>NC_049243.1:48122912-50522912 GCF_011100685.1 Canis lupus familiaris
GGGTGAGGTGTCTGAGAAGCAAGGGTGACAGCAAATAGCTCCTTTCTGGCCCTTGCAGGGGTCCACCCCCTGTTCCCCGCAGGAGCTCCCTGGCTAAGGAAGTGGGAAATGTCAGAGAGTCTTTGGAATATGTTCAGTATACTGAAATGTGTGAGTCAAAAAATATCTTAGGCCTGAGAATGGATGCTCAGATTTGGGAAACAAATGGATACCCCAGACACAGATCCTCTTCCTGAATAAGAACCTAAGATCTATTAAATACATTTTTAAAAAATACAGTGGGTAAAGGATGAGCTATTCCATAAAAAGGGCTGAGATCAGGAAGTTTTTTGGAAGTAAAGATTCATTTAAATACTTGCTTCAGCACTTCATTCACTGATATAAATTCTAACTGCATTAGGGAGACAAGAATTTCAATTAAATCTCTAAAAGAGAAACCTAGAAGAAAATATAGCTAAATATTTATGTAGTTTCTGGATAGGAAGGACTTTTTTTTCTTTTTTTAAAAATTTAAATTCAATTTGCCAACATATAGTATAACACCCAGTGCTCATCGCATCCCAGTGTCCTCCTTAATTCCCATCACCCAGTCACCCCATCACCTCCCCTTCTGCAGCCCTTTGTTTGTTTGGGAAGGACTTTTTTTTTTGGGGGGGGGGAAGGACTTTTTAAACATAAAAGTTATAGGAATATAATTGCAAAAGAAAAGATCAATAGATTTGACTACATAAAATTTAAACTTATTTGTCAAGAAATCATAACTGCAAGGTGTGTCAAACAGGGCGGGAGGTGGAGCTGATGCCAAATGTGATAGGCAACAAGTTTGTATCTTCAATACAGTGACTAGATTGATCCTCCAATGTAAAGCAACCAGAAAACTGAATAAATTATATAAAAATAATAGTTTAACCCAATACACTGGATATCAGGCAACAAGGGATACCAGTGATCTCCAAGAGATGGGACACAAGCAAGATAAACCTATTTTCCCAAGTTATTGCCTTGGAAGCATTTCTGGGGAGAGGGGTTACAAGGAGAGTCCAGCAGTCTCCCTAAATTGAGAAGACTAAGTTAGGAGTCTAAGGACACCAAGCAGCTAGAATTTGCAGAACAGAACAGCAGAGAAGAGAGCCACTCAGAGAGAAAACTCTGGAGACCCACAGAGGGTCTCCTGATGTATTCAGCAGAATACTAATCAGCACTCAGGCGTAAGGAAACCATCTGAGCCTGGGGAAAGACTCACCATGAAGGATTAGAGGGAATAGGTACTCAACAGTCACACAGCTAGCAAAAACTGTGTTCCCGCCAGCCAGATTGGAAAGCCTCACAGGGCACTGGAGAAGATTCAGGAGAGTCTGGCTATCAGTGGTGGCTCAAAGTTAACCCAATTCCAGTGATTCTCAACCATGGATAATTTTTTTTCCTCCAGGAGACCTTTGCAAAGCCTGTAGATATTTTTTGTTGTCACGATTTAATGGAGGGAGAGGTGCTAGTGTCCAGTGGGTAAAAGGTAGGGATGCCACTAAATATCCTACAAAAAGAAAAGGATTCTCCACTTCAAAATGGCAATAGTGCTAATAATCAGAACTGTCTTGTTGAAATGCTATTTAGGCTCTCCCTAAAAGCAAGACAGAAAGTTTCAGACTATTTCCAAGCTCCATTCGTAACTATGTCCCAGAACAAAGCTCATGAATATTGATAGGAATAAAAAAGGTAAAATTCACAATACCTGGCGTTCAGTAAAGAATTACCAGGCATGAAAAGAAGTAGAAAAATATGATCCATAATGAGGAGAAAATCAGTCTCTTGTAACTGACCCAGAACTAACATAGATATATTTAGCTGACAAGAACATTGAACAGGTATTATAACTGTACTTTTCTGTAAGACAGAAAAAAAAAGACTAAGATTGAACTGCTGGTGATTAAAAATGCAATTTCTGAGATGAAAAACACGCCAGATGGGATTAACAGCAAGACTTTGCAAACAAAAGATGAATAAACTTAAAGAAGTAGCAATAGAAACTACCCAAAAAAGGAACACAGGAAAAAAAAAAAAAAAAACAGCCCAAACTTTTAAAAATGAGCATAGTATCAGCAAGCTGTGGAACAATTTTAAGTAGCCTAATATGTGCTTAATTGAAGTCTCCAAAGTGGGAAATAACAGAAAAGAAAACATTAGAAGAGGGGTAGCTGGCTGGCTCAGTCAGTGGAGCATGCAACTCTTGATCTCAAAGTCATGAATTCAAACCCCATACTGGCCATGGACCTACTTAAAAACTATATATGTAGTATAAGAAACAATAGTCAAAATTTTTCTGAAGTTGATATATGATATAAATCCACATGTTCAAAAAGTTCAATGAATTCCAAGCTTAATAAACATTTAAAAAATGACAAGGCGCATCCTAATCAAATTGTTTAAAATAAGCTTAAAAGCAACCAGAGGAAAAGATATGTTAAGGATAGATGAACAAAGAGACCAATGGTAGAAAGTTTCTCATCAAAAACAATGCAAGCAAAAAAAAAAAAAAAACCACTGGAGGGACCTCATTAATATACTCCACCCACCTCCCCACCCCCAAATTCTATTAACCTAGGATTCTATACCCAAGGAGAACACCTTTCAAACATTCTGGTTAAACAGAGACTCTTACATTGAATAGAGACTCATTAAGTCTGAATGAATTTGTCCAGCAGACCCATACGATTTGAAATGCTAAAGGGAGTCCTTCAGGCAGAAGGAAGATGGTAGTGAATAGAAATAGAGATTCACACAAAGGAATGAAGAGAGCTGAGATAGTAAGTGCATGGTGCTCTGTGACTTAGTCTGCAAGCTCTAAAGAGGAGGGTCTCTGTGAACTTCAAAGTCTGTGTTAGGAGCATTGGTCCTAGAGAAACATGTGTGCCAGTACCATTTAAAGTCGGGCTAATTGCTGGCCATTCCAATGCATATGAGAAAAAGGAAATATGGGTGCTACAGGGTGATGTGATGATAGCACCCTTTGAGGAGTACATTTTCCTTCTACAACAGAGGAGTAATAGGTTTTATGCAATGTATCATCCTTGTCTTTACTCAAGAGATATTTTTGGTAACGATCAGAATGAAGGCTTGTCACTTTTTTTTTTAATTTTCAGACTATAACAAGTCAAAAATTTCATGATTCCTCCATGGCCAGCTAATCAAGCTACTCATCTAGGCTGGATAAATTTATTTTTTTTAAAGATTTTATTTATTTATTCACGAGAGACACACACACACAGAGAGAGAGAGAGAGAGAGGCAGAGAGCAGAGACACAGGCAGAGGGAGAAGCAGGCTCCATGCAGGGAGCCCGACGTGGGACTCGATCCTAGGTCTCCAGGATCACGCCCTGGGCTGAAGGCAGCGCTAAACCGCTGAGCCCATAGGCTGGATAAATTTAAAAGCCACACTGTAATTTGATTCATTGTGCATTGATTTGTTCCACAAATAATTTATTCACTTGACAAAGTGAGCACCTGCTATATACTAGACATTATGCCAGTGCTGTAAATACAAGAGTGAATAAGGACATAGTTAGTCTCTGACCTTTCGGTGCTTATTTACCTAAGATTCTAATGATTTCTGACCTTCACAGATTTGCTACATCTTTAAAATCACACCAGATGGGTAAAGTATAGAACGTCTTTTAAATGGCTCCGATAAACACATCCTGATTTCCTCAAAATTTCCCACCATCTCAACTTCTTCATGCCTGATGATCCACCACCCCTTTGTCTTCAGGCTTTGTCCCCTGTACTAGCATCCACAGAACAGAGTTGAGGGTAGGGTAGGGAACACAATGTGGGGAAGGAGGAACATCTCAATCTCATACATTTTCACGTTCATCTGTAAGAATGTACCAGTGCCTTCTTTGTTGGGATCAGATTCTGAGGAACAGACATCTAAACTGTGAGACCCTCAGGACATTTGGTTGCTGGAGGTAGGTTGACGGAGGGGAGAGGCCTTGGAGCGGGAAGACTATAAAGAGAGCCTCAGTTCTGTCCAGTGTTGGTTATGTGCCAGGACAGACCAGTAATGGAGCACTAAGTCCACATTTTTCCTAAAGTTAGTCCCAAATGCTCCATGCCTAGCTAGCAGACACTTCTATCTCCTGTCACTCTCTCTTGTTTAGTTTTTGGCTATCCCCATCAACAGCAAGGTTCTTGAGGGTGTTAGCTCTGCTTTCTCACATCTTTACAGAAGGCAGCTTGGCAAAGTGCAAAGAACAATGAGGTGATTTAAAGTCGCCCCCTGTCATTTAGTGTGCAGCTTTGGTAAGCCTTCTGTCAAGTGTAAATCCTTCTTTGCCAGGTTATTATGGGAAACCAATGACTTGATAAATGTAAAGTGTCTTATAAGTTCCCAAGAAGCTTACCACTACTTTTTCCATATAATAAAAACAGTAATATTGAGCATTCTGTGTATAATGCCAGGTACTCTTACAAATGCTTTTTAAAAAAAGCAACCCTTTAAGGTTGATAGCATTGTTATCCTCATTTTCAGATGAGAAAACTGAAAAAGGGGTTGAATACATTGCCCACTGAAGGTCCTACAGTGAGTCAATGGCAGAAGAGGGACTTCTTTTATTTACTACTTTTCTTTGATTTTCTTTTGTGCCTAGCAGAGTGTATTACACACAAAGCATGTAGTAAATATTGATTATGTAATTAAGCCTGCTTATACTGTTCGTAGGGAAACAACTATCTTTCCCTTTGTGAGCTCCTCCACCGTAATGGGATTTTACTGCATATTTATGTTTAAAGAACATAACATACCCCAGGGTTTACCAGAAGTCCTATAATTCTTTGCTCTGTGTAACAGGGTATTACCATACTTAAGGTCAAGCAACATTAACACTTTTCTTTCAAATTGCCCACCCTTTGTCACTGGTTGTGAATAAGTCTCCTCCCTGGTAGTTAGTATTTAAAACCTCTCATCTGATTTTCTGTCACCTGAGAATCTCAACCTGGAAATAGTTGAGGGCGGTAGACTCATGGCATGATGTCTGTATCGACCTCCTTGCATCTCAGTCTAAGGCCAGTTCGTGATGGCCCTGAGGCACTTTATTCACTACAATGACAACACTGCTCCTTCCGGGTTTTCTCTCCCCTTCGTCCTTGAATACAGATTTGTGGTTTCCAAGTTGCAATATTTACCACAATCCTAAAAGATATTTATTGTTTTTATCTGCAGGTAAAGGCTCTGGAGCAAAGAAGCCAAATATAAAATGTGTTTCTTTGCAGGCTCGACTTCAAAACGAACACAAATCCAGTTTGTTTCTCCTGTTTCTCCTGTCTTCCCATGACAGCTCCTGTGACTTGTTTAAAACAATCTTACTGTCCTCCCTAAAATAACACTCCCCAAAATTAGAACTTCAGAGTTCATATTTTACATATGAGGAATCAGATGTCCAGGGAGGAGGATGTGGCTTTTCCAGGATCATAGGCCTATTCGCAGCAGAGGTTGGCGAGATTCCAGATGTTCTGAATTCCCAGTGAACCATGCTGTGTTACCTCAAAGAGCTCACTTGGTCCTAACTTGGTAACCATGATCCCCATGTGTCTGGTGGACCCAGGTCTTAAGGAAGCAATCCTAAAATGCTGGTGGGAGCATTCCCTCTCCAAGGATTGCAGGTGACCCCAAGGGGATGAAGAGGGGCTTGTCAAAATTCTGGTTCCTGGTCCCCTGACATTTTCAGTCATTTCTATGTATTAAAAATTTGAAAATTACACAGACTCAAGAGCTTAAAATCTCTACCAACAAATGAGACCTTCCGAGCAATGAGAATGCTGCAAAAACAGGGGCAGAGCATTATCCTATTTGTGTCAGGTTGGGGATATTTTCTCACTCATCATTGGCCAAGGAAGTTTGGTCGCCTCTTGCCTTTCTGGTTTTCATTTTGAAAATATCATATCAGATTAAATTAAAGGTATCACCAGCCTCGTGTTTTGCTTGGTACTTAAAGCTACCTGGGAGGACCTCTGGACATCACACTGAGTGTTTGGACCATGAGCTCTGCCTGGTTTGATCCCCTGCACTCTGGCTTCTTGTAAGAAATGATTGTTTGTGTCAAGTCTTACAGCATCAGCCCTGGAGTGCCAGTAAGTGCAGCCCCACCAAGCCAAGCATACATCTGTCTCATCAGTTCTCATATTCATGCCAGAAAATTCTCAGCTATGCCCGAAATTCCCAAGAAGTTTCAGTGTTCTTGGAGCATCTGAAGTGGAGGGAGCAAACCCAAAATAAAAAAACACTGGCGACCGATGAGCCAAGTGAAGAGCTTGTGTGTTTGAGGGCACTGATAAATCTCTCCCTCTGACATCCTCACTATCACCCTCATCTACACCTGCAGATGCTGCATCCTGCTGGTGCATTTGATTGAATCTGTGGAGCAGACAGCTGGCACCAGCTCCATTGTGAAGGGGATGGTGGAGTGGGTGGGAGGGAGGGGGAGATTCATCAAGAGAAGGAAGAGAAGGACCTTATCTGCTTTCCCAGGCTTTTACCTCCTGGCTTTAGGGCCATCCCTTCTGTTCTGCTCCACAGGTTTCTGTTTTAAATTAGCACTAAATGAAACAGAATTAAAATATGATGAAGTAGCCTTTGGGTGACTCTGCTTTGCATTTAAATCCTTGAAAAACATTGCAATTCCAAATTCTGAGTGACTTTCTAGTTCAAGGAATAACTTGACTTTGAGGATAAGAGTGGTTTTTATGACTTCCTTTAAGGAAAGAAGAAAGAATTGTTAAATTTAACAAGAAAGAACGTGAAGAGTTGAAGAGGAAAGTCTACTTCAGCCACATAGCCACTGGTACCTTACCTCTGAGTCCATTTATGAAAAGGAGAGGAATCTGGAGTATAGATTTGACCTTTCTTAAGAGTTGAAGAAGATTAGCAATATAGTTGTAGTCTTTAGACTGGGCCTATCTGATACCTGCCAACTCTATGATAGGTGACCATAAGACCAGTTCAGATTGGATGTGCTACCAAAAGAGTTTTTGAGATTAAAAAAACACCCTACCCAATTCCCTCATCTACCCCTCCAATCATCTTTACCGAAGCTCACAAATGTTAGGTGTCTTGTCCAACATTGTCCTGCTGGGTGGCAGTAAACCAACTGCCACCATTAGCCAACACTTGGTGGTCTGTCTGTCAATTCTGTTACACTGTCTACCACAAAGTTCAAGGCTCCCACGTTGAAAAACCAAAGCCACTAAGATAAAGCCTCAAGAACCCTAAGAATTGTAGACTCCATGATCTGAATGATATAAACAAGTCTCTTGACTCTTGACAGCTGATAGATTCATTATAAAGTCTTGGGTTTAGAAACATTCCTTCTAAGGTGATCATTCTTCTTGAAAATGTACCCTTCTTTGCACAGGTTGACTGTGCACACAGGCACATTTTTGTCATAGGAATATCATAGGAAGCCTCACTCCTTCCAAAGAGTTATGAAGCCATAATCCAGGAGGATGCTTACATGAGGAAAATCCTCAAATTTTAACAGCACTTCGAAGAGAAAGAGAAAGGCCACTGCTGATTACAGTTACTGAGGAATTAAGTCCTGTGTCTGTTAGCAGACAGGGAAGGGTATCTTGGATTCTCAGAGAACAATAGTGGGGGAGGGAATCCCTTCTATACAGTAGGTGTTCAGAAAGGCAATTCTCTTGGGAAGACTTACGAAGCAGGAACATTCAGTATCACTGATGCCAGGGAGGAGGTCAGTGATTGGCTACAAATGTAGCATGAGGTCTCAAGCTCAACTGAACAGTCACACAACTGAGCACATCTGAAAAACAAAGTTTACACCCAAAAGGAAAATAGATTAAGGGGCATGATAGACTATAAAAGAATGAATAAATATAAATAATGAAAAAATTTTCATCCTTAGACAATAAGTAAAAGATATATTGTTTGTATCAAATTGAAAAACAACTTTTTAAAAAGATTTTGTTTATTTATTTGAGAGAGGGAAAGAGAGCATAAGTGGGGTAGAGCAGAGAGAGAGGGAGAAGCAGGCTCCCAGCTGAACGAGGAGCCCAACGTTCTCCTTCAGCTGAGGAGCCCAGCTCATGACCTGAGCTGAAGGCAGATGTTTTACCAACTGAGCCACCCAGGCACCCCAATTTTTAAATTATAATTTTCAGGGTGCCTGGGTGGCTCCGTTGGTTAAGTGTCTTGGGTCTTGATTTTAACTCAGGTCATGATCTCAGGGTCATGGGATGGAGCCCAGTGATTCTTGAGATTTTGTCTCCATCTCCCTCTGCCCTTCTCCCCCTACTTCATGCATGCACTTGAGAGCTCTCTTACTCTCAAATAAATAAATAAATAAATAAATAAATAAATAAATATTTTTAAGAAATAAATAAATTACAATTCTTTGTCTACAGTTTTCTTATTTCATTCTGGCAGTAGGGGGAACCTCAGTGGCTCAATTGGTTAAGCATCTGCCTTTGGGTCAGGTCATGATCTTAGGATCCTGGGATCAAGCCCTGCATCAGCTCCCTGTTCAGTAGGGAGTGTACTTCTGCCTCTCCCACTCCCCCTGCTTGTGCTCTCTTTCTCTGTCTCTCTCTCTCAAATAAATAAATATTAAAAAAAAAAAGAAAGCAACTGTAAGTATTATGGGCCTTAAATATATTCATGTTCTTTAATTTGGAGATTTAATCATCTCTGGAAATTTCCCATAATGAAACAATGAGTATACACAAAGATTAATATATAAGCATGTTATTGATATATTTATAACAGTCCAATAATAAGCAATTGTCTAATAGAAGACAATTTGTTGAATATTTAGCAATATTCAGTTGCCTAAGTGAATCAGTGAAACTATGAATATCAAGCAACCTTAAAAATGTGTGAAGAATAACTACCTTTGATTGTGCCCTTACTCTGTGATAAATTGGTTTGGAGAATGTGACAAAAGAATTTAGCTGTACTGGGGCACCTGGGTGGCTCAGTCAGGTAAGCATCTGCCTTCAGTTCAGGTCATGATCTCAGGGTCCTAGGATGGAGCCCTGCATCAGGCACCCCACAGGGAGCCTGCTTCTCTCCCTCTGCCTGTGTATCTGCTTTTCTCTCTATGTCTCCCATGAATGAATGAATGAATGAATGAATGAATGAATGAATAAATAAATAAATAAATAAATAAAATCTCTAAAAAAAAATCTAGCCATATTATAGATGTGGAAAATTTCACTGAAGGTAGAATGAGAATAGGGTGCTGGCCTAAATAACACTGGAAATGAAGAGTCTATAAGACAAAGGGCAAAAGAAACTGTACCTAAGCCCATCTAGCTGATAAAGGTCTTTCCCACAAGAGTATGGATTAGCAATTCTGAAACCATTACACATGTGCACAGTAATTTAATAATTAAGCAAATGTCAGATAATGATGGGAGTGAAGTTTCTCATTATTAGAGTGAGAGATTACAAATAAGCAAAGGAAGAAGTTTAGATTGATCCATGTGATAATGGATTGAGCTGAAGACAGCAGTATAAACTCCTATCTAGCTTAATACAGATACAGATGGTTACATATAGAAATATTTATCTGTTAGATAAGGGGATCTAGAAACTAAGACATGCCAATAGCAACAAGCACACCCAGCATCCAGTTCATTGTTTCTAGGACCGTCTCTGTAAAAGGAACCAGGGCTCATTGGAGAAATGACTGATTCTAGAACTGGGGCAAGAAACATACAGGAAGAGCATCTCATTACTCCAGAAGGTAAGGTAGGGCTAAAACAAGTGAATAAACAACAACTTTCCAATGATGGAGGAATGCCAAAGGGACACAGGAGACAACTAAAAGACCTCCCAGTGCTCAAAGCTGGCACAATTAGAGCAACAATATAAATATAGTATTGGATTATAAACCAACATATAATATTGATATAATATTATCAGCATTATAATGTGAACTACTAAATATTGAATCCATACTGATATAAATAAATGATTGAATAAATAAATAAATGTGGGACAAGAAACTAATCTCCCATGCAGAAGTATTCCAAATAATTTATGCAGATAACTCAATTCTCAAAGAGGTGAAGCCATTAAATGTGGATTACAAAAACTGAATTCTGGGATCCCTGGGTGACGCCTGCCTTTGGCCCAGGGCGCGATCCTGGAGACCCGGGATCGAATCCCACATCGGGCTCCCGGTGCATGGAGCCTGCTTCTCCCTCTGCCTGTGTCTCTGCCTCTCTCTCTCTCTGTGACTATCATGAATAAATAAATAAAATCTTTAAAAAAAAAAAACAAAAACTGAATTCTTTCCAGAGAGTACAGTACACAAAAGCAGAGGAAAAAAGAGTAACTTTACAGCAGAAAAACCTGTTAAACACTACTCAGCCAGGTGATGAAGGTCAACATCAAAAGTTAGGTCATGTTGATTGTATGTACCCTTGATATAATGTGACGATGACAACACCTATTTCTGTGGTTTTCCTCCCCAGAATCCAGAACCACAGTATAAACATGAGAAAAACATGAGATGAATCCTAACTGAGTGGCATTCTACAATATATTTGACAAGTATTTTTGTTTCTCAAAACTGTCAATGTTGTCAAATACAAGGAAAGTCTGAGAAACTGTCAAAATCAATAGCAACCTAAGGAAACACGACCACTAAATGTAATGTAGCATCCTGGATGTGCTCCTGGGTCAGTAAAATGACATTAAGGTAAAATGGAGGAAATAGCAATAAAGTATGGATTTTAGTTAATAATATATCAATACTGGCTCATTTGTAGCAAACGTATATACTCATCTAAGATGTTAATATAGGCACACCTGGATGGCTCAGTGGTTGAGCGTCTGCCTTCGGCCTGGGGTGTGATCCCTGAGTCCTGGGATGGAGTCCCACAACGGGCTCCCCTGCAGGGAGCCTGATTTTCCATCTGCCTGTGTCTCTGCCTCTCTCTGTGTCTCTCACAAATAAATAAATAAATAAATAAAATCTTAAATAAATATATAATGTTAATAATAGAGAAAAATGGCTTCCAGGTATATGGGAGATCTCTGTACCTTCTATCCAACAATCCTGTAAATCTAAAACTGTTCTAAAATAAAAAGACTATTAGGGTAACTGAGTGGCTCAGTTGGTTAAGTGTCTGACTTTTGATTTCAGCTCAGGTCATGATCTCAGAGTCATGAGTTGGAGTCCTGCATCGAGCTCCATGCTCAGCAGGATATCTGCTTGTCCCTCTCCCTCTGCCCTTCCCCCCACCTGCACATACTCTCTCTCTCTCAAACAAATAAATAAAATCTTTTAAAAAAATAAAATAGAAAGCTTATTAACAGGAGCAACAACAAAAGCTAATTATCAGTGCTAGGTAATGTTCAGGAAGGGATGGTTAATGGGCATTTAATCTGCTCTCCCATTGCACACTTGGTTGAAATCCTTTATAGGAGTCATATTCAGGTTTGAACAGGTGCCCTTCATAAACCCAACCATAAATTTGTCTGGTCTCAACGTTATAGCTTCACTAGGATTCCTGGAAGCTGAGAAAGTTTGTTCTGACCCTGCCCTTCTTTATTATTTCAATCTACATTACAATCATATGGCGCTTGAAAATATGAGATACTTCAACTGCCCATTTCTCCACTGTGCTCCTCCCATACCTCCAGAGTTTTAGTAATATACCTGAACCACCTCATTACTTCAGTGTAACCAAGAGGAAATTAGTACTAAAGCCACATTAATTATTAATTGAGGATCTTTTATCAAATGGAAAATGGGAATTACCAGGTACTTATCTGTACCTTAATAGAGTAACTCTAACTATTGTGAAAACAGCCTCTGTGGATCTCAGGACTGCCCCTCCCCTTTCCCCCATCCTGCATTTCCGTGACTGATTCTTCACCACAGGATCTCAGATGAAAGAATTAAGTGTGGTAACAACAATATTGAAAGTGACAATGAAAACACATAACATTCATTGAGGGCTTACTATGTGCCAGGTACTGTTCTATTTGGTTTTTTGTTTTTGTTTGTTTTTGTTTGTTTGTTTTTGTTTTTGTTTTTAAGCAATCTGTCTATACCCAACAGAACTCAAACTCACAACCCGAAAGTCAAGAGTCACATGCTCTACCAACTGAGCTGGCCTGACGCCCCTGGTTATTTGTTTTTTAACTAAGAATAAGCTGCATCCAGAAGAGTGCAAGCAAGCAAAACTACTTGCTCCTGCCCATGACTCAGTTATGCTATTCCAGCAAACTCCTACATAATTAATTATTAGTCAAATAACAATGTTCAAGTCACTCTCAGGTATGAACAAACATCCCCACTTTGATACATTAAAAAGTCCAGTCCAATTTTATATCAAAGTTTCAATCTCTCAGTTTGAAGCTTCTCCTCCGACCAAAGCTCAGGCTTGACTCAGACTGAAGAAACTATCTATGGAAAAAGGAGGATGAAGCATGAGCTTCTTCCATTCTGATTTCTTCTTCTTCATTCACCATCTGCCTCTAACTATGGTTGCCCAACAATCCCAGGGCCTAGGAAGGAGCAGATAAGGCTTTACCTGACTAGTACTGATATAACCTGGTTCTGGTATTTTCGTGGGGGTGGCCTATCCCCAAATGCTTGCTCTTATCGAGCACTTTGAGATTCCTCCAATAGGAACTTACTATTGACAGTACCTGACTAGCCTCTTGGAGTTCCTCCTGCTTGTAGCAGAATATCATAACTTAGCACCTACTTATAGCAGACTATTCCACAGGATTCTCTCCATTACAATCATGTAGCTCTACCTGGCAGATCTCTAGAATGGGGCCCTTTCAAGATGACTAAAAGAAAACCTGCTTACTTTCCATGGGGTCCACTCCACCTTGTGGAAAACACTGTCTCATTTCTCACCTTTGGTGAAAGCCACCCTCCTCCACTGCAGCCTGTGCTCCCTTCTTAACCATCAGAAGCAGATCTGAGCGTTTAAGACTTTGCTCTTCTCCACTAATCCTCCCTCTCCTATGTTCAATCTTGGAGGTGGAAAGTGCAGCTACAAAGTGTGGGAGAAAGTAGAAAGAAGAGAGGAGGAAGCAAAGGAACCAAATACGTCCTCACTTCATCTTCCCTATAATAGATTTCTAAGTATGTGTCAAGTGGGGAATAGAGTAACATTTGTGTTTAACGAGTTCTTGAAGTTTTGACATCAGACAGATTGGGCTCAATATTTTACTTTGTGAAAATAAAACTGAACCACAAAGAGATACCACCTCACACCATATGGAAGATTACTATTTTTTTTAAATCCAGAAAATAACAAGTGTTGGCAAAGATGTGGAGAAATTGGAACCCCATGCACTGTGGCTGAGAATGTAAAATGGTGTTGCCACTATAAA
The DNA here is from genome assembly GCF_011100685.1 of Canis lupus familiaris. NCBI lineage: Eukaryota > Metazoa > Chordata > Mammalia > Carnivora > Canidae > Canis > Canis lupus. The sequence continues at coordinate 48,136,288 of NC_049243.1, forward strand.
GAACAGAATGGAAGTTCCTCAAAAAAACAAAAAAAAAATGGAATTATAATATGATTCAGGAATTACACTTCTGGGGATGTACCCAAAAGACCTGAAAGCAGGGTCTTGAAGAGATTATTTGTGTGGCCACGTTCATAACAACATTATTCACAATCGCCAAAAGCATGAAGCAACTCAAATGTCCATCATGAATAGATAAACAAAATGTAGTGTATACATACCATGGGATATTATTCAGGTTTTAGAAAAAAGGAAATTTGGGTACATGCTATAACATGGATGAAATAAGGACTTGCAAAGTGAAATAAGTCAATCACAAAATGACAAATACTGTATAATTCCACTTATATGAGAATAGTTAAATGTGTAGAGACAGAAAATAGAATGGTGGTCGCCAGGAACCAGGGGGAAGGGGAATGGGGAGTAATTGTTTAATGGGTATAGAGCATCAGTTCTGTAAGATTAAAAGAGTTCTGGAGATGCATGGTGCTGATGGCCACACAGCAATATGAATGTACTTAATACTACTGAATTGTACACTTAAAAACCGTCAAGACGATGAATTGCATATTATGTATATTTCACCACATTAAAACATTTTAAGAACTGAAAATGCAGCCCTACTAAAATAATAAAATTGTGATTAACCAAAAAACTCTGATATATTAATATATGAAAATAAAGCATTTAAACAACTAGGGAAGCAATGAGATCAGCTCTAGGGGAGACTCAACATAGAGCTATTGAAAGGCAGTAGTAAGAGAGGGGGGTAAATCTTCTTCATTATTTACTCCCACATTAAGTACAGCCTGTTCCAAGGCCTAATTACTTGCACTAATTTTTCCCTCACACCAGTTTTATGAGATAGAGTAGAACGATAAATTTTCTGGAGAAATAAACTGTTCTTAAATGATACATTCTGACCTGCCATTAAAGGAAACCCATTTTACTTGGTATTATCTGTATAGATCTTTGGGAGACCAAGCCTCCCTTCTAGTGACTGTTGAAGTAGAATTCAAAATGGTGTGAGGGACACCTGGGTGGCTCAGTGGTTGAGTGTCTGCCTTTGGCTCAGGGCATGATCCCAGAATCCCGGAATCGAGTCGCTTATCAGGCTCCCTGCATGGAGTCTGCTTCTCCTTCTGCCTCTGTCTCTGCCTCTCTCTCTGTGTGTGTCTCGCGTGAATAAATAAATAATTTTTTTTAAATGGTGCGTTTCAAGTGGAGGAGATATTCTGGGGGAGCTCCCAATAAGGTATCTGAAAGTAATCAATCAGTCTTAAGGTGGAAATGAGATGGAAGAAATTGATCATTGAACATTCATCACCCAAAATCTACCTCCTTCTGGAGGAAAATGGGTTTAGATACCAATTGGCTTATAAATCCAATGAAGCTCCAGGTATAATGGGCTGCCTTAGGTCCTGACACTGGATAGAGTAACCACTCATCCATTGTGTCCTTATGGCAATGGATTAATTTTTGTTTTCCATGTCCACTGTGTCAAATCCTGAGACTGTCTTTGGCCTGCTTTATCAAATTATAGCTGTTATCCTAGTCATGCCTCTTACAATCTATATGGAGTAATTTGTAGGATTAAGTCAGCAGGATTCATTGCCGTTGTTTCTATTTCTGGTTTCTATTTACTAGCATTTTTAGGAACTGGAGAGCTAAAAAGTTTTTATTTCAATCACCCCTTTCTGGAAATTCTTGCCAAAAGACACTTAAGCTTCTAATATTCCCTATTTAGACAAGAGGTTCACTTCAAATGGCAAAAAGAGTCTTTTTCTTCCATTAAATCCAGAAAATACTGAAGTCTTCCTATTTTTTCTTGAGTATTGATTCAACTGTTAAGGAGTCATAGGGAATATCAAGATCTTCGAAAACAGAACCAGGAAATTGAAATGGAAGCAAACAATCGATGGGTATTAAGCTGGTTACTTTGTACTCTGTGGAATATAAATGCAAAGTCTTTGTCAATCTGTCCTTATAAAGAGAGTGAAACTGGTCACATTGAGGATTTTAGCTATCTATTGCTGTGTAACAAATTATCCAAAAACTTCCCATCTTAAAACAATAAGCATTTATTATTGCATGGTTTCTGTGCATCAGGAATTCAAGTGTGGCTTAGCTAAATGGTTCTGGCTCAAAGGCTCTCATAAAGTCACAGTCAAGATATTGGCTAGGGCTGCAGTCATCTCAAGACTCAATTTGGGCTGGAGAACCTACTTCCAAGACGGTGCACTCTCATGGCTATTGAAAGCGTTAGTTCCTTGATGTTGTCAGGAGAACATGTCACATGAACATTGTATGGGACAATACAAGTGTCTTCACAATATGGCAGCTGGCTTCCCCTGAGAGTGAGTGATCCAAGAGAGATCTAGAAAAAAGCCACAATAATTTTTCTTACCTAGACTTGGAATCGAAATACCATCACTTCCACCATATCGTATTCCTTAGAAGCAAATATAAGTGCAGCCTACACTCAAGAGGAAGAAAATTAAGCTCCATCCCTTGAAGGGAGGAGTATCAAGGAATTTATATACATGTTTAAAACTACCACATTAAGATTTGGCAATGCAGTTATTGTTTTGAATGTTTGTTTTGCACTTATGCTCACAGTAAACAGAAGTATCTTCAAGTGAAATAAATACAGGGGCCAATTACAGAGAATAATTTTAATAAAATCTGTGATACTCTTTATTATCAGTCACAAAAAGCAAAAGATTTTTCTCCTTTGAACGATAAGAAACAGAAAGTCCTGAAAACCTACACTCCAAAACTCTAGGTAAGCATCAAAATATTTTAAGATAAAAATTATTGAGGTACCTGGGTGGCTCAGTCGGTTCAGCATCTGACTCTTGATTTTGGCTCAGGTCCTGATCTCAGGGTCCTAGGATCCAGCACCACATAGGCTCTGTGCTCAGTGGGAGTCTGTTTGCTTCCCTCTCCCTCTGCCCCTCCACTTGTTCACTCTCTTTGTCTCTCTCTCAAATAAATAAATAAACCTTTTTTAAAAAATAAAAATATATAAAATAAAATACTCTTTCAATATCATTCTCTTTGTCCAGCACAAAAATTATTTTAATGGAACAGCATCAAATAAAGGAAGTGTTTATGTTTTTACAGAGTTACATGCCTGGATTCAAAATGACTCAGGTCCAATCTTATTTCCTCCTTAATAACAATAGTTTAATCAAGGAAGTAATTCTTGATGAAAATTTAATACCCAAACTTCTATAAAAAATTACCACAAACTTCTCACTTAATCAACTAGCATTCATGGTGTAAATTAACATTCCTGGTATAAAACTTTCAAGTTCTATCTAAGGTTGATTATACAAGGCAAACCAGAATTCATTCACATTAAATTGGCTTCAGTTTACTTCAGTAGCATGGAATTTCTTCCACGTGTTATTTATATTATTTTCCTTTTATATAATGCCTTTTAAAAATCACATGAGGAATGAACATTTGAAGCATTGTTAAGGATGTCAGAAAAACTTCTTTGGAGATATTCCATATGCAATTTTGAGATTATCTGATAGTTTTTTAGACAACACATCCAGAAATAATTATTTTAATGCCCTCTTTCTTTCTCAGTAAGATCAAAATATTGGTCATTATACTGCCCTTGAAATTGTCTTAGTTAATCAAAACTATCATCAGTACATTGCAAAAGGTTGTCATAAAGCCCATCTGTCTTTACAATTCCAAAGTTGAACTTCCAGTTTAAAGAGAGTAAAGTCAAAATATTTTCTTATCTTCTTGGGAATCACTGGAAAGCCACAGGAAGAATAAGAGAGAAAAAAAATTCACACTCCATTTGTAATGAAACCAGGCAAGAGAAAACTACACCATCAAATAGAAGGAAATGTGGCCAAAGGCAGAGCCAAGTAGGAATACGTATTCAACAATAAGCAAAGGACCATGAAGATGAAAAGGTGGAAGAAGAGGAGCGGGTCACCATTTTAATTTTTACAGTTTTAAACAAGATAGGATTTGGGGGCAATTAGCACTCACTGAGAATAAGGCAGGCACTCTGAACAGAAGATACAGCAGTTTTTAATATTTATACACCAAAAAACATGGAACAAATGTCCATAATCCAAGTCTCTCTAAAACTTCATGAGTTTTCTAAATATTTGATCCCTATTGTGTTGTTAGCCAGGCTCATATTTCTTTTTCAGATATCCTTCTCTCCCCAGAATTAATTATATGTACTTTGGGAAAAGCAAAGATAATATCCACAGACTTTAGGAGCCGTTTTATGCAAATGAAAGGATCTACTGTGACTCCTTTAATGGAAGCCCTAGGTTCTGACATATAATAGCTAGACGTTCTTTTAAGAGGGAATTTTTAAATTTCCAACCAATAGAGGCTTTTTCATTTCAGTCTTTATTTTAATTATGTACTAGCATTATTACATTGTGATAAGTGTAGGTTTCTGTATTCTGTGTCCTTTTTAGAAGTTAATGAATTGCCAAAAGCGCTGTCAGCCAGGCTTAATTCTATAACCATTTAAAATATAAGAGTTTGTTTTCTCCAACGTTCTACTGGCAGGAAGCAGACTGAGGTAGCATGTTCTTCATTTCTGCTTCAGAAGTGGCTAAGGAACATGATGATCAAGAAAGAACTTTCCAGAGAGTAGAGTCAAGAGCCATAGAGAACAACAAAATGGGAATCCATTCCCAGGGAGTAAAGTGCAGGCTAATAAAGGCAAATACTCTACTCCCAGGGTAAAGAAGCCAGGCAATATTGCCCACAGGATTTGAGTATTGCTACGAATCAATGACAGTCATGTACCTTCTCTTCATCCCCATTCTGAATGCATATACTTGTGTAAATTAACCTGTCTCTGTTCCATCACTGCATGCCAGGTGAGTAAGGGGAAATAATTGTCTTTAAATTCACTGTTCTCTCAGTCAAGAGCAACCAAATGCAAAATGAATATAAATGAAATCCCAGATGTCATAAATGGATGAGACTTTGGCATGCCTTCTGTAAGAGTAAGTGTATTTTGCATGTAAAAAAAAATAGATCAAAGAGTAGATGGACTGTGGTAGGAGAAATTGTTGTCGTCCATTCTTATGCCCACTCAATCATAGAATTATATAGCCACTTACTTTGTCATGTGACTTTTTAGTAACACCAACTATAGTAGGCAGAGCTCTTCTACATCATTGGTGCTGGCTTTGGCCATATGGCTTGTACTGGTTGATGAAACATAGGTTTAAATGACAGCATACAAGTACTTCACTGAATAACTCAAGAGGCATCATCTGCTTCCGTGGGTCCATCCGTCTTGGGCAGCATGGTCCCAGGAAGCCACTGGACCAGAGAAGATGAGAAACACATGGAGCAAATTGAACCCAAACTGCAGCCTGGAACCTGGAACCCAGATACTAAGGTCCAGTCTAGCTTACCTGAGCTGCAGCTAACCTGTAGATCCAAAAGCAAAAATAAATGTTGTTTTAAGCCACTGTGATTTGAAGTGGTTTGTTACATAGCAACAGACCACAGGACAAGTGGAAGAAACCACAAATACGTAAAACTTCTTTAAAAGAGTAAGAACTATAACTACAGAAAATTACAATAATTGTATAAGCTTTTTGACCAACTATGTACAAATAAATTTGCACGGTGAAATTTGAAAAATTAGATAAAATGCATCATTTCCTAGAAAAGTACATTTACCTAAACCAGCTCTAGGCAAGATAGTAAATCTTAACAGATCAGTTTCTATAGAAGAAATAGGAAAAACTGTCAAATACCATTCTCTCACCAACTTCCCATTAAAAAAGTAATGGACTCAGGTGGTTTCACAGGGGAATTCTAAGAAGTCTTTAAATAACACATACATCCAACATTATTTAAACTCTTTTAGAGCATGAGAAAGGCAGGAAAACTTCTAAATACGTTTTAATGAAGTAATATGGATACCAAAATCCAGAAAAGACTTAAAAAGTCAAGCACAGATCAAACTGATGTATGAATATTACTTAAAAATTCATAAAATATTAGCAAATAATATCTGCTTGGAATTAGGTAACACATCTGACCTAGTAGAGTTTATTCCAGAAATTCAAAATGTATTGATACAGAAGAAATTTATTAACATGTTTCACCACATCATATTCCAAGAATAAAAATTATATTATTATTTCTGTGAAAAGGGATTACACCAAATTACCCACCTACCAGCAGTGTATAGGAGACTTTATTGACTCACATATATTTGGTATTATCAAACTTCTTAATTTCACTGTAGGCTGCACTTATTTTAATCCAGAAGAAATAACATTAATTAGACACTATGTGCCAGTCAGTTTCACACATACAATCTCATTTTAACCCTATAATATTAGCATCTTCATGTTATAGATGAATTTGCCCAAAACCACAAAGCCCAAAACCCCAATTGGCAGCCCTTCCTCCCGATCTAGTAGAATAGTCATATCAATGGTTATGGAGGGCACACAGAGGAAAGTAAACAGATCCTCCCAGTGTTCCACCAGGACACACACAAAATGTGGGGTTTTTTTTTTTTTTTGTAAAAAACAAAAACTGGAAACAGATGACTAAACAAATTGTGCTATATTCAGACAACTGGTTATATTACACAGTTAAAAAAATAGAGTGAACTAGTGAGACATGCAACAACTTGGAGGAACTTCAGAATAATTACACTATGTAAAAGCAGTCAAGTAAAAATTTCTAGCAGATGCAAACTCCAATGACAGTGGCAGATCAGTGACCACCTAAAGGTGGAAAGGCATGAGAGGGAGGAACCAGGGAAGAGCATGGCAAAACTGGGGGGTGATGAATGGGTTCATTATCTTGGTTTGATGGTTTCATACGTGAATGCATATGCCAAAACAAATTTTACAATTTAAATACATGTCATTTTTTTTCCTAATCTAACTCAATAAAACTTCTAAAAAATAAAGATATTTTCACAATGCAGTCCACAGCAAATCTCCTAAGAGATTTTTCTGACTGCAGTCACCATTTTGCTAGTCTACCAGTGAGTACTCAACATTTCTATTCATTTGACTTTTTACATTCATCGTGTTGCTGATTATCATTTTATTAGGTATGTTTCTCGGTTACCACCTCATGAACAGAATCAGGACCCTGTTTTTCCTTCAGCCCCTAGAACAGTTCTGTGCGTATAGTAAGCCCTCAGTAAATGTTCTGGTGAAACACTTATTATTTCTCTAGAGAAAAAGATTTTGTGTTGTGTTCCAGAAGACAAATTATGGGACTTCTTCCAACACTTGATCGAGTTGATAGAAACAAATTCTTAATTTATACTTAAGCAGCACATGGCCAAACACAGCAATTTCCAACGTGAAAGATATTTCTTAATCCAAAAACTGCAATAAATCATGTGTGACAGAATCAGTGTGTTTGGCCAAGGATCAGAGGAATTCACATCATAACCAACACAATTAACCAATGCTGCCAAAGTAAATATCTCAAAAGAAGCTAATTTGTAATTGTTCTTATTTATTCATTTATTTACATCTCACTCATTTCAAAATGCATATGAGCAGAATAAAGTGAAAAGTGATAGAAAAAGTTCATGTGTTCCAAATTAATTTGGTATCTCAGCCTCAGAGAATCCAAGTTTTAAATTAAGGCTTTTATTTTATCCTATACAATATCACTAAGTAATTATTATTACATTATTATTAATTATTATTACATCACACAAGACAGCAGCATAGAGAAGGTGGTACTTTGCAGCAAATTCTATACTTCTAGTTGAAAGATGGATATTGGCTGCGATCACTACCACTTCTCCACCAATCTTCAGAGAAAATTGCCATGAACCCTCATTCCTTGACCTCTTTCTCATGCTCTCTCTCCTTCTTGCACCCCAAAGAATCAGCCACGGAATGCAGCTCTTAGCTCATTTTCAACAAAATCACCACCCACACAAAGCATATGTGTGCGCGTGCTGGGTTGAATGAAACTTTCGGAAGACTCAGCAATGCATCTCAACAATGGATAATGCAGGCAACTTCAGGTAGAACACTAGACAATCATGTCCTTATGTCATCAGACCACTTTGCCACTAGGGATTCTTTTCCTCTTTAGGCCACCTAGAGACCCACTCTCCATGATCTAACTGGCTTCTCACTTCTTCTTGGACCTCTCATCACTCTTCCACATTAATCCTTCTGGCTCCCAATGTTGGCCTTCTACTATGTAGAACAATAAAACCTCTCCACCTTGATACCCAGGCACCACTTCACCCATCCTAGCCTATCCACACTCAGGAAGGTACTCAAAAATACATTTCTTTCATAGTAAAAATATCAACTCCCTTAAATGAGGTCATATTATAGTAAAGAAAAATTTCTTTTTTGCCATCTATTTTCCAGGCTTTCACCTCAATCCAGAAAGTCACTAATTGCATTGGAGGCCATTCTGATGCAACACACAGCATCTTATGACTTTTTGGACATTAAGCCTCAAATGTGTTTTTTCCCATGAAGTTTTCCCTAGCTACTCAAGTAGTTAGTACTCCCTTCTACATCTTTGCAGGATTTATGTCATTGTGGTGTTTATGATGTTTTTCTCTCTTCTGCCAGTCTGAGGATGGGAATCATATCTTACTTATCTCTGTAGCTACACCAGCATCCATCAATAGTATGCATTCCATAAACGTTTGTCAAATCAATCATTCAATACCAATTACGCCTGGTTAAGATCGGGTGGCAAATCAGACATTTAGTCCCAGACAGGCAAATGTGCAAAATCCCTACAAAAGAGAAGCCGTAATACCAAAAGTTAGAAATGGCCTTTTAAACTCATCTACACAACAAAACCAGAGAGCTTTTCAGTGCAGAAAGATACACTGTGTACCTTAGATCATTCAGCTTATTCTAAAGCAGGCTCCCTTCCAAGTTTGGCTTTCTACCTTCATAAATTTTGTTCTAGCTGTGTTGCCTCTAGAATTCACAGTGCCCACTTCACTAGATGATGACTCATGCTCACCATGCAACAAAGTAATTCCATTTTGAGATCATTTGGAGGCACTAGACAGAGACTATAAACCAATCCCTACAACAAAAGATGATGTCTCAGTAAAGCATTTTCGCCCACCTTCTCTCTCAGCTAGTTTTTCAAAGAATAATTATGGAGCAAATTGTAAGCTCACTGAAAATAACAAGCCGTGCCTTGCTTTTCTTTGTACAATGTCTTATGCAAACTTGAGCTTAGTAGGTATTCAAAATGGATGGAAGGGCATGGAAATAACTACGAAGTAGATTCAACACAGCCAGTGTCTTTAACAAAAGATTTATTCATATTTGTGTGCATATATGTACATATACATGTATAAGACACACATTCACACACAAACACACATAGAGAGTGCCTGCATTATAGATAGCAGTAAGCAGTGATGCTTGATCGTTTATTGCCTTGTAGACACCACACTAGGCCATCTGTTTACTCATTCATTCAATTGACATTTATAAAGTTACAACCTGCCAGGGAGAACTCTTTAGATGGGAAGAAAAGATTTCTTGTCTCTTTACAGCTGTCTCTGGTTTTTCTCTCTGTGGGAGCTGAGAAGAGGAAGAAGCAGTGGAAAGATAGCCCCACTCTCTAGCCACATGGCCGTTGGAGAACATGGATGGTTTTATTAAAAAGTAGAAGGAATAAACCCCAGGCAGCCCCCAGACTCAAAAGAGTGCCGAAAAATGCTGAAGGATTGAATGAACATCAAATCCATGTGCTCTAATGGATTTGAGCATTAGACTATCAGACTAATAGACCCCTGATCTCAGTCTGAGAAAAAGTTAGCAACTAAGTAGGAAAACATCTCTAGAATCTGATTTATAAGAAGGGAATGCAAGGGCCACACATGCATGGTGCACACTAACAGCCATGTTCAGAGGACAATGATGATATAGTTGAGATGGAGGGGCTTGTCAACCAAAACATCTAAACCCATAATATTTCAGAGCTAAACAGACCTTTAAAACTCTTTGTTGCAACACTTCTCTGTGTTTTACATGCCATAGCACAAGTAGACAATGACAATATTTGCAAAGTGTTCTGGGTAAATGACAGAAGTTGCTCAGGGTCCCACCCAGCCTCCCCGAGGGCTGAGGGAGTCAGTATCTTAGGAACTTGGCTGGGAAGGCCTACATTAGACGCGTCTCCTAACTTTACAGGTAGAAAATTAGATCCTTACTCAAGATCATCCAGCTGCAGAGTCACGAGAGAGCCAGGAATAGAAATTGAAATGTCTTTATTCCTATTTCTACTCCTCCAGTGCTTCTCAAAGTGTGGTCCCCAGACCAGCAATACCAAGGCCACCCAGGAACTTGTTCAGATGCAGATGCTCAGACCCTACTCTGGACCTACCGAGTCAGACACTGGAGGGGAGAAGCCAGGCATTCTGCACTTCAACAAGCTTTCCAGGGGATTCTGATGCTCACCTAAGTGTGAGAAGCACTATGGGTGTCTATACTAATTCTCAGTGTTTTCATAAGCTACTAGGCTAACATTTGGGTTGTCTAACTTAGGGGTTGGAAAAGTTTTTTCTGGAAAGGACTTGATATGAAATATTTTAGGCTTTGCAGGCCATCCAGTCTCGGTCACAGCTGCTTAACTCTGCCACTCTAGCACAAATGCAGTTATAGGTACTACGTAAATGAATAAGCATGACTGTTTCCTAATAAAATTGTGTTTATATAAAAATAAACGGCAGGGTAGATGTGGCCCATGGACCATAGTTTGCCAACCCCTGGTAACTGATGATTAGAGTAGACTCATCAACCTCATAATTTAAATTCTGAGCAATTCTGATTAATAAAATTTCTTAGCAACTTATGGCATCTGTCAATATTGGTGTCAATATCTCTCTTTTTCCATTCAATTAACATGTGCTAAATGCCTCCTAAGTACCAGACTCTGGGCATACAGGGATGAAAAGATTCAATCCATGCCCTGAAGTATTAGAATTTCATGCAGTAGGGAAGCAAGAAATCAAATAAAATTATATTGTTTTTGAATATGGCCTTGTCAAAGAAAATGCCCACTTAAATATGTGGATTTTGTGCTAAATGTATTAATATTTTCCATTTATAAATGGACAAAAAGCATGATAATGCATACCCCAAATTTGAAGCCAGCAGGGATGGTAACTTTTCTGGCAACCACTGTTTGATTATACCCACAGATTCTGTGGGGCAGAAATTCAGAAACGGCAAATTGGGAATATTTGCATCTGCTCCACAGAGATTAAAGAGCCCCTACAAAGAAGACTTGAGTGGGTAGGGGATAGGATCTTTTGGGGTCTTCATTTACATGTCCAGTACCTGGGCTGTCATGATTCCAAAACTTGGCTAAACTGGGATCATTGGCTAGAACCTCCGCACGTGGCCTCTCGACATGGCTTGTGGCAGCTCAGGACTCCAACAACATGTGTTCCAATGACCAAAACAAAAGTAGCATGGCCTTTTAGTATCAAACCTTAGAAGCCATACTACATCATTTTTGCCATACTCTACTGATCAGAGCAACACAAGTCTGCCCAGATTCAAGAGATGGGGACATATACCTTACCTCTTGATGGCAAGTGAGTCAAATAACCTTCATCCATGTTTTAAAACCACCAACCAGAGTAACCTACTATTAGAAATGCCTTATCCCAGAGTAAGGGGGATTTATGGAATTTTAAAAAACTGCAGATAATGTACTAAATTAAAACCTGCTCTGCTAAAAATCCAAAATGGAAGAATAGGTCTAGAATTCATTTGATTTGGATGAATATGTTAAATAATGATCCTCCACAAGAGGAACTTAGGAAATGTTTCCATCTGTCCATAGGACAAAAAGGATTGTACATATTGCATAAAACTGGTTGACATGGAGAATTTGGGTTCATCTATTTTCAATGCTGGAGAGGCTATCATCAAAGAATAGGTGTACACAGTCCTTTTACCAAACTGCCAGAAATCTCACTAAATAGAGAATAAGGATGGAATTAAAAGTATTTATTTTTAAGTATTCATGGGCATATCTTCTTTTAAAAAAAGTGAGTAAACTTGAATTTCCTTTTTCTTGTGTCTGTTCTTCATTTAAAGTTACTTACTTCTCTGAGAATTCAGCACTAATTTAAGGATAACATTATAATCCTTGGACACAAAGTCAAATAGATGTTTTTCTCAGTGAAAAATGAGTTGTTTGTACACATTGTACATTTTTTTCATTGTCTGCTAAAGAAGTAGTTAGGACAATAAATGATCAGAATTGTCTTAAATCCTTCCAACTGAAGAATTTGTTTTGAAAAAAGTTTAGCCCATAGAAATACTTTTTTTCTAATTTGATTTTTTTCTAAAAATAGGGAATCATTTTTATGGTATAAAGAAAAGTGAAAATATTCAATCCAGTACAATAAAGAGAGTGGGTGAAGATAATGCTAATCTCTTCCTTTTAAAAATAGAGCTCTGTTTAGAGAAGATTGAATACCTAATCTGGAATCATGGCAGTGTGGTTCTTCATAGCCTCCTAGGTCTTTACAGGAGGAGAGTGGCTCCTACTCACCAAATATTCCAAACGTTCTCCTACATTTCCCAATATCTCCTGAAGTTAGGTTATGGTCATGTCACTAGTTGTGGGCCATGCCCTGTGGACAGAAGTGACATGCCACTTGCCAGGTTAAATAGTGAAGAGTTTGTGTGCTCCTCTATCTCCCTTTCCCCTTGGTGGCCTCTATGTTGAGGTTGTAGATGCTGTAAAAGCTACCTGGATCTCTGAATCATCCCATGGGAGAAAGCTGCCCTGGAGAGTTCCCCAATGCTCATCAGAATTTTCATAAGCAAGAAGCTAGCCTTTGTGGTGTGAAGCCACAGAGATGTTAGGATTCATTTGTTCCTACAGCACAGTTTATAGTCTAACTGGTGCCAAGCAATTTGCTCAAGTACAGCCAGCCAGTCAATGGCAAAGCTAGAATGGGAACCCAAGTCTTCTGAATCACCAATCCAGGACCACACTTTAAAACCACAGAAGCGGGGAGCCTGGGTGGCTCAGCAGTTTAGTGCTGCCTCCAGCCCAGGGCCTGATCCTGGAGACCCAGGATCGAGTCCCACGTCAGGCTCCCTGCATGGAGCCTGCTTCTCCCTCTGCCTGTGTCTCTGTCTCTCTGTCTCTCTCTCTGTCTCTCTCTCTCTCTCTGTGTCTCTCATGAATAAATAAATAAAATCTTTAAAAAATAAAAATAAAAAAAATAAAACCACAGAAGCATCAGTGAGACACCATCACACCATGTTATTAATCAAAGGGACACATTAGCTGAAAACAGAGACAAAATGTAGACTGGGCTGATAAAGACATGACACCCATGGATTGAGGTCCAGAACCAGAGAGGGTATGGTCAGGAGGGGTGGTTCAGCCTTCAGTCCAGGACCAAAGAAGGTGATCCCTGCTGGGAGAACAGATACTCAGCATTGTCCCAATGGTCCCTTTCTGCCCAAATTGTACATATATCTCAAGATAACGACAGTTGCTCCTAGACCGCATAGGCCAATTAGAAAATTATATACCCAAAAGGAAATGTTTCCACCTTCTTGTGTATGTCCAGCAGCCATTAAATACAATCAGGAAGTGTATGCCTCAAACTCAGATTGATTTAACATGATGTAGAATTTTTTAAAACAACAAATTGGAAAAAAATAGGTTTTGGTTGCTAGGCAACATCAGTACAAAGCTCTTTCCTTCTCTTCAAGAGCATTCTCTCCATCTTCATGGACAAAAGTCAAAAAAATACTTAACGACAGGCATATATTTGGTCATGACATCAGACATCAAATTGAACTTTTCTTGAAAACAACATCCTGCATTGCATCTAGCACTTCAGGATTCCGAATTACTACCCTCTGTGCACAGGATGACGTTTCCTATTCTGAAATACTCATTCTTCTCTGTACAAATAAGTTGGAGGCTATCTTTCGTCAGCCATTGAAATAGAAGGAGAGAGTTTGCAAAGTCATGCAAGTCTGTTCTCTCTCAAGATGGGAGAGGGTTAGCTGTGACCCATCCTGTGTGACACCATTTTCTGTCTCCCATGTCAGCAAGCTTAAGCCAAGGGGAAGTCCGTCTCTCTCCTTGTCCCTTCCTAAGAAATGGTGCTTTACTCCTGGACTGGCCTATTAGTGGCAGAAATTCACTCAAATGTGAGCCAGAAGTAAATCTATCAGTAAGCTGCCCTACAGATGCCTCTTGACCTGAAAGAAACTAGGAAGTAGGATGGTCTCCCTAGAGTTTCCATCAGGAGTACAGAGAGTTTCTCAAGCTAGTTTCTGAAGCACCTACTCTGTGTAAGACACTATCAGAACTGTGAAGAATATAAAAGAAGAAATATAATGGTTTTGGAGGAAATAAGACTAATGCAAAAGAAGGCAGCCCAGGCTATTCATTTCACCCAATTTTGCCTTTATGAAAATATAAGAAGAGATAAAGTGGCCAGGGAGGGAGGCAGAAGATAATTTTAGAGATGGCACTGGGCCACTTGGCGCTACCAAATACCAGGTTCACAGTGGCCTTCTTGTCGACCATGAGGAGGAACAAAGGCATTTCTTCATGGGCCCCCATTGTCAGAAACTGGGACCAGTCTATCCTGCTCTCCAGCACAGCCTCCCTCCCAGTCCTGATGCAGAAAGTTTTGGGGGATTAGGTTCTTATTCTTACTACTCTCACCCCTGTGCAGTTTTCCTGCCTTACTGCCCACACCTGATTCTCACCTTCCCAATTTCCTCTCTTTCCACCACATTTATCTTCTGCAACTGGCTGGTCCACGTTAGGTTCTTAAACTCACCACATTCCCTCCCTCCCTGCCTGCTGTCTTCCCTCCTCACAGTATTTGGTAGGCACCAGGCTGGTAAGCATCAGGAACATGAGGACAGGAAAAAAAAAAAAACATTGCTCCTATCCATAGGGGACTTATCATCCAAAATAGGCAACCAGCACATTTAAAGTTCTAAGTACCCCCACAGCTAACAGATTAGACACCTGTGCAACTGAGTTCCCTAGGATGGGCACTCTATGGATGGCAACACGTAGGTTGCTCCAGCTCATTCCAGTTGAATCTGGTGCAAACATAACCACACATGAGGCAAAGGGCCTCCCACCAAGCAAGTTCAGTTACTACAACATCCTTCAGGGCGAGAATAACACTTGAACTTCCTTGCTGAATCCAGTATTCTTAGCACAGGGCATTTCTAGGTACTGAAACCTTGTTCATTAGGCATGTAAAGATTGAAAGGTAATTCATTCAAAGGACACTCTGGTCTTTTTGCTGCTTCTGGTCACCTCACCTTTTCTTCCCAGTACACACACACACACACACACACACACACACACACGTGCATGTGCACACACACACACACACACACACACTCCTATAGCCATTTTTCATGCAATATGCTTTGCAAACTTCAAGGGCAATATGTAAACATATTGCTGTGTGTCCTACCTCCCTGCTACTTCTTGTGCAAAGGAAGTACCCTAGGAACATGGGCTGCCTAGCCCTTTCTCTTCACCTTTCCACCCTGTTGTGAAAGCGAAGCCAGTGGTGTCCCAGGCAGAAATAAAGCAAAAGCCCAGGAAAGGAGCCTTGTCTTCATCTTAGAAATGCCTGAAATTGTGTGACCCTGAACTACCTTATTTTCGATTTCTAGGCAAGTATTCTTGTTAGCACAGAACAAAGATCTTTGTAAAGTCAAGGCACATTATATCCTTGGCTTCCTCTCCCTCAATTTGGCTTACCACACGTCCCTGAAAATGATTAAATTGGTCTGCCAGGACTTATATTTTATAAGGTCTCACATTATTGCTCTGAAATCTGTTCTGCTCAAAGGGCTTTCAGATATATAGAATTTTCTTCAATATTTCTTCAGGTATAGAAGCGCATCTTTTAGGCTTTTCTCATCCTCACTGAAATCTTGCAGAAATGTGGGTTCTGGGTGACCAATTTTTTTAAGATTTTTAAATTTTATTTATTCATGAGAGACACACAGAGAGAGGCAGAGACACAGGCACAGGGAGAAGGAGGCTCCTCGCAGCAAGCCTGATTTGGGACTCGATCCTGGGACTCCAGGATTGCGCCCTGAGCTGAAGGCAGACGCTCAGCTGCTGAGCCACCCAGGCATCCCTGGGTGACCAATTTAGTAGAAGTTCATGGCATGGAGAAAGCGTCTGTGTTGCCCAGAATGGTGATCATTGGAAGTCATGACGAATGACTGGATATGTTGTGAAATGCTTTGGTTGTTGAATCCAAGCTTTAAATTGTAAAATAGATAACTAATAAACAGAAAATCTATTATATAAAAACAAGCCCAATTCAAGGGCAGGAATCTCCAGAGGCAATTGTGCAGATGGCTTGGATGTTTCCAGTAGTCCAGTGGGTCATGCAATGAAGACCTCTGACACAAAACACTGCTCAAGGAACAGCAACAATATGTCCTTCTGTTTTTGGACATAGAAGGTTCCAATGTGACTCAGATCTACTGGGGTGCTTTCTTAGAACTTCTAAATATTTTAGTGAGCACTTTTAGCAGAAATAAAGTAGTTTTTAACTTGTTGGGGGGGTTTGCAACGACTGCCTATATAAAAAAAAATACTTTTTCAAGACTCTAGAGTTTGTTTTGTAATTAGTCTTTAGACTCATTGAAAAGATAGATATATATTTGTAGCTCACTTGAAAACATTTTTGAAATGGTCGGAATCCTAGTCCTAATATTTTCCTTATGTACTGCTTTCCTACTGTCCTCTAAATTTTCCTGCATTAAAATGTATTGTCTGAGCAGCAAAAAGTTCCTATATTCATCCAGTATTTACAGAGAATTTGCCATGTACCAATACTTTGAGATTAATTGGGGTGGGGTGAGTAATACAAAAAAAATTATCACAGGATATCTATCCTCAACAAGATTACTGCCTACTTGAGAAACAAAATCAATCAATTAGCTCATTTAAGTACATTTAACACTTAAACAGTGCCTCTGTCCTGGCTACAGTAAGAGGTGAGGATAGATAGTACATTGAAAGCCAGACAGGGGGATCCCTGGGTGGCGCAGCGGTTTAGCATCTGCCTTTGGCCCAGGGCTTGAGCCTGGAGACCCAGGATTGAGTCCCATGTCTGGCTCCCTGCATGGAGCCTGCTTCTCCCTCTGCCTGTGTCTCTGCCTCTCTCTCTCTCTCTCTCTCTCTCTCTGTCGCTCATGAATGAATAAATAAAATCTAAAGAAAAAAAAAAAAAAAAAGAAAGAGCCAGACAGGACTTGGAATGGGCAACACATTACCCTGTTTCAAGGGCTTTGCTTTTGTACTTCCTTCTATCAAAGGAAGCCCTGGCCCAGCCTCAAAATCAAACCCAAATACCCCCTGGTTAGTGAATCCTTTATCAGTTCCCTTGGTGGGCTTTAAATATTCCTTTTGCCCAACTCCTATGTTGTTTATCCTTCTGTTGAAATCATTACTTAATTGTGCTTTGATTTCTAGTTAACAAGTAAATATCTCTCTCCCCTAATAAGCTTCTTGTAGGCATAGATCAGGAATTTACCTTTGGATTCTCCCCTAGAAGCAGCACCTTATTCTTTAAAAATATATTGTGCATGTTCAATAAATATTTCTTGAATTATTTACTTTTACCATGGTAGATTATACTTTCATATAAGTCCTGTGTTGTTTTCATATTAGTGTAGTATTGTCTACAAGAGTTTTCCAGTTTAACTAAGATACATGAAGTTCTAATATACCATTCACCATTAAATTACACATATTCATATTTTTTGATAATGTATTCTTTTAAAAAAAGATTTTATTTTTTTGAGAGAGAAAGAGCATGAGCAGGGGGAGAAGCAGATGGGGCAGGAGAAGCAAACTCCCCCCTGAGCAGGAAGCCCAACGTGGGACTCAGTCAATCCCAAGACCTTGAGATCCTGACCTGAGTCAAAGGCAGATGCTTAACTGACTGAGCCACCCAGATACCCCAATGTATTTCTTGTCTCTATGTATCACACATCAGATTTTTCTCCATAAAATAAAAATAAACTCAACACCCCAAATTATACTATTATGCCAATATCATGATAAAATTTTTTCCACCTTTTTAACATTCACATGTGGAAGTAAGCACCTGGTTTGGTACAAGGAAGCTCTTAAGTCATATACAACACATTTAAAATACTTTTTAAAGGCATTCTTTCTTTTTTTTAAAGCAGGTATTATGTTACATTAATAATATCTAACTTTTATGCTACGCTTCTTGGGTGCCACACACTGTGTTAAGTCTTCTACATAAATTTTCTCATTAATTTCTCACAAAAATCCAACTTCTGATATTTTGTTGTTGGAATCGCCTGTATGCTTTTCTGCCTGTCCCTGTAAGTTTGTTTTTCTTTAAGTCTTTTTATTTAGTTTTACTGGAATTACTAAAAGGGAAAAAAAAATTGATGTTTGTATTCAATCTGCCTACTTAGCAGGGCCAGAATCTGATGTTCATTAAAATGAAGGCGTTTTAGGACAGTATCAAGAGGACAGGTTGTGAGGTCTGACTGCATGAGTTTGAATCCCTATTCTAAAAACTATTAATTGTGAGACCTCTAGACACTGTTCAAGAGAAAAAAGAATTCTAAAATAGCTTTTATCACCTCAGATATAAGGGAAGTTTGCATCCAGGAAACAAAGACAGAGTGCTATTCAAGTAACAAACAAAAACGGCTTCTGAAAATTAAAAACATGATAGCATGAATTGAAAAATCAATTACAGTGCTGGGAGCTAAAGAGAGGAATGTCTCCTGGAAAGATAAGATGTAGAAAATGTAGAAGAAAAGCAGGGGAAATTACAAGACACTTCCAGAAGTTGAACTTCAAATAGAAAATCCATGCAGCAGGAATACATGGATGGGAAGTAATCATCACTGAAATAATGCAAAAAAAATAATAATAATAATAACCAAAATTGAAGGGTGTGAGTTTTCAGAGTGCAGGGGCCTCCATATTAAAAGCAGGACCTCCCTTTAAAAACTGCTGCCTGCCTGGGATCAGGCTCTTTGCTATTCTTGGAGTCCCTTTGGTTGGATCATAAATATTCTTTCTCTCTTGGGAATCATTGAACAAAATGAAATTTCTGCCATTTACTGCTCTTTCTAGAAGGAAGGCACAAAATATATATGCTTAGGGATGCCTGGGTGGCATCTGCCTTCTGCTCAGGGCGTGATCCTGGTCCAGGATCAAGTCCCGCTTTGGGCTCCTTGCAAGGACCCTGCTTCTCCTTATGTCTATGTCTCTGCCTCTCTCTTTTTGTCTTTCATGAATAAGTAAATTAAATCTTTTTAAAAATGTATATGCTTAGGTATATTATGTCTTAATAACAACCTTAGCTGCTTCAAGGGATCATTATGGAGAGAATCTTTCTTTTTTTAATATTTTATTTATTGTCTAATATTTATTTTATTGTCTATAAACTATGTACTTAAGCATCAGCTCTGGAAAGAACTCAGAGCAAGTTGGGTTATCTAGCCATTATCAGGCTGTTCTTCTGATGAGCACCTAAAGGTAAAGCTAGAAGTTGGAAAGTCCTAAACCCCAGGACCTCAAAATGTGATCTTATTTGGAGATAGGGTCATTACAGATATAATGAGTTAAGATGAGGTGGTCCCTCATCCAATAACACCATTGTCCTTACAAAGGGGGGAGTTTGGACACAGACAGGCACAGAAGGAATATGTGAAGGGAAGGGACAGGTGGATTGTGGGGAGGGAGGGATGGCCACCTACAAGCCAGGGAGAGAGGCTTTGCACAGGGTCTCTCTCACAGCCCGGAAGGAACTAATTCTGCCAACATCTTGATCTCAGACCGCCAGCCTCCAGAACCATATGAAATACATTTCTGCTATTTAAACCTCCCCAGCACACATGGAATTTTGTTACAGCCACCCTCAAAACCTAATATGGACATAGGGGCACCTGAGTGGCTCAGTGGTTGAGCATCCGACTCCGACTCTAGGTTTCAGTTCAGGTCATGGTCTCAGGGTCTTGGGATCCAGCCCCACGTTGAGCTCTGCACACAATGGGGAGTCTGCTTGAGATGCACTCTCTCCCCCTGTTCCTCCCTCAACTTGCTCTCTCTCTCTCTCTCTCAAATAAATAAGTCTAAAAAAAAAAAAAAGCTAATAGAGATGTAGAGCATCAACTAAGAGAACTTACATATTGTCTGGGTGAAACTGAATGCCCTCCTTGAGAAGTTTCTCTACTTTTTCCTCTTGTGTGGCTTACAGTGCCTGGTGAATCTGCTGGAGACCGATGTTGAAATGCGAGCCCTGTGGGCAGACAGAAGAGGATGCGTGTGCCGAGTGTCCCAAGTGCCTCCCCTTCCTAGGATTATGGGAAAATTGGTCGCTCCACCACCACAGACTTGGGGATATGAAATAAAGATAAAAGCTCCTAGCACCTGTTTCTTTATCCGGCCCAGTTTGCCCTGCCCAGGCCTGCCCCGACCCAGCAGGCAGGCTTCCTCCTTCTCCTCAGCAGCAGGGCTCCAGGCTGGGCGGCCAACCCCGAAAACCACCCACTCCTCCAGACCCAGCCCAAGGCTGCTCCCCCAAGTCTGCGCCCTAGCTTGCCACTGCCTTCCTTGACTAAACAAGCCTCCTCCAACAGTCTCTTTCCCTCTCCTCTTTTCATTCGCCTAAAGAATGGCTTCTCATGGGTCTCAACTCTGGCTATGTGTTGGTCTCCTTCAGGTGTTTGGTTTGCTTATTTTTTTTAAATGCAGCTGTCTGGGCCCTACCCCAGGTCACTTCAAACAGAATCTCTGCTTGGGAGTGTAGTATTATGCAAATGTATGTATTTGGTCTTTGCCCCAGTTGGCACAGAGACCCCCAAACCCCCTGAAAATTCCTGAGTGATAGGAGTGTTTTTCTTTTTTCTGATGAGCCTCTTTGGGCCACACCTGAGTTTATGGTAACGAGGTGACTCAGGCTGGGGCACCTTGATACATTCAGGATACATTCAGGAGGGGATGGTCACCAGTAGACCAGACTTCTGATGAAAGGAGAGAGACTCTCAGTCTCACCCCCAACATCTGGGGAGGGAAACGAGACTGGAGACTGAGTCTGATAAAAACTCAGGTTTGGAGAGCTCCTGAGAGGGCGCTCCTGAAGAGAGCCTGGAAGCTTCTTCACCTTCCCCCACACCATGCCTGAACATCTCTTCCACTTGGCTGTTCCTTAGCTGCATCCTTATAATAAAGTTGTAATCATAAGTAGAGCCTTTCCTGAGCCCTTTGAGTCACTCTTGTGAATCATCAAGCCTGAAGGCGAAGTGTGGGAACCTCCAGATCTACAATCAGTTGGGCAGAAGTATGGCTATCTGGGGACCTCTCTCGAGGCCGCTAACATAGAGGCAGTCTGCTGGGACTCAGCCCTTTGACTTGTGGGGTATCATGCCAACCCCAGCTAGGTAAGTCAGAATTGAACTGAATTGTCAGACATTCACTTGGTGTGTGGAAAACTGGAGAACTGTTTAGTGTCAGGAGAAACCAAAGGGGCAGCGGCAGCTCTGAAATGTGCCACTCAGCTCTCTTCCAAATGCACCCCCAAAGGGGAGAATATCCTAGTTGTGTGGTATACTCCCTGCTGCCCCTTTGGGTACAACTCTGGGTTCATGCTGAGGCCACACTCGGGTTACCAGCTAACCAGGATTTGGCCAGGGCTTTCCCAGTTTGAGCACGGAAGGTCTCGGGTCCTTGTAACCTCCTTGGGCCTAGGCAAGCCAGAGCCACTGGCCACTCCATGATGCACATGAGCACACACATACACACACTGCTCCAGCCAGGAGCCGCGCACTGTGGAGTACTAGTTCTATCTCATTCCTGTGGGATAAACACTTCCAGCAGGCCTGTTTGCTAGGGCACATCCCATCAGCCTGGCCACACTGCTGAGATCTTTCCAGCCCCTCTTCTGTCACAGGTGTCAGCTATGGACTGTGGCTGCATGCTCCCCACCCCTCCACACTCCTGCCCTTCCCTCCCTCCTCTTTCACAGGTGCTGCCCCCAATAAATCTCTTGCCTATCTAATCCTTCTTTGGCATCTGGTTCTTGGAGGACACAGAAACACATAGATCAGTATTTTTTTTTTAATCTCAAGCAATTGTGGTATCAGCCAGGTTTGTAAACCACTCTCCAGGTATGCTAAGTACCAGCGTGCCTGCCCAAGTCCAGTGGAGAGACCAACGTGCAAACTCCTAATAACAACATCACATGGAAAATGCAGCAATCAAAATATGAGATGAATGTTCTGGAAGTACTGAGGGAGAGAGATGAAAATGCCCTAGTGATGTGGGAGATGATTTCAGCTTCCAGTGCTGAGATACAACACTGGTATTTATTGAGCTCTAAGTAGAGAATTCTTAATATTTTTCTCATCATATCACATCACTCTGATAAAATCATCATGTATTGTGGACATAAATTCAGAGATGTTTTACTCACAGCACTCCTGGCCACCAAATACGTTGGGGGTGGGGTGGCACAGAAGTTCCACACCAACCAATTCTCCCACCCACTGGACACCAACAGGGTGTCAGATGTTCAACTCAATTCTAACTACTAACTAATACTACTAACTAATACTACTCAGAGTTAGCACTGACGCCACAGGCTAAAAACGCAGGCCCCCAGGACTACCTCCATCTTAGATGCTGAGCTCAAGTCCCAGCATCTTTGGCGTGTGCACCAACTGGGCAGCTTTCCAGACCCTGTCATTTAGAGGTTGGTATGGGAGTTTCATCACACAGGCGTGATTGATCACATCATCAGCCTCTGTCCATTCACTCGGTCTCCAGCCCCTCCCCCTTCCCCAGAGGCTGGTTGGTTCCTCTGGCAACCAGAGCCCATCCTGAAGCTATCCAGGGGCCCACCAACAGTCACCTCATTAGCGTAAACTCAGGTATAGTCAAAGGGGCTTATTATGTAACAAAAGATGCTCCTCTCACCCTGTCACTCAGAAAACTCCAAGAGTTTTAGAAGTTCTTAGGTAAGAAACTGGAATAAAGACCAAATATTATAACAGGAGATGATCCTCAGGAAACTCTAAGAGTTTTAGGAGCTGTGTGTCATGAACTGGAGCTAAAAACTGAATATATATTTCATATTATAACATGATAACAACATCACACAAATTAACAGATCTGACTTCCAGTGAATTGTCCTGAAATCAATAGAAAGAAAACTGACCTCCTCAAATATGCTGATAAGAGAAACTGGTGTGTGTGTGTGTGTGTGTGTGTAACATTGCATCAATAGGCCTAAATCTGTCATGCTACCAACACACATACTTTAGCAATGTAGAGATTTTTACATCAACTGTCTCCAATAATTTCTGGTTTTCCTTTTAAAAAATGCATCACTAATTATAGGATAGTTATCCCAGCTGGAAGCCTTTTATCCTTGCTGGATACAGCCATTTCCCAGCAAAGCTAAAAACCAGATAAGTGCTATGTGTGGCATTTAAAAAGTCAAATATTACACAAGGTCACATATGAATCACTTTTTTCCTAAATTAATGCATTATTTTGATGTTCCAGGAAGAATTTTCTAATACATATTTTCTTTCGCTTCAACTATTAAGCAATTTAAACCAGAGGCCTACATCACATCCCACTGGACTGTCAATCTCCAAGATAGATAGATTCACACAAGCATATCTAAGTAGCTCTTTATAAGTTTGCAATAGAGGGAAAAAGAAAACACAAATATTTTCTTTTGCATTTTTCATTCTAACCATAATCTGCAGTGGGAAGAAGAGTGGCCATAATTGTTTTATGGACAAGTTTTGTTTCGTCTTGTTTTCTTATCATGGTACCATTATATAATATAAAATCTACCATTGATGACATCTGATCCTCTTCACAGAAGAGAGTTAGTTCTCTGGCATCATATGGTATATTCACATTCTATCCCCTAGCACACACACATATAGTCACAATCACATGCACACCCCTAACCTCATTTTGGGAATCCTGACACCTTGTTAAAATATGGTGGTCTTCAGGAGATCAACAGAAATGAGCCAATGAGATAAAGAGTCTGTAGGGGAAAGGGACATGGGATTTGTCCCTGTTGGGTGGAAAACAGACATCAAAAGTCTAAAGTAATGAAAGGGGTTGATTTGCTTAAAAGAAGAGTACAATTTTGTTTCTATAGCTGTCCATGGTTCCTTAGCATAAAAATAGGAATTAATGTGGAGTTTCAGAAGCATAGAAGGAAAATAACTGTCTCACATTTGCCTCCTCCTCAAGCTACCTCCACACCTCCCCTGTACATTTCATAAGCAAATATCTTAAAATCATAGTCTAGCCTCATTTTTCTTAACTTGCATGCATTTCTCAACCCAACGCAACTGGCACTGCGCTGACAGGGCTCCTAATAATTACCTCCTAATTGCCAGCTCAGTGCTTTAGTTTTTGGTTTTCAGCCTAGCTGAGCCCTCTAGAGCACATGACAGTATTGACAAATGGCCTTAAACACACACACACACACACACACACACACACACACACACACACACAGGTCCTAGACCATCTCTCACTTGCAACTCTTTCTCTGGCTACTTCTATTTGCCCTTAAGTGTCTGGATTCCCTAGCTCCTTTCCTGGCCACCTTCTCATTTATTCTGCCTTCTTTCCTTAGACAATCTTCACTATTGGCTTCTGCTTCTATACTGAAAACTCTCAAACTATTCCCTGACCTGACTGCTTCCCTTTGTTCTATTCTATATCTCCAGTTGCCTACCGGCCATCTCTTCTTCTCTACCTTATTAGTATCTTTGTACTTGACATGTCTAAAACCAAACTAAAGATGGATGGATGGGTGGATGGATGGATGGATAAAACAAAAATCTCTGTCTTTTTTATTCTTTCTTTATATGAGTTAATGGCACTTCTTAATCAATCAGCTCAGGCTGCCATAACAAAATACCGCCGTCCAGGTGGCCTAAACAATAGATATCTATTTCTCACAGTTCTGGAGGCTGGGGAGTCCAAGATCAAGGTGCCAGCAGAGTCAGTTTCTGATGGGAGCTTTCTTCCTGGCTGGCAGACAGCCGCCTCCTCACTATGTGCTCACATGAGGGAGAGAGAAACAAAGCTAGCTCTCTTGTCTCTTCTTAGACGAACAGGAATCCTATTGGATCCAGGCCCCACCTTATGACTTCGTTTTTTTCCTTACCTTCTAAAGTCCCTATTTCCAAATATAGTCACATTGGGAGTTAGGATTTCAACATATAATTTTGCAGGGAACACAGTTCAGTTCACAGCAGGTACCATGTTCCAAGCTAGGTCTTATCTTGACTCTTTCTCTCCCCCATGTGCAGCCAGACACCCCAATTCATGGGTTGCCAGCCTTAAACTTCTCTTTTGCCCATTCCTTCCTTCCACCTCCACCTTTACACTTCCAGTTCAGGCCCCCTTGTGCCTCACCTGGACCACATCCTTGGGTGTTTCTGCACCTCTTTCTCTCCACTATCTTTCCACCATGGTACTGCCAGGTTGACATCCAAAACAACAGATCTGGCCAGGATGCCCAAAAATTGTTTCACAAGCAGTCCATAAACTTCATGGCGCAGTCTTCTCCCTGTCTAGACCTCATCTGACCTCTCTGGTCTCATTCCTAGCCATTGCCCCCACGTGTCATGTTCTGGGCACACTGAGTGTCTACCTATCCCAACTTCCCACCTCTTTCCTTTTTCCATTTTTTTAAAGATTTTATTTATTTATTTATTTATTTATTTATTTATTTATTTATTTATGAGAGACATAGAAAGAGAGACAGAGACATAGGCAGAGGGAGATAGAGTCTCCCTGCAGGAAGCCCAATGTTGGACTGGATCCCAGGACCCCAGGATCATGACATGAGCCAAAGGCAGATGCTCAACCACTGAGCCACCCAGGCGTCCCTAGATGACCAATTTAGTAGAAGAAGTTCATGACATGGAGAGAGCATCTGCACTGCCCAGAATGATGATCATTGGAAGTCATGACTTCCCCGACTTACACAGAATTTTCCTCTATTTGGAATGTGTATCCCTTCCTTCTTTACTTGATAAGTTTATACCCATCTCTCAGGCCTCAGGTTAAATAGGATGTCCAAGCAGTGTTTCTCAACCCCTCCACTTAGCTACCCACCACCTTATTTATATCCTGTCTCTGCACTTGCCATATTTGTACATTGGTCTCTCCCATTAGGCTTGCACGTCCTCATCAGTAGTGACAGCCTGTCCTTTGAGGCTGAACACCTGAGCTCCACCCAGAAGTTATTTGATCAATGTAAGAAGGAGCAGAGAGTGTTGCAGGGATATTAGAGATAGGCATGCTGTACAAGCTTGATCCTTAACTTTTCTCAGTTAAAAAGTAAATCTTTAATATTTGCAATTAAGCATTTGTATGGGTCATTTATTTTTTTTTAAGATTTTATTTGTTTATTCATGAGAGACACAGAAAGAGAGAGGCAGAGACACAGGCAGAGAGAGAAGCAGGCTCCCCACAGGGAGCCCAGTGCGGGACTCGATCCCAGAACTCCAGGATCACGCCCTGAGCCCTGAACCTCTGAAGGCATACACTCAACTGCTGAGCCACCCAGGCGTCCCTTTGTTTTTTGTTTCATTTTGTTTTGTTTTGTTTCCAGGCATCCCTTTGTATGGGCCATTTAATTCTAAATACAGAGTACTAGATTTTAGGCATTCTTTACATATATATATATATATATATATATATATATATATATATATGCATGAGGGTGATAATTTTTTCAAAAATTAAGGAGACCACCTAGATTACAAGGCGGCTCTTCCATTCCCAAAAGAAATGTGTGTTACTCCTGACCAGGATACTTTATGTATGATTCAAATACAATTTTAAGTCTAGTATATAAAGGCAAGGGCCATTATATTTTAGTATCACTTTACTCTAATATTTTATCTTAAATTCTAAAGAAACCTAAGAGAAGAAGGTTACAAATGTCCTCAATTTAAAGCTCCCCTGGGGTGAATGGCCTGATGGCTGCTCTGGAGCACCAGAATTTTTAAAGATTATATAAAAGGTGGGTTGATGTTAAAACAAAACAAAAAAATCTTAATTACCCAGAATAAACCTTTGTACGTTTCTGGCCATATGCTCCCAGAACAGCATCCTTTGAAATGTGTATCAGAGGTGGGAAATTTAGACAAAACCACATAGAGTCACGTGAGAGGACAGAGCACAGATCAGCAGGTGGCCTTTGGAGGAACCGTTTCACACCTATTAAGCCGGGTTTTCTTGAACGCAGCGGCTGAGTGAAAGCCTTTTTGTTAGCTGTCTTCCTATTGTGAGGAAATTGAAAGACACAAAAATGTTCAGGAATCAGAACATTCCTCTGACCTTCGATGATGCTTAAATATTCCCTATCCTTAACATCATGTGGGAGCTTTCGCTTCACGATGAAAAGGAGGAACTCGCTGTCCCCGAAGAGAAAGAAACCTCAGGCAGGGCAGAGCTTGACCTTCCAGGACCCAGGAATGGGACCTGAGCAGGCCAGAAACCTGATGCTGCCCTCCTGGCTGAAGGAAGCTCTGCTCCCGGCGGTGAGGGACCAGCTTTGTGAAGCTGAGCAGCTGGCCTAACCACCAGGGCGCTGCTGTGGTGGGGACCAGGACAGTGACCCAGGCTTGGGGGCCCCACAGGGCTTTTCCAGAGGCAGGAGACCTTTCATCTGTCCTTGTGCGTTGATGCCACACCATGGCCTCCCTCCCACCCCAGCTGCTTCTCACACCAATGCTTCTGCCTGTGCTCTTCCATTGCCTGGAATGCCATTCCCATATCCCACCCTGCCCCCTGCACCTGACAGCTTGCTCTTCAAGTCTTAAAATTCCATTCCATCATCTCCTCTGGGAAGCCTTCTCTGACCTCCTCCCTACAGCTCAGTTAGGGGGCCTCGTGAGGGCTGCGAGGAGGAATCTGCTCCATGCCTGTCCCAGCTCCTGGTGGTTTCTGGCGATGTCTGCTATTCATTCGTTGACTTGTAGAAGCACTGCCCCACTCTCCGCCTCCATCTCCACATGGTGTTCTCCTGGCATGCATAGGTGTCTTTATTGTTCCCCTTTCCAAAAAGACACCAGTCATACTGAATGAGGACAGATGCTAAGGACTTCATTTTAACTTGATGACCTCACTAAAGACCTTGACTTCACACAATGTCACATTCTGGGGTGCTGGGTGTTAGAGATTCACCATATAAATTGGGGGGCATACATTTTAACCCATAACAGACTCCATTATCTGTGCTCCCATAGAGCCCTTGATATATCCTGATCACTGCTTTATAATTGCATAATCAAAAGACTAGTTCTTTCTCTGGCCTGCGAGCTTCTTTGCAGAGGTGCTGTGTTATGCGATCTTTACACATCTGGTGCCCAGCAGCATGTCTAGCACAACATAGGAACCAAATGGATGGATGAATGAATGAATGAGTGAATGAATAAATGAATGAGTGAATAGAGCCACTGAGAAGAACCAAAACATGATGAATAAACTGTATGCAGATTCCCTTCAGAGCCAACATAAACATGCAAGTTTGTGTCTGCTTATATACACAAGATTCTCCACCACAACTCATCACAATATGCAGGTGTAATAAGCATGGTTTAGCTACCCATCCCTCCTCAGTTCTGGATTTGTAAAGTTTTTCTCAGCTCTGAACCAGGCCCTTGCCTTGCCGTTTGCCTTTCTGTTTTTATCACCAAGAGAGAGCTTCTTCTGAAGGCTTTCTCTTTCCCATCTCAATAAGTGGTTTCTCGGAGTTAGAGCCCTTGGGTAAATGCAGAGCAGTTCCCCATGCTCCTGGTGCTAAGCACATTTCCATCACCTTTTTTTTGTTCCTGTTGTCTTTGCATAACTCCACACAATGAACTTTTTCCTTCCCTGGTGCTCCCTCTGGCACTTCTTGCTAGGCTAGTTCCTCCCCGGGGGAGGTCCGATCAGGAAGGGAAGTGCTCTCAGGCAGAATGCTGCCCAGAGGACCATCCTACCCCCACATCTCTTAAAAATTGTTGATTTCATAATTATTTCCCAATTCTCACTGCAAATATTCGCATAGTAAATACAGAGACCTCAGAGCCAGCTGCTCTGGGAATCCTACTGCAGTTTAGCTGGTTCTCAGATGTGGATAAACTCTCCAGCTCTTTGACTCCCAAGGCATTTGGGTTAAAATGCTTAGGATGTTTTTCAAAAGCTCTGGGAAATCTCCAAATTTGAGTTTGCTTTGGCTCATTCTTAGTCATTCTGTGTTATTTAGACCTCTAGAAGCTTTTCTTACCTGTCTATCAGAAGGATCTAGCACCCTGATGCAACACAGTCAGATGGAGGAAAGAGGATATAGGATACATGCATGTGGGTCTGTTTGTTTTAATTATATGTGACCTGATTCTCACAAATATTTTAATAAACATACACATTTATTAAAGTTCAAGAATAAAGCTTGTGTCATGAGTGCTAATGTGGCTCTGAGTTTTCCTAGGAAGGAAGTCACTAACAGAAACATCAGTTCATCTGGAAACCTACTCTTGGCTTGCATAAGGGCTAGTTGAGCTAACTCTTTCGGTGGCTTAACCTCGGGCCATCTCCAGAGATTATGCTTGGCAGGCTTGAGTTCCAACCTTTCCTCTCTCACTTCCTAGCTGTGGGGCCTTGGGCAAGCTACTCCTACTCAAGGTGGGAAAGTGCATAGGTGGGCTTCACCCCCCACCACCACCCCTGGCAGCATATTCCACTCTGATCATGACCCTAACTCATTCCACATTCTGGCCTTTGCAGGCAGTGCCAATAAAAGATGGAATTGGGAGTTAGGAATGGAGCAGACAGGAAATGAGAAGAAAGAAAAAAAATAAAGGCAAGTGGGGAAAAGAAAAGGGTAGGGAAGGGAGTATTCTTTAAGACATTGGCCCTACTCACAATGGGAGAAGAAGTACTTTAAAAAATCAATAGACAGATGTTTCATATTCCTCTCTCACATACACACATACACACCTACACCCAAAATACATAAGTTGCTCTTTTACAATAGCTCATAAGAAAATTCTATATATCCTGCCCAAACCCCAAAATCATGAGCCATGATCCAGGTTAGACTATGCAGCTGTATATATTAATGTTTTTATTCTGTTTTGTTCACTAACACAAGCCCTAAGACACAATACCTTGGGCCAGGCTTCAGAAATGCGCTGGCAGATTCTGTCTTCCTAACATTCTTGGACGCTGCCAGAAACTCACAGGCTCAAGTCACCCCCACTGGATCATAAACCCCAATAGAAGAGGCTCTAATAGTTTCTTAAAGGGGATCTGCTTTGACATTGTCCTTTCAGGGTGGTGGAGGAGGGGAGAGAAGACAAATGGAAGGAAGGAGGAAGATATGGGGGAAAGACGGAGGAAGGGATTGGGGAAGTGCAGGGAAAGGGGGGAGGGGAGGAAAGAAGGAAGGTTGGTCTCTGACAAGAAGGCTGAAGATGCACATTGGAAATGAGGATGATGTGTGTGGCCAGCTATGATTTTGACATCCATCAATAGATTGTCATTGACCCGTTGGTGACAGCTGCTCTATTCACACGGCACCTCCCCCGAATCCCACACAGGGCCCAGTGTAGTATTCTGAATGGTGGTTCATTCACTGAGCACCCTGCAGGCACTGTGTTCAATGACACACTGTTCCAACTCTCACAAAGTTCACCCTCTGAAGGAGAAGAGAAATGGACATTGGCAGGAACCTGAAAACACCACAGTTCTATTTGAACACACAAATATAAATTCATGCATGCTCAAAAACTCACTTTCCAGCCCCAGTTTCCACTTCTCGCTACTGGAGAATTAGAAAAGATTGTTGATCTCTCTGGGTAGACAAGCTCTACAGGTCCAGGGGGGTCTCACAGTCATTCATGGTGGCCCTGTTTGTTATATACTCTCTAGACGTCTAGAGTACAAAGGAGAGGATTTGGGGTTTATTCTGGATTCTGAAGGGTCTGTATGGTAGCATCTCTGAGTATGTTGTCTGTTTATTTACAGAGAAAAAAATGAAGGTTAGAAACTGAAATTTTTTTGTTTTTTTTTTTCAAAATATCAATTGATATTTGAATATGATATGATATCATATGATATCATATCCAATATGATAAAGGAATTTTTGTTAATGTTTTAAATGTCTGTCTAGGCACCTGTGTCTGCTAATGGATATTTCTTCTTAATCCAAATGATGGAGCTCTACATAACTCATAAAGAAAAGTTGTTCTATTGTGGTGTTCCATTTTACTAATTCAGAAACCTGACATTTCTGGAGGAGCGGCGACAAGCAATTTCACGATGATAAATTTTATAAGACAAAATACTCTGCTCTATGGAGCTCAGGAGTAATTTAAAAGAAAGATAAACAGTTGCAACATTTAATGCATAAACAAATGTGGCAGGATAATTTATTGAGATATTAATTTGTGATGTTTTTCTTTGCTCCTATAGGAGCCTGCCAAGATGGGAAGGAATCGGCCTTCTCCCAGGCAAGAAGGTGGGCATGTTCTGAATATAGACTCCTTAGCCTGTGTTATGAACAGCATCTCATTTTGAGACCTACCATCAAAGCTGCCAAGCACCCACCAATGAAAAGAGCTATAGCTACAGAGGGCAGCAGAACCAGAATGGCCTGGCTTGGAGGGATGGGAGAAGTCCCCCAAGATGTCAGAAGCAGGGTAGTTATGGTGATTCTGTAAGTGGCAGATATCCATAAGCCAAATGCTCACAGAATCCCAAGAATATAAGAAGACCAGAAGGATCCTGGACAGATGGTCCCCAACTTTCCCTAAATAGCTTTGCTCAATCTACCTTGGTCATAAGTAATCAATGCTGTAATCCCAGCCTCAACCCAATGTAATCTTTGGCCATGAGAACTCTAAACCTGCACTGGCCCAGGCTTTGCTCCTCAGCAGTATGTTCTGCTAAACCACCAATTCCAAAGATTGGTCACAAATTCTTTGCATCTCTTCCCATAAAGTAGTAGAGTCTGTATGTTTCAATCTCTTGAATTTGGCTTTGGCCATGTGACTTGCTTTGGCCAAGAGAATACAAGCAGAAACTTGCAAAGTGCCTGCTCATGTGGGCTTCTCTTCTCTTACTGCTTTTAGAACATAGCCCCCAAGGGCATAACCCTGAGATCAACCTGCTAGAAGCTGGACAAACATGGCCCAGTGGCCTCCATTACCAGAGCCAACCACCAGATGCGCAAATGAGGTCACTGGAGCCAACAGCCCCCATGTGACCTGTCCCTCAGCTCTCTGGTTTGCTAAGCAATATAAAATAAAAGGCGCTGTCAAACATCTTCCCAAGCCAATGGCTATGAACTAGCCACACACATAAGTTACTTTCCTTGTAAAAAAGTAATTCTGGTGAACATGGAAGACACTAAGCAAAGTGAAATATGCCAGTCTTAGGACAAATACTGTCTGATTTCACTTACATAAGGAATCTAAACTAGTCAAACTCATAGAAGCAGAGAATAGAAGGGTAGTTGCCGGGGACTGGGGAGAAAGGGAAATGGAGACTCGTCTGATAGGTATAGTTTCACCTGTGCAAGATGAGTAAATGATAGAGACCTGCTATACAACATACTACCACAGTGCCTACCGTTAACAATACAGTGTTGTACGCTTAAAATTGGTTGAGAAGGTAGATCTCATGTTAAGTGTTCTTACCACAAAAGGTGGGGAGGAACACAAGGACAATTTTGGAGGTGATGGATATGTTTAGTACATTGATTCTGATGATAATATCACAGATGTGTGCATATGTCCAAACTTATCAAATAGTATACATTAAATATGCAAGTTTTCTGTATATCAGTTATACTCAATAAGCTGTTTTTTAAAAGAGTAATTCTGCTCCAAGGTAACTAAAGTTCTCCAAGAAATAATGACATAACTTTCCTTAATTTTTAAGCAAAGAAATGTCATTTTACGTATGTATTATCTTGTGAAGCTTATCTTTTCTCCTCTGAATCAGCTTTGATATTTTATCACAAACCAATTGTCTATATATGTATAGATCTATTTCTGGATTTTCTATTATATTTTTTTATATTTCTCTCTTTATAGTAATACTATATCATCTTTATTACTATACATTTTGTAGTAAGTTTTTGAATCAGCTAGTACTTTTGTTCTTTGTCAAAATCCCATTGCCTATTTTAGGTTCCTTGCATTTCCATAAGAATTACAAAATTAGGTTGTGTATTTCTTTCTTTTTTTTTTTAAGAGAGAGAGAGTGTGTGTGCGTGTGGACAAATGGGTTAGAGGGAGAGGGAGAGAGAGGATCTTAAGTAGGCTCAAGGCCCAGCAGGGAGCTCAATGCAGGGCTTGACCTCATGACCCTGAGATTATGACCTGAGCTGAAATCAAGAGTCAGACACTTAACACACTGAGCCTCCCAGGCACCTCAGGTTGCCTTTTTTGTATTTCTACAAAAATTCCTGCTGGGGGGATCCCTGGGTGGCTCAGCGGTTCAACACCTGCCTTCGGCCCAGGGTGTCATCCTGGAGTTCTGGGATAGAGTCCCACATCCGGCTCCTTGCATGGAGCCTGCTTCTGCCTCTCTCTCTCTGTCTCTCTCTCTCTCTGTCTCTCTCTATATATCATGAATAAATAAAAAATAAAATCTTTAAAAAAAAATTCCTGCTGGGATTATGTTTGAGATTATGTTGAATCCATGGAACAATTTGGGGAGAAATAACATCTTAAAAATACTTAATCTTCTGACCTATAGACACATTTATTTAGATCTTCTTTCATCACTCTCCACTGTGTTTTAAAGTTTTCAGTATCCAGGCATTGCATATCTTTCAGCAGATTTATCCCTAAGTATTTGAGATTTTTAATGCTTATTTGTATTATATTTCAATTTTGGATTATTCATTCTTAGTTCATAGAAATGCAATTAATTTTCATATATTGATCTCGTACGATGCAACTTTCTTCAACTCACTAACTAATCTAGCAGCTCTTTTGCAGATTTTCTTCACAAGTGATTATATCATCTTCAAATGAATACATTTTTACTTCTTCCTTCACAGTCTGGGTGCCATATATTTCTTTTTCTTGCCTGTTGCATTGCCTAGACCTCCAGCATAATGTTGAATAGAAGTGATGAAGGCAGGGATGCCTGGGTGGCTTAGCAGTTTAGCACTTGCCTTCAGCCCAGGGCATGATCCTGGAGTCCCGGGATCAAGTCCCATGTCAGGCTCCCTGCATGGAGCCTGCTTCTCCCTCTTCCTGTGTCTCTGCCTCTCTCTGTGTTTCTCATGAATAAAATAAATAAAATCTTAAAAATAAAAAAAAAAGAAGTGATGAAAGCAGACATCTTTGCCTTGTTCTTGATCTTAGGAAGAAAACACTGAGTCTTTCACTATTAAGAATGTAGGCTATAGATTTTTCATAGATGCCTTTTATCACGTTGAGAAATTTCCCTTCTAGTCTTAGTTTTCTGGAGCTCATATCAGGAATGAATGTTGAATTTTGTTAAGTGCTTTTTCTGCACCAACTGAGCTGATTAAATGGTTTTTCTTTTGTTATTTTGTTAATATGGTGAATGACACTGATAGACTTTCAAATGTTATACCAACCTTGCATTCATCAGATCAACTCCACCTAGATAAATCTCCTTTTGTGTATTGATGGAGTTTATTTGTTAAAATTTGTCAGGAGTTTTTGCATCTATGAGGAATATTATTCCATAGCTTCTTTTTGACCCCTTTCCATTATTGAAATGACAGCTCTCTCTCTCTCCTTTGCTCTGAAATCTGCTTTGCCAGATATTGTAGCCATTTCCGCTTCTGTTTGATTAATGTTAATATGCTCTATCCTTTTCCACACTTAGTTCAATTATATTTGTGTCTTGTATGTTTATAGTGTGCTTATTGTAAGCAGTGTAAAGTTGGATCTTGTTTTTAATCTAATCTAAAATACCTGCTTTTTTAGACCATTTATATTTATTGTGATTATTTATACAGATAGGTTTAAATCTGCTTTATTGTTATTTATTCTTTATATGTCCTATTGACTCTGTTTCTTTTTTTCTCTTTGGCTACATTTTTTATGGATTAATTTTTACCTCTTTCATTTTTTTCATTTTGGAGAAAAGCAGATTCAACTCAATATGTGAAAAAGACTTATAGGAAGGCACTCCAAAACTGAAAAAGTCTCCTTTATGAGGTAGTGAGTTGCTCAACACAAGTGTTCAACAAATGTTATGTAACCCCTTGTCCAGGAGAACCACCCTATTTACAATGACAATGCTGCTCACATTCACCCCACTATCCCTTGCTCCTTCCCTATTTCACTTTTTCCATAGCACATATAACTTTCTATTATATTGCATAGTTTAATTGTGCATAGGTTTATTATTATTGGTCATTCTTTACTAGATATAAGCTCTATGCGGGCAAGGCTGTTTGTTTTTATCTGATTTGTTCACTATTGTACCTGCAGCACATAGTAAACACTTAGCAAATATTAGTTGAATGAATGAATCAATCATATGGGAGGTTAAACTCCATGAGTTCTAAAGGTTCAAGACATTGTTAAAATGAAAAATTGGTGAGCCTGTATTTAGGGACTTCCTTCTTCTCCCTCCTCCCTTTCCCTACCTCTACCCAAGAAAATCACTTACCCATCCTTCATCACCTGTCCCAAGCCAGCACCGCACATCCAGTGCTACCATTGGCAGGCCAAGTGTCTGCTGGCAAGTTCTTTAGCCATGATTTACAATTAAATCGTATTCGTAGACTTCTTCTGCAGTCAAGAGTCTTGATCAAGTCCAATCACAGTCCTGTAAGATCAGAAATGAGGAGACAGAAAGAGTAGGGAAATCAAAGGGTAACAATCATTTATATCTCTGGAATGTGGCCTGAGCAACTATTTCATTTCTCCTCAGTCCTTAAGTGATTACATGCTGGGATCCTCACTCTACTTGTCATGTTCTTCTCTCTCAGCGATTTTTCTGCTGTGAGCTCCACTGTTCTCAGGGGACAGGCTATCCCACCAAGAAGGGATCCCGTACAAAAAGCAAGCCAAGCCAAGAATGTACCTGGTCAGGCAGGAGAGATTCCTTCTCAGCTAAACACCTTAGTGACAAAAGGGAAAATCAGCATTTCAGGGCCCACCACCAATGATCCTCTGTGTTCTTGCCAAGGTAAACTTCCCTCCCCGTATCAAAGTATGCTTTCAGCTTCCTTAACAGGATTTCAACTGTTCTTGATGATGAGGCTGAGGTTGAAGCTCTCTATTCTTTTCCTTTTTCTATGAGCCCACCACCATGTGAAATGTTTTGGTTTTGATCCTCACTAAGAAAACTAAAGTAGCCATGGCAAAGCCATTATACTCTAAATGTTTGGCTATTATTCAGAGTGTTCTGGGCTCTAACCCGCTCTCATACCAGTTCATACCACCTACAAAGCTCTCTGAGGATAATATGTCTTGAAGGAAATGTATTACCTTGGGCAAAGCAGTGTTTTAAGCAGGATTCCCTCCCACAAAATGGCCACGGGCATTAGGGGCGGCTGAACCCCATTTTATGGGAATCCAGGAAGTCTTCAGGGAAAAGTAGCTTTGGAGAGAAGCCTAAAAGGAGAAATATTTCAACAGGTGGAGATGGGGGTGTGAATCTAAAATGTTCATCTAAACTTCTCAAACATTCACACCTTTAAATTTTCCACAGAAATGTGTTGGGCTTAATTAATTCAGTCTAAACCCCTCATTTGCCTCTTTTCTCTCTTCTCAAGCTACAGTGAAATGGGAACAATGTGTTCCTGCTTCCTCCCACTGGTTCATAGAAGTGGTGCCTGCGAACAGAAGGGGCAATGCTGAGAGGGTTAGTCACAAACTCCACTCTTGACATGTGGCCCTGGTTGTGGAATGTTGCTCCTCGGTCTCAGAAAATAGAGCAGCACTGATGTTTTTCAATCAAAAATATGCTTAAGCCAAGTAAGTTTTGCAAGACAGGCAGGACACTCTTATGTGTAGATTAGTCCAAAAGGGGTCAGTTGTTAGCTGCAGGTCCTGGTGCCTAGACCACAGATTACACACAGCATCTGACTTTAGCCACATCTTACTGGGTATTCAGTTACCCCACAAGGTTAAAGTAAGTGCCCAGTAATAGAATAGATAGAGCCCATGACTGAGCTGTCTAGAGATCCAGCCTTCTGCCCCAACTTGGGTACTGTCCTCAGTGCCTACCTTCCATCTGGATGTCTCTGGAGAAGGCAAATGATGACTGTGTTCATCTCTGTGCACTCATTAATTCTACAATTAAGACGTTGTCATCGACAATTGAACAAATTTTTCATGGCCCTTTGGTTTCCTTTGAAATCAAGATAATGCTTGATAGCAATATAATGTCTAGAACATACTATCAGGACTAAAAATAAATGCATTATTCAATGTCTTCTCCAATTTCAGCATGAAGACACTCAAGGGTTTGTGTTCATATTTTCAGGGAGTTGCAAGTTCTCTGATTTTTCTTTTTTGGAGTATGTTTTCATTTCAGTGCTTATATTAATATAAATATAATCTCTGAGTAATCACCTTATAACCAATTATCTCCCCAGATTTCATTGCTCGTTCTTGCATTTATGATTAGTTATGTAGGAGAAAAGTAGACCCATCCAAGCTAATGAGAAAAGAAGTGAGATTAATCCATAAATGAAGCATTTTCACTAAATGAAAACAAATTAATGCTAAAATGGCCCGCTATACAAATGAAGGTTTGTCACACTGAATAGGAAAAAAGGTAGTGGGAAAACCCATTAGCCACACAACCCCTGGGGGTATAAGCAGAGCAACCCTATTACCACATTCGGGTAGTAAATAGCAGTTCAGTTTTAGCTGAACTCAAGGAATGACAATATATACCCCACACCCAGTTAATGTTGTCACCTTGTCTTTAAACTTTAATTTGTATTAATTATATGAATTTGATTTTAATGAATCATTTTACAAGAGCAATTTATAGAAGGACTTTTAATCCTAATTTTATGTTGGTGTGGGTTTCAGTAAAACAATATAAAAAGGATTTAAGTCAAAAATTAAATTCTCAAACATTTTATTGTCCTTTTGCTCAAATTTGAGAAATAATGAAGTATGCATTATCCTTTCCATTTGCCTAAAATACGAAGGGTCATTTTTCAAGCAATGCTAAAAGGGAAGAACTTTAGTATAATGAAAAGAAAAATGTCCAAGGAGCTAGGAGTTCAAATCCCAACTACGTCACTTGGAGGCTGACAGTCCTTAAACAAGCTGCTTTCTCCTCTGGGGGACTCCGTTTTATCATCTATGAAATAAGAAGGTCTTAATAGATGTTTTATTTCAGGTTCCTTCCAACTCAGAAATGCTACTATTCAACTGGTCCTTTATTCTGAAGAGGTTAGCAGGCAGTCTCTGGCTCGCAGAAGCCTGCCCTCTGCTGGCCATAGTCCAGTGCTGCAATCCTGACACCCACCGGATGGAAAAGTAAATGGGTCTAGTAGGCCAGGTTTCTGAGAAAAAGGCAAGCGGGATCAGTTTGCTTCCCTTTGCCGTCCCCTATCTCTTATTTTCTCCCTTCTCAGAGTTTTTTGTTGAAGTCAAGTGAATCCTGAAGATGTCCTTTAGGGATGGCACCATCTCCAGCGCCTGTTTAGTAAAGAGCCCTGCAGTAGTATATCATCCATCACCCACGGTCACCCACGGCAAGTGGGAGTACACCACAACTAGGGCTGACCTGTGCAATCAATAGGATGTTGCCTGGGATGCCTGGGTGGCTCAGTGGTTGAGCATCTGCCTTTGGTTCAGGTCGTGATCCTGGGTTGCTGGGATCAAGTCCTGCATTAGGCTCCTCACAGAGAGTCTGCTTCTCCCTATGCCTATGTCTCTGCCTCTCTCTCTGTATCTCTCATGAGTAAATAAAATCTTTTTAAAAATAGGATATTGCAAAAATGACAGTGTATGACTTCTCAGACTAGGTTATAAAAAAGAGCTGCTTCCATCTTGCTTGCTCTTGGATCATTCCCTGTGTGGGGGGAGTCGGGGGGAGTCAGCTGCCTTTGTAATGTCTGGAGGACACTCAGGAACCCTGTGGGGAGAGGTCCATGTGGCAAGGAACTGAGTCCTCCTGCCAATAGCCATATGAGTGAGCCAAATGGAGGAGGATCCTCTAGCCATAGTCAGATTTTAAGATGACTACTGCTCTGGTCGATGTTCTGAGTACACTTCCTGAGTGACCCTAAGCCAGAAACACCCAGCTAACCTGGCCTGAATACCTGGCCAACAGAAACTGTATAAGATAACAAATGTTTATTTCTTGAAGCTACTAAGTTATGAGATAATATTGAGTTACACAGAAATATATATCTAACATAACAGATGAAACCCTAAATCATCGTTTATGGCATTTGGGAATATTTGGGGCCTCGAGAAGTTCTAATGTATTATGCCCCTCCTGAGGTCAGTCTCACCAGTATGTACTAAAATAGAGGGTTTAGGAGTGCTCACAGGATAGTTATAAATAGCTGTGTATGGAGGCAAATATGACTAGAAAGTAAATCTTGGTAAGTCTCTGACCAATTAGGTAAATAAGCATAATGTAGAATCATGACATAAGAAATTAGTCAAGGAAAACACAAAATTTAAATTCATAGGTAGGAGTGCCTGGCTGGCTCAGTAGGTTAAGCATCTGCCTTTGGCTCAGGTTGTGATCTCAGGGTCCTGGGATCGAGCCCTGCATCGGGCTCTCTGCTCAGTGGGGAGTCTGTTTCACCGTCCCCTCTCAAGTAAATAAATTAATAAAGTCTTCTTTGAAAAATAAATAAATCATATATAAAATACTTGACTATAAGGCCTATTAAGACAAAAGTAACACAAGTAGAATGAATGTACCTGTGTTTATGCATACATTCAGAGAGGGGAGGGCAGGATATACATGTATGCTGGGATATATAGGAAGGATGAATACAGAAACCAAGCCTGAGAAAGATGAGGCTAGGGAAATTGCCAATGCTGTAAGACCATTCCTTGCATAAGATAACCAAAAGACCCAGCCCACTGTGACCAAAGGAGCATGGAAAATCTGCTTGCTTGGGGAAGACATCAGTGCCTGGGAGGTTTTGTCTGAATGGTGAGACATTACAACAGCTGGTCACGTCTTAGGCAATGAGTCCATCAACAAACTATCTTGTTAGTGCTTGGAACAATAGAAAGCAGTGCACAGCTGGGGAAATTGTTAAAGCTCCTTCCTCAGTAGAAATGTGATTTAGGTCAAAGGATATCTCCTGACTCGGGAGAGAGATTGAAGCAGTGTATAGATTGGATCATCTCAACAAGACTAAAGAAAGGGCTGGGATTCAGGTATGTGTGTGTCCATGGCTCAACCAAACACAAAGAATACCGAGATACATCCGATTCCTGGTCCCTGGAAGTTCAGGGCTGGTTCCAGACCTGGGTGGGGCTGGGAAGACAAGTGCCAACACCCAACTCATGTTGCTAATAACTATTGTTCCACCAAGGTTGTTTTAAATAAACCAACTTAGCAAAATATTTATGGATGTTTGAAAGCTATACACAAAGGGAAGGGTGCTTCCCCTGATGTTTTCTGGAAAGCCATTCTTCTTGTGGCCACTCTTTAGAGTCAGATGGACTCTTACTCAAGATTTGGTTCAGATTTCAAGATTGATGATGACACACACACACACACACACACACACACACGCACCAAGAGAGTATGAAAAGGTTTATTACTCATATTATGAGGCTTTCTGGGGAGAGCAAAATAGGATTCCCATGCTGGTCTAAAAATGGCCTGAGAGAGGGTTTTATTGTGGTTGAGGGGTGGGGAAGGAGGAAGGTTCTCTGGGCAAGTTTGAGCTGCCTGCCAGGGCCAAAGGAGGCAACGTGCAGACTTTCTTATCAGCTTGCCTAAATATAAGGCACAAGAGGAAGAGAGAGGGTGAGGCTTAAAAGCTGCCAGCAGTCATACATCAAAAAATAGAGTCAGATTCTTTATTAAAATCCTTGACAACACGTTGTCTGTTATTGAATTTTACATTTTTCAAAGAATTTTCATGTTTTTCGTGATAGGTTTGATTTAAATGAAACCAAGTTAAATGACTAATCAGGGAGACTCAATCAACTTTTGCTATAAAAATGCATTTTTATGTGGTATTACCTTGCTACATATTTTTAGAAATCAGCTTAGATGTCATAGAACTCATAGAATTACAAAGGTACACACTATATCATGAATCTGATATTTTGTTATCAGTTTTCTAGTCATATCAGAAAACTGAACAGTAATATGATTATTTTTGCCATAGTCAACTACAACAGATGCTAGTTTAGTCACAGCGTGATGAAGCATTGCTAACCCAAGGGGTAAATCAAGAATATGTGGGGGATATTGCTTTTATGCTGTACCAGGAAGACAGCAGCCACCATCAAAGCCAGAATCAAACACAGAAAATAACATTCAAATAGTACTTTATGGTTTAAAAATGGATTTGGATTTTGTTTATTGCTTGTCTCCCATATTAGAATGTAAGCCCTATGAGAAAAGAGATTTAAATTCTGTGTTCCACTCTCCTCTATCTTCAGGTCAACAAACTGGTACATGGCAGGCACTTGTGAATGAATGAATGAATGAATGAATGAATGAATATGTGAATCAAAGAGATTAAAGAGAACCAGATTTGAACCTTCCTTTTTTTTATATATGAAAATTTAAACTCTTAACCAAACTCTTAACTAAAACAAGAACTGCACCTTTGGCCAGGAAAGAACCTATCCCAACCACACCACATGATAAAAAAAAGATGCTGAAAATGACTCTTGGAGGACCCTTCTGCCTAGCTGCTCTGCATTATCAAGGCATGACTCATGACTTCTCATAGGCAGGAGCAATCCCTCTGCAGGATTTCAGCAACCATATAAAGTCAAATGCTAACATGAATAATCACATCTGCAGGAATAAGTTTAAGTTGGATATAACACAGACAACCACCACAGTTAGGAAAAAAAAAAAAAAACTGTTTCAGTTGAAATAACTGAAGTAGTTGAATAAACTACTCACATTTAAAAAATTTTAATGAATATGTCAGACAAAGAAAGATAAATACTGTATGATCTCACTTATATGTGGAATCTCAAAAAGCCAAACTCAGAAAAAAGAGTTGCCAGGGGGCAACCCAAGTGGCTCAGCAGTTTAGCGCCGCCTTCAGCTCAGGGCGTGATCCTGGAGACCTGGGATCGAGGCCCACATCAGGCTCCCTACATGGAGCCTGCTTCTCCCTCTGCCTGTGTCTGTTCCTCTCTCTCTCTCTCTCTCTCTCTCTCTCTCTCTCTCTCTCTGTGTGTCTCTCATGAATAAATAAATAAGATCTTTCCAAAAAAAATGAAAAGCGTAAAAAAAAAAAAAAAAAAGAGTTGCCAGGGCTGGGGTGTCAGAGGCAGCAGAAATTGGGAGATGCTAGTCAACAGGTACAAACTTCCAGTTGTAAGAGAAATAAGTTCTGGGAATGTAATGTGCAGCACTGTGACTACCATAAACAACACAGTATCAGTTTGTTAAGAAATTTGATCTTAAATGTTCTCAACACACACACATATATAGAATAGTAACTATGGGAGGTAACAATGTGTTAACTCACCTTAGGTGGTAAGCATTTCACAATATGTACATATACCAAATTATCGCATTATCCATCTTACACAGGGTTATAGTCCAATTATGTATCAATAAAGCTGGGAGAAAATATTTTAAATAAATAAATGAAGTTCTTAATGAAAAATATACATAGTAATATCTACCCCCAAAGAAAGAATGTAAATATAGATATATGCATAGAAGGTATCCAAAAGGAGGGATCCCTGGGTGGCGCAGCGGTTTGGCACCTGCCTTTGGCCCAGGGCGCGACCCTGGAGACCCGGGATTGAATCCCACGTCGGGCTCCCGGTGCATGGAGCCTGCTTCTCCCTCTGCCTGTGTCTCTGCGCCTCTGTCTCTCTCTGTGACTATCATAAATAAATAA
Organism: Canis lupus familiaris; assembly: GCF_011100685.1. NCBI lineage: Eukaryota > Metazoa > Chordata > Mammalia > Carnivora > Canidae > Canis > Canis lupus. The sequence goes on from NC_049243.1 coordinate 48,179,423, forward strand.
AAATTTTTAAAAAAATTAAATGAAAAAAAAAAAAAAAGAAGGTATCCAAAAGGGTAGAGCAAAGTTTTGTTTAATGACTACTATTTGGAAGTAGAGTATTGAAAGGGTGGCAGGAGCCTTTCAAGTGTAGAGCATATTGAAGACTTTTGCTCATTACTTGGTGTGATTTTGAACTGGTTTAATTTCTTTTACATAAACCTGGGATTTGTTAATATTTTTTAATTTGTTATGATTACAACATCCCATAATGCTTTTCCTGTATATAACAAGTATTCAGTATTTTTCAGTTGATGATGTTGAAAACATGCTTACTATGGCCACTCAGCCCAATTTGCCTTAATATCCACCCTATTATTTATCTACATAATTGCACTTATAGAAATACATGTTTTACATTTATATTTTTATAAAATACTTTTATACCAACATTTGCACTCCTTTTGGAATTCTGTGTCTCACGCTAATAACTCAGCATGATTTCTAAAACTGGTACAAACAAAAGCTATTATCAAAAAAAATTTAAAGTCGGTGCTAGGGAGGATGTGAAGAAATTGAAACCTTTGTGCCCTGCTGGTGAGAACATACGATAATGCAACCACCATGGAAACTAGTATGGCAGTTCCTAAAAAAAACTAAAAATTTAATGACCATATGACCCAGCAATGCTGCTTTTGGGGATGCACCCAAAGGAATTGAAAGCAGGGCCTCAAAGAGACATTTGCATACCCATGTTCACAGAGGCATTATTTACAATCGCCAAAGGTGGAAGCAACCCAAACATCCATCGACCGAGAAATAGATAAATAAAATCTTGTGTATACATCCAGTGGAGTATGAGTTAGCCTGAAAAAGGAAGGAAGCCCTATTACAGGCTACAACATGGATGAACCTTGAGGACATTCTACTCAGTGAAATAAAGCAGTCTCAAAAAGACAAGTACTGTGTGATTCCACTAATATTAAATGCCTAAAGTAATCAAATCCATAGAGACAGAAAGCAGAATGATGATTGGCAGGGACTGGGAGAGTGAGAAATGGGGAGTTGTATAATGGGGAGAGAGTTTCAGTTTTGCAAGATAAGAAAGTTCTGAAGATGTTTCATCAATATGAAGACACTGAAAAATGGTTAAAATGGCAAATTTTATGTTATGTGCTTTTTACCACAACTTTTGAAGAAAACATAAAAACTGGCACAAACAGTATTTTGTTATCTTAACGATCCTTTGAGCTAATTATGAAACCCATTTTACAGGCAAAAAAAAAAAACTGAGGCTCAGGGAAGACATGGCAAGATTGCAAGTAAGATGGATCAGCCAGTCTGCGGCCCAGGACCGAATCAATAAAGCCTATTAAAACAACTGCAGAAAAAAGTAGGCATGGTGCCGGTCAAGTCTGGTTTCCAGTTATGTATCAATGGATGAAGTGTATATTGTCTCACGCCCATCAAATTAAACAGCGTTCCTAAGTGAGAATTAAAATAAACACTTCTTACTAGTCCCGGCCTGTCTCTATTTGGTATTTTTGGCATATGTATGCAATTGCAGCCAGCTGAAATCTAAAACAAAATATTGCAGGGCATCATGCTATTTACTGGGAACAAGTCACTTATTCTATTCAATAAAGTTCAAATCCTTTCATATACCTTGAAAAAAGTTGTCCTGTTTCATCGAAATTCAGTTGAGCAAATATTCAAAGGATATCAGAGTGAAAGAAAACCAACCCATTGGCCTCCTCAGAGCACCACTTTTTGCCTGCTTGGTCTATCCACCTGTCTCACTCAGCCTGTGATCCACAAGACACCTCAATCCTAGTATAAGTTCTATCATCACACTTAATTTCATTAATTTTAACATAACGATCAGTAATTGTTCCTTCCACTAGACTGTGAGCTCCATGAGGGCTAGGGTAGTGTTTTACTCTTCTTTGTATTCCTAAAACCCAATCCCCTTTCCATGTGCCTGGACCATAGCAGTATCACTACATATTTGTTGACCGACTAGATAAATAAATAGATGTTTGAAACCTGGAGCTAGCCTTGACTCTCACACATGAGGGTAAGAAGTTCTAATTTAATATTACACAACTCAGAAGAAATTCAACCTGGCCTCGGGTCAATCTCACCTTGAACTACAGTTTAAGTAATGAGCTTTATATTATTCTAACACCTAGGCTCAAAACCCAGTACTCAAAAGTCCTCCCAGTTTTAGGGTTCGTCTTTCTCTAACCTTCCTTCAGCCTTCCCCCTATTTGCTCACTCATTCAACATTCATTCATCAAATGTCTATTAACTAGTTACCAAGTCTCACACACCATTCTGAGCACTGAAGTTACACTAGTGGAGAGGGAGAAAACAGACAATGGATCCTTGCCCCCTTGGAGCATCTGGAATAAAGAAAAAGTATATTGAGAATTCCACCAATGGTCAGGCTGTGAAGGGGATGCCTTATGAGTAGGTAAAAATCTCAACAAGCATATAAAAGGGGTGAGGGAGTGAGTCAAGCAATAGCCAGGACAATGGAATCACGATTTGCACTCGAGCCGATGCCAACACTCTAAGGCTGGAGCAAACTTGGCAAGCTCAAGAAGCAGAGTCAACAGCGGGAGAAGAGCCTTGGTAGGTGATGCCAGAGAGGTGGAGCTACTGCACAAACATGAGCCCACCCCTTCAACCTAACCTCCTCTTTGCCTCATCTTGACCAGGTATTGCAATCAGGGAGCCAGAAGTCAGAGAGGCCCTGGGTCAGTATTCCTTTTCACCTTGTACCCACTCCATAATTTTGGGAAGCAGTTCCCTCCTACCTGTAAAATAAGCACTTCATGCAAGTGGTCAATTAATCTTTAAAAAAAAAAAAAAAAAAGACTTATTTACTCATGAGAGACACAGAGAGAGAGGCAGAGACACAGGCAGAGGGAGAAGCAGGCTCCCTATAGGGAGCCCAATGCAGGACTTGATTCCAGGACCCCGGGATCATGCCCTGAGCCAAAGGCAGATGTTCAACCACTAAGCCACCCAGGTGCCCCTCATCTAATCTTTTGAAATGTTCTGTGACACAGAAACAAGCATTTCCACTGTAAACGTTAAAACTGTGGTTTATAGGTTTCAAGAAACTTCAGGAACATGCCCAGAACCGTCAGCCTGGGAAATTACTGGATCAGGATGTGATCTCTGGTCATCTGATCCCAAAGCCTGTGTCCTTCCTCACGACACATGAGCTATGCTATACAGGTGTCAGAGTCTGGTACGTGATAAGTGCTCAATAAATGTGATTCCTTTCTCTCTCATCACCTTGATGAGTTCCCTGAGGTTGTCTGCCTTCTTAGAAGATCTCTGAGTGCTAGCTGCTCCTCTGTGGCTCATTTCTCATGGACACACTCCTATATCCCAGAACAAGCCCAACAGTGCCAAATGCCTGTCTACTGCCATGGCGGCATGACCTGGGGCAAGTCATATCTTCACTTGGAAACTGGGTTTGGTGATGATGCCTGCTTGCTCTGATGACAGACACATAAGAAAGAATCCCTGGAAGGTATTTCTCACAGAGCCTCCAGCCTCTAAGAGGCACTTGACACTAGTTATCATCATGCCTTCCAGAACTTGCTTTTTGTCTTCCCCGCTGGCCTCTCACCAGCAGTAGATTGAGCCAGCCCCACTCCAAAGGTGGGAGTAGGGGGTGGGGATTGTGGGTTCTTCCCCCCTGTAGCCTCCTCAGAAGTCCTTCCCACCTCTGGCCACAGCACCAGATGGGACAAATATATCTAATGCTTTAAATAAGCATGTATATTTGATACATTTAATGTTTCAGCTACAAACGTGGGGTGGGAGGGAAGCAACTAACTCCACTGGGGCCAATTTAGACTGTTAATGTACTTAAAATTTTCCTGGAATTCAAACAGTGGAAAGAAAGTTCACTAATCTTTGCAATCGATGACACTTTCCCTCTTAGAAGATGAGCGCAAATGGGGCTGTGGATGTGGCATTGCTCAGCTCTCACTGCCCTGGGAGTCCTCGTGGGGCTGTGCAGCTAGTGGCCCTAGCAGCAAAGAAGGACAAATGTGCACCCATCCCCCAGCTTCTGTGCATGTTGGCTGCTGGGCTCTCAGCTGTCACCTTCTCCGAAGGATTGTCCTTCCCTCAGCCAGGCCCATGAGGCCAATGGAAGGAGGACAAAATAGTTAACCTACAGACACATTGGGTGAAGGTCAGCAATCAACTCCATTGTGGTGGCGGTGGTCCTTTGTGACTGGCTGACCTGAGGCAGCACTTGAAGCCTGGCTTCTGATCCTAACCCAGTTCCCTTCCACGGAGTGACATTATGAATCCAACCCAGCTCAGCCTCAAGACTGTGATTTTGACCCGCCCACTCTCTCAATCAAAATTCAGATGTTGCTCTTCAGTTGGCATTCTTTCCACGTTGAACAAAAGTTATGAGTCATGGAGAAAGGAGTCCAAGAAGAGACTCAGATTTCCAAACACAAACCTCAGAAAAATAGAAGCAAAATGTTTTCCTTGCAGAACACACACCCCTGCCCTGAAAAAAAAAAAATCTCAATTTCCAACACTTAAAGCATAACCTATCAAAATAGGTGAGTATATTGCAGCTGTGATATATTGCAGTATATTGAGCTGAGTATACTGCAGCTGTGATAAATTTCACAATGATTTAATATAACTTTAAACAATTCGTGTTTTAAATTACGTCAGTGACTCCAAGACAAAACAGTCCAATAGCAATAGGCATCTATTTGTGTGTGAAATATGTCTTGTTTCCTTAGGAGAAGGCCTGCAAAGGAATTTAACTCAGAACTACTTGAATTGATTTAATTCAACTATGTGGATGCCTCAATTTCCAGCAAATTGGCCACTTTCTGTATAAATCACTTTATAACATTAAAAGATACTAAACAAATGATAATGCTTATTAAGGCATAACCCTATCTCAAGCAAATTCTTTTAATACGGGAAATATATTTTCTTTCTCTAAAGATAATAGCAAATGTTTGGAATTTTCTGTCGTTGAACTAAAAGAATATTAGAGCCCCATCTGGTGGATTTGATGCTTATTCAAGAGATAAAATGAAATTTTTTACCAAGCCATTTACCGAGCATAGTGCTGGGTCACTGCTTTCAGAATGTGGGTGTTCATCTCTGCCTCTTCATTTATCCATTCATATGTCCTGTCTGAGTGGTGGACTAGTCCCTCCAGCATCTGTCCACCGCCCCCCCACACCCTAGAGAAACAGCCTTCAGCTAGAGAGTGATTAACATGATTCTCTATATAATAAACATTTTATAAAGAATAACATTTCAAAAGGATATATAACAAAAGAGATTAGATAATGTGATCACATAATTGTATCATGGCATAAGTTAAGGATTATATGTGATACATATACATTATAAATTATCAAATTTATAATATTAAAACATATATATTAAACTTTATATACACCTTGTAAGTATATATAAGATAGACAAATTTCAGGAAAATAATAAGGGCCTTCATTGTCTGAAAAGATGAGACTATCTACTAAGGTAGAAGGAACTCAGCTGGTCAAAGGACTGGAATAGTTGAGAACTGGGGGAGAAGGAGAGCTCCTTTCAGAAAAGTAAAAATAATAATAAAATGTTTTAAGTCAGATGGTACTAAGTGTCCAGCTAGGATTGAAGGGAGACAGGGGGAGAAAAAGAGAGGCACCACGTTTATCTGGTTACCATAAATATCAGCAATTTAGCAAGATTTGACACTGGAATTCTGCTAAGTGCATGCTTTTATAGTATTTACAGCAGATAGAACATAACCATGCCATCAGGTTTTGGAGGAAGCTCTGAATCCTGGGACCTCTGCTTGGTTCCAAGCAGCTCTCTATGTATCTATTTTGCTTACCTCTGGCCTACTGGCTGGTTCTTTCTGTTTACTCCACATATATGTCTTTTCTCTACCACTCAGCTTCTCTTGACTCACCATTTCCACTACTCCCTCTTGACTTTACCTAGAATTCAGCCCATCACGAGTTTCTCCTCTTTTTTCATAATAACTTTTGAGTTTCAGCAAATTTTCTCTGTTTTCGATCTAAGTTCTCAAAAGAGACGAGTAGCCAACCAGAGCAGGGGGTGAGGGGAAGTTGGCCAGCCTATTGAATGGCGGTTCTTGGATCAAATTCCCATTCCTGGTCCATAAGAGCAGCAGGGTGGGAGGTGAGGATGCAATCATACCATGCCCACTGGCCTTCCCTTTCATCAGTGACTGTGGGCAGAGGATTCCTCCAACGGGGGCTTATGCACACGGTAGACATTCTGCGATCTGCCTGTCCGATACTTTCCTTCTTACAATTTCCAGATTGGTACTCTGCATTCTCCATAAATTGCTTGTGGAACTTGTGAGTGTGACTCAAACTCTACTCTCTTTCGTCGTATGGAGTAAAAACAGAAGTTTAGAATCTGAAAATTAACAGATATGATCCAGAGTTTATCGTGACTTCCGTCAAGTTACAAAAGTTATGCGACTCAAGCCAAAAACACCTAAGTTTTCTAGACTAAATAGTCTTTAAAAAAAAAAATGTAACTACCAGAAATGGAAACATACATAATCCACTAACTTCAACCAGCCTCTTCTGAGTACACAGATGGCCATAGCACTGAGTTGGATGACTCTGCAAATAAGAAGAGGAAAATTGTCTAGGCTCTGCCTTCAAGATGTACTACCCATGATGGAGACTGATTGGTATCTCTATCTTCAAATCTGTGTTATCTCTCTGTTCTCCTTTTCTGTGTCTATTATGGGCAAAACAAGCTAAACAGAGCTGAACCCAACATGCTCAGGAAGTGTGCTGCATTTTCCAAAGAGTTCTTGAAAATATCTTACCTGAGAGTTGCAGACATGACTCACTCTGGTTCCATATGAAGGAGTTCAGTTCCAGGCATCATGCTAGGAGGCAGCGGTGTGCGTCATACAGCCCATTCATGAGGGAGGAAGGACTGTGGATGGTTTTATTGAAAGCTTTTACAAAGACAAGAGACTCTTAGAACTCTCTAGTTCAAACCTCTCATTTTGCAAATATAGAAAGTATGTTGCAAAGAAGTGAACAGTTTGGACTGAGGCCCCACAATAAACCGCAGAGTTGGGGCTCATGTCTTCGGCAGGTGCCACCCAGTATCTGACTTGGAGAAGAGGAGATCTGGAGAGATAGATCGCCAACAACTGGAAAGGCGGTGGAGGGAGAGAGAAGCCTTTTCCTCCAGTAGCCCTGCCACATGAAGCAGGCACCAGCACGCCAGCTTTTTCCTCTTCCTGTCACTTGTTAAATCGACTCACACTTGTTCCCTCCTCCCATCATACAAACAACATAAGTAATGTAGAAACTAATGAAAGACGTTTTACCCAGTGAGCTGCGTCCAGCTCTCCCGTGACTCACAAAGTGCCCTGCTCCTAGTCACCTTGCCTTCTTCCGGTTCCAATTCTCCTTTAGTAAAGTTGGCCTACTTTCGTTTTCATTACTTCTTTGTCCCCAGAGGTATGTGGAAGCAAGGATTTTACTGTGGTGCAATATTGGCACTTCCTTTTAGCGAAAAGCAGGACACATGAACAAAGAAATATCATTTGTATTCTCTATTATTTACTATTTTTTTAGTAAGATCTTATTGGTTAAGATTCTTACCAGCATATATATTCGTACTGGTTCTTCCTTGATTGCCTTAGCTCCGATCTACCTTTCTTTGGCATTCTTTATAATACTGGAACTGGGTCCTTGTAGAGACATTTCTTCTCTGCTGTTTAGCTTGATGTTTGTGTTTGCCAACAGGAGGCGCCAGGGGGACAGTCCCTGAGAAACAGGTGGGAGGGACTTTCTTCTTCTCTGCAGCCCTCACCTTGGCAGCCTCAGACCAACTGCCCAGGCCCTCGGTGCATGTCCCCTGTCACCAGGAGGATGCTTGTTTTGTGGCTACCATGCCCTCACCAAATAGGACTGGATCCAAACTGGTGAAAGGCATGAGGTATCTCTTCTAAAGTTCTAAGTTCTTTTCTTGTTCACATTCCCTCCTTCATAGCTGTAGTAGCTGCTTTCTGGGCTTGCTCTCTATGTACTCAACTAGGGCTTTATTTCATCTAGTGAACTGCCTTTTTACTAACAATTCTCCTTTTCTAGAGAGGGAGAGATGGGTGGGAAGGGGCAGGGGGAGAAGGAGGAAGAGAATCTCAAGCAGGCTCCAAACCCAGCACAAGCCCCAGGCGAAGTTAGATTTCACCACCCTGGGACCATGACCTGAGCCAAATCAAGAGTCGGAGCTTAACTGAGTCACCCAGGGGTCCCTAGGTAACAATTCTTTATATTAAATATTACCTATTTAAATTACCAGCACGGTTGTTGTATCTTAGCTGAATCTCTTTCAGTGTAACTCTGGCTCAAAATCCTTTTTCTGCCCTACCCTCACCCTCCATATAAAATCAACTGTCTATTTACTCATCCTTATTTCCAAAGCCTCTGAAAAACTTTACACCATTTTTCATTCCCAGGACCACCCACCCTGACCTAGAACCACATCACCTCATATCTAAACATGTGTTTTTGTCTTTTCCTCGGGTCTCTCTTTCCATATAACATGCACACCATTGTAAAAGTAATCTTTCACCACATCACCTCTCATTCAAATCTCTTCAATGGTATCTCCTTAAATGTAGGAAAAGAATCATATTTGGTAGCTGAATGTGACACAATACGTATATAGCCACCTCTTTGGGGGACCATGATTTTGCCTGATACAGGATGTATAAATTTAGATAGATAGATAGATAGATAGATAGATAGATAGATAGATAGATAGATAGATAGAATTATATATTTTAAAATTATATCTTAGTATAATTTTAATATAATATGTTAATTATATTTTATATCTCTATATCTGGCAGATAGAGAAATTCATTTCAGGGAATTGGCTCACACAGTTTTCAAGGGTAGCAAATCCAAACTCTCAGGCAGAAATACTCCAGTCTTGCCACAGAATTTCCTTCCTCTTCTTCAGGGAAAACTGTTTGCCTCCGATCTTCTTCAGGGAAAACTGTTTGCCTCCAATCTTTCAACTGATTGGATAAGGCCCATGAAAATTATTGAAGGTAATCACCTTAAGATCAACTGATTCTAGATGTTAACCACATCTACAAAATATCTTCAAAGTAACACCTAGAACAGGATTTTAATTGAATAACAAGGTACTATACCCAGGCCAAATTGACACATCAAACTAACCACCAACATGGCAAGGAAGAATTAAGGTTTCAGATGGAATTAAAGCTGTTAATCGACTGACCTAAAAATAAGGAAATTATCCTGGATGATCCCAGTGGGATCATTAAATGTTGAAGAGGGAGACAAAAAAGTCAGTGTCAGAGTGAGTGATGTGAGAAGACATTGCTGGCTTTGATGATGTCAGGAGCCATAATCAGAAAATGTGAGAAACTTCTAGAAGCTGGAAAAGGGAAGAAAATGGATTCTCTCCTAAACCCTCCAGAATTTGATCCAGCACTGCTATGATGCTAGCCCAGTGAGACTCATTTTGGACTTCTGACCTCCAGAACAATGAAGCAATAAATCTGTGTTGTTTTAAGGCACTAAGTTTGTGACACTCTTACAGCACTAATAGAAAACTAATTCAGTGGGGGTGCCTGGTGGCTCAGTTGGTTGAGCAGTTAGCTCTTGATTTTGACTCAGGTCATGATCTCGGGGTCCTAGAATGGAGCCCTCCATCAGGCTCTGTGCTCAGCAGGAAGTCTGCCTGAGGATTCTCTCTCTCCCTCCCCTCCACCACTCCCCCTACTCACTCGTGCTCTCTCTCTCTCTCGCTCTCTCTCTCTCTCTCTCTCAAATAAATGAATAAATCTTAAGGACAAAAAAGAAAAGTAATTCAATGAACAATAAAAACTTTAAGTAATCTAGTACCAATACATCTCTCAAATATTATTCCCCACTTTTCAGCTTATACTTTTACTAATTTGGTCCCCTTATTAACGTATGAATATAAATGATATTGCACAAAGCCCTCAAATTCTAGAACTCTCCACCCAACCTATTTTTCAAATTCATCATTATCCAAGATGCCAGACCAGCGCATTCCAGTTCATAGGGGTTTTTATTTCAAACTCATTGTATTTAATGCTTTGACAAAAGGTCATTGCCTTATAATACATCTTTCTTACCATTGTTTTGCTTTAACAAAGCAAAATCACACAATGTTTTGTGTGATTTAACACATGCAGTTAGCAGTTAGTTCTTTACTCTTCATAACAATGTATCTTTTCTGCTCAGGAATATAAAGTCCACCAGAGCTGGTATTTTGTGTTAAATTCCTTTATATCCCCAACATCAGAAAATAAGTCATGTTTATCATAAACACACACACACACACACACACACACACACACACGGCCAGAGTGAATGAGTATCAATGAATAAAATATACTAAGATAGTAACTATCTACTCTATACTTTCATACATAAAGAAGAAAAATGAGGGTAGATTTGTCCTGGAAGATATGTATAGTATGAAGCTATAGTAATTAAAACAGAATGGTATCCATTTACATTATGTATTTGCAGTTCCATCATCCCTTTTGCCACATAGGATTCCATTGTATGAAGAGACCACATCTGATTTATCCATTCTACCATTAGCAGACATTAGGACTGCTGCTTATTTTGGATTATTACACATAGTCATCTGAGAACTCTCTCTTATAGGTCTTTTGGTGTTCACTTATGTATTCATTTCTGTTGCAATTGTATCTAGTATAAATCATTTTAATTTAGAAATTCTACTTATAGAAACAATTCTGAATATTCTCAAAGAGGCTGATATTTTTAAATTCTGAATTCCAGACTCAAACTTTCAGAAAGAGTCCTTTACCACCTTCCCTAATATGAAAAATAAATAAATTTCTGTGAAACAAAAGGTCACGAACATTGAAATATATCCAAATATTAATAGCATAGAAAGTGTAGTAGAAAAGAATATTAGCACTTAACTGATTCATACCTTTGGTCCATAATTGTGAGTTTTATTTTGGGGAGTGTTCAAATTCTGATTTCCTTAATATATTTTAATCTCTATAGAAAATGAATTCTGGCGGCCAGAACCCAAAGCCAAGCAGTTTTTGCCTCAGTTCAGTCCAAATTCACTCTCCAGAGGGCTAGTTGATTGAAGGTTATATTGAAGGAGCATAAAAATAAGATTCTGCTGGTTGTCAGTGATCCATCTGCAGCTTTTCCCTCCCAGAACACATCAGCCAAGAGCAGGACAGTCAAGGGATATGGGTAACAATACTAATGAATGCAAAAAATAATCTTTGTTGGAAATGCAAAATGGCAAAGCCACTTTGGAAGATAGTTGGAGGGGGGGGGTTCTTATGAAGCTAAACATAGTCTGACCATATGTTCCAGCAATCCTGCTCCTTGGTATTTATCTAAATGAATTTAAAACGTATGTCCATACTAACACCTGCACACAAATGTTTATAGCAGCCTTATTCATAGTTACCAAAACTTGGAAGCAACCAAGCAGTAGGTGAATGGATAAACAAACTATGATACATCTATACACAATGAAATATTATTCAAGAGATAAAAAGAAATGAGCTATCAACAATAATGAGGTACCATTATGCTATCACACCCATTAGGATGGCTAGTATTTAAAAATAAATTTTTTTAACAGAAAATAACAAGTGTTTGTAAAGATGTGGAAAAATTGAAACTTTTGGGTACTGCCGGAGGATGTGTAATAAAGTGGCACAGTAACTATGGAAAGCAGCGTGGTAGTTGTTCAAAAATTAAAAATAGGGGCGCCTGGATGGTTCAGTCAGTTAAAAGTCTAACTCTTATCACTTCTCGGCCTTTTGGCTAAGATCAAGTGAAAAGTCCAACTCTTGATTCTGGCTCAGGTCATGATCTCAGGGTCATGAGATCAAGCCCTGCGTTGGGCTCTGCACTAAGCATGGAGCCTGCTTAAGATTCTGTCTCTCCTTCTCCTTCTGCCTCTTTCCCCTCCAAGCTCTCACATGTATGCTCTCTCTCTCTCTCTCTCTAAAAAAAAAAAAAAAAAAAAAAGTAATTAATTCAAAATAAAACTACAATATGGCCCAGCATCAGGATCTTAAGGAGGTATTTGCACATGCATATTCATAGCAGCATTTTTCACATTAGCCAAAGAATAGAGATCACCCAAGAATAGAGCCTAAGTATCCATGGATACTTAAACATTCAAATAAAACGTGGTATACATGCAATAGAATATTATTCAGTCTTAAAAACGAAGGACATCCTGATATGTGCTACAACATGGATGAACCTTGAGGACATCAGGTTAAGTGAACTACACAAAAAGACAAATACTCTGTGGTTCCATCTTTATGTGGCACATAAAGTAGTCATATTAACAGAGAGAGAAAGCAGAATGGTGTTTCTCGGGGGACTGGTGAGGAATGGGGATTAGGGAGTTATAATGCAAAATAACTTTTTTTCAAAATAAGAAAGTGGAGGTAGATGGTGGTGATGGTTGCACAGCCATGTGAATGTACTTAATACTACTAAAGCAAACCCTTAAAAATGACTAAAATGGTAACCTTTATGTTATATATATTTTACCAGAGTTAAAAAATAATTTAAAGAAGGAAAGTAGGGGCCAACAAGGCAAGAAAAACATGGAGGGAGCTTAAATGCATATGGCTAAATGAAAGAAGTCATTCTGAAAGCTTATAAGCTCTGATTCCAACTACGTGACATTCTGGAAGAGACAAAACTAGAAAGATAGTAAAAAGATCAGTGGTTGCCCAGAGTTCAGGGGAGAGGAAGTGAGTAGTGTGTCAGTAAGTCACAGGGGATTTTATAGAGCAGGGAATCTATTAGTCTGTGTGATGTGTTAATGATGGATACATCTCATTACACAGTGGTTGAAACCCAGAAAGCCCTACAGTACAAAAAGTGGACTCTAATGTAAACTATAGACTTTAGTTATTGATAATGTGTAAGTACTTGTTTATCAACTGTAATAAATGAACTACATTGTCTCAGTCAGTTCCAGCTTAACAAAATATCCCAGACTGGGTGGTTTATAAACAACAGAAAATCATTGCACAAGGTTCTGGAGGCTGAAAGTCTAAGATCAGTGTGTCACCATGGCCAAGTGAGGGCCCTTTCTGGTTGCTGGCTTCTGGTTGTCTCTTCCCATGGCCAAAAGGAGAATGGATTTCTCTGGAGCCTCTTTCATAAGGGCACTCATTTCATTCAGCCCCTCATGACCATTCACCTTTTATAGGCTCTATCTCCTACTACCATCACCTTGGGCATTAGGTTTTCAACATATGAATTCCAGGGGCCACCAACTTTCAGACTATAGCACAGGCCAATGCAAGATATTATTAAGAGGGGAAAATGTTGATTAGAGGGATGTGTTTTAAGAGAACTCCATAATTTCTGAGTTATCTCTCTGTAACCTAAAACTACTCTTAAAGAAGAAAGTTTACTATTTTCTTAATGCCTTTGATCCTGTGGTCCAACCAAAGGAATCCTGGAAATGGAGCTTTCCAAAGCTTCTTCCTTCTCTGGGCAGTGAGGTCACTGTTCTTTTAATGGTCACTAAAACCCCCTCACAACCTCTGGTGCCTTTGCCCTGCAACCCTAGCTGCCTCCCAACCTCCTATTTGCCCAGCATGGCCTGACCTTACCTTGAGTCTGTCTGAATTATATCACTGAATTATATTACTGTCATGAAGGCAACCCTAATCCCATGTCTACTGATGCCAATCTGGCCACTGACACTGATCTTTGGTAGGGAGGACCCTATCTTTCCCGCCAAAATACAATAATCTCAAAGTGACCGAACAGGTGGTCCTGATTTCCTACTGAGGTCTTTGATACTCTTTTGTTAGGTATGACACTTCAACAAGGTGTCATATGAGTGATACTAAACAGAATGAGAGACAAAATATCCTTTTGTACCAGTACTCATTAGGCAATGATTAGGGAGGGAAATTGTGTCCTCTGCCTTCCTCCTATCTCTAATAGCCCAATCACCAAGAACACCACCAAACACACGGAAGGTCTAAAGTCTCAATCACTTCATAGTTAGTCACTTCAAAGCCCTTGAAACTGTTTTCCCTAATGGGATCATTGATGCTGCAAGAAATAGACTCCTAAGGACTCTGCCCTAGCATTCCAGGGTTCTCTGGCACTAGCATTCCCAAGTGCTGATCTGTGGCAAGGTTCTTACAATTACATGACACAACAATAAAAACAAAGATCATGTAATGAGTATTTCCACAAAGCCAAATTTTAAATGTAAAAGATTGCCTTTTGTTGTAGATTAAATCCTCTCTCCACATGGGGAGAGGTAAGGATAGTTAAATGTCAGTTTGTTAATGAAATGGCAGAAGACAAAGGTCATTTTTTTAACCTCATTTGGTTAAATAGAAGGCCAGCAAGCCTCTGTTGAACCCGAAAGTTTTTTTGGAAGTCTCTTGATCCATAACAATCTGAAAGTTTGGGATTCATGGTCCTGGCTGAGTAACTGATTACCTTTCTTTCAAGAATTGGAAATGTGTAGAAAAAAAACTAGATACTTGAAATCACTGCTTAAGCCAGAAATTCTCTAAAACCAAAACGTTCCACCACCTCCCTCTCGCACCATGTCTTCTGCTGGAGCTGCCAACCCAGACAGACTTTTCTGTGCTTCTTCTCTTTCTCTCTTTGGTGACTAAAAGTAGGCAACAGAAGGAAGGAGGTTGAGACCTGTAGGACTGACTCATCCATCTTCTGGACAATCAGAGACTAGAAAACAAGTTTTCTCTGTAGCCCATCTCACAGTTAGATTCAGCACCCAGTCAAAATCTAACAAACCAGGCCCGAAAATCTGAATTGAATCTTCCCATTAATGGGAATAGACATCAAGGGCCAAATCACCAAAGGCCTGCCATACGAATAACTTACTTCTCATAGCATAGCAACCTGTAGGCTTCATGTGGCTCTGAATATCATAGCTTGTACAAGATCTGCTCATCCCTGTGGAGCAGGGGATAAGGAAGTGTGAGCTGAGACCATATTCCAGGAAGACCATCCCACATGGCTTGAGAGGGGGAGCATTATTCCCCCTACTTGGAAAACAAGAGCTCATTTACTTCAGAAGAATCCCCTGTGGGCCACTCCACTGGCAATTGCCCTTTTTTGCAATCCAAAAAGTAGAATAACTCAATTTTATTAGTCACTAGCCAAGATTTTTGGCTATTAGTCATTAGACAAGATTTATATTAAAATTGGCATCATGGAAAATGTTGGTTTGTCTAAGATAAAAGCAAAATTCTTTACCCATATCCATTTCCAAATTGGTTCATTATTTCTCCCTGGCTTTGCATAATGATTCATTCAATGAACTTGGATCCCTTTCTTAGCATCCTTGAAAACAGAAGGGAGGTTGCTATTAATTAATATAACCATTTCGGAGTCAGGGAAATGGAAACAGAGAAGTGCAAACTCCTCAGTGGACAGACAGACTAAGCTGAAGAAAATATCCCTTAGCCCATCAGCATAGTACCTTCCCTGCAATCAGACTACACTGTATTTTAGGGGGGAAAAAAAGCCCCTAAGGAAATAAATATGTGATTTTAGTGTACACAGAATCCTTTGGCTTCTAAGATTCTCCATCATATCCATGTCCATCTAAGTCCTGTATTTGATCAAATGATAAAATGAATAGCAGAGGTTTTTCAACTGCTGCATAGAGAAGTCCCCATATAGAGGGAAAGAAGGTGTAGGAATGGGAGGGGGCTTTGTAAACGTTGAAACTTTGCCCATTATTCAACCAGAGCAAACCCACTTTTATACTTTATTGCATCTTGTGCATCCATGTAGTGATTCATTTCAAGAGAAAATCCATTACTTTCAAAAAAAAAAAAGCTTACAAATCACTTATAAATGTGAAAATGTTTTCCAAACTATAAGGTACTATGGAAATATTAGATATAAATTTTCCTTCTTACACAAAGAGAATAAAGTCTGCTCATTAGCAGGACAAACTAACATTCACTGAATAACCATTTTACAGAAGAGAAAAATGAGGTAAATTCCCACATCTAGGAGTTTTTGAGAACGACTAATTCCAGAGCCGGCATTTTTTTCTTCTTCATAAATTTCTCTGACCTTTCAACCAATGCATATGTCCGGCCCCTCAGAAAATTCAGCACCATACTCCTGCTTCCAAAACACCCTTAGGGGTTCACCCCGAGTTAAGGTTGGTCAGTTGGGCTTTTACTGCTGTTAATAGTATTATCACACTGTAGGGGGAGGAAAATAATTCTCCCTCTACCATTCTAAGTTCTTATTTGAGATTCCATAATAAAAGACAGATTAACAAAAGAAAAAGAAACAGAAGTTTATTAACACTTAACATCATATAAGTATGAGAGAGAGCGAGGGGGGGGGGGGGGAATGAATTAACTCCTCAAGGTGGCTTAGAATTCAGGCTTAAATACAATCTTAATACGGAAAGGGGTGGGGATGTAGGCCCCTTCGGGGAAAGGAAATGATTTTTAGGGAAGATAAATGGGACTTTAGAAGAACAGATGGGAGTTATGGTAGTTTGTGACAAAGTCTGTCTGGGTGGGGGTGGACCTTTAGTCTGCTTTCCTGTGACAAAAGTCAGTCTTCCCTGGTTGAGGAAACTCCCAGAGAGCCCATCTATGACAACTGAGCTCTGTTTAGAGGAGCTGAAGCCTCCCCCTGCTGTTTATCAAGAGTCTACAGCTCAGAATAATCACTAGACCAGAGTGGCATGTTCTGGGAGGCATGTCCTAAGCTCCTCCAGGCATATTTTGGGGGGTCATATTCTGCAACCCTCTAACACCAAGTGTCAAGAACGTTTTCAAATTAGTTTTTAAAAACACTATTTCTTTTTCAAAATAATACATGTCCAGTTTATATAATGTATTCCTGAATCCATTTATCAAAATAGCTCAATAGGGTGGCCCCACGTGGTGTGTATTAGCCCCAAAGCAGAAAACATACCTGAAAATTGCGGTCTCTAAAAGTGCTTTATTCAGTCTGCACTGCATTTTTCCTTTTCTTCATCAGCTAGAGCCCACAGAGATGCAACTGTCTGTTGTTTGAAAAATGATTGTCATCTTTCTTAATAACTCTGATAAGGAGCCCTATTTTTAACTCCAATCTAAAATACATTAGGGGAGCCATCTAGTTTTCAAAGTTGGCATTTAGGAGTTACATAGAACATCCCTCCTCCCTAAATTTGATTTACCATCTGTGCTCATTCTCAGTGTTCTGAAGCATCCACACAGGTTATATATTTCATTTTGGGGAGAAATAAGATTAAAAATAAGAGCTCTTTAAGCTGCCTCACACCTGATTCCCTGGTACTTGGAACAAGGAACTTAGCTCCACGGTTATTTCCAGTTCTTTCTTGGGGACCAGGAACAGGAACAGCAAGGTAACAGAGAAACAGTTGGTCCATTTGAAATAAATACATTACATGTGCAGAAGCCTCCTAAACAGGAAACATGGGTTATAATTAGCTCTTTTCCTACACCAAAATAGGGTCAAATTTGGATATAGGCAGTGCAGGTAACAGTCTACTTGATGAAATTCCAGGAGCATCAGGGAAGGCCCCCAAATAGCTTCCTCCACCTTCTGCTTCATGCTTGCTAATTTCATAGCAGCTCTACTGGGATGTAATTGACACAGCGTAACCTGTGTATGTTCAATAGACCGTGCAAGTCCATGCATTTCCGCATATGCACACACCAAAAACCATCACCCCAATCAAATAATGAATAGTTCATTATCCCCAAAAGTGTCACAGTGCCCCTTTGGAAATCTATCTGTCTCTTGTCTTCTGTTCCCCTTCTAATCTCCAGACAACTACTGCCCTGCTTTCTGTCATTATAGATTGGTTGGCATTTTCTAAGATCCTATAAAAATGAAGTCATACAGTATGTACTCCTGTCTGGATTTTTCCTTCAGCCTGGTGATCTTGGAATTCTTCCCGGTATCAATATTTTTTTGCCCTTTATTGATAAGTACTGTTCCATTATAGGGATATGCCACCATCTGTTGATCCATTCACCTTTTCATGGATATTTGGATTATTTCTAGTATTAGGCTTTTTTTTAAGATTTTATTTATTTATTCATAGATAGAGAGAGAGAGGCAGAGACACAGGCAGAGGGAGAAGCAGGCTCCATGCAGAGAGCTTGACATGGGACTCAATCCAGGGTCTCCAGGATCATGCCCTGGGCTGCAGGCGGCACTAAACCGCTGCGCCACTGGGGCTGCCCTAGTATTAGGCTTTAACAAATAATGCTGCTGCAAATGTATGTGTATAAGTCTTTGTGCAGACACTAACTTTGATTTCTTAGCTAAATTTCCAGGAATGGAATTATGGCTTATGTGGTTGGTATTTGTATAATGGCCTGTTTTCCAAATGGTGGTACCATTTTGCATCCCACCAGCAATGTAGGAGTTTCAGTTGCTCCAAATCCTTGCCAACTCTGAAATTTCCAGTGTTTGAATAAAATATGATTTTATCTCTTCCTTTCCCATATGTTGACCTTTTATCTCTTTTCCTTGCCTTGTTTTACTCCAGAGACCCTCCAATACAATGCTGAATAAATATGGTGAGAGAGGACCTCATTGCCACGTTCCTCATCTGAGGGGGAAAGCATTCATTCTTTCACCATTAAGCATTATGTTAACTATAGGTTTTTTATCATGTCCTCTATCAGGTTGAAAAATTTCCTTCAATTCCTAGTTTCTGAGAGCTTTTCATCATAAATAAAAATTGCATCTTGTCATATGCCTTTTCTCTACCTATTAAGATGATGATATTATTCCTTTTTTAATAGACTTATTTTTAAGAGGAATTTTAGGTTCACAGCAAAATTGAGAAGACACACAGATTCCCCATATTCTTTTTATTCTATTAATATGGTAAATTGATCTTCAAATGTGAAATCAACATTACAGTCCCGGGAGAAACCCCACTTTGTCATGCCACATTATCCCTTTAATATATTGGTGGGTTTGACTTGCTAAAAAATTTTTCAGAATGATGCAGCTAACAAATTCTGATAAAAAGTGGGGAAGAAAACTTGACAGTTCAGGACAAACAAGATAAAAGAGACATTACCTATTTTAAATTTTTGAGAAGGCAATCCTAGCCAGAAACTAATGGTTTGAGAATCCCCATCAGTTTTCCCACCAGACTGTCTGGATTGAAAATGCTACACTGTACATTCTGAGCATTGATCTATGCACTTAAAAAACAAAAGAATCAGTTTAGGGGAAGAGAATATCAGATCATAGCTTTATTGTGGGTATAACTAGTTAGTTCTAAGATCAGCTATGTCCAAAAAGCAGTCAAGCCATTGTTGTTACCACATTAGATTAGCTAAACAAATAGTTAATTGAATGTGTATCCTCTTTTCTTTTTTTTTTCAGCTTTTATTTTTAATATTATGTAGGCCTCTTACTTTTTCAGGGACCAGATGAAATTTATAATAGAAATATAACAAAGTTAAAAGTAAAGAAAATTTTACCAAAAATCATCCTATAAAGGATTGTTTATTCATCAAGAAGTTTTAAAATAAACCTTTTTGGCTAT
This sequence comes from Canis lupus familiaris, assembly GCF_011100685.1. Taxonomy (NCBI): domain Eukaryota; kingdom Metazoa; phylum Chordata; class Mammalia; order Carnivora; family Canidae; genus Canis; species Canis lupus. The sequence continues at coordinate 48,199,076 of NC_049243.1, forward strand.
AAATCATAAGAATTTGCAAAGAAACCCAATAAATATAAAGCCTCCCCCTCTCTTACCATGCCTTTTACCCACTCCCACTCTTCCATCTGCCTGGACTCCAACACACAGAACAGGAAGAGATTGGAAACCCACCAATTCCATGGTCTTGGCAAGACTTCCAGGAGTCATAGGTTCTGGTCTTAAGGATTAATGGTCCTAAATCCTGATGACATCATAACACATTACCAAGAATTTGGGGTATAAAGAAGTCATTGTAAGTATAAAGTCTTGGGGTCATTTTTCTGCAAAAAATGTGTTTGCCAAGAAGTTTGGCCAAAGAACAGCTTTATCTAGACCAGCTGATCTCTGCAAGCAGACATGTATTTCCCAGTGTACACATCTCTAGTAAGCTTCCATCTCTCTTTTCTTTCTCAATTCCCTCTCCTTCTCATCCTTCTGTCCCCTCTGTTTTCTCTCCTTTCTCTCTGTCACTGCTTCCTTAATTTGTGTGTGTGTGTGTGTGTGTGTGTGTGTGTGTGTGTGTGTGTGTCTTAAATAGAGCAGTAGTTAGGAGCATGGACTCTTGATCTGACTCTGGCTCAAATTCTTACTATGTTTCCCTTTAGCAAAATGACTTCAGCCACTTAATTTCCCCCACTTCTCTGTGTCTCAGTGTCCACATCTGCAAAAGTGAGGATAATAATTGTTCTTACTTCATAAGAATGTTAAGAGAATTAAGAAGTTAATATATAAAAACATTTAAAATAAACCCTGGCACTTAGTAAATTCTCCATGAGGATTAGCCGCCATCATCATTATCAAAGTAAGGAATATTGACTCCCCTGGAAGGGTGGAAAGGGAGACGCCCTTTACCTTTTCTGCATTGCTCTTGCACTCAGCCTCCATTCTGACCACTCTCAGAGGTTCAGCACAAATTTGAGGTCCCCTAGAAGAGATACTTTCTGAGTAGCTTTAAGAAGTCAGCCAGCAGATATCCAAGAATAGAGCAGAACAAGGACCAGCTTGTCAAAAGTATACATGGAGAATCAACCCAGATTTGCTGCAAACATTCAATGTCACCTTGTACCATCATTTTACTTCTCCAGTTCTCAAATTTTCTCAACTGTGACTTGAAGGACTTGAATTAAAATTATTCCTTAATGGGACATCTAGGTGGCTCAGCAGTTGAGTGTCTGCCTTTTGGCCCAGGGCGTGATCCCGGGATCCAGGATTGAGTCCCACATCAGGCTCCTGTCAGGGAACTTACTTCTCCCTCGGCCTGTGTCTCTGCCTCTCTCTCTCTATGTCTCTCATGAATGAATAAATAAATTTTTTTTTAAAAAAGTAAAATAAAATAATTAAATTAAATTAAATTATCCCTTAATCCTTCCATGCTATTTCAATTCCCATCCTCTATTCCATGTGATCTTTGCATTTACAAAACACAGAATATACAGGACATTCAGAAATTATTGATTCTGTTGATATTGGGAAATTTGTAGGAAAAGGAAGACTGTCACATTCTTGTGGGGTATGGCCACATGGGTTACGACCAATCCAGCTCTTGACACCTCAACACCACGTAACCAAGAGGGAAATGCAACTAACAGTGTTCTTGACATCTGCCAGGACAGCAGCATCTTCTCCATATAATTGTCCTTCTGGCTGTGTTAAGGAGCATGTCACCAGAATCAGAAAGCAAGGACACTCCATATCCTCACTACCATCCTTTGGACCTTTTCTCTAGTTTTCTTCTTCCCTTCCCACTCTCATTTCCTTTTCCCTTTCTTCTCCCTCTCTGTCTTCAACAACACTTCCCACTGCTGCAGCCACTAAAGTAGATGACATCTTTCCAGATCCTCTTTCTCATTTGATGAGCATGTTTCTCATTTACATGAAGCTAGTTGCACAGTTTCATACAGAGAAATTATATAATTTTGAACCTAACAAAAAAAGAAAAAGAGAAAAGTAAAGAAGAAAAACTTAACCATCAATATTTTGGTATATTTTCTAACATTTTTCTATGCATAGATATTTATGCTCCAGGGAATATCATATATTTCCGTTGTGTTATAATTTTTTTTTTTAATTTTTATTTATTTATGATAGTCACAGAGAGAGAGAGAGGGGGGCAGAGACATAGGCAGAGGGAGAAGCAGGCTCCATGCACCGGGAGCCCAATGTGGGATTCGATCCCGGGTCTCCAGGATCGCGCCCTGGGCCAAAGGCAGGCGCCAAACCGCTGCGCCACCCAGGGATCCCTCCGTTGTGTTATAATACCACAATTAAATCTGCCTTTTTCACTTAGCACTGTTTCTTAAGCACCTTCCATTATAGTATATATGCATCACAAATAAATTAGTTGTGTTCATTTTGCATCCTCTAAAATACATTTGCCAAAGCTTATGTCATCTATTACCTGTTTCTAAGCATTTCAGTTATTTCCAGTTTTTCAGTATTATCATTGGCACTACAATAACCATCTTTGTGCTTTAAGCTTTTTACATATTTAGACATATTTATATAGGATCCCATAAATTAAATCAAAGAGTATTAACATTTCTAAGCTATGTTTTTCCAAAATGTTCTTTAAAAAAAAAAGTGTACTGATTTCAACCACTTATGTGTTATTCAGTCATTAATTCATTACAAATTTCTATTGAACATATACTATGTGCAGGCACTATCTGGATGCTGTGAAGAACAGTATAAAAAAGGCAGACTAGAAGCTTCCCTTCCTTCTTGCCATCTACAAGAATATTCTCCCTCTGTACTCAGGACTGAGCCATCCCTTACAGAGCTGAGATGACAGCAGTTAGTGTTTCATATGCATTGATGGCTCCTACAGGTCAGTGGTTTATAAAGTTGGTTATAAGCATTCAAAAATGTTTACTTTGTAATAACCCTACAAATAGATAGGTATTATAATAACCCTTTCGTACAGATAAGGAAAATGAGGTTGAATTTATGATAAAGGGCAGGGTTCAGGCCAGGTCTGTTGGCTTTCAAATCTCATTCTTGAATCAATAGAATCGGTTCTGCTTCCCATTTTGCAGCTTTATGTCTTTGGGACCTGCCCTTAATTTCCCATTTTTCAACAAATCCTTTGTTACTGGTCAATTCTCCAGCTCCTCACCTCTGGGATCCTCTCTTCCTATCCAGTTCAACTTCCATGTCATGGTTCTTCACTTCAGAGCGTCTCTCACCAACCTCCTAAATCCTTTGCTTTTGTTCCACATCAACCACTCTGCAGGTCTCAACCCTGAAAACATCCAGACTAATGTCAAATCTCACTCCCCAAACACTTTAGATTTCCTTCAGTTCTCTGAATTCACCATCTTCCTTCTCAGCCTAGGTGTCTGAGCACCATATTCCCTCTGCCCAAATCACTCTTTTTGCCACCTCTTTGTCCAACTTTTACTTATTCTCCATATCTGGGATTATGAGTCACTTCCTCCAGGAAGCCCCAGAATCTCTCCTGTGTGTTCCCACAGCTACCAGAACATGGAATGGTAATTTCTGGTCTAATGGTCACCTTTGCTATAGTATAAATTCAATGGGGACAGGAATCCTGACCATCTTATTTACTGCTGTATCCCATTCCTAGCCTAGTACCTGGCAACTGTTAGGTGTCTATTGTTAATTATAAAATGAATGAATTTTCTAAAAATTGTTCCTTGTGGAAATGCTCTGCCAATGCTAACGAATAATTTCTTGTACTCTATACTTTAAATGTCTTGGGTGGTCTCCTTCTTTATGGGTTTAATACTATGTACAAGGGCATGTTCCTGTTCTTATTTTCTTTAATCTGCAGATATAAGTTAAATATATATATATATATATATATATATATATATATATATATATATATATATAGTTTGCTGGAACCATGTTTTGTTTGGACTGATGGCATTTATTAATGCCTGTTTGTTAATGACTGTGGCTGTTGAATAAGAAACCTTACTGAATTTGAAATGTTTCAGTGAGTCTACTGGGGTCTGTGTTTTCTCAATTTTTTTTAGATTTTTTATAGTGATAGAATACACATAATATTTACCATTTTAACTATTTTTAAGTATATAGTTCAGTAATGTCACATTCACATTGCTGTGCAACTCAACTCCAGAACGGTTGTGTCTTCTCATGCCTCTTCCCTAGAACAGGAGTGTCTAGATTTTTCAAATTCAAAAACATTTTCTTAATATCAAAAAGGTTCATTGAACCCTGCAGGATAATAGCCATGCCGTTGACAATACAAAAATAAACTATTAATTCAATACAACATATAAAGTGATTTGCATTTTACTACTAATCACAACAAAATATTTATGTAAGTGTAGTAGGCAGGGTTTGGATTTGCTTTTAATCCCCCAGGTCATAGGGGTGAGCTTCTAACAGCCACATTACACAGAAATAGCCACAGATTATGGAGCAGAACTGGCCACCTGACTCATTGAACTAATCAAATTCCTACACTAAGAATTTAAAAATATCAGAAAGACAGTAATAGGTAATGATTGATTGATTCAGTGTTTCCATGTAACCAAACTGTAAGATAAATTCAGAAACAGTGGATGATCACAATCTACAGGTTCATCCATGTTCTATGAGGTGGTAATTATTCCCATGTTACAGATGGCAAAACTGAAGCTTGGAGAAGTTTTAAGCCTTGAAACCAAACACTAGTTGTTTGCCAATAGTTTTATACAGTGGAACACTCTTGAAACTGGGCTGCCATTGCAAGTTCATTTGTCTGTCTTTTCCATTGAACTCTGAGCTCCCTGAGATTTCAGATAATGTTCTGCTCCACTGGTGCCCAATAAATGTTTCTGACGTAAGTGAGTGACTTTATACCTGGTACTATATGAGGTTACAGGGAGTACTAGAAAAGTGGTCTATAGGAAATCTACACAACTTACCCAAGAGTTGGACAAATGCAGTTGCTGTTTCTGAAATACACCAAGACTGGTGTAGACTTTAGCATCTATCCTACAAGAATCTGGAGAAGGAAAATGATTGATGTGTTTTGTGTCAACCTAACCCAAGTATGAGTAATGAGATAAAGCTGTGACAAAAGTTTTCTTGTAAGGCACTCCAAAGCAAAGGCAGACCAAATGATGTCTTAATTGTCTGGGTGTTTTTATTCAAATATCGTGATTAACACTACTTGAAATGTGACTTCCAGACTCATAAACTTTATGTATACCTGTTGTCAAAGTTTTTGAGGGGCTATTAGTTCAACTATATTCCACTCCACAGTAATTACATGATGTTAAAGAAAATAATGAGTTTCTTTTCAATTGTTGGAAAATTAAAAAGGCCTGTGGAAGTGAGATCTAAGTGATTTATGCACCAGGATCCAAAGATGCTTTGGTCTTTGAGAATATTCTACATGTAAATTTAATCTCCCTTCAACACATGTTTAAATTATGCCTTGATCTATTTTTAACACTGTCATAATCCTAATGACTCTCAAAAATTTGAAAACATAATCATTTCAGGATTTCAATTCAAACTCTATATTAAATACTGATTTTTAAATACTTGTCAGAATTGACAGCCTCCACATCCTGGCGATATAAATTAGAAAACTTTATTTGAGGGAGGTGGCTGGGGGATGGGCTAGATGGGCGATGGGTATTCAGGAGGGCACTAGTGATGAGCACTGGGTATTGTATGTAAGTGATGAATCCCTGAATTTACTCCAGAAACTAATACTGCACTGTATGTTAACTAAAAAAATTTAAATTTTAGAAAATCAAAACATTAATTAAAAAAAAAAGGAAAGGAAACTTTGATTACAACACCAGGGAAAAATTTTTCTCTAGTGTTATTGATAGATGTCCCAATCTGTCTTCAGATCAAACAGACAAGTTTCCAATTTATTCATAGAACACATTTCACACCTCCTCTGTGTCATAAGTTGAATATTCTTCCTACAACATATTGTATCAAAATGCATAATTGAAATTGGTTCTGCTATAAATTGTTTTAACAAAATTCTGAAATCAGATTAGTACTTACTGTGAGGCAATAAATTTCTGTCATTTCAGTCATCACGTTTGTGGTGCTTTGTTACTATAACCCTAGGAGACTAATACACCAGGCCAGTTGTCTTGTAGAATATTCCACATTCTAGATGAGAAAGTGTTTTCTTTGTGCTATTGTTTAACTTGCTCCTCTTTCTCCTATATTTCCTGTAACTTGAAAGTTACATCTAACAGCTTGATTGGATTTAAATCAAAGATTTTTGTTGAGACTATTTCATGGGTGCTTCTATTCACCTCATACTGTATCACATCAAAGACGCATGATTTCAGGTGGTCCCTCTGTGGTGACATTAACTTGGATTTCATGCTTAAGGTAGGACAATATGTCTTTAATGACTTAAAAATTGCTTAGCCACTTCACGAACACCAGGGAGGTGGTAAGACGAATGGAGAAGTGGCATGTGGCAGGTATATTTCCATCGAAGGGGCACTCCTTCCTATTGTTCTGCTCCTTCCTCTGGGGACCTCCACCCTCTTTTTCATCTGTTCCTGGTGGACATATCAATCACAGCACCTTAATCCCTATATATGAATGGACACCTAGATATCTGGACCCAGTAAGTGGTTCCAAGATGGGTATGTGAACTGTCTTGGCTCAAGGGCCCGAGAAAACAGCCTGAGGCAAAATTCAGACATGAACACACTGATGAAGGAAACAATCCCCAAAGACCAAAAGGAGGAAGGAAAAAAGGAAAGAGAATGGAAAGGATGAAAAGCAAAAATCAGGTAGTGTAGTACTGAGCTGGCCACAGCACCACCAAAACTATGGTTGTTGTGGAGGATATCTTTAGACACAGCATGGACCCCGCGTGTCAGAACAGTCCATCAGGGAGAAGACAGGGAGAATCACTCATCCACCAGCTCCTTCCAATCTCCTGTTTCTCACAGGTCAAATTTCATCCTGGAGGACACTAGATCTTCGCATCATGGGTCACCTCTGGGGAGCCACTGAGAAGCCAGCTCCTACAGTGGCCGCAGCAGCATGAGCCAGGGACACTTCCTAACAATTACCTGTTGCCAGTGATATTTGAGTGATAGTTTAGGCCAACAACATGCCAAAGTGCCCCAAAATCCTAAAGCTTTTTGTGTCTCAGCCATGACACAGAAATCCTGGAAGTAATTATCAAAGGCCATGAGTGAGGAATAATATGATTTGTTGCACTGAGGTTTCATCAAAGTACATCCTTTTATCCGGAGGATGTCTTGGCCATCTTGGAGCACATTGGTACGTTGTAGGTGATGTGCGTATATTTATCACTAGGTGGTGGTACAGCATCACACTCAGCCCTTCCCTCCCAGAGCACCAGAGAAAATAAATGAATGCACGCTCCGTTAAATCATTACCAACTTTCCTTCCACTTCAGAAGTCGCTGAACCTTCTATCACGTGGCAAAGCAACCCAGCCAACAGGCCTCTCAGGTCTGTTCAAGTTAATGATTTATTGATCTTGTTGGCTGATGTTTTCACTTAATCCTTGGGCTTGATTTAACTGAGCTTCGGTAGTTAAAAAAAAAAAAATAACAAAACTAGTCAGTCTTGCTAGAATTCTAAACAAAGAAAAATAAGCCTCCTTGTTTATAATCATCTACTGTGGGGCCATTGGCTCTGTGGATCCTAGCAGGGGCCCCAGTTCAGGAGAGAAACAGTAATACGGAGGAGGGAAAGACCAGCAGGTGGGCAGCTGACTCCGGTAAAACAATTCTAGTCTCTGACCTCTGGCTGAGCCCGACATCTCAGCTTCGGATTGCCTGAGTCATAAGTCTCAGGGGGAAGCCAGCTGAGAGTTGCAGCAACCAGTTCCTGCTACCAGAGACTGGGAGGGTGAGCCAGCACCTCAAGTTCATATGCAAATGAAAGTTACACCCAATCCACCAAAAAAAAAAAAAAAAAAAAAAAGCCTTTTGAGTTTCCTGAAAGGTCCAGACTTCTAGAGGCTTTTGCTAAAGATCATGTGGCCACCAGTTTATTTCACTTGATCCTTAATCCATTTAATCACTGGATTATTTCACAATCGATTTGATTTATAGCATAAATGCAAATTAAAGAAGAAGACTGTAATACAGTACGATGCTCACATGTATGAAGACATCTCAAGGAAAATCTAACTTGTGGGGGTTTTTTGTTTGTTTTTTTCATTCCAGTATAGTGAACGTACAGCGTTATATTGGTTTCAGGTGTACAATACAGTCATTCAACAATTCTGTGCATTACTCAGTGTTCATCATGGTAAGTGTACTCTTAATCCTCTTCACCTATTTCACCCATCCCCCACTCACCTCCCTTCTGGTAACCATCTGTTTGTTCTCCACAATTAAAGAGTCTGCTTTTGGTTTGTCTCTGTTTCTTTGTTCATCTGTTTTGTTTCTTAAATTCCACATATGAGTGAAACTATATGGTATTTGTCTTTCTCTGACTGACTTATTTCATTTAGCATTATACCCTCCAGGTCCATCCATGTTGTTGCAAATGGAAAGATTTCATTCTCTTTTATGCTAATATTCCATTGTATATATACACCACATCTTCTTTATCCATTCATCCAACAATGGACACTTGGGTTGCTTCCACAACTTGGCTATTGTAAATACTGCTGCAATAAACATAGGGGTGCATGTATCTTTCCAAATTAGTGTTTTCATATTCTTTGGGTGAATACCCACTAGTGGAATTAATGGATCATATCGTAATTCTATTTTAAATTCTTTGAGGAACCTCCATATTTTTTTCCACAGTGGCTCCACCAGTTTGCATTCACATCAACACTGTACAAGGATTCCTTTTTCTCCATATTCTCACCAATACTTGTTGTTTCATGCGTTTTTTGTTTTAGTCATTCTGACAGGTGTGAAGTGATATCTCATTGTGGTTTTACCTTGCACTTCTCTGATGAGAGTGATTGAGCATCTTTTCATGTCTATTGTCCATTTGTATGTCTTCTTTGGGAAAATGTCTGTTCAAGTCTTCTGCTCATTTCTTAACTGGGTTATTTGGGGGGGTGTTATTTGGGTGTTGAGTTGTATAAGTTCTTTGTATGTTTTGGATGTTAACCCCTTATCAGAGATACCATTTGCAAATATCATCTCTCATTCAGTGGGCTATCTTTTTGTTTTGTTGGTTGCTTCCTATATTGTGCAAAAGCTTTTTATTTTGATGTATTCCCAGTAGTTTAATTTTGCTCTTGTTTCCGTTGCCAAAGGAGACATATCTAGAAAAATGTTTATATGGCTAATATCAAAGGTATTACTGCCTATGTTTTCTTCTAGGAATTTTATGGTCTCAGGTCTCACATTTTAAACCTCTCTGAGCTTATTTTTGTGTATGGTGTAAGAAAGTGGTCCCATTTCATCACCTTGCATGTAGCTGTCCAGTTTTCCAGTTTTCCCAGTGCAAACTGTTGAAGAGACTGTCTTTTTCCCATTAACTTGCATCGGGTTTTTTTGTTTTCCTTAGTCAGAGCATGTTCCAGAAGTCACCTGCTTCAACTTTAGGGGAAGAAATCACCAGTGGGGTTCTAAAGTAAGGGGAAGCATGTGGAAGGCAGATTGCCCTGGAGTTCACACAAGGGGCAGGCCTCAGCCCCTCTGCATTTGAAGTGTTTAGCTCTCTAAGGAGGAGGAGGAAATCCTACAGGTGCTCACCAGGTGCCTCCTGAAACTGCATCCAGAAAAGTAGAAATAGCCAAGCAGTAAGACCTATGTCCCTGCGAGCCCCTGAACAAAGCAGAGGCCAGCCTACCTCAGCAATCCACGTGACTGGCACAGACCTCATTTAGCATCACACTAGCATCCCTAGTGTGGGAGGTACAAGACCAGGTATCCTCACTGACCAGGGCCACCATGTGAATGCAAGTGAGGCTAAAGAGTTCAAAGGGCTGTGTTTTCCCAGAGGAGGCAGCCATTCCTCAATTGTGGAAAATTTCTGAGGCACCTGAGTGACTACTCATTCATTTTTTTTAAGATTTATTTATTATTCATAACAGACACAGAGAGAGGCAGATACACAGGCAGGGGGAGTAGCAGACTCCTTGCAGGGCACCTCATGCAAGACTCAATCCCGGATCCCGGGATCATGCCCTGACCCAAAGGCAGAAGCCCAACCGCTGAGCCACCCAGGCGACCCTCTAATATGTTCTATAAACAAGTAAAATAGATTTCAGTCTTCCTTCTAACAAAGAGAGAAATTTGTTCTTTCTTAGCCATAGTTTAGAAAGGTAGGTGTCACATGTCATTAGTGTTGACACTACCTACACTTTTAAGATTGCTGTCATATATGGAACAGATTTTATTGAGCTTCTGTCAGCATGTGATAATATCCATAATCTGGGCCTTTTGAGTTTCCTTTGTGAACTGATTAAATTTTAATACTCTGAAGGAAGGTCAGTCATTAACTGGTTTTTCAATATAAAGAGTTTTGTAAAGAAATTTCCATTGTCTTGATTTCATGAGAAACCAGTGAGAAACTCTTTGTATTCATCAAGATGTTTAAGATTTACTTCTCTTTCCTTTTTTTAAAAAAAATTTTTATTGGAGTTCAATTTGCCAACATTTAGCATAACACCCAGTGCTCATCCCGCCAAATGACCCCTTCAGTGCCCATCACCCAGTCACCCCATACCCCTGCCCACTTCCCCTTCCACTACCCCCGGTTCATTTCCCAGAGTTAGGAGTCTCTCATGTTTTGTCTCCCTCTCTGATATTTTCACTCATTTTCTCTCCTTTTCCTTTATTCCCTTTCACTAATTTTTATATTCCCAAATGAATGAGACCATACAATGTTTGTCCTTTTCCGATTGACTAACTTCACTCAGCATAATACCCTCCAGTTCCATCCATGTCCAGGCAAATGGTGGGTATTTGTCGTTTCTAATGGCTGAGGAATATTCCATTGTATACATAAACCACATCTTCTTTATCCATTCATCTTTCGATGGACACCGAGGCTCCTTCAGTTTGGCTATTGTGGCCATTGCTGCTATAAACATCGGGGTGCAGGTGTCCCGGCATTTCACTGCATCTGTATCTTTGGGGTAAATCCCCAGCAGTGCAGTTGCTGGGTTGTAGGGTAGCTCTATTTTTAACTCTTTGAGGAACCTCCACACAGTTTTCCTGAGTGGCTGCACCAGCTCACATTCCCACCAACAGTGCAGGAGGGTTCCCCTTTCTCCACATCCTCTCCAACATTTGTTGTTTCCTGTCTTGTTACTTTTCCCCATTCTCACTGGTGTGAGGTGGTATCTCATTGTGGTTTTCATTTGTATTTCCCTGAGGCCAGTGATGCAGAGCATTTTCTCATGTGCTTGTTGGCCAGTGACTACTCATTCAGTTAAGCATGTCCGATTCTTGGTTTCAGCTCAGGTCATGATCTGGCATCAGCCTCCTCACTCCGTACAGAGTCTACTTGAGATTCTCTCTGCCTCTCCCTCTGCCCCCGCCCCCCCCCCCAAATAAATAAATCTTTAAGGAAAAAAAAGTTTCTGGAAAGCATGGCTCTGACACTGACCATGTACAGCAAAGATCCATGGCAATAAAAAATGATTAAACTTTAGTTTTGATACCTAACCACTTACCCCTCCTCACCTTAGGATTCCATAACCCTCAAGTTCCTGAACAATCTGGGACAATCTCCTGAGAAGGAGATACTGACCTTTCTGCCAGTCAAGGTTGTTTGGGTTTTTTTTCTGCCAGTCAAGCTTTAATTCTTTAAAGAAATGAGACCATGTTTGCATTCACAGTTAGGGAAGTAAGTCACACCATTAACACCCAGAATACTCCTCCAATGGGCAAAGCAGATACTGCTGCTTCCTGAAGACAAATTGAGGCTTAAGGAGATTACATAACTGTTACATAGAAAGGAGATTATGTAACTGTTACATGCAACAAAAGGACTGGAAGTACCCACACCCCGTTCCCAATATTTTGATCTGATAGGTTTAGGAGTCACAGTCTTGCTTTAATAATTAGTTCATATTGCCTCACAGATGAAAGATGGGATATTATGGCCAATTGCGCCATAAAAATAATCATTAAAAATAAATACTGCAAATAAATTCCCAATTTGGCCAGCTGAGACCTTGGGCAGATCCCTTGAACCAAAACCTTCCATGTCTACAAAATCCACACAGTGAGGGCTTGACTTGTCTCTTGCAACTGCAGAATTCCCATAATCTGAACAAAAATGAGCCTTGAGCATAAAACAGAAATTAAAACAGCCTCACAACGGCACTGCCGGGTATTATTATCCTGACTGTAAGAAAAGATAAGAAAACTAAGGTCTAGAGGGACAAACCCTCTTAGACAGGATCACTCCTCTTGTAAGTGGAGAGCCAGGAGGCATGAACATCTGGCTGCAAAGCCGACACTCATTGACACCCTACATTGCTGTATCAGTTATTCATATAAGATACTGCTTCTTGGGCTCCCCTGCCAGGAGGCTCCCACTATGATTTAGTCCAACATATTTGGGAGGAACCATCCATCATTTGCAGACTAGTGAGAATTTGTTCATATATGGCCATCCAAGGACTGTGGTACTTGGTGGAGAGCTGAGAATGCTGCTAATTTGGAAAGACATAGTATTTGACAAGTATGCCTGGAGGGAAAATAGGGGCTGCCATAGAATGTGGGAATTCAGGCACTTGAAGATTCTGGAAGGTAGCTCAGAGCAGCAGTTGCAAACCAATGGCCCACAGATGTATTTTTTGGTAGCACAGCACATTTTTATAATTGAATGAGTTGCTGACATTTTTTAATGTTTTCTTTTTTTTAAAAAAAATCCAGATTTCCAGCCCAGACTATGCATATCCACTTAACAACAATAAGCTGGAGCTGAGGAGCCATGTCCCCCTGCATCTTTACTTCTCTTCAGTCATGATTCCATCTCATTTTAGGAGCTTCAGTCATCATCCACTCCCCCAGGGACATCTGCGGGGGTCGAAGACCTGGTCCTAGAGACTTTGAACTGGAAGAGGAAGGAGAGTGGCTCCAGCAGGTAGGATGGGGAAAGTCAGACAGGGCAATAGGACAGTACTAAAGATAACTTCCCAATGATTCCAAATTTTGAACATAAGACTGGCCAACCCCTGTGCCATGAAGAACCCGCAGGCTCAAGCTAAGCAAAAAGATAATTTAAATTAATATGAGAACTAAAATTAATTAATTAATTAATTCAAGGACTAAGATCAGAGTACTGAACATTAGCCCAGGGCCACTCCACCTGCTCAGTTTACCTGCTCCGATATTGCTCTGCCTCTCTGATATCTCATTACCAATCTTTGTTTAATTTCCAGATTCTCTCCTACCCTATTTCTCCAACAAGATTCACTGAAACCGTGGTCTTGTGACTCATTCTTGGATTCTAAACCACTTCTGTCACAGAGTCAGTGACGCAGTTGTGACGATGCTGGCTGGATTATTCTGTAAGCTTCCCTCAATCACAAATAGTTAGTGCTCCACATCACTAGCCATCAGGGAAATACAAATCAAAACCACAATGAGCTACCACCTCACACCAGTGAGAATGGGGAAAATTAACAAGACAGGAAATAACAAATGTTGGAGAGGATGTGGAGAAAGGGGAACCCTCTTGCACTATTGGTGGGAATGTGAACTGGTGCAGCCACTCTGGAAAACTGTGTGGAGGTTCCTCAAAGAGTTAAAAATAGAGCTACCCTACGACCCAATTGGACTGCTGGGGATTTACCCCAAAGATACAGATGCAGTGAAAAACCCAAGACACCTGCACCTCAATGTTCATAGCAGCAAGGTCCACAATAGCCAACTGTGAAAGGAGTCATGATGTCCCTCAACAGATGAATGGATAAAGAAGATGTGGTATATACACAATGGGATATTACTCAGCCGTCAGAAAAGACGAATACCCACCATTTGCTACAACGTGGATAGAACTGAAGGGTATTATGCTGAGTGAAATAAGTCAATCGGAGAAAGACAGTCATCATATGATTTCACTCATATGTGGAATATAAGAAATAGTGAAAGGGATTATAAGGGAAAGGAGGGAAACTGAGTGGGGAAAAAATAGAGAGGAAGACAAACCATGAGAGACTCCTAACTCTGGGAAACAAAGGGTTGCAGAAGGGGAGGTGGGGTGGGTAAGGGGATGGAGTGATTGGGTGACAGGCAGTAAGGAGGGCATTTGATGGAATGAGCACTGGTGTTGGTGTTTGCCAACACATAGTTGGCAAATTGAATTTAAAGAAAATATTTTAAAAAGAAAAAAAAACAGTTTATTGGGCAAAGGTTGTCGGTCTCTGTATTGGACTCAGCAGGAAAAGAATCTTAGCTGAGAATTCAGAACCACAGCTTGGACCTTACTCAAGCCCAATATATATATTCTGTATATATTATCTTTATAATTCAGAAGCCCAGAAATTAATATGAAAGTTAGCCCCAACCTTATGATACCTCTGAGACTCCAGGCAGAAACACATGAAATCATTCTAAAGAGAAATCCTCAAAGATTATACTACAGTCCTGTCCCCAATGTAAAAAACCCTTGAATAATCAGCTCTCAATTCAAAATTATGAAAAAGACTGTCACTGAGGGGCACTTGGGTGGATCAGTCAGTAAGTATCCAACTCTTGGTTTCAGCTCAGGTCATGATCTCAGGGTCATGAGATCAAGTCTCTGGTTGAGCTCTGCACTCAGTGGAAAGTCTGTTTGAGTTTCTCTTCTTCTCTCTCCTCCTCTGCTCCCCACCCCACTCATGCTCACTTGCAAGTGTACATGCACATGCTCTTTTTCTCTAAAATAAATAAATAAATAAATAAATAAATAATAAATAAATAAATAAATCTTTTTAAAAAAGAACTTCATTGAAATACAAAAATTCAGCTGCTGAGCTAAGCATCAAATTCAATATAGCTGAGTAGATACTTAGTGAACATGAAGAGAAGTCTGAGGAATTTACACAGCATGAAACACAAAGAATTAAAAAGATGGAAAATGTAAAACAGAGCTTAAAGGACATGAAGGATGGGAATGATGGTCCAACCTGTTTCTAATAAATATTCTAATTGGAACTCATACAATAGAATACTATATGCTGTGACAAGAATGAATAAATAACAAATACATACAATAATATGGATGAATTTCAAAAACATAATGTTGAGTGAAAGAGACACAGAAATGTATATGTCACAGATTTCCATTTTTATTAAAGCTCAAAAAGGAAACTAATCTATACAGATAGAAGTCAAAATGATGCTTATTCTTGATGGAAAAGGTAGACAGTGACTGGAAGAGCCTGAGGAGGCATTTGAAGTCCTAGTATTATTCTATTTCTCTTCTCTCTCTCTCTCTCTCTCTCTCTCCCTCTCTCGGGGGGAGGGGCAAGGGGAGAGAATCCCAAATAGGCTCCACACTTAGTACAGAGCCCAACATGTGGCTCAATCTCATGACCCTGAGATTATGACCAGAGCCAAAATCAAGAGTTTGTCACTTAATCAACTGAGCCACCCAGATGCCCCTGTTCTATTTCTTGACCAGGGTGATGGTGAAACAGGGGTGTTCAGCTTGTGAATACTCATCAAACTGAACACTTATATGCATTTTCCATGTATTTTATACATCAAAAAATTTACATTTGTAGGAAAAAAATAAAATCTTGTGATACAATAGAGAAAATGTGCAAAAGCAATATTCTTGGATACAAAGGCTGACATTTTTCTGGAAGTGACAAAAGGCATGACTCTGCAGACTCAGAACAACAATGGATCCCAAACAGAATGAGTAAAAAGAAATCCCCACCTGGACATAGTGTAGTAAAACTGCAGCAAACAACAGAGATCTTTAAAGCCACTAGCAAAAAAAAAAATAAAATAAAATAAAGCCACTAGCAAGAAAAAATATATATATTATCTACAAAGAAAGCACAATGAGATTGATTACAGACTTCACAATGATAACAAAAGAAACTGTAAGGCACTGAAATGATACCTTCAAATTACTGAAAGAAGGTAAGTATCAACCTGGAATTCTAAACCCAACTAAAATGCCATCTAAGAGTGAGGACATTCAAAAAAAAAAAAAAGAGTGAGAACATAATAAAGACATTTCCAAAGAGTCAAGATTAAGTGTATTTGAGGAAGAAGGAAATGGAACACAGAAGAGTAAGCTACAAAATGCAAAGGAGAGAAATAGTGGGTAACGAATAAGTAAATCTAATGTCATGGCAAATTTCAAGTGTGCAAAAATAAGAAAGAGAGTTGTTACAGATTGAATTGTATCTCCCCAAATTTCCTATGTTGAAGTCCCAACCCTCAACACCTCAGAATGTGACCTTATATGGAAATAGAATCATTGCAGATGGAATTTGTTTGGCTAAACTGAGATCATTACAGTAAATCCTAATTCAAAATGACTGGTGTCCTTGTAGAAAGGAGAAATTTAGACAAAGGAATATACACAGCAGGGAGAAGACCACATGAAGATCAAGGCAGAGATCGGGATGATGCCTCTGCTGACCAAGGCATGCCAAAGGTTTGCAGAAAGCCACCAGAAGCTGATGAGAAGCATGGAAAAGATTCTCTCATAGTCCCTAGAAGAAACCAATCCTGCCTTGATCTTGGGCTTATAGCCTTCAGAGCTATGAAACAAGAAATCTGTTATTTAAGCAGAGGAGGAAGGAATCCATCCAGCTAAAAGCCATTTTCAAGAGACACACCTACAACAGAAAGATTTGCGATGATTAAAACTAAAGAGATTTACTATACACATACTAAAAAAGACCTGTCAGAACTATTGTGGTAAATGGAATGGTGACCCCTTCCCCCCACCCCCAAAGATATCCCTGCCCTAATCTCCAGGATGTATGAATATGTTAGGTTACATGGCAGAGGAGAAATAGGTTGCAAATGGAATTAAGGTAGCTAATCTACCCTTTAAATAGAGAGATTATCCTGTATTATGTAAGTAGACCTGATGTCATCACAGGGGACCTGAAAAGTGGAAGAGGAGCTGTCAGAGAGAGATGTGACTCCGAAAGAACCGCACAGAAAAATGTAACATTGCTAATTTTGAAGATGGAGGAAAGGTGGATGTGAGCCATGGAAGGAGGTGTCCTTCCAAATCCAGAAAAGGCAAGAAAATAGAGTCACTGCTAGGCCCTCCAAAAAGGAATACAGCCCTGTCAACACTTCAGTCTTAGCCCCGTGAGACCAAGACCAGGGCAGACTCGTCACATACAGCACTGTAAGATATCAAGTTATGTTGTTTTAAGCAACTAAATTTGTAATGATTTTTTGCAACAGCAATACAAAACTAATACAACTACATTAATATAAAGTTAAATATACTTTGTATCCAACTGAATTCTTAAGGATAAACTGGTTAACACCTAACCGTCACCCCAATGTTGTAACAATTCTGCACCTGGATGTCCTTGAATGACGTTGCCTTAATATATGTGAAGCAAATATAAAAGCATTACAGAGAGGAATTGAAAATTTAAGAAATCTCTGAAGAACTGATAGATTAAGCAGACAAAAGGTAGTTAGGATGTAGAAAATCTAAACACACAATTACAACTTTAACTGAACAAGGAGAACCCATTGAACTTTATTTACTTGGCTCTAGTCTTAAATAAAAGGAAATTATGAGATTGTGCTTAAAGAAATTCAGGAGCATGTCTTGATATAAAAGCAATGTTTTAAGAAAAATTGGAAAATGCTACATAGTAAGTATTAGGAAGCTTCAAAATATGAAATCCCATGGTTCTTCTATTTCTATAGTTTCTAGATAACATTATCATGAAAATTCTGAAATATTCTTACAGGATAATTTGAGTTGAAGGATCATGTGATTGTGGTTCGGAACAGCTGAAAAACTGTGAGTTCAACTCAAATTGATGGGTCATTGCGGCTATATAACGTATGGGTGTTCTTTTTGTATCCAGGTGTCACGGTACCTCACCAGCAGCCTAAAAAACTGCACAGAAAATACTAAATTAAACAAATTAAAAATTCCTGGTGAATGACCATTGAAAAGGGATGAACCTGGTTTTACAGTGCAGCCAGATGAAATGCGTTCCCTACAAAAGAAAAGTCATCATTCCAAAGTGAAGTGTTCACATAGAAGTAATTATCTTAGCTCTAGCTGATTGCTTGGCTTCATAAAAGGGGCAAATTACCCCAAAGAGTAACAGCTCAAATTAATTTCTTCTTTCAGATCTCTTCCTCCATTTAGAATTGATTCGAATGACACAAGTGTGCCATCTAGCCCAGGAAGGCCTGATCCATTTGTGAGACGTATTCTGTGAAATCATAAGCTGGAAATGCAGAGGATACTAGGTCACCTGAAATTTTCCTTACTTAACTCAGCTTGAAGTTCCCCTGCTTTCAACAAAGCTAGCTGACCACCCATCCACATAACAAAAGCCAAATGAATGTGCAAGAATTGCACAGAAGGACACTCGAAATGCACACTGTGTTGTTATGTAGCTTTCCTTTATTGCAAAACAATAATGAAAAGACACACATCTACATTAGCTTTCGGACATGGGAAGTCCCTAAAATTCTTCATGTTGAGAGCCAAGAGGTAATGGAGAATAAATAGCAGTGGGGTCTTCCAAGCTGAGGTAGCAGCTCTCCAGAGCCAAGAAAAAGCTTGGTCAGATTGGACAATGATGAATACCACAGTTCTACATGGTTAGAAGGTACAACAAAATGGAGCTGGCAATGTGGCAAGATACAAGGCTAAAGAAGGAAGCAGAAGCTGCCTCTTATTTTAAGACAATTGTTCTCAAAGTAATTTAGCATTCATCTGCATCACTTGGAGGGCTTATTGAAACCCAGTGTCCTGGAGCCCACACCCAGGATTTCTGATTTAATGGATCTGGGATGGGGCATGAGAATTACGAGTCTAACAAGATTCCAGGAGATGTTGATGCCCTTGGCCCAGGAAACCTCACTATGAAAATCACTGCCCTGGGATGCTTCTTTAAAAAATAAAAAAATAAAAAAAAGATTTTTTTTTTAATTTATTTATGTGTGAGAGACAGAGAGAGAGGGAGGGAAGCAGACACACAGGCAGAGGGAAAAGCAAGCTCCATGCAGGGAGCCCGATGTAGGACTCGATCCTGGGACTCCAAGATCACTCCCTGGGCTGGAGGCAGACTAAACCACTGAGCCCCTGGGGCTGCCTCCTGAGATGCTTCTATGTTATCTTCAATGTTTTGGAAATAGGAGTGGAAGGCTTCTGGAGATACGTCATAGATGAACAGTGCTCGGTGCCTACAGAGGGCAAGATTGTGAACCAGAGTCAGAAGGGTGTGCAGGGGCCTTGATGGTGAAGACATTTTGAAATAGTTGAGGTGGGAAAGAAGAGAAAACCCAGACCAGGGGTTCGTAGGTACACAGCTGGTTATTTTAAAAGCGTGGATGAGATTGGAGATGATACTCTGTGGTGGCTAAATGTTATCAGTTGTCTGACTTTCCCTAGCAGGATGAGGAAGTGTAGGGGTAACAGAGAATGAGAAGCAGTGGTTTAGGTACAGGACTAGAGTTTTCCTAATAACTGAATAAAAAGAAGGGGGTAGGATGCCTGAGTGGCTCAGCAGTTAAGTGCCTGCCTTCAGCTCAGAGTGTGATCCTGGAGACCTGGGATTGAGTCCCACATCAGGCTCCTTGTATGGAGCCTGCTTCTCCCTCTGCCTATGTCCCTGCCTCTCTCTCTGTCTCATGAATAAATAAATAAAATCTTTAAAAACAAAAAGGGAGGGTGAGGCAAAAGGAGGTGAAATGTTGGACAGTGGTATGCTATTGTGACTTATAAGAAATATATATTAGGTCACTCAGATGACCAAAGTATATTTCTCATAAATACCTGGTCTTTGTCCGAGGTTCCTAACAAATCCCAAAATCCTTGGAATTTCTTGAGCAATGGGAGCATTTTTAAGAAATATTTGGTCTCCTGTCCTTAGTTCCTGAGAAGCTTCAGAGCCATAAAGTGAAATGTGTATCTTGTTATTCATAACAAGTCCCTTCCCACCACCATAAGTGGGTTTATGTTAATGAGGTGACTTTTGAGAAGCTTCTAAGGATGAGGGCTGGTAGAAAATCAACCCTGGGGACAGCTAGCTGGCTCAGTCAACGGAGCATGCCATTCTTGATCTCAGGATTGTGAGTTCAAGCCCCAAGTTGGGTGTAGAGTTTATTTGAAAAAAAAAAGAAAGAAGAAAGAAAGAGAAAGAAAGAAAGAAAGAAAGAAAGAAAGAAAGAAAGAAAGAAAGAAAGAAGAAAGAAAAAGAAAAAAAGAAAGAAAGGAGAGAGGAAAGAAGAAAGAAAGAAAGAAAGAAAAAGAAAAAAAGAAAGAAAGGAGAGAGGAAAGAAGAAAGAAAGAAAGAAAGAAAGAAAGAAAGAAGAAAGAAAGAAAGAAAGAAAGAAAGAAAGAAAGAAAGAAAGAAAGAAAGAAAGAAAGAAAGAAAAAGAGGAAGGAAGGAAAGAAAAATCAACCCTGAATAGAGTTTAGAACATTTACTCCCACCCCCTGAATTTCTGATGAGGAGAGAGGTTGGAGGTTGAATCAATCATCGATGGCCAATGAGTTAACCAATCATGACTGTAATAAAGTCTTCATAAAAACCCAGCATGAAAACCCAGTCCAAGAGTTTCCAGGTTGGAGAACGAGAACCTCCGTGCCTGACCCTAGGATAAGCTCCTTTGTTCAGGACCTCACCCTGTGTATTTCAATCAAGCTGTTGATTCCTAGCTTTCAATATCCTTTGTAATAAACTAGTAACCTGGTGAGTAAAAGGATTTCCTGAGTTTTGTGAGCCACTCTTGCAAATCAACCAAATCTGAGAAGGGGTCACGGGAACCTCCACTCCGGAGCCTGTTGGTCAGAACTACAAGTAATAGTGCAGGCTGACAATTGGCATGTGAAGTGGGAAGCAGTGTGGTAGGACTGAGCCCTTCACCTGTGGGGTCTGGTTACCTCTCTGGATAGTATCAGGATTGAGTTGAATTGTAGAACACTCACCTGGTGTCAGAGAATTGTTTATTGTCGGTGCAAGGGAAACCACACCCCCACCACCCCACACATTGGAATTGAATGCGCAGGACGTTCTGTGTCTAAACTACTTGGGAAAGGAAACTAAGACCAGTGTGTTCTGATACACTGATAGAAAAGCCAAGAGCAGGAGTCTGGAAGTCTTGATGACAATGTGTAAACGTGTAGTGGTAGTCATGGAGGGACAGTTGTAACCATAAGTTGTGACTTCAGAGTAATAGGTAAGCCAATGAATCTCAGAGTTAGAGAAGTTCCAGGCTAGGGCAGGAGTGAGTGGATGGGCTCCACGGGCTCTGAGAACCCCTTGAAATAATGGAAAATATTATGTGCTCTCCAAACGATATGTCTCTGAGGGGCCATTCACTGCTTTCATCTAAATTTCAAAAGACTTTCTGACCCATAACTGTTTAAGAGTCAATAGCAGAAGAGAGTGACAGAAATGGACTGGAGGTGATGGTGTCTGGGTTTGAAGAGTCCAGATAACCATGGAGCAGAGCATGGAGAGAAAAATGTTACAGAACTATCTATCACAGCCACTAACTCAGGAAAAGAACAGGTGAGCTCCAACCCCAGGGAACCAGAAGGGGGGCTGGACAAATCGAAAGCATAGCTCCTGGCTCTGTTTGCCAGCACTGTTGATGAATAAGCTCAGACAAAATCTTCACAAGAGAAGCCAATAACACAAGGGAGGGGGGTTTGGACAAAGAAATTTATTTCAGGTGCCAGCAGCCAAGGGAGGTGGCAGGCTCAAGCCTTAATAACTGACCTCTCGGCCTGCAAGATGGACAACTAGAGTTTTATAGAGAGGTTCAGGCAGATACATGCAAGAAAGCAGTCAGGGAGCATGTGATCATGGGTGGAGGTTGGTAGGTTCAGCCCATTATCAACGTCAGAGAAGGGAATGTGTGGGATGTGGTCTTCTAGGCATTCCATTGCTATCACGGCTTTTCTGGCCTGGTGGTTGGTATGTTCTGGGTCATTGCAAAACACCTTCACCAGTGCCTCAAGAAAGTGTGATAAGAAATAAGAACAATGAGTTTCAGTTAGAGCACGAATGAAGCAGTCTTCTCTATTTCAGGTTTTAAGTGTTGGGGTCTAGAGTGAAGCACGAGGTCTCACTAACAAAGACTATAAAGCTGGAAACCAAAGAATTAGAAAGCAGAAAAATCACAGAGTAGACAGGTGGTTGCGGTGGTCACCAGAGATAGCAGTTATAAAAGCACTTTGCACACAGCCAAGTACTTCTAATTCTATACAGGTTATTTATTATTTTGATTTTATTTTCTGATTACTAAAATCAAAATTCCCACTTTGGAAATTATTGAACATACAGAAAGGTTTTAAAAAATTTGAACAAATATGACAGAACTCAGATTAGATTATTACTGTTAATTCTGGTAGCTTTATGGTAAAATGATGAATAGCCAATGTACCAATGTGATCTTGGTATCTGGAAAGCCAAAAATCAGATTAAAGCAGCCTAAAAGAGGAAAGCCCTCTCTGTCAGGCAGCATTCACTCACAGGGGCCACTCAAACTCACTACTCCAGCCAGATAAGCTTGTGATTACAAAGACATTTATTACTATTATAGAGTCATGCCTACAAATAGTGAAAAAATGCCTGCAGATCTCCAGACTCTTGAGTTTTCAGTTGGACAGATTTCCTCTATAGCTCTAGCCTTTAAGTACTGACATCTAAATTTTACATTATATTTCTATGCTCAGCCCAGAACCCCACTTACAAATTTAAAAATTCATTTAGCGGGTGCCTGGGTAGCTCAGTCAGCGAAGTGTCTCACTCTTGATTTCAACTCAGGTTATGATGTCGGGCTCGTGAGACACAGCCCCGGATGGGGCTCAACACTTAGCTTAGTCGGCTTAGGCTTCTATCTCCTTCTCCTTCTCCCCCTCCCCACTTGTATTCTCTAAATAAATAAATAAATAATAATGTGGGGTTTTTAAATATTTTATTTATTTACTATAAAAATCCTATCTTCCAATACAAAATCTTATTTCCAAGTAGTTGCTTGGAGAAATCATAAGTGCAAATACTGCTTTTAAAATACATCTATATTTTCAATTTTTCTGAGCAGGAGTCTGATTGGTAGATAATCTCTCCATGTGAATAACACACAAAATTTGGATGCAACTCATTTTCTCCAACAAACAAGCTATTCATCATTTAGTGTAAAATCTTGACACTACAAATCCTGTGGTTCACATCAAAGTCCTTTTCTTTGAGTTTAGGGCCTATGGCTTGACTTTTTTCTTCCTCCCTTATTTTTAAACCAAATCATCTGTTTTCTAGTCTGGGTACTCTTAAGAACCACAAGAAGAGGGAGGTGGGTGGGGGATGGGCATTAAGGAGGGCACTTGTGAGGAGCACTAGGTGTTACATATGTAAGTGACAAGTCACTAAATTCTACCCTTAAAACCAATATTACACTGTATGTTAACTAAGTAGAATTTAAATAAAAACTTGGAAGAAAAAAAAAACACAAAGAAAATCTGGGTAGAAAATCTGAATGCAGATGTTTGTAATTTTTCCCCAATTTTCAACATTAGTTGCCTCACCCACACCCAGTTCAACAGCATTTTTTAGTCACTTGCCTTTAAGTCTTTCCCAAAGCATTCATTAAGTTTTCATCAAAAGAAAGACAATGCTTTCATTTCACCCTCCTATTTTATCAATTTATATATTTCAATAAATTATGTAACTATAACAGATATGTCTGGCATAAACACGTACAGAAATCTGATTCTTGGTGAGCACAAATCTCTACAGGTGGGGCCTTAAGGCACAAATGAGTAAGAAAGTATCTCACCAGAGAACAGACTCTGGCAGCCATATGTTTTAAAAGAAAAGTAGAGAATGTCAGTTAATTCACGAGTCTCATAAGAGGAAGTCAGGAGCATTAAAGGAAAACAGTTAAGAGAGCTTGTTATATATGCCAAAAAACAACAACAACAACAACAACAACAAAAACCAAACAAAAAAACACAGACCTTACAAATCTATTTTAATGACTGATGTCCAGAACACTGGCAACAGCACCTTCTGGTGAGGTTGTAGAGCAATAGAAGCTTTCATTCATTGCTGTTTGGAACACAAAATGGTAAAGCCACTTTGGAATACAGTTTGGCAATGTTTTACAAAACTGAACATAGTCTTACCATAGATCCATCATGACCCTGCTATGTATTTACACAACTAACTTGAAAGTTTACACCAATAAAAAAACCCACACTTGAATATTTAAGCAATCTTATTTATTGCCAAAAATTGGAGGTAATGAATATCCTTCAATAAATGACTATATGAATGAACTATCATTAGGTCTTTTCAGTGTAATCACATTTATATGAAATCCTAGAAAAGCCAGAATTGTAGAGATCATAAACAAAACTGTGGTTTCCAAGAGTTTGAAGGGAGTGGGAAGAATTAAAGAGGTAAAATATAGAGAATTTCTTAGGGCAGTATAACTGTTCCATATGATGCTGTAACAGTGGATACATGACACTTTATATTTACGAAAAATATTTTGGTATTCACCAAAACTCTATAGAACTTTACAACACAAAGAGTAAACCTCAACATACACAAACTTTAAACATTATTTAGGTGGTCAGAGTACTCTAGGAAGGAATGGGGAAGGTGTCAAAAGATTCTGTGTTATAAATGTATAAAAAAAAACCACACTGAAACAGGTGGAAGGAAAAAGTCTTTACCTAAATAAATTTAGAAATGAGTAGAGTCTAAGGCAAAAGGAACTGTAAACAAATACTGTACTTTTGTTGAAAAACTTTTTTTACATGGAGATATGGGCTAGCAGTTCTGAAACCACAATGCATGGGGTATAGGAATAGAACAACGAAGTACGTTGATGGTGGGAGCCAGGTCTCTTGCTCTTGGACTGGGGGGTTACAGAGAGCTAAGCAGATCTGACCCATGCAGTAATGTTGGAGATGTATAACCCTCCAAAATATTTAGGAATCCATACTGGTATAAATAATGAATGGATGACAAGAGACAAATCTCCCATGCAGAAGAATTCCAAATAATTTTTAGAGATAAAATGAGAATAAAACTCCTTAAGTATGTGCTGTGCACAATGATTTCCTTCCAAAGAATGCAGCATGAAGAGGGGGAGAAAGAGAAACTTTATGGAAGAGATCCCCAATAAACACTACCCCAGCCATGTGGTCAAGGTCAATATCAACAATCCTAAGTTATGTTGATAATATGTACCCTTGATGTTTTAAGAATGACACTTGACCTCTGTGATCCTCTTCCTCAAAACCTATAACCCCCATCTAATCATGAGGACAAGATCAGAATCTCAGTTTTATAAAATATCTGACAAGTACTCCTCAAAGCCATCAAGGTCATCAAAAATAAGGAAAACCTGTCACAGCTAAAAGAAGCCTAAGGTGACACAATGACTAAATGTAAGTGGTGTTCTGGATGGTACCCTCAGAAAGAGAGAAAGAGAGAGGGAGACATTAGGTAAAACCTAAAAAAAATAATCTGAATGAAGTATGGATTTTAGTTCATAATATAACACTATCAGTTTACCAATTGTAACAAATGCATCCTACTAATGTAAGATGCTAATAATAGGGGAAATTGTGAGTAGAATATATGGGAACTCTATGTGCCACCTTCATAATTTTTCTGTAAATCTAAAATGGGATATAGGGATCCCTGGGTGGCGCAGCGGTTTGGCGCCTGCCTTTGGCCCAGGGCGTGATCCCGGAGATCCGGGATCGAATCCCACATCGGGCTCCCGGTGCATGGAGCCTGCTTCTCCCTCTGCCTGTGTCTCTGCCTCCCTCTCTCTCTCTCTGTAACTATCATAAAAAAAATAATAAAAAATAAATAAAATGGGATATAAAATAAGAGGCTTTTTTTTTTAAGTCAGCTGGGTTAGAGAGGCCTCTCACTAGCCAGGAAATCTTCTTTTTTAAGAAAAAATATTATTAAACGACTAATACATACTGATTAAACATCTATTCCTAAATCTTAATCCTACTAATAAAATTACAACTTGACTAAATAGATAGGCCAAACTTCTGTTAAAAATGTGCTGTGTAACATTTGCTAATTTGGAAAAGATGAGAAAGAAAATGTTTTAGCAGAAGAAAATAAATAAAAGATTTAAAATATAGATGCAATTACAGTATAAAGTGGATCATTTATATTCATTCAGCAGAATCACAGAAGATTTTAAATGTCATAGATAGCAATGAAAAGTGACTGAAGAAGCAGTAAGAACCCTGTGTTAATTGTATTAAGGGTTTGTTTTTCTAAATCAAGTGCGGGAATGTATGTGTATTTTTTTAAGATTTTATTTATTTATTCATGAGAGACACAGAGAGAGAGAGAGAGAGAGGAACAGACACAGGCAGAGGGAGAAGCAGGCTCCATGCAGGGAGCCTGACATGGGACTCGATCCCAGGCCTCCAGGATCAGGCCCTGGGCTGAAGGCGGCGCTAAACCGCTGAGCCACCCGGGCTGCCCTGTATGTGTATTTTATAGCCAGGATCCAGACTTAGTCACCCTTTTCCTCCCCTGGCATATGTATATAAGGTGAAATAGCCTACCTCAGCCACAGCAGTATACATACGACCCTGATTGTCCTGATAGTCCTACTGTGATCATGAAACACTGCCGGCCTTTTGTTTTGCCATTACTCTGTTTGACTTTATTATAGGCTACATGGTGGATACGACTGCAGCAGTGGAATGGAATGATGCTGTCCTTGAAGGCTGACCCTGTGGAATAGCTTATGCAAATGCTTTGTGTAAGGACATCCTTCAGAACTCTCTCGGATTATATCCCAGAGACCTACTTATACAGTGCCAAATTGTTCTCTACAGAGAATAGTGTGGTGGTCAAGTTCATTTAAATGTAAATGGCTTACTGTATTATAATCCTAGACAATAAGGGAAGTTACATTGTGTCCTAGGTTAAAACAAGGTCCTTGAATGGCACCATCTTACTAGAACTATGCACAGCTACAGATGAGCGGAGTCAATTGCATGCACAAGAACCAGGCTCACGGAACCATAAATTGGTGCTGTGTAATCTGAAAAACTATGAAAAGGAAGCTAAGCTACCTTCCCAGAAGAGAAGAGAAGAGAAGAGAAGAGAAGAGAAGAGAAGAGAAGAGAAGAGAAGAGAAGAGAAGAAAGGAGAGAAAGTCAGAATGACCCTTCAATTGCCTAGGATACCAGCATTGCCCAAGTGCCTAACCATTCCATGAAAGAAAAAATGCACAGTTTCTGTCTGTATAACCTGGTCAACCATGGCTGAGTGAATAGCTTATCAGTAAACTGTAGGCAACCAAGACAGGAATATACTACAGGCAAATAATACAGGGAGGGGCGGTAACCATGGAGAAGGGGGACATCTGGCAGTTGGGATGGGAACGCATCCAGGAAAAGTTGGGTGGAGTTGGTTGGGAGCACCCATGTAATGGTTACATATGGTGAGGGAATACCCAATGCTTAGGGTTTGCGAAGGCTCTGGCTCATTTGGTTTCTTTGTGAGTTGACTGTTACACCCTGAACCATCAATAAGTAAATAGCGTTCACCTCACCACAAAGCTTGCTTGTCTACAGTGTCCAACTAAGACAAAGAAATTATAAGGGCCCAGTCATGCATAACCTACTTCAAACTGTGAATGTCTTGGAGTTCGTGGTCAAGGGATTCATGCCACTGATGGAATGCCCTAAACAATAGCCAAGAGTACTAGGCAATAGTTGTTCTCTGCCGTGTTGATGAGAACATTTTTTTAGAAGTGATTCTTCTAAAACCAAACGTTCTAGAAGCAGGCCAAGGGTAGAACCTTTGGGACACATGCAGAATATAGTACAGATGTCACCAGGGATCCGCTCTGTGCAGCTGTTCAGCTTTCATAGCCACGAGTCTTCTTGGATATTTCTGGGCCAGCATTAGTACCCATGCTCTGTGCATTCCTTATGTTGTCTGCCTAACATTCTTCTTGCCCTTTCTGAGAAAGTAGCTGACCTGGTGTGGAACAGAAGCAAAGGGCTTCATGCTGTGCTATCTCCCTAAATAGCTGTGGTTTGTCTTTAGACTCGCACAGAGCTACACAGCAACAGTGGATCACATTTGACCCTAGTATAGGAAATTACTGGACTAGACTAAGCCTGTCCCCTTAACTCTAGATCCAAAAATCCAGTGGATGACATTAGCACTTCTAAACCTAGAAATGTCCTTGGACTCATGGGATAAGATAGCATCATGGAAAGAGTGCTAAACTGGAATTGGAGGACTTTGTGTCTTATTATCGCCCCTAACTTAGTGATCTAGGACAAGGCATCTAAACTCTGAGCCTTCATTCTTGGAATCTTCAAAAACAGGAGCAGGAATGTCCTGGATGGTGTCCACTGGCTCCTCTAGCTTCCCTCTCCATCCTGCCTTCTGTCCTAGGAGGCTGGCTTGTAGGAATCCCATTAGTCTCTTTGGCCCTCTACCTTCTGGTTGGGGCCCTCCAGCCCCAGGAGGAGGCTAGGAGGAGAACAGAGTGTGAGGCTGGGTGTTTACCCCCTGCTCTTTTCTGTGGGGTCTCCCAAAGGTCACTTCTCTCTAGGGCAGCCCTCTGTCCCGTCTTCTCCCAGCTGCTGGTCTGCTGGGGTAACCACACCACTGTTACTAGCCCTAAGGGATTCCAACATCCTGTGTGGCTTGCTAGCCCTGCCTATGCTTTTGTAAATGCTTTCATTAAGTTTAACCCCCACTGCATGCACTCTCATTTCAGAGTGCAAACTGTTTTCTGCCGTAGCCACAGCTAATACGATGAGCTGGATCAGAGGCATGTGAATATCATGGGGTGCCTCTGAGGTTCAATTTGCACTTTGACTTGAATTTTATGGATGCTAACTAAATCCCATAGAAGAATGAAACCAGTTTCCAGAGCCCCATTTAGGAGTTTTTGGATTTTTCAAAATACCTTGACAGTTCTCTTTGGTTGATGCTATCATGAGTCTATAGAATACATTTCAACTTAAAGGGATATTTTACTAGCAAAATTCTACTTCATTTGTTTTATATACCAGTTTCATATAAAATGTTTTTAAGATTTTGAGAGAGAGAGCAGGTATGAGAGGCGGGGGGAGCAGAAAGAGAGGGACAAGCAGACTCCACACTTAGCCCAGAGCCCAGTACAGGGCCTGATCCCAGGACCATGAGATTATGACCTCAGCTGAAATCAAGAATGAGATGCTCAGCCAACTGAGCCACCCAAGTATCCCCTTTTTATTTTTTCAATGATTTTGTTTATTTGAGAGAGAGAGCAGGGGAAGGTAAAATTTTATTCGAAAAGAGGCTTTAATGCTTTAAAACGTTTGATAACCACTGGTAGATAGCTTCTAGTTCTCTTCCAAAATTCTAAGACTCTAAATATTACACTTTGAGGAGATGGGCAAGACTAAGCTTCTACGCAATGAAATAGGGTGACAGCCGCCAGTGGCAAAAGTATAGAGAGAACTCCACAGACCATTTCCACCCCTGCCCAGGGTGACAGTCACTGGAGATACCTCGCGAAGGTGATAGAATTCAATAGAGCATCCCTCCCTACTCCTTTATTTCCTTAGCTGAAACAGCTCACTCTTTTCCTCATCAAGATCTCTTAGTAATAATACTCATAGCCACCTACCATTTCTTAACCTACTACGTGTCAGGCTCTGTATATTTGTATTTGTATTTGTATTTGTATTTGTATTTGTAACTGCTTCATATTTGTGTATTTGTAACTGCTACCTGACATTACCACTAATATACAAAGTATAATGCTGGCAGCCCAGTTCCCCTAACCAACGGGAAAGTCCAATCCCCACCCCTTCTGTCCACCACAGTGCTACCCCCATCTACCCCACCTTCTCCAGGAATCTCTGTGCCTCACTAGTAAGGGAGGGGCTTCCCACCAGTCCTGACTGCTTCCTTCTCCTCCTGCTGAAACTCAGTCAAAGGCACTTCACCCCAAGCTAGACGGAATCTTCTTTTAGGTTATTCCCCTGAGCTACTTCCTTTAAGGTCCAACTCTGCCCTCAGGAGAGCTGGGTTGGGATATTTAGAATGCAGGGAGCCTCCGCAGGGACCAAGAGACACACCTGAACCCCGGACTCTTCACTAACACAAGGCTGTAGACAGCTTCCACCAGCTGCTACAGGTTACACTCCTTTCTACCCTATTGGTAATTTTAGTTTAGGGTCTTTATTACCTTGTCCCTGCTGAGAGTCCTGAACTTTCTGGAAGAGTGTTCTGAATTTTGACTCTGGGGGCAAGGGGTTAGGGTCTTGGTCTCCAAGGTCCAATGCTCTTCATGCAAGTTGCTCAAGGTTCATCCAGCTCTCTGCTTTCCACAGAGTAGGGGATGGGGAGAGGCCAGTGGAGTGCTCCCAATCCCCTCTTCCACTCCCTGTAGTAAGTCAAGTCTCCTCCGAAGTGATGTTTGCAGTCTCTACCAAGAGCTGGCCAAGGTTTTAGGGCCTGAATCACTAAGCACTGAGAACTATACACATCCTGTTGACTCATCTCCATCATCTCCATGTTCCAGCTGAGGAAGCAGCAGCTCTGAGACGTGATGGGCCTTGCCCAAGATCACCCAGTGAGCCTTTAAAATTAGGTCAGTTGGGTTCCAAAACTCAAGCTTGGTCCACAAGGAGGCTCCATACTCTAAGCACCTCTCTTTTGCTCCTTTAGTGTGGCTACAATAACTGAGTAATAATGATGGTTGAGCTCCCTCGGCTACAGCACACAGTGGCCCTGGCCCGACATCCAGGAAAAGGCTTATCTGCATCTTCTTCTTTTAGGGCAGAAGAAAATGCAAACAGTTACTCCTACTTCTAATTTCTATTATGAGCAGAAATCTCTCGAATAAATCCTACTGCTCTGACTTTTAAATTAATCTCGTATTGTCAGGATACCAGACTCTAAAATAGAGCACTGAGGGAGCCAGGGGTAATTTTAGAATCACAGTGAATTACAGAGCAAACAGAGGCTCAAAGTCAGAGTAAGGCAAATGTCTCTGATGAATGAGTTAGCAAAAAAATTTGTTCCACTTCAGTTCAAACCCCTGAAGTCAGACTATGCTGTTTTTAGAATATGTAAAGGTTCTGCTAAGTTCAACTCAAGTTCAGTGGTGTAAAAGAAGAGGCATACTCAGTTGTCGTAATACAAGAGAAGAAGCTCAGGCTTTGGAGGCAGGAAAGGACTCCGATCCCAAGGATGCATTATTTCACTTCTCTGAGGCTCAGAATCTCATCTATAAAATAAGGACAATACTACCTACTTTTTTGTGAAGAGCCAAAGAAATCATAAATCCCCGGCCTCAGGATAATCCTGCCACACTGAATAAGCATTCACTATTTTAATGAATAATGGTAAAAAAAAAAAAAAAAAAAAAAAAAAAAAATAATGAATAATGGTCCAGAGCACTTGATATTCACTCAGAAGTACTCAGTGAGGGTTGGTTCTCGAAGTTAAAGCCTTAGGTGTTGACTCAGATCATAAAAGGGAAAGGATAAGGTGCAAAAAAGAGAGGGGCCTAGAAATAGATGGTGTGAGCAGGACAAACAGACGAGGCAAGGTCATGGCAGGAACCCAGGAGGAACTACAAGGAAGTGGCTTCCCTTCCCACCCTCTATACCACCACCTCCTCCCACCCTTGCCCCCTCCTCTCTTCTCCACCCTCCATCTCCCACTAGAAACTGGAAGTCAAGGGACTCCAGGTGATGCTATCTACAAAGGCCAGCCAGCTGGGGAAGAGGGCAGGAGGGAAGGGTAAAGAGTAGCAGCAGAGAGGTGGAATGGGGGTGGGGGGGAGAGAAATACAGGCCCTCGACTCATAACTCTGTAAACACCTTCAATCTGTCTCTATCCCTGACAGATAAACTATAACGTAACACCACATCTTTTAAGACAGTCTGTTGTTCAGAATCTCCACAGAATCTAACTGGCATTTCCCCAGCTGGCCTGAGTGGAGTTTTACTGCCTGCTGTGTCACACGGTGAGCACATTGTAAGACCAAACAAAAA
Organism: Canis lupus familiaris; assembly: GCF_011100685.1. Classification (NCBI taxonomy): domain Eukaryota; kingdom Metazoa; phylum Chordata; class Mammalia; order Carnivora; family Canidae; genus Canis; species Canis lupus. The sequence continues at coordinate 48,231,199 of NC_049243.1, forward strand.
CACCTCAGTAGCTCTATCAGATGGCAAGGAGCCACCGCACTGTTGCTTTTAGAAATTCCCAAATTTGAAAACAACTTAAGAAAATACTTAAAAATTAGAAGATTCTTAGAAAAATTCTTAAAAAAAGAAAAGGAGGAAAGAAAGAAATGTCTATGATGTCTGCTCTGCTTCTCTCTCTGCGTCATCCCTTTGTAGGGACAAGAACTATTTCAGCTCCTTTTGTGAGGACAGATGTGCCCTGACCTACCTTCCCTCCCTGACCTCCCTGAGCTATCTTTGAAACTGGGTCTGCACCAGGGCCCGCGTGTCCTCAAAAGCCTAGAGCGAATCACCAGGCCCTAAGGACCAAGGTATGTAGCTTTTGCTTTTCAGGCCTGCCTACCACTGGATATCCACCCAACCTGGGCACAAGCATGCACACACACACACACACACACACACACACTCAGCCACATTTCACACTGTAGTCTGCAATGACCTCCAAACTTGGAAAGCCTAAGTGTGTCACCCAACCTGGAGCGGAAGCCAAACTTCCAGGGTGAAGCTGGAGCCACAGCTCCACTTTCTCACCTGAAGACCCACAGGCCAACAAACTCAGACTCACAGACCCCAGGGCCCCAGTGTAGGGAGAGGCCGTGCAGTTCATGGACATTCTAGTCAATGCAAAAAATCTATAGCTACTGCCCAGCGTGTATCAGCAGTTCTTCCAATTTTTTGCATAAGACAATTTTCCTCTAGGCCTGTGCAAAGCATTCTTTGCTAGCAGTGTCCCAGACCTTCTAAATGTGAGGTAAAACAGGGGAGTCTTAGACTTACCCTCTGGGATCCCTGGGTGGCGCAGCGGTTTAGCGCCTGCCTTTGGTCCAGGGCGCGATCCTGGAGACCCGGGATCGAATCCTACGTCGAGCTCCCGGTGCATGGAGCCTGCTTCTCCCTCTGCCTATGTCTCTGCCTCTCTCTCTCTCTCTCTCTCTCTGTGACTATCATAAATAAATAAATAAATAAATAAATAAATAAATAAATAAATAAGAAAAGAAAGCTTCCCTTTAAAAAAAAAAAAAAGACTTACCCTCCCCCTCCTCACAGGGTTCCACTAGCTAATGTATGAATTGAACTATAGGAAATTGCTGTTGTTTTTAAGGTAAAAATGGTCCAATGTTGGCATTCACATAATTCAACCTAAGTCCTAGAAACCATAGTCAAAGGATCCATGTTATGAATGGCTTGGAAAAATGCCTAACAATATCCCAAAGACAAGTCTTTCTGGGGAAACTGGATCAGAAGAAGTACATAACTGGGACCGAGATGGAGTTTCCAGTTGTCTTTGCCTAGAACTGATGGCCAGGGCTGTGACTTGTCTCCCTCCAGAGTATAGCAAGAATGGAGGTCCTCCCCAAACCAGGGCACCCACCAAGGTATGCTGGTGGCCTGGAGGACTGCCATAGAGGTGACAAAGTGGGAGGGTTGTCCCTTTCTGTCATTTTAAACTCTAGATAGAAGCCACCCCACAGGTGGCCCTGCATCAGCCTGGGATGTGAAGACCATCAGAAAGCACAGTGTGGTTGTGATGGCTCATTTTATGTCAACCTGACTGCACCATGGGGCACCCAGATTAAGCATTATTGCTGATGTGTCTGTGTTTGCAGAGGACGTTAGCATTTGAATCAGCAGATTCAGTAAGGTAAATTGCCCTCCCCAATGTAGGTGGGCATCATCCAATCCATTGAGAGCCCAAATGTAACAAAGATTGAAGGAAATAGGAATTTGCACATCCTCCTTTTTTCCCTCTGTCTTACTGCTTAGATTGGGGTATCTCATCTCATCTTCTTCTGCCTTTGGACCTGGATTTATACCATTGATCCCCCTGGTTCTCAGGCCTTTGGACTCAGACTTTTTAAAGAGTAAGCACATGTCCATGAGCCCAGGGGTGGAGGGTGGAGGGAGAGAGAGAGAATCTTAAGTAGGCTCCAGCTTCAGCTCAGAGCCCAACTCAGGGCTGGATCTCATGACCCTGAGATCATGACCTGAGCTGAAATCAAGAGTCAGACCCTTAACCGACTGAGCCACCCAGGCGCCCCTGGGACTCAAACTAAATTATAGCATTGGCTCTCCTGGGTCTGCAGCTAAGCTGAAAGAAGCATTGATCCTGCCATGGTGAGGGGAGAAGCAACCAGCAGCAGAAACCTGGGGTTGACTCCCTGACCAGGGAGTTAGATGGAGGCTAATGTAGAAACTAAGGGTTTCTAGAACATCAGCAAGAACCAAGGGAAGGCCAGGTCACCCGGGCAGGCTACTAGTCTATATGCAGCTGTGAGAATAGATAACACATTTTTTTTAAAAGATTTACTTTTTTATTTTAGAGAGAGAGCATGAATGGGAGGGGGAGAGGAGGAATCTCCAGCAGACTCCCCTCTGAACACAGAGCCTGATGCTGGGCTCGATCGCACAACCCTGAGATCATGACTTGAGCTGAAACCAAGAGTCATGCTTAACTGACTGCTACTCGGGTGTTCCAGAACAGAACACATTATTAACCACCAAGATTACAGATCCAAATGTGGCAACTAGAGCTAGCAGGGAAACCAGCATCTAACAAAGTTCTGTGAGTCACTCCATACTCCGTGCATCCAGAAACTATCTCAGGCAGGTGAGAGAATAGAATACCTACAAGGGAAACCAAGCAACTCTTGTAAAAGGCGCACATACTAAAGAAGCTGCTTACATTTACTAGATAAGACAATATTTTTCCCCACTTCTCCTTGGGGGATGTTTGGGAGGAAGAGGAGGATAGCTGAAGAAGAAAATGAAGAAATCACATTTGCCCTGACATCTGAGGACAACGTGAGCAAAATCTGTGACCCTGCTAATACATACTTCTTCAATTTATTTTGGAGAAACAAAACTGAAAAAGCCTACACTGCAGTTTTTACTGAAACTTGGCACAAGCTACTATGAATTTTAGTTTACACCAAATATTTATCTCATCTGAAAGGTTCAAGATACAAGACTGTACAGGATTAAGTTTTCAATCCCAACTCTTCATGCCTCCTTGTATCCTGTAACCCTTCACTCTGGTCCTTCATCACATGATTCTGAAGTTAACTTCTACACAAAAGATTGTGTGAACCTCCCCACCCCTGCCATTCGCTTTGGACATGTGTCTTGCTTAGACCAAAGAGCTGCTGGCAGGGACTTGACCTGTGGCTATATGGAAGCTGGTTCTCTATTCTTCCATCACCAGAAGACAACAGGCCCTCAGCAGCCTGCTGATACCAGAAGGATGAGAACTACATGGAACAGAGCTACCCCAGTCAATCTGCAATAGGAAACAAAGTTGTCTCAGGTGACTCGTACATTCATAATGTTTATCGCTATAGGACATTGAGATTTTGAGGTTATTATGCTGCTGTAGCTGATGGAAAAAAAAAAAAAAAAAAAGACTTTAATGTGACTTCATCTATCAATATGGACCACAAACACAATATTGGAAAGCAGAGTATCTTTCATTTTACCTCTGACCAACACTGTTAATAAAGGGAAACTATCCATTCAAATAATAGAAATAGAATATAGACAAAATTTCTTCACTCCCCCTCCCCCCCATAACCACAATAAAAATAAATCTGACTGACAGGACTTTTCACTTCACTAGAAAAAGGAAGAACACCTGTCTGAACTTCATATCTTTCAAATGAAGGATGCTATTATTTTTAAGATTTTATTTATTCATGAGAGACACAGAGTGATAGAGAGAGAGAGAGAGAGAGAGAGAGAGGCAGAGACACAGGCAGAGGGAGAAGCAGGCTCCATGCAGGGAGCCTGATGTGGGACTCGATCCTGGGTCTCCAGGATCATGCCCTGGACTGAACACGGCGCTAAACCACTGAGCCACCCGGGCTGCCCTGAAGGATGCTATTATAAGGGATAGAGTAATCTCAATGAAATCTGTGATATGAACTCACTTTGCAAACTCTTCCTGACTAGGTAATTTTGACAATACATGGTGCTGGTAAAAAAAAAAAAAAAAAAAAAAATGAAGGCAAAGAAACAGGTGAGTAAAACACATTTAGCCTGGAACACCAGAACCACGCACCATCTGAAACAGTGAGATCTGGAGGGAGGTCGGGGGCTGGCCAGGAGAGACTCTGAGCAGAACCAGGAGGTGGGGCTGGGAACCTTCTCTACATCAGTGGGAGCCATTACCTGGTCTGGAAATCTGCTCTGTTACCTGCTGGGCCTGTGATGGTGGCAAGTGATAATCGCCTAGCTTTAGATACCTTGTCTGTAAAACAGAGATAAGACTTACTTATGCAAGTTGTACTGGGAACAAAATAAAGGCCATATTTGAAGCACCTAGCATACCTGGCCAGCACATCCTGCTCTACAAATGGTAAGTTTCCGTTCTACTGAAACATGACCCAGGGCAACATTCTTCCTCACGGGACAATGGTGAGCCAGAGGGAAAATAGGGAGGAACCTAATGTTCAACAAGAGGAAATGGCAAAATAAATCCTATTACATAAACTCAGTGGGATATTAAGAAGCCATTTTAAAAGATAAGTATGAAGTCCATAAAAAACTTAAAAATGGTTTGTTTAAAAAGACAAAATTCTAGATGTACTCTGATTATAATTATGTAAATATATGGGCTGCACAGAAAAGATATATGGAAAAAATAAAAATAGAATACTAAAATCATGAATTTTTTTGGTAAGTTCAACATCGTTAGTTATTAGGAAAATGCAAATTAAAGGCACGATGAAATACCATTATACACCCACCAGGACACCTAAAGAACTTCAGTGTACCTAAGTTACACCTTAATTTTTAAGAAACAGATTATTAATATTAAATAATTTAAAAATTTTAATCAGAAAAAAATTAGGAGAAAAAGTCGAGCAGATTTTATCTTATCTCTCTTTTCTCTCTCTGTTTTTTTTTTTTTTTTTTTTTTTTTTTTTTAGTTTGGAGAACTACCTGATGTACTCAGTGGGAATACATTTCTGAAACAAAAACAGTTGGCCATTTTTAAACCATTATGCAAAGCATAATGCAGTTAAATCTATTTTTGATTTTTTTTATTTTACTTTATAACATTGGACAATCTTTTCCAGATACTTCTGAGCTATAGTTTGTAGGTTAAGAATTTTCTGTGCTTCATTTGGGCCATAAGAATTCGTGAACAAGATCCTGCTAGCATTCAAAAACATTTGGGTATTTTCAGGAATATGTAAAATGTTTGATGTAGTATTCCAGCCTAGGCTACCTTATGTACTTGATGTGTTTGTAGATTCTTTTATGGTTAATGCAATCTCTTTTGTTGCAAACATTTCCCCTTATTTCACTTCTATCTTTTGATTATATATTGTATTCTAAAACATAAATCCTTAAAACCAAAGTTCCTCACAATTTAGTTCAAGTCACTGATTTGTCTTCTGTAGTCTCTTGAGCTCTGTCTCTCCAAGAGTTAAATTTTTGTAGAATGGACTTCCAAAGAGACACATTGAACTTCAAATTGTAGCTTGTCTGGGCAGTTTAGTTTACTTTGTAGATGTGGCAAGAAGCTTGTCTACAGAAATCCCTTCTCTAAGGGCTCAGGACTTGCCTTTTCACAATCAGTCCCAGATATTCTTGGGATCCCAGAACTTCCTCCAGAATCTGCCACCACCACCTCCCTGATCCCCTCCACTCCAGGGAGAAGAAGAGTAGGGAAGCTCTCCTCTGCAAGTATCTGATGGTTGGGGCAACTCCTGACGACAGTGACCTCCCATTACTGTTTATGACAAATGGGAATGGTTCCAAAATGGTGCCATCCCCATTTCTTTGGTAAATTCAACTTACATCAAATAATCCAACAAAGACCAGTTACTAACCAGTTCTCCTAATGAAATGGGTTTTCCCCTTTGGGACAAGAAGCCCAAGGAAGCTTTTCCTCTACCTCTGCTTGTGCTCACCAACCTTCCTCCCCCGATTTTTTACCTGGCATCTGACAGGTCTGGAAATCTTTCTGGCCCTCCTTCTGTGCTCACTGCTGCTGCTTCCCACACTGTGTGCATTCTGCTACTTCACCATATGAACTAGAGTCAGAATAAAGGCATTTAGAATTCCATACCGATATGCCATTAGAAAGGATCTAGGCCTATGCCCTTTGGGAAGAAGAATTGTTTTTATAGGCATGAAGGTGCTGTACTGCATTAATTTACAATTTCCAAAGGTAAAAAATAATCAAATCTTTCAATAACTATGACCACAATCATCAAAGTCAGATTACAGACTAAAAGAGTGTAATCAAAGAATGGTACGATGAGTTGTCAACCCAGCAGAGCCTCTTACCCAGCTAAAAGAGTCTGGGCTGAAAAAGAGATGTATACAATACCTCTCTCTGGGGGCTGTTCCTTACACACTACTTGGGCAGCTGACCTATTTCACTGTCGGAAATAAGGACGTGAGCTTGGATGTAATATTTTTTTTCAACATCTGTAGGCTTGAAAATAAATAGTTTTGAAAACCTGCAGCTCAGCACTTGGCATTTGACCAGAACTTTCCCAAGTCCCAAAAGCCAAATCTGTTTTCTATTCCACTGTGGGGTGCCTCATTTCTCTTTCCCAGGAGAAAATGTGATAAAAACTAGAGGATTTTGTTCAGAGGACATATAATGGACACTTAAAATGATCATAGAATAATAGTTTCTTATGGAAATTGTAGCGGGTCTAGGTTTTTCTAAAAATATGCATATAAATATTAATCTAGCACCCCAGTTTTTATTCTCTTTGATCTCGTCATTAGTAGATTAATGTCAGGTAGGAGAGATTAACACAGCTAACACAGACTAAATCACATGTCTTTTAGTATAATTATTTGCAGAAACCTGAGGATAAATTTTATAGTATCATGGATATCAGACCTTTATTCAAGAGGGGACAAAAAGATCTGATAATATACATCTTTATATGAAAATTCATTTTTTATCAGAAAAATGATAAAAATTGATTTGATGTAGCCTTTTAAATTAAAAAACAAATCTCTACAATGGGAAAAGAACTCAGAACAGTCCTATATGCTAAAATCTGAAAGTACAGATTTAGACTATCCTTGAGGGGTCAGATTTATTTCTGTGAGAATAATCTGGAAAACCCCTGTACAAACTTAAACCATCACAGAATTCAGGGTGGCAACAGGCCCACCACAAGGCCTATTAATTTTACACATGTACGTGTATTATTTTGACCAAAACTTTAAATGAGATCAAAATGTTTAAAAATGTTCAAATCAAAAGCAAATTGTCATTTCCAGGTTGGCCTGCAAAACTGGTTGTATAACCACCTCTGTAAACATCTGAAAGCACCCCTGCTTCTGTTAACCAGTTCACAGAGTCCTTGAGAAGGTCAGCCAGCTGTTCAGCTGCTTCCACTGGCCCACAGTGCAGCCCAGAGACAAAGTAAAAAAAAAACTGTTGTTCCCAGGCTAGACAAAGCTGCCAATGAAGAATGTCCCCATGGACACACCTCTTCTTTGAGCAGGTATCAATACTGTCACCACCTTGTGGAGCATAAAAAGGTGATTGCACATATGTCCACCCCATTGAGCTAGCTGTCCTCCTGCCTGTCTTATGCTGTAAAATGGGAGTTCCCTAGTTCATTTATGAGGTAAAGGACAGACTAGGATGTGTCTTGTCTGTGGGAAAATCTGCACCACTGTCACCTTCTCACAGGTCATCATGGAAAACAAAAGAGCTCTGGCTAAGCTGGTAGAAGCCATCAGGGCCAATTACAATGAGAGATATAATAAGATCCACCATCAGGGGGATGCAACATCAGAGTTCCAAAAAAATCCAAGGCTGTCATTGCCAAGCTGGAAATGCAAAGGCTGAAGATCTTTGCCCACCAAACTGGGATAAAAGTCCAATGTTAAGCATTCTGAACATAAAAAAAAAAGAAATTATCATTCAAAAAAGTTCAATCTCCTAATGATCTCTTCACTCTCCAAGTTCACATAGTACTATGCCTAGAACATGCAAACTCATGCATGAATACTTATGGCTACATGTTGTTTTATTAATTGGGTTAATGGGAGTGACCTGTCTTCTCTAGCCCAGTTACAGTCTACAAATTCTCATCTCCCCAAGTTTATGAAACATTCTTCGTCACTCTACTTTGTAAATACTCAATGGATGTCGTATCTCTCCAATCAGGCTGCAAGTTTATTGAGGGGAGAAAGTGTATGTTACTCATCCTTGGCCTAAATTGATTTAGGGCTAAGATCAATTTTTTGCTGTTCATAGCATCAAAGTTCCTAGAACAATTCTGCTCACACAATAATAGTTTGGAGGCAACAAGCAATGCCAAAGAGCATCCCCCAGGTACTCCATGTGCCGACACCATCTGCCGACATCCCCCAGGTACTCCCAGCTTCTGCAATTACCTCTACACTACAAGTGGTGAATAAGTTAGTAGTTCCAATAATACCATGGTTGAGGACTACTTATAAGAGTCAGCATAACACTAGTCTATGCTACAGCAACAAATGCCAAAATTTCAATGCCTTATCATGGCAAGAGTTCCACTCCTATTTATAAAATGCCTAATATAGATGTTCTTGATGTGGTGACTTAATAAGAGTCTGCTTCCATCTGTGGCTCCTCCATGTCAAAATGGTCACCACCAAAGGGAAGAAGATTTTGAAACCTAAGCTTGTTTTTAACTGCCTTGGGACAAAAGTGACCAATATCCATTTTGCTCATAGTCCATTGGCTTAATGTAGACCCGTGGCCCCAACTCAAGTATAAGCAGGCTGAGAACTAGAAGAGTCCATGGAATATCTGGTGGAGTATTGCTGTCTCTATCATGCAACTGAATTTTTTAAAAATAGAATCAGGGGGCCAGTTAAGGAATGCCACTTGTATAGAGAGATGACTCTACCCACATTGTTATGTGACAATGGTATTATGTTTTATTGTATCATTGAGTCAAGAGCTCCACCACTTTTACAAGATCCATATTAATGTAATTGATTTTCTCCATTTTGAAGGAAAGTAAGCCCTATAAAGAAAATGTGTTTTCTACTTCATGCAAAGCAATGAGGTATTATGAGTTGGCTTTGGAAAAAAGTTCTTAAAATAATATATCAGGCTCATCTGTTGAGGCCGTCCCTTTGCTGCAGCTTGCTATTGCCCAGTTTTCTATCTCTTATAATAGTAACCAGCTTTGAAGCCAAAATAAACTCTCTAGTTGTTCTTCAGAACACCCCATCTGCCTCATCCTTCAACACCAGGAGTACTTCCAGAGCTCTTAATGGCTGTGGCAAGGAATACTATAAATCAATTGTCATATGGCTTAATTCCATCGAGGCTAAAAAGATGTGCCTACTTCATCACAGTCGCAGGAATATTCAAACTTTTTAATTTCACACAGTAATTTTTTTCAGATCACTAGCTTAAGGACATCTTTGAGATGGTAAGTGGAAATAGTTATTTCCCAAGCAAAAAAATCATCTCGTTCTCTGAAAAACACCCCTTTGGGATCAAAATAATATCAAAAAGAGAATAGTCACAAGAGTAAGTTTTATATCTATTAACAAATGCATTTATTCTATTTTTATGCACACAATAATAATTTCCTTATAATCCTTAGTTCATTAGAAAATAAAAAAGAATGGCAAAACTCTATTTTTGTAAATTATAAATAATGTTTTTATAACTTATAATTCTAACTCCTTAAAGGTTATGACAAAAAAAGTTATAAAAATCACATTGATGTTCTCCCAATATTAGAAAATTTGGAAATACACAGGTAAACACATAATCAGAGTATGGCATACAGTTGACTCTTGTTTCTCTTTATAGTTCCTCATAGAGCTACGAATGGAACTTTCTTCTAGAATCTCTTCCAGGTGTTTTGTGATGGCATCACATTCAAATCAAAGAAATAAGGGCTGAAAAATGCCAGCAGCTGGCAAAGGCACCAGAAAGAAGCTATTCTCTTCTTGCAGTTTCTGCAATCACTAAAATTGGAAAGTGGTTACCCAGAATCAGAGTGAGGTAAACACACCCCCACACGTGCAAACACGTGTGCACACAAACACTTAAAAACATGTATACGCTACAGAAAATGCGTATGTGGATTCTTGTCTTTTTACTGGGCTCACTTACTGTATCAGTTCAGATGCTTTTGCATGTGATTTGAAGAAAGCAGAATCCATATTGTCCTAAACAGAGAAATTAACTGACTAACTAAACTAACTGTAATTTTAAATCTAAAGCAGTGCTTCACAAACTGTGTGGTGAAGGACAACAATCAACAGTGGTTCTAATGCACAAGACTTGTACACAATTTGCATCACTTGCAACACATCCCTTTTTTGGACAGCACTCAAACTGGTCTATAGAACTATACAGGTCCACTGGGTGCACACCCACATGTCTTGGCCATGTCAAATCACTGCAAAAGCTTTTCAATACCACTCTCAATTTCTGTGCTTATATATCACCCTACATTTTGAGCAGCACTGGTCTAGACATAGGGTAGGCATCAGTGACTTGTGTTCCATCTTCCCAATACTCAGGTTGTCTTCCTCTGTGTTCCACCTGCCTTTGGGGACTGGTAAGGAGATGTATGCCATGGTTCCAGTACACATTCCAGTCTATCCAGGAGGAAGACAGGGTTCTTTTAAAGGTATACCCCAAAAAAGCAAAGAAGAACTCTCCCAGGAGACCCTGATAAAATTTTTCACACATGCCATTGTTCTTAGCTATGTTACATTCCTGTTCCTGAGCCTGTTACAGACAAGAAAGAAGGCATTGTTCTTACATCAATTCAGCTGTAAGGGAGCTGGATCTGGGGTTCCATTCTTGGGGCAATGGGTTGCACAGGAGAAATAGTCTCTGAGAAATAAAATTAGGTGTATGTGGTAAAGGAGGGAAGGAGGGATGGATGTTTGATAGGCGATCAACATTGTTGGAAGCATAAACTAGGCTATTGGCATCATCAATAGTCTAAGGAAGGGTTATTAAATAGCCATTAGTTTAATAGCCATGTATTGAGCTTGGGCAAACAGAGAGATTGACTTGTCCTAGAATTCCGAGCACCCGTGGAAGGGACTATGTTGACTCAACTTTCTCTAAACATCTGTGGCCAAGAGATCGAATTTCATAGAACAAATATGGCTGCTTAAGAGAGAGGGTGTTTGAAAGAATGGTGGGGAAGTGGGAGAAGTTACCTTTAGGGATTTAGGGGAGAGAAGCTCCCAAGGAACGAGGAGTCATGTGAGCTGGGCAGATGCCACAGAAAGTGTCTCCTGCAATAGTTTAAAAATTAACTCTGTAACTCCCCATTCCTTAACTTTCTTCCAAAAAATACAGTCTGGAAAAGGAGGAGAAAAAAGAGTAACTTTATAAAAGTTAGACAAATTCCAATAAAGGGACATCCTACAAAATATCAGAACTCTTCAAAACTCTCAAGGTCATGAAAAATAAAAAAGTCTTGGTCACAACCAAGAGGCACCTATAGAGACAAGACAAATAAATGTAATGCAGTATCTTGAATGTGACCCTGGAGTGGGAAAAAATTACTAGATTAAAAACTGAGAAAATCTGAATAAAGTATGGACTTCAGTTAATAATTTATCCACATTGGTTCATCAGTTATAATAGATGTACCACACAGATGTCAGGTGTTAATAATAGGGCATGGGGAGATGGGAACTCTATCTGCTCAAATTTTCTGTAAATCTATAACCATTCTAAAAAGTAAAGTCTTTGAAAATTTTTAAGTGCCTGCTACTAAATAAATGGCTAAAAAATGAACTTTAAAAAGCATATTGCAAAAGAACATATCTAAAATAGCAATTAGAAAAATAAAAATGTATTCAACCCTGTTAGTCATGAAGGAAATGTAAAATAAACCACAATGAAGGATTACCCACCCATTAAATGGAAAAAATTTAAAAGACTGTCAATTCTAAGTGTCAATGAGATACGGAGAAATTACAATTCCTATACACTGCTGATGAGAGTATGAAATGGTGCAACCACTTTGGAAAACTCTTTGTCAGTATTTATTAAGGCTGAACCTACACATCCCCTATGAGCCTAAAATCCCACTCCTGCATGTGTGCATGCATATATTTGCTTATATGTTTGTATTCAGAAAAATACAAACACGGATGCACCCAAAGGTAGATACAGAGTATTTGTAGACATATTCAAACTAAAAAAGTGGAAATTACTCCCAAAAGATCATCAACAATAGAATAAATGAATACAATTGTATGATATGCAAATAATGGCATGTGGCAATGAAGTACTACAAAGTGATAAAAATGAATAAACTCCTGCTACACACACAACATGCAAAATTCTCACAAATATACTGTTGAGCAACAGAAGTCAGAAACAAAAGACTTTACACTGTAATTCCTATAATTCAGAACAGGCAAAACTAATCCAAGGTGATAGAGGTCAGGGCACTGGTTACATTTCAATAGTGATTAAGAGGGGCTCAAAGGGGACTTCTAGGCTGAAATGTCCTGTTTCCTTTTCCTTTTTTTTTTTTTTTTTTTTTTTTTTTAAGAGAGAGAGAGAGAGCACACCAGCAGAGGTTGGAGGGACAGAGGGAGAGAGAGAGAATCTTAAGCAGGCTCTGTGATCAGCATGGAGTCCCATGCAGGGCTCCATTGCACAACTCTGAGATCATGACCTGAGCTGAAATCAAGAGTTGGGCACTGACTCAGCCACCCAGGTACCCCAATAATGTTCTGTTTCTTAATCTGGGTGCTGATGATGTGAATCTGTCCACTTTATGAAAATTTACCAAATTTACCAAATCGGCTCACTTTTCTCTATATTTGTAGTACCTCAATAAGGAAGGTTGTTTTATTTTTTTTTCTTTTTAAAGATTTTATTTATTTATTCATGAGAGACACAGAGAGAGAGGCAGAGACACAGGCAGAGGGAGAAGCAGGCTCCATGCAGGGAGCCCAATGTGGGACTCAATCCTGGGTCTCCAGGATCACACCCAGGCTGCCCAGGAAGATTGTTTTAAAAATTACCATAATTAAATGTACACCAGTGGATGGATAGATAAGCAAAATATGGCATATATATATATATATATGGATATCATTTGGCCTTATTTAAAAAAAAAGATTTTATTTATTTATTCATGAGAGACACAGAGAGAGAGAGGCAGAGACATAGGCAGAGAGAGAAGCTGGGTCCATGCAGGGAGCCCGATATAAGACTCAATCCGGATACTCCAGGATCACGCCCTGGGCCAAAGGCAGACGCTCAACTGCTGAGCCACCCAGGGATCCCTCATTTGGCCTTAAAGGAAGGAAATTCTGATACAAGCTACAACATAGACGAACCTTGAGAACATTATGCTCTGTGAAATGAGCCAGATGCAAAAGGACAAATATTGTATGATTCCACTTATATGAGGTACCTAGGATAGTAATTCATAGAGACAGAAAGTAAAATACGCAGTAGTAAAATAGTAGCCCGGAGCCTCAGGGGGAGAGTGGAAATGAAAAGTCAGTGTTTCATGGTACAGAGTTTCAGTTTGGGAGGACAAAAAAAGGTTCTGGAGATGGACAGTAATGAGGGTTGCACAGCAATATGAATGTACTTAATGTCACTGAACTGTACACTTAAGATGTTTAAAATGAAAAACTATATTTTCCAAATGAACATAATCATGATAAAGTATGGTAAATATTATCGTGGTGATATTACTCAGAAATGATAGGTTTTATAAGTAACAGGTGTGTTCTCTATTCTCCAGAAACTCTGATATATATTGAGCATTAATAACAATGTAGGCTAACTCTAAGTAAAAGCTCAGGAGGTGATTAGTGAAGAACAGGGAAACTCTCCAGAAAAAGCATAATTTGAAGTCCTTTTACAAGAAAGGGAAGAATCTGGCTGAGAGGAAGTGTGGGTGACGTTTGATCCAACAACACTCTAGGAAGATTTAAGCTTCTAACTGACTTTGGATTTGAATCTGCTTGAGTTGGATTCAAGCAGAGCACTGGTTCACTAACTCTGACTAACCTTGCAGTGGCCCACCACCCTGCCCACACCTTTGTAAGTAAACTTCCCTGAGTTACCCAAATTTGAATGAGCCACCTGTGTCTTGTTGGGACCTGGACTGACGTATGGAATCAAATTATAAGCCACCAGATTTGGAGTCAGCCTTGGGCAAAATTAAAAAGGCAACTACAGATCATGTGATACCCAATGAAAAGACTTGGAGAAAACAGTATGTTGACATACAATTTGCAAACTCAAAAAGGTGCTGGTTATTACCCTTCTTGGTAAGATGAGAAGACAGAGATAGTCAATATAGTTCAGACTTTCAGAGCAGAGAGCAGGGCAGGAAAGGTGGAAGGTGGATCTAGAAGGGCAAAGGGAAGCTATCCAGCATATTCAAGGAAAATGCTACAGAAGGTTGTGAGGTGGGTCAGTTGTGATACTCTTGGCTGTGAAAAAGAGTAGACCCAGTTAATAGAAGTTAATAGGAGGGATTTATTATTTTACAGTAGGTCCAGAAGAAAGGCAGTTTCAGAGTTTCAAACTTCAAAATTGAGTTTCAATTTCACCATGTCCTTAAAAGCAAGGGGCTTTCCAGGATGCCTGGGTGGCTCAGTGGTTGAGTGTCTGCCTTTGGCTCAGGGCCTGATCCCAGGGTCCTGGGATGGAGTCCCACACCAGGCTTCCTGCCTGGAGCCTGCTTCTCCCTCTGCCTGTGTCTCTGCCTCTCTCTCTCTCTCTCTCTCTCTCTGTCTCTCATGAATGAATGAATGAATGAAAGAATAAATAAATAAATAAATAAATAAATCTTTAAAACACACACACACACGCACACAAGAGGCTTTCCATATCACTGGCATGAAAGCAAAGTCTCCTTTCTGGGCCACAAGATGGCTGTAGATGTTCCGAGTGTCACATACCAACCCAACAACATGGAGCCAAGAATGAGAGTTTTGCCTTCATTGTTTTGTTTTAGTGAGGGCTAAACTCTCCAAAAAGAATATCCTCAGATCTTATCAGCCAGAATACTGGCCTACACTATTCCCTAGCAATTTAATTGACACTGTCACTTAAAGTTATCATGATTGACCTCCAAGACTCAGGGCAGAGGGAGCCATCAACTCAGGGTTCTGTCAACAAAGGGTGAAATTTTCTGAGGGGTAATATCCAACATGCTCATCTCAAGAGAGGATAACACTCTTTCCTCAAAAGATAGGGTTTCTCATAGCTTCTCCCTTCTTTCCACAACATGGATCCCCCAAAGTCATGGAAAAACTTTTCAGTGAGAAAAAGATTGGAGATTTCTCTTCCTCTCTGCACCCCTACCTTTAAGAAAGTGTAATGTGGGGGGGGGGGTTACTTAATATTCTTCTTTGATTCATTCCTTCAACAAACATTTGTTGAGAACTTGTATCCAACTTTAGATAACAAAAAAAATAAGACAAAGTCCCTGAATTCTGGGAGCTCACAAGAGATGTTAAGAGAGTGACACAAAGAGAAGGGACAGGTGTTTGCACTCAGACAATAAACAAAGGTGGTCTGGAGCTACCTTCCACTCTGGAGAGCTGGGTAGGCATCGGTTGTAAACCAAAGGAAGCCCAGAAGATAGTTGCCTATGACTTATTTTAGACTCCACCATTAGAAGGGAGAAGCAAAAACCTTTACTAGGGTAAGAAAGTGACAAGGAAGCAGGACAAAGCTTCAGGACAAAAATTGTGATTGGCAGAAGCTCTCGCTGAAGCTGAGTGGGATGGTGGTGATTCATGCAGGACACCCCCTCAAAACAAGGCAGGGAGGAACATGGCAGGACATCCCAGCCAAGGGACACCATAGGAGAAAGCCTGGAAGTGGGAATCCCAAAGCTAAATGTATACACCTGTGAGATTAGCCTCCCTTGGAGTAGAAGTTGGGGGTTAGAGGATAGAGAAAAATGTGATCAGAAACTACTCTTCATGTAATTCATTCCTAAATGAATGGTGCTAATAAATGACTGTAATAAAGATGATGATAGTGCTGATGCTGGTGGTGGTGGTGATGGTGACCCTGATGAATGACTGGTCAAT
The DNA here is from genome assembly GCF_011100685.1 of Canis lupus familiaris. Taxonomy (NCBI): domain Eukaryota; kingdom Metazoa; phylum Chordata; class Mammalia; order Carnivora; family Canidae; genus Canis; species Canis lupus. The sequence continues at coordinate 48,247,288 of NC_049243.1, forward strand.
TTTTAAGCCCCTTAGTTTAGTATAGGTGTTCCCTTGAGTACTCTTACAGTGCCACCTACAGGGAAACTTGAGAAAACTTGACCCTTTCGATGGACCCATAAATTCCTGAAGACCTGATTGATGCTTTCTGAGTAGGATGTTGTTAAATATTAAGCTAAGGATTTGTTGGGTTTTCACCCATACCAATATGAGCACTATATCCTGTTTGAAATGTTCCCACTTCGGAAACTTGCACCACCCCACCAGTTAATGAGCTTTTCTATACATAGTTTCTTCCAGTGTATAATTACTGGCCTGGCTTTATATTATTTTAGGATAGTGTCAGCAGCTAATTGTGGTACAGTCTGAATGCTCTGAAATGAGCTCGGCTGAGTATGAGAATAGCTCAGCAAATTTAGGGCTGTGTGTGCATCATTTTTAAAATCTATTGTTTAGTAGGACACTGAACATGGCAGATTAATGGTGGAGTCCAATTCAAAGGGCAAGCAACTATAGAGTATGACCTGCCTTACATCTCACTTTGAACTTCTCATTCCTCAGTACCTACTTGCCACTCTCAAATACCATTGGACTTGGGTCTGGCCTAAGTGTACCAGGAAGCCTTGGGTCCTGGTGTTGCTGAGTCCCCAGACGTATTGCAGGCTCCGGCATAAGCAGCAGCATGTATTCCCCACCTTTCCATTCCTCTGGGGGCAAAATATGGGAAAAATATCTCTGTCATCTTTTGTCTCTCTTACATACTATTCCCTTAGGTATTAGGGTAGAGGAATGGAGTATCTGATGGATGAGTTTAAGAAAAGGAATGAACATTACTGGCTCGGCCACTCATTCCTTCTTTCTGTATGTCCCTTCTCTTGTGATCCTTTTGGGGGAAGCAGCTTTAAAAATGGCTCCCAAGATCCCCACTTCATGGTACTCACTCCCTCATACAATCCCTTCTCCTTGTATAACTAGTGACTTGCTTCTAGCAAAGACAATATGCCAAAGTGATATGATATCAATTTCAAGATGAGATTATAAAAACCTATGACCACCATCTTGCTTATATTCTTTCTTGTTTTCTTAGCTTGCTTGCTTGTTTCAATGAAGCAAGTTGCTGTGTTGGAGAGGCCCGAGTGGCAAGGAGCTGAGGGTAGCCTCTGGCCAGCAGCTAGCATGAAACTGATGCTTCCTGCCAACAGCCCACGAGGAACTGAATCCTGCCAGCAACCACATGAGTGAGGTTGAAAGGGGATCTTTCCCATTTGAGCCTTGAGATAACAATAGCCCTGACCAATACTTTGCCTGCAGCCTGTAAGAGATCCTGAAGCCAAGGAGCTGACTAAGCCTTCCCAGATTCCTGAGCCACAGATTTTGTGAGATAATACGTGTGTGTCAAATAACTACATTGTGGGATAATTTGTTACATAGCAATTATTAACTAATATATATTCCTTGGCCTTTTCATCATTGATCAAAGCCTTTTTTTAATTTTTTTATTTTATTTTATTTTATTTTTTTATTTATGATAGTCACAGAGAGAGAGAGAGAGGCAGAGTCACAGGCAGAGGAAGAAGCAGGCCCCATGCACCAGGAGCCCAATGTGGGATTCGATCCCGGGTCTCCAGGATCGCGCCCTGGGCCAAAGGCAGGCGCCAAACCGCTGCGCCACCCAGGGATTCCAGATCAAAGCCTTTTTTAAAAAAAGATTTTATTGATCTATCCGAGAGAGGAAGAGAGAAAGAGCACAAGAGGGGGAGGGGCAGAGGGAGAAGCAGGCTCCCAGCTGAACAGTACTTGATCCCAGGAGCCCTGGATCATGACCTGAGCTGAAGGCAGATGCTTAAGCAACTGAGCCACCCAGATGCTCCTTGTCAAAGCCTTTTGTGGATAGCTTAAATAAAAACAGAGACGAGTGTGACTTACACAAATTTAGGATAGTTTACGGAAACATAGCAGCTACCCCACCATGCTAGGCAGGCAACATCTTGGCTTAAACCTAACTCAAAAAAAGAAAATGTTCATGCAGGTGTCAGATTCTAATATTCCAATATCTTCTTTCCAGTTCTTTCTGAATGTTGTCTGCACTATCATATTCCAAAAACATATTCCAGTACAAGGGAAGGGAAGCAAAAGATACCTAACATCCCTTCACTACCCACAAATCATCTCTCCAGCCTTGACTCTCCATTATGCTTATTCATTCAACATTTAGTAAACATTTCCTATTCTGACACTATTGTGGTTATGGAATTATAAACAAAAGAAATGAAGCCTCGCAACGGCCACATTTTAGCGATTGGGGCAATAAACAAACAAGCAAAAATACATATTGTAATGTCAGGTAGTGAGAAGTGCTATGAATAAAAATAAAATGAAGTAAGAAGGAAGTGAATGGCAGAGTGGCATTGGGAGGAGGGGCAGGTAGTCCAAGGAAGCATCTCTACTACTGGAATACTTTAGGAGAGATCTGAAAGAAATCACAAAGCAAACCCTGAGAAAATCTGACTGAAGTATATTCTAGTCTGATGAAAAAGCAAGTGCAAAAAGTCTGAGGCAGGAACAAACTTGGAATGTCAAGAAATAGCAGGAAAGCCAGCATAGCTAGAGCAGAATGAGCAGTTAGGCATGAGAGCAAGAACGTAGGAGAGATGGGGAAGGTCTTAATTGTAGAGCTTGGTTGGCCATTGTTAAGGGTTTGGGTTTTGAGCATGATGAAAGACTGTACGGAGTTTGAGTTTAGATGATTCCAGATTACCTAACTTTTGTACATGGAGAGAAACGAGCTCTTAACAGTCTGAGATATTTCTGGTAGAAGGGTAAATTGATAGAGAGCCTTTGGTAGGCTCTTAAAAAGTTGAAACGTATATACTCTACAACGTGGCAGATCTATTTCCAGTATATAACATGGAGAAGCCACCACACATTTACACAAGGAAACACACGTAAGGATGTTCATTGTAGTATTGCCTTCAGTGGCAAGACCACTGAAGGGCAATTGAATAAAATAAGGTATATTCACTTGAGAGCTATTAAAAAGAATGAACAAGATCTATCTACATGAGCATGGATATGTTTGAGAAAAAAATGATAAGTGGAAAAATGAACATGTAAATCAATATGAATAATATCATTTATGTAAGTTGAAAGCAATAACCCATTCACAAGCAAGTATTACATAGTAGCTGTAGACGCTTAAATATACATATGTAAAGAAAATAAGGAATTAATTGAATGGACACCTATCATAAACTTATGATAGCAGTGGCGGGAAAAAGACTGGGACATGAGATCAAATGTCACTTAAGGTATATCTGCAGTATTTCATTTTTTGCAAAAACAAAAAGGCAAGCGTAACAAAAATACTCTATGTTAGCTCCAGGTGGTAAGAAACATGTGCCTTTTATACTACATTTTTCTACCTTTCTATCTATATAAGAAATAGCTCAGCTGCTCTACAGCAAGTAGTTGGAGCAAAAGTAAAGTCATTTTGCATACTTATGGCCACATGAGATTATTTTGCCTTGAACAGGTAAAATCAGGTATCTTTTTTGGACTCAGGAAGATAAAATGTTTTCCAGCCTTTTGGTGGGTAAAGTAGGCCTCTTAGAAGCCACATGCGGTCTCTGAGGCTTTGGGTCTTTGCACTCTCTCCTGTGAACGCTCTCCAGCAGCCTCAGAGCCAGGGTCAATGACGCTTTCATCATTTTATGTGAAGAGGTCTGTTCACACAGTCCTTAAACCTACATCCGATCAATTAATTTAAAAGGAAAAAAAAAAAAACCCTCCTCCCCGTCCCTGGGATGAGATCCAAGGACTGAGACATCCTGTGGGCTGAGAGAAAGTTTAAACCAAAATAAAGATTTAAGCCTTTAATCCATTGATTTCATTCAGCGAGGGGGCCTACATCAAAACTTGTCTCACTGGTTGTGAAGACTAGAAATAAATAAGCAAATTTAATTACATTTTCACCACAAAGCAAATCAGTGGGTACATCCTCTTAGTGCCTGAGGGAGGGATGTGGGGAGGAGGGGGATCTGTTCCTTCCTAGGAACTGGCACGTTTGTTTGCAGAGCCTCCTGCAAGCTGACACAACGGCCCCTTCTGCTGATGTGACAAATGGGCCCTCACGTTCCTTTGGCTCCCCTCTGGCACATTTCTACCAGATCTTACGTTTTTTTTATGCTAAGAGTTCAACCTCTGAGCCTGCATCCATCCATCACCCCCGCCCATTCAGTCTCAGGCAAACAAAAAAGGTTTTCCTCCTCTTTTATGTGGCAAATGAGACATTTACTGTTCAACCCTCAAATATGAGAAACTTGACATTTCTCTCTTCTTCTGAGTCAAGTGGATCATTTTGGGTCCCCTCCAGCCCACTCCCTAAATGAGCCTGGAGAGCCTGGTTAGGAGAGGATGTCTCCCATTTTTCATAGAATTATGTGAGAATCCTGAAGCCAGAAAACCAGAAGAGGGGCTGGTCCAGGGTTTGGACTTTGCTTTGTTGCTGGGGCTCCCTCTGGGCTCCTAAAAGCCAGGGTCTCTCAACAGACCACCCTGTGAAGCACAGAATCCTCCCCCCAACCGCCCTCCTCTCCAAAGCTGGCCTTGGCAGGCTTCCTGTTGTGATGATCAGAGGGGTGGTTAAATCCACAAACAGGTACATTCCTCCAGGAAGGAATCCTGAGATGTGTTTCTAAAGGCCCAGGCTGGGGGGATCCCTGGGTGGCTCAGCGGTTTGGCACCTGCCTTTGGCCCAGGGCGCGATCCTGGAGTCCCGGAATCGAGTCCCACGTCGGGCTCCCTGCATGGAGCCTGCTTCTCCCTCTGCCTGTGTCTCTGCCTCTCTCTCTCTCTATGTCTATCATGAATAAATAAATAAATAAATAAATCTTAAAAAAAATAAAAAATAAATAAAAATAAACACCCAGGCTGCCACCCAAATTCAAACTCCACCTTTCTGTTCCTGTCAGGGTGAGGGGGAGAGCTTCTGTTTCTCATCCCCTTTGAGACTATGGAAAAATAAAATAAATATGGATGACCAAGTTACACCCCAAAATTGAACTTTCATGTTTAAATGTCTTCTCTCTTTTTTCAAGACCTCCACACCAATGGCGATAAATGAAACAGATACAAAATGTTGAAGTGTATGCATAAATAGATCTAATTTTTTAATAAGAGAACATATATTTTGCAGATTTTGACATGTTCATATCTCTCCTGGCCTTCTTCCTTTTTATAACTGCAACTCCCAACTGTGCCCATCATCCCACGTCTGTCTCCCCCAAACTAATAAGAGTGCCATAGCTATGAGACCATTCTGGAGTATACTAGTTTGTATTAATTATTTAAAGAATTCATTATCAAATGTCATGCTTTATTATGAACATAAATAATCTGTGGCATGCTTGATGAACACCACAAAGACCTCAATTCAACTGCATCTCTACTGCAATATTATTTCAACCTTTCCCCACCCTCTAAACCCAGCCCCAAACCTGTTTCACCCTCCACCTGTGACTCCCCCTACCTGCTTCCATTTCCCGCTGGGCTCTGGTCCCATCCTTTCTCTGGCTCGCCCTAAAATGCCAGTGTGACCAAGTCACTCTCTCAGTGCTGCTGACAGCCTTTAGAATAACAAGTACAATGCACCCCCACCCTGGGAATGTGGTATGGGTTGCATGTTCACCGCACACACCCCGAGCTCCAACCAGCACAGATTCCCCTAAATGCACTCTACCATCTAACAGCCCCCATTTCCTCCATTCTATTCTGCCTGTAATACCACTTTCTCTGCCTCTGTCTTCCCACTCCTCTCCCTGACACCTCAGCTTCATGGTGTGTTGACACAGCTGGGCTCTAGGTCCAACTGCTTGGGTTCAAGCCCAATTATACCTCTGCTAGGCCTTGAGCAAGGCACTTAATTTCTCTTTGTCTTAGTGTCCTTATCTGTAAAACTGAGATCATAATGTGTTAATAAAATGTTAATTTAATTGATGATGAACTGATTATAAATAGTAATAGCAGCACCTATTCATAGGATGGTGATAAGGATTCGATTAGTTAATACCTTAAGTGCTTGAAGCAATGGCTGGCACTAAGGAAAACCACACTAACAGTTCATGTCCAACTTGATCTCCTCTGAGGTATCCCCCTCACTCCTCCAGACTGCCTCCAGCACCTTGCCTCACTGTTATGGGGATGGTTTGCTTAGCATTAGTGCATTCCCTCAGATCAGTGATTTCTTTGTCATTAGTTCTGTGCCCATAGTGGCTCATATTACAATGAAAACATATTGGAGTTCAACCAACCCAGGGTTTTCCAACACCCACTGCACATTAGAATCACCTAGGGAGCTTTTAATATGCTTCCTGGGCACCAAGCCAGACCAATTATAACAGGATCTCAGAGGATGGGGCAGAGACTTCAATATTTTTTAAAACCTTCCCTAGGTGATGAAGAACCCCTGAGCTAAACCCAGGTCTAAATCTCAACTCCCTCACTTCCTAGATCTAGGACCTTGGGCAAGTTACTATAAAGCTCCCACAGTCTATTACCACATCTACAAGATGCGGATGGAAATGTCTATTTGTAATAGGAACATTCAGAGGGGCACCTGGGTGGCTCAGTCAGTTAAGCATCTGACTCATGATTTCAGCTCAGGTCATGATCTCAAGGTCCTGAGATCAAGCCCCACATCAGGCTCCTCACACTGTGAGGAGTCTGTTTGAGATTCTCTCTCTCCCTCTCCCTCATTTCCTCTGTTCACTCATGCAATTGCATGCACTCTGTCTCTGAAATAAATCTTAAAAAAAAAAAAATAGTGACACTCAGAGTGTGATCCCACCACAAATCAGACCTCCACACAAAGAGATCAGAGTATTTACTTTCCTGCCTGCTACCCTGGCAGGTTATCAGAAACGTCTTGGGTCTCTCCATCAAATGCCGAAAAACTCCTATTGGACAGACCGTTTCCTATAGATAGAACCATTTACTCTTATTCTAGTAACCATGACCTTCCCTTGCCTCTTCCAGTACTGGGGCCATGATGGCTTCCTACTCACTCCATCCTCACAGCCCTTCAGTATTTGTTGGTTCTCTTCAACTCTATCCACACTTTCATAAATAATCCCATTATTAAAATTTCCATAAGCTCATCTGAGTGTGCTATCTATAATCCTGCCTGATTATAATATGGGACAAAAACACTAAAGAGGGGGAAAAAAAAACAGAAAAAGAACTGGAATATATGGTTACATTTTAGAAAAGTATAAACAGGGACACCTGGGTGGCTCACTGGTTGAGCGTCTTCCTTCGACTCAGGTCTTGATCCCCTGGTCCTGGGATCGAGTCCTGCATCAGGCTCCCTGTATTAAACCTACTTCTCCCTCTGCCTGTGTCTCTGCCTCTCTCTCTGTGTCTCTCATGAGTAAATAAATAAAACCTTTATAAAAAAAAAAAAGAAAAGTATAAACAAAAACAAAAAACCCTCTTAAACCCTATCTTTACTTGCCAAATATTCTTATGGCAGCTTGAAAAGTCCTCTGAGTATCTATTGTTTACTATATGGAAAAATAAATAACCAGATTGTAGTCCATGTTTCTCTGAGACTTTATTTCAGACCCTTTTCTTCTTCTAGTTCATTCTTTTCTTTCCTTTACAATTTCTTGTTCTTTTCATATTGACAGAAGTCATCTGACAAGATTGCAGTAAAGATTTAAATGAGGTACTCCATGAAAAACGTACCTTGGGGGAAATAGTCTAACAGAATGGTCTCAGGCTTTGGTGCCAAAGTAGATTCAAAATCTGAGTCCCATTCCTGGTTCTGTTAACTAGGACAAGTTGCTTATTGCTTCTAAAAATGGGGTATGAATGGTATGAATTCCTATCTCATGGGTTGTAAGATGCTACATCATGATAATTATAATAGTTAATATTTTTTAATTCCTTTACAGGTCAGGCATTGTGACAACGACTTTATATATGTATTTAATTCTCACAAAAACTCGATGAAGTAGGTAGTATTTTTAATCCCTAAATGAGGAAACTGAAGACCAGGGAGGTTAAGCAATTTGTCCAAGGTCAAACAGCTAGCAAATAACAGTGTTAGGCAATAATATATGATGTAAGTTGCCTAGAATGCATATTAGGTACATGGTAATGACATCCTCTGATATTTTGATAAGTATTAATTTTCCCCTCCAAGGGAAAAAACAAAACAAAACAAAACCAAAATGAGTTCAGGACAATCTAGTAAAGTTTCTAAGCTAAGTAGTTTTACTACTTTTTCTTAACCCAGTAGCCTGGAACTTAAAAATGAGCATAATGCTCAGTGTCTCACTCCTGTGAATTTTCCCAAGATAAACTATATCCACAAAAAGATGTATACAAGAATGTTCACTGTAGCCTTATTCTTAATAGCCTCAAACTAGAAACTTCTCAAAACCCATCAACATAAAAATGGAAAAAATGAATTATGTAGCACATCCATGCAATGGAATACTAGTCAGCAATAAAAAGAAATGAACTACTGATATACACAACAACATGGATGGATCTCAAAAATATTATATTTAGTGAAAAAAGGCAGAAAATGCACCCCCTTATTCCCATCCAACAAGAGAAAGTAAGGGGCTTGTCACTAGTTATCTTAGAGAACTTTCCTAAAAGCAACACTCCCTGCATCTCTTTGGCCAGAGTTGGATCACTTGCCTGTTCATGAACACATTCCCTGGTCAGGAGGCTTCACTTATTCTTGTAGCAGTGAGGCACACCGATGAACTAAGAATAATCTCCCCAGCCCACTGCTGCTACTTAAGGGAGAAGAGCGGATTTTGGAGAGGCATTCGTAATATCCACTAGGGTGATTGGAAGGTCAAGACTGGAGTATGAGGCTTAGCCCAGGTTGTAGAGAATAGTAACAGACTGCAGAATTTGAGTTTAACATAATTAGTAGGGAAAAGAAAGTGACCTGGGGGAAATAACGATTGTAGTATTAAGGGCATTTTCTTTTTTCCATCTTTGCTAAGATAGAAGTTAGTTGAAATGGAATATACACATTAGCACTAGTATAAAAGAAACTGTGCTGTCCTATCATTTAAAAACTTATCTTGGGACACCTGGCTAGCTCAGTGGTTGAGCGTCTGCCTTTGGCTCAGGTCATGATCCTGGGGCCCTGGGATCAAGTCCCACATTGGGATCCCCACAGGGAGCCTGCTTCTCCCTCTGCCTATGTCTCTGCCTCTCTCTATGCATCTCTCATGGATAAATAAATAAAATCTTTTAAAAAAAGAAAGAAAAAAAAGAAAAGCTCATTGGATTTGAAGTCATAGTTTCTAAGCCTGGTTCTGTGGCATGTTAACTGTATAAACTTTGACTCCCAAGTCTCTTAACACCTCAGGGCCATCATTCCTTTATCAGTAAAATAAGAATAATAATGAGCAATTTCAAATATATTGTTATGAGAACTGTAGTGAAAGATATATTTATCACTCATTCTATCTATATTTATCAAGAATTTATTAAACACTTGCAATAAAATTTAATAATATAATAAAAAAGTAAGAATAAATGATGCTAAGAACACGAATCCACTCAATAAGTCACTGCTAAGCTCCTTGCTTTGACATTATTCTCTGCAAGTCATCTCTGGCTATCTATGCAACTCTACGTGTTTTGTTTTGTTTTGTTTTGTTTTGTTGTTTTTTCTGCATCCTTGAAAGGGGCATGTCCTCATGCCTTCATTCACCCAACAAACATTATTATGGGGGGAGTATGAAAGGCTGCTCTAGCATTAATGCTTCTTGCTTTCACGATGTGACTGAATTTAGTTATCCAGACAACCTGGCCCCCCCACTCATGATACAAACAGTGTGCAGAGCAGACCAGCACCCTCCTTAGTGCCTCTCTTTTTCCTAGATGACTTAGGATGTCTCCATTAGGTCCATGGAAACTGAAAGGAATCACATCTGTTGTTTGCTATTTTCAGAATCTCTTTAGGAAAAAAAAAAAATATTTGAATGAATGGCAAACTTCTGCAGTTTTCCTTAGGACACTATGCCCTTCTAGTTGAGATTATAATTAAACAGAATCTAGCTATTTCTTTTTGATGCTTGCAAAGGTCATTGATATTCAGTACTCAGATATATTTCTTTACACCATAATGAAATGAAGCAAATTAGCCTGAAGAGAATGGATAGCTAACAAAGCAAGAGTTGCAAATGACCAATAAATGTATAAAAAAATTCCAGGTCTTTTGTGAGTGAGGATATCCAAACTAAAATAATAATGAAGCATCTTTTGTCACCAAGTAAATTTACAAAGATGAAAAAGAATGGTAATGCAACATGAGGGAATTCTCAAATAGAAGTAGGTCTTTGCATTTTTCTACTCTCACAACTACAGCATTTTGCTAGAGCTATAACATTGGGACAAACTTCTTGGAAGGGAATTTGGCAGTAAATATCAAAATTTAAAATATGCATATCCTTTCTCCCAGCAATTCCATTTCCAGAACTATATAATAAGGAAATAATCAGAGATGTGAGTATATTTGCATGTACCAAGTTAATTCATTCCAATGTTATTTATAAGTGAAAAAAGTTGTAAAAATTCCAAATATCCAACAGTAAAAAATTTTAATACTATGTAGTCATCATGTTGTAGAAGAGTATTTTATACTAACATTGAGAAATATACACAATATAACAAAGATTTTTATTTAAGCCACAAAACTGTATATACTATGATCCTTCTAAAAAACATGTATGTGTGTGTAAAGGGGAGAGCAAAATGGTGGGACATATGCAAAATAGTAACCCTGGCTATCCTACAGTTTTAGAATTAAAGGGATCTTTAACTCTTTTTTTGCACGTTTTTCAAGTTTTCTGCCATGAATACTTATCTCCTAATAATGGAAATGCAGGGAAAAAAGCATCTTGTGATTCTTAGACTTTTATCAAATTCTCCTTTACCTTAATCCAAAAGTACAAAATAAGTAAAGTTTAAAATAAGACAACACCATATTATTAAATTATATCTTACAGTATATTAGGACAAGGTCCAATTCTTACTACTACCTCTATTCTCTAGATTAATCTTTTCAAATTTAAGCTCATCTAACTAGGTATAACTAGTCCTCCTATGGCAAGTCTCAGATATATTCTCAAATCCATAGTCCCTACTGCTACCAATATTATCTTCTTTTTAAAATAAGTTATCTGGCTCTCTGCTCCTCCCCGTTCGACAGACAGCCGCATCTTCTGGTGCAGGGCCAGCCGCGTCCCCGAGACACGATGGTGAAGGTCGGAGTGAACAGATTTGGCCGTATTGGGCGCCTGGTCGGTCACCAGGGCTGCTTTTAACTCTGGCAAAGTGGATATTGTCGCCATCAATGACCCCTTCATTGATCTCAACTACATGGTGTACATGCTCCAGTATGATTCTGCCCACGGCAAATTCCACGGCACAGTCAAGGCTGAGAACGGGAAACTTGTCATCAACGGGAAGTCCATCTCCATCTTCCAGGAGCGAGATCCCGGCAACATCCAATGGGGTGATGCTGGTGCTGAGTATGTTGTGGAGTCCACTGGGGTCTTCACCACCATGGAGAAGGCTGGGGCTCACTTGAAGGGCGGGACCAAGGGGGTCATCATCTCTGCTCCTTCTGCTGATGCCCCCATGTTTGTGATGGGCGTGAACCACGAGAAGTATGACAACTCCCTCAAGATTGTCAGCAATGCCTCCTGCACCACCAACTGCTTGGCTCCTCTAGCCAAAGTCATCCATGACCACTTCGGCATCGTGGAGGGCCTCATGACCACCGCCCATGCCATCACTGCCACCCAGAAGACCTGTGGACGGCCCCTCTGGGAAGCTGTGTCGTGATGGCCAAGGGGCTGCCCAGAACATCATCCCTGCTTCCACTGGCGCCGCCAAGGCTGTGGGCAAGGTCATCCCTGAGCTGAACGGGAAGCTCACTGGCATGGCCTTCCGTGTCCCCACCCCCAATGTGTCAGTTGTGGATCTGACCTGCCGCCTGGAGAAAGCTGCCAAATGTGACGACATCAAGAAGGTAGTGAAGCAGGCATGGGAGGGCCTCCTCAAGGGCATCCTGGGCTACACTGAGGACCAGGTTGTCTCCTGTGACTTCAACAGTGACACCCACTCTTCCACCTTCAACGCCGGGGCTGGCATTGCCCTCAATGACCACTTTGTCAAGCTCATTTCCTGGTATGACAATGAATTCGGCTACAGCAACCGGGTGGTGGACCTCAAGGTCCACATGGCCTCCAAGGAGTAAAAGCCTCCTGGACCACCAGCCCCAACAAGAACAAGAGGAAGAGAGAGGCCCTCAGCTGCTGGGGAGTCCCTGCCCCAACTTAATCCCCCAACACACTGAGAATCTCCTGACCTCCAATTTACATCCTAGACCCCGAGGAAGGGGAGGGGCTTGGGGAGCCCTACCTTGTCATGTACCATCAATAAAGTATACTGTACCCAGCCAAAAATAAAATAAAATAAAATAAAATAAAATAAAATAAAAGTTATCTGCAGGGTGGCTCAGTCGATTAAGCAGCTAGGTCTTGGTTTCAGCTCAGGTCATGATCTCAGGGCTGTGGGATCGAGCCCCACATCAGGCACTGCACTCAGTGTGGGGTCTGATTGAGATTCTCTCTCTCACTTTCCCCCTGTCTCTCAAATAAATAAATATTTTTTAAAATTTTATTTTTGTTTAAGATTCATTTACTTATTCATGAGAGACACAGAGAGAGAGGGGCAGAGACACAGGTAGAGGGAGAAGCAGGCTCCCCATGGGGAGCCCGATGTGGGACTGATCCAGGATACTGGGATCACACTCTGAGCCAAAGGGAGATGCTCAACTGCTGAGCCACCCAGGTGTCCCAATATTTTTAAAAGGTTTTTAAGAAGAGTAAGTTATTTGTTTGTTCTTTACAATGGGTAATATATGCAACTGGAACAAAAACCCAAAATGTAAAATAGGCAGCTATGCCTCTAAAATATTTACATATATATTGTTTTCTTACCTTTTGATAGAAATAGCTTGTGCTTTTTATTACACAGGTGTATCTCTTATCAACTGATGTTAGGTTGATGCAATTGTCCATTGTTATATTCCCAATATTCTCCTTCACTTTGTTTTAGGTATGTTTTCTTCAGATGCAGGTAGTCAGGTTTTGTGTAGTCATTCAATCAGAGTCTTCTTATTGTTGTTATTAGGTGAAGCTAACTCACCTACATTTATGAATATGAACGGTATGTGTGGTCTTGGTTCTGTCTGCCTATTTTGTTATATTACTAATATTTTCATTGCCTTTAAAAATACCCTTATACTATGGGCTATTTCTTTAGTTTTATTTTTTTTTTAATTTTATTTATTTATGATAGTCACAGAGAGAGAGAGAGAGAGGCAGAGACACAGGCAGAGGGAGAAGCAGGCTCCATGCACCGGGAGCCTGATGTGGGATTCGATCCCAGATCTCCAGGATCGCGCCCTGGGCCAAAGGCAGGCGCCAAACCACTGCGCCACCCAGGGATCCCCTATTTCTTTAGTTTTAGTATGTTTTTTTAATAGTTGGAAAATGTCATGTTTTTGTTCTAATGGGCACATTCATAACTATAATTTTGCTTTTCTAATTATTTTGTATTTTTCTATTCTTTTTTATTAGCTAAGAAATGAAAATAGCACAAAATTCAAAAGATATAAAAGAGTGTACAGTAAAAAAATGTCTCCTTCTGCCATCTCCCAACACTCATTTCTTACTCCTAGAGGTAATTATTGTTATAGAATTCTTTATAGCTATAATTCCATACAGTTTATTCAATCATTTGTTTTTAGACAGTGTCAATCAGGGTGCCTGGGTGGCTCAGTCAGTTAAACATCTGCCTTTGGCTCAGGTCATGATCTCAGGGTCCTGGGATCAAGCCCCACATTGAGCTTCTTGCTCAGCGGGGAGCCTGCGTATCCCTCTCCCTCTGCCCCCCCTCCTGCTCGTGCTCTCTCTCTTTCTCTCTCTGTCTTTCTCTCAAATAAGTAAATAAAATCTCAAAAAGAAATTTTAATAGATAGTGTCAGTTACTCCTATTGTAAGCAATAATAAAATATACTTCTTTTTTCTTCCACATCGCCACCATTGCCTTATTTTTGTTAATTGAAAATTGTTCTTGCTGTTTATCCTTACATTCTTTAAATATATTTTACATGTGTTGACATGTTAGATTTCACTGATTTCTTGTACCTCTAACATCAAGCGTTGCAATTACAGTATTGAGATTACCTCCAATCTTCTTACTACTCATCCTCCCAAATTTTGATAGTTGTGTCATTTCTACACTGTCAGAGTTTATAGTATGTATTTTTCACTCTTCAATCATTACATGAGTTCTGTATTAGTCTTAATCCTCTGAGTAGGATTCACATTCACACTATTTTTCCATTGAGCTTTCATTGGGCTGAGGTTTGTTCTATAGTAGTTTCTTCAAGAAAAGTTCACCGAAGCTAGAGTTCCTATATTCTTGATTATTCAAAAGATTTGTATGTTGTTCATATACTTAAAAATTGTGACTAGGAAAAAAATGCTTGAGTCACTCTTTCTCTAGGGCTTTTGTGAACAAAGCTCCATTGTCTTCTAACACCAAATGTTCTGCAGAACAGAGGCCATTCTGATCTTTTCTCCTTTACAGGTGGCGTAAGTCCTCCCATCCCTCACCCAAAACATGCCAAAGATTCTTGCTTCATCTTTGCAGACCAGTAACCCTACCAGGGTGTGTATTGCTGTTGATTAGTCTATGTCAAATAATTTTAGATAAACAGGTCTTTTCAAACCACAGAGTCAAGTCTTCTTTTACTACTACTAAATAAATACCTGGAATGTTTGTTTCTTTTCTGGGACAACTGAATATTCAAATCCTCTTTTACTCTTGGAAATGTTTCTAAACATACCTTTAAATATTTTTCCAGAGTCACCTGGGTGGCCCAGTTGGTTAAGCATCTGCCTTCCGCTCAGGTCATGATCCCCGGGGTCCTGGGATCGAGCCCCACGGCAGGCTCCCTGCTCAGCAGGGAGTCTGCTTCTCCCTCTCCCTCTGCTCCTCCTTCCCCTGTTCATTTTTTCTCTCTCTCTCAAATAAATAAATAAAATATTTAATAAATATTTTTCCAGTCTCCTGAATTCAATTCTCTTTTTTACATAACCACTTATGCATTATGTTAGGATGCTTTGTCTTCCCATTGCTCTCAGTTTCTTTCTAGCCTTCGTTAGTTTGCTCATTTGTATTACATTTTGTTTGCTTTTCTCAGTGTTATCCATATGCTCCTTTGAGCTACTTTAATGAAGCTTTTATTTCTATAATAGTAAAAATTTATTTTCCTCTTCTTCTCTGAAATCTGTTAGTTTGTTTCATCTCCTTCTGTTGCCCTGCTATATTTTTCCTGAATTTTGTATATTTCTTCTCTGAGCTCTTGTTTAATAGACACCATCGAATGGAGCATGAATTCGCTGTGATTTTTAGTTATATAATGGTGCTCATGTTTGGCCACAATCTTCAACTACTCTGAGGTAATACTTTTCTGATGAGTACTTTTTCGTCTCCCAATTGGTTGCCCTCGTTCCTCACTCTTCTTTCAGGATCCTTGTATAATTATGATTATACGGTTACAATTTGTTATAGGTTGCAAATTACAGATTACTGATGTTTGGTATTAGTCATTGTTAGATAATCAGTTCCTCTTACACCAATTACAGAAATTTCATAAAAGAGGGATGAAATTTCTAGAGTATCTGGTTTACAGTTAGGGTCCTCTGACACAGGATTTCATGCAAGCGAGGTGTTTTGCTTGTTTTTTGTTTTGTTGTCATTTGTTTTCTGTTTGGGGTTGGATTTTTTGGTGTCTACTTTTCCGCAATCCAGACTGGTAGCTTCTGTGCTACTCATAATAGAGTCTCGCTCTACTCCTCCTTATGGGTAAACTGCTTCTGGCAAATATGATGGGTCTGTGCGTTTCCCTTTGTTCCAAATTAACCGTAGTTGGTTTTGCCCTGCTAACATTCTGGGAGCTTTGTGCTCCGGGCGCCCCATCTCTTGACACCCAAGCCCGTATTTTACCTTCCCTGAATCTGGCCATCCTATCTCACATCTTGTGCTTCAGCATTACAGCTGTCTCCTCATCTATTCAAACATGGAGGGTTTTTTTCTCTGTTTATTTTTATTTTCAGATATTTTTAGAGAGGAGACTGGCGGAAAACTTTCCTACTGTGCCATTTTAAACACAGATATCTCATTTTCTTTATAAAACACAGAGGGATTTTTTTTAATTATTGCATAAAGTGCAAAACCTTGCTTGCATATGCCCTGTGTTTCATAATCAGACCCCAGCCTGTTGCTAGACCTCCTCTTTCCTCCTTCCTCGCAGTACTTCTATACTGGCCACAAGACAATTTTATACATCATCCATAGAAAACATGTTTTCTTCTCCTGAGATGCATAACATATATAAACTTTATATATACATAGGATATAGAACAATCAGAGGCCAGCCTGATCTTTCCCCGTCTCGGGAGCTCAAGTTCTCCCTCCTTTTGCCCCCCAAAAATGCCAAAGATTCTTGCTTCACCTTTGTGGTCAGTAACCTGACAAGATGTGTAATGCTGTTGATTACTCTAGGTCAGATTTTATATTAAAGGATGTTAATCGTACTTGATAAACATTTCAAGATAAACACAGGATTTAGATATAGAGAGAAAACACTCATGAAAGAGTGATCATAACTATCACAGAGAATATTTGACAAAACAAAACCAGATTCTCCCCTGAAGACATTGAAATGTATGAATCAAGAAGTCCTAGGTTTTACATAAGAAAATAATAATTTCTCCCTTTCTCCAATTCCTTTATCAATCTGAGATCCTTTTTTTTAAACAAAAGAAACTGTTCTTACTGAATTATACACACAGATAAGTGCACTAAGTCATAAGTTTACAGCTCGATGAATCATCACAAAATGAACACATATTTGTTATTCCCACCCATATCAAGAAACAGCATGTCTGGCCCCCAGAAGCCCTGCATGGGCCACTTTCCAGCCAGTACTGTCTCTTTCACCACAGAGGTCTCCAATATCCTAAACTGCTGATCATACAATGTGCTTTGGGTTGAGCTTTTTCACTTAGCATTATGTTTGAGATTTATCCATTTATCCGTGTGTTTGTTTATAGAACTAGTTTTTTCATTTTCTTTCTGTATAGCGTTCTGTTGTGTAAATATATCACAACTGATTTATCCATTGATGCGAACTTGGATGTTACCAGTTTGGGAGTACAAAGATGCTGCCAATATACGTTATTTTACATGTCTTTTGGTGAATATATATGCACATTTCTGTTGTGTATACCCGAGAGCAGAGCTGCTGAATAATAAGCTATATATGCCCAGCTTTTAGTAGACACAACTTCAGTATTCCAAAGTAGTTGTATCAAGTACAAGGCTCTTCTGGAAAGATCTTATGCCCATGGTGAATTTGCATCAAGAACTTATATATCAATTACTTTGGGACTGTAACAAACTATACCAGAATGCAATGGCTTAAAACAACTATCTGGCTATCATTCATGATACTGTAGGCCTGTAATTTCAAAGGCTAGGCCAATCAGGTTTTTTGCAAGGGTCATTCATGTGGCTGTAGTTATTCAGTGGCCCTACTCGGGTCAGATGGGATAAAATGTCCTCACTTAGGTCTTGGCTGAGCCATAAATCTTCAGCAGGCAAACTTGGGCTTTTCACATAAGGCAACATTCCAAAAAGACAAGAGCTGAAGCTGTAATATCTCCCAGGCCCTAGGCTAGGAAGCCATATGCCCTCACTTCTGCTGCATCACATAAGTCAAAGTCCATGATGAGGCCAATCTCCATTCAAGAGCAGAACAATAAACCCCACTTCTTCATGGGAAGGCCAGTAAAATATTACGCTCATTTTTCCAAGCTACTATCATCTTCTACCTGAATGCATTATTTAGTTTCCTCCCCTATGCAAAACACATTCATCCCACCCCAGGAACTCCACATGTCTCATCCAACTGTGGCATCATCCTCACCAAGATCTCACCATCTGTATCAGGTCCAAATGAGGCTCCCTGGGTACTTATCCTCAGGTGCACTTCTCTCAGTCTGATAACTACATCAATTTAAAAAGCAAGTTTCTGCCCCCCCCCCCATACACAGCCCAAAAATATTAGTAAAGCAGAATAACCATAGTAGATACTCTGAATCAGGAGGAGAAATTGGAGAGGCATCGAAGTCATTGTTCCATGGCCATTCTGAAATACAGGCACAAGAAGTAGGGAATATTTCTTGATTAGGGTCCATTGCTGCTCCCTGGGTATAGAAGCATCCAGTCCATTTCTCTCAGAGACTCTTAGTTCTACACCCTGCTGTCTTGGCTTGGCCGTCTGAAATGAATTCTCTTTTCCATCAAAAATGGCCCATTTTGTAGCTGAGTAGCTTTTTCAGTCTGATGCCTACCTATAGAGAGTTGGGAGCCAGTTTTGACTGTCTCTGTCCCCTTTAGACTAAACTGGCAATGTTTCTGCCAGCAACATTCTCTTTAAAATGTTGTGGATTTCCTGTGATTCTGATACAGGTCTACTCAATGGGGCAAAAGTCACATTTATAATTCCGTGAGAGACAAGTCTCTTTCTATGTGGGGTCCTAAGTCAGGCAGTAGTGGGACAATGCTGTCTACTGAGTCTATCTGGCACTGCCTTCAGAGTATGACATTACAGCCACACACTTAATTTGGACCTTGGCCCCAGTCCTCATTTCATTTTGAGAATCTTTAATTGCCTATGGACAGTGGGGGAAATAAATGAGTTTATTTTCCAGGCCAGCAGCTGTTGGATCTTTTATATTTTCTCTAAATTATGCTTGCAAACTAAATAGTTGCAATTTGACTTCATCTGTGTCTTCTTATACCTTATCATATGCATTTAGGACCAACAAACTGACACTTCAACATCCTGCCTGGTGATTTCTTTAGCCAAATCCAAAAGTTTATTAGCAGTGTGTCCCATCTTCCAAGTTATCATAGACATCATAGTTCCAACTTCCATAGTTATCATAGTTTCACAAATTGTGGCACCGCTACATAACGCCACCTGCCACTTACCCAGATTACCAGAGGAGCTTCCTCTCAGTTTTTCCAGTCTCCACAAACAGTTGCTTTGCACACATTCAGCATTTACTGAAAGTTTTTTCATCATTGTCTGATCTTTCTCTGGGGCAGGATGGTCTATTCAGCTATTAACCTTAAGAGATGAGGTAATATCTCCCTGGGGACAACGAGCAGGCTTGGTTGCTGCTTCCTCTAAGAATAGTAAGTTAATAAATAAAATATTTGTTTAAGGGGGGAAGGATGCTCGAGTGGCTCACTTGGTTAAGCATCCAACTCTTGATTTTGGCTCAGGTAATGATCTCAGGGTCAGGGTATCAAGCGGCCATATCCAGCTCCACACTCAGTGCTAAGTCTGCTTGAGATTCTCTCCCCCCCATACTTCTCCCCCCACTCTCTCTCTCTCAAATAAGTAAATATAATCCTTTTGTAAAAAAAAAAAAAAAAGAGTAGTGGGTTCCCTATGCTCTGTGCTTCTCAGCTGCATCTGACACCCATTGCATGGAAAATATTCATCTGAGCCACACCACATTGACCCCAGGACTTACAGGCAAAGAGAACCAAAGCAAATGTGCTGATGCTCAAGCTGCTTGCTCTGCCACGAATAGAAACTGTTCTATCTCAGCCCTGGGCAATCTGTGTGTATTACCAGCACTTGTGAAACAGCAACAGGGAAGTAGGGAAGGATCAAGTCCCTGACCTTACAGTCTCTGTCTCCAGAAGGCATTCTCAGTTTAACTTTCAATAAATCTTGACTCAATACTACCAAAGTCTGGCCATGACCTGCAAAAAACATCTCGCTTCCCAAAGATAAAATTAGAGGCAGCATTTTTTTTCCCCAAATTCAGGATTATATCAGAATTCAGAGATTGAAGCAAATCGTATTGATGACTCTGTGCTCACATTGCTGTGTGTGTCCAGAGATGGCCTCACCTCAGATCAAGTGAAATACTGCAGCATTGTTGAAAATTGTATATTCTTCAGGTGCCTGGGTGCTCAGTTAGTTAAGCATCTGACTCTTGATCTCAGCTCAGGTCTTGATCTCACAGTTGTGAGTTCAAGCCCTGTATTGGGCTCTACACTGGGCATGGAGCCCCATTTAAACATAGATAAATAAATTTTAAGATTTTTAAAAAAAGAAAATTGTGTGTTCTCTTCAAGAAAATTGTGTCTTTGGGACTGTTTATCAATCTAGCAACAGAAAAATGCCAACCACTGGCTAACATGACTGGTTTATACAATTTCTAGATGAATATTATCATTTTTAACTTTGTGGTTCCCAAATACGTCTGCCTTGCAAACAATAAGTCAAAAGAAGAATAGGGATATTAGAAGGGGAATAAAGGATAAATAACACTCATTCAAGAAAGACAAATACTGTACGATCTCACTTACATGTGGAATTTTTAACAGTCAAATACACAGAAAGTACAAAGGTGGTGCCAGGGGGCTGAGAGGTAGAGGGAATGAGATGTCAATCAAAGGATATGAACTTCCAGTTACAAGATGAATAACTTGAGGGAGGGGCAAGATGGCAGAAGAGTAGGGTCCCCAGGTCACCTGTCCCCACCAAATTACCTAGATAACCTTCAAATCATCCTGAAAATCTACGAATTCGGCCTGAGATTTAAAGAGAGAACAGCTGGAACGCTACAGTGAGAAGAGTTCGCGCTTCTATCAAGGTAGGAAGACGGAAAAAAGAAAGAAAGAAACAAAAGGCCTCCAAGGGGGAGGGGCCCCGCGAGGAGCCGGGCTGAGGCCGGGGCGAGTGTCCCCAGGACAGGAGAGCCCCGTCCTGAGAAGCAGGAGCTGCACTAACCTTCCCGGGCGGAAAGGGGCTCGCGGGGAGTT
This sequence comes from Canis lupus familiaris, assembly GCF_011100685.1. NCBI lineage: Eukaryota > Metazoa > Chordata > Mammalia > Carnivora > Canidae > Canis > Canis lupus. Next base: position 48,268,297 of record NC_049243.1, read on the forward strand.
AGAGCAGGACCCAGGAGGGCGGGGATGCCCTCGGGCTCCCGGGGACACTAACAGACACCTGCGCCCCGGGAGAGCCCCACACCCCGCGGCCGAGCTCCCTAAGGGCTGCAGCGCGCACGGCGGGACCCGGAGCAGCTCGGGGGGCTCGGGGGCGGCTCCGCGGAGGGGGCTGCGGGGCGGGAGCAGCTCGGGGGGCTCGGGGGCGGCTCCGCGGAGGGGGCTGCGCCAACGGGAGCGCGAATCCAACAGCGCAGGCCCCGGAGCACAGGGCGCCGGGACACAGCCCAGGATCCGGCCTCCCCCGGGACAGGCAGAGGCCGGGAGGGCCCAGGACAGCGAGGACGCTCCTGCCCGGGAGCTGAGCAGATCAGCGGCCCCGCCCCGGAGCCTCCAGGCCCTGCGGACGGAGAGCTCCGGAGTTACTGCGGGGGCTGACTCCAGGGCTCCAGAGCTGGCCCCACCACTGCGGTTGTTCCTCCAGGAGCCTCACGGGGTGAACAACCCCACTGAGCCCTACACCAGGCAGGGGCAGAGCAGCTCCCCCAAGTGCTCACACCTGAAAATCAGCACAACAGGCCCCTCCCCCAGAAGACCAGCTAGACGGACAAGGTCCAGGGGAAGTCAAGGGACTTAAAGTATACAGAATCAGAAGATACTCCCCCGTGTTTTTTTTTCTTTTTTTTTCTTTTTGATTTCTGATTGCTTCCCCCACCCTTTTTTTCACCTTTCTTTTTCTTTCTCTTTTTCTTCTTTTTTCCTTTTTTTCTTCCTTTTTTCTTTTTTCTTTTTCTCTTTTCTTTCCTTCTCTCTCTCTTTTTCTCCTTTTCCCAATACAACTTGTTTTTGGCCACTCTGCACTGAGCAAAATGACTAGAAGGAAAACCTCACCTCAAAAGAAAGAATCAGAAACAGTCCTCTCTCCCACAGAGTTATAAAATCTGGATTACAATTCAATGTCAGAAAGCCAATTCAGAAGCACTAATATACAGCTACTGGTGGCTCTAGAAAAAAGCATAAAGGACTCAAGAGACTTCATGACTGCAGAATTTAGATCCAATCAGGCAGAAATTAAAAATCAATTGAAAGAGATGCAATCCAAGCTAGAAGTCCTAACGACGAGGGTTAACGAGGTGGAAGAACAAGTGAGTGACATAGAAGACAAGTTGATGGCAAAGAGGGAAACTGAGGAAAAAAGAGACAGACGTTTAAAAGACCATGAAGACAGATTAAGGGAAATAAACGACGGCCTGAGGAAGAAAAACCTACGTTTAATTGGTGTTCCTGAGGGCGCCGAAAGGGACAGAGGGCCAGAATATGTATTTGAACAAATCCTAGCTGAAAACTTTCCTAATCTGGGAAGGGAAACAGGCATTCAGATCCAGGAAATAGAGAGATCCCCCCTAAAATCAATAAAAACCGTTCGTCACCTCGACATTTAATAGTGAAGCTTGCAAATTCCAAAGATAAAGAGAAGATCCTTAAAGCAGCAAGAGACAAGAAATCCCTGACTTTTATGGGGAGGAATATTAGGGTAACAGCAGACCTCTCCACAGAGACCTGGCAGGCCAGAAAGGGCTGGCAGGATATATTCAGGGTCCTCAATGAGAAGAACATGCAACCAAGAATACTTTATCCAGCAAGGCTCTCATTCAAAATGGAAGAAGAGATAAAGAGCTTCCAAGACAGGCAGCAACTAAAAGAATATGTGACCTCCAAACCAGCTCTGCAAGAAATTTTAAGGGGGACTCTTAAAATTCCCCTTTAAGAAGAAGTTCAGTGGAACAATCGACAAAAACAAGGACTGAATAGATATCATGATGACACTAAACTCATATCTGTCAATAGTAACTCTGAACGTGAACGGGCTTAATGACCCCATCAAAAGGCACAGGGTTTCAGACTGTATAAAAAAGCAGGACCCATCTATTTGCTGTCTACAAGAGACTCATTTTAGGACACCTACAACCTGAAAATAAAAGGTTGGAGAACCATTTACCATTCAAATGGTCCTCAAAAGAAAGCAGGGGTAACCATCCTTATATCAGATAAACTAAAATTTACCCCGAAGACTGTAGTGAGAGATGAAGAGGGACACTATATCATACTTGAAGGATTTATCCAACAAGAGGACTTAACAATCCTCAATATATATGCCCCGAATGTGGGAGCTGCCAAATATTTAAACCAATTAATAACCAAAGCAAAGAAATACTTAGATAATAATACACTTATACTTGGTGACTTCAATCTAGCTCTTTCTATACTCGATAGGTCTTCTAAGCACAACATCTCCAAAGAAACGAGAGCTTTAAATGATACACTGGACCAGATGGATTTCACAGATATCTACAGAACTTTACATCCAAACTCAACTGAATACACATTCTTCTCAAGTGCACATGGAACTTTCTCCAGAATAGACCACATACTGGGTCACAAATCGGGTCTGAACTGATACCAAAAGATTGGGATCATCCTCTGCATATTCTCAGACCATAATGCCTTGAAATTAGAACTAAATCACAACAAGAAGTTTGGAAGGACCTCAAACACGTGGAGGTTAAGGACCATCCATCCTGCTAAAAGATGAAAGGGTCAACCAGGAAATTAAGGAATAATTAAAAAGATTCATGGAAACTAATGAGAATGAAGATACAACTGTTCAAAATCTTTGGGATGCAGCAAAAGCAGTCCTAAGGGGGAAATACATCGCAATACAAGCATCCATCCAAAAACTGGAAAGAACTCAAATACAAAAGCTAACCTTACACATAAAGAAGCTAGAGAAAAAACAGCAGATGGACCCTATGCCCAGCAGAAGAAGAGAGTTAATTAAAATTCGAGCAGAACTCAACAAAATCGAGACCAGAAGAACTGTGGAACAGATCAACAGAACCAGGAGTTGGTTCTTTGAAAGAATTAATAAGATAGATAAACCATTAGCCAACCGTATTAAAAAGAAGAGAGAGAAGACTCAAATTAATAAAATCATGAATGAGAAAGGAGAGATCACTACCAACACCAAGGAAATACAAACGATTTTAAAAACATATTATGAACAGCTTATACGCCAATAAATTAGGCAATCTAGAAGAAATGGACGCATTCCTGGAAAGCCACAAACTACCAAAACTGGAACAGGAGGAAATAGAAAACCTGAACAGGCCAATAACCAGGGAGGATATTGAAGCAGTCATCAAAAACCTCCCAAGACACAAGAGTCCAGGGCCAGATGGCTTCCCAGGGGAATTCTATCAAACGTTTAAAGAAGAAACCATACCTATTCTCCTAAAGCTGTTTGGAAAGATAGAAAGAGATGGAGTACTTCGAAATTCGTTCTATGAGGCCAGCATCACCTTAATTCCAAAACCAAAGACCCCACCAAAAAGGAGAATTACAGACCAATATCCCTGATGAACATGGATGCAAAAATTCTCAACAAGATACTAGCCAATAGGATCCAACAGCACATTAAGAAAATTATTCACCATGACCAAGTAGGATTTATCCCCGGGACACGAGGCTGGTTCAACACTCGTAAAACAATCCATGTGATTCATCATATCAGCAAGAGAAAAACCAAGAACCATATGATCCTCTCATTAGATGCAGAGAAAGCATTTGACAAAATACAGCATCCATTCCTGATCAAAACTCTTCAGAGTGTAGGGATAGAGGGAACATTCCTCGACATCTTAAAAGCCATCTACGAAAAGCTCACAGCAAATATCATTCTCAATGGGGAAGCACTGGGAGCCTTTCCCCTAAGATCAGGAACAAGACAGGGATGTCCACTCTCACCACTGCTATTCAACATAGTACTGGAAGTCCTAGCCTCAGCAATCAGACAACAAAAAGACATTAAAGGCATTCAAATTGGCAAAGAAGAAGTCAAACTCTCCCTCTTCGCCAATGACATGATACTCTACATAGAAAACCCAAAAGCCTCCACCCCAAGATTGCTAGAACTCATACAGCAATTTGGTAGTGTGGCAGGATACAAAATCAATGCCCAGAAATCAATGGCATTTCTATACACTAACAATGAGACTGAAGAAAGAGAAATTAAGGAGTCAATCCCATTTACAATTGCACCCAAAAGCATAAGATACCTAGGAATAAACCTCACCAAAGAGGTAAAGGATCTCTACCCTAAAAACTATAGAACACTTCTGAAAGAAATTGAGGAAGACACAAAGAGATGGAAAAATATTCCATGCTCATGGATTGGCAGAATTAATATTGTGAAAATGTCAATGTTACCCAGGGCAATTTACACGTTTAATGCAATCCCTATCAAAATACCATGGACTGTCTTCAGAGAGTTAGAACAAATTATTTTAAGATTTGTGTGGAATCAGAAAAGACCCCGAATAGCCAGGGGAATTTTAAAAAAGAAAACCATATCTGGGGGCATCACAATGCCAGATTTCAGGTTGTACTACAAAGCTGTGGTCATCAAGACAGTGTGGTACTGGCACAAAAACAGACACATAGATCAATGGAACAGAATAGAGAACCCAGAAGTGGACCCTGAACTTTATGGTCAACTAATATTCGATAAAGGAGGAAAGACTATCCATTGGAAGAAAGACAGTCTCTTCAATAAATGGCGCTGGGAAAATTGGACATCCACATGCAGAAGAATGAAACTAGACCACTCTCTTGCACCATACACAAAGATAAACTCAAAATGGATGAAAGATCTAAATGTGAGACAAGATTCCATCAAAATCCTAGAGGAGAACACAGGCAACACCCTTTTTGAACTCAGCCACAGTAACTTCTTGCAAGATACATCCACAAAGGCAAAAGAAACAAAAGCAAAAAATGAACTATTGGGACTTCATCAAGATAAGAAGCTTTTGTACAGCAAAGGATACAGTCAACAAAACTAAAAGACAACCTACAGAATGGGAGAAAATATTTGCAAATGACGTATCAGATAAAGGGCTAGTTTCCAAGATCTATAAAGAACTTCTTAAACTCAACACCAAAGAAACAAACAATCCAATCATGAAATGGGCAAAAGACATGAACAGAAATCTCACAGAGGAAGACATAGACATGGCCAACATGCACATGAGAAAATGCTCTGCATCACTTGCCATCAGGGAAATACAAATCAAAACCACAATGAGATACCACCTCACACCAGTGAGAATGGGGAAAATTAACAAGGCAGGAAACCACAAATGTTGGAGAGGATGCGAAGAAAAGGGAACCCTCCTGCACTGTTGGTGGGAATGTGAACTGGTGCAGCCACTCTGGAAAACTGTGTGGAGGTTCCTCAAAGAGTTAAAAATAGAGCTACCCTATGACCTAGCAATTGCACTATTGGGGATTTACCCCAAAGATTCAGATGCAATGAAACCCCGGGACACCTGCACCCCGATGTTTCTAGCAGCAATGTCCACAATAGCCAAACTGTGGAAGGAGCCTCGGTGTCCATCGAAAGATGAATGGATAAAGAAGATGTGGTTTATGTATACAATGGAATATTCCCTCAGCCATTAGAAACGACAAATACCCACCATTTGCTTCAACGTGGATGGAACTGGAGGGTATTATGCTGAGTGAAGTAAGTCAGTCGGAGAAGGACAAACATTATATGTTCTCATTCATTTGGGGAATATAAATAATAGTGAAAGGGAATATAAGGGAAGGGAGAAGAAATGTGTGGAAAATATCAGAAAGGGAGACAGAACGTAAAGACTGCTAACTCTGGGAAACGAACTAGGGGTGGTGGAAGGGGAGGAGGGCGGGTGGTGGGGGTGAGTGGGTGACGGGCACTGAGGGGGACACTTGACGGAATGAGCACTGGGTGTTATTCTGTATGTTGGTAAATTGAACACCAATAAAAATTAATTTATTGAAAAAATGAATAACTTCCAGGGATGTAATAATGTACAGCATGGTGACTACAGTTAACAATACCATATTGTATACTTGAAGCTTGCCAGGAGCAGATCTTAAATGTTTTAACCACAAGAAATAAAATGTTAACCATGTGAGCTGATGGATCCATTAACTAACCTTACTATGGTAATCACTTCACGATATGTTGTGTCTATCAAATCATCAAGCTGCACACCTTAAGCTTATCCAACATTATATACCAGTTATATCTCAATAAAGCTGGAAAGAAGATTCATACCATATGCCAAGAAACTGCAAAAAGGACCTTGCTGACATTTAGGTGAAACCTTGTTATAACGATTGTGGTATTCATTATCTAAGAGATACTACAGCAGAGCACGTAGGAACACAGGCTCTGGAAAGAGACTACCTGTGTTCACAGCCTAACTTGAAAGTAATTAGCTCTGACACAAGGAGAAAGTCACCTTCTTGATGCCTTTGTGTCCTCATCTGTAAACTGGGAATATTGGCTCCTATTTCACTGGGTTTTGTGTTGAGTCAAAGGGTTAACACATGGAAAGTGCTTACAACAGTGCTGTTTCATTTCAGTAAATAATATCTATGTCAAAGATAGTAGGTGAAGAGATCGAGAGAACAATATTATACTGTGCAGGAGCAGGAACGACCATTTGCAGCACACTCTGCAGATTCCAAGAAACTGGGATAAAGAACTACTATCCCTGAATGCCTGAATTTCCTGATAACTAAGAAAAGTAACTCCTGAAGCTTTTCTTTTGCTCCATCAGCTTTCTCAAATAGAGGAATTCTACTTTTTCTGATCTTGGATTTCTAGTTTCCAGAACTATAAGATGATACATTTCTGTCATTTGAGGCACCCAGTCTGCACTGTCAGTGGTACTCTGCGATGGCAGCCCTAGAAAACAAGTACAAGATTCTCTGCCAAATATTTTCTTTCTTTTCTGTCTTTTTCTTTCCTTTTTTAAAAGATTTTATTTATTTACTCATGAGAGACACACAGAGAGAGGCAGAGACACAGGCAGAGACAGAAGCAGGCTCCCTCTGGGGAGCCAGATGCAAGACTCAATCCCGGGATCATGCCCTGAGCCGAAAGCAGATACTCAACTGCTGAGCCACCCCGGCGTCCCTGTCTTTTTCTTTTCTAATCAAAGTAAGAAATAGTGGGGCACCTGGGTGACTCGGTTGGTTAAACGTCTGCCTTCGGCTCATGTCATGATCCCAGAGTCCTGGGATGGAGCCCTGCATTGGGCTCCCTGCTCAGTGGGGAGCCTGCTTCTCCCTCTCCTCCCTGCTCCATTCTCTCTCTCTCTCTCTCTCTCTCTCTCTCTCTCTCTCGCTGTCTCCTTCACTATCTCCCTGTCTCTCTCTCTCTAATAAATAAATAAAATCTTTAGAAAAAAAAAAAAGTAAGACATAGTAGCGAAGTGTTTATAATGACAGGTAACACTTTCCTGCCCCATCCCTCCTCTGTTGCACCGCAAGAGCCTTTTAAAGGACTCTTACACTGCCACTCCTTCAAAGCCCTTCCCAACTTCCTGGAAATGCGCGTCAGGGCTTCTTGTTTTCACTCAAATTATTCTGATATGAAGACTCCCCTTTGTAGCACATAAAACTCCTATAAAACTCCTATGCCATGCCTATGTGTCATGGATGGTTTTTTTGTTTTGTTTTGTTTTTTGTTTTTTCTGTGTTTGAACTACTCTGAGTCAATCTCCTTTGGAAAGAGGTTTGCTTTTTTTTTTTTTTTTTTTTTTGGAAGCCTATTTCACACAGTAGGTGCTACAGCCAAGTGAAAATAAGGCTTCACACCCAAGCACGCCCGACTCCCTACTCTATCTGCCACTAGCCAGGCTACTTCAGTGCCTTATTCGTGGTTGCTATATTTTAAAATGGATGTAGGGAACCGATATCTCAAAACATTAAACTCACTGCTCTTCCTTTCTTCTTTCATTAATTATAGCATTGTGAAATATGAAGCCATCACAGAGCTGTATGTCCAGGAGATATGCAATTCTAAAGTCTCCAATACCCAAGTTAGAAGAAAGAACGTTGCCCTGCTCCAGTGATGTTCAACATGACCAGCCACTAAAGACCATGCAAACTAGGACCATGATGATCTATCACTACATGCCCTATCAAAACAGCTCAAATTAAAAATAACAGCAATACCAAATGCTGGCAAGGATGCAGAGAAACTGGATTCCCATACTTCGCTGTGGGAATGTAAAATGGTGCAGCCACTTTGGAAAACACTTTGGTAGTTCCCTATAAAACTAAAACATATGATCATCACACAAGCCAGCAATTGCACGCCTGAGCATTATTTGAGAGAGGGGAAAAACATGTCCCCACAAAAGCCTGTACACAAATGTTTATAGCAATTTTATACATAATAGCACAAATTCAGAAACAACCAAAGTATCCTGGAACAGGTGACTGGCTGACCAAACAATGATAGATCCATAAAGTGAAATATTACAGAGCAACAAAAAGGAACAATTTCTACCAATAATTGTTCTTCTAATTTCTATTTCTACTAATAATAAAACCAATCTGGGTGGATCCCAAGAGCATTATGCTGATTGAAAAAAAGCCAATCTCAAAAATATCATATATTGTACAATTCCATCTATGTAACACTCTCAAAAACTATGAAGTTTTACAGAAGGAAAATAGATGCTTGTTTGTCGGGGATGGACGGTGGCGGGGGCCGGCTGGCCAGGGTAGGGAGAGGGTGATGACCAGGAAGAGACAGAACAAGGAAGATCTTTGTGGTGACAGATCAGTTCTGGATGGTGTTGGCAGAGGTGGACACTGGAAACTACACATGTGATAGAATGCTACAGAACTGTCTACATACATTGTGCCAACATCAATTTGTGCTATAATTATTTAAGTTGCAACTATTAGAAGAAAGCTTGGTAAAGGGTCTTCAGGGCCTTCTGTACTCTCTTTACATCTTCCCATAAATTTGTAATAATTTGGAAATAATTTTTTTAACTCTGAAGTAGTCACCACTGAAGTCAAAAGATAGGAGAGTACCCTCGCTCCAGAAGTCTCCTGCCCCACACACTCCTCGCCACCCATAACCCTCCACATTTATCCTGTGGTGCTGAATTCTTGATTTGTGCCGTACACTCACTATCTCCATGCTTCCCCAAAAATATAGTGTATCTTTTGCCTAACTTAAACTTTACACAAATGGAAGCCATCATATGGAATCTTTTGAACTTAGCTTTTTCCACTAAACATCATGTTCGTGGGTTTCATCCTTAACATGGGTGGCTGTAGCCCTGTATTCCATCAAACGAATGTGCCACAATTTATTTGCCCATTTATTTATGCCCATTTATTGCAGTTGGGCTTTCGGGTATTTCTAGTTTGGAGAATGTTAAATTGCTGTTATGAGCAATGCTGTCATGAACATTGTTATACCCCAGTGCACAGGTGTGTGCTTTTTTCTAGAGCATATACTCAGGAAAGAAACTGCGGGGTCCTGGGATATGCTTATTTTTGACTTTATAAAAGAATAGTAAACTATTTTCCAAAAGGTTGTAGCACTTTTCAGTCCCATCAGCTCTGGGATGAGTTTGTGTTGCTCTTTTTGCATCCCGAAACGCAGACTTTAGCCATTCTGGTGGGTGCATGATTGTGTCTTATTGTAGTGAAAACTTGCACCTATCTCCCTGATATTCTTCAGTTGAGCATGGTTTCATTTATTGGCCATTTGGATTTTCTCTGTTATTAAGTGTCTGCTCAAGTTTTTGCTTATTTTCTACTGTGCATCTTCTCCTGACACATTTGTAGGAATTTTTACAAATTCTGAATACTAACATTTTATCTATGGCTTGTCTTTTCTCTCTTTCCTATTTTCCTTTCCCTGACTCAGTGTGGATGACGCTCCCCTTTTCAGTCAAAGGCATCCATTACCTCAGGTAAAATGATGATCAGTAATAGAATTATAGAGAAAAATAAACAGCTTTTGATCTCCTAAACTGATTATTTAAAACCATATTAATGGAGTGCCTGGGTGGCTCAGTCAGTAAAGCGTCCGACTCTTGGTATCTGCTCAGGTCATAATCTCAAGGTTGTGAGACAGAGCCCTGTGTAGGGCTCCAAACTCAGTACAGAGTCTGCTTAGAGTTTCTCTTTCCCTCTTCCCCTTCGATATTTAGAGAGCCATGCTCTCTATCTAAAATAAATAAATAAATAATCTAAAAAAAAAAGAAAAATGTAAATTTTGTTTTTTATCACAATAAAAATATTACTGGAATCATTTTTAAATAATATTTTATTCATATAGAAAGAATATCTGCACGTTGAAAAATAGACATGTAAGAATAACTAAAATTTTTACATTTCCACCATCCAGAGACCCTCAGTGTGGTCTTCTAGATCTAAAAATAGCCTTACACTGTAACAATGTCTTATAATACATTTTAATGAGTACATGATCTCTACGTTTCCACATTAAACTTTTTCCAATTGACCTAAACATGTATGATTGTTTGTTTGTAGAGAGGGGTGGCCAGCGAGACAGAGGGAGAGGGAGAGAGAGAATCTTAAGCAAGCTGCACACCCGGCATGAAGCCCAACTCAAGGTTCCATCCCAGGACCCTGAGATCATGACCTGAGTCAAAATCAAGAGTCCAACACTAAACCAACTGAGCCACCCAGGGGCCCCAGTACAATTGTTTTTAAAACAAAATTTTAGGGCAGCCCGGGTGGCTCAGTGGTTTGGCACCGCCTTCAGCCCAAGGCATGATCCTGGAGACCCAGGATTGAGTCCTATATCAGGCTCTGCATGGAGCCTGTTTTTCCCTCTGCCTGTGTCTCTGCCTCTCTCTCTCTCTCTCTCTCTCTCTCTCATAACTAAAATCTTTAAAAAATAATAAAAAATAAAATAAAATTTTAAAACAGCCAAAACCTGTCTTTTTCTTTTTCTTTTTTTATTAAATCAGAAAGCAAAGCTCTGAAGAGGTCACCCATGACATTTATTCTTAAAACAAGAGCTCAGGAAGACCTGAGACCAACCTAGGGGAGCACAAGAAAACCGCAGGGTTGAGAAAGGGAAAGCATGGGTCCTTAGCTCCTGGATGAAGAGAGTGGCCTTGGGACAGCCTGGCCCTATCCAGGTGAACACGTTTAGCCCTGGCACTGAAAGTGAGTCAGAACCTCAGCCAAAGCTAGCAACCACTACTGCCACTCATTAGCACTTCTTGCTCTCCTAAGAAGCCATGGTGGTTTTGCTGGGTCGCCAGAGGTCCTTCCAGGCAGCAGTGAGCCAAGTGCCAGGTGACCCCCAGCCATAGGGATATCTATCAGAAGCTTCAGACTTTGCACAGCCCATCTGGACTCGTCCAGGATCCAGGACGTGTATGTTCCTGAATGCACCCTAATTCTTGAGCAAAGTGCCTTAAACAACCTATCTTCAACGGTTGTTTTAAGGATGCAATAACACCCCTGAAAGCACCCACAATAACATCAATCTCAGCCCTAGATGTCCATCTTCCTTCCTCTTAGGTAGGCCCATCTCTAACTCCAATTATACAGTAATTGGCAGAGTGCCAATGTCACCTGTACCAAGTATCCTATTCTCTGATAATTCAGAAGCTTACAGGAAAGAAAAAAGAAACACAAGTAACCGCATTGCGTGAGTGTAAGTAATGAGGGCGATTCTCCTAAACATGGCAATCTGACTGAAAAAAATTCCCAGCATGGAAATTTCCATACTGTTTTGAGCAATGGCGCAATCACTGAAGAAAGCATATGGTCCCCCCACTTTGAAGATCAGCACTCATTTCAGGGTGTTAACTCTTGTGTCTGTCATTCTCATGTCTGTTTCTAACTCTTGGCCTCATGAATATCCTTTTTGTCATTGCCCAAGATGCTTTTCATTAGCTTTTTAGGTCCTCAGAAATTATTAGGCCCACCAAAAAAAAAAAAAAAAAAAAAAAAAAAACTATCTGTACTACAAAATTTTTCTTTTTATGTTTACATTTACCAGTTTAACCTCTTCCATTACCAGGCAACAAATAACATCAGTACTTAACTGAGTAAATACCAGGCACATGCATTGTTATTGGCAGTGAGGTGTTACAAAGGAGAAATCGGACATGGTCCCTTGACCTCTGGTGTCTGCGATCTGACTAAAAAGATAAGACAGCTTAACAGTGAAATCAGGAGTAGAAGAAGGGCCAACTAGAAATATCCTTAATTTTTACAATTCGGGATCCCTGGGTGGCGTAGCGTTTTGACGCCTGCCTTTGGCCCGGGGCGTGATCCTGGAGACCCAGGATCGAATCCCACATCGGGCTCCCGGTGCATGGAGCCTGCTTCTCCCTCTGCCTGTGTCTCTGCCTCTTTCTCTCTCTCTCTCTCTCTCTCTCTCTCTCTCTCTGTGACTTCATTAAAAAAAAAAAAAATTTACAATTCACATCAGCTTTTCCAATGCCAAATTCAAAGGAAAACTTAACTTTTTTATGTTCTTAGCTTTTTTCACATTTATCATTTCAATAAGCTTTCATTTTCACATTTGCTTTAAATTTTACTATGTCATATTCATTAAGTTTAAGAGGAAATGAGAAGACCTAAGTGAAATAGGTAAAAAAAAAAAAAAATTAGATGATGTGTTTTTGAAGGAAAGAAACCTGTCAATTATTATAGTGTTTTTGTCTGAATATGAACCATTGTTAAAATCTTTGCATTACAAACCATTTGAACTGAATATAAACCATTGTTAAAATGTTTGCATTACAGGGGCACCTGAGTGGCTCAGTCAGTGGAGTGTCTGCCTTTAGCTCGGGTCATGATCCTGGGGTCCTGGGATTGAGCCCCACATGGGCTCCTGCTCAGAGGGGAGCCTGCTTCTCCCTCTCCCTCTGCCTGCTGCTCCCCATTTGTGCTATCTCTCTCTGTCAAATAAATAAAATATTTTTTAAAAAAATCTTTGCATATACAATATTTGCTCATTTAATTATTCAATGGGAACATGTCTCAGAGCGAGGTATGCAGGTTTTATGATGCCCACTTTACATAAAAGAAAGTGTACATGAAAGGTCATGTGATTTCTCCAAAATCTCACCAAGAGTCATAGAAGCAGAAATCAAGGGTTCTCTTAGTCTTTTCCTGTGTCCACTTCACCCTATGTTCACTTATTTCAAAACATTGCTACTTCAATGCATTTCCAGGTTCTTTTCATAGCTGATTAGTTATGCCTACAATGGCTTGGGAAGATCTCTTACATGTCCATTTGTTCTCAAAGGGTACTGGCCTTCACACAACTTCGGAGCTGGAAGGGCTCTTTGAAATCTAGTCCAACGTTCTCATTTTATAGATGAAGGTCCTGAGGCCCAGAGGTTAAGATGCCATAAGAGCAAGAAGATCACAGAGGTGATCAACGGTGTAAGAATAGATTCTATGAGAAAAGGTTAAAGACACTGAAATTGGTTCCCCCAAACAGATAATTTAATAACCTTTGCCTGTTAGAATTATGATTCAAGATAAGGAAGTTTTTTTTGTGGGTTTTTTTTTTTTAACTTCTCTCTGTCATTACCAAAAACAAAACAAGAAGAAATGAGTTTTGATTACTGTGAGCAAAAACAATGAGGCTGAATACAAGAAAGTATTTTCTGGCAGTCAGGATAATCAACAACTGAGATAGAAAAGCTAGAGATATAATTTACATAACCTATAATTCACCCACTTGAAGTGCACCATTGGGGGCACCTGGGTGGCTCTGTCAGTTAAGCATCCAGCCCCTGGCTCTTGATCCCAGCTCAGGGCTTGATCTAAGGGCCATGAGTTCAAGCCTTGCATTGGGCTCCATGCTGGGTGTGGAACCTACTAAATAAATAAATAAATAGCACAATTCAATGGTTTTCAGTATATTAATAGTTGTGCCACAATAATGGAACCCATTTTAGAATATTTTAATTAACTCAAAAAATACCCATACACTTTAGCTATCATTCCCAGTACCCCCATCTCCTCCAGCCCTAGGTAACCACTAATCTCTATGGATTGGCCTATTCTAAATATTACATGTAAATAAAATCGTATTATATGTGGTCTTCTGTCTTCTTTCCTTACCAAGTTCATTCTTGTTGTGGTATGGATCAGTACTCTATTCTTTTTTGTTGCCAAATAATACTCCATTGTATGGATAGACCCCATTTTGCTTATCCATTTATCAGTTATTAGGCATTTTAGTTGTTTCCACCCTTTGGCTTTTATAAATAATGCTGCTATGAATATTCACATGCCAGTTTTTGTGTGGACATATGCTTTTATTTCTCTTGGGTATATACCTAGAAATAGAAATGCTCGGTCAAATGGTTAACTCTTTATTTAGATTTTCAAGGAACTGCCAGACTGTTTCCCAAATTGGCTGCACTGTTTTGTATTCCTACCAGCAATGAACAAGGGTTCCAATTTCTCCACACCCTCACCAACATTGTTCTTATTGACTTTTTTTTTATTATAGCTATTTTAGTGAGTGAAATGGTATCTCATTGTGGCTTTGCTCTGCATTTCTTTGATAACTTATGATGCTGAGCAACTTTCCATGTGTTAATGGCTACTTATATAACTTCTTTGGAAAAATGTCTACTCAGATCCTTTTCCCATGAAAAAAAATCTTTTTTTAAAATATTTATTTATTTGGGGCACCTGGGTGGCTCAGTTGGTTAAGCATCTGACATTGCCCTAGGTCATGATCTCAGGGTCCTGGGATTGAACCCTGTGTCAGGTTCCCTGCTCAGTGGAGAGTCTGCTTCTCCCTCTCCCTGTGCTTCTTGCCACTCCCCCTGCTTGTGTTCTCTCTCATTCTGTCAAATAAGTAAATAAAATCTTTTACTTTTAAAAGATGTTATTTATTCATTTTGAGAGAGAAAGAGAATGTACACATCCATGCATGGGGTAGAGGGGCAGAGGGAAAGAATCTCAAGCAGATTCCCCACTGAGCAAGGAGCCCCACCCAGGGCTCAATCCCACAACCCATGAGATCACAACCTGAGCTGAAACCAAGAGTTGGACACTCAACTAATTGAGCTCAGAAAATTTTCTTTTTGAAAGGTTAAGTGTGTACTAGACTCTTAATATCTGGGTTGGTTATTTGAGACCTAATCCTCCATTATATAAATTACATGAGTCCTAATCAAATGAATTTGATTTATTCTAGTTCTTCCTAGTTTTATGAATCAATGGTTTGAAAGAATTTTCGTATCTCACGTTAGATTTTCATAGAATGGAAGCTGACCATAAAATGCATCAAAAGCTCCCTACTTCCTTCAGAGATGAACTTTTGAATAGAGGATCGTGGAGACACTTTGCAGGAGGGACCTTGGAGTGGTAAGTCCTGCAAAACAGGCTCTCTATATTGGAGACACTTTGCAGGAGGGACCTTGGAGTGGTAAGTCCTGCAAAACAGGCTCTCTATATTGGTGCAAAAACTGACAGAGAAGGGGCCAGTGGGCAAATGTGCTTCATTTTCTATGACACTTTGAAATTATTGCCTGAAAAGATAAACCCAGTTTTTGTCTGAATTACATTATGAGGTGATCCATCTTCAACCCCAGCTGAGAGGATAGCTGAGCTGTTTCCCTAAATGAATGATGTAACATGAAAATGTGCATCTCAAGATAAGCAATTCAGCAGAGGCTCAGTGCGCACATGTTCATGAAAGGTATGGCCATGGATGGGCAAAGCAAGGCCTTTGCTTCCAGGCCTTTCCCTTCATCTCAATAATAATATATCATGTTGCTTCATTTAAATGTGAACATTTCAAAAATATTTTTAAGTTTTTTTTTAAGTCTGTAGGCTCAACAGGCCCAAAAATAAGGCTCTTGATGGTAGGAACGAAGGAAGTGTGTACCCACTTATGAGTGGGTAGATGTAAGATTTGAGAGTTAAGAGTAAAAAATGATGACCAGTTCTGGGGCAGCTGAAGGCATCACAGTTGATCACTTGAACACAATATGAGCTCATTGAATAGTCAAGAATTGAGGATACGAGGGGTTTTTTCTTTTATTTTTTTAAGATTTTATTTATTCATGAGAGACAGAGGCAGAGACAAAAGCAGAGGGAGAAGCAGGCTCCCTGTGGGGAGCCCAATGTGGAACTCGATCCCAGGACCCTGGGACCACGCCCTGAGCCAAAGGCAGCTGCTCAACCACTTTAGGTGCCCCTAAAAATTTTACATTTTATTTATTTTTTTTTTAATTTTACACTTTAAAAAGGAGAAGATGGGACTCCTGGGTGGCTAAGTGGTTGAGCATCTGCCTTTGGCTCAGCACATGGTCCCAGGGTCCTGGGATCAAGTCCCCATATTGGGCTCCCTGCAGGGAGCCTGCTTCTCCCTCTGCCTATGTCTCTGCCTCTCTCTGTCTCCCGTGAATAAATAAATAAAATCTTTAAAAAAAATAAAATAAAAAGGAGAAGAAAAACAAGTCATGGAGCTTTCTGATAACCCAAGACCATTCTGGTTCATCTGTGGCTAGATAGTGAGTGGAATAAAAGGTAAGCAGGGCCACAATGGAAAACATCCACCACAGTCCTTCCCATACCTGATCCTTTAGACTGTCTTCATCCACCGTGATGCTCCCTGCTCAGCTATTCTTCCACTTGTTGTGCCTGCTAATGAACAAATCGATAGATATTTCCCTGAATTCAGTCTTTGGTGTAGGTTTGTAATGCCCAAAGTTCAGCCAGGGTAGCCGAGGTTAGCAAGAACCTTCCAAAAAACAAAGCAACTGTCAATATATAAAAGGTTGGAGGGAGGGCTGGAATTCATTTTTAGTATGCTCTTCATACATCTTATAACCAGCTTATAATCATTCAATCACTGATTCTTAAGCTGCAAAAGTTCCAGTTTTGGATTCTTGGTAGGATCCTTGAGTGAAACGCCATGAGGACACCCCTCTGCCATCACCTGTGCCCATGAGCCAAAACATCATGTGATGGAAATGAGGACAAAGAAGCAAGGAATGGAGCCAAGTAATTTCAGGATTTGCAGAGACCTTGAAAGTGCTTAGACGTCACCAATAAAAAGTATGACCCATCCAAAAGGGTCTGCATATGTCCTATGAAACAATTTTGAAAAGCAAAAAGTTTAGTTTTAATTAAAGCTTAATTATCTATAAAAATTATAACAAACAGAATGATGAAATGCTAGATGTAGCAAACTAGGTCACGGAGGACCAGGACAACCTAGGCCAAACTTGGTAAGTGAATATATAATTTAAGAACTTAAACTACAAAAAAAAAAAAGAAAAAAGAAAAAAGAAATTAAACTACAAACCAAACTGCCAAAAACGTATTTAATAGGGAGGTTTTTTTGTTTCCATAGAAATGTATCTTTATCTATTTTAGAGATCAGTTTCTTTTTTTGGTGTTGATTACTAGAATAAAATTGAAATCCACAGATAAGGAAACTACACCTATATTTTCAAAGCTGAAGTTGATGACATGTGTGCCCAATCCAAGCAGCCCTCAATGGGTTTTGAGTTCTCAAAGGTCAGAGCTCCCTTTCCTCTCTGTGGCTTTGGGAACAGATGGGTTAGCCTAGGATTCCTGAAAGCCTAGATGGCCCATAAAGCTTATATGGTGGGCAAATTGAAACAGGCCAACAGCATGACACTGCTTACCTCCAGCGGGTCATAATTGCAGTCAGATGTCTCCATGGTGACCATGAGGCCGGAACTGTGGGATTAATGACATCCCACGACTGGAGCAACCACAGTGTAGAGAACAGCTTTGACTACTGTAAGTAATCTCCAAACCTCAAATTTAGATGAAAAGTTTAAGAACTTAATCCATACCGAGGAACCAATTTGAGTGGGTCTAGAGGGAAAGTCTCTTTGTGTAAGATCCAGGAGGCCCTTTTAGCTCTTTTACCTTCTGGAGTCCCCATAGTAGTATCAATGAGGAAGGGAAAGGACAGAGAACTTACTAGACAGAAAGCTAGAATGAAAAAATGCAAATATCATGATTGCTCACTGTTCCTTGATACTGTGTCTTAAATTAGCTGCTGACTGCTTCCATGTACTTAAGAAAGCATCACTTGAGTAGGGTTGCCCAAAAGAACGTAGACCATTGTCCTAACTATATGTGCAGTTATCCTGAAACAATAAAAAAAATGAGTTTTTATTTCATTTAGGTGGTTCCAAGGAAAAACCTTTCCAGGACCCATGTATGAGCACAGCTATTCTCCCTGACAAGGATCCTTGCAGTATCCAAGTAAGACTATCATCAGACCTTGTTCTGTGTCTGGCCACTGCTAATTGCATTATTACCTTTATAACAAAAAGGTCCTACTTTCTCCTACAATTGTGATATTCATGATCATTTCACTATTTATTCACTGACTAACCAAAGTCCAATCCACCAGGATTTTGTATCCTACTTTCCTATAGAAGGAAAGCCCTTAAAAGTCCTTTAGGGCTTTTAAGGGTTTTCAAGTTTGACTTTTAAGAACTGATTCTTAATTTCTCATGTCTCAAAATAAATTCTACTTAAAATTTTTAGAGGTCCTATCTTAGGCCTCTAAATATATTAAAAATATTTAAATATCTTACGGTTGTGTCCTCTCAGAGGCTCAGTATATTTATTTTAATTTCAGAGATTACTAGTTAAGTAAAGGAGGGAAAACATAATTCATTTTCATTGCAGGGAAGACTAAATCAACCACTAAGTGATAAAAACCTACTAACCTAATGGATTGCCTTACCTGATTCTCCTAGAACTTAATCCCCTAACTAGGTGTAAAAAAAGCCAGGGCACCTGGGTGGCTCAGTCGGTTAGGCGTCTGACTTTTGGTTTCAGCCCAGGTCATGATCTTAGGGTTATGAGTTCCACCCCAGCTTTGGGTTCTAGGATTCCCCTTCCTATTCCTCTGTCGGCCCCCCTCCCCCACTCACACATGCTCTCTCTAAAATAAATAATATAACCTCCCCCCCCCCCAAAAAAAGCCAAATCACAAAGAAAATTATTAGATGCAGGGGACTTGTCAATGGCAATGCCTTTATTACAGAGACTTTAATTTAGACCTTCCTTTTTTAAAAATTTTTTTAAAAGATTTTACTTATTCATTATGAGAGACATAGAGAGAGGCAGAGACATAGGCAGAGGGAGAAGCAGACTCCCTGTGGGGAGCCTGGTACAGGGACTTGATCCCCAGATCCCAGGATTACAACCTGAGCCAAAGGCAGATGCTCCACCAATGAGCCACCCAGGTGCCCCTAATTTAGACCTTTCTAATCAGTTTTGCTCTATTGTTCCATCACTCACTTACATGTATATATGCTGAAACACCCATAACTCTAGTAGTGGGAGACAGCATTGTGTAAGCATTTTGGGAGAGCTATACAACTGGGACACAGTTATGAACCCTCAAATTAAAAATACCTGGGTGGCCAAGTAATAATTGTCTTAAAGCCCATATGAGGTGGATTACAGGAAATATGCTCTGCTCTATCCTCTGTGCCTATTTTATATCCTTCTAATGCACACAGTTATCTGGTTTCCAAAGCACACAGCAAACCAAATGATGAGAGCAGCTGATGAGTAGAGACAGCCATCATTTTATGTTGGTAGCTACATTAAGTGGCACATGACAAGAAAAAGAAAAAAAAAATGCTTTCAAGAAAAGCAGGTAGTGATATAAGACCTCAAACCTCAGAGCAATTTTTGTTTCAGAATGAGCAACCTAAGTGGCTTCTGTAGTCATCACCCTATTTCAACACAGTGTAATAATGACTTAATTATCCTCAAATGCAGTGGCTGGGAAGATAACCCTAGGGATCTAGTCCAATGCTCTGGATTTACAGATGAACAAGTGGAGGCCTACAGAAGCCTTGAGGGCCAAGTTCAGGATTATAGCTGGTTAGCGGTGGAGTTCCCACTGGAACCAGGATCCCCTGACCCCAATGCATTTTTTTTTTCGATGAAAAAATGGTTGGAGTCTCACTGGTTAAACATAATGATTGAATGAGATAATGTAGAGGGTTAGCATTCAGACACAGAAAGGGAGTGAAGTCTCATTGGCTAGTATATTGTGAATAACAAAACTGATACACAACTGTGGAATATTTTTAATATTAATCTCTGAAATAACTTTGCTCTCTCAGAAAATTGTCATGGAGCAATCCCTTCCCAGATGTTAAAATGTCCCCTCTTCAGAAAGATCGCCCCTGACCAACCTGTTAAAAATAGGACCACTTTCACTTTCTATCTTCTCACCTTGACTTAATATACTTTATAACCTAACACTTACACTTTTCCTCTACAGCTTGTCATTTTCTTCTAGTTTTTAAACAGAATAATTTTCTTTCCTTAGAAGAGACTTAGCCCTAATTCTGTAGCTCAGAACCACTAAAACAGTCAACACATACGGGCCAAGCCCCTGGAAGAACAGAAATCCCTGCAACTTAGTTCACCTGAATCCAACCTGAATAAGAAATTATGTAATCCCTTTATAAATGATGGTGTTTAGATGTAAATACCAATCAATAGTCCAGTTTTCAGCTGTGCTTTATCAGATTTTCCATATGCAGTTCTGTTTTAAAAGAAAATACTTGACTTTCAGCTGAATCCAAGCAACACAAGCCTTTTTACAACATGGTTTCAATATCATTCTTACTTTACATGGCAGTAAGAACTTAAAACACATTCCTGCTTTTCCCCTACTCCTTTCCCTCATGCTTTAAAAGGACAAAAACTATTATCTCTCTGATAATCAAGCAAAAACATTAGCATAAAGAAAGCTAATTAGATATACACTTCTATTGAGCTGGGAGGAGGACACCATCTGACATCTCAGCATTAGTTTGAACTAATGTCTTTAAATAATTATTTTAATTTCATATTGTTATAGCATTGTTTCTCAGTGAGAAGGGAGAGAGGTAGATTAGACTGTTAAGAGCGCTGAGTAGCTGAAGAAAATTTAGAAAAAATAAATATTACTCCTCAAGTACAAGAAAATACAAATACAAAATAATCCTTTCAAATGTTATAGTACTGGCTTTTTCTTTAACATCTCTGCCTACTTGCTCTTCCAACTATCTTGACATTCATTTGTGGATTCCCAGGTATTAATTCCTTGCCACTAGAGATCTAATTCCCTTCTCATGACTAATAATGTTCAATGTACCACCATCAGTTCCCTCTTAGGATTATACTTATATTGTGCATGAATTATAATCCTCCTCTGCCTAGCCTCTGAGCGCCAGGATGTCTCAGGGCTGAATCCTTGACCCTCTTCTCTCTTCGCCAGGCAATGCCACCTACTTCTGCAGCCTTATATGCTATGAATAACATGCCTCAGTGGGTATTTCCAGCCCTGTCCTCTTCCAGGCATCCCTGTCCAACTGCTTGCTGGATGTCACCACTTGAATGTCTCCTTAGCATCTCAAATTTACCATGAATGAAACTCACCTCTCAGTTTCTTCTCGCCAGACCTTACCCCAACTCATCCTCGTTTTAGTGGCATTGACCAAGTCCTAGGCAGCCTTGACTTCTCCATCTCACTTCCTCCAGAAGAGGATTCACCATGGAGCTCATGAAGCTTAAGCTTCCAGACCATTTGTTCACATAGAGGGGACCTCATTTTTGCTCAGTGTTTCACTTTTCTTTTGGAGAGCCCTCAAGTTGTGTTAAGTTTCGGGTCCCACAAAACTTGGATCTGCCTCTGTACCTTACATCCTACTCTTATTTTGGAAAGCAAACTATCTCAATCAGACTACTCTGGACACTATGGAATTGCTATATAGTCCAAGCCACCTTATTCTCTGACCGAAGTACTACAGTGACCTCCTCCCTAATGATCTTCCAGCCTCCTCACTCCCTCCTACTGTTTCCTATATTGCACCAAAATAACTTTCTGTAACTGTTTAAATGTTAAATGACCTGTTAAAACTGCTCATATCCCTTAAAATGGGATCCACATAAAATAAGTCATACTCCTGAAGAATCACAATGCCCCTGGCAATCTGGCCCCTGCTTGCCTCTCAGCCCTCCGCTCATATCTTACTCCTCTCTGGCTGTACCCTTCCTTCCTCCTGGAATACACCCAACTCCATTCCGCCTTGGGGCTTTTGCACTCGTTGTGTCTTCCAATGGAAATAGGAATTTCACCTATTTCTTCAACTGGTTTCATCTTTCAAGACTCTGCTCAGATATCTTCCCCAAGGTCCAACCAATCACTCTTGACCTCATTATCTTCTTTTCACTGGTCCTAAGATTTATCTAATCTACTCAGTTGACTTTTTTTATTGCCTGGAGTCTTCTAAAAGATAAGCTCCACAAAAGTGGAAACCCAGTTCTGTTCAATCCCCACAAAGAGTGCCCACTGCAGAGAAAGTGCACAATAAATATTTGCTAAATAAGTGAATAAGTAAAATGTC
Organism: Canis lupus familiaris; assembly: GCF_011100685.1. Lineage (NCBI taxonomy): Eukaryota > Metazoa > Chordata > Mammalia > Carnivora > Canidae > Canis > Canis lupus. The sequence continues at coordinate 48,290,595 of NC_049243.1, forward strand.
TAAAAAAAAAATGGTAACACTTAAGTGTGGCATAGAGCAGTACAATGCATGGTGTGGGTGGAATTGAAGAGTATGAACTATATTATGAGGTTCCTTTAATTTCTACCTCATTAATTACAGACCACTAAAAATCTCTTCTGCCAGTACATGCAAATTTGAGTTGTAGATTGATGTCACAATTGATATCTCACTGTGAACACCATCATAATGCATGAGGTAAAATGTGCACATCATAGTATCCAAACTGTGAGATGCTAAATCATATCAGTATCTCCCCAGTCTCTTTCCTCCAAAATAATGGCCTAAGAATGTTCAGAAAGTTTGAAGGTTATGAATGTTATCATCCATGTAGTCTGAATTGTATTAAAAAGTGTGAAAATAGAAAAAATAGTAACTGAGGTTTGGAATCAATTTCCTTCAGATCGCGAAGGAAAAGTATTGTTTAAAATAACACGTTTATTGAGATACAATTCACATACCATAAAGTTCAAACTTTTTAAGTGTACAATTGTTTGGTGTATCCAGAGTTTTATATCCATCACCACCATCACATTCCAGAACATTTTCATCACCCCCCAAAAAACTCCATACCCATTAGCAGCCACTCTACTTTCCACCCTCTCCCCTCCAGGCCCTTGGCAACCATGAATCTACTTTCTTTGTCTATGGATTTGCTGCTTTTGGACATTTCACATAAATGGAACCAAAAAACATGTGACTTTTTGTGTCTGACTTCTTGCACTTAGCATAGTATTTTTAAGGTTCATTCATGTTGCAATATGTATCAGTATTTTGTTTCTTCTTATTGCCAAATAGACATACAGCATTTTGTCTATTCATCAGTTTATGGATATTTTGGATTGTTTCCACATTTTGACTATTCTGAGTAATGTTGCTATGAACATTCATGTACAAGTTTTTGTGTAGACATGTTTCCATTTCTCTTGAGCAGGTATTTAGGAGAATTACTAGATTATATGGTAACTTTGTGTGCAACTTTTGAAGAATTGCCAAACTGTCAAATGGACTGCACCATTTTACATTCCAATCAGCAATGTCACAGGGGTCTAGTTTGAGGGGTCCAATTTCTCTACATCCTCATTAATACTTGCTATTATCTTTTTTATTATAGTTATCCTAGTGGTATACCCTTTTATTGGTTTTGATTTGTATTTATATAATGCCATTGAACATCTTTGAGCATACTTACTAACCATTTGCAGTCATGTATCTTCTGTGTGGGAAGGTCATCTAAATGTCTGTTTTGCCTATTTTTTAATCTAGTGTCTTTTTGTTATGGAGCATAACAGTTTTTTTTATATATATTCTGGCTACAAGTCCCTTATCAGATATAAGATCTGCAAATATTCTCTCCCATTCTGTGGGTTGCCTTTTCACTCTCTTGATGGTTTCCTTTGAAGCACAGAGTTTTCAATTTTGATGAAGTCTAATTGATCTTTTCTCTTTTTTTCATCTTTTGTAGTTTTGGTGCCATATCTAAGAAACCATTGCCTATCAAAGGCCATGAAGTTTTATTCTTATGCTTTCTTCTAAGAATTTTACAGTTTTAGCATCTACATTTAGGTCTATGCCCCATTTTGAGATTTGCATATGGTACAAGACAGCAGTTCAGTTTCATTCATATACATGTGGATATCCAATTGTACCAGCAACATTTGTTGAAAAGACTGTTCTTTCACATGAACGGCCTTGGCACCTGAATTTGTTGGGGTTCTCCAGAAAAAAAGAACCAATAGGATATATATAAAGAGACCTATTTTAAGGAACTAGTTCATGTGATTATGGGGGCTGGCATGTGAAATCCTTAGGGCAGGACAGCAAGTGGAAATTCAGGCAAGAATTGATTTTGTAGTATGGAATCTGAAATTTGTAGAGCAAACCAAAAGGTATTTCTATGTCCTGAAGCAGAATTCCTTCTTCCTCTGGAAACCTGCCTTTGCTATGAAGCCCTTGCATTGGTTAGATGAGACCCACCCATTAGGGAGGGTAATCAATCTACTGAGAGTCAACTTACAATAAACGTTAATCACATCTACAAACACCTTCACAGAAACATCTACTGTTTAACCAAACAACTGGATGCCACAGGCTAGCCAATCCAAAACATAAAATCAACCATCATAGCACCCTCATCAAAAATCAATTGACCACAAATATAAGGTTTATATCTGAAGTCCTCATTCAAGTCCATTGATCTTTGTGTCTATCCTTTTGCCAGTATCTCTGTGCTTTATAGTAAGTTTTAAAATCAATGTGTGAGGGATGCCTGGGTGGCTCAGCAGTTGAGCATCTGCCTTCGGCTCAGGGCGTGATCCTGGGATCAAGTCCCACATCAGGCTCCCTGCATGGAGCCTGCTTCTCCCTGTGCCTATGTCTCTGCCTCTCTCTGTGTGTCTCTCATGAAAGGATAAATAAAATCTTAAAAAAAAAAAAATCAAGGTGTGAGTCTCAACTTTTATTGGCTTGAGATTATTTTGGCTATTTGTAGTCTCTCACAATTCATATGAATTTTAAGATCAGCTTTTTCTGAAGAAAAAAAGCAGTTGAAATTTTGATAGTATTGTTTAAATCTGTAGATCAATTTGGGGAGTATTGCCATATTAATATTAAGTCTTCTAATTCATGCACATAGAATATCTTTCCATTTATTTAGACTTTCTAAATTTCTTTAGCTATTTTATATTTTCAGTGTACAAGTCTTGTATTTTGTTAAACTTGTTCTGAGTATTTTATTACTTTTTGATGCTATCACAGAGATTTTAATTTCATTTTCTGCATTGTTCATTGCTAGTACATGGTACATGATTTTCTGTGTAGTGATCTTGTATCCTGCAACCTTGCTGAATTCATTTATTTGTTCTAATAACACAATAATAATGGATTCATCAGAATTTTCTCTATACAAGATCATAATATCTGTGATTCTCCAGTACAATGTCGAATAGAAATGGTGAAAATGGACATTCTTATTCTTGATCTCAGGAAGAAAGCATTCATTTTTTCACCAGTAAGTACGATATTAGCTGTGGAGTTTTCATAGATGACAATCCATTTGAGGAAGTTTCCTTCTATTCCTAGTTTGTTGAGTGTTTTTATCATGAAAGCATGTTGGATTCTGTCAAAGGCTTTTTCTGCATCAATTGCAAAATCATGTCATCTTTATACTTTATTCCATTAATATGGTGCATTACATTGATTTATTCTTATGTTATACTAACTTTGCACTCCCAGGATAAAACCCACCTAGTCATGATATATAATTCTTTTATATGTTGCTGAGTTCAATTTCCTAGGATTTTGTGAGAATTTTTGCATCAATATTTGTGTTGGTATGCAGTGTCCTTGTGATGTCTTTGGTTTTGGTATCAAGTTAAAACTGGCCTTGTAGAATAAATATTCATTCTGCTTCTAGTTTTTGGAAGAGCTTAGAAAGGATTGGTGTCAATTCTTCTTTAAATGTTTGGTAGAATTCCCCAATAAGGCCATCTAGTCCTGGAACTTTGTGGGAAATTATTTTTATTACTGAGTCTCTCTACTTGTTATGGGTCTATCCAGATTTCCTTTCCTTTCCTTTCCTTTTTTTTTTTTTTAACATTCTATTTATTTAAGAGAGAAAAAGAGCACAAGTGTGTGAGCAAGCAAACAGGGTGGGGGAGGAGGAGCAGAGAGGGAGAGGGTCAAGTAGACTCCCCACTGAGCGTGGAGCTGAGTGTGGGGCTTAATCTCAGGACGCTAAGATCATGACCTGAGCTGAAACCAAGAGTTGGACACAACCGACTGAGTCACCCAGGCTCCCCTCTATTCAGATTTTCTATTTCTTCTCTAATTCATTTTGGTAGTTGTGACTTTTAAGAGATTTCCATTTCATCCAGATTATCTAATTGGTAGCATACAATTGTTCATAGCATTTCCTTGTAATTATTTCGTTCCTGAAATTGGATATTGATGCCTCCTCTTTTTAATTTTAGTAATTTATGTCTTTTTTTTCTTGGTCAATCTAGCTAGAGGTTTGCCAATTCTGTTGATCTTTTCAAAGGAATGCCTTTTTTCCTCTTCTTTTTTTTTTTAATTCTCTATTTCACTTATTTCCTTTCTTGGTTTTATCATCTCTTCTGCTTATCTGGGTTTAGTTTGACCTTTCTCTGGTTTCTAAGAAACTAGGTGACACTATTGATTTGCGCTTTCTCTTCTTTTTTATTGAAGACGTTTGCAACTCTAAAGTATCCCAAGAGGACTGCTTTCACTGCATCCATAAGCTTTGGTCTCTTGTGGTTTTGTTTTAATTCATTTCAAAGTATTTCCTAATTTCTCTTGTGACTCCTTTAACCCGTTTGTTATTTAGAAGGATGCTGGTTAATTCCCACTTATTTGTGAATTTCTCAAATTTCCTTTTGTTCTTGCTTTCTAATTTCATTTTACTGAGGACAGAGAACACACTTTGTATGATTTGAGTCTTTTAAAATCTACTGAAACTTGTTTTATGGCCCAACATGTGATCTCTTCTGGAGAATGCCCCTGTGCACTTGAGAAGAATATGCATCCCGCTATTATTAGATGGAGTACCTACAGATGTCTCTTAGGTCTAGATATATAATGTTCTTCATGTCTTCTGTTTGTTGTTAATCTTCTGCCTAGAGGTCCTATCCATTATTTTTTTTTAATTTTTATTTATTTATGATAGTCACAGAGAGAGAGAGAGAGAGAGAGAGAGAGAGAGGCAGAGACATAGGCAGAGGGAGAAGCAGGCTCCATGCACCGGGAGCCTGATGTGGGATTCGATCCTGGGTCTCCAGGATCTCGCCCTGGGCCAAAGGCAGGCGCTAAACCGCTGCGCCACCCAGGGATCCCCCTATCCATTATTAAGAGTGGAGATTGAAGTCTCCAACTATTTTGTTGAACTTCTTCCTTCAATTCTGTCATGTTTTGCTTCATGTATATTGGGTACATGTGTTTGTAACTGTTGTGTCTCCCTGATCGATTGACCATCTTTTTATCATAATAAATATCCTACTTTGTCTCAGATAATTTTATCTTAAAATCTATTTCGTCTGATACAAGATGGCCATTTTGGCTGTCTTTTGGATACTGTTTGCATGGTATGTCTTTTTTCATCCTCTTACTTTCAACCTACTTGTGTTCTAGGGAAAAATGCTTAAAACTAAATTCTTTTACTATGTATATTTTTATTTCAGGTGCTAAAATGCAGCAAATGATGGTTTTTAAATCTATTCACCACATTTAAATGAAAATAATCAGCATTAAAAAAAAAGATGTTCTTCCTTCTTCTAGTTCTTAACTAGTTCTTGACTTACAAGGATTCATTCTAGAAGCTCAAATCTGAAGTCCTACCTACTTTCTAAAGGTTCACAAATCTGTTTAATGTCAAACCAGCAGGGAAAGGAAATTCCCAAGCAAGGAACACTGCTCAGGAAGTACTGTACCATGTCTCCAAATCCCTGAGAATCAAGTCAGAAAACTGGAAGTAACAGAAAGCACTATAAGGTAAGTGATTTCCACTTTGTTTGTTGACAAATCACTTCCTAAATCTAAATTAACAAAGTATGCAGGACACTTGTGTGTAGCTAGTTGGTTCTTTTACTCTTTAGCAAAGGTACTGTTGAACAGAAATAGCATGTGAACCATAAATGCAAGTCATATTTATAATTTTAAAGTTTCTAATATTCATATTTGAAAAAGTAAAAATAGAAAAATATAGTTAATGATTATCACTTATTAATGAGCATAAATAACACTTTAACTCAATGTTATTTCATTGAGTTCACATTTCTGCATGTGATCAACATAAAATTGTTATTCTTTTTTTTTAAGATTTACTTGAGAGAGAGAGAGAGAGAGCGCACAAGCAGGAGAGGCAGAGAGAGAGAGAGGGAGAGGGAGAGAGAGAATTTCAAGCAGACTCCTCTCTGAGCGTGGAGTCCAACGTGGGGCTCAGTCTCACAACCCTGAGATCATAACCTGAGCTGAAATCGAGTAAGATGCTTAACTGACTGACTCAGTCAAGTGTCCCAAAATTGTTATTCTTAATTTTCTACTAAGTCTCTGAAATTTAATCTATAGCTTGTACTTAAAGCACACCTAATTTCAGACTAGCCACATTTCAAGTGATCAAAAGCTATAATGGCTAATGGCTACCACTCTGGACAAAGAAATGTAGCATTTAACACTGAAAATGGCCTTAAAATGCTCTATGAGGATCACATCAAACTTAAATTTTTTTTCCTTAACCACAATTTATTATACATTATGATCACATGACTGCTTATATAATAGGAGTATAAAAACATAATAACCTAACGAGTAAATGGCAATCAGAATTAAATGTAGAAATCTTGGAGGTATCCATCTGCATCAGTAATGACAGCTAACATTTATTAAACATTTACTTTGTGCTAGGCATTACGCCAAGTATTTTAACACATGGTAGAAAATACTTCTGTTATGTCCATTTCATGGAAGAGGGAACTGAGGCTGAGAAAGTTTAATTAACTTGAGCAAGATCACAGCATGTAAATTGTAAAGTCATTATTTGAACTCTCATTCTGGTTGGTTCTTGGAGCCTGTGATCCTAGCCTCCAAACTCTACTTCTTCCTAAAATGTATCCAACCACCGGCAGACATTCAGTGAATTTCATATATAAAACTATGAGAGAGAAAGAAACAGAGAGAGAGGAAAAGAAACTAATCGAATTCAAATTTCCCCTGCCTGTGTTCAACAATTTGCTGACTATTGTGGGCAGTGCCCTTTCGGAATATGAAGATTTCACTTGCCCCTGGTTGGCACGCTCTGACTGTAACAGACCGCTTCAGACAAGGGCTTGAAAGTCTTAATAAAAAGCAGCTGAAGAAATGTAAACAGTTCATCATTTTATTTCCAGCAACCAGCTTTCCTCAACAGTTCTCAGCTCTTTTGCTGATTCTTCTCTAACCAACAAATGGCATCAATATTAGAGTTAGAAATCTTATTTATCAGTCAAATGCCTATTAACTACCATTAACCTGTCAACGTACTATTTAATTATGCATGATTGGGAGGGTGACTAATAGAAAATATACAAATGCACTTTATACACACACAAGTGTGATACATACATCTATATCACATGTAGTTTTAAGAGTAATTACTTGTCTATTTCTTATTTAACCCTAAAATCCATCTAATTAATAGAAGCTGATAATTACTGAGTACTATACAGACACTATGCTATGAGCATTTACAAATATTATCCTAAGTTTTACAATGTCCCTATGAAGAAGTATTGTTCCCCTTTTCCAAATGAGGAAACAAAGCCAACTTTTTTTCATTGTACCATGTTAACTATTAATACAAACACCTGTAAATAATACCATCACCTTATATATGTATAGTTATACATAATATTTTCATTCATCTTATTTAAACTAACCCTCATTGTAAATTGTGATACAGACAGCACATGTTTACAATTACCAGGACAAGTAGTTGAGGTTCCTTTGGAGTCCTGTGGCAACTTTTAAAAATGTACAGATTGTTCATTAGGGAGAATCTTGTTTTACTTACATTCAGCATCCAATAAACCAGAAATGACAGACAAGACCAAATTCTACTCCAATTGAGAGAAGCTTTCACAGGGGTTTTCCAAACCTAACTTCTCCAGCCACTTCCATCAACATGAGAACCCATCAAACCAAGAGCAGTACCTAAACAAGATTCTGTGCTCTCTCGTTAAGGAGTCTTGCCTCCTGTATTATTATAAGTAGGTCATGACAAGGCTGTGCAGTACCTTCTGACACACATCAAAAAATCCCAAGTTACCGGGGCACCTGGTTGGCTCTGTCAGTTAAGTGCCGACTCTTGGTTTTGGCTCAGGTCAGGATCTCAGGGTTTGTGAGATGGAGCCCCACTTGAGGCTCTGTGCTCAGCGGGGAGTCTGCTTGAAGATTCTCTCCCACTGCTCCTTCCTACTATCTCTGTTTCTCTCTCAAATACATAAATCTTAAAAAACAAGAAACAAAAAACTAAACTACCTAGATTTCATGTCCCAGTTGAGAAAAACTTCCAGTCTTCCATTTTCCCAACCTCACCCTTTTTCACAAGGGGTTGTAAATGCTCTGAGCAAATATGCCCCGGAAGTAGTGTCAGGTCTAATAAGCTGAAGTGAAAGGTATCAGGTGCTGGCTGTTCCGTTAACCCATCCAAAGCAATGACAGCTAATCAGGAGCGAGCAAAACTTAAAAGTTTTCTACCACTCCATTTCATTTCCAATTATAGTTTAATGTCAGAACTTTTGTGATTAATATTATACCTTCATAACCATTATTATTCCATATTACAGATGAGAAATTGAGGCTTAAAAGACATTAAGTACTCACTCAAGTTCACATAAGTAGTAAGAGATTAAATATCCAAATCCATTCAACTCCAGTTCAAGGTTTTTTACCTTCCATCAATCTCCTTGGGAAATAAACCTATACTCTCGTGGGCTGCCATTATACAATATCTAAGTATTTTCTTATGGGGAAACAATACTCATAAACAAATAAGACTCTCTCCATGGGAAATGAGTTTCTAAGGGCAATAAATTCCCAGAAAGCTGAACATTAGGAACTCTCCAAACTGGCAGGCCTGCTGTTGAAAATGCAGTTCCTACTGGGGCTTCTTCCTGGACACCAAAACCGGTCTCAATTGTCCAAATGGCTGATATCCACTCCAAGTTTATAGGAATTTTTCCCATTTGGGGATCTCTTTGTTCATTACTCTTAAAAAAATCTCCTTCCTCTTTGATTGGATACTTACAATATTAAAAATAAGGCTGGGCTGACATTTCAAATTCTAGCAGTTGATATCACCACTAACTTGTTTTATTTGTAACCTGATTATTTCAGGTTATAATAAGTTTGTGCTTTGCCCCACCAAAAAATAAGCTCCTTGGAATGCCTGGGTGGGTCAGTGATTGAATGTCTGCCTTCAGCTGAGGGCTGATCCTGGAGTCCTGGGATCAAGTCCCACATCAGGCTCCTTGCAGGAAGCCTGCATCTCCCTCCTCTCGCTCTGTCTCTCATGAATAAATAAAATCTTTAAAACAAAACAAAACAAAAAACAAGCTCCTTGACATATTTGTAGACTTACATTGGAATTTCTATTATTTAATAATCATTAAACAAACATATGTAATCTACAGAGTCATTGCCCATAAAACACATACCACCGCAGATGTTAAAAAGTAACTGGAGGTCAGGCCATATCCTAAGCAAGCCTCTACGCAGTTTATCTTATTTCACTGGTAACCTAGACATAAAACAGTTTTGATAAGAAATTCCCCACATCTTAATCATCTTGGGTGAGGGAAAAGCTTCCTCAAAATCTGGATATGACCACCACTGACCTAAATAAATACCAAACAAAAAACAAAGAAACAAACAAAAAAACCTACCCCAAACTAATCTACATATCGTCTATCTTCAAATAAATAATGTGTCCTCAGAACAACGAAGCGTCACATCTAAGAAGCATCAGTTGCACAAAGGTAGGCCTGCGGACCTCTTGTAGGGAGTTCATCATCACTGCCACAGCTCAAACTTCCTAAGCCAGTTTTCCCCACCAATCGGGTTAGAATCCTCTAAAAGATCTTGGCCGACAATCACAATTGCATAGCCATCCCGGGGCCTCGGCCCAGATTCTGGACCCAGTGGCCTGGATTCTTAATATACAGCGAAGGTTTAAAGTCATTCACTTAAAAGCAAATGTTTTACGCAGACTTCAGAGAGCAGAACTTCATGAGAGTCAACAGGAAATTAAATTCCCTACAGGTTGCCACAAGTGTAGTACTCTCCATCTCACCCAACGTGGAACCTCCTCCTCCCTACCAGTGTCCTTTTGAGGTTTAAAAAAAAAAAAGAGGATCCCTGGGTGGCGCAGCGGTTTGGCGCCTGCCTTTGGCCCAGGGCGCGATCCTGGAGACCCGGGATCGAATCCCACGTCGGGCTCCCGGTGCATGGAGCCTGCTTCTCCCTCTGCCTGTGTCTCTGCCTCTCTCTCTCTCTATCATAAAAAAAAAAATTAAAAAAAAAAAAAAGAATTATTTTCTCTACTATCACCCTTAGCTCGGTAGGGGCTCAAGGGAAGTGCCCTTTGATCCGAACACAGCTTTGGGCATCTGGGCAGCTCTGTAGTAAAGGAAGATGGGACGTATTGTCTCTGCCAAATCAGGTCTCTGGGCCCCTGGGTACCGGTAGCAATCGATAAACGTTTAGATCAGCCCTGCAAACCAGTGTTGCTTTAGGGAGGGTCTGCCTCTCTCTCGGCTTCTCCCCATCATGGACACAACGGGGACCCCAAAACGAGGAATCCGGGGGAATAGCCTCGGATCCTGGGTGGGGAGGGGATGGAGGCATGTGTGCTGCGTGGACAGCTCGGGACGACCCCGGGCTGGGGAGGGACGGGGGGGGGGGAGAGGGGAGAGGCCGGGGCTGAGTCACCCCGCTCCCCTCCAGCCGCCCAGCCCCAGGTGTGAGTCACCGGCGAGCGCGGCGTGGGGAAGGGGCGGCCTGAGTCACAGTCCTGCGGGAGGGAGCTCGGAGGGTCTGACCTGGGAACCCGCGGGTGGGGGTCCAGGGCCCCGAGACCTGGGGAGCTGGGGCGGGGGCGGGGGCGCAGGCCTCCCGCCGCGGACCAGGCTGCCCGCCAGCCCGCCGCGCCGAAATCTCCCGCGCTCCGGCGCTGGCCCCACCTCCCCGGCCGGACCTCACGCCCCGCGGCGCGGCTCTGCGCCGCCCGCCCGCCGGCCCCGCCCGCCGGCCTCCCGACGTCATCCCGGGCCCCAGCTGGCCGGCACAGTCCCCGCCCCGCCTCGCCCGCGACCAGCCCGGCGGCCCGCCGCCCCTCGCCAGTGACGGCACCGCGGGGTGCGTGGCCAATCGGCGCGGCCCCGGCGGAGGCGGCCTCGGCCCCGCCCCCCGCGCCTGCAGCCAATGAGGCGCCGGCGCTGGGGGCCGCGGCGGGGTGAGGGGTCGCGAGGCCCCGCCCCATCCTCCCCTTTCCCCTTTGCCCCGCCCTTTCCCGCCCGGCCTCCGCCCCCCAGCCCCGCGCCGCCGCTGGTGCAGGTCCCCGCGCTGGGCCCGCCCCCAGCCCTCCCGCCGGCCCGCCCGCGCGCCTCACGGCTCCTGTCTCCCCTCCCTCCTTCTCTCTCACACGCCTAGCGCAATGGCGGCGGCCGCGGCGGAGCAGCAACAGTTCTACCTGCTCCTGGGAAACCTGCTCAGCCCCGACAATGTGGTCCGGAAACAGGCAGAGGTAACCGAGCCCGCCGCGCCCCGGCCGGCGCGCCGCCCTTCCCCCGACGCCGCCCCGCCGGGCCTCGGCCGCCCAGCCGTGGCGGCGCAGGCCGGGCCGGGCGGCGGCCGCGCAGCCCACGTGTGAGGCGGCCCGCGGCGCCCGGCCGTGTCCCCGGGCCCTCCCGGCCCCGGCCGCCCGCCGCCCCTCGCGCACACGTGCGGCCCCCGCGACCCCCGCGACCCCCGCCCGGGGCGGGCAGCGGGCGGCGGGGAGGGGTGGGGGTGGGGGGTGCGGGGCGGGCCCGGGCTCCCCTCGCCCCTTTCCCGCTCTCTCCCGGCGGGAGCCTCCCCCGCCCTGCTGGCGGGTCTCCACCCAGCCTGGCCCCGCGGCGCCCCGACCCCGGGCGGCTGCTGACCCGTCACCCTGCTTCCCTCCGTCCCCCCCCCCCCCCCCCCCCCCCCCCCCCCTCCGAGACGTGTGTCTTGCCCTCCTGCCTTCCTACTTACTTCCATGTGGTCCTCTTTCTCTGGTCTAGTTCGCAACCTCGGAAGCTGGATTTCCCTTCTCCCCCCGCCCCGCCACAATTTTGTGAAGTTGCCTTGAGGGTTTCTGTCCAAGCACCTTCCACCTTACTTTATTCTTCCTTCAGACACTTGTGCTTTGATCTCTAGAGATTTGTGGTCTCCTAACTGCGATGTCCTGGGACTTCCGTTGTTTAAGTGGGCCAGGGCCACCCTATGTTTAAGTCTTTAATGTCATTAAATCTAACCTGAATCTCTCTCTCTCTCCTTTTTTTTTTTTTTTTTTTTTTAAAACCTCTGGCTTGTGGCCTCCACAAAGTGTGGAGCTCTGAGTAGACTTATTTTCAGGAGACAGTATTTCAGGGGTCTCTGCAAGCTCCTTTACCAAGTAGCAGCAAGCCCCACTTGGTTCAGAAGACTGATGTTAACGCTGTCAGTGTTGAGACCGCGAGGGATGCGTGAGACGCCCAGAAGGGAGGGCAGGGGCTGTCTAGTGTTTTTTTGTTTGTTTTTTTTTTTTTTTTTTTTGAAGTGCGCTCTCAGAACCTGTCTTCCAACTTGGCCACATGGAGAGGTCCCTGCCCCCACGTGATTGAGTATCTTTACAAGATTCGGTGAAGGATGTTCGGGTATTTTTACAAAGCAGAAATTTACGTGTAGCTAATGATATGGGGGGGGGGAGCTTGTCCTCCTGAATTTCATAGATGTCTTCAGAATCACAAAGTTAATATTTGCTTTGAATAGATTAGGATATGCTGGCTGCACTGAGTGGTTTTATGATACGTGATGAAGTCACTGTATTGGATGTTCAGTTCTGGGTGAAAAAGCATGTTGAACAACCGTTAGTCTACTGATTTTTTTAATTCATGTAGTATACATGGGATATATGTGTTCAGGGTAAAAATTGAAACAGTGCAAAATAGTTTTTTTTTATCCCGTTCCCCGAAGATAACTTTTAAGTGTCTTATGAGTCGTCCCTGAAAATACAAGTGCATATGTATACATTGCATTTTTACGTGAATGAGCCTCTCATATGCATACTGTTGTGCAAGTTGGATTTTTTCACTCAAAAGTATTTCAAGTTGCCACATAAGAGATTTTGTTAAAGCAGCTACGCAGTATTCCATCATATGAATGTATTATTTATTCAACCAGCACGTTTACGAATGGACGTTAAGATTTCCAGTGTCCTCTTAAATATAGGAGTACAAGCATTCCAATCTTTTCGGACTTGGGTTTGCTGGGTTTGCTTGTGGAATACTTTAAAAAGTAGCATTTGTCCTTGGAAGTAATGTGCATTGATTAGTTGCATCAATGTGCACTCCTATCAGAGGGATGTGATGATGCCTATAAAAACATTTTAGTGCATTCTGCTAACTCTGGGGGTAATTTTTCACCAAAATAAGTTCTTAATCCCAACCCATAATAGAAATTGCCATGTGTTGCAAAGCAGAACAGCATTGTAATTAGTAAGCGAGTTTAATTCTCCCTCTTCCCTCCAGTTGCTTAAGTCTCTATTGTCAAGCCTAGTGGGGAATCTCTCTTCTATTGAACTAAATACCAGTGTCTGGTTCAGCTTGAATTCCAATTGGTGCCTGTTGTAAATCTTTTTATCACTTCCATCACTTTAGGGATAGTTAGCAGCATTCAGCACATTTTCTCATAAAGAACAATTGAAAAGTACAGTTGACCCTTGAACCACGTAGAGGTTAGGGACAGGAGCCCCCACCCTCTTGACTCCCCAGACACTTAGGTAACAGCCTCCTGTTGACTGGAAGCCTTACCAAGAACATAAACAGCCAATTAGCACATATTTTGTATGTTGTATGTATTATATACTATATTTTTACAACAAACTAAGAGAAGAAAATGTTATTAAGAGTATCATAAGCAGGGATCCCTGGGTGGCGCAGCGGTTTAGCACCTGCCTTTGGCCCAGGGCACAATCCTGGAGACCTGGGATCAAATCCCACGTCGGGCTCCTGGTGCATGGAGCCTGCTTCTCCCTCTGCCTGTGTCTCTGCCTCTCTCTCTCTCTGTGTGACTATCATAAATAAATTTAAAAAAATTTTTAAAAAAAGTATCATAAGTAGAGAAGATACATTCCAATACCGTCCTGTATTCATAAAAAATAAAATCCGTGTATAAGTGAACCCATGCAGTTCAAACCCATGTTGTTCAAGGATCAACTGTACTGTTATGGTTATTCTCTTTATTCCTATCATTCAGGTAACACATTTTTGCTTTCTTTGTATATCTCAGAAACACTAATATGTAAATTAAGTATCATAAAATAGAAAATTCTTTTTTTTTTTAATAGAAAATTCTTAATTTGACACCAAAAAAAGTAAATGTTAGAAGGGAAGTTTCCTAGTCTCTCTATAACACAAAGCTGGACTGTAAATAGAGCTGCTTACAAAAGCAAAATATTATTTGAAAAATAAAAAGCTGCATATAATGATACTTGAATACCCCTTTTTTTGCCTTATGAAATGAGCTATTTATAAGTAATCAAACTAAATTAAATTGAGTATTAAAGTCTGATATATAAAAAAAATAAAGTCTGATATAGCAAATATAGAAATTTTTTTAACAAGAATTGACAAAATCTCAGTAAATATCTTTGTAATTTCATAAATACTTAGTTGATACAAATACAAGACTGTTGAGTAAGGTGACTTGTTTTGTATTCAAACATGAAATCAAGTACAGTAGAAGACTAATTGTAATTTACTGTTGAAAACATTGAAGGTCTTCAGAACTTTTAAAAGTTTTTAAACTTCCATTGTATAAACCATTTGGTGGGCTTTATATTTTATTTCTGTTAAATCTTCAAGAATTTTTCTCTTTAACTTTATAAAAAATGTTTCTGATGCTTGAAAAAATTGTTTCAATGCCACAAGTCTCAAAATATAATGATTAACGTGAATAAACAATTGAATAAGCAGTTGACAGGTAATACAAAGTTGAATGTCCATGGCATTCATGACAAGACATTTTATATGACATAAGCTTAAGTATTTTATTAATCATATGCATGGATTTTGCATTCTTATTTTTTCCATTGACTTTTTCATTGAGTTTAAAGATTTTATTTATTTATTAGAGACAGAGAGAGAGAAGCAGAGACACAGAGAAGCAGGCTCCATGCAGGGAGCCCGACATGGGACTCCATCCTGGGTCTCACAGGATCACGCCCTGGGCTGAAGGCGGTGCTGAACCTCTAAGCCACCGGGGCTGCCCTTTTCATTGATTTTAATATAGAACTTCATTAATGAGGTTTTAATTGGAGGAGAATAACATACTGAAAAATATACTTGATTTTTGAGAAACCAGGGTGTTTACTAGGTAAAAGTTGTAGTTAGGTAAAACTTGTTCCCTCTTTTCATATGCAAGGTAGGCTTACCATGAATATTTATGGAATGAGTGAAATGAGTGCTTACTAGCATTTTTTTATGGACATGAAAGGGGAGGTGAAATCTGCTTTACATTGTGTGATTGTGCATGGTGAAACCAAATGGAATTGAAATTCTTTTTTTTTTTTTTTTTTTAAGATTTTTATTTATTTATTCATGAGAATACACAGAAAGGAGAGAGAGAGAGAGGCAGAGAACACAGGCAGAGGGAGAAGCAGGCTCCATGCAGGGAGCCCAACGTGGGACTCAATCCCGGGCCTCCAGGATCACGCCCTGGGCTGAAGGCGGTGCTAAACCGCTGAGCCACCCCACCCGGGCTGCCCTGGAATTGAAATTCTATTTGCCATGACATTGGCAGCATTCACTGAACCTGCCTGGCTTAGTGCTAGGAATATTCTTAGAAAGATTCTTTATATTTTTATATATATTCTTTATGTATATACTTTGTATTTGCTGCACTCCAATATGCTAGGTGCTAGGAATACAAGGAGAAAGAGATACCATCCCTATCTTCGTGGAACTCTATTTAGGCTGATAACCTGGTTTTAAGGCTGTGTTCTTTTTTGCCAAACTATTATCCTTAACCAAAGTTACGGTGTAAATGTAATACTATATCTGGATTGCCACAGTGGAACGTAACAAATGGGGAGAACCCTCTCTCAGGAGTCAGATGTCACTCTTACTAAACTCTCTCTCTCCATTGACTTCTAATTCCTTAAGGAATAGAGTTTAGTATTTGACCTAAATGTTTTTAAGTGTCTACTAGAATTAGCATAGTATAACTGTCAAGCTATTAGTCCCAGTTGGGCAAGGTTTTCTGAGAGTGATAGTTCAGTAAAGAATTTTTTTTTTTCTGAAACTTGATTTAGATCACTGGAAAGTAAAATGGTAAAAAGTTATAACATCTGCAGTGCATCAGGGGCTAGGCTAGGTACAAAGGATAAAAAGACATTTTTATTGTAGTGTGAGAGACTGTGTTTAAATGAAAAGGCTATACTGGCCTTTGAGTTGCATTCATAAAGATTAAGTGAGAAAAATCAAGGTACATCTCTGTTTTTGCAATCATAGAATATCTCTACATAAAATTACTTCATTTCTGTGTACAGAAATTCAGACCATCTTCTCCGCTTTTTTTTTTTTTTTTTTAAGATTTTATTTATTTATTCTTGAGAAACACACAGAGAGGCAGAGACATAGGCAGAGGGAGAAGCAAGCTCCCAACAGGGGAGCCCGATGTGGGATTCGATCCCATGACCCCAGGATCACAACCTGAGCCGAAGGCAGATGCTCAACCACTGAGCCACCGAGGTACCCCGATATTCTCAGCTGTTAATTCTTGTCACAGTTTTCAGCGTTGTTGTGTTCCTGCGTGCTAGTGTATTTGAGAGGAACCTAAGGTTATTGGGAGATTTTGAATTCTCCTTTCCCTCACATGTGTTCTTAGGATTAAGATACATTTGAGAAGTTTGAAAACCGTGTAGCACTGCATAAATAGAACTGGTTGGTTGGCGGAGTCATACAGACCCCAGGAGTGAAACACAGAAAGAGCATTCAGTGCTAGGGAGATTTTAAGTACAGTTGACCTCAGAAAACCAGAGTTGTTTCTGTTGCTTATTGTATGTGACCTTGGCCAGGTCATTTAACTTTTGAGCCTTTATTTCCTTATCTGTCAATATCTCAGGGATGCCACAGAGCACTTAGTAAAAGTTAAAATAAGGTAGACATGGATGGATTCAAGGAGACACTGTGTTTCATCTGTTGTCCTTGGGACTTCTATCCAGAGAAACAAAGTAGGTTATAGGGGTGGTGACTCTTAGAGAGCAGACAAAGGTCAAAGGTAAGAGTCTTCTTGGGGAAAACAATTCCAAATATATTTCAAAGAATAAGGTATTTTCCACAGTCCAAGACTGCTATTGTTAGAATTCTTAAATGTGCACATGAATCTATACTTCTTTTCAATTTAGTTTTGTAGACAGCATGTATTTAGATCTTATATTTTGATCCACCCTGACAATCCATCTTTTAATTGGTGTCAATTTTTTATTGTTAACTAATTTGTTCTCGTTTTACATTATTATTGGGAAAGGAAAGATGTGCCCTGAGTCACAAAACCTGGTTTTCTAGATTATTAAAATGATATTAAAGGAATTATATTAAAGTCTCTTGGCCAAATTTCTCCTGGCCATATTCATTTATTTATGTATATAAGTTTTAGTATAATCCTTGCTTGAAAGAAAAAGTAGCATAAGGAATGTGAATACTTTCTTTCCCTTTCTCGGATTTATTTCATTTGAGATATGTTTCTGTTGGTTGTTAAGTAGTGGTAACTTGAACCCAATTCTACATCTTCTGATCTAGAAAATGTTGACAAGATAAGTAGTTTTCCATGATGTAAAGGGATACTAGGTGAGCACTTTACAGCATGGTAGCTCAGGTCACATTGAAGATTTTTTTGGCCCTCTTTTGGCCTTGAGTTTTGTTCATTAGGGAAGCAAAGTTAGGGAAAATGCGCGTGCATTAGAAAAATCTTAAAGCTAAAGGTAGAAGGGAGCTTGAAAGTGATTCTCTGGACATCTTTTCTTTCCAACCAGCTGAAGTGTATTTTGTGGTAGGGGAAAATTTTAACAGCATGATTTCTCATGCATGAATCTTTCCCAGTCTTCATTTCATTTCTTTCCACTGGTGTGCTGATGACATTTTTAAACATATTCTAACCTTAAACATTTTTCTTTTTCCTGTAGGAAACCTATGAGAATATCCCAGGCCAGTCAAAGATCACATTCCTCTTACAAGCCATCAGAAATACAACAGCTGCTGAGGAGGTACTACTCTAATATTTGAGATTATGACATTCTTAAAAAACAAGTTGGAGGGGATCCCTGGGTGGCTCAGCGGTTTGGCGCCTGCCTTTGGCCCAGAGCGCGCTCCTGGAGTCCCGGGATTGAGTCCCGCTTTGGGCTCCCAGCATGGAGCCCGTTTCTCCCTCTGCTTGTGTCTCTGCCTCTCTCTCTCTCTCTCTCTCTCTCTCTATCTCATGAATAAATAAATAAAATCTTTAAAAAAAAAAACAAGTTGGCTATTAGATACGGGTCTACATGGGTAATGAGAACTGTTGCCATAGACGTTACCAGAACTTTGAACTTAGATTTGCTAAAAGATACTTTGCAGTTAGTTTTTTTGAGTACCCTATATTTAGAATGAAATTTCTTTTTTCCGTGTCAGGTTGATATGTCCAGGATATTTAAGTTAATTTTTTTTTTAAGTTAATGGTTTTTAAATAATTACATAAGAATTTACTAAAGTGACTTCTGTAGCTATAAAAAAAATTTCTTCCTTTAAACAATTCATTCTGAAGGAGGAAATTTAATTCAGTGTTTTAATGTGTGCCAAATGTTTTCTGAGAAAATATGTATTGTCTGTCTAATCTCTAAGGTAGCAAAGAATATGTGCTAAAGATGTTTAGGAATAAAGAGACACTTTGGTGAATCCTTTATAAATCATG
This sequence comes from Canis lupus familiaris, assembly GCF_011100685.1. Classification (NCBI taxonomy): domain Eukaryota; kingdom Metazoa; phylum Chordata; class Mammalia; order Carnivora; family Canidae; genus Canis; species Canis lupus. The sequence goes on from NC_049243.1 coordinate 48,309,327, forward strand.
GTTTTCAGCAAATGACCTTATAACTGTACCAAATTTAAATTTGTTGTTTCTTACTGCTTTTCTATGCATTTAACAGTGGATTTTTTTTTTTCCCCAAAGTAATATCCTTATATATAGAGTCTTAAGTGAATGTCAAAATATCCCAAGTCTAGAAATCTAGTCTCACCTCTGTGAACCATGGAATTGAGAATTTGTAAAGTGAAGGAAGACTGGCTGGCTCAGTTGATAGAACATAGGACTCTTGATCTTGGGGATCATGAGTTTGAGCCCCACATTGGCCTTAGAGTTGGTTGGGATTTTTTTTTGTTGTTTTTTTAAGTGAATTTTTAAAGCAAGACTTCTTTACTAATATTAAAATGTGATGAAAATGAAGTCACACTAAACTGCTATATAGTATTGCACCTGACTTGTACTCAGTTTAAATTTGATGTTCTGTGGCAATGCTTAGAAAACAGTATAAAAGTGCCCCACTTTTTAAAAATAGATGACAGAAGGCGCTTCTTCACCTTCGTAATATATTCTTTAATTCAAAATGAATGTCACATATGAAGAACAAACATAAAGTAATGGCTGTTTTAAATCTTGAAATTTGAATCAAGTTAGCTATGAAACAAATTTTAAAGCTAAGAATAAATAATACTAAAAAACTCTCGAATTTTCTTTTTAAAAACCTATGTTGAACCTTTTTTAAATCTTGATTTAAGAATTAGATGATTGTGAACTAGCCTCAGGATCTTGACTGGCTTCATACTTGTTAGTGTAAGTGTGAGAATTGCGTAAACTTGAGATTAGAGATTCTAACCATTTTGAATCCTTTCTAGAGCATTAAAATTTCTTTAAAAGTTTGCTGTATGCCAAAAGTAATTCAAATAAAAAATTCAGTGAAAAATGACTTGAGAAAAAAATTGGCACATTTTATTTGTGTGGCTTAACTCTTTTTTTGTTGGCCACAGTTCCATACTGATTATAGTGATAATGAGCTGCAGCCCAGAAATGAAAGAAAACACGAAAAATTGGTTTAATAGTTTCAAAGGCCTGTTGATTTAATATGATAAAATTTCAGAATGGTGTTTGTCTTTGGATAATCTAAAGGGGAATATTTTACAGAAAATGCCAAACTTAAATATATTCTACAGGTTTTAAATGGGATAAGAATATACACATTGAAATTGATTAGCACTTTCAGGCATTAGGAGCTTGTAATGTTTGTTTGCTCAAATGAAGCATAAAGATAAATGGATATGATAGCATGTTATCTAAGAGGCTAATGAAAGGGCTGTGAAACAACGAGATAGTCCAGGGAGTAATATTAGTAGGTACACTAGAATGAGAGAGCCAGATGGAGAAGTAGGAAAGGAGCATTCTAGGGTTTGCAGTTTATATTAACATTTATTTTTCTTAAAAGAAGGTATTACAAATAGAAATTAAAGGCAGGTTCATCATTGCTAAGATATGTTTCTGATTTGTGACCTGATGGGTTCAAGGGCTTTTCCTTAGCTATGAATAAAAAATAGCTTTTGGGTAGCGTTTTCTGTACACTAGGCTAATGTGATTAGAGAGAGTTTTATTTATTTCACCTGTTTTGTAAAAAAATCTAACAGTGCTTTTGAAATGAATTGTAAAAATAGAATAGTAAAATCCATCAATGGTGGAGTGAATGTAGTCTGTTGGCAATTTTTTCTCTTGTAAGACACCAAGTTATTAACCTTGTTATCCATTTATAGGCTAGACAAATGGCTGCTGTTCTCCTAAGACGTCTTTTGTCCTCTGCATTTGATGAAGTCTATCCAACTCTTCCTTCTGATGTTCAGACTGCCATCAAGAGTGAACTACTGATGATTATTCAAATGGAAACCCAGTCTAGCATGAGGAAAAAAATTTGTGATATTGCTGCAGAGTTGGCCAGGAATTTAATAGGTGTGTATGCGATACATTCATTATTATGTTGTAGAAGAAAATGAATATATCCCTTTTTTTTAAGTGGCATCTTTTTAAAGAAAGATTCACAAGTACCTGAGTACTATTTATTCTGTTCAAAATGAGAGTGATCATGGATTCTGCCTTTAGAGCCAAAAATAAAATGTTTGTGAAGTACAGTCATAATATGTACCTGCTGGTTTTCAGAACATCTGTGTGGAGAAATAGTTTTGTAATTTGCTTAAAAATTGTCAGTTTTATTTCCCCCTTAATCAGGAAAGTTTGGAAAGCACAGTGTAACTTACAACTTACTTTGTAGGTTAAACTTACCAACAGAAGTAAAAATCAGTGGACTCCAGGAGCTTTTATTGTTACATTTGTGTATTAGTAAATTATGCACATAGGCTATTATACCACTATTCTGTGTAGTTTATGAAATACCTCAAAATATTTTTAAACAGTGAAATAAAAGGAAAATCTCTAAAAATGCATTTTACCAATAATCAAAACCCTCTTTGGTCATATTAAAAATATTAACGTGATTGAATATGCTTTGTTACTTTTTTTGACAGATTCAGATATATGTTTTTTTCAGTGAACTTTATTTTAGAGAGCGTGGGCAAAGGGAGGAGGGACAAGGGAAGGGGGGAAAGAGAATCTTAAGCAGACTCTATGCTGAGCACAGAGCCCAGTGCAGGGTTTAATTTCACAACCCTAAAAAAAAAAAAAAAAAAAAAAAATTTCACAACCCTGAGATTACCCCTGAGCTGAAACCAAGAGTCAGATGTTTAACAAACTGCACCCCCCCAGGCACCCCAATAGATACGATGTTAAACTCAGTTCATTTATACAGTATATCTAAAGGTTGAAAAGGATGCCCCACTAAGTATAAGGCTAAATGGGAATATCATTGGTTATAAATCATGACACTAATTTTTTTTTTTTTAATTTAAATTCTGGTTAACATATAGTGTAATACTGGTTTCAGGAGTAGAATTTAGTGACTCATCACTTAAGTATAATACCCACCAAATTGCTCATTGCAAGTGCCCTCCTTAATGCCCATCACCCATCTAGCCCATCCCCCGCCCACCTCCCCTCCAGCAACTCTCAGTTTGTTCTCTATAGTGAAGAGTCTATGGTTTGCCTCCCTCTCTGTTTTTATCCTTCCCTTTTCCTGTGTTCATCTGTTTGTTTCTTAAATTCCACATATAAGTGAAATCATATGGTATTTTGTCTTTCTCTGACTGACTGACTTCACTTAGCATGATACACTGTAGCTCTGTCCATATCATTGCAAATGGCAAGATTTCATTCTTTTTGATGGCTGAGTAATATTCCAAGATTACCACATCTTCTTTATCCATTCATCAATCTGGACATTTGGGCTCTTTCCATAATTTGGCTATTGTTGATAATAATGCTGCTATAAACATTAGGGTGCATATACCCCTTCAAATCAGCTCTTTTGTATCCTTTGGATAAATACCTAGTGTAATTGTGGAGTATTAGGGTATGACACTCATTTTTTAATCTCCACTACCAGTATTGCCAAAATTCTTGTTCAAGTCAGCTGAGTGATATTTTTTTTTTAAGACTTTATTTATTTATTCATGAGAGACACAGAGAGAGGCAGAGACATAGGCAGAGGGAGAAGCAGGCTCCTTGCAGGGATCCTGATGTGGGACTTGATCCCAGGACTCCAGGATCACTCCCTGGGCCAAAGGCAGGCACCAAACCGCTGAGCCACCCAGGTGCCCCAGCTAAGTGATATTAACCAATTCTTAAAAGTAGGAAATGTGTTAAATTTTTTATTTTAAATAAGTTCAAAACTCACTGAAACCCTTAATTTTGAATTTTTTTAAGTAGCCTAGGGAATCTGTTTTAAAGTTTTTTTTAAATGTGCAGGTATAAAGTTTTATAGGTGACATATCATTTCTAATTCAAAATCATTTAATAATGCACGGTTTCTAAAATGTTTCAAAATGGTCTCTCCATAGATTTTTATTTTTCATTCCCTCTTGACCCCCAAGCATGACCTTTATGTTAAAGGGACTGATTAGGGTTGGTTTTTTTTTTTTTTTTTTTTTTTTTATGTCAGCTGTGGCAATGTACACTTGTCATTTCAAAAAAGTTCAAATATAGAGGGACATTTTTTAAAAAGTACATGCATAACTTATCTGTAATTTCTATGTCTCTTAAAGTTCTTTGTGACAATATAATTGGTAAGTCATTTAACTGGTACAGATTTTTGTGGTTGTTCACTTTTATTTCAAAGTACCACAGAAATTCTGTTTTTTAAAATCTTATTTAAAAATAAACACCTTGATAGCATGAGTACTGCTCTGGGTCCTGGTATTCCCACTCCTAGATCTTCTCCAGTTTGCAGGCAATTTTTACAGTGTTTTGGCTTCAGGACCTTGATAACAAATATTAACTATGCCTACTTTTTAAACTTTTAATAGCAATAGTATAAATAAAAGATTTAGCCAATCATAGAGTCATAGTGCTGCCTTTTCTCCATATCCCACTCCTTAGAAATAACCATAGCCAGTGTCTGAGCACATAACCCAAAAGCATGGGTGTTTTTTTACAAGATTAGAATGCCATGTTATGGTTAAAGGACCTAATCTGATTAGGATTTTTTTTTAAATACATAGCGTGTAACATTTTCTATTACATACATTGGGGCGTATGAAATGAAAAGATTCACCCTTCATTTTTTGAAGTTTTGACTTCAAAACTTTATGCCTGGATCTCTTTACTTTTAGATGAGGATGGCAACAACCAGTGGCCTGAAGGTTTGAAGTTCCTTTTTGATTCAGTCAGCTCTCAAAATATGGGACTGCGGGAAGCTGCCCTTCACATTTTCTGGTACATACATGGATCTAATTTTCCTGAAAAATTGTCGTGAATGTGCAAAAGCACATTTTAATTGATTGTTTTAGTCTGACTTTTTAGACTTAAATAATGACTTTAGATGAGCTTTGTATTTGTGTTGGAAGTAAAACTGAAAAAACATAAAGCTTCTAATTTCATATTATAATCCTTTTTTGTACACAAGCGTTCTCTACAATTTTTTTCTTTCCTTTGTCTTGTATGATTCCACGAAAGACAGTTACTTCTTTATTTAGAGGTTAACACAGTACTGAATATAAATATGTCTTTTAGAAAACCACTATAATGATGAAATCTTGAAGAAGAAAGAAAAGGCTGGTGAATCCCTATTATTTTCTAGGTCTTCTATAGCCAGACTTAATAAAGTACAGTATTTTAATAAACTTCTATATACTTATAAGCAAATGGTCTAAGTTTAGAATTACGAGTATCTGCACTAAGAAAAATTTTGTCCGTGTTATCAGACAGTTCTACATTAAAAATATAATTGGATTTACAACATTTCAAGATTATATATTTTTTAAAATGCGATCTACCTTGAGCATCAGAAGAGAATAAGGGTAGAGATTACACCATTTTCCACGTCAGTTGTCAAATGTATCTTACCTATATTGGTAATCCAGAGAAGAGAATTAGTTAAAAGTATTCAGTGTAATTGTTAGCCACATTTAAAGCAGAGCAGAATTTGGACTACCTGGATCACTGACTAAACAAGCAGATTATTAGGCAGTGTGGTTACTGCAGCTACCATCTGAAACGTTGTACTTGCTTTTGCCCTATCCTGTACTCCAGGTCACCTTCCTGTGGAGACAGGGTGATAAGGATAAATTGTAGGGCTGGAATTGGCTGCTGAGTAGCGTGCGCGCACCTGGATTGCCCCTGCTTCCAGCCTAATCCTTTCTGCTCTGCTTGTTGCCATTTGTCCAAACCCCAAAAGAGGATTGCTTGGAGGATGGGTAGATGATGTTCAGCCTTCAAGGTTAATGCACACTTGAGTCGGGCTGATGTTTAAGGTTAGATTAGAACATTAGATGTTCCGGCTGACACTACTGAAATATAATGTCATTTTGGATCTTGTTTAGGAACTTTCCTGGAATTTTTGGGAACCAACAGCAGCACTATTTAGACGTTATCAAACGGATGTTAGTTCAGTGTATGCAAGATCAGGAACATCCATCGGTAAATAATTCCAATTCCATTAATATTAACACCTAATTCAATATAACCTTTAACTTGTGAAAGAAATTTCTATACTTGGAGATTATCTTTAGTTTTAATACTTTATAAATACTAGTTACTGATGAAAAATTTCATCTTGAGTAAGAAATCTTGAACTTGAATCCATCAAAAATTTCTCCTGTTTGACATTTTTTACTGTCTTCACTTTAGATAAGGACATTATCTGCCAGAGCTACAGCTGCATTTATACTTGCAAATGAACACAACGTTGCTCTATTCAAACATTTTGCAGACTTGTTACCTGGATTCTTACAGGTAAGAAAACAGTATAAAATAAGTGATCCTTAAATCCTTACTGGTTTTCTGCAGCGTAAAGTCTCATCAAAGTTCTCTAGTGCATTCAGTGTATTTGTTGCCTACTGTGTGCTGGCACTAGACACTAGGAGTTCAGCAGCAAACAAAATGCAAATCTCTAGCCCCATTGAACTCCGATCTTTTTCCCTTCGTAGACTCTCAGTCTCTTAAAAATTGTAGGTTAGGGTTTCAAAACCTTTCTATAACATAAATGATAAAAGCAATTTATGGCTATTAATGAATATGTAATCACATAGGTTATTGCCATGGAATCAACCAAATAACCTACAAAATGTAATGCCCATTTTACATAAGGGGAAACTAAAGAGCGGAGGTTAGGAAACTTGCCCAAGATCACAGTGTTGGTAAGTGATTGAAGCATGTCTCAAACCCAAATTGGACAGCAGTACTTAGTCTTCAATCCAGGGCTTGTAACAGTTTATACTATAAAGTAAATGGTTTATGGTTAATTTCACTTCAGGGTTATTATTATTTTAAGGATACCTTCTGCCTCAAGCAGAAAGTAAAATAAGATTGGGTAAGTTAGAGCAACTTGTTAGACCCAAATTTTGTAATAACTGTATTTTCCATTTTGAAATGCATAGGTAACATACATATGTACACATACAAGTTTAAAATATAAAAATAAATTGCCTTAAGTTGTTACAAAGAAGAAATAAAAAAGGAATAAACAGTAAAATGGCATGCTTTTCAACTTGTATATGGTATGGTATGACTTCAATGAAAGACATATAGACTAGGTGTTTTTTAAGTGACCCATGCAACACAGTAGCTAAACATTTGAACTGATAGATACTATTGACAAGGCAAACACCACAAATGCTGTTAGTATTGATGGTTTGATTTCCAGAAATGGTAAAGATCCAGACAAAACAAAGTTATGTATTCATCCTTGGTTTATACAGTATTTATACTTGGAGGGTGAGGGGGAACCCATGGTACATTAAAAACAAACAAAAAATAATTTGTGAATTTGGTTTTATGTTCAGATCATTGTAAATTAGGTTTTTGTTTTAGAAATACCTGACTTTTGTGACTGTGTGAGATGCATGATAAGCTCGTCATGTGAGTTCCTCAGAAGCATTTGTGTCACAGATGCAGGATATCTAGAAACCCTGGCCTTTGCTCTTCCTCAGTCATTGTGATGACCAAGAAAACTCCTGGGAGAAATAGCATCCCTATTGAGAACCACTGGCTTAGAGAGGATTTGGAAGAGCTAAAACTGAAAAGTTCCATATGAATTCTGCATATTTCAGTAATTTTGCAGGATTTAGTAGAAACTTTTCTCCCTATACTGTCAAACTGCAAAGATAGTTTAGGTCAATGACAAACATTAACTTGTCCATTCTATCATTTTAGTAGTTTATTACCAAAAAATTTTGTGAGTTACCCACTGCTACATTCTAATCTCAGATTTTTCTTCCCCTGAATTTAGAGTAAGCTAAAATGTTAGCCAAAACTTCTAGGAGTTGTCACTCTGAAATAGGGAATGGTAAGATACAGAGTGTATACTTAAATACACAGTGAGTTAACTTGATGTCAAAGAGAAATAAATTGAGTAATATTGGACATTTTAAATGTATCATAGGGTCTAGTAGTTACTGCATGTCTGAAAAAGACTAGGATATGGATATTGGAGGGACAGAGAAAAGTAATTCCTTAACAGCCTTAAGTTTGCTATGCTGGTTACTATAATTCCGGCTTAGATTTAAATCTTTGTATGTTTCTAGTTAATATTAGTCAAAAGGAAGGAATATATGCGGCTGTGAGATTTGCACTCTTTAGATTGCTAAATTGTTATTTAGTAAAAAATATTCTTCAATAATATTCTGTTGTCTGCCTTTTAATGTTTTGACAGTGAGACATCACATCTATAAAGTAACTTGAACCTAGACCTTTTTCTTTTCTCTTTCATTTTTTCTAGGCTGTGAATGACTCGTGCTACCAGAATGATGATTCAGTCCTGAAATCCCTTGTTGAGATTGCAGATACTGTTCCAAAGTATTTGCGTCCTCACTTAGAAGCTACTTTACAGCTAAGTCTAAAGGTAAATTAAATATTTCAGTAAATGTCTGTTTATCCTTTTCAGTTAATAATCTAAACTACTAAATGTATAAAATACGTTTTCTCTATAGTTGTGTGGAGACACGAACCTCAATAATATGCAACGCCAGCTTGCCCTTGAAGTAATTGTGACCCTCTCTGAGACCGCAGCTGCTATGTTAAGAAAACATACCAATATTGTTGCACAGACTAGTAAGTCAAAGGTCTTTAAATAGTTTGTTCATGTGGAAAAATTGTTGGATGAACTTGCTGAAAATTGTGTAAGCTCACAGATTTCTTGAGAATATTATAAAATGTCTTTCACAAACAGATGAATGGGGAGAAATTTATCTCTGTACACATTTATGTGCATGGACCCAATATGGTAACTATGCTGTAGACATTCTGAAGTCCCACAGTTGTAGGCATGACTTGTGACACCTGGATATCAAAATATATAGAAGACTTTTTTGGGGGAAATCGGATAACATGTTGAAAGACTAATAGAAGAACTAAACATTTCTCTTCAAATTGATCTATAAACGAAGACAATGTTGGTCATAAGGTTGATCATAGAATTTGTGTAAAATAACATATGGCCTGAAGTAGCCAAGTCAATTTTGGTGAGCAGAGTGGAGATCTTGCCTTCTCAGCTATGAAGATTTAGAAACTGTTGGTGGTACAGGTGTAGGCAAATGGATTGTAGGAAACAGGATTCTATGAGCAGATCCGCTTACATGGAAACAAAGCTGACTTTAAAAGATAAATAATTGGGGCGCCTGAGTGGCTCAGTTGGTTAAGCGCCTGTCTGCCTTTATAGCTCAGGTCATGATTCTGGGATCAAGCCCCATGTCCAGCTCCCTGCTGAGCAGAGTCTGCTTCTCCCTCTGCCTCTCATGTCCCCCCACCAAATAAATAAAATGTTTTAAAAAACTAAGAGAACAGTTATTGACCAAAGGTCATTTCTGTGGCAAAAATCTATCCCAACCTCGGATATCCTATAAAAATTAATTCAGGGTTGATTTAGCACCTAAATGAGCGACACGTTTTACAAACAAAGTTTAAGAGTAGAAAGAAGTTTTTTAAGACTGAATTACAAACCATAGGTACAAACATTGCTGAATTGGCAAATACTAAAACAATTTTTTGACCAGATACACTACAAGTGAAATTAAAAGACAAGCTGCAGGCTGGGCAAAAGCAGCTACAGTGCACACGGTCAGCAAGTTCAGGTCTGTAGGAAACAGACAAGGGCTAGGAACTGGAAATCCACAATGAAGGAGCTAATGAGCCTGCTCAGCGTCAGTAAACACCAGTGCAGTTGGGGAGTCTGGTGTCAGGTGTGGAGCAGAGAAGACTCAGAAAGCTTCAGGGCACTTCACACATGGTTGTGAAATGAGACAGGTCTCCTTTCAAACCTGGAGCAGTGCACATTTAATGCAGCCACTATGCAGAGCAGTTAGTCTTTCTTAGTAATATTGAAGATACCTGTAACAATTCCATGCCCTGAACTCACACTTGTCAAGGGTATATGGATAAGAATCTCATCAAAGCAAATTTTGTAATAGGGAGAAAATTAGAAACAACCAAAATGTCCATCAGTAGAATAGTGTGTTTATGTAATAGAATATTCTGAAGTAATTAAGTTGAAATCCATGTGTGTTGAAAAGGAAGCAAATTGCCTACGGATATATACATAGTATGGTACCATTTATTGTGTGAAAATTTAAATCTTGAGATAGTGCTATATTTGTTTACAGAAAAATCTGTAGTTCAAGTATAAAAACACTTTGGGAGTGAGAAGCATCGATTTTATGTTGTGCTCACCTCTGGTGAATAAAGAATATAGTAGGATCTGGGAAGTTTGTCTTTTCTTTAATGTTAACTCTTAAGCAGAACAAGATCTAAAGCAAATGCAACAAATATTTGTTAAAAATTTGTTGAAATTGGGCAGCCCAAGTGGCTCAGCAGTTTAGCACCGCCTTCAGCCCAGGGCCTGATCCTGGAGACCCGGGATCAAGGCCCACATCAAGGCTCCCTGCATGGAGCCTGCTTCTCCCTCTGCCTGTGTCTCTGCCTCTCTCTCTCTGTGTGTCTCTCATTAATAAATAAATAAAATCTTTAAAATAAATTTGTTAAAACTTAACAAACCAGATGTTGGAGGCACAGGCAGACTTTTCTGTCTCACTCTTAGAGGCAAGGTAAATCTTACTTTGTTTTTTACTTCTTAAAATTCTTGTTAATAAATGGTGATATTGATTAAAAAAAAAAAAAAAAAAACCATAGTCTTCAGAGATGAAATGATGATTTGCTTTAAGTTCCTCAGATGTTAGCAATGATGGTTGACCTTGAAGAGGATGAGGACTGGGCGAATGCAGATGAGCTGGAAGATGATGACTTTGACAGGTAATCATGCACCCAGAAACTGCATTAGAGGCTCCCTTGGTGAAATGGAGCGAACTTGGGTGGCAGCTGGAGTATAAGGGTTCCTGGAGCCCGTCTCTTCCCACCATATTCTGTAATTCAAAGTTAAACTTCTAAGTTTAGAACATGGGATACTCGGCTTTCTGTGTCAGATTTTATAAATATTTTATTTTTCATAAAATAGGTATTTTTTCCACCCCATTTTACTCTAAATTTTCAAGATTTTTTTAGTGTAAGAGTATCTTAAAGTATGTATAAAAAAGCTTTATTGTGAAAAATGCCTTTACGTACATAGACCTCATGTAGAATATTTGGTTCCGCACAGTTCCCTGCAAAATGCCCTGTTTTCCCAATTTCACACAAGTTAACCTTAGGCTAGAGAGGACAGTGGTGGTGAGATTTATACTGTAGCGTTCAGTGACACTGGAGCTACTGTTTAACTTGTTTAGACTTAGGCTTTCATGGATAAAGATTCCTATGGAAAATCCACTGGAATCGAATTCACTGTCTAGTAGTGATGGCCTCTTACATATGTATGAGACGTGCACTTCAGAACTCTATTAATGGATCTTTCAGTGGTCCTAAAGGTATATTCTCAGGTAGCGTTAGAAGTGGAGGACAGGTGGGTTGAGTGATTTGCTCAGGTTTTATATAGCCTATCTATAGACTGAGACTTCATGCTGTTCTTTTACTCTTTGCAGTTAATCAAACTACCTCCCTTTCTTAAAGAGAACTGAAAGTATTTCTCTGAAAGACTGGTAGTTGAAATAAGCTATTAAAACAGGCATTAGGTAAAATTAAAGACATTTGACTTAAAGAAAATACAGTGTGTTTTTCAACTTAGTCCCATTATTAAAAATGACTACTCTGGCTTGAATGCTATTTTGAAGTACATGAAAATAATCCTTCACTGGAAATAACCTCATAGGGCTAAAGGGAAGACCAGGCTCAGACTGAGTTTCCTTTGCCTGGTTCAGTTACTGTAATGTACTGCTCCCTATTCAAGGCACTTAATTTATATGGCTTATGAAGCTATTTTTCCTGGGCTAGATGAACAGGATTTTCTTATCTGGGAGTAAATAGGTTTTATTTTATTTTATTATTTTATTTACTTTATATTTATTTTATTTATTTATTTATTTATTTATTTATTTATTTATGTAAATAGGTTTTAAATTATTTCAAAAGTAAGTTTAAATATATTCTCTAAAGAAAATTTGTAGCTTCATCTTTATAGTCTCCTCAACCCAGCAGTTTGAGATGATGCACATGACAAACTCATTACTAATCTTGCAGTTCAGAGACAGTGCAGAGGCCCTTCTGGCCAATTTTCTTCTGTTTTCCATGAAAACTCTGGTATTAAGTTTCACTGGTGCATTATTTGTGGCAACACAGTTTACATCCCTTTAAAGTACATAAACTCACAGCAAGGAAGTCATCCTCCAGAGTCTCAGCATGGCTTTCAGTTTTCTATGTTCTGTCCGTTGAGTTGAAGGATGTACAGGAAATGAGATAACAAGGCTCTCCTAAACATTGTACTCCTACCTCTGAGTCTTGAAAGCATTAAAGCTCAAGCGTTACCCAGTGAGGGGTGTGTGTGGGGAGAGAAATAGCAAAGTCTTGAAAATTAAGATGGAGACACAGCAGGACTTTTTACACTTTGGCAAATGAATCATGGAAATGTTATGTGCCCTCCCCTTTTTCTTTAACTCTGGATATTTAACCTATAAGTTCATAGGTTTAGAAGACTGCTTGAATTGGTAGTTTAATGTGATAACGTGTTTTAGATCTGTGTGTGTACAGTGCACTATTGTGTCTGTTGAACATAATGAATATGTTCTTTGGTCTCTGTGCAGCAATGCAGTGGCTGGTGAGAGTGCCCTGGACCGAATGGCGTGTGGACTCGGTGGGAAACTGGTGCTGCCGATGATCAAGGAACACATTATGCAGATGCTCCAAAATCGTAAGCTGGATATCCCAAAAGAGAGTAGTGTAGCGTGCTTTTCTAAATCTTCAGTTCTGACAGATGCTTAGACTTAATCTTTCTTTGCCTTTTTATATCCTGTGTTTAGTCCAATTTTTATATTATACTGATAAAATCCTATTTAGTCCTCTTTGGAACCATTCAGTCTTACGCTAAAGAATGTTTTTCCTCACTATTGCAGATATTCAGTTCTGTCTCTAGAATTGTCTTCAATCCATAGGGAAAAAAAATTTCAAGGAAAAGCTATAGATTTTCTCCCTACCCAGAAATAACTAGCTTTTAATTTAAATAAGACATCATTATTTCATGTCTATAAAATATTAGCATATTCAATTCCTATAATCTTCCTTTATCCACTACTTTTTGTTTTCAAAAATGTATAATCAGAAGAGAAGCCACTTCCATATTTCTCTTACTGTTTTCATAGCAAATATTTGGTCATTTGTATCTGTACCTTTAATTTATTTATATCAATATCAAAAATTATTAAATGTGTGTTATATTTTTATCTTTTTTTTTTTTTAAGATTTTTAAGTAACCTGCACTCACTGTGGAGCTCAAACTCATAACCCCAAGATCAAGAGTCGCATGCTCCACCAGCTGAGCCAGCCAGCCACCCCTTATTTTTGTCTTTTTATTTATAGAATTAAGGTGCTTGGCTTTTTTAAAAAATTCAAATACAGAAATGTATAAACTGAGAGTCCATTAGATTTAGAGGTGGCCAGTTAATACGTTTCTGAGACTTTTCTCTGACCTTCTTTTTGTATATGCAGTTTAAAAAAAAAAAGTGAACATAGCTTACGGACACACCATACTTACCTTAAGCTTTGCCCCAGGGTTAATCATATCACCACATAACAGCTCCCCCCTCATTTTTTTTTTTTTAACAACCACATAGCCTTCTATAATACCCCATTAGTTGTTAATAGTTTTTGTTGATTACAAATAATGCTAATGCATACACTCTTCTACAGAAATCCTGTATGGATCCTTGTATGGATATTTATGTCTATAGGGTACATTCTGTACAAGAGACACACTTGAGGGGCAAACCATTGGTTCTGCATTTTAAAGTAATAAAATGGAGTAATAATAGAATACCAGCTTCAAATGAAAGTGAACCATTGAGAACTGAAGCCCTTATGCAATTTACCTAATTCTTACCCCATGTAAGATTCTTTTGAAAAGGCATGGCCCAAAACCATTATCCCTTTTTAATGACGTGATTGTATATCTGGGTCTTGAATAATTGTCTTACCCCTTTTTTGCCTCCTAAATTTCTTGAGGGTTTTTTTTTTTTCCTCAGAGGGATGGAGACAGCATTAAAGATTGCTTAAGTTATCAGAGCTGCTAGAAAGTATCTAGCTTTTCCATTTTTAAAATGAAGAAAGTAGCCCAGAAACATTAAAAGATTGCACAAGGTCACCCAGCTGTCACTATTTCACCATCAGTTCACAGTATTCTTCAAATCAGTTGTGAATGTGGTTGTGACATGTAGTAGAAATTTGGCTTTTAAATTTCTGCTGCAGTTTATTAGGTGGATGCTGAAGGCTTTGCATATATGGCAATGAACTCTAAGATATGTTACTGTTAACATTATGGCAGGTCTACTGCACCTTAATTTCCTCATCTGTGAAAGAGGAGAAAATGCAGAGATGTATTTAATGTGTGCACAAAGTGCTTCAGCAACAGCAAACAATATATAGCTCCTAGTAACATGTGCCCCACTTTCTTCCTTTTTTTAAAGATAGTTTTATGGGTTTTCCTTTAAGTAATAAAGAGCAAAATTTAAAGGAGAAACACTATTTCCAGATCCCCATACCATACCATCACATTCTGCTGAACTTATTTTCAGGAGCTCTGTCTACCGGAGATGTATAGGCATATCTTTTTTTATTCTCTGAACCAAATATGGACACTTTTCTCTATCAGTAAATATTTATTGTATCTCTTTTTTAGATTAGTAAATTCAGTGTGCAAAGATGAGCATCTTATTTACTGGTTTCTTAGGATGATTATTACTCGGTTGAAAAATTCTGGCTTAATGGTCTATTGAGTAATTGAAACACATTAAAAATATTTAAAATGGGGATCCCTGGGTGGCACAGTGGTTTGGCGCCTGCCTTTGGCCCGGGGCGCGATCCTGGAGACCCAGGATCGAGTCCCACGTCGGGCTCCCTGCGTGGAGCCTGTTTCTCCCTCTGCCTGTGTCTCTGCCTCTCTCTCTAGCTGTGTCTCTATGAATAAATAAAATTAAAAAAAATATTTAAAATGTTAAAAAAATATTTAAAAATATAAAAATATTTAAAATGTGACCTTGTGCACATTTTAATATTTAAAAATATCAAAAATGTTGTAAATAATAATAAGGGTGTAATTCTTAACAAAATTAGGAATTTTTCAGAAATTCCTTTTTTTTTTTTTTTTTTTTTTAAGAAATTCTTTCTAGTAGAATTAGTTACCGGCAGAGTTCATCTTTACGTGGGTTTTAGGCTCCCCAAAGTAAATAGTTAAATTGTAAAAGTTCTCAAACTTTCTGTTCTCGAGACCCCTATATACTCTTAAAAATTACTGAAGATCCCAGAGTGCTTTTGTTTATGTAGGTTGTGTCAACGTGTATACCTTTAGAAATGGAAACAAACACTTAAAATACTCACTTAAAGGTAACAATAATAAACCTGTTACACTTTAAGAAATAACATTTTTCATGAAAAATGACTTGTAAAACAAAAATGTTAGAAGAATGCATTTTTAAAAATATCTTCTAAGTATCTTAGCTGAATTTTTTTTCTGCTTTACTTATCTCGTGGGATTTTATATGTGTTGTAATCCTTCGAGTATTCCACTGGATCCCCATAATGAGAGTGAAAAAATATTATCAGGAGAATAGTTTTGATTCAGAGAACCCCAGGGTAGTTGGGCCCCACTTTGAAAACCATTGCTTTACTCAGATACTAACTTTCTATATTGATGTATCTTTTGCTTTACGCAACAAGTTATGTGAAACACCTTAAAGGGAACAGTTAAATGTTTAGAAATGAAAGTCAGGGAAATTATATATTAAAATGATAGGAAGGTTCAGTAAAATAAATACTGCTTAGCTAATATTCTATTAATCTAAAGTAAAGTTTGTCTATGTTCATTTACCATATTGCTAAATAAAAATTCTTTAAAAGCAGTATCTTTCCTCCATGGCTTTTTTCCTTTTTCCAGAAATGTGACGGGGGCTCCTGGCCGACTCAGTCGGTAGAGCATGCGACTCTTGATCTTGGGGTCATGAATTCAAGCTCCATGTTGAGTGTGAAAATTGCTTAAACAGATAAAATGATAAACTTGAAAGAAAAAAGAAATGGGACCATGGATGAAAATCAGTGAATCTATTCAATGAATAGGAATGTGTGACACAAAATCCAGATATTTGTTGTTTATGGTAAATCTTACGGGGAAAACCTTATTTCCAGTAGTTGGTATAAATACTAATAATTTGCTTCCATACTGCCTTTTAACTACCTCTGGAATAGAAATGCTTGTGTGATGTAACCGTCACTCCAGTGAAATACTCCTAGTCAGGCACTCTTTTCTGTCCATTTTTCTCATTAATGTATAAAAATATGTTGATAGTCTTTTCCAAATAAAGAGAACTTCATTTTATACTTCTTACTACCAGAGTGACATGCTAATCGCTCTTCTTTCATGTGTAATTGTTTTTTGTAGCTGACTGGAAATACAGGCATGCAGGATTAATGGCCTTATCTGCCATTGGTGAAGGATGCCACCAGCAAATGGAAGGAATTTTAAATGAGATAGTAAATTTTGTTTTGCTTTTTCTTCAGGATCCTGTAAGTACCAGTAAATATCTGACTAATAATTATTACCGTAGTTTCACATGGGAACCCATTGCCTTTACTCATACAAAGTAACCTATTCCAGCATCCAAGAGTAAGGTATGCAGCCTGTAATGCTGTGGGACAGATGGCTACAGATTTTGCACCTGGTTTCCAAAAGAAATTTCATGAGAAGGTAAGTAACAAGGCCTCAAACACTCAAGTCAGACTTTTAAGAAGAGGGCGTGTAGTATGTTATATGTATGCTTTGAAATGTGGCATTTCAGAATGTGTGCTCATCTGCTTTCATCTTCCAGGTGATTGCAGCCCTGCTACAGACCATGGAAGATCAAGGCAACCAACGAGTGCAGGCCCATGCCGCAGCCGCTCTTATTAACTTCACCGAGGACTGTCCCAAGTCACTGCTTATTCCGTATTTAGACAATTTGGTGAAACATCTGCATTCCATCATGGTTCTTAAACTTCAAGAGGTAAGTTACTAGGTTTTGAGCTCCTACTTAGAAATTAACATAGGTTAATTTAATGGGTAAGACCTAGAGAAAGAAACTTTTCAGCATGGCCATAAAGAATAGAAAGTTAGGATAGGCTATTTGAAGTAGAATAATTCGGTCTTGAACAGAGATAGGCCAATATTGGAATTGGGAAAGAAGATAGAGCCTAAAGGTTAGGTAAAAACAGTATTTGAATTGCCTTGAAAACAAGGCAGTTATTTTGAATTCTGATTTATGTAAATTTGGAAGAACCATTTTGTTCTTAACTGCTGCAAGAAATCATGATAATGTGATTGTAGGAAATTAGCGTGATGGCATTGTGAGGCATAAACAAAAAGGGAGAAGATTTAAGTCAAGACTGTCAGAAGATTATTTCTCAGAGAGCTTGAGTAGAAATTGGGGAAGATGATTCTGAAAGTCATTTCTCAAGAAGCAGTTAACAGTTTCTGCTAGTTTGAATTTAAAAAGATGAAGAAGTAGTAAAAAAATAATGTTGACCATTCTTTTCACCTGGATGGCAGAAGTAGATAAGAAAAAAATCCTTTTTGCTTTAAATATGTTAGATTTCAGACAAGGCCTGGCTATCCAGATAGTTAAAGCTTAAATAAGAGGTGCAACCTAGAAACAATTGGCTTATTAATGTTTAGTACAGCTATGTATGAGAAAGAGGATGCAGGCAAGAAAGGTAAGGGTTTAGATTCAGTTTGCTGTCAAATCCAATGAAAATAAATTGCTGTAAAAATGAAATGAATAAAAAGGACAAACAAAAGCCTTTTAAAATGATTATATTCAATGGACATAAAGTTAACTGTCAAGTTGTTTATAAGTAAAGTCAGTCTGTAACATCATATACTTGATTTTTCTTTTTTCAGATTTATTTATTTCAGGGGGGAGGGTAGAAGGAGAGGGAGAGTCTCAAGCAGACTGCCCACTGAGTGCAGAGCCCAGCTTAGGACTTGATCCCAGGACCTTGAGACCCATGACCTGAGCCAAAACCCAAGAGTCGGATGCTCAATCAACTGAGCCACCCAGTTGCCCCTAGAATATCAATTCTTGTACATTAATTCATTGTGAACCAGTGATAGTTCATAAGCCACACTTTACCTAATTGTGTCCTAAAGGAACAAGATACAGTGTCTCAGAAGGCAAAGGAAGGGGTTTGAAATGGGATGGGTGCTCAATTTCAGATGACAGCAGACCAAGAACATGATGAAGGAACACGAGTTAGTCTTAAGACAGAAAGAAGTAGACCCAAGATGAAGGCATATGAGTTGGTTGGTTATTCAGGAATATATGGATCAAATGTGACTTTACAAGTAGGTTTGGGTAGAGGGCTGAAGTGTAAAGAGAGTTTCTGTTGCATCCTCTTCTGCCAGATAGGCAACATGTCAGATTTTTAAAGACTAAAAGAAGGAATTGCTAAGATCAGCTGGGGAAGAGGATAAAGTGTATGGGCAAGAGTTGTACAAAGAGAAGGTAGTTAAGGAAGAACAGCATTCCTCTGAGATGAGAGGTAGGTCAAGACCTGAAATGTGGAGCAGATGCAGAAGGGAGTAGGTTACTCTCTTATGGAGGTGGTGGAAGTGGTAGTACAAGATGAAGAGCTCTGTAGAGAGTGGCTATAGTTGATGAGGGGGATGAAAGAAATCTGGAATACCCACTGGGTTAGATATTCATATGAATCCAAGGGGATATTGACAGGTGACAACATGAGCCCAGTGGCAAGTACACGGTTACTGGCCAGGTCAGAGAACTAGGTCTCTGGTGCAGGGGAAAGGTGAGCTCATCGGTCTCACCAGATAGTAAAACAGTGTGCAGGAGAGCTCTGGCACCAGTGGTGGTGTTAGTGGTACCTTCTAGGGAGAGTCAGGGAAGGTAAAGGAATGGACCGTAAAGGGAGTTCTCTCCACATATGGTAGGACAGCACTAAGTGGGAGTAAGCGAGGAAAAAGGACTAAGAAAGGCACAAAGCTGGGGATACAGAAATCGGAAGAGGAATCTAATTTGTGCTCAAGCACTAGTTGCTCTGAGACAAGGCCAACATGAGGAGGGAGCACTTTGTTAACAGAGAAGCAAGGAGATCCTCTCTCAGTAGTTCCACAGGGACTCTTCAGTCTGCTCCAGAACCTGTGGTCTCCACTCAGGCTGCTGAAGGGTGGTCTCAGCTTGCTGTTTCAGAGAAGTGTTTGAGAACTATCAGGGGACATGTCTTCCAGCCTCTTCATTTCCATGATTTGTTTTGTGTGTCTTCCTTCTAGTTGATTCAGAAAGGCACCAAGTTAGTGTTGGAACAAGTTGTGACCTCTATCGCGTCAGTTGCAGATACTGCAGAGGAAAAATTTGTCCCCTACTATGACTTATTTATGCCATCACTAAAGCACATTGTCGAGAATGCAGTTCAAAAGGAACTCAGACTTCTCAGAGGAAAAACTATTGAGTGCATCAGCCTCATTGGTCTGGCCGTTGGGAAGGAAAAAGTAAGTAATTTATTCCAAGGTTGAATTTACTATATGTAATTTGGCTGTGGAGGCATTGAAGGTACTAGAGAGCCTTTAATTCTGATAAATGATTTTCTGGATACTTGTTTTTATCCATCATCTTACTCTTCTGTCACTCCTACTTTGTATGGAAATTCATTTTATCAGTGTTAATATTAAGTTTTTTCTTAATTCAGTTATGCTCTTGAAACCACCCCCCCTTTCCTACCACATTTACAGTCTTTCTCCTGGGAGGTATGTGGAGTTCAAGATCATATGTTTAGTTTCACCCATTTAAACATGTACTTGGAAACGTTCCACTTGATTTCTTGTTAATCCAAAAAACATCAGGTGTCCCGAGATAGAAATTCTATATGCATATAACACTTCAGAAAAATAATTAGCAAGGACTGTTCACCAGCATATTTTCCTTCCAGCCAGCACCTCAGAGTTGTCAAAGCCAATCAAAGGAAGTTTCTTTGTCATTGACCCCCACCCCGGGTTCTAACTCTCAGAACTGTCAACATTAGAACCTCTCTGATTGGTCTCCTCCAAAACCATCAGTATTAACTTATAAATAGTTTTCTGTGGGATACTGAGAAGCTAACCAGTAAAACATTTTTGTGTTCCATACTCTATGTATCTGGCTTTCAAACTGTCTTTGAAACACGCTGTCTACACAAGGGAGATTGCTAGAACTATACAGAGTTAAATGAAAATGATATAGTTCTAGAGAGCAGTCTAAAATTTTCTTTCTGGAATTCGATTATCTTTTTACTGCTGGAAATAACAAACCATAGAACAAAACTTTATGTCATTAGAAATACCTTTACACTGCAGTTAACCCTGACCTTCATTGAAGAATCTATTTTTCTAGAAAGAGCACTAAGTCTGTGTAATATATAGATGAACATCTTTGAGTGTAACCCTTGTCTGAGGAGTTATGACCCATGTGGATAATGTAATGGTAACACTGGTGTTAATTTTCTCAAATATTTTTGTCTAGTTCATGCAAGATGCATCAGATGTGATGCAGCTCTTATTGAAGACCCAGACAGACTTCAGTGATATGGAAGATGATGATCCTCAGGTAAAGCAGCTTGGACACATTCGCCTTGATCCATTGAGGAGTTGTGGCTAATGCAAGGTTAATGAACTCGACAAAGAAATTAATAGGCTTCTTGAGATAACCCCTGGTTTCAGAGACATTCTTCACTGGTTTTCCTTCACTTCTCATACCACCTTTTTGTCAGCCTGCTGTAGCTGCCCCCTCTAAGATTCTCAATTTTTTTTGGTGCTCTTACGGTTCTGTCCTAGGCCCTCTTAGCTGCTGAGCAGTGTCATTTACATTGTGGCTTCAGTCTTCCTCTGTATGCTGTGACCTCCAGGTCGTTCTCTGAATTCAAGATTTATTTATCCAACACCTTATGAGACATCTTTGTTTGGATGTCTCCCAACCTTCTCAGTGCCACATGACTTCCCTCCCCTGTTGAAAAAGAAGTACAGAAACCTAACAATCTTAGAACATGCTCTGCTTTTCTTTCTGCCGTGAACAAACATTTGTTTCACTTAGACCCCCTCCCCCACTCAGCCTGACTAACCTCTGCTCATATTTCACATCCTGTGTGAGACTTGATACTATGTCCTTATGACCCTGGGGTGTAAATTGTGTGTCATAATCCTAATAGTATTTACGATGCCTAAAGTGTAACAGGCATTCCATAAATAGCTGCTGAATTACGTTTTGACTTTATACGGCCATGCTGTAATTGTTTCCCATAAACTTAAAGTTGGTTTTGTTCTGTTTCGTTTTAGAGTAGGAGTGGGTAGTATGTGTATGAATGAATATGAGGTAGTTATATTGGAAAGTAAAAAATCCCTTTCTCAGTTATCGAGATGATAAATTAGAACTAGATTCTCTATAGGTAATTTGCAGGTGATTAAGACTGTGTAAACATAGTAGTAGAAGAGGTGTCTTAAACATAACCCAACCACTTTGAAAAATTAAAATAGCTGGAAGAAAGGGATGTTTTGTTTCTTGGGTGTTAATGTTTAATACATAGAATGCTAGGCAGTAAGGATACAGATAAAATAGGTTCCTACCTTCAAAAGGTAATGCCTAGGAGTTGGTATGATTAAGTGGGTTTTATTTATGTGGTCCAGGTATTAGAGAATAACCGTATATTGCTTTTTGAAAGTAAGAGAAAATAAAACACGGTCCTGGTCTTTCTCTTTTGCCTCGCCTGCTGTCTGTATCCCAGGGTAAAGGTTCACAATGATTCTGTTGTTTCTGAATGTTTTTAAGTATATGACCTTAGAAAATGTACTTCTGTCTAAAAGAGATATGAATGTAAAATGAAACATTATTTCTATAAAATAGGGAAATGGCTTTCTCTGTGATATCTTTTTACCCATTGTTTTAAAGTCAATTTTAATTTCTTCCCCCAGATCTCTTACATGATATCAGCATGGGCCAGAATGTGCAAAATTCTTGGAAAAGAATTTCAGCAGTACCTTCCAGTGGTTATGGGGCCTTTAATGAAGACTGCTTCGATTAAGCCTGAAGTAGCCCTTTTAGATAGTAGGTGTCTTCATGAAGACATAGCAGTCATAAAATTCATCTCTGTGACTATTTTTAACATAAATTTGTTTTCTTCTCTGTTAATAGCCCAAGACATGGAGAATATGAGTGACGATGATGGTTGGGAATTTGTGAACCTTGGAGATCAGCAGAGTTTTGGTATTAAGACTGCAGGATTGGAAGAAAAGTCTACTGCTTGTCAGATGCTGGTGAGTGTGTACAGTGTTTACCAAATTTCAGTTGACAACTTCCCATAACACATACATAAATATTTCTCAAGGCATTTTTTCTGTAGATGCTAAAGAAGTTATTTTAATGAGCAAGAATATATTCTTTAAAAAGTAAAAGGTAGAAACCTTTTGACCCAACATTTCTACTTCTGGATAAAGAAATCATATAGGTGGGGCACTTGGGTGCTCACTCAGTCACTTAAGCAGCCAACTTTTGATTTCAGCTTCGGTCATGAACTCTCAGGGCCCTGGGATCAAGCCTGCTATGCTCAATAGGGAGTCTGCTTGAGGATTCTCTCCCTCTCCTCCTTCCCTTGCTTACTCTCTTTCTCTTATCCAAATAAATAAACCGTAAAAAAATCATATACATAAATTTCTATTTCTAATTCTATTCTGTTTCTAACAACAACAAAAAAAAGAAGCAGCTTAAATGCCTGCTCTTAGGAAGATAATAATACGATACCCTAGACTATTACACGGCTGATACAAAGCTACATGAGGGCAAGGACTTTTGTCTGTTTTGTGTTTAATGTATAGTAGATACGATGACAAAGGATTACTTTTTGAGTGAATGATCAGAAATTTGCTCATGATACTGAAAATAAAACTGGTATGGTTTCACTTATATAAAAATATAAACATGGTAGGGACATCAAAATGTTTGCAATGATTATCTCTTTATAGTATTTAGGGTCTTGTGTGTAAGTTCTCTTTGAGTTTTTTTCCCCCCTATAGACAGGGACAATATATTTTTTAAAAGAATTAAGTTATGGTTTCAGATTACAAATTTAGCAGTTAAATAAGTCTAAATAAAAATTAATTGCTTACAGTTTATCTTGTATTAATAAAGCACCGTTGTGTTTTCTAAGTCATTTACACTTGTATTTCTTGAACTTTTGCTTATCATCAGTACTTACTATATTCTATAAATATTTATACCTACAATAATTTATAAACATTTTGAGTTTTTCTGGTATCTTTCTCAAGTAGAGAGCAATTATGTCACATCTCAGAACTATCAAATCTTTTAATGTAGTGGGAAAAAGTAAAGAAACAATGGTTTTTATTTTTTTATTTTATTTTTTTTGAAACAATGGTTTTTAAAACAGCACTGTCAGGGGCGCCTGGGTGTCTCAGTCACTTGGGCATTTGACTCTTGGTTTCAGCTCGGGTGGTGGTGTGGGGGTCATGAGATCAAGCTGTATCAAGCTCTGTGCTGGGCATGGAGCCAGCCTGTGATTCTCTCTTTTCCTCTCCTGCCCTCTCCCCCAACCTCCATTCTCATGTGCTCTCTCTCTCAAAATAAATAAACAGTTCTGTTTTTCTGTTTCACTGCTGAAATGATTTTTTTTTTCTTTAAGATTTACTTATTGGGACACCTGGGTGGCTCAGTGGTTGAGCGTCTACCTTCGGCTAGGGGTCTGATCCCAGGGTCCTGGGCTCGAGTCCTGCATCAGGCTTCTCATGGGGAGCCTGCTTCTCCTTCTGCTTATGTTTCTGCCTCTCTGTATGTCTCTCATGAGTAAAAAAGTATAATCTTAAAAAAAAAAAAGATTTACTAATTTATTTAAAAGAGAGAGTGAGGGGTAGGGCAGAGGGAGAGAA
This sequence comes from Canis lupus familiaris, assembly GCF_011100685.1. Taxonomy (NCBI): domain Eukaryota; kingdom Metazoa; phylum Chordata; class Mammalia; order Carnivora; family Canidae; genus Canis; species Canis lupus. The sequence goes on from NC_049243.1 coordinate 48,333,376, forward strand.
GGAGACTACTTAAGCAGACCTCCCACTCAGCATGGAGCCTGAAGTAGGGCTTGATCCTGAGATCATGACTTAAACTGAAACCCAGGAGCTAGATGCTCAACTGACTGGGCTGCCCAGACACCCCTGAAAATTTTTTTTTTTTAAGATTTTATTTATTTATTCATGAGAGACACCGAGAGAGAGGCAGAGACACAGGCAAAGGGAAAAGCAGGCTCCCTGCAAGGAGCCCCATGCAGGACTTGATCCCAGATCCTGGGATCACGCCCTGAGCCAAAGGCAGACACACTCAACCACTGAGGCACCCAGGCATCCCGATTTTTTTTTCCTTTTTTAAATAAAAATAACAGCCTGTTTGCAGACAGAACAGATAGGCTACAGTTACATTTTTAGTTTTTGGTTTGGTTTGGTTCTTTGAGAGTGAGAAGACAAGCTGGAAGGGAGGAGCAGAAGGGAGAGGGAGGGAGAATCTTCAGCAGGTTCCACGCTCAGTGTGGAGCCAAACACAGGGCTCAATCTCAGGACCCTGTGATCATAATGTAAATAAATCAAGAGTTGGACACAACCAGTTGAGCCACCTGGGCACCCCTATATCTGTTTTTTGAGGTTTTTTTAAAGATTTTATTAGAGAGCTAGAGAGCTTGTTACAGGCATTGACGGGAGGGGCAGAGGGAGAAGCATACTCCCCACTGAGCAGGGAGCCCGACATGGGGCTTGATCCTAGGATCCCAAGATCATGACCTGAGCTAAAAGTAGCTGCTTAACCAACTGAGCCACCCAGGCACCCCTCTGCATGCAGCTTTAAATGTATTTCTAGTCAGGGTACAGCATCCTGTGGTCCTTAGGATTCTATTTGTTAAATACTAATACCTAAAAACTAACATGGATCTTGATTTGATTTCTCTTTCCAATATTTTGTTTTCAGGTTTGCTATGCTAAAGAGTTGAAGGAAGGCTTTGTGGAATACACTGAACAGGTTGTCAAACTGATGGTCCCTCTACTGAAATTTTATTTCCATGATGATATCCTACAACTTTGAACACAAAACAATTAGTTAAATTATAGCTTATTCAAGTATTAGACTTTGTGTTAACCGAAGCCTGTGTCACCTTTATTCTTTGCACTAACTATAAGATTATAAACTTCAGTTTTTCATGTGCTTTAGTTTCATGGTTTTTTTGCTTTTGCCAAAAACATGAAGAAGAAAACTTTACCTGTCTTAGTTAACAGCTTTTTCTGTGAACGTCTAAAAGATTTTAAGAATTGATATTTTATTAGCAAATGTTTACATTTTTATATAATTGCTACATTTCTCAAATATCTTTTGATGATGTTAAGCAACTAAGACCATTCTAAATACATTAGAGACCCACTGATAACTTTCTGTGGCATAGCTCTACATTTCAAACATGGATACTACCTTTGGGGAGAAACATTTCTTGATAAATCTGCATGTTAAATATTCTCTTCTCAACATGATAATAGTAGTTAATACATTTAGAAACATTTTTATGCCTTTACATACACAGTTTCATACATAGATTTAAAGAAGAAATAAAGGACAGCTCAACAGTGTTTGAGCCCAGACCTAAACCCAGATCTGCCTGAGTGCAGAGCCCCTGTGTTGTAGTTTTTCATGCAGTATCCCATAGTGGCATCCTTTACAGAAGACCACTTTTGCCCAACAGAAATATACCATGATGCCAGAGGACAAAGAAGTCTTTTTTAGAGGAAATCTCCCGACCTGATTTTATAAATGATATTAGATAGGGAAGGGCATCTTGATCTTCATTGCAAACTGAAAAGGCTCTGACAGGAGGAGGTCCTCATTCATTTTCCCAGGAAAATCATAGCTTTGGTTCCATTTATTAGAAACATATTGCCTAAAGTTTTGGGATAGGAACATCTTGAGACCTGCTCTTAAGGATCCCAGATCCTTTCACCTTTCGGTCTTGCTGCTGTGTTGTAGGTGACAGAAAAGATAAGAGATAAGTCTTAATGGGTAGGGAGATGTCTGTTTTTATACACACGCTCTATTTAACATAAGCTCCTGTATTGCAATCTCAGATAAACAAGTTATCTGGCGCTCAGTGAGCACTTTAACATTTACATAAGCAAAGTGATAAGAACGATCTTTTGAGGATAGTGATTACACTAAGCGGATCTAAGAATAGTGATCACGTTTCCTTAACAATAAACGTGTTCGAGTGGCAGCAGCAGAATCCATGCCTCTTCTCTTGGAATGTGCAAGAGTTCGTGGCCCTGAGTATCTCACACAGATGTGGCATTTTATGTGTGATGCTCTAATCAAGGCCATTGGCACCGAACCAGATTCAGATGTCCTCTCGGAAATAATGCACTCCTTTGCAAAGGTAAATATTCTTCTCTTAAAAATATGTATAAGGTTGTGTGTTCATTTATTAGTCTTGCTAAATAAATAAAATTGAATCTTTTTGTGCTATAACAAATGATTCTTAATTACCAGAAATGTTTAATTCTTTTTTAGTTTAATGTTTTGGTGTTGTCCTTTTTGTGTTTGTTTTTTTCAGAGTAGCTGCTCTTACAGTCCATTCTTGGTTAGTTTCCACCATCATTTACCTGATAATCCAGCTCCAGAATCTTGGCTCATTTCCAGCACATACATAGTTTCTGTCCTATTCTGTTTTGAGTCCTTCTGCTCTTTGCATTACCTTTGTGCTGAGATAACCTCCCTTGGATTGTTCCAGAAGTCTCTCTCCTTTCTCTCCCTTCCAGTTCATTCTCCTTTGCTTGAGCATGAACTTGCTCATAATTTGTCACTCCACTTCCCATATTCTTGGTTAGCTCCATGGCCTACCTGCTCCACAGTTCGTTTTAAAGTTTCATCACCAGTGTTTGTCCCCTTTTACACTCCTGCAGTTAAGTTTTCTTCTATTTTTCCAAAGAATGCATGCTGCTGGGCCTTAGTGCCACACACACACACACACACACACACACACACACACACACCCCAGCTCATGCTGCTTGGCCTTTCTCCAGCTATGTTTGTGTAGAGTATGCGTGTGGTGATTAAGCTCCTTAGGAGCTGGATGCTCTGCTCTATCTTTGAGACCTCAGCACCTAATTGTAATGCCCAGCATTTAAGATACGCTCAGGACATGTTTCAAATAATGCTGTTTAAATTCTTTTTGAAGTACTGTCATTGTAACACAACACACCAAGTATTAACTACTCATTTAGTCATTAGTCTTCCAGGGTACCGAGTTATGTTAATTTTTCTCATGCTTCCATGTGATTCTTAATGGAATTTAACTTTTGACTCTTAAAACTTAAATCCCATGGCCTGCTTGCTTTCCTTCATTTCACTGTAGTGCATTGAAGTCATGGGAGATGGATGCCTTAATAATGAACATTTTGAAGAATTAGGAGGAATATTGAAAGCTAAACTCGAAGAACATTTTAAAAATCAAGAATTGCGGCAAGGTAAGTTTTCCACACTTTTATTTCTGAATGTAATCCTTGACCATTTTGGCAATATTTAAAAAGACATTTATTTGGGTGTGTTTTAGTTAAAAGACAAGATGAAGACTATGATGAGCAGGTGGAAGAGTCACTACAAGATGAGGTAAATTATTCCCTTCAGAACCTAATTTATATGATCACGTGCATCTGGAAGATTTTTAAATGCTTAAGTTTCTAGAAAGTTCGTTATCTGACTTGTCATTCTGATGGTAATTATCAGTACTTTCCAGCAGAAGAATCTAACATATATTGCATATACTAATTGAGAGAAATAAGTAATTGAAGTTAGCTTATTTGTGTTTTGGATGTTATGGGAGAGTTTTTGTTGGAGTACCTCACACATAACAGCACTTATAAGTTCACCTAGTATTTTACATACTCCTCTCAGTAACTTTTTATTTGGTGGTGCCTTCAGCATTTTAAAGATAAGTGAACTCAAACTCAGGTGTTAAATGACCAACTGGAGCCACACACAGTTGACAATCTAGGACTTAAGGCCAGATCATTTTGTAACATCAGCTGTCTTTCTACCGTACCACAGAATAATGCAGGTTTTCTTACAAATGCTACACCTAGAGTGGTCGATGTAAGTCATCTTCACCTTGTTACTCCATTTTCTCCTCATTCACCTGTGTATTTAGGGCCCAGAGTGTGGCATGTGGCCATCCTGGTGGACCCATGCTAACATGTGCAGGTCATCCCATTTCTGCGTGAGGTGCTCACATGCTCACACACATTGCTCCCAAGGATGAAATGTAGTAATTGACCCCACATCCTTTCACCAGTCTGCTCCAAACTTAGAAACATTCTTTCAGAAAACAAAAAATAATGCTAAAGTAAAAACACAGAACTTCAGTATTTAAGTACGTTTCCAGAAAACTCTGGGATAAGTACAAATTTGCTCACACCTTTAATCTACCGATAGCAGATAGGAGACGTGACCCCCAATCATCAAGGTTACTGCGGTCTCCAGACTCTTTCCTGTGCCCTGAAGAAGTGATGAGAAATTTCTTAGATCTTTTAAAAAATAAATGTAACTGTTGGTCATAATGGAGATGCTTTTTAATACATATGGGTGTTACGTGTTTTTTTTGTTTTGTTTTTGGTTTTAGGATGATAATGATGTTTATATTCTGACCAAAGTGTCAGACATTTTACACTCAATATTCAGTAGCTACAAGGAAAAGGTGTTACCATGGTTTGAACAGCTGCTTCCGTTAATTGTCAACCTCATTGTAAGTGTTGCCTTTCTTTTACCGTTATTTTAGGTAGTTGCCTGGGATGTTTTCAGTGTAGCACTTGAAAACACACTTTCAGGTTAAAATGGGTCTTAGAAATCATAATTTTCAGAGTAGATCTTTAATTTTATCAAGTTTATTGCATTGCCGTTGATACTTTCTCACTTAATATATGCTTATGGTTGGCTAATTAACTTTTCCGTAGTTCGATTAAATTACAATGTGTTCCAGAGACATACAAATGACTTTTCATTATTTGAGGTTATGTGTGTCCTGCTAAATTAACAAAATGATTACTTTTTTTTAGTGGAACCTAGAGGATTCAGTTAAAATCCTTGTTATGTACAACCAGTAGTCGTTTATTGTGGATGATGGCCTTATGTATTCAGTTTTTAAAATATGCATGAAAAGCAACCAATAGGAGTTTGTCTTGTTTTGGCTTTTAATTTTGCATTGTATTTGGTAATGCAGCACGTTTTTTATAAAGGAAATATACGTATCTTGCTGCTTCTGCTGGTGGTTCTGGTATGTGGTAATGTCATGGTGAGATTCTTTAGAAAATCATACAAAGTCTTTCAAACTTGTACTTCATTAAATCTGTGTTGTAATTTGAGGATTGTTACAAAAAGTGATTATTACTGTGTTGTTTTTCATCGTTTGTAACAGGAATATCCATGTATAAGCTGATAGTCTAGAGAGAATTTTTTTTTTTACATTCTTAATGTACTCCAGTATTCAGAGCTTAAAAGATTATCTCTTTTATAGTGTCCACATAGACCATGGCCAGACAGACAATGGGGATTGTGCATCTTTGATGATGTCATAGAACACTGTAGTCCAGCCTCATTTAAATATGCAGAATATTTCTTAAGGCCGATGCTCCAATATGTATGTGACAACAGCCCAGAAGTCAGGCAAGCAGCTGCGTATGGCCTGGGAGTCATGGCACAGTATGGTGGAGATAACTATCGTCCTTTTTGTACAGGTACTTTCATTTGTTGGTTATAGGCATCCCTTTTATCATTTCCTTCTTCTCTTTTCTACACTTCCAAATATTATATAGCTGTTTTTATTGTATTCTTCCCTTTTTCAAACCTCTCACCTATAGTGCAAATGAATTGGCCTTTATTCTCATAGAAATGGAAATGAAGTTTGGATGAAATCTGAGCCTCACCACTCCTGCCCTCCAGAGTACAGTTCATTCAGGGTTTGGGCATTATACCCCAGCTGCAGCATAGGATTTTTTTTTTCCCCTTAAGATTATATCTATATGGAAGAGTGAGAGCACACATGAGCAGGGGGAGAGACAGAGGGGAAAGAGAGAAGCAGATTCCCCACCCAGCACAGGGGCTCTATTCAGGCACCCCTAGCATAGGACTTTGAAAACATACTGGGGTCCCTGTACGGTTAGTGCAGAAATATAGAGAGGCTTTTAAAGGCTTAAATACCCTGAGGTGAGGACTGTAAATCTGGGGGCTCCCAACTTCGTGTAGTCTTAGTAGAGTGCTGGCACTCCTGGCCGAGTGGGGGCAGCCTGCTGCCTTTCTTTACTCTAGGTCTGGTTCTGCAGCCAAGAGAACAAAACATGTCATGTGTTACACCTTACTAATTCTTCACTATAATTGATACAGTCAAAGCAAAAAAAGAAATTTGGCATAAGAATGTGAGATTTTAACTGACCTTCTTGCAATTGCTTATTTTAGAAGCACTTCCACTGCTGGTAAGAGTTATTCAGTCTGCCGATTCTAAGACCAAAGAAAATGTCAACGCTACAGAGAACTGCATCTCAGCAGTAGGAAAAATTATGAAATTCAAACCGGACTGTGTAAATGTTGAAGAAGTCCTGCCACATTGGTTGTCTTGGCTTCCACTACATGAAGACAAAGAAGAAGCTGTTCAGACTTTCAATTATCTGTGTGACTTGATTGAAAGGTAAGAAAAGGGACAAATAGACCTTATTTTTTTCCTCTTTATTTAAAATAGTGTTTCCTGTGCACAGCCCTCAGATGTTTAAACTGTAGGACAATTAACACTGCCTTACAATTAGATCTAATTTTGACTTTTTTTATGGAATTAAATTCAACAGATAAGGCATTATAGAACATAATGTTTTTAAGAAGGTTCCCTTTTAATGTTGTCATCCACCCCGTTAATCTGGTTTTTATTTGGCTTTAGATTTTTTGAAATTTCAGCTTTACTGAGGTATGATTGACATACATCACTTATTAGTAGAATAAGATTAAAGTAGGTTTGTTGTTCATGCCATTATTTGACCCTCTTAAATTCTGGGTTTTTTCTTTGGATTCAAGAATCAGCAGTATAAGGAAAGTATTCCAGACTGGTAATCAAAATCTGGCCTTGGGCTCTGGCAATATTAGTGCTCTTTTGTGTTCATGAGGATATCAAAGAATTGCAACAACCTGGAGGCTATAGAAGCTATCAAATCAAAGGCGTGTTCTTTGGTTATCTGTTTTTCTATATCCAAGTTCTAAATATTAATCAGATCTAGGCTCTGTCGCTGCTTTTATTCATGAATAGCTCCAAGAGCCACAACTACTCTCCTGGAATTTGTAGAAATAGGCCAGCAAGTGTATTCCATCGTGCCTGTTTCAGTTCAAGTTTGCACAAATGTTGTGTTTGAGTGTTCCCATGGAGAACTATCATTAAGGGATGTGATAGCCATCCTGGAGACTGTACACTCCTTATCTGCTCCTGTCTCTGAAGCCACCAGGTCTCCATCATTCTGTTTGATCATCTCATCTCCCTTGGAAATGACTTCTGAAAGTTTCTTAATGAAAGACTAGAATTCCAGTTAAATTTACTATTATGCTTCTTTCCATTAAACTTGCTTAAAGTTTATTTCCCAGATTACTCTTGAAATGCCCCTAAATCCTTTTGAACTTCAAATTTATTTGGAAACCACTTTCCCACGTGTAAGTAAAATACATGTTAAGAAGTTTATTCTTAGTAAAGCTTTTTTTTCCCCCTTAAATAAGTTACAAATTATTTATAAAGCACTTAGAACGTTCTATTCTTTTTTGGCCCTTAAAACAAACCTGAAAGATGAGTCAAGTATTTTGTTCTTAATTTACATGGGAAAGCACTGAAGAGCTAATAAATAAAATTAGCTGTTTTTACTCCCACTGAATTTGATTTTAGTGAATGCATAATAATCTTATAAAAACTTTGTAACAAAATTCCATGTTGGAGGAAGCATGTAGGAAAGTATGAGTGCTTGAGTGATTTCTCCTTATAATTTTCATTTATAATTGCTTTATTCTCTTTGGTCAGTAATCACCCCATCGTTCTTGGCCCAAACAATACCAATCTGCCCAAAATATTCAGTATAATTGCAGAAGGAGAAATGCATGAGGCAATTAAACATGAAGATCCTTGTGCCAAACGTCTGGCTAATGTAGTTCGTCAAGTACAGGTAAGCTGTTTTGCTTAAATTGGGGAAGAGGAAATAAAATAGTTTTTTGGGAGGTGTTTATGGTTTTTTTTTTCCTGTATTAAAAAAAAAAAGAAATAGGTACCAGTTTTCATTTTTATATTCTTTGTCTCTGAGTTTCAAATTAATATAAAATCTGTCTATATGTTCTCATTTTTTTTATTACCACTAAAATATTTGTCCTAAACTTGAGACATTTTGAACCTTGCAATTGGTACTTACTCACACATACATGTCTTCTAGGGGTTTTTTGCATTTACTCAAATAAAAAAAGAGATTTTAATAGTAAATAAGCCGTCAGCTACCAAAATCTTTTCAATGATTTATGCTTCCTGAATTCTAATGTATTGTTTACTTGACAGTGTTCTCTATCTAGTGTAGCTTTATCAGGTCAGATTGAATGAAGAAAACTTAGAGTAAATGAACTTTAAATAAATGGAACCAGGTGTCTTGCTTTTATAATGATAATCATGAAACTACCTCAGAAGAAAGTATTTGGCATTATTATAGTCTACCTAATGATGATTAGTAAAATCCTTCCAGATGACCATTTCACTGAATCTAAATCTATGAAACTGTTTTTTCCTAGACTTCTGGAGGATTGTGGACCGAGTGCATAGCACAGCTCAGTCCTGAGCAGCAGGCAGCCATACAGGAACTCCTGAACTCTGCCTGAGGGCCTTAATATCACCACCAGAAAACTAACTCCAAATAAACGTTTACCCTTTTGTTTAGGTTTCTTTGTTTTGTTTTTGAGCAAAAGAGGACGGTAGAGTTGTGTTGTCTAGGCCATTCTTCTGCAAAGCTCCAAGAGTGGGAAGAGAAGCACTGGGTTTCAGAGTGGTGTTTGAAAGGATTTCTATCGTACCACTGAAGAGGTTCCCCGTAAGCCCTACGGTAGCACTGAAGAGTATTTTTCTATTGGTGATAAGCCACTCACGTGAAGGTGAAAGGGAAGTAAAATTAAGTTTTCTCATTAGACATAATGAAATTTAAGACAAAACAGCTTTAAGATCAGCTATTCAGCATAGATGTGTGTTAAAACAATTTGCTCTACACCTAGTGTTAATTTTATTAATTGGAGTGTGAGTCTTTCTCAAGGGTAGAAAGAAGCCTTCTACCCAACAAACTAGTAGATCTAAAAATTGAAAAAAGAAAAAAAAAGCTGAAGACAAAAACAAGCATGAAGATGTCATATTTGATGTCACTTTCGGGTTTTTCCCCAAAAGGCTGATGCAGTGACTCAATTTGGAAAGCTTTCAGCTTCCAGTCCTTGAATGTGAAGTGTCGTTGGCATGTCTGGCAGTAGTCTCTCATTCACTCCTCAATAAACAACATTGAAATACGAAAGAAGTTTGTGTAAAAATTCAGTACTGTCTGGCTTTGATTCATTTAATGTTTTTAATATAAGAATAAGCTAATATTTTTTTAGAGTAGTAACTATGGCTTTGAGTGTTTTCTTTTCCCCCAGTATTTTCCTTGTGCAGTTTGAACTTTAAAAGCATCTAGTTTTTACCATTTTCCACTTTAATTTAAGCTAAGTTATATATCTATTCCTTCATGATTGGTATCCTTTTAAGGCTTGCAAATTTTGACCAATAGTTTTTTTTAAATTAGGATCGTTCTGGTAGATAAAAAAGATTTGGCTTAGTATTTTCACTGCAAATTATAATTGATATGGAGCCACACACAACTTTCAAACTTTTAATTTTATGATAAATATTATGCCTAAAATTATTTACTGGTAAATTCAGGAAAATGTGTGAATTTTTTTTTCTTTGTGTGTTAACCTCATACCAGTAAATGACTTGCTGTTGTTTCTTTACATAATTTTTCTAAGGGGTCTTAGTAGATTTCTGTTGAAACTTCAGTGTTAACATTTTTATAGTTTGTACTAAATTTAACCGTGATACAAAAATGAATTTTATGCATTAGATCAGAATTTAAAATTAAAGATTTTTTCTTTAAGTGATTTGCATTACTTTATTAAAACTAAATCTGAAATGGAATAGAAAAAATGAATTATCTTAAGATGGTTCACTTGGTAGCAGATACCATACCTTCAAATACATTTTCAGTTTTCAGCACAACATTGGTAGCCCGGAGAAGCTTCAGTAACTGGCAGAACAACGTTGAATGACTTCACCAGCATAGACATTGCTTTCAGTGGGCACCTCAACTGTTTTGTAATGTGTGGGGAGCAATGTTTGGAGCTACTTTATACCCTGTATTTCTGTTGGAGTAAAATGTGTCGAGACAACTTCTTTGTGCTTTCTTACATAGAGTTTGAAAAGCCAGTTTGTGTACTGATGCCTATCACAGTTTCACTTTTGTTTTTAATTTAAATTATTACTACACTTAAAACTAAAAATGTGGCACACTTGCCTGAATTGAGATGGAAGTGTGGTTGGAGAATGGCTGCAGACTTGTGGAGAATCTAGTGTCTGCAGAGTTCTGTGCTAACCACTTAGGAATATGACTCTCATAGCTTCTGGTTTAATTAAACATTATGGGAAAGTCATAAAATGGACGAGTGAAGAGTGGGTAAGATCCCTGAAGGAAGAAATAAAAGGGTACAAATCCACCTTTCTGGATAAATGTAGAGAAACATGTCATTGAAATTGAATTCATCAGGAAAGGTTGGTATTGAAGGCCGCTCATGTGACATGATCCTGAAATCCAGGACTCCTAACTAATTGTGATATGTTCATGAACTAGCAGTTCTTTGGAATTATCTGGGGAAACATTTTTAATACCTCATTTTGTCTACACAAGATGAAAATTCATGTTTTTTCCTTTTGTACCAAATTTAGTTGCCTAGTGGCCTTGTGTGTCAACCAGTAATGGTATATTTATGAATCCAAGCTATTTCTGGAAGGAAATAATGTGTGTGGCTCTTAACATTTTCTGGGTATTTTGTAACAAAGGATTAAGTTAAGTGCACAAGTGTTAGAAATTTGTAGCAAAACCCATTTGGAGTATTTTTTTAATGCTGTAAATTTAAAGAAAAGTAAATTGTCTTAAAGCTAATTTGACACTTCTGTAATGGGAGGCAACTTTATCATGACTCTGGAGTTGTAGTTTGGCTAACAGAACCATCACAAAATACATAAGCAAATAAACATTCTTGATGCACCTGGTCTCATAATAAATAAAGGGGGGGTGCATACTTAATAGTGGTGTGAGCATTATATTTTTTGATCTAATCTTGAATGATTGCCTATTCGGAATTTTAAGCAATTTGAAATACTGAGGGGATAGCTAAATGTTTTTAGTGTGGCTTCATTCTGCCTATGAATACTGTATCAAACAATTTTTTGGTTCCTGTCTTGTTCCATAGAAATGACTTTGCTCCTTGTGTCCCTCTTTGCTTCAAAGGAGTGATGGCCAAGACCTGCCATCTTTCATTTCCTTCACTCCAAATGTTATGAGTACCACTGTTTAAGAATGAATAACCTGCAAGGAGTAGGCCTAGATTTTTATTTCCAACACTTGAACTTTTTTTTTTTTTTTTTTAAGATTTTATTTGAGAGAGAGAAAGAGCACAAGCAGGGGGAGAGGGAGAAGTAGGCATCCTGCTGAGCAGGGAGCCCAATGTGAGGTTCAATCCCAAGATCCTGGCATCATGACATGAGGAAGGCAGACGCTTAACCGACTGAGCCGCCCGGGCCTCCAACATTTGAACTTCTGCAGCTCAGGAGCAGGGGTAACTAAAGTCATCCTGGACCCGACTGCTTTCCCCTTTTTTATACACAGCCCTATAATCCTGTCACTAACTTGACCATATTTGACCTAATTCTATTATGTATTTTGTTCATTTGAATGGACAGATACTAACTCTGAAAAGAAATTATAGCTCGTTTGTTACTCTGTAAAAAATGAATCCAAAAGCAGTGCAATGTATGATTTTTATGCAAAACAAGTCTCAGTTCTAGTTAAGGCAGCAGAGTGTACTTCTGAAATGTGTTCCTTGAGAATTCTGGATCTTTCATTGTTTTCTTCTGGTCTATACATTTCTGTCTTCTAGACTAGCATTCAGATTGTGATGGAAATCTAGATTGTGTGTTTGCTGTGGATTAGGAATTAGTTCCCTGTGTTCCGGAGGCTCTGTGACAGTTGAGTAGAAAATGTGTAAGTTTTGAATTGCAGCCTGACAACAATATGGGTCTTAAAGCACACCTTGAAAGAAAGATCATGGTGCTGAGTGATGAAAATCAAGGGTCAGCAAACATTTTCTAAAGGGCAGTAAATGTGTTAGGCTTTGCAAGCCCTGGAGTCTGTTAAAGCTACTCCCTTGCCATTCTAACGCCAGAGCAGCCACAGAGGATTCTGAACCAAAGGATGTGGCCGTGTCCCATCAGTCTACAAAAACACTGGCTGTGGGACACCTGGGTGGCTCAGCGGTTGAGCGTCTGCCTTTGGCGCTCAGGGCGTGATCTGGAGACCTAGGATTGAGTCCCACATCAGGCTCCCTGCATGGAGCCTGCTTCTCCCTCTGCCTGTGTCTGTACCGCGCCCCCCCCCCCCCCCCCGTCTCATGAATAAATAAAATCTTTAAAAAAAACCCACTGTGGTTTGCTGACCCCTGATTAAAGTCACTGCCTGGGTTTAAAAATATGAGTGTTGACAGCATGGGTGGGCAGATTTAACCTCTGTACCTTAGTTGCCTTGTCTAAGGTAGAAATGATCGTGCACACGGTTTAGCCGCAGCTACTTCCTAGTCTGAGCCGTTGCGAGCCCATCCACCGCTGCCTTTGTGCTCCCTTTTAACTGTTCGACAGCACCTACCACATGAGGCTTGCAGTATGGACAAAACCTGTGGAAGCACTGGGGACAGTGCCTAGTAGGGCAGGGTCGCTACTTGAGTACACGTCTGAAGAGACAATTTGGGCAGGATCTGCTTTTACAACTAGTTAACTAGTTATTTCCTCTGGGAAATGGAAGTAGGATTTACCAACAAGAATCCAGCCAAGAATGTTACTAAGCTATGTAACAAAAATTGACCCCAGTACAAGTGCTGAGCAAAACATGGTCAGCCTTCAGTTAGGGGACACGTAATTCCATAACAAGGAAAAGTAGAGGGTGCACAGTGGAGAATTGGGAGAAATCCGAGAAATACCATAGTAAATAATGCAGTGTGCAAACACTGGCCTCAAATGGAGTTGGGCATTTAGCAAACTGTACCGTAGACACTAAAATTGTGCCCACTCCTGGCACCCGGGTGGCTCGGTTGGTGTCCAGCTCTTGCTGTCAGCTCACGTCATGACTGGGGTCTCTCCCTCTGCTCCAACACCCGTGCATGCTCTCTCTCTAAAACAGATAAATCTTAAAAACATCTATGCCCATTCCTGGTCACTGGAAAACCCTCCTGGAGCTGAGGCTTTCAGTCTAGGCTTGCCACCACAGCTGGGGTTGCGCCAGAGTGTGGCCCAGGGTACGGAACCAGGATGGGCTACCTCGCAGGTGAAGGAGCCAGGCAGCCTGTTGGTCGGGTCTCCACGCCCTCTCCCCACAGCTGCCCCTGGCTCCTGCCTAGGGCGGGTATTACCATGAAGTCACAATTAGGTGACAGTGGAAAAGAATGTGCCAAGTGTCTTGTAGCCCATTTAGAAACCTGGTCTCAGTCCCCAGATGCAGCTAACTCTTGTGTCAGCATAGGTAGAAACCTGGTGGGGCCAGCAGCCTTTGTGTGTTTCTGTCCCAGCTGTACACGGCTGCCACTTTACCACTTTATTTCACAGTCCCAGGTTTTCTCAAACTCCTGTACTCTTGACCTCAGCTGCCATGTTTTCTGACATTTTAAATACTTGGCCTTTAAAATATTTATAGGGGGTGGCTCAGCAGTTTAGCGCCTGCCTTTGGCCCAGGGTGTGATCCTGGAGACCCAGGATCGAGTCCCACGTCAGGTTCCCTGCGTGGAGCCTGCTTCTCCCTCTGCCTGTGTCTTTGCTACTCTCTCTCTGTCTCTCATGAGTGAATAAATAAAATCTTAAAAAAAAAAAAAAAAAGTCAAAAAGAAAAGTAAAAATATAGCAACACCGATGTCAGGCATTATAAAATGGATTGAAATTATAACTAATCGTTTAAAGAGCGGTGACTCCTGAATAGCAGTAGGAAGGATTCCGAGGCTCAATGAAGGTGGCATTTGGAGATACTAAGGGGCCTCCCTGATGCTCAATGGAGATGGCCCCTTGCTCTCCTGAGATGGAAGCCATGAGGTCTCTGTCAGCAGAGACCGTGAGTGGAAGGCCTCGCACCAGCCTTCAGCGATCCCACTCACCCCAAAGCTCCTTGCAGAGGCCAGCCCCCAGAAGTCATTCCTGGAGGCTGGGAGCCGGCCAGTGGGACCCGGTTCCACCCTGCCATCTGGCTCCCATCCCCAGCCCCAATTTCCTGGGAAAGGTGTCCTGGCCCCACCGGCTTCCCGCTCACTTGAAAACTTTTCAGACCTGCCGATAAGGGGCCGTTTCCCTTCATCCCCACTCCACATTGTTGTAATAGACCATTTTGTTTCTTGCCTGGCCCTGTTTTCTTTGCAGACATCCCCTCCTGGCCTTTACCTGAGCTAACTGGAATGGATGACATTGTTTCCAAATAGTTTCTCTTGGGCGCTCCAAAGGCTTCCTCTGATTTGTGTGTGGTGGAGAGCGCTGGGGACAGTTGAGTGGAAGGATGTAACCAAAGCGCTGGGGGGTGTGGGGGTGAGGATTCAGGGTAGCCTTACTGTGACAGCTCCGCCCAGGCCCTGGGGATCAGCCCCTAATCGGTCCAGGCAAACATTCCAAAAGCAACCAAGATTGAAAACCTGATAATCTGAGCTTTCTGCTTCAGAACTCATCTGAACATTTTGCGGAAAATATTTCCATTATTTATAAAAAGTTCCTTGACATCTTTTCTGAAACAGATGGCAATGGATAAGTAAGGACTGCTCTCTTCCTTAGTTCGTATATGGATATTTTCAGAAAAGGCTCAAATTCTGCGGTGTCTTAATTTAAAAAAATTATTTAACTTTTTACACAAATGGCCACTTGTACCTGGCTTAAAATTCAAGATTTATACCTTATTCCGGGAAAAGTCTCTTTTCACTCTTGTGCCTCGGCTAGCACCTTTCAGCTTTCCTTCTGAAAGAAAAATTCAGACTAGGTCCCAACAGAACATTTTTGCTGTGTAATTCATAACCTTCTGGAAGAAAATTAGCATTCCTGATGAAAAGCCTATGTGTCTTTCTGATGGACATGGTTGGGTTAAAAGCTATTCTAAGAGGGGTGCCCAGCCAGCTCAGTGAGTAGAGTGTGCAACTCTTCATCTCAGGGTTGTGAGTTCAAGTTCCACATTGGCTATTCAGATTACTTAAAAAAAAAAAATTGAAATGTATTTCTAAAAAAATCAAACTGTTCTGAGAAACTACCCACCTATCTAGTTAACCCAGCCTGAACTCTTACCAGACATTTGGTTTTTTGTTACTGTTTTTTTTTTTCGATAAGTGGTTATCTAACCTTCTAACCCCCATTTTTTTTTTTTTTTTTTTTTTTTTTTTGGTTTCTAAATGCCTCTGCTATGAAAGAAATCTTTGAAATTGCCCTGCTCAAGGTCTGTGTTCCTGCAGGAAACTTATACTAAAGTTCCAACATACTAAATTATCTGAAAAGGATTTTTTTAAACACCTTCCCCAGAAGGAAAGATTATCTATTCGTATGTATCCTCCCAGGGCGATAAATATTTAAATGGCTTTTTCGAATAAAAGTTACACCGTTTTGGCTAGAAATTATCAATAACATCTCTTAATGGTGGAGGTTAAACATCTTTTGCTTTTTAAATTGATATGTTCAGTATTGGTTATCATCAAATTCTTAAAACTAGATCATCACATTTAGAATCTTGTTTTGTCTTAAACTAAGTGGCATCTTGCTAAATATCTTTTTAGTACTAAATCAGCATAGAAAGTCTCTCTTTAGGGGAACCCCTGGTGGCTCAGCGGTTTAGTGCCTGCCTTCAGCCCAGGGCATGATCCTGGAGTCTTGGGATCAAGTCCCACATCGGGCTCCCGGCATGGAGCCTGCTTCTCTCTGCCTATGTCTCTGCCTCTCTCTGTATTGTCTCTCATAAGTAAATAAATAACATGTTTAAAAAAAAAAAAGTCCCTCTTTAGGGAGCATATTTTCAAGTATGCATTTTGATAAAATGATGATCTTTACTAGCATTTATTTCATTTTATTTCGGGAACGGCTGAGTGGCTCAGCCATTGAGCATCTGCCTTCAGCCCAGGGTATGATCCTAGGGACCCAAGATCGAATCCCACATTGGGCTTGCTGCATGGAGTCTGCTTCTCCCTCTGCCTGTGTCTCTGCCTCTCTCTCTCTCTCTCTCTCTCTGTGTGTCTCTCATGAATAAATAAATAAAATCTTTAAAAAAATAAAAACAAGTCTGTGAGTTGATTTTTAAAATGATAATGTGGGGCACCTGGGTGGCTCAGTAGTTGAGCATCGGGCACCATTGCTGCGAGGGTACCGCAAAGATCATGTAGATGGTAAGACTGAAGTCGAATCTTTGAGATACTTTTTCTGAACCGAGGTTCCCAATGCAACCCTACAGGATCTGCAAGTTCTGTTCTCAGGGATAAGAGATGCAATTGCCCCGAGTCACGTCAGGTTAGACAAACAGAACTTGGCAAGAGTATGGCTCGGCCAACACGCTCGTAGGCATGAACCAGAAACTAAAGAGCTGTACAGGTTTGGGAGGTTTCAAATTTTATTTCAAAACAATTTCAAATTCATAGGGAAGCGTAAGAAATAGCACAAACAACTCCCACATATCCTTCCTACAGATTCGAGGGTCCAGCCTGGTGGGTTCAACGGGACCCCACGTACCCCTGATGTCGCCTCTTCCCAGGTTCCCATGCACCGAGCCCCACTCTGTTCCTTGACTGTAAACCCCCACTGGTCCTTGTTGGGGTGACAGGTGAGCCCCACTGCCCTGGACCCACACCTATCACAATGCCCACCCCACCCTCACCCCTTTCTTTTTAAGATTTTATTTATTTATTCATGAGAGAGAGAGAGGCAGAGGGAGAAGCAGGCTCCATGCACCGGGAGCCCGACGTGGGACTCGATCCCGGGTCTCCAGGATCACGCCCTGGGCCGAAGGCAGGTGCTAAACCGCTGCGCCACCCGGGCTGCCCTCGAACCATCTTTCTTTAGCCAAAGCCACAGAATCCTACCCCTGGGTTCCCTTGTATTGCAGCACGCACCTCCTAAGGACAACGACGTGCGCGTCCATAGCACCGGACCCCCACGGTCGGGGACCTGCCCGGCTCGCCCCTGGCACCTGCTGCAACACCCAGGCTGGACGTTCCCCAGCGGGCGCGGGCGCGGGCATCCCCCGGCTGTGTGCGCCGCCGCCTCGGCAGGCGTCCGAGGGATGGGCGAGCCTGGTGGGGTCCCGCAGGGCTTCCCGGCCGCCTTGCCCCCGGGTCGTCGAGGTTGACCACCTTAGCTGTTTTCAAAGGTGCGGTCGGTAGCGCGAAGGGCATTTACGGTGGTGCAGCACCTGCGCCCCGGGGCTCGGCGCCGAGACCCGCCTCCCAAGGGCGAGGGGTTCGAACCCTACCTCGGCCCCACGAAGAGCAGGTGCTCCACGAGCTCCCGCCGGGAGGGGGGATGGAGAGCGGGAGCCCGAGTCAGACTGAAGGACTGCGGGTTTCTCCTGGGAGGACCTGCTGGAGGACCAAGCGCGCGCTTGGAAGGCGTTTGAATTGCACAGACGCTGTTTATTAAGTGGGGGGATCTGGAACCCGTGCTTGGCACCCGCTAGCTTCCTACCTCAGTTTGCTCGCTGGGAGATGGGGAAGTGCATACCTACCCTGCAGGGCTGCGGCGATTGCGATTGCGATTGCTTAGCGAGGTCAGGAGCGCACCCTGGGCCCTGCCTTCCCCCTGCACCCCTGCCTGGCTCCCCCGCCCTCCGCAGGCCCCTCATGCCTAGTACGATTCTGAAAAACTCTTCTATCTCAGTACAAAACAGAGTTCAGGGGCGCCTGGGTGGCCCAGTGGTTGAGCATCTGCCTTTGGCTCAGGTCATGATCCCGGGGTCCTGGGATCCAGCCCTGCATTGGACTCCCCCTAGGGAGCCTGCTTCTCCCTCTGCCTGTGTCTCTACCTCTCTCTCTCTCTGTGTCTCTCATGAATAAGTAAATAAAATATTAAAAAAAAAAAAACAAAAACAAAAATAGGGCAGCCTGGGTGGCTCAGTGGTTTAGCGCGGCCTTCATTCAGCCTGGGGTGTGATCCTGGAGACTCAGGATCTAGTCCAATGTAGGCCTTCTTGCATGGAGCCTGCTTCTCCCTCTGCCTGTGTCTCTGCCTGCCTCTCTCTCTCTCTCTCTCTCTCTGTCTCTCATGAATAAATAAATAATTTAAAAAACAAAACCAGAGTTGGTAGGTTGATGATAGACACAGTGAGACATTAATCAAGATGGAATTTGTGACTCATTTATACTGTGAGTATCCTACAACCTAAGAATATCAGATATTCGAAAAAAGGTTTTGCTCTTGACCTTAAAATGTATGCAAAATATATCTTTTAATTATGTATCTTAAAGATTCATCATCCTGAATGATGCTAGTTTGAAGTAAATGGCCACCTCACAAAGTAAGTGGAAGATAATATTACTGTCTTTTAATAACTGAGACTATCATTTTACATTATGAGCAGTTTACGTGTGATTCTTATATTCTGTTTTGGGTGGTATTTTTGGTTATTTAAAAATTTGTCTTTCTAGAGAAAAATCTGAGAACCTTGAGGGGGCAGCAGAGGAACATCATGACTTTGAAAGTTAAAGAACAATGAGTTTCATCATTTGGGGGAAGGAATACTAACCTGTATTGAAGCTGTTTCTAAAGAAATTATCAATTCTAGGGGCACCTGGGTGG
Organism: Canis lupus familiaris; assembly: GCF_011100685.1. Taxonomy (NCBI): domain Eukaryota; kingdom Metazoa; phylum Chordata; class Mammalia; order Carnivora; family Canidae; genus Canis; species Canis lupus. Next base: position 48,352,491 of record NC_049243.1, read on the forward strand.
CTCAGTTGCTGAAGCGCCCGCCTTCAGCTCAGGTCATGATCCCAGGGTTCTGGGATCAAGCCTCATGTTGGGCTCCCTGCTCAGTGGGGAGTCTGCTTCTCCCTCTCCCTCTGACCCCGCCCATTCGTGCTCTCTCTCTCTCTCAAAATAAATGAATAAAATTTTTGGAAAAAAACATACCAACTCTATTAGAAATACCTCAACACGGGGCTTTTGGCTGCCATTTCCTGTTGCTGGTCAGACTTCTACTTTCATCCTTCCAAGACCAACTTTGAGAGCATAAGTAGACAAGAAATACAGGTTATTGTGAATAATTAGAGCCCTTGGGGAAAAAGGACAGCAGATAATTCTCAAGTGGAATAGTTCTATCCTGGGTTAATCGTCACTGTGGGGCAGCCCGGGTGGCCCAGCGGTTTAGCACTGCCTTCAGCCCAGGGCGTGATCCTGGAGACCCGGGATTGAGTCCCACGTCGGGCTCCCTGCATGCAGCCTGCTTCTCCCTCTGCCTGTGTCTCTGCCTCTCTCTCTCATTCTTTCTGCATGCCTCTCATGAATAAATAAATAAAATCTTTAAAAAAAATTGTCACTGTGTTTGGATTGTATTATCTTTTCTGATCCTCTTCCATTGTTGGGACAAATAATCCGATTAACAACATAAACTTGATAAAGCTTGAGACCTGAACTGCTATTTATGTAAATTTATTTTGAAAATTTTCCACATTGGAGGATTTTTTTCAAAACCCTTTCCAGGGGATCCCTGGGTGGCTCAGTGGTTGAGCACCTGCCTTCAGCCCAGGGCGTGATCCTGGAGACCCCGGGATTGAGTCCCTGCGTGGAGCCTGCTTCTCCCTCTGCCTGTGTCTCTGCCTCTCTCTCTCTCTCTCTCTGTGTGTCTCTCATGAATAAATAAATAAAATCTTAAAAAAAAAAACCTTTCCATATTGTCAGTACATGATAAATGCCAACTAATTATTTGACTTTTAATAAATATACAGCAAATAATTCATTGCTGTCTGATATCTAGCATCATTCTTTAGAGCAATGTTTAGATCACAGCTTGTACCTATTCCCATCAGAATTATGGCCTGGTACAATACAGTTGTATAAATAAGAAGTTGGAGAAGCCATGAGAGTTTTATGATAAAAATAATAGCATAGTAGGATTAAGGGAATCATAGAAGATAAATATTAGAAAATATGAAAACTAGCATGTGCTACCTTAAAATACAGGTTAAGCTAGCTCTATGTACTTAAATCATTTTTGAAAAGGAATATATGTACCAGATGGTGAATACTTTTTACATTGTTATTTATTTGTTATTTATCTCCAGGGGGATAAAACAATAGCCCCTCTATATGGTAAAAACACACCATTTTGACATAACCCTGGATTTGTTCAATTCTGTCCTTCATCATCAGTGGCCAATATGAACACACCTAATTCTCCCACACTAAGCAGTCAACATGAATGCTCAATTTATTAATGTCTGTGCATGAGCAAAGCTTGTGTGTACTAAAATATGAGGTGGCTAATGACATTGAATATCTTTTCTTTTTTTTAAAAAAAGATTTTATTTATTTATTCATGATAGATATAGGGAGAGTGAGAGGCAGAGACACAGGCAGAGGGAGAAACAGGCTCCATGCCAGGAGCCCGATGCGGGACTCGATCCAGGGACTCCAGAATCGCGCCCTGGGCCAAAGGCAGGCGCTAAACCTCTGAGCCACCCAGGGACCCCCTGAATATCTTTTCATGTTCTTATTTGCCATTCATACTCCTGTTTGGTGAAACATCCATTTATATCTTTTGCCTATTTTACAATCGTTAATTTGTCTGGTTTCTTTTACTGTCACGTTTTGAGAGCTCTTTATATATTACAGGCATAAGGTCTTTGTGGGACAGATGATTTGCAAATACTCTTCCCAGCCAAGAGCTTATCTTTTACCATCTTCAAAGGGTCTTGGCAGCACAAAGCAGGATAGGATCTGTATGCTGAAAATCACAATATGTGGACGAAATAAAATCCCCTAAATAGATAGAGAGGTATTAGGTACCAATGAATTGGAAGACTCACCATTGGAAAGATATCCATTCACCCCAAAATGTCTATAGATTCAACATAGTTCCCATAAAAATCTCAGTAATATTTTTTTTGCAGATATAGATAATCCAATTCTAAAGTTTATATGGAAAGGCAAAGGAACTACACTAGCCAACACGACTTTGAAAAAGAAGAATTCAGTGGGAGGAAATATATTACCTGATTAAGACAGTATATAGTCTTAGTAACCAAGACAGCATTGTACTAAAGAGGAAAAGGCACATAGATCAACGGAAGAGAAAAGAGAAGCTAAAAATAGATCAGTGCATATGTCCAATTAATTTTTAGGAAAGGTACAGGGATGCCTGGGTGGCTTAGCAGTTGGGCATCTGCCTTTGGCTCAGGATGTGATCCCAGAATTCTGGGTCAAGTCCCACACTGGGCTCCCTGCGAGGAGCCTGCTTCTCCCTCTGCCTGTGTCTCTCCCTCTCTCTCTGTCTCTCATGAATAAATAAATACATCTTAAAAAAATAAATAAATAATTTTTAAAAAGAAAGGTACAAATCAGTTCAATGGAAGAAGGACAGTGTTTTCAACAAAAGATGCTGGAAAATTGGACATCCAGAGACAAAAAAAAATGAAATTCAATCTAAAACTGTCGCTGAAAACAAAAATTAATTCAAAAATGGATCATGACTTTAAATGCAAAATATAAAGCTCTAACACTTGTAGAAGACAACTTAGGAAAAAGTCTTTGGATCCTAGAGCTAGGCAAAGAGTTCTTAGATATGACATCAAAAGCACAAACCATAAAAAAAATCTTTTAATAAATTAAATCTCATTAAAATTTTTGTGTCCATCTCTTTTTGATGAGCCATTCTTTCTCCCTCCCTCCCTAGATACGGGAGATGCCATTTTCTTAAATGATTCCATCTTTATGGCTACAAGGGATGGAACATTTGACCCAAGCTGACCAGTTGACATACCTAGTCTCCTGGTCATGGGAATTGGTGGGAAACATGAACACATGATGCAAATCAGGCTAATCAGACTTTTCTTGGGATTTTTCTGTCCGGGGCCTGGGAGAGTGAGCCTTCTTTCTTCTCCAACACTGGGATATGAGGATAGAAGCCCATGAAGGTCACTGGTAATGACGTGATAGCAGGTGTGCACTGGGAAAGCATGCCAAGGAAAGCAGAGTGACCAGTTTCATATGTTGTTATGTCAAGGCACCAGCCCTAACAGACCCCACCACCTCCCCAGGGCTGAGGGAAGGGGTGCCACCGCCCACCTATAACCCACGCACAGTATCCTGTTTGGGAAGCTCTGCCATAGCCCACAAGTCCCCCGTTCTTCGCATGGGCTGTTTGAGTTGGGTTTTTGTCACTTGCAAAGAAAGGAATTCTGACTAATTTGAAGCAAACCTAGTTTGAAGACCCAAGACCATCTGGTTTCAAAGGCTGTGCTTTTTACCAACATATGACATACTGCCCCCCACCATGGGCACCCTCTTCTTGTTGAAATTATACTTCCCAGAGACACATTTTCTTCGGAAACTCTCCCATTTGGAAGAATCATCAATTGTATGTCCATCGTGGCTTCTACTACCTTTTCAACTACGCTGAATGCTCCTCTTTGTAAAGGACATTGAGATTCAGCAAACTTGTCTACACTGTGCCAGCTTTCTCAAGGCTATTTTTTTTAAGATTTTATTTATTTACTTGACAGAGAGAAAGCACAAGAGGGAGGGGGAGAAGGAGGCTTCCCACCCAGCAGGAAGCCCAACATGGGGCTTGATCCAAAGCCTGAGCCGAAGGCAGACACTTAACCGACTGAGCCACCCAGGCATCCCTCATGATTTTTTCACTTAATACTCAAGTATCCTGTAATGTTATGGTCTTTGAGTTTCATCAATATCAATGAGGAAGCCGAGGCTGAAGGTAAGTAAAGGATTGGTCTGAGGCCAAAGGCAATTTTCATGCCACTGAAATTGCCGTGTCCCTGTGAACACTGCCCTTAATGAGCTCTGAGAATTTATGCCTACCCTAGTGCCTTTCCCTTTTTTTTCTTTTTTTGAATTAAAAAACTTCCTCTTGAGCCCTCCTGTATTGCTGGTGGGAATGCAAAATGGCTCCTCCACTGTGGAAAACAGTTGGATAGCTCCTTACAAATTAAACATAGAATTACCATATGATCCAGCAATTCCACTCCTAGGTATGTACCCCAAAGAATTGAAAGCAATTACTCAAACAAATACATGGACATACATGTTCAAAGCAGCCCTCTTCCCAGCTAGAAGGTAGAAACATCGCAAATGTCCATCAATGAATGAATGGATAAATCAATTGATATATAGTCATACCCCACTAATACATTACCCTAAATAATGGAATATTGTTTAGCCATGGACAGAAATAAAGTATTGATCCATGCTACAACATGGATGAATTTCAAAAACATGCTGGCTGAAAGAAGCCAGACACAAACGCCCGAATATTGTATAATTCCATTTATATGAAATACTTAGAATAGGTAAATCCATAGAGACAAAATGCAGATTGGTGGTTGCCAGTGGCTGGGGGAGAGAGAGAAATAGGGAGAAACTGCTTAATGGATACAGAGCTTTATTTTGGAGTGATGGAAATGTGTGGCAACCAGAGAGAGGTGTGAACGCACAACATGGATGTGCTAAATGTCACTGAACTTTTCACGTTAGAATGCCTCATTTTATGTCATGTGAACTTCACTTGAATCAAATTTTTAAAGTTCTCCTACACAATACATATCATTACACCAAAGGGAGTGAAATCTGCAATTGTCATCATACTATACTATGCTGGTTAATTTGATGCTTCAGTTTGACTGGGTTGGGGACACCCAGACAGCAGATAGAACATGGTTTCTAGGTGTGTCTGTGAGGATGTCTCGGGGAGAGATTAGCCTTTGAATTGGTAGACTGAGTAAAAAAGATCTGCCCTCATCAATACAGGACGGCATCATCCCCTTCCCTGAGGACCTGAATAGAACAATAAGGCAAAAGAAGAGAAATTTGCTCTCTATTTGAACTAGAACGTCCATCTTCTCCTCCCGTCCAACACTGGCACCCCTGGTTCTCAGACCTTTGGACTTGGACTGAATTATACCACCAGCTCTTCTTTTTTTTTTCTTTTTTAATATTTATTTATTTATTTGATAGAGAGAGCACTCATGGCAGGGGGAGAAGCAGAGGAAGAGGGATTCTTTTTTTTTTTTTTTAAGATTTTTATTTATTTATTCATGAGAGATAGAGAGAGAGAGGCATAGGGAGAAGCAGGCTCCATGCAGGGAGCCCGATGTGGGACTTGATACCAGGACTCCAGGATCACGCCCTGGGCTGAAGGCAGGTGCTAAACCACTGAGCCACCCAGGGAATCCCCAGGAGAGGGATTCTTAAGCAGACTGTGCTGAGCACAAAGCCTGACACAGGGCTCAATCTCATGACCTTGAGATCACGACCTGAGCCAAAACCAAGAATTGGATGCTTAACCGACTGTGCGACCCAGGTGCCCCACACCACCAGCTCTTCTGCTTCTCCAGTGTGCAGAGGGCAGATTGTCGCTTGGCCTCCATAATCCTGTGAGTCAATTCCCATAATCTCTCTCTCTCTCTCTCTCTCTCTCTCTATATATATATATATATACACACACACACACATATATATATGCTTATATTTATATATAAATACTTATATTTTTAATGTATAAATATACACATGTATACACATATATATGTGTGTCTATACATCCTATTATACATATACATATTTATATGTATATATACTGTTTCTCTAAAGAACCCAGACTAATACATATACATATTCTTTTTCTTTGTTTTTTTGTTTGGCTGGTAGGTTGGGTTTTGGGGGGTAGCCTGTGTTTCTGTTTTGGCTTGGCTTCTCTTCTTCTCCCCGTCCATCTTCCTATCAGGTCCTCCCCAGAGTAACTAATGTTAACACTGTGTTTCTCTACAAATTCTAAGACACTCATGCATATATACATAGACATATGCAAGGGGTTTTAGTTATCTCATAAAATAGGATCATACCATACTGTATGTTCCTTCTACAGAAATTCCTACTGAAATAGATCCCAGTACTGATATAACCCTAACTCTTTATTTTTAATGAGCATATATTCCTCTTCTAACTAAAGCTGAAAGATCTCCACACAACTTACAGTACTTACTATGTGCTCTTATTTTATTCTCCGATCAGTTCCTCCAGAGTCCTCTAAGTCTGTTTTTCATCCCTAAGAAGTCACAGAAGCCCCAAGATCAATGAGGTATTTACTTTTACTGTGTTCTTCCAATTGTGTGATGAGCATACTTTCTCACTCAGGCCCTCCTGGACAAACGACATGCATTTTTAAGAGGCCTGAAGTCAAGATGCATTCCGTAATTGTGTTAGGAGCAAAGTTAACTTGGGCACTTGGGGCCCGAACCCAAGACCGAGGCCTCATTACTGGCAGGCTTGCCACAGAGGCAGCCAGTGGCTGAAGATAATTAGCTGTGCAGTCTCACTCTCTCCTCTCATGGGTCCTTAATGACCAAAACAATCTTTTGAAGCTAACAAAACAGGCTCAGATTGTTTTTCTGCACTGAAATGCAATCATTTTCCTCAGCTTCCTCCAAAATAAGATTTAATAATAGGAGTTGCTGGTTTCAGAGGTTAGTCACACAGGTGGTAAAGAGGCAGGAATAATCCCTTACTTTGTTTATTCAACTTGCTGACAGCTGAGGCTGTTTTTCCTTGTTGTCTGCAGGCAAGGGAGAAAGCAGGGAACACTTTCTTCTCAAATTTATGGGGCACACGGCTTAGCAGGCTGCCCACGCCGTGCCCTGCGTCCCAGGAAGGTGCCAACCATTTTGATTGCTCTGAGGAAGGAACGAGTGGTCTCCACTAATGAAGATGGAGCTGCACGAGCCTGTAATCCTCAAGGGAAACCTAAAATGAGCTACATCACTGGGGCTGCGGCTGAGCCTTGCAAAGTCACGGTGGCCTCGGACGCTTCCCCAGGCCTTTCCTGGTGGATGGAACACGTGGTTGTGCTATTTATCAACTACAGAAGGGAAGTAACTATGATTTTTTAGTAGGAGACCTTCCAGATTTGGTGGCACTTGAGAAAAAGAAAACAAAAATAAATCACTTTTACAGTGCTCACAAAAATTGATGGCCAAGGGGACAAATGAGACGAGCTCATGCTACTACAGAAACCTGGAGCTTAAGCTCCATTATTGTAGTAGGACAACCCCTGCTTTCCTTTGTTTTTAGGATTTACTTATTCACTTGAGAAAGAGAAAATGAGAGTGAGGAGGGGGAGGGGTAGTGGGAGAGGGAATCTTTTTTTTTTTTTTAAGATTTTATTTATTCATGAGAGACACAGAGACACAGGCAGAGGGAGAAGCAGGCTCCATGCAGGGAGCCCGTCGTGGGACTCGATCCTGGGTCTCCAGGATCACACCCCAGGCCAAAGGCAGGTGCTAAACCGCTGAGCCACCCAGGGATCCCTGGGAGAGGGAATCTTAAGCAGACTCCCCACTGAGTGCAGAGCCTGATGTGGAGCTCCATCTCACGACCCTGAGAACCATGACCTGAGCTGACATCAGGAGTTGGACACTCAACTAACTGAGCCACCCAAGCACCCCTCCACCCCTGCTTTTGAGGACCTACTATGTGCTAGAAATTTTCACACACAGTCTCTCATTGAACCCTCCCAACAATCTTGTGAGGTGGTTGTTCTTACCTCCATTTATTCAGGATGCCAAGAAAAGTAACCACTTTTTTTCTTTCTTTGTATTTTTTGAATTTTCTATATCATATGTATTTTCTTCATTATCATAAACAACAGTGAAGTCATTTCTTTTAAAGATTTTTTTTAAGACAGTTCTTTTTTTTTTTAAGATTTTCTTTATCCACTCACAGAGACACAGAGACAGAGACAGAGAGGCAGAGACACAGACAGAGGGAGAAGCAGGCTCCATGCAGGGAGCCCGACGTGGGACTCGATCCTGGGTCTCCAGGATCACACCCCCAGCTGCAGACAGTGCTAAACCGCTGTACCACCAGGGCTGCCCTTTTTTAAAGATTTTATTTATTCATGAGAGACAAGAGAGAAAGAGGCAGAGACACATGCAGAGGGAGGAGCAGGCTCCATGCCGGGAGCCCGATGTAGAACTCAATCTGGGGACTCCAGGATCATGCCCTGGGCCAAAGGGAGGCGCTAAACTGCTGAGCCACCAGGGATCCCCAGTGAAGTCATTTTCATTTTAGAAACGTCCAAGAAAGAAAGAAACACGCTCACAACTTTTGTGCACAGGGTTTAATGCAATTTTGCCAGCCTGTGGCTGGAAGCCTGCACTCAGTAGGTCCTCAGAGATATTCGTCTTCTGTCCTCACAGCTGGATCCTGTCTGGAAGGCTGCATTCTCCGCATGCCCAAGTTGTCTCTAAAGGGCTCGATGCCCAGCTAGGGGAGCAGGAAGAACACTTCATAGATAATGGGTCTATATCCCAAAAGACCATGATTCCAGAGAAATCAGGAAGGTTTTTTTGTGCCTAAATGGTCAATCTCCTCTCCTTCCTCATCATCTCATCCCTACAAAAATAAGCCAAATTCTTGTGCCTGTTGAAGCTCGATATTTCCTTAATAAGAAGAAACATTTTGTCCCCTAAATGGAATTAAGGCTTTATATTTCCTCTGGAATTTTGACATAAATGCCCCCTACTGGCTCCCCCATGCCCACCCCCTTACTGCAGCTGATTCTTATGAGTAGTTTTGGGAGAAGGTGGTGTTCTGAGGATGTAGTCAGCTCTTAAAACTACTGAGTTCTGGGGAAAAGACAGCCCCACCCACCTCCACCTGAATCATGAAATCTGGTTGTGTCACACAGAGGAAAGACATGGGAGTTCAAGATCCTGGGAGAGGATCCCCGTTGTCTATAATAGGGACTGGACTTGTTTTTGCCTGGTTCTCGATGGCAGGGCCTAGAGCAATAGGTGAAAGCTGTGAGTCCAATGTCTCGAGAAGGAAAAAGTTACCAGTAAATAGAATAGATCCAGAGAGGAATGGGTACCTTGTGAAGAACTGAATTTTCATCACTATTAATGTCCGACCTAAGGCTGAAGAAGTGATATTATGGAAAGAATTTCTCAGACTTTAAGGGAATTGAACTAGGCCATTCACATCTTAAAGCTTTTAGTTCTTAAGAGTATACTTCTGTTGAGCTAAGAATTTCGGGGGGGCTAAAAATACTCCACACACCACATGCTTCATTCTGCAAAATATTTGCTTCTCCTGTTATAATCCATATGTTTTTACCAACACAAAGGTCATCATTTTTCTCTTAGAAAACTTTACATCAGTCATGGGGAAAGGCTCCATTTAGTGTAGCCTGGAAAATAATAGACTTTTTTAAAAAATTGTGAATACAGGAGGGAATTGAGGGAAACTACCTGTTTGAGTACATTTTATTTGTATCATCTTACTCCTACGGGGGAGATAATAGTTTTGCAGATAACCAAAGATAAATTGAAAACTCAGGCAAGAAAGTCTGTTGATCCAGGTTGTTTTTTTTTTTTTTTTAAGTCTATTTATGTAATCTCTACAATCAACATGGGGCTTGAACTCATATCCCGGAGATCAAGAGTCACGTGCTCCACTGACTAAGACTGCCAGGTGTTCCAATCCAGGTATTTTAAAAGCTGAGTTTCTTGTTGTATCTTCTACATGATTATAACACTTGGAGCATCTATAAAGATGGCAGAAAAAAAAAAGATGGCAGGCAGTTTTTTTGTTTTTATTATTTAATTGCACTTTAATTTTTTATTATAGAACATTTTAAAGGTATCCCAAAAAGAAGATCCTAATGAACCCCCATGTGACTACCATCAAATTCAATAATTAACAACATTCTGCTGTCTTGTTTTACTTCCAACTTTTTATTCCTCAAGTAATCAAATGAAACCCCATTCCCTGCTCCCTTTGATTTATGTGTTGTGTCTTCTACCTTATCTTTCTTTTCAATTCCAACTCCACTCTCTCCTATAGCTTTAGAACACAGGTGTGTGGGGCTGAGGTCAAGAGTAGAAGTACCTGCCTTAGACACTATTCCTTATACAACAAAAATATCCAATCTTTTTTTTCCTTCCTCCGTAAAAGGATAACATTGGGGGGAAAAAATCAAATCCCAAACATCAAACATTTTATACTTGCAATACTTCAATACATTATAGCATTAAAAGAATGGGTTTTCAGGGGTTCTTTTTAAGATAAAATTTACCAGTAACTGGCAAAAAGTTGATCACCAAAGAGAAAAAAAAGATGCAGACCAAAGCCTTGTCATACACATGGATCAAATCTACATCGGACTGTAACTCGGCTGGTAGAGCATTTATTTATTTAATGAGCAAATACTTGTTTCAGTGACTACTATTTGCCAGGTATTGTACTGTGCCAAGCCTGGAAGATAGAAGACAGACAAGTCTTTGCCCTTGTAGAGCCAACACTGTAGAGGATTTGGGTAGATGAGAGCTGGAGACCTGAGTGGGTCTGCTATGGCAAATAAAGATAGGCACGACACCAGGAAAACACTGAAAGGTCATACAGCCAGCAGCAGATGAGGGGCAACGCGGGGGAACACCATCTCAGACCCCACCAGATTGTGCCTCCCAATCCGAGACAATGTGACACCTTGAGGACAAAGAAAATGTTGGCTGTCTGCTTCTCCCTCTGCCTGTATCTCTGCCTCTCTCTCTGTGTCTCTATAAATAAATAGATAAAATCTTTAAAAAAAAAAAAAAAAAAAAAAGGGCAGCCCCGGTGGCACAGCGGTTTAGCGCCACCTGCAGCCCAGGGCGTGATCCTGGAGACCCGGGATCAAGTCCCAGTCAGGCTCTCTGCGTGGAGCCTGCTCCTCCCTCTGCCTGTATCTCTGCCTCTCTCTCTCTGTGTGTCTCTATGAATAAATAAATAAAATATTTAAAAAAAAAAGAAAATGTTGGCTGTGCATGATCCAGAATGACATAATCCAAGAGTTGACCCAGGGTCCAAAGGGAGCTATCACAGAGATGAGGCTTAGGAAGATGGCTAATGTTAATTTATTTCTGTAATACAGAGGTCCAACTCACACTATACATATGCAAAAATTGCAAAAATATACTGCATCATCCACTACATAAGATCATTGGTAATATGATGCATTTGAGTGGACGACTATATTGACTTAGGTTATTTACTTATATTCACCTATGTGAATAGCTTTCTGTGGTGCTATAACCAATTCTCTCCCACGTTCCATCCTGCTCCTCTCATCAAGAGATGTGTCCTTTGAATCTGGGCTTTCCTTACCAGCTTGCTTACCTTTTAAATCCATGATCCATTTTTAGTTATTATTTACATAAGGTTGTAAAAGGTTGATTTTTGACGTTCATCTTCAATCATTGTTTTTGCTTTACTTTGTTTTTAAAGATTTATTTATTTATTTTGGGAGGGGTGGAAGACAGAGGGAGAGGGAGAGAGAGAACCTTGAGCAAACTCCTGCTGAGCACAGAGCCCAATTTGGGGCTCAATCCCACCTGAGCTGAAACCAAGAGTCGGGCTTTCCTTTCTTCACTTCACATTATGTCTATAAACTCCATCCATGCTACGCTCATAGTGTTACGTAATTCATTCTTTCTTATTAACATGTGGTATTCTGTTGAATAAACATGCCACAGTTTCTCTCTTCAAGTACTGATGAATGATTAGGCTCTTCTAGGAGGCGATTAAGCACAATGCAGCATTATTCACCACAGCCAAAGGGTGGAAACCACCAAAGTGTCTACTGATGGACAAATGGATAAGCGAAATGTGGCATTGGCATACAATGGAATCTTATTCAGCCATGCAAAGGAAGGACATTCCAAAGCGGATGAATCTCGGAGACCCTATGCTGAGTGAAATAAGCCAGTCGCAAAAGGAAAAATACTGTATGATTCTACTTATCTGAGGTACCAACATAATCAAACTCATAGCACTAGAAAGTAGAATGGTGGTTGCCAGGGCTGTGAGTTGGGGGGAATAAGGAATTATTGTGTAATGGGTATAGAGTTTCCATTTGGGAAGAAAAAGACAATTCTGGAGATGAATAGTGGTGATGATGGCACAACCATGGGAACATGCTCAGTGCCACTTGAAGATGGCTAACATGGTAGATTGTATGTTTTGTGTATCTTGCTACAACTTTTAAAAGAGACAAAAAGAAGAATGCTGCATTATATATTCTTTTTTTTAGCTTTCTTTTTTCTTCTTTTTAAAAATTATCTTTTTTTTAATTATCTTTTTTTTTAATTTTTTCATGAGAGACACAGAGGGCAGAGACATAGGCTTCTTGCCGGGAGTCCGATGCAGGACTCAATCCCAGGACTCTGGGATCACGCCCTGAGTCAAAGGCAGACGCTCAACCACTGAGCCACCCAGGTGTCCCTCCTCTCAGTTTCATTAAGACACAGTTGGCACACAACATGGTGTAAGTTTAACATGTACAACATGATGGTTTGATATAAGTATCCACTGCAAACTGATTACCCCAATAGGTGTAGTTAACACCTCCACATCCATCACCTCAGATCATTACAATTTTTGTGTATGTGTGGTGAGAACATTTAAGATTTATTCTCTTGGGAACTTTTATGCATACAATAGAGTACTGTTAGCTGTAGTCATCATGCTCTACATGAGATCCCTAGAACTTAAACCAATTTATAGCTGGAGGTTTGTCCTCTTTGACCAACATCTCCCAGTTTCCCCACCTTCCAGCCCCCGGCAACCACCATTCTACTGTCTGTTTCTATGAGTCTGGATTTTTAAAAAATTCCACACATAAGTGAGATTATGCGGTATATGTCTTTCTCTATTTTACTTAGCATAATACCCTCAAGAGCCATTCATCCATATTGTCATAAATAGCAAGATTTCCTTCTTTTTTATGGCCAGGTAATATTCCATTGTGTGTACATATGCATGCCATATTTGCTTCATCCATTTATCCATAGATGGATGCTCAAGTGTTTCCATGCCTTGGTGATTGTGAATAATGCTGCTGTGAATGTGTGAGGGAGGGGCAGGGTGGAGACGTCTCTTCAAGGTCATTTTCCTTCCCTTCAAACATAAGAAAATGGGATTGCTGGTTCACATGGCAGCTCTGTTTTTAATTTTCAGAGGAACCCCCATACTGTTTTCCAAAGTGGCTGCACCAATTTGTGTTCCCCCCAACAGTGCACGAGACTACCTTTTCTCCATACTCTCACTGATACTGTGGTCTCTTGTCTTTCTGACACTAGCCATTCTCACAGATGTGATGCATCGCCCATCCTTATCCATGGCTCCTAGTGGTGGTACTCATTTTTCCTGGAATTGTTGAATCATGGGGTAGGTGTATATTTAGCTTCAGTGGCTACTTGGGCCTGCTTCTAAGTTTTGAAGGCCAGTCACATTCCTATGAGGTGATTGTCTTCATTTCTGCTGCCATATAACAAATGAACATAAAATTGGAGGCTGAAAATAATACTCATTTGTTGTCTCCCGGTTTCTTGGGGGCAGGAATCTGGGCACAGGGTGGCTAGGTCCTCTGCTCAGGGTTTCACAAAGCTGCAGTCAGAGGCCTCTTCCAAGCTCATGTGGTTGGTGGCAGAGAGCAACTCCTTGCCGTGTGGGTCATTTCTGCCTCCCACAGTGACTCTGCATAGGATTTCCTTCTCTTTCTGCTGAGGCCTGGGGAGCTGGCATCGCAGCCCTTACCTCCTCTGATGTTTTCTGCAGTGTGCTGGTCTGCTCCTCTCGAGTCAGAATCGCCTTGTGTGGTTCGGTCCACGTCCTGTCCTGGGTCTTCCTCAATGCTGGGGAGGTGAAGGGTAGAGAAGCATCCCGCTGAGGTACAGGACAGCCCAGAATCAGAGGGAGTGAATTTCCCTCTTGGTCTCAGTAGGGGAGACAAGAGCCAATGGCTAAATGCTCAGCATCCCTGCACTCCGGTGGGAACTTCTGAAAGATATTCTGTACCCTTCTCAGAGGGCCCGTCAGACCTGACCCTTTGGGATTTCTCCATTGTTGCTTTCGGGATGTTGCGGTTTTTATAATGTTCTAAAGCTTCAGAGAAACTTCTCTAGCAGCCAACTATAGAAAGGATCCCTGAACATATAGTTTTCCATTCTTACTTTTAAAAAAAAAAAAAGATTTTATTCATTTATTCATGAGAGATACAGAGAGAAGCAGAGACCTAGGAGGGCCCAATGCGGGTCTCTTTCCTGGGACCCCGGGATCACAACCTGAGCCAAAGGCAGACGCTTAACCACTGAGCCACCCAGGTGCCCCTCCATCATTACTTTTTAAAACTCCAACTGGTTCATCTATCTATCTGTCTAGTTAATAAATATATTTTTTAGCTTTTCATTCTGAACTAATTTTATTTCATATAATTTCTAGAACATTTATTGTAATAACCTATGTTTGTAAAAAAATATAATCTCATAAGGTTTAGCATCCTTTATTTGACGATGCTTCCCATGTGATTCCACATACCAAATAAGTCTATTTACTCTCTGTTTTCTATGAGGAGAAGAAATCCTTTGACTTGTTCTAGGGATCCTCTTTGAGATCATAAGACTTTATTTTAGAATTTGATTTGGGGGTGGTCTGGACTTTTGATTAAATAGGATCACTGATCATTATGATGATAATGGATAAACTTAGTTATCCATTTAACCAAAGCGGCATTGAAAGGCATCACAGGCAAATACAGAAAGTTAACTAGTTGTTTAAAAGTCTTAGCTCTTTTAATATACAATAGACTGTTTTTCTCCCCTCAGTAATCAAAGACTGAATAATGACAAAATGTAGAATCTTTGTTTTTCTAGGCAGATTATGTGAAAGGTAAAGAAAAGCATGTGTTTACAATTCCTTGTAAAAAGCAGACCAGTAACCTAAGAAAATGTTTTTTCAACAGAGAGAAAAACCAAATTCTAATTTTGCATCGGCTTATTTTTGATATTAAAACTCATTGATATATTTATTGTAATCTAAGTCAGTTAACCATATATTTTTTAAATTGCTTTTTCACAAATCTTTATCACATTTCTCCAAAGATCTGGTCCTAAGGTTTTCCTCTTTAAATAACCAGCCTCGATTTAAGACAAAATTACCTTTTTTAGTCCTCAACAAAAAAAAGATGCATTTTCTTTCTTCACACCTTCTTCTACCCAAAGCACAATCCTACTTTTTTTTTTCCCCAAGTTTTAATTAAACTCCAGCTAGTTAACATACAGCATGATATCAGTTTCATGTGGGGAATTTAGAGATCACACATATGACATGGTGCTGGTTGCAATAAGTGCCCTCCTGAATCCCCACGCCTGTGTAACCCATCCCCCCTGAACTAATTTTAGACTTGCAGAAAAGTTGGAAAAATAGTTCAGTGTTCCTATAAACCCCCCACCCAATTTTCCCTACTGCGAGCCTGAGCCTCACGTAGTCTTTACATAACCATAGTGCAATGATCAAAACCAGACAATTTACACCAAAACAATACTATTAACTAAACCGTGGCCCTCATTCAAATGTCACTAGTTTTTCCATGAACAACTTTTTTCCATTCCAGCATCGTATGCAGGACTCCACATGTCACATTTAGTGGTTCTTTTTTTTTTTTTCTTTTTCTTAAGACTTATTTATTTGAGATTTGAGAGAGAAAAGCGCGAGTGGGGGGAGGAGCAGAGGAGAGAATCTGGAGCAGACTCCCCACTGAGTGCAAAGCCCGACGTCAGGCTCGTTCTCATGACCCTGAGATCACAACCTGAGTGGAATAGTGGGTGTTTCTTCTAAGTCTCCTTTGGGCTGTGACAGTTTCTTGTTTTTCTCTTGTCTTTTATGACCATGACACATTTGAAGTTCTAACCAATTGTTTTGTGGAGTATCTCTCAGTGTGGGTTTGTCTTCTGTTTTCTCATGACTAGAATAATGTTACGGGTTTGGGGCAAGAGCACCACTCTTGTGTCCTTCTCAGTGTAGCCGACACGAAGATGTGCTATGTCAGAATGCCTTCTCACTGGCGATGTTAACCTTGATCATTTGGTTCAGGTGGTGTCTCCCAACTGTCTCTACTGTAAAGTGACCACCTTTTCCCCAGGGAGAGATGATTTCAGATGATTCCGATACCCTGTTCCCCCTCAAACTCTCTCCCACCAATTTCAGCAGTCATTTGTTCAATGGTTCTTGTCCATAACAACTATGTGTTAGCAAGTGGTGATTTTTCTACTTCGCTCTTTTCTTTTACATTTATTATTTGACTTCTTCTGTAAGGAATATCTGTCCCTTCTTGCCATGTATGTGTTTGATTATTTCTATCAATATAGAAGAGCAGGTATTATTTTATTCTATAGGCTAAAATCCATGTTTCTCTCTCTCTCTCTCTCTTTCCCTCTCTCTCTCTCGCTTTCATCCTACATTAAATTGTTGCAGCTTTGGCTATTAGGATCCCCTTCAGATTGAGTTCTGTGATCTTTCTACAAGCTCTCATTCTTTTGTGAGCACTTCCTTACTTCTGACATTACAAGATGTTCCAAGATCATCTTGTACTTTCCCTGCCCAGGCCTGGAACTAACCATTTCTCCAAAGATCTCTGCTTCCTTTTATTGGAGAATGGTATTTAGAAACCAAGATTGGGGTGCTAGGTGTCCTCACTGTTATGTGGTGCCATTTCTTCTTGGTCTTCTGAATAGAGCCAGGAAGCACATGTATGTATAGACACTAACCCACACATGCACAGCCACATGGGAATTTCTGTATCTATCTTTCTGTGTATATGTTTAAAATCATGAATTTATACTGACTGGAATCCACTGCTATGGGGTTCAGTCTAGCCTGTGGTTGAAACTTCTTTCTCCAGTGGGAAGAAACCTGGCTTTCCTTAACTACCCTTACTTATTTGTTCAATTCGTATACACCCACAGTAATTCCAGAATTGCTAATCCATACACCTGTGAGAAACACATTTACTAATAAGATGATAGCATGTATGTAGCTTTCTGTTGGTATCCAGGAAAGATATTGGTTATCAAAGCTACCCAGGTTAGTTCTTTTCTTGCCTACCCTCTTTGGTGCTATTCTGTGGTTCCTTTGTGATACACCTAAGGTTGATTTGTTGGTGTTTGTTTCATTTTAGGTATTTGAAGAGTATATAAAACTCTATTGTAGTTCTAAGAGTCAGAGCTATACAAAAAGTATACTCAGAGAAACGTTACTCTCTATGTTCCTGATATCTGATTATATTCACCCCCTTTTCTTCCTTTTTCTCATCCTTCTCTCTCATAGGTAATTGGTGTCTTTAGTTCCTGATTTACTCCTACTCTATTTCTTTTGGACAAATGAACAGATACATGTGCATTTTTTGAAAAAGATTTTATTTATGTATTTGACGGAGAGAGAAAGCACAAGCAGGGGGAGAGGGAGAGGGAGAAGCAGACTCCCTGCTGAGCAGGAAGCCTGATGGCAGGGCTGAATCCCAGGACCCTGAGATCATGACCTGAGCCAAAGGCAGACGCTTAACCAACTGAGCTACCCAGGTGCCCCATGTGCATTTTTTTAAAAAGATTTATTTATTTATTTGAGAGAGAGAGAACAGTGGCAGGGGAAATAATCTCAAGTAGACTCCCCACTGAGTGTGAAGCCCAACACGGGTCTCGATCTCATAACCCTGAGATCATGACCTGAGCCAAAATCAAGAGTCACTTAACCAACTGAGTCCCCATGTATATTTTTATAATCCCTTCTTCCTTACATGAAATTCAGCATCCTACAGATTAGCGCTTGTTCTTTGCTTTTCTCACCTCATAATATGCCCTGGAAGTCACTCCGTATCAGGTCACAGTGCTAGCACTTCCCCATCCTTTCTTAGATCTGTACAGTTCTCCATGATAAGAACTTAGCATAGTTTATTCAGCCAATCTCCTGCATAAAGGCAATTACATTGTTTCCAACGTTTTACAATTATAACCAATGCTGCAATGCATAATTATATGATTCATGAAATCATGAGCAACAACATGAATTCATGTTGTTGGAGGCCTATCTACAGCAGAGTCCTAGAGGTCGAACTGCTGAATTCCTGCGTCAAAAAATAAAAGTGTGGGGGCATCTGGGTGGCTCAGTTGGCTAAGCGTCTGACTCTTGATCTCAGCTCAGGTCTCAATCTCCGGATTGTGAATTCAAGCCTTGCATCGGGCTCCACACTGGGCATGGAGCCTATTAAAAAAAAAAGTAAGGGTGCATATATAGTATTATTAGATACTGCCCAGTTTTTCCCCAGAAGGATTATGTCAGGGTGTGTGCCCACCCGCAGTAGAAAAGACTATTTCCCCCCACCCTGACAACTGAATATACTGTCATGTTTAAAAATTTGTTCCAATCAGTAAGGGAGAAATGGCATCATAGTGTGATTTATTTCGAGTAAGCCTGGACATTATTTCATTCGTTTAAGGGCAATTTTTATGTTCTTTTTGTGAATTGTTTGTATTTAACCTCTTCCTATTTTTCTATTGTACTTTTAGTCCTTTGTCCCTCAATTTTCAAAAGATTCTCTATGCGTTAAGGATATTTGCCCTTTGTAGTATCATCTGTTGTGATTATTTTCTCCTACTTCATCAGTCATCTCTTGACTTAATTTTTTTATGCAGTCAAATTTATCAATCTTACTGCCACTGGACCTTGTCATAGTTGAGAAAAGCCTTTCCTACCCCAAGTTTAAAGAGGAATTCACCTCATTTTATTTGCTAGTACTTGGATGGTATTATTTTTTTACCTTCAGAGTCCTGATTCATTTGGAATTTGCTTTGAGTGTGGAATGAAATATAAATCTAATTTTGTCTTTTCCCAAGTGGCCTTGCAGTGCTCTCAACACCATTTATTAAAAAGTTCATTTTGACCCAAAGATCTGAGATGCCATGTTTGTCATATACTAAATTTCCCTGTATGTTTGAGTCTAATCTGGGCTTTTCATTTTATTCCCATGGTCCACTTCTCCACTCACCTGCCAGCACCACATTGTTAATTATAAAGGCTGTATCCTGCATTTTGATGTCTGCCAGGGCTAATCTGCCCTCACAGCATTTATCCTCTGCTGTTTTCCATAAAAACTCTAGAGTCACACTGTCTAACCATAAAATAGCTTGTTGGTATTCTTATTGGGTAAGGTTGCACTGAATTTGTAAATTAGCTTAGGAGAACAGACGTCTTTAAAATGTTGAGTCATCCTATCCAAGAATAGGGGACATTTTCATTTTTGCTGAAGCTGATTTTTGTGTCTTTCAGGAGGATTCTAAAACTTTTCTTTTTTTCTTTCTTTTTTTAAGATTTTACTTATTTATTCATAAGAGACACAGAGTGAGAGGCAGAGACATAGGCAGAGGGAGAAGCAGGCTCCCTGCTGGGAGCCCCATGCAGGCCTTGAACCCAGAATCTCAGGATCACAACCTGAGCTGACACTCAACCACTGAGCCACCCAGATGCCTCTAAAACTTTTCTCATACTGTTTCTGCACGTGTCTGTTCTGATCATGTCCTATCCACCCCACTGGTGAAGGAAGGATTCTATGCCCTAAATAGTGTTTTATTGGTGGCCACACAATACCAGCACTGGATGGATGAGATGGACGGTGGCTCATTAGTCACATGCATTCACAGCCTAGGGCAGGACAACCACGCCATGCAGGGCCATGGAGGAGCTGCACCTGGGAGCAGAGTGACCCAGCAGGTGCAGCGGGAGGCACTGTTTTGTAGTGACAAGAGGGGGATTATGATTACCATGGGACAATGTGACTGGCTTCTCTGGATTAGCATGGGGAGCCTTTCCCACTGGGTGGGGGGCATATTTGGCAAGAGCAGAACTTACACTAAGGCTTTGGGGCCCCATGAGGCTCAAAAATATCCAGGCAGCACATGGAATTTCAGGTTTTACGATGCAATATCTTCCTAATTTATTCCTGAATAGTTTCTCTTCTTTGTCATATTGTAAATGGGATCTTCTCTACCATTACATTCTGCAACTAAACAATATTTTTTAGAAATTGCCACAACCAGCAGAGTAAGGCAGCTGCTGTTCAGAGATATCAAGACAAGAATGCCTCAATTCTACAAGTGAAAAATCAGGGAAGACATTTATGGAGCAATTTAGGACCAAGCATTACCATCCCAGGTCAGTTACCCTGTCAATTTGTTCTGCTTTGACAGTAGAAGAACAACATTTGTAAATCCTCAAGAACAGAAAGGGCTACCATTAAAATCATTCATTTCAAGGATCATTAAAAATGGACAATTTAATTTGCATTTCAAAGGTAGACTCAGAAGAGTAATTTGTCAGTATGACTAATGGGGAAAGTTTGAAGGTATAAATTATTATCTTTTGTCTTAAGGAAAATACAGCATAAAATAACAGGGTATTTTAAGAAGAAACTAAAAAGATTTCAAAGCAACAATATTTATGATTTAACAAAGATAAGGAAGAAGAAAGTGACACCCACTAGCCCTCAAAAAAAACTTCAAACCATTTTATTTTATTTTTTATTTTATTTTATTTAAGTAATCCCTATGCTCAACACAGGGCTTGAACTCATGACATGAAGATCAAGAGTCGCATGCTCTACCAACTGAGCCAGCCCGGTGTCCCAAACCATTTTAAAATCCATAAATACCAAGATTGATGTCTCATTCATTTATTTATTTGGCAGCCATCTATTGAGCGCCTCCTGTGAGCCAAGACCCAATCTAGGAGGTGGCATTCAGAGGTCAGGCTTACCACCCCGGCCCTCTGGCTGCTCGCAGGCTTGCGGGGGAAGATGGATAAGCAGACAAAGAGGCAGCGGGTGTCATGGGGTTCTATTCAAACTATATAGGAAGGCAAGGACGGGCCACCTGCCCCAGACTAAGAAAGAGAAAGCTTCTCAGGGGATGTTTAACCCTAAATTTCAGGGATAAAGGAAGAGTTAGCCAGGCAAAGAAAGAGGGGGCGGGAATTCCCAGCAGAGGGGAGAGAATCTGCATTCAGGGATGTGGAAAGTGAGGCAGTGCGGCTGGAGCTTAGGGGGTGTGTGCAAGTGTGGGGGGGGTGTGTACAGAGGCAGGGTGCGTTCTGCGTCCGGGTGCTGCACGGCCAAACAGAGCCAGCACTGGGACAACGCGGCCGCAGGGCCAGCTGACAGCCAGTTACCTAAAGACCATCGCAACAAAGTAAGACACACCAAGTGGAAATGTAGTGCCATGTGACAGTTACAATGTGCACCAAATCTCTTAAAAGAGTCACTGAGTGAATTAAAAAAGCAAGACCCAACCCAGGGCACCTGCGTGGCTCAGTCTGTTATGTGTCAGACTCACTTTTGGCTCAGGCCTTGGTCTTAGGGTCCAGGGATGGAGCCCTGCATCAGGCTCCCCCCACTCAGCAGGGAGTCCACTTGAGGATTCTCTCTCCCTCTGCCCATCCCCCCATAAATAAATAAATATTAAGGGGAAAAAAAAAAACAACCCAAGGATTTGATGGATTTGGATTATGTCCAAAGACGTATTTAAAGAAAAGAGAAAAGAGGGATCCCTGGGTGGCGCAGCGGTTTAGCGCCTGCCTTTGGCCCAGGGCACGATCCTGGAGACCCGGGATCGAATCCCACGTCGGGCTCCCGGTGCATGGAGCCTGCTTCTCCCTCTGCCTGTGTCTCTGCCTCTCTCTGTGTGTGTGACTACCATAAACAAATAAAAATTAAAAAAAAAGAAAAGAAAAGAGAAAAGGTAAGCTAAAATTAAAGCCCATGTAAATGGAAGAGAGGCAGGCATCTTAATCATGATCTCTGAAAAAAAAAAAAAATCATGATCTCTGATAGAACTTAAACAAAAGCCAAGGAAATATCAACATTGGCACGTTAGAATGATAAAAGGCACAGTGAGTAATGACAACACAGCGATATTCATTAGGTGCCACACATTTTGTAACAACAAAATATATAAATGAAAAGATGACAGTCATCCAAGAGGAAATAAATAAAACTTGGGATTCCCTAGCACCCTGCTTTCAGAATTTAGCAGATCAAATAAACAAAAAGGTGGTAAAAATATCATGTTGCTGAACGAACCAGTCACAGAACCAGAACAGTACCACCAGTCAGATAGAAATAACAAAGGGTTTCAGAGAACTAGATACAAAACTAGGGAATCTAACTTTTAAAAATGTATATAGGGTGCCTGGGTGGCTCAGTCAGTTGAGCTTCAGCTTAGGTCATGATCTCAGGGTCCTGGGATGGAGCCCCGAGTCAGGCTCCCAGCTCAGTGGGGATCTTGCTTCTCCCCCTGCCTCTGCTGCTCCCCCTGCTTGTGTGCTCTCTTGCTCACTCGCTCTCTCTCAAATGAATAAAAATCTTTTTTTAAAAAATTAATAAATCTTTAAAAAATAATAAAATAAAATAAAAATGTATATGAATCTTTCTTGCACTCCAACTAACCGTGTATTGGGTTATGAAGTTTCAAGCAAATAGAATAGACAGGACATATGTAGATAAACTTAGAGATACAACAGCAAACATGTAGACAGTGTTAGGTGACAGGCACTGTTGTGTGTGTTTACAAATATCAACTCACTTAATTTTCACCATAAGTTATGAAGTTGTTGGTATTATTATGATCCTCATTTTACAGATGAGAAAATTGAACTGAGAGAAGTTACTGGCCAGATTCCTTGCTAGGAAGTGACAGTCACTCCGCTGGGTACACAGGGGTAGCTGCCCACACCACACTTCTCTGTTCTGGGAGCCCCAGTGATGCTCAGACAGTGGCTCCACAGGGGTCATTTCTGTGTTGTATCCTCCCACTGGGCCAGGAAATGGACACCTGGCCCAAGCCAGGTCTACAGATTTTCTCTCCCAGGATCCGAAACCTGCCACAGAGAGATCCAGAGGCTCGACTGGATTTCCTAGCTGGGTCCCACGAGGCCCTGGCTGGGCCGCCAGGCATCTGCATCCCAGGACCTAGCTGATCAGTAATTCCTTTACTGTTTTTGTTTTTTTTTTAATTTTATTTATTTATTTAAGTAATCTTTACACCCAACGTGGGGCTCGAGCTCACAACCCCGAGATCAAGAGTCTCATGCTCCTCCGACTGAGCCAGCCAGGCACCCATCTCTTCCTATGCTATGAAGAGCTGCCCCAGGATCCTTCCAATCTTCTACACTGTTACCTAAGTGATCCAGTACCCAGAAGAGCCTTAACTAATATCCCCATAGAATTTAAAACACTCCCCACAGTAACACCAGAGTTACAGAGAAAGCCCACAAAAAGTTAAAACATCTTATTTTACAAACACAAACTCCACCCATCAAAATTCATCAATGCAAAATGTTATTTAGAAGAAAATATATTTCTCTAAATAAGTATATGAAGAAGAAGGCAAAAAGGAAGGCGCATGGGTGGCTCAGCTGGTTAAGTGTCCGACTCCTGATTTCGGCTCAGGTCATGATCTCAGGGCTGTGAGCCTTGGGCTCCACACTGGGCATGGAGCCTACTCTAGATTCTTTCTCTCAGGGACACCTGGGTGGCTCCATGGTTAAGCACCTGCCTTTGGCTCAGGTCGTGATCCCAGGGTCCTGGGATCGAGTCCCACATCAGGCTCCCCTCATGGAGCCTGCTTCTCTCTCTGCCTGTGTCTCTGCCTCTCTGTGTGTCTCTCATGAATAAAAAAAAAAAAAAAAAGATTTTCTCCCTCTCCCTCTGCTCCTCATCCCCCAAACCCTGTTCAAGCTCTCTCTTGAATAAAAAAAAAAAATAAAAAGAAAGAAAGAAAGAAAGAAAAATAAAGAAGAAGGCAAAAGGAAGGTATAAAACAGATCTCAGCTGAAAGATTTAGAAAAGAAACAAAGTAGTCAAGCATTGTTCACTGGGATAGCACTTAACAAATTAGAGACTTAAATAAATAGAAAAGATAAGCCAATGATTAGTTCTTCAAAGAGTTAACCAAAATAATAAACCACTGAATTAACTCAAAACAAAAACGAAAACGAAAAAGAAGAAAGTGAGAAAGCTATTAATTCCACTAGAGGAGGGAATTGGCAAGTAAAAATAGGACCACACCTGTGTAATATAAAGTCACGTGGATTAGTTTAGCTTATAGGCTTAAATTACACATTTATTAAATCTGTATGGCTAAGCCACACTGTTCTTTGCTTCTTACCAGCTAATTCCTTTGCTTTTGTTTTGTTTTGTTTTTAAGTGCCTTGTTAAAGAAACCTGCCAGGAGTTACCAGTCAGAATGCTCAAATCTAAGAGGATGGAAAGCATCTACAAGGGGTCAGATCTGGGTGCCAGAGCATCTGCAGTGTCCTCCGAGGTGAGCCAGCACCCAGAGTAGTGGCCCTTACCACAACCCACAACGCTGTCCGCGATGCCCACCCCGGGGACTCTCACTGCTGCACCCATGCAGCATGGGCTCTGCACCCATTCTCCATATTCGTACTCCACCTCCACTCACACACCCACACCCCTTGGGGGCTGGTGCCTTTGGGGTATCTGCTAAATGCAGAAATACCCCGGCTACCACCCTTGCCTGTTTGGGGGGAAGCTCGAAGCATCTCTCTCTCTCGCTTCTGCCCCTCTCAAACCTTCCTCAGTCTAGTTCCTCACCTCTGAAAGCCCAGGGCACCCCCCATCAAAAATGGGGTGGGGGGATCCCTGGGTGGCTCAGCGGTTTAGCGCCTGCCTTCAACCCAGGACATGATTCTGGAGTCCCAGGGTCGAGTCCCATGTCGGGCTCCCTGCGTGGAGCCTGCTTCTGCCTCTGCCTCTCTCTCTCTCTCATGAATAAATAAATAAATAAAAATCTTTAAAAAAAATGGGTGGGGACGCTCTGCTGGATGCCTGGCATTTCTGCTTTTGGCTCAGCATCCCCCAAACCGTTAATGAACCCCTGCAGCAATGAAAGGCAGACTCTTGCTTCCTTGGAACAGAGAGGAGGAAAAGTATTCACAGCAGCAAGAGACAGACACAAATTACAATCTCTCCTGACACGGTCCCCTGTGGGTTTCGTGGAGGATTCCTCAGCTCCATGAGTGAGAAGCGCCCGTGGCTTGAGCTATTTGTCAGCCGTGCTCCTTTGGGCATCCACCAAGGAGGGTACGTGGAGGGAAGGGGGCAGAGCAGGCCTCCGAAAGAGGTGATGGGCCCTTTGACAGCATGGACATCATCCTTGTCAGCAGGAAAATGCAATTAAGAGGCTACAAAATATCATCGCACCGATAGAGATCTATTTTTTTTTATTTTCTGAAAAAAAATTATCCTAAAGAATAAGTCAGTGTAATGGGTAACTGTAACAGTAAGTAAAGACCTACAGTTTTATAGATTTTCCCTGTTGTTGTAAATTGTTAGGAATAGTGGCGCCTGGGGGCTCAGTTGGTTGAGCATCTGACTCTTGATTTCGCCTCAGGTCATGGTCTTAGGGTCATAAGATGGAGCCCCCCCCACCCCCCACCGTGTCCAGCTCCAAGCTGGGTATGGAGTCTGCTTGAGGTTTTCTTCCCCCTCTTCTCTGCCCCCCTCCTGCTGCTCACATGTGCACTGTCTCTCTCTCTCTAAAAAAAATTGTTAGGAATAAATGACCAGAAATAGAAGGCATTTATGGAAGTAGAGTCATTCGTAAGTCTTGTCACCGGAGACCTGCCCAATGTTTTAGGTATTTGTTATCAAATAACCATGACTGTGATTCATCAGATTATAAGATAGATTTCATATCTTTTGGAATTGGGAAGTACAGGATATAAACCTAAAAATATATCCCCAAATGAGCCATTACAAAGCATCAAAGGAATTCTGCTACTTTAGTTAAATTAAGAAATAATCTGGGGATCCCTGGGTGGCGCAGCGGTTTGGCGCCTGCCTTTGGCGCAGGGGCGATCCTGGAGACCTGGGATCGAATCCCACGTCCGGCTCCCGGTGCATGGAGCCTGCTTCTCCCTCTGCCCCTGTCTCTGCCTCTCTCTCTCTCTCTCTGACTATCATAAATAAATAAAAATTAAAAAAAAATAATAATAATCTGGGGCAGCCCTGGTGGCTCAGTGGTTTAGCGCCAACTTCAGCCCAGGGTCTGATCCTAGAGACCTGGGATCAAGTCCCACGTCAGGCTCCCTATGTGGAGCCTGCTTCTCCCTCTACCTGCACACTCTTATGAATAAATAAATAAAACCTTAAAAAAAAAATAAAGAAAGAAAGAATCTGAAAGGAATAACACGCTGGCTTGCTAATACATTCATATTTAGCAATTTATAATCATTATTATTATAATAATACAATTAGGATAGTAACAATTCATTATCTTCTAATAGCCAGTTGACTAAGTGCTCACTCGTGGCCTGTCTTTTTCTAAAAACTGTGTGAGTTTCATCATATTTAATTCTAATGAAAAGGCAGTTACTCTTGGGTCACTTGGCTGGCTCAGTATGTGACTTGGGTCACTTAGTAGAGTATGTGACTCTTGATCTCAGGGTTGTAAGCTTGAGCACCATGTTGGGTGTGGAGATTACTTAATAATAGGGATGCCTGGGTGGCTCAGCAGTTGAGCGTCTCTCTTAGGCTCAGGGTGTGATCCCGGAGTCCCAGGATCGAGTCCCACATCGGGCTTCCTGCATGGGGCCTGCTTCTCCCTCTGCCTATGTTTCTGCCTCTGTGTCTCTCATGAATAAATGAATAAAATCTTTTTTAAAAAAAGAGAGAGAGATTACTTAAAAATTTGAAAATTGTGAAAAAAAAAGGGGGGGTGGGGAGTTACTTTTACTGCCCCCTTTTTGAGATGAAATTGAAGCCCAGAGAAGTTAAGATAGTTGCCCAATGTCACACAGCTACTGCATGGTGAAGCTGCAACTTAAGCACAGGAACTATAGCTTCTCATACATCCATTTTCTATTTTTATCAAAGTAATGCAAGCTAATTGGTTAAAGGGGAAATTAAAACAAGATGGCCCTGTAATGAAAAACAGTAGTGCCCTGGCCCACTCTCCCCCTCCAATCAATCCTGCTCATCAGAGGCAACAATTTTCTTGGTAATATTTAAATGGTTACACAGTAAATTTGACTTTTAAAGTGTATAGTTCCATGTGTTTAACACAGGCCCATATTTGGGTAACTGGCACCACAATTGGAGCACAGAGCTGTTCCATCACTGCTAACGTCGGTCATGCTGCTCATTTATAGACACACTGACCATCTAGATCTAACCCTTTGTAGACACTAGTATGTTCTCCATTATGGTTTTATCTTCTCAAGAGTGACATACAAACGGAATCACACCATATGTGACCTTTAGAGACCTTCAGCATCATGCCTTTATGATTCATTCAAGGGATTGTATGTATTAGTAGCTTCTTCTTTTTTATTGTTCAGGAATATTCTGTTTTATGGATGTACCACAGTTCATTTGTCCATTTCACCGTGGATGGACCTTTGGACTGTTTCCAGTTTTGGGCCATTACAAACAAAGCCACTAAAGATTTGGGTAAAAGTTTTTGTATGAACATAGTTTTCATTTCACTTGGGTAAATACTGAGGAGAGTGATTGCTGGATCACAAGGTAAGAATATGTTTAACCTTAAAGAAACTGCCAAACTCTTTTTCCAAAGTGGCTATACGGTTTTGGATTCTCACCAGCAACTTACAAGAGCTTGTATTCACATCCTTGTCAGCCCTTGGTGTTATGTGTTTTATTTCGTTTAATGTCAATGGTGTAGTGGCATCTCATTGTGATTTTGATTTGCATTTCCCTGTTGCTAAATGATGTTGAGCATCTTTTTATCTGCGCATATTCCATCCTTATATCTTCTTTGGGAAAGTGTCTGTTTACAACTTTTTGCCAGTTTGTTAATTGGGTTGCTCTTATTATTCACTTTCAAGGGTTCTTTGTGTGTGTGTGTTTTAAGGGTTCTTTATATAATCTGGTTACAATAACTGGTGAAGCTACTTAGGTTACTTACAAGTACTTTCTCTCAGTCTGTGTCTTGCTTTTTGTTAGCTTAACAGTGTCTTTCAAAAAGGAGACTTTCTTGAGCTCCTAGGTGGCTCAGTCCGTTAAGGGTTTGCCTTCAGCTCAGGTCATGATCCCAGGGCCCTTGGATCAAGCCCTGCATCAGACTCCCTGCTAAGCAGAGAATCTGCTTCTCCCTCTGCCTGCTGTTCTCCCTGCTTGTGCTCTGTCAAATAAATAAAAGAAATTCAAAGGAAAGAAAGAGGAGACATTCTTAATGTGAATGAAGTTCAATTTATTGAACTTAAAATGAATTGTTTTTAAGTTATATATACAAAAAAAAAAAAATTGCCTAACCCAATGTCACGAACATTTCTTCCTATGTTTTCCTCTGGAAGTTTTATAATTTTAGATTTCATATTTAGATCTATGACCAGTTTGGGGTTTTCTTTTTTTTTTTTTAAGATTTTATTTATTTATTCATGAGGGATACACAGAGAGAGAGAGAGAGAGGCAGAGACACAGGCAGAGGGAGAAGCAGGCTCCACGCAGGAAGCCTGACATGGGACTCCATCCTGGGTCCCCAGGATCATGCCCTGGGCTGAAGACGGCACTAAACCGCTGAGCCACCCGGGCTGCCCTGGGGTTAATTTTCATATGTTGTTCAAAGTATGAGTTGAAAATGATTTTTTTTGTGTAGATGTCCAGTTTTTCCAGCACTCTATTCTGCAAAGACTGTCCTTTCTCCATTGAATTGCCTTTGCACATTTGCTGCAAATCCATTTGCCATGTATCCATGAGTCTGTTTCTGAACTTTTTGTTCCACTGATCACTGTATTTATGTTTTCCTCAATACCACAGTGGTTTAGTAATAGTAGCTATATAGCAAGTCTTAAAATAAGGTACAAGGACTCTTCTAAATTTGTTCTTTTAAAAAAAATGTTTATTCTTGTTCCTTGGCCTTTCCATATAAATTTTAGAACCATCTTGTCAATTTCAACAACCAAAACATCCTGCTAGGATTTTTTTTATTGCATTGAATCTATAGACCAATTTTTGAAAAGAAGTGCCATTTTAGCAATATTAATTGTTTTGCTGTTTTTGACATGCAATCTTGTACATTTATTGTTAGAGTCTTATCTAGGTATTTCAAGATTTTGTTTTTTATGATAGTCACAGAGAGAGAGAGAGAGAGAGAGAGGGAGAGAGAGAGAGAGAGGCAGAGACATAGGCAGAGGGAGAAGCAGGCTCCATGCACCGGGAGCCCGATGTGGGATTCGATCCCGGGTCTCCAGGATCGCGCCCTGGGCCAAAGGCAGACGCCAAACCGCTGCACCACCCAGGGATCCCTAGGTATTTCATGATTTTTGGCGATTTTGAAAGTAGAGCTGTCTTTTAGCTCAATTTACAATTGTTTATTGCTAGTTGACAGAGGCAGGATTCTAACATAAACCTATGACATCCACCTTCTGTATGTTCCCCTCATGTTGAGTGCCGGCAGATCATTTCTATCAGTAGGCAAAGGTGAAGACATCTTGCAGATATAATTATAATTCTAATCACTTGACTTTGAGTTACTCAAAAGGGAGATCGTCCCAGGTGAGCTTGATGTGATCAGGTGGGCACTTTCAAAGAGAGTCTACAGATCAGGCAAGAGAGAAGTTAGATGCTTTCCTGAAAGCCCTGAAAGAGAAAACAAGCAATGAGGTGATCTGCCCCAGAAAGGGGTGGGCTCTAGGAGCTGAGGGTTCTGTGCAAGGAAGTGAATCTGCTGACAACCTGAAGGAGCTTGAAAGAGGATCCTGAGCCTTACTTGAGATTACAGCCCCTGCTCAAACTTTCATTTCAGCCTGCTCAGAGCTTGGAGCAGAGATTGGAGCAGAGCTTGGAGCATTTAACCAGTTAGATTCTGAACGCATGGAAACTTTAAGATGTTAAGTTTCTATTGTTTCAGCCCATTAAATTTGTGGCCATTTGTTATGCAACAATAGAAAAATAATACCCTAGTACATGAAAATATGATTTTTCTGCATTGACTGTGTGTTCTGCAACTTGACATACTCACTTATGGTTCTAGGAGACCTATAACATTTGTTGAGATTTTTTACATAAACACTTATGTCATCAGCAAATAGAAAAGGAATTATTTGTTTCCAAACTCTTCTTTTTTCTTTTTCTTGCTTTATTGCACTGGCTACAACCTCTAGCACAGTGTTTGATAGGAGTAGTGAAAGCAGACATCCTTGCCTATCTAATCCTGAGAGGAAAGTATCTGTGTTCCTCATTAAGTGTGATGTTAGGTGCAGGTGTTTGCAGATGTTCTTTATCAGATTGATAAGAGTCCCTTTCTATTTCTCTCAGTTTTAAAACTGAGAATGGTGTTGAACATTGTCAAGTTTTTCCTGCATATTGGAGATGATCATATGGCTTCTTTTAATTTTTTGATATGGTGAATTACAGAGATTATTTTTAAATGTTGAACAAGCAGAACACCTGGGTGGCTCAGTGGTTGAGTTTCTGCCTTCAGCTCAGGGTGTGATCCTGGGAGAAACTCCTTTCTGGCAGAGCCTTCCCCTCTGTGGAGGTAAAACACTGGATACTCAGCTGTGTCCTCATAATAAACTCTACTTTTATCGAAGTCATTTAAGTGAATCTTAAGTAAAGCAAAGAAAAACTAAAGCAAGAAGCTCTGAGAGTATATGAAAAGAACTAGAAATGAGACAAAGGGGCCGCTGGGTGGTGCAATTGGTTAAGCACCCAACTCTTGATTTCAGCTAGGGTCACAATCTCAGGGTTGTCAGATTGAGCCCTGTGTCAGGCTCCAAGCTCAGCAAGGAGTCGGCTAAAGTTTCTCTCTCCCTCCACCTCTCCCAACTATCTCTCTCTCTCTCTCTCTCAATAAATAAATAAATAAATAAATAAATAAATAAATAAATAAATAAATAAATCTAAAAAAAGGAAAGAAAGAAGAGACTAAATATTGAGAAGGAAAAACAATTAGCATTATTTGCAAAAAGCACTAGCTAACATTCAGAGCATTTACTGCATGTCAGGCACTCCTCTTAGACTTTACAGATGCTTTATCATGGACTCATTACAGAGCCCTGGAGGGTAGGCACGATGGCTATCTCTGTTTGCAGCTGGGAGTAAACCCAAGTATGAAGTAAAGAGGTAACTAGGCCTCACTAGCAGTGAATGGTGGAACTGGGGATGGGAAGTCAGGCAGTGTCTGCACCCATATCACTGAGCTGCACTCTTACCATGTAGTCACTCTGTTTCTAGGATTCTGATACTGTTCCTACAGAGTCTATCATGTTCCACTCAAAGATTGGAAGTTCCTTTAAAGTTAAGATATTTTTTTGGAATATTATATGTGTAATATATTTTACCAATTGAAAAAAGAAAACATTAGAAATGGATATTAAACAAAATATTAATGTATCATTGAGAATGGTTTCCTTTCTATCTATCCGGTAAGGTTTTAGGCACACATGGGCATATGTATAAATGCAACAGTTAATAACTAAGGTTAATATTTTATTTTTACAGAATGGTAATATGCCACCCATACTATTCTAAAACTTAAAAAAAAAAAAATCTTAGCATATCTGGGCCCACCTTCCAGACCAAAATGTAGAAGTGTAATTTTTTTCTTTAAAGAGCCACATAGTGGGGTACCTGGCTGGCTCAGTTGGTAGAGCATGTGTCTCTTGATCTTGGGGTTGTAAGTTTGAGCCTCACATTGGATATAGAGATTACTTAAAAGTAAAATCTTTTTAAAAAGTAAAATAAACAAAGAGCCACATCGTATTCCATTGTCTATGTATGTCCTTACAGTTGGCCCTTGAACAACATGGGTTTGAACTGCTTGGGTCCACTTACACATAGATTTATTTCAACAAGTATATTGGAAAACTTTTTGGAGATTTGTGACAATTTGAAAAAACTTGCAGACAAACTATGTAGCCTAGAAATACAAAAAAAATTAAGCAAAAGTGAGGTGTTGTGTTCAGAACACAGTACATAACATATATAAGATATGTGTTGATCACCTGGTTATGTTACCAGTAAGACTTCTGGTCAACAGTGGGCTCTTGGTAAGTTTTGAGGGAGTCAAAAGTTATCGTGGATTTTTGACTGCATGGGGGTGTTGATGTCTCTAATCTCTGCATTGTTCAAGGACCAACTGTATTTTATTTTTACCTGTTCACTCTTGTTGAACATATCAATTGTTTTCTAGGTTTTTACCATTATAAATAATGCTACCATAAATATATTTTTATAGATCTTTATACATGTGCTGATTAAGTGAATATGTGCATTTCAAAGTTAATAGGAAATGTCAGTTTATGACAAAATTTGTAATTCTTCCTATCTGAAGGTTTAGAATAAGCTTTTTAAAACCCACATTTGGGGACACCTGGGTGGCTCAGTAGTTGAGTGTCTGCCTTTGGCTCAGGGCATGATCCTGGGGTCCTGGGATGGAGTCCCACATTGGGCTCCCTGCAGGGAGCCTGCTTCTCCCTCTGCCTATGTCTCTGCCTCTCTCTCTCTCTCTCTCTCTCCCTCTGTGTCTCTCATAAATATTAAATAAAATCTTAAAAAAATATATTTGCTCATTGCACTCCCCCATGGAGAACCTCTGAGCGCTTCTCATTGCATAGACTGTAGCCCCCGGTGTGCACACGAAGCTCTTTGCACACCAGCTCTAGTCAGCCTCCTCAGCCTCATCCCTTCATACCATACACCCTATTCTTCAACCACTCTGAGCAGCCTCTCATTGCTGGGTAATATCAGGATCTCTAGGATCCCGTAGCTAAGTATAGGCTTCATTCTTTGCCTGAAATGCCTTTCTCCTTGTGCTCATTCTTCAAGATACAACTGAAATGTCTTGGTATTTATGAAACCTTTCTTAGAGTTCAGGGCAAAGATAGTCCTGTCTTCTTCCATGTCTCCAGAGCTCCAGGGTGGCTCTTACCACAAGAGTACTGTGCTATTGGCCTCAGATGTCTGTTTCTATCACTAAAATCTAAGCTCCCTGAGGCTATGTATTATCTACTTTTGAATCCACATGGTCTAGTCTGTGCCGGGTATGGGGAAGAAGCTCAGTGTTTTACTGACCAAGTAAGCAAACCAACAGAGGAGGAAGAAGAGATCTTATAAACAAAGTGCTTCTGTTACAGTTTTGCAGATGGTGACTTAGAGCAAAAGCAAGTGAACAGTCAAGGAGTAGCAAAAACTATAGCTCTAACTCTCTTGTCTTTGTGCTGAATTGGGCTTAGGAGGCTTAGCATGAATAAAAATAGTTGTGGGTAGGTTTATTCAGCATACACCTTTTCTATTAATTTAATACCATATTCACACACAATTCCCTTGGGACATGAGCTACAAAATGGCAAATCTGAAGCCCATATTTTGGTAAGATGTTGAATAAGTAATCCTATTAACCTATTAACACAAAAGTAATTACATTTTTTGGACAAATATTTCCTAGAATAGATCTAGATATTCATAAGTTTTACTAAGTACCTAATATGCTTGACTCAATAGTAAACCTTTCGTGTCTATTGAATTATCACAGCAAACATGGTTAAGTACCAACCTAATTTCATTGGTAAGGAAACAGGCTCAAATAGTCTACTTACCTGGTCCCAGGCAGCATACATGTTTAAGCCAAAAGCCTGGAGTTCCAATGCAAAGCCTTTGGTTCCAAACCTAGCATGCTACTCGCCACTCTGCAGCACTGCATTCACCTCTGAGCATTTTCAGCGCCTTTCGTGTGTGCGCACTGTGTGGAAATGACTCTTTCCAGAAACTCGGCATTGGGCAAACACCCCCACCTGCATACAAAACTGAACTAAATGTCAGTGTTTCCAAGACATGAAATTGGCAGTTAGAGGAATGTTTAAAAAAAAATAGCAGCCAGAAAAAATAATTTCTGTGTGAAATAACTCAGAGTAACAATTCTGTCTTCTGTTCTGATCAATGGGATTTATAAGAAAAATGATTTCTCCAGGCGCCTGGCTGGCTCAGTGGGTGGAGCCTACAACGCTTGATCTCAGGATTGTCAGTTTGAGCCTCATGTTGGGTATAGAGATTATTTCAAAACAAAATCTTCAAAAAAAAAAAAGAAAGGGAAAGAAAGAAGAAAGAAAGAAAGAAAGAAAGAAAGAAAGAAAGAAAGAAAGAAAGAAAGAAAGAAGAAAGAAAGAAAGAAGAAAGAAAGAAAGAAAGAAAGAAAGAAAGAAAAGAAAATGGATTCCAAAGTCTGTCAATTTCAGGTTGCTTATTTCATGGTCACAAGGAAGAGAAAATACATTTAAGAACCAGTACTGGGATCCCTGGGTGGCGCAGCGGTTTGGCGCCTGCCTTTGGCCCAGGGCGCGATCTTGGAGACCCGGGATCGAATCCCACGTCAGGCTCCCGGTGCATGGAGCCTGCTTCTCCCTCTGCCTGTGTCTCTGCCTCTCTCTCTCTCTCTCTCTCTCTCTGTGACTATCATAAATAAAATTAAAAAAAAATTAAAAAAAAAAAAAAAAAAAAAAAAAAAAGAACCAGTACTGAACAAGAGTAGTTGTCAAAGACCTAGGGGTTTGTTGTTTTTGTTTTACTAAATCTTTTAAATGCTTTACTAGAGGTAGAAAAATAAAGGTGTTTTTTTTTTAAGAATCATAAACACAGAAAATTAGTTATTGGCAACAAAAATTGATTGATGGGGACGCCTGGGTGGCTCAGTCGGTTAACTGTCTATCTTTGGCTCAGATCATGATCTCAGGGTCCTGGGATCGAGCACCATGTCGGGCGGCCTACTCAGCAGAGAACCTACTTCTCCCTCTCCCCTGTCCCCGCTCATGCTCTCTCTCACTCTCTCTCTCAAATAAATAAATAAAATCTTTAAAAAAAAAGAGAGAGAGAAAATTGATTATTGGAATTTTGTAGGAACAAAATCTGATATCTTACAACAGCTTTTTACCTCACTGAATATTTATAGTGGGGCCGCCCTAACAGTTTTTTTCTTCTGAAGTGTAAGAATTACATTGACATTATAATTATTTAAATATCTATATGAGTTTCATTATATCACATGGAATTAGCATTAGGGAAACTATGTCATCCTGACCTGACTAAGGTGTAGGTACAAATGCAAGAATTTTCCAGGAAAGAGAATCATATCTTCTTTATCCCTTCATATATCATTCTCCACCACTGATAGACTATGACCCAAGTTCTGGGAAGGTGTTCCTTGTTGCTATGGTTGTAAGGCACCCCCTTTTCAGATTTCTTCCTTTTTTAGATGCTCTCACTCAGCCCTGGGGGTAGTGACCATCCCCATACCTTCTTTTCCTGTGTTCTTCAGGGTTCTCTCTACCCCTCAGTAGATAATCCCCTCTTAGAGTTAATACTTCTATTAAACTCGCCCTGTCGAGATTACCGTGTGGTTTCTTTCTCCTGAATGGACCTCGACTGGCACAGTGAGCTATTCCCATAATACTTTATAATAAAGGCTACCGTTTGTGAGCGTCTCTGATGTGGGAAACATGGTATTAAGCATGTTGCAAACATTATCTGCCTGAGTCCTGCAATAACGCGGCGATGTTGATATCATTACCTATATTTTCAGATGAGGAAACATAGGTTCAGTGTTGCCTAAGTAAGAAATGACAAGCCTGGTCTGGTGGACTCAAAGCCTATGCCCTTAACCATCATACAAGGCAGAAGTTCAACTAAGAAAACAACACAGGGGTGCCCAGGTGGCTCAGTTGCTGCAGTGTCCAACTCTTGATTTCAGCCCAAGTCATGAGCTCAGGATCGTGGGATCGAGCCCTGTGTGGTGCTCTGTGCTGAGCATGGAACCTGCTTGGGGTTCTCTCTCTCCCTCTCCCTCTGCCCCTCTCCACTCATGCACTCTCTCTCTCTCGGAAAAAAGAAAGAAAACAACACAACCTGATATAAGTAAGGCAAAGGTGCTTTCTGCATTCATCCACAGCTGAAATCACAAGGTTTCTTGGAAAACCCATAAACAACTAAAATTGTCTTCCCTTATAAGTATGTCCATCTGCTCCAGGGCAAACTGCCTTCCTTGATAATTGTCAGCTAATCCGCATGTCCAAAGACAAAAAATTAAAAAAAAAATTAAAAAAAAAAAAAAGATCAATCTCTGGTCCACAGATGGTCTGCAATTTTTACTTTTATAAACTTTGCCCTGACTTTTTTCCATGACATTTGATTTGCAGATAATTGATCTCCCTTGTTTACGAGTTAGGTTTTGGCTGGGCTTTTAACCACATTCATTTTTCTGAATTATTTTTGATAGTAGTTTGTGGAGGTCCCAATGAGGTCTGCTCCCTGGAATGTGCTCTCAGGGGCCTGCAGAAGTGTGCAGCTCACATGTGCACCTCATCTGGATCCCATGAGTCCTGGTCTGCCTCCTCTTCGTCCCTCTGGGGATGCGCCAATTAGGTTCCTGAGCTCTTGAGTGTTGGTTCTCCTTCTGCTGCGCCCATGGTTATTGTGTGGGGGACAGAGGAGCTGCCAGACAGATCAGAGTGATCATTCTCTGGAAATGTGGTATTTGGGGAAGCTCCAGGGCTGCCATTCTTTCTCAAGTGGCTGCTAGGCTGCTTGTTCCCACATTGATTGATTGCAAGACTGTTGGGTCTCAAGGCTACGCAGCCTTAAAGAAAGGGGATGTAGAATAGGGCAATTAAAATGCCATAGTTCTCACCTGAGATTCAGTCACTTTTCTTGAAAAACAGGCTCTAGATTGTTGCAAGCCTTTGGTTACTTTCCAGACTTCTGAAAAAGTTGATTTGGGCCATTTTTGCTGGTGTTTTTGTTACTTTTATGGAAGACCAGATTATCGGAGATGCCTCCTACTCAATCATTCTAGAAGTGCTTTGAAAACAAGGTTTAAATAAACCATAAGTTTGAGCTCTTTGACATTCTTTCTGAACAAGTACGTTAGGAAACAGTATAAAACAAAGTAGTAGGAATCAGCTACAAATGCCTCCAGAGTTACCTTATCTCTTCTGAAGAGGTTTTTCGGCCATGTGAATATGGAGAGATTTCTAAACAGACTCTTGTATCTTTGGCTACTTTTGGAGGAAGTTAGTAAATTAAACTTTAAAATATCTTAAATTGGGCAGCCCCGGTAGCACAGAGGTTTAGTGCCGCCTGCAGCCTGGAGAGTGATCCTGGAGACCCGGGATCAAGTCCCACCTCAGCCTCCATGCATGGAGCCTGCTTCTCCCTCTGCCTGTGTCTCTGCCTCTCTCTTTCTGTATCCCTATGAATAAATAAAATAAAAAATCTTAAAAAAATAAAATATCTTAAATTAAAAGACTGCCTATTATGATTGATTTGTAGAGCTGGATAAACACTTGCAATAAAAAAAAAAGTTCTGAGTTGCAATTTATTATTTAAACTTTTTCAAAAGACCAGCATTCTTTTTTTAAGTATTTTTTTTTAAAGATTTTATTTATTTATTCATAGACTCAGAGAGAGGCAGAGACACAGGCAGAGGGAGAGGGAGAAGCAGACTCCATGCAGGGAGCCCGACGTGGGACTCGATCCCGGGTCTCCAGGATCACACCCCAGCCTGCAGGCAGCACCAAACCGCTGCGCCACTGGGGCTGCCCTTTTTAAGTATTTTATTTGAAGATTTTATTTATTTATTTATTTATTTATTTATTTATTTACTTATTTACTTATTTATTTATTTGAGAGAGGACGAGCATGAGTGAGGGTGGGACAGGGGCAGAGAAAGAGGGCAAACAGATTCCCCACTAAGTAGGGAGCACGACGCCAGCCTTGATCCCAGGACCCCAGGATTATGACCTGAGCCAAAGGCAGACTCTTAACTGAGCCACCCAGGTGCCCCAGGACCAGCATTCTTAAAGAATGTGGAGTTAAATTTTGTTTCTTCTCTAAGTATTCTTTAATTATGCTATCTTGATTTATACAAGCATTTATCAATCCCCATAAATTAAATTATCAGCCTTGATTGTTAAAGTATAAGATAAAAAGCAAGAAAAATTTGAGTTGTTACCAGGCAAAAAAAAAAAAAGAGAAAATACTAAAGTCAGAAATATTCAACAAAATGTAATGGTTTTTAGAGTTTGGGTATATAAATACAGAAAAATTATAAAGGGTACCTACTGATAATATTACTAAACATGATTAATCCTTGGACAATTATATTGCTTTGGTACTTCTCGTTTTTTTAATTTATTTTTAAAGATTTTATTTATTTATTTGAGAGAGTGAGCGAGCATGAGCACAGGGAGGGGCAGAGGAGAAATAGACTCCTGGCTGAGTCAAAGCCAGGCACAAGGCTTGATCTTCGGACCCTGAGATCATGACCTGAGCCAGAGTCAGACACGTAACCGACTGAGCCACCCAGGTGCCCCTTTTTGTTTTAAAAGAACTGTCTGGAGGAAGACATAGACATGGCCAACAAGCACATGAGAAAATGCTCCGCACCACTGGCCATCAAGGAAATACAAATCAAAACCACAATGAGATACCACCTCACCCCAGTGAGAATGGGGAAAATTAACAAGGCAGGAAACCACAAATGTTGGAGAGGATGTGGAGAAAGGGGAACCCTCTTGCACTGTTGTTGGGAATGTGAACTGGTGGAGTCACTCTGGAAAACTCTGTGGAGGTTCCTCAAAGAGTTAAAAATAGATCTGCCCTACGACCCAGCAATTGCACTGCTGGGGATTTACCCCAAAGATACTGATGCAGTGAAATGCCGGGACACCTGCACCCCGATGTTTCTAGCAGCAATGGCCACAATAGCCAAACTGTGGAAGGAGCCTCGGTGTCCATCGACAGATGAATGGATAAAGAAGATGTGGTCTCTGTATACAATGGAATATTCCTCAGCCATCAGAAATGACAAATACCCACCATTTGCTTCAACGTGGATGGAACTGGAGGGTATTATGCTGAGTGAAGTAAGTCAATCGGAGAAGGACAAACATATGGTCTCATTCATTTGGGGAATATAAAAATTAGTGAAAGAGAATAAAGGGGAAAGGAGATAAAATGAGTGGGAAATATCAGAGAGGGAGACAGAACGTGAGAGACACCCAACTCTGGGAAACGAACAAGGGGTAGTGGAAGGGGAGGTGGTTGGGGGGATGGGGTGACTGCGTGATGGGCACTGAGGGGGGCACTTGATGGGATGAGCACTGGGTGTTGTATGTTGGCAAATTGAACTCCAATAAAAAATATACAAAAATAAAATAAATAAAAATATTTTAAAAAATATTTTTAAAAATATTTTTATAAATAAATAAAATTTAAAAACTGTCTTCTCACCGATTTTGTGACAGTATTAAAAAAAAAAAACTCTCTCCTAGTATTCTAGCTGATAGAAGGCCTGGGTTTATTTTCACACAGAAAGCTTAATCTGAACTTTTAAAATTTCCAGATCTGTTTTTAATGGTCAAATATTTTGACTAAATGTTTTACATTGCAAATGATTAATTATAATATGAGATATCTTCCAAATAATTTACTCTTTTTTTTTAAGGTTTTATTTATTTATTCATGAGAGAGAGGCAGAGACAGAGGCAGAGGGAGAAGCAGGCTTCCTGTGGGGAGCTCGATGAGGGACTCCATCCCAGGATCCCGGGATCATGACTTGAGCCAAAGGCAGACACTCAACCACTGAGCCACCCAGGCGCCCCTACTCTTTAAAAAAAAAAAAAAAAAGATTTTATTTATTTATTTGAGAGAGAGAGCAAAGGGGGAGGGAGAGGAAGAGGGAAAGAATCCCAAGCAGACTCCACTCTGAGCACAGAGCCAGACATGGGTCTGATCCCACAGCCCGGGATAATGACCTGAGCCGAATCCAAGAGTTGGATGCTTTGCCGACTGAACCATCCAGGCACCATGAGAGAAATAATCTTAAGCAGGTTCCAAAGCCAGCAACAGAGCCTGTTGTGGAGCTCAGTCCCACAACCCTGAAATCATGACCTGAGCTTAAATCAAGAGTCTGATGCTTAACTGAGCCACCCGGTGACACTCCACATTGGTATTTTCAAACAGCTTTATTGAGATAGAATCCACATACATAAGATTCATCCTTTCAAAGTCTAAGACTTGGTGATTATTAGAATATTCACAAAATCCATTACCATCACCAGTATTGAATTTTAGAACATTTTCAACATCCACCAAAGAAATTCTATACCTGTTAGTAATCACTTCTCGTTCTCCCCTTCATGGCCCTAGAACACCACTAAAGTACTTTCTATCTCTATAAATTTGTCTATTCTGGGCATTCCATATAAATTGAATCATATGATATGTAGCCTTTTGTGTCTGGCGTTATTACATGGCACAAGTATCCTCAAGGTTCTTCTGTGTTGTAGTTTGTGTCAGTACTCCTTCAGATGAATAATATTCCATTCTGTAGACATACCACATTTTTATTCCTCACTTCATAAACCCATTGATATTTTCAATTGATTTTTATTTAAATTTTTAAGTCCATTTTACCAAGGAATAACTTACATATAGTAAATTCTCTGTGTTTACTTCTATGAGTTTTGACCAATTTGTATAGTTCTAGAACTACTAATCATCCACATAAATTCTCCAGTGTTCCTTTGTAAGTCCATACCCTTCCCATTCCTGGTCCTTAAAAACCACTGATCTGTACTCTATTCCTATAGTTTACTTTTTCTAGAATGTCATATTAATGAGTTCACACAGTCTGTAGCCTCTTGAGACTGGCTGTTTTCACTTAGCGCCATGCATTTGAAAAACTTGATCAGTTGCTCTCAGTCATAGATATTCTCTGGCCCCCTTTAGTGATGTTCTATGAACCTTGGCTCCCACCTCCTTGTCCCTGTACTTGAGAGCCTCCGGTGGAAGACCCTCCGATATTAGCATGTTATGCCTCATGACCTGTGACTCACAAACCCAGAGCAGTTCACACATCGACAGCTGTGCAAATACCGACATGAAGTGTTTACAAACTGAAGTCTAAGCAACTTGTGGGAAATGAAGCCTGAAGGACGAGAGTGGCATGTCCATTTTGCTGATCTATTTGTGAACTCCTCGATTTTCTAAATCGTTTTATTTGTACTTAGTTTTAATTTTAATTAAAGTGATGCATGTACAGAATTTTCAGTTGAATAGTATACAAAGCTTGTTATGAAAAACAATAGTTGGGGCACCTGGGTGCCTCGGCTGGTTAAGCATACAACTCTTGATTTCAGCTCAGGTCATGATCTCAGGGTCGTGAGATCAAGCCCCACGTCAGGCTCTATGCTCAGCAGGGAGTCTGTCTGCTTGAGGTTCTATCTCTCCCTCTCCCCCCCACCCAATGGCACAGGCCTTCTCTCTCTCTCTCTCAAATAAATAAATAAATCTTAAAAAAAAAGACAGTTGTCCCCCAATCCTATCACTAACTTCTCTTTCACCATGGCCCACTACTTTTATTTCATTTAACTAATTTTTTTCTACATCTATTTATTTTTTTAATATTTATTTATTTATTTAGAGAGAGAGCACGTGAGTGGGGGAAGCTGCAGGGGACGAGGCAGAGAGAGAATCTCAAGCTGACTGTACTAAGGATGGAACCCAACGCAGGGCTCAATCCCACAATCCTGAGATCATGATCTACGCTGAGACAGAGTTGGATGTTTAGAAAACTGGGCCACCTAGGCACCCCTCCATCTCTTTACATAGCACATTTACATTGTTATGTCTTACTTTTTCTTTTTTTTTTTTCATTTATTTATGATAGTCACACAGAGAGAGAGAGAGAGGCAGAGACACAGGCAGAGGGAGAAGCAGGCTCCATGCACCGGGAGCCTGACGTGGGATTCGATCCCGGGTCTCCAGGATCGTGCCCTGGGCCAAAGGCAGGAGCTAAACCGCTGCGCCACCCAGGGATCCCTTACTTTTTCAATATTAGGTAGCACCATTGACTTCCTGCTACGGAATATGATGATTGAGCTCTTCCTCACGTCGCTGTGCTCCCATTCCCTCGTAGAGCGATATTGTAATTTTGGTTAGAACAGTATCCAGTGTTCCATTCCCAGGGCCATGCAAATGCCACTGACAGGTGAGCTATGCAGTGTGCTCTGGTTATTATTTTTTTCCTATACAACTTTTTTGTTTTCTCTGAAGATAATTATGATTGTTTTTTTTTAATATCCTGGGTTTTCTATATTCTCACCAACGTTTTATCCCCAAACTCTCCCTAGTTTGTGTAAATTACCTCTCAACATTTTCATATACATTAGGTTTCTTTTTTTCTTTCTCTCTGTCTCTCTTCCTTCTTTAAAAAAAATCTCACCAGCATTCTCCTAGCATGCTCCGGACAAGACTGGCTGATCTCTGGGCTGCCTGCACAACTGCCTACCTAGGACCTCTTGTCACCATCATCCTGAGAATTCTTTATTTTTCTCTTAGTTGGAATCCTCATGTTTTTAATTTTTTGGTTAACTACTGCTTTGGTAGAACACATCTTTCCATAGCTTCCTAAATAAGGTACACAAAGAGGCAGCCTGGGTACTCAGTGGTTTAGTGCTGCCTTTAGCCCAGGGCATGATCCTGGAGACCTGGGATCGAGTCCTACATCAGGTTCCCTGCATGGAGCCTGCTTCTCCCTCTGCCTGTGTCTCTGCCTTTCTTTCTCTCTCTGTGTCTCTTATGAATAAATAAATAAAATCTTTTAAAAAATAAGGTACATGAAGGTAAATTATTTTGAGGTCTAAAAATTCTTGATTCTGTCCTTGGACTAGCTTGGTAGTTGGCTTAGAATGAGTTTCTAAGTAGGACATCATCTTCCCTTAGGATTCTGATGGCATTTCTTTATTGTCTTGAACTTCCAACATCACCATTGAGAAGATCTGCTCTTTCTGATCCTTCATCTCATATAGTAAACTTACTCTTCCCTCCAGGAAGTTTTTAGAATCTTCTTGTCTCCAGTGACTGGAAATTCAGGATAATGTAGCTTAGTGTGGGTCTAGTTTTCTCTACTGTCCTGGTTTCCTGGAGAGAAGCTTCTACTCTGAAAACTTAGATTCTTCAGTTCTGGGAAATATTCTTAGATCATTTCTTCAGTGATTTTTCTTACCTCTTTTCTTCCTCATTCTCCCTTTTCAGAATAACCGTGACTTGACTGTTGAGAATCCTAGACTAGACTTCTATTTCCATATTTTTATTTTCTACATCTTTGTCCTTTTGCTTTGCTTTCTGGGAGGTTCCCTCAAATTTGTCTTCCACATTTTCCATTGGGTTTTTGATTTCTGCTCTTCTGCTTCTGATTTTTAGGACCTCTTTTGTGTTTTGTAATTAAAAAAAATAGCATCCTTTCTTTGTGTCATGGATTGGGTATCTTCTTGTAAATGTCTAGGGATTGTAATGCTAGCCTAGCCCCTCTCCCTCCTCTCCTCTCTTTGGTCTCTCTTTCCCTAAGGATGCTTTGTTTTTTGTTTCTTCATTTTGCTCCCTCTCTTCTAC
Organism: Canis lupus familiaris; assembly: GCF_011100685.1. Lineage (NCBI taxonomy): Eukaryota > Metazoa > Chordata > Mammalia > Carnivora > Canidae > Canis > Canis lupus. Next base: position 48,396,061 of record NC_049243.1, read on the forward strand.
ACTGAGGACTTTCCTCCAGTAGCTGTTGAGTTGGCTCTCTGATCATAGTGGACCCAGTAAGGCTAACTGAATGCTCTGTGTATGTGGGTGCTCTTGCTAGGAGCTGGCACCAGCCCCTCTAAAAACATTGGTCTCTTAGGCAGGTCAGATTGCTCTGAGGACTTTACAATCTCTTGAATGTAGGGTGGAATGATTCCCGCAAGGGCTGGGGAGCCAGATGCAGGTCTGGGGAGGAAATGGCTGGGGGAACTTGTAACATCGTATCTGTGAACTTCATCTCTGTTTGTGATCTGTAACCCTATCTGCCCTCTGCCTGGCACTCCACAGTCTAGAGAGGAGCCAGCCAGAGGGGGAAGGGACCCCGGGCTTCACTGTTCTTAAACAGCCGCTCATCATCTGTGTTTAGCTCCTCACACACCCTTCTAGATGAATCGACCGTTGGCTGCAGGAGCCTCTGAGGACATTCTGGATTGCTTTTCTGCTTTTTCGCCTGCTGTTTACAATTCAGAATTCCTGGTCCCAGACAAATCCATTTGCTTAATCCATTTTTTCCTGCTTCCAAAATTTTGTTGGTTTTGTTTTTTCCTTTTTCATTGTCTTGGTTCTTATTGTTTATGCTTTTGTTAAGAACAATTTTTTTTTTTTTTTTTTTTTTTTTTTTTTTACTGAGGACTTAGAGGTTGGGAGACTAACAGGCATATTCAATCTGCCGTCATGTGTGAAAGTCTGAAGTCATTTAGTTCCTTGCCCAGAACTATTAAATAAAAACAGAAAAAAGTGACCATTTCAAAAAAAGCGACCTTTCCTCACCTAACATTTTGCTCTTGTTGCACTGAAGATGGGCAAAGCTGTTTGGCACTGAGACGAACCAGAAATATTGCATTGTATTCAGGCAAGAGTGGTGTGTTGTGTCCCCAGCACATTTAAGAGATGCCAAGAAATCAAGGAATGGTATTCACTAAGATGCCTACACATAGGAACAAACGTCCCATAGAATCAGAAATGAGTGTCATTAATTGTGTGAATTGCCTGTGTGCGTAAAATCCTAATGCCCCCAGATCAAGAATTTTCCTGAAAAGATAATATCTTTACAGTTTTCGTTCTTGCAATTCAGAGTTGCCTTGATTTTAACTAAGGCACCAACAAAATGCCCTTCAAAAGTGGGCTCGGAAATACCTTATGAAAGCCCCACCTAATACAGATAAACCAACAGTAGCTGAGTATTGATAAGTTAAATGGTGACCAATATGTACATTTATTAAGCATATCTTCTCTACATAGGCTTATGGAGTAGTAGAATAGTAGAATATTTTTAAAGGAAGGGAGTAAGAAAGCCTCATCCAAGTGTCCTGCCTTGCTGTCAGCTGCCTGGAAATTATTCAGATATTCACTCCCCAATACCTCCTTGTGTTGACTAAAATATTAACTCAATCTAAAGGAAGTTTTCTGTGTGGCAAGACTTACTTCCTTGTCACTTCATACTTGTGCACACGTGTGCACGCACACATACACATACGCACCTCACCAGTTGCGATTCTCTACTCAGGGGTGTCCTTTTAGGCACGATGGGATGGCTGTGGCATGGTGGAAAGTTGGCCAGAACAGCAGTCAGGAAGCACACCTTCTAAGACTTTGGCAAATCCCATATTTCTTGGGCCTCAGTTTCTGCCTCTGCAATTTTCATGGCTACTAAGGCCTCTCCCCCAGAGTAAGCAACCCTGATCCTATCTCTGGCTTGAATGGCCTGCTGGTAATTATTGACGTCTTGTTCTTCACAACTGGTCCCAGACTATGACGCATTGTTCCACCTCAGCCTGATGGAGTGGGTGTGCCAGATGCACTGACTGGGACCAAGAGGGCTTTCTTTGCCAAGCAATGCCTCCCCTGGTGAGTCTGTGGCTTCCTGTGGCTGCAACGTTGGTCTCCTGAAATTGCCACTAGCAGGATTCTAGAAAGTTCCTAAAGCATTCAAATTCCCCTTTCTACCACAGATCTGCTAGTCTCATCTACATGCCATCTTTTCACTGATTTTACTTCCATAGAAAGAAGGTGATGATTACAAATCTTGCAGTTATTTCCCCCTAGTCCTGAGAGCAGCTTGAAAAGCATATTTTGTACTCACTTACTTACAGTCTCAACAACATTCGATGTTGATTTGAGCAGTGGGTGTCAGATAGCCAGTGATTCTTCCTTGAGAATTTACCCCCTAAACTGTCACATGTGGCAAAGGACCCACGAGCAGGAAGGCTTGGTGCAACATTGCTTATAACAGCAGAGTCTCAGCTATGGAAGAGATGTCTATTGTAGGGGGATGGTGAATATCATGGGTCCCATCCATGTCATGGGCCATGTGTCCCTGGGAAGAAGGGAGGTAGGTCTGTTAGCCTTCACATTCAGGAAAAAGAACAACTCTTTTATTACTGAGGTATAATTAACAATGTTATTTTAGTTTCAACTTTAGATCATATTGATTGGGCAATTCTGTACATTTCTCGGGGCTCACCATGGTAAATATGGTCACCATCTGTCACCATACAGTGTTATTGCAATATTATTGAGTACATTCCCTATGCTCTACTTCTCGTCTCGGTGACTTACTGTTTTGTAGCTGGAGATTTGTATCCTTTAATCCCTTTTATCTATTTTGCCCATCCTCCCACTCACCTCCCCTCTGGCAACCACCAGTTTGTTCTCTGTACTTAAGAGTCTATTTTATGTTTGTCTGTTGTTTTATTTTTTGAACTCCACATGTAAGAGAAATCATATGGTATTTATCTTTCTCTGTCTCATTTCACTTAGCATAATGCCCTCCTGATCCATCCATGTTTTTGTAAATGGCAAGATCTCATTCTTTTCTTTAAAGAAAAAAATTTATTTATTTATTTGACAGAGAGAGGGGGGCAGAGACATAGGAAGAGGGAGGAGAAGTAGGCTCCATGCAGGGAGACCAAGGCGGGACCCTGGGATCACACCCTGAGCTGAAGGCAGATGTTTAACCACTGAGCCACCCAAGCATCCCCAAGATCTCATTCTTTTTTATGGCCGAGTAATATTCTGTTGTATATTTTTTGTCCATTCATCTATCAATAGACACTTGGGCTGCTTCCACATCTTGGCTATTGTAAATAATGCCACTATACATAGGGGCACATATTTCTTTTTGAATTGGTGTTTTCATTTTCTTTGGATATATAGCCAGTAATGGAATCACTGGGACACTTGGTAATTTTTTAAAATTTTTTTATTTATTCATGAGAGACACAGAGAGAGAGGCAGAGACACAGGCAGAAAGAGAATCAGGCTCCATTCAGGAAGCCCAATGTGGAACTCGATCCCCAGACTCCAGGATCATGCCCCGGACCAAAGGCAGGCACTCAACCCCTGAGCCACTCAGGCATCCCAGTAATTCTATTTTTAATTTTTAAAGGAATCTCCACACTGTTTCCTCCAGTGGCTGCACCAGTTTTCATTCCCACCAATAGTGCAAGAGTATTCCTTTTCCCCCACATCCTCGCCAGCACTTATTATTTCTTGTGTTTTTTATTTCACCCATTCTGACAGGTGTGAGGTCATATCTCATTTTGGTTTTGATTTGCATGTCCCTGAGGATGAGTGATATTGAGCATCTTTTCATGTGTCTGTTGGCCATCTGTATATCCTTTTAGGAGAAATGTCTGTTCATGGCTTCTGCCCATTTTAATTGGATTATTTGTGTGTGTGTGTGTGTGTGTGTGTGTTGAATTGTATAAATTCTTTATATATTTTGAAAATTAATACCTTATCATTTGCAAATATCTTCTCCCTTTCAGTAGGTTGCCTTTTTATCTGGTTGACCATTTCCTTTGCTATGCAAAAGCTTTTCATTTTGGTGTATTCCCAATAGTTTAATTTTGCTTTTGTTTCCTTTGCCTGAGGAGATATATCTATAAATATGTTGCTAAGGGTAGCGTCCAAGAGATTATTGGCCATATTTTATTTTAGGAGTTTATGGTTTCAGGTCTCACATTTAGGTCTTCAATCCAGTGACTATATTGTTGTGTATGGTATAAGAAAGTAATCCAGTTTTATTCTTTTGCATGTGGCTGTCCAATTTTCCCAACACCATTTATTAAAAAGACTGTCCGTTCCCCATGTATTTCAAGAATAGGGACAGAGAACTGACATCGGGACAATCTTACATAAACAAACCGTACTAAAAATACTAGTTAGCTTCCATCAGTTCTTTCAAATGTCTCCTAGTCCCCTCCCCATGATTTTTCATTCCTCAAAACCCAAATCTCTTTTCTTTGGATTATAATTGTATACTAGCACTTAAGTCGGCTTTTTTGTGTTTTCATTCTTCATTGTAAACCTTCATGTATGTAAAAGTTATTTAAAATTGTACGCCTTGGGACACGTGGGTGGCTTAGTCAGTTTAGTGTCCACCTGGCTCTTGGTTTCAGCTCAGGTTCACATTGGGCTCCACATCTGCTTGAGGGTTCTCTCCCCCCACTCCCACTCACTCTCTCTCTCTCCAATAGATAAATAAATCTTGAAAAAATTGTCTGCCTTTTCTACTGTTAATTTATCTGTTGCTAGTTTAATTTGCAGGCCCCAGTGCTTGAGCATAAGACAGTAGAGGAAATGTTTTCCTCCTCACACTTCAAATCTCAGTTCTTCAACTTCCTATCTATATGACCTTGGACTCGTTTTCTTTCTTTAAGTCTTCTATGTGCCTGATTTTCTTTATCTACAAAATGATGATAATAATAGCACTCTCATGGGGTTGTAAAGCTTGAACAAGTTAATACTTTTAAGTCTTTAGATCAAAGTCTGATATTTAGTAATTACTTGGCAGATATTAACTGTTATTTTATGTGATCTTCAAAAGGTATAATAACTGCAATTTTATGATTGTGGAAATTGAAGTTTGGAGAGTTTATATTACTTGCCCTAGGCCAGATGAAAAATAGTAGAAACTCAAAACCAGCTCTTCTGACTCCAGATGTTATGCTGTCTGGCTTTTAAGTATTTATTATTTAACATTGTAGAGTTGTTTATAACTTTGATTCTTGCCAAGAGGATTCAGGGTGAAGATTTAATATTAATTAACCAGAGAACTTTGGAAACTTAAGAAAAAAGTGGAAAGATACAAAACAGCAGAGAGAACTCACTTCAAAGACAGTTACTGATACTGAGTAGGAGAAGGTTTAGACAACAAAGAGTAAATGACATATGTAAGGGTAAGTGTGGGAATGAAATTGAGTTAGATAAGTGAGATTAAAACAAAAATAAAAGATCAGGTTTGCTTTTGCCAAATCCCTTGTAAACCAGGGTAATAACAAAGAGCAGATGAGAGGAAATGAATATACCTTTTCACAGTGACCGCTTCCCAGATATCATTCACTCGATTCAGAAACTATAAAGATACAGTCCGCTCAAACAATGCATGGATTTCAGCTCAATGCCAGGATGACATTGAACAGAGATCCAACTAGTGTTATTGGTCATGTGGAGACACAAAATTATAAGACCCATATTTTTTCCTTCATAAGAGATTATAATGGAAGTCAGAAACTATAGGCCCTCTTGGCAGTTTAATTTTTTTTTTTTTTAAGATTTTGTTTTTAAGGGCACCTGGGTAGCTCAACTGGCTAAGCATCTGCCTTTGGCTCAGGTTATGATCGTAGTAGGGTCCTGGGATCAATCAAGCCTTGAGTAGGGCTCTCTGCTCAGTGGGGAGTCTGCTTCTCTCTCTCCTTCTGCCATTCCCCATGACTTGTCTTCTCTCTCTCAAATAAATAAAATCTTTAAAAAAATTTTTTTATTTTTAAGTAATCTCTACATTCAACATGGGGCTCGGACTCACAACACTAAGACTAAAAGTCACATGTTCCACTGACTAAGCCAGCCAGGTTCCCCTAATTTTTAAAAAATTATAAGAATGGGGCAGCTGATACAGATTGAGATGATAAGCAGTCAGCCAGCCAGTAGTCTCTTTAAATAAACAAGGAAAAGTTACCAAATCTTTACAAGCCTGTACCATAAAACCTAAGTTAAATATGTATTTATTATGTATCTTGTTACCTTAACATCGTGTTTCTAAATTCTTTGTTAAGATGACAAAGGGCTGGGGCACCTGGGTGTTACAAATGAATAAATGTCCAACTCTTGGTTTTGGCTCAGGTCATGATTTCAGGGTCATGAGAGCAAGGCCCATGTCAGGCTCTGTGCTCAGTGCAGAGTCTGCTTAAGACTCTCTCTCCCTCTTCCTCTGTCCCTCCCCCCAATTTCTCTTTCTCAAATAAATAAATCTTAAAAAAAAAAAAAAAAAGAATGATGAAGGGCTTTCTTATAAACTAAGGGGTTATTTTTAGTAGTTCTAAGGAATATTCACTTGTAATTTGGAATTTAAATATTTATTATATGAAGCTTGGTTTGTTAGAATTTTTGATTGAGAAACTGTTTCTTCTCTTTGAGCTTATAGTTGAAATCAAGCTCATAAAAAAATCAAGCTAATGATTGGAGCAGGGCTTGATTTACTACCACATTTATAATAATTTACTAAGTCCTCACTAATCTATCTCTACTGAACTGAAGATCTGTGCCTACTCTCTTAACCTTGGAACAGAAAGGATTTAGTACTTGTGAAATTCTTGTTTTTTTACAAATAAAAATAAAGGGTTTCAGCTCTGAGTAAAAATTATGACATGTGCATCAGGGGCCAGTTGGTCATGATTTAGGAGTCTTGGCCAGCATATGAAATACCTACACTGGGGTACTGAAATCAACTACAGGAAAAGGACAGAGGGAAGCTTGGGTCTGTGGGGTCTCAGTGATGAAACCTAGAAAATCCAACAAAGTCTCAAGCCAGATCACCAGATGTGTGGAGAGCAGGTGAAGCAAGTAATGGCTTGCTCTCCTTTGCATCACACCCAAATGTTATGTTAAGACTCTAAGACCCTATTTCAAGAGGGACCACAAGAGCCCAGAGTGTGGCCCTATGTGGCAGCCACGGGCTATACAGCCGGCATCTCCCTTCAAGGATGACTGGCCTTCTAGCAGCAGGGAATGCAGGTGACTAGAGCCTCAAGCTACAGCATCTGTAGGCTCGGCTCAGCTTTCTGACTGAGGCCACTCTGCCTGGTGAGCTTCCAGCCCATGACTGACCTCACTGGGAGCCAGACGCCCTGCCATTTCTGCCTAGAACAGGACCCGTCTCATGTACAACCATTGAGCTCCTGGCTGGATTGGGCAAGGCTCTGAGCCTGCAGCGTGTTCTGAGCTCTGTGCACAGTCCTGCTGGGTCGCCACTCCTTTCCCAGCGGTCAGCTTAGCATCGGGGTCTGAAGGCTTCCCCAGCCTCAGTGCTCATTTCTCCCCCTTATCTCTTATCTCTCAGGCATGGCTCCCACCTTCCCCCAATGCATTACTGGCACTCTTCAACACCATCTTGGCTTCGACTTCCCGAGAAACCCCAAGTGAGGGACAAGGTCAATACTTCTTAATGCTAAAAAAAAAAAAAAAAAACTACTTCTTAATACTTAATCCTTCCGGGATCCCTGGGTGGCTCAGCGGTTTAGCACCTGCCTTCAACCCAGGGCGTGACTCCGGGTTCCTGGGATCGAATCCCACGTCGGGCTCCCTGCATGGAGCCTGCTTCTCCCTCTGCCCATGTCTCTGCCTCTCTCTTCTCTCTCTCTCTGTGTCTCTCATGAATAAATAAATAAAATCTTAAAAAAAAAACTTAATCCTTCCAATCACTCTATCAAAGGACCAGGTTACAGTAGGTCAGAAACCAAAATTCTATCTTTTTTTTTAGACAGATGGTTAAGTGTCAGCAGCTTCCTCTCAATACTTCGATGGTTCACATAAAAACCACGAGTCTCACTCTCCTGTCTTTGTGCACCAACAGTAGGATGTGAGCCTCTGATGAGCCTCCCTAGTGCAGCTTTTCAGGTACTATCTAGCTTTAAAGTTCTTTGGTTAGGTCAATAATTGAGCATTTTCACACAAGAGTCAAATCCGATTTCTTCCAGGTTGCTCTAACAAGCAGAAGTAAAAGTAGTTTTAGGAGGAATATTTCACTCCATATGGAGAGGAACCTTTTCACCCCTAGAGGAGTCCAAACATGGGATGCATTGGTACTAGAAAGTGTAGGCTCCTGTATCACTTTGCTGGGGCCACCATAACAAAGTACCACGGACGAGGTGGCTTACACAACACAAATTTATGTTCTCACACTTCTGGAGGCCGAAGTCCAAGATCAAGGGATCAGCAGGGTTGGTTTCTTCTTTATTTTATTTTTTAAAGATTTTATTTATCCATTCATGAGAGACACAGAGAGAGAGAGGCAGAGACACAGGCAGAGGGAGAAGCAGGCTCCATGCAGGGAGCCCAACGTGGGACTTGATCCCAGAGTCCAAAGGCAGACACTCAACTACTGAGCCACCCAGGCATCCCAGGGTTGTTTTCTTCTGAGTCCTCTCTTCTTGGCTTGTTGAAAGCCATCTTCCTTCTGTGTCCACATGTGGCCTCCCTCTGTGCCTGGGCATGTCTAAGTTAAAATTTCCTCCTCTTTTTTTTTTTTAAACATTTTAAAAAAATTTTTATTTATTTATGAATGTCACAGAGAGAGAGAGAGAGAGAGAGAGAGAGAGAGGCAGAGACACAGGCAGAGGGAGAAGCAGGCTCCATGCACCGGGAGCCCGACGTTGGACTCGATCCCGGGTCTCCAGGATCGCGCCCTGGGCTAAAGGCAGGCGCCAAACCACTGCGCCACCCAGGGATCCCAAAATTTCCTCCTCTTATCAGGACATCAGTCATGTCCTATTGGAACAGAGCCCACCCATCCAATGACCTCTTTTAACTTAATTACCTCTTTAAAAATTCATCTCCAAATACAGTTACATTCTGAGGTTCTGGGGGTTAGAGCTCCAACATCTCAGTGTTGGTGGGCACAATTCAGCCCTTTACAGCCTCTTTGAAGACATTTTCTTTTTTTTTAATATTTTATTTATTTATTCACAAGAGATGGAGACATAGGCAGAGGGAGGAGAAGCAGGCTCCATTCAGAGAGCCCAATGCGGGACTTGATCCCAGTACTCTGGGATCATGCCCTGGCCAAAGGCAGACGCTCAACCGCTGAGCCACCTAGGCATCCCTGAAGACATTTTCATTTGGAGTCTAGTGTCACTGTTAGAAAGTTGTAGACTGAGTGTGTCAAAGGCCCTTCCTTAGACAAAGATCAGTGCAAGAAGTTTGTTTGGGAGATAGTTACAAGAAATACTGGGTGGGCAAGGAGTAGCAAAGTGAGGCAGGAAAGAGAAAGAAGCCAATCAAAAAAGCTTCTTTATCTTAAAGATTTTATTTATTTGAGAGAGAGAGAGAGTACGAGCAGGGGGAGGGGCAGAGGGACAAGCAGACTCCCCGCTGAGGGCAGAGCCCAATGTGGGGCTTGATCCCAGACCCTGAGATCATGACCTGGGCCAAAGTCAAGAGTCAGTCTCTTAATCAACTGAGCCACCCAGGCGCCCCCAAAAGTACTTTTTTTAAAACCAGTTATCACTGTGGGTAACTGGGGCGCAAGCCTGCTGGGTACAGCACAGAGATGCACTACAGTTATCCCACCCAGAGGCGAGAGGGCTGGAAAATTCATCCACTGGCTTCACCACGGAGGGCTGCTTTCTGGGGACATGCCCTCGCTGACACGTCCCTCCAGCCCCGCACAGCCACAGCCAGTTGCTGCAGCCAGAGAGCTTCCTGGTGGAGTTGCAGGTGCTGACAGTTGGAAGCCAGGCCAGCATTTTCACAGATGGCTCCTGCCAAGGAGGCATGGGCCGAGCACTGATGCTTCTCCCACAGTGTGAGCTATGAGGTGATTCACAGCAGACAGAATGTGCAGCAGGGCCAGTCACCATTTGGTCTAGAATGGGTATTGCTTGCCACATGTAGGAGCTTAAGAGACAACAACATAAAAAGAAGGTTTGTTTCTGGGAACAAGCAAGAACTTTCCTTCAGACGTGTGAAGGGGAGTTCTGTCAAGGTTGTCCTACTCAAACTATCCTATTGAAAAAACATTACCCTATGACGGGGCACCTGGGTGGTTCAGTTGGTTGGGTGTCCAACTTTGGTTTCGGCTCAGGTCACGATCTCAGAGTCACGGGATCGAGTCTGCATTGGGCTTCACACATGCAGGGAGTTTGCTTGTCCCTCTCTCCTCCCTGCTCCCCCCGCCCCCCCCCACCCCATATCTGCAAGCTCTTTCTCGAATGAATGAATGGATGGATGAATGAATGAATAAAATCTTTTTTAAAAACCCACAAAACATTACCATGTGAAACAGTAATCAAGTAAAGAGTAAAATCGCTAGGAATGTGGAATAAAATATACATAATAGGGAGCCTGGGTGGCTCAGTTGGTTGAGCCTCTGACTGGATTTGGGCTCAGGACATGGTCTCAGGGTCGCGAGATGGGCCCACATTGGGCTCTGTGCTGGGCATGGATCTTTCTTAAGAGTCTCTCTCTCTCTCCCCTGTCCCTCCCCTGCTGTCTCTCTCAAAAAATTATATATATATATATATATAACAATTTATCATTTTAACCATTTCTCAGTGTACAGTTTGGTATTGTTAAGTACATTCACACTGGGGGACACCTAGGTGGCTCAGAGGTTGAGTGTCTACCTTCAGCTCAAGGGGTGATCCTGGGGTCCCTGTGGTCAAGTCCCACATCGTGCTCCCTGCCTGCTTCTCCCTCTGCCTGTGTCTCTGCCTCTCTGTCTCTCATGAGTAAATAAATAAAATCTTTAAAAGAATTATTAAGAATGCTTAAACACAAAATAAATGAGAGCACATAGAGGACAAATAAAACAATGTAAGTTTTCTCCTGTGACGTGTCCTAGAGGTACCACATGGTTTGGGACTTGCAGGGGTCGGGTGTGTCCCTTGTTCCTGGATGTCGAGGCTCCTCTTTTGGTCTCCCCATTGCCACTGTCTCCCTTCTGTGATGTATTCTAATTATCACTGCTTTTGTGTCCACCTCTGCTGCTTCCAATATGGATATCTGCCCATCTCCCCTTCTTGTCTCTAAGCTTTCCTTTGATCTGATCTTCTCAAGATTTCTGGTTCCTTCCCCTCTCCCAACAATTTTCATCTTTTTGCAAAAGAGCTGGCCTGTGTACATATAAGCTGTCAATCAGAGGACTCCTTGCCTTCCTTGGAATAAACTGATCCATTACAGTCCATCAACGGAAGTTCTGGGTCTTAAGTATTTAAGTATTTAAGGTTGCATTCATTTTAATGTCTTCTTGGAGTTGTCTGCTCCATCTGTGATTACCCAGGATAAATTTGGAAGAGTCAAATATAACTAACTAACTATATATGATTTTGCTTTATGTGATACAGCTGTAAAGCCTTGACTTCATGTTAGTATATTGAATCTCAAGTAGATATGAGTCCATTCTGGGCATGATGGTGCGCCATGATAAAAGATAAAAAGGAATTTCAAAACCTACTAAATATTGGTTCTAGAGGACAGTAGCATTCTGGTCAGGAGGCATCTGCTCTGGGTCTTACCATAATGTGAATGGAGTCACACTCAAAAAACATCCACTGCTCTTGGCTCTAATTCTCTGCTCACCAGGCAACCTTCTGGTTGTTGATTTGGGCTTTCTGAGAACCTAAATGCCTGGAAATGAGTACCGGGTTGGTATGACTTTTCAGGGGCATGAGCAATGGGATGCAAATAGATCGATCACTCTGGTTATCATCAGAAACTAGTAAATGGGCATTCCGTGTTATATATTATTTGTCTCTTCTAAATTTAATCAACATCAATGTGACCAACTGTGGGACATGACAGGATTGTGCTTTAATATATATAAGATGGAGTGTCAGATTCAAGATCCTGGATGCTGATAAAGTACCAAGATGATGTGCAATGTACATCTAAACTGCTGGGGAGAGCTCCCTCCACTCCACTCCCACCTCTCCCTAAGTTTATTTCAGACTATGCCAATGACCTTACCTTGTCTCTCTTTTGGAAATGTTTCAGTGTTGTCTCACAAAAGGGCTGTTCCTGTAAATTATATAAAAGATGGGAAATGGTCACTTGGACTTCTTTCATCCTTCATATTATAACAAATGGTCAAAAATGGCCCTGTCCAGCCTTTCCAAGAAATTTCTTTTCTAAAAGTAGGGGTAGTTGACGATCATTGGGTTGCATTTCTCCTTCTTCTCTATAGTTCATAAAGCTGTCACTTCCCAGGGCACATCCTTTGCCCTTCAGGGCAAAATGAGCAAAATGAGAAAAAAAAAAAAAAAAAAAAAGATACACAGTGCTAATGAAGTGACCCATGCTGAATAACATTTTTTTTTTTTTTTTAAAGGACAGTTGTCTACCATTCAGTTACTACTATTATGTGTCACGGGCAGTCCTGAAAGATGGTGAGGTTTAGCCAGGCCACGACTCATGCAAACAAATACAAGCCAAATACTGAGTTCACTTAGGTAACATAAACGCAGTCAGTAAAAGTAATATTTAACAAACACCAGTGACGTGTTCCAAATTTCTAATATCATTCCTTGGGGAAGTTTATTCTTTCACTATTCTGCATGTCAAAATTATTAGATTTTATGTAACATCTATAGGTTATTAATTCAAAGTAAAAGGAAATTCTGGCTTACTTCTCTGTCCTCCACTTATTTATATAAGTATATGCTGAACAGAAAAGGATTCTTTTTAAAAAGTATTTATTTTAGAGACAGAGCCAGTGAGCAAGGGGAGGAGCAGAAGCAGAGGGAAAGGGAGAAACTTTAGAAGAGTTTGTGCTGAGCCTGGAGCCCAACATGGGGCTTGATCTCACGACCCTGAGATCATGACCTGAGCCGAAACCAACACTGGGACATTTAACCGACTGTGCCACCCAGGGGCCCCCAGAAAATGATTCTAATATAAATATTTGTTAAAGTATTCCCCAAACACTGAAAGTTCCTAAAAGGCCCCCTAACTACTGATTAGCCTACTCACATTTTCATTTAAATTGGGTGAATGAGGGGCAGCCGGGGTGGGCCTGATCCTGGAGACCGGGGATTGAATCCCACATCGAGCTCCCTGCATGCTTCTCCCTCTGCCTGTGTCTCTGCCTCTCTTTCTATGTCTCTCATGAATAAATAAATATTTTTAAAATATAAATAAATAAATAAATAAATAAATAAATAAATAGGGTGAATGAGCTAGATTATAAAAATAGGTAGTAATAAACATTTGAATTCTATTAAAACTTACAAAATAAAAATGTTATTGAAAAAGCTAGTTTCAGTGTATCACCATAATCTAATTATTTTGAAAGAGGGAATCTGACCTAGAGGAATAATTAAACCATTTTAAAAAGGGCTTCACAACCCTTTGTTAAATTGGAAACTAGAAATTTTTCGCTGTGCCTCACTTCAGGGAAAAGCGCACGGCCTTTATTTCTATGGAGGGAAAGCAGTAAAGTAATGCTACCTTTGGCCCCTCTGATTCTTATTGTTGCTAGTTATCCATCATCATTTTTAGGTTCTCCAGAGAGAAATTAGCTCTTAACAAGCAGAGGTATCTTTAGTTAGTTGGCTATTCCTCCAAGCGTCTGGAATATTCTGGGGAGTCCAAGAATCTTTTATTAGAACCTGGCCTTCAGATTATTATAAAGGAATATTTGTCAAGGTAGCAGGCTATAACATATTTGACTTGGCACTTTGTTAGCTTGGCTCTAACTCTAAAGGATTTTAGTCCTGTGGACTGTGCCCATAAATGTATTGCTCGGATCTCTGCCTTCATCTTCATATGGCTTTTTTTTCTTTTTTTTTTTTTAATGTCTGCAAGGGTGAGCATAACAAAATACCACAGACTGGATGGCTTAAGCAACAGAAGTTTATTTTCTCACAGCTCCAGAGCTCCAGGTCCAAAGTCAAGGTGGTATCAGGGTTGGTTTCTGGCAAGACCTCTTTTCCTGGCTTGCACATGGCCACCTTCTTGCTGTGTCCTCACGTGGCCTTTTCTCTGCATGCACCTGGAGAGAAAGGGAACTCTCCCGGGTCTCTTCTTCCTCTTTCAAGGATACCAGCCCTATTAGATTAGGGCCTCACCCTATGACCTCATTTTCACTGGGCCCTGAGGATAGGAATTTGACATATCTTTTGGGGAACACAGTTTAGCCCAGTGAATTTTAACAAAGGTTAATGTGATGTGGAATGACCCAGCTATCCTTCTGACCATCCGTGCGTGTGCTAGGCTGTGATTCAGTGATGTCTTAAAGAAACGGTCTACACTGATAGTGGCTGTTGACGGGCCCTCAGGGTTGTACCTTTTAGCAGATATACCTGTACAGTGATCCGCGGGGGCTGAAGGGCTTGGTTTGTTCAGTGAGGAGTGAGATCAGGTTAGTCCACACCACAGACTTTTGCTGGCTAATTGCTTCTCTGGCTCTACCTTCTGTCCCATGATTGCACAGAATCATGGACAAAATTTGCGCTCACAGCCTGACTCCTGGGCTTGAGGCCTGGTTCTGCTAATACCTAAATGTATGGCCTTGGGCAACATATATACCAGCAGCTTTCAAACTGCAGCAGCAGAAGCCCCTGGAGGACTTGATATAACAGCCTGCTGGGTCCCACCCTCCAGAGCCTCTGATCTAGAAGGGCCTGAGGCTGACTCAGACATTTGCATTTTTAACAAGTTTGCCGGTGATGCCGGTAACACTAGCCTGGGGATTACACTTTGAGAACCGTCATTATATGCCATTGCCTACCAAGGAAAATCTAGGCAACCAACAAACTTTAAAATCATTTTATTTCTTTTTTTAAAGATTTATTTATTTATTTTAGAGAGAAGGTACACGCGCGGACGAGTGTGGGGTGGGAGAGTAGAGGGGCAGAGGGAGAGAAAGAATCTCAAGCAGACTCCCCCCTGAGCACTGAGTCCAACACAAGGCTCCATCCCATGACCCTGAGATCATGACCTGAGCCAAAACCAAAAGTTGATGCTCAACCAACTGAGCCATCTAGGCACCCCGAATAAATGGAAAACATTTTAAATATACCAAAGTAGAGAAAACAGTAGAATGGATCCCTGTGTATTCACTCTGCTGCAGGGCCAGCTTCATGGGTGTGTAGGACCTGTGCACACAGGGCTCTGTGTTCAGAGGACCCCAGGTTTGGTTTAATGCTTTGCTATTGCTGTCTGGGAATTCTTCATAATTTCTATGAAGGAGGCCTGCATTTTCATTTTGCACTGGGCCCTGTAAATTATGTAGCTGATCCAGCCCCCTAGATTCAATTATGACCAATATTTTGCCAATCTTTTTTTTTTTTTAAGATTTTATTTATTTATTCATGAGAGACACAGAGAGAGAAGCAGAGACACAGGCAGAGGGAGAAGCAGGCTCCATGCAGGGAACTGGATGTGGGACTCGATCCAGGGTCTCCAGGATCATGTGCTGAGCAGAAGGCAGATGCTTAACCGCTGAGCCACCCAGGGATCCCATATTTTCCTGATCATAATTAGCAAAATTTTATTGAAGACCAATGCAATGTGCCAACTACTGCACTAGGTAGTGAGGATCCTGGCTTTGGAGGGTCTGAAGGTCTAGTAGAGATAAAGCTGCTAGATGTAGCAAATAGAAATACAGGATGCCCGGTTAAACAAGGCCTTAGTTTAAGTGTATGTATGCCCCAGATATAAGTTTTAGACTCCAAATTTTTCTGGTGGACACCCTATCAGTAAAGTCCAGGTACATGCACTTAATAATGTTCATTTATTTATTTATGCATAGTACTCATGTACTACTATCATTAGTTAATATCTTAAGGTGAGAATTATTTTAGTCTTGAGTGCCTGGGTGACTCACTGGTTAAATGCCTGACTCTTGATTCCAGCTCAGGTCATAATCTCAAGGTCTAGAGACTGAGTCCCACATCAGGCTCCGTGATCAGTGCTGAGTCTGCTTGAGATTCTCTCTTCCTCTCCCTCTGTCCCTCTGGCTCCCTGCATACGCACTCTCCTCCCACCCTCTCAAATAGCTAATAAATCTTTTTTTAAGAAAGAGTCATTTTAGGGATGCCTGGGTGGCTCAGTGGTTGAGCATCTGCCTTTGGCTCAGGTCGGGATCCCATGTCTGGGATCCGGTCCCTCATCGAGCTCCCTGCAAGGAGCCTCTGCCTGTGTCTCTGCCTCTCTCTGTATGTCTCTCATGAATAAATAAATAATTTTTTTAAAAGAGTTATTTTAATCTTAAGAGAGGCAGTATGTTTATTGGTTAAGTGCCAGGAGTCTGGAGACAGACTCAGCTGGTTTCAGGCCTCTCCTCCTTCTGTCCCCCACCTCTGTACACCATGGTGAACAACCATGATGGCTATTGCATCGGGGTGCTGTGGGGTTCCCACACCACTGCAGAGTGCTGATGAGGGTGGGATACACGGTGATTATTCAGGAAGCCACTGCAGCATCTCAAGATCCTAGGAGAATTGATAATAAATGATAACAGGTAGGATACATTAGTATAAACAGTTACAGCTCCAGCCCACTGTCATCATTCGAAGTATGATCATTCAGACAACTCTCTTTCTCTCAGTTGTATGAATTGTGCATATTATTGTTTTAACTATAGTAAAATGCACAAGACATAAAATGTACTATTGTAACTATTCTTAAAGATTTTATTTGTTTGTTTATTTATTTGAGAGAGAGTGAGTTGCTCCATGAGTGAGCAGGGCGGGAGGGGGAGCAGAGGGAGAGGGACAAGCAGACTCCCCGTGGACCCTTGGGCCTTGGGGCTCAATCTCACATCCCTGAGATCATGACCTGAGCCAAAATCAAGAGTTGGATGCTCAACTGACTGAGCTGCCTGGGCATCCCGATTATAACTGTTTTTAAGCATATGGTTCAGTAGGAAGTATATTTGCATTGTTACAGCCCATCTCCAAGACTTAGTTAGCTTCCCAAACTGAAACTCTTGTACCCATTAGATGATAGCTCCCCATTCTTCCTCCCTCCACACCCCAGCCCTTGGCAACCCCCATTCTACTTTCTGTCTCTATGAGCTGGACTACTTTAGATCTCTTGTGTGAGTAGAATCATAACATTATTGGTCTTTTTGTGACTGGCTTATTTCACTGAGCATAACGTCCTCAAGTTTCATCCATGTTGTAGCAGGTGACAGGATGGCCTTCTTTTTCAAGGTTGAATAATGCTCCACTATAGGGATGGGCCACATTGTGTTTATCCATTCATCTGTCAGTGGATACCTGGGTTGCTTCTACTTGTTGAGTACCATGAATAACGCTGCTATGATCATGAGTACATTATTTATAACCAGTGTATCCACAAGTAGCAACAACCTTAGCCACCGTCATTTAGTTATTTGTGTAGCTCAGGCTTGTACAGCCAGAAACTGTAAGAAAAACACCTAAACCCTGGGACACAGCATCTGATATCCACATTTCCTGAAATCTATCCAGTGCCTGCATACAATAAATATTTTGGTGAACAAATAGGTCTGAAAAAAAGGTGAATTTATACCTCCCCTAAGGAGATGTTTTGAGGATCAAATAGGATAATGCACTCTGGAAATGGTAAAGGTGTCTTTATAAAAATATAGGTGTTGCTATTAGTTATTAGCATAGCTTCTTCTGGCCTAGATTTCCTTCCGTTCTTCTGCTGTCTCTGTCTCTACCATCTGTAGGGAAGGGAAAAACACCCCTGTTGCCCACAATTCCCTCTTTCTCAGATTTTCTTCATTTTGGTATTTTGTGAATCTTCAATTTCCTGCCTGCTTGTCTTGTGGGATCAAAGAGGCCAGTCCAATCCCAATGGGCCATGTATGATTTCTGCACTTTTCCCACGGCCAGGCTCAGGGCTACTGCCCAGCTCTCCCTAATAACTGCTGAACTAGGGGCTCCCCCAAGAAGCTAAAAACACAAGAAGCCTATCTTCCAGGAGGTGGAGGGGGAAGTTGTGAGCGGCTACCTATGAATTATTAATGTACCCCATTTGCTACAAGGTTTCAGGACTAATTAATTATCCCCTTACAAAGAGTCTGCTCATCTTTCTGCAGCGGCCTTTAGGCTGGCTTCTTGAGGCCCCTGGGTGCACAGGTTTCAAGAGCTGTGCATGTGGTGCTGGGCTGGAGCAGGTGCCCCCCTGGCTTTGACTCCGAGGGTGGGAGGCCGAGAGGTTCTGTGACCCTGGCTGGAAAGAGAGAATGTTAATGACTTGCTCCAGGTGAGTTATCACAGTTGTTGGGGTACCTGGTGATAGAAAAATCAGCCAAGGGGCACCTGGGTGGCTCAGAGATTGAGCATCTGCTTTTGGCTCAGGTCGTGATCCCAGGGTTCCAGGTTCGAGTCCTGCATCAGGATCCCTGCAGAGCCTGCCTCTCCTTCTGCCTGTGTCTCTGCTCCTCTCTCTGTGTCTCTCATGAATAAATAAAATCATGAAAGATAAAGAAAAAATCAGCCAAGAAAGCCAAGATCATGAAAGATAAAGAAAAAATCAGCCAAGAAAGATAAAAGAAAATCAGCCAAGAACATTCACCATTGCCTTATTATTCATGCTCATTATATACATCGAATGGCAGGATGGGGGTCCACCTCCTTCCTCCTCAGCACCCCCCCCCCCACCTTTTAGCAGAGAGACTTAGGAGCTGTGGGGCTCAGTTCTCTTATCACATGTGGCCACTGGAATAAAGTAGGGGGAAAGATCTTCATGTGAGAAGATCCAGTCCAGCGGGAGCCTGTGGCAGCTGGGATCAAAGTTCACATCACTTTTTCTCGTGCTGCCTGGGCTTCCGGCCACACTGCAGAAGATCCTTGGGAAAGTGAACATGATATTTTCTCATTCTGAAGCCTCTTGCTTTTCCCTAATGCATTTCCTCATGATGCCACATTTTATTTTTATTTTTTTAAGATTTTATTGATTTATTCATAGGAGACACAGAGAGAGAGGCAGAGACATAGGCAGAGGAAGAAGCAGGCTCCCTTCAGGGAACCTGATGTGGGACTTGATCCCAGGACCCCGGGATCATGACCTGAGCCGAAGGCAGATGCTCAACCACTGAGCCACCCGTGTCCCTGATGTCACATTTAAAAATCCTTTCTTCCTGTCCCTTTTCTTGTCACTCCATTATTCTTCACCCTTGTTTCTTTAATCAGAGGTTGCTCTGAGAGTTGAGTATTAGTTCTGGTGGCTGTGTCCTAAAGCTTTTGGATAAAAGAGACCACACCACACGTCAGATATGTTAAAATTCCTTCGTCCATATTGCAGCCATTAAAAAAACCCAACTCACTAGTCCTAAGGAGTCCTGGAGAATTAACTAATTGTTTCAAAACCTAGTAGGAGGAAAGAATGACTCCTTTGGTTTGCCTTTCCAACCTGACCTGTATTCCTCTAGACATTTCTCATTCTAGAACATTTCGGCTTCTACAAATAAAGAAGGAATGATAGAACTGGAATATCTGTAAATATTTCAGTGTGTATGTCTAAAAGATGAAAGCTTGCTTTCAATACATAACCATGATTTAATTACTGCCTCTAAAAATACCCAGTGTCCAAGTGTTTGCAAATGAAATAAGGAATTTAAGCAAGAATCATCTATGAGTACAAACCACATAAAAAGAGACAACCAGATATTATCTGCCTCCTGTTGGAAGTTCACAATATCTACAAATAAAGTATTCCTTTAAAAAAATGGAACTCAACTGGATCAAGTCTTTAAATCTAACTACCAGTTACAGGATATATTGGCGTCAGAGGAACATATTTATACCACAAGGATGTTGTCAGCAAAATCCAGGATGTGGAAAACTATATAAGGCAAATGACCTGATTCCTTCAACAACAAAAAAATTGCAAAGGTAAAAACAACAACACAGGAAAACCTATACACTAAAGGAGATTTAAGAGACGTTGACAAAATGTGATGGGCAGACCTTGTTTGGACCGTGCTTCAAACAAACCAAATGTAGAAGCATTAATGAGACAACTGGGGAAATTTGGACATGAATATGATTAGTGAAAGTAGTGGTACTGTGATCATATCTAAAAATAGTCACACACGCATGCACTGCAGGCTGAAACATTTATGGATGAAATGATATGATATCTAGAATTCACTTTGAAACAATGCCTGATTGTGTGGATTGGTGGGTGTTGGGTGGGGGGTGTGGGTTATAAATGAAGCAAGATTGGTCAAGAGTTGGAAATGCTGAAGTTGGCCAATGGAAGTTCATTATAGTATTGTCTCTACTTCTGCGTGGCTGAAATCTTCCATAATGAAAGGTAGACTGAATGCTCAATGAGTGAATGCACGAGTAAACTAGCCCTCTGCTGCTCCTCACTCCAGAAGGGACAACATCCGAGAATGATTCCCCTGCTTCCCTGTTCAGAGTCAACCCAACCCCAATGGTTTGCTCCTCCCCTACAACCTCTGCCATACCATGGAGTGCGTGAGGCAGCAAAGACCTGCCCTCTATTTTTCCATTCTCCTAAGTCACTTAGAACAAGGACCTGTATTGATTCGAATCACACCAACCTTTAAAAGCAATTCATCATAGGGGCACCTGAGTGGCTCAGTCGGTTAAGCGTCTGTCTTCAGCTCAGGCTGTGATCCCTGGGTCCCGGGATCGAGTTCTGCATCGGGCTCCCCGCTCAGCCAGGAGTCTCCTTCTCCCTTTCCTTTTGCCTGCCTCTCTCCTTGCTTGTACCCTCTCTCTCTTTCTCCAATAACGAATACAATCTTTAAAAGAAAATAGAAGCGGATCCCTGGGTGGCGCAGTGATTTGGCACCTGCCTTTGGCCCAGGGCGCGATCCTGGAGACCCGGGATCGAATCCCACGTCGGGCTCCCGGTGCATGGAGCCTGCTTCTCCCTCTGCCTGTGTCTCTGCCTCTCTCTCTCTCTCTCTCTGTGACTATCATAAATAAATAGAGAAAAAAAATTAAAAAGAAAATAAAAGCAATTCATTACATATTAACTGAAGCAGAATCAATGCACACATAAATATCATCTGGTTCTTAAATATTTAATCTTTTTCTCTCTGGGTCTTAAACACATCCAATGCTTTCAGCATGGCTCGCTTGAATATAGATACTGTGTGATATCTTGGGTGTTATTATTCAACATTTGTACGATCAACCTGCCTCAAAATTAGGTCAGCATTTATATTTCAGGGGTGGATTTTTATTCTTGCTTGTACTCTTCATGCTGTTGGCCTAGTTAGTCTTTAACGGTGCTTTCTCCTTCCACCTGGTCACGGGGCTCCTGTGAATTATTGGCACCAAAATCCTACCTGTGATTCTTCTGGCTTCCTTCCGAGGACACAACAGCTACTCCCAGAGTCTGCTCTCCCCTCATTTTACAATAACAAGGAGAAAAGCACATGTTTTGGGTCAGGAGAAAAGATTGTTAATTTTTAAAAGCAACCAAAACTTGAGAATTTTTTTTTTAATGGAAAGAATGCAAAAGTTCTTGCTTTGGGATCCTTTTTGATATTTCTTTGTTGTGCTGAGAAAAAAAAAATAGAGCCCCAAATGCAATAAAACCACATAAAAGCATGGGATGGACAGAGTATAATCATTTCTTTTTAAATCAAAGTAAAGTAGCCAGTTCCTATCCTTTAAATTAAAAAGAAAAATGAACTCCCGGGTCCTTTCAAAGACTAATTTTATTTTAAAAGCAGCATTCATTGCTTTAATAAAAACATGCATTAGTTTAATACTTTCCATATTCTAATTTAAGAAACGTTCATGGGAAATGTTAAAATATTCCACTGTGTTTGAAGTGGGAGTAGAGGCTGAAAAAAAATAGAGATAACTTTTTAAAAACAGTTTTGCTTCTAATTATATATTTCTCGGTTTTAATTTTTCTTCCTTCTGCATTTTCCTCACTATGGGCAATTCATGGTTTTCATACTAATAAGTGCCCAGAATCCACTAATTTTAACATCTTGGGAATTGTATGTCATGACTCACCACTAATTATATCTTTGCTATGAATGAGTGCCATTGCCATGCTACATCCCCCAATTCCCGAACATTCTATCAGCAACGTTTGAGCTTCTGCCGAGCAAACAAGGGATGACTGTCCCTTAGAGCAAAGAGCACCCTGTTTTGTTTTTAAGGGGGATAAGTTGAAATGTTAGAACCTATAGGTTACTGTTTGGCAAATATTTCTCCCAAGCATTTTAAAAAATAACATTTTTACTGA
This sequence comes from Canis lupus familiaris, assembly GCF_011100685.1. Classification (NCBI taxonomy): domain Eukaryota; kingdom Metazoa; phylum Chordata; class Mammalia; order Carnivora; family Canidae; genus Canis; species Canis lupus. The sequence goes on from NC_049243.1 coordinate 48,418,279, forward strand.
AGACCATGTAGATCAACTAAGCCTAAGTCCTGGAGAATTGCATCCTGTCTCCTTTTTTTTTTTTTTTTTTTTTGAAGTTGACTCTGGATTGATAAGTAAGGTGATGCTGTTATTAACTTCTGCAGGCAATTAACATCAGCTACCGTGCTGTAGGTGGAGAAACATCAGGCTTGCGATAAGGAGATTTTAGAGAAGTTAAAATAAGGTGACCAGGGGCACCTGGGTGGCTCAGTGGTTGAGCATCTGCCTTCAGCTCAAGTCATGATCCTGGAGTCCTGAGATCGATTCCCACATCAGGCTTCCCTTAAGGAGCGTGCTTCACCAAAAAAAAAAAAAAAAAAAAAGGAGCGTGCTTCACCTTCTGCCTGTGTCTCTGCCTCTCTCTGTGTCTCTCATAAATAAGTAAAATCACAAAAAAATAATAATAATAAAATAAAATAAGGTGACCTGAAGCCTGGGTTATACAGTGGCAGTGCATTGACTTAGGGGGTCTCTAGGGGAATATCACACCCAGGATGTGGCCCCTGACTCTCCTAGTGGTGTAATGTGAGATGAACATGAACATACAGGATACATGTAGCAACTCTGCAGATGATACAAAGAGCAGAGGGATACATACAGTGAGAGAGGACGAACCGAGGAGTTTCAAATAATGACGACGACTCAGGACACCGATCCAAGGCTAACAGGTAGAAATTTAAGGAAGATCAATGTAAACTTAAAAAAAAATGTACCTGGGACTTGTTTTAATTAGGTATGATAAGACATACAGACACAGAAATGACCGTTATAAAGGAAGATATTTTTATTCTTCTCAATCTTTCTTAGAAACGGGGTATGGGGAGCCTGGGTGACTTAGTTGGTTAAGCGTCTGCCTTTGGCTCAGGTCATGATCTCAGGGTCCTGGGATTGAGCCCTGGATCTGGCTCTCTGCTCAGCCAGGAGCCTGCTTCTCCCTCTCCCTCTTCTCTCCCTGACTGTTCATGTTCTCTCTCAAATAAATAAAATCTTAAAAAAGAAAGAAAGAGAAAGAAGAAGAAGAAGAAAGAAGAAAGAAGAAAAAGAAAAAGAGAGAAAGAAAGAACGAAAAGAAAGACAAAAGAAAGAAAGAAAGAAAGACAAGAAAGAACGAAAGAACAAAAGAAAGAAAAAAGAAAGAAAGAAAGAAGAAAAAGCCCTCCCCCCCCCGACATCCAGAACGACCCCCCCCACAGCCCGACTCCTCATACTCCTTCCGTAATGACGCCATTAAGTAACGCATGAAGCCTTCATCCGACGGTTCAAGAAGGAAGAAGGAAGAAACAGAGGGCACGGCACACCACACAGAGCTCCATGGGGAAGCACCAGAGTCAGTTGGAGAAAATGTGAGCAAGAGCCCACCTGTTGTGATTTCCTTGGGAAAGACAAGGCAAGGCATGTTGGGCTGGTTTAGGATTTGCTAGTTTGCTAATCCCAGTGGGCTCTAGGGTATAGGAGATCCGTCCCTGATTGTCTGGTATATGGTTCTGGGGTGATTAAGACACGGGAATAGGGGCATAGAGAGGGAGAGCCCAAGAGAGGAAGTGGTTGAGGGTGTGGGCTCTGGATTGGTTGGCATTTAAAAGATGATCTTGCAGGCAAATTTTCTCTCTAGAAATTGGCTAGCTCTGGGAGGTGTTGTCCGTCCAGGGTCAGCAAGGCCCCAGGATGTCAAAGCATCAGATATGGAAACAAGAAAATGTGGTTGTTACATAAATACAATGCATGAATCTCATGCTGAAGAAAGAATAGGAAGAGGCTTAATTCATGTGATAAACACTAGGGTTTGGTTTGGTTTTGTTCGATAATGGTTTAATGAATCAACAGGATGATATTTGCTCTTCATGTACCAACTTGTCATCACTTGGGTCCCTGCTCAAAATTCACCTCCTATTCAAAACTCCCCTGGGTTACTTAGTCAGTTAAACATCTTACTCTTGCTTTTGGCTCAGGTCATGATCTCAGGGTCATGGGATGGAGCCTGTGTTGGGCTTTGCTCTCAGTGGGGAGTCTGCTTGACATTCTCTCTCTCCCTTTCCTTCTCCCTCTGCCTCTCCCCACCAAAATAAATAATTTTTTTTTTTAAAAGTCACCTCCTAGGGGCACCTGGGTGGCTCAGTGGTTTAGCGTCTGCCTTTAGCTCAGATTGTGATCCCAGGGTTCTGGGATCGAGGTCCCATATCAGGATCCCTGCAGGGAGTCTGCTTCTCCCTCTGCCTATGTCTCTGCCTCTCTCTGTCTCTCATGAATGAATAAATAAGAGCTTTAATAAATAAAAAAATAAAATTAAAATGTCGCCTCCTCAGAGAGGTCCTCCCTGACCACCCTGACCAATACCTGTCCCCATTCCCAGCCACTCCCTATGACATTTCACTGTTTCATGTCCTCCTGGCACTTCTTTATCTGAAATTATCTGAGGCATTTACCTGTCTGCTGTTATAAACATCTGTCCCCCCCTGCTAGAATGTAAGCTATTATTTACCTCTTTATACCTAGTATCTAGCACATCACTGGTACACTGTACGAGCTCAATAAATATTTGCCAAGTGGACAAATGCAGAGTTAAAATAGAGGTAAAGATAAAGCCCTGTCCTTCTATGTTGGCGGCTAGGGTTTAGCTCCAGCTGAGGTCTGGTTCTCTGGGAGGGCCTTGCTTTCAGCAGCAGCCAGATGGGGAAGGAAAGCCTCCAGTGAAAAACAGAGTGCATAGGAGGACTGTGGCTTCCTCAACCCTAATAATCTAAAGAAGACTTTGATCAAAGGCCAGACCTGGACAGCACTCTTAGGCTTAGCCCTTGACCAGCCCAATTTTGGCTGGTTATACCGCAGTCCACTTATGACCTGCTGGGTATACATGGAGATCAGCTCCTCTGGCTTGCTTATAATGTTGGTCCCATCTGTGACGGTTGCTTATTTGTGTCAACTTGACTAGGCTATAGTTATTCAACCTACGCTAGGTTAGTCAACTAACTACTGACCTAGGTGTTGCCATGAAAGCATTTTGTAGATTTCATCAGCATCTCTAATCGGCTGATTTAGAGTAACAGAGATTACCCTCGATAATCTGGGTGGACCTCAACCAATCAGTTGAAGGTCTTAACAAAGATCAGAATTTCCCCAAGGAGGAAAAAATTCTGTCTCAGGATTGCAGCATCAGCTCCAGCGGCAGAATTTCCAGCCTGCTTGCCTGCCCTACAAATTCTGCTCTTGTCATTCCCTACAATCGCATAAGCCAGTTCCTTGAAACAAATTTCTTAACACACATACATGTCCTGTTTCTTTGAAGAACCCTGACTGATATGCTGCCCTGGCTTTTGAGGGGCATATGCTCCAGGATGCTTTTGTTCTGGACCCTGCCTTCAGACAAACTGTCCTTCTCATTCTTGATTAAATCCTGTGCATTAATGTGGGGTCTCAGCCTAATGGGCACATCTTGGGGCAGGTCCTCCCTGACCACCTATGCCACATTCAGCTCCACTTCGTGAGGTGAACAACTTCATTCCCACGGTAGGAGAGATCCAGTCTATCTTACCTTCACCCTCCCAAACACCTAGCTCCCGGCAGCGCTAGCAAGTGGTAGGTGCTCATAAGTATTCGTTGAATGCATACAGGGTTGCAAGTTTACGCACACCCTTCAGATGTACAAAATGCAGCTTCTTTAATTCACTAACCAAGCTGATCTCCCTGTGAGCACTCCACTCTGCTGAGTAGTAAAAGGGAAAATATTAAACTCTACTTCACTGTGTCATCCTCTTCTCGTTTAAATAGTCTCTTTCAGGGGGAAAAATTAATATATATGAAATAACAAGTGTTTCTAGGGGCAAGAGCATAATCAAAGTACTTCCCCTTTTCCTATAACTCAGCACTAAAGTTTTTTGTGGCTCTATAATTTCTGGCTACTTTGTCTTCACTGGGCATTAGAAATGTTATTTCTTTTTTTTTTAATAATAAATTTATTTTTAAAAAATAAATTTATTTTTTATTGGTGTTCAATTTACCAACATACAGAATAACACCCAGTGCTCATCCCGTCAAGTGCCCCCCTCAGTGCCCGTCACCCATTCACCCCCACCCCCCGCCTTCCTCCCCTTCCACCACCCCTAGTTCGTTTCCCAGAGTTAGGAGTCTTCATGTTCTGTCTCCCTTTCTGACATTTCCCACACATTTCTTCTCCCTTCCCTTATATTCCCTTTCACTATTATTTAAAAAGATCCAAACAAAATGATTTGGAAGCCACCTCTAACCTTGTACACTGACTTCAAAAGACACTCTTTGGTTTATTTGGTTTTCAGTTCCCATAAAATTCATATGGTTTTCAGTTATGTTTTTCTAATACATCTAATACAGAAACATGAAAATTCTGCTTATGTTCTTTGTTTAACATTTTTAAAATTCTGATTAAATTTTAAGGTTTCCTAGGGAAAGTGCTCTAAACAACTGTGTTGACATAGAATGTTACATTTTAAAAGCACTAAAATTGAAGCTTCCATTGGGGATTTTTTATTTATTTAAAAAAATTTTTTTAAAGATTTTATTTATTTGTTCATGAGATACAGAGAGAGAGAGAGGCAGAGACACAGGCAGAGGGAGAAGCAGGCTCCATGCAGGAAGCCCGACGTGGGACTCGATCCCGGAACTCCAGGATCACTCCCTGGACCGAAGGCAGATGCTCAACTGCTGAGCCACCCAGGCGCCCACCCCCCCTTTTTTTAATTGGGGATTTTTAAAATTAGGTTTTATAGATTTTTGATATGCTTCATAGAGACTATTTCTGTAAAAAGAAAGATATCTTTTATTGCTTTAATATGTATTCACTTAATTTATTCACTCATGAGAGACACAGAGAGAGAAGCAGAGGCACAGGCAGAGGGAGAAACAGGCTCCCTGCGGGGATCCTGATGTGGGACTCAATCCCGGGACTCCAGGATCATACCCTGGGCCAAAGGCAGATGCTTACCCACTGAGCCACCCAGGTGCCCTGAAAGGTTTCTTTTAAATTACTTGATTTCTTTTGGATAAATGCTTAGATTTTTCAACCATGTCACTTCAGTATTGGCCTCCTCCCTTTTCTTCCTGCCTTTATTATTTTTTTTTTATTTATTTTTTATTGGTGTTCAATTTACTAACATACAGAATAACCCCCCGTGCCCGTCACCCATTCACTCCCACCCCCCGCCCTTCTCCCCTTCTACCACCCCTAGTTCGTTTCCCAGAGTTAGCAGTCTTTACGTTCTGTCTCCCTTTCTGATATTTCCCACACATTTCTTCTCCCTTCCCTTCTATTCCCTTTCACTATTATTTATATTCCCCAAATGAATGAGAACATATAATGTTTGTCCTTCTCCGATTGACTCATTTCACTCAGCATAATACCCTCCAGTTCCAACCACGTTGAAGCAAATGGTGGGTATTTGTCATTTCTAATAGCTGAGTAATATTCCATTGTATACATAAACCACATCTTCTTTATCCATTCATCTTTCGTTGGACACCGAGGCTCCTTCCACAGTTTGGTTATCGTGGCCATTGCTGCTATAAACATCGGGGTGCAGGTGTCCCGGCGTTTCATTGCATCTGTATCTTTGGGGTAAATCCCCAGCAGTGCAATTGCTGGGTCGTAGGGCAGGTATATTTTTAACTGTTTGAGGAACCTCCACACAGTTTTCCAGAGTGGCTGCACCAGTTCACATTCCCACCAACAGTGTAAGAGGGTTCCCTTTTCTCCTCTCCAACATTTGTTGTTTCCCGTCTTGTTAATTTTCCCCATTCTCACTGGTGTGAGGTGGTATCTCATTGTGGTTTTGATTTGTATTTCCCTGATGGCAAGTGATGCAGAGCATTTTCTCATGTGCATGTTGGCCATGTCTATGTCTTCCTCTGTGAGATTTCTCTTCATGTCTTTTGCCCATTTCATGATTGGATTGTTTGTTTCTTTGGTGTTGAGTTTAAGAAGTTCTTTATAGATCTTGGAAACTAGCCCTTTATCTGATACGTCATTTGCACATATCTTCTCCCATTCTGTAGGTTGTCTTTGAGTTTTGTTGACTGTATCCTTTGCTGTGCAAAAGCTTCTTATCTTGATGAAGTCCCAATAGTTCTTCCTGCCTTTAATGTCATCTGGGGTCGAAGTGGTGTCTTAGCTCGGGTGTCATAACAGAGTACCGAAGATAGGGAGGGGGACTTCACAGCCATTCACCTTCTCACAGTTCTGGAGGCCACAAGTCCAAGATCAGGGTGTTGGCACACTCAGGCTCTGGTGAGAGCCCTCTTCCTGGCTTAGAGACCGCCACCTTCTTGCTGTGTCCTCACACGGGGGCCAGTCGAGGTAGAGAGAGCTCTAACTCTTCTTGTAAGGACACTTATCCTATTGTGAGGGCCCTGTGCTCAGGTCCTCTTCCAAATCTAATTATGTCCCACAGACCCTACCTCCAAATACCATCGCGTTGGGGGGCAGGACTTCAACATATGGATTTGGGGGAGGGGGCGGAATTCGGTCCATAGCAAGCATTTTAGCTGACCTCATGGTGGCAGGATGGGCAAGGGACCCCAGAATTATGCTCGTTCCTCTAGATGTGTGCTGTTTCCTGCTGTGATCTTCTAGCATTTTCTAGTCCCTTTGCCGGTAAACTGCTGAAATGTGACTGGCCCCATCTGGCCTTCTGGGATGACACATTGGCACCTGGCCCTGGACCCTGGCAGGTGGCTGTCTCATTTGGTTCTTCCTGGGCCTCTACTGGCCCACAGAGTCTCTGAAGCTCCCCCTTCCCACAGGCCCCAAACACCTAGGGACCTCTTGCAAGCATGTGTGGGCCTGTTTACAGGGTGAGCCCTTGGTAGGCATCTGGGAACCTAAATTTCTGGAAGGTTCCCACCACTAACTGGTAAGAGTGGCTTGCTGGGCCTAAACTGTTTCTACAAAGGATATGGTTTATGCTGAACACATGATTTCCTTCTGGAAGCCTGGGATTTAGATACGTGTCAGGCAGAGGGTACTGTGTAGTGGGCCCCCAATAAAAACCCCGGGGCATTGAGTCTGTAATGAGTTTCCCTGATGGACACCCCCTTACACGTGTTATCACAACATGTTGCGTGGGGAAATTAAGCATGTTTTGTGTAACTTTGCAGGCAGAGGACTCTGGAAGCTTGTGCCTGGCTTCCTTGACTTTGTCCCATGCACCTTTGCCTTTGGTAATTTTGCTTGGGATCCTTTCGGTGTAATACATCGTAGCTGTGGACCCACATGCTGGGTCTGTGGGTCCTCCTGTGAATCACTGAACCTGGGAGTAGACTTGGGGACCCCTCCCCAACACAGCCCTACCTCATCTGGCCCAGGCATCTTTCTGACCTCATCACCCATTGCCATCCCCTGCTAATTTCCCCAGACTCACGAATCCATGCTGCTGCTTCTGTCTGGAGGGCTCTCCCCATCACTGGCTTCCTCACGTGGCTCAGGGCTCTGCTCTGACACCTGCATCAGGGAAAACTTGACTGCCACCACGTAACATTGCACCTGCCCCATCATTCTGTGTGCCCTCACTGCACCTGTTTCTCTTGTTAGCACTTAACACTACTTGATATGTTTATATTTACTGCCGTCTTGACTGCCTGTCCACCCCCAACTGCCTGCACCAGAATGAAACTGCCACGAAGCAGTAATTTTTTATTTCCTTCCTATTTTGAGCAAACCATCCCGAAAGGATGCCTGCGAGAAATAACATGATGTCTGGGATTTGCTTTAAACTTTATTAAATAAAAAAAGATACGCTGCCATGACCAAGAGCACCAAGAATTCACTTGCGAGACTATGTAATGCAAAATGTCTGTGTGACTTTACGCACTTATTACATCATAAAGACAGGTTCTCGTGTGATAACTTTATAGGTACTTTATTTATATGTATTTTCTAAATTTACCATGAAAAGTTTCAAACAAAAGTAGAAAAGATAGTATAATAAATTTCTATAAAACAAAATGTGGAGCAAGTCATCACCAAGATTGTGTCATATTTGTTTTCTCTTTTCCTGCTTCACTGTAATATTTTCAAGCACATTTCAGATTTCATGCCATTTTACTCCTACATACTTCATCATGTATCTCTAAAAATTATGGACATTTTCTTACATAACCACGGGCCATTTACCACACCTACCAAAATTAACAATAATTTTTGGAATCATAACACCCAGACCATAATAAAAATCCCCTGGTTGTCTTAAAAAGCCTTTCTACATTTGTTTTGTTGGAGTCAGAATCCACACAAATTCCACACATGTTCTTTTGTTCTGTCTCTTGAGTCTTTGTTAATCTAAAACAGTCCCCTTTCATTTTTTGTTCAGTCAGTTATTGCATATGTTTTAAACTAAAATGTTCATTTCAGAAGCACAGATTAGAACGGGGGACAAAAGCAAAATTTTCATGTACGGTGGAAACAGGGTCTTGTTAAAAACATGAGAAATGCAGAATTAGGGAGAAAGGATCTCACTGGTTTCTCGCACAGAGCTCGTGGAGTGGGCCCTGGACCGAATTACGATCTGCTTTCTGCTTCTCTAAAGATAATAATGATTTTAATTTATGTACTTTCGTAGGTGCTGGTGGCGGTCTCTGTCTCTGGAACATTTAGTTTAGTACCTGGTACCCAGAAGGCTCTCTGTAGACAGTTGAAAATTCAGACAATTTCATCAAATGATACTCTGAAACATTACAGCAGTGTTTGGTCTTCACGACTTCACATTGAATTTGATGGTCAGTGGGAAGGAGAGGCCGCGGTTCCGTCACAAATTTGGTGCTTTGGCCGTGGGTCCCTGGGCAAATTGCAAATCTCTCAGGTCTTGTTTCCTCATATACAATGCTTTACAAAAATAAAATTTAAAATACAACCATCTTTGTTGTCCATTTTCCCGATACCCTGTTTTGTACAATATGGTTTGGAAAATGCTATCTTTGGATGACTTTACTCTCAGAAGAGTGATTGGATCAGAAATCTGCATTTTGTGAGTTGCATGGTTTTCCTCTTTGACCCCCAACCCCAACCCCCACCCTTTTGGCACTTAGCAAAAAAAAATGTAAAAACTGCAGCATGTCTCAGGTGTGGAAAGAGGAAATAATCACAGCGTTGGAACATGCCTAGCACATTAATTAGGACTCTCTGACAAGAAATAGCACAAATCAGATCTGGCTAGCTCTTGTAACAATGGGCTTTATTACTCAGGCATTACAAGAAATACAAAAGCCAGGATACAGCCGCCTTAGAAATGGAACCAGGGGTGGAGGCAGTAGAGAATCCAAGAATTCCTGTTTTTTTTTTTTTTTTTAAAGATTTTATTTATTTATTCATGAGAGACACAGACAGAGTGAGAGAGGCAGAGACACAAAGAGAAGCAGGCTCCATGCAGGGAGCCCGAAGCGGGACTCGATCCCGGGACTCCAGGATCAGGCCCTGGGCCGAAGGCAGATGCTCAACCGCTGAGCCACCCGGGCATCCCAGAATTCCTGTTTTGGACTGAACTGTGTCCCGCAAAAGATTGGTCGAACACCTAACTGTGACAGAACTTTATTTGGAAAGAGGGTCTTTGCAGATGTAATCAAGCTAAGGGGAGGTCACCCTAGAGTAGGGTGGGCTCCAATCTAATATGGCTGGTGTCGTTATAAGAAAAGGAGAAGGAGGGACGCCTGGGTGGCTCAGCAGTTGAGGGTCTGCCTTTGGCTCAGGGCGTGATCCTGGGATCCTGGATCGAGTCCCATATCTGGCTGCCTACATGGAGCCTGCTTCTCCCTCTGCCTGTGTCTCTGCCTCTCTCTGTGTGTCTCTCATGAATAAATAAATAAATCTTAAAAAAAAAAAAAAAAGAAAGAAAGACAAGGAGAAGGAGAGATGACCAGAGACAGAGGGAAGAACACCAGGTGAAGACGGAGGCAGAGACTTGAGCGATGTCTTTACAAACCAAGGAACAGGAAGACGGTGACACACTGGAAGCGAAGAGAAAGGCATAGAACAGATTCTCCCTAGATCTTTCAGAGGGTACATCACCCTGCTGACATTTGCTTTCCAGCTTCTCACCTCCAGAACTATGACACAATAGGCTTCTGTTGTTTTTAAGCCATCTTAGTCTAAGACACTTGGATATGGCAGCTCTGGGAAACAAATACACCCTTCTGCCTCTTGCCTCTGCTTCCCTCTGAATATTTGTGTCTGTCTTCTTTCCTACTGCAAAGTCAGTGTCTCTGTTTTCTAGTTCATATGGTAGAAACATCCATCAACAACAGTTTCTGAGTTTACGTGCTACAGCCATAGAGATAGATGACATAGGTTCTCTTCCCTTCTGCTCCAGATTCTTAGGGAAGGGACTTAGGGTCCTCTTGGATTGAGTGCCCATCTCAGGCCCATTGAGTGCTGCCTGATGGGATGGGTTAGGATTGCATTTGTGGAGGAGGTGGGGTCTGATGGTCAAATAATCCAACAGATGTCTGCCAGACACATGGGTTCAATCGAGGAGAGACAGGAGGCCACATGCCACTAGGGTATCCCTAGGAGCCCAGTCCATGAAGTGTGAAAACCCCAAGGAGGCACTGACGAATGACCAGGTCAGGCACCACTTCCCAGCAGAATATTTTCTTTTGCCCCACTCCCCACCACCACCTTTTTTTTTTTTTTTTTAAGAGAAGGGTGTTTTATTTACATGAATGCTTTAATTATATGATTTTACTTAATCCTCCAAAAAGCCATGTGAGAAAGCAATTTTCATCTCCACAAATGCAGAAACAAAGGCTATGAAAAATTAAGTTAGATGTTGAGGGTTACACTGCCAGTACATAACTGAACCAAGATAGCACATAGATAGCACATAATTCTGGCAAATGATGGTGAGTTGGACAGCATGAATTCTGTGGTCTACAAATAAACTCTACAAGTTCTGGGAGTGTTGTTGAACAATATTTGCTTTTATGTGATATCTTTTTTATAAATACCTTGAATTACTTCTCATATATTCCCATTTGACTTTATATATTATTGTAAGATTTTTCAATATAATATAAAAATATTTTTTAAAAATATCTTATTTATTTATTTGACAGAGAGAGAGAGAGCAGAAGCAGGGGGAGCAGGAGAGGGAGAAGCACACCACCTGCTGAGCAGGGAGCCCGATGTGGGGCTCGATCCCAGGACCCTGGGATCATGACCTGAGCCAAAGGTAGATGCTTAACCAACTGAGCCACCCAGGCATCCCTAAAATATATATATATATTTTTTAATTAATTATTTGTTTTAAAAATTTTTTTATATATTTTTTTTAAACAAACTCAAGTATTTATACAGGAATTTCTTTTTTTTTATTTTATTTATTCATTCATGAGAGACAGAGAGAGAGAGAGAGAGAGAGAGGCAGAGACACAGGCAGAGGGAGAAGCAGGCTCCATTCAGGGAGCCTGATGTGGGACTCAGTCCTGCGTCTCCAGGATCACACCCTGGGCTGAAGGCAGGCGCTAAACCACCGAGCCACCCAGACTGCCCTAAAAAATATTTTTAAGAAGACAAAATAATATTCATGTTCTAATCTTTCAGAACTACTGGTTTTAATGGATATGTATTTTGAATATTTCTACTTTCTTTTAAATATCAAATTTTTAAGTTATAGTACATTAGAGAATCAGATTAGGTTGAAGTCAGATTTTATATTTCATTTTGTTTTATTTCTCTACCACTTATTTTGTGATTTCCATTTTGCTCCCATGTCATCCTCCTTGACTATTTTCTCAGATTTCCTAACATACAGTATTTTGTGTGTATCCCAAGTGTAGTTTTGAACACAAAGCAGAGTCGCCATTTTACAGGCCCCTATTCTGTGTTTTGGTGTCTTGATCCCTCTATGCTCCACAAACCGGGTCCCAAATATTCTGCTTTAGGAAAAAAATCAGTTTAGGGACACCAAAGACAAAGGCTATTGTCTTCAATTACCAACAAAGAGGTGATGAGGTCAAGGGGATCAAGCAACCTGCTCTATTAGCTACTAAAACTCTCCCCCCTGTCTTAAGGGTCCTCTAGACACTAGACCAGTGCTTCTGCAGTGTCTTTATCTATTCACCCAACATGGCTCCCCCTGCAAAGGCAGGGCAAGTGAACACAATGAGAACCCCAAAATGTGGCAGGATTTTGCCACCATGGCACTGAGGAAAGGCTGGGAGGTGACATCTGCAGGTCATACCCTCATCTGATGTTTCTCAGTCCACTTAGTGTTTGCTAGCCTTTGAACAATATGCCCAAGAAACTACAAGCCAAGCCAGTGGTCACTCAAGTGGACTCTGCAGTGTCCCTAGAAGACAGGGTCTCTTTACTGGGCAGGACTAGACACTGAAGGCTCCTGGGTGCCTCAGTTTCAGTCACAGATGAAGTGAGAAGTTATATGAACACAAAGACACAAAGACTAAAGGAAAACTCTTTTACTTCTAGAAGCAGTGTTATGAATCGGGTTGTGTCCCCCTAAAATTCGTAGGTTGAAGTCCTAAACCCTAGTACCTCAGAATGCAACTATTTAGTGACAGGGCTTTTATTTTATTTTTTTATTTTTTTAAAGATTTATTTATTTATTTATTCATGATAGACATAGAGAGAGAGAGAGAGAGGCAGAGACACAGGAGGAGGGAGAAGCAGGCCCCATGCCGGGAGCCCGACGCAGGACTCGATCCCGGGACTCCAGGATCACACCCTGGGCAAAGGCAGGCACTAAACCGCTGAGCCACCCAGGGATCCCCCAGTGACAGAGCTTTTAAAGAGGTGACTGGGTATAAATGAGTCATTAGGATGGGCCCTAATCAAGTAACACTGGTGTCCTCATAAGAAGAGAAGATTTGGACACAGACACACACAGAGGTAAGATGATGTGAAGACACAGGAAGAAAATGGCCACCTACAAATGAAGGAGAGAGGCCCAGAGGAAACCATCCCTGCCAATGCCTTGAGTCTAAGGACTTCCAGGCTCCAGACTGTGAGAAAATTAATTTTTGTTCTGCCCCCAGCCTTTGGTCCTTTGTTACAGCATCCTGAGCAAGCTCACACACAAAGGTGAGCCTCATGTTTGAGGGCACTTAAATTAGCATCAAATTAGAAATAAACAAACATTGCAATTTGGGGTTTGCAAAATTGGCTCTCTGTCACATCATCTATTCTTCCTTCCATATGGCAGAGATACGACTTACTGTGGATGACTCAGCGTGAAAAGCAGAGAAACCCATTCCTTATTATTTTGACTGCAAGTCCTGGGAGTCCCCAGCCTCAGTCCTTGGATGTCTAGCTTCACTCACTCTCTTGGTGAGCTCCTCGGTCCTTGGCATCAAATGTCACCTAGATGCTTTTAACTTCTAAGTCAGCTCAGGCTGCCACAACAAAGTACAACAGACTGGACAACTTGAACAGCAGACATTTATTTCTCACCATTCTGGTTCCTGGAAGCCCAAGGACGAGATGCTGGCTGATTTGTTTCCTGCTGAGGACTGTCAGGCTTGTCGATGGCTACCTTCATGCTGTGTCCTCATATGGCCTTTCCTTGGTTCCTGCATATGGAGAGCGGGGGAGGGGGGATGTCTCTCTCTCTCTCTCTCTCTCTCTCTCTCTCTCTCTCTCTCCCCCCCTTCTTACAAAGGCATGAATCCTATCCTGGTGGCCCTCCCTCATGTCCTCCTCAATCACCTCCCTAATCTAGAGCCCCATCTCCAAATATTGTCACATTGGGGATTAGGGTTTCAAAATATGATGTGAACATTCAATCCATAGCAATTTCTAAATTGTTAACTCTAGACTGGACCTCTTCCCTAAGACCATACATCTAGCTGTCTCTTGGCATTTCCTCTTAGATACTGAATGGACAACCCAAGCTCAGCATGATCAACACGGAACCTATCTGTTCCCCAAACCTCTTTTCGCTAGTCATCTCTAACTCAATAAATGGTAATTCCACTCTTCCAGTTGCCAAACAAACTTAAATCATCCTTGGCCCCCTATTCCTGTCTCCCTCACATCCACATCTGGTCTGTCAGTGAATCCTCTTGGCCCTGCCAAACTCTGGCAACTTCCTGCCACCTGTATCATTACCCCTTGATCCACACCACCATCATCTCCTGCCTGGGCTACTGCGTCCACCCCTTTTTCAACTCTTGATACAACAACCAGAGAGCTCCTGCTTTCATGAGTCACATGGTGTCCCTCCTCTGTTTAAACTCTCCAAACATTGCCCATCTCACCCCGAGTCAAAGCCAAAGTCCTGTCATTCTCTTTCATTCTTCTTCCTTCACTTTTGTGTCCCCAACCCCTGTGAGTCTAGCCCTGGGCCTTTCTGCCCCAGACATACCAGCTTCATTGCTAGTATCAGACATACCAGGAACTTTCTGTGGCTTTCCCCTCTCCCTATACTGCTCCCTCTCACCCAATATCCATACAGATGGTTCTTATATTTCTTATAAATGGATATTTCTTTTTTTAAAAAAGATTTTATTTATTTATGAGAGAGAGAGAGAGAGAGAGAGAGAGAGAGAGGGGCAGAGACATAGGCAGAGGGAGAAGCAGGCTCCATGCAGGGAGCTGATGTGGGACTCGATCCCAGGACTCCAGGATCACGCCCTGGGCTGAAGGCGGATGCTCAACCGCTGAGCCACCCAGGTGTCCCTAAATGGATATTCCTTGTAGTTCTCCATCACTGTCTTCTGTTTTGTTTTTTTCTGGATTTGTCCCTTCTCATAAGGCCTTCCTGGCCACCCTATCCAAAATTGCAAGCCCTGAAGGCACTCACTCCCTTCCTCCTGTATTATTGTTTATTCTCTTTAGAATTCTTTATCATCTCAATCACTACAGATTTTGCACATATACTATGCATATTCTGTCTTCCCCAACACTAGAATATAAGCTTTTATTTTATTTAAAATATTTTATTTATTTATTCATGAGAGACACAGAGAGAGGCAGAGACACAGGCAGAGGGAGAAGCAGGCTCCCTGCGGGGGAGCCCGATGCGGGACTGGATCCCAGGACCCCAGGATCATGTCCTGAGCCAAAGGCATATGCTCAACTACTGAGCTACCCAGGTACCCCTAGAATAGAAGCTTCTTGAGGTGAAGCATTTTTATCTGTTTTATTCTCTATTCCTAGTGTTTAAAAGAATAGTTGGTGCATAGTAGGTGCTCAATAAATATTCAGTCCTTGACTAAGTCATATCGTTCTGTCTCTAGTTCTCTTCTGTGGATGGAAAAGTGAGGAGATGGTGGGTGTGGTAGATACAAAAATGCACCCTCCACCTCTGCAAAGATGTCCACATCCTGATCTCTAGGACTTGTGATTATATTGTCACGTACTAAAAAGGACTTTGCAGACATGATTAATTTAAGGATCTTGCCCTCAGGAAATTATTCTGGATTATCCTAGTGGACCAATATAATCACAAAGGTCCTTATAGGGGCACCTAGGATCAAGTTCCACATCAGGCTCCCTGTGTGGAGCCTGCTTCCTCCCTCTGCCTGTGTCTCTGTCTCTGTGTGTGTGTGTCTCTCATGAATAAACAAATAAAATCTCTCTCTCTCTCTCTCTCTTTTTTTAAAGTCCTTATAAAATGGAGGCAAGAGAGTTAGAGTGGGAGAAGAAGGTGACCAAGGACATGTGATGTTGGGGTAATGTGGCAAGGAACTCAAGCATCCTCTTGAGATTATAAAAAAGGTAGAAAACAGATTCTCCCCTAGAGCCTTCAGAGAAGGTAAGCCTTGCTGACACCTTCCCACCCCCCAGATTTATTGAGATATACACGACAAATACAAATTATATGTATTTAGCATATACGACATGATGATTCAGTACCCCCATACATTGTGAAATGATTATCACAATCAGGTTAACACATCCATCACCTCACATAATTACTTTCTTCTGTGTGTGGTGAGAATTTGTCTTAGCAAATTGCAAGTATACAATCCAATGTTGTTAACTGTAGCCACCGTGTTGGACATTTGATCCCCAGAATTTTATTCATCTTATAACTGACAGTTTGTATCCTATGCCCAGGAGTGGGAATCACTGGGTCACATGGTAGTTCTATTTTTTATTTTTTTGAGGAATGGAAGACTGTTTTCCCAAGTGGCTGTGCCAGTTTCCATTTCCACAAGCATTGTGCAAGGGTCCCGTTTTCTGCATATCCTCACTAACACTTGTTAACTCTTGTTTTTGTTTTTGTTTTGTTTTAGGGGGAAGGGACAGAGGGAGAGGGAAAGAGAGAATCTTAAGCAGGCTCCAAGTCCAGCATGGAGCCTTATACAGGGCTCAATATCATGACCGAGCCAAAGACTCAATCACTGAGCCACCAAGGTGCCCCGAGATATTTGGGTTTTCTGTAGCAGCAGGAGAGAGAGAGAGGTAGTGCCTCCAAAGGAAAGAGAGAAGAGAAGGGATTTCTTTCACGCTAAAAAGGAAAGAAGAGCCTGTGATCCCATAGGTGGCAGGAACCCTGCTTCACCTGTGGTCCTCAGCTTTGCCAACAGAGCCTCTGCCCCTCAGCAGGGCATGGAGAGAGCAGAGCTATAGCCCAGGACAGGAATGTGGCCTCCAGAGAGTCTCCCTAACACCTTGATACTACCTGACCTGCTGAAACTCTTATCCTGTGAGAGGTGTGGATGAGGGAGTGAGGGAAGCACACACCTACTCACCCCCAATCCCTCCACACCTGGGGGTGAGTTTCTTCCTGCCTGGAGGGATGAAGTTTGGAATAGACATTTATTTAGATGATATTTTTTGCACAACTGAATTTGGAAACAAATATAGAATTGTTTCTACCATTGAAAAAAATCAAAGTCGCAAGTTAATTACAGTGCGGATCTGCTTCAATGACTGATTTGTGAGAACTAAAGAAAGATGTAGGAGTGATCAGCATCAAATTACATTAAGATGGTCAATGAGATCATTTTGAGGCACTAGATGGTGGAAAGTTATTTTGATGACTAGATCACAAACACTGGAATAGAGAATTTTTGAGAAAATGAAAGGTCTTTCCTTGGAAATGCTTTAAAATAAGAAATTGGTATCCTCTGTCCTACAAGAAGCCTGTGGGATTGACTAGATGCCATTAGAAAGTCCTTATTAGGTCTTCAAATTTACACCAAAGGAAACCAAACTAAATAAAGGGATAGACACACATACAATTCTCAAGTCAGAGAAGGCTTTGGGGAAACAGTGAAGCATAAATCGGAAATTTTGTACTTTTAGGTTGTGGGAAAAATGCTGGAAGCATAAAGGTTGCAAATGGGGGAAGCATGGTCTCAAATTTTGGATAATTAGCTCAGTTTGGAATAGCTTAATGCCAAGAAAATGTGAAGAACATGAAATGGTAGTTTAATGATGGCTAATGATTGTAGAACTGCACATCAATACTCATAAAAAAGAAACACAGGGATATTGGAAGAAAGATATCTATAGTTATAAGTAATTTTGAGCCACACATCCTAATTCCTCTGTTCTTTCAACTTTCGTCCTTAGGCTATGCTTTGTAGTGGATATTATAGGAATGAATGAATGATGATGTATAAGGGCCACTCGGCTATGTAAATAGCATGAATTCCTTTTGTCAAGGTAAAGGGCTTCTACTTCTGTCCATCCATCCGCCCACCTCCTTGCTCCTCCCAGGAGAATCACTAACTTAATGGGTTGTATGGACAGCAGGTGGAACCATGGGCTCTGAGAGGTTTTATTTCTTCTGTGCTGCCAGTGGACCACAAGGAATATGAGTAAACAACCATAGGGGAGGAATTATGAAAGAATATTAAATGTAGGAAAAGACATTCAAGTTCACCAGTAAGGAGAAAGACATGCAAACCAACATACACTGACATATCATTTTCAATTTATTAGACCGGCAAAAAAGTTAAATGGGGGACACCCCCCACCCCTTGCTCTGGTGAGGCAGTGGAGAAGAAGGAACTCTCATATATTGCTGGTTTAAGTGTAAATTGCAACAACCCCCTGGAGGGCGATTTCACAATGTCCATCAATATTATAAATGTGCAATTCTGATCTTAGGAATTCATCCTGTGGTTGTATTCATGCTTGTGCAAAATGGCACAGACAGGGTGATTCATGGGAGCACTGGCTATAATACGGGATAGGAAATGCCTGTCAATAAATAATTTTAAAAATAATTTCTGGTGCGGAGCACCTGGGTGGCTCAGTTGGTTAAGGTGTCTGCCTTCTGCGGGGGTTATGACCCCAGAATCCTGAGGTTGAGCATCACATGAGGCTCTGTGCTTGGCAGGGAGTCTGCTTCTCCCTCTCCTTCTGTGCCCCCCACCCCTGCTCCTGCTGTCACTCTGTCTCTCTGTCTCTCTTGCTCTCTCAAATAGATGAATAAAATCTTTAAAAAAATAAAAATAAAATAAAAATAATTTCTGGTGCATCGATATAATGGAATACCAGATGTAAAAAAAAATGAGGAAGCACTTTATTTAATTTTCAATTTTTAAAAAGATTTTATTTTATTTGAAAGAGAGAGTACAGAGGGAGAGTAAGAGGGAGAAGGAGGCTCCCTGTTGAGCAGGGAGCCCCATACAAGGCTCAATCCTAGGACCCTGAGATCACTACTTGAGCCAACACTTAACCGACTGAACCACCCAAGTGTCCCTGAGGAGGCTCTGTAATTATTGATATGAAATTATTTCCAAGATTTTTCCCAGAAAAAAAATAGCATCATAAAAGTTCTACATTTTCTTTTCTTTTCTTTCTTTTTTTTTTTTTAAGAGAAAAAGAGCATATATCTGAATTGGTTTTGATTCCCTAGAAGATAAAGAAGAAACCATCAGCAGTGGTGCCTCTCTGGGGGGTGGGGTCAGGCTGAGGAAACTTGGACTTGGAATCATGTTATGTGTTTTCTTTGGAAAAATTAAAATAGGATGATGGCATCACACTCAGTCAGCCTTGCTGGGGGTTCTGGTATCTTGGGGCCACCTGGAGGGGGTGAGATCCCACTATTTGGATTTAGGTTCTGAGCTCAGCCTCTGCTCCAACCTGGCTCTCCCAGAGCTTGGGATAGGTCTGGAGTCAGTGGTTTGCAACCAGACTGAGCATTAGAATCTCCTGAGGAGCTTTAAAAAATTCTGTTCCCACACTGCACCCCAGACCAACTACATCAGGATCTCTGGGAGGAATAAGAAGTGTCAGCGTTTTTTTTTTTTTTTTTTTTTTTTTAAAGACACCCAAGTGATTCCAATATATACCCAAGTTTGAGAACTGGTGGCCTATATAAAAAATAACTTCCTCATTTCACACATTCATTTTCTGGGTCTCTCTGCCCCTCTGGGACTTCAAAGGTACCTGGGGTGACCAGCAGGGTGTGTTCAGACATTTCTAACTTTGAATGAAGACATCTGTCGCTAGAAATTGTGAAAAATGAACAAAAAAACAGACCTCCAAAATGTCTGCTAGAATATTCGAGTCCTCCAGTTAGAATCAGCTTGACAAATCAAAGATTAATACCAGGTTCATATGTTCCATGACTTTAGAAATTCCTTCCTAAGAAATATGTATTAAAACATATGTATTAGAATATGTGACAAAGATGTTTTCTGTTCATGTTAAGCAAGAGATCTATAATTAATCAGGGAATTAATTGTGTGATAATAGTACTGATCCTAATAATGTTCCTTCCAGTATTTTCTTCTTTTCTTTTTAAAGAAGAAAATAAAACAAAATAAAGATTTTGTTTTATTTGAGAGAGAGAGAAAGAAAGCGCGCGCAGCGCGCGAGAGAGAGAGAGAGAGAGAGAGAGCAAGCAGGGGCAGAGGGAGAGGAGAAGCAAACTCCCTGCTGAGAAGGGGGCCCAACTCAGGGCTCCATCCCAGGCCCCTGAGACTGTGACCTGAGCTGAAATCAGGAGGTGGCTGTTCAGCAGACTGAGCAACCCAGGCATCCCTAGATTTGTATTCTTTATAACAGTTTTATTGAGTTAAACTTTAGATACCATACTAATCACCTATCTTTTAAAAGATCTATTTATTTATTTTAGAGAGAGGGGTGGGGCAGAGGGAGAGAGAGAATCACAAGCAGACTCCAAGCAGAGCATAGATCTCCAGGCAGGGCTCCATCTCATGACCCTGAGATCATGATCCTGAGATCATGACCTGAGCAGAAACCAAGAGTTGGACACTTAACAGAATGAGCCACCTTGGCACCCTCCAATTCACCCATTTAAAGTGTCCAATGCAATGGCTGTTAATATATTTTCAGAGTTCCACAATCAACTTTGGGACATTTCATCACCTCAAAAAGACACCCCACACCCCTTAAGAGTCAGTCCCCACTTCCCTTCAACCTCTAACCTTCCCATCTCTGTAGATTTGCCTATCCTTGAGCTTTCACATAAATGCAAGTCCTACAATCTGTGATCTGTTGGGACTGGCTTCTTTCACCCTGCATCATGTTTTCAAGGTTCATGGATGTCGTAGCACATGTCAGGACTTCATTCCTTCTTACTGCCAAATACTTTTCCATTACAGATATGTCACATCTGGTTTATCCGTTCACCATTTGATGGACATTCCAGTTGTTTCCACTTTGTGGCTATTATGAATAATGCTCATATAAATACTTGTGTAAGCTTTTATGTGGACATATGTTTTGGGGTGCCTGAGTGGCTCAGTCGGTTAAGCATCCAACTCTTGATCTCAGCTCAGGTCTTTACTTCAGGGTTATGAGTTCAATCCTGCATTGGGCTCCACACTGGGTGTGGAGCCTGCTTAAAAAAAACAACATATGTTTTCATTTCTCTTGGGTATTTACCTAGAGGTGGACTTCATCATTTTATGATACAATTTTCAAGCATACAAGATGAAAACATTTTTATAGTGAATATGTTTCTAGCCACCACCAACATTCTATAATTAACGTCTTATTCTCCTTCCTTTATCACCTCTCTATCTATTTCTCTCTCTCTCACTAACCATCCATCAACTGACCTTCCTTTTAAATCTATTTCAAGGTGAGACGCCTGGGTGGCTCAGTGGTTGAGCATCTGCCTTCAGCTCAGCGTGTGATCCCAGGCTCCTGGGATCAAGTCCTTCCTTGATCTCCCTGCAGGGAGCCTGCTTCTCCCTCTGCCTATGTCTCTGCCTCTCTCTCTGTGAATAAATAAATAAAACCTTAAAAAAAATCTATTTCAAGGTACATGGCAAAAGTACTCTTCCTCCTCAATAGTTCAGAGTGAATAGCATTTGCCAGAGTTCAATATTTGCTCTGTTTCATTTCTTTTGGGGTAATGTTTACATATAATGAAATGCATAAATCTCAAAGTCTATACTCACTAGGTTTTCACAAAGTCATCTACGTGACCCAAAACTCCGTCAGTACATCATAATCACTCCAGAAGATTTTCTCATGTTGTCCTCACCAGGCGATCTCCACCTTCTGCCCTTCAGAGACAACCTCCATTCTCAGCTTTTCTCTGTGTATTTGGTTTGTGTATCATATAACATCACATAAATAGAAAAGGACAATATGTACACTTTATACGTGTGAAGTTCCTTTCTCAGTAAAATGTTTTTGAGATTCATTAATGTCAGTAGTTTACTTTTTTAAAAAAAAGATTTTATTTATTTTGAGAGAGAGAGAAAGTGAGCATAGTAGGGGGAGGGGCAGAGGGAGAGGGAGAGGAAGAGGGAGAAGCAGACTCCCCACTGAGAAGGGAACCTGATGCAGGACTCGATACAAGGACCCTGAAATCATGACCTGAGCTGAAGGCAGATGCTTAACTGACTGAGCCACCCAGGCACCCCTAGTTTATTCCTTTTCATTACTGAATTATAAATCCATTGTATATGAGTATCCCATAGCCTACTTTTCCATTCTGTTGATGGGCATCTGTTTGCTCCCTCCACTTCCTATTTATTTATTTATTTATTTATTTATTTATTTATTTTAGTTTTATGAACAAAGCTGTTGTGAACATTTTTGTGCAAGTCTTCTTGTGGACATATGTTCTTGTTTTTCTTGGGCAAATACATAGGAGTGGAATTATTTGGTTTTGCAGTGCGTATATGTTTAACTTTATAAAGAACTGCCAGACTCCCCACCCCCCCACCCCAAGTGGTTGTGCCATTTTACATTTTCATCAGCAATGTATGAGTTTTAGTCGCTCTATCTCCTCATCAAATTTTGATGTTGGTCGTCTTTTAATTTTAGCAATTCTGTTGGATGAATAGTGCATCTCACTGTGTTGTTAATCTATGTTTTTCAGACTAATAAAAAGCTCTTTCATCATTGGTTCTTTGTATACCCTCTTTTGTTAAGTGTTCAAATCTTTTGCCATTTTTTAAAGTTTTACTATCTTGGGCAGCCCCGGTGGCGCAGCGGTTTAGTGCTGCCTGCAGCCCAGGGCGTGATCCTGGAGACCCGGGATCGAGTCCCACGTCAGGCTCTCTGTGTGGAGCCTGCTTCTTCCTCTGCCTGTGTCTCTGCCTCTCTCTCTCTGTCTCTATGAATAAATAAAATAAAATCTTTAAAAAAATTAAAAAAATAAAGTTTTACTATCTTGAATTATAGAGCAGTCTTGAAGAACCATTGATAATATACAAATCTGCTCTATGTTTTTTTTTTTTAAAGATTTATTTATTTTCAGGGAAACAAAGAGAGGGAGAACAGGAAGGGAGAAGCAGCTTGCAGGGACGGGGGATTCCTGATTCCAGATCTGAAGAGCACTAACCGCTAGCACCGGCTGCCCATCTGCCTATTTTTCTAAGAGAGGAAAATTTTCTACCTCTCCTTTTTGCATTTTTCTTTTTTGGTATGGCTCTTCTTTGTAGATTAATTGTTATTAGTTTTTTAAAAAATATTTTTTATTTATTTAATGAGCCACAGAGAGAGAGAGAGAGAAAGAGTGAGAGGGAGGGAAAGCGCTCATGCAACGGAGCTGAATTGATCCCGGTCTCCAGGATCGCGCCTGGGCAAAGGCGGGCCAAACCGTCGCCCCTGGGTCACTAATTGACTTTAGAACTGTTAAAGCCAATCTCTTGGTTTTTACAGATTAAAAAAAAATTGGGACTCCTGGGTGGCTCAGCGGTTGACCATCTGCCTTCGGCCCAGGGCACAATCCTTGAGTCCCCGGATCGAGTCCTGCATCGGGCTCCCTGCAAGGAGCCTGCTTCTCTCTCCGCGGGTGTTTCTGCCTCTTTCTGTGTGTCTCTCATGAATAAATAAGATAAAATCTTAAAAAAAATAAAACAAATATTTAGAGATAATTTGTGATTAGGCATTGCATACTTATGTAAGTTATGCTTGAATGTTTAATGAGGATTACTTCACGGGGGCCCCTGGTGGCTCAGTGCTTGAGCATCTGTTTTTGGCTCAGGTGGTGATCCTAGGGTCCTGGGATCGAGTCCTGCATCAGGTTCCCTGCAGAGAGTCTGCTTCCTCCCTCTGCCTATATCTCTGCCTCTCTCTTTGTGTCTCTCATGAATAAATAAATAAAATCTTAAAAAAAAGAAATTACTTCATAAATAATTCTTCCTTTCCCCTTGTATTCTTTTTTAAAAAAATATTTTATTTATTTGTTTGAGGGAAAGAGAGAGAGCGTGGTGGGGGCATGGTAGAAGGAGAAGCTGACTCCCTGCTGAGCAGGGAGCCAGACTGAGGATCCATCCAGGACCCTGAGATCATGACCTGAGCTGACGGCAGATGCTTAACCAACTGAGCCACCCAGGCGCCCCTCCCCTTGTATTCTTAATTTGTATGAAAGGGCAGAGGAATAATTCAACCAAGTACTAGTTTATTGCTACATGTGTCCACCTTCAACTCCATTACTAATGAGCTGAAGAACAGAGCTCTTGCTGAGAAAAGCAATATCCTACTGCTTAGGAAAAAGGTGTGGTTGTGTTTAGGATTTACTTTCTTTTCAAGGATTAAGAACCGTATTTTAGCAGCCGTGATCCCACACAGGAGGATAAAGATGTTAAAGCCCAATTAGTCAAGAAACTCCCCCCACAGATTTGGTGATAATTTGGGGGTTAAGAGGACCAATTGCCCTTAGCTATGCTGAGGGAACAGAAAAGCTCAGAGATGCAGGTGTCCATGTGGGCTAATTGTTTGTCATCCTATCCAGGTAGGGGCAAGTAGATGATTTCTTCTTTAACTTATGCTTTTTTTTTTCTTTTAAGTTTTATTTATTTGAGAGAGAGAGAGAGAGAGAGTGAGAGCACATGTGTATAGGGAGTGAAGAGGAAGGGCAGAGGGAGAGAATCTCAATTAGACTCCCCACTGAGCGTGGAGCCCACCACAGAGCTAGATCTCACAACCCTGAGATCATGACCTACACCAAAATTAAGAGTCAGATACTTAACCCACTGAGTTACCCAGGTGCCTCCTTTAACTTATGTTTGATAATCTTCCAGCGTGCATTAGCTTTAAGGATCTTTGGCAGCAATTGTTGGGGTGGCAGAGGGGGAATGAACTTTTTTTTCTATTTTTGCTTTAAAATGTGTGAAGATCCAATTTAAAGGAGAGAATAATTACGTAATACATATGGAACTCCTACCATGTATTACTAAGTATCAGAGTTATTTTGCATGGGCCTTCATACATGAGATCAATAAGACAAAGAGCTTTGCTGTTTCCATTGTGGGTATACACGTGGGTATGAGCAGATAGATGATAGATAGATAGATAGATAGATAGATAGATAGATAGATAGATAGATAGATAGATATAGATAGAGATACCCTCCCCAACCCCATTCCTACTTCAGTTCTCAATTTTCTCTTGCAAATGCTTCAAGTAACCATCAACAATGATATACTTTCCCCTTACGTATCACTTCATTTTTTGATAATCAAAAGGCAAGATCACAGGCCAGATTCAAAATCACTGCACTCTGTGACCTTCCTATGGTTTCCTCCTAAATTTCTCCTTTTGAAGGTGAAGTAGAGGGGCGCCTGGGTGGCTCAGTCAGTTAAGCATCTGCCTTCAGGTCAGATCATGATCCCAGGGTCCTGGGATCAAGCTCCTTACCAGTCTCCCTGCTCTTGGGGAGCCTGCTTCTACCTCCTCCTGTGTCTCTTTTTATTTATTTTATTTTGTTTAATTTTTTATTTATTTATGATAGTCACAGAGAGAGAAAGGGAGAGAGGCAGAGACATAGGCAGAGGGAGAGGCAGGCTCCATGCACCAGGAGCCTGATGTGGGATTCGATCCCGGGTCTCCAGGATGGCGCCCTGGCCCAAAGGCAGGCGCCAACCGCTGCGCCACCCAGGGATCCCTCCTCCTGTGTCTCTACCTCTCTCTCTGTGTGTGTCTCTCATGAATAAATAAATAAATAAATAAATAAATAAATAAATAAATAAATAAATAAAAAAATAAATCTTCTATGTATGTATAAAAAGTAGAATGTGTAAGTCTACATTAAATGGAAAATACACTATAGTATAGTGAGGGAAAAAAAGGCAGGTTACACAAAGCATGCTAGCGGTTGTTTGTTTTTTTAAGATTTTATTTATTTATTCATTCATGAGAGACAGAGATACAGGCAGAGGAAGAAGCAGGCTCCATGCCGGGAGCCCGACGCAGGACTCGATCCCTGGACTCCAGGATCGTGCCCTGGGCCGAAGGCAGGCGCTAAACCGCGGAGCCACCCACGGATTCCCCTAAATAGATAAAATCTTAAAAAAAAGAATGTATTCACTGAAGTAGTAATAGACATATGTTTTGGCTATTATTACTATTATAGATAGAAAAAACCCCTACAGGTAAAGGTAAAAATTTCAAAGTGATTCTTACCAAGGTACATATGATTATCTTTTAGAACTTGGCAAAATGATACTAAAATTCATCCAGAAAAAGATATTTGTAAAACTAGGCAGGAAAACATCGAAATTATGGGGTATAAGTTCTTTTAGATAGTAAAATGTTATGGAACTATGAACACAAACATTTAGCTACTGGGACAAGAATAGGTAGATGAGTAGAAAAGAATATGAACTCTACTATATGATAAAATTGGCATTTCAAACAAGTGTAGAAGAGATGGATTATTATAACTATCTGGGTTATTACTATCCATATTATTATTAATTATTGTCATTATTCTTTAAAAAAAAAGATTTTATTTATTTATTCATGAGAGACTTCAGAGAGAGAGGCAGAGACACAGGCAGAGGGAGAAGCAGGCTCCCTGTGGGGAGCCAGATGTGGGACTGGATCCCTGGACCCCAGGATCACACGCTGAGAGGAAGGCAGATGCTCAAGCGCTGAGCCACCTAGGCGTCCCTATTGTCATTATTCAAATGGTGTTTAGCCCTTTGGAAAAAAAGGAAAAGTTGGTTCCATGTCCTATTTCTTATGCTAAAATAAATACTAGATAGATGAATTATATAAAAATAAATGGTTAAAAGTGTGAAAATACAGTGATTTTTCAAAAAGCCAGGGAAGACCCTTTCAAGCATAATGCAAAAATGTGAAATCATAAAAGCAAACAAGGGTGCCAGGCTGGTTCAGTTGGTAGAGCATGCAATTTTTGATCTCAGGATCATGAGTTGGAGCCCATGTTGGGTATAGAGTTTCCTTAAAAAGAAAAAGAAGGGGCAGCCCAGGTGGCTCAGCAGTTTGGCGCCGCCTCAGCCCAGGGCCTGATCCTGGAGACCTGGGATCGAGTCCCACTCCAGGCTCCCTGCATGGAGCCTGCTTCTCCCTCTCTGCCTGTGTCTGTTCCTCTCTCTCTCTCTGTGTCTCTCATGAATAAATAAATCTTAAAAAAAAAAAAAAAGAAGAGGAAGAAAAGGAAAAAAATTGAAAAGGATGAATCTGATAATACAACAATTAAGATTTTTTAAAAAAGATTTTATTTATTTATTTATGAGAGACACACACAGAGAGGCAGAGGCATACATAGGCAGAGGGAGAAGCAGGTTCCCTGTGGGAAGCCCAATGAAGGACTTGATCCCAGGACCCAGGAATCACACCCCGAGCCAAAGACAGATGCTCAACCACTGAAGTACCCAGGAGTCCCAAAATTAAAAACTTCTTATTGCAAAAACAAGTACCATAAACAAATATAAAAACAGAAAAGAAAAAAAAAACAGAAAAGAACATTCAGTATATGATAGCAGAGGGCTAATTTCCTTAAAGAATCAAGATAATATGAGTCAACAAGAAGAGACAACTGAACGGCAAAACCAGTGAAGGATATAAAGTCAGTTCATGGATGAAGAAATGTTAATGGATAATGAAAAAAAGAAGATTCCATTTACCTATAGGATTGGCAAATATAGGGCAGCCCGGGTGGCTCAGCGGTTTAGCACCACCCTCAGCCCAGGGCGAGATCCCGGAGACCCGAGTTTGAGTCCCACGTCGGGCTCCCTGCATGGAGCCTGCCTGTCTCTGCCTCTCTCTCTCTCTGTCTCTCATGAATAAATAAATAAAATCTTAAAAAAAAAAAAAGGATTGGCAAATATAAAAGTTTGCCAATACCAAGAGTGGGCTAAGGTGTAAGTAGTAAGCATTCTCAAGCATGGTTAGTGGGTGTCCCAGTCATCTACTGCTTCACAGCAAGCCATGCACAGTTTAATGGCATAAAATAGCCATTTTAGCATAGATTTTGTGGATAATTTAGAAAGGGCACAGTGGGGATGGATCTTATCCACTTCACAGTATCCTTAGCTGGTATGACCCAAAGGCTGGGGTGGCCATTGAGCCCGGGGATAGGTACAGTGGGGCTGGAGAACCCACTCTCTTCTTTACTCACTTCCTGATACTGAGCTAAGATGGTAAGAGATGGGGTCCTCTGGGACTGTCCGGTGGAGCACCACTATGTGGCCTCTTGATTATAGTGGTGTTAGGGCAGCTGCAATGTCTTACATGGCAGCTCAGGGCTCCAAGAGCAAGTGTATGTAGAGAATAAGCTCGAAGATGCATGGCTTTTTCTGACCGAGTCACACTGAATCACCTCTACTCTACCAAGTCGCAAGCTTGTCCAGATTCAAAGGGAGCAGACATAGAACCACCCCACTTCTCCAAGAAGGAGAATCAAAGAATTTGTGGCCGTGTTTTAAAACCACCACAGTGGAGGAGTAAGTTATGGCAGCATCTTTGGAAAAGTTATTTTGCAATATGTACCAAGATTGGCAGCCACTACCTTTTAAGCCAGAAGGGTCCTGCCTGGACAGTCCCTTGGCTCCTAGTCTCTACTTTCCCCCCCCAACCCCATCTCTCCTTAACCTTTTCTCTGGAGGTTTCTGCCACCTCCACTGCTATCTCTTCCTCCCCTAGATCTAGAAACTTCTCTGTGAAATAATTAGGTCCTCCTCTCTAGAACCCTTCTTGGAGTCTATACATGGCTTTTCCTGGCAATTGCTTCCTCTGCAACTCAGTATCTGCTGGTTCCATTAAAGGGGAGCGGTGATGAGTGAGTGCTGGCCTCATGGTGGCAGGACTCCAGAAAGGGTAGGGCTCCATTCTGATGAAATGAAATACAGCTCAAAACCCCAAGGTCTTATTTCCCACCTACTCTCAGTTAGATTTATATTTTTCCTATTAACTTTGGATGTGTGTCTTTCTAATGTTACTACTCCTACTATATTATTCTGTGTTTGTTGCTTACCCATTGCTGCATAATGCAATTACTCCTAAGCTTAGTGGCTTAGAACAATAATGTATATCATCTCACACTTTCTGTGGGTCAAGGATCTAGGCATGGCCTTACTGGGTCCTCTGGCTCTGGATTCCTCACAATGCTGCAGTCATTTCAAGGCTCGACTGGGAAGGATCTCCTTGCTCCCTCCTCTGATTGTCATAGGATTCAGTGTCTCAAGGGTTCTTGACTGAGGCCTGGTTACCTTACCAGCTTCCTCTGTTCCTTGGCACAGGGGTCCTTCATGGGACACCTCTCAATATGGTGCTGGGTTCACCTAAGGCTGGGAAGAGAGAGGGCCAGCAAGATGGAATTCAGTCTTTTGTAGGCTAATCATGGAAGTGACATCACCTCACACTTCCATATTCCATATTCCATGTTCCATATAGCAGTGAGGCCCTCACTAGGTCCAGCCTCCAGTCAGGGTGAATGTGAGTATTAGGAGTCCCTGCCAGGGCAGTCCACAAATGCTAAGGGCAAATCCCCTCTTCCTTGACTTGGGTTCTAGTGTAGGTTCTCATGTTACTGCCAGCTATTCTCACATCCAGATATTCGGAGTGCCCTGACCCAGAAAGGTGGGGTTGCGGTGGTGGTGGTGGTATGTTTCCTGGAGAGAGGATGGTGACTATGGAATAAGAGGTTTCTTCTCACTGTGACACATGATTGCTTTAGCATAAAAGATTTAGAGATGCTTTTGTAAAAGCTTAGAACATTTGATTTTTTTTTTTTAAAGATTTTATCTATTCATGAGAGATACACAGACAGGGAGAGACACAGGCAGAGGGAGAAGCAGGTCCTTCGCAGGGAGTCTGATGTGGGACTCAATCCTGGGACTGGGGATCATGCCCTGAGCCCAACGCAGATGCGCAACCACTGAGCCACGCAGGCATCCTGCTTAGAACATTTAAAAAAAATATTTTATTTATTTGAGAGAGAGAGAGAGAGAGAGTGCACAAGCAGGGGGAAGGGAGAGAGAGAAACAGAATTCCCACTGAGTGCAGAGCCCAATGATGGGCTCAATGTGGGGCTCAGTCCCTGAGATCGTGACCTGAGTGGAAGTCAGATGCTTAACCGACTGAGCCTCCCAAGGTGTCTCTAAGCTTAGAACATTTCTGAGGGCTGTGAACCCCTGGGAAACTGATCTCTGAGAAAGGGGACCAGGAATGAAGGGAAGGGTCCCTTATATGCTTTACTTAATACCTTCTGTACTGCTTATTTAATTCTGCATGTACCACATTTATTGTAATAACAAACAGTTACAATTTAAAAAGGGAAAAGTTAAGAACAGTGTAGCCACTTAATTCAGAAAGATTTCTAAATAACCCCATGTCATGGGGTAAAAAGGGGATCTAATTAATTACAAAACTTTATGGTCTGAAAGTAAGGCACAAATGAAAAAATGACAAGTGAATGCATCCGTTTTTTAGGGATTCATTGTCCAGGCAGCAGATTTTACAGACCAGGTATCCCTGGCTTTACAGGCAGAGGAATTTAAAAAGTGCTTTCAATGAGATGAAGTACAAAGCACAGAATGTTCTGGAGAGCTGGAAGCTAGGTGGGGGTGGAGGTAGGTTCTCTAGTCGGTCCCAGCTAGTGCCCCTGGCCTGCCCTCTACTCTCTCCTGTGTTAACTCTATCCCTTGGTCTGCAAACCCTCTCAGACGGCCTCCCTTAAAAGTCCTTGCCTCAAAAATGCTGGCAAGATTAAGATTATAAAACATCAGATATATGGTGATCATACATGTGCTAAGAGCTAAACAACACAAACCTGGGATCCCTGGGTGGCGCAGCGGTTTGGCGCCTGCCTTGGCCCAGGGCGTGATCCTGGAGACCCGGGATCCAATCCCACGTCGGGCTCCCGGTGCATGGAGCCTGCTTCTCTCTCTGCCTCTCTCTCTCTCTCTCTGTGACTATCATAAATTAAAAAAATAAAAAATAAATAAAAAAAAGTGAAAACTTAAAAAAAAAAAAAAAAAAACCACAAACCTTATTTCAGACCTAGAAAGAAGATGAAAGAAACACTATAGTGTGGTGAAAATGTGTGTCTTCCAAAGAGAATGACTGGGTAAATGTTACTTTTCTATTTTCTGATTTCTATGGCTTTTTGTTTATAGTTGTGAAATATGACAGAGTGCCTGTGTGGCACTCAGGGCAGTCCCTGGCCTAGCAAAATACATAGCATGTGAGAACTTGTTAGAAAAAGTGTCCCAAACTGGATGGCTCAATCAGTTAAGCGTTTGCCTTGGGCTCAGGTCATGGTCTCGGGGTCCTGGGATAGAGCCCTTCATAGACTGTCCTGCTAAGCCAGGAGCCTGCTTCTTCCTCTCCTGCCTCCCCCCACCCCGCCCCACCGCTCATGCTCTCTCTCTCTCTCTCAAATGAATGAATAAAATCTTTAAAAAAAGAAATAGTGTCCCAAACTTACTAAACCAGAATCTGCATTTTAACAAGATCCCCAGGTGATTCACATATACTTTAAAGTTTAAAACAATTGTCCTCAAACCTGGCTTTACATTGGAATCACCTGCAGAACTTTAAAAATATTGAGGCCTGGATCCCAACCCCATAAATCTTGATGTACTTGGCCGAGGTGAAGCCTGGTCAATGAGGTTTTGTTTTTTTGTTTTTGTTTTTTTTAAATTCTATTTATTCATGAGAGACAGCGGAAGAAGCAGGCTCCACGCAGGGAGCCCGATGTGGGACTCGATCCTGCGTCTCCAGGATCATGTCCTGGGCTGAAGGTGGTAAGCCTGCCCTGCCCGGTGGTAAGCCGCTGAGCCACCCGGGCTGCCCCTGCTCAATGAGTTTATTTATTTATTTTTAAAGATTTTATTTATTTATTCATGAGAGACAGGGAGAGAGGCAGAGACACAGGCTGAGAGAGAAGCAGGCTCTATGCAGGGAGCGCGATGTGGGACTTGATCCCAGGACCCCGGGATCACACCCTGAGCTGAAGGCAGATGCTCAACCACTGAGCCACCCAGGCGCCCCAGGGCAATGAGTTCTAAAAAAAAAAAATCTTAGGTGACTCCAAACCATTATGCTAATATAGCAGTTCTCTGAGTGTGGGCCCAGCATACCGGCTAAGGGAATGCAAATTCTCAAGCCCCACCCCCGAGCTACAGGATCAGAAACTCTGAGGATGGGGCCCGAAGATCTACTAGTTAGCCCTGCAGGCCATTCTGATGCCCTCTGAGGTTGAAGAACCCGATAAGATAGGTCTGGGGTGACACCCCAAAATTTACATTTCTTAGGATCCAGGTGTTGGAGGTGTGAGAGCCACACTTAGAGAAGCACTGGCCTAAACCCTCTGATCTATGGTTTGTCCAGAGCCACACAACTGCTCAGAGCCTGTCTTTTCTCTTTGGCCACAAACTGCCTTACTGCTGTTTCTTCTCAGGTCTGAGGCCGTGTACACGGCCCTTTTGCACTTCCACCTTCATCAAATATGCAAGCGTTAAAAAAATACAGGTCAGTACCGCATACTAAAAATTTGTCTCTTTGCTCCTTTCTAGAAACTACTCACACCTGCTGCCCCAGGTCCCCCCCCCCCCCCCCGTACTTCTAATGCGCTCACTTGTGTCAACCCACACCGCCACAAGGGGCCCCTGCCCTGCTCCTCTCTGGGTTCAGCTATAGCCTCTCCCTTGAAACCTCTCCACCTGGCTTGAGGCCCGAGAACTCCTGCGAGGCGCAAAATAACCAGGGCTGCGGAGCCGCCGGCCTTCAAGGCGGGAACCTCACAGGCTCGGGATCTATCAGGGGGTCGCTTGGGGTGCTAACCTGCTGCCGCTCGCCCTTTCTCCCCGAGTAGGAAGTCTACAGCGAGGAGGAGAAAAGGGGGCCCCGGGGGCTCAGGAAGGGGGGATGGAGACGGTGAAGCAGGAGCTCCCATCTGGAGGGTGGGGACAGTGACTGTGTCCCGCCCCCCCCCCCCCCCCCCCAGCGGTCCCAGCCTCCCAGGTCCTGAATCTCGCTCCCTTCATTAAATTCCGCAAACCAGCTTCCAACCTCTTCCTTTCCCCGCCGGGGCTTTGCTCCGTCCGGTTCCTGGAGGTGGGGCACGTGGGGGGGGGGGGCGTCCTGGGGATCGCCGGGCTGGGGGACACCCGGCCGCGGCGCGGGGAGGGGAGGGGAGCCGCCCCTCCGGGATTAAGTGTCTCGCAGCCCCGGGTGGTGCCGGAAGGCCGCGAGTGTGGCTGGGGGGGGGGGTGCTCACACCCGCTTCCCGCGCGACCGCGACCCCGTAGGGCCCTGGGTGGGCGCCCACGCACCCCCTTGCACGACCTCAACCAGCGAGCGGCGGAGGCCGCGCCACCGACCTCCCTGCGGCCCTCCGGGCTGAGCCGGTGCCGCGCTCGCCTCCCGCGCTCCTCACGGCGGCAGGACCTGGCGTGTCCCCGTGGCGCAGCGCGCTCCCCGGCGCTCCCCGGCGCTCCCCGAGCTCGGTTCGGGGGCGCCGCGCGGAGACACGGGCTCTGGCTTCGGGACCGAGTAAGGCGCGATCCGAGGGCGGCTCGCGGGGTCCGGGGGGGGCGCTCCGGCCGCGGCCCCCCCCCAACCCCCGGCGCACCTGCCCCCGGGCCGCGCGGGGCGGGGCGGGGCGGGGCGGGGCGGGGCGCGCTGCGCGCAGGTTGCCGACCCGGACGCTGGAGGGGGCTGTGGCTCTCTCGCCGTCCCGCGGCCCCGGCGGCCCCAGCTCCCCCCGCCGAGGGGCCGGCCCAGGCCCGGGGAGGGGCGCGACCGCCGGCACTTCCCGCTCGCCGGCCTCGGAGGCGGCGGGTCCGGCGCGGGCGCGGGCGCGGGCGCGGGGCTGCGGGCGCTCGGCCGGGGCGCGGGGCGCGGGGCGCGGGGCGGGGACGCGGCCGCCGCCCGCTTGGCGCCGCTCCTCCCCGCGCGAGCGGCTCTCGGCCCGGCGTCGAGGCGGCCATGGCGACCCTGAGCCCGCTCCCCACCCACCCCGCCTGCTCCGCCCTCCCCTCCGCCCCGCGCCACCTCTGATGGCTCGGACCTCGGCCGGCCACCCCCAGCCCCGCTCGCGCTCCCGCGCCGCCGCCGCCGCCGCCCGCGGGTATTAATAGCCGAGCGCCCCCGCCGCACGCGCACCCGGAGCCGCCGCGCCCTCGGCAGCCGGGCGCTCGGAGCCGCTGAGCCCGGAGGCCCGGAGCGGGAGCCGGCGCCGCGGAGGTAGGAGGCGCGGGGCGAACAATGACCGCGGCCGGCGGGGCGGGCGGGCGGGCGGGGCGGGCGGCAACTTGCGCGCGTCGGGGGCGCGGAGCCGACCCGCGGGGGCCGCGGGGGACACGGGGGCGTGCCCGCGGGGTCCTGCGCGGCGGAGGCGGGCGGCGCTGGGGTCGGGCTCGGGTCCGCCGGGCTCGGGGCAGCCGCGGCACAATAGCAGGGGCGCGGGGCCTCCGGGTCCCGGGCACCCTCCGCGCGGCGCCCACCTCCGCGGACCGGGCCGCCGCGCTGCGCGCCCCCCCGCCGCCGCCCCCCGCCGCCCGGGCGCCCTCCCCCCTCGGCTTCCTCCAGCCTCCCAGCCTCCCAGCCCACCCGGCGCGCTGACAGCCCGGGACGCCGCTTCCGCGCCTCCGGCCGTCCTGCTGGCCCCGGGGGCGGCCCGCGGGCGGGGGAGGGGCCGCGGCTTGGGTGCCAGGGCGCCGCCGGGTGCAGCCGCTCGCCCACGCGCGGCGCGAGCACCTCGGTAGGTGACAAAGAGGAACACACCCTCCGCCTAAGTTCGATTTGGTCTCTCCTTACCGCCTGCCTTTATGGAGAGCAAACTTGGTTTTTTTGTTTTCTTTCTTTTCAAGCAAAAGACACAGATTTCTGTGGTGAGCATTTCGAGACAGCAACTTCTGATTGTGGTTTTATGATTTAAGTTCCGGAAACTTTAGCTGTGTGATCGGCCAGACCCTTGAGTGTGTGTGTGTGTGTGTGACTTGAGGGGGGGTGGGGGGATGCGTTCCCCGTGATCCTTCTGGACTTGGTGTGTCGTTGGGGCCCGGCTGCCTTGGGGTCGGTGCAGGACCCCAGAAAGGAGGGAGGTGGGGCTCACAGAGGAACGGGGCCCCTGCCATCAGATGGGCTTCTGGAGAGGTGGGCTGAGTGCCTCTCCTCTGGAGCAGCGGAGCGGTCTGCGCTGTCTGGGGCCTTCTGGAGTACCCTGGTGGCCTCTGGCTGTTCCATTTTATTATTGTTAATGCCTTTCTTGCTAGCTTCCCAGGCTCGACCTGCTCGGCCAGCTCTCCCCGGTTTCCCCTGTCCCCCCAGGGCCTGGACTTTTCTGGGCCACTACCTCCCCACCCAGCAGGCAGTCTTCCCAGAGCCAGACCCCTTGGGTTAGGGTTAATGTGTTTTGCACGTGGTGACTTGCCAAGCCCATTTCTGAACATCCCCTTAGCATTGTCTTGCTTCTCTTACTCCCCCTAAACTGGAGTGCAGGAAGAAAGGCCTTTTTGGTGCTGAGAGCTTTGAGGGAGTTGCCTTAAAAATCGCCCTCATTGTTCAATGGGGTGGGTGGGCCCTTCTGATATCTCTCCTGTCTTTGGCTTTCTTCCCTCATTCCACAGCCTGCTGGCTGGGGGTTTACCCTCAGCCTTTCCAGAGGGTTGGTCCTCTGGTATGACAGTTTCTGACCATGCGCTTCGTATGTGGGTTCAGCATCCACATGGCTCACTTTATATTCTTGCAGCATCGTTCTGCAGCAAGGCACCAATATTGGAGTTACTCCAAGCACAACAAAACGTTTGTGTTTTTAGAATGTCTGGCTAATAGATCTGCCTCTGGGTAAAATAAATAGACATTATTGGCCAGTGACTGGCTCACCGGGCAAAGCGTTGGTGGAGATACTGAGTTGATGCCTCCCTAGCCCAGGCCTTCCCAGAATCTCCTGTTTCTTTCATGTGGGCAGGAAACTTGAAATAGTTGGTGATGATGTTGTGCCCCATTGGGTCACAGATTCTATAGCCCACCCCTTGTGAATTGGTGCGTGGTGGTTCATTTAGGGAGTTTGTCCCTATGGAAATCCTGCAGTTAGGTTTATAATGTGCCTTCTCACATTGATAGTCTCTTCCTGGAATTTGTATAAGTGATTTCATTCCTTGGGTCATGATAGAACACTAATGCTACTCTGTAGCCAAATTTACCACAAGGAAATTTAAAAAATCTACCCTAGAGAGTTTTCTTCTGGTGTGTTGCACTTATTTCATAATTATTTTGAGCCCGAAGGGAACCTGGGTGGATGTTTTTTTTTTTTTAATATTTTATTTATTTGTTTGTAAGAGACACACAGAGAGAGAGGCAGAGACACAGGCAGAGGGAGAAGCAGGTTCCATGCAGGGAGCCCCATGTGGGACTCGATCCCAGGTCTCCAGGATCACGCTCTGGGCTGAAGGCGGGGCTAAACCGCTGAGCCACCCAGGCTGCCCGATGTTTTTTTGTTTTGTATTTCATTAGAGAAACTGTCCAAGGAAAGTTTAAGAATTAAATACAGTATCGAAAAGGTTGGTTTTTTTAAACGGTGGAATTCATCCTCTCATACTCATTGAGCATAGCAGAGTTTAATTCATTTGGAAAACAATAGAAATTTTTAAGGAGGTTGCTTGCGACAACCATCAGAAGCAAAACCTTTTTCCATCCTAGAAGAGGTTAGAGCCCACTGGAGAAAAGGCAAGAGCCCGGTCTTCTTGTGCGCTCAACACTCTATAGGAAAGATGACATTGTGACTTTCCCAGAGAGCGGGGCAAGTTTTGCGGATTTGTAGGTCCCGAGCCAGTGATTTGGTAGCATTGAGTCCTGGGCATTTGAAACCAGCCCTTTGTAACAGGCCTTGCTCATCTCCGCGAACTGCCTCGTGTTTTGGAGAAGTGCACCTTCCCCTGTAACTAAAGAAGCTCCAGAAAAGAGAGGGGCCCATATAATACCCGAATATAGTCGCAGGCTGGAGTCCTTTCCACCCTGGGTGTACAGGTGTATGTACCAGGTAGGCTTTTCGGTTGCGGTGCCTGCCTCTCCCTCATCCCTGGATGCTCGTGATTGAAAGGCGGGCTCTCCGGGCCTGGCTACGGAATGGGAAGCCGTAGGTCAACTTCTTTTCCTGGCTTTTGAATGCGTAGAGTTTCTCCGTCCGCCTCCGTTTCCTCCAGGTTAACCGCTTCCACATGTCCAGAAAGATCAGAGCCCAACGGTTTCCATTCAAATTGCTCGAAGTACTGATTTCACCAGCCTCCTTATGCCAAATGCTGCCTTTGTTTTTAATCAAGAAGCCCCTGGCAAATGTTGATTTTAAAGTGGGAAACTGGCTTTTTTAGGCTGTCCTTGTGCTGGTTTTCAGCAGTTAAAAATGTTTTGCCCAGTGGATATGCTAAGCAAAAGTGAGCACTTGACAGATATTAAATATGGTGCCTCTCAGCTTTTGATATTTGTGAACTAAGCCAGGGACCATCAGGTACACCATGACTAAAATTGAATACATGCTCAGTATTGGCTGGGACCCTAGGTTGGGATGGCGGTTTTCTTATTTTAACGGGGGATGGAAATACTAGACAAACGAGAAGATTGGCAAGTAAGTGTTGTGGGAATTCATCATTTGCACTGAATTAATTTCATGTGTAAAATTGTCATATTTATGCATACATTTTCAAACAAAGGAGCCAGCGGCCAAACCAGATTGCTTTTAACTCTATTATGACAATATTTCTTAACCACAAGAGTAATGTCACTCTGCACACAGACTTTGGCTTCCCATAAACGTATCTTGTAAAAGAAAGCTTGTCAATCCAGTATTATGGGGAGTTTCATTTTTTGTTCTCATCCTGTTAACTCAGGATCTAGTATAGGCCTGGCACATAACACTCCCTTGGGAAATACTCGCAGTGAATATATAAACCTCGTTTTTGATGTCTTTTCCAGTTAGCATTTAAAGTTTTTTAAGGTTGCTATTCTGGGAATTTGAAAATTTGATATTTGATTTTGTTTCCGTTTCATTCTAATTTAACAATTTAAATTAACCTTTAGGGGGGCCTGGGTGGCTCTGTTGGTTAAGCATCTGCCTTTGGCTCAGGTCTGGATCCCAGGGTCCTGGGATGGAGCCCTGCATTGGGCTCCCTACTCAGTGGGGAGTTTGCTTTTCTCTTTCTCTCCCCTCCCCCCCATGTGCCTTCTCTCTCTCTCAAATAAATAAATAAAATCTTTTAAAAAAATTAACCTTTAATGCTGGGTAACATTGTAAAAAGACTATATCTTTTTTTAAGGAGACTATTCAAGCTTAGACCTAACAGCACAAAGAAGAAAGTAGAACTTCTCTGAGAAGCTAGCTTCTGGGAGAATTTTCCTTCTTCCTGGCGTACATTTTCTAGAAGTTTTATTAGTGAATGTCCGTTGGTGGTAGCATCTGTGTTTGTATGCCTTTAAATATCTTTGTTCTGGAATGATAAATGCCCTGGGTGTGCAATTCTGGATTGCTGTTGTATTAATTGACTGTCTCCTGGTTCCATTGTTGCTGCTGCAGTGTCAGCTCAGGCTGATTGTTTTTTTGTGAGTAGTCTGTCTTTTCTCTCTGGCTGCCTTTTTTTTTTTTTTTTTTAATAGGCTTTATGCCCAGCATGGAGCTCAGTGTGGGACTTGAACTCACAACTCTGAGATCAAGACCCAGATGCTTAACCAGCTGAGCCACCCAGCGCCTTTCTGGCTGCTTTTAAGATTCTTAGGAGTTCTGCCCTTTGACTATGTCAAGGTACAATTTCTTTTCTCCTTGACTTTGTTTTTTTTCTTAGATTTTATTTATTTATTCATGAG
This sequence comes from Canis lupus familiaris, assembly GCF_011100685.1. Taxonomy (NCBI): domain Eukaryota; kingdom Metazoa; phylum Chordata; class Mammalia; order Carnivora; family Canidae; genus Canis; species Canis lupus. The sequence continues at coordinate 48,456,716 of NC_049243.1, forward strand.
AGACACAGAGAGAGATAGGCAGAGACACAGGGAGAAGGAGAAGCAGGCTCCACGCAGGGAGCCCGATGCAGGACTCGATCCCAGGACCCCAGGATCACGACCTGAGCCGAAGGCAGATGCTCAACGGAAGGCAGATGCTCAACCACTGAGCCACCAGGTGCCTCCCCATTTTTTAAAGTTCTCCTTGACTTTGACCCCCTTCCTCTCCTACACTTGTTTCTCCCACCTCCTCCCTACTCTTCCCTCTCTACTCCTCCCTCCCATCGTCTTACCAATGTCTTTCTGTTGCCCAGTGGCATTTTAGGGCCTGGGCATGTCACCATCTGTCCGTCCACTCCTTCACCTTTGGCCACTCTGGTCGTTTGGTTTGGGCTATCATGCATGAAGCGGTCTGAACAGTTGTGAACAAGTCTTTGTGTGGAGATCTGTTTTTATCTCTGGCTCTTACAACAAGTATATGCATAACTTTATAAGAAGCTACAGTCCCAAGTGTTTGTACTGTTTTCCATTCTACCAGTGACATCTGAGCATTCCAGTTACTGTAATCCCCAGTAACCCTGGAAATTGTGTCTTTTTCATTTTAGCCATTCTGGTGGATGTGTCCTGGTGTCTCATTGTGGTTTAATTGTATATTTCCCTGATGGCTAATGGTTGCTTTTCATGTGCTTATTGGCTATTTGTTTATCGTCTTTTGTCTATTAAATCTTTTGTCTTTTCACTTGTTTTTTGTCTGGTCATTTCACATAGCTTTTGAGGATAATTGACATGATCAACTACACATCCTTAATGTCATTTTATTTTATAGTTGTGGAGATTATATATTCTGGATACAAGTTCTTTGTTAGATCTGTGTATTGTGAATATTTTCACCAGTCTGTTTTGACCTTTTTATTTCTTGATGCTATCTTTTGAAAAGCAAAAGTTATCAGGAAAACATTGTACATGATCTAATTATTGAGCTTATTAAAGGCCAGGGAATTTATTCAACGTTGGAAAAATAACACATTTTTATGTGTAAGGCTTAGGCTAGTGTTGCTCTTTTCAAGAGTTTGACTTCCATTTACTTTGAGGGTGATGGAGCAGTTTTATTCTTTCCTAACTAAAACTTAGTTGAAGAGACTTAAACTTGCAAGAGAAAAAAATACCAGCTTATTTTGAAAATCTGAGGAAACAAGGGTTTAAGATTATGATCAGATAAATTTCTAAAATTCAGAGCTGTATTTGTTTTTTAGAACACAGAAGAATTATGGGAAAGAAATATTTTTGAAATCAATACAAAAATGGAACCCTAGGGAAAAGCAAGATGTAACATATAAATTTTATTTCTTTTTTATTTCTTTTTTAAGATTTATTTATTTACTTGAGAGAGAGCAAAAGCACATGTGCATCAGGGGAGGGGCACAGGGGTAGGAAGGAGGAGAGAGAATCTCCAGTAGACTCACCACTCAGCGAGGAGCCTGATGCAGGGCTTGATCCCATGACTCCGAGATCATGACCTGAGCTGAAACCAAGAGTCAGACGCCCAATTGACTGAGCCACCCAGGCGGCCCAAGATGGAACATTTTAAAAAGAAGGCGGAATGGTGTATGTAGGTAGTTATGAGAGGGTTTTAGTTCTTCTATTTTGGCAGGAGTTATTCTTGTTGTCTCTGTTTTCTCCTCATTTTCTGAACTGGATAATAAACATTATTTGGTCAGAAAGTATATTTTCCTAATTTTTGTTTCTCCTGCCCAGAGAAGGTAAATAAATATTGGTTGATCTGAATTAAAATATGTGTAATGAACACCCCATGACATTTGAGAATGTGAGAGGTAGAAGGTGGTATCAGAGGTAGCAAGAGTTGGGAGTGTAGGCGCCGGAACCAGGCGGCTCTGCTGTCCATGTTTGTGATGTTGGGCAAGTTACTGGTGCTCTTTCTCTGAAACCTGAGGGGAACCTTTAAAAGCACGTTTGTCTTAAAATTGTAGAATGTCTGGCTGATAGTTTAAGCCATCATCAGACATTCACTTGCCTCAAGGAATTGTAAGGGTCTCCCAGTTTGGTGTCCCTGCTCACAGTATCATCAAGGACCCAGGTTCTTTCTCTCTTTCCACCCTGCCATCCCCAGCATGTTGCGTTTCGTACTGGGGCTTGTTGCCTAGTGGTTAATTAGGCTGCCGCCTCCTAATTAGCTATTATGACTAATGGCTGCTACAGCTTCATCCTCTCACACACCTGGTACAGTCAGGTCAGTAATAGCCTAGGCTTCTTCAGGCTCCTTTCATCATCAAGCCAGATCCTTCCCAGAAGCCTCCAACATCTGGGATGTGTGTGAAGGGGTTTCTGGGGAATATTTCTGTGCCCTTAAAAAGAGACCCAAGGACTAGGCTGAATGTGATGCCTGGAGCCATAGCAGCTATGTTGTGGTCAGCCTTGGGATGAAGGCAAGAGGATGATGGAGCTGAAAGATGGGACCAGAGTCCTTGTGGGTGTCACTGAATCATTGATCTTCCTGCACCTAAAGCTTAGTATTCTTTTTTTTTTTTTTTTTTAAGATTTTATTTATTCATGAGGGACACACAGAGAGAGAGAGAGGCAGAGGGAGAAGCAGGCTTCATGCAGAGAGCCCGATGTGGGAGTCGATCCTGGGTCTCCAGGATCAGGCCCTGGGCTGAAGGCGGCGCTAAACCGCTGAGCCACCCGGGCTGCCCTAAAGCTTAGTATTCTAAAGAATACTGGGCTTCATGTGCTAAATAATAATTTTACTTACTTTCTAGTTCTCTTATTGCCATCCAAAGCATCTTGGCTGATACATTAGTTGGAAGATTTTATCTTTCTTCCGATGTTTACCATTATCTCTGAGAAAACATGTTTCTCTTTATTATGTGGGAAGTGACTTAGTGGTCCTACCAAATGTCTGTGAGAGATGAACTGTTTTTAAGGGCTTTAGGCATTTGATATTGTGTGTAAGTGTTGCAACTAAATCAACATGAATTTACCTTCTTAAGGTGTCCTTGTAGGACATCTGTTTAGAATTGATCATTTGGCAGTTTGGATTACAGGAAATATTTTGAGAATAACTTCATTTCTTTAAGAAAAATGATGGCAGAACCTGCCATTTTTGTCAACCTAGAATGACATATACTTAATATTGCTTAGGAGATTTTTTTTTTAAGATTTTATTTATTTATTTATGAGAGACACACAGAGAGAGAGGCAGAGACACAGGCAGAGGGAGAAGCAGGCTCCCTGCAGGGGGCCTGATGCAGGACTCGATCCCTGCACTGGGATCATGCCCTGGGCCGAAGGCAGATGCTCAACCACCGAGCTACCCAGGTGCCCCTGTTTAGGGGATTTTTGAGGAGACATTATTAATCAGAGATTGATGTCTCCTTTACAGTCCTATCAGAGGTTTTGGTTCTCTGCCATCAGATCTTATTGGAAGCCAATGTTACTAGTGGAGTGAGCTACTTGAAAACGTCAAGATTTGGATAAACCAGAGGTTTACCAAATTAAAAAATTAGACACAAATATATGTAAGGAAAAGTTAAATGATTTTGTAATAACTTTAATATTAAGCAAATGAATTGAATGTAAAATATCCAGGTGAGTGAAATACAGACTATGGAGCAGTAATATTTCTATTTCCATTTAATTGATACAACTTTTAAAAAGTTGTTTAAAAAAATCTCCCTCAGCCCCCCTTCCCCCATTACCATCACAGTAGCCAGCTGACCAGGGTAGTTTGCATATTCAGTGCTGTTTTATTTTTACTCTAGTTTATGTAAGGGCTTATCAAGTCAACAGATATTTATAAACATCTATGTTGAATATATTAACTACCATTGGTTCCACAAAAATAAAGCTCAGTCCTTGTTCTCAGAGCATGGCATCCAGGGTGGATGGGAGAATTGTCAAGTAATTATAAATAAAAGGTAAAATATGACAACAACTTTGCAAAAGTTATAGTAATGGTGGAAGTTTCAGGATAGTAAGACAGTGGATCCTGATTGGAAGAAGTAGCAATTGAGCTGAGCTTTAATTAAAGAAGTATGTTTTTGTTTAACATTCACTTTGTAGCATTTTTTTTTTAAAGATTTATTTATTTTAGAGAGAGAGCACAGGTGTGAGTAGGGGGAGGGGCAGAGGGAGAGGGAGACTCTCCAGCAGACTCCTGGCAGCGCTGGAGGTGGGGCTCGATATCACTCCTGTGATTGTGACCTGAGCTGAAATCAAGAGATGGAGGCTTAACCCCCTTAAGCCACCCAGGCGCTCCTCATAGTATGTTCCTGTAACAGGATTAGAAAGTATTCACATATAAAACAAAGTAAAAAATCCCTTGTAATCCTGCCATTCAAAGATTATGAAAATTAAAAGTTGGTTTATTTCCATTTGACTTTTGGCAACATTTGGTATATTTCCAGTATTTTTTACCTGTGCATGCGAACATACCTTTTTCATAATTTGAGAGAATGATGCGTTTACACTGAGAAGCCACTTTTTCTGCTTTCACATTGAATGTTTTCTGAATTGAGTTTTCTTTGAAATGAAAATGTTTAATGCCTTTGTGATATTACTCTTACGTGATTCTATGTAATATGTAATGTAACTAACATTACCCTTTACCAATAATTTTTTTTTTTTGCTTGCAGTATTTTGCTGTATTGAACCATCTGTACATAAATCTATGGTACGAGCATCCCTAGGTCTCTTGTTGCAAGGGACAGATGCCTATCTTGAGCCACAGGATGCAGAATAGGGGTATTTCTTAGTTTTTAGTACCAACCTCAGAAAGGGCAGAGGTGGATCTCAAGCATAGAGACCCAGATTCAGAGTTGGCCCCTATGGGGTGTCTCTCATTGTATCTTGACTATTTTTGCAGGGTATCACTTTCACACTTTGGGTTACCCTTTCCACTGGCTGGTCAGGACAGTTTGGTGATGGTGGTGGAGGTGTAGGGGAGGGCAGGACGTATAGCATCCATGGCTCCTGCCTTAATATCCAAGATTCCTCTAGCCATCCTAGTGATTCATCACACATTTGAGCGCTTTCACTCCCCCTGGGAGAAGTGCTCAGATTGCTCCCTCTATGGTGAAGTATGGTGGGATCACCTAATGGAGTGTGAACCTCCCCCCTCACCTCCCAGAGGAGGCCTCTTTTTTAGGCTGCAAAAGGGACCACTCCTCTGGTGGGGGGGGTGTCTGGGGCAGGGGGCCAGGGAGACTTGAGATATAGTGCCCAGACACCATTAGCCTTTCCAGATGGATAGGATTGATAGGCAAACATAGGGAGGAAATAAAACCTTCCTGGTGCAGGGACCAGCAGGGGAGGGACTGGCAGAAATATAAAAGCGAGGCCTCTGCCCCACTTCCTCCCAGGGCCGTGCAAAACTTAGCAAGTTCACCATCACATTAATGCTGTCTGTGCTCCAAGAGCAGCAGCTCTAACCTAACGATTCCTTATGAGGAGTGTCATAAGTCATTTGTCACTTGTAATATATTATCCCCACAAGGATGTTCACTCGTGGTCGAATGCATCTTCCAGAGTGGGGAAAAAAAAAGGGGGTAGAGCTTGCTCAGGGCATGTTTATAGCATACCTGGCCTATAAATCTGGAGGTTGAGAAAGACCCAAAGTAGAGCCAGGAGCCCTCCAGTAGGCTAGAATGGGCGCTGTGCATACTGCTTTATTTTCTTCTAACGTGAGAATTTTTACCTGCTGACTTTTCTCTGTTGTGGCGGAAGCACTTAAGAAGTGAAGGTGCTAGATCTTCGCAGCCCTGATCCCCGCCTCCCCCCCAGCAAAACATTTGTAACACATCCAAGTCTTGCCTATTTTTCATATTCCCAATTAAAGCAGTGCCTGTTTCTGAATTCCATTGGCATCCCTTTCGGAATAGTGCAGTGCTTCGAGAGCTTACGGGGAGGGCGGAGGATGTAGGGCAGGGGTGCCATGCTGGGCAGAGCTTGTTTCACACAAATGGGTAAGGAATTCCTCCCTTGTCACCAGAATTAGTTCCTGGAGGTCGGGTTAGGGGCCATGTGCCCAACTTCCCTTTTTTCTTCCAGGTCCTTAGAAAAGAGCCTCTCTTTGATAGATTAAAGGAAAATCTTATCACAGATCATAGGCATGGGGACATCACAACTCTTTAAATTCTTAACGTCTTCACAAGTTACAAAGAGTAAAACTGATCTTACTTTTTTAACAAAGATCCGTTGAGCCCCTTTCAGAAGGTAGGTACTGTTCTTGACATTCACATCAGTGAACCAAACAGACACACATCGTTGTCTTCAAGGGGATCATATATAGATTTTTTTTTTTGTCCAAAAGAAGACATTTCTGGGCAGCCCGGATGGCTCAGCGGTTTAGTGCCGCCTTCAGCCCAGGGTGTGATCCTGGGGACTTGGGATCGAATCACATGTTGGGCTCCCTGCATGGAACCTGCTTCTCTGTCTGCCTGTGTCTCTGCCTCTCTCTGTGTGTATCTCTCATGAATAAATAAATAAAATCTTAAAAAAAAAAAAAAAAAAGCAGGAGCCAGGGGATTCATTCTCAGCCGTAGAGGAAAATAAGGAATGGTAATTGAAAGAAGGTAGTCTCTTAAGATACAAATCACTGATTCAATAACTTACTTGTAAAAGTCCTTGGGATCAGCAGTTTTTTTTTTTTTTTTTTTTTTTTTAAGATTTGGAAGTCAAGAGGGCCCTTGGCCCTGAGAATGATTTAAAAAAGGATATATCTCTTAAGGGAAAAGGGAATTGAAATTGCTTCAAAAGGAAAGTACCTGTGCATCTATTTTTTTAAAAATCAAGATTTAGTGAAAGTGACTTTTTTCCTCCTGTATACAGTTCTGTGAGTTTTACCATGTGCACCGATTTGTGTGAATAATACCACACTCAGGACATGGAACCATGTCAAACAGCTCAAAAATTTCCACATTGTTCCCGCTTTATAGTCACTGTCTTGCTTCTCCAGCCTCTGTAGACACTGGTCTTTGCTCTGTCACTGCTGCTGCTTGGTCTTTTACAGAACAATGTATAAATGGAATCGTAGAGCATGTAGCCTTTTGAGACCTTTTCAGTCAGTGTGACATCTTTGAGGGTCTTCTAAGCTGTTGGGAGCATTCATGATTCTTTCACTTCCATGGTTCTTTCACAGTATTCCACTGTATGGGCGTACCAGGTTTGTGTAGCCATTCACTTGCTGGAGGATATTTGGATTGTTCCCAGTTAGGAGGAGTTATGAATACAGTGTCTATAAATGTAGAGATGCTATAAACTTTCACGGGTAGGGTTTCTTTTTTAAAATATTTTAAAAATTTTATTTATTTATTTAGAGAGAGTGCAAGCAAGTGTGAGCAGGGGAGGGGCAGAGGGACAGAGAAAGAGAGAATCTCAAGCAGACTCCTCGCTAGTGTGGAACCCTTTGCAGGGCTCGATCCCACGACCCTGAGATTGTGACCAGAGCTGAAACCAAAATTCAGATGGCCAACCGACTGAGCTATCCAAGTGGCTCTCATTCATAGATTCTGATGCGAACATAGTTTTGAATTCTCATGGGCAAATACCCAGAAGTGGAATCCTCACCAGCTCTTGATATTATGAGCATTTTTCAGCCTAGCCATTGTAATAGGTATGTAGCAGTATCTTAGCATGGTGGTTTATTTTTTTAAACAAAACGTGCCAAAAACACACCTGTAAAAATGAACCCTGTCAGCTGCTTGTTTTGTGATGGTGTAGACCAAAAAGAACAATTGTGTATATAAAATCCCAAAGTGTAATAGTGCCGACAAGAAGGAGATATGTTAATCTTGGCTGCGCTTATCTCAGAGAACTGATAGGGTGTATAGTTTTGATTTCAGTAACTATTTTGCTCATTCTCTACGTGAATATATAGTGATAATAATTCACAAAAACAGTGATAGAAATTACTGAAAGGCAGTGTAGGTATGGAGAAAACACAGGCTTCAGGGCATGTATTAATTATCTATTGCTGCATGATGAATGGCTCCTAAATTGAGTGACTTAAACCAATAGTAAATATTAATTGTCTTGAACAGTTTCTGCAGGTCAGGTTTTTGAGGGTGGCTTAGTTCCTGTCTGCACATTTGCAGTAAAGATGTCAGCTGGATCTGTAGGATCTGCTTCCAAGGACACTCCCCCCCGCCCCCACCCCCACCCCCTTGTAGCCTCTCCTTGAGCAGGATGCTTGAGTGTCCTCACAAGATGGCGGCTCGCTTCTCTCAGAGTGAGTGACTTCTGAGGAGTCCAAGGTAGACGCTGCCATGACTTTTATGAGCTAGGTTTGGAAGTCATACACTGTCACTTCCACAGCATTTTTGGTCACACAGGCCAGCTGTGATTCCAAGGGAGGGCACTACACAAGGTTTGGATGCCTCTGCACAGGGCTGAATCCCAGGACCCTGAGATCATGACCTGAGCTGAAATCAGGAGTTAGACACTCAATCCACTGAGCCATCCAGGTGCCTCTCCTTTTTTTTTTTTTTTCCCTTAACAACATTTTCTTGTGTCTAGTTTACTCTAGGAATACAATATAGAACTTATAAAATATATGATAATTGACTATGTTATTGGTAAGGCTTCCAGTCAGTGGTGGGTGATTAGTAGTTAAGTTTTTAGGGAATCAAAAATTATACATGGATTTTTGTCCATGTGGGGAGTCAGTGCCACCAGCTCTTGCATTGTTTAGCGGTCAACTGTAAATAAAAACGGACTGCCTGGCAACTTACAAGAAGCTCATGACATGGTAGGTATCATTTATATTATTAAACTATGAAGCTTTAAATCTTAACTGCAGGAACATATCAACAAAGACAAACACATTAGATAAAGATAAGTTTGTTTTTAGCAAAGGTATTGGTCATGGCTTCTTTCACTTTTATTTTTGATGCATGTGTATTTAAAAAAATGTTTTTAAAAAATTTTAAAAAGATTTTAAGTAGGGCAGCCCCCGTGGCTTAGCGGTTTAGCTCCGCCTTTAGCCCAGGGCGTGATCCCGGAGATCCAGGATCGAGTCCCATGTCAGGCTCCCTGCTTGGAGCCTGCTTCTCCCTCTGCCTTTCTCTCTCTCTCTCTCTCTCTCTCTCCCCCCCCCCCCCCGTCTCTAATAAATAAAATCTTAAAAAAAAAAAAAAAAAAAGATTTCAGTAATCTCTATCCCCACCGTGGGGCATGAACTCCCAACCCCGAGATCAAGAGTCACTTGCTTCACTAAGTTAGCCGGGCACCCCCATATTTTCTATGTATGTTTAATTTTTTAAAAATATTTTATTTATTCATGAGAGATACAGAGACAGAGGCCTAGACATAGGCAGAGGGAGAAGCAGGCTCCATGCAGGGAGCCCGATGAGGGACTCCATCCCAGGACCCTGGGATCATGCCCTGAGCCAAAGGCAGATGCTCAACCCCTGAGCTATCCAGGTGTCCCTATATTTTTTTCCTTTCCTTTTTTTCCAGTCTTTGTGAAGTAGCGAACACCAAATTCATCATCTTGTCTTGTTCTCTGTCTTGTTTGAAGCAGTACCCCCAGCGAGAACTATGTTAGTCTAGGTCTGCCGTGTGCTGTAAGGACTCAGAGACCTTTGTGATGAGTTCAGGGCTGTCTGGAGAGCATATGTGAAGGATCAGCTCATTACATCTCTGCCTCTTTGTAGAATTTTTAGAAAATGCTTACTTGTAAACGTAATTTAAAAATACATCAGTCAGCACCCTTTGACTTAATTGGAATAGTCCGGAAAGCTTCCCTGTTCAAAGCGATCATGATGTGAGGTAACTCTACCTGTTTTGCTGTCACTGAAAAGAAGGCGGCTGCACGGAATCTGGTGTCTTGGCCTCCTTTTCTGTCTTCACCTCTTGTGTTCCATCCTCCCCCTGAGCTGCCCCCAAAACCAGCCACAGGAGCCCTCCTGTCTCACACCTTCCCATCTCCACACCAGCTCATCATCCCTCAGCATGGAGTGCAAGGGCTTTCTACCCAGTTCTTCACCCAGTCCCTGCGTACCTCATTCCAGAAGCCTTCCTAAGGCTTCTGTCCCCCCCCACCCCCGCCGCTTTTTTAAAGATTTTATTTATTTATTCATGAGACACACAGAGAAAGGCAGAGAAAGGCAGAGGGAGATGCAGGCTCTTCGAGGCAGCCCAATGTGGGACCCGATCCCTGGACTGCGGGATCACACCCTGAGCCAAAGGCTGACACTCAACCACTGAACCACCCAGGCATCTTGGCTTCCATCTCCTTCTGGGGGCTGATCTGGACCCCCTGTTTCTATAGTGTGTTTTCTCTCCTCACCACTCATTTTACTTATTAGAGTACTCTTAGCACTTCTGAGTCTCAGGCTGAGCACTAAGTGCCTTAGATATACTGACTCATTTAATCATCCCCACTGCCCAGATTTGTATTCCCCATTTTGTATATGAGGAAACCGAGGCACAGAGAGTTTAAATGACTTGCTAAAGGTCATACAGCTTATAATTGGCAGAGCCCAGGAAGAAGCTTAGGAAGTTGGAGTACATGGGTGGATCAGTGGTTGAGCATCTGCCTTTGGCTCTGGTCGTGATCCCAGGGTCCTGGGATTGAGTCCTGCATCAGGCTCCCCACAGGGAGCCTGCTTCTTCCTCTGCCTATGTCTCTGCCTCTCTCTGTGTGTCTCTTATGAGTAAGTAAATAAAATCTTAAGAAGCTTAGGAAGTCTGTCTCCACTTACTGAGATCCCCTGCTACTGAAGTATTTTATACGTTTGCATTCCTGGTGCCTGGCAAAGTGCCGGGAGCTTAGGAGGTGCTCAATAAATATTTGTTGATACTTAAAATTGCCTTAAAAGGTAAACTTTGTCTCAGATAATTTCTTACATTTCTTTGTAAAATGTAGTCCCCCACCTCCTGGCCTTCTGCAGGATGATGAGATTCTTGAGTTTATTTCTTATGCTACTCATTGAGCTGCTTGTGTCTTGTCACCTACCTCTTCTTTTGTGGTTACACACTTAGCTTGCTACTTGAGATGAACACGTGTGTAAAGTTCTATGTAAAATAAACATTTATGTGTGTTGAGAAAAGGGTTTTACCCATGCTTTTCCTTTAGAGAGGACTTATATGAGTGGTCTCTAGTTTTTCCTTTGAACTTTATCTAAATGTCCCATATTGAATTTTTACTGCTTTTGTAATTATCCAGTCTTGTTATTTAAAATGAGGAAAGTAGGGGCACCTGGGATGGCTCAGTTGGTTGAGTCTCTCCCTTGGGCTCAGGTCATGATTCTGGTGTCCTTGGATGAGTCCCACATCAGGCTCCCTGCTCAGTGGGGAGTCTGTTTCTCCCCCACTCATTCTCTCACTTTCTCTCAAATAAATAAATAAAACCTTTTTTTAAAAAAGAGAAAACTGGGGATCCCTGGGTGGCTCAATGGTTTAGCACCTGCCTTTGGTCCAGGGCGTGATCCTGGAGTCCCGGGATCAAGTCCCATGTCAGGCTCCCTGCAAGGAGCCTGCTTCTCCCTCTGCCTGTGTCTCTGCCTCTCTCTTTCTCTCTCTCTACAGAGAATAAATAAATAAAATCTCATGAATAAATAAATAAAATCTATAAAAAAAAAGAAAAAAGAAAAGTAAACTATGTTTCAGAGACACAAGAAGAGGAAAACCTAAGACATTTTTCTGCGCATGAAGCAGAGCCAGTTCACATATGTGAACAGTCGTGTGAGACATACTTCAGGCATTGCAAATCTTTCCCTGCTGTATTATTGAAACCATCTACTTGAAGGTTGTTTTCTTTGTCCTAGTGTTTCCACGGCACAGAACAAAGGAATATAGGTGCTCATGACACTTGGGTGAGAGGTGGTCTTCTTGGGGAGATGGTGATGGAAAGAAAGGTGGTTCTTTATTTATGGTGTGAAGTTCAAGAGTGCCTGGGGTTTGTGCTCCAAGTCGTGGGATGCTTTTGTTTTGAAGGTAGAATAATTCATAAGGATGAACTCAGACTCTAGACTTTAAGAGCCTGAGAAAAGTGATAATAATGATCCTGAGGTCACATACATGAATCCCACAGTCAGCATGACCAGGTCCACAGTCCTGTGGCTGCAGGATGGTGACTGGCGGGTGGGGGTGGAAACATTTGCTTCACCAGGCTGACAGGTAAATTAGCATGGACTGGAGGGGATAAGAAACTGTCCTGGGGGCTTGATTCCTTTTATTGAAAGATGGCCATGCTTTGCTGTACTACCCCTGAGACACCCAGAGGTTGTTTTGTCTCTTAGCCATGCCAGTCTGTTTGGGTAGCACCTGGGCACTGTTCCATGTCTCTATCCTCCTCACCCCCACTGTCTTCCCCCAGCCAACTCAGTACTGGGATTGGACAAGAAGAAAAGTTTGTCTTTAGGTGATGGTAAGGACCATCACCATACCTGTCCAACTGATTCCCTGAAAATTGCTTGAAAGTCTACTGCATGAGCTAACAGCACCTAGGAAACACGTTCTGGCTTCTCCTTGGAATCCAGCTACTTGGTGTGAGGCCCTAGAACCCCTGGATTCCTATTGGGGCCCTGTACTTGGCACTTTGCGTTTATTTTTACTTGAGCATTTATTCAGTGAGGAAGATATCCTCTCCATTTTACAGAAGAGGAAACTAAGCCGTATATGACTGGGTAATGTGCCCAAGGTCACACAGCTAGCTAATGGAGGTGAAATCAGATTGTCCTAAAGCCCATCCTCTTCTTTTTAGCTCAGGGTGGGATCTTCCCACAGTATGGCTGCATCTTAGCCCCCCCAGAACTGGGGTCAGAGCAGATGGACCCCGCAAGGTGATGGTCACGTCCTGTCTTTTATTTGAAAATTGCATTATGCTGTTCATTGTGAAATATTTTTTTTTATTACTTTTGATTTTTAATAAGAGTCGCTAAAAATGATTCTCTTAATGATGGGAGCTGTCTTGGCACTCCCTTCAATTTTGCTCCCAAGGCGAGTGCCTCCCTTGCCTCTCCCTAGTCTCAAGTGGCAGGCACTTGTGTAGACAGCATGATGACAGTCTCATCAGCCAGCAGAGGATTTCCTCATCCTTTCCAGCATTGTAATACTATTTTTTTCTTTCCTTCAAGAAATTTTTGGGGGCTGAGTCACAGTCATAAAGACATAATCTGGGCTTCACCTTTGAAGATGCTGCTCTGCCTCTGACAGACACGGTTCATACTGTGGGTTACTTACAAACCCAAGTGTGGCTAAAGCCACATGTTGGAGTCACCATAGCCTGGTGTTCTGTAACTGGATGCTCATGTTTGGGGGGTGGGAAGGAGTTTGGTTTTTAAACTGAAGCCATATAATACAGGAGCTGTGAAATAAGGCTTTCCAGCCCTCTGGCAGGTGGGTGCTTTTGGCCTGCTGCCGGGGCATGTGCATCATGGGGCTGCAGCCTGGGCCAGACTGCTCCCTCTGTCTCCCTGGGGTTGCCTCCAGGAGGGCTTGGGTGGCCTGGGTGGCCTCAGTAGATCACAAGGCCAGCCTCATGCATTTCACGTGGGAATTGGCTGTGTTTCAGAGTCTTTTTTTTTTTTAATAAAACATTAAAAAATAACCTTGTTTCTTGTGCGTGTGCCCTTTTTAATTGCAAAAGTAATAGGTCATGGTAGAAATTGAAAAGTAAAGTAGTCTGGCAAAACACAGATTGCTTTCTTCTTTATTTTCGCTTTATAGTTTCTTGGGTTTTTTTGCTTTTTAATTAAGGCCAACTTTGCTTTTTAGAGGAGTCTGAGGTTCACAGCAAAAAGGAAGAGAAAGTACAGAGTTCCTATATATACTCTTTATCCCCCGGGCCCCCATTATCAACATCTACATTTTCCTTAATGTTTCATTTTCTTCAGATATATAATATATTATACAGATGTTTTATGTGTTTTATGAATTTCTCCCCCACCTCAGTCTTGCTTCAGTAATACTTAAATTAATGTGATTAAGGGGAAAGGTCTGGTGAGGTCATTTCCTGTTGACCTTTCCTCTGAGGAATGCAGCTGAGCTCACAGTGGGGAGGGGGTGGTCCCCTGACGGCTTGCCCTTGGAATATTTATCATGTGGAGATTTCCCAGAATGTGCTTAGAAGGCTTTCAGGGGCTAGAAGAACTCTGCCCATCCTGTCTTTTTTATCAGTGGATTTTTTTTTCCCTTCAGTGGTATTTGGGGGAAGGGGTCTGGGAACCACTTTTCATTAGAAATGTTGAGCCTTTCTCATGCATTAGAAAATAGAACTGTAGCAAGAGTGTTTCCAGAACAGTCTTGAGTGTGAAAGGAAACACCTAGCTCTGAAGGATGCCTCTGGGAATTAGTACTCCTGTGGGGCTTGCCTGTCTGCCAGCTTGGGGGCTGCAAAGTGGTGCAGGATTTCCAAGGGGGTGCGTGTGCGAGAATTGGGGAAATGTTTGCCTTCTCAGTGATGTGTGCTGGGGAAAAAAGCACTTTTCCCTGGTGAACCTGTAGATGCTGGCTTATTTTGTTCACATCTGTTGTAGCTACTGCCCAGCACAGACTATGGCCTACAGTCACGAGTGGTCATCAAACTGAATGAGGGAACTGAGGTACCCTTTTGGGGCTTCTTGGTGAAATTACCTTGAATGTCTCAAACCTGAGCTGACTGACCTCACCCACTGTTTGGCCCAAATCATCTGTAAAAGCTTTGAATTAATTAATTTTTAAATATTTCACTTATTTATTTGATAGATTGAGCACAAGCAGGGGGGGCACAGCAGCAGGAGAGGGAGAAGCAGGCTCCTGACCAAGCATGGGGCTCGATTCCAGGACCCCAGGATCATGACCTGAGCTGAAGGCAGACAGATGCTCAACCCCCTGAGCCACCTAGGTGCCCCAAAGCCTTGAATTTGTAGTCACAAATCTACAGTTAGTCTAACTGTATTCATCACCCTGGTCCTTGGACACTGTTTATCTACTCCAGAGTACCCATCCTGTAGCTTCTGGACTTCATTTCAGTCCCTGCTATGCATGGGCCCATTTAGTCTCTTTGACATTAGAGAATCCTTAAAAAGGTTCTATGAATGGCTGAGGTGCCTTTCTTTTTATTTTTTTTTTAAGATTTATTTATTTATGATAGACATAGATTGGCAGAGACACAGGAGGAGGGAGAAGCAGGCTCCATGCTGGGAGCCTGACGTGGGACTCGATCCCGGGACTCCGGGATCGCACCCTGGGCCAAAGGCAGGCACTAAACCACTGAGCCACCCAGGGATCCCCCTGAGGTGCCTTTCAAATTGGAGCTTTGAGAGCTGAAAAATGCTCATTTAGGGGAAGAAAAACTTCCTTAGTGACCATAAAATCCGACTTCAGTGGCCAATGACTTGAATCCTCCTGGCTACCTCCCTTTCGATGAATTCTAAATAAATTGCTGGGTTGCTTGACTCTGAGCAATGCTGTTGGCACCAATGCCAAGTCTTACTTTGGGTGAACCTTGTATCTGAAGATTATGGGGGAGAGGAGGGAAAAAAAAGGATCAGGGAATTGGCATGTAGGTATTTTGCCTCCATTAATGTTTGTCGATTTGCAGGCTCTGTTGGCCATTGTGAGGGAGCACCGAACATCTGGACTCTGTTTACCTGACACCCACTGGGCAGCATTTCAGGGACTCTTGTTTTGAGAAGGAAAAAAAGAGTATTTTAATTTCGAGACTGAAGGAGCCAGAAAGTCTGGGGTGTTCTTGGTGGGTTTATGTTGAGGTCTCTTGATTTTTTCCTGATTGAATCTCTTGACTCTTGATTTGTATTTGATACCACAACAGAGCGACACATCTGTGGCCTTTGCTTTATAGGCATTTACACCTACTACTGTGAATCCAGTGGTGGCATTATTAATCCTTTAGAGAGCTGAGATTTTTATTTATTGTGAAACAGGCTTGTACTCTTCATTGTTGAATGAGGTCTATAGCATTCTTCATCGCTGTTGTTCTAGCTTCCTTCTCTGTGACCTCACGTGTATTTTCGTGTGAGAGGAGAGTCTCTGATTTATGACATAGAGTCAGTCTGGCAGGCCAAGAAGTTCAGCAGTTAGGGCTGCTCGAAGTGAAATGATAGGATTTTTGCTTAATCCTACCATTTATGTTAAAAATACTATGATGTTTCGTTTGATTTAAAATTCTTTTGCTTGAGCCTATTTTTGAGTTTGTGATATCTTTAAAAAATTGTAAAATTGTACTATAATTTGGCAATTATGTATTAAAGGAAATGAAACATTTTCTGAGAAATAGTGTTTTAAGGCCGATTAGAACTATTTAATTATGAAGAGGTACCCAGAGCATGCCACTCTGCGCATAGCCCAACATGCCTTAGTTTTAAATCCCAGTAATTCAGAGTTCACAGCAGTCTGAACTCTGACAGACTGAAGTTTGTTTTAACAATGCAATGGGGAAAAGATTTGTTAAGCAAATAGGGACAATAAAGTCATATGGGGAAAGTTTATTCGCTGTAAGAGAAGAGACTTTTCCAACACTTGGGAAGGAATCATTCATGATTCTTACCATTAAAACAAACCTGGTAGGACTCTTTTATGTGATAATCTCTCATCATGTAAGAGCATAACATCCAGAAATACTTCATGCATCGACATTAAACATAAATGATACCATATACTATATATGTTGTGTTGTATGTTCTTTTCACTTAATACACTCTGAAGATTGTTCCAGATTAATATGTACAGATCGCTCTTGTTTTTTTATTGGCACATCATAACCATTTTATAGGACTGCCTTCAGTTATCTGTAAAGTTATCCTGTTGGTAGACCTTTAGGTTGTTTCAGAGATTTTGGTCTTATAGACAGTGCTGCAGTGAGGATCCTTGATGTCTCTTGTGAGTATATCTGAAATATAAATTCCTAGAAGTAGGATGTGTGTCAAAGGGATATTTTTTTCAGTGTAGATATATATGGCCATATTGCCTTCCCAAGAGTTAATACTCATTTATTCATTTTACTCTTACATAGTATTTAGCATGTGCTAAAAACTATTATTATTATTATTATTAATATTAACAAATATTAATTTGTTTAATCCTGAGAGAGACCCTTAGAGGTACTGTCATGATCACAATTTTACAGATGGGGCAAAGAGACCATCTCATTTGGCATTTTTCTTTTTGAGGTTGGGGATGCCTGGGTGGCTAAGCTGTTGAGCATCTGCCTTCAGCTCAGGGTGTGATCCCAGGGTCTGGGGATCAAGTCCCGCCTGCGAGGAGCCTGCTTCTTCCTCTGCCCATGTCTCCGCCTCTCTCTCTGTGTCTCTCATGAGTAAATAAATAAAATCTTTGAAAAAATAGTTGAGATTGGACATATTTTCAAATGTGGACAAGCCATTTGGATTTTCTTGGCAATCACTCCATTACCTATTCCTGCCTTTGCCCATTTTTCTCTTGGGTCACCAGTATTTTTCTTGTTGATTCGCAGGAGTTCTTTTGCATATGGAGAAAATTAGCTGTTTGTCAAATGTATTTCAAATATTTTGTTCTACTTTGTAGTTTCCTTTTTGGCTCTGTACTTTATTGGTCATTTCCTCTATAGTGTCTCGAATCTAGGTTATGTTTAGAGAGATCTTCTTCAATCTGAGAGCATTTTTAAAAGTCTCATATTTTCTTACAGAGCTTTATGGTTTTTTTTAAAAAATTTATGTTGGTTTAAAGAGTAACATAGGATCCAACTTTATTTTTTCTAAAAACAGTCAGTGGTATTGACATGTAGCTATAAGAGAATAAAAACCAAACTCCCAGTAGATTAGCATTGGGGGGGTCATACTATTGTAATAGATTCTGCTGTGACTATTGACAGCTGCACCATGCTGTTGGCCATATGGCCCATGTTTATAACATGGCTTTTTTTTTCCCCTTTGTGCCCAATTCTACTTTCCCTGGAGTTAATAATTATCTAGCATTTCTTTGCTTCATTTTCCATATACTTACCTAATTTATTTCAGAACTCTCACTCTTACCTAAGTCCCTTAATGAGTATTTGAATTTGTTAGATGCCAAGATAGTCTATGTTTTCTCCTCGAGGAGATTTGTCTGGAACTGTTCTGAGCTGCTGCAGTCTAGGCTATGTTGCTTTCTGGCTTGGTCAGCACCCTTTAATGTCCCCCATGGATGCCCCAGACATCCTTCTGTCTCCAGCACCTGATGTAGGATCTCTGGCCTAGTCAGCATCAAGGATCTCTCCTGGGAGTGCCCCTTGCTTCTCCTCCTGAAATCTGTTTCCTGAAGCCTATCTCATCGTTTCCACGTTTTCCCTTGTCATTTTGGTGGATCCCCTCATACAGTGTGTGGGGAGACCCCATGGGCTGAAAGAAGCTCTGAAAACAGGATGATGAGGTGGAAGGCTGTTCAAGAAGTACAGGTTCCAGGTCCTCCTCTGTACTTCCTACTAGGACAATGACTTAGCTTTCTGAACTCCTTCCCTCCCCCTCCCAATGTGGTTAGAGTAATGTGTTTGGTTAACTCAGTACTTGGTATGTACAGTATTATCACTGTATAGAGTGTTCACTGCTGAGCCAGATTTTTTTCTTTTGACTGCTTTCTTCAAAAACTTTGTTTACCTGGAGATAATTTACTTCTTAATAACTTGCTTAATTTTCTACGTATCTATTGTTAATATCTTCCAAATAATTCCAACAGATCGCCAAATTTTTTTAAAAAAGATTTTATTTATTTGGAGACAGATTGCTCATGAGCAGAAAAGGGGTAGGGGCAGAGAGAGAAGCAGACTTCCCGCTGAGCAGGAAGCCTGATGCAGAGCTCCATCCTAGGACCCTGGGATCATGACCTGAACCGAAGGTAAACACTTAACCGTCTGAGTCACCAGGCATCCTGAGATCCGTCAGTTTTCTTTCAACTAATTTCACCAAACTCTGAACACATCATATAACAATTCCATTTTTTTAAAAAGATTTTATTTATTTATGAGAGACACACAGAGAGAGAGAGAGGCAGAGACACAGGCAGAGGCAGAGGAGAAGCAGGCTCCGTGCAGGGAGCCCGACGTGGGACTTGATCCCAGGTCTCCAGGATCATGCCCTGGGCTGAAGGCGGCACTAAACCGCTGAGCCACCCAGTCTGCCCCATATAACCATTTCAGCCTCTTCATCTTTTTTTCCCCCAATGTCTGCGACACTCTTATCATCTGACTCCTCTCTGAATGGGTTGTACTCTAGACCTGGTACACAACCATCACTGAGAGGCTTTCCTTCACTGTTTTCCTTTCCTGGACCCATTCTTTTCTGTATTCTATATACTCTAGTTTCATAGTTTACTGCATTGTTCTGATAGATGCCTACTCCAGTAGCTTTCTCAGAAAGGTGCAATGAAGCTAAATTTCTTTAGAATTTTAAAGGCATGGAAAAATGCCTTTAATTTATGCTTAGATTTGCTTGCTAATTTTACTACATGTGGAATTAAAAATTGAAAATAGGATCTTTGAAATTTTGAAGATGTTGCTCCCTTGTCTTCTAGGATTCTTTGTATGGGACTTATTTCCTTTTTCTTTCTCTCTGAAACGTTTTAGAATCTTCACCTAATTCTTCATATTTTCACAATATTTGGCATATATCTCAGTGAGTCCTTTTAAAATTACTTCTGGGCATTTGCTTTTCTTTTTAGTTTGGAGACCTTGGTCTATCAGTCTGGAACATGTCTTGAATTTAAAAAAAAATACTTTCTTTTAATTCTTTCTGTAACTCCTATTATTTGAGGATTAGGCCTTACAGATTCCGTAGTTATCTTTTTAAATTTCCATTTATTTATTTTTTTGCTCTGCTTTCTATGAAATTTTTTTAGATTAACATTTCAGCTAACTATAGAAACAAAAATTTCAGTTATCCATATTATTAATTTCCAAGAGCTGTTGGCCTGTTTTTATAGCATCTTTCCCTATATTTTGAGACATGATGTTCTCTCTGGGGATCTTAATTCTAGATTTAAAAACATTTTCCTCTGTTCCATCTAATGTCTGCATTTTTCAGAAGACTTTTTTCTTCCTTTACATTTTGGTCCACACTTTCATTTTTTAAGCTTTCCTTAAACGTTTGCTGATCCTTGGCTGTTTATTAAGAGCAGGTATTAAGAGTAAGTAAAAAATCAGATTTGAATCTCTGTGTATGTGGACAGGGCTTGTCGATTGTTGATATTTCTTTAAAGTGATGATGCAGCAACCAGTCTTTCTGTTGGAGGAAACCTTCAAATGTCAGTTTGTGTGTTCATTCAGATTCTTCAGACAATGATTTCTCAAGCCTTGCCTGGAATAAGCCTGGGATAAGCTAAGAGTATTCTGGAAACAGGATGGAGGAAGGGGACAATGGGTCCCATGGGGGTAGTAAGTAGACTTTTCCTTAATTCCCACCATCTCTTGCTGCATTTTCAGCACATAATCACATCTCTCTTTCTCATTGTGCCTGGTGCTACATTGAGTTCCTAATCTCCTCCATTCAATTTCATTGGACAGTAAGCCTCTTAATTGGCTATTGGGGCAGGTAGGGGAGGGGACCTGAGGACCCAAGGTCCATCCTTTTTGTATCTGACCTGCACCCTCTGTTTCACCCTGCCCTTCACCCTCCTCTTTGGCATGGCCTCCCAGGGACTTTGGCAAGGAATTGGCCTATTTGTTGGAACCCCTCAGAGCATCACTTAGGGCACCATCATCAATTACTTCTCTCTGCTCTTCATTCATCACCCAAGGGTCAGCTGATTGTCTTGTCTGCTTTCCTCTTTGTGGAAATTGTTTTGTCCTTTCAAAAAAGGTGTGTTTGCTGTCGTCTTGGTGGATCTTTGGTGGCAGCAGTGATACAGTCATGTGGTTTATCCATCATGTTTATTTTGCCAAGCTGCAAAAATCTGCTGTAGAAGTAGTAATAATACCAGATCTAAATTGTTATGAGAGAATTACGTGACATTTTCATTTTCTAGGGGTGCAGATTAGTCCAGTACGCGTGGGTCAGTCTAAGAGAATTGTTATGATTTATTATGTGATAGGTTTGTTGTTCAAACACAGGAGTGCCTTGCATGTGTCTACACACTCCCATTTTTCTGTCTTTCTCACGTGCGTGCAGAAAACCAAGCTCTGTCTGTCTGAGAGGTTTTGTTTTGTTTTTTTGCTTTTTGGATTTTGTTTTGTTTTAAAATCTCTTGACCACAGCTGTTTTCCCCCGGCTCTGTGGGGGTTTGCTGGCCTCCGCCAGTCTAGCACTTCTCTTCTGGATGGAACAAAGAGAAGATGTCACTGACAACTCAGGGCCTCGGAAGGCCTGCTGTGCTTTTTCTGCTCTGTGCTGTTCCCTTTGGGTGGGGTGGGAAAAAGTATGAGAATTCCAGTTCTGATGAGCCACAAATGAGACATTTCCAAGCAGGAATCCAGCAGATGCCCAGGCTATTGATTAGATTTTGGCTGCTTAGGGAGGTCTTGGTGACCATGGGGATGAAGCGATGGGAAGAGGGAGAAACTGGCAAAATAAACAAGACTCTGAAAATAGGGCATCATGGGAGTTGGCACGGGGCATGGGCCTCGGCTCAGACGGGCTACTTTACCAGTGCCACCAAGCAGTTATGTGACCCCCTAGGAATTTCCCCATGACCTCACCTCCCCAAGGGTTGCAGCCAAAAGGATGAGAAGCACAGGGCTGCCTCTAGCAAAGCTCCCCTAAGATAGGTAGCCACAGATCTAACAGCTCCTCAAAGTTCAGCATAAAGGAGCAGAGAGAAGTCACCTGTGAACCTATAACTTGCCTACATTCTGGGTGGTTTTTAGACCTCGGGCAAGGGTGATGGTTTCCATGTTTATTTATTTATTTATTCTTTTGGGAAATGGAGAGGCTGGAGCAAGGAGGAAGTGAGCTAATTCCCAGCTTTTCAACACAGTGCTGACTTTTGCATTTCTTTGTACAGGATTTTGCCAGGCCCTTGACATTCGTTTAAAGAAAAAGAAAACTTCTTTCTCTTTGAACATCTGTGCAAAATCAGATAGGGTGGAGGGTTTAGAGCCCAGTGAAAGTATGGGATAATTTAGCACATTTCTGAAAAGCCCAAGTGAGAGACAACAGATCCACTCCATTGTAGTGCGCTGGCACTGACCCAGTAGCCAAGGCAGGCTGACAAATTGTGCCAAAAAGATGCATTCATATTGCCACATAATCGCGTTTTGAAAAACATGCAGGAGATAAGAGGAAATATGCATTCTGGCAGCTTCATAAATAAAAGTAGTTAAGGACAGCTGTCACTCATTTTTTTAGCTCTAGAGTTGGATATACATATCAGATAAGCAAACCCTATTGGCTAAATCAGCTTGGCATACAGGCCCTTCCAAATTCAGCATCATTTCATCGAGTTTTAGCCTCTGCATTGCTGTGAGCCAAGAAATCTCGTTTAATTAGGTCATTTGTTCCTGAGAGTTGTGTCCTTGCAAAGAAGGAGAGGAATTTTTATGGGCAGTTGGCATAAGTAAAAAGTCAGTGCATGGTTCCATGGTTTACTTAAATTTCAGGTGGTACTTAGGAAAGTTCCTAAAGGAGGAATTTGGTTGATTTCAGGATTTCAATCAACCCAGGTATAATTTCTTTGGATGTTGATTTTCAGTTACTCTAGCTTTTTGCCTCTCAACCTGGAGTCTTTGGGATCCTAAGAGTTTGCATCCGTGGAATGCAGGCCTATGAAGTATTTTCAGGATTTCAGAAAGCCAACCAACAATCATGGAGGCACAGAGTGGGAGTGGGAGGCAGGCCCATCTCATTAAGTCCTTGCAAATTAACAGAAGCATCAGTGTTGTTGGGCTTGGCTGGGTCTTTCTCCCCAGGATATGGTAACACACAATCACCCACTGATCACAAGGACTTACCATTCATTCACATGTCAGTATGACAAGGAAGTAGTTGCAGCCTGGCGCATGTGTTCTTTTTCTTGATCAAGGGTTTGGGGTTGGGGAGTGGTTTGGTGGGAGACTAGTGAGAGGGACCCTGACCCAGAGAGAAGTGATGACAGTGGTAGCTGAAGGCCAGCTGTCCCCACGTGCTGTGTTCGCTACCCGCCCCCCCCCCCCCCCTTATCTGGTAAGCTGATGCTGATGGGGAAGTGCTCTCATCCTGTTTGAGGTTCTTTAAGCAAAAACCAGGGATTGGCCACAGTTTATAGTCTCAGAGAATGGTGACAGAAAGGTCTCCACTGCTGGGGTATGGGAGGATTCCACTGGAGTCCTGGCTGCTTTCTTTTTTTCCAACTCTAGAATGTTTGTTTCAGATATTAGAAATACACAAACTGGAAGGAAATTGACCAGAACGTTTAAGACTTTTGTTTGCCAGCTGCCCAGTAGTAGGCCAGATGACCAAATTTAGCCACACTTTGCAGTGATTGCCTTTCCGCCTTCATTTGGCAGATGATCAATAATGAGATCTATTCTGTTGCTTTAAAGTGGGATGAACTTTATGTATTTTTGGTGTGTATTGGAACCGTCTCAAAGGTTGCTGACTTGGAGCATTTGACGGAGTTCATGGGTTGTGAGTCCAGCACACTTGAGGAGTTCTCAAACACACATGAGGCACTGTGGCCGAAACTCTAGTGGGAGCTGTAAGGAAAACCCTGGAGCAGAAGCTTAGACTTTCTGCTTATCGCTGCCCACAAGTTTCATATTTCTTCTTTTGTGCAGATTCCAAATGTTTTTGGAAGGCTTGAAAGTGAATAAAATAGCCCTTTGATAGAACTGACAAACTGAGAGATTTGAGGGGTGGGCCCAGTGTGGGTCATTGGACAGAGGCATCGTGTTGTTAGCTTTGGCAAAGACAGTTCTTAGAGAAAGCTCTGTGAAGTGACTCACTTTTATGGGGCACGTGAGCGCTCTGCTTTGTCTCTATTCGACTGCCATTCCCTGTCCTTGAATAGTAATTGTGCACACTTTCAGAGCACCTGGTAGGCGTCAGGGATGGTTCTAAGCATGGTTGACACACATCCCTTTCTCAACGAAACACCAAGAGGTAGATACTACGACATTTGAGGAAACTGGGGCACACAGAAGTCAAGCAGCATGTCCAAAGTCACACAGCTATAATCAATAAGAGGCATGCTTTGAACCCAGGCTGTGACCTCAACCATGCCTCTGCCTCTGACTGGGCTAGTGGGGGTGGTTCATGGTTAAATTCAGGTTGAGGGTTTTGCTGAAGCTCTCTCTGTAGCAGGTGTTGGGCAGCTTGATTTAATTAATTTTTTGCTAACCAACCAGTCTTTGTTGAGGCACTTGTTGGCTGTTTTCAAAAACAGTAGGTGCAACGAGGTTCTATTTTTTAAGGAATTCAAGGCCAGAGTTGAGATGTGAGATATGGTTGCTATGAAAGTTTACATAAGGCATAGTATTTTTTTGTTGTTGTTTAAAGATCTACTTATTTATTTGAGAGAGAGAGCTAGAGAGAGCATGAGTGGGGGCAGGGGCAGAAAGAACCTCTGGCAGATTCCCTGCTGAGCTGGGAGCCCAATATAGGACTCTATCTCCAGCCCCTGAGACCATGACCTGAGTCAAAATCAAGAGAATCTTAACTGACTGAGCCACCTAGGTGCCCTTAAGACATAGTTTTTTACAAGTAACTCTACGTGGGCATGTTTGTATCTGTCTTAGGAGAAAATGAGTTGCTATTTTATTTTAATTAATTAATTAATTTATTTATTTATTTTAAATATTTTATTTATTCATTCATGATAGAGAGAGGCAGAGACACAGGCAGAGGGAGAAACAGGCTCCACCTAGGGAGTCCTGATGTGGGTCTCGATCCCTGGTCTCCAGGATCACACCCCCGGCTGAAGGCGGTGCTAAACTGCTGAGCCACCAGGGCTGCCCTCAGTTGCTATTTTAAGTGAGAGATGGAAATATACCCAAAAGCGGGGTTACCAGAGCCCTAATACCTCTTTAATCTTCAACTGGTTTCTCCTCGTCTGTGAACAAGATTTGAGTTTTTCCTAATCTTAAAAAACAAAAATGAGTTAAGAAAATTTCTTTCCCAAACCATTCCTCCTATATTGATGTGTTCTGTCCTCTCAGATGAATTTCTTGAAAGACCCATCTTTGTGTGTGGCTTAACTTTCTCACCTAATGCTCATTTCCAACATGTTTCTGTAAGGCTTCCAGTGGCATCATTCCACTGCAATAGTGATTATTCTAAAACACATAGACTTCTTAAAGATTTAAAAGTAATACATGCTTATTGCAGAAAGGAAAATATGTATGCTAAAGAACACCTACTGTAACTTGTAAGAAATTTTTGTAGTTTGTAAGAAATTAGCACTGATCTTATGCTACCTCTCTTCCCCTTAGCTGCAAACTTTTGTCAATTACAAATTTTTATAATACAAAGGATTGTAGCATTTATATTCTGCTCTAATAACATAATTTCTTGTAGCTCTTAGTACTTATCACCCATCTTCTTACTGTGGTTTTGTCATTCCTGAGGTTTTGTTTTTCATTTTAGTTCATTCTTGGTTGGCAGGATCTCACTGTCGGATTGTTTTATTTAAAGCAGTCCTTGTGGGGACTGCATTCCCTGAGTTCTTCACTGCCTTGAGTGGCTGTTTCTTGCCTTTATATTTGAGGATAATTTGGCCGAATATCAAGTTCTTGGGTCACACTTTTTTGCCCTCAGAATTCCAGACATTGTTGTCCATTTTCAGCATTGGGTATTTCTGGAGGAGAAAGCTAAGGCCAGGTTAATGTTTCTTCTCTCTTACTCAGGACTGGTTTTTCTCAATCGATATGCCTATAGCATCTTTAATTCTTCCTCGAGTTTAGAGCTCTATTTACTAGCCTTCTGGGCATTGGTTGTTTTAGGTCACTTTCCTGGGATATTCTGTACCAGTATCTACAGTATCTGTACATTCAGGTGTGTTTTTGCATCAGAAAGTTTTCTTCTATTAGATCTGTTAATATTTTTACACATAGTTCAAATAGTCTTCACTTTTCAAGAAATGTAGTTGTTGTATTCTGTTCAAATCTAGCATCTAAGTCTAGCATGTCTTCTTGTAATCATTTATGTATCTTTGTTTCTTTCCATTTAATTTTGAGTAAATTAATTTTAATTAATTTAAAGTTTGTTCCCTTTGTCTCTTTGTGTTTTCTGAAGCTTGCCCTGTTTATTGTTGCTGTTGTGTGGCTCCTATTCTGTAATTTTTTCCTAATCTACTTCTGTTCTATCAGTCTATTTGAAAATCTCTTAGAATAATGGTAGTAATCTTGGAAACTTCTAGTCTTTGAGCGCCCTTTTTTAGAGAGACCATTTTATCATTAATATTTTTCAAATGATGGAGGGCTATTTTTTTCTGAACTCTGAATCTGTTACCTTTGATTTTCTTGTCTACACATTCAAAAAGGGCTCTGCGCTTAGACTAATGTTCTGTGGCCACTGTCTTGAAATTCTTAATTTTTGAACAAGGGGCCCTGCATTTTCATAAATGCATTTTCAGTAGCTACAGCTACTCCTGTTGATTATTTTTACAGTGCATATTATTATCTGCCTTCTGCATGGGTTCTTAGGCCATAATTACTCATATTGGGATGAAGCTGAGCTGTTTGCTAAAAACACTAATGTGTGGGATATTTTGAAGGTTGCAAGGCTCATGTGGGGAGTATTGCAAAACATCCACTCTTGTTCATTGCATCCACTGTTTTATTATTCTTTTGTACCGTTTCTGTTACTTCTTCTACCTTGAGCGTAATCTTGCTTCAGTTTTGACAAGTATTTTAATATGTCATTTTAAAGTTACATGCTATAATAGAGATGTGGAGAAGATATAATTAGAACATTGTTTATACTATTAGAATCTGGAAGCAATTTTAAGGCAGTATATGTAGTGTGATCCTGTTTTTTGCTTTTTAAAAACTGTGCATTAAAACATATTTGAAGGGAAAAATATGAAATGATGTTTCCCAGATTTCTCAAATCTACTCTATTCTTGCCTGTGGGGATTCTGGGAAATGGGAGCAGGCTCTGCTTCCTTTGTAGTATCTCAGTAATAATCTCAGGAATTTGTGAGAAACTCCTTTTCTTTTCTTTTCTTTTCTTTTTTCTTTTCTTTTCTTTTCTTTTCTTTTCTTTTCTTTTCTTTTCTTTTTCTTTTCTTTTTCTTTTCTTTTCTTTTCTTTTTTTCTTTTCCTTTCCTTTTCTTTTCTTTTCTTTTCTTTCTTTTCTTTTTTCTTTTCTTTTCTTTTCTTTCTTTTCTTTCTTTTAAGATTTTATTTATTTATGAGAGACACAGAGAGAGAGAGGCAGAGACACAGGCAGAGGGAGAAGCAGGGTCCATGCAGGGAGCCCGACATGGGACTCGATCCTGGGACCCCAGGATCACACCCTGGGCCAAAGGCAGGCGCTAAACCGCTGAGACACCCAGGAATCCCCAGAAACTCTTTTCTAAAGGGATATTTCAGTTACACTACTTACTCTGTTTTTGCTGATTGAAGTAAAATTCATTTTTACATTTTTGGCTAATGCTAATAGTTGGTCATCTTTAAGCTGATGACTATTTTTTATAAGGTCTGTAATTTTAATGATGAGTACTTTGAATGGGGAGGAACCAGTTTAATAAACACTTCTCTTGAAAAGCAAAACCCAAAACAACCCCCCGGTTCATAGTGTTCGCTGATTCCCATGATGTAAATAGTACCACCATGGTCAGTTTCAGGCTACCAATGTGACATCATTGAACATTGTTCCGTAATATCATCACTATATGGATGCAGTGGGTGAAAATCACCTTGATTATAGATGACAGTAAAAACGTAGGCACAAAATCAGGAACTGATAATGTTTGAATATTTATTATCTTGTTTTTAATTTAAATGTAACTTTATTTTTTAATTATGCCTTTTTAATAACTGGCCAGTAAAAATTTCCCAAAATTTAATAGTAGCTCTTACGAGCTGATTCAAACTGGCTCCAGAGAACTCTTGACAGCACAAGTAGAGTAAAGAAAGTAAAGGGGTGCCTGGCTGGCTCAGTCAGTAGAGCATTGACTCTTGATCTGGGGGTTGTGAGTTTGAGCCCCACGTTGGGTGTAGGGATTACTTAATAATATCTTAAAAAAAAGTAAAGCGTTCAGGCATTGGGGTTAATCTGGTTCTTCAGGTGCTGTTTTGATCTAGAATTTTATCCTGGGGTGACTTACTTTTTTGTGTAAGGCTGCATAAGATCAGGATACTAGTAGAAGATGGA
The DNA here is from genome assembly GCF_011100685.1 of Canis lupus familiaris. Taxonomy (NCBI): domain Eukaryota; kingdom Metazoa; phylum Chordata; class Mammalia; order Carnivora; family Canidae; genus Canis; species Canis lupus. Next base: position 48,484,894 of record NC_049243.1, read on the forward strand.
AAATAATCAAGTACTGTGTTCCTTGTTATATAGTTTCTTGGCATTTGGAATAGGATTGTACCTTTCTTGGTGGACATTATTCTTGGCATATCATTCCTTTCAGGAGTCTTTTAATACATCCCAGATGATTTTTATTCTCTGACATTTATTCATTCTTTTTTTTTTTGTTGTTGTGTTGGTAAACTACAGATAACATGAACTTTACCATTATAACCATTTTTGAGTTTACCTTTCAGCAGCATTAAGTACACTCACATTGTTGTACAACCATCAGGACCATGCATTTCCAGAACTTTTTCATCTTCCTCTACTGAAATTCTGCATCCATAAACAATAACTCCCTGGTTATCCATGCCCAGCCCTCTGGCAACTTCTACTCTGCTTTCTGCCTCCCTGCATTTACCTCTTCTAGATACTTCATATAAGAGGAATCAGACAATGTTTGTTCATTTGTATCTTATTTCACTTAGCATCATATCTTCTAAGGTTCATCCGTGTTGTATGTTAGAATTTCCTTTTTTTAAGGCTGAAACATATATATGTATTGTTACTATTTTTGAGAGAGAGCATGGGGGAGTAGAGGGCAGGGAAGGGGCTAGGGGAAGAGAGAGAATCTTAAGCAGATTCCATGCCCAGCACGAAGCCCAATTCAGGGCTTGATCTCATGACCCCGAGATCATGAACTGAGCCCAAACCATGAGCCAGAGATGCTTAACTGACTGAGCCACCCAGGAGCCCCAAGGCTGAATAATACTGCATTGCATGTATATGCCGCATTTTGTTTATCCCCTCCTTTGTTGGTAGACTTTTGGTTTGCCTCTCCCTTTTGGCTATCGTGAATAATGCTGCTATGAACCTGGGTATAGAACTATCTGGTGAAAGCCCTACTTTCACTTCTTTTGGCTATATACCCAGAAGTGGAATTGCTGGATTGTATGGCAATTCTATGTTTAAGTTTTTGAAGTATTGCCATACTATTTTATACCACTCATTCATCATTTTTTGACCTGGAAATCAATATAGCTTTCCAAAATGATTGCATTCTTGTTGATTGTACTCCTTCCTGTGCAAATGATATGTCTTTCTATGAGTTTATCTTTTGTGATGGTGTTCTTTTAACACATCATATATTTGAATGTCTTAAGTGTGATGTGATAGCCCAATTAAATGTAAAGATAGTACCATAACATAAAGCATACTATGATGAGTGCCAGAAGAGAAATACAGTATGTTCCGAACTCTCCAATGGAGAAGAACAGGAAAAATTTCGAGGAGGATGTGGCATTTTAGGTAATCTTTGGTAAAGGAACAAAATGTTGCCAGGTGGAGATTTAGAGAAGGATAATCCAGACAGAGGTAAGGAAAGGGGGCTATGTGTCTTGAGGAGAGAGAGAGAGAAAAGTATGGAAAGGTAAGTTTGGGTCACCTTAAGGGACCTTGGATGTTAATCATATATTCAGTTTTGTACGTAATAGAGAGCTATGAAAGGCTTTTCAGTAGGAATTCAGTAACAGAATTGTAGTTGAATTGAAAACATTTTAATCTGGGCAGTCAGATGGATTACCATGTGGAGCTGGAGACTGTATTTGCAAAAGCCATTTGGCTGTTGAAATAATCTAGCTGAAAGGTCTTATGGGGAAATGAATAGTTAGTTCTCTCATTCCCATTTTCCTCTTGTTGATGTAATGTCCACGATCAGAGTTTTGTTCAATTATGTCTGTCACCTTTTTACTTTTAGTTACATCGGTCTATTAAATATGATATATAATATATACATTGACCATTCTTACGGAGTCAGTCAAATCATTAAGACAATGAGTTGTGACTTGAGAAAAGTCACATCAAATCCTGAGGGGGAAAATGTTCAAACATGGTATTTCAAGTGGCGAAGACAGAGTCTCTCCAAGTTCTCAAGTTCCTCCTAGTGGGTGCAGTGTTTTTTCTACTGAACATGAGTTGGCAATATTATCAACTTGAATTTGGCTATTGGTCATCCTTAAGGGTGTGGGCTCTTCTGGTGAGGCTGACCTTTCCTGTTTTGGCAGCACCCAGGAGGGGTCCGGAGCAGTTGCTGTAAGAACGAAGTGTCTTGAATGTTGAATGAATTGAATGAATGTAGTTACAAGATAGAGACGTGATAGGGAGGTTCTTAATGGTTTATAGTAATGCCATGCACTGCCCACGTATACTGAGGGCTCGACATGGGCCTCACTGTGGCCATGAGGTTGGTGAGGGCTACGCTGACCACAGTTAATTCCCTTTGAAGGCCCTTCTTTCCTAGAGATGAGTTCCTGAGCAGTCCTCCTTCGAAGTGGTTTGTGGTATTAAACAGGAGTGCTTGTCCTGGATATCCAAATTATACATGTGGTCCCAGAGTCATTTATTTAACTGACATTGGCCTTAATCTTTAGTGGGGAAAAAGTATTGGCTTCTCACACCAGGATGTTTCTGAGATCAAAACTCCAGGTTGGCCCTAAAATGATGTGGCCCATGGACATTTGCCAGCACTGTGAGTGTCAGATTTCCACCTGCTTTCAGCATTCCTTCCCCGGGGCAGTAGAGAGCACTTCCACCTGTTGTGGGATACATGGCCACTTACCTTTATGCTCCCAGGGAGTGACAAGGCTGGGTGGCCTGCTGGGTGCTGGCTGATGGAGGAATGCTCTTTAGCTGGGAGTGAGATTTAGGTGACAGGGTGGCCAAGTGCATGAACTAATGCCCTCTGAAGGGTTTGAAGTAGGTTGGCAGCCAAGGCAGACTGCTTAAGATTGTGATTGTCAGAAACGTAAATTGGGTTTTGTCGTTGTTGTTTTGTTTTTGGTAAACACAAATCTTTTTTTTTTTTTTTGCCACTCTGGTCATTATCACAGGTTGATAGTAACTGCTTTCAATCATGTGAGAGTAAAAGATTCCATTAAGAAACCTGATATTATAATGAGCAGTACAGAAAAGGATTTGAATAAATGATAAATTAATTCACCAGATTATGTAAATTGTAGGAATAGAAATTTCCTAGCCGACCAAATGTAATATGAAAATAAAATACATATTCAGTATAGACACTATTTATTATTGCCATGCATATTACAGAGACTTCTCAAGTGAGGTATAGTTAAATTTTTAATTTTTTTAAAAGATTTTATTTATTTATTCATGAGAGACACACAGAGGCAGAGACAGGCAGAGGGGAGAAGTAGGCTCCATGCAGGGAGCCTGATGTGGGACTCAATCCTGGGACTCCAGGATCACACCCTGAGATGAAGGCAGGCGTTTAACCGCTGAGCCACCCAGGTGTCCCTAAATTTTTAATTTAAAAACTGGTTTATGGGGAGCCTGGGTAGCTCAAGTCAGTTAAGTGTTGGCCTCTTGGTTTAAATGCAGGTCATGGGGTAGCCCCGGTGGCGCAGCGGTTTAGCGCCGCTTGCAGCCCAGGGCGTGATCCTGGAGACCCTGGATCGAGTCCCATGTCAGGCTCTCTGCATGGAGCCTGCTTCTCCCTCTGCCTGTGTTTCTGCCTCTCTCTCTCTCTGTCTCTATGAATAAATAAGTAAAGTCTTTAAAAAAAAAATAAATGCAGGTCATGATCCTCATGGGTTGTAAGATTGAACCTGTGATATAAGAAATATATTTCAAATTTTTATTTTCAGTTCGAATTTTATTCACAGCCAGGGTTGGTGATGTCTTGTCTTTTCTTTTCTTTTCCTTTCTTTTCTTTTCTTTTCTTTTCTTTTCTTTTCTTTTCTTTTCTTTTCTTTTCTTTTCTTTTCTTTCTTTTCTTCTTTTTCTTTTCTTTTCTTTTCTTTTCTTTTCTTTCTTTTCTTTTCTTTCTTTTAAAAGATTTTATGTATTTATTCATGAGAGACAAGCAAAGACATAGGCACAGGGAGAAGCAGGGTCCCTGTGGGGAGCCTGATGCAGGACTCAATCCCAGGACCCCAGGATCCCACCCGAAGGTAGACGCTCAGCCACTGAGCCACCCACGTGCCCTGAGTTGGTGATTTCTGTTAATAGAAACCTTTTGGGTGATTCTTGTTTAAAAGCTTATTTTTTCTTTCTCATTGAAGTTCTCTGTCTTCCCATGATACAATATTTTTAGATATTAGATTATCTAATATCTAAAATAGTAATAAAAGTATCTGTATTTAGTGATTGAGATTTGCTCCTGTCTTCTCTCTTTCTCCTGTTACCACTGTATCATTCCCTTTTGCCCCTGTCTCTGGTTTTCTTGACCCTGTCTATAATCGCCTTTATGTATTAGCTTTTCTCTTTTTGAGCTCATCTATTGAAGAATTGTCACTTTAGCAATGCCCAGATGTCTGTAGTGGGGCAACTGAAGCGATCTCCACTCTTTTGTTATTTTCTTTAAAAATGTATTATTTAAAAAAATTAAAAAACAACAACAACAAAAAAACAAAAAAAGTATTATTTTATTATTTATTTATTTAATTTTATTTATTTTTGTTTTATTTTATTTTTATATTTTATTTATTTTATTTTATTTTATTTTATTTTATTTTATTTTATTATTTTATTTTATTTTATTTTATTTAATAGGCTCCATGCCCAATGCGGGGCTCCAACTTGCAACCCTGAGGTCAGGAGTTGCACACTGGGTCACCTGAGCCAGCCAGGCACCCCTCTTGTGTTATTTTCTTTTAAAACTATTTCACAACAGTCTCCTTCCTGTGAGGATATTTTGCATTGGTATATGGACAGTTACTATGCAAAACTTTTAAAATGGATGCTCTTCCCTTGTCGTCCCTCTGTGACCATCTATTTTATTTTATTTTATTTTATTTTATTTTATTTTATTTATTTTATTTATTTTATTTTATTTTATTTTATTTTATTTTACTTATTTATTCATGAGAGACACAGAGAGAGAGAACGGCAGAGACGCAGGCAGAGGGAAAAGCAGGCTTCATACAGGGAGCTTGATGTGGGACTCGATCCTGGGTCTCTAGGATCAGGCCCTGGGCTGAAGGCAGGTGCTAAACCATTGAGCCACCCGGGCTGCCCCCTCTGTGACCATCTTAATGATTGATGAAACTCAGGAAAATGTCCTTTCTCTCTCTCTCTCTCTCTCTTTTTTTTTTTTTTTTGTTGAAAATGTCCTTTCTCTTAGACATTTCCATCTCTTCTTTCTTAGGGATACTTTCACTATAAATCCAAGTTCGAGGAAGATCCTACCTTGAAGTCTTTAACTCCATATGTTTATTTTGTACTGTTTTCTCCTGCCCAAACTTATTACTAGCAAAATTAAGGTTGGCTGATAGGAAATTTGCAGGGTCTGTTTCCTTCCCAGCCAGGTAATTGATGACACTTCCAGTAGCTCTGTAAACCACAGTGTTCCAGCTCTGGGTGTCAGAACAGCATACCGTAGACGCCTGGGTGGCTCAGTGGTCGAGCACCTGCCTTTGGCTCAGGGCATGATCCCGGGGTCCTGGGATCGTGTCCTACATCAGGTTCCCCGCAGGGAGCCTGCTACTCCCACTGCTTGTCTCTGCCTATCTCTCTGTCTCTCATGAATAAATAGAACAGCATAGTATAGACTTGAGTGGCTTAAACAACACGAATGAGGCAGCCCAGGTGGCTCAGTGGTTTAGCACTGCCTTCGGTCCAGGGCATGATCCTGGAGACCTGGGATCGAGTCCCACATGTCGGGCTCCCTGCATGGAGCCTGCTTCTCCCTCTGCCTGTGTCTCTGCCTCTCTTTCTCTCTGCCTCTCATGAATAAATAAATAAATAATCTTAAAAACCAAACAAACAAAAAAAAACAAAAAACAACCGAATGTATTCCCCACAGTTCAGGAATGTCCGAGATCTTGGTGCCAGTTAATTTGATTCCTGGTGAGGCTTTTCTTCCTGGCTTGCAGAGGACCTCCTCCTCACTGTCCTCACATGCTCTTTCCTTGGTAGCAGTGTGTGTGGAGAGGGGAGATTTTCTCTCTTCCTGTTCTTTTTTAAGATTTTATTTATGTATTCATTAGAGACAGAGAGAGGTGGAGACATAGGCAGAGGGAGAAGCAGGCTCCCTGTAGGGAGCCTGAGGGACTTGATCCCAGAACCCAGGATCACTCCCTGACCCAAAGGCCGACACTCAACCACTGAGCCACCCAGGTGCCCCTCTCTTCCCTTCCTTATAAAGGCCACTAATTCTATCAGATTAGGACCCCACCTTTATGACCTCATTTATTTATTTTAAAAAAGATTTTATTTATTTATTTGACACAGAGAGCGATGTCACAAGCAGGAGGGAAGGGTAGAGGGAGAAGCAGACTCTCCACTGAGCAGGGAGCCCAATGCAGGAGCCCCGCATTGGGCTCCATCCCAGGACCCCGGGATCATGACCTGACCTGGAGGCAGACGCTTAACTGGCTGAGCCACTCAGGTGCCCCTGTGCCCTCATTTAATTTGTTTCCTTAATGCCCTATCTCCAAAGACAGTCACATTTGGGGTTAGAGCTTCAACGTATTCCTTTTTGATTGGGGGAAGGGTCGGGGATTCACAGTTCAGTTTATAGCATATGCTTTCTGTTTTTTTCACATTAAAGACCAACTTTAACATAACATGGGTAGTCCTTGACTCCTGAGTATCCATTTGAATGCTTTAAATGTACAAACACTGGCCTCCTGCCACCTCCTCTAGACCAGCTCCTGATTTCTATTGCCCTCCTGTTCCCCCTTCCCTAAGAGTGGAAACTTGACACACACAGCATGGCCCCGACCTGATGCTCCCTGCCCAGCACTGCTGGAGGCATTATAGGAACCCCCAGTTCTTTTTTTTTTTTTTTTTAAATTTTTATTTTTTTATTTTATGATAGTCACAGAGAGAGAGAGAGAGAGGCAGAGACACAGGCAGAGGGAGAAGCAGGCTCCATGCACCGGGAGCCCGACGTGGGATTCGATCCCGGGTCTCCAGGATCGTGCCCTGGGCCAAAGGCAGGCGCCAAACCGCTGCGCCACCCAGGGATCCCGGAACCCCTAGTTCTGCCCCTGGCTGTTAACCTCTGATGCTGCTGTACGGCTGGGTTCCTGCAGTGTTCTCACAGGGCTCCCAAGAGCTTTGACCTGCAGAAGCCCAGAATCCTCTGCCAGGGTTCTCAGCATAGACCCTTCCTTGACTACTTGCCCCCCACCCCAACCATCCACCCCCAATAGAGCAACCTTAGGAGTCTCTGAAACAGGTGAAATGAGCACTGGGGGGACCTTGACTTGGGCTACAAAATATACTTTTCTCTCTCTCTCTTTTTTTTTTTTAAAGGATTTTACTTATTTATTAATGAGAGACACAGAGACACAGGCAGAGGGAGAAGCAGGCTCCTTGGGGGGAGCCCGATGTGAGACTAGATCCCGGGACTCCTGAGCTGAAGGTAGACAACCACTGAGCCACCCAGGCGTCCCCAGAATATACTTTTCAATAGCAATGGAGCCATATACATAGTAGTTAGCTCTTGTTCATACTACTGGTAAACTTCATTGCAGTAAAACAGGCTTTCCAGGGCTGGCTGGAGAATTTTTCCACTGTGTAACAGTGGACACTTGAGTTCCAAATATTCATCCAAATGGGAGTAAATATTAGGAATATAACCAGTTCATATTCCGTAGATACCAAGATGAATTTCATCTCAGTTATGAAGGCAGTACAGGAGACTGTACTCCTTTCTTTTCTTTTTAATATTTCTTTTTTTCCCCTCCTGCAATGTAGCAGTAAAAACCAATCTCTGACTTAAAAGGAAGAAAAACACAATCTTGCAGCTCCAACAAATCAAATTCTTCACCTGTCACATTGAGACCCTATCTATGGTGTCCATAATCACTGTGCAAGTGCAATTTTGCATTCATTCATTCATGCATGCATGCATGCATGTCTGCAGGCAAACTCTGCCCATCATGAGGCTTAAACTTACAACCCCAAGATCAAGAGTCTTGTCCTCCTGAGCCAGGTGCCCCTATTTTTGTGGGTTTTCTTTTTTTACCTTAACAGTATATCAAGTTGATTTTCTTATGTTGCATAATCTTTATGTTTATAGTTTTTGAGTGTACACTATTCCAGGCAGCAGATGTAAAGTAATTTGATTAACTGTTCTTTGGGTATCCTGAGCTGACATGAATGTAAATGAGAATACAAAGAACACCTTGGTGTTTGATGCCTCTTTATTTATTGGGATGGTTTCTCAAAGATAAATTCTCCAAAATGGCACATTCTAGGGAGTCCACATTATTGATGGTATCAATGCATATTGGTTCTAGAAGTGTCATATCACATTTCCATCAACACCAGGTGTACAACATTGAGTTTTACTTGCTATTCTACTTCCAGGGAAAAATTCTCCCAAAAAATTCCTTTGGCATTTTAAGAGAAAAACATTGATTATAGGCAGATGTTTTAAACCAACCAGAAACATGAGGAAGTCAGAGAATTTTGCCCATGTTGGTAATCATTTTGTCCCTTTATTCTTCAATGGATATTCTGTGAAGCAAAATAGATGTTAGTGAGATGTGTTTGCGTTTCCAGTTCCTCACCTAGGCAACAAGGTATGGATGGATGGATAGATGCATGGTTGGATGGATGGACCGATTGATTGATTGATCGGAGCCCAGCAGTCTTTTACAGTAAGATGCCATACTGTATCTTCTGCTGATTATGGTTGTGGAGTCACTAGAAAACCAAGCTGTTCTTACATATGTTTATTCCCCCCCAAAGAAAAATCTGTGCGCAAGTAGAAGCAGCCAGCTGCCTTCTTTATTTAGAGAGACCTGTCAGAGCAGTGGTATCATAGATATCATACTACAAAGACATGTAATGTTGGGATGTTTGATGCATTCCTATCTTTTTTTTTATTAAGGTAGAATTAATATACAAGGTTATATTAGCTGGTACATTTCTATTAAATATCCTGGCATTTCTTTGTGTTAGTGGTTCATTATCCATAAATATGATTTGCATGCCATTAAAACCTTCATTGAAGCAACTAACAAAAGATATCCGGTAAGTTACAAGGACTGGGCTTTTTTCTGGGACTCATAGTCTAGGGAGATGTTCTTTAATTATTTAAAACGTTTTGGGTACATTGTTCAGTTGCAACCAGCTTTACTGTCACTCGGCCCTTACTCCTCCTAATGCACAACCATGTCACGAATACTTCTTTGGAACACCTCGTTGAATTCCAGCTATTGTACGGCTCTAATGATCTCCTGAGCTCCCCAAGTAAAAATCTGACAAAAACAGAAATGAGGTGATTGCAGCCTGATTTGTTCTTAATAAAGCCATCTTCGCTTCTAGCTTCCTTTCTCAAGTCCTCTTCTTGATGACTATCCATTTTGATGATTGGCCCTTAGCAGTGTATTTTTAATCATGGAACTACATAAAATTAATATATTCTTTTAGTTTCACTGCCTGCTTATTTTCTAGATGGATTTTATGTTGCTCTGTCATGCTCTATAAATATTCTCCGTGGGTTTTTGTATTGCAGAAAATTTATATATTCATTTAAAGAATTCTGTCTTAGCTACCATGTTGGTTCCTTCTCAACCCTAGTGGGGTTTTTCTCTCCATTTATCTTTGTCTTCTTCAGATTGCTAGTTAGCCAGGGCGCCTGGGTGGCTCAGTTGGTTCAGCGTCCAACTCGGTTTCGGCTCAGGTCCTCAGGTCATGAGATCCAGTCCTGCAGTAGGCTCCACGGTCCCCTTACCCCTCCCCCTATGCTCTCTCTAAAATAAATAAATCAGTCTTTTTTTTTTTTTTAAGTCTTTTTTTTTTTTTTTATTTTTAATTCATGAGATACAGAGAGAGAGAGGCAGAGACACAGGCAGAGGGAGAAGCAGGCTCCACCACGCAGGGAGCCTGATGTGGGACTTGATCCCGGGTCTCCAGGATCAGGCCCTGGGCTGAAGGCAGGTGCTAAACCGCTGAGCCACCCAGGGATCCCCAATAAATCAGTCTTTGAAAAAGATTTCTAATTGGCCATAATTGCTTATCAGGATTGATTAAGATCATTATGAATTACAGTTTAAAAATTGAATAGAAATAAAATAGCTCATGTCAGAATGGTAAAATTTTTTATAATGGTCATAATAAATACGAGAATGCAAGGACCTTTAGCTTTGAAACTGTTGTTTCAACCACTGTTGAAGTTCTGTTATCTGGGGCACATATAGATAAATCCCTGCTGATGATCAGGAGTGGAGCTCCATACAGTTGGCCGTTGTCAGATAGCCACTCAGAGGCAGCTTGACGCCACATGAGGCGCATGATATACAGAATATATGTAGCCTTCCTGTGTGGTGGAAGTGGACATTGGAAGCTGAGAATGTCTGAGAATCAAAGGTTTTAAATTTAATTCAAATTTAAGGGCCAGGTGACAGTAAAGCTGGTTATACCACTAATATACCACTGTATATTAATTCTACCTTAATTTAATTATTTGCCTTTAAATCGTCTATCCATTTCAAATTTATTTTGGTAGGAAGTGTGGGTCCAACTTATTTTTTTTTCCCAAATGGCCACCCATTTGTTGCAGTACCTTGCATTGAACATTTCATCTTTACTCTCACTTATTTAAATATCCTTTACTGTATTTGACGTACTTGGCCACATATCACACACATTTGGGTCTGAGAGTCAAAGGCTTGAGAGGAGGGATCTCTGTGCTCCCTGCTTCTTGCTGAGGTGCACCAACACTAAGTTCTAAATGTCTGAATTTTAGATGTGGGGCCATTGGAATGACTTACAGATATTTAAGCTTACTTTTCTGTTTCAAAATAGTGACAACTTTAAGACGTTAAATTGATGTTAGGTTTCTTAGTACAGTGGAGGTGGAGCTTACCTCCGTGGTTCTTTTCCTCAACCACAGGATCCTGTGTTCATGGCAGGCTCTACAGGTGGTAGTCACATGTCCCCTGCCCTGAGATAGATTTTATACCCTGACTGCCCAGCTCTCATGCCTGGCAGGGATGAGATCCTTTCTGGGACTCTGTCACCTGCTCTGAAGGATGACTGGGCAGCTCTTCTGGAAATTCTTCACAGGCTTGTATGTCTGCATTTCCTTGTTGGCCAAAAAGAGTTCCCTGCCATTTGTCCTGGAGAGGGCCTGCCCCTCCACACTGTCTGTAGATGGGTATCTATTTCATATTGACCTTTGGACCTTCTCAGAAGAAAAGAAAAATCATTTATAATCTTACCCCCCAAAGAAAATCTGTTTTGGTGTGCCTACTACCAGTTACTTTTCAGGGCCTACATATATATACACACACACACACACACACACACACACACACACAAATATTAAGAATGTATGTTTGGTTTTTGGGGTGCTTGAGTGGCTCAGTTGGTTAAGCATCTGCCTTTGGTTCAGGTCATGATCCCGGGGTCCTGGGACTGAGCCCCATGTTGTGCTCCCTGCTCAGTGGAGAGTCTGCCCCCCTCTCTCCTTCTGGCCCTCCCCCACCCTCGCTCATGTTCTCTCTCTCAAATAAGTAAATAAAATCTTTAGACAAAGAAATAACATGTTCAGTTTTTGAATGTGTTTTTTTGATATCTCATGGTTATTCTATGCTACTATCATTTCTGGTTATAATGAATTACATGGTCTATTTCCATGGTCTAGTCTATCTCAGAATTCCTAGCTTAAGTCTTAACTTACTCATAGTAGATACTCTTGCGTGCGCTTTTGTCACTTAGGTAGGATTTTTTTTTGTAGGATTTTATTAAGAATTTTTGAATGTAACTTTCTTTTTTTTTTAAAGATTTTATTTATTTATTCTTAGAGACAGAGACAGAGAGAGAGAGAGAGAGAGAGAGAGGCAGAGACACAGGCAGAGGGAGAAGCAGGCATCATACAGGGAGCCTGACGTGGGACTCGATCCAGGGTCTCCAGGATCACGCCCTGGGCTGCAGGCGGTGCTAAACCGCTGCGCCACCGGGGCTGCCCTGAATATAACTTTTCTTTTGAAATGTTGTTTTGCTTGGGGTTAACTAAAATGAGTTTGCAACAAAACAAAAAAGGGACGCTTGGGTGGCTCAGCAGTTGGGCATCTGCCTTCAGCCGAGGGCATGATCCTGGAGACCCGGGATCGAGTCCCACGTCGGGCTCCCTGCATAGAGCCTGCTTCTCCCTCTGCCTGTGTCTCTGCCTTTCTCTCATGAATAAATAAATGGAGTCTTTTAAAAACACACACACACAAAAAAAAAAACAACAAAAAAGGTTATTTATCTGTGAAATGTTGGGAGAATTTCCCAGGCTTATTTTTATATATAGACTTGGAGGAGATGTAAATTCCAGAATTATTTTCCAAGTTTTCCTTCTTTTTTTTTTTTTTTTTTAACTTTTTATTTAAGTAATCTGTACACCCAGTGTGGGACTCAAACTCATGACCCTGAGATCAAGAGTCTCATGCTTCTCCTACTGAACGAGACAGGCACCTCTGAGTTTTCCTTTTTTTTTTTTTTTTTGGTCTTTTCATGTTTTCTGTAACAGATAATACACTTTTTTTGTTTAATTTTTACTTTTAATTTGTTTTTATATTCTCTTTTCGGTTTCAGAATTCTTTAGATAAAGACTGTTCATTCTTCCTGCTTATATTGGTGTGGGGAACAATCCATTTTCCTTTCAATGATACTTTGGTAGAATACTATTTACTTGTATTTTCAATGTTGAAACTGTTGTTAGGGACTTTAAGAAAAATGTCTTCACCGTTGCCATACTGTGGCACAGAGTAGTCAAGCTTGCAAATGACTGGTTAAGATTCACTTTGTTCTTTATTTCTGATTTTATATTTTATGATCTCAGAATATATGATATATATTATATATAATAATACCATTGAGCTTCTGTTACAGGTGAATTTTGCATTTCAGCAAAGTCGTTCTATGAAAACCTGGAGTTAGAGGAAAATATGTGTTCCTTATGTGCCATTTCTTGCTGTCCAGGTAGTGTTCTTTCTGCTCTCATTTATTCTATTGGGTGGGTTTGTATTTCTTTAATGGCTTGTTCCAGTGGATTATAGAATGTTGGTGCCTTCGGGATGCTGGCTTCTATGAACTAAGTGAGCCTCAGGTGCTCCCCATCTGGGAAACTGAGCTGGTACCTGCTTTCAGGCTGTAGGGAACAAGGAGACCCAGCTAATGAGGGCCAGACAGACCAGCACCTGCCATTCAGCTACCAGCTTGCCAGGACTTGTTTTCCCCTTCTTGGCGCACTAGTTTTTCACAGATTCTCCCCAGGAACCTTTCTTCTGCAGGGAGCTGTCTATATGGTGGTTGTGTAGTAATGACATCATAGCACAAGGAAGTGCTTTTTTTTTTTTTTTTTTTTAAAGATTTTATGTATTTATTCATGAGACACAGAGATACGCAGAGACACTGGCAGAGGGAGAAGAGGGTTCCCTGCAGGGAGCCCAATGTGGGACTCGATCCCAGGACGCCCTGATGCTTAACCACTGAGCTACCCAGGTCCCCTGGGTTGTGACTTCTGTTAATAGAAACCCACTTCTCTCTCGTGACATGTGGCTGCAGAAAGTTCTACGTGTGCTTTCATGTCTGTTTGTTTTCACCCAGCAGTGTATTCCGTGGGAGCCGACTCTTTGCTCTCTGCGGGTTATCTTTCTTTGACTTTGCCCGGCAGAAGCGATGCAGTTTTGCAGCACTTCTAAGGGCAGTGCCTTGGCCTGTGCTCAGAGTATCTTCAGTTCTAAGAACTCGGCTAATCCACGGGTGTTGTGTGAATGCGCTGTCTACTGCCTGAACAGACATTTGTGAAAAATCCTTGCTCAGAGAAGTGAGAGAGGTTTTAAGGCATTTAAACAATTCATAACTTTGAACCATAAAAAGACATTACGCCATACTCTTTACAGGTCTAGTAATAATTCGGTAAGCATTTTGAGGATTTAATGGGTTTGCCCCTTTGGCATCCTTCGTAGCCTGTGTTAGTGATTAGCTTGGTGGTGGCTTGATTGGCACTTCTGTGCTAGAAAAGGTGTTCAGGGGAGGCTGATTGCATCTGAAATACTGAGTCCTGAGATCACTGAGTATTCGAGAGGGTGACAATTTTAGAGGTTATCTTGCCCAGGAGGGCCAATGATGATGGTGGTGAAGATGAGCCTGTCTGCCATCTGGTTCTGCATCTGCCACTTTACTAACTGGGTGACCGTGGGAAAGTTGACTTAATCCCTTGGTCCCAGTTTTCTTATATGTAAAAGGGGTCAATGATAGTGTCCACCTAATGGTAGTTGTGAGGATTAAAGAAGTTAGTGTTTATAAAGCTCATAGAACAATGATCTGTCCTAGAAAGTGCTATAGAAGTGTTGGCTAAATTAAAATAATAGTTGTATATGTTTTTCCCCCTACAGTCTCTGAATGAGAAGCCTAAAATCTAGAAAAGGTTAATTTTATTTTATTTTTATTTATTTATTTTTTTTTGAAAAGGTTAATTTTAGAATGCATTCAAGCCTGTCAAAAATTAGGATTAGAATTGGTGAACAATCTGATAGTATCTAGATTGTTTTCTTTCCCTCTGCAGTCCAAGGCAAAAAATATTAGTCATAATTATTATTTTTTTAATGCACAGTATTATTTAAATACCTTATTTATCAGCCAGGCTGACATTTAAACTTACTGTTTTTTACAAGGAGTTTCACTTTTTTATTACTTACTTTTCTTACCTTGACATTTCACTATTTTAATTAATGATTAATTCTAGGGGAAGTGTTTCAGGATGTGATACCCTTTGCAATTCTGTTGAGTTTTATTGTGTCATTTGGTCTGTGATAATACTGCCTAGTTTACTTCTTGAATAATATTGAAACTGTGTGAGAGTAGAAATCTAACAGTCTATTCTTTAATGGCTTTAATAGAAATTGCTTTCCTTTTCCCACCCTGAAGGGAAGCCCTGTCATTTATGATTCATTGGCTTTGGTAAGCTTTAGGAAATGCTTTCTTTTTTTCTTAAAGTTGTGCGAAACATGCCGTTACTCACTCTAGCATAGATGTCAGGAGAATGTTCCTTCCGCAAGATGCAGGATGCATTTAAATTTTGGCATTTCTTTGCCTTTTTTTTTTTTTTTTTTAAGATTTTATTTATTTATTTGAGAAAGAGAGACCAAGAGGGAGAAGCAGACTCCCTGACCTGGGAGCTGAGCAGGGAGCCTGACGTAGGGCTCAATCCCAGGACCCTGGGAACACGACCTGAGCTAAAGGCAGACATGTAACCACTGAGCCACTCAGGCACACAGCTTGGCATTTATTTCTTTTTCTTTCTTTCTTTCTTTTTTTAAGATTTTATTTATTTACTCATGAGAGACACAGAGAGAGGCAGAGACATAGGCAGAGGGAGAAGTAGGCTCCATGCAGGGAGCCCCTTGTGGGACTCGATCCCAGGACCCTGGATCACAAACTGGGCCAAAGGCAGATGCTCAACCACTGAGCCACCCAGGTGCCCCTTGGCATTTCTTTTTCTTTTCTTTTCTTTTCGTTTTCTTTTCTTTTCTTTTTCTTTTCTTTTGCTTTTTCTCTTTTTTTTTTCTTTTTCATCTCTTTCTTTCTCCCAACCTCCTCCCTTCTTTGTTCTTTCTCTTTTTCTTTTTACTGCTCTTCTTTTTTTCTCTGTCTTGCATTCTCTTTCTTTCTTCTTCTTTCTTTCTTTCTATTCATGAGAGACACACAGAGAGAGAGGCAGAGACACAGGCAGAGGGAAAAGCAGGCTTCAAGCAGGGAGCCTGACGCGGGACTTGATCCCGGGTCTCCAGGATCAGGCCCTGGGCTGAAGGCGGCACTAAACTGCTGAGCCACCTGGCTGCCCTTGGCATTTATTTCTTAAGCATCATTTCCAGAGTGTCTGAAACTTAGCAGAAGACGATAGAATGTCAGTTAAGTCTTTTACTAAAAATTTCCTTATTTAATAATGAGGCTGTTGAGGATATCCTAACTTAATCTGAAAACAAACTTAATGCCTTGTAGTTTATTAAAGAAAATACCTAGCACTCTTTTCTCTCTCTATCTCGTCTCTTGTCGGGAGGAGGGAGGGAGGTAGTGGAGGGTAGGGAGTGAGAGGGATGGAGGGAGGAGGAGGGAGGGAGGGGAGTGGGTGAAAGAAAGCAATCGATCCCAACCCTCCCTCCCTCCATCCTCCCTCCCTCCATCCCTCCTACTTCCTTTCCTGTCCTTCCTTCCTTCCTTCCTTCCTTCCTCCCTTTTCGGTTATTTGTTAAGTTCTGTCATTTTCCCACAAAGTAAAGAGAGTTATCTCGTAGGACCTCTGAGATAAGCGGCATTACCTGCTGAGGTGTGGGCTTGTCTGAGCTGGAAATTGGCAGCCAAGTGTCTGCTCACAGAACAGCAGGACTTGGTCTCATCTCTCACCTCAAGCCGAGCTGGCACCCTTCGGAGGTGACATCTATACCCTCCATTTCTGTAACTTAAAAGGCATTTCAGAGTAGCCTTGAACTGGAAGCAAGCATGATGTGCTTCACTAGGTGAAAGGATAAATAAGATGTGGTACCTGCGGACGATGCAATATTATTCTGATAGATACGAGCTGTCAGCCATGAAAAAAAAAAAAAACCCATGAAGGAACCTCAAATGCATATTGCTTAGTCAAAGAAGATAGTCTGAAAGAATCCTGTATGATTCTACCCACAGGACTTTCTGGAAGAGGTAAAAGGATAGACGATAAGAAGATCAGTGGTTGTCATGGGATAGGATGGAGAAGGGGGTGGGGTGAAGAACAGGATATTTTTAGGGCAGACAAGTGATGCTGTGTGATATCATAGTGGTGGATGCATGACATTTTGCACTTGTTACACCCCACACAAGGTACACTGGAGTCGGACTCGAGTTAATAATAATGTGTCAGAATTGGTCCATCAGGGATGCCTGGGTGGCTCAGTGGTTGAGCATCTGCCTTCAGCTCAGGTTGTGGTCCCAGGGTTGTGGGATCGAGTCCCACATCAGGCTCCCTTCTGCGAGCCTGCCTCTCTCTATGCCTACGTCCCTGCCTCTCACTCGGTGTCTCTCATGAATAAATAAAATCTTAAAAAAAAAAAAAGCACCTTTCCATCAGTTGTAACAAATTTTTCACCCTAATGCAGATGTTTGTAATAGGAACTGTGTGTGAGGAGAGAGAGGGTAATGAGGAGCCCTCTGTATTTTCTCAGAAATACAAAACTCTAAGAAATAAAGTCTATTTAATAAAGATTAGTATGGAGTAATATATTTGCTGTCTGAATTACTAATGGTCACTCTGCCTTCTTCTTCCATTTCTCAAATGATCCCTTTTCACTCCATACCCATGACTATCCGATCATACCAGATCTCATGAATGGACTTTCTTCTTTATCAAAAGATTTTTAAAAAAAGTAATCTCTGCACCCAACGTGGGGCTCCAGTCATGACCCCGAGATCAAGAGCCATGCAGGCTCTACTGACTGAGCCGGCCAGGCACCCCACTACCATCCTTTCTTATGTGGGGTGTTACAGCTGTTTTCTGACTGGTGTCCTGATTGAGCCACCACCTCACTGTCAGATATTTTCTTAAAACTGCATGGTTTCCCCATCCTAAAAACCACAGTGCCTCATTCTGATCCACAGATGAACCTCCTACACTTTGGCCTATTTCAGGCCCACTGAAATCTGCCTCTCACCTACTCATCTCATTTTCTTTTCACTACTTTCTTGCCTCTGTTAGTTTGTACCCACTATTGGCATAGCTCCTGGCATAGGGCAGACACTCTTTTTTTTATTTTTATTTTTGAAGTTGTCTCCACACTCAGCGTGGAGCCCAGCATGGGTACCGAACTCACAACTCTGAAATCAAGATTGGAGCTGAGACCAAGAGTTGGACGCTTCACTGACTGAGCCACCCAGGTGCCCCTGGCAGACACTTTTATTGAATGAAAGAATGAATACCTATTTTCTCAGTTCCTGAGTTCTTTTGTAGCTTCTAAAATTTACATAATACCTGTTGTTAGAAGTAAACATGTTGCCTTGGACAATTACCTCTGAGCATCTGATGTCTGCTGCCTGATAGAGAACACATACCATAAAGACAAACCATATGGTGCCATGTTTTGGTTTTGGGTCCCCTATGAGGCTGAGGGTAGTTGCTGAAACATAATAGGTTCTTCTAAATGCCTGTGAATGGTCACGATCCCAATTATTGTGACATCCGAATAGTAGTCTAAACAGTCTGTTATTTTCGGAGATGCTCAGTAAGCAACCCACTGCTCCCTCACGGCGGGGCGGGGGGGGGGGTAGGCAGGGGTTAGGTGTTTTCCACAAATATTTGTGGAGAGGCTGACAAGTGTCATCTGGAGATAAAGGAAGAGGACTTTCTTTAGTAAGTGGATGAGAATGATGTGCTTTATTTTTATTTATTTATTTTTAAAGATTTTATTTATTTGACACAGAGAGAGAGCACAAGGAAAGGGAGAAATGGGCTCTCAGCTGAGCATGGAGCCCAATGTGGGTCTCCTGAGACTGAAGGCAGATGCTTAATGGACTGAGCCACCCAGGCACCCCGAAAATGATGTGCTTTAAATAGAGTGAGCTCGACAGCAGCCCACGAAGTGCAGCCTCTGAGTTGACACTCAGCAGCCTTGTGTAAGGGAACCGAGGGAGGGCGCAGGCTGGGGTTTTTTGTTTTTTGTTTTGTTTTTGTCTTCAAGAAGACCAGCTCTCTCCTGACATTTTATTTTCCCTGGCCTTTGTGTTAGAGGCAGAATGGAGAGGAGCTAACGTTTAATTTTGTACCCTCAGAGTCATCAAGAAATTGACATCACTGAGGGCAGCCGGTGGCTCAGCGGTTTGGTGCTGCTTCGGCCTAGGGCATGATCCTGGAGTCCCAGGATCCAGTCCCACGTCGGGCTCCCTGGATGGAGCCTGCTTCTCTCTGCCTGTGTCTCTGCCCCCGCCCCCCCCCCCCCCCCCGTGTGTCTCTCATTAATAAATAATTTTTAAAAAAGAAAAAAAAAGATGGGGATCCCTGGGTGGCTCAGCAGTTTAGCGCCTGTCTTTGGCCCAGGGCGCGATCCTGGAGTCCCGGGATCCAGTCCCGCGTCAGGCTCCCTGCATGGAGCCTGCTTCTCCCTCTGCCTGGGTCTCTACCCACCCCCCGCCCCCGTGTCTATCATGAATAAATAAATAAGATCTTAAAAAAAAAAAAGAAAAAAATTGACATCACTGACATGGGACTAATGGGAGACTGTCCCCCCCCCCCCCCCACCCCACTGGGCTAAAAAAAGCCCTCTTCCCAACACCTTTTACCTCCACTTCCATTCTACGTGCTTCTTGCCTTTGCCTATCTGTTCAGTGCAGGGAAGCTTCTACCAAATCCGTGAACGTGCAGATGAAAGTATTGTATTCAATCATTTTTAGAACAAGGTTGGGCTATATGTGAAAATGGGACTGGAGAAGAAATGCCACCATTTCTTGTCAAGAGCTTTTGAAAAAAAATCAGGCTCTCACTGTGTCAGGTGCACGTGGCAAAACATGGTCCACAGATGTTTTCTTGGTGAAGTTACCGCCCAGTCTGTTGTCAGGTGGATTTACTTATTTTAGCTGATCCTCGCGGGGAGGCTGGGAAGTAGAGCAGGGGTTCTCAGGCCAGAGCCTGCATCAGAACCTCTAGAACCTCCCGGAGGGCACCCTGAGCCTTTCTGGTTCAGGGGACCTGTGCTGGGACAGCATTTGCATTTCTTCCAAGCTCCCAGGTGATGATGTTGCTGCTCATTTACAACCAGGGTTTAAAAACCACCTGCATGAGCCGGCCGGCTTTGTGTGCCTTTTCCAGGGAAGAGAGGGGTCATCTAGAAGAGAGATGTGCATCTGTGTGTGCACGCTGCCTGAAGTTCTCACAGTCCTCCAGCCAGGGCCGTCTCTTGCTCTGACACAGGAGGAGCCTGTCACTCTTCCAGGTAACGCAGCCCCTCTGGACTTGTCATCTAGTTGGCAAGGTGGGAAAAGGGGAGAAAGGCCTGGAAAACAAGTGAGGTTACAAGCCGAAAATAAGCAAAACCTCAGAGACAATAAAGTGAGGCTTTTTTTTTTTCCTTGAAAAAGTAGATCAGGGAAGGCTTTCTGGAGGAGGTGACATCGGAATCAGGGAAGAAAGGCACTATTTGAGAAGGAAGAAATAGAACAGCAGTGGCCAGCTGGGTTAGGAGACTGTTTATTCAGAAGTAGAGACATCAGGGTAGGCCGTGGAATGCCTGGCTAGGAATTTTCACATTTAACTTGCTGTATCGGTCAGATTAGGTTTTTGAGTAGAAAAGGGATCCAGTTAAAACCAGACTTTTGAAATCATGTCTATGAACCTGAGGAAACTTCCACTCTTGAGTTTTTCTTGAAGTACTTTCTGGAGATTTGTTAGGGGTACTTAAGCTAGCCTGTTTAATTCACTTAGTACTTTTTTTTTTTTTTTTTTAACTAGGGTTGGAGAGAAAAGACCATGAAGATAGTGTTTATGAAAGTTGATGGGGGTTTCGTCCTCTCCCTGCCTGTGCTGGAGAATCGGGGCACCCCTGCTCCAAGACAGTTAATGTCCTGGTCTCCTCCCAAGTGATCAAACGGGCCCAGCAGTCTCTTGCCTGTTTGAAGTCTCTGGTTGATACAACACAGATGATCTGCAGTTGTTTCTTTTGCTCCCAGACGTTTTTTTGAAGTAAGCAAATCTATCCGGAGAGATAGCTGGTTTTGAACTTTCTCAAAACCCCTTATCTGAGTCCCTGTGAAAAGACAAACTTGGCCTGGGTGCTCCTGAGTTCTGCTGGCCGCCAGCCTTCCTGGGGCAGCCCCTCCCTCCCTGCCTGCCTGCTCCGCTCCGGGGAGGAGCACAAGGTGGCTTTGTTACCCTGCAGAGCTGGGGTTACACACCCTTCGCCCTTTGCTCTTCTGAGTGTAGCTCCTTTTGGCCTCACAACATGGCTAATACGTGCTCCTTCCCTCTCGGCCTGGGGCGCTCGGAAGTGCTTTGGGGGCTCTAGAACCCAGTCCTGTAGCTTCCTAAAATCTGCATCCTGGGCTTCTGTGAGTAACAGTCTTCTGTGAGTTTTTCTTCACTCAGAATTTTTCAGTGGCATTTATTTATGTACATGTGTCTGTGTGTGTATTTATTTTAAATGTATATTTACAGAAGTCCTGTTTTTTTTTTTTAAGGTTTTAAATTCTAGTTGACCCTAGTGTAATGTTGATTTAAATGACTTCTACTTAAAACTGGAAGGAAAAAAATTCTTTGCAAATGTTCCTCTTGATCACCTTTCTATACTGCAGTTTCAGTTCCTTTAATGGTTTCGTGTTCTCAATGGGATCAAGGTCGTTAAGATATGTCCTCCTAGTAGATGATGAATTTTTTTTAAATTGTCTATTTCTGAATGGGTAATATCCTGCTCAGTCCCATCCTTCACCAGGGGCCAGCTCTCCTACCAGTCACGTCTTTGTCCTTCCAGGAAGGTTCTGTGTGTTCATAAGGATATTTGTGTGGGTGCACGCACTTAAAAAAAAAAAAGTTATTTTAGGGGCATCTGGCTGTAATTGGTTAAGCCATGATCTCAGAGTCATGAGATTGAGCCCTGGGTCAGGCTCAGGGCCTGCTTGGGATTCTCTCTCCCCCTCTGTCTTGCAGCACCCCCAACCCCATGCACCTGTGCTCTCTCTCTCTCTCTCTCTCTCTCTCTCTCAAAAGCTATTTTAATTCCAGGTAACATACAGCATGGTAGTAGTTTCAGGTGTGCAATATAGTGATTCAGTTCTCTAAATCACATGGTGCTCATCGCGACAAGTTGTGCATACATACTTTTTAGCCTATTGATTGAGGTATAATTTATATAGCCTAACTTTGATGTGTTTTAAGTGTACAATTCAGGGGTTTTTAGTACATTTACAGAATTGTGTGACTACTGCCACAACTTAGTTTCAGGACATTTCCAGCACCCCTAAAAAAATCTCCATCCCTATGACCCTTTGCTGCCCACTCCCATCTCCTGAGCCCCAGGAAATTACTTTCCATCTTTGTAGATTTGCCTTTTCTGGATATTTCCTACAAGTAGGGTCATTTGCTATGTAGTCTTTTGCACCTGGCTTCTTTTACTTAGCAAAGTGTTTTTGAGGTTCTTCCGTGTTGTAGCATGTGTCAGCATTTCATTTATTCTTGTTGGTGAATAGTAGTCCTTTTTACAATTTTTTTTGGATATACCACCAGGTGATGGACATTTGTCTCCTTTCCACCTGTTCCCTCTTCCTTTGTGTGGACATGTATTTTTGTGTCCCTTGGGGAGATGCCTAGGCTTCAGTTAGGGGAACCCAAATGCTGGGTTATTTGCTAAAATTTATGATTAAATTTTAATGAAACTCCCAAAATGTTCTCCCAAGCATCAGCACCTTTTTATGTTCCCACCAGCAATGTAGGAGAATTCCAGCTGTTTCACACTCTAAATAACACACTTTGTTACTGGCCCGGCACCGTGGGTGTGAAAACCTGTCTCATTAGGGATGTCATTTGCATTTCAGAAGGACTAACAATGTTGGATATCCTTCCCTGTGCTTATTAACCATGTGGATGTCTTTGGAGATTTAAATATTCTTTTGTCCGTTTTAAAACCTGTGCTAACAGTTAATTTATCATGCTGCTTAACATCTCAGCTGGTCCTCTGCCCTTTTTTTTTTTTTTTTTTTCAGTTACATTATTTCTAGTTGTCTGGAGTTAACTATATTCTGCTATTATTGTCTTCCTCCCTCTTATGGTGTAAATGGATTTAAAGTTGACCAGTAATCCTTTTCCAGTGTTTTACCCCATTCACCCCTTGTTTTGCTGAGGTTTATCCTGCCAGGAGTTTCTTTTGGAAAGGCTTGGGCAACGATAGTCTGAGTTCTTGAACATTTAACATGTTTGGCTCTTAGGGGTGCCTGGGTGGCTCAGTCATCAGTTGAGCATCTGCCTTCAGCTCAGGTCATGATCCTGGGATCTTGGGATTGAGGCCCGCATCCGGCTCCCTGCTCATCGGGGAGCCTAATTTTCCCTCTGACCACCACCCTGCATACACATGCTCTCTCTCAAAATCTTTGAAAGAAAAATATTTGACTCTTCTACTTGACTGAAAATTTGGATTCCAAGTTTTGATTCCTCTTTTATTTCTTTGAGGATGGTTTCGACAATTTGAGCATTAAACATTGCTGTGGGTGAGTCTGGACTTCTGCCCCCTTGTACTTTGAACTTGGTGCCTGGGCGTCCGATTGTTTCCTTCTTCATTTTTGAAGGTTGATACAGGAAGTGTCTTGGTGTTGATCATCCTGTGTGAGTTGTTTCTGGAACCTATGTTCATTTACGATGGAGAATCCTTTTATTTCTGGAATGTTTTCCTTTAAACTTCCCACCCCCCATTCTATTTTTTTTTTTCTTTAGGGTCACTGGTTGTGGATGAGTTGCATCTCCTGTTTGTCTTCCATAGCTATCACTTTTCACTGTGTTTAAAATTTTTTTGCTCTTATTTCTCAATCTTTCCCCTCAAGACCCTCCTCTTTTCACCTGTGTGTATTTCGTTTTAGCCACTTCCGTTTTATGATTGTCTTATTCTCTGTGGGCTGCTGTAACAGTACCATGGACTGGGTGGCTTATAAATGACAGGACTTTCTTTCTCATGGTTCTGGAGGCTAGAAGTCCAACAGAAAGTCACCTGCTTCCTAGACTGCAGGCTTCCCCCCCACCCCGGGTCCTCACGTGGTGGAGAGGCTGAGCTAGGACTCTGGGGTCTCTGCATAAAGATGCCAATCCCACTCATGAGGGCCCCCCTCAACCATATAATCCCGTCCCAAAGTATACCCCTCATTCCCCCGACATACCATTAGTGGGGATTTGGTTTCAACATAAGAATTTGGGGGCAAATGAACATGTATTTTATAGCAATGATGATTTTATTCATACTCTGGTTTTCTCTTGAGGTCTTTCTTCCTGCTTTATTTTCTTCTCCTTTTTTCCCACAGCTTTCCTGAACTCTTATAAATCCTCTTTAAGATTTTATTTATTTGAGAGATGCCTGGGTGGCTCAGTGGTTGAACATTTGTCTTTGGCTTGGGGTGTGATCCCCGGGTCCTGGGATCGAGTTCTGCACAGACTCTCCGCAGGGAGCCTACTTCTTCCTCTGCCTATGTCTCTGCTTCTCTCTCTGGGTCTCTCATGAGTGAATAAATACAATATTAAAAAAAAAAAGATTTGAGAGAATGAGTGGGGGTGGGCAGAGGGAGAGGGTGAAGCGGACTCCCTGCTGATCGGGGAGCCTGGTGCAGGGCTTGATCCCAGGACCCCAGGATCATGATCTGAGCCTCAGGCAGATTGCTTAACTGACTGAGCCACCCAAACCTCCCTCTCATAAATCCTCTCATGTTTTTGTTTATGGAGTCCATTATTTCATTGTTTAAGTTGGAATGATATGTTTGGAGAAATTCTAATTCTTTTGTCCTCATATTTTTTTTCCTTCCAGCTTTTTAGTAAAGGCCCTTTGTTGTTTGGTGAGTGCTTTATGAACTGGTTATTTGTAGGAGCATCCTGAGAGCCAGGAGACAGGGCCGCATCCCAGGCTCATAGGAACTGTTGTGACCTGAGGGTGTGTGTGTATAATCCTTTCAGCCTCTGTTTTTCTCTGCTTGCTGGACTGCTAGCGTTCCCAGTGCCCTTTCTTGTCTTTTGCACCTGGCCTTGGCGATGGACTGTCCTGCTGGTGTGTCCTACCTGTGCTGTTACCCCATCAGCTCTACCTTTAGTGGGCACCCAGGGAAGCTGTTTGTACTAACCTCTGCATCTATTCCCATTGTTCCCAGAAAGTTCCTGCTGGCTTTGTTGCTCAGGGTATCTTCCATGTTTGGAGAGCACGACTCTACAGGCTTGGGCAGCCTTTCCAAGCATTTTCCTTCTCCTCTATCTGCCCTTGATCGTGATTCTTTCCCCTAGTTTGTGGTTTAGAGGTATAGATGTGTTTCTTCAGGGATGGAGGGTGTGTGTGTGTGTGTTTTGTTGCTTTTGGGTACATTCTAGGAGGAAGTCTTTCTCTTGTTTTTCTTTTTTTCTTTAATTTTTCATTTATTTGAGAGAGAGCACAAGCAGAAGGGAGGGGCAGGGAGGGGTCCGGGGAGGGGAGGAGCAAGTAGACCCTGCTGAGCTGGGAGCCCAATGCAGGACTCGATCCTGGGACCCTGAGATCATGACTTGAGCAGAAGGCAGATGCTTAAACCGACTAAGCCACCCAGTTAGCCCCCAAGAGGAAGTCTTGAAGCCAGGATACTATGACAGGGCACTTCTAACTTTTTCGTCTTTTCTCTGCCAGTTAAAAAATTGTTGTTGTTGTAGTTACTGTTTCATACAGCCAAAGAATAAAGTCGTTTCAGGAGAAGCTTTTTACTTTCAGGTCTGGAATGGTCGTGTCAGTAAAAATGTACCACAAGGAAAGAAGTGTTAATTTGCCTTACTTTGATCATTCCTTAAGGAATTCGGAAGTCAGAGGTGGTTATGGAGGCAAAGTCCAAATGGAGCCTGGATTGATCTGTATAAGCAGGAGGCTTTTAGGGTTGTCAGACCTGTTTGCCTAGGAGGCTGTGTTGTGTTCCTGGACCCTCAGATTCTGATACCCAGCATCACCCTAGTCACCCATTTTTGACTTGCCAGCGTTCCTCGGATATTCCCGTGACATTCCTAGGATGCTCAACTCAGACATCTTAGCTAGATTTATATTTGAGTTGAGCAGTAGTTTCCATGTACAGCAGTAGTCTGCATGCAGCTAGGAAAACAAAGGACGCGACTACATTGTTGAAATGTCCATAACCAGAAGTAGAAATAATACAGGCATGAGATCACTTGAAGTTGGAGGGAAAGGAATTTAAGGTACTAAATATCTATTAATAACTAACTCACTTTAATTTCTAAATGCCAAGGTGCTAAAATTGACAGTACATCGTCATCTGGAGATCTTGGGCCTGAGGAAGAGAGCGGGTTCAGTTTAGGAGATGAGGGGCCTTGCCCTTTGCTCAGGCAGGACAAGGTGAAAGTGCTTTTGTAGGGAGGGTCTCTAGTACCTTTGAGGTGGGAGTGATGTGGGGGACCAGGCCCCTTCCTCCCTGCCATCCCCACCTTGTGGGCATCTGAGCCACATCTCCCTGACTCAGCAGAGGAGGCCAGGGGGCCGGGCCTGTCCATCCTGATGGAGGGCAGGGAGGAGGAGGAGGAAGGCAGCAGGGGATGCTTTGAGAGGCAGGGAGGGATCAAGATTAAATGAGGAAAAAGTACAGAGTTGGCTGGGGCTGGCACACTGAGCCCATGTCCGTTTTCTCTGGAGGTTGCGTTTATTTTTAACCATGAGACATCAAGCAGAAAACTGACAGGGAAATAACTTTGCTTAGTTGGCGAAGGTAGTTTTAAACTGATTTCATAACTAATCAGATGTGTATACCCACATCTGATTCACTCAACAAGCAGATGACCTGTTGGCACTTGCTGCACGGCCCCGTGCTCGGTACTGTAGATGAGCCTGGTCCCAGTCGCACCTCTCGAGATGAACAGTGAGTTAAGCAAAGCAGAAATCACACAGCGGACAGATTAGAACTAGATTCTTAGAGAATGCTTATTTGGGGCAGAAATTAGAAAGCTCCTTTCATAACAGATCTGTGAAGTCCCAGGTGGGCATTCAAAAAAAAGGAGGTGCAGTTTTCAGAAAGGCTGGTCCTTTAGCGTTGCCTTGCTACAGAACCCAACCTTGAAAGACTGTATAGAAAGGAATAATTTTCTCTCATGGGCTTTGGTGGAAGAGTTTGTGGAGAAATATGTAGTAAGTGGTGTTTCTAGGCGGTCGTCAGACCCTTTCTCCATCCACCCCAAGGGTGCATCTTTTTAGGCTAGGGTGGTTGGAGTCAAGGGCCAGATTGAGGCTCCCCTCTGCTGACCTCAGGGCCAGCCTTTGGCCTCACAGCGAGAGTGCTGAGAGGAAGCGGGGAGGGGCTTCCAGATGGAATTTTGTTGGAGACCTCCGGCAGCCCAGCTTTTCAGGAGAAAGACAATCTACCAAATGAGATTTGCAAACTGCATTATTTTTTCTGAACAAAGCTTCTGAAGGGTGATTTCAAATACGTAAGACACCTTGCTTAGCTCTGTTCCTCATGCCACAGGCGACCCCTCTGGTGCCCTTTGTCTAACTTTCTCAGTCTCCAGGTTCTTTCTGTGCCTCTTTCCCATCTTCTGCATGGACTCTTCTTGCAGGGCCGCCATAACAAAGCACCACAGGTTGGGGACAGGGATGAGACAACAGAAGTGTTTCCTTACAGTTCTGGAGGCTGGAGGTTCAGACTGCGGTGTCCGCAGGCTTGGTTTCTCCTGAGGGCTCTCTCCTGGGATGCCAGACGGTCACCTTCTCCCTGTGTCCTCACGTGGCTGCTCCTCTGTTCTAGCATACCTGGTTTCTGTGTGTCCAGCTTTCCCCTTCTTATAAGGACATCAGTTGGACTGGATTACAGCTCATCTTAATAGCCTTATTTTAATGTAATCTTTCTCTTAAGACCCTTTCTCCAGATAAAGTCACACTCTGAGATACTAGGGGTGGGGACTTCAATATAAGAATTTGGGGGTGGTGGTGAAGGGATGCCTGGGTGGCTCAGTTGGTTAAGCTTCTGCCTTTGGCTCAGATCATGATCCCAGGATCCTGGTATCGAGCCCCACATCGGGGCTCCCTGCTCAGTGGGGAGTCTCCCTTGCCCTCTGGCTCTCCCCCAACTCATACTCTCTTCTTTCTCTCTCAACCAAAATCTTTAAAAATTTTTTTTGTGGGGAAACAATATTCAGCCCATGACCACCCTCTTGACTAGGCACAGTGGTTCTCTTTGCTTTCTTGCCTCTCCCCCCCCCCCCCCCACCACCCTGCCATTTGCTTTCATTGTGGCTTTTGCTTTTACAGCGAGATGGACTCTGAACCCTCCACCCAAATCCAGCTGCAGCTTCCCCTGCAAAACCCTGAAAGTCCCCAAACTCCCATCTTCCCACCCATGTTCTCCTGTCTGCCCTGATATAAAACTTTCTAGTCATTGCTATACTTTTATATCCTCCTCTGGGTCGCTTACTGTTAACAACAATGGGTAAATTTTTCCATAAAAGTGGGTTTTATGGCCTCACATTTTCCTTTCAATCACCACTGTCCACTTTTTCCCCTCAGGCACAGACTGTCACGGTAGCTTTGTCACTAGACAACCCCCCCCCCCCAACCTCCCGCAGTCCCCACAGCTCCCGCCATCCATCTTTCTCCAGCCTGTAGGGTAGATCCTCTTCAGATGGGCTTTTCTAAAATTCTGCTTTTCTTATGTCTTTATTGTTACCCTGTGAGTAACCATACGTGCTTTATCTATTCATCTTTATAATACCCGTGTTACCTAGTAGGTTAGTGTGTCCATAGGAGATAATTAATGGATGCTAATGGTATGGCTTAGGCATTGTCTGTCTTCTTCCATCCAGGTTCAAGAAGTTGTGCCTAGCTTACTGAGTAATAGGTTGAACACAGCTGAATTCAGAGTATGAATAAGAGAGGACTATAAAACTAGGAAAGAAAAAAAAAAAACTAGGAAAGAAAATATGCTAAAATATGCACAGCTATTTGCATATGTTGGTTGGTGGTTGAAGGTGACCTTATTTTTCATGAATGCACTGAAGCCTCCCCACACATGAGTCCTGTGTAGGGGACCAAGAGCCCACCAAGCTGCGGATCCTTGGATTCAAGGAAGGCTTGTTGGGGACCATGGATGTCCCTTAGGTGCTTGAAATGAGTCTCCTCCTTTTTTTTTTTTTAATTTAGAGAGAAAGCACAAGCAGGGGGAGGGGCAGAGGGAGAAGCAGACTCCCCGCTGAGGAGGGAGCCCAATGAGGAGCCTGATCCCAGGACCCTGAGATCATGACCTGAGCGGAAGGCAGATGCTCAACTGACTGAGCCACCCAGGTGCCCCGAGTCTCCTCTTCTAATGCATCTTTCTTTCTCATTGCTTTCTGCAGATAATTGTGTAGTCTGCTTTCACCATGGGAGAAATAGAGCAGAAGCCAAGTCCGGGATCTCGACTGGGGGCCCCGGAAAATTCAGGGGTCAGCACCTTAGAACATGGACAGAAGCTGCCCCCAACACCTTCCGGAAAACTCATGTCCATCAAAATCCAGATGCTGGATGACACCCAGGAGGCATTTGAAGTTCCAGTAAGTTGGGGTATATCTGTGAACTCAAGTGTGTGGGTAGCCTTCAGCACGGGGAGGTTCATCTCCTCCCCAGTGGTCAGTGCCCAGGGGGAGATGGCAGGAAGGGGGTCCGCTCTCCCTCTCCACCCCCACCACACTGCTCTGATCTGTTCTGGTTCTGAGCTGTCCCAGTTTTTAGGTTCATGCATGCACTGCCTTGCTAGTGGTCTCAGGGGGCAGAGCACTTGAATTATACAGACTTTCCTATACAAGTATGTATGTGTCTGTAGAGGCATGTATCCTATGTATATATTTGAACTGGATGGAATTGGGGTCTTGTGGATGCAGCTCTGATTAGCTCACTACAGGTATTCCTCCCACATTGGGGTGTGTGTGTGTGTGTATATATATGCATGCCCCACTTCTCTAAGGTACGGGCTAGAAAAATCCTGAGAAAACCATCAGAGACCTGCATGCGTGTTTTTATGTCAAGAGGAAGTGGATGTCTGTGTTTGAGGGAGTGTAGAAAAACCCTGATCTAGGCCCACAGCGTGGCAGCCCTTGAATTGCAGAGGTCCACCATCCCAGCAGCCAGGGGAGGAATTGGGGTGTCTGGGAGCCAGCCAGAGAAGGAGGAAGCTGGAGCCTTGGCCTCTTTCATCCGTGGGAGCCCTGTACCCTGACTCTCACCCCCTTACCTTTATGGTTCTGCTATTTTTCCTCCAAGCCCCTGCCTCCTCCTCTGCAGTCTCCTCCTGCTGGAGTTAAGGGATCCAGCACCAATTACAAGCAGATGCGAATTTCTTGGGCCCAAGGCTGGGAGGGTGAGATGAGCATTTCTGGCTCTCTAGAACTTGGACTGTACTTTTCATCCGGAATCTGTACCCCTTACATGGATTGGGGTCCATAGACCTCACAGCACACTTTGGATTTAGTTTTCTGTGTTCTGTCTCAGGGACTATATACTGCATCTGACATTGTCAATGGAGAAGAAAAAACTCCTAAATTCTAAACAGCCACTTAAAAACAACTTTGGGAACACAACCTGTTTTTAAAGTGTTGACGATCCGTCTATTATTCCTGTTGGCTAGAGGGACTGGGATTTAATAGCCGACATAAACGTCTGTAACCCATCATTTAATCACTTACGCAATATGATTCACTAAATCATATTCATCTTAATATTGTTCCGAGAGTGTGAATTACCATTAAGTGTCTCGGGGAAAGATACACCTCAGAATACCTGTGTTTCAAACTGCCAATTTATTGTACATTTATTTTCTTGTTGTGGAATTCCCGTCTTTCAAGGACTTGGGGAACGACTTGGGGAATGTCTGTGTATTCTGGTGAACAAGGCTGATGCTAATCTGCTGAAACTGTAAACATAAATGAGTGCACCTGCCAGCCTGTTAGAATTAGGCCTTCTGGAACATGTACCCCCTCCCCCTTTCCCTTGCCTTCTCTTCGTTGCCAGACTGGTTTGGTGAGGTATTTAGTTTCAGGGTTTCCTGTTGGTACTGTGCTAAGGACTTCTGAGCCCAAGTCTCTAGCTACGCATTAAGTGGTGTTCCCTTGTGTGGTTTGGATTAAGAAGTGATCAAATATTGCTGTTGGGTGCATGAACTATATTTGACTGCGTTTCTTCAGTTTTCCTAAACCAAAGCATGCAAGACGGTTCCTAGCTGTTCTTTTTAGCTAGGAGCTGTATGGGATCTCCCTAAGAAATAGGAATGGAAGTATGTATTCATCTTTTAAGACCATTTTACTTGATAACTGCTGATGTCTGTGCTTTGCATTTATAAGCCCTCTGTCTGGAAGGAACTTTTTTCCTTTCCTCCCCCATAAACTCCTATGCACCCTTAAGGACCCTAATGGTTTTACCCAGACACTAATTTTTGAGACAGTGGCTGAGGCCTTTTCTTCCCTCCCTCAGACCTCTTTGCTTATACACCTATTATAAGGGTGGAGCTGAACTGCTTGGGTTCAAATTCCATTTTTTTTTTTCCTGACTCCTTTCTCCTTTGTAAAATGAGGCTGATAATAAACCCTACCTCCTTCTAGGGTAATAAAGTTGTTCCATACCCTTTATTTGGACCAACTCGGCACATACTAAGCACTTAATACAAGTAAGATGAGTGGTGCCTTTGCCACTCTGCTGGACAGGGACCTTGCCTTAGTGTCTCAAATCCAGCACCTAGCACAGTGCCTGGCATGTATTAGGTGCTCATTAAATTGTTTACTGACTGCACATTAGAATGAGTTTATCTTACAAGTCGAATTAATGTCATTTTTTTTTTTTCCACATGTCTCATCCATTCCTATTTTAACTTTTCTAGTTTGGCCAGAGTGTTTCTTCTCAACCAGTGGGTAACAGATGTTTTCTGTAACCGCCTGTAAAAAGGCAGCTATCAGCATTTTTATTGACAGAGCTGATTCTAAATTGCTACCTTGTGCTCTTTAAGAAGAGAAACAGCCAGGCCTTCGCACAGCTGGAAGGCATCAGGCCGGCCACAGTGACTCAGTCTTAGCACTCAGGATGGGAGCACGGTGCACATATGCCCATAACTGCTGGAAAACCTTGCTCTGCAACTTTTTGCTGTGAATTCATAAGGCTGAGCTTCTGACCCTGGAAGTGTCGCCCTTGCCCACACGTGATCGATCGTTCCTTTGATTGGGCACCTCCAGAGAATGACCTCCCTCCCCTTCCTCACTCACATTCACCACACAGATGAGCAGGGCACATGGCCAGCCATCCTGGCGGTTTCCCTTTGTGAACATTCTTCTCCCAACCCTGTATTTCCTTGGGGATTGAATTTCCTGGGCCTCTCCTCATTAGTTTTGTTTTAGGGTAGAAAGCAGGTGGAGTCATTTAAAATACAAATTCCCTAAACATTTGCAACCACAAATAACCAAACTGTAGACTGCATGGTCATCTCTATTGTTCATAGCCTTTCTTAAAGAGCTATTTAAGGGTTTAACCTTTGGGAAAGCCTCAGTGGTGAGCTCCAGTTTCTTCTACGTGGTAGTTTTAACAACCACCTTTGCTCTTGAACTTGGACAGTTGGCTGAGGTATTTCCTCTGCAGAGTGGAAAGTTCAAACACAGTATTTATAGTAAAATCTTACATGGCATTTTATCATCTTTATGTGGAAAATGCTGTGCAAATAAGCCTCACCCTGTGGTTTGTGATCTGCAGCTTTCTCTTCCCACCCGAGGTTCTAATGTGAAGTGCCTCCTGCAGATCCGAAAGGGTTAATGACACTTCTCCCTGCCCCCCTCTGGCCCCAGCGAGGGCCATCCCCCACTTAAGATCTCTGAGAAGGTTTTATATATCCTGGCTTCCTGACCCCACTGGTAAACAAACACTGTTCCTACTGACGTTGGGCTGGTTGCATGAAGCAGATGGTTTTCTCTTCCAAGTGTTTATTCAGTTTGTGTTTTCATTAGCAAGGTCACTGTAGGAAGAGTTGAGAAGAGCAGGGGATATAAAAGGGAGCCTATTTCTTTTGCTGCTTTGGAGCAGCCCCGATAAAAACATGTGGGAAAGCTGCTCATGGGAGAAGACACCTGGTCTGTGTTGAGCTGGCAGGAGTGGCTGGCCGGGTGCAGGCAGGCTGGCAGCGGTGTGGGAGCCTTCCAGAAGCATGCCCAGCGGGGCCCAGCGAGAGGAGAGTTGTGGCAGGAGGAGCTCCGTGTCAACCATAGCTATCAGAGGGTCCTGTCATTGTGCCTTCCGTATATTTGTGTCTTGTCCTTACTTCCCCTAGAAGCGTGTATAGCTCCCAGATGCCTGAGGATGAAGTGGATTTGTGAGTGTGGGGAGGCTGGAAGGAGGCTCCCAGCTCAAGGGCTAGGCCGCTGAGCTGCTGGGGCTGTGGTGTCCTCATTTTCCACCCCTGTCCTTGCCAGTTCACCTTCTGTGTTAGCATTGCATGCGAGACCTGCTCTTGTTGACTGCTTGGTTGGGACTCCAGAGTATAGAATGAGCTGGTAGGATGGACAGGGCCAGCCTCTTGTGTTCCTGCTTGTCGAGTCCTACACTTGGGGGTGCCTGGACCCAGCAGACACCTGACGCGTGTGCCTGCCTGCCAACACCTACGTTCAGTCCTCTGACTCTCCAACTGGAGAGGTGGTTTGTGCTGCCCTCCTGTTAAGGTCAGGGCACCCATGGGAAGACCTTTTATTTTATTTACTAATTTTTAAAAGATTTTATTTATTCATGAGAGACACAGAGTGAGAGGTTGAGACACAGGCAGAAGGCTCCCTGTGGGGAGCCCTGATGTGGGACTCGATCCCAGGACCCTGGGATCACAACCTGAGCCGAAGGCAAATGTTCTGCCACCCAGGCACCCTGGGAAGAGCTTTTAATCCCTTCCCCCATTTTTTGCACAGATTTAAGATAGGCCTGGGTTTGAAGCCCCGCCTGCATGACCCCCAATACCATCCCCTCTTCCCCGCACTTATCACCACCTTTCCAATGGCTCCCAAGGGGAAGGTCACCACATTCTCCTCTCTGAGCTATTTGGTGCTTTCCTCATTGTAAACGCCACCCAGCTTCGCTTCCAACACCTTTATCACCGCCCCACCAACCATCCAGGGCCCCTGTGGCTCCTCCTAGGGGTCTTGTGCTTTCTCCTTACAGTGCTTGTTTTCTGCACCTCTAATTAGACTTTGAACCACGGCACTCTGAGCTTTTTTTCTCTTTAATTAGGTCCTTTACATCCCTGCTGAGACCCCGTTTGCTTATCTGCAAAATGAGGTGTTTGGTCAAGATGATGTTAAAGGCCTTTTTTCCTCCCTTTTTTTGGAAGCTGGGACTCTGCGTTGACATCTTTGTTGATGGATTGTTTAACTTTCCCGGACTAGTATTTGTTAATTGCCCAGGAAGATGGTAAACTTTTTGAGGAAAAGGAACTTTAAAAAAACAAAACAAAACAAAACAAAAACCCTCTAAAACAACCAGACCTGATTGGACACAGAAGTTACTGTTACCTACAAAGTACTTAAAAAAAAAAAAAGGTGGTGTGGGTGAACAAGTGTGCTGTGATTTATATATGATATTTATGCAGCATATATGATATTTATATATGATATTTATGATAAATGTCAGTATTTAATTTGTGTGGGGGGGTGTTGCTTCAATCTCAGTGAACTAAGGCTAACCTATATTGAGTTGACAGTGGAAAATAGAAGAATGAAAAGAATGAAAGAAATCAGTTATTTTCTAGACAACACATTAATAGTAGGAAATCCGTTTGTTGGAGACAGAAGACCTTTAAAATTTTTAAGAAATAATTGGCATGTCCTAATAAGAGTCCATAGAGGTTTTTATTACTGGGTGCAAAATGGCCTGTGTTAGCTCAGAACTACTTAGGTGTCTCTGATGCTCCATCCTTTGTTTTGTTTTAAAAAAGATGTTATTTATTTGAGAGAGTCAGCATAGATGGGGGGAGAGGCAGAGGGAGAAACAGACTCCCCACTGAGCAGGGAGCCTGCTGTGGGGCTCCATTCCAGGATCCCAGGATCATGACCTGAGCTGAAGGCAGGTGCTTAATCGACTGAACCACCCAGGTGCCCCTCTTATGGTCCGTTCTTAAATGATTAAAGATCATTTTCTTACCTTTTGAAATGAAACTCAATATCTAATTTTCACCGGGACTGGGCTTGACATCCTTTGAGAGCTTGTCCTCTGAGTGCTTTGGTTCTTCAAGAGGTCTTAAATGGTCCTAGAATTTTAAAGCTGTCTTCAGAAGCTAGACCTCAGAAAAAGGAGTCAGACTAGTTTGGTTTTAAAGCTCCGTGCTTCCTTGCGGACCTCCGCTTGACGCCTCCCCCAGAGCAACTGTCTTTAGGAAAGCACGTTCCTTTTCTCTCTCTTGGTCTTTATTTTGTATGAATTATGTGTCTCATCCCTCTACCTTCCTTCTTTTTTTCCTAAGCCGCTGAAAGTCGCTTTTACTTTTTTGTCCCCAAAGAGATGGAATATATATTTAACTGAAGGTCTTGTGCAGGGCAGGGGGCAGGGGTTAGTGTGTGTGTGGGGGGGGATGGATCTTCCTTTCTTAGAAATGTTGGGCTTCTTATTCCCCTGGAATTACTGATCCCTGGCTGTGGGGTGGGTTGTTCCCTCCAGTTGATCAGATTAGAGTGATGCTAGAAGGCAGACGGGTTCCAGGACTACTTGATATCTCTCTTTCTCTCTCCCCCCCCTCCCCCTCCCTCCATGAAATGCACTTGGAAGGGGAGTGTGGTGAAGGGAGGAGTTGGTGGTGGTGAGACCTGAATAAAGTTTAATTGGCCATTTTAAAACCGAAGGGAGCTGTGTATGCCCAGCTCTTAAAGCAGCTGCAGTTTGAACCAGAATGAGGGGAAGAAATCTCACCAGTTCACCCAGCGTTTTAAAAATAAGTCTCTCTTTCTTTCCTTATCTCTGTTGCTTTTGGCTCTTCTTATTAGCAGAGTTTCTGAAATAGTATTTTTATGTTCACTCTGCTTTGCATAGTCCTTTCTGGTTTTTATTTAACTGGAATGATCAATGGTGCTGTCTGGGTCTGGCCTCATGAGGTTAAATTTAAAGGCCATTTTAATAGATTAAAACTTTTTCTTCATAAATCATTTCAGCCTAATACTGTTAGCCTTCCTTTCTAGCTCCTTGAAAGCCAAGAGTAGAATTTAGATGTTGGCCCGAAATGTTTGTGTGCGTTCCTTTCAACTTGAATTTAGATGCCTGTGATCAAAGTCTGCTCGTAGCTCTGACATGATTGCAGGAATTCCATACAGCTGTTTGTTCTTTTCTCCCTGAAAGTCTCTCAGAACCTAATAAATTAAAAAAAAAAAACAACAAAAAAAAAACCAAACCTGTAATTGAGAATGTCTGTATCTGATGTTAAAATGGGCCAATATGCTGAGAAAACATAGGGAGTTTGAGAGCTGCTCCCCTATCACCCTCTTAATGGGAGATAATAAATTATCTGATTCCAGGAAACAGGAGGTTAGAAGGGGAAAATCCAGGACACTGGATCCTGGCTTCTTCATCACTCCCTGGCTGCGTGGCTCTGGATGTGTAAGATAACCATTCTCAGCCTATCTCCTCCCTAAGTGTGGAGGATGCCTACCTTGTGGGGCTGAGGCGGAGTCAGACAGAAAAACACTGCAGAGCTCTGGACTCGAATCCACTTCTCAAGAAAGTTTGTCTTT
Source organism: Canis lupus familiaris (assembly GCF_011100685.1). Taxonomy (NCBI): domain Eukaryota; kingdom Metazoa; phylum Chordata; class Mammalia; order Carnivora; family Canidae; genus Canis; species Canis lupus. The sequence goes on from NC_049243.1 coordinate 48,521,264, forward strand.
TTTGGGACACCTGGGTGGTTCAGTGCTTGAGCATCTGCCTTCAGCTCAGGGCATGATCCCCAGGTCCAGGGATCACGTCCTGCATTGGGCTCCCCATGGGAAGTCTGCTTCCCCCTCTGCCTCTCTCTGCATGTCTCTCATGAATAAATAATTTTTTTTAAAAGGTGTCTTTTTTTTTTTTTTTCTTATCCTGTTAAGATTTAGTTCCTGGGTTGTTCTTGAACAGAATTGAGATTATGCTAGCGTTTTTGGCTAGGTGAAATTGGGGGGAAAAGTGTGAAAGCACTTTAAGATAAAATGAAAATAGTATGCTCCTGTCAAGTGGAATTCCCCCTCCTAAAGTATCCCCCCCCCGCCCCATAGCTTTCTACGGAGTCTTACAGTTGATTTGACCTTTCTTTGGAGGGTTTTTCCTAAAATAGATGTATCCCAGGTGACTTTGGAAGGTCTGTAAGCATGAAGTATCACTTGGACAGCTGTGATGAATTCTGAATTCTGTTTCTGAAAAGCACATTTACTTCTTTTTTTTTTTTTTTTTTTTAATGTATTTGTAGTTTCTCTATGCCTCCACTTCGTTAGCTTTGAAATGGAGGGGTGTTCTTTTAGCTTAATTTTTATGTGCATTCTAGCACAAGCTGGATGAAGGTTTTCAAGGTAGATGCAGGCTGTCAAGACTTCCAGGACAGCTCTTCACGGTGTGGATTCTGTGGGTTCTTTGAAGGAAGTGCTTAGCTGGTGAGGTACTCTTGTGTTTGAATGTTAATGTGAAATATGAACATAAATCACACTGATTTATTCTTAATTATCTGCTGTTTTTTACAAGAGTGTCTTCATCTCTTTGAACATTTGAGTTGGACATTTTAACTGCTATGAAAGGGATGGAATGATTTTGATGAATTTGGGGTCTTCTGTAAGTGAGCAGTTCCGAAAGGCTTTAACACTTTGCAACTATAAGTGACTGCTTTTTGGGTTTCTCTTTCCTTACTTATATAAACAGGAAGCTAGACTAGATTCCCACAGTGGAATCTGTGGCTCTGGTGTTATTTTATGGAAAGTGACCTGGAAAACACGATAGGAGTTGTGTAAATGTTTATGAACACACAAGGCAAGGTGCGGCTAGTGATAAGAAAGTGAATAAAAATGACTGCCTTTTAAAAATCCCTTGCCATGTGCCAAACATTGTGCCGATAAGTCTGTCCTTCTGTCACTTGTGGCTGAGCAGTGAATGGAGCATGAATGAGGCTTGCAGGCCATGAGGGGCTTGGTCTAGGTCAGAGAGCTGGGAAGTGGGGGGAGCTGGGTCCTGGCCCTGCACATCTGTACATTGAAGCCTTGCTTTTCCCACATCATTAGAATGTCCAGGGCCAGAAGGAGCCCTGAGGGTAGCCCTGAGGATAACCCAGCAGGTCACTCATGCTGGCTCCTGGCACGTGCTGGTGATCGGTGCCCTTAGGTGGCCAGGGCTGGGGGGCTGGGATTGAACAGGGCTAAGCCTGCAGGAGGAACACCCAGTGACCAGAGGCCTTGGGTCATTGTCCTGTCTCTGTGGTGTCTACCAATACAGACTCTGGTGGAAGGCCCAGGAGGAATCGAGGAGGTAGAGTGGATCACACTTGGCATCTCACTGGATGGGAGCACCTAGAGAGCGGGAGACCGTACAGCCCTTAGGTTCACAATTTGGGTGGCTTCCTGCTGTCGCAGAGGACTAGGACATCACCCAGCACAGGCTTTCCATGACAACCGCTGTACTAGAAATCGCGTCTTCCTGTAATTGACGGGAAAGGAACGTTGCTGATGTTGCTAATAAAAGGCACTGCCTTATTCTTAATCATGAAGAAGAATCTGTGACTCTGTAAATGAACCTCTAAGATTCATAGTGATTATGTAAATTGCACAGACTGGAAGTATCAAATGGAGGTTGATTGCTTGGTTTCCATTTGTATTAGGAAAATTCTGTTTTAGCATTTCCATTTCCTTGTCATTCAGAAGCTATGCTCTTCAGCACACGGTGCTGAAGGGAAGGCCAGGCTGGGAGAGCCTTGAAATTTGGGGTCTTGAAAGGACCTGGTTCCAAGTCATTAGAAAGGGAGGGGGTGAGAGCAGTCCTCAGCTTGTCATTTAATTTTGATGCAGTTTACTTTTTTTTTGTTTTTTAAGATATATTTATTCATGAGAGACACAGAGAGGGGCATAGACACAGAGGGAGAAGCAGACTCCTTGCAGGGACCCCGGGATCACACCCTGAGCCAAAGGCAGATGCTCAACCACTGAGCCACCCAGGTGCCCCATTGAGGCAGTTTACTTACGAGGTGTAGCATAAGGTGCCTTAGGCTGTTAGGTCATCTTCCAGTGATCAGAAGCTGTTTCTGTCTGCAAACAGAACACACATGCTCAATTACCTTTGGCCTAGATAGAAGGCTGAATGTCTACAACATTGAAAAGCAAGACCAAAGAGCATTTGTCGAGTTATTAGAGTGTGGAAAAAATACCTAAAATCTGTATTAGTTTCCTAGGGTTGCTGGGACCAGGCAATTCATATACTACAGACTGGGGGCTTCCACAACAGAAGTGTATTCCATCTCCATTTGGAGGCTGGAATTCCATGATAAGGGTGTCCACAGGGTTGGATCCTTGTGAGGGAGGATGCATTCCACAGCTTTCCCCTAGCTTCTGGTGGTTTGCTGGTGGTCTCATGTTCTTGGGCTTATAGATGTGATGCCCCCACCTCAGCCTCCACGTTTCCATGGCGTTCCCCCTGTGTTGGGTAAGTGTCTCCAATTTTCTCTTTCTATATGAATGCCAGCTCTGCAAGATGACGACCCCAGCCCTAATGACCTCATTTGAACTAGATGAGCTCCGTGAAGGTCCTATTTCCAAATAAAGCCCCATTCTAAAGTACTGCGGGTTAGGAGTCCAATATATGAGTCTCGGGGAACCCAATGCAACCCATAACAGATGCATAGTTAACATTAAGAGAATGAAGGAAAAAAGTCTGTCTCACCCTGAGGCTCAAGATGCCTTTTCCCTAGCACACCTGTTAAAAATAAAACCCTCTAGTCTTTGTTCTCACTGAACAGTTAATAGATTTTTATTTATTTATTTTTGGTAGAGGGGAAGGCAGTTAAAAACTCATTGTAAGAGTTATAATCTAAAGCATTCCTCCATTCCTGATTCTGAGTATATGCCCCTTAAACTAGGAACAGAAATAAGAGTAAAAGGCATTTGTGATGGCTCTGAAGGTACAGGAGACACTGGAATGTGATAGATGTTCAATAATAAATACTTGGTAACATTTTTATGAAAGCCCATGCTTTTAGCATTCTGTGACTTTTTTTTTTTTTTTTTTTTTTACTCTCCTCTGTCCATGGTGACATTGGCTTTTTGAATCCAACTTGATCTGCCTCTCCATCTTGTCCCTCCCATGACCTCTGCTCTTCACCCTTGTAGCCACCTCTTCTCCCTCACTGATGCTCTGCTCATGGTTCAGAACCCAGTGACTTCTGTTAGGGTGTCTGTCCCTTGCATTGCTGTGATGCTGGCAGTAGCCACAGCTCCTTTCTTCTTTGTGGCAACACCAGCCAGTGAAGGGATGTTGGAAAAAAGTATACAATAGCAGAGGCTTGTGGCTGCTGCAAATGTACCACCTCAGATCTTACCTGGTCATTGGAGCTTTCTAGCTCCTCTGATAGCAAGCCCTTAGTCACTGCTTTGCTGTGTACAGTGTGGCCGTGGCAGGTCATCTAGTCCCTTCTGGCCAGTGCAGTGTACTCTCCTGTGGCCCCACGGGGCGCTGTCATCTTTAGGTTTGAAGAGGCAGGAAGATGGACTGTTTTTTTTTTTTTTTTTCTTTTTAGGTTTTATTTATTTGGGAGAGAGAGGCAGAAACATAGGCAGAAGGAGAAGCAGGCTCAGTGTGGGGAGTCTGATGTGGGACTTGATCCCAGGACTCCGGGATCATGCCCTGAGGTGAAGGCAAATGCTCAACCGCTGAGCCACCCAGGTGCCCCAAGAGGGATTGGTTCTTAGGCCGCTCATGGTGTGGCCGTGCAGGATGGACTGGCCAGCAGGAGTGATGGCCATCACCAGAGCCCTAGCAGGGCCAAGAAGGAAGGAGGGGAGAAGAGAGGTGGGTGATGAAAAGCCCACCTCTGTTCCTGCCACGTGTCTCCAATCAATGTCTCCTCCTGCTGAGCCCAACTAGAAGACTACAAACGATGGCACCATGGCCAGCAGGCTGTCCTGGCCAGTCAGCAGGGGGAATGGGGAAGAGCCAGGACATGCTATCTTAGGGGTTGAGCAAGCCTACCACCTCACAGAAAATTAAGACCACCAGGTGTGGCTTCCTCTAGCTCATACCTCTAAACTTCTGCTTGTTTCTTTTCTTGTGCTTTCACTTCAGCCTTGGGTGAGGGGTTTCTCTTTACACCCTGTGACCCCTCCATCCTTAGTCCCATCTCCCGCTGGACTTTGCATTACCTGGCAGACATCGACACAGATACCTTTATTCACATATCAATCCTGTGATTCATGGACATGCTTTAATTTGCACGTGATTGGGATCCCTGGGTGGCGCAGCGGTTTGGCGCCTGCCTTTGGCCCAGGGCGCGATCCTGGAGACCCGGGATCGAATCCCACATCAGGCTCCCGGTGCATGGAGCCTGCTTCTCCCTCTGCCTGTGTCTCTGCCTCTCTCTCTCTCTCTCTCTCTGTGACTATCATAAATAAATAAAAATTAAAAAAAAAAAAAAAAAAAAAAAAAAGAAAATACTGATGGAAATATTTAAAAAAAAAAAAAATAATAATTTGCACGTGATTTCATCAGTGGAATCCAAAAGATGAAGATAAAAAAGCCAACCAGAGTTGTGTGTGGCTCTAGTGTATACCAAATAGGAGTTGAAACACAACTTAAATATCCCTATTAGCCATCTGATTATCCCTCGGCCTGATTTAATGCTTTCAGCAAGTACCGAGATGATGTATTTTATTGGAGCTGTTACATGGGATATCTGGTTTTGTAACACGATGCTGGGAAGTATTTCTTCTCCTTCGTTAGCTGGGGTTCGGTTGTATTTAACAGCTGCCTGCATCTAGGTAGATGTCATCGGGATAACTAGTGTCCCTGTTTGCTGACCGCATGATGAAGTGTCTGGGCCCCTGCCCTGCCCAGACTGCTCCTGGTTTAAGCTCTTGCCCATTATTCCCCTCTAAAGAGGAAACCCAGGACACCTGAGTGGCTCAGTGGTTGAGCATATCCCTTTGGCCCAGGGTGTGATCCTGGAGACCCGGGATCCCACATGGGGCTCCCAGCAGGGAGCCTGCTTCTTTCTCCCTCTGCCTGTGTCTCTGCCTCTTTCTCTGTGTCTCTCATGAATAAAGAAATAAAATCTTTTAAAAAAACAAAGAGGAAACCCTCATTCCAGGCGAAGTCTTAGTGTTTGCTAACCGTGAACTTGCTGATAACAAAGCTAGTCTGTCTTTTTCTTTCCCCCTCCCCCTTCCTTTCCATCCCCAGGGCGATTTTTGTAAGGTGGGCTTTTCCATTAGTGCTCACCACTGCCTTCTCTTTTGAACCTCCTAAGAGGTACATGGCAGTCTTAGAAAAGAAAACTCTAATTTTCTCCAGAAAACTGGTTCAACCAGACACTGCCAGCAGCCGTTCGGCGCCCTGCCAACCCAGGGCTGTTTGAGAGAGGTTTTATGTGGGTATGAGCTACATTGCTTAGCTTCCAAAATTATTTTTGCCCTCTGTCTGGCTTCTAAAATGCTTGACAAAGGGGCCTGGGGAGTTGGTTTTGTTTTTGGTCTTTGCTGGGTGGTACACAAGGTACTGGACTGAAGTTCTTTTTCTGGGTGCCGTGGACCCACATGATCCCTCCAGGCCATCTGTGGTGTCAGTGAGGCCTGCTGGCCGCACTAACTGCTGTGACATCGAGGTGACCCATTAGAGGTAGTCTTGTTTCCTGGGCTCCTCAGCCACGTAACGACTCAGTCTGACCCTTGTTGAAACAGAATGTGTTCTAGTTTGCTAGGCCTGCCACAACCTGGGACCGCAGACAGGGCAGCTTCAATGACAGAAATGTATCCTCTCCCCATTCTGGAAACCGACTGAGATCCAGATGTTGGCAGGACTGGGTTTCTTCTGCGGCTCTGAGGGAGAAATCTCTCTCGGGCCCTCCCCTAGCTTCTTGTGATTTGCTTATGATCTTTGGTGTTCTTTGGCTTGTAAATGTGTCTCTGTCTTCATCTTTGCTTGGTATTCTCTCAGTGTGTCTCTGTTTCTCCCCTGCTGATTTAGGGCCCTAGGCATTCTAACTTGATCATCTGCAAAGACCCTATTTCCAAATAGGGTGCTGGGGATTAGGACTCACATGTGAGTTTTGTTGAGATCTCATTCAGTGCCTACGTATAGTACAGCGACTCTTCCTTGTTCAGCTTCCTTATGAAGTATCATTTGAGAAATGGTTGGGCCATTTGGTGCCGTGACTCCTAGCTTTGCAATTTATGCACCACTTTTCTGCTCTGGTTCCTTTGGAGCACTGTGTAGGATAGGACCTTTTCCTAGTAAGTGGAGGAGACTCGTAGCACCCAAGGTTCCTCTTAAATCACACATCTGCATATTTGAAATGAGACCTGTGGTATGGGCAACTGCATTAGATGAGGAATCTTGGCTGTTTCAATCAAGCGAACCACAGGAGTAGGTTGGTTTTGAATAATTTTCCTTCCTCCCCCAGCATTTTTCCATGAATCTGTAATGGGAGAGTGCTAGCTTGAGAGTTCTTGAGGAGCACCTCCCCACATCATCCTCTTGTGTTTCTCACGTCTGTCCATTCACTGATTCTGGTGAAAATAGTTCCTTTGATGTCTTGGTCCAGGTTGAAAACACAAGCCTTTATTGCTTTCCCAGTATTCTCTCAATCTTTAAATGGTTATGCCACACATCACTGACCATTCAGGAAATGCAAATCGGATTCACCGTGAGATATCCCTTCCCACCCATGAGGATGCTGCTATCAAAAAACCAGAATCTAACAAATACTGGGTGAGAATATGGAGAAAGTGAAACCTTTGTGCCCTGTTGGTGAGAATGTAAAATGGCAGCCACGATGGAAAATACAGCAGTTCCTCTGGAATTACCCTACGATCTAGCAGTGCTAACTCTAGGTATATATTTAAAAAGAAATTGAAAACCGAATCTTGAAGAGCTATTGGTGTACTAGGTTCATTACAGCATTTTTCACAGTAACCAGGAGGTAGAAGCAACCCAAATGTGTGTTGGATGAGTGGCTGACATGTAGAATATACATACTATGGAATAGACTTAGCCTTAAAGGAAGGAAATGCTGTCACATGCTGTAATGTGGATGAATGAACCTTGAGGATGTTAAGTGAAATAAGCTACAAAGAGACAGATACTGCATGAGTCCAACTTACATGAGATACCAAGAGTAGTCCAATTCATAGAAACAGAAAGTAGAACAGTGGTTGCCAGAGGCTTGGGAAGGGAAGTAGGGAGCTGTTTTAGCAGAATGTAGTTCCAGTTTTGTAAACTGGAAAAAATTCTGGAGATCTACATGAATATATGTAACACTAGTGAACTATATACACTTAAGGAGCATTAAGATGGGAAGTATTGCTGGGGCACCTGGGTAGCTCAGTCAATTAAACATCTGCCTTCAACTCAGGTCATTGATCCCAGGGTCCTGGCATCCAGTCACATCAGGGTCCCTGCTCAGTGGGGAGTGCTTCTCCCTCTGCCTCTCCCCCTACTTCTGCTTTCTCTGTCTCTCTGTCAAATCTTAAAAAAAAAAAAAAAAAGTATCACTATATGGATTTTTTTTTAACCACAATTAACAAAAAAGGAAACTAGTTAAAACAGCCACAGCTGATTTCAGCTCTAAAGATAAACAGGCTGGTCCTTCATTTCCACTGCGTTTCAGGTGACTCCTCACAGGGTAGCAGCTGGGGCTTGGGCTATGGAAATAGGATCAACCATGGGGGAAAAGGTTTGGAGGTAGGAACAGATTTGTTAAACATAAGTTAAAATACTAGCTCCTGAGTATGTGACCTCCACTCTGTAGATGACTGATAGGAGATACTTTGAAAACATCCAAGGTGACTTTGAAGTTTCGCTAACATTCACAGCATCGTTTGGTGTTGGCGTTTATCGCTTGATTATGTGTCATTAGTTATTATTTTATGGCTCTTGCCTCCCACAGAGATGTTAAATTCCTTTAAGGCTGGGTCTGGGTTCTCAGTGACCTTCACTGGCAGTTGCGGGTTTCCTGCACATACCAGGAGTAAATAGCCACTAGACCTTTTTTTTTTTTTTGCCTATTGATCTACTTGGGGAACCTTTGGCAAATCACTTCTCCCTAAGGTTCACTTCACCTCCAGGTGTGGTGTTGGCTGGGTCTTGGGTTATCCTATGATTGAGAACGCTTTGTGAAGACGCAATTTCAAAAATGATCCTAAAGTTACCAAAGATGTTAACATTCAAAGATGCCAAGTGTTCTTTACTTTTTAGCAATTTCTATGTGAATTGACCAGTTGAATAAGATTCTCACAAACTTTTAATCTTTTAATTTTCTCTTTTAATATTGCATAAAACCTGTCTTCAAGTAAGCAAGCCAAGTGGTATCTCCTTGCCGAACTTGGCACACAGATCTGCAATTAAATATTGTTTTTGAGTAATGTATGACATTCCAAGCGGAGAGCTGCCAAGACATACGATTTGGACCTTATTCTAATTAATTCCCTGCAAATGATAAATTTTCTATTCTTTGTCCTTCTGCTCACATTTTCTCCTCCTTTGCAGAGATTCTTCTGACCATGAACATCAAACAAGTAAAACAAAACAAAACAAAACAAAAACTACTTATTCTGCTTGTGTTGTAGCATTTGGAAACCTGTGGACCAGATTTTTATTTTTTTTTTTTTTTACAAATTTTAAGTTGTGTCCCCAAAGTATAGCATTCAGGCAAATTTTCCTGGTATGAAATCCTCTTTACTTAAAATTTATTCACAGCTTGAGGCCTCTGAGTGACAACGTCAAATATTAATTTATGGCAGTGACAGGACATGATAGCATAATCTCAAGAGTTTTTGTTAGAGGAATAAGGTCACAGGACATTAATGAAAACCAGGAGGGAGATGTCTGCACACTGGTAGAAGGATGTGGAACTTGGGATATCTCACTGCAGTTATAAGGCTCCCTTTATCTCTGCTGTGTTGCCTGTTACAGGTTAGAGAAATGGAAAAAGGTGATAGAATATGTAATTCTAGTTTATGAGAGTTTTAAGAATTATTCAGAAAGAAAGCATTCTGTGAAAGCCAAGTTGTGATAGTCTAATGTTTTTCAGCAGGTTACTTATTGGTCATAGTCACTGATCATGCCTAGGAGCCAAGGGGCTGTGGGGTTAATGAGTCCTTGCTTCTTTACTTAAAGACCTGAATACCACCCCATCTGCCCCTCCCCCTGCCAAGAGATTGGGGCATCTTGAAAATATTGTCCTTATCCACAAAGATACCTATTAGTTGATCTTAATAATTGCTTGTTAACATGATAATTTTGAGCATTAGAGGCTTTTGCGTCTTTGAACAGGTTCTGGGATTTAGTGAGCACAAAACTTTTGATCTTTAAACCCAGATTAACTCTAAAACCTTTTGAAGCTCCTTAATACGTCTAAAGTAATCTGTGTTCATTTTAGAAAATTGGGAAAAATGCACAAAACTGTCAAAAATCAACTAGGCAAAGATACTGATATTTTCTGCTATTGCCAGGCAGTTGTCTTTGGGTTGTAAGCCACAGGATGAGGCTGTGCCTAGCGTAAGTAAAGAAGGGGGCTGTCGAAAAGTCTGTGGCAGCTCCCCATGGCCAAATAGCACGGACATGAATAATTGTGAGCCAGGCAACCACTCTGTCTTCTCCAATACCTTTCTATAAAATGAGATGTGTGGATTGGGTGTTCCTCATTCTCTCCATCTTGGGAAATCGAGTAAGGGGTGGAGGGACTGGCAAAGAGGAGGACGCTCAGGGGGTAGGGGGTGCACACAGAGAAATTATCTCTAGCTGACCTGCAGGGAGTGGTTTAGCTGTTCACCGGGATGGGCTTGGGAGCACAGAACACCATACGATGCTCCCTGGGCCAGGCTGCTACTTGGATAGAAGACAGAATGCGTTCTTAAGATCTGAGCCAGGGAAGCATAGGAAGGTGACGCCAGGAGAGTAGAACCCTGAGCAAACTATACTGGCAGTCAGGGGAAAAGAAGAGAGCAATAAAGCAGTTAATAGGGCAACCTGTAGATCTTCCCATTTAGATACTATTTTGTAACCTATTTCTGTTGCAGTCTTAGGATTCATAAAGGGACTGGAGTATATTCTTCCCCTCTATGAAATTTGCCTTTTTTGCTTAACCAGTGACTCCATGAATCTTTGGGGGCCTGATGTTTTCATTCAGTTTTGCTTGCTCAGTTAAGTCTTTTTTTTTTTTTTTCTTTTTGATTACAAACCACGGTTTGAAGTGCAGGAACTTCAGATTTTATTTACTGTTACTTTGGAGGAGAACTGCTAGGGTTTGTAGGGAAAAGAATGTTCATCAGAGATAGTATTCAGGGGGCACCCGGGTGGCTCAGTGGTTGAGTATCTGCCTTCAGCTCGGGGCGTGATCCCAGGGTCCTGGGATTAAGTCCCGAATCTGGCTCCCCATAAGGAGCCTGCTTCTCCCTCTGCCTGTGTCTCTGCCTCTCTCTGTGTGTGTCTCATGAATACATAAATAAAATCTTTAAAAAAATAGTTTTCAGATTTCTATGCTATGAGGGTAGATTTCATAAATTGGCACTAATGTGACTCACTTAAGGCATGGAAAGATCTTACATTTTGGATGTATGCCTATTGAGAATTCAGGACTTTGAAACTTTGGAGTGATGTTTTTGATAGTATTGCCTGATTTTCCCAAAAAGTCTATAATAGCTTTCCTGTCCACAGAAGGTTAAGTGAGGACCCCATGAAGGCCTTTCATGGTGTTTGTTGTTATGTAGGAGGTCCACATGTTTATGGGCTTCTCTTTGGAGGCTTGCCTGTCCCCCTATGTCCCATGCCTGCAGGTTTTGTGTCTTTTTTTTTTTTTTTTAAGATTTTATTGATTTGACAGGGAGCATTTGCATGAGCCTACTCATTCAGCCTACTGTGCACAAGTAGGCAGAGCAGCAGGGAGAAGCAGGCTCCCCACTGAGCAGAGAGCCAGCCATGGGGCTCCATCCCAGGACCCTGGGAACATGACCTGAACCTAAGGCAGATGCTTAACCTACTGAGCCACCCAGGCGTCCCAGGTTTTGTACTTCTAAATGAGTAGTGCTGCCTTGGATTTAACTCTGGCCTAGTGTGTAGGCTTTTCTTAGCAAGCTATAGATGGTTGAGGATACTGGCAAAGTATCCCATTCAGCCCATTTTATATTTACATTAGAGTTCCTTGTTGAAATAAAGGGATGGTTTAGCCTTAAGAAGGATGAGTAATAAGTAAGCTCTTTTTCTCCTGAGTTCAGAGCCAGCTGAGAAAGAAGCATGCTACCCATGGATGGCCACAGTGTTAGGCCAATGAGTGATATACACCAGGCTTCTTGCTGGCTGGCCATGCTGGTATCTGTGCCCCGAATCAGACTCCCTACTCAGTCACTGGCACACCCAGCTTCTTCCCCCAAAGTCACCCATCTGACAGATATAAATTCACCCCAGGAAAGGCGTGAGTGAAGGGTACTGAGCCAGGCCAGCCAGGGTCCCTTTGTAAGGAACCACTACAAGGTAATGGTGTTTTAATTGTTGTTAGAAGTCTTGTAGGAAGGCTCTGTATATGTAAAGAAGTTGATCTCTTAGGGGGAAGAAACTGAAAACTTTGGGACTCCCTCACCACTCAATTCAATGGAGAAGTTTTAAATTGCTAAGGAATATTTTTACTTCCTTTAAAAATTCAAGTTGTTGATAAGGACTGACATGCAATTCTGACTTGTTAGGGTATTAACTCATTTGGTATCTTCTGCTTGTGCTCCAGTGTCTGGAGTTAACTTGGATTTTGCTCTCAATTTCCTGCATATTTCAGGGAGGCCCCAGCTATCACAAGGACTCCCTTCATATTTCCTTTTCTGATATGGGAAAGGTGAGAAAGTTACCATCCCTTGGTGTGTATATGTATACCTACCTATGAGGATTTCTTCCCCAATCAGGAAAAGTTTGAATTTGCAACTAGGTTGTCAGTTACTAAGCTCATCTGTTTAAAAACAAACAAACAAACAAACAAACAAAAAAACCCCAGGTCTAGATAGTTTTATAGCCAGTCTAGAAAGAATAGATACTTTCTAAAATATAAAAATATAATACATACTATTATATGATATAGCCTCAAAACCTAATATAAGTGATATGGAAAAGGAAAGTATAGGTCAATTTTACTATGACTACAACAATTGTATGAGTAAAACACAATTAAATTTACAAATTAATACCATGTGTGGTATTTTTTCAAATGTCAGCATGACTTAGGTTTATTCCATGAATTCAAGAATAGTTTGAGATTAGGATATCTTAAAATACAAAAAAAAAAAAAAAAAAGTGACTAGATGTTAAAAATGTATCGTAGTTGTTTTTAGATATGATTTTTAATATCTGAATGAAAGAGCTAGAAATCGAAAATGAAGACTGATTACCAAAATCCAACAACATTCAATTGCATGGTGAAATACTAAAACAGTTCCCATTAAAATCAAAACGCATGATTGTCTTCTCACTGTTTCATAGTGTTTTGAAGGTTTTAACTTCTAAGAGTAAGTTACGACATGTCTACTTTCTAATAAGCTTAATCTTAATGGCTGTAACTTCTGAGAACAGTAAGAAACTGGGAAATTATTTCCAAAGGACATCATCATACACTTAATTCAGTTGTCCTTAAAAAAATTATCTTCGGTTTTTAAGTGAATTTGGATGACTGAAAAAAAAGAAATACATAGAAACTAGTGGCCTTTTTTTTTTTTCCGTCCTTGGAATAACCACTTAGAAATGGGGCAAAGTTCAAAATTGTGACCGAGAGTGAAAACTACTTAGATATTTTACTAGGAGGGAACGGAAGAACAATGTAAAACTTTACGGAAGAACTTTTAGAAGCAAGATCCAAGTGGTGAAGGAATATACTGGACTCCGGGGTGGGGAGACTGTATCCTCAAATATTAGATCTCTCCATGGGAATTGACACGTTTGTCTTATTCCCATTAGAGCACTATGATTTCTTGGGAGGATAGAGTAAGAGGCAAGGTGATTTTTAAGTTCCTGTGAGAGAATAAGTGTGTGAAAATCACCAAGACTTTTTTTGAAATACGTAAAATGGCCTTGCTCTCTCAGACGTTAGACTCTTAGAACCACTGTAATTAAAATAGCAGGTACTAGTGCAGAAATAGAATCAAGAGTCTGAGTACTTGTGGGAAATGATATGTGGGAAAAGCACGCTCAAACTGGGTGGGAAAAGAATGGTTTGCTTAATAGATGGTGCTGGCCTGCTTAGCTATTGGTTTGAAAGAAAAATTTAGATTTTTCATCTTCTACCAGATACAGGAAAAATCTTTGAGGAGGATTAAAACTCTAGCTCTAAATGTAAAAATAAAACATGAGGAAAACATTTGGCAAACTATTTATATAGCCTTCAGTTATATAGGAAGCCGAGACCATGAGGGAAGAGATGAGTAATACCTACCTAGTCATTCATTCATTCAGTTTGCTGCCAGAAATGCACACCAGCCTCAACCTAATTTGACTGTCTCCACGTCCCAGGCTGGCTAGTTACTGGGACACATATGGCCTAATCCATTTGTATCTGTCATAATTCACCATGTTACACATTTTTAAAAAGATTTTATTTATTTATTCATGAGAGACAGAGAGAGGCAGAGACACAGGCAGAGGGAGAAGCAGGCTCCATGCAGGGAGCCCGACGTGGGACTTGATCCCAGGTCCCCAGGACCATGCCCCAGGCCGAAAGCGGCAGTAAACTGCTAAGCCACCAGGGCTACTCCCATGTTACAAATTTTTAATAAAGCACCACTTTCAGGGTCAGTAAAATGATTGACCAAGGATGCTGTAGATACTCAGAGAAATTGAAGTTGCTACGTTAATCCTCTATTTCCTGAAATTCCATTAGTAATTGCAAAGCTATGGCTAAACTTTGGAGCCAGGAGGTAGATGGTATATTGAGAAAGCCCTTTTTGACTTAAGAGCTGCTGTAGTCTCCCACGCTCTCCTCCCCTCAGGTATCCTGGTCCTCTCACCACATTCTGATGAGAGAGGGAGAATGAATAGATATGCATTTATTTGCACTAAAGTGTCTTACTGGACATTTATGATCGTGCCGGCCCTATGAGCACTCATGGGGGCTGGGGGAAAGATAAGTGTTGGGTCTGTAATAGGTGAAGCAGAGGAACGCATCTGATAATATTTTTTATTTACGCCCAGTAATCATCAGGATAATGAAAACACTCTTACAAAAGCGTGCGTGTATATACACATAGATGCACTCATTCTGTGCCGTATATAAAAATGTAAGCACTAATTACTTGGCGTAGCTCCTTAAAAATAACAAGTAGTTTTATTTTGAGTTATACATGATGAGTGAAATTCCAACTCCATGTGGGCATCCCAAAGAATGTTTCTTGAGGGATGTGTGGAAGGAAAGAGAAGTTAGAACATGTACTTGCTTCACTGCCTGAGAAAGAGACAGACCAGGGGGCTCCTCATTCTGGTTTGATCTTTGGTTTTCTGCATCCACAAGGTCTTCTGCTCATTTCTTCAGAGGAAAATGTGTTCATGTCGCTTTCAGCAGCAGACCTATCGGTGCCCACCCCAGAATGTGGGCCCAGGTCCCCTCTACCCACCTGTCTGCTGGCCCTTCCTCCTCTGCCTTTCAAGACAGCAGCAACCCCCACTGCAGAGGCCAAGGGACCCACAAAACCAGTTTCTTCTGTGTCTGCTAACTTCGATTCCTGGCAGACGTTGTCTGTACTGACCTGTGCACCCAGCCCTCCCGTGTTGCCTCTGCTCTTCTTTATGAGCTGAGCATATTCTTTGTCAATTGCCCGAGAAATATCCTTTGCTGCAATGGACTCCAAATGAGTTGTTTTTCTTGAACCTTTCTTCTTTTTCACTTTTCTGGGATATGGGCTCCTTTCCCATTTTCTCTAACAAAGGAAGTCCTTGGAAGAGAAGGCTGTCTTGAGTGAAGGTGGAAGACGCCACCACCTCCTTTGTGTCCCTGTCCTGCCAGAGCGCTGCCCCTGACCCGAGGAACAGGAGTGATGGCACACCATGTGTGTGGGCTCCAGGGCTGAGGTTGGCGGTGCTGAGTCTGAAGGCATTGTGTCTAGTTGGATGGTCTGCATCTCTGGGGGAGATAGTGGCATCTCCCCATCTGGGGGTGGGGAGGGAGGGGCAGAGGAAGCACCCTATTATTGGGCAGAGCCAGGCATGGAATTTAACCACTTGACTACCAGTCTTCTGTAGTTACTCCTGGGAGGATACAGAACATTTTAAGCCCAGGGTTCTGAGTGTCGTTTTAAAGCCATTAATTAATTAAACTCTTTGGTTTTTAAGAATATCCCAGGGTGGTGAATACCAAGAATTTTAGAGATTGGATCTTCCATGTTGAAATGGGGGTGGGGGGACGACACGGCAGGTACCTGGGCACTCAGCAGTTTCTGTGCCTGACCCCCTCGCGGGTGGGGTCAATGGCTGGGTTCGGACTCTGGTGCTCCCTCCTCCCCTCCTTCTTCCGACCTCCCTCCGTGTGCAGACAAGGGCTGTCCTGCTGCTGACCCAGTTCCGCCGGCGGCTCTGGCTGCAGGTTGGGTCCCCATCCTCCCTGTTTTGGGTCTCTGTATCCTTGCCAGTTGAGCAAGGCAGCAACGAAGATCACTTTGGCATTACATCTCGTATTGTTAGCAGTCTTCAGTGGTAGGTTTTTTTTTCCAGGAGGCTGGCCTGGAGTATTCTGGAAAGTGAAATTCATCCTTTCTTTGGAATAGCAGCAACAAGGAAATGGTAGAAAGTTCGCCGGAGTGGACTCTGATACGGTGCACACCTGTTGTATTCTTACAGGTGTGTAGAGTGACTGAGAAGGAAGTTCTCTTTATGCTTAAGGTACTGAAGTACCTGATTCCTAACAGTATTGGAATTCATCTGTTCATACTTTCACATCTTTTTTTTTTTTTTTTTTTGATATCTTAACATTTCTGTCAAAATGGTCTTTCAAGTTGTCATTTGTAGTGATTTGTCACACCTTGGGTTTTTAGGATTTCTAATGTCTATTTTCAGTGTCTGGAGCTTCTGTAATTCTTTCTCTTGGGTTGTCTCTGTTTTATGCTAATAAATGTATTTATAACCATTTGGGTTTTTTAGAAGATGGCTTTTGCTTCTGTGCAAGTGGGTCCCTGCCAGTACCTGGGTTTGATGGTGGCGGTGGTGGCGGCAGTGGCAGCTCCCCGCCGGTTCCCATTGACCAAGCCTGGAAACGTGTTAGCTCTTGGCCTACTTTGTCTCTTATACACACAACTTTCAAGACAACAGTGGTATCCCCATTGTATAGATGAGGACACTGAGTAAGTTGCCAGATCTGTCTGGGTTGGTCAGGTTCTCCAGAGAAATGGAACCAGTAGGATGGGGACACCTGGGTGGCTCAGTGATTGTTTGCCTTTGGCTCAGGGTGTGATCCCGGTCCTGGGATTGAGTCCCACAATGGGCTCCCTGCATGGAGCCTGCTTCTTCCTCTGCTTCTGCCTCTCTCCGTGTGTCTCTCATGAATAAATAAATAAAATCTTAAAAAAAAAAGAACAGGACGTATATATTATATGTGCATATAGAAAGATTTATTATAAGGAATTGGCTCACATGATTATGGAGGCTGGCAAGACCCAAGGTCCTTGGGGTGAATTGGCACGCTGGAGACCCAGGAGGGCTAAGGCATAGCTCTAGTCTAAGTCTGGAGGCATGAGCGTCGGGAGAGCTGATGGTGTAAGTTCTAATCTGAAGGCAGTAGGCTTGATACCCTGGAAATGCCAGTGCTTCAGTTTGAGTCTGATGGCAGGGAAAAAAGCTTCCTGTGCCAGTGGAAAGGCAGTCAGGCTCACAGAATTTCCTCTTTCTTGGGGGAAAGCGCTCCTCCCACCTTCAACTGATTGGATGAGGCCCATCCACACTGGGGAGAGCAGTCTACTAAAACACCTTCACCTACACATAGGAATGTTTGAAAAGTTTGACCAAATACCTGGGCACCCCATGGCCCAGTCAAGTTGACACATGAAAGTCACCATCATACCATCCAAGTCCAAACGAACAGTTTCCACTTGAGAGTATTACTTTTTTTCAGTAAAGCCTGGCATTCAATCTCTTGGGCAGTTTAAGTACCTGCAAACCATTCCGGAGGCTGGAAGTCCGAGATCAGGATGTGAGCAGTGCCTCACTCCCCTGAAGGCTCTGGGGAAGGACACCCCTAGGCCAGTCTCCACCTTCTGATTGTTCTTGGCTAATGGCAGCAGAAACCCAGCAGTACCCTGTGTGTGCTCCTGTGTTCAAATTCCCCATTTTTGTAAGGACTCCAGTCCTACTGGATGAGGGGCCGATCCTACTCCTGGAGAACCTCATCTTAACTGCTTTCATCTGTAATGACCCTGTTTCCAAATAAGGCCTGATGCTGAGGTCTTGGGGGTTAGGGCTTCACAGGAATATTGGGGTCCCCAGTTCAACTATAGCAGGTACCTAAACACATGCTGAACCAAACAACAACAACAACAACAAAAACAACAAAAAACAAAACCAAAACAGAATTATACTGCTCTTACTTTCAAGTGGATGGGTCAGTTTTTAAAAAAATATTCCTGAGAGATGGTAGTTATTCCGTCTTGTCACTCTTCTATGTTTTGGACCAAGAAGCATGTATTTTCAAGCTTTTAATTTGCAACTTTTAATCCATTCTTTGGAACATAAGACACAAATGTTGTTAGAAATCTGAGTAAATAAATTCTGAATTAGACCAGGTGTTTAAAGTTGTCTCATGTATGGCCATAGACTGGACTATTTTTGTGATTACCGTGTGACACAAAACCCATAGTTGGTAGTTTACCCTTATATATATGCTATGGGCTGGGTTGTGTCTCCTCCAGAATTACTGCATTAGAGCTGTAACCCCCAGTGTTGATGTAAGGATAGGGCCCGGGGTCCCTATCCTCACCCTCTACCTTCAGGCTTATGCAGCCTTGTTGCATAGCTGCTCAGAATTTCATGTGCCCCAATTTCGGCATCGATTTTACGAGAACTTTCTGTGGTCCTCTCTGTGGAGTACCCTCCCCCACCCAGAGGCACAGGGACAGGCACAAGAGCCTCCTCATACTGCCCAGGTTGTCCACCCCATGGAATCCAGTACAACATTCTCATGGAAATAAGTCCTCAAAAAGCCTCCCATGACCTGAGAAGATACCATCTGAGGAGAGATTGCACTGAAGGAATTTGTGTATGACCTTTGGATTACACCTAGTGTAATTCTAGTGTGAAGGAACTCCGGGGGAGGTGGTAAAGGGAGCCAGAGGGGTGCTGGAGAAAGGTGGGGGGAAGCCGCCTCCACCCACCCGGATGCTGTGTCCGTGTCCTGGCGGGAGACAGAACAGGTGACAGCCACTTTGAAATGGGTGCTGTTTTTCCAGGCACCCTCTTCTCCTCTAAAATTAATTTTTGAAATTTCCAATTGTAGCAAAAGGAAAGGGGGGAAGAAAACGCCATACCACGCAGATTTACCATCTTCATCACTTATAAGTGCACAGTTGAGTGTGTTCACATTGTTGTGCAGCCGGGCTCCAGTGGCGCTTTATCTTGCACGGGGCAACTGTGTTCCTGGAACGGCGCCCCTTCCCTTCCCCAAGCCCTTGGTCACTGCCAGGCCCATGTTTAAAACCGCTTAATCTCCTGTAACTCACAGGCCGTACGGTTCACCTGAAGTATATAGGATTCCATGGGTCTCAGCATATTTACAGAGTTGTGTGGCCATCGTGAATTTCTGAGCATATCTGTCGTCTCCCCCCCCCCCCCCCCCCCAAAAAGAAACCCCACACTTATGAGCAGTCACTGCCTACACCCTTCTCCCCTCCTCTGGCCACCACCAACCAGCTTTCAGCTCTATAGGTTGCCTGTTCTGGCACATTTCATATAAATGGCATCATATAATATGGGGCCTTTTGTAACTGGCTTCACAAAAGTCTTTAAAAAAATTGTTAATGAACTCACTGTATGACTGAAGAACAAAACATGGTAAGAGTTTGTTGAATCATAACCCTCAACCCAATGGCATTTTTTTTTTTTTTCCTTCAAAAATCTTAATTTGGGGATCCCTGGGTGGCGCAGCGGTTTGGCGCCTGCCTTTGGCCCAGGGCGCGATCCTGGACACCCGGGATCGAATCCCATGTCGGGCTCCTGGTGCATGGAGCCTGCTTCTCCCTCTGCCTGTGTCTCTGCCTCTCTCTCTCTCTGTGTGACTATCATAAAATAAAGTAGAAAAAAAAAAAAATCTTAATTTGTAGCCAGGAAAAACTGACTTTGCTAAGATGTCAGGACTTCTTCTAGTGTCACCTGTATGAAGACTTTAGGAGAAAAATTGCTTCCAGACAAGATTTAATTAAAACCACGTAGGGCCAGGGCACCTGGGTGGCTCATGCATAAGCGTCTGCCTTCTGCTCAGGTCATGATCCCAGGGTCCCGGGATCGAGTTCCACTTTGGGCTCCCTGCTCAGCAGGGGAGTCTGCTTCTCTCTCTCCCTCTGCCCCTCCTCCTGCTCGTGCGCTCTCTCTTTCTCTCTGGAATAAAACCTTAAAAAAAGAAAACCATTTAGGGTCATAAATCTAGTCCTATCTAGTCAAAGACCAAATAAAACTGGAACAGGAAATGCATAAATGTTGCCAACATTTCCTATGTGCATTTCTCAAATAATACCTGGATTGCGAAGCAGGTAATAGAGAAAGCATGTTTTGCCTTTGTTATTTTTGGAGTGGGAGGGACTCCAACTTCCTGTCTGGGAATGCTGGATTGGTGGTCCGGACTAGATCTTACATTTTAATCCTCACAGAGGATCGTACTTCCTTATGGACTGATATATCTTCAGACTGTTTTCCGCATATTTTTGATGCCTTCCTGTGGCTGTGGGAAAATCATTAACCCCAGGATTCAGTAACAGATTTACCATGTTAAGGAAGGACCCCAAGTCCTTGTCCAAGTCCTTGGACATATGTGCCAAGCATGGGCATGTGGCTCCTGTTTGACTCCTGCTCTGGCCAGGCCCTCGGGTGTTGCTTCCCTTTATCCCCATCATGAAAACCAGAGGCCCTATTCCCCCAAGTTTAGCAAAGCTTCCCAGGGCAAGAGTTGTCTCTGTTGTAGCCCATTTATTACTTGCAGTTCAAGCTCTCCGACCTGAGTGTCCATATTTGATGGCAGCAGTGCATTGACAAAGATTTTTATGTTCTGTCTAGCATTTTCAGTTATTTTAAGTGGCTTCTGTGCCACAGGATAACTAAGTAGTTCAGGAGAGGAGATCTAATCAGAGCTAAAGGACTGATCCTCCAGAGTGGAAAGGGTAGAGGTCAAGGTTAGGCACCGATGTTGGGAAATTCCTGCTGGAGTCCGAGCTGGAGTGGGGTACAGCAAGAACTAGCAAAGGGGCTAGGGTGAGCTGGGGGTGCAGGGGGTACAGAGCAGGCCTCTCATGCTTGGCTGGGCCGCCGGATGGCTGGTGGTAGGCTAGAGAGGAGCAGCTCGGGGAGATTATGCAAGAGGAGCACAAGATGGTTTTGAGTTAGGAGAAATGTCGAGGAGGAAGGAGGGTGGCGGATTGCAGCTCCAAACTAGATGTCCATCTGGAGTCCTGGGCGCACGGTGGTGCTAGTCTGTGCTAGGCTAGAGCTCTTCCAGGAGGGATAAGAAGAGAAGGGCAAGCTCGAGGCTTCTGGCTCCATTCCAGAGGGTGAGCCCGAAGTCTCACTGGACAGGACACCTTATTGGGAGGAAGCATCAGCCAGAGAAGGGTCAGCCAGAGACGAGCCAAGCTCAAGCTGCCTTAAGCTTTGGCATAAATCAGTCTCCATGGCAACTGCTTGGGTGGTGTTCTGAGGCCTGGCCAGAGAAAGTGGTGGATGGTTCTTGTTTGTCCAAACATGGTTGTGCTGCCCCTTCTTGGAGCTGTTTGAGAGGAGGATGAAGGTATAGGACTTATGGGGGGGGGGGGGGGGGGGGGGGCAAGGAAATAAAAAGGGAACCTCCATGCATTTCTAGGGCTGACATGTTAACAAAATTATGAGTAATTGTACAAAATCTTTTGTTAGTGGACACTCTGGGTCTTTTGGTGGAAAATGAAAATGTTAGAGCTGGGTAAAAAGGAAAGAAGTCATTTGGTAAGAAGGATTGGAGGAAAATCTGAGTCGTTCAATGGAGGTGAGCCTGTGGCTATGAAACTCTCACTGTGTGATGAAATTACCTGTGGTTCAATAAAGAATGATAATCTTAATTAAACACAAAATCACCATGTTGGTAGATATTACCCCAGAGTGTGAGAGTTGCTTTTGTAAAGTTTTTTCCAGTTTGTTACCTGTTTGTTTATGATGAAAATTTTAGGATGGGGGAGATAGGAAAAGGAAAGGGGGAAGGGTGGAATGTAAAGAATGTGGTATATAATCTGGAAACCCAGTATTCCCTTAAAATCAGGCACTGCGTTGTCTCCCTTGACATATTGTGAGTCACTGGAGATTAATCTACTGTTGTAGACCGTATGACAGGATTCTAGAGGATGAATCGGTAGGAAGAAAGTAGAAGACCAGCTATCTCTGCCCTACTGAGGATTCTGATCCAGTGTGTATGCAGACAGTGGATGAACAGTTATAGTATAAAAACGTGGACAAGTATAAATGACCAGAGGGTGAGATAAGGGAAATTCATGAGTATGGTGGGAAGGTAGCATCTGGCAATCTGAAGAGCTGGGTGGAGTTTGGGGATTAGGATGGGTTTCTGCCACAGATAAGCCCCAGGTGAAGTTTTACAAAAAGCTATGCACAGTGTGAGCAGAGTTCCAGGGGCTCAGCGTGTATGTAGGCAGGAAGGTGCCCAGTGTGTGTGCTTCCACTTCCAGAGGTGCATGCCATGTGCTGGCCTGGGCCCGAAGGACCCTTGGAAGAAATGCCTCGTGAAGAGATGTTGAGCAGTTTCGATGAGTGAGGCCCTACTCGCCAGCATGTTCTGTTTGATGGCTTGGACTCCATGTAAAGAGGAGGGAAACCTCTTTGGGTGGGGACATATTCCATACGGCTGGCCTAAAATACAAACCTCTGTTTTGTTCTTTGCCATACAGCTTGTTTATGTTTCTGTTTTATGTGAGCACCATAGCCATGCATCTTGCTTTGACAGGCTCTGCTTAAAGTCTTTTTGTATTCAACAGGACCTGTTTTTGCATGGACCACCCTGAATGTTATGTGCAGGATCTCTCAAAGACACATATTTCTTTAATATATAAATATTTTGAATGTTCTTCCCTCCCCTAAGGCAACAGAGAAAATTAGTGTCTACTATCCACATTGAAACTGGCTTTCTAAATGCTTTTGTCTGGAATAATAGTATACATTCACTAGCTGAATAGGAAACCTTTCTGGGGGAGTCATTTTTTTTTTTGGGGGGGGAGTCATTTTTAATATTAAAGAAGATTCTTAAAAATCTGGACTTAGTGAATATAAGTTCAGTGAGTGCATATGCTGCTATATATACATATGTATATATATTCTAGAAAATAGATTTTCTTCCTATTCAATATGGGCATATCTTCTTTGTTCCAAAGATCTAAAAATAAGAACATAAAAACACCACTTAAGAATATTTTATATTGATGTATGAAACCTTGTGAAAGACTAATGTCTTTAATTACATAGATTTTAGAGATTCGAATTTTCAATTGTGTATCTATGAATTTCGTGAAATCAAAGCTTCTACATTTTTTTTTTTTTTTAAATAAGTTAGAATGAGAACATGGAGAGGGAGAAGCAGACTCCTCACTGAGTGGAGAGTGGGGTGGGATCATGACTTGAGCAGAAGGCAGACTTAACCCACTGAGCCACCCAGGTGCCCCCTAGATCTACTTTTAAAGGGTATTTTCTGTGGGCAGAAAGTTGAGTTTTGACTGCTGTCATCTGGAGGGTGGTATTGGCAAATTCTGTAGGATGAAGAATCAGCTACTTTGTTGTTGTATTCTATTGAGAAAGAAGAATCCATACAACTTGCATTGGCCTTTTAGGTAATTCTTTTTTCCCCTAGCTTGATAAAAGGCCTCAGTGTTGACCATCAGTTATTTTTGTAATGAAAACGACCTAAAACTGATTTCAGTGTTGGCTACTTTAGAAGTGTCTTATGTTTTTACCCCTGCACACGTGTTGGATTTTAGTGTAATTTTAAACAACTTCCTTTTTCTTTTTTAAGATTTTATTTATTCATGAGAGACATGCACAGAGAGGCAGAGACCTACGCAGAGGGGAGAGGCAGGCTCCCTTTGGGGAGCCCAATATGAGACTTGAGCCCAAGACCCTGGTATCATGCCCTGAGCCAAAGGCAGATGCTCTACCACTGAGCCACCCAGGCATCCCTAAAAAACTTCTTTAAAGTACTTGAAACTTATAGTCCTATTAGGAAAGGATTACAAAAGAAGTGAGTCAGTCCCCCAACCCTGCATCTTCTTTCTAGAGTCTTTTTCCATCCACCTCAAACAAGCTCTTGAATATCAATGATGATGATCCTTTGGGCCGATTAGAAGTTGATTAAAATTTTAGGGAGATCTTTTGTTAATTAAGTATGTTCACATAAATACCAGAGAATTTTGCACAATTTTAAGGCGGAATAGAATTGGGTACAACATTTGTGATGAAAATACAGTCAGCCCCAACTTTGTGCTGATTGATTGTTGGCAGTATGGCTTTCCCAGCAAATGCCCTTTTAAGAGAAGTAACATTTGCTCTGTTCCCTTCCATGGATACTCTATCTTTCCATCCCCTGAGTACCTGATCCACTTGGATCATTTTGTGGCCTAAGCACTTCACCACCATTTGCACGTAATTGAAGAGTTTGGAGAGGACTGCATTTATCACTCCTGGACAAAAGGCTCAGTTTCCTCCATAAATTGGATTTGAAGAGTTAGGCAGCAGCTTTCGCTGAAGAGCTGCTTACGCTCTACTGAGTTAAGACTCAAAGTTCTGTTTCATTACTTCATGTGAAGAAAATGCTTGGCAATGGCTAGCATTATATTAAAATAGGATGTGAACACCTTTTGGTGGTAAGTACTTTCTTTTTCTGCTGGGTGGGCATAGATGGAGATGTGCTCCCAGGTTAGCGAAGATGCCCTGCTTGCTCCTGGGAGCCGAGTGCTCCCAGATTGGGTACCACTTGGAGGGGAGCCAAGAAGACCATTCTGCTATGTGGTGTTTGATGCTAGGGGAAGATTCACTTCTTTTCCCCTGACATAAATTAGACCAAAGAGAGGAATTTGGTTTATTGCTTAGTGCTGAAGTTAAAAACCATTTCTTTCCCGTGTGGTCTCTTAATTAGATTCATTAGCTTTCAAAATGTTGATTGGAATTGCTGTAGTTCAGCTCTTGAAAGGTTTTAAATTTAAAAGGAACACCTCATTTAGTATACTACCGTGCTCTGAGTACTCCACGGTAATTTTTTTCTTCATGTTTTTGAATTCAAATAATGGATTATTAATTATAAAGGTTTTTAGACTAATAAAACCAAGTATCTAGGTTTTTTTTTTTTTTAATGATTTTATTTGAGAGAGTGTGAGGAGGGGGTGTGGGAGAGGAACTGGGGGAGAGAATCTCCAGCAGACTCCCACTGAACATGGAGCCCAACTTGGGGCTTGATCTCAGGACCCTGAAATTATGACCTGAGCTGAGATCAGGAGTCATTTACTCAACTGATGGAGCCACCTAGTTGCCCCCATATCTATTTTAATTCCTGTTTGTCTTACTACTTTCTTGATAAACATTTTATAGGATGCTTTCAGAAGTTTGTTTGGATGCAAAAACAAATTTTCAGCTTCTATAGTCAATGTTTTATATATGACAGAGTCCTAATACCTCAGTAATAGGAAGCAAATGCTTTAATTGAAACCGATGATTAGAGTGACATATGAGACAGTTTCTACTTGTTTCAACTCAAAGCTTTCTTTTAAAAAGTCTCCTCCAGCTTTCCTTCCCCGAGTAAGGTGGATGGTTAGGCCTGAGCTAGTGAGAATAGCAGATGTTTATGCCAGTATTAATTCTTGAGAAATCTTTTGGGGCTAACAGAGCAGTTCTTTAAAAAAAAAAAAACAACCAAACTTTTGTTTTGTAATTACAAAGGTATGACATGATTACCTGGCAGTAGCAATTTTGAAACAACAAAAAAATAGAGATGTGTCTTGTTCTTATAACTTTAGAAACAAATTCTTAATTATCATGGGCAGATCAGGAAAATAAACTTAACCATCTTCTGATTCTTGTAACTTAAATTTTTGTTTTGTTTTGTTTTTTTGTTTTTGTCTAGGAAAAGTGACTATGATTCTGTTAGCAAATTCTCAAAAGTCAGGTGGGATTTGTATATGTTCCTGTATGCTCTGTTGTCTTTGGGGATAATTTTAAAAGCTCAAAGTCCTTAGTCACACATACGGAAACAGGGGGTATTTAGAAAAGTTTAATTTTAACCAGGTACTTGAACTGTAAACAAACAGAATGACATCACTTAAGGAACACAGCACTTTAGTCAATAGAGGCTTTGTCATTGTTTTCCTAGACCAGAGCACTGAAATGGAACATTAATTGTTAATTAGGTTAAGGAATCCAGCTGTTCACTGAACCCAAGTATCCTGCCTGCCCGTACTCTACGTAGTGTGGAGAACCGGGCTCCTTGTGTCCTGGGCACCTGCCTTCTTCAAGGGGACAGCCTTTCTTTTGCACACCTGGATGAGTATGCCTGCCATCTGCCCATGGTGTCCCACTCCAGGTGTGTGGCTTATTCCTGGTATGCAGTCTTCCACACACCCAGCTGACAAGGTGCGGCCCACTTTGGTTCCCACACATGATTTCCTCAACTGTTCTTTCAGAAGGTCACAGGGGGCCTGACATGACCAAGCCAGGTCACTTATGCTGGTGTGGGTTGTCACTACCCACAGTCCTGCAGGGTAGAGCATCCTGGGAGGATGCATGGCCAACAGCAGCAGTTTGAACTAATGAGGGGTGATGGCAGGGAAAAGTAAGTGCGGAATTCTGTTGGAACCAAAAGCAGGAGAGAGACCCTCTCTGGAGGAAGTTAGGAGGTCAGATTGTTATACCTGCTCCCTCAGCCTTACAAAGGATTGGAGGTAGTTACAAAAGAGTGTAGAGAGTGTAAAATGGAAGTAAGTTAAAAACCAAAAAGTCAAAGGGTGAATGAGGGCAAGATATAAACTGGATCCAGGGAGGAGGCCAGTTCACCAAGTGAAGCTGCTTAGTCCCAAAGGTGAGCCACCAGTGCGGCCCTTTGCTTTCCAGCAATCATCGTGAAGAGCGACCCACATTGTGTACTTAGTCCATGATTTGTATGCCAAGAATGAACCAATTCGCGGGAAGACTCCTAGGTTTCTCACCCTGAGACCAGAATCGCACCTTTCCACCGGGCCTTACAAAGGGAACGTCACATAATGGCCAAAGCCCTCAACACCTTTGGTATCACAGAGGCCGTTTCCGTGGATCATTTTCTCCAGATAGGCAGATGGGCACACCCTACCCCAACCCAAGACATAACCATTTTAATGGGGGAAATGTGTCAGTTACACATCTATTTCTAGCTTGGGCGAAGTGCAGATTATATACCTAGAGGAAACACAGTTCTCTGTGTTTGGAACATTTTGTGAGTTTTGAGCTCTTTATGCTATATTTGGGTGGAAGAAGATTCCATAGTGGATGCCAGGAGAAGGATGGTTGGAGGAGTGACACAATGTCTGCCTAGCTGACAGTGTGAACAGCCTTAGGATAGGTGGCTCGTGCAAGGAAATGTTGTGTTATGGCCACAGAAGTATTAGGCTGTTCCATCATAAGGTGGAATAATGTCCGGAAAAGAAATACTTGATATGTTTTTTAAAATTATAACAAAACTTCAGAAACATTTTTAGGTATTAATTTGTTAAAATTGTGACGTGCTGAGTCATTATGATTTGTTGAACTACAGCTGATCTTCCTTATTTGCAGGTTCTGGTATTTGCAAATTCTTGTACCCCCTCAACTTTATTTGTAACCAACCCCAAATCACTACTTGCGTTGCTCTGAGATCATTCACAGACATGGCGCAGAGCCATGGTGAGAATTTTGAGTTACCCACTGTATGTGTTTGCAGTGAAGGCTGAATGAGGGGCACTGCCCTCTGGTTTCAGCTGTCATTGTAAACAGCTGTCCTCCTCATGGTCTCTGTAGTATCACCTTTTGCATGTGTTTGTGCTTTTTATTGGTGATTTCACAGTTTCACATGGCCCCCAGGTGTGAGCTGGAGTGCTCTCTGGTGTTCTCAGGTACAAGAACTCTGGGAAGTGCCTTACAGAGAGAAATACGTGTGTCACATGAGCTTCATTCAGGCATGAGTTACAGGGCTGTTAGCTGTGAGGTCCATGTTAATTAACTGACGATAGATGTGAAATAAAGTATCTTTAAATAGAAACACGTTGAATGAAATTATGGGTTGGATTAATAGGTTGATGAAAATGCTGTGACCAGATACTCGTAGGAACCTAACCCTGTTTTTCTCCTAGGAGCAGTATTTGCTAAATAAACAGCAATTTTACAGAACAGATTATAGTGAATAATGAGCATCAGCTGTGATTCAGTTTATAAGAATGCCCAAGTTAAGCTATAATTGTTTTTTTTTTGTGTGTGTGTTACACTATTTCATGTAACACTAAGCAGAGAAATAATAGGAATTTTTGGGTAAGTTATACACAAGTGACACAGATCAGGTGATGTGTGGGTGAATTTTCATGATACAACTCTGCCTTTGGAAATAGACAAGCATAATTGTTCCCTGTTAATCTTTCAGGGACTTTTGGGGAAAATGATAGTTTTGTTGTTGTGGTCCTTCTTTTACTTGATATGGTAAGACTTAAACATTTATAATACAAAGCCCCTTTTACCAGGGTCAGTCTCTGACCCCTTTATTTAAGGAAGAATTCTTCATTTTTGCTCAAGGGTTGTAGCATTCAGAATAACTTCCAGTTGAGTCCATCTTACTTTTTCCTTATGGTGACAGTGATATTTTAGTAGAAAAGATCTTACAATTCCCTCCCACATTCTCCATCCAAATTCTGGTCCTCTGATGACACATAAATTCTTTGGCTATGGAAATGATTGATGCTACATAGGGCTGCGTCTTGGGGAGGCAGAATAGTAACCAGACAAATGTCTGTGAAAGAAAGATCACAGGGGCCTTGTGTTTATACCTGTCTTTGAACATTATAGAATAAAAAAGACCAAAGGAAAACCTGAAGCAATACTGTTTCTTAGTGACAGTTGCCAGTGGTGGTTTTTAAAAAAGGAAATTCCACTGGGAAATGAACACTCTGGTTAACCACCTCTGTCCTTTCAATTTACATATGTGATGTGTGACAGCTCCTTTCCCTGTCTTTTGGAAGTCTTCAAAATTAAGCGAGGTTGAGGCTGTTGACTTTTTTGGAAACCTAATTTTTATTGTTTATGATATTTCAAGCTCTCGAGCTTCAGGTAGAGAGATGCATTTGAGAAAAGTGTGGGACTTGTGTATATTAAATAATACACTAGCGTAAATTTATTTATGAGATTGATCAATGGTTCCCAAACACGCCCAATTGGGGCTGTTCATTGACTTAATTGGAAAAACTTCTGTACTTTGAAAAGGAGGCTTAAAACAAAAACTGAAATATTGTTCTTTAACTTGCCCCCTCCAATCACATCAAAGCTCTTATGCTAAAATCTGAATCTGTGTATGTTTTGAATGCTTTGGATTCTAAAGAAATGTTTTGCAATGGCAGTCTTTTGGGTTTGTACATGATTTATTTCTTACATAATCTGTTGAAACTTGAGATTTTAAGGTATGGCATATTTGCAAAAGAGACTATAAAATGTGTAAGTATAGTTTAACAAATAAGAACACAAACATCCAAATTAAAAACCATAATATTCCCAGTACAAGCCCCTTCCTCATTGCTCACCCTCCCTCCCCACAGAAGTAATCACGGCCTGAATTTTGTGTTAATCATTCCCTTGTTTCTCTTTATACTTTGGCACACATGTGTGTAACTCTAAACAATAGCGTGTTTGGTCCGTAACTTGTTCAGTGCCTGTCTTTCCACTTAACTGAGAGGAGAGAATTGTGTGGTCTTTGGTCTGTTCCTAGTGTCAAGCGCAGTGCTTGGCACATAACAGGGAATTAATGCATGTTTATGGATTAAATGAATTAAAAACTGTTCTTATAAAACTAAGTTTCTAATTTATGATTAAGATGCTTATATGTGTATTTGAGTAATCCTAAAAGAAAGTAGATAATATGAAAATGTATTTTTGGAAAGTGAATTTGGATGACATTTAAAACTGGGAGACTGGGATCCCTGGGTGGCGCAGCGGTTTGGCGCCTGCCTTTGGCCCAGGGCGCGATCCTGGAGACCCGGGATCGAATCCCACATCAGGCTCCCGGTGCATGGAGCCTGCTTCTCCCTCTGCCTATGTCTCTGTGCCCCTCTCTCTCTCTCTCTGTGACTATCATAAATAAATAAAAATTTAAAAAAAAAAAAAAACTGGGAGACCATCCCCATATCCCCTTTACAAAATGAGAAAAGTGAGCCTCAAACAGATAAATGTTCTGACCAAGGTCATTTAGCTAATGGTGGTCAAAATGGGGCCAGGACCTCTCTTTCCTGCTTGTCCAAGATTTTGTCAACGAGGACACAGGACACTCTCAAGGTTTTAATCAAGAGATGGAGATGGTTTTCTTCAGTTTAATGGAAAGTCCCTCCTGGGGAGTAGTGGGATAAACTACAGGAGGTAGTTTATTCACACATTACATTTTGTGCTCTGATAAGCTCCCTCATCAACCAAGAAAAGATACTAGATTGTGTGATAGCCTGATAGTTAATTGTGTATATTTTTAAATGTATGTATAATAGAGTTTAGAGTGACAATATGGTCAGATGCATTTTTCAAAAATAGTTTCTGAAACATCATTTTGGTCTATCCCAACTTCTTGATCATTTGGTGTAGAATCACAAGGCTAAAAGGGCATGTGGTTACCATTCAGTAACTTTAGACTTGCAGTGTGGTCCTTATCTGGTTGATAACCACATGGTCTTTAGTAGACTCAATATAAGATTTTATTACCTGAATTTTTATTTATCCAAAGATGGTATTTTCCAAAGGGTTGGGTCTGGGTTTTGGTAGTTGAAGGTTTACCCCACCCCACCCCAGCGCACGCGCACACACACACACACACACTCACACAGAGCGATGATTTTGCTATTACTCTGACATGAACCCAAAGACAAGCCAGTGGTACCCCACAAATGGGCAAGAGAGCTGTCATGCAAGCCTTACCCCTTGGGTATGACTGAATGCTCTTAACTTCTGCTGTCACTGGCTGCCCTCAGAAAAATAGTCATCTCTGTACTTTATACTTTGCAACACACTTTTAAAACTTGTATCTTTCATACCAAGCCTTCCAGGGGCCTGAAATTGTGTGTCAGTCAGTGTTAAAGGAAGCATCTGGTGTTGGTCTTTAAAGAAAATTTGTGGGAACCCTGGGTGGCGCAGCGGTTTGGCGCCTGCCTTTGGCCCAGGGCTCTATCCTGGAGACCCAGGATCGAATCCCACGTCGGGCTCCCGGTGCATGGAGCCTGCTTCTCCCTCTGCCTATGTCTCTGCCTCTCTCTTTCTCTCTCTGTGTGACTACCATAAATAAATTTAAAAAATTAAAAAATAAATAAAATTTGCTTTTACCCCCCCGCCCCGCTCCCTGCCATAGGCAAGTCCATATCTCCGGGAGCCTTGGTGGTAATTTATACTTCAGAGGAAAAGACAACTGCCCCTGATTCTCCGAGTATTAGTTTTAGAACACTTCCAAATTGTTTGACACCAACATTTTTTCGACTTGATTTTGGCAAGCAGAGACCCAAAATTTCAGAGTAGCTTTTATCAAAATAAAACCAGCTCCTCAGTTCCAAGTAGGTAGAATTCCAAAGGTTGGCACTGACGTGGTTACGTGCAGAGTGTGATGGATTAATAGCTGCATGTTGATTTAGGCTGCAACAAAAGTGATTTTCAAGCCAAGTTCAGGGAAAAATGTGAAGCTTCTAATCTTTGATAGGGTGCTTGGGGAGATGAAAATAATTTGAAGCATGAAAGAATATTGTGACGTGTTTATTGGCAGTAGCCTTGGCCTTGCTGCCCTGCTGCTGCTGTAGATGGTGATGACGATGACGATGAAGGGTGATGAGAGCACAGTAGCTGTTGTCTGGGTGCTGCTGCAGAGTACTTCTTGCATCTGTCTCAGGAAATGACTGTAGCCACCCTCTGAGTCAGATATTCTGCTCTGGCTTGGCAGCGTTGTGGCTTATCAGTGATATCAGGATTTTGATGCTAGGCAAAAACTGGGTTCGAATCCTGTTGCTGCCACTTTTCAGCTGGGACCTGAGGGTTGCCATGCATAAAATGAGGCTGATAGGATCCCTCTCCCATGTGGTTATGAGGATTAAATGAGCCTGCCTATCTATCTATCTGTCTGTCTGTCTATCTATCTATTTATTTTTTGAGATGATGTATTTTTTTTTTAAAGATTTTATTTATTTATTCATGAGAGAGACAGAGAGAGGGGTAGAGGGAGAAGCAGGCTCCATGCAGGAAGCCCGATGTGGGACTTGATCCCGGGACTCCAGGATCACACCCTGGGCCAAAGGCAGGCACCAAACCGCTGGGCCACCCGGGGATCCCTGAGCCGATGTATTGATAATGACCTGTGGCTGCTGCTGCTGGGGCCCAAGGTACCACAAGGACGTGTCAAGCTTACTTCTAAACCTCCGTGTTGTTCTTCCCCTTTTCCACATGAGTATCGGGAGCATCCTGGTCTGTTCACAGCACATTATTGTGTAAACTGGGCCATGTGGTGTTTTGGTTTGGGCTAACAGGTACAGTACTGGGTGTAGGCAGAATTCCTGGGTTTGAGTGCAGAGTCCCTCGGCGTGTGTGGGTGAGAGGATGCATGCACACTTTGGAAGTGGGATTTGGAACAAATTGATCTGTGCTTTTGTCTCCTTTTTCGTAACCCAAAACGGGGCTTATCAGATGGTTCTGAACATCTTTGGCAATAACAGCCTCTGTTGTCCACAGGATCATCCAGTTTTTTATGTTCTGAGACCACCTCAGCCTCCCTCTGGTTCTGGGAAACTCTCAGCCTCTGGGCAAAGTGCTGATAGGAGGGTGGCATTGGTAATGTGTGAGCATCCCTGAAAAGCACTGGGCCCTCCTCCCCATCCCCAAACAGCCGTCTTGTAATGAAACACTAAATGTGTGCATCCTTGGTGTTTGTGTTGTCTTAGCATTTTGGGTTTGGAGTGAGAGATGAGCGTTCACACCTTAGTTCTACTCTTGTAACTAGGATTCTGAACAAACTACTTACCTATGGTGAGTCTCTGTTTACAACAAGTAGGTCTTTTGAGTTGGCAGCAGTGCCTGCAAAGTGACCTAGATTGCACCCTTGAAGGTAGGCAATTTTTGGCACATAGTAGGTGCTCAGTAAAAAGGAGACATTGGCTCTCTGATACGGACACGAAGCTATCATAGGAATTTTGTCTCTTGCGTTTGTATTGAATGTATTAATAAGAAAAGTATTTTTCTGCCTGTGTTGCTCTAAATGCAGAATGAGGTTTAAGCCAGAGAAGCCTAATGCACAATAGTTTAGCCCTGGTCAGCTGTTTACACATTCAGCTTCAGCCTCAGCATAAATAGCCTTACCGTGAATTCATAAGAAATTGCTGAGAATTCAGGATCTTAGTCACTGCTGGGATTAATTTCTTTTCAACAGACTGTCTAGAGACTATCCATAATGCTATAAATGAAAACATATGTTCATATAACCGATGGTAGTGGGGAGATGGGAAAAGTAACCAGGCAATTTTCAGGAACCACTTCATGGGGAAGCGTTGCTGGCTTGGCTGCAGCTGGGGCAAAAAAAAAAAAGCTGGATTCAGTACAAAGTTTCTTTTTTGGCATTCTCTCTCTCCCTCATTCTCTCTCTCTTTCCTTCCTTCCCTCTCCCTCTTTTTTAAAATCAAAGGTTTTGCTTTGAGAAGCAAAGGAAGAAAATTTATTTCTAGGAGAAATTTTTAAAATGATGAATTTCTAACACCAGAGAATTTAGCTTCATTTGAGAAATGAGATTTTGAGTTGTATTGGGGGAAATTAGTGCAAAGAGCTCTTTTTAGGCTCCTTTTGGCCACCCTGAGGAAGCTCCATTAATAGGCTCTATTAAAACGTAGGAAGATGTTGGTTTTGCAGTTTTTCTTGTACATGCAAAATGGTTGCTTGTGTAATCACAAAATACACTGATTTGCTGATAATGTAAAATATTATGAAACTATACTCTTTTTAATTGAATTTGCTTTCATGGATTGGTTTTTGAAAAATATTAGTAATGAGAGAGAAGTCTGTATTTTGTTTATTGTGTGTTTTATAGTCCTATGCAGCAGATTTCTTTCAGGGTTCTATCTTCAGCTGTTTTAATGGGGAAAAAAAAATGCTTCAGAAAATCTGATTCCTTGCTCATGACCATTCATGACCTTTGTAGATTTCTTATACCCTTTGTCAGGCAGGCAGAGATCCCGTGGAAATGGTCTCTTATAACTTCAAGGAAAGGCTGGGTAGGTAGTACAGACATTTAGTGGGAACTGTGTCATTGTTTATCGACTACTCTCCCTCCCCATCCCCCAAATCCAGAGCAATCTACTTGAATCTGAGAAGCATCACTAAAAGTTAAAGCAACAACCTTTCTGGTGGGCAATTTGGCAACTGGTCAAAAATCTTAAAAATGTGCTAGCTTTGACCCAGCCGTTTCATTTCTAGTGAGTGCTCTTACAGAGCTAAAATAAAAGTCCATTGAACGATTGCATGAAAGTGATGATGATAAAACCATAAATTCACTTACATGATAATTTATGTGTACACAGAATTCGATGTAAGTATTAAGATCTTGCTAACTATTTTTGTTGCAGTTTAGATACATATGTTATACTGTATTTTAATAAATCAATATTTGGAATCTGAGGGAGGTTTCTTGGTATTTTGTTATTAATTCTGAGTTTGACCAAGGGAGCTCTGCAAATTGTATGCGTGGTAGAGACAGAACAGAACAGAAAGTGGTGGTTGCCAGGAATTAGAGGGAAGGGGAATGGGGAATTGGTGTTTAATGGGTGCACAGGTGCTAGTTTGCAAGATGGAAAAAAGTTCTGGAGATGGATGGTGATAATGGTTGCATAACAATGAGAATGAGCTTAATCCCCCAAACTGTACCCTTAAAAATGGTACATTGTTTGTAATTCTACCACACATTTTTCAAAAAAGGAAATATGACCGGGGCACCTGGGTGGTTCAGTGTTTGAGCGTCTGTTTTTGCCTCTGGCTATGATCCTGGGGTCCTGGGATCAAGTCCCCTATCAGGCTCCCCGCAGGGAGCCTGCTTCTCCCTCTGCTTGTGTCTCTGCCTCTCTCTGGGTCTCTCATGAATAAATAAATAAAATAAAAAGGAAATAGAATAAAAAAGAATGATTAAAAAAATGTATAGGTTGGCATCTCTCATCAGGTTCTGGAACGTTTTGCTTTCTGATGGAAACTTTTGTTTTTAACTGTAAACATTTTTATTTTTTTAAATTATGTTACAGCATGAGAGAGTGAATGCTTGTGAGCTGGGAGGAGAAGGGAGGAGAGAGAGAGAGAGAGGTCTCTGCTAAGCACAGAGAAGAGGTGGGGCTCAATCTCAAAACCCATGAGATCATGACCTGAGCTGAGTCCAACACTTAACCCACTGAGCCACCCGGTGTCCTGTTGTAAATGTTTTTCGTGTGTATCACTTGAAATACGGATATTTTTTTTAACACCATCACTATCCCATTGTCAACTGAAAATACATATAAAAAATTCTTCAACATCACTTTTGATTAGAAAAGACAGTATATGTTCTTAACTTCCTCAAGTTTTTTTAGAGATAGAATCATCTGTGTATTTAGACAGCCCCCAGCCTTGACTGTGTCGGTAATCTGATAGGATAGAAATGTGTTCTGGAAGCTTTTGGATATGGTAGGATTTTCCGAAGGGGGAGAGTGTGATGGGATTTGTTCGTTTTTCTTCTTCTTCTTCTTTTTTCTTTCTTCTTCTTTATTCATGAGAGACACACACAGAGAGAGAGGCAGAGACATAGGCAGAGAGAGAAGCAGGCTCCATGCAGGAAGCCTGATGTGGGACTCGATCCCTGGTCTCTAGGATCAGGCCCTGAGCCGAAGGCAGGCACTCAACTGCTGAGCCACCCAGGCGTCCCTGTTCATTTTTCTTCTTGACACAGTCTAATCAATGTCAAATTAAAAACACATATTTTCCTTCTCATTTTGGATTTTCATTACCTTATTCTCTCCTTCTGCCTTCTTGTTCTTTATGTATCTGTTCAAATCCTTCTTGAAGAAGAACTCCAAGGGCACGTGAGTGGCTCAGTTGGTTGAACATCGGATTATTGATTTTGGCTCAGGTCATGATTTCAAGGTTGTGATACTGAGCCCCATAGTGGGTTGTGTGCCCAGCATGGAGCCTGTTTAAAACTCTCTCTCTCTCATTCTGCCCCCCCCCCCCCCCCAAACACACACAAAATTGAAAGAAAAAAGCAACTTCAATTGATCTGTGGCTTGGAAGATATCCAGGCTAAAATGTGCGCTGTATAAGAATCTGACATTTTACTCGGTATTTACCTGATTAGTAGGACTTGATAAGCTCAGGCTATGAATGCCTCTGTCTCGATATGCTTTTTCCTCTGAAAACTCTAATAATAGTTGTGAAGATCACCAACCCGTATGGTTTTGTGTGAAGGATGGGTCAATACATCTAGATAGTGCATAAGACTGCTGAGCATCATGCTTATTAATTTGTGACCTTACACAGATGTCATTCAACCTGAGAAGGTAAAGCTTCCAGGAGTACAGGTTTAAGTAGAAAAATCAGAGTGTTTGCAAAGACGGTAAGCAAAGAAGAAAGCCAGAGTCCGTCACCAAACCGTCTGCCGACACCTCCTTTCTTGCCCTCATGATGAAGTGACAAATTCCATAGAAGCAGCCCAGGAATATTGCCACCTGGTAGGATTATTCATGTATATTTATGTGATTTTATTTGGTAATTAATTCAAGAATTTAAAATGTTCATTTCTGGTTTCTTTCTTTTTTTTTTTTTTGGATCAGTACACATCTGCTGGTCTATAATTAGTCTTAGAATTTGGTTGGTGAGGGGCTTCCATGTAGCCTCTCTTGGTACCCACCTGCCCCCCCAGTGTTGGGCTGCCCTAGATGTGGCCAGAGAGACTGGAGCTTTGTGTCATCGAGGCCTGTTGGCTTCTGGCAGTTCAGACAGCCCTCTTCAGCAAGTTTCACAGTGTTTGATTATAAAAATGGCAGCATTTAAAATTCCAATAACAAGATGGTTTCTTGGAAACTTGATCTCTTACGCACTTCAGAGGGGAAAGAGTTGTTGGTGTGAGTCATGTGGAGCTTGGCTTAAGCTTCAGGCCAAAGATTTTGGTTGGATGGAGAGGGGGGAGGAGTCTGGGAAATAGTCCGGGGGGCCATAGAAATGGGGTGTTTAATAATACCTCGAAGAGGGGTGTGTATGTTGGGAATTGCTGTGCGACCTGGGGCCAGTTGCCTTTGAACTTCAGTTTGAATGTTCATAAAACAGGGGAATTGGAATAATCCTTCAGGCTCTTTCCTACTTTTAGCCCTCTGGGCTACACTAGTAAACTCCTGTGTGTCCTAATGAGAAGTCGGTTCCAAGGAAAAGTTTAGAATGACCAGTCTTTATATTGGGGAAATGCAATTAAAAAAACAAAAAAACAGCACTCAGCTTCTTTAACACAATTTTTACTTCATGATTCTCTTACATTCTGAGTGCCTGCCTGCTGTAGGGAGGGAGCACTCTACTTTTAATTGTTGGTCTCTTCGGCCTCTGAGGATTTTTGTGCTTCTAAGTTTAGTTGACTGAATAGATTATTTGTGACTTTGGACATTGGCTGACCCCAGTGGTTCTGGACCCCACGGGAAGGTATAATACATTCTTACTTTTGTGTCTTTGGTCACTCATTGCTCATCTGGTGTCTGAAATGTATAAAGCTGGTCTTCTTTTTTAAGATACTGTTAATCACGTTGGAAGTCCCCTAGTACTGGTTGATCGGTGAAACATTGCTTCATTTGAAATGTTTCTTTGCTCTCTTTCAGCTTCTTCCATTAAAAAACACAAGACTCAGGCATTATAGCCACCTGCATCTTTATGGGTTCAGCCACTGCAAGTATTTCCTGCATCCCAGATAAACCATGCAAACATTGGAAAGGTCAAAGTTATGGTACCTAGAGGTCTGGGCCTCAGCCCAGCTCAATTCTGGACCCGTGAAAGCAAAACAATGCCAGTAAACCTCAAACTCACCTACAAGTGCTTGTCTTACTAACACTGTCTGGATGCCTTCCTTCTCCACCTGCCTTTTTAGAATTATTCTCAGAATCCCCCTGCTTTAGCTGGAGTTGGTTTTTCATGTTCTCCCAAGGCAGGGGGTTCTAACACGGAACTATGTTCCTGTTTCAATCCCCCTGTTCTGCCAAGAAGCTGACCAGTGTTTGGAAGTGACTTCTCATCTGCCGCTTGCCAGATTTATCCGGCCAAGAGGAGTGTTAAATGAGGCCACAGACAGGATGCAAAGGGCCAGGCACCATCCCAGAGCCCTGCCGGCTGGAGAGAGTCAAGGCCCGCAATATTAATCAGTTCTACCCAGGCTACAGGAGAAGGCTCTGGAGAGATCTGCATGACTGATTGGAGGCTTATGTCTGCATTTAATTCCTGCACTGTTGCGGGGAGGCGGGGGGGGGGGGGGGGGGGGGGGCGTGCATTTTAGGAGGGCTTCTTGGAATTAGGGATGGACAGATGTTGGCAGTTGCTGGGGAGGATGGGATTCTGAGATCCCCACCCTAAGGTATTGTGTTGCTAAGGGGACATGTGCGGTCTCATACCTTTGTTTTCTAGGGGAAGCCCCAGGGGAGAGAGGATGCATTGCTCAGGGTCCCAGGGGGAGGTGCTAGCCGTCCCCTCGGGTGGCTGCAGTGATGGGGAGTTGCTATGAACTGGTCCATCCTGGGGTAGGGTGCAGTGATGGAATTCCTGCCTTTCAGAAAGAAACCCTAGTGCCTGTCTCTACCTGCCATGGATGCAACCTTTAGTTCCACGCCCTCTTCTTCACCACCTCCCTTCTTTGACCCGGTGGCATTCCTTCCTTGCAGAGTTAAATCAGCGTCCATAAATCTGCATGACTGTGTACTTCCGGCCTGGGGAGCTTTTTTTGTTTTGAATGGGCTGAGGACCATGGAAAATTGTATGTGGCAAGGGAGTTTAGCTTGTAATGAAGATGCTGTCTTACCAATATATAACATGCTTGTGGTGGGGGGAGTGGAAGAAGGAAAAAGCAGCACGCGGTTTGAATTGGTCTGGGTGGATGATTTCAGCAGCCCTCTTTTGTGCTGGTTGTGCTTCCTATAGGTTAGTACCGCATTATTCTTACTTGCCAGCTGTTCGTCTTCCTCCCGGCTCCAGACGTGTAATGCAAGATGCACTTGGCTTATTTTAGGGCCACTTAGGCAGCCGGAGGGCAGCTGATGATTGTGACTTCCCTCTTGTGTTGGGTGAGGTGATCAAGTGTTTTTTCCATTTAAGATCATGGAAAACGAGGCTTGTTGAGAGGACTAGCAAAAAGCTCCAGTTAAAATGAAGAGATTGAATTTGAGTTTTAATGGGAATTGGTCAATCCAGGCATAGCGTTCATGGAATCTGTGCGTTTTGTATTCACTGGGGGTAACCTGGTGGCATGGCCAGGATTGAAGTAATGTGCTAAAATGGCAATGTGATAGCTGTTCGTGTTAGTTGCATGTGAATTTTAATTAGAATATTTTTTCAAGTAAAATTGGGACAGAGGAGAATACAGCCAATAATCTGTAAGACCCAAGTGAAGTTACCATAATCATATGATTACTGTTCATTAGGTTGAGGAGGAGGTAGGTAGTGGGTATTTTTTTGGAGCAGCAGGTATTATCATGGTATAGTATAGGTTGTGACATTCCTAACAAGAGGTGTTCCAGGTGTCGCAGACAGTGTAACCATGTGACTTCCCTAATACAGAGCCTTCAACATTCTTCAACATTATTCTTGTTTACAGTGTTCACATCTAGAGAGAATTTCTGTCTATCTCTCAGGAAGATAAATATAAGGGTAGTTATTACTGAAATTGATCTTCAGGAGTAGAATTGGAAACAACTTAAATATCCATAAACGAGTTGGATATATAGAGAATGGTGTATTTAAACCAGCAGTGTGCCAGAATTTAAGGAGTAAACTGTGGTTATGTAAATCAACATAGATCTCAAGAACATAATTTTTGAATGATGAGAATGGTTTAATTCATATTTAAAAATCATACCTACAAAGAGCTCTCTATATTTCTGTAGGGGTGTGTGCATGTGTGTATATAAAACATATTGGAAAAACACACAAATAGGAAGATAGAATGGGAATAGTTTTACTTATGAGGTTTTATTTCTACTTATTAAAAAACAAACAAACCCTGAACCAAATGTGACAAAGTGTTGTCATTTCTGAGTGGTGGATATACTCTTTTACCTTTCTTTGTACTTGACTCTGTTTTAAAAGCTATTCTCAGTTTTCAAAAAATCTATGCCCATTCAAAAGTCATAAAATATTGAGCAATATAGAGAAAAAAATCTTATGATCTCCTATAAAAGTACATAACCTTATGCGTTTTTGACTAGTGATTGCTCTTTGAAGGGATTTCTTCTAAGGAATGGCTCAGTCTATGTGCAAAAATCAAGCTGCCTGGACTAGGCGGCCGCATGGGATTGAGTGAATCATGGCACATCCATCATCTAAAACATCCTGAAGCATTATGTGATATTTATCTTCTTAGAATTGATCTCATGTTTATGAATCTGAACCTTTTATACTGTGACATTCCTCTAGTGGTTGTCCTTTACCCATCATTTCTTTTTAGGTCTTTTCCCTAACTTCACTGGTTATCTCTACCTAGTTTGGAAATAAAGTGACTTTTGTTCTAAGCATTGGCATATCCTTGATTCTAACTTAGTCATTGATTCACTAGTGACCTTGGGGAAAATACTTGAGTAAGGTACCATTCATGGAGCCCTAAGCCCTGGATGGGGAGGGCCAGTGGAGTATAAGGCAGGCATTAGCCCAATTCCCACAGAGGCCTTGGTCTGCCTGCCTCTGTTCTGGTTTCCTAATCAATGAAATGAAACTATAAATACCTGCCTCATTTCCCACAGGTGACTTAGGGAGCATCCATCTTTCCCTCAAGTTTTCGCTCCAGTAAAAGTAGTCCATCTCTGGTTCCCCGAACACATTACTCAGTGTGCTAAGGTAGCACCTTTGTATATACTGTGTTCTCCTTCTGGAATGCTTTTTTCATGCTCTCCCCTCTTCCCTACCCCCACTGGGAAAGCTGTTCCCCCTCAAAACCTTGCTGGGACATCATCTCATTTGGGAAGTCGTGCCATCTCTTGATCTAAGATGTGATTTGTTATTGAACCTCACCTTAAGGGACAGGTGACCCTTGACCAGCGTTCGAGGAACTGTGGATTAACTCATTTGTGTTACATTTGTTTTTGTTTTTTAGATAAAGATGGTATGTATTGTAAATGTATCTTCCTTATGATTTTCTTAACATTTTCTTCAGCTGAATTGAAGACACTTGGCAAAGTATGCAGGGGGCTAAGCATAGGAAAAGTGGTATCATTGAACGTATCTGAATGTGTGGTGTTTTGAATCCCTGGGTGCGTCCAGGTGGTGTTGGACAATAGAATTCAGTCTTTCCATATTAGTGGTGTTGGTTACAACATGGCACACACATTCCTCCTGGTGAATATATATTCCTATTGAGCTGTTCAGGTACCTAAAGTTAGGGGGTTTTAATCGTGCTTCTCTGGGCTACACCCAGCTCCTACTGCTGCATTGTAAAGGTGATTATTTCCACTGTATTTTCAACAACAAATGTGTACTGGGCTTCTGCTTGAGGCCCTGGATCCTGTGGGGGGTGGGAATGCCATCTCAGAAGTCAGTCTTATGGCAGAGGTAGATGATGTCAGTAAGTCTCTGTGTGAAGCTGAACATCAAATGGTGCACTAGTTGATTTTCTCTGTGACGGCTTATAAAGTTCTCTGCCCTGCCAGAATAATCCCTTGATTCCCAGGAGTGATGTCGATCATTCTGTGTGACAGGAAAAATAAACTAAAAACAGCTAAATGACTTTTAAGTGCTTTTTTCCATTTTTCCTAGCATGACTGGCTAATGGGGGAAAAATTGGTGTCAAAGGCATGAAATTAATAGATGCCATTTGTGCCAACTCATTCCTTTATAGATAAGGAGCGAGAGACCTAGTGAGAATGAGTTACCAGGAGGTTGCTGCTTAAAATCATTTTCCAGCTCACGTTAACAGTGGTTTTCACATTATTTGATTTTCTGTTTAATCTATCTGAAAGGCAGTGAAAGAGAGAGGGAGGGGGGCGAAGCATCAATTTTGGTGTCAAAGATCTGGGCTCCAGTCCCAGTCCAACCACTTACTAGCTGTGTGGTTTTGGGCAAGTTTGTTCTCTGGGCCGCATTGTCCTTCTCTGCAAAATGGGAATAAAAATACCAACTTTGTCCTTTGAAGGAAATGTAGATAAGGCACCAGGGTCCAGCACACTGTCCACATCAAATTAATCACAGTTCCTATTCATGAAGCTCGGTCATTAACAGAGCTTACTCATTTGCTTGGTTGGTGGCAAAGGGAGGGTTTTAGGTTTGTCATGAGTCACTGTTTGGAACCGCTACCTTTGGAAAATTTTCTGTAAGTCCCAGATTTCAAACCAGTTTCCAGAACTTCCAGATATTACATGTAGATTAATGAATAAAAACCACCCCAAGATGCTCTTTGAGTATTAATAAAACCCATCATTGAAAACTATAAAAGGATGGAGTTAAAGGCATGGAGAAGAGGGCTAATATTTTATGTAGGCATTCAACAAATTAACATCATGGGAAGAAAAAATGTTTTTGTGTAAACGAATTTTAGCCACAGACCAATTTTGCAGCAAGAGCCACTATTTTTTCTTAACGAACCCCACACATTCTGACCTGATCGTTTGGTTTTGTGGCATCACAGGCCCAGCCGGCTGCAGTTGTCCTTGGGATTTGTCTTTCTGGGTCACAGTCACTGATTTGAGAAAAACTTGGCATCTCTATCTCCATCTGGTTATTGGTGTGGACATGGGAAGCGTGGGGTTTGGAAATGCAAGCCATGTTTCCTTTGATGGTGACGTAAATGCTTTCAGAGCCTAGGCTCATGGCCCCCAAACTTTTTGGGTCACATCTGTACTTGGCTTTCCCCCTGAGCCCTCTGCTTTGGCCAGCCCCTTCTGCATGCCAGGACATTTGGATGTGCATCATCCTAAAGGGCCTTGTGGATGGCTGCTGAGGCAATGTGTGGGTCCCCTACTCAAATCCAGTTTTCCTCTGCAGGGGAGGATTCCAGTTCAGTAGACTCACAGCCCAGAGGGACAGGCTGCTCTGTTCACAAGCCCTCAGATGAGGCTGCAGAAATATGACAGGAATCCAAGCAATGTCTGTGCCTTCACACAGAAGACTGCAGGACTTTCTGCTTCACTGTGGCCTGGGATGGAAACTGCTATCTAGTGATTTCTGATGTCAGGTTTCTAGTCATGTTGGGTTGATAAGCAGTAGTACATTTCACATCCTATTTCTGAGTAATACCAGGAGATTATATCAGCTCATAGTCCTACCAGCCAGGAATGGTCTTTTTTTTATTTTTATTTTTTGACCTAACAGTTTTTAATTAGAGCAAAATATATATACCGTAAAATGTACTATGTTAACCATTTTTAAGCATATAGCTCAGCAGTGTTAATTATATTCATATTGTGGGCAACCAGTTGCCAGAACTTTTTCATCTTATAAAACAAATTATATTTCATTTGCATTTTTAAATGATTGAAAAGTAAGAAGGGTAGTATTTCATGACATGTGAAAATGACATGAAATTTACATCTCAGTGCCATCAATAAAGTTTTATTAGAACACACCCAAGCCCATTGTTGACATGTTCATGGCAGCTTCTCATGCTGCAGCAATAGAGCTGAGTGGTTACAATGAGACCATGTGGATTGTGGACCATAATATAGGTACTGTCTGGCTCTTTACAAGAAATGTTTGCCAACCCCAAAGCAAGTCTAGTTGACACAGGTTC
The DNA here is from genome assembly GCF_011100685.1 of Canis lupus familiaris. Classification (NCBI taxonomy): domain Eukaryota; kingdom Metazoa; phylum Chordata; class Mammalia; order Carnivora; family Canidae; genus Canis; species Canis lupus. The sequence goes on from NC_049243.1 coordinate 48,564,943, forward strand.
TGCTTACCCCTCCTCAGAATTGATTTAAGGGACCCTGTGTATAGCATTATTGTGGATCCATAGCATCTAATAAATTTTGCTAGTTTATTGGCTTTGTTGTAATATTAAAATTATGGTAACATATGCTGTCCTAACTTTGTCTGAATCAACCCCATAGAAGTGAATGTTCTTCACTTGGAATTATTTTTCTTTTTAAATTAATTAATCTATTGGAGAGAGAGGGGGGTGGGGAAGGGGCAGAGGGAGAGAGAGAGTAAATCTCCAGCTGACTCCCTGCTGAACGAGGAGCCCTAACATGGGGCTCAATCCCGGGACCCTGAGATCATGACCTTAGCCTAAATCAAGAGTCTGATGCTCAACTGATTGAACCACCCAAGCGCCCTCTCACTTGCAGTTCTTAATGATGATCTTTGCAGGTGAATATATTGAGCTACTTTTTGTTTTTACTCTTTAATTAACTGGTGAACAGGGACATAGTTACATGGGTAACCCAGATGTAAACAATAAAGTCCTAATGGAGTCTTTCAATATAAGAGGAAAATAAGCTTGAATTTAAAAGCCACCAGCACTTACAAAGTTCGATGTTGCCCTGGGTACCCCCTCAAGAAGATTCCAGTTGTTCTTGTCTGTCAAGCCGAGCATTGCCTGGGTCATCTTCACAGCTTCAGCTCCAGCATACATGGAGCAGATACCCATCTCTGCTCTTAGTGGTTGAGGTTCAAAAGGGATTTGTCTCGGAAGTCTAGGAGAGTCAGGACTGGGATTCAAATCAAGAGTCCAAAGGCTCAGATACAGGTGTTCTCCTCCAGAAAGAATTCTACTTTTGTAAAACCATGATGAATGGAGACACATGTGTGTCACTTATATACTCTTGGGGATCACGCTCTTTCCTTCTCTGGAGACTGTTACCATTGTCTTGATTTGGGTGATGTGCATCTTTTCCTCTTGGTTGTCACAGCTCCTTCAGTTACTCTTCTTTCTCTTACCCATTTTTCTCCTGTTTCCAGCTTCTGTGTAATTCAAACAAATCTCATTTCTGTCCTTGCACTTCAAGAGGTGGAGGTTGTTTTAAGCCCTTTTGAGCTTAGATAATTCATAGTCCTTTAGGGGCATTGCTGTCGTCTTCTCTCACAACAGGCTTACACTACCTCTGGTTAGAGACCTGGCTGTGCATGAGGGCTCTTCCTGTATTTGCTTAAACTATTTGTGTGAATACATAGGGAATCCAATTAGATTTTCCTATAAGAATTAAAAACCTACAGGGGCTCCTGGGTGGCTCAGTCAGTTGAGTGTCTGCCATCAGCTCAGGTCATGAACTTAGGGTCCTGGGATCAAGCCCATGGTTGGGCTCCCTGCTTGGAGGAGAGTTTGCTTCTCCCACTCCCTCTGTTGCTACCTCTGCTTGTGCTTTTTTTTCTCTGTCAAATAAATCTAAAAAAAAACAAAAAAACAAAAAAAAAAAACCAACTACCCTACAGAAACATGACCCTTATATACCCATTCCTTTTATTCAGCAATTAATGTTTGCCTGAATTCCATCTATCCATTTTCCATCATACCTATTTGTTGAACCTTTTATTTATTTTTAAAAAGGTTTTACATATTTATTTTAGGGGGAGGACAGCAGGGGGAGGGGCAGAGAGAAAGAATCTCATGCCAACTCCACACTGAGTGCACAGCCTGATATGGGGCTCGATTCCACAACCATGAGATCATGACCTGAGCTGAAACCGAGTTGGATATTCAACCAACTGAACCACCCAGGCTCCCCTGTTGAACCATTGACATCTTTCACTCTTCTTTTATTTATTTTTTCACTCTTCTTTTAAAATAAACTTTTAATTGAGGCATATAACATACATGCAAAAAACCTCACAAAAGACGAGTGTACAGCTGACAAGTTTTCACAAAGCTTTAGTTAGCTCTTCAATACTCTAGAGTGCATCTCCAAAAAGTAAGAATATTTCTGCAACTAACATACCATGAAATCCAATTTTAATGTTAAATTCTTGGGACAATTCTTGGGACAAATTCCTCCCTCAGAGGCAGGAATCTTGTCCTTCTCATGGGCCAATGTGATGTGTCCAGTGACTGCTTGATTCTTTGCCTTGTTGCTGTTTGTTAAGGGAATAGTCAGGAGAAAATTTAGCTAACAGTTTTTTTTTTTCACCTTGGTTATTTGGAACATAGTGACTAGGTGGAGGGTTTGTTAAGAATCTGGTTTTAGGTAAGAATAAAAACCAGTGGTTATTTAAGACTTTTAACCACCAAGTCCAGCCATACTGCATCCAGTGGAGAAGCTTTGAGAACAGGTGATTTTAATCCTTACTCGTAGGTAAACTTAGAGTCAGTGTTCAATAGTAGATTTCACATTTGACCAGTAGGAAGACGTGTAATAAACCATCATTACCCCTTCCCGATTGGTCAGGGTCTATCACAGTTCTCTGTGGAGACTGAGCTGTTAGTGTATCTTCAATAACACATGGCCAATAAATCTGGCAAAATGTGTTTTGTTCTTTTTTTAATTTTTTAATTTAAAAATTTTTTTTAAATTGGAGTTCAATTTGCCAACATTATAGCATAACATCCAGTGCTCTTATTTTCAAAAGCTCTTGAGGGCTGTCCTAAATTCTTTATGTGGGCAATACTAGGTGGCACATCTGGTTTTAAATGTGTGTGTCCACGGGCTTGGTTGGGTCTTGATTTTTAAACTATTAGTAATTTATAAAGTCTCAGTATGTTTTTCTTGGAAAAATCCATTTTGTTAAATGTTCACTCCTCTCCTAGATATGTTGGGCAGTGCGTGGGATCTTGAGAGTTCCTCTGTGATTAACAGCTGTAGAGATGTGAAACTGATGAGTTCACAGATACCAGCTTCGTAATGGCCTAACTAAGCCTACTGGGGAATCTTAAAATTCAACCGAGTAAATTTGAAGATGTAATTGGCTTTATTTAATCGATTCATGAATCGGGCAGCATCCCATCGAGCACGTAGAGGGATGCTCCAAGGAGTCATGCAAAACAGGTTTTTGCAGGAAGGAAGATGGGTCAAGGCAGTTACTAGCAAAAGAAAAGGATTGTTCTAGGCAAGATCACCTTCCTTTTGTGGGAAGTGGGGGGAGGGGGGGCGTCTAATTGCCTCGGTTAACTCCTCTTTTTTTAGGGGACAGAGAGGGCCCGCGTGACAGATTATCTCTTTGGTGTTGACCAGAAAATTTCAAATTGACTGGCTTAAAATTCTGTTTCTGGAGAGGTTGAAACTGCAATTAAGACTGGGTTTGCTGCCCTGGGGGCAAGTGTCTCCACCTTGGGCCTATGGGTTTCTTAACAGTAAGGAGAAAATGTGAATATTGTCATGGTTTATATCTGTTATGTAGCCAACTTTCTTATGTGATGAGAGCAGTTTTCTTAGTCTGAGAATTGAGGTGGCTCAGAAGCTGAAACTGAGTGTGCGTGTGTTAATTTTTCTTTTTCTTCCTTTTTTTAAATTTAGTGAATCACTCCTTTGAGACTGTGTGTAGTGATAGTGTGAGGACCCAGCCAAGCGGTGGCCCGAGATTGGAAGGCCAATGTACGAATCCAGAAAGCTACTCTCTTCACATAATTATGATCCATAATTTCCCCCAGGGTTTCACTCTGTTGTCCTTTGAATCCAAAAGCATGAAGTAGGAAAAGGCAGATCACGGTTGTTGGAGCTCGCTCTCTCTGAATATTAGTACATACTTGTGTTGGCATCACAGTTTCACAGGTCAGGATGACAGAAGAGTTGAAACCAGCCTTCTTACAATTACTCAAGGAAGTGGAGGACCTACCTACTTCTTTCGTTCATAAATATTTGAGAGTCAGCTGTGGTTTAGATGCAGGACTGGTTGTTAGGGACACAATGCTTTACAAAATAGGCCTGGCATCTGTACTCATGGAACCGAGTTTGGAAGAATTTTCAGACATTCTCCAAACAGTAACACCAGTGACTAAAGTTTTGCAAATACAGGTAGAGAGCAAGGAGGGAAGCATTTGGTGGCATTTGCCAGAGGCTCCCTTAGTGTTGACAAGCCGATCTCCTGGACACTTGCCTCACTGCTGAGTCTAGCTTGTCTTACACCAATGAAATATATTATTTTAAAAGTACCACAGATACCACTCTTTGCACGCCCGCGAAAAGCCCAACAGTTACAGAGAATAGTTGAAGCTAAAAGAGAAGAGGAAATTTTCACTTGGGGGACCAAGTGAAATACAGTCTTCGTTTTTCTTCTCACTTCCTGTCTTGACCTTTGTGTTTGGGAGCCTAAGCGATCTTTGTTTAAGTGCTCAGGGGCCCCATATTAAAGTGTGAAGAGGGGGGAAGAAGAGCACTTAGTAGGTTGCACTTTTGCCAGCTGTCTAACTGGGAGGAGCTGCTTGGAGCATCTTGTCCAAGAGTTGGGGTTGGGGTTCAGAGTCCCGGGTGCTGGCCTGGATTAAGGGTGTCTCTGTGGGGCAGTGAGAAGCCACAATTGCTACTCTTGCATTTGAGCTCATATCAGCTCACATTTCAGAGATAATTAGTGATAATTACTGAGCACAGACTGGAGCCATGAGAGCAGAAAGAAGCCAGGGGCTGGGCCGTGAGAAGGTACCAGAAAGAAGTACTTCGAGTTTTGCGTAGGGCCAGAGGAACCACTGCCACGCTCTTGTGAGCTGTGCAAGGACCAGGACTCCCGGCTTCCTGCCCTCAAGTGGTGTCTGGCCCCAGAGGCGTTCAAGAAGTTTTGTTTGTTAGCGTTGAATAGAATCCTCAGGTTGTGTGTAGGGAAATAGAAAGTCAGAGACCACACAAACGAAGCTTTGTGAAGTCGGATGGTTCTGACTTCCAGGGGAGGAATTCAAGGTTAAACTGCGGAGGGACCAGTAGAGCCGGGATTTGAACCTCCCTTGTCTCCTGGTAAAGCCCATCTTCTCTCTACTACAAAAGGAAATGCTGTAGCTGGTGAAAGATTTGAGCTGCTTTATAATCAGCCTTTGTTTAAAAAGTGGCAAAACCTAGAGTTTTGCGTGGTCAAGGATTAAAAACATAAAGAAGAAAAGGAGTTTGCTAAGTGTGGCTGCTAACCTTGGCCTCCCCCAGGGAGCCATGCCCTCAGTGTGAACACCATCTCCACTAATATATGCATGGATTTGCTGCTTTGTCAGGGATTTTTTTTTTTTTCCCCTCCTCACACTTTATTCAGATGGCATCCTCTGTTAAGCTTGGTTATTTTGTCAGGGTGATCTCTGGAGGGAAAAAATGTGAAAGGCTGAAAAATGATTTAAAAAAAAGGCACAAGATACCCCCAAGATACTCAGATTCCCTGGAGCTTTTGGTGTGCACACCAGCATGCTGGCTTTGAAAGATGCAGTGCTGGCTGGTCAGGTTCTCTTTGAAATGGGGAGCTTTATGGGTTCTTAACTGACCTTGGGTTTCCCTGTCCTGATCAGCAGAGACTGAGTGAGAGAGCAAGGGGCCAGTCCTTATTCATTCACTACCTATAGGAGATGAGCTTGTCTGAAAATCTTTGCTTCGTTTTAGATTATATTTTCATAGAAGTGTATCTTTTTAAGATTTTGTTTCTCTCTCCCTTCCTCCCTTCTCCCTTGGCCATTTCTTCATAAAATCAGAGGGGCTGGGGGATCCCTGGGTGGCTCAGCGGTTTAGTGTCTGCCTTCGGCCCAGAACGTGATCCTGGAGTCCTGGGATCGAGTCCCATGTCAGGCTCCCTGCATGGAGCCTGCTTCTCCCTCTGCCTGTGTCTCTGCCTCTCTCTCTCTCTGTCTCTCATGAATAAATAAATAAAATCTTTGAAAATAAGAAATCAGAGGGGCCTGGATGATCCCATGGAGAGGATTTCAGTTAAGCATGAAAATACTAGCAAAATTATTACTAATCCGCTCCTACATTGGTCTTGACCATTCAGAATCTTCTGTGTCAAAATAAAGGTACTAGTACCATTCACATAAGTAAAAACCTCCTTAAAAATGTTAGGATTGGGCGATCCCTGGGTGGCGCAGCGGTTTGGCGCCTGCCTTTGGCCCAGGGCGCGATCCTGGAGACCTGGGATCGAATCCCACATCGGGCTCCCAGTGCATGAAGCCTGCTTCTCCCTATCCTATGTCTCTGCCTCTCTCTCTCTCTCTCTCTCTCTCTATCATAAATAAAAAAAAAAAAAAAAAAAGTTAGGATTGGGACGCCTGGGTGGCTCAGCAGTTGGGTGTCTGCTTTCAGCTCAGGGCATGATCCCAGGGGCTGGGATGGAGGACTGTATTGGGCTCCTTGTGGGGAGCCTGCCTCTCCCTCTCCCTCTGCCTGTGTCTTTGTCTCTGTCTCTCTCTCATATGAATAAATAAATGAAATCTTTAAAAAAAATGTTAGGATTTTGGGGCACCTGGCTGGCTCAGTCAGTAGAGCATCTGACTCCTGATCTCAGGCCCATGAATTCAAGCCCCACATTGGGCATAGAGCTTACTTTAAAACAGAAAAAGTTAGGATTTTAACTGCACATCAAATAAATATGAGCAGTCATTTCTCTTTTGAGGTTTTAACTCAGGTCAAATAATAGATACTTGGCTAATTGGTTTCCAAGTAACATGATTTTTTTTTTTTTAAGATTTTATTTGTTTATGAGAGACACAGAGGCAAGGACATAGGCAGAGGGAGAAGCAGGCTTCCTGTAGTAGGGGGCCTGATGCAAGACTCCATCCCAGGACCCTGGGATCATGACCTGAACCAAAGGCAGAAGACATCCAACCACTGAGCCACCCAGGCACTCCGAAACGTGATTTTATTATAAAGTAAACTTCAGCCACATGCAACTGTATTCATCTTGCTGTGCTGGGGCTGGGTTGGTGAATTCACTCGTGATGCACAGCTGCATTCAACTGGCAAATCTCTCTCTAAACTCTCCGGCAGTGAGGGATCAGAAGGGGTGGTTCCTTTTAATTTCCTACATGTGGTTCTCTAGTAAGTTAATGCCTTAACTTTGTCTCTCCTGCCACAGAATTTTATAAACACTAGCAAGTGAACTCGGGTTCTTGTCATTCTAAAGTAGACTTAACACACTGGGTTATTCATGCATGAAATAAATGGTGTCTGGGATGTGCTGCCCCATAAAATGGATGTGTGTGAGTGTCGTTAGGGATATCAATGAAATAGGACTGGCCACGAGTGATTATTGTGGAGGTTGGCGATAATTTGGTATGTTTTAAAAATAATCAACAACAAAAATAATGGCTTTAATTGGTTCCCTCAGGCAAAAATGTAGCAAGTTTCTAGGAAGGAAAAATGCTGGTCTAAGGAGAGTAATTTGTAACATTTTTGCATTTGGAAAGGAAATCCCCCTCCACCCCGCACCCTTCTTGTATCTGCAAAAGATTGAGCTAAACTATCATGATTGTTAGTTCATATAAAATGTGAGTGGTTGCCTTTGGTGGCTGGTCACTTTGGCCTGAGGAGAGAATAAAGCTTTTGCCTGATGACTGGCTAATGTCTAACCCCCCACCCGCTCCGTCACTTTCTGGGTTGGAGCAGTGAGTTGCATAATGTTTAAACATCCTGGAGAAACAGAAAACACTCTTCCAGGCATGCATTTATTAATGCATTTGAAAAGTGTTTTCATGGAGAAGCTGCAAAAGGTACCATCTGTATGTAAAATGACAGAGGTGGGGGGACAGGATGGATGTAACGCTCAAAGTCAGCTTCCTTCTTCCAAGGCCTCGAGGCAGATGGAGTTGCCCTTTGAGGGTGACAGCTCCCTGTAACGTTCTGAGCCCGTACAGGATGGCAGGTCTGGCCAGCGCTGATGGCTCCATGCCTGTCACCAGTGTCGTTAAGCATAATTGGAGGCCAGATCTCTGTGTTCAGCCTTTCCTTTATTAATGTAGTTGATGGAATGAGCACCCAAAATGCCAAGGACGAGATCAGCTTCTAGATTATTGGATGTTTCAGAGTCTCAGAAAAAGACATTTGGAAGCATCAGAGCCTGCAGATTTTGCCTGGGGTGTCCAGGATTTATAAGCAGCGTTGTAGAACAAGACTTCCTCCTTGGACACCGTGTTCCCCTCTGCCTGTTTTATAGAGCTGTTGATTCACCTACTAGAGCATCATAGTGAGTGAGGAAAAGCAGGCGATGGGATGAGATGGCAGCCTTGATTACGAAAGCTATGTGAAGATACTGTACCAGTAAACCAAACACAACACCTAAACACATTTATAAATGATCGCGTTAGGGTCTAGGGTCTAGGGAGCAGAGCTAACGTTTCTTCTTGTTGCACATTGCCTTTAATGTTATTATGTTGTTTTTACGGTTGGATTTTGGTTTACAGAAGAACTAAAATAAATCAGTTCCAGGACTCAGAATCCCAAGACAGAATTTCCCAATCAGAGCGTGGTGGCTTAAGGAATGGTTGGACTCCATGATGTAACTGGACAGGATTTAGCAAACCCCCATTCCTTTCCCGAGACCTGAGTGAGGACACCCCTCACATCCTGTGTGAGGGGGAGGAATGGGTTCCCGCAACTGCCCCACCGCTGGCATGGGTGCATTTCCAGCTTGCGGGATGGGGTGGGGAGAAGGAGACGTGGGAAGAAGGGGGCAGCCCCCACTTGCTGTTTACATGAAGGTTATTTTGCTATTTGGTTCTTAGTTTTAAGATTTTCTGATAATTTGTTTTGCTGGCAAAAGCTCCTTGATAATAGAAGAGGCTCAACATTATAAGTATTTATTGTGTTCAAACTGATTTGTCAGGTCAGGATATAGTTTCAGACTGTATCTGAGCTCTTGGATTTCCTCTAGAAAGAAACATTTAAATTCACTCATCAGGGGTTCCTCTGTGGCCTAGTTGGTTGAGCTTCTGACTCTTGGTTTTAGCTTAGGTCATGACCTCAGGGGCCTGGGATCGAGATCCATGTAGGGCTCGTGCTCAGCACGGAGTCTGCTTCAGATCCTCTCTCCCTCTGCCCCTCCCCCCATGCATTTATGCTCGCTCTCTCTCTCTCTCTCTCTCAAATCTAAAAAAAAAAAAAATTAAATTCACTCATTTATAGAAAGATTATCCATAACCACATAAATTGCTCCCATTTGTTCAAGCAATTTTTGAGTGCTGATTCCTGGGCTTATACTGTGGGGCGGGGGTGGGTACTGGCAGTTAAGGGAAGACCTGCTGTGAGCACCTCCTGGGTGCACCTTTGGGATGAAACTTGAGACAGATGTAGTGGATTTAGTCTGATCTCCTGGGGCTTATATTTTGGGTACATGACTGCTATTTGAATATCCCAAGAAATAAGGCATCGGTTTCATTTAGCGCAAAGGTTCTCAATTGTGGCTGCCTTCTAGAATCACCTAGGAATCTTATGAAACACACATGCCTCAGTTCTAGTGGAAATTCTAATTCGGTAGGTTGGAGAGGGCCTGGACAATAGTATTTTTCTAAAGAGCCTTCCAAGTGATTCTAGCCTACAGTCAGGGTTAAATCCAGTGCCTTGGTGGATAATAGGATGCTTTAAATTGAGCTTAAGGAAAATATTGTGAATATTAAAAAGGATTGTGTTTTCTCCCGTGAGTCCCCTAAGGACATCTTAATTGTGAGCATAGAGACTATGGAAAAGGTTGGTTTAGGGGTGTCTGGGTGGTTTAGTCAGTTAATCGTCCAACTCTTTGTTTTCAGCTCAAGTTATGGTCTAGCAGTCCTGGGATCGAGCCCTACATTGTGCTTAGCATAGAGTCTGCTCATGATTCTCTCTCTCTCTCCCTCTGCTCTTCCCCCTGCTTATGCTATGTTGCTCTCTCTCAAATAAAATCGTTTAAAAAAAAATGGTTGGTCTAATTCATAATAGTTCTTTCCAACTGTCTTCATATTAGTGACTTCATGGGAGCCCTTAAAAAAATATATAAGCCCTTGCCCTACTATCTATCCCCCATGCATTTTGATGGGCATGGCCTGGGCCTGGGACTGGTCACTGGTGTGTGTGCACATGTGCACATGTGAGCGCTTCCCCAAGGATCCAGAGCTTTATTCCAACACTGTCCTTACCCTCCCTACGCTGGTATTTGAACATTGAACTTTCACTTGTTGGCATAACTACTAATATTTATCAGTAAACTTGTATAGAAGGCCCACAGGATCAGTTCCTAAATGCTCCTTTCAGCAGTTCATTGATTATGGTTTTCTGCCCTTGGTTTCCTGGAAAATGTCATAAATTTAAAAACATGAAATATGAAAAATACTGAAGCCTTTTTGACCCTACTCTGATGAGGCTGCAATGTTTTTCTTACTATTTTCATATTATTTATCCACACTGACAGCATAATAAATAAATATTAAGTTTATATACATACAATAGAAAAATATTCTAACAAACCGTGCCAACACTTGAAATTTATCGTTTCAATTATAGCTCTTTGACTATTTTATGTATTCAAGAGAATGTCAAAATAGTGTTTTTGTTTTCCACATTGATCCTCTTCCCTGAGCGCTTTACCTTTTTTATTGTTCTTGTTTTTTTAAAAATAAACTCTAGGCTCAACATTTGGCTTGAACTCAAGACCCTGTGATCCAGAGTCGCAGGCTCTACTGAGCTAAGCCAGCCAGGTGCCCCTCTTCACTGAGAACTTTAATCTATGATGAAGTGAATTTCTACCTTTTCGTTAATAAAAAATTTCTTCACCTCTTGCATATGCTACTTGAAGCAAATTCCACACAGTTCTATCCTAAACCTCTGTGATAAAGGAAATGTTTGGTGTCTGTCACTTGTGGTAGCCACTTAGAATGTAGTTCTTGGATCTGAGGAACTGAATTTTTTTTTTTAAGGTCTTATTTATTCATTTGTGAGAGACACACAGAGGCAGAGAATATGTAGGCAGAGGGAGAAGCAGGCTCCCTGTGGGGAGCCCGATGCGGTACTCCATCCCAGGACCCTGGGATCATGACCCGAGCCAAAGGCAAACGCTCAACCACTGAGCCACCCAGGCACCCCAGGAACTGAATTTCTAATCTTACTTCATTTTAATTAAATCGCAAAAGGCCAATGTGGTTAGTAGCTACTCAGTAGACAGAGCAGGTCCGTGAAGCTTCTTCACAGCTTGAGAAGAGATTTGGCTGAGCTGGGAAGCAGGTGACAGATGTCCTGTGTTAGGGGCCTCTCTTCCCATGGGTGACATGAACCAACCCCTGCATTGGCTATAGCACTCATAGGGGTTTGGGTAGGAATGAATAATCTTAAGAAAGGTCACAGTCCAAAGGCTGTGACTCTGGGGGTAGAGCTAGGGTTCTTCTAGAAAATTCTTCATCTTGCCGTGCCCTATACTCTGCCCCCTATCTCACGCCTTACCCCCCATTCCTCAGATGCCTGCTCTAATGCCTGGAGTGCCTCTCTCAGGTATATTCTGGGCCTCTCCCTTTGCCCTGGCTCCTTTCCTACAGGATAGAACCACTGTCACATTAGTGTCCCCAATGCCCAGCCACACCCATCTCTCAGTCATCTTGCCTGAACTTCCTCTTCTGTCTCCTGTCCTACCCCCACTTCTGTTAATTTTAACCTAGACCACTGTCGATGGCTTTGCCAAGAAAACAGACTCCTCGCTATGTTTCAGGGGCTCTTAGGATCAGTTGTCCCTCAAGCTTCTCCTCTGCTCCCTCCCCCACCCTGGCCCCAGATCTACCACAGTGGGCACCCTAAATGGACTAACCTGCCATTTCCGGGGCCTTGGCGCACACGTGGCATGACCCCTGGATGCTCACTCCTTGTGTTGCTGAGATGCCTCTTATTGCAGGAAGTCCCCGATCCTTCAAGGGGGTCCGATGGCCTTCCTGCATGCCCCCAGTCCCTCTTGCACCGCTGTGTCTGTGTTCTCCGAGCAAAGCCGAGCAGTCCCCGGCGGGACATGGAGCATGCAGCCTGCACTCGGTGACTGTGTTTGGTGAATGAGCAAGAGAAACAAGTTAATTACCAAGCCTGGACCTCGGGTGCTTTCTGTTTATATATGGTTCCTTAAACCCCAGGTTTGATAAATTAGGGAATTTTTACAGAAAATCCATCTGGACTTTATTCCTCAAACTTGCTCATTCATTGCTCAATTTCACCAACTCCATACTTTTCTTTTTAGGAGAGCACACTATTCCTGCTTGGGTGCTATTGACCCACTCCTCATAGCCCGTTGTACTTTATTCATAGCCCAGAGATGGCTGGGGTCCCATAAAGAAAAGTAAAAATAGAGCTAACGAGTAGATTTCTAAAAGACTCCATGTAAACCGCCCTAAAATTTTTTGATAATTAATAAAAACAGAAGCAAGAGAACCTTTACATTTCTTGCTAATAGTTGATAATAAATCTTTTGTTTAGACAGGTTTCAGAGGAGCAACTATTGAGTGGCATCCATGGTCTAGGCATTACTGTTCTCTGTGTCATGCACTTGTGTGCCCTCCGACTTGTATTTCTGTGTTGCCCTACACACAATCCACACTCCTTGTCTCCCCACCTTCCTATAAAGAAGCACAAGAAAGTCCCTAAAAGCATCCCCCAAGTGCTTTAAGCACTAGCTAATCTCAGCAGGAAAAACAACATGGTGCTACCTGCAGACAGAAAGTTTGCTATGCGATCACCATGAAAGATGACAAGATTTTGGTGTTAGAAAACTTACGGCTGAGGCATCGCTAAGTTATTGATTAGCTATGCAGCTCTGATATTATTGCTAGAATTATCTACTAGAGTAAACCTAATTCTGGCAAATGGTAAATTAACTGGTTAATTTTATATTAATTGAAATTTGGACTTGAGGTGTTATTTGGAGACTGCTTCTGACCTCTTAAGCTTCCTTGTCACGTGGAAAATTTTAACGTAGCTAGGGATGCTGGGGAGCGTGGGGTGGGAAGAGAACCTCTGAATGCTTCGCTTGGCAGAAATCCTTTGCCAACAGCTATGTACTTTGCTCTTTGGTTCCTCACTCAGAGCATGATTAACTCAGTTAACCCACACAGGCTTAATTATTGCTCCTAGTACATGGAAAATTGGAAACTATAAACCAGGAGACTGGGCAACAGGCTATGAGAATTGATAGCTGATGTTCTGGCTTTGAGGGATGTTCAATAAAAAACTTAAAAAATTCAGTCCTCCTGTTTAAGAACCCAAGGAATTATAAATATACTTAGAAATGGCTTCTATCAAGAGGATTAAAAGAGATTTGATCTTAAAAGGGAAGTTCTAGAAAATTGTTGAGTGCTTTATTCTTTGACATTGCTGTAAATATAAGATGTCATTGTACCTACTATCTTAGGATATGCATTTCACTAAAATAATTATGGTGATAAGTACACCCGAGGTATTATGCATATTTCTCTGTAATGAGGAACTTTGTGTGCACTTGAGAGAATTTCTCTTTCAGTACTTTAAAAGGATCATTTTTGGCTTGATTAAACAGGATAATTCTACATAAATGCTGTAATCTGTGTATGTGCTTTGGTGGGGGGAAAAAGTGGCTTTCCTGTAATTTTACTTAGTTTGAAATTTTCATAAGGAAAATGAGGACATCTTTTTAATGAGGAGAAAACCAGAGAGAAGTTTGAGAGGAACCCATCAATGCAAAATGATATCAAGAAAGTCTAAAAGTAGATGGGGTTTTGACCTATCCTCAAGCTCTTCAGAACAGGATACAGTAAGCATTCTTTCTGGAAAATGTCACACCCGGTAGTGCCTAAGGAACCAACAGAGTGTACTGTGGTGGTAGTGGAATCACCCAGAAGACCTTGTAGCGAGGTAAGATGGTAGGACACTAGGCCACCAACCTGGGCAGAGTCCAAGTCATTTGGCATGAGAATAGCCAAGTCTGAGATTGGTCATGGGACTAAAGTTTTTTTTGGTGTTTTTTTTTTTTTTAATCTTAAAAAAAAGGGTTTTGAAAAACATTCTGGTTTCATCAGCTATTTTTCTAGGTATTCTTTGGGAAAATAAAAACTAAAGATTTGTGTTTTTAGATAATTGCTATAACCTTTAACTGAAAACTTGCTCAGTATTGTTTTTCTGTCTATCTCTGAAGATGAAGATTGATGAGTTAGCGACAAACTACCTCACACATGCATTTTTGCTGACTACAGCTGAGGCTGTTCGCTCTCCTTAATAATCCTAAAAACAAATCCTAACATTTTCAAGGTTAGCATTTTGTATTTGGATCAGCAGCTGACAAAAGTTAGGTTGTGTCCTTTTTTTCTTTTTTTTTAAAGATTTTATTTTATTTATTGATGAAAGACACAGAGGCAGAAACACAGGCAGAGGGAGAAGCAGGCTCCCTGCAGGGAGCCCGACGTGGGACCCCATTCCAGGACTCCAGGATCATGCCCTCGGCTGAAGGCAGGCGCTCAACCACTGAGCCACCCAGACATCGCATTGTGTCTTTTTTTTTTTCTTAAAGATTTTATTATTTATTTGAGAGACAAAGTGTGTGTGATCAAGAGAGCCCAAGCAGTGGGAAAGGAGAGAAGGAGAGGGAGAAGCAGGCTCCCCACAACTTGGGGCTCTATCCCAGAACCCTGGGATCATGTCCTGAGCCAAAGGCAGACCTTAACCTACTGAGCCACTCAGGCACCCTTAGGTTGTGTCTTCTAAGTATATGTTGTACAGTGTGGTAACTACCAGCCCCATGTGACTATTTACATTTAAATGCAATTGAACTAACTATTCCTTAATTGCCACATTTGGCTAGTGGCTGCCATATTTGACAGTGTAGATATGTCTAGAACATTCCTATCATTGAAGAAAACTGTTAGCACTTGGAATAACCACTGCCACTACCTCCCCTCTATGTACAAGTGTTTTTAAAAAGTCAGAGATGATACCTATATGATAATTTTTCCTATCTATGCCCTTCTCCAGCCCTGCCATTACCTCTTAGCACCTAGGCAGTGAAGCTCACTCCATGAGAAATGTTCACACCAACCTCAGAGCTAGAAATTGAGCCTCCCAAACCAGGTGGGTTAGCTGGCTCCTGCAGACACAAGGATACTTGGTAAAAATACTAATAACTCTTTACGATGTCAATAACTGGTTGACTGAACAGGACGATTGCCTTTAGTATTCTCCTAAGTGAGTGAGGGACTCCCCAGACTTTGCAGAATGACCAATCCCAGGTACTTAACTGGATTGCTGACTCCCTCCCTCCCTCCATGTCTTTTCCCGGTTATATTTGCAAGTGAAGTTTGGGCTCATAATGAGTTGAGAAAGTTAATTTTTAATATTCAGAGGCGCTCACATGCCTGAGGGTAATTTGAGAAAGCATGAGATTAAACCCAGGTGCAGGAATCTGTCTTTCATTGCCAGCCGCTGACAGTCGACTCCCCTTGAGCGAAGGCCTCACGTATCACTAATGCTCAGAAGTACTGGTCCCCTGTTGGACAGATGAGAACATTTCATTTCTAGAGCAGAGACGAGCTCCCCTGGACCTGAAAGCCACATTGGGGGTCTGTGTCCTGTCTTACGATCTGATTTCAGAATGAAAGCTTTTGAAAGCTGCTTCCATGTCACTACTTTTCTAAAATAGGCTAGTGTTAGTATTTTAGCACCTAAAATCATGCTAATGTTCTCATTGACATTACTCCATTCAATAGAGTGAGTAATCCAGATTGTGACTGTGTGCATTTCCCCTTATCAGACTTACCAAAGCCATTACTAATTCAGAAGGGAAGAAAATGCACCATGTATGCATTTTAAGTTTTCCTGAATTTGTTCTAATATGGAAGAGATTCTCCTCCTCCACCCCCCAAATCTGAAGATTCTCTTACTTGTCGGGAGTTAACAAAACTGGAACACAGCAGATCAATTTAGATTTCCTGGTCAT
Organism: Canis lupus familiaris; assembly: GCF_011100685.1. Taxonomy (NCBI): domain Eukaryota; kingdom Metazoa; phylum Chordata; class Mammalia; order Carnivora; family Canidae; genus Canis; species Canis lupus. The sequence continues at coordinate 48,580,776 of NC_049243.1, forward strand.
GAATCCCAGCCTCTTTTGATAGCTACGTTTCTCTTTCTGCTGGATCGGCTATTCATTTGATTTCATTGAGAATTTTCTGAGTGCTTTTTCTTCATCTCAAAGAGGCTCTGGGAAGATGCAGGGCTGCTTAGTGATGTCACTCGCAGTCTGAGCAAGCCAGGTGCGTGCTAGACATTAAAACACGCTCATTATCTTTCCTATAATTTGCTCCCTTGTTCTCGCAGAAACTCAAGACCTAAGTGGATCCTGGTTGTAATGAAAAGAATGATCATCAGTCCTTTTTACATCTGACGTCGGGATAATTTTGTTAGGCATATTTGTTCTCAACTGCTTTTTAAACCAAGAGCCGGCATTTAAACTGCAGTCTTCCTTTGTGGAGATAATCTAGTTCATGCTTCAGCTATTAGCAGTCCTCAGAGCTGAAAATGAAATGCTCAGAGCAAATAGCTCAGGAAGATCAGTTGTAGCTTTACGATCATTGTTGGTGGTATTAATAGTTAACTCAAAGGAAGTCGTGATGTGATACAAAACCAATCCAGTTTTCACAGCCTCTGGATTGAAGCCCCTCACTTGTGGCCTCGTGGTCCCATCAGTGGCCTTCTCATGGCCACCTGTGTTTATTTCTGGCCACATCTCTTTCTATGCATAAGCGGACTCCTGTATCATCTGACAGCTCCCCTTTGCTGCTCCTTAGATACCAGATTCTCCAAGCTCAGAATCTTATCCCTATCACCTCGTCCTTAGAGTTCTTAAAAATCACTGTCCTCACTGTCCCTTCTTAGCTTCCCAGACCACACCTGAGAGGTAGACTTAGAGGAATCCTGTGTCTGGCTGGTCTTTCCCCCTCCCTTAGGATGCCCCCTTTTAGCCTACTCACCCAAGCCCACTGACAGATGGGTTCAGTCAATCGTTCGTTCATTCGTTCGTTCATTCATTCATTCATTCATTCATTGTCTATTCAATACCTGCTCTGTCCCAGGCACTTTATTCAATAGTGGGAACCCGGTGAACAGGAGAAACTCAAACCTTGCCCTACTGGAGCTTAAGCTTTGTAGGAGAGGACTGACATTCAACCTCGTGAGAAGCATAATCAACAATGATGAGCATGATGCTAGCTACGTTTATGCATAGCTGAGCATGTCATTCCTCAGTGGTGTCCCTTCATTTTGGGAACAAGATCCAAACTCACTCCTTAACCTATTTTCAAGGCTCTTCAAGAATCAACTGGGACCTGCTGATAGGCTTACAGATGCCTCATGCTCCTCATGCTTCCTTGTCTTCGTGTCTATGCTGCTTTGGGAGTGCCCTGGTCCCTTGTTTCTTGGGCAAACTTCAGTATGGAGCTCAAGCACTGTCACTTCTTGTGATCCTTTCCTGATTCCTTATGTGTGCTATTTCTCTTTTGCATTCCCATAGCCTCTCTGTGCCCCATCACCGGCCATTTCACCTGTGTGGTTTTTATTATTTTCCTGTCTAATAGGTTCTGAGACCCTTGGACACAGAAATGATGTCTTCTACCATTTTGTCCTTAGACTGTAGCATGACCTAGGACATATGTATAACAGGTGCTTGGTAAATCTAGAGGTGAGAAGTGCCTGCGGATGGAAACACTGCTTAGGTGGAGGTAGTAACACCTGGTTTCCACAAGTGTGTCCGAGATCTGATGACTAAGGTTTCTTTATTCAGTGGGATATTGGCCTCCATGGCATTTAAATTTCCTGATTCTAAATTGTCACTGCTTGTTTTCTGTTACATAATTATTTATTTTTATCAAGTTCCCAGATGTCTTAATTGGGAATGTCATATGTTATGAATTCTATTTCTAGGTGCTGGAGGAGCTGCTCCCCTAAGTGCTACTTTTCTGATGATGAACAATTTGACTCGATGGAGTATTCTATTTTATAATTCGTTAATGTTTGTCATCCCATGTACTCAAATATTCAGTATCAGCTGACAGCCACCACTGGAATTGATTCCTTGGACCATTAGAACACACTTTCCTGCCATGTTAGTCCTATGCCAGTAATCGAGGGAGGTGCTTGAAGCTAGTGGCAGAGGGGAACCCCATGCTTGGCCTGATATCTGTATGTGTGGGCAAGTAAATCTAGTCCCTTCTTTCTTTCTCCAAAGAAAGAAGTGACTTTCATGTTACTTTGGCTCATGCAAAGTATTGAAATTAAATTAAGCCCAACAAAGGAAATTCTTTTTTTTTTTTTTTTTAACATAGGAAATTCTGAGAGGTTACCCGTAAAATGGAAAACTATCTCATCCCTACTGAGTACAAACCTTGTATGTTCTCTAGGGGTATGTACTTCATATCCAGGCACTTTCTTCGAGCTTTTATTGAGCTTTTACTGCACATGGGTCTTGTGTGAGGCACCGGGGACAACCTAAAATGAGCAAGATCCCAGCTCTCAAGTAAGTGACTGTCCAGATAAATAGATGCTGAGAGCACAGGGATTTTCATGGGGCTTTTGGCCCAGACCACGCTGTATGCTCTTTCTTCTGCAAAACTTTAGAGAAAGACCCACTGTCCTGGAGGCTAAGTCGTTTAGTTTAATCCTGAGAGGATAAGCAGATGCTCTTGCCAGGGCCTGGCATCTGGGACTGTCAACATCTATTACTGAAGGGACCCGATGAGATGGAATTAAAATGAGCCTGTGCAGAAAGAGCACAGGAACTGTCAATGAAATGCATACTTTTGTCCTGGAAATCAATGGGAAACACTTAGCTATCCTGTCAACTTTCTTTAAAAAGTAAGAACAACCATGTCCTGCATGATAGCCAGTGTGCCATGATGCCCACTCAACCAGAGGGTTACTGGGGCCAGGTCATCTGCCATCCGAAGCTCTGGTCTGCTCTGGCATCTTCATTCACTCAGCAGACATTGACTGGAGCCTCTGCAGTGTTTGAGGCTCTCCAAGCAAGGTCCTGGGTATGTGACAGGTGACCCTGAGGGACAAGTCTTCTGTCTCTGTGGGGTGTGGGGTATGTACAGCCTCCTGGGATGACTGAGTTTGGGAGGTGGCCTGGAGAAGCACACAGCTTACTTATTTGTGACAGAGGAGAAGGACAGTCAGTGTTTGCTGAATAAACGACTTTTTTTTAAAAGTAAGCTCGATATCAAACGTGGGTCTTGGACTCATGACCCCAAGATCAAGAGTCACATGCTCCATTCTGAGCCAGCCAGGTGCCCCATGTTGAATAAAGTTCTTGACACAGAAGTGAGGTATTTGTCACACACATACCTGCATACACATTTCATTTTCACTTCACCATAGAGCTCTCTGATACAGATGTATATGGTGGGCATTTCTGTTTTTTTTTTTTTTTTTTTTTAAGTGGGAGAGGGCAATCAAGGTTTTATTCCAAACCTTTTGGGGGATCCCCTCATTATATTACCACTGAGGGGGAGCTAGAGTCCCACCTCTGATCAGAGCAGCTCAGTGGGGCAGATGCAACCTCTCCTTAATGCAACACAAGGGAGTGCTGCAGAGAAAGAATTAGTGAGCAATTAAGTGAATCTGATTTTTAATCCAGAGTGGAATATGAAGAACTATATTGTCCTAAATTCATTTGCTCTATATAAATTAGGTTGTGATTTTTTATGGCCCATAACTTGAGTCTTTCTCATGATGTTTACATCACATGAATTTCATTTTGAGAGAATTCAGCTTTGTAAAAGACCAACCTAAATATTAAAAAAAAAAAACACAAAAAACCCACAGATAAATGGATTGAACACCTTCTATGTGGTAGATGGGCCCTGGGGATAGAGCAGTGAATCAAGTGGACACAGCCCTCATGCCCCCATGGAACTTACATTCCAGTAGAAAAAAATAGAACCAAATATATGCCAAGTGGTACTAAATGCAAAGCAGAAACACAAAAGAGTATGGGTGTGGCATATGTTTTGTGCTCCTATTTTATATAAATGTGTTAAGGAAGCTCTGATCATGTGATGGTTAGAGGCCAATGGGAAGTGAAGTAGCAAGTCTACATTTTGGGATGAACGTTGTTTCAGCAGGAGGGAGGAGGATGTGCAAAGGCCCTGAGGTGAGAGAGTATTTGATGTGTTTGAGAACGGCAGGGTAGCCATAGTAGCTGGAATAGAATGAGTGAGAGAGGAAATGAGTGAGGTGCCCAGAGAATTAACAAGGGGTCTGGTAGGCCAGAAGGAGGAGTTTAGATTTTATTCCAAGTGACATAATCTGACTCGGCCCCGTACAAGCACCATCCCTACTGCGGAGTTGAGTGGACTACAGTGGCTGGGTGAGGAGGCCACTACTGCTGTGGTCATCCCAGAAGCTGGTGGTGGCACTCAGCTTTGCATCCCCCAGATAGGTTTTGAAGACAGAGCTGATTGGATTTGGGGTGTGAGAGAAAAAGGAGTCACGGATGACTCAAGGGGGGCCGCCTGTGCAGCCAGCAAAGTGGAGTTGCTGGTTGTGAGAAGGGAAAGACCAGTGTGCGTGAGAACGACATGAGCCTCTGATTCTTCTCTCTTGTTTCTTTGTTCTATGCCAGAAGAATTTGGAATTTGGAAGGTCATACATCTCTGAAAGTTAGAAGTAAATCTTACGGTTGCCCAATTTTCGAGATTATGAGGGGTCGATGAAGTTGGCCTTAGCTGTCCGTCACCTAGAGGGTTCTGTGGTTGCGCTGTATGTCACACTTAGGGTGGCCCATGTGGGTGGATCCCAGGCTCGCAGAGTAACGGTCACGACGGGCAAGTTGCCCCCAGGGATGCTCTCCACGCCATTCAGAGGTTGCTTTGCGCTCAGCAGCATCCCGAGTCCCCATGCTGAGCAGCGTCCCTGGGCCTCCGACGGGCTGTGACCCATGCTCCCACCTCAAGGCGAGTCCCCTTTAACCACCATCTGCCTTCTCCTTCTGTGGGGGCGACTGTCCCTGATTCCAAGTCTCACCTGTTCAGTGCTAGGTGACCCTGCCACCACTCCCAGGATCTGCATGAACACCACCAGGGAGACACACTTTGGCCCAATTATGTGGCAGCATTTGCTCGGAGAAGGATCGTCTCCCAAGGCCTGGAGACAAAGCCTTGTTTGAGGAGAGCTGTTGGTTGGGGGTGGTGAACAATAGCGTCTGTGTTCTGGATGAGAACCTCTGGAGGGAGAGCAAACAAACTTGGGTGGGTGGACGCTGAAAAGGCTTTTCCTAGAGTAGGAAGCAAAATATAATCCTCCTGCCTATCACGCCTTCTCTGTTGACATTTCCTGCTCCTTAACAAAGTACAGTGTGTGCCCTGCAGTGTGTGGCTCTCGAAGTGTCCCCACAGCCACTTTGCTCTGCCTTATATGCTGTGAATAATTGATTTTTATTTCTTAATTTTTAAAAAATATTTGAGAGAGAGAAAGAGAGCATGGGGATGGGCGGTGAGGCAGAGGGAGAGAGGGAATCTCAAGTGGACTCTGCACCATGCGTGGAGCCCAATGCGGGGCTGGATCCCAGGACCCTGAGATCATGACCTGAGCCAAAGGCCGATGCTTAACTGGCTGAGCTACCCAGGCATCCCTACATGAATAAATCTTAAAAAAAATAAAGGCTAACCAGATGGAAGGATCTTTCCTTAACTTGATTGTGGGTTGCCACCATATTATTGTCTTATCACTTAAGTTTAAATGGAGTCAGTTGTTTTCTTTTCTGTGTGAAGAGCAGGCAGGGGGTTGGTTATCATGCTTTTGCTTAGGCCAGGCAGGCTGGACAAATATTGACTAAGTCGACGAGGCCTGTGAGAGCAGGTCTGGGTTGGGGGTGCTCGGGAGTGGGTGACATTCCCCTCATAGCAGAGCTGCCTCACCTCCCTGCTGCCAGACACCCCAGGAGGCCTGTGGTTATACTTCAGAGGAGGTGACCACGGGCTACCTGCTGGAAGGTATGGTGACTTCCAGATCAAGACCACTGAAGACATGGGACCCTTCTCTGAGGGGCCGAGTGATGTGCCTCAGGTGGTCCCCGGAGCCCCTGGCACATTTTTCGGGTGTAATGCAGTTCATCACAGACAGGTTTGGAAGAGGCTCCAGGCAGCACAGGGGAGGCATTCCACACAAGGTGAAATGTCGTCAGGAGAAGTAGTTGGAATTTCTCTGAGTTCACAGCTTATCAAGGGCCTGTGCTGAAGTGATCCCGGGATCTGTTGGGAGTACAAACAGGCCCAGGAAAAGGCCTGGAGGAAGGCAGAGCATAGCCTGAGCCGGTGGAGAAGGTTCTCCGGCCACAGAGAGTCTGTGCAGCCCTGTCCCCATGGCCAAGGGGCCATAATGTGTGGCTTCACTAACATGACCATTTTGTGCATCCAGATCTTTCTGCTCATCATCACGGTTGAGTCTGCAGGTCTTTTGTTCATGACCAGGTTTCCAGATGGGTTTGGACTGTGAGGTAAATGTGATGATCCTTCAAGACAGGTTTGCACTTTATAAACCTATTTAGTTTGTAAAGAATACAGATAGAGATCCATCTTATGAAATGTCTGTAGCCTTGAGCTCTTTTCCCCAGATTTGATCATTCTCAACAAGCGGATCATCTCTCTCCTTTCCTGAAAAGGACAGAATAGATGCTTGTGTCCCGTGGCATCATTTGGCTGCAGGGTTGCCTCCCTCAACCCTCGTGTGACTGCCAGGCCCTCCCTCGGCAGTGGTGGTGGTGGGGACACTGGGAAGACAGCTCCAGGTTGCTTACGTGATGCTGGTCACCAGCACCAGGAAAGCAACAGACTTTCGGAGCCCCTGACTGAAAGGGCAGATGACCAGATGACCAGAGTCACCTGTCACTCATGATGCACCCAGTGTTGGTGATGATGATCACATATTGGTAAATACAGTTACAATATTTTTTATATACTTTATTGGTCTCATGCCATGCAGTTGAGTTTTCCTAGATGTCCTGTTACTTAATTAAGAAAACAGAAACAGGGGTGCCTCTATGGCTCAGTCAGTGAAGCATCTGCCTTCGGCTTATGTCATGATCTCAAGGTCCTAGGATTGAGCCCTGCATGGGGCTCCCCGCTCAGCTGGGAGTCTGCTTCTCCCTCTCCCTCTGCTCCTCCCTCTACGGTGTGCTCTCTTTCTTTCTCAAATAAAAATAAATGAAATCTTAAAAAAAAAAAATCAGAAATGGGCTCTCCTGGGTGGCATAGTCGGTTAAGTGTTCAACTCTTGATTTTGGTTCAGGTCACCATCTTAGGGTTGTAAGATCGAGCCCGATGTCGGGCTCTGCACTCAGTGTAGAGTCTAGTGGAGATTCTCTTTCTCTCGCTCTGCCCACCCCTTCCCAAATAAATAAATATAATGTTAAAAAAATACAGCCAGTGAGGTGAAGGCTCACACAACTCTCTGTGTGAGATGTAGGGGAAGTCATAATGAAATAGGCACAAACCTGGCCCTTGGCATGATGGTTAATTTGTGATGTTATGTTCAAAGGTTAGTACCAAAGCCTGTTTTAAGATGAGGGTTTTTTTCCCCCTTATTTTTTCTTTCTCTTCTGGCAGGAGTGAAAAGCATTTCATTCTTTAACCCAAATTTATGTCCCTAGACATTTTTTGTAAATCAACTTCTACTTACCTAAAAGGCTATATTGTTGGTTTAAATGAATGGAATCAGTGTTTTAGGCTTCTTGCTCAGTATAAATTGGTACTCTTTCAAAGTAGTCCCCGTGAGTGGTTCTTTTTAAAGTGGTGTTAAATTATGGGGCAGGAATCATAAATTGGTTTTGATTCTATTGCCGAGTCTGGTTGATTCATGATGGCTGAGAGAGCGCTGCGTTACAAGAGAGAAGGCAACTCCGTCAGTGGTGTCCTTGTGGGACATGGGGAGGTCGAAGGGACAGTAGTTGTGACCCAGGTCTCCTGACCTTTGTGACCTGGGGGAGTGCCAGCCATTTAGATTTCTGGAAGTTTGCTGGGTCACTACCTCTGCTTCACCTGTTCTGCTTATAAACTCGAGATTTGTCAGTAAGATGACCTTTGAATGCATTGAAGCTCTTCAGATAAGTGTAATCACTCAGGACACCCCCTCACCCCCACCCACACACAGCGTGCTGGCGGAGTCAGTTAGGAAGCCTACTTGACTTGTTGATCTTGTCCAGCAAAGCATCAGGGTCTCACTATGTAATAAGGAAATTTTGAGACTTTTTTTTCCTACCCAGTCTAAACATATAATCCAGAAATCAAGGTCACTTTGGATTTGTTAGTATCTGCAGTAATTAGGTTACTTTGCATATCAATTTGCATATCATAGCAAAGAACCATTGCTAGAATTCTCTGTTCTAGTGAAGAGCTGTACCTGAAAGATAAGGCTGTGTGCGTTATGTGTTGATCTGAGACCCTTTTCTCCTCATTCTTTTTTTTTTGTTCTTAAAATTGATATGCAAAATTATGTGGAAATAATTGTTCTTATTCAAAGCCCAGGAAAGAGTCCTGAATGTGGATGACCTGGTGGCTGCTTGACCTCTAGCCCAGTGCTTGTCCATGCCAAGGGCACAATAATCTCACCTGGCGAGCTTTTTAAAAAGAACACTGATGCCCAGTTCCCATATCCGACTCATTGAATCAGAATATTGGGGGATGGGACTCAAGCACTGATACACTTTTTTTTTAATGGGAATTCTTTATTTTTTTTTTCAAATTTTTATTTAAGTTCTAGTTAACATACAGTGTAATAATTGTTTTCAGGAGTAGAATTTAGTGATTCATCACTTACATCTAACACCCAGTGCTCATTACAACAAATGTCTTCCTTAATGCCCATCTTCCGTTTAGCCCATACCCCCCTCCCCGGCCACCTCGCTCTATCAACCCTTAGTTTGTTCTCTGTCCTGAAGATTGTCTTATGGTTTGTTTCCCTCTCTCCTTTTTTTCTTTTCCCCCTCCCATATATTTGTTTTCTTTCTTAAATTCCACATATGCGTGAGATCCTATGGTTTTTGGCTTTCTCTGACTAACTCCACTTAGTACAACACACTCCAGCTCCATCCATGTCATTGCAAATGGCAAGGTTTCATTCTTTTTGATGGCTGCTATTCCAGTGCATATATACATCACATCTTAATCCAGTTATCTGTCAGTGGACATTTGGGCTCTTTCCAGAGTTTGGCTGTTGTTGATAATACTGCTATAAACATCCGGCTACAGGGGCACCTGGGAGGCACAGTGGTTGATTATCTGCCTTTGGCTCAGGGCGTGATCCTGGGGACCTGGGATCAAGTCCCGCATCAGGCTCCCTATGCCTATGTCTCTGCCTCTCTGTGTGTGTCTCTCATGAATAAAGTAAAAATCTTAAAAAAAAAATCTGGGTACATGTGCCCCTTTGGATCTGTATTTTTGTGTCCTTTGGGTAAAGACCTAATATCAACTTGCTGGGTTGATAATATTTTTTTAAAGCTCTGCATCATTGTTGTTTGAGTTGTCGTCTTCTACTCCCTTCTCTATAAAAGTTCGTTATCCACAGCAGGCCATCTTGGGCTGGCCCATCTCTCTTGCCAGCCTCAGCCCCCATTACTCCCCAGACGCCAGGCACATCCAGCCAGGAGATCCTGCCCATTTTTCTGACTCTGCCTTTGTATTTGCACAGGCTCTTCTTTCTGACTTCACTGCTGTTTCCCCAGCCTCTTCCCTTCCCACTTTTCTGCACAAAATTACTGAGATTCTAGTTCAATGCCCTTTTCCTTGAGAAAACCCTCTTCCTCCCTGGGGCTGACTTGGCATTCTTCGTTTTCATGGCTGCTGGAAGACAGGGACCACCCCTCTTCACTTCTCCACACCCAGCCCAGTCTATGCTCAAAAAGCATTTGTTCATCAATGAGTGCATTGGCAGTAGTAATACCCGCCTTCTGAGATTCTGAGCCATGTTACAGTGCTTGGAAGCCATAAACCATTTTACAAATACAAAGTGGTTTGGGATTATTGCTGATTTGGATCCTTAAATAACAGCAAATGATTGTCATTTTCCCGTAGACTGTACTCTTCAAGTCAGCATGTGGGACGCTGTGCTTTATTTATTGTTTAGAATACAGTCTGGTTGCCCTTGGGGTGCATGGCACAGTAACCCCCCCCCCCAAGAAGGACAGGATGTCAGGTTTCCACTGCAAAGTGCAGCTCCGCTAATCAACTGGAGCTAATGAGATGATGTGTTTGCCCTGGGCAGCATCTCCGTAATTCCAAAACCTTGTCCAAATAGCCAAGCTATCTGTGAACTTTTATTATGTGGACTTACCTCTCTCAAAGCCATCTGTGAGCCTGGTTTCGTGAAGCAATTATATTGCAGGTGTGCAATAGAGGATGAAGTAATGGCTTGATTATTTGGTGAAGCAGCAGGCATTTTGGACTTCACAAACTTCCGAGGCTTGCTTCATGCTATTTTGTTCTTCGGAATTTTAACACAACCTAGAGCAAGAGAATTGTTGGGACTGCAGCCAGCTGTGTGTACAATAATTTTTAAAAGTCAGCGTGTGCCTTATTTTAATCACAAGAAGGTCTGGCTGATTCTCTTATTACTGCTGTGGGGAGGGGCTCAGGGTGGGGATTTGTGTTTCTGAATAGTCTGAAACGTAAGCAGAATTTCGGGATGTATGTAATATTTGGGAGAAGAAAGCCTCTTTCTTTCATCAAATTCTCAGAAGGGTCCTGCAGAACCCCTACCCTCAGGGGAAGTAAGAGTATTAAATGTTGTTTTATGTTTCTTTGAAGTTGTCAGTAGTATCTAGGAGTTAAAGATAGGTCTTGAATGAATTTTGTCTTTTTTCTATGGCTTCAAAGTAGATCAGAAGCCTGTTCATTTCTAAATTATCTGTTCTCCTGTGTCTTGTTTGCCATCATCCTGTCCTATGCATTTGCATTTTGACCTTGACATTTCTGATGAGAACGGGCAGAGAGGTAGAGAATGAAGTGAACCACACAAAATAGGGTGCTAAGTACGAAAAAGGATGATCCAGGATTTGTATGTGTAAGGTCATCCAGGACTATGATGGAAATGCCCCCCAGCCCCAGAGCTGGGTTACTCTGTGGCCTACATTTCTGAGTACCTGTCATATACAAGGCATTTTGTTTAAACCTTCATTTTTAGCCGTCATACTGGCATTTCAAAAGAGACCACGCTTTACCCATTTTACCAAGGAAAGGTCAAGAAGCTGTGGCTCATGTTTAGACATCTTGCAGTACAGGGACTGCACTGGGGGGGCTGTGCACATACCGGCACAGAGATGGGGCTTGGGAGATGTTTGTCAAATTTAACTGCTAGCTTAGCAAACGCAGTTCCTAAAGCAGTAAGGAGGGCCTCTTCCGGAACTGTGCCTCCTGTTCTCTTTGCATCTTGTATGAAAGATCTCGTTAGGATACAGCAATCAGCTTAATTCCTTCTGCTTGCCCCTGGTTTTCAATTATTTGGGTTGGTTCTGCCAGCTGTTCCCAGGAATATGGCAAACTGCTTGTCTTTTTTTTTTTTTTCCTGTGTCAATGCTGTGGATCTTTGACGCGGAGTCTTGTCCTCATCCTCTGTGTTTGGGAATTGAGCGCTGTACAGAGGAGTTAAGCGCAGCCCCTGCCTTTTAGGAGTGTGGAGCATACGAAAGGAGCGTTCTGTGATTAGAGCACCGTGGGGTGTGTAATAATGCAGGGCTGCAGGTGAGGGGGGGTCCCACCTGCTAATGAATGGCTGTGCCGTGTCTGGCTATGATGCTGAAATCTGGAGGAACTACAATAGTGAGCAGGCGTTAGGGACTGATTTGGTCACACAGTAAGCTGTGTGCTTATATCAGAGTTTTCAGACTTTGCTCAATGAGACTAGCACGTTGTAAGTGGAGTGGGTTGCCAAACGCAGAGGCGTCCTGCTTGGATGCCATCTGGCTGAAGGGATGGAATGGGAAAGCGTGGGTTTGGTTGGGGGTGCCATGAGCAGGTCTGGGCATTTCAGCCACCACCACAATTCACAGCTTCAGAAAATACCGGTTATATTTAACTTAATTTTATTATTTTTTAAACGATTTTATTTATCTGACAGCAAGAGAGCACAAGCAGGGAGGGAGGGTCAGAGGAAGAAGCAGACTCTCCGCTGAGCAGGGAACCCCACATGGGACTCGATCTCAGGACCTGGAGATCATGACCTGAGCTTAAGGCTGATGCTTAGCAGACTGAGCCACCCAGGCACCCCTGTATTTTATTTTTTAAAAATTGATTTTAATTCTGCCTAAGAAAGTAATACCTATTCCTCTTGCTTTTTTTTTAATTGAACCCAAAAAAAGTTAAAAGAAAAAAAAAAGGCAAAGAAATTCTACCTTGCATAGTTGACCATTGCTATAAAATTTTGGTGCCTATTTTTCTCTGCTTGCAGTATCCTATTAGTATTGACCTTTGCTTAAAGCAGCCTTTTCTCTTCACACCAGCCTTGTCTGGCGCTGAGAATTAGCCAAGAGACATAAAAGCATGCTCTGGCTGGCTCCATTTAAATGGTGGATCCCAGCAGGTGAAGTGCATGAAAATAGGGCTGCCCATCCGCAGCGAGGACTTTGACATCATGCATTCAAATGATTTTTTTCTTTGCCTCTTCTACAAGAGACTCCTAAGCTTTGAGCTTTGTGGCTCTTTTCCTTGAAGATGGCATGATTGCTAAAGAAAGAAAAATATTCGTAGAGATAAGATTTTGGGCCCCAAAAAACTGCCTTTAAGTTTTAACTCCCATAATCAGCTTGGAAATCTGAATTCACAAATTATAAGAACTCTTTGACTATCCTGCTTTTTTTTCCCCCCTCTCCTTTCTGTGAATAGCCTTAGCAAGAGATGTAATTCTTTAATACTGTTTGAGAGTTGAAGAAAATAGTAACACAAAGTTGTTTGGAGCGGGTATGGCTATAAAGCACGAGCGTGTGTACAGAAAAGGTGTGCCGATCACTGCTGCTTTAATGATGAGTGCATTTGATTCTAGTTCTTTACTACTTGCAAGTAGTTCTTTGTTGATCCCTTTTTTCTTGTTTCCTGCTTCGCAGATTATCTGCTGTTTTGTCTACAGTGCTGATCATTTGGGACTGAAATGTTCCAGGAACGCTGAAAATTGCTCTTTTGCTCTGATGTCACCTTTGGATAGTGTCTAATGTTACCCTAAATAATCTTCTAAGAATTTATTGATTAAACTCCTTCTAGGTCCCTAGAGTATACCAAACCCAACCAAACTCAGGTTTTGACCACACCCTTACCCTGAGACCTCTGTATCCATGTTAAAATACTTATTTAATCAAGACCAAGAGGAAACAGGTCTTCAGTTAGCAAGTGCCTGAGTAAGGAGAGCATGGTCCATGCTACCATACTGCTCAGGCTTTCCCTTAAGCCACTTGGCAATCACTGGGAACATTTCCTTAGGGTCCTGGACCACTGTCAGATGTATGGACCCTGTATCTCTCCGGATTTGGTAGTAATCATGCAAACCACATCATTATCTTATTTTTATAGGCCCCTCTATGGATGGCTGTTCTTTGAAGGGAGATGGACAGATGCGTGAGGTCCCTCCTAGTAGAGCACCCAGGGTTTGTGTGCATTACTTTTTGAAAGGCTTGGTTTCCAGGGGAAATTTTATCTTCAATAAAATAGTAATTTTATAAATATCTGCAAAATATATTCTATAAATGTAAACTAGTTTTGCTTTTTCTGCCTGTTGGCCTTGGCAGATCTGTTATCCTCAGTAGCTGGGGAAAGCCACTTTCCTGCTTGTCCAAGTGGGGCCATTCTCCCCTGTTCGCTGTGTGCTTTAAAAAAGAAAAAAAGTAGGACCACAGGACCACACCGCATTACTAATACTGTTTTATTTGCCAAGTAATAGTTTTGAAATATGTATGATGCTCTAAATAGTCTTTGAAAAAAGACTTCTCCAAATGTGTTGGCCTGCTTGGATACCATTGTTTTTGACCTCTCTGTTGCCACTAAGTAGGCTGTTCAGTAACCTTAGAGAGTTACTCTTTAAAGGCCTCTGTTGAACTCCTCCTAAATGATGGGCCTTGGCCTAGAAGATCTCCTGAGTCTTTCCAGCCCTGAAATCGATTCTGTAGTTGGTATGGACCAGGGGACCATCTGCCAATGTCTGCAGATTATGCTGGCTGTCTTCTAATGGCATCCAGCAAGTATAGGCCAGAGAAGCTGCTGACCAACCACCATACACAGGAGGGCTCCCACAACAAGGAATTAGCCCCCAAAATGTCAACAGTGCCAAGGTGGAGAAGCTTCCATGTGGAGGATGCTGGAGGAGCTGTGGTGACTAGCTCCCGGCCTTCTCAACACACTTTCTCTCTCTAGGCCTTGCGGGGTTTTCTTGCTCTCTGGTTTGTATGTCCCTTTCAGAACTCATTTACCCTCTGGAAGTTCTCTTGGTGAAGAGATGCAAGAGCTGGCTTCTGGGAAAAGTCTGATGGGCCTGGTCCAAGGAAACAGAGCTTCTATTGTACGGGCCTGCGGGCTAGCATGAGAAGCCTGAAGTCACCTTGGATGGGAGAGTGTCGGTTTTCTGAGCCGCGTTAAAGATGTGTGGCTCATTTTATTCTCTTATTTAGAATTTTCCTGGCAATGACTTAGAAACTCGGCATTTGTTTACTTTTCCAATTTCCAGTACATTCCTGGGACTTGGATTCTTGTTGAAAGCTTCGAGTTTTCTAGACTATAGCATATCATTTAATCTTCCTAGGGGCTAATGACTGAAGAAGAGTCTTTAAAATAAAATAAAACAACGTGACTGTATAAACCTTTCAGAAGGCCTTTGTGGGGTGGGGAACAAGCCAAGAAATGATGGTACATTAAAAACACACAGAGGAATGCTCTAACTTGCTGCCTTAAGGAGCAAATGTTTTCATTGTTTATTTAAGTGCACATGTACTCAGTGGCATATGGCTTGGCCCTCTTTAAAAAGCAGAAACTGAAAACTGTCCTCTGAGTGAAAAGCCGGGGCCAGGGCAGGAAGGGTGCCCAGAGCAACCTCATTAATCAGGGTGATGAGATTTCACAAATAACACACATCAGCCTGGCTATAGCCACTGAGTCACAGAAAAACATTATTTTTCCCAAGGAAGCCAGTTTCGTTTAAGAACTACTTACTGTAGACACACCTCAATTCTGACTCCATATACAGACTCTCTCTGTACCTACCCTGAGCTCCCCTGGTGAGAAAGAGGAGGACAAGAAGGAACTTTCTGTGCTTTGGGTTCAGCTGCCACATTCTGGCACAAAGTCAGCTAGCTATACCTTAGTGTTGGATGGAAAGCTGTGATCACACCTCCACAATACCCAAGCAAGTGCACTTTAAGAAATTCATGTCTCCCACCTCCCTACTGTGAGGGCCAAGCATCTCATGCTTATCCCTTCACTTCTAAGAATGCTCTTGCTGCATTTCCCCCACCCCACACAGTTTTTTTTTTAACCACTCAAGTCACGAATGGCCACGATAGTCATTTTTGCCTTCCATGACCTATACCTCTCCCCGAACACAGGCAGTCTGGTTGGCCAAACCTCATCCTTTATGGATGTGCTCAGGCAAACATATGTTTTTCCCCTGTAACTCAGTTCTCTAGACAGACAAAAGGTAAGACGAAGAGTAAGGAGGAACTTGAAGATCTCACGAGGGTGGAAATTGAACAGTTGTCAGTTATGAGGGCACATCCCGAATCACTGAGAGAACAAGGGAGCCATATAACTGGCTCTTATTGATCCCTCAGGATGGAGGTGGAGGCAGGAGTGATCTGACTTGCAGCCTTGAAGTCAAGGTGACTGAAATACCCCTCTTTGGTAAATGAGAGAAGAGGTTTCAGGTGCCAGTGTGGTCCTGTGGTCATAGGCTCCACATCTGCAGGTGACCAGTTGGCCGGGGTGGGATTTTTGATTTCCCTTGGATATGTTCTTTGGATAACTGGCTCTTGATTGGAAAGGCTAGCCCTTCACTGAAAAATCAATGAAATTTACCTTGATGGAATCTGTACAATGTGGATGACCCTCAGAAAACATTAGCTAATAAGTGAAGGAAGCCAGCTACAAATGGCTAGGTGTCGCTTTTATTTAGATAAAGTGAGCTTATAGGTGTGGGAAAGCTGATGGTTGTTTGGGGCTGCAAGGGGAAGTAGGAATCAACTGCAGACTGGCTTGAGGGGACGTTCAGGGGAAGTGGAGCGGTTTTAAAACTGTATTGTTGTGGTGTTTGCACAGTCCTACAAATGTACTGAAGGTCATTGAGTTGAATACTTACAATGATTGAATTTTATAGGATGTAAATTGCACTTCAGTGAAACTGTTCAATTTTTACTTTGATTGGGTTTTGTTTGGGGCTTGTACAGGGGGAGAGATTGAGTACCTACAGAAAGATTTATATGGTATGGACTTGGGCCCCATTATGTTAATTGTGGTTTAGGGAAACGTGCCTGTGAATGATGTGGTTAACAGTTGGAGCTTCTAAGCAAAGTCCTATTCTGAACTTGCTCCCACGGCTTCAGTAAGTAGACCTTGTATGTATAATCATCATTTCATGTTCTGAAATATTTAATGTAAAGGAACTCCTAGTTTTTTATACAGAACATACATTTATATGCACAGGAAAATCTTTAGCCCAAATTAGTAACCTCTATCTGTGTAAAAGGAGTGAAATCCTATTGACTCCCAGGGTTAGAAGGACTCTGAAGGTTAAGAGCTGAAGGACAGACATGTGAAGAATAGCGGACAACGATTAGGAAATTCAAAGTGTCTGGACTATATTTAACTAGTGGATTGAAAGACCTCAAAGTTAATGTATGCCCCTTTAATTAGAAAGTTCTAGTCATCAGAATGCACTCATTATTTGACCATGGTGGTGGTCTGAATTTAATTGAGAGTCTCCTTTCCCCCTGGTGTTTTGAAAACCCTGTACCTAACCATAGTCTCGTGTTTATTTTGGGAAATGCTGTCATTATTAGCAAGGCTGCTGAAAGTTGATTTAAGGCTGGTGAAAACAGAGTTTACACTCCCACCACCCCCACCAGTAGCTTCATCTTGGTGTGCAACTAGTAGAGCCTAACCCCATTTTCAGAAGTTTCTCTTTCTATCTTGGATTTGATCATGGAATCCAGCGACGTTACAAATAATGAGATAGGACTTTCTAGCTGCCACATTAAAGCCTCTCGTTTTTTACCCATATTCACCAGAAGTTTTCCTTTTGATTATGATTTTTGTCTAAGGATCAGGTAGCCAGAGTACTTATTTTTAAAAGTCAGAGATTGTAAAAAAGCTTTTGAAGCAACTTATATGGCTTGGTTTCCTTCCTTCCTTCCTTCTTTCCTTCGGGCAACACACATGTGCTTTGCTGTGTGATGGGTCCAGAAGAATGACACAGTTCTTGCCTGAGACAGCTCTGGGCTGTTGGTAAGGAGCCTACAGGATAATAGAGGGCCGAAGCCCCAAGACCTAGAAACCAAGAAGCTAGCCCTATGTGGTAGGTTTGTGATAGGTGGTGGTGCAAGCTGCTCTCAGGCCCATGGGCATCATGATTTTAAATGGAATCACCCTTGGGACACCTGGGTGGCTCAGTGGTTGAGCATCTGCCTTCGGCTCAGGGTGTGATCGCAGGGTCTTGGGATCAAGTCCTGCATCGGGCTTCCTGCAGGGAACCTGCTTATCCCTCTGCCTATGTCTCTGCCTCTCTCTATGTCTCTCATGAATAAACAAATGAAATCTTTAAAAAAAAATAATAAATAAATAAATAAATAAATAAATAAATAAATAAATAAATAAATGGCTTTTGCCAGCCAAAGTGATCACCTGAGAAATGGTTTGTGATGCTGACCTTCATCTTGCAGGTCAAAAGCCTGCATTTACTTTTCAGTGTTTACCCCTTCCTGCCTGTCATCCAGGCACTAAAAAGTCATGACCTCAACTGGCTTGGCTGTAAATTCATGGGATAGCAGGTCAACGGGTTTGTGTTTCGGTCTGCTAGTTAGAACACAGTATTCTTATCTTTCAGTGTAACCTTCAAAAATAGAACATGTGCCACAAAGAAACTTTCTCTAATTTGGTCTCAGCTTCTTTAAACGTTGCCTCTCTGTGGTCGATGTATTCTTTATCTTGTGTAGTGATAGTGATTAGGCATGTTTAGCAAGAGAAACAAGTTCACTGTTCTTTGTAATTAATGAAGGCAGTTGCTATGTAAGAATTTTTAAATGTCTTTTTTTCCCCCTAGGATAAAACCGTTCTTCATCCACCAATATTGTTGGGATTATTTGTCTTTATAGGGGGGAAGTATAATCTTGGTATTGGCCACCATATGGGGAATGACCACGAGCCTGGCAGAGTGCCAGTTGCTTTGAACATGAAAACACCTCATTCTGACCTTCTCCGTGGCCTGGATGGAAGTTGATTATATCCCCATTTCACAGAAGAGCAAACTTGGGTTATAATAGGTAGAATAACTCCACCAAAGTCACACAGTGAGGCAGAGCCAGAATTTTAAAATTATCATTCTTCCCTGACCTTTAAAAATTTTTCTTCAAAACATTAAAAACATATGCATAGGGAAATGGAGAAAATAGTAAAAGTAGTATTTATGTAATACCCCATAATTTAAAACCTCAAAAACATTTGCGAATGTTTCACTAAAACTCATCACAAGCTGTTTGAACAGTAACTATCAATGTAATTTGTGACACAGAGTGAGTGTTTTTCTCTGCCTTGGTCACTTTTCGTCCTGTTGAAGTCTGGATCCACTTCTAACATTTTCTCCTTTGTGTGTTTTCAATGCCACGAAATATCTCTGAGAATTTCCTTTGCTGGGAAGCCCTTTGTGGCCTCCCCTCCTCTAGGATACCTTTATCCTTTGTTCACAGCCACATTCTGCATTTATGGTGATAAATTTGCCTTTACTGCTTTTCTCTGGCTACACATCCCAGAGTCCCTCAAATGTGGGCAATGCTGATATTCTGTGCTTGGCTCTTAATTCTCTGACTCCATTTACCTTCGGTTTGCATTTCCCTTCGTGCCTTTTCCCTTCTTTGCTGCATGTTCATTTTTGTTGGCCAGTTCCCTCTTTCATTTGTCCACGTATGTGAAATGTTACATGGGTTTACCTCTGGGACACGAGATGGCCACATGGCTGCAGGCTGTGGTGTCTGCAGGAACAGAGTAGTGAACATGCAGTGAGTGATCCATGGCTTGGAGACTGGGAGAGCAGTGGTGTGACTCGTCAGTGATCACCATGCACATCTGTTCTTCATGGAGAGCTTTGTGGCCTGAACACCTAGTGGTGAGTTATTCACCATGAAATGTACTGTGATCACTGAAAGGTGAATTGTGTTGCCAGGAGACTGGTGTTATTTAACCAAACTGTGCAAAGCTTTGTACTCTCAGAAATGTGAGAAAGGAGGAGGAACTTGACCCCCTGCAGTTCTCTAACTTAGGAAGGAGGAGGATGAGGAAGAACAGGTTCTCTACTTTGGTGGCATCTCGCATGCTAGAAGCTTCACCTGTGTTACTTTACAGGGAACAAAATGGAGGAGTTTTCCATCACTTGCTGGAATGCAATTAGAAAGTGGAAGGCTGGGCAGCCCCAGTGGCTCAGCAGTTTAGCACCGCCTTCGGCCCAGGGCCTGATCCTGGAGACCCGGGATCAAATCCCACATCAGGCTTCCTGCATGGAGCCTGCTTCTTCCTCTGCCTGTGTCTCTACCTCTCTCTTTCTCTGTGTCTCTCATGAATAAATAAATAAAATCTTAAAAAAAAAAAAAAAAAAGGTGGAACGCTTATATTCCAAACTTAGGTCTTTCTTGCTCCAAAAGCCCTGCCTTTTATACTATGCCACTCTTTGGGAATGAAACCAAATGCTGTGATGGGAAAAGAGAAGAAGCCAACATTTACTAAATAGTGGGTTTGGGCCACATACTGCTTCATTCCTGGACCTCTGGACTCTTCTCCACTATGCCTGTGTTCCAGAAGAAGGAACAGTACAAAGGTCGGAGAAGCTACAAGGCTAATGTTGTGACATGGCTGGTTGATGTCGACAGACTTTACAAAGGACAGATGGGCTAGTCATCCCTAAATGACTAACCTGTGTTTTGTTGTTTTTATTCTATGGTTAATTCTTCATTTCAAGATGTGGTTCATATCAGAAAGCTGGAAAGGCAAATGTTTCAATCTTTACTTATACACTTTGATCTTTTTCCTCAAAAGGTAGTTTGGGCTTTAATAAATAATTGATTTTTGGATGATATTGGGAGCTTTGCAAAACTTGGCAGAGATTGAATTTGAATACCACATGTGGGTCATGTTATGGATGGAAAGAATCTGTAGAAGTAATTTTTTTTTTAAGATTTTATTTGTTCATGAGAGACATAGAGAGGCAGAAACATAGGCAGAGGGAGAAATAGGCTCCCCGCTGGAAGCCCGATGCGTGACTTGATCCCAGAACCCTGGGATGTCGACCTGAACCAGAGGCAGACACTCAACCTCTGAGCCACCCAGGTGCCCCTGTGAACTAATTTCTAATGAGAAATGTCCTTTCCCCCCTGAAACACATCCCTTGCCCTGGGTCTGTCAGCGTCTCCTGGCCTTCCCTCCTCCTCTACCTCGTCTTCCTCTGCCTTCTTGATTGGCTCTTCCAACCCTAGATGCTCAATGGTGTGGGTGTCTTTGAGGTTTTGTCCTGACTCTAGTTCTAACGCCATGGGCCTCTCATCTGTGAGATTTCCACCAGACACATGTGGAAGGATTTAACACTAGTGTCCCTTCATCTGCACCCTGTCGTCTTTGAGGGCCTACCATGTCCCAAGGCGTTGTGCTCACGTCAGGTTCCTCTCCTGCCTCTGTGATGGCACTCTGTTGAGCTCTTTACAGCAGCTAACTGGAATCATTTCCATCTCCCCCCTCCCCTTTTTTTTTGCCACACACTCCCATTACCCTACCCTCTGCCAGAGCTAATAGATCCCAAATTTGATAATATCAGGCTCTTGCAAAAACACTACTCAGTTATTTTTTCATTGCTCACAGGATAAGGTTCAAATTGCTCAGCAGGTCGAACAAGATCATTTACACCAGCCTGACTTCCTTTTTTTTTTTTTTTTTTTGCATACTTGTATGCATGTTTTTCGGGAAGACTGCAAGTTTATGCTTCTCAGCCTTTGTGCTATCTTCTTGTTGCTCGGACCACCCTCTCTCTTTTGCCTTGGTTGGACTCATCTCTGAAGGTTTCCCAGGCTCTAAAACCCACAGAATTCATTGTAATGTGTTCTCCCTCTGGGGTTTCCAACATGTGCTTTCCTTGCGTGTAGTATGTATCCTATTGGCTTTGTTTAGGTGGCTTTTCCCAAAGGACTGTGTGAAGACTTTGAGGACCACGATGGTCATACCTGCATTCATCATGTAGTGGGTAAATATTTAGTCATCAAATAGATTTCAAGACCACTACCCATCTGGTGCCCATTCAGGCTATGTTACAACTACCAAACCACATTATAAGGATGTGCTTTGTTGATTTGGTAGTTGAGAACTATGACTTGGAGAGACTGACAAATCCCATCCCCACTTAGCTGGTGTATTGGATGAATCATGAAGGAAGAGTGGAAAATAAAGAGAAAACAGACTTAAAGGCTAGAAGAACCCCACTGTGCAATATAATCCCACCAGCCACATGTGGCTACTGAGCACTTGAAATGTGGCCAGTCCTGAGATAGGCTGTTAGCATAACATACACCCTCAATTTCAAAGACTTAACATCCCCAAACCCCCAAAATTAAGATAACTTAATTTTAACGTATTGATTATATGTTAAGATATATTTGGAGTATATGGGATTAGATAAAAAGTTAAGATTAATTTCATCCGTTTGTTTTCCTGCTATTAAGAAAATGTAAATTTCATTTGTGCCTCACACTGTTTCTCTTGGGCACCTGGACTAGAGAGAAGCGATACGGAGCCAAGGGGCCAGTGATGACAAGCAGGGAGGCAAGAGGCAAATGCTTCAAGAACCAGAGTGTAAATTAAAGCAAGGGGTTTCTCATGTTTGGTGGGTACTGCGAAAAGTTGAAAGGAAGACAGAAGTCACAGCCAGGTTCTGTTGTGAGAAGTGATGGGGAACGTAGCTTGCATGGGCAGCCCCATATCTAGAACAGGCCAACTTGAATCCAAACAGTGGATGAAAACTTGTGTTGCTTTTCTCTTCCAATGAAGTCATTCCTATTTACTGCACCATAATTAGAGAATAAAGTCAGCAAACAAGGAGAAAAACCTATTCATCACCCATAATTCTAGTCTTGAGAATCTGTCCCCTTAAACCTTGGTATATTATCATCTTTCAGATCTCTTTCTGGATTTATATGAATTTATGTATGGTTTTTATGCAAATTAAAACATTCTTTATATACCTTCTATGTAACTTTTCTTGTTTCACTTAATAGATTAAGTAGTTTTCCTTAGTAGGCTTAAATGTAAGATAATTATGCTGGAGGCCAGAAATAGAGAATGTTAGCTCCAGAATGCAGCATGCTAGCACCACCCCTCCACCCACCCCAATTCCTGGGTTTCCTCTCTTGGGGTGACAGCAGCCCTGATTTCCACAGCATCTAGACTGACAGCCTGGATCCTGGAATACTGGGTTTATTACGAAGAGGCAAGTCGCCTCTGTGCCTCTTCAGGGATTGCCCAGTTAGTAGCATTTCCAACAGCCCACTAGCTAAAAAAACAAAAACAAAAAACAACACCCTCCTTCTAAGGATTATAGCTATAGACTAGAATAAGTCTGAATATCAGTAATTTGGCATTCACGATGATGCAACACCATCCTGTAGTCCTAACACGGCCAGAATGAGCAAGGTGAGCAGTGTTCTTGGAGTCTATTTGATGACTACTTAAAAAATAAGCTGCACGTATGTCAGAGCACATTGTATTGGGAAATTTGAAGCTATTCTTGATGCCATTTAAAAAATTACTAATTGCATAGGTTCTGTATCCTGAAAGTTCTAATCTGACTTGTCGAGGTGGGGTAGTTATTAGCTACCAGGAGGAAAACTTTGTAGATTTTAGACGCTGGGAAGAAACCTGACCTATAGGGAATGTGTGAAGAGACCAGCAGCTTACCTGGAGGTGGTGAGACAGATCACAATGTACATTTGTTCCCAACAGAAACTTTATCTGCCAAGAAATACAGTATTTTTTTAAGTACACTCAGACTGTTCATTGAGATTTTGTTTCACATTTCCCTTTAGAGAAGAATCTCAGTTTATTTACACTGCTTCCTACTCCACCCCATTGGCAAAGGGAGTCCCAGTCGTCCTTGGGGACACAGGTCAGCGCATTGCTCCTCCTGATGACCCAAGAAAGAGACATAAAGGGGCATGGGGTGGCACTCCTAGGAATTGTCAGGGTTCTCCAGGAGTAAAACCAGTTCCATTTGTGATGGAGGAGGGAGTCCAGAAGCTCAGCAATGGACTGGCCTTAGGTTCTGGCTTCTTAATATCAGTGGCATTTATACAAACAGCAGAGGCATTAACACAAATCAGGAACAACACCACCATTCATTGAACTTCGCTGTGGGCCTGGTGCCCCACAATGTACCTTTCACGTGTGCTGGTTTAACCTTTACAACAAACCTACAAGGGGGGGGTGGTGTGTCATCCTTACTTTACAGACCCAGAAACCGGAACCCCAAAAGGTCAAGGCCTAATTAAGGTCACAGCACAGGAGTGACTTTCTCCGAAAGCATTGGGATTGCCAGAGTACCAGCAGAGCCCAAACCCCCACTGCCACCTCATTTCCTTTTCCGTTCGGGTAGAGAATTTCAGCTTTGAAAATATGTAGCCTCTTTTAGTTCTGGGACAGGCTCCTTCAACCTTTTCCTGCCAGCTGAGAGCAAGGAAAATGGACAGCAAATCAGGTCTGTGTTTGTGACATGGCTTTTTAAATGCATTCTCCGTGTTGGGTGATCCTATTTTCTACTTTAAAAATCTTCTCTTGGGGATCCCTGGGTGGCTCAGCAGTTTAGTGCCTGCCTTCAGCCCAGGGTGTGATCCTGGAGTCCTGGGATCAAGTCCCACATCGGGCTCCCTGCATGGAGCCTGCTTCTCCCTCTGCCTGTGTCTCTGCCTCTCTCTCTCTCTCTGTGTCTCTCATGAATAAATAAATAAAATCTTTTAAAAAAAAAATCTTCTCTTTCTGGAGAAATTTTTAAGAGCCCTTGAGTGTACCTCTCAACCAGAGAAAACTTGTTCTTTAAAAAATAAACTTTGATGAACAGGACTGGCCTACCATAATTATGGCTTTGCCTTGATTGCAAATTAAGCACCAGTTTTTGTTTTTTTCCGAAGGTTTATTTATTTATTTGAAAGAGCGCTTGCAGAGGGAGGGGGGTAGGGACATTAGGGGGGAGAGGGAGAATCTCAAGCAGACTCCTGCTAAGTGCAGAGCCTGACAGGGTGCTCGATCCCATTACTCTGAGATCATGACTGAGCCGGGATCGAGTCAGACACTTAACCAACTGAACCACCCAGGTGCCCCATTACCACTGTTTTTAAGATGGTCTTTGCTATGTTGGCAAGGTTCACATTTGCTTTCCAAGTTGTCAACATTTGAGATAGAGAAAAGTAGTTTTCTTATAGCATTTTAGTTCTAATTTTGATGATATGTGAATAAATTTTGGAATACTGCTTTTCATATGAAAAGAGGTTGCCAGAATGCTGGAATAATAAGTACACCCAGCTGTGGTAGGGTGGGTTTTTCCTCTTCTTCTTCTTCTTCTTCTTCTTCTTCTTTTTTTTTCTTTTTCTTTCAAGGAGGATGGAGATAGAAGACAGGGATATTACTTATAAGAAAAAAATTTGAAAAAACAAGCATCTCTTGCATAAGAGGAAAAGAATAGCTTTTGACACAGAACAGAGCTGAGTGCTATTGACCTTCATTCTTGTGCGAACTCCAGTTTGACCCGCACAGGGCGCTCTCTGCCTCCTTTCTCAGCCAGTGTCACTAGCTCACTTGACATATCTCCAGTCTTGTCATGGACTTCATCCATGAATGTAATTTGGGTAAAGGGGGGCAGCAGGAGGAAGGGGCAGGATTTTCCATGGCTGCTCAGGAAGACAAGGTGTTAATGGTTGCATTGTGCTCCCCACCAGAAGGAGCAATGCAGGCCCTTGATCCAGTGACCATATAAGAAGGGGAGAGACCCAGGGAGGAGACTGCCCTGGGAGGACAGAGGCACAGATCGGAGGGATGATGCGTCTACAAGCTGGGAAGCAAGAGTTTCCAGCTACCACCAGAAGTGGAGAGGGACCAGTGGGAGGAGAAGCATGGAAGAGATTCTCCCTCAGAGTCTCCTGTCTCAGAGACCAACCTACTGACACCTTGATTTCAGACTCCAGGCCTCCTAAGCTGTGTGACAACACGTTTCTGTTTGAAGCCCCCCCCCCTCCCGAATTTCTGTTACTTTGTCACAGCAGCTTCCAAGGCTAATCCACCTGCCTTTTCTCTCTGCTTATAGTTTGCTCACCCCCTCCCCACCAAAGCTCCTGTAATATTTCACTTTTAGAGAAGAATGTACTTGAGAAAAATGACCCTGAAAGTCACCACAGTCTAAACAAAGATGGGGCACCTGGGTAGGTCAGTGGTTGAGCGTCTGAGCTCCGGTTGTGATCCTGGGGTCCTGGGATTGAGTCCCACATTGGGTTCCCTGGAGAGAGCCTGCTTTTCCCTCTGCCTGTGTCTCTGCCTCTATCACTCTGGGTCTCTCATGAATAAATAAATAAAATCCTTAAAGATAAAGATGGTACTTCAGATTGTTTGGGGGAAGGGAGTGGAGTGGGGGGTTCACCTCATGGCTACTCCTTCACCTGTTGGCCCCCCAGCCTTGGGCAAGTTACCGAGCCTCCCCAAGCCCCCATGTCCTTATGTGTACAATGGACTAACCTGGTCTGAGAGCCTGTGTTGGTGAGAAGGACGTGTGTGTGGGTCCCAATCGTGTCAGGTGGGAGCAAGAAGACATGAGCTGAGCCCTAGCTCTAGCCTTTAGAGTGTGATTTGGAGGCATTAGAATAAATCCTGTGCTCCTTGCCAAGAAAGTAGAAGGATGGATGGATGGATGGATGGATGGATGGATGGATGTTGATCCGAGAGCATACTATATACCTGGTGCTTTGCTAGGCACCAAAATGTACTACTTTACTTAACGTTTTCAAGTAAGCGATTTATTCTAATGCTTCTGACATGACCTCATAATAATTAAAATTTCCCCCAAATAATCCCTGCCTCTCAGAATCTTATTAGGATTAAACAAGGAAATATATGTTAGGTATCTGGTACAATTTGCAGCATTCAGTAGGTGCTCAATAAATGCCAGGGTGTTTTTTTCCCCTCCCATTCACATTAATTTACAAATCAAATGAGGTAAGAGACCATGCTGGCTGAATAGTATTTCGCTCTCCAAAGTATTGTTTTATAATTTCAAGACCGCTCAAACAAAATGAAAGAAAAAAAAACGTCTGTGCTTGGAATCCTATGTAGTTTGATGTGACAGCAGGGTTTGCTTTAATGAAATCTCAAATAGAGGGTGGCATTTCTTGGGGTGGCCGGGCCACCTCTGGAAGGAACGTGATCAGATTAGAGAAGAGAGAGCAAGCAGGCTAAGTTTACATATTTGTGTGTGTGTGTTGTTGTTGAGAGAAACTTTATTTTCCCAGGGACTCTGATCAGAGGCAGCAGATGGTCTGCCCTCCCCCCCTCCCCGCCCCCCAGTTGGAGCAGGAAGTCTGCAAAAGGCCCAGGGTGATGGGAAGGGATGTAGAGAGCCAGCCCCAAGGGCAGAGCAGCAGATGGGGCTCTCCCAGGGACCCCTGTGGACCCCCGTGGACTGCTTCAGACTGCTTCAGACGGTTGCACAATAACAATTGATTGCAAATTAACGAGATGTTTGCAGCAAATACCTCCTATTAGTATGAGTAATGCAAGGTCAAGTTCTTGTGCATTTAAGTCTGTGACCTTCACAGCTCGAGATACTCACCTATGCCTAATCCTTCTCCACTCTGGAAGAAGTTCAAGGGATAAATGTGAGAATGTGGCCTTGTATAAAAGGACCGCATGTTCTAGAAGAATCCGTCTGTGTTTGGCAGGCCAAGATGAACACAGGCATCGGTACAAGTGCTCAGTAATAACTGCCTGCTCTCTTTTCCTTCCTTCGTCTCATGACGTGGTGGAGAAGCAAGGATAGAAGCGTTATTCTTAAGGTCTGTGGTCCTACAATCAAGAGAATGAAGGCACTGATGGTTTTGTGAGTTCCGATTCAGCAGATGAGCAGTCGGGGAGTAAGACACATCAAGCTGATTTCAGTTTCAAGTCTGAGTCATAATTATGATCCTCAAATAAAGTCACTTGTAGAGCTTTGTATTTTTCAGCATCTTCTTGTCATTAGCAATCTTAAACAGTTTCAGATATTCAGCAAAGTCGGGCCTCTCCCTCCTACAGATCGGACTCACCAGCCAGCCCTTTCCAACTATAAAAATAAATGCCATCTCAGGCCATGGGCCTGGGGAGTGTGGAGGCGGCTGTGACAGCAGACCATGTCAGTGCGATTGCGTGGACTCTCTCTGGCTGGGATCGAACTCCTGTTTGTGGCAGGGTGTGACTGGAGTCTGGGCTCTCATTCAGTATTTGTGTCCTCCCTGCATCAGGAGGGTGAGGCTGTCTGGCGCACCATGTGAATTAGATAGAGATCCCGTGTGGGTGGATAAATTGTGACAGAGTGAGCCGTTGGGCGGAGACAGAGGCCCCACAACAGCACCCCCCCGCCCCCCAGAGAACCGGGAACCCAGAGCCTGGCAAGGGTCCCTAGCCACTGGCTCGATTGCTCTTGGAGCAATGCAAGAGATGCAGAATCTTCTCTGCTCCATCCTCACAGTCTCCCATGTGGGGTTGTGCAGTCCTCTGGGGTGACCTTGGTATTTCTGTGTCCAGGGGCCTAGAGGCCTTCAGGCCCTGGATCTTTTTTTTTTTTTTTTTAATCTATTTTGTAGGACAAGGCTTTGCTGTGGTTTCATTCTGGCATTGTGGATTCCTGCCTAGAAGGGCCTTCCCCCTTGGCTGGACCAGCTCTCCCACATTCCCGTAGCCTCTTCTACCTGGCCTCTGGCTGCCGTGCTGCTTGCTCCTGAAGCAGAGGGACTTTCTTTTTTTCTTTTCCTTTTTGTTTTTTAAGATTTTGTTTATTTATTCCTGAGAGACACAGAGGTAGAGACAGAGGGGAGAAGTAGGCTCCCCACAGGGAGCCCAATGGGGAATTTGATCCACGGACCCCAGGATCATGCCCTGAGCCGAAGGCAGACGCTCAACTCCTGAGCCACCCGGCGAACCACAGATGGACTTTCTAAATGAACAGCCATGACACCGGTGATGAGCAGCAACACCTAACTATAGCTCCTTGATGTGAGTCTCTATTTAATCTTCCTGAGGATCTTGTCCTGCTATGTGGGTGCTCCTTTCATCCCCAGTTTTACCATGAGAACTGAAGGCGTAGATGGGATTGACAACTTCCCAAGGTCACAGAGCTCCCACACAGGGTACTTGACCCCCTGCCCCTGGTGAGGGGGTCTGAGGCTCCTGGTGCTGTGCTGTCTCAACCCAAGGAGCTTCCCGCCCAAGAGCATCACCGTGAAGGGTGCAGCCAGTGGAAGCTCATCCTTGCTGCTTTTCCCATGCAAGCCCCTTTTAGTGACTGTTACAGTGCCAAAGCTATCTGTTAGCACAGCTGAGATTTCAGTGATGACCGGATGAATTCCAAAAGACCACATTTCAAGCATGTTTGTAATTTTTACCCAATGATCATGTTGTGGGAGATGGAGGTGGAATGGGTCTTGTTCCCTCAGGTGGCGTTGTGGTGGCCGCAGATGTGATGTAGGCAGAGATAAAATTAGGCCTGACATTTGAGCATGTGCGATCAGGAGGTTCATTGTCAAGAATCAACTCTAGCTCGGAAGCAACCAGATGGAAAGCAAATAGAAGTGTTCTTTCTATCCTATTTATGTTACATGTTCTTGCTAGATGGGTAAGCCTAGGAAGGAGAACCTGTAAGGCTGATTCTAAAAATACCCCCAATGTTATAGCCTTTGCAGCAGGAGCTCTGTGGTGCAGAAAACAAGCTGCTTGCTTTTCAGTGGGTAGAGGCTGCACAGCTACATCCAGTGCGGGGAAGCTTCTGTCTGCTTCTGGTCCCCACTCCTTCATTCCACCATCACCTTCAGAAAGGTGGGCTCTTTCTTATTTTGGCCAAAGCTAAGCATAAAGGAAAATCTGCCAGAGAGCAAGAGAGATTTAATAACAAAACTTCTTTCTTAATGGTCTGCATCATTGCTTAGAACTGGATGCATCCACTCCGCACATGTACTTGTGAGTGAAAATTTGCTCTTGAGACAAAATTCCCCTCCTTTATGTTTAAGACTGCTTTCAGCTATAAAGGTGACTGTTCTGTTTCTGGCCACTGGACGGCTTAAAAATACAAGTTCTGGAGGCTAGAAGCCTGCCGTGCTCCTTGACAGCCCCCTGCCCCCCTCCACCTCAGGCAGCAGGTGACCAGGCGGCCATTGCTTGCCTTCCGCCTTTTGCTTTTTTCTCTGGAATGTGTGTTTCATTTAAGCAATTGTGTAATAGATTAAATTCATATGTCTTCAGATGTATACATCTCACACCCTTTGGAGTTCACTTTTTAACAATTAGCAAAATACTTGGGAGAGAGAAATATGGTCTGTTCTGGAAAATCAGAAATGAATTTACAGTTCTCCTGTAGTTCTCTAGTTTTGCCCCATAAATTTATATATAAGTCCACAATAGAGCAATCAAAAAAAAAAATCTCAAATACAAGTTGGCAGGATCAAATTATTTATTTTTCTCAGATAACTTGTTATAATCCTTTGTTCTAGAATATTTTTAAAATTTCAGGTTTTTTGAGGCATAGTCAGCATATAAGATCAAAGGATTTTGAAAGTGTCCGTTGTGGTGATTTGTGTATGTATATATTATGAAAGAATCCCCCCCCCCCCCACATACTGAATACTGTAATTGCCTTCCATATTTATCTCTGTGTGTATGAGAATATTTCCTACTCCTTTAACAAATTTCAGTTTTACACAATGCAGTGTTAACTGTAGTTACCATATATGTGAGATCTTTAGGCATTATTTATTCTTTTTTTTTTTTTTTGTAAGATTTTATTTATTCATGAGAGACATACAGAGAGAGGCAGAGACTTAGGCAGAGGGAGAAGCAGGCTCCCTGCAAGGACTCAATCCCAGGACCCCAGATCACAACCTGAGCCAAAGGCAGATGCTCAACTGCTGAGCCACCCAGGCATCCCGGCCTTATTTATCTTCTAACTGAAAGTTAATACTTTATACTCCTTTACTAACCTCTCCTTACCCACTTACTCCCCACTGCATCCCCACCCCTGATAACCACTTTCCTACTCTGTTTCTAGGAGTTAGACTCTTTAAGAAAGACTCCATATGTAAGTGATACTGCGTAGGATTTGTCTTTCTCTGCCTGGCTTATTTTAGTTGACATAATGCACTCAAGGACAAAAATATGCTAGAATATTTTTAGTAGACATCCAGGCCTTGTCTTTATTTTTGATATCTGGATACCTATTCACTGAAAAAATTTAAAAAAAAAAAGACATTCTGTCCTTGAAATATGTTGGAAAAAACAGTTATTTCTGAGTTACTTTTGGGTGGCATAGGCTATACCTGGAAGGACTCTAGCAAGACGATATAGACAGGAAATGGAAGTAGATTCTCAGACACCAGGGTGGGACTGCAGCTGAGGACAGTGACCTTACCCAAACTTTCCCTCAGGGGCCTGCCTTATTCTGCCCACCTATAAATCTGTATTCCTGGCTTCTCCAGGCCTCCCCGAAGGTGGAAGATGCCCCTTTTCAGACACGAGCCTAGAATCACAAGCCCCACCACAAGGGGAGGTACAATCATGCTCCCCGTTGCGTTTCCAGATTCCCGAAGAGGCTCTCTGATTGGCACAGGTGTGCTCAGGACTCCTGTCAGGGCCCCGGCCCCCGAACAATACAGATGCATCCCTCTTGCTGCCAGATGTTTGTATGATTGTAGTTTTGCACAGCTCACCCATCAGCACTTGGGACCCACACCTGTGCCTGTCCTAAGCCCTGCGAGCCTGAATTTTTAGAATCCTCTGCAGAAGATTGAGAATGAAATGAAAAGGAGAAAACAGATAACCTCTTCTCCTTTCACTTCTGGCTTGCCTGGCAGCTGTGGCACTACAACTCCCGGGATTGCTGAGGCAGTTTCTTGAGGTGGGTAAGACTGAGCAGACTCAGCTGCTCGCCTGGTGTCACCTTAGGTGGTTAGATAAACCTCAGGATTTGCTGCAATTGGACTTGTGAATGCATCGGTCTTAAAGGGGCTTTGTACTCAGAACTTCTGCAGCAGTGACTGTCTAAGAAATGTGGGCACAGTGCTTCTTGTCCCCTTTTCTAAAAAGCCATCAACTCTGCAGGCTGATAGGAGCTACCAGAACTATGGCCATTTTCAGAAGCACTAATGCTCTGTGGAGTGCTCAGGTTTGTTTTCTGTCTCCTCTGCGTCCCTGTACAAGGTCTGGGAATCTAAATGCAAAAGTGGAGCTGACACTGACTCCCTGAGAGGCATCTCCAATTTGGGAATGTGTAGGGACCCCCCGCAGGTGTCTCTCAATGTCTGTGGCCTGAGGACTTGCAGCCCTTTGAATTATGTAAGAGGAATGTGACCTCTCACTGGCTCCTTTCAAAAGGTTGAAAGCTGGGATGTGCCAATGTGCATGCGGCTCTTGGGCTGCTTCAGACAAACCCTCCAGTCCTGCTGGTCTGGAAAGCCGACTTGTCACTACAGACCTCGTGAAATAGAAGACCCCCTTCTTCTTTTTTTTTTTTTTTTTATCATTTCACACTTGTTGGCTTGCTTCCCCTGTGTCTTGAAGCTGAAGATCCTATTTCTGTCTGCAGAGTCATCAAGAAGCACACTCCTGTCAGCCCTTGACCCTTGGCTTAACTTATTAAAACTCATCAGTGCAGGGGCACCTGGGTGGCTCAGCAGTTGAACAGCTGCCTTTGGCTCAGGTCCTGATCCTGGGGTCCTGGGGTCAAGTTCCGCATCAGGCTCCCTGCATGGAGCCTGCTTCTCCTTCTGCCTGTGTCTTTGCCTCTCTCTGTGTCTCTCATGAATAAATAAATAAAATACAAAAACAAACAAACAAGCCCTCGTGAGTGCAGACAATAAAAGCAAACCTGAGTTACATGTCAAACCATTAACCTAAATTGTATGTTAAACTTACACTTAGAAATGGTTGGGTCTGAAAAAAGGTTTTAAGAATGGAAAGCAGCTTTAGGACAAGAACAAAAGTCACCACCCGATTCCTCCAAGGTTTTTGCAGACTTGCTCTTTAGGGAACAGATGGGCTTTTGGAGGTATGGCTGGAGCAGCAAATACTCAGATGAAATTCCAGGGGGAAAAGATCATGACACTTTTGTGGGAAAGAGGTATGTTAATGCAGAAGGTGGAGAGAGAAGACTAGAAAAATTAACCATGAGTAATCGTTGGCCCTCCTAAGAAATCAGTTAAGGGAACTTTCTTTGCCTCAAATAACCTTCATATCTCAGTTATTAAAACCATACCTTGTTTAAGCATTACTCTTTGGAAGTCTTATGGCCTAGAAGAATGTCTGATGTAATTCTTTCCCGGAGGGAATGAGACTTCTCCACCTACCCAGGCAAGGCTTTGGAGTCAGGCAAACCCAAACTTAAATCTTAGATATACTCTTAGGAGCTGTGTGACCTGGGGCAGACTACTTACCTTACCCTGAGTTTCTTCTGTAGTCTTTCCTGGTGGGGTTTCTGTAAAGGGGGGATTAGACAGGGTTTGGAAACTTCCTGTCACAGTGTGGAGCAGATGGTCAGCAACCCCTGAGAGGCACTTGATGAAAAATACTGCCAATGTGCAGAATCCTCGGTGACACATAGTGACTTCCAGAATGAATGCCAGCCTGCCTCTGACCCTGCCCCCATGGCCTTTGAACCTTGGGATTTGGGCTGTTCTCCACCCCATTTGGCAACAGCCATGGGACTGACTGTCCTACCTTTCTCCTTAGTTGTCTATGCTCCTTAGCCAAATGTGGTTCTCTCTGAATGTTGTGTGGCCAAGAGCAGGATGTGGCTTGGTTGTTCCTTACTGGGAACAGAAGAAAACTCGTGAGGAACGAGGAAGAAGACAGTGACTGAGGGAAGTCACCCAAGCATCCTAGCTCAGCTGAGGAATTTCTAGTACTCTGGAATTTACGACTTTAAAATTTTATTTATCATAGTGGCCATCTTGCGCGAGAGGCAGCCATACCCCACCAATTGAAAACACATGCATACACATCATACGTAACACACACATCAATGTTAGCAACACACAGAATTGCTATACCAGAATTGGGTGTGTTTATTTCATTTGTGATAATTTGTGGTGAAAGCGTGTGTTGCTTATAATCAACAACATGATCAACATATTCTTTTAATACCTTGAGAAGGGGTTGATTTTTGGTTGGTATTTGGAAGCAGTCGCCCTAAATCTATATCATAAAGGGCTTTAGATTCGTCATTGCAATTCTCATTAGTATGGGTAAACTACTCTGCCCAGGTAGTGGAATAAGAAAGGCCACTAGACTTTATTTAAAATGTGGTCCAAATAGCCTCCATAATGAGAAACTTATTGGTTCATAATGAGTTTTTCTTTATCTTGCTGAGTGTGCTGCTGGCTTTGGGATGTGGTTATTTAAGATAGGCTTTTTTTCTCCATTTGAGACTTCCATTATTATTATATCAACAATAAATATATTGAATTTATGCCTATTAAATATTTTCTGGCTTCTTCTTAACACATGGAAGTATTACGTAATTGTTTTGATTTATGTTTATCTGTTCTTTCTGGAATGCTCCATTTTAAAGGCCATTTAAAAAAATATTTTATTCATTCATTCATGAGAGACACAGAGAGAGAGAGGCAGAGACACAGGCAGAGGGAGAAGCAGGCTTTAGGCAGGGAGCCCGATGTGGGACTCCATCCCGGGTCTCCAGGATCACACCCCAGGGCTGATGGCGGCACTAAACCACTAAGCCACCGGGGCTGCCTTTAAAGGCCATTTTTAAAAGGTTTTTCTAACTGGCAGATCTTTGGTTATTAATTTTTTACTTCTCAAGGAAATTAGAAAACCAGATCTTCAAATAAAAAAAATTAAAACTAGTTTATTTTGCTGTTTAGAACAGAGAAACTTAAATTTTTACCATTTATAGTTAATTTTATTGTCTTTAGAGAGAAAATTTAAAAAAAAACCCTCCTTTTCTAGAATATTTTAGAGAATATTTGCACAGCTCTGTAATTGTGTCTTTTGATCACATAACTGTCAACAGTTATGTTTTTTTTTTTTCCCCAGCCTTTAAGGAAGTTAACTTCAGAGCAATTAAATACTGAAGATCCAAAATAGAATTTAGTCATCTTTGTTTTTATAACTAATATACATTCTGAGCTGCATCACAGCTGAATATGTCTGAAAAGTTGTACATAAATCTGTTGTGTTACTTGATTGATACAGCCAATGTAGTAGGAAAATTTGCTCTTAAGGTCTGTGATTTAAGGGTTAAAACAATACTTCAACTTATTTCACTTATAAATTTGAATTTTTGTGTCATGCTAATTTTGAAGATGTTTTTCTCAATTCCAGGTGGCTCTTGGTTTTCTTTTTAATTTGTGGCTTGGAAAGAAAAAAAAATAATAAAGCCAAGTTGCTCTCATACTTTATCACCAGTCTTTCATGAAGGAAATCCCATTTTCATGAGGAAATCTTGCCACATCTAATCCACCTTGTGTGTTTTGGCAACAGGGACAAGGAGAGTACAGTTCTTGCTGCTCCTTATAAAGATTTATTTTGTAGCGGGTAACCTTGGTAGTCAGACTGTTCACATTTATTTATGACTGTCTATAAATTGTTATGAAGCTGAAATTCACGATTTGTTCATCCAATCTGAATAGCTTGATGGAATGATTTGACATTTTCTGGAAAGAGTCTACTTGTTTGATATGTTGCCTTTATAGAGTTCTTTTCTTAAAAACTTCAAAAGAAAAAAAGTTTTTGTTTTTTTTTTTTTAAATCATCGGAAGAAAATGTGAAGCCCTCACTGGTCTGTTTTCTGTGGTCAAAATTTGTTGGGCAGGGACACCTGAGTGGCTCAGTGGTTGAGCATCTGCCTTTGGCTCAGAACATGATCCCGGGATCAAGTCCTGCGTTGGGCTCCCCCTCCCCCCCCCCCCCCCCCCCCCCCCCCCCCCGCCCCGCAGGGAGCCTGCTTCTCTACCTATATCTCTGCCTCTTTCTCTCTCTGTGTCTCATTAGTAAATAAATCTTAAAAAAAAAAAATTGTTGGCAAAACCTGATATGTGTTTCTGAGCATCTACCATGGCCTGTATCTTCACAGCCAACCCTCCCAAACTCATTCCTTTTCCCCTTTGGGTCAGGACCCCCTGGAAGTGCCAGGCCCTGATGGGCGAGTCCCATCCTGAGGGGCCTCAGGATGCTATGTTTCTGCTTTTTGCCATCCAATGAAGACTTGCTCACCTCTTGACCCCCAGGACTCTCGGCTGCCTTCCTCTCTCTTGGGGAGGACACTGTGTACCTCTTGGGGAGGTTCTCTGTATTGGCCATGCCTGACACTTTTTTGAGGCATTAACAAGGTAATTGAAATTTCTTAGCCAAATTGGATGGAGAATATGAAGTAGATACCAGTGAAAGCAATTCAGGGCACTTTGTTGTCAACCATTGGGAGATAATGAGGATTTCCCAGCGTGATGAGTCAGTAATTTGTAGGGAAGTTTTATGAAAATAAAAAAATGAATGATTGCTCTCTACACAGTGGAAATTGTTATGGGATAATAAGCCACCACCTTGAAATCTCATCATGTTATGGGGTTTCTTTTAGTACTAGAAATCCTTGAAGTGCATGATTTTTATTATTTTTGCTTGCCAAGAAAGTTATACTTCAGAAGGTCAGTACTGGAGGGTGGTTCTTTTCAGAGTGCCTTTTACCAGGAGGTGGACTTTCCATAACATGACACAGAATGAGCAGCTCCTTTCTAGCCCATTTCTTGCTCTCTGCCCCCACCTAGGAGCCATCCTGGCAGAAACCCACTGAGCATGGGCTGCTTCCTTAGGTTTTCTTTTTCTTTTTTTAAATCAATCAATTAATTAATTAATTAATGATAGTCACAGAGAGAGAGAGAGAGAGAGAGAGAGGCAGAGACATAGGCAGAGGGAGAAGTGGGCTCCATGCACCGGGAGCCCGACATGGGATTCGATCCTGGGTCTCCAAGATCACGCCCTGGGCCAAAGGCAGGCGCTAATCTGCTGCACCACCCAGGGATCCCTTGCTTAGGTTTTCTTCCTCGCCTGCAGACCCATCCCTGGAAGGAAGGGAGGGGCTGCCTTGTTGGGGGGAGCATGCAGGCAGAGTCAGCAGGCCTATGGAAATCTACAGTATGTGCCTCACACAGGCAGTTTGTCGGCAGAGTGGCAGACTGCTGTCAAAACTGTCCTCGTTAATGTCAAAACCTGGCTCGAGGACTAATAATTCAGGACTTGGATGTTTGTCAGATTTCAGGAACATAGAGTTAGGTCAATCATGAAAGTCAATGAAGTCTATCAAGTTATAACAATAACTTGTAAAAAAACATTTTTAGAGTATAATTATCATACAGAAACATGCCCAAATCGCAATGAATGTGAATGAATACATACGATTACATGAAATGAATATGCCGTAGTATCCATCACCCAGATCGATAATAGAGGATTCTCAACCCCTGGAGACGACTCCCCACACCAGTTATCACCTCTCTCCAAGGATAGCTACTGTCCTGATTTTTTTTAAAGATTGTATTTATTGACTCATGAGAGACACAGAGAGAGAGAGAGAGAGCCAGAGACACAGGCAGAGGGAGAAGCAGGCTCCCTACCAGCAGCGCAATATGGAACTCCATCCCAGGACCCCATGATCACAACCTGAACCAAAGGCAGATGCTCAAGCACTGAGCCACCCAGGTGCCCTACTGTACTGATTTTTAAGACCATAGATGAGTATGACAAATGAGTTCATGATCAGTGGAATCAGATCTATATTCTTCCCTGCAAGTTCTTTGACTCAGCATTATGTTGAGACCTTCATCCGTGGTATTACTGTGGCAGTAGTGGATGCATTTTCATTGCTGGGATGAACACCACAATTTATTCATTCTACCAATAGTGGATATTTGGATTGTTTCCAACGGGGTTGTCACATGTCTTTGGGTGAGTTTCCATCGCATGTTTATGGGATCGCTAAGTCTATACATATATTCAGTTTAGCAATCCCTACAGTTTTTCAGAGTGGTGCCAGCACACCTTTAGCAGTGCTGGGTGCTCTACATCCTCTCTGACATTTGGTATTGTCTTTCTCATAACACACTCTAAAATTTTTGAAATTGCGGTATAATACACATAAAATTTACCATCTGAACCATTTTTGAAGGTCATGTAGTAGTAAGTGTATTCACATTGTTGCACAGCCAGTCTCTAGAATATTTTCATCTTGCAAAACTGAAACTATTCATTTAGCAACAACTCCCTCCTGCCCCTCTCCCCGACTCTGAGGCCCTGTGCAGTATATATGCAGTATTTATCTCTGACACAGTAAAATACTTCTAAAGAGTAACATCTACCTGCTTAGTAGGAAGCTGGTAACAGTATGTTGTATGCAGGGCACATAGCTTGGGTTCAGCCTAACATGCACTATAGAATTGCAGGTTACCCCACTATATTCAGTAACGGCATTTGTGAGCACCCAAAACACTTGACATTGGGTGCAATGCCTTGAGGAGTTCATCAAACTAGAAACTTAGAGCACCTTTTCGGTGTTGGTAAAAATGACTGTGATTAATTGCACTACATTATTCTTCAGTGGAGAAAGAGAGAAGACATTTATTTTTTTTTCATAAAAACAATTCATTTGATAGTTTCCTTTCCTTTCTCTCTGGGCCAGAATTGGATCCAGTTTATGACAAATCCCCAATCTGTGGGTTTCCCCCTTCTTCTTTGTGACTAATCCTATTAATCTTGAGGGTTTTTGTTCAGCGGTCTCTTTATTAACATGTTTTCAATTCTGTCACTTTGCCAATTTAAATGGTCTTAACCTGTTGTAGAATCCCCCCACCCCACCCCTGCCCCGGCATAAAGTGGAGAAGGTCTCCAGGTATTCTTTAAATAGTACTGGTAACATTGTTTTATTTGGGGGAGAGGAGATTGTGTGTGCAAGAAGGCATGGAAAGATCCGGGTCCTGGAAGCTGGTTAACAAATCAGCGCAGTGCTGTCCCTGGACAGCCAGCCAGTACTGGTGGTGGTAGGAAACCACTTGTCTCCCACAAGATAAATTTTTATGTATGCAAGATACAGATCACTAGGCCACCTGTAAATTGTGTTGTGCAAATAATATGTGGGCATGTACCTAGAAACCCACACATGCATGTACATCAATAATTTGTAGGTCTTTTTTATTCCTTCTAAGT
This sequence comes from Canis lupus familiaris, assembly GCF_011100685.1. Taxonomy (NCBI): domain Eukaryota; kingdom Metazoa; phylum Chordata; class Mammalia; order Carnivora; family Canidae; genus Canis; species Canis lupus. Next base: position 48,619,372 of record NC_049243.1, read on the forward strand.
TATTTGTAACATGTTGCTTCAAGGGATTTTCCATTTCCCAGCTGGATCACAGTATCTTAGTATTTGATGGCACCTGAGAGCTTCTCTAGGTACAGAACATCCTGCCTCATGTTTTAGAACTGTTAATTTTCTTTTAAAAATGATCTAACCACGGACCTGCCCAGGAAGTAAGAAGAGAGCTAGAAGGTAAAGCAGGAGAAGGATGAACTTGTGGGATGTGGGGAGAAGAAAGCACCATGAGGGGATCCCTGGGTGGTGCAGCAGTTTAGCGCCTGCCTTTGGCCCAGGGCGGGATCCTGGAGACCCGGGATCGAATCCCACATCGGGCTCCTGGTGCATGGAGCCTGCTTCTCCCTCTGCCTCTGTCTCTGCCTCTCTCTCTCTCTCTCTGTGTGCCTATCATAAATAAATAAAAAATTTAAAAAAAAAAAAAAAAAAAGAAAGCACCATGAGGCAGGAAAAGGAACCTTCTCCCCAAAGCCAGCATCTTCTCAATTATTCCATTTATATTTAGACCCTGTTGGAAGTGGTAACTCATTTCTTTCCAAGACAAACAGTTATACTGTTGAATATTTTTATTTTAGTGTGTCCATTCCCTCTTAGAGCTAAAACTCTTTTTTTTTTAAAGATTTCATTTATTTACTCCTAAGAGAGACAGAGAGGCAGAGACATAGGCAGAGGGAGAATCAAGCTCCTCACAGGGATCCCAATGTGGGACTTGACCCTAGGACCCCAGGATCACACCTTGAGCCGAAGGCAAAATGCTCAACTGCTGAGCCACCCAGGCGTCCCTAAAACTCTCCTTTCTTACAATTTTCTGTGGATCCTGAGTCTTTGGGGCCGAGCCTGGTCCTGTTTCTTTCCTTTTTTTTTTTTTTTTTTTTAAGGTATTTATTTGAGAGAGACTGCAAGAGTGAACACATGAGCAGGGAGGAAGGGCAGAGGGAGAGGGAGAAGCAGACTCCCCACTGAGCAGGAAGCCCAGTGCGAGGCTCGATCCCAGGACCCTGGGATCATGACCTGCGCCAAAGGCAGACCCTTAACCTAACTGAGCCACCCAGGCATCCCTCATCCTGTTTCTACTGACCAAACTGAAAACCATTCTCCATTATTAGCCACAGCAACAACTGCTCTTGAGCTTGGAGTTTGTTGCATCCACAGTGCTTGTCCTTTGTGTGGTCCCAGTGCCATACACAAGAAGTGAACAACTAGATTTAATGAACTTGTTCTGATGTGAGATTTTCTTGGCTGGTTCCTCTTTCTCCTACCTGCTAGATCTTCCCTTCCCCCTCTTCCCAAATCCCTCCCTATGGTGGGAGCAGTTAGCTCTCTGCAGAAAGAGAGTAACAAATGTACTCTTTGTGGGGGTTTGGATATCCCAATAACATGGGTAGAGCTCCCTTCCTATTTTTCTCTTTTTGAATGTAAAATTTGCTTTAGAATAGTCATAAGACATGTTAGTCAGTTGGAACTGCTATAACAGAATACCGTATACTGGGTGGCTTATAAACAACAGAAATTTATTTCTTACAGTTCTGGAGGATGGAAGAGTCTAAGATCAAGGTGCCAGCAGATACAGCATCTGGCAGGAACCCAGTGCTGATTCATAGAGGGCTGTCATTGTCATCTTGCTGTGTCCCCACATAGGAGGAGGGATGAGATAGCTCATGGGAATCTCTTCTCATAAGGGCACTAATCCCATTCATGAGGGCTCCACTTTCTTGACCTAATCATCTTCCAAAGGCCCTGCCTCCAAACAGCATCATCACATTGGGGATTAGGTTCCAGCATGCGACTTTTGGGAGGACACACACACACTTAGTCTGTTGTACCAGTGGTACTGAGTTTTTATACATTTGATGCTGAAATGGGAGAAATTATTTCTTTCTTATGTTTCAACAACTGTCTTCCCCTGAGTACTGAAAACAGTACTCCTAGGGCTATATATATAATTAGTTGACGGCATCACTGGATCCATCTTTCCATTCAACTTCCTACCAATTCAACTAATAAAACTGTTGACCTTTGTTGCTGGCGCTCTCTTATGTGCTGTTCCTGGTACTCCGGTCTCTTTGCCTTGTTCCTAAAATTAGAGGCTTACTGATGACATTTAGACTGGGCTGGTGGTTGCAGGGGTAAGCAGTCTTATCAGCACGCTTCCAGCTTCTTCATTGGTGAACTGCTGCTGACTTCTGGGTGGAGGGTTACATACTGAAATGCAGGAGAAATATGAGGCCCTGCGTATCTTGCTAATCCATCTTGCACCTACAACCTCAAACTCAGTTCCTTAATTCAGAATTACACATGTGTGTCAAAAGGCAATGATTAACTGGAACACCTTCCCCTTCTGGAACACCTACTCAGAAGATTTCCCAAGAATATTTATCTTAATATTTGTAGCTTTTCTAATGTGGTCTTGATGGAACTGTCCTATAGAAAGAATTTGTGGTGGAGGAGTTAGCAAAATGCAGCTGTTCATTAAAGTTATGGCTCATGTTTAAAAAAAAAAAAAAAAGAAGAAGAAAGGAAAAAAAAATAAACCCTGAAACCACCAGGCTCTGAAAGCCAGACTGTGTTCCTAATGCCTTGAAACAGCCACAGGGTATTTCAGCAGAGAAAACAGAGCTTGCTGTATCGCTGCCCTTCCTGGGTTTGCCTGTGTGGCTCGCAGGCACACGCAGTTAAAAAGGAGCGGCTAATGATATAATAAATGCTTTTGAAATTTTTCCATTGAGCCGTCCATCGGGAGGTGACTGCTTTGAAAAATGAGTATGAAAATCAAATATAAAGTCACCAATGGCTCCGTCTACTCAGTAATGAATGAAGCCCCAACAGAAGAACGTGTGCGTGCATGTGTTACCGGTCTGTCGTGCTTTGTTTCTGCTTTGTATTTTCTTTTTTTTTTTTAAGATTTTTATTTATTTCTTCAGGAGAGACAGAGAGAGGCAGAGACCTAGGCAGATCCAGGACCTTGGGATCATGACCTGAGCCAAAAGCAGATGCTCAACCACTGAGCCACCCAGGCGCCCCGCTGCTTTGTGTTTTTTGTTCCATGAAATTAATAAACCAGCCTGGCCTGTGGTAGCTAGTGTCAAGGAAAGATTCTTTTTCACAGGCTCAGACCTAGAGATTTGGTCCTCTTTGCTTTTTCTTTTTTTTAAATGGTTAAAAACATATAAAACTTCGCTCTCACCCATTTTTAAGTCTGCAGTGCAGTGGTGGTAAGTATATTCACGTTGTTGTAAAACAGATCTCCAGAACGTTTTCATCCTGCAGAAGTGAAACTCTGTGCCCATTAACCCCACTGCTCCCACCAGCACCCCCTCACCGCCCCCACCTCACTATCCTACTTCCTATTGCTATGATTTTGGTCCTGGCCTTTTTTTTTTTTTTTTTTTTTTACAAGCCTGTGTATTCTGGAATCTTCTCTCCTGCTTCAGTGCAGTTTGGGCTAATCTTGCCATTAACGAGGACAGACCAATTCTTAATTTTCACAGGGGTTTTATAAAAGAGAGCACCGGCTTATACCCACATTGTGCGGGGCTTTGATGGCAGGGCTGTTGAGAAGGCCGTCGTGCATGATGAAGAAATTAGACACTGAATGGCCAATATAAAGTTTAATAACCAGATCTTTTCCCTGCCTCTCTCCTCCAGAGTCGAGTCTAACTATCCAATTTCTGGGCAAACCTGTAAACTCTATTTCCTTTATCAAGGTATACTTAATTTTCAACAGGTGACAGTCTGTTTCAAAAATGTGCTTCTTGCCCTCCTGTATTTTATTTTATTTTTTAAAGATTTATTTATTCATGACACACACACACACACACACACACACACAGAAGCAGAGACACAGGCAGGGGGAGAAGCAGGCTCCATGCAGGGAGCCCGATGTGGGACTTGATCCCGGGTCTCCAGGATCACACCCCGGGCTGAAGGTGGCACTAAACCGCTGAGCCACTGAGGCTGCCCCCCCTCCTGTATTTTAATTCATGTTTTGTAGCCCTCATGTAAACACTTAAAAATTGGGACAAAGTGCATTTCACGAGTGCACACTATCCACAGAATATGGTCACCGTGAACAACCCAGACTCTGGATCCAGGGTAACACGATGGTTTTGGTTTGTGCATCCATGTGTATGTAGCTGCTGCAGATGAACATTTTGAGTGCTATTAGGTCACAGAGGATTTTTTTTTCTAAGATTTTATTCATGAGAGACACAGAGAGAGAGGGGGGGGACAAGGAGAGGGACAGGCAGAGACAGAGGCAGAGGGAGAAGCAGGCTCCATGCAGGGAGCCTGACGTGGGACTCGATCCCGGGGCCCCAGGATCACGCCCTGGGCAGAAGGCAGGTACTAAACCACTGAGCTATCCAGGCGTCCCCTAGAGGATTGTTTTTTTTTTTTTTTAAAGGCAGTTATTATTGCTTGCTTTTGCTCTTTCCAGAAACATCTGTTTCTGGAAACATCTTCAAATGTGGCTTTTCTCTCATTGCTGATACTCAGCCGCTGTTGGCTGCCCATGCTACTGGGCAGGATTTTATTTCAAAGATGTACTCTCTACCTGTGCTTCTTATTACATCTTAGACTTGCCTTTCATTCCCCTGCCACTCACTCTGAGCTGTGGTAACACTACATAAAAAATGAAGTATCCCTAAAATGCCAATTACTAGGATGGCCTACTTGAAAATAAGGTTTTACATGGGGCTTGAAGTGAGCCCCAAACTGAAAATCTGTACGATTTAACAACAGGTTGGGCTGAATCCAAGTCATCCTCTTTACCACATTTTGAAATGATCACTTAAGAGTAAACTAGGGATCCAGTTCAAAAAGGAACAGAAGGCCTGGACACTTTGGAGCTCTCCATCAGTAACAACAGCCCACATGGTGGTATATTCTCTGAACAAGATTTGAAAAAACACAGCCCCTCCTTTTATTTCCTGTTATCTTGTTTCCTCATAAAAGCAGGTGAAGATTAAGGCAGAGACACTACATGGCCAGTTAGTCCTGGTGATATAGGCTGAGATCTGCAAACAGGCCTGTGTGGCTAGACTGGAGTGAGGAAGAGGGAGGATGCTTGGATATGGCCTCACACATGACAGGGGAAGAGCAGATCTCCCCGAGGCCTTGTTTTTCCATTGTAAAGATTCTGATTCTGAGTTTTGAGGAGGAATGACACATGATTTAGTACAACATGGCTTTTCCTGTTAGAACTGACCTGAGAAACTATTTGGGAACTGTTTATGTAGTCAGCCAAATGGTAATTCTAAGTACAGAGGTCAAATGCAGCAAAGAAACACAAGGAAGCTGAAAAAAAAAATTTCATCAAGGTATTGAAACAAGTGACTTTGAAAAGAATGTCATAAAAGGTAAGCTGTGTGGTTTCCAAGTTTTGAGTGTCATGAAGAACTGTGGATGTGTGCACAAATCAGAATTGTTGGAGGGATACTTCTTCGAACTCTTTGTGCATGCACACTCTAGATATGTATGGTTTAGAGGCTGTGACTGGTGTCAAGTTTCCAGGTGAACCTGATTTTCCAGATGAACCTGGAATTAGCTCCTAGAAATAGCTCCTGACTCGATCCTTATTTCTTTGTACTAGGTTTGTAAGAACCAAAAGAATGTGATATAAACCAGCTAGCCAGCACTGGTTTTAATAATACCCAAGGAGCTTGTTGCCTGATAACTTAAAGGAAAACTGTTTAATTCACACTTTCAGTCTTTCTCATGGACTATCCATATTTTTGGAAATGCTCTGTATACTTTTGCTGTGTATACTTACCTATGAGCTTTTTCCTAAGCCTATAGTCTATGCATTTAGACTTTGTCTTTCTCTCTAGCAAGGGTTTTCTTGCTTTCTAGGGTTTTCTAGTTTGTGAATCATACAGACTTGTCCACCCCTGCCCCTTATTCCCATTATCTCATTCTTCAACCCCTCCTCAGAAGATTCTGGAATATAATGTTTTATTTTATAGTGGTTAAAATGTAATAAGTCTTAAAGCTACTCAAGGAAGTTTTCATAGATAGAAAAAGGTGGAAAAACTTGGAAAGCCTTCAACTACAAATGAAGCCAGCATTTTATGTGTTAACCTCATGGAATTCTCAGACCCACCTCATTATGGGGTATCATTGTTCTATTTCTCAGATGGAAAAATCAATGCTCAGGCAGGCCATGTAACTTGTCTGGGTCATATAGCTAGTAAGTGACAAGCCAGGCATCAAAGTCCTATCTTAACGACTCTGGAACCTCTGTCCAGTGCGCCTCGCCTCCCCACTCCTCCATTCTATCCTGCTCCCAAATGTAATCTCACACATTTTTATACCTAGTAGTAATAGCTTCGCCCATTGGAAATGAGGCACAGTTTTGGTGTCTGTCTTTCTTTATAACGTATGCTTTGTTTACAATGAAAATACTCCATATAGCCCTTGACTTTTTCTCCACCCCCATTCGCTAATTCCTATAGTAGATAATCAGTCCTTTTGGATATTTTCCCATTATAATATACAGCTAACATAAAATTTACCATCTTAAGCATTTTAAGCATACAGTTCAGTGGCATTGAAGTACATTCACATTGTTGTGTAACCATCACCACCATCCATCACCAGAATTTTGTTCATCTTTTCACACTGGACTCTGTACCCCTGAAACAATAACTCTCCACCCCTGTTCCACCCCCAGCAAAACACCATTCTACCCTTTGTCTACTTTTGGTCTCTGTTGCTGCCTTTTTGTTTGTTTGTTTGTTTCTTTTTATTGGAGTTCAATTTGCCAACATATAGCATAACACCCAGTGCTCATCCCATCAAGTGCCCCCCTCAGTGCCCATCACCCAGTCACCTCAACCCCCTGCCCACCTCCCTTTCCACCACCCTTTGTTCGTTTCCCAGATTTAGGAGTCTCTCATGTTCTGTCACCCTCTCTGATATTTCCCACTCATTTTCTCTCCTTCCCCCATTATTCCCTTCCACTATTTTTTCCCCAAATGGATGAGACCATATAATGTTTGTCCTTCTCTGATTGACTTATTTCACTCAGCGTAATACCCTCCAGGTCCCTCCACGTCAAAGCAAATAGTGAGTATTTGTCGTTTCTAATGGCTGAGTAATATTCCATTGTATACATAGACCATATCTTCTTTATGTTGGATGCTTTTTGTTACCCTTGTTATATACTTGTAAGTTTCTTTTCACCGTGTCTGGAGCCTCTGTGCTTACATTAATCTGAGCTTTCCAGTTTTTCGAAGGAGGAGAAGTACAGTTGACCCTTGAACAATGCAGGGGTTAAGGGCACTAGCCCTTTCTTTCTGTCTAGTTGAAAATCTGTGTATAACTTTTGACTTCCCCAAAACCTGACCAGCCTACTGTTGATCCAGAAGCCCTACAGATAACAGTTGATTGACACATACTTTATATGTTATGTGCATTATATACTGTATTCTTAGGATAAAGTAAGCTAGAGGGAAAGAGTTACTAAGAAAACACCATTACAGTATGATAGGTATTTAATGAGAAGAATCTACATGTAAGTGACTCATGAAATTCAAACCGAAGTTTTTCAAGGATCAGTTGTACTAACTCAGATTAAGAATCTGACGTCATTGCAGATATGCAAATCTGGGGCCGAGGCTCACTTGCACTCTCAATCTTCTTATGTGCTTTAATAGGATATTAAACCTGTAAAGTACTTGAAAAGGAATGAAAAGTAAATAGTATTTATTTGGGAGGTTTCCTGGGGACTCCAGAGCTGAGAATTCTTAAATTGTCCCCAAAACTTATATATTCTTAATTCAAAAGCTTTATGCATAAGAAATAATTCGAAAGTCCTTTTTCAGGTTAAGAAAACGTTCCCATTTTCCCTACTGACTAACTGAAAAACGTGAAAAATGTGTTGTTGAAAGTGTCTGTAAACATTTAAAATAATTTATTCATTCATTTAGTGTTCCTGAGGGTGTCTAAGAACCTTGGAGATTGGTTCTTGCAGGGAAAAGCCGTGTTTAAAAAGCATGGTAGGAAAAAATCTGCCTGCACGAGAAGAGAGAGGAGAAATGGGAATCACATGATACTTGGTACTTTTTACAAAGTCTTCACCCTTCTGTTAGAATGTTAAGCTAAATTCAATAAAATATTTACTTTTCATCTTACTTTGGAGTAATAATTTTGGAGTAAGTCCACGATATCAGGTGTATTTTCAGAAAGTTCAGGCTCCATGCACTGAATGCAGTGTTGATGTTTAATTAGATCACGGAGCCCAAGGAGATAAACCCCAAACTAAATAGACATAAGGAAAATGAAAGCATTTTTCTTTGGGAAGGATCTAGTGCTTTTCCGGAGCAGTCGTGATCTGGGTTGTCCTTGCCCTACTCATTATTGGCGTGATATTTTATTCCCTGACTAAGGGATATTTTTTTAAAGTCAAGATTGTCTTATTTCGATAAACTTTGGAATTTTTTATGCATTACTTCTGAAAGGGATCCAAGGATAATGAATTGCTCAGGGTCAAGAGCAGAGAAACTCAGCACTAGGGCATGAGCACATCTTCACATTTTTCCTGTTTAGCTCACTGCATGGGGGGTTTGCGGGGAGCCGTGGAAAGCCTCCGCTGTGCATGCGCACGTGCAGTCTCGGAGCCCAGGCAGGGGAGTGACTTCTGTCTTAATGTCACTGTGGTTATAATGTAGCCAGAATTACAGCCCAGCAGCTGAAAGCCCCCATTCTCCTCTTGGCCTGGAGTCGGGGCTCTGAAATCCAATCTGAAGTGTGTTTAACGAGTGCTCTGATCACTGGGGCTCAGTGTGGCTGGAACAAGGGGCGCAGTGTGTTTGCAGACGGCGTGGCCACCCCTGGAGCCGCAGCGAGTAGCTGGACAGGCCGAAACATTTAGCTGCATCCTCCCAGAATGAGGGCCTTGTCCTGGTGCCCAGACTTCGGGTCTGAAGTTATCGTCCCTGCTCCTGCCCTGGTTGGTATCTCGCGGCGGCAGCAGTGATCACAGTGTCTGCCGATGAGGCCACCACCGATTTCCTGCTGGGCTTGGAGTCCTTTTTGTCCCTCCCCTCCCCATCATCACACGGATTACCTGGTCGAGTGTTGGATATGGTCTTAAGAGCTTGGAGTACAGTAGATCGTGCAATCCTCACCACAACCCTAAAGAAGTGGTTTGGCCATGATGCTCATTCTACGGAAGGGGTAGATGAGGCCCAAAGAGTAACTGGCCCAAGGTCACACTGCCATGGAGAGGAGATAGGGGATTTGCAAGAAGGCAGATGTCTTCAGAGTTTGTATTCTATCATTAATTTTTTTCTTAAGATTTTATTTATTTGTTAGAATGAGAGAGAGAGAGAGAGAAAGAATGAATGAGCAGAGTGGAAGGGCAGAGGGAGAAGCAGACTCTCCACTGAGCTGGGAGCCCTAGGTGGGGCTAGGTGCCAGGACTCTGGGATCATGACCTGAGCTGAAGGGAGACGCTGAACTGAGCCACCCAGGTGTCCTGAGTTTGTATTCCTTAAAGAAAAAAAATTTTCTTTAAGGTCGGGGAGGAGGGCAGCAGAGGGTGGCAGAGGGAGAGGCAGAGAATCTCACGCAGACTATCCAGTGGGTGCAGAGCCCAGTGCAGGCTCAAGCTCACAACCTTGAGATCATGACCTGAGCCAAAACCAAGAGTCAGAGGCTTAATCAACTGAGCCACCCAAGTGTCCCCAGAGTTTATATTCCTAATAATGACATCACACTGCCTCTCTACATCACCCAAAGGCTTGGAGAAACAGCATGAGAACCATCTCCCACATTTCAGTTGTCTCATGTCTGTGTTCCCTAAGGAGTCCTGCCTTTGTGGTGGAAGACCGTGGTTGGCTTATGTCACACTCACCCTAGCTTGCAGGGGCTGTGCCTTATTTTGCTCATCCTGTGTCATATTATGTGGCATACCAACCCACTTTGGTGCCTCTCATTATAGCTCTTGTAAAGCATCAGCCTCTTTCCTTTGAAAGTTTTCTCCAGAACAATTTGAGTCATCAAAATTGCAGGTAGAGGTCTTGAAAAGAAGAGGGAAAATGGAGATACTGGAACTCAGAGATTAGGAGCAGATTCTCTGAACTGGGTTTGAATCCCAGCTCCGCAGCAAGAGTGTGATCTTGGCAAGTCTGTGGCTCCCCCATGTCCCCCCAGCGCAGAGTGCCCCAGGGCAGGTAGCCTAGCAGAGCCGCAGGTCAGCAGCTGAAGGGATCCATAAGTCCCCAGGGTGAGCCCTGGCCAGTCTCATCTGCCTCTAGTGTCTTTGTTGACTCTGGCAAGCCACCAGCCATTATTATTGACCTCCTGGAAGGGAAAATGTTAGGGACTCTGTTCTGTGCTATCAAGCAGTCTAATGCCCTGATTGTGAGTCACCAGCCCTTCTTTTTCCTCCTATAACATTTAGAATCTTCTATTTCTTTGGGTTCCAAAATTACCCAGACATTAGCCTTGAAATGGATTGTACTCATTCATTCTGTGAGGTCCTCTCTGGCCCTTTGCAACTTAGAAAGTTACACTCCACCACTCTGCAGATTTCCTTGCATTGCGCTTGTATAATCTCCTTTGCTCTTAGGTCTCTCTAGAAGTCACATTGGTCAGACATTGGGACTCTTGAGCCCGTAAATGCCCTGCACCCTCGTCTCATTGCCATCTCTTGGTCAGGATGTCTTTTTTCTAGGAGTTTTCACCTGTACCTTTAATCCCTTCCAGTGAAATTTTTATTTTTGTGGTATTTTTTTTAATTGCAAGGAGCTCTTAATTGCTGTACAAATATTTTTTTTGTACAAATATTTCTTTTTATATAACCCTCTGGATTTGTTTAGGTTTTTTGTTTTTGTTTTTGTTTTTTCCTTTTTTTTTTTAAATTATGAACTCCAAGCTATATGGGGGTACATACTTAACGAGTGTTTTCAGAATACCTGGGTGGCTCAGTGGTTGAGCATCTGTCTTCAGCTCAGGGTGTGATCCTGGGGTCCTGGAATTGAGTCCTGCGTCGGGCTCCCTAATGAGGAGCCTGCTTCTCCCTCTACCTATGTTTCTGCCTATCTCTCTCTCATGAATAAATAAAATCTTTTTAAAAATAAAGCAAAACAAGTGTTTTCCTGTAGTCTGCATCATCAGAAGTGCCTGGCATCTCCCATTTCTGACCTTTTAGGGGAGGTTCTGTGTAAGGTGGCTGCTTCCCTACTGTAGACTCTCTCACCTCTGCTCTGAGATTAGATTTCAGCATTCTCACCTGTCCTCTTCTTCAATTAGGGGGAATTTCTCACCTGCTGTCTCTTGTCTCATTTTCTTGGTTTTCTGTGAATCTAGTCCTCTTTTTCCTTTATCCTTTACAATTTTTTTTAAGCAGGGTTTCTGGGTGTAGTGGAGATGCATGTATTCAGTTGGCCATATTTAGCCACAGACTGACATTCTTTTCATCGTTTATATTAAGCTCTGTCTGGCAGTGGCCTTGTGCTATATTTTCTAAGAGAAACATGCATTTATGGACAGTTAGGTGGGTTCCTGTGGAATTTCTGAAATTGTACTCTCCTTGAACTTCTGCCCCATTGGCAGCTCCTGTCGGTGTGCAGAGGGGCTGGGAAGGTGGAGCCCTGGAGGGATCGCTGGGGTGTTGGGAATGTGTGTGAGTTGTGTGCATTCAAGGCTGATTCCTGCCTCTCCAATCTCACAGGTGGAAGGGTCTCAAAAGAGAATATTTCTTAAAAAGGATTTTAATTCTAGAACACCTTTCACATCTAGAGCAATAGCTGTAAAAAGGAGAATATCTTTTAACAGCAGGAAAGATAAATTACCTTCTGTAATTAGTATATAACTTGCTGAGTGTATTTATTTGGTCAAATTAGGGAAATTTTGAAGGCCAGAGTTTCTATGTTATTCCAAATTGCTTATTGGCTTGTTAGTTCCTTGTAATCTCATTTCTTCGAAAGGGACTATTCTGGATGTGACTGCATTGTCTCTGCCCCCATGTGGCTAAGAGATGGGTATGAATTTGCTATAGCTGCTATAACAAAGTACCACAAAACAACAAATGGCTTAAAACAACAAATGTAATCTCTCACAGTTCTGTAGCCTACAAATCCAAAATCAGGATGTCATCAGGGCCATGCTCCCTCCAAGACTGGTAAATCCTTCTTGGCTTCTTCCACCTTCCAGTGGGAGGCTGTTCATTCATCCTTGGTAGTCCCTGGTTAATAGTCACATCACTCCAGTCCTTGCCTCTGACATCGTGTGGCCTTCTCCCAGTGTCTCCGTCTCCACACCATCTTATAAGGAATCAGCCATATTGAGTTAGGGCCAACGTATTGGCCTCATCTTTAATCTTTACTTGACTACATCTTGAAGACCCTGCTTCCAAATAAGGTCACATTTGCAGGTACTGGGAGTTAGGGCTTCACATCTTTTTGAGGGACACAAGCTCATAAACGTAGGTTTGGCTTTTTTTTTTTTTTTTTTTTTTTTTTTTTGCTACAGTTAAGCCTCTAGCTTGATGTTCGCCTCAAACAGAAATCAGAGCGACCATAAAGCCAGCCAGCTATCCCTGCATTTCAAGGATCCACATGTCATTCAGGAACAACTGATCGATGTGACTGGTACCTTGCTACTCAAAGCGGAGTTTTTGTACCAGCAGCCACCGCCCTGGGACCCTTTGGAAATGCAGATTCTCAGGCCTCACCCCATTCCTCCAGAATCAACACTTGACGCTTATTAAACTTATTATATATTACATTATATATGATAATTATTATTATTAAGCTTATTATAATCTTATTAAGATTGATGGGCACAAAATTCAGAAGTGCTGCTCTCTGAGTCACCTCCAGCAGGGATCCTGGGATGGCCTCTGCCCTTGGAGACATCTCCATGTAGCACGCCGATGTGGCAGCCAGGTTTTCTATCCCATAACATTGCGGAGGACTGCCTCGGTGGTTGGAAAATGGATCTTCCTTCTCAATGTCAACTCATTCCCCTGACATCAATTCTATAAATTAACATTTTTCCCTTCACAGTAGAAGCAGCAATAATAGAGAACTTGTTCTTCTGTGCCAGGCCTTTGCTAACCACTTTGCAATCGTGGTTTTAATTTTTATGTTGATACTAGAAGATAGATGATAATGTCTCTGGGCCTGTCATGACTCCGTGTCCTCTGGACTAAATTGTGCTCCCCTGCCCTCAATTCATATATTGAAACCTTAACTTTCATTGTGGCCATATTTGGAGTAAGGAAGTAATTAAAGTCAAATGAAACCCTGATTGAGAAGGATTAGTGTTCTTACAGGAGGAGACACTAGAGAGCTCTCTCTGACATAGCACTTACCATAACATTCTAGTTTATCTGATTACTTGGCTGTAGCCTTGACTTAAGAGATACTTGTATTGATTTATTTCTTCAGCACCTAGCCCAGTGCCTGCATGTGGCTACTCGCTTGCTGTCTATACCACAGGCAGGCTTGTAAAGCTGGCAGAGTTAGTACATCCTAGGCAAAAAGTAGCAAAGGTCCGTGAGAGAACCTACAGTATTCTAATGCCCTAGGATTAGACTTGTTGAAGGTTAGTGAGTTATGGAACTTTGAATAATATTCTGATAGGCATTAAAGGTAAGAAAAAGGAGACCAAGGCCTTTGAGACAAGCCATTCTCTGCTGGATAAGAGCATGCCCTGGTTGTCATGGTAACGTTAATCCTAAAAGGGGGGGTGGGTGGAGGAAGGAAACAAAACACTTCCAGAAACAGCTTTCTGAAACCTCAGCAGATGCAAATTTTTTAAACCAGGGCAAACGTTATCTTTATAGATTTGTGTCTACTAGATTGCTTTTGAAAGGTTAGAACCTTAGCTTGTACCAAGTAGGGGACATCATTTGTTCAGATGCTTTGAGGAATTAAGGAGAGGGAGAAAAATCTACCCCCACCCCAGAAAGAATTATCTGTTCTTTTGAAAGAGAAAAAAAATTCCCACATAAAACTTTATGTAATAGAAATAACCTGAGGCATAGAGATATTTTAAAGGTACAGTAAATGAAAGCAACTTTGACAATTTTTAATAGCCTTAAGACCACATTTGAATGTTCATACTGCTTGTTATTCAGTACTGAGTGGCCAGACATTCCCCAAGAATGCAAAACCTCCTTCTAAAAGATAATTTTATAGGATTCTGTGACCAGAAAATCAACAGGGGCCCCCAATTTGAAATCAGCCAGCTAACTTGTGAGCTAGGCTAAAATTCAGATGCGTTTTAGAGGAGCATCATTAAAAGTAGCCAATAAGAAAAAGTGATATATGATTATATAGTTTCACTAATTGCTGATTTGTTCTCCAGAATAAAACATATAACTACTATTCAGTGTCTTTTCTGTAAGGCACAGAGTTAATTTTAATCAAGACTTGGGCAGCCCGGGTGGCTCAGCGGTTTAGCGCCGCCTTCAGCCCAGGGCGTGATCCTGGAGACCCAGGATCGAGTCCCACGTCAGGTTCCCTGCGTGGAGCCAGCTTCTCCCTCTGCCTGTGTCTGTCTCTGTCTCTCTCTCTATGTCTCTCATGCATAAATAAATACAATCTTAAAAAAATTTTTTAATCAAGACTGGCTGAATATGGGGACGTCCAGACTGACCGTTTCTTTGAGGCTATGGGAGTCTTTTTTTTAAGAGTTTGAGAGAGAGAGGCAGGGACAGGCAGAGGGTGAAGCAGGCTCCACACAGGGAGCCTGACATGGGACTCGATCCCGGGTCTCCAGGATCAGGCCCTGGGCTGAAGGTGGTGCTAAACCACTGAGCCACCTGGGCTGCCGAGGCTATGGGAGTCTTAAGGTCAGTTTCCTCAGCCCCAGTACTAATACTTGGTAATAATTTAAAAGTTCATTTGTCATAAGATCCTTTTCATATTAAACTTTATAACATGTAGGTTTTTTTTTTTAATATTATTTATTCATGAGAGACCGAGAGAGGCAGAGACATAGGCAGAGGGAGAGGCAGGTTCTCTGCAGGGAGCCAGATGTGAGCTGAAGGCAGATGCTCATCTGCTGAGCCACCCAGGTATCCCTCTAACATGTTGGTTTGCAAATGCCCTGCAAATCACTTGGTTTCCTTTCCTCGTGTTTGGTAGCTTTTGCAACATTCAGTAGAAATGTGTGTGTATCTTTAAAGTGAGCCCCACTTTGAGAAAAAACCTTTACAGGTCAGTCTTCTTAGGGTCTCTGCTTTGTGCTCTGCTCACTTTCTCCCTGCTGTTGGATATACCTCCTTCCCCCATTCATACTTCACTGACTTATTTCTAGATTGGTTTTAGCAACAGGGCTGGTGGATTTATAACTTTTTTGAACCTCATCACTGGCTACTAGTGCAAAGCCTGCCCCAAGTGCAAACTTTGTGGTTGCTCCAACAATGTTCCTTTCATGCCTAACACGTAAAAGCACTTTTTGAAACAAGAAATCTTAGCGAGTGTTGAGCTCACACACATGGGTGTTCACTCACTCTCCCCATGTGATTGGGCCATGGCCACTCTTACCCCAGCTAGTCTTACCCCTCAATATTTTCCTAAGCTCCAGTTTCTTAGAAGAACTCATTTGCTGGTTCTTAAAAAAGTTGAAACAGATTCTATTGTGTATCACCTTCTCTGGCTATTTGTAGATGTGAACCCCGTCCCCATTACTTTTTCTTGTTTCTTTTTCCTTCTACATTTTTTCATTGTGACAAAATATGTATAACCTAAAATTTCCCAGTTTAGCCATGAAGTGTACAATTCACTCACAATGTTGTGCAACCAACACCACCATCCATTCTCCCTTCCATGATGTGATTGCTGTGTGTGTGTGTGTGTGTTGAATTCAAATTCTAGTTGGGGGATCCCTGGGTGGCGCAGCGGTTTGGCGCCTGCCTTTGGCCCGGGGCGCGATCCTGGAGACCCGGGATCGAATCCCACGTCGGGCTCCCGGTGCATGGAGCCTGCTTCTCCCTCTGCCTGTGTCTCTGCCTCTCTCTCTCTCTGTAACTATCATAAATAAATAAAAATTTAAAAAAAAAAAAAACAAATTCTAGTTGGTTAACATACACTGTGATGTGAATTTGAACAAAATTACTTTGTGAAGTTCCAAAAAATTCATCAGACTAGTGTTGAGGAATGATGTTGCTGACTGAGTAAATCCACTATAGGAAGTAAAGCAGGGATGATTTCCTTTAGAGAATGGGAACGAAATATTTTCCTTTTATTTTTTAAGATTTTATTTATTTGAGAGAGAGAGAACAAGCAGTGGGGGTGGGCAGAGGGAGAGAGGGAAGCAGATGCCCCGCTAAGCAGGAAACCCGACATGGGCCTCTGTCCTAGGACCTGGAGATCATGACCAAGCCAAAGGCAGATGCTCAACTGCCTGAGCCACCCAGGTGCCCCTTTCCCTTCTTAATTACACATTACAATTTTTCTCATTAGTTCTGACACAGTGCCCGTGGGATGATTCTACCAGTGACCCTTGAACCAGGCACTGAAAGAGCTTGGTGAGGTTGGGATTATCCACACAATATCCATAGAGAATATTGTATGCCTTCAGATAGCTGTGATTATCTTCTGGATTTTAGTGATGAGGAATATGGGATAAAGTGGCATCTGGTTTTTTTTGTTGTTGTTGTTTTGTTTTTTGTTTTTTGTGGCATCTGTTTACAGAAAAAAATGCTTAATCCCTGGACACTGAAGCATCTTTGACAGCTCCTCAGGTCGTCCTGGGCCAGGCTAGTGAACATGCCCCTTCTATGAACTCGTTAGGCTGTAGTTCTTACCCTCAGTTAGTCTCCTGGGTTACTAATTGGTTCCTAGAATGCTCTGCTCTTCCCAGAGGGAAGGTAAAAGCATAACAGCAGTAACTGGAAATGACTTTGTTTTGAAATCTTTTCTTCCAGTGTTTGATCCGTGTGGTGGAATTGGATCCACTTGACTAGTGGGGTCATTAGGAATCCACCAGACAGTGAAGAGAAACCAAGGCATATGATTCTTAGTGTTTAGGGTAGACATTGGGTTCTTCTATAGCCGGTTTCCTTTCCCCGCAGATTCAATATAAAGAAAATGCATGTAGAGTATTGATTTCTGCAGGCATTTGATTGACGGCCAAGTGCTTTGCTAGACAATAAGAACATAAAGGTGGAGATAAGTAGCCCAGAATTTAAGTGGAGAGACAGGCTTGTGGTGTACTTAACTATTTATAATATGGTGGAATGAGTAAATTTTATTCTTTGTTCATTCACTTCCAAATTGGTCTTTAGGCACTGCAGATACAAAGATTAATAAAATACAGCCTTTATTCAGTGTAGGTGTGGTATGGATGAGAGTTTACACAAAGTGCTAGGAGAACCTGGGGAAGAAAGCCGTAAATTCTCCCTGCCAAGGAACAGGGCCAGAGGTTCCTCTGCAACAAAAAGGCCACAAAATCATGAGTTGAAAACTTATGTTCCCACAAAACCTGCACACAAATATTTGTAGCAGCTTTATTCTTAATTGCCAAAATTTGAATGGTAACCAAGACATCTTTCAGTAGATGAAGGGATAAATAAACTGTAGTACATTCATACAAGGGAATATTATTCAGCAATAAAAAAATAAACTAAGAAGCCACAAAAGGCATCTGGAGACCTAAATGCATACCACTGAGCAAAAGAAACCAATCTGAAAAGGCTACATGCCATATGATTGCAACTATACAGCATTTTGGAAGAGACAAAACACTGGAGACCGCAGAAAGACCAGTGGTAGTCAGGAATTGAGGGTGCGGGAGGTAGGGGGATGAGGGTTGAATGGGTGGCACACAGTGGAATCTTAGGATGGTGAAACTATTCCTCTGTGACCCTATAACGGTGAGTACATGATATTATAGATTCGTCAAGATGTTTAGAGCTGTACAGTGCAGCGTGAACCCTGATGTAAACTGTAGGCTCTGGGTGATGATGACATGTCCGTGTTGGCTCAGCAATTGTAACAAATGCATCAATGCAAGATTAATAATAAGGGGTACTGTGTGTATGGTGGGAAGGGGTACATGGGAACTCTCTGTTCTTTGTCTTCAATTTTCTGTAAATCCAAAAGCACTCTAAAAAATATTTTTTAAAAAGGGGTGGGGTGGTGCCTGGGAAGGGGTAGGGGGGAACTGGCAGAGAATTAGCATCTAAGTGTGAATACAGCCTGGAAATGCCTCCAAGGTGTGCAGCCGGGAGTCTGGTCAGTGTTCATGGAGGTGGGCACACTGAGAAGGGCTGGAAGATTCGGGAATGAAGACGCTTCCCAGGGTGGAGCCATGGCTTGTTTTCATCTCTGCCTGCGCCAGAGGGGGTAACTCCTGTTGTTTCTGTTCACAGCAAAGAGCTCCGGGGAAAGTATTGCTGGATGCGGTTTGCAACCACCTCAACCTCGTGGAAGGGGATTATTTTGGCCTCGAGTTTCCTGACCACAAAAAGATCACGGTAAGTGATGGGAAATGAATGCCCTAAAACAGAAGAAAACCATCTAGAAAGCCCTTGTTAATCTTTTTGGAAAGTATTACGCACATAGGATTAGCAGGTTCAAAGAGAATACTCGGTGAAGACTGGCTCCCTCTGACCCTTTCCCTCACTTCTCCCTCCAGGAACTACCGTTACCAGCTGCCTCTGTATCCTTCTGATAAAAGTCTGTGTCTGTGTGTATACAAACACATATTTTTGAAACACGTGAATGTGGGGAAGCAATATACAACATCCTATATCTTCCCCACCACTTCTGTTAATGTATTGTGAGGATCTTTTCCCTTTCCATGCATAGAATCCACTTCTTTTTTTTCAGCTTCACGCCATTCTGCCGAATGGACATGCCATAATTTATAACATCTGTTCTAAGTCATAGGATATTTAGGTTCCCAGCCTTTTCTTTTACAACAAATGAAGCTACGGCAAGCATACTAGACAAGCCTGTGCTCAAGCGTTTTAGTACTTGAGATCCAAAGGCTTGGAGTTGCCTAACCCATGGCTTTTGATCATTGTAAAGTTTGAAGAATATGTCATGTTGTTCTTTACAAAGGTTTCACCCATTTGAACCCAAAAGTTAGAACATAGCTTATTGTTCCTTTTGTCTTTTGGCTAATGGCACTTTCTTCAGGCTGTATCTGGAGTCTTTAGACACTCTTTGAGACTATACATTGATTGTGTTTCTATTTATTCTAACATTCAGTACACAAAGTACCTAGAACCTTTGTCAGCCACTGTGCTGGGGACCCAATAACTATAAGATACAGGGAACATACAGTGGGGTGTCAAGCTTAGTCAGTGACCAGCACAGGACATGTGACAAATGCCCCCCTGGTGCCATGGGGCATTGGGCCCTGGGGGACTGGGGGCAGCAAAAAACATTGGTGTTATGGGAATCCTTCCCAGGTACTGCAAAACTGAGTCCCATGAGGTCAGTAGGAGTTGACCTAATAGAATGTTCCAGTGAAGGGGAGTCTCACGTTTATAGAGCAGAAAGCAACCTTTAGGAACCTGCATATAAGGCAGGAGTTGAGAGGTAAAGGGGAAGGGCTCAGGTGAAGGAGGTGAGAAAGAGGAAGCTGGAAGGTAGGCAGGGAGCCACATCTCAAAGAACTGTTTATACAGTTACCATCCAGTAGGAATAGAATATGAGCCACATATGTAATTTCATATTTTCTAACAGTTATGTTAAAAAAAAGTGAAATTAACTTAAAAGCACATTTAACTTAATTTGATATGTCCGAAAACATCATTTCAACATGTAATCAATGTCAAAAATTATGGGGCACCTGGGTGGCTCCATCAGTTAAGCATCTGTCTTTGGCTCAGGTCATGACCCTAGGGTTCTGGAATTGAGTCCCACTTGGGCTCCTTGCTCAGTGGCCAGTCTACTTCTCCCTTTACCCCTTCCCCTTGTTGTGCTCTCTCTCTCTCTCAAATAAAAAAAAAAAAATCTAAAAAAAAATATCAAAAACTAGGGATAAGCTATTTCATTTTTTCATGCTGCGTCTTCGAATCTGCAATTTTATTTAAATGACACAGCCCTTCTTGATTCATGCTACCCATGTTCCAGAGCTCAGTGGACATGTGTAGCCAGTGGCTATCATGTTAGATGGCACAGCTCTGTACCAAGCTAATGTGTTTGGGAAGCTGTCCGTGTATTTTAAAGGGAACATGTTATGATCTGATTTATGGTTTAGAAAGAGGACTATACCAGACTGGAATATAGGACAAGACGAGAGTCAGGAAAGCCCTTAGGAGTTTGCCATATTTCAGGCTGGAGACAGTGTTGGAAGGAATTAAGGAAGAACAAGGTGGAGAGCTGGAAGGAGGTAGGTGAATTTAAGAGGCTTTGGGAGAGAAGTGGTTGGGGCTATGATTGAATGGATAGGCTTGTGAGGGGAAGCAGGCTCCGAGCGGCTGGGTTTTCCAGCTTTGCCACCTGGGGGAGGATAGTGGCATCAATCACTGGAGATGAAAGTCTCAGAAAGGCCTTGTGTGTGAAGAGATAAAGACAATGAGTTCCACCCCAGACGTGAGGACTCAGGCATCAGTGGACACCCTGGTGGAGACGTCCAGTAGGTAGTACCAGTAGGTGTATCTCCTGGAGCACAGGAAAGCTATCTGAGCAGAAATGTAGGCTTAACAAAACCCAGGATTATTTTATTTAAAAAAATTATTTTAAAGGTTCTATTTATTTATTTGAAGAGAGTGAGTGAGGGCGTAAGTGGGGAGATGACCTGAGCTGAAATCAAGAGTTGGATGTCTAACCCATTGAGCCACCCCACCAGGATTATTTTAAATATTAATCGAAGCTCTGAAACTGGATGAGAGGGTAGACCATGGAAAGGAAGGTAGCCTGGAGCACCAGAGAAGGAAGAGCCCTCAGAGGAGATGCAGATGGGGAGGAGGAAAACCAGGGGAGGGACATATCACAGAGCAAGGGAAGAGAGTGTTGCAAGAAAGGTGTAGACAGGAGGTGAGTGGGTAGGTGGTGAATGAGCAAATCTGTCACATACCTAAAAGTGGGTGTGAATATTGTTTTCTCAGCTTTTCTTTCTTCCTTTCTTCCTTTCTTCCTTTCTTCTTTCCTTTCCTTTCCTTTCCTTTCCTTTCCTTTCCTTTCCTTTCCTTTCCTTTCCTTTCCTTTCCTTTCCTTTCCTTTCCTTTCCTTTCCTTTCCTTTCCTTTCCTTTCCTTTCCTTTCTTATTTATTTGGGATAGACAGAGAGAGAGAGAGACAGACAGACAGACACAGGAGGAGGGAGAAGCAGGCTCCACGCCAGGAGCCCGACGCAGGACTCGATCCCGGGACTCCAGGATCGTCCCCTGGGCCAAAGGCAGGCGCTAAACTGCTGAGCCACCCCAGGGATCCCCCTCTCAGCTTTTTTCTGTCTCCAAATACTCTTCAGCATTTCCTCATGCTTAAGTTAAATCTAAACCTCCCTGACTCCCATTCCTTTTTCTGATGTGGCAAATGACCACAGATGGGCCAAATCTAACTCTACATTCTGTTCATCCAACAATTATTTTGTGCCTACACGGTCTCCGGTCTCCGTCATCAACTTTTATACAATAGAAGCCTCGTGATATAAAGTGACCATGAGAAGTGGTTATGGTTTCCATTCATTAGAAGTGAGCAGCTTAGGGAAAAAAAAGTACACAGCCTGGTAAGAGAGACAAATAATTACAATACAATGTAGCAAGTTCTGTGGAACATTGTTTCATAAATTTATTTTATGTCGAAATAACGATTCTCAGAACACTGGAAGATACATTATCTCATTTCTAACAACTTTGCCTGAATTACGGCAAAGGCCTAATGGCTTCCCTGATTCCACTCTTGCCCTGTTCTGAAAGAGCTGGAGTTGCCTTTTTAAATGATAAATTAGTAGTGGTGAGGGGCCTGAGATTCTCAGGACTGTTCCATATCTGGGTCAGCCATATAGCCAATGCTGGAGTTGGGATTCTAACCATGTTCTTCTGACCCCATGTTCAGTGCCCTTCTAGAATTTACATATCTCTTGATCCTCCAATGCTGGTTTCTTCCAAGTTTTATCAGCCTGGATTTTTATGATCTCGGTACCTTCTTATAATACCCTTTAGGAATGTGGTCAGCCGCAAAATACAGAAAACCCACCACATGCCACATGAGTGCTTACCATGTGCCAGACTGTTCTGGTTGCTTGTGGACACGACAGCTAAGGCGGCCCATGTTCTAAAACAGGGATCAGTACGCTTTATAAAAGGTCAGCTGATAAATACTACACAAAGGCTTTGCAGGCCACGGGGTCTCTGCTGCAGCTGCCCAAGTCTACTCTTGTGGTGCAGGAGCAGTCATGGACATTACGCAAATGAATAGATGTAGCTTCGTTCCAATAAAACTTTATTTGTAATACAGGAAACCGTAGCTTGCCAACACCTTCTGTGAAGAGGAATAACTCTGGGCAAGACATCGTATTAGTTTTACCTACAGTATTTCGCTCATTACAGAAAAACCCATCGTACTCTTTTTATCTGTTGAGGAAAGTGAAAGGCCCAGAGGCGAAGTCATTTTCACAAAGGTGCACGGCGAGGAAAAGGGGTAGCCGTGATTCAGGTTCAGTTCTGTCTAAACGCAGGTTTGTGTTGTCCGTTACCCTTCCATTCTGGCCGTATTTACATATTTTGTTCTCTGTCAATTAGGAAATCCCAACCTGAGAGCAAATTTCATAATGTCTAAAAAAAAATAAGTTGTTTCAACAGAACCGATCGGTGATGTTAGATGAGGCAGGAGAGGTGCCTGGGGAAAGGTACAAGGAGGGCTTCTGGGGCCTTTGGCCCAATTCTGTTTGTTGATCTGGGTGCCAGGTCTATGCATGCAATCGGCATGTAAAAATTCAGTGAATTGTATGCTCATCCCGTGTGCACTGTATGTGTATAAAACATCAATAAAGGTTTACCCCCAGGGACATCTCTGTAGCTCATTTGGTTAGGCATCTGCCTTTGGCTCAGGTCATGATTCCGGGGCCCTGGAATCAAGCCCCGCATCGGGCTCCCTGCTCAGTGGGGAGCCTGCTTCTCCTTCTTGTTCTCCCTCAAATAAATACAGTCTTTAAAGAGTTTATCCCCAAAATGCAGTGCAGTAATTTCTGCTCGGAGGAGTAGAAATAATGACCAAAAAATGCCCGAAGGCTGCCTGACAGACTCTATTTTGGAAGAGTCAAGGATGAGTCTTGATTTTGTTGAACTGGGGAAGAACCTCTCACCTATGAGAACAGTAAACTCTGGCTGGATTTTCACCTCTGTGCTTAGTAAAGTTGAGAATTTAGATTTGTGTGAATTCCAGAATTCTCTGGACTCTTGTTTTCATCTTTATTTTTTATTTTATTTTTTAAAAGATTTTATTTCTTCATTTGACAGAGAGTGCATGCACAAGCGGGGGGGGGGGGGGCGGAACAGCAGGCAGAGAGAGAGGAATAAGAAGACTCCCTATTGAGCAGGGAGCCCAATGTAGGGCTTGATCCTAGGACCATGACCCAAGCCAAAGGCAGATGCTCAACCACTGAGCCACCCAGGTGCCCCAGGTTTTCATCTTTAAAAAACTGAAATCCCATGCCCCTTATACAACTCCTCATTTCCCCCCTCCCAGTCTCTGGCAGCCACCATTCTACTTTCTGTTTCTAGAAGTTGGGCTACTTGAAATGACTCTAAGTGGACTCACATAGCCTTTGTCTTTTTGTGACATATTTCACTGAGCATCATGTCAAGATGCATCCACAGTGTAGCCTTTTTAAGGCTCAGTGATACTCTGTTGTAGGAATGTGCCATGCTTTGTCCATCCACTGGGACACGGTGGTTGGGAACAATCTGCCATGAACACGAGTGTGCCATCAGCATAGTTTTTTGTTTTTTTTTTTTAAGATTTTATTTATTCATGACAGAGAGCAAGAGAGAGAGAGAGAGAGGCAGAGGGAGAAGCAGGCACCATGCAGGGAACCTGACGTGGGACTCGATCCTGGGTCTCCAGGATCATGCCCTGGGCCGAAGGCAGGTGCTAAACTGCTGAGCCACTGGGGCTGCCCAGCATAGTTTTTTGATGCAAGGTGATTAGTACCTTTACCAGCTTCATTTGGGAGGCTGCTTCCTCACCTGCCAAAGCAAGAGGAAGCATGGTGGGTCTCCACATGTCTAAATGTGGGCCATCGCAGCTGGCTTTGCCCATGTGTCTACCTGTGTGTGTTACATGTGAAACTGAGGCCCCCCAAGGGCCTGGCATCTGAGTTGAGGGCCTTTGCAGGCGGCTCATGTCACAGCTTAACTTTATGTCCCTTGGCTCATGGGTTCCATTGCATGAAGAGCCCTTGTCAGAGCTTGCTGCTCAGGAAGGGTTTGAAAAACACTAAGGGGAAAAGGAGTGCTTTCATGGTCTAAGATGTGTTTCTCAAGATGGGATGTAAACTGGTGATAATTGGTAATCAATTATGTTCTACCCATAATGAGACGTGTCCCGTGGCTTGCCACTTAATAGAATGGCAATAGATTGCTGTGTTCACATGCGAGTTTGGCTCTCCCTTCGTCCTTGAGTCTAGACAGCTTTCCCACGAGATTGCCCCACAGGAGCAGACAAGTGTTTTCATCAGCTATTTTATTGATTGGTCTTTCCATGGCAGAAACACTAGGGATCCTGGGAATCAAGACTCTGTACTTACTATGCCAGCTAATTGGTAGCTAGAGTCCAGGGAGGCTGGTGAAAGGCCAGAAAGTTGCCATGGGGGTGAACTCACAGACCTGACTGTCCCGGAGCTTCTGTGTGCCCTGGGCTCTGCTACACACCATATTGCATCTCATTTGTTCTTCGAAGGAGAGGTGGGCATACACAGTGAGAAGGTAAAGGTGTTAGGCTTTAAAAGCTGTACTGTGTCTGTGGCAACCACCCAACACTGCCTTCGTGGCACAAAAGCAGCCACAGACAATATGTAAATGGATGTGCATGGTTGTACCCTGGTAAAACTTTATCAAGGGGCATGGATTTCTGAATCTCGCAATTCTCACGTTGTGAAATACAGTACATCGATCTTTATTTTTCAACCACCTAAAAGTGTAAAAGCCGATCTTTGCATTCAGGCTGTACAAAAGGACATGGTAGTCAGAATTCGGCCCATGGACCTTAGTTTGCCAATCTCTTGCTTTATAGTATTTTTGTGAGATTGGTATTTTATCTTGTGCATTTTACAGGGAGCAGATTCAGAGAGGTAACTTGCTCAATGCTTACAACCAGGTTTATAACCAGAATTTACACACAAGCTTGTCTCAGCCAGTGCAAAGCTGCTTGCTACACTTGACTGCCTTTCCTCACACTGGCCCCTCTCAGAGCCCTGTGAACCTAGTAGGGGAGAGAGGTGTGTAAGATAGATCTCAGCAGCCAGTCAAGGATGCTGGGAAAAGCCTGCATTGTGGTTTGTAAATCTCTTTATTTTTATTTTTTAAAGATTTTATTCATTTATTTATTCACAAGAGACACAGAGAGGCAGAGACATAGGCAGAAGGAAACACATGCTCCCTGTGGGGAGCCTGATGTGGGACTCTATTCCAGTACCCCAGGATCATGACCTGAGCCGAAGGGAGATACTCAACCACTGAGCCACCCTGGTGCCCTGTAAATCTCTCTTTAAACATTTGCTTCATCCTCTAGCAGCTGGGTAGATTCTGTACATTATCTGGAAAATGAGATTAGTAAATCATGATTTTATAGGATGGTCACAAAGAGTAATTCAGAGACTTTACAGTGATGAGCCCAGCAGGATTCCTGTGCATAGTAGGCACTCGGGTATCCATGGCGTTTTGTGCTTGTGTTTCAGCTCAGAAACCAGTGAAGCTGGCCCACCAGTCTTTACTAAAATTACATCACTTAACCTATCTGATACGACAATTCCAATTTCTAATAAATGCTGATAAAACTCAGGAAGAAGATTGGCCTCTTTTCGTTCAGTTTGATCCTTCTTTATGCCAAGAGAAAAGTTTGCTGTCAGTAGGTGTCTTCGGTCAAGCTGCCCTAACAAAATACCACAGACTGGGTGGCTTGAACAACAAACAGTTATGTCTAACAGTATTGGGGGCTGGAAGTCTGAGATTAGGGAGCCACCATGGTCAGACTCGGGTGAGGACTGTATTTCTGGCTGGCAGATGGTTCCCTTCTCACGGTGACATGGCAGAGAGACAGATCTTTTCTTAAGGCCAGGTCCCTATTGGATCAGGGCCCCACTTTTATGACTTTATTAAACCTTAATTACCTTTAAAAGACCCCATCTCCAGGTACAGTCACATTGTTGGGGGGGTTAGGGTTTCAACATAGGAATTTTAGAGGGACGCAGTGTAGTCTATAGCAGCAGGCATGCTTTCTAGGGGCTTGAAGCCACAGAAACCATGGCTATATCCCTTGCTGGTGGTTTCCCAGCCTCACCGGGGTTGGACAGATCTCCTTCATGTATGCTTAGTAACAGCCTCCTGACCTTGCTTCTCCTTGGGGATCTGAGGGCATCTAAGACCAGGAAGGACTCTCTGTGGAACATGCTGGGTGTAAAGGATGAAGACTGTTGCAGAGCCACAGGCAGACAAAAGTTTGGGAATCCAGCAGAAGTGAGATTGTGGAGTGCCTTTGTCACCATGCAGAGCAGCACTGGCATTGGATACAACAGTGGCTGTGTTAATGGCACAGTTCTCAAGAGGATGTGAAGCTCTCCTTGAGCGGAGAGCCTGGGAGGAGGATGGATCACTGGAAAAGATAAAACAATGGGTGATCTTCCATTTCTTATGCTGGGAATATACGTGGGGTTGTTTTGTTTTGTTTTGTTTTGTTTTTCAATTGCTAGACTTTTTTAAAATTTTTTTTTTCATTTATTAGGCAGAAAGAGAACCTGAGCAGGGGAGGAGCAGAGGGAGAGGGAGAAGCAGGCTTCCTGCTGAGCAGGGAGCCTGGTGAGGGGCTTGATCCCAGGACCCTGGGATCATGACCTAAGCTGAAGGCAGATGCTTAACCGACTGAGCCACCCAGGCACCCCATTTATAGACTTAAAAAAAAAAGCATTAGATTTACAGAAAAATTGAAATAAATTATATTTTACAGTGAGTGAATGGGACAGGCAAAGGGAAAGGGAGAGAATCTCCTGCAGATTCCCTGCTGAGTGCAGAGCCTGATGCTGGGCTTGATCTCATGACCCTGAGATCATGACCTGAGCTGAAATCAAGAGTCAGACACTTAACTGAATGAGCCACCCAGGCGCCCCTGTTTGCCTTCCTTTTTGAAAGACATTTTTGCTGGGTGTAAAATTCTAGTAGGAGTTTTATTCCTTTAAGGATATTAAAAATCTTCCTCCATTGTATTCCCACTGGCATTGTTTCTGACGAGAAATCTGCTGTCCAGTTTATCTTTGTTCCTTTGTACATAATCTTTGTCTCTGTGGCTGATTTTAAGATTGCCTCTTTATTGCGGTCTTTGAGGGATCCCTGGGTGGTGCAGCGGTTTGGCGCCTGCCTTTGGCCCAGGGCGCAATCCTGGAGACCCGGGATCGAATCCCACATCGGGTTCCCGGTGCATGGAGCCTGCTTCTCCCTCTGCCAGTGTCTCTGCGCCTCTCTCTCTCTCTCTCTCTGTGACTATCATAAATAAATAAAAATTAAAAAAAAATTTTATTGCAGTCTTTGAGCAATTTGATTATGATGTGCTTCCATGCTGTTCTCTTCACATTTTTTACAAGATTTTTAATTAATTAATTAATTATTTTTTTTTTGAGAGAGAGAGTTCGAGAGTGAGAGCAGGAGCAGAGGGAGAAGTAGACTCCCTCCTGAGCAGGGAGCCCAATGGGGGGCTCAATTCCAGGGCCCTGGGATCATGACCTGAGCTGAAGGCAGACAGCTAACCGACTGAGCCACCTGGGTGCCCTTTCTTCACATTTCTTTTTTTTTTTTTTTAAGATTTTATTTACTTATTCATGAGAGACATACAGAGAGAGAAAGAGACAGTCAGAGAGACAAGCAGAGGGAGAAGCAGGCTCCATGCAGGGAGCCCGACATGGGACTCGATCCTGGGTCTCCAGGATCACGCCCCAGGCCGAAGGCAGGAGCTAAACTGCTGAGCCACCCAGGCTGCCCTCTTCACATTTCTTATACTTGGAGTTTTTTGAGCTTTTTGGATCTGTGGGGTTTATAGTCTTCATTTTGGAAAAATTTCAGCCATTATTTCTTTTAATCTTTTATCTGTTTTTTTTTTTACCCCTCCCCTGCCATCTCCTCTCCTTTGTGGCTCCAATTCCATGCATGTTAGGCTGCCCAAAGTTGTTCTACAGTTCTCTGATGCTCTGTCAATTTCTTGGTAATACCTTTCTGTTTCATTTTAAATTCTTAATATTGCTACATCTTTAAGTTCATTAGTATTTCTTGTGCAGCGTCTAATCTGATTTTAATCTCGTTCAATATTTTTTGTTTTGATCTCAATACAATGTGGCTTTTGTCTCTAGAGGTTTCATCTGAGTCCTTTTTATAAATTCTGTATGTCAACTTTGAACATAGAGAATGCAGTTGTAATAATTGTCTTTATGTCCATCTCCACTAAATTCTAATATCTGTGTTCCATGTCAGATTTGATAGTTGTGTGGTTGTTTTTGTTGTTATTGTTGTTGTTGTTGTTTGTCTGATTATGGCTCCTATTTGCCTGCTTCCTTATATGTTTGGTGATTTTCTTTATTGAATATCAGATTTGGAATTTTACCTTGTTGAATGCTGAATACTTTTATGTTCCTATAAATTTTTATTGAGTGTTCTGGGATGCAATTAAGTTATTTGGAAACCATTTAGTCCTTTCACATCTGGATTTTAAGACCTATTTGTTGGGACTGGTGTAGTGTATAGTACAGGGTTAATTATTCCTTATTGCTAAAGGGATGACTCTTTAGTACTTTATTCAGTGCCCCAGAATCACGAGGCCATCTGGTCTGGCTGGTGAGAATTAGTAATAATCCTGACACTGTGAGCATGAGGCCCTGGTACCTTAAGTCCTTTCATTGTTTTGTTTTGGTTTTTGTTTTTTTTTTCCTCCCTAGTCTTGGGTACTTTTCTTATAAGCTAATATTTTTTTAATACATTTTTAATTTTTTAATTAACTTTTTTTATTTATTTATGATAGTCACACAGAGAGAGAGAGAGAGAGGCAGAGACATAGGCAGAGGGAGAAGCAGGCACCATGCACCGGGAGCCCGACGTGGGATTCGATCCCGGGTCTCCAGGATCGCGCCCTGGGCCAAAGGCAGGCGCCAAACCGCTGCGCCACCCAGGGATCCCTCTTATAAGCTAATATTGATCAGAATTCAGTTGATTACTCTCAAAAGGAACTTTCTGTACTCTGCCAAATACTCTTCCCAGATGGAGCTTTCTATTCTCTGGTATTGCCCTGTGAACTCTCAGTCCTACCTTTTCAACTCATGGATTTTGCCAGCTTCTTCCTTCTATACTATGGCCTAAAACCTAAAGCCTAAGGCAGAAGGCTAGGGCAAGTATAGGGATCCTGAGTCTATTTTCTTGTCTCTCCTGAGCCTTCAGATCTGTTGGGGCTAAAGTATGTTTTCTGTTTTGTTTTGTTTTTTCATATAAGAAGATAAGTCTAGGTGCTGTTAATCTATTTTGACCAGAATAAAAAATGTCTAATAGGTTTAAAAAGAAAACCCTTAATAGGAAAATTACATTTAAAGAAACTATTATAAACAAAAATTCAAAGTAAAGTCATTTCTTATAGAAGTCAGCTTGCAGAAAGACTACTTGGTTGCAATGAATTCTAGACACTAGATAATTTTCTGTAACATTTTGTCTGGTTCTTCTATGGGTTATAGTTGTTGAAAATATTTTTGTTGTATGCAGTTTTGGTTTTTAAACCTGAAGAGGAGTTTTTTAAAGATATTTATTTATTTATTTATTTATTTATGTATGTATGTATGTATGTATGTATGAATGATAGTCACACAGAGAGAGAGAGGCAGAGACACAGGCAGAGGGAGAAGCAGGCTCCATGCACCGGGAGCCCGACGTGGGACTCGATCCCGCGTCTCCAGGATCGCGCCCTGGGCCAAAGGCAGGCGCCAAACCGCTGTGCCACCCAGGGATCCCTGAAGAGGAGTTTTTGTTGAGTGTGTTTGCTTTTAGAGGAACAGCATATTATGTTGCAGAAAAAGCACAGGTTTGGGGTTACATGGACATGATGTTGAAGCCCAGCTGTGTGACCTTGGGCAGCTTAAAAAAGCTTTCTGAGGTTGGCTTCCTTCCTGTGTAAAATGAACACATCGTCAGGAGCATTTAATGAGACTGTATAAAGCACCTTTCTAGGGGTGCCTGGGTGGCTCAGTCTGTTAAACGTCTGCCTTCACCTCAGGTCCTGAGATTGAGTCCCAGGTCAGACTCTGTGCTCAGCAGGGCATCTGCTTCTTCCTCTCCCTCTGCCTACCCCTGTTCATTCTCTTCCTCAAATCTTTAAAAATCTAAAACAAAACAAAACACAAAAGCACCTGTCTAGTGCCTGGCAACACAGGACATGCTCAAGAAATAGTCTATTCTCAGTGCCCTGTTGTGATATCAAGTCACTGAGTCTCTTTTAGTAAGAATCTTTCCAAAAATACCTCAAATATTTTAGTTGCCTACAAAATCTCCCTAAAATGTTACTTACCAAAATAACAGAGACTGAAGATGTTTAGAGAAAGAAGAGAAACCACTTTGGGAATGATGGTTCAGCCTGCCTTACCTTTCACACCTAAGCATTAAAGTGTTTCTCCTAACACTAACATTAATAGAAAATTGGAGGAAAATAGGAAGCCTGACAGAAATGTAGGCAAATGGGAAGAAGGCGAGGCTGGAAAGCTGGGTTGAAACCAAATTGTGGAAGGTAGACTTAAGGGGCTGACTTGTGTCTCCCCAAAATTTGTATGTTGAAGCTCTACCACCCCGTACCTCAGAATAAGACCACACTTGAGGACACAACCTTTATTTCCTTTTTTAAAGATTTTATTTATTCATGAGAGACACAGGCAGAGGGAGGAGAAGCAGGCTCCATGCAGGGAACCCGATGTGGGACTCCATCCTGGGCGTCCGGGATCAGACCCTGAGCCAAAGGCAGACGCTCAACCACTGAGCCACCCAGGCATCCTATGGACACAGCCTTTAAAAGAGGTGATTAAGTTAAGTGAGAGTAGGCCCTAATCCTACTGACGGTTATCACTTCACAAAGTGGGAATTTGCAGCTACCTGAGAGACGCTGGGGGTGTGTGCACAGAGGCAGGGTCAGGAGAACATGGCCAGGAGGCAGCCATTTGCAAGTCGAGGAGGCCTCAGGGAGAAACCAAGCCCATGACCCCATGAGCCTCCAGAGCTGTGAGGAAATAAGAGCATGTTGTCCAAGCCACCTAGTCTGTGGTGGTTTGACATGGCAGCCCCAGCAACCTCTTACTAGCAGGGAAGTTCTCTGATGAATGAGTTTTACTGACTGGAGTGACATTTCTGGAAATCCATTCGTTTTAACCAAATCCCTTTATAGTCCAGTAACGTGGGCGTGTAGGTGTGCCCTGGAGACCAGCAGCATGGTTTTGGAGAGAGCAGGGATGTGTGGCTTGGGCGAAGGGGTGGGTGGTAGGGTGAGAGATAGATCTTTACAGTTGTGACCCTCTAGAGATCCATTGGCAGGGAAGGAAAGATGATGGTGCTTTTGTCGCCTTTTTAATTTGTCTGGAACTTGTTTCTGTTCTGCCTAGGTTGAGTGAACAAGTGATCTTTCTACGGTGATCTCATTGTCTTCAGATGCTTCTCGATGGCCTTTCCTATAGAGCAAAACTTCAGTGCTTATCTCCAGTCAAGCAGCAACCTTATTTCTCTTCTTGCTCCTTCTAGCTCATCTGTTTATATAGTGGCTGAAGTTCTGCATGTGCAGCTCTTTTCTCTGAGCCCTGCATATACCACTGTAACCTGGTAACTCAGGTTCTCAGAGGCCCTGAGTTCTCCGGCCGGGTTGGCTGTGACGTGATGGATGGTTACTAGCGTGGTTACAGCAGAGCCGTACCAAACAGGCGAATTCAGGCCCGTCTGATGTTCCCGGACCTACTTGTTCTAAAACCACATGCTCAATTGGCTCCAATTGGTGCTTGTATTTGATGCTTTCCACAGAAATGCTAAAAACAGACGAGAGATGTTTTATAACAATTCATAAAATTGGCAACTACGTTGCCAGAGTGCGGTTGTTTTGTCCCGAGCGGTTTGCGGAAGTTGAGGCAGCTTCTGTGGCAGAACTGGCGATGGTGATGGTTCCCAGAGAGGGTTCCCCGAGGCTGTAGTGGCCGGACCAGCACAGGCCTGCAGGCTCGTGAGTGCTCCCTTCACAGTGCTCCCACTAGGGTTCTCCAGGTAACGTGCTGTCCCAGGCAACGCGACGACTTTAGATTCTTTCTACCTGTGTCTGTCCTGCCTCCCTCTGATTTTATAGGAGAAGCAGAGGCAGCAACAAGGAACTTCCCTATCTTCCCGACCCAGAACTGTAAACTCACACGTGTGGTTGGCCTTTCTGTCTCCCTCAGTGGAACAGCTCTTCCTTCTATTTTGGGCCATGGCCCTGGGTTTTAGGGCTATCTTCTCACATCCCTTAGGACTTTGGTTACTAACCCTTCTTGGTCATATTTGCAGTCCTGCTTTTTGGATGCACCTAGTTTCTTTTCTTTTTCTTTTTTTTTTCTTTTTTTAAGATTCTATTTATTTATTCATGACAGGCAGAAACATAGGCAGAGGAAGAAGCAGGCTCCCTGCAGAGATCCCAGAACCCCGTGATCATGGAACCCCGTGATCACGCCCTGAGCCAAAGGCAGATGCTCAACCACTGAGCCACCCAGGCATCCCTAGATGTACCCAGTATCCTATGAAAAATGAACAAGTAGGGGTTCTTGGCCAGCTCGGTCAGTAGAGCATGTGACTTTGATCTCAGCGTTGTGAGTTTGAGCCCTATCTTGGGTGTGGAGATTACTCTTAGAAAAAAAAGAAATAAAAATAAAAGCAAGCAATTAAACAATGCCCTTATGTGATTCCTTACCCCCATTGCCCTGTTCTCTTGCTGCCTGCTTCACAGCCAAACTTCTTGGAAAAGCTGAGCATCCTTCCTGCCTCTTCAGCACGCACCACTTTCTGCCCCACCACTGAGCCAACTGAGAAGCCAGTATTTCAGTTCTCATCTTATTTGACCTTTCAACAGTTTTTGCTATAATTCATCCTGGAAACACTGTCCTCCCATGGCTTCTGTGATCCAACTCTCCTTTTTTTCCTTCTGTCCTTGTCTACTTCCTACCTGGCTGTTCCATGGCGGAGGGCACCATCTATGCTCGTGCATTTCATCCTCTGGACTCGATGAGGCCGTCTTACCTTCTGTGGGGTCAGAGTTGGAGGCGACTTCTGATGTGGGATGTCCTGCCCAGGCTTCACTTCTGAGCTCTGAACAAGTGTGCCCCATCATTGCCATACTGTCTCTTACTCATGAAATCCAAGGGCACCTTGTAAAATCAGTGTCTAGAACCTCCATCCTGGCCTCTTAAAGAACTCCTGTCTTTGTGACTGGTGCCAGTATCTATCCAGGGGCCCTCGGCAGAAATCCTGCTGTGATTTTGGTCATTGTCTCCACACACACACCCTTGGCCACCATATCCAATCCATCAATAAATCCCTTTCGATTTTACCTCTTGAAATTTTCTTCAGTCCACCCACTTTGCCTCAACTCTGCTTCTGCTCCCCTGGTCCAAAATCACATTCTCTCTCACCTGGAACAATTGCCACAGGTCAGCCTGCATCTGCTCTGGCTCCTCTGTCCGTTCTCACAGTGCCAGATTAATCTTTTTAAAGTGCACATCTAATCGTATCAGCCCTGTGCTTATATCCTAACTTTATATTGCTCTGAGGAAAAGGATGGAGAATCTCAGCATGGCCTCGGGGGAGCCTGACCCCTTCCGACCCACCAGCCTGGTTCTGCAGCTGTAGCGCTCCCCATGCACCTCCAGCATCTGGACAAAGGTTTTACCTGTGTGTTCGTCTTCTCTTCCCCTTCAGATCTCCACACACCATCATCCTCAGGGACCCATTCCTTGAACAATATAGTGTTCACATCAGGTCTCAGGAGCCTCTTACCCCCATGCCTGGGTCAGACCTCTCTGCCCCAGCCCCTAGGAGTCCTCTGTGCCTCCCTTCATTCTGTTTGTGTCAGAAAGGGTTTTTGGTCCTCGTCTCTTCCTCACTAGACCATCAGCTCCATGAAGCAGGGATCATGATAAGTTTTTCTCATCACTGGATTCCCAGAGCCTAGCATAGAAACACAGTGATTTTTGTTGTTAAATGAATTTAAAAAATTTAAGAACAGGATTTAAGTTCCAGTTCTGCACCCGGATTCTCTGGATCTCAGTTTCTTATCCCATGGAAAAACATTTGCCGCCTTACCCATCTGTTAAGAATCTTACAAAGGAAATAATAGATCTCGCAAATGATGATTGCAGTTATGAATGACTGCATTCTCCTTTTTGAATGTTGAGGTTTATGATTATCACAGTGGAGATGATCCTAAGTCAACTAATGCCGTTATTTTTTTTATTTTTATTTTTTTATTTTTTTATTTTTTTATTTTTATTTTTTTTTCGTTATTTTTTTTTAAGTTTATTTAAGTAAGTAATCTCTACATGCAACCTCGGGCTCGAGCCCACCATTCTGAGAACTCACCATCCTGAGATCAGGAGTCCTATGTTCCTCCAACTGTGCCAGCCAGATGCCCCTAACACCCTTGTTTGTTTTTCTCTTAGAGGAAAACAGCAGTAGGGGATGGGAAATACAATAATGAGAATTTCATTATGAAACCTTATTGCTTTGAAAAGGTGAATGGGGAAAGAGTAACCTGAATAAGTAGAGGCTTAACATTTTTGGTGTTTTCATTATGAGAATGCTTAGTGCTTACTTAAGCTAATTTGGATAATGGAGTAAAGCAAAAGACCGGAAATCACCCATCTTCCAACCTCTTGAACACATTTTCTTATGGATGTAAATATTCAGCAAGAACATAATTTTTAATGCCTGTGTGGTAATGTGCCCTATAGATTACTTATTTATTTAATGTTCTTATAAAAATTTTTCCACCATTAGGAATGCTAATCACAGCATGTGATTAGGATGTGAAACACATCATGTAAATCTTTGTGTACATAAATGCATAATTTACCAGAGTTTCATTCCTGATGAAAGAGTATGTGTAGGAGTGGGGTTCCTTTTTTTTTTTTAAGGGTTTAGATAATTATTCCCTTAGTAGTCTCCAGGAACATACTGATTCATCTTTCCAGTGATAGTTAAGACACTACACATTGCCTGGCACCCTTGCTAAATTTGGGTATTATAAAATAGGAATGTGCATGTACATATCATCCTACTAGTGAACGTTTGGTGGGTGGAAGTGGTATTTAATATTTCAGACTTACATCTGTAGTGCAGATTGCCCCAGAATTTGACCATTTTGTCCATTAACCATTGTTACTTTTTCTCTCAGTTACCTGTTCCTCTTTGCATAGTTTGGAAGTGTTCTGTATTTCCTATCTGCTTATAAAACCCTCTTTACATTAAACACAGTAACCTTGTCTTTGTCAGATGTGCAAATAGGAGTTTCCATAGAACCCTTTCCAGATGACCACAAATTCAAAAGGAATTGAGAGAAAAGCAATGTGTGAAATGGAATAATATGGCTAAGTCATGCTTTATCCAGGAGGGCAACTGGTTGCCCTCTCTCTTAATCTTTGCCTCTTAAACTGCCTGTGTTTGAAGAGTCTGGACTTTGACGCTGGACAGACCTGGTTTCTGTCCTGGCTCTGCCAGTCTAGACAGATCATTGGCCCCCTTCAGGTCTCTGGTTACTCTTCTGAGCAACGAGAATCCTTCTGGCCCGGATTTGGGAGGTCAAAAGCTTGTGGGTGGTGCCTGGTGCAGAGGTGATGGTCTCTACATATTCCTTCCATTTCCATATCCCTCAAAGATGTGCTCTTCTGTAAATGTGTAGACACACATGTATTTTGTTTCATTAAGGAGCGTGCATATTTCACTCTGCTTGTAGCCAGACCATGTGGTCGTGCATCAGTATTTGCTGAATAGCTAACCGTGAAAGAGAAGTGCAAGCAAGAGTAGAAAAACTCTTAGTTAACCATTTGAGTCTGGGAGAGACTTTAACTTTGAAGCTCAGGGATATTATCAGGAAGTTTGGATCTGTACCGTGAAAGCGGTACATGATGGAAGATACACCATCCTGCAGAAAATAGAAACAGATGGCCTCAAATATTCAAAAATATTTTTATTTTAAACAGCTCCCAGTCAAGTCTCATTTACTTGTGCTCTTTCATTGAGAATTTGTCTCAATCTGTGTTTTCTTTTGTGTTTTCTAGGTGTGGCTGGATCTCTTAAAACCTATTGTCAAGCAGATTAGAAGTAAGTATAGCCCTCACGCACATTTAACAGTGATGTGAAATATAAAGCCAGACTTTTTCCTCTTCTAGATGTCATGTGCCCTGTGGCATCCAGCACTGGTGATACAGATTCCTTTCTTTCTTTCTTTTTTTTTTTTTTACCCCATGATTTCCTGTCATTATCCACTAATCTGTGTGCTATTAAAATGTCTCTTCTGCAATTTTAATATTTAATAACTTGGTACTCAAAACCTTGCTTAGAAAATCAAATCTCCTTTTAACAACTAGAGCATGATGTTAATCCCCAGACTAATTGAGCTTGTCTTGTCCGTGCCGGTGTTTGTTACTGTCACTTTTGAAGGGGAAGGTGGAGCCATGTATTCAAAAGATTGGTGTTAGGTGTTCTGTCCTGCTTCTTCAAAGCCTGGAAAATCAGAGTGCAAGTGCTGCGTGGAAAAAATGAGGTGCCCCAAAGTGTGTGTGTGTGTGTGTGTGTGTGTGTGTGTGTGTGTGTGTGTGCCTGAATGGCAAGAGAAGTGAAGGGAGCCTGGCTTGCATTTACGCTGTGTGCTGGAGAAGATTGAGGGGAGTAAGAAAGAAGGCTTGCTTTCTCTCTCTCTACTCACCTCAGACCAGGACTATCCCCCCAACCCCCTCCTCCCCATCCTGCCTTCTACTTTGAGGTCAAGTTCAGAGTCAAACAAGTCATCCCCAGGGCTCTCTCACTGCGGCCACAGCAGGGGCAAGAGTCTGAGGATAGTAACAAAATCGCATTCCATTAGTTGAACAGGAAGCACCACGCCTTGCCATGATCGTTTTAAGTCTGTCTAAGAAACCCCACTGGGCCACTTCTAGCAATTTATGTGGGTGTAATAAATAGGCACACGGTGTCTGTTCGGGCCCTTCTGCATTTGAAATTGATGTTGCTCTTCTGTCATTTAAATTAAGCAATTATTGATGTTGAAAAACCACCATTGTTTTTTTAATATTCCCCGGGGAGGCTGGCCAGCAGCTGGGCATGGGGGAGGTGGGGGACGCATTGCTGAGCCAAGCCCCCAGGCCTGATGGGGGGCGGTAGGAAGGGTCCAGGATGATGACGTGGGTCCCTGCAGTAAGTCCTGGGAAATCCTGAGTGTGGAAAGGTGTCTTTGAGCGCATTGCCAAATGCAGACAGAAGAGGTGTCTGTCGTTGGATCCACACCGAGGGGGGCTTCTTCTCCGTTTGCTGTGACTAGTTGCCTGTGAGACAAAGCTGTCCTTTTACATTGAGGGGTAGCATCTTCCTAGCTTCAGTTTTTATAAAGATCTGAGTAGCTTCCTGGGATTCCTCACAGAGAGGAGAGAGGCTGGCTTTCCTGTCTTCCCCATTTTGCTGTTGTTACTTGATGATCCAGTCTTGACAGGTGAGGGGTTCTGTTAATTGCTAACATGGTCAAGGAAGAGGCGCCCAGCATCTCTGGGCTTTAATATTTCTCTGCCTTGTTTTTCCTCCTGATTTTATATATATTGCCTACATCTTCATCTTCTGTTGTTTGATAATAGAACATCTATTTTTTTGTGACAGTGTAAGGTAGAGCAAAAGATACTTTCTGCTTTTATGTAACTGCTGTTAAAATTTGGATTTCATTATGGTGCCTTCCATTTCATAGAACAAACTCATTGCTGTCATTCTTAAATGGCAGAACCTGTAAAACTGCTCTGGTATTGAGTGTGTGTGTGTGTGTGTGTGTGTGTATATATATGTTGATACATAAAACAAGCTCTGATCTAGGTTACAAATTATAATCTATTTGATGTTTTATTTTCTTTTTTTTAAAGATTTTATTTATTTATTCATGAGAGACACACAGAGGGAGAGAGAGGCAGAGACACAGGCAGAGGGAGAAGCAGGCTCCCTGCAGGGAGCCTCATGGGGGGACTCATCCGGGACTCCACAGGATCACGCCCTGAGCAGAAGGCAGACACTTTAACCACTGAGCCACCCAGGCGTCCCTGATGTTTTGTTTTCATTCTGAAAAGAAAAGTTACCCATCTCCTTGATCCTCTCCCTGTCCACCCATCCTAGATCTGCTTCCCAATTTTGCCTGAACTCATCTGTATGATGGTTTATAAAGGTTCTGGCTTGCTGCCAGGGGCTGGGCCATGTCTTGTTTGTTTTCTCTCCAGAGCTCAGGGGAGCACCTGGCACATAGGTGCTCATACATATTTGATGAACACATTAACAGCTGTACCTTGTGGATGGTTTAAAATATAAAAATCGTATAAACTGATTGACATGTTCAGTTTTCCCTCAAGTTATCTGAAATAACAATGGCCAATTTGATAGATTTTTGAAGACAACTGCCTGTTTTTATGCTCTGGGTACAGTCTTTAAGAGAAAAAGTTGAATCACCTGAAATACCCTTGCCAAAGCATTATTTCATAACAGGCATCTGTGTCTCTGCAACAGGGAAGTATAAATGAGTAACTCAACTCAACCACCTTTTCAGTGACCTGGACGTCAGCAGATGTACTCTTGGCAGCTTGGAATGAGACTCCTTAGTTGCTGTAGAATCTATCCTCTGAGGTCTTTTTTTTAATTGCATTTGAAATCAATAAATGCTTTACTGCTTTTTCTCCCCCCCTCCCCTCCCCTTTTAGGGCCAAAGCATGTTGTTGTTAAGTTTGTGGTGAAATTCTTTCCACCTGACCACACACAACTCCAAGAAGAGCTCACAAGGTTAGTGGTTTGGAAACTGGGTATTTATTGCCATGGGGTGCCAAGGACAAGAGAAAGTTTATGTTCTCAGTTGACTGATGAAACATTGGCACAGTACTAAACTGACCAGCATCTGCACTCTGCTTCCCAGTGTAACCCTTTGCCCCCAGTTACACTTACAAACATGGCAAGAAAGAAAGTACCACATTTTCCTCAGAACCTGGTTTTCTTGAAAGCCATGCTGTGAAGTGAAGCAGTCTCAGAACCTCTTACTGTCCTATGTCTCCTCCTTCTCTCCATTCCTTCACAGGATGGTTTGGGGAAGTCAAACTCTGTGAAACCAAAATGTGAACTCTGTTTCTTTTTTGTTGCTGCCATGGGTGGGTGGATGTGAGCTAGTGATCAGTTTCTTTGAACGTTGGCCAAGTCAGAGAAGTGTGACCATGGAGGTGGGCCTGCCTTTGATCCCTGTGTGATAGCCTATTCACGTGTTCCCTCTGTGTCTCTGCTGATTCCCTTGTCATTGTGACTGTACTGGTTGCTCAGCCAGGGTGGTTTGAGGAGAAGGTGGTGATATACATAAGGTGGCTGGAGCCAATAGGAATGCTATGAATGATAAACATCATCACCATCACTTTCTAACTTACATGACGCACATGGTATGCTAAAGGAGAACAGAGCCTAGTGGCAACGCATGAAGACAAAATGTCTCCTTTTTAAGAGTGTCCTTATGAGTGACCTACCAATCTGACCAGCCAAAGTCTTACCACATATGGCTTTCAAGCTGTAGCTGGTCAGACAAGGCCTATCCCATCCTTCTCCTCCCTCTTGGTACAGAGCACAGTATCTTGGGTGGTTGACCTATCATTTGGCAAAGGGATGAAGACATTCTGTCAGCACTACTTTCAAGGTGGACACTGTGTGCAAGCATTGTTCCAGGCCCTGGGAGTACAGTGGTGAAGACAAGCCTGACTCTTATGGAAGTGGACAAAATGATTAAATAAACAAGAAAAAATATCAGATGATGCTAATTAAGGAGGAGGATATGAGAGAAGTTGACCAGGTGATGACTTTAGATGGGTTAGTCTGGAGTGTCTCTGAGGAAACAGTGAGAATCTGTCCATCCTTTTCAGAGGAAGAGCTTTCTAGGTAGAAGGAACGGTTGGACAGCACTCACACGAACAGGCTCCCAATGCTCAGATACCGTTGACCCTTGAACAGTTCACAAAGAGGAGAGGCAGCTGGGCTGCTTACAGCCAACACACATTAGACGAGTCAACGACAGTAGAGTCTTCCTGTGGTGTCATTGCTGGAGCTACCGTGTCTCAGTCTCTTGTTGGAATGCACATTGCTCAAAGCTTGGCATACTGACGTAGATCTAAAGGCGAATCCAGCTGCATGTCACTGGACCTTTCTGCTGCTTAGGAAGTTGGTGGCAGAAATCCTTGGTTTTCCCCCTTCCCATTCTACTTTGCTTTGAGTTTTGCACCTTTTCAGTGTTTGTGAATCATTATCCCTAGAGGTTTGTAGTTTCCTGCCATACTGGTTTTTGTTATAAAATTCCATACACCTTGTGCCCATTACCCAAGTGCCCCTGGTATGTTGCCAACTACTCTGTCTGACCTGATAAATTCTCCAGTGACACAGGCTCGGCTGGATGTGGCAGCTTTGGGGTGTTGTCGTCTTTGTTTTCTGGCTCCCAGTGTTAACTGACATCTTGAAAGCCTTTTTCAAGGAGAGAATCCATTTGACACAAGGGTGAATAAAATCAATATGAAATTTAGAAGCTCTCCATTGCTTTTGACTTTGTCACAAGGTATAGTGGGAAGGGGACCTTCCAGATCCAGTGTGTTGCCTCCCTCATTCTCAGATTCCTGTGTAAGCAGAAATTTAATGAGGTGACCGTTGAGATACCAGGCACTTTTCTGTAGCAGCTAGGGAATGAGGGAGGGCTT
The DNA here is from genome assembly GCF_011100685.1 of Canis lupus familiaris. Classification (NCBI taxonomy): domain Eukaryota; kingdom Metazoa; phylum Chordata; class Mammalia; order Carnivora; family Canidae; genus Canis; species Canis lupus. The sequence continues at coordinate 48,660,474 of NC_049243.1, forward strand.
GGGAGAAACTGTATGGACGGCACTTTAGGCGAGTGATGTAGGGACAACGTGGCTATGGAGGTGGGCCTGCGGGTTAGCAGACTCTGAGTAACTCCAGTTTTGCAGTTAATTCTTGGGGCCTTAGGAATAGGTTTCAGCTTCCCATTTATATAGATAGAAGATTAAATCACACTTCGCTGCTAATTCCTTTCTATTTATTGAACCTTATGTTTTGGGGACACTGTATCCTGTTGCCACCAGGGCCGAGGCCTCTAGAAAGAGAAAAGTAGATGTGGGTTTGAAACAGTGATGGGGAGGGATCTTTAGGGAAGTTACCAGGTTTTCTTATTGCAGAGTTCCAAGCCACTCTTGCAGAGCTGACGAGTTTCAGCACGCTTTGCTCTGGGCGTCCTGTCTTCAGTTGGATCCAGTTTCTCCTTGGCTGTGTTCTTCTCAGAGATGGGGAGATCTGTCAAAAGTTGCTGCTGAATCTTCAAGGGCCTGCTCAAGGGTCTCCTTAGGCTGGCATAGAAATTGTCAATTACTTTCCCTCGAATAAGGAAAGAAAGATCAAGACCTCCCAAATGAAATAAAATAGACACGTTTAAAGCAAGGCATCAGATTGGTGTGATTTGCAACACTTGCTGTCTCCGGAAGCCAGAAGCCCTCTTGATTGGCCCTGCCACCATCATCCCCTTCTCCAGACGTGCACCCTTCTGCCAAGGACCCGCTCTGTTTGGAACACTTTGCATTTTCATCATTTGCCAGTTTAATTTTATTTCGTGCCTGCTGAGTTCAACCTAGCCTTTAGCTCCTGTGGATTTCATTGGGATCACTGCAGTGTAGAGTGTGAAGGGTGTTGATGTATCTCTAAAGTTAGCACTGCAGCTAGCTTGTGCGATTTACAGCTGTCGTTAAGAAGTCAACAGGACCCAGGAAGGTCATTCTCATATTACAAGGGCCTCAGAAGAGGAAGACTCAGCAGGAGGAGGGAGTGACACGTTCATCCTGCAGTCTTCAAAATGCCTAAATGTAGGAGCTTCCAGAAGCCAATGGTGCCTTGGAGCCCACATGAGACCATCACCAAAGTCCCCAAAGCCTGTCAGACTCCGACCATTCATCCGTCCCTGAACATTTCCCCGCAAACACAGACCTCGAGTTTGAACTGGTGGATGGTAAAAAATTCAGATTGTAATGCTTTTATGCCTTCTGCTTATTTTAAAAATTAACCAGATAGAGGATTCAAGGCCATGGGGCTGAGAAGTATTAGGTTCAAAAAATCGTCACCTCTGCCTAAACGAGAAAGATGATTTGTGCTGCCTCTTCTTTGGAAACCTGTATGTTGATGTTTTGGTTCTTTTATATTCTCTGCTTTTCTTCCCTTTGACTTCCCAGAGACACAGATCGTGAGAGTAAGAATAAATGTCAGGGGTGGGGGGAGGGTGTGCTGGGTAAAGGTTAAATGTTATCAACTGGTGGATCTGGGGGTATTTTTCATTTTGGGTTTTTTTGGAGAGAACTGGTTACAAAATTGTCTCTAGTTTTTTAGTTCTTAATGGAATTTCCTAAGTAATTTAAAGGGGATTCATTTTTCTTTTCTCTTTTTAAAAATTTTACTAAGTCTACCTGCCCCCCCAAAGTGGGGCTTAAAGTCATGATCCTGAGATCAAGAGTCACATGCTCTACTGACTGAGCCAGCTAGGCATTCCTAGTTTTTCATTTATAAGAGAAAAATTGCTAACATTTATTGAATATTTTTGTTTAGTCACTGAGCTTTCCATGGGTTACTTCACTTAATTTTTATTGAAACCTCTGTGGTTGATCTTATTAAAAGGCCCCCTTTTTAAAAATTAAAAGTAACCGTTCATTATTACAAAAAGAACAGATGCACACGGTAGAAAGTTAGAACATACAGATAAGCAAGAATAAGAAAGTAAAATACTGTATTCCTGTGGCCCAGGGGTGACCATTAGGTAATACATTAGGGTGCTATCCTTTGATTTTTCTCTATGCATCCATATATACTTTTCATTTCACCTTGGCCATACTCAGATTTCCCTGTCTGTCCGATAAACATCATTTGTATCTGCTCATCTAGAAGGAGATTTGCTGTAGGACCACAGTTGCACTTGGTTATATCCTTGAGACCTCATTTTAATCTAGCAGAGTTCCTCCTTTTTCTTCCTTCATGATCCCACCTGGTTGAAGAAACTGGACTGGCTTTACTATAAAATATCCCACCTCCCAATCTTGTCAGATTGCTTCCTCATGGTGTCATTTAGCTCCGTCATCTCTCCTCTGTCATCTTTCAAAAAAAAAAAAAACACTGGAAGGTAATTCTATAGACTTGATGGATATAAGTTGAACATTTTGGGCTAGAATCCATCAGTACTGATGTTGTGTGCTTCCCATTTCATTAATGATGCTAATATTCATCACTGAATTAGGGTGGTGATGTTCCAATCATGCCACTGCGGAGCCAAGTCCCATTACTTTGTCTATATTTAGACGCTTGTCTCCTGAATGGTTTTTACACCAGTTAACAGTCTTTGCCAGAGTCTAATCTCTTTAGAGGTTGTAGAATGAGGATTCTTGCTGTTATTAGTTACTAGCTGTAAGGAACTTTGCCTCATCTACTTGGGTTTTCTGGATATCCTGAAATGCCTCTCCTATTGGAGAGGCAGAGTCTATGCTCAATTTTTTGCCCCAGGTTATCAAGAATTGCTTTAATAGTCTCCTCCAAGGGTGATGCATTCAGTTTTCCCCGCTTTCTCTTTGTTTCTTTTGTTTTTAAAGATTTTATTTATTTATTCACGAGACACACAAAGACACAGAAACCTAGGCAGAGGGAGAAGCAGGCTTCCCATTGTGGAACTCTATCCTAGGACCCAGGATCACACCCTAAGCCAAAGGCAGATGCTCAGCCACTGAGCCATCCAGGCAGGCATCCCTCCTGCTTTTCGTTTGAATACTGAAATGGACTCATGAATTTTCATTAATTCCATGTGTTTGGATTCACTTTAATTTTTTAAAAAATTTTTTTTGGATTCACTTTAATTATTCTTGTTGATACTCAAGTTGCTACAGCATTGAGCAGTAGACACCTCCTTGAGATGTCTCTTTTGCCTTTAAAAAAAAATGATTATTTATTTATTTGAGAGATGAACAGAAATGAGGTGGGGTAGGGGCAGAGGGAGGGAGGGAGATAAATCTCAAGCAGACTCCCCGCTGAGTGTGGACCACTCCCCTATGTGGGGCTAGATCCCAGGACCCTGAGACTATAACTATAACCTGACCTGAAACCAAGCTCAGTTGACTGAGCCATCCTTGTGCCTCTCTTTTGCCTTTTAAATACAATCCATTTATATTTCTTTTTTTTTAATTTTTTTTAAAAGATTTTATTTATTTATTCATGAGTGACAGAGAGAGAGAGGCAGAGACACAAGCAGAGGGAGAAGCAGGCTCCATGCAGGGACCCTGACATGGGACTTGATCCCAGGTCTCCAGGATCAGACCCTGGGCTGAAGGCAGCGCTAAACTGCTGAGCCACCTGGGCTGCCCCTATTTCTTTCTTTTTTTTTTTTCTTTAATATTTTATTTATTTATTAGAGACACACAGAGAGAGAGAGAGAGGCAGAGGGAGAAGCAGGCTCCATGCAGGGAGCACGATGTGGGGCTCGATCCTGGGACTCCAGGATCACGCCCTGAGCCGAATGGCACACGCATTTAACTGCTGAGCTACCCAGGCATCCCAGCAAATATCTTTCTAAAAATGTAGGAGTTCATATTGATTTTTTTTTTAAACCCATTCTTACATTGCACTGTTTTTATTTAATTTCTTTGACTTATAAATGCCTCTTTTCTCTTTCACCAAAAATGTTTACTTGCTTTATTCTGCAATATAAAAATAGCTTTAAAATTAATTTTTTACAGATCTGGTAACTGAGGCTTTTGGAAGAACCTAAGTGAATATTATACCACAAAGATAATCTCATCTCTCCAATTCCCTTGGCAAAAAAGCTCTCCCTAGCCTTAATAAACTACTGTTATTATCTGAGCCCTAAAGTTATTTTTTGTATATTTGATCTGTGAAAAGAAATGTAAATGTTAGTTACACCCTGCAAAAGTTATATATAGAGAGACTAAAAATATAGTCTTAGATTTTTATTTTTTCTTTAAGATTTTATTTATTTATTTGAGAGTGTGAGCACAAGCAGGGGGAGCAGGAGGAGCAGAGGGACCAGCAAACTCCCTGCTGAGCAGGGAGCCTGGCTTGGGGCTTGATCTCAGGACCCCAGGATCATGATCTGTGCCAAAGGCAGATGGTTAACCAACTGAGCCACCCACGTGCCCCTAGTCTTAGATTTTTAAATGGAAAGATGGAGCGTAGAATAAAATGTATTACTCATTGCGTGAAAAGGTTTTAGAGCATGTTTCTGGGTCCTTCTGGCAACCGGTGCATGTTGACCTCGAGGTTGGTAGCACTGGGAGTTCATCCTGGCCGGTGCAGACTTTGTTTTCCTTGGTCTGTGTACCTTTCTCTAGTTCCTCACAGTGTGGACAGGTTGTCAGAAGTGAGCCTGACTTTGACCCCACACCTCCTGCCCTCTTTGCAGGACTCTTGACTGTAGGTCTGTGACGCTGGTCTCTGTATTTGTGTTCGCAGGTACCTGTTTGCTCTGCAGGTGAAGCAGGACCTGGCTCAAGGCAGGCTGACCTGCAACGACACGAGCGCGGCTCTCTTGATCTCACACATCGTACAGTGTAAGTTCTGTCCGTTTCTCTTTTGAGGTCCTGTTGGAGATAACCGTGATCTGATTTTTGGGGAATAACCACATCTATTGAACACAGTAATTATATCTTTGTGTTATTTTGCTGTTAGCTTGAGTGCCAATGGATTGAAGACAGTACTCCTCAAACGCAATAGGTCTACCTACCACCACCACCCCTACCCAATATTGGCCTGTGAATTCTGTGTTCAGTGTCTACTTTTATTTTTCTTTTCTAAAGATCTATTTGAGAGAGAGAGAAGGGGGAGAGGGACAAAGGAAGAGGGAGAGAGAGAATCTCAAGCAGACTCCTTGCTCAGCACAGAGCTTAACGTGGGGCTCAGTTGTACAACCCATGAGGTCATGACCTGAACCAAAACCAAGAGTTGGATGCTCAGCTGACTATACCACCCAGGTGCCCCTCTTTTCAAGGACTAGTATGCAATTGTTGATAATCTCAGTTGACTTAGAGGAGAAGCTTGGACAGATGATGTCCAGGTAAATTAAATTTGTTCTGTTCTGGGTTCTTGGACTTTTTTTTTTCTTGGACTTAATACCCATTATTGAATGTGGCACATTAGCCTTAAGACATAAAACCATCAACGATGGCACTTTCTGTATTCTATTCTATAGAGTTCAGTAAACACCAAGACACATGAAGCTGTACTGAGTCCTAGTGATGCTTGAAACTGGATATTTTAACTTTCTTAATCTAGGAGTGCTCATTCTAAGGCTTACTGATAACTCAGCTGGGCATTTTCTTTTTTCCATCTTTGCTAAGGTAGAAGTTACTTGAAATGGAATATACACATTAGCACTAGTATAAAACAAACTGTGCTGTCCTGTCATTTAAAAATTGCTCTTGGGACGCCTGGCTGGCTCAGTGGTTGAGCATCTGTCTTCGGCTCAGGTCGTGATCCCAGAGTCTTAGAATCGAGTCTCGCATTGGGCTCCCCATAGGGAGCCTGCTTCTCCCTCTGCCTATGTCCCTGCCTCTCTCTCTCTTTCTCTCTCTCTCTCTCATAAATAGTAAGTAAGTAAGTAAATAAATAAATAAATAAAATCTTAAAAAAACAAATAAAAACTTTTCTTGTATCTAGAGTAGACTCCTATAATCAGCCTATTTGAATAACTGCCCAGGTAACAAGATTTCCAACAGTTTGCAGAAAGCGTCACTCCTAGTGGTTAATAAATGACTTAACCTAATATGATGAGGTATTCCTTGAGCCCATGCTTATCTTCTCTTTTATATATGGGCCTTACTGCAGATCTACTAGACTTAGGAAGTAATATTATTGATTTGTCATAGCAGCAGGAGGCTAGAAAATGATTGATTCTTCCACTGGCCCAGCTGGAGCCAGATGAGTTGGCACTGTTTTGTGCAGAGCAAATATTCTCAGTGGGTGTGATTTAGAGGAACATATAGGCCATATCCTGCATGATTACTGGAGGTGCATTGCCCAAAGTGTGACAAGCTGCTTCACAGGACAAAATGAAAGGTAGGTTTCTTAGCAACTGTTCACTAGCTTTTACTCAAAACAGCTGGGCTCTGGTCATTAGGCTACTTTTTATTAAGCTTGTTACACAGACCATATGATTCAAAGAAAAAGACATGCTGTCCCAGGGGTATTAAATTGGTATAAACTGAGCCAGAGCTTGTGTTGTTAAGGCACAATTATTACTTTAAAGGTCTGTCCTTTAGATTTCCAGATCACAGCAATTTGGGGACTCTGTAGAGGTTACGTGAGAAAAATATACCTCCTAGTCCTCGTAGATGAAAAATAAATAAGAATCTGCAGCCTGGCCAGTCATTGCTGACTCTAGGACTTTAAGAAACTTAATAAACTTTGTTTTATGTTACCAAATTACATCATGTATATTTATGCCTATTTACTATCGGCTTTTCTCTACATGAGAAAGCATTTGGGGTTTGCACTAATAATTATTATATACAAGAGTTTCAAAAGTTAATATTGTAAAATTTGAAATTCTGGGACTTCTTTAGAAGTCATAAGGTCATAATCCACATGTCTAGAATTCACTGCCTAGAACAGAAGTACTCCTGGTTGGGTGGGGAGGAAGGAACATGGATGGATGAAGATAGATGGACGCTGAAGTTTTATTTCCAGCTGGTAGAGATGACAAAGAGGGGGAACCATCCTTTCATGTTGGTACAGTTGTTAAATATGTCCTCACAGGATGTCTTCTGACATCCAGCCCTGACGATACACAAGGCTGGGATCACCTTGTCTGCTGCCTTCTGGTTTGCTAGCTGGGGAATGTTCCATGGGGAATGTAATAGATTATGAAGTATTAATCATTTGTGGCTGGGTTTTCTTCTTCTGTTTCTTGGTAGCCGAGATTGGGGATTTTGATGAAGCATCAGACAGAGAGCATTTAGCAAAAAACAAGTACATACCTCAGCAAGATGCGCTAGAAGACAAAATCGTGGAGTTTCACCACAACCACATGTAAGTCCCACTGGGCGCCTCATGTTCCCTTTGGGGTGTTTCTGTCCTTCAAGCGTAGGTGGGTGTACACACACACGCCCAGTAGCTATTGGGACGAAACATGCAAAGGGTGAGAGAGAAGACCACAGAGGTTCATGGGAGTGTTGTTACTCACCTTGGATTCTTCAGACCCCGGTTATCCACTTAGGACCAGAGCTCCATGGTCCTTCTTGATTTCCTGTCCTACTGGAGTAGGCCTGGGGTGTAGGACACCGTGCTATGGAATTAAAGAAAGTGTATAAGATCAATTAACAGGAAATCTAGAAAGTGATATGGTCAGCTAGGGGCCAAGTAGGAATGTTACAAAAATCTAGAGTCTTTGTATCTTCTCCATTTGGGTGGTTTTTTGTTTTGGGTTTTTTTTGTTGTTGTTGTTTGTTTTGTTTTTTGTGATCACTAAAATAATCTTTCAAAAGATGCTCTGTGCCTGTTGTTTTGTTGCTTTGTTTAAGGAGGGTACTTGAGCTTTGATGATAGTATGCCAGTGTTGCCTTGAACCTTGCTTCCAAGTGTAGGCCCATTGTAAGTGACTAAAAACGTGTTTTAACACAGTGGTGTTTTGCTTTTATGTGACCTTAAAGGGAACTCTTTGAGATTCCAAAAAAACTGGGCAAATGTGAGCTAGACTTTTAGGGTTTTGTGTTACACAGGCAATAGGGCTTTTGTCCTCGTTGCTAGACTTTTGGTGATAATGAATAGGAGGTTGGGTGTCATCTGATCAGATAGCTCCATTGTTTGTGATGAAATGCCTTTTTATTTCCCAAGAGAAGTTGCTTAATCTCGAATTAATAGACACAGGGAATTCAAATCTCCTGGCCTTTCTCTTTAATTTTTTGTTTTGTCAGTGGACAAACACCAGCAGAATCAGATTTCCAACTTCTGGAGATTGCCCGTAGGCTGGAGATGTATGGGATCCGGTTGCACCCAGCTAAGGACAGGGAAGGCACCAAGATCAACCTGGCTGTTGCCAACACGGGAATTCTAGTGTTTCAGGTAAGAGCGTGTAGAACACAACTCCGTTCTCTTGGTGACGGAAAGATCAGAGTTGGCCCTTCAGCTCTGATTCCGTGTTGGGTGGGCCAGGTGAAGACCTCTATAGTTAATTTTAGGTGAACAGGGGAAAGACTATAACCTCATCTCAGGGTTTCTAATTCTCTCCAGGCCCTGAGCGTCCAGATTCTAGTTCATTTGCCCTTGCTCTGGTTGGGAGAATGCACAATTCAAGATTCGCTTGTGTTTATTGACTCTGTAGGATCACAGAAATCTTTATCAGTGGACCTGTGCTCAGAACACAGGATGGTAAAATCAGGATTTCAGATCCCCCAAAATAAACACTTTCTTCATACTGGCACGTGATACCCATGTCATTTCCTCCCTCCCCCCGCCCCCGGCCTTTTTTTTTAACCTATTGAGATTTTTAGTTGTTTTTTTGTTTTTTTTTTGTTTTTGTTTTTGTTTTTTTTTACCAAATTTAGGGATTTTTAAACCTAATTTAGGTTTTCCCTGAGTCAGCTGGTTTGTGACTTCAGCTATACATAACTTAAAAATGTAACTTGTATCTTTTAAGATTGAGCGGTTTTATAAACTCCTAAAAGCCAGATGCTATCGTAAGTCTGTAGCAAAACATTGCATTTGAATCCTAACCTGTGTTTTACTTAAAGACATAATTTTCTGTACTCTGAAATGTGTTCTCTCTTGATCACACTGCTATTGTACTGTTCTCTTGATCAGTGCTGCTTTTTATCTCTTAGCAGCTTTGTTGAGGTATTGTGGACCGTAGAGTAAAATTTAAAGTATCCATTTTCCTTAGTTCATATATATGTGTGTATATATATATGTATATGTCCTGAAGCCATCAATAAAATCAAGACCCTGAACATATTCATCACCCCCCCAAAAGCTTCCTCAGTGTTTTTCTTTTAAACAAAAGCAAGTCATCTGTGCTTTGATATCTTTTCTTTTTTATCATTTTTTTTTTAATTTAAATTTAGTCAGGTAACATATAGTGTATTGTTAGTTTCAGAGGTAGAGCTAAGTGACCAGTTGTATATAAACTCAGTGTTCATCATGGCATGTGCCCTCCTTTCATGCCTCTCACCCAGTTACCCCGTCACCCACCCCCACTCCCCCAGCAACCCTCAGTTTGTTCCCTATGATTAAGACTCTCTTATGGTTTGTCTCCCTCTCTGATTTCATTGTGCTTTGGTTCAAAGGGATACCGAGAAAGTGCCTGCCTTTTAAATAGGGTCATTTTCACCAGTTTTGAAGGTGTAAATATGTACATAATCTAAAATACTTTTTTAAGCTCTGCCAGGTTTGGTTCTGTCTCCCCCTTCCTGTTTTACCAAAATAGTCCCAGTGCTTCTCTGCTCCAGTATCAGATGTTTACGACGGACGTGAATTATCACAGAATCCTGTCCCAAGAGGAGTCAAGGTTGGGTTTCATGTGGGAAAGTAAGAAGGGAAGGTTTGAAAGCAGGATGGTATTGGAGGCGGTGACCGCTCTTCACAGTGTTTGACCTGCTGAAATAACCTAAGGAGTATTTGATGAGTAAAATGACCATGAGCCAGATAGAGTTTTCGGTCCTACCCTGAAATTTTTAAAATCGGAAGCTTTAGACATTTCTAAAAATCATAAAGGGGGGAAAAAGAAGTGCCTTAGAATTGAATTAATTTGCTTTGATTATATGTGATACAATCTAAATATTGAGAATTGCTCAGTTATTTAATCATGTACAGAGGCTGTATCTTGGAATTAATCTTCTTGCCAGTGCCTAATTGTTTCATTCCTACCAATTTAAATAAACGGTTCTGGTGTTCGAGCAGACTCCGGAGGAATTCTAATTTTAGTTGAGATGACAGGACAGATGGGAGCTAGTAACTGGCAGCTTCCTCTTGCTTCTCCATCACCCTGTCTCTCCACACCTGTCTTTCAAAGATGAAGATGTGTCCTTTCCTGAGACTGTTCTCTGGTCTAGAAGACACACCACAGGCCAGGCCTCCCCTCCCCATCCTTCTTGGATGTAGTTGGCATCCTGCTGGGCATGGGAGCCAGACCAGTGTGCGCAGTGGGGGTTGATTGCTAACCTGCGGGTTGCATTTACGGAGATTAACAATTAGCTGCTGGTTAAGGGAATCTCGGGATTCTCATTCTACCACATGAACTGTGTGATTTTGGGCACGTTAAAATCTACCCATGCAGCAGTCTCCACATCTGTAAGAGAAAGATAATAAACTCATCTCACTGAGTTTTGTATAAGGTTTGATAAGATAAGGCCTGTAAAGTCCTGATGGAGTGCTTGGTACTCTGGAAGTGATGGTCACTAATTATTGTGCTGGTTGTCATGGTTTTTATTGTTGTTTTTTTTTTTTTTTTAAATCTTTTGGTTTATCCTTCCCTTGGCCAGCTGCTCCTTTCCCTGGAGGCAAACTTCGTTTGAATGCCAAATCATATAATTAGTGAAAAATAATGCTCCAGAAACAGGCATCAGCCACAGCAGCAGCAAATCCTGAGAATTCTCTAGCAGAAGGCGTTCTTCTCGAGCATTCCAATGGCAGGTCCCCATACGCAAGGCAGACCAAAACCCCATGTTGCTTATTAAGCATTTCCTGACTCACTGGCTGATACCTTTCTCAGGGTTTCACTAAGATCAACGCCTTCAATTGGGCCAAAGTGCGGAAGCTGAGCTTCAAGAGGAAGCGCTTTCTCATCAAGCTCCGCCCGGATGCGAACGTAAGTGGATTGGGGGGTGGGGAGGCTGGAGACCAGACCAGACCACCCAGTGACCCTGGGGAGTGGAGGGGCTCTGCTAGGGCACAGGCTGGAACTGCGGCCAGCACTGTGCAGGTGTCTGAGGGTCTGTACCAGAGGCGTACCCAGATGCTCAATAGCCATGTTGTCACCTGGGTGAACAGAGCCCCTTTGGGTAGACAGCCTGACCCATGAGTTGCTAGGGCTCCAGCCTCCAGGTCACCTCCTCAAGACCCCACTCAGCATCCACCAGATCCGGGGCATACCCTTGCCCACATGGGCCTCCAGCTGGCCCCAGTTTTCATGTCCCTACTCTTGTCCCTAAACCTCCGATAGCACCACCCACTTCCTGCAGAACTCCTCGAAGATGTCATCACCCCAGGACCAGGTCAGGGAAAGAAGGAGCATCTCCTTCCCCTGCTGGAAATGGCAGTGGAGGACATGGATGATAGATCCTGATGTCTCCAAGCAGAACTTGAAGATCGTTTCTTTACCATGGAATGAAAGATGACAAATGGCCATCTAGGCTTATCGTTCAGCCACAGAACACATTAAATCAGCTTTTATGGCCAGACCTGGGAAGCAGCCACCCACTAGAAGTTGTTTTTCTGTGGGAAAATGCTTTTTGAGTTCCAGAAGGCTACTTACCAACATAGAATTGCGGCACACTTGTTTGTAAGTTGGGACTGCCCAGAGCTGTGAGAGCCCGCAAAATAGTTGGAATGGCTAGGAACATTCAGGACTGTGGGGAGTCCTGTTTATAAAATATGGCCACTGACATTGAGAGCATTCGGTCGGGGAATAGGAAAATGACACTCTCGGCTTTCCAGAATCAACGGACATGATTTTTTTCAGACTTGAGTGTGACACTTCATGCTCCACCAAAAGAAATGTTCATTTCTTATATGGTCCCTGGGGCCACCTGGAGGCTTGAGCCATATGTTGCTCAACAGAGAAAAGACTGAGACCAATATGCAAAGTTGGCATGAACCTTCAGGGAGAACATAGAAGTATGTTTCAGTTATTTTCAGGAGGTAAAAAAGGGATTGTAGTATTTGGATTTTTTTTTAAAGAAGGAAATGTAGGCCACATACACAAAATCTGTTTATGAATTCTGTCAAAAGAAGTGTTCTGACTTCTAAGTATTCCTGTTTTCTTTAGTTCCTTTAAGGAATTCTGGGGGAGGGAGGGAATGGTTGAGTGGTGACTGTATTTTATCATTAGCAACAACTGTATTTTACTAAATAGGTGAATTTATGGTCCTGCTAGATAATAAAATACACAACTGAAATTTTATTGGACATATTTATTTTCTGTCCCCTTTCACATTGTTTTGCCCAGTGTCCATGGGTAATGGGGGGAAAAAAACCACAAAGTGGTATTTTCTCTTTTTAGAGCTCATACCAGGACACCTTGGAATTTCTGATGGCCAGTCGGGATTTTTGCAAGTCCTTCTGGAAAATCTGTGTTGAACATCATGCCTTTTTTAGACTTTTCGAAGAGCCCAAACCAAAGCCAAAGCCTGTTCTCTTTAGTCGAGGGTCATCGTTTCGGTTCAGGTAAGGATTCCATGTCACACCCCTGCAGTTTGCCATGGGAACATTTGTCCTGAGACCAGCTGTTTCCTGCTGCCTGTGATCACTCCTGCATGGTACAGTGGGCTGATAAGAGGAAAGCCAACTTCCAGGAGCTCTGGCTGCTGGGGTGATGGCGTGATCAGTCTGGGAGGCTCCTGGCAACCCCTCGCTTGTGTTTGAACTAACATCAGCCAAGAGACAGTCCAGTCCACCTGGCCACAACATACTCCTGACAGGACTCTCTAATCCAGAAAAGATTTTCCTTCTCTGTAGAAGCAAGTGTCTCATTAACATTTGGTGTAGCCTCCGAGAATGCTGCATAGATTTGCACATCATTAGTTCACTGTCTCACTTTTTTTTTTTTTTTTTTAAGATTTTTTTATTCATTTGAGAGAGAGAGTACACATAGGGGCAGAAGGAGAGGGAGAAGCAGACTCTCTGCTGAGCAGGGGGCCCTATGTGGGACTCCATCACAGGACCTGGAGATCATGACCTGAGCTGAAAGCAGATGCTTAACCATCTGAGCCACCCAGGCACCCCTCACTTCTTCTTTTAGCAAACATTTGAGTGTCTTCTGCATATCAAGGCCTAGTCTAGGTGCTGGGGATTCACAGCGAACAGAATTATCCCTGCCTCCTCGAAGCATACAGACTCTCCCAATGGTTGCTTAATAAGTAAACACAGAATTATTAAGTGGTTTAGTCATTTGAACACTTGCTGTTTTAGAAGGGAAATACCAAGAGATGAAATGGACACACAGAGTTTCTCTTAGAGCTGCTCTTATTCCTGGCTTGCTGAGAAAGCCCACAAATCTCCCAGTCATGGAAGGAGAGGGGGAGGTAAAGAATGGGATGTCTTGTGTTTAAATGAGAATGCCTTGCTGTCTTCTCTTCCCTCTCATCTTCTCCCTTTTAGCGGTCGGACTCAGAAGCAGGTTCTCGACTACGTGAAAGAAGGAGGACATAAGAAAGTACAGTTTGAAAGGTAAGAGAAATTTCGATACTCCTTCTGATGTGACAAGAGTCATTCTCTCCGGGTGACAGTGCATTCTTGCTTAATCTCTCTTCACCCAGGGTTGGTGAGTTACCAATCTAGTGCCTCATAGTAAAACTGGATCAGTTTAATGAACAGAAACATTGGAGGGCTGGGGTATGTCCTCAAGGGTGAAGTGACATGTGAACTGACCTGGAGGGCCAGGTGAGGAGGAAGAGGAGTAGGAGATGGCAGCGAGGATAAAGCACTGTAAAAGTAAAAATATCGTCTTCTGTGAGTCCTTAAGTATTTTGGGATTTGAATCGAAAGTATTTCTATAAACTTTTAATTAAATACAGTTTGGATGAGAAGCAGCAGGATTTATTACTGTCGTTAGTGAATGCTTATAGCTCTCGCCATGTTTCCACACACTCTGCATACATTAACTCAGAGTCTTCATACCAGCTCCATGAGGTTGGTGCTCTCCTATTGCTTTTTTTTTTTTTTTTAAGATTTTTATGCATTTATTTGAGAGAGAGAGAGAGACCACAAGTGGGGGCCGGGGAGAGGGAGAGAAGCAGACTCCCCACTGAACATACAGCCTCATTCCAGGACCCTGAGATCATGACCTAAGCTGAACTCAAGAGTCAGACGCTTAACCCACCGAGCCATCCAGGCAACCTTCTGCTATTCGCTTTTTTAAAAGATGAGACACTGCAGCTCAAAGAGATTAAATTACTAGCATCTCAGAGCTAGCAAGTGGCCCCTGGTCAACCGGGTCCAAAGCCCCCTGCCCTGACCATGGCTCTGTTGCCCCAAAGGGAGAAGCAGAGAATCTAGGGACAAAGATAAAAGGGTAAACAGATCATGATGTGATGGTGCATTACAGGCTGTTTAGTGCATGTGGATTTTTTCTTTCCAACATTTTTCTTTTTTACATTTTAATACATCCTAAAATACAATATAACACAGAGAACACAACAAACATCCACATTTTTTTTTTGTTTCTGAGTTATTTTCCCCTTTTCTGTGTGTAAATACTTGTGACAGATGTAGCTACCCCCCCCCCCCCAACCAACAACCGTCTTTGCTATTTCCCTCTCCTCTCCCAGAGGCAACAACTGCCAGCTTCATGTTACTTCTGTTGTGCATATTTATGCATCTGAAGAAAATGTGCAGGATTTCTCCGGGGTGTGCTTTTTCATTTAACTAGTAGCTCACCGTACATAATTCTGCATCTTGCGTTTTAAACCCTACCCTGGGGCAGCCTGGTTGGCTCAACTGCTACCTCCAGCCCAGGGCGTGATCCTGGAGACCCGAGATCGAGTCCCACATCGGGCTCCCTGCGTGGAGCCCGCTTCTCCGGAGAACTCTGCCTCTCTCTCTCTCTCTCTCTCTCTCTCTCTTTCTCTGTGTCTCATGAATAAATAAATAAAATCTTAAAAAAAAAAAAAAGTCCTTTAAAAAAAATAAAAATAAACCCTACCCTGATTTGGGGATTGGTGTTGGTATTTTAGGATATTGTGAAAGTATTACATTTTATGTATCTGATTCTCTGGTGATAAACATTCAGAGTACTCGGTGTTTTGTTTTGCTTTTGCTGAAATGAACTTCTGGTTGTGACCATCCTTGTCTGTTTGGAGTATTTGGAAGAAAAGCTGAATGAATGTACATTCGCATGTAATTTCTCTGTATTTATATGGTTTTGTTTGAGTACCTGAAAAGTTTCTAATGCTTGTTCACTGAGGAAGAGGAGGACACCGTAAAGTCAGGCAAAAGATGGAGAGGTGCTAGTGGCATGAAATACAATTTTCCTTCTGCTACTGGGACTGTAAATTCATTCATGGGGGCAGATCTTCTCTGAACTCACCACTATGAAAGAGTTAGCTGATGAGTAGGGATTGCGTCTATTCTAGAATTGATCTAGGAAATCATCACCCACAATACATGAATTGATACTGTATTGTCAGACCAGAACTTGCAATTCAGTGTTATCCTTGGGCCCAGCCACCTCTCCCTCCCAGGGACTTTTCCAGAACTAGAAAGATAGTGAACAGTGGCTGGAGCTCCTGACCACTTGTACCATTGAACAGGACTAGGGGCTTGCAGAGAATTTTTTCAGAATTTAAGTAACCCCTGAACCCTACAAGTAGTATAAAGAGAATGACTCTCTCTTCATGGAGCAGCCATACACACTACTTGAGATGCCTTCATATTGAGGAAGTGCATAAGGCTGTTATTTTTCATTTAAAAAAACAATAACAGCAGCTTACCTAACTTTGGCTATCTTCTGTGATTTCTTCCAGGAAACACAGCAAGATTCAGTCCATCAGAAGCCTGGCTACACCGCCTACAGAGCCGAATTCAGAAGTGCCAAAACAAGTCAGTAAATGCTGATCAACTATTATAATTGTCGGGGGAGGGTTGTTACCAAACTTTCTCTGCTAAGTACTGGGTTTCATAGTATGCTTCTGAGCTATTTGCCCTTCATCTTTGGGGTTCTTTTTGTAGAGGAGAATATAGCTATATGCCCTGGCTTTGAGCACCCCAGCCTATGCTCCATGAGCCCCAGAGTGGGTCCTTTTTTAGCTGACTTCATGTCCTCTGTCCCATGCGTTTGCCATGAAGTTTGCTCTGTTGGCCTGAACTCAGCTTAGGAGTGGAACCACCCAGAGAGCCAATAGAGCGGAGTCTACCCTCCCCCTACACGGGGGTGGTTGTGTGAAGACACCAGGCCCTCCTTTGCACCTGATGGGTGTAGCTCCCATTCACGGCCAAGGTCAGAACCCTTTGTTGGCACCAGACTGGGTGGTGAGTTCCCAGGACTCATGTTACAGGGCAGTGACCGCAGCTGGCAACCAGAGACATTATCACTCTTGCCCTGAGGTTGGTGAGAGCTCATTTTCTGGATGTGTTTTCGGGGTTTTCTCCATGAGAGAATACCAACTTTGTTGGGGAAGGACATGAAGCAGAGTCCCTTTGTGCTTCCAAAGAGAGTGCCTAACCTGTCTGCTCTTCCCCGAGAAGTACAAAGAAGCTTTTGTCTTTTGTCTGAAATCCGTGTTAACTCGCCTTGGGGGGTGGGGTTGGGGGGGTGGGGGGAGGGTTCCAGTCCACGATGTGTTTTCCACCTCTCCCTGCCCACCCTTTCTTGGGCAGCCCCCTGCGGGGTTGCAAGGACTCTAAGAAACGTTGGCAACCCCCTAGGGGCCTGCAGGCCCCAGGGAGCAGACGCAGCGCCCCACCTGGGCTGCAGGAGAGCCCCCCCCCCCCCCCCGGAGAACCTTCTGGATGCCGACCACATGCACTCGGGGGTGACTGCTGATTAGCCGCGTGGCGGTGCGGATCGCCGAGAGCAGCGGCTACGTGGCCGGGAGCTTCCGCAGGGGTCCGAGAGGAGCCCCTGAGTCGGCTCTGCGCTCCCCGCCTGGGGCCCGCGGTGACCACCCCCCTCTCTCGCCCGCGCAGGCGCAGCAGCGAGCCAGCCCTCCCCCCGGAGCAGCCCCCGAGCCCGCGGGCGCCCCCCCAGGAGCCGCGCCCGCCGCCCCTGAAGAGCGCCCGAGCCCCGCGCCGCCCCGGAGCCCCGCGGGCGGCGGGAAGGCGGCCGGAGCCCCGCGGGCGCCCGCCGAAGAGGAGGAGGAGGACGGGGCCGCCGCCGCCGCCGCCGAGGACAGGAGTCCGCAGAGTAAAGCTCAGCCCCCGCAGCCGAGCACAGGTCCAGCATCCAGGGCTGCCAGAGGCAGCAGCACTTCCATTCCTTTCATTGACTGCAGTGACGTAGATAGCGAATCCGACCTGCTCAGGGAGCAAGCGTCCCAGTCACGGTCCCAAACAAATGACAACTATGAGGGTGATTTGACCAGTGGGGTTTATCTGCTCTCCCGGGAGGAGAGGCAGGCGGAGGCTAGGCTCAGGGCATCCCCCCGCTCCGTGAAGTCGTCCCGGCCTCCCTCCAGAGAGTTCCTCGACGGCGATTCTGCAGACCTAACCTTCGATATGAGCGGGAGCCCCAGACTCCCCAGACATAGCTCCCTGATAGATGAGCTGTTCAGGGCCTCAGACGGCCACAGTACCCCCGGCACCCCACTGTCTCCCAGGAGCAGACGGTCGAGTCCAAATAGGAGCTGGGACAGGACTGGGTCTCAAGGCTATGTTTCTGAAAACGGGCATGACCCACGAGAGGAAAGTATGAGAGAAGAGACTCTCCCAAGCCAGGGTCCTCCGGGTCCTCCTGAGAGCCCTTCCCCGGTCCTCCAAAGGCCATACTTACGGAAGTCTCCCCAGTAGGTACAATAAGTCAGAGACAGACCCGCTCATCCTCAGCCAAGTAAGTTCAACCCCAGAGCCATTGGATGGGCTTGATGGCCGTGGAAAGGGGAGACTGGGCAGCCTGGCTGCATCCGAAGGTAGAGTGCTGGCTAATGGTGCACCTCTCGGGGCTCCGACCTCAAAGATCCCCCCCCTGCGGTCAGGGTGTGCCAGCGACTTGGCAGACCAGCGAGCACCCCTGCAAGTGACGGAGGGCTCCACCAGCAGCGGGACTGAATCCAGTGATTCAGACTCCGAGATGGTGGCCTCTTTGAGCCAGCCGCTCACGTTTGGCAACCCAGCAGTGCTGAGCTCCCCTTCCATGCTGAGAAGTCAGAAACACTTGGGTGGCCTGCATGTGAGTGAGGAGGAAGAGGAGGATGAGTAGGAGGGCCGGCTTCAAGTGTTGGGAACCTAGAGTCCTGAGTCTTGTGTTTCAGTGGAGATGATCTGTTCTAGCGACTCATTAATCTTTAGTCAACATTTACTAGGGGAAGTTTTGGACAGATGTGTTTGGATAGGGTATGGCTGGCTCTAAGATCTTTAAGAAAAATGAAACTTCACACAGTGGGCTTGCTTTCCAAAAAACAAAAAAAACAAAAACAAAAACAAAAATAAAAAACGTGGACAAGATAAATAGTAAGATGTAATGACAAGTTACCATGAGCCTGTTCATCTTTCTGGTTGAAGGTGAGGAAGAAATACGTAATTCTGAATCTGATCATGTGTATAGTGTGTT
This sequence comes from Canis lupus familiaris, assembly GCF_011100685.1. Lineage (NCBI taxonomy): Eukaryota > Metazoa > Chordata > Mammalia > Carnivora > Canidae > Canis > Canis lupus. The sequence continues at coordinate 48,679,079 of NC_049243.1, forward strand.
GTATTTACGTGGAAATCTTCTGTGTGTGTTGAGTTTGTATGCAGATCACGCTCCTATTGACTGAATGTTTGGACTGACGTAGCAGTGAGATCCCAGGAAAGGTGTTGGTTTTACGTTTTCCCCCTTTAAGAGGAGGTGCTGCTTTTTTGGAGCCTCATAAAGTGAGGGATTGACATAATTCAAGACCATTTGTAAGTTGATTGCTGGTTGAGATTAAGTGTTGGTGAAATCTTAGTCAAGAATAATGAGCATTTTAATGGGAAGAATAGTCTTTCTTCTTTCCAGACTTCTTAGGAAATGATGTAAAGGATGTCAGGTGGAACTGTAATTTACGAGGGATTACTGGTTTGGTTCGGATTTGCATCAGTCGGTCAAATTGTTAGCTATGTTTTAAGAAGCTATAGCTCTGGCTGTCAGAATTTCTAATTGAAACTCAGAAATACTGTTGAGTGATGATGGGGGGTAAAATAAGACCTCGCAATAGGCACTGTTGTTCCCAGGCTGGCAAACCAAAGGGCTGCCTCTGAACCACACGCAGCCTAGAGAAAGATCCCAGTATTGCTGCCCCTAGTTTGGTTGTTATTTTCATTCTTAGTGTTCACACGTGTGTGAACAGTGTCTTCTCTTTGGAACAATGGCTTCCAGATGTTTCTGTGTGCAGGAAAAAGGTGTAAGTAGTAAGAGGTTTGATTTCTTAACTGGCCCACCTCTGCCAGTGCCTTTCACTCAGCATTCCTGCATCTGAAATCAAAGAGTCTTGTTTTAACCCGCTTGTTTCTCGGCCCCAGCTGTGCAAGGGAGTCACCTGAGACATTTTTAAAAAATCAGTGATGCCTGGGCCCTGGCCCTAGACATTTTTATCTAATTCATCTGGGGGTGCCACTTGGGTTCCCCGGATGGTTCTGCTGGGCATCCAGGGTCACTCCTCAGCCTGACACAGTTGCCTTCTAGCATCTAGTGGTATATCTGAAACTGATAGCTAAATTTCTGGCTTGCTTGCAGAGTAAGGAAAGCATCACAAATGAAGTACTTTTGTTAATTCCTGTTCTTTGATACTTTTCAGTCTTTAGTACTTTTTTAAAAAATGAATTGTAGAACCAAAATTTTAGATCATAACTATCAGATTATTGAAAAGAGTTTTAACGATGATCCATCCTGGCATGCCACCTTGCCAACAGCCTTATTAAATTTATCCGTGTGACATGATCACAAGGGAAGAGTAATGTGTGGGGAGGAAGCAGGGGAGAATTTGGCAGCCATATATAACAGCCGTACTGACTGACCTTGTGGCTCACAAATGATTATCTGTCCACATGAGTGTTGACAAGTTGATTTTGAAGACACTAACACGTAATCCATTTCTATACAACCTTTTTTTGTTGTTGTTTTATTTTCCTAATCATTTGATTCAGTGCATGATTGATGAATCAAACTGATTATTGGGTAGTTTGAAAGACGTTCAATGAAGCAGTGTGTTGATGTCTTGCCTTAGAGTAATATATTTAACAGAGTCACAGAATTTTTAAAATTAGAAGGGACCTTAGAGATCATCTAGGGGAAACCTTCATTTTATGGATGACAAGCCTTGTTCTGTTGAAGTCCATACAGCTACTGCATGATAAAGCTAGAACCCTGGCCCCTAGCCCTTCAGCTTTGGTCTGTGTGACATCTTGGTGCAATAGGACGTTTTTGATTAAGTACTTTAATTTTGGAGAATCTTGTTCAGATTAATAATTAAAATCAAATGTGGAGACCAGCGATCATGTAGACTTAGGCAGTTACAGTCCATAATACGTAGGAAGAACTTTTTCTGTCGTGGGATTTTTGCACTTATAACATGTCCTTGCATATTTCTGTTTTGGACTTAGAAAAAGATGTCGATTTGCTGTATAAAAATTGAGTCCAGTGTGAGTTAAGCAGAATCACATTTGGAATCCTGTGGTCTATTTGTGAAGGTGATTTGTTCAAATGAGTTTTCTTTTTACCTCTAATGACACAGCAGTCTGATGAAGTGTGAATGAGCAATGGGTATTCCCTTACCCAGCATACAATGTGAATCAGTAAATGTAAATCTCCAAAGCAAAACATGCTCCAGTAATTATTTTGTTTTGCTTTTTACTTAAAGGAGTGATTTTTTTTAATCTGAAGTATTCTAAAAACAGCTGATCAATGGTAGTGTACTCAGTTCTGTATTGACAAACTCTCCCCTTTTAGGGTTGCTCATCAGTTTTTTTCTCTGGTTGGTTTTGTACCAGCCAAGTGATTCAATTTCTGCTTCTGGGCCAGTATTTATGAAAGCAGCAATCCTGATGTGATTAATGGTGCTTAACAGAGAAGGGGTATGGTTTGTTCATAAGCCACATAGCCTAAAGTGCTGAGAATATTCACTAATTGCCTCTGGTGGAGCTTGCCCTGTACTAATATTCTAAGCATGAGTGGGGGAGTAAATTTAAGCATTCTTTGAGCCCGGTGCAGCCAGATCACAAAGGAGACATGTTCTCTGACTGTGCAGAGGTCAGGGAAAGCCCACAGCCTCCCAGCCTTTTGTGAGACTCTGGTTCCCCATGTCTTTACCTGCCTTACTATGTAGCAGAGAAGGACATGCATGGTCACAAAGTTGTACCAAGAGTGTGCAGCAAGACCAGCAGTGGGGTTGGCTGTGAAGAATAGGTAACCTGTGAATTCATTCCAGTTTCCAGAGGGTTTCCCAAGACCTGTCATCTCTTTGTCGAAGACAATAGCTAGTGTAGAGTCTCCTGAATCAGTAAAGAGCCCAGATCTTCGGGTAATAGCTGCTCTATGAAATACAGTACCTTGAGGCCTTGGATAGAAGACAAACCTTCTATTAGAAGCACATCTTCCAGCCACCAGGCCACCTTGCATTAATATCTTTTGTTAGACGGTATTTCAAAGTATGCAAATTGTAGCCCCCTTTGTGGTTGATTTTTGTTGCTGTTTGTTCAGGGCAAAATAAAATGCAAGAAATTCTTTTAGCATGAAAAAGTGCATTTAATGAGTTCTGGAACTTACTGCACCGCTCCTTTGACAGACATCTGTATGCCATTGACGATATTTTATTAGACAGGAATTTAATTAAAGGAAGTCTGTGAGCCAGATTCTTCCCCACATATGTGACTCATATTTGGGGATTTCTCACAGATTTAGCTCCAAATTGTGCCACGTGGCCTGCCTTTAATATGTGAATAATTCTGATTTTATTCCCAAGAACTTCTTTGAAGATTCAAACCCAGCAGTTCTTTAAAAGAAAAAAAAAAAAAAAAAAGCGGGCCCACAAAACTCAAATATATAGCCTGAGCCTCTTGAAATTTGCACCAAGTATACAGAACCCAGTCTGTCCTCTGTTGAATCAGAAACCCAACTTGCATATTAGCCCTGGAATCCTTTTGATTGTGTTGTGAAGCAGTATCTAAAAAAAGGAAAAATGAATAAGATTAAATTGTCATTTTAAATTTTGTTAAAACTTGTGCATATGCGTACAGCTTCTTTTTTCATGTTTATAATCAGTGTTCCATGCTTTCCATCAACTTTTTCCACTTAAAATGTTATTCTCTATTCAGCACAGAATAAGTTTGGTGCAGTTGTTGTCATTAGCCAGTGATTTGCCCAGCCTTAAATTAAGAAATTTGGGGGCCCTCTTCATCATTGGGTTTATTTTGAACTTATTCTATTTTAATCACTCTTTGCCTCAGCCCTTACTTTTATCAGCAAGAATTTAAAGAGCCCTCAGAATTGCATTCCTAAAAAAGGCTCTGTTTTCTGGATCTTCCCTCTGGTAGGCTGTAAACCCTCCTTCTCTGATTAGTTACGAGGTTCTTCACTCTGAGGCTGGCTGGCCTTCCTGTAGTTTCATGGGATGGGCCTATTTTATTGCGAATTTTATAAATCAAACTGCAAAAGAATCTTTCTCTGCCATCCTCGAAATAGAGTGAGTTTCTTCTGAACCTGAAAGAAGTGAATGTTTCAGAATAATCCCCTGCTGGTAGCTCTCTGATGCGTTGCACACTCAGCCACATTCACCACATCCGTGAGGGCAATATGGAAAGAGAAGTACTAGTCATAAACTTTTAGAGCAGTAAATGATGAACAAACGACTCAGGTGACATTAGAGAATTTACTGGCACCGGTTTTTCCTTGCTAGTTTAATTCCGCCTCCCTCCATTTAGTTGAGTGAAAACAATACAAGGCAATGGGGTCTGCAGCGTACATTTATGCATACCTCTAATACCACTTGCTGGTTTTTAAAATGAAGCCATGTCTTTTAGATCAAGCTAAGCGTGCCACTTAATATAGCAGTTCTCTTCTTATTAAAAAAAAATAATAATAATGAAAAGAAAAAACAAACTCCATGATGATTTGGCCTTGTGTTGTGGGTATCTGGTTGCCCCTTGGTTGGCCATCCTTGAACAGGGCTCCTTATTGTTTCCTTGGATAACCTAGAGATTTCCAAGTAATTCCCCTGTGAACAGAAGTTACCACTGCTCCTGTATGCCATACAAATGTTTGGGAGGTGGTGGGTGGGGAGTCTTGCTTTGACCCCCGCCTAAAAAAAGTACATCATTCCAAAAACCATAAATGACACTTCTAGCATGAGAACTTTTTCTTCTTTTCCAGTGGAAGCAATTAAACATCTCTTGGTGGAAGCTGGGAATGAAGTAGAAAATCTTCTTTTCCTGAAAGCTTTCAGAATTGAATAGACTGATCTGTTGAGGATCATTTCCGGATAGACTGAAATCAGACACCTCTGCTTTACCTGGGAACAGCCCTCAGCATCTTGGCCTCTGGTATTTGAGTGTAGCTCCCAGGGGAAGGCAGCTCCTTTGTGTCTTTGTGTGGGTTCTAGATTGGGTTACTCTAGAATGTCCTGGGGTGGCTTTATAGATCTAAAGCAGGGAGAATTAATAATCAGCCGTTTACATGAGATGGCTGATCTTCAGGTGTAGCTGAGAGCCAGTTGAAGAGGTTAACTGCAAGTCTGTGCTCTTCATGCCATCATGGGGAGAGCACTGGAAGATAGGTGAGTTGGCTGCCGGGGCAGGCACAGCGGGCTCAGGATATTGAAGGGTAACTACAAATCATTGCCAAATGTGGGACAAATCAGGGGCACCAGAGGACAGAGTGAGGACGCTGTGTGCATGCACATTTAGTAAAAAGCACCAGTGATTCACTCATTCTCCTTTTGAGTAAGAGGTGGACGTGGTAGTGGTACAGGGAGTCTGCAGGCAGTGCTCTGCTTTCTTAGGAATTTGGGTTGTTACCTGGCTTTCAAATAAGATACAAGGACAGGTTCATTTTGGAGTCCTCAAGGGTGTGACTGGCATTTCATGACTCACGGACAGGCTTTCTGCCTCATGAAATTAGGCTAACAGCTCCTTCTTCCTGGGCCTCAAAGTTCCTTCATAAGAAAGCAAGAATTTGTCACTCTGCCTTTAGTGATGTACAGAAAGACCAAAGATAAGCCTTCTTTAGTGAAGACCACATACCTGCTGTTCTCTCCACACACACACACCTAAATTCCCGATGGATCCAGCCCCTCGCGCTCACCCCCTTTCTACCTGGAAAGTTCCCGCGAAAACCTAACTAACCAAATTTCACAAGCTTGGGCTGTATTATTAATCCAGTTCCCTTCTGTTCTTTCTGTGTGTATATTTAATACTGTAGATAAAATATTTTATTAAAAACATCTAATACACCAAATTTTAAAATTTAGAAAAGGCTGGGGACTTCATTCTCATTTTTGTCATTTGTTCAATAAATTTGAGAAAACATTTTTCTGTTGTTCCATTGTATGCACTGTTTGTCAGCATGTACCTATCTAGGAGAAAAAAAGCTCCCCCCCCCACCCCTGATGTTCTGTCTTTATCCTCAGAGCATGGTGTACCTTCTGTTCCGTGCATTGTTGGAGCACTGTCTGAGTCTTTTTTTTTTTTTTTTTTTAACACTGCTGAATACCAGTTTGTACTTGGAATACCTGTTTCCTCTAGAATACAGTGATCCTGTTCATGAAACAGCAAGCTTAAACATGGAGACATGCTGGGGTGTTACCCTATTTCCTGAGGGTGGGGAAGAGAAAGCAAATGGAGGGCTTAACTTTTTGGATTTCATCTTCTAGGAAGCCTACACTTTGTATGGTGTGTGCATGGGGGTAAGGAGGTCTTTGGAAGTGAGCAGGATCACTGTAATTGAGGGGAGAGGTCTCATGGAAACAGAGCGTATCTGTGGCAGGAGCTTACATAGGGGAACTCAGACAACTAACCAAAGGATTGGCTTCATGTGTTGGTTGGGAGCATCAATTCAAATAGGAGTAGAGCACTTTCCATAGTTAGTATATATAAGAGAATTTAGTTGTGTGGGAGGAGGACGTTGGAAATGTAAAGAAGACCCCGCCCAGCTCTGCCTAGTTGGCTACTCATGGCCAATAAGCCATTATTAGTTTTGATGTGTCCCCAAAATGTAAGCTCTCACAGATACTGTCTGGTTTCATCTTCTCTCCATGGCCTAAGAGTGCAGCATCTCAATAAAGCATGGATTTATACCACCGGGGAAGGGTGCTGGCTTCTCCCAGTAACAATGAGCTTGGTGATTCTTTCAGCATGGAAGGCCAAACTCTTGTAACAGTGTATGCACGATATTAATATCTCTTTGTTAATCTAAACTGAAGAGGCTTTTACTTGTCCTAACAGGTATCTTGCTGTAAAAATACTGTCAATTGTAACTGTTCTTTTCCACTGATGGCTGAAGCTTTGTCCTGAGTACAAGATGGTATTTTTTCATTGGTACGAAGCACCATGTCCCCCCAACCCAAACACTGCCACCACTGCTGCCACCACCACCATATATGAACAAAGGGAAATTCTCCTTTCTCTTTTCCCCATGAGTAAGAGCACACAAGAACATCCACTCTCTTTGCGCCATTGGTAGCATTTCTCTCTTTTATTTTTCTGAAAGTTGCATTGTGGTTGCTCTTTGAGTTGCTGGATGATGAACACCAAAAGTGGATACTTAACTGCTTGTAAAACCTTGTTTGAAGGACTTTGTTCTGAGAATAAGAAGCACATATACACATTACCCTCTACACATACTCCATTGGGGTGGGACCCAACTGAGATATCACACTAGAGTGAATCCTGTCCATTCAAGAGATTACCCATTTTCCACTCGATACTGACTTTTGATAACTGCCTTTCAAATACAGACAATCTCCAGGGAGAATTTACTGTATTCTTTTTTAGAGGGAGATGATGGATTTAAAAAGAGCCTTTTTAAAGATCCATGAAAACCTACATCTTGTAATGAATTTCCTACATGTGCCTTTGGAACATATTCTGGGTATGTAGAGATAAAATCTATATTTTAGAACCAAATACCAGGAGACAAATCGTGATAGATGAGTGGCATCTAAAAGCTTGCCAGGTAACGTTCTTTAGCAGGGGATACTGAAGAATCAGCACACTGTTTAAATTGTACTTACTAAAATTTTGGAAAGAGGAATTGAGAAAGCAATCAGCATCTAAATATATAACAAACCTGCTATGGATTACTATTTTTAAAATGATGATCAGGTTTTCTAAGCACTTAGCAGGAAAAATAACTTAGCTAATTAAAACTCAGATTACCAATGTATTGACCAATTTAAAATACAGGACAGGTACAATTAAGTATTCGAAATGCCATTTTCTATTGCTTGGAAAATAGAGTAGAAAGTTCTCTTTTCCCAGGCTCGTGTGCATTTGTCCTTAAGCCTTAGTACAATCAGAGGAGGTTATGGTGCAGCCGTGCCCAATCCCAAAAAGGGGGAAGAAAAGCATGGAGTTTGGCTGGCTGGTCATAAACCATGTTCCTGCTGTTTACGTATCTCTGACAAGGGCTGGTCAGGCGATATTGTAGTCTGGGTGATGCTGTAGAGCTTTCCCAGAGCAGCCAGGAGAGAAGAATTATGAATGTATTTTACATTAAAAATACCGACAAGCCAAGCCAATTTTTCAGTGAGGTGATAAATTGAATCCATAAATATAGCCGTGCTAATTTGAAGTTCCATAATTGTTTGTCATGAGAATGTGTACATGTAAAAGGATTTTTAAAAGTAATTACCAGAAATGCCTCTCTTGAGAGCAGTATTCGTGATGGCATTTCCAGTCCATGGGGGTGACATAAACTCAGCCCTCTTGATATGGGTTAATGGCAGGGAAGGGGAGGCGGCTATCGTGGGGGGCATGAAACCATTTGGAAGAGGTGAAGAATTTGAGAGTTACTGAATACTGAATACCTTAACAAAATGTAGGGCAATTTCTGGAAATAGGAAAAAATAATTTTTAAAAGAATCAGACTCTTCCAGACTTTCGGAGTCTAACTGATCTTTTTCTACTCTATATTTAAACTTCTTTCCACCTATTGCCTTAATATCTAGGTGCTTTCTCAAAAGGTCCCCATAAATTATTTACCTAGAGCCCACTGCTGGAAGAAATTACTTTGTGTCAGTTTGTCACAGAGGGGGAAAAATGGTTAAAAAAAACAAAACAAAAAAAGCAGGCATTAATGAGCTTACTGAGTTAGCTTCCTCATTACTTGGGGCTGTGCCTTCAAAGCAGGTGACCAGAGCTGCATGATTTGAACAGGCTTGATAAGGCTATGTAGATAATAAATGGGCTCCTATCTTACAGAGCAACCATGCTTGTTTGTTTGTAGAATGGACTACTTCAGTGAAAACTGGTTACATGTCATTCTACTAACTGTAACCTTAGGCACTGATTTTAAGACCCAGTTCTTCACACCTGCCCAAGGATAGACACCACTTTGTAGAGACAGTTGTCACAGCACTTTGGCTCAGAATCAAAAGAGCATTTTAATTTCTCATCAAGCTGCCAAATTCTACTGACAACCCTCATCAACATATCTCATTGATTGCTGAATGGTAAATGAGCTACACAGGTTTTTTTGGACCATGTCACCTATAAATTTTCAAAGTCTCAAGTAGTTTGTCTTGCAAGGGGAGAGGAGGGCTATTCTCCATGGAAGCAGCTCAAATGAGCAAACTTGAAGAGTTTGGACCATCCCCTTCTGTAGAGTAGTGGACAGATATTAGACCAGGCTGCTTGGGATTTATTGATTTGTTGGTTCTGTTATTAAATACACCCATCAGCCTTCCCTTCTTAGGCCCTAGGAGTAGACACAAAGCTAGCTGACGTAGCTAAAATTGGCGACCCTAATTTGGGTCATTCTCCAAGTCTGTGTGTCCTACCTGTGAAGTTGCTGATCACCCACATCTTTGGGCTACGTGAGTGAATGAGCAGGTTGTCACCCAGCAACCTGTGGCTGACCTGGGGCTGTCATTTCCTCCAACTGGGAACGTGGGTTGTCATCAAGTTCACTGTCAGTGTCCCATTTTCTGAATCCTGTCTCTGATGGGGTCCAGTGTGGATTCTTCTAGACGGCTATTTTCTTTGAATATGCCCTGCCTTCTTGGCAGGACAGATGTCTCCTGGAAACCCTGGTCGTTTTCTCTTCTTTTCAGTCTACTAATAGAAATGTCCCCAGAGGGATTTCACCTAGGCCAATGGCTTTTGACCTTTGGAGGGTGGAAGTGTTTGTGCTTGATGGTGGCCACCCACATTTTCTCCCTCACGGTGGGGCAGGTGGTTTTTTATCTGCTGCTGGATGCCGTCCAGGGCCTCATTGGTACTGTTTCTCACCCCATCCCCCCACTTCTCCTACAAGCCAACCTTCTAACTGCTTTTTATTCTTGGCTGCAACTCTCACTGATGAGGTGAGTGTTTTTTTTCTGCTCCACGTCACTGCAAAACCAAGGCCCCGCATGCTCTCACTTCCAATGGCCTCACCTGACCTCGCACACAGTGTGAGAGCTGAAGGTAAGCCCCAAAGTTTGCCAGATTATGGTGGACAAATAAAAAGCGGCTCTGATATGACAACTCAAAAAATGCATGAAATGTTTTGATCTCTAGACTGCCAGAATTTCTCTTTTCTATTTCCTATTTGTAGTGATGACACTTTCCTTTTTGTGATTTTTTTTTTAAAGGAGAGACTAGTGTAGTACCTTGAAACATTTGCAGTTCTAATTGTTGTCACTATTTCTATTTGACAAGTTCCAATTCTTTCGAAATTATTGTATTCGGTTGTGCACTAGTGTCAATAAAATTGACATTTGTGAAGCAATTTCTGGCCTTTTTCTCCGGATTTCGCTGGGTCTGGTGGTGTGTGGGGTTGAACGGGTCTTTATCTAACACCAGGACTTCATTTCAGTGATGTTTTTTAAAAATGCCAGGATTTCAATGTAAAACTCAAACTTCTCTAAATCTTTCTCATGTTTTCAAATCTCATTCTTCGATGATCATTTTTCTGACCAACAGTCTGTAGCAGGATGTCTGCTTTTTTGCTGTTCTGGGTGCGGCAGCTTTTCCCACATGTATTGACAACACAGCTAGCTGGTCTAGCTGGGACGGGGTGGGGGCTGGTGGTTTTTCATGGTTGGTTCATTCATACTGTGTCAAGATCACTACCCTCCATTCTAGGCCATCCCATCTTGTAATTTCAAAGTGGATATGCATGAATCCAAAGGGAGAGGATAGATGTCAAGAAAATGGGGTATGCCCAGAAAACTGCACTCCACCTTTCTCTCCAAGATCCTTGTCAGTGTGCGGAATAGCCATGAGCTGAAACCGCAGTTTTGGAAAATAAAGCATTCACATCGTCTTTCCTTATAATGGTAACAGATGGGACTGCAGGCTACTTGAACTTTTGTTTAGCCTCGTGCTAGTCCTAGCAAACCTGTGTTAGAATTATAAATGTGTCAGGTGAAAACATGCAGGTAGGAAGTATGTTTTGAAACATTCCGGTTAGCTTCAATGGGCTGAGGTTTGGAGACTCGCAGAATTCTGTTGGCAAAATGTTTCACGTACACGTCCTCTCCTTTGGCTGATGTATAATGGGTAATGATACGTTTTCATATTATTTAATGTATCCTTTGCAGAGGAATCATTAATGACCTGTCACTTTTTTGACTCATCAAGGGGAATTGTGATAATGTAATGACCTCCAGCTTTGCATGTAAATGTGATGCTAAGTGTTTCTGTCCCAAACAGTGAGAGAGACACGGAATGCCATCACCAGGTATAAGCTTGCTTCTGTTCTTGGTAGAATGGGGAGTTAGCTGCTCATTCTTTCTTTGACTGCGGCCCGTTGTTACAAGGTGTAGTCTGTCCTGGGTATGTCAGTCATTTAGTTTCCTTTTAGAGTAGCTCTATTTTTCTAGTCCTTTCTCTCATGTCTCCTGGTGGTATAGACACTATCTTTCTCGAATAATTCGTAGAAGCTAAGGCAGTAGTAAGGAGATAGAGATCCCATTTGGGGATCCACTATGCTTCTAAACCCCTGTAGCCATTCCCTGAGCAGAGTTCTCTGCGTTATCATTAATCACAGAACTCTGGCTCCATTGACTCATTCATACTATGGAATCTTTAGTATGAAGGCAGCCGCAACTCCCAGAAAAAGTAGAAAATCATGAAGCACATTCGATGTGCAAAATGGTAGTCAACGTTTAAAGATTTGATACGGGGGAGAATTGTAAGTAGCAATCTGGTCCCAGAAGGAATTACTTTTTTTTTTCTTTAATACTTCTCATCCCCAAATAGGCTCCCTGACTGGTAGCCCTCACCTTTCAGAGCTGTCCATCAACTCCCAAGGAGGAGCTGTGCCTGCCAGCGTGATCTTGTCTCCCAACCTGAGCCCTGACACCAAGCAGTCCTCTCCCTTGGTCAGCCCGCTGCTGAATGACCAGGCATGCCCACGCACTGACGACGAGGAAGAAGGCCGGAGAAAGGTGTGGGGACATGCGTCGTTACTCTTTTTTAATTGCAGTAGTATACATAACATTTGCCATTTTAACCGTTTTTAAGCATATTTCTCAGGGACATTAAGTATGTTCAGTGTTGCATAACCATTGTCACCATCCCTCTCCAGAACTTTGTCATTGTTGCAAACCAAAACTGTCCCCATTTAACAGATCTCCATCCATCCCCTTTCCCCAGCCCCTGGCAACCACCATTCTACTTTTTGTCTCTGGATTCTACTGGTTAGGAACCTCCTACAGAAGGAATCCTGCAGTGTTTGTCCTTTTGTGTCTGACTTTCACTTAGCATCATGGCCTCAAGGTTCATCCATGGTGTAGCATGGGTCAGGGATTCTTTTTTAAGGCTGAATCCTATCCCGTTGTATGCATAGAGCACACTTGTGTTTATGCACCTGTCTGTTGATGGACAGTTTAGTTACTCACTCCCTCTGGCTGTCTCGAATGCTGCCGCTGGATACAGGGACAGACAGGTGTCTGGGTCTCTGGTTTCAGTGCTCTTGAGTATATCCCCAAAGATGGAAGCGGGTAGACTCTCATGGAAGCAAGCAAGGTGGCTAGCAACAAGGATTTCCTTTTACTTACTGTTTAAAGAGAAAGCAAAAGCCATGGCAGGCTCACTGCTGAGAAGCGCCTGCTCATCTAAGCAATGGGCTCCAGGGAACTGAGTCCCAGCACTGTCACCGGCTGCTTTCACTTTGTCCCCTTAGCTCAGCCACCTTGTGTATTCCCACAAACACCCTAGCTTCCGTTTCCTGTACACACCAACCCCATCGGCCCCCAGCTCCCGGGACAAAGGCCGCTGTGATTTCTGTTTCTTCTATTTCCTGGAAAATTGCATTGCTCTGATATTTTACTAGTTGGTTAGATTTTCAGATGCCCAATTTTGTATGAATAATCCTCCTCAGTGGCCAACATACTCATTGGAGGCCTTTGACTGAGGGTAAGATCTCTGTGGAAGGGAACATTCCTGGCTCTTTCCTCATCATGGGAATTCACTCTCTTCTCTTAGTTCCTCACACAAAAAGGAGAACAAGTAAGAGTTTATTTAGCCTTGAGCCCAGTTAACAAAACATCGTAATTTAGCAACATATCACTTTAATCAGGACTTTCTTAGAGAGATGTACTCAAAGGTTATTAGGTTATTATTACGTCTTGTTTCTTCTGTGGATTTTGCAGAGGTTCCCAACTGACAAGGCATACTTCATTGCTAAGGAAGTATCCACCACCGAAAGAACGTATCTGAAGGATCTTGAGGTCATTACTTCGGTATGTATAGCATTTCCCCTAAAGTATTCAATTACATAACTTATCTCAACTCCTATGTAGCTTTCAGGGAGAAGCTGGATCTAATTAAATGCTGGGTTCTCTGACTCCAATTAAAAGGATTTGGTTCTGAGTTATAGAAATTAGACGGTCATAGTATATTTAATTTGGCCCATGCTCTGTAAAAATTTTTATTGTTGTGATTCTTAAGTGCAAAGGAAGGACGCTTCTGAAGCGGAGAAAGCTAAACATTTTACTCTCTGGGTTGCACCAAGGCAGAACAGTTTGTGTTTTGCCCTGTCATCAAATGTAGCTACTTTTGCTTGAGGAAGACCCCAGAGGTGAATAGAAGCCTTGTTTTAGCCCTGATAATAAATTAAGCCATGCCAGCAAACCTACCAGAAGACTACCTTTTAGTATTTTAATCAGTCCTATTCAGTCTTGGAAACAAATTCAAAGCGTTGCAGATATCTTTATGATCCCTGGGTTCTGGGAAAGAACTAGCCTTTGGAGGTCAGTAGGAATCACGGGGCTTCTGTTACTCTGGGGCTTGCATGGCACCTGCCCTCCCACCCCCCAGCCCAAGCCAGGTGCTCGATAAATGTTGTGAGATAGCCCCGTCTCACTGCAGCAGGATGAGTAACTGTAATGTGAAGGCAGAGGCTTTCTCTCTCCAGTGCAGCTTCCTTGGTGCTCAGCATTTTCACAAAGGAGCAGAAATGGATGCTCCAAAAGGACCAAACCAGAGGGTATACTATAGTGGTCTCCATCAGGAATGACGCAGTGAGTTGGCCAGAATGCAAGTTTTGATTTGAAGTAGCTGCCCATTTCAGAGATTTCTCCTGGCCTTGACAATCCACTGGTAACAGGTTGTGGGAAACCATCATGATGAGCTGGGTGCTTCTCGCCCCATCTAATGGGAGAGAGGAATAACAGTAGGATCTGGGAGCCCCTGATGCTCCCGTGTTCTCCAAGCATGCTGGGCTGCAGCATTTCTTCTGCAGAATTGCCATCATTCATCTGAACTCTGTGTGTGTCCTCTTTTTATTCCAGTGGTTTCAGAGCACAGTGAGCAAAGAGGACGCCATGCCCGAAGCCTTGAAGAGTCTCATCTTCCCAAATTTTGAACCTTTGCACAAATTCCATACCAGTTTTCTCAAGGAAACTGAACAACGACTAGCCCTGTGGTGAGTACAGTTACATTTAACAATCAGGTTTGTCCCCACACCCTCCTCTCTCCCCATAATGTTGTTTTTATGTTGTTCGTTCTAAGCAACTGTCATGACCAAAGATATAGGCAAGAAACTGACTTCAGCGAAGCCAACCTTGAAATGGTTTTCCATTCAATTCTGTGTGTATTTAGATCTCATCCTGGATTTTTGTTCCCTTTGTTTTATAATTCTTCAGAACACATGTTTTCTCATAATTAAGTGAATATCACAAAATAAAGATGGTAGGTTCTTCTGGAAAGCCAACAAAGGTATTGAAAGAATAGAGGCATATGGAAGGACCTTTGGGGGTTTTGGTTGTAGTTCACTGATGCTTGTTTTCTAGTCCTTGATGAAGTATCTGTGTCTCATGCAGCTCTCAAACTTATATTACACTGTGTTGAAGAAGTTCTTGGAAAAACATAGGGCCCTTTGTACCACACACTTGTAACTTGAATCCCACTTCTAGAAATTGGTCATAGGATACATCTATAATGTGAAATGACATATGACAAGAGATAGCTGTACTAGAATTAAAAGACTGCAAGTGATCCAAATGTCCATGAATAGAGGGGTTTAGAAGAACATTAAGTCTGTCCATTTAATACTGAATAAACACGAATCAGAGGAAGAGGGTGGCGCAAAAACTAGGGAAGCACTTTGTGTACTGCAGGATGCGAAATCCAGCGTACCCTTCCCTAAAATAGAAAAATAAAATAGAATCTTTACAGAAAATTCTTAGGGTTGTTTTTGTTTTTGTTTTCTAAGACCGTTCTACATAGACATTTGAGGATTTGACTGTCTACTAAATATGCATTTGGAAAATTCTGGGAGAAAATAGCAAAAGGCTTTTGTGTTTTTGGCAGAGGTGGAAGCTGTTATATTACTGTATCCCTCAGTGGAAGTGAGAATTTGCTTTAAAGTGTTCTCAGGGCATTTAGTGACAGGGGGCCTGAAGGTGCTATGGATGAGGTGGTCGCACTCCACGTGATCCCAGACCAGAGGATTCACACGTCAGTTGAAGCAGGTTAGCGGGGCTGCCCTTCCGTGTTGTGAAGTAACGAGCTCAGGTGTCCAGCTTGGTGTGTGCTTGAGGATCATTCACATGGAAAGAAGTGAGAGGCTTCTCCCCAGGTTGAGGAGTGCAGCCAGGACTGAGATGGGAAAAGATTGGAAACCCCATTTCAGACTCTTATTCTAGGGTGGTGCTGTGAATGTAAGAGAAATGCCTCTTTTCAAGATGAAAAAAAAAGAAAGAAAAAATATTTTACCAAATCTAACTTCTTATTTGACCTCCCAGAGCTTACTGAGAAGCTTATGGTTGTGTTCTGACATGTTATGTTGCCTCCTCATTCCTACGAAGCTTGATGATGCTTTCATAGTGGAGTCAGAGAACTTACAACTCGGGAGAAATTGGTTCACAGTTTGTTTTGTGGCCAGTGAGATGTGCATTATTATGGTTCTAAGTCTTCCCATTAGGCTCAGAGCATCTTGAGCTGTGGTCACTCTAGCAGCTTTGATGAACCTAAATAATGGCAGTTGACCTAAATAATGCAGAGGAGGTCACACAGATGAAATGTCCCCAGCAGGACCCTGGCAGCCCAGCCTGGTGGCTTTAGCTAGCTCCTTCCGCCCCAGAGAACTTAGGATTAAATGCCATGCTCTTGGATTTATCTGTGACCATAAATCTTTAGCATCTGGCCCTTAACTGTGAAGGAATATCCAATTGCCTAAAAAGCAGCTGCTATCATTTATTTCCCAAAGGATTTCTAGTAGAGTTTCTTTCAGAGATCTATAATTTTATTCATGTTTTACATGACGATACCAGAAGCATGCAAAAGAACTCAAAGCTAGAGAGAGAGAGTGGATAGTTGGTATGCAGCTCGAGGACACAGCGTGTCCTTGCAACAATGGACCCAAACCAGATTGATGACATTTATTAGGAATAAATGTAAAAGTCTGCCGTAAGTTCAGCTAATCATTTCCTCAAGTGCATGATGAGGAAGACTTGCCTTGGCAGGGATTCAAGGCAAAAAGGCTGAGTGAGTGTAAGTACGAGGCAATAGTATGACATGGAGAGGTCTCAGTGCCTGTATCCGTAGCTCTCAACATTGGCTGCTCATTCCAATCACCTGGAACCTTTAAAAAATCTTGATAACTGACCAGAACCCCTAGAATACTGGAATCTCTGAGAGGGAGGATGTAGGCACCAGGAATTCATAAAGCTTCCCACTGATGCCAATGTGTAGCCAAGGTCAAGAACGCTTGTCGTGACTGTCCTAGACATGAAAGAGGCCAGAGCATGAAAAATGAAACCTTCAAGGCTTAGGGCTCCGTCAGAACATTAGGTCCAATTCTGAGTTTCACATTTGAAATACGATAATAAGAAAATGTACTTGATTTAAAAAAAAATATATGTTGAAACTATGGGCTTTTGTCCTCGAAGAGAAATTTTAGAATATATGTTGGCCCTCTTTAGGCTGGTCATGTACAAAGGGGAGTGAGTGTCATTTTCGTTATACCAGAGCACAAAATTTAAACCATAAATTTCCAAATGGGCACGTCGTGTCTAAATATAGAGAAGGATTTCCTAACACTAACAGCAATGAGAGACTGCCTTATGAGGTAATGAGCTTCTCCACCTTGGAGTTTCTTGAGCAGAGGTTGACTATTTTTAGAAGGTTTTTATCTATTGGGCAAAACCCCAAACCTGGCAGTGTATCAAGGTCACTTGGAATGGGGGAGGGGGAGTTTTGAAAAAATACACATCTCCAGCCCCCATCCAGCCCTCCTGAATCAGAACATTGGGGTGAGCCTCAGGAATGTGCATTTCTTTTCTTTTTTTTTTTAAGATTTATTTACTTATTCATGAGAGACAGAGACGCAGAGACAATAGGCAGAGGGAGAAGCAGGCTCTTCACAGGAGCCCGATGCAGGACTCCATCCCAGGTCCCAGGATCACGACCTGAGCCAAAGGTAGTTGCCCAACCGCTAGCCACCCAGGCATCCCCAGAAATGTGCATTTCTAAAGTGCTTCTTGAGATGACTATGATGAAGACCTTTTCTGGAGCCACTGATACCTAATTCTCTTGACAAACCTAGGATTCTGTGTTCTTTGATTTGCATTTTGGTTGTAACTCTTGTTTCTTCTACAAGCTGTGAATAAATGCATGCACAGGTGGGCGAATGAGTGAGTGAGCCTAGTGTTCGAGTGTTAGGCTTTGCCCCTCTGGAAGCTTGCAGCCTCAGAGGGAGGAGGCCAGGTCCTCTTGCGGATGAGTGGACCATATCCAATGTGGGCCCGAGGCATCCCTAGCCAGTTCTGTCTCAAAGGACATCTGGGCCATTGATACCTGCATGGCAGAGGCAGCCCATGAGTGAATATATTTAAGGAGAAGAAGGGAACACAGGGAGGTGTATTAAGGAAGGAGTTCACACCGAGTTCCTGAACTATAGGCCACATAGAAGTAGGTGTATATGTGTCTGAATATATGTGTGTATTCAGTCTGTGATAGGGGTACCTGGACTAGCTGGTGCAGATTGGGATGGCTGTGTCCTGGCTGTGTCCACACTTGCAGCTGCACCACCACCTGGTGTCTCTGTCTAGCTGCCCGGGGCCCTTGCAGAGTTTCATGCCTCATCTGTCACGTGTACAGTGTGGTCTCCAGCTCATAAGGCTGTTGCCTGGACTAAATGAGACAGTGTTTGTGAAAGGCTTACTGTCCTGCCCCATCCACAGAAAGGAAGGATGGGGAACTGATCATTTTTTATATTAACTTTATTTTGAAGCAATTTTAGATTTAGAGAAAAGTTGCCATGACAGGAGAGTTTCTGCATTACTCTTCATGCCTGCCCTTCCTTCAACGTCAGCTGCTTCTGTACCACGCACATCTGTCTGAAATAAGAAACTCACATGGCTAAGTGACCATCAACTAAACTCCAGACTTTATTCAGTGAACGTTTTTTTTGTTTTGTTTTTTTGTGTTTTTTTTTTTGTTTGTTTGTTTTTAAGATTTTGACACAGCACAATTGGAGGTGGGGAGGGAAAAGCAGACTTCCCGCTGAGCAGGGAGCCCGATGTGGGGCTCGATCCAAGGATCCTGAGATCATGACCTGAGCTGAAGGCAGATGCTTAACCAACTGACCCACCCAGTTGGGAAGAGGTGCAACCAATAGCCCCCAGTGATACTATTTTAAATGACTGTTGTTAATGGAAAAAAAATCTAAAGTCTACCATGCACCTAAAATCCCCCCCAAATTTGGTACTGAAGTAACAGCCACTATGCTTCTCCTTTGCAATTCTACATTCAGTTGTCCTATACTTCCATCAGCAATGGGAAGTCTTAGGGCAGAAAGATTACCAGGACATATTCCTGAACCATGAGGCTGAAGCCCTGATCAGTAAACACACCTGTCTATATCCAAATGCTGCATTTTCCTCAGGAAACCCGCCCAAGAGGAGGATGGACCAACTGATCCTGGCCAAAGCTCAGGCTACCTTATTTCCTCAAAAACAAGGAGAAAACAGATTTGGTGACTTGTGAAAACATGAAGAATGCTTTTCTTTTTGAGAGCCAAGATGTTTTACGCAGCTGTTCAAATGCATTCAGAGAAAGCCACTTACAACCTTTGGCTTTCAGAGCAGGGTCTGAAATTCCAGCCCTGAAATGCCTGGCAGGCATAGAATACACACTAGCCAACTCACTCCCCAGAGACGGATGAAGACCTGCTCTGACACAGTGTGCCTTAGTGGACTCTGCTCCGCACAGACTCTTTTATTGCTGGGAGCTGGGGCAGGGGATAGAATCCTACAGAGAGGCCCTTGGGATAGGCTCTGGGTGCACACCATTCTCAAGAAGGTTCAGCTGCATTTATTAGAAGAAACTTGCAGGATTCATTTGGGAAGAGGTGCAGAAGTCTGGCTAGGAGAGGTAGAGACTGGAGGTCATTGAGCAGACAAGTAGGGTTCATGAGACCAAGGAGAAGGGAAGGCCCCATGAGCTTTGATCCTGGTTACCTGGGAGGATGCTCATGAATTTAAGAAATTGAAAGAAGACAGGAAGAAGCAAGTATGATGGAAAGAAAATGAGTTTGCTTTGGGGCACATCAGTTTTGAGGAGTCAAAAATGGAGTCCTTCTGATGATTGGAAACACAGGCCTCTGGCTTGGGAGAGAAACCAGGTGGAGTGGTGTGAGTCTGGAAACTATCCACAAGAAGAATCCCCTCCTGTAAGGAATAATGGTGAGATGGGAGGAGAGCCAGGGACAGAATCGTACTGAATACACCTGTTTGGCAACTTTCCATAAACATGTATCTTATGGCAGAGTAAGAACCAGCAAAGGAAAATGAAGAAGCCACCAGAGATTTGGGGGGGAAATGTGTACACAGGAGTGGAGGGTCCCAGAGGAAAGCATGTCTGGAGAATGGCTGGGCACACACAGAACAGGATGAGACAGGGGTCGGGGGCAGGAGCAGGCTTGGACCCAATGGAGTGGAGAGACAAGGAAGGTGTTCATCCGGAGCAGAAAGCAAGCCTGTCTGTGAAGGGTGGGACACTCCTGCAGATCGTGATCAGAAATGTCACACATGGAGCAGTATTGTCTCACCAGGACTGTCCAATGGCAGAAATGGAGTGGGGGTGACTGCCTGAGGATCAGAATGGTTTGTAGCAGCAGCCCCCACCACCACCAAAGAAGAACATCTTCATAGTAGCTTCACGGTGAACAATTATAAAACAAAAATGAATAAAATATTATCCTACCAGCCCTTTGAAGCTGGGCATCATTAAAAAAAAAATCATCAGGGATCCCTGGGTGGCGCGCAGCGGTTTGGTGCCTGCCTTTGGCCTGGGGCGCGATCCTGGAGGCCTGGGATCGAATCCCACGTCGGGCTCCCGGTGCATGGAGCCTGCTTCTGCTTCTCCCTCTCTGCCTGTGTCTCTGCCTCTCTCTCTCTCTCTGTATGACTATCATGAATAAATAAATAAAATCTTAAAAAAAATAAAAGAAAAGAAAATCATCAGAATTCCTCAAAAAATTAAATATAGAATTAATACATGACTCAAAAGTTCCATGCCTAGGCATGTATTCAAGAGAATTGAAAGGACCCAGACAGATACGTCTATGCCCATGTTCGCAGCATCATTATCCTCAATAGTCAAAAAGGTTTGGAAACAGCCCAATGCCCACTGACACATGAATGAATAAACAAAACGGGGTACAGCATACAGCGGGTTATTATCCTTAAAAAGGAAGGACATATAAAGAACTTTTTAAACTCAACAGCAGGGCAGCCCGGGTGATTTTGGTGGTTTGGCGCCACCTTCGGCCTGGGGCGTGATCCCGGAGACCCACATTGGGCTCCCTGCGTGGAGCCTGCTTCTCCCTCTGCCTGTATCTCTGCCTCTCTCTCTCTGTCTCTGTCTCTCATGAATAAATAAATTTTAAAAATCTTAAAAAAAAAAAAACCCTCAACAGCAAAGAAACAAACAACCCAATCATGAAATGGGCAGAAGACATGAACAGAAATTTCACCAAAGAAGACATGGCCAACAAGCACATGAGAAAATGCTCCGCGTCACTTGCCATCAGGGAAATACAAATCAAAACCACAATGAGATACCACCTCACACCAGTGAGAATGGGGAAAATTAACAAGACAGGAAACAACCAATGTTGGAGAGGATGCGGAGAAAAGGGAACCCTCTTGCACTGTTGGTGGGAATGTGAACTGGTGCAGCCACTCTGGAAAACTGTGTGGAGGTTCCTCAAAGAGTTCAAAATAGAGCTACCCTATGACCCAGTAATTGCTCTACTGGGTATTTATCCCTAAGATACAGTTGTGTTGAAAGACCGAGACACCTGCACCCCAGTGTTTATAGCAGCAATGTCCACAATAGCCAAACTGTGGAAGGAGGTATGATGTCCATCAAAAGATGAATGGATAAAGAAGCTGTGGTCTATGTATACAGTGGAATATCACTCAGCCATTAGAAATGACAAATACCCACCATTTGCTTCAACGTGGATGGAACTGGAGGGTATTATGCTGAGTGAAGTAAGTCAATCGGAGGACGAACATTATATGGTCCCATTCATTTGGGGAATATAAAAAATAGTGAAAGGGATTATAGGGGAAAGGAGAGAAAATGAGTGGGAAATACCAGAGAGGGAGACAGAACATGAGAGATTCCTAACTCTGGGAAATGAACAAAGGATAGTGGAAGGGGAGGTGGGCAGGGGTATCTGGTGACTAGGTGATGGGCACTGAGGGGGGCACTTGACAGGATGAGCACTGGGTGTTATGCTATATGTTGGCTAATCGAACTCCAATAAAAAAACATACCAAAAAAACCCCATAAATAAATAAATAATTATAATAAACAATGAAAAAAAAAAAAGGAAGGACATTGTGACACCTGTTATAGCACAGGTGAACTGTATAAAGACCGGCTAAGTGAAATAAAAGCCAGGATACAGGGCCGCCTGGGTGCTTAGTGGTTCAGCATCTGCCTTTGACTCAGGGCATGATCCCCGGGGTCCTGGGATCGAGTCCTGCATCAGGCTCCCCTCAAGGAACCTGCTTCTCTGAACTCTGTCTCTGCCTCTCTCTGTGTGTCTCTCCTGAATAAATAAAATCTTTAGAAAAAAAAAAAAAAGCCAGGAGACCTATACTGTATGATTCCACTTGGGCGATCCCTAGAGTAATCAGATTTATAGAGACAGAAAATAAAATGGTGGTTGCCAGAATCCGGGGTTAGGGCAATAGAGCGCTAGTGTCTAACCTTAGAGACAGAGTTTCTGTTGGGGAAGATGAGATGTGGGAATGGATGGCGGTTACATAACAGTGCGAATGTACTTAATGCCACTGAACTAATTGTACACTTAGAAGATGGCAAAGATGATCAACTGTATCTACGTTTTACCACCATTTTTTTAAAATAGAAAAAAAAATCCTAAGTTGTCCAGTGCATAATAGACAAACGACTTCAAAACGGTGTCTTGCACACGAGGGACTCTGCCCGTGTGGTCA
Organism: Canis lupus familiaris; assembly: GCF_011100685.1. Taxonomy (NCBI): domain Eukaryota; kingdom Metazoa; phylum Chordata; class Mammalia; order Carnivora; family Canidae; genus Canis; species Canis lupus. The sequence continues at coordinate 48,701,463 of NC_049243.1, forward strand.
CTCTGTGGGCTTCCCTGGTGCATCCCAGGACTCCCCCGTTTGAACCTCAGGCAGCAGCAGGTGAGCCAGAGGAGGCAGGTGTGGGTGCTGGTTGGATTGCCCTCCATCTGACCACCCCTCCACACCCCTGCCCCTGAGCATTCGCAGCCGGGGCTCTGGTGGGTTAAGCTGAACCAAGCATATGCCTTTAAGCCAAAATCGTACTTGAGCCGTATGCTGAGCACTTGCTTACAGATGCAGAGTGGGGTATAGTCTACCTTTCCACATGGATGCGGACCACACAGTGCACACATATCCCTTTTGACGGTGTTCCTCATTCTTGGAGGCTCCTTCATCTCCCCTGAACTGCCCCACTGCTCTGGGAGGTCAGCAGGGCTTTCTCCTCAACCCATGGAAAGTGAAAACAGACTTTTTACCTTTCTTAAGTGTCACAGAAGGAGGTATAGCCAGATGCCATACCTTTCTCCTGAGGTGGGACCCACAATGTTAAAACTCATTACTTCTCCGGCCTGTATTTGGATTTGGGACCATGTTGGGGAAATGCTAGAAAGGAGCCCAAAGGTTGGACAGCCTGTGTTCCTGAGCTCACTGCACACCTGAGTTTGCTGTAAGCAGGGCAGGTAGGAACACTGTCCTTTTCATGGACTCCTGAGGGCTCCCTGCCCTGGCATGATGAGGCCTTCCTCTACTCTTCAGAAAGTAGCTCTCCCTGGAGCAGGAGCAGCTTCTCCCAGCATCCTCTGCTCTGGCAGTAGATGCAGGTGTTTGAACCGGGCCTGAGCACGTGCCACATTCCATACGTGTGTGTACATGTACACACACACACCATCTACCCTCCTCCTCTCCCCTGTAAGAGTTGGCCCCTCCAGCCTCAGCCATGCACCATCAAGGACTGATTGGCCTCTCAGCCCCATACTGTTGAAAGGCCGCCAGGGGCTGCTGGTCGCTGCCCACAGAAAGCCCAGGCTGGCGTTGCCCATGCAACTTACATGATGCCTACGCTTTGGTCCTCCTAGAGTAGACCTCTGTAGGCTGCTCCCCACATGGGCATAAGGAAAGCGTTTAATTTCTATATTGTTTGCCAACATCAAAATATTTGTAAAATTGACTGCAGGTGACACTTATAATTATTTAACTGAATAATAATTACTGTCCCACAAACTTTGTTCACAATTGCCTAACCTTTCCCAGACGAGGTCCCATCTGGTGGAGGTCTCCTTTCTTACCATAGGACAACAAAAACTGTTTTCCTCCTTTTAGAGTAAAATTATCTGCGGTGCCTTTTCTTGTGGAACATTCTTGTGTGCTGTATCCCGCAGCCTCACGGGCTTTAAATACTCCCAGGGTTCCACAGTGATGAATCTGGTGGTGAGCAGCCAGTCTAGGTTACAACCCTGTGTGTCAGAAATTCTGAGACAGTCTTTATTCCAGCAAAGCCTGTTAACCGCACTGATTTTTCTATCTATGAAACAGCACAGTTCAGAGGCCTTAATCCTCCCCGTCCTCCATCTCTGAACTTCCAGGACTGTTACCAGCCTTCTTGTATCACTGACCACTCTCCACCTGGCATCTCTGTTCTTTATGCACATGCTTGGCACCTGGTTAGTCAGTCCTGTGCCATTTAGTCTAGACTGGAACTCAGGAATGAGGTTGGTGTGGTCAAATGAATGATTTTTTGCCTTTAAATTGCTTCACAACTTGGTAAGGCTCATTATTATTGTGGTTTCAAATTCTTTCGTGCCTCATCTTCCTCCAAGACTTGAGACAGTTTACAAATGGAAAACAATGTTAAGAAAAAGAAACCTATAAAGTCACACTGTTCCTCATGGCAGCTACTAGCCACTTGTAGCAATTTAAATTTAAAATCTACATTCAACTAAAAATTCGTTTTCTCAGGACGCCTGGGTTACTCAGTGGTTGAGCACCTGCCTGGCCCAGGGTGTGATCTTGGAGACCTGAGGTCAAGCCCCACGTCGGGCTCCCTGCATGGAGCCTGCCTCTCTCTCTCTCTGTCTCTCATGAATAAATAAATAAAATCTTAAAAAAGAAAAAGTTTTAAAAAATTTGTTTTCTCAGTAACACTAGCCACATTTCAAGGGTTCATTAGCCACATGTGGCTAGTGGCTGCTGTATTGGATAGAAGATATAAAACACATTTTAAGGGCGTCTGGATGGCTCAGTCCGTTGAACATCCGATTCTTGGTTTCAGCTCGGTTCATGATCTCAGGGTTGTGGGCTCGAGCCCCATGCTTAGCAAAGTCAGTTTGAGAGATTCTCCTCTCTCTCTTTCTCTACCTCCTCACCCTCCACCCCTCCCCCTGCTCATGCTCTTTCTCTCAAATAAATAAAATCTGTAAAACACATTTTAGGGGCACCTGGTGGCTCAGTCGGTTAAGTGTCTAACTCTTGATTTTGTCTCAGGTCATGATCTCAGGGTCATGGGCTTGAGCCCTGTGTCAAGCTTCATGCTCAGCGTGGAGTCTGCTTGAGATTCTCTTTCCCTCTGCCCCTCCGCTTGCTCTCATGCACTTGTGCTCTCTCTCCCTAAATCTTAAAAAAAAAAATCATCACAGAAAAAGATCTGTTGGACAACATTGGGCTAAAAAATGAATAAGAAATAGTACTTGTTACTACAACAAACACAGGGCCTGGGGACACAAGAGTTGCTCAAAATACCTTCAAAACATGCATGAAGTGTCTTGGTTTTGTCCAGGGTAAGGATTAATCTTTGATAAAGCAGAGGGGGCCTGGCAAATGAGGAAGGACAGTGCTTTTATAAAGTCTTACTCACATGCAAAGTTCATGGCATTACTATTAACAATAAACTACCATTAATGAGAATTTACTATGTGCAAAACTCTTCAGGAACCTCGTACCACTCAAAGTTGTCGTTACTGTTAAAAACTTAAATGACCACCCAGCTTCTCCCTTTTGATCTTCAAAAACAGGTTGGCAAACTATGACCTATGGCCGGATCTGGTTTGCCACCTGTTCTTGTTAATAAAGTTTCATTGGAACACAGGCATGCCCATCCTCTTACGCATTGTCTATGGCTGCTTATCCAGTTGAATATTAGTGACACAGACTGTATGGGCCACAAAGCCTAAGATATTTACTGTCTGGCCCTTTACCAAACAAAGCGTGTTGCCCTTGTTGAAAAACACTTCCCTGGGTGTAGGTGTTACTCCTGTTGTATGGTGGGAAAAATGGGGCTCAGAGAGGTGAGAGCCCTCTCACACAGCCCGTAAGCAATAGCGGCACAACGTGAACTTAGGTCTGATCTGATCTTCAGCTTGTGACTTTGCAGCTGTGTTGTTGAAACACAAGGAAAGGCGCTGGGAGTGCACTTGCCATGGATTCCTTGTTCTTCAGAGGAGAAAAGGAGTGTGCATTGGCATGCCCTGGCCACACAGGAACCCCGCAGAGCCCCATCCAGCACCTGTGTCCCCAACTCCTGCATCCCTTCTTCTGCTCCTGGCTTTGGGAGGTCAGCTCTGCTCCCCAAGAGCCCCTTCTGCTCTGCACACCACCCTGTGGTGTGTGTCCTCCTCTCAAACGTGGCAGGAAGTACATGGTGGCATCTGGTCAACACTGGGCCCGGGGTGGCTTTGTCTGCAGAAGTATCACCTTTAGGTCTCAAATCTGATATGATGGATTTGAATTTTTTTCTAATCTACCAAGAGACTTTTTAATGGTGAAATGGCCACTCCAGGGATAGTGATATTATCAGAGGTGACCCCTGTAGAATTTAGCCTGGCCATGTGTCCTCAGAGCCTCTCTGCGCCCGAGGGATTGCAATAGAAACAACAGAAGTGATAATAAGACCTGCCAGGTATGCTTTCAAGCCCTTACACACCTTGTTTCAGCCGTGCATCAGAAAGAGGGGCTGAGCCTCGGTTGGTAGGATGAGTAGCCTGGCCAGGTTGCAGAGTTAACACTGGATTTGAACCCAGGCAGGGGATCCCTGGGTGGCGCAGAGGTTTAGCACCTGCCTTTGGCCCAGGGCACGATCCTGGAGACCCAGGATCGAATCCCACGGCAGGCTCCCAGTGCATGGGGCCTGCTTCTCCCTCTGCCTGTGTCTCTGCCTCTCTCTCTCTCTATCATAAATAAATAAAAATTTAAAAAAAAAAGAACCCAGGCAGCGTGGTTTCCGAGTCCTGCTCTCCACATCATACTCAACTAACTGCCTCTTAACTTTCCATTTGCCTTGCTGCTCTCTCCCTGTGAAATTTCTGCCAGAGCCTTAGATTCAAACCACACATGCTATTTGCTGAGGGACCAAGAGGCAGAAGAAAAGTACACCTCTCTCCACGCACTACTTTTCTCAAAGTACATGGGCTGTTGGGCATGATTCTCTTCAACAGGTGTAACTATTAGCTGCGGCTTTCTTCTCTGGGTCTTAGGGAAGCTTTTATATTTGCTTGGTTGCTTTTTTTTTTTTTTAAGATTTTATTTATTTATTCATGAGAGATACAGAGAGAGAGGCAGAGACATATGCAGGGGGAAGAAGCAGGCTCCCTCTGGGGAACCCAATGCAGGACTTGATCCCAGGACCCGGGATCACGACCAAGCAAAGTCAGACACGCAACCACTGAGCCACCCAGGTGCCCCTGCTTGCTTTCTTTTTAACACGTAAGTGATGTACTAGGAACTTTTAAGGACCCTATTTTGTGTCTGTATTCTTTACTTCCCATGAAGTCTGGGAATTCCTGAGCAGTGGTATTTTTTGCCGCTGGCTGATTCAGGCACAAGGTAGGTGCACAGCTGTGGGACCTGAGAGCAGAGAGCATTGTCCTGTGGTATCTGCTTGGCCTTGGTTTAGATCAACAGAGATGTTACAACCATTACAGTCTGAGATGAGGCTCTTTCTGTATATTACTGTTAAGGAGCACTTTTATTTTATCCCTTTCATTAAAAAAAAAAAAAAAAAAAAACCAGGTTGCTTGCCAATGTTGGTGAGAGTTTTGGTTAATGTGAATTGAATGTTTCCTGTGTTCTGGAGATTCTTCTTTTTTTTTTTTTTTTTTTTTTAATTTATGATAGTCACACAGAGAGAGAGAGAGAGAGAGAGGCAGAGACATAGACATAGGCAGAGGGAGAAGCAGGCTCCATGCACTGGGAGCCCGACGTGGGATTTGATCCCGGGTCTCCAGGATCATGCCCTGGGCCAAAGGCAGGCGCTAAACCGCTGTGCCACCCAGGGATCCCTGTTCTGGAGATTCTTAATCACTGTTCATATATCATGTCATTTAATCTTTACAAAAATGTCATCAAGTAGATATTGTCATTTCCTTACCCCACAGGTGAGGAAATGAGGCACAGAGAGGGTGAGTTACTTGATAGATGTCACACAGCTAGTTAAGGGCACACCTGGTTTTTGAAACCACCTGGTCTGGCTCTCACTATGCCTTCAGCACCAGAAGCTTTAAGCCTAACATTTAGAGGGAAAGAACTCCAAAGAAGCAGGCTGATTGCTGTTCACTTGTAACATGAAAACAGCTTCTGGTCCCCAGGAAACCCCAGCCCTGAGTGTGATCTGAAATAGTCACTGCCTGCTACCCTGTGTTGCCCATGCTTCTCAGGCCATTCCTGCCCGCTCCCCCCCCCCCCCCCCCCCCCCCCCCCCCCCCGCCACACACACACACACAGGCACACAGATGCATGGATGAGGCAAGGATGTGACACACCTTTTCCTTCCCAGCGATACGCCCAGGGCTTTGAGGGCAGGGGCCATCTCTCCACCTCAGAGCCTTGAGCTGTGTGCATGCGAATCCCTCTGTCAGCAGACTTGGCCAGGATCAGCTTTCGTTTATTCAACAAATATTTACTGCATCCCTACGATATGTCACCCTTCCCAGTGTTCAGTGAACAAAACCAGCACAATCCCCGTTCTTCATTCTGGTTTCCTCCTTCACTCTGCTGTGTCCAGAAGGCAGCCAGACCAGCCTGATAGATAGGTTTTGAAAGGGGCACCTGGGGAGAGTTCAAGAGCTCAATGGGCATCTGACCTTTCCTCAGAACAGAAATCACTGTGCATATTCCAGAGGTGCTAAATGTAATGATAGCTTTAAGACTGGCGGCATTTGTACAGGAAAGCACCTCGCATTTCTGCAACATCTTTCAAAACATTTTCCCTTAAATATCCTCACTTGACAGTCAAAACAATCCTGTAGAATTATGCCCACCTTCCCCTCCCTCTGGAAAATGAGGCTCTGCAAGATGGTCGGGTTAACATCTTGTTTTCCCTGGAGCCTGTGAATCTGGGGGCAGGAGAGGTAGCTGAAAACCTGCTCCCTGTTCTCTCTTGAGGGATGCTGTCAAGTAGAACTCCTGGCAGTGATGGAAATATGCTATATCTGCGTTGTTCAACACTAGCCGCTAGCTACATGTGGCCATTGAGCATTTATATAGGGCTAGTATGACTGAGGAAATGAATTTTTAAATTTCATTTTAAGTAGACTTAAAACTTAAATAGCCATATGGGGATACTGTACTGAAGAGCACGGTTCTCGAGGCTTTAGAGCGAAAGGAGCTCTGGAGTAGAAGGCAGAAGAATGTGGGCTTCCTTTCCCATCATGACTGAATGTCCCAGCACTGAATGACATGTGCTTTCCCATCTAAATTCCTGGAATTCGGAATCTTTGAGGTTAGCTGTCAAAAAGCACAACTCAGGGAGATTCTGTGAGCCACACATGCCCTGCTTCACCGGCATCAGGGTTGCTTCTTGTATGCAAGAGCATTTATTCAAAGATTTTTCATTGGTTTAAAAAATAAGACCATGGACATCGGGGTGGCTCAGTGGTTGAGCGTCTGCCTTTTGCTCGGGTTGTGATCCTGGGGTCCTGGGATCGAGTTCTGCATCGGACTCCCTGCATGGAGCCTGCTTCTCCCTCTATGTTTCTGCCTCTCTCATGAATAAATAAATAAAATCTAAAAAATAAAAAATAAGATCATGGAAAAAGGGTTTAAAAAATCATTGCTCTCCAAGTAAACAGCAGTAAAACTCATTGGAGACAAGGCAATGTGGCCTACCTAGAAAACCACTTGGAAGCAGAAACAGTGGAAGAAAAATTAGCATAAACAATGAAAAAAAAGGATGTGTGGGGTTTACCCATATACTATGCAGGAGGATCACTTGTATACTTATTTTTATAAATGTATTCAAAGTTAAAAATTACATGTTTGTTTCAAAGCCAAGAAAGATACCACAAGGACACTGATTTCATTTATATTCTGTCCCAGCTAGCTCTCCACTGTCCACCTGGGGTTCCAGGGACGTTGGTGACTGTTTCCTTTTAACACATGAGTAAAATGAAATGTTCTCCATCATATGTGGGAACTAGTTTCCTGGCTTATCTGCCATGTTCCTAGCTGTATAGCCCACTGTGCTTTGAGAGTAGGCTGCTTTCCTAGGAAAGTGAAAACAATTTTTCCAATTGTCTGAACCACAGGTGAGTTTCTGCTGGAAGACACTGAGAGAGAGCCCTCTCCAGGTCACTGATGAGTTTAAAACAGCTTTTCTGTCCTGTTGCATTTTCACATGTGGTTCAGTAATAGGACTGAACCCAGGTAACAGTGTCAGGTCTCCTCTGGGTGTTATAAAGCCTGCCTGTGAGTGGGGTTGTAACTTTTGCTTCTCTTAATAAATGGGACCTGGTGCTAAACCTCAGAAGAAAAGCCAGAGCTTTAAGCATCCCAGTATTGTGACTGATGAGCATGACACTGCCAGAGCGTGTCTGCCTTCGGACAATGCTGGTCCAAAGGGTAAATCCCTTACCTGTAGCCACCAAAGGGAAACCCGAAAGCCCTAAGCCCAGTAAGGACGCCTCTTACACAGATGTCTTTCTCACAACAGGGGATGTGAATTAAAATTCGAATTAATTGGATTTTCCTCTCCAGGGAATCTCAAAGGACAATGAAATCCACCAACGAATATTGAAATCTACATAGATTACATATGGCTAATATTTTTTAGATGTTCTACGTATTATGTATAATATACAAATATGTACTATAAATATATATAAACATCTAAGTATTCGCTATAGAATAAATATAATCTATTCTGGATAAATTGTTTTTTTTTAACCCAGCAACCCCCCTTCAGCCACACAGTAATAGAATATCTTTATTCATTTACTTATTTACACATTATCTTTCTACTTATACATAGATGCACAGATACATGTGAATATAGACTCTTTCCTTTTTAAAATCATGGAAACACAGAGACTAGTAAGAGCAAGGATATGATGTTTGATTTGCAAATGCAGCCTAAAAATGAGGCTCACAAAGTTGGGTCCATCTCCCGGGGTCAGGGAGCACCCAGACACAGAGCCCAGTGGCCGGGCCACACTCCAGCTCCAAGCTACAGTGAGCTTTGTCCTTCTGAGACGATGCTTCCCGTGTTGCAAGGAGAAGGGGAGGGCTGAGTGCTTAGGGAACATGCTTGGATTAATAGTGGGCTACTTGAAAAGCCCAGTGGATCGGTCACTACCTTCATTCATGGTAAGGAATCTCCTCTGACACTTGACTAAAGCCAGGCCTGATGTCCTTTTCTCAGAAAATACTCAAGTGGGGGACTGTATCACCAGTGAGGTCGTGGACATGCTGTATGCTGTTTTAGGGCTCCACGTAGATTTTAGGTTGACGCTGGGGCTGTGAAGGGGGAAGCAGAGTGGTGATTTCTCCCGTTGGCCTTGCCCACCTGCTCCTACAGCCAGTGTTGTGGATTCCCTGGTGGCTAGAGTCAAAGCCCTCCGGTGCCGGGGCTCCTCTGCCCCTTGTAGACAGCCTTGCTGTTGGTCAGTGGCGCTCCCCCAGGGAACTGGTCCTAATAACCTTTTCTTCCTCTTCTTGGGCTGCCGGCTGCCAAATTAGTGACCAGCTCACATAATGGTGAATGAAGTGTTTACAGAGGGTCGGGAAGACTTGGAGATTCATGGTGTGTGTGCGTGTGTTCGGCCCCTATGCTGAGCTAACACGTAGTTGCTCTAGAGAGTACGTTAATCATGGTGCATGGGTCAGAATTTTGCATCCAGGAGGCTTCTGAGTCCATGGGTTTCAAGAGTGGAATTGTCAAAAGAATTTTCAGCTTTGTTGCTGCGCGGTAATTACACAGACAACAAATATGTGGCCCTGTCTTCTAAACAAGGACCCTTTTCTTGTGAGGTTAACATCCGGAGGATGTTCTGGAAGAGTTATAATTACTTTTTTCATGTTCTTAATAATAAAATGACCTTTTAGTTCTTCATAATAAAGCAGAGACTTTGAACTTGCAGATTTGGGGGTATTAACATGTACAGGAAGGAAAAACAGAACAATGTTTCTATAGGCAGCAGCAGGAGTTTCGGGTTTTGTCCTCTTCCCATGGACTGACTCCCCATTCTGGAACCGTGTGGGGCTGGGACTGGCCATGTGCGCTGCAGAGGGGAGGGTACAGAAGGCGGGCAGAGCTGCCTGACCTGGTTGCATTGACTTCCTGGGCCCCAGCCTGCTTTCCCCACACCACCTAGAATTGGCCCTGTTTGAATTTATCCACATCACGGTCTCCCCACCCCCAACCCCACTTCCCCACCCCCACGGCACAGGGCACTGATGGTAGGAACCTAGAGCTGTTTCTAAAATGCAAGATGCCAAAGACAGAGAAGCAGGGCTCTGCTAGCAAGCCAGTGCAGGAAAACGTCCCCTTGACTTTGGGGCTTCAACATGAGTACATTTTCTTTTAAGAAACAGTTGGCAGAAGAAGAAAGGAAGTGAAGTCAATGAAGTTTGGCTTCCACATGGTGCTCCGCCCCTCCCCTAGTGTCCGTTTCCAGCACTTCATTTTCCCCTGGGCTAGGGTGTTATCTGTGAGAAGGAGGAAATTGCTTGTTATTAATATTAAGCCAGAGGACGCCCCCACCCCATTTCTTCCCTTGCCCACCCAATCCACAGGACTCTGTTAAAATATCAAAATTATGTCCTTCAAACTAAGTAAAGACCTTGCTTAGCTGCGTGGTCAAAGGGCATGCCCATTTGAGAGGTTTGGGATCACTTACATAAGTTCCAAGTAATATCTACATACCCACGAATCAAATTGCAATTGTGTCTTGCCTCCTTTTATGAACGTATGGCATTTAGTCAAAATCAGGACATTCTAGCTCAGTATCTGGGTCTTCCTTTTTGTTCAGGTGTTGGGGGGCAGTGGGTTAAGGGCAGAAGAGCTTTCCAGCTCCTACAGGAGCGTCATGTGATGGCAAAGGCGCAGGGGGTGAGTAGTTCTATTAAGCAAAAAGCCTCCTTTTCAGGTGGAGCTCCTTTCTGCTCCAAGTATACGAGGAGAAGAACAATCAGTAAATGCGCTAAAATCAGGCACACATCAGGATCAACAGGGTGGCCAAATGACCAACTTCTCAGTAGAGACTGGATTAATAACCATATGCTAGAAATCCAGAGATGCCTCAACCCTGCAGTCGATGGAGCAGATTACTAGGCAGTGATTAGCCTTGGACCGAGGACAGTCTCTAAAGCAGGGCCTGGGTTTAAGTCCGTTGCTTAAAATTCTCCATGGACCCCATTTTGGGGAGAATTTGATCCAGTGGGTGTGGATATGGGAGACAAAGGAGGATATACCTGCGGTTCCTATCTTGGGGTTCGAGCATGGGGCAGAACAGTTTTATCAACAAGGGGATTAATATAGGAGGAGGATTGGGTTGGGGCAAGAAGATAATTAACTCTGGAACCTCTTGAATTTGAGATACTTGCAGGGTCATTGGTGGAGAACCTTCTGAGTGGTATGAGAAAGACAATCCCTGGGTCGGTAGCTACAAGCATCGTTTGGGTACAGATGTGACATCGTGAATCAAGACCCTGGGGAATCGAGGAATTACACAGGAAGAAATAGGAAGTGGAGAGAGAACAGGGTGACCCGTGCATTCCCAAAGAACACACACCTCTTAGGAGTGGCTGCAGCAGGAGGAGGTGGCCATGAGGACTGAGAACTCACCTTGAGGGGAATCTGGGAGCCTGGAGAGAAAGGCGTCCCAAGGCTAGAGAGCAGAGCGCCCCACGCTTCAGGCACCCCGAGAGGCTGCACAGGGGCAGAACAACGAGGTTGATGGGATTCCTTCACAGAAGCACTTCTGGGAGTGGTGGGGATAGAATCCATACTTAATTGGAAGAGAAGTGAGTAGTAATGAAGGCAATCTGCCAAAGTTTGTTTTGGCAGCTAAGAGGAAGCAGAAGGATTGAGGAGTGCGGTGTCGGGGTGGAAGGGAAGGAGGAGCAGGTTAAAGAAAGCATCCAGAAGCCGTTGACAACTCAGACTGGGAGCATAATGGATGCTCTCTCTCCCTTTATTCCAGAGAAGCTTTAGCTACCACCCAGTGGGTCTGGGTGCTCTTTCTCCCGTGATTTCATCCACAGTATCTGCTTAGTTAGAACCAGTGGAATGAAAAGCGCTGTTGACTGCCTATTGCAGGAAGCCAGGGGCTGGGCGACGAGCCAGCCCCTCTTTCTATCTGCCCTGGCTTTTCTAGCTTCTGGTTTACTTCCTTAAGTGCATGCATTCCTCCTGCTCTCCTCTGCCCATCCTGACAACCGTGATGAATTGGAGGTGGGGTCAACAGTTCGAGAGGGCTCCACAGGCTCAGCGCTGCTTTAGCTGAGAATGAAGGTCAGTCTCGGGATGCTGGAGGCACAGAGCGAAGGCACCCGTGGGGCTGAATCACGGCACATCCTGACTTGGGTTCAGGGTTTTGTTCCATTCGGAGCACCTCTCACTTCCGACGTGAGGCCCCATGCCCAGGTTTTTACCTTTTTTCTTTTTTCATACATCCCTTTCATTTAAGTTGGCTTCTAGCTTTTCCTGAACAGTTGGTTTGAAGATACTAGCCAGATTCATTGTTGCAAATGGTGTTTTGTCTCTGGAATATTCTTTTCTCATCAGTGCATCAATTCACAGGTATATGCTGGCGCTGTGCTTGGAGGGGTTAGGCTGGAGCCCCTCGACTCAAGTTCAGGCTCACGATCTCGTAATAGCTGACATTAGTCAAGCCACACAGTTTTTGTGCCTCAGTTTCTAAAGCTGTTTAATGGTGGTGTAGATGGCACCTGCATCATAAGGCTGCCCCGAGGGGTAAATCAGTTCGTGCTTGTAATGCGCTCAGCACAGCGGACTGTGCTAAGTACCTACTGTTATCAATATTTCCTTTCCTCTCTGCTGCTTAAGTCCCTGATTTATCAACATTGGCTACAGCCCGGAGCCATAAGAAATATAAATGTATACTCAAAACAATGCTGAAAGTGCCCACATCTTTGTCATTTACCACCCAGCAGGTGGTGGTGGGGAGGCTGGACCCTCCGTGTACCTGGGACACCCATCCTGCCTGCTTCTCCCTCCAATCTCACCTCCATGCGTGGGTCTCCTGTATCTCCTCAGCCCTATTTTTCTCTTTCCAAGGGCTTTCCACACGGCTCTTTGTCTGCTTCAGGCTAAGAGTTCTAATAACGCCCAAATCACCCAAGTGTGGAGGCGGAGGAAAAAAGATGAGACCAAATTAAAATGACAAAATAGTTCTTCCGTCTAAGTACGAGTGGACTGCTCCGTCTGCAGAATGAGTGGGGTAATTTCCAAGTCTCCTTCCAGCACTAACATTCTCTGACACCCAGAGAAGGGAGAGGTACAGAATAATGGGATTGGAAAGGATGGCATAAAGGTCATTGTTGTGTGCTCTCTGGGGCTTGGGACAGTTTCTGGTAACGCGTCCACTGCTTAGGCTTTTGTTTCCAACCCCTTTGCCTCTGTTCTCAGGGAAGGCCGCTCAAATGCCCACATCAGAGGAGATTACCAAAGAATCGGAGATGTCCTGCTGAAGAACATTCAGGGTATGAAGGTGAGCTGCTCTGGGATGCCCGGGGGAGGGGGGGGATAATGGCGGGGCTGCCGAAGGTCTGTAACCGCAGTCCATAAGCACACAGGAGCTGATTTGATGATCTACAGATAACAGGGTAAATCCCTCTTTCAAGATCATCTTATTTGGAAACATAAAAGAAAAATGCAGTCACTTGGGGTGTGGGGAGGGGAAGCACTCTTAGTACTTTCTCTTTGAAAGCTCTATGTTATAATCGAAACAACAGGTATTTTCTGTGAATAAATCACTCAGAACTCATTTTTAAAAATATGTAGAAAAAACATTGGTTGACTGAACGCTTCACTTTTCGTCAGTTGTTTTTGGCTTCTTGTAAGTGTGACAAACATACTGGATTCTGAGCCATGTAGGAATTCCATCAATCCTATGACTTGACGTCACGGTAGCAGGCAAGAGGATTTCTAACGAGGGAGCCGGGTCTGCACCGAAACAGAATGAAATTATACCCAAAGAGTCAATACATATTGAACCAATATTCTACTTCATTTTTGATATCTGCCCCATCTCTTACATCTGAAATTTGCATTTTCACATTTTCACTTTCAGCTATTAATCCCTTTAACAGAGGATGTTTTAATTCACACAGTTTACCCTTTGCATACAAATACATCTATATTTGCATTTTAAAGCCATCTGCCTACATCCCCTAAGCCTCTCTAGTAACCTTAACTGAGAACTAAGAGCAGCCCCTAAGGAGGGCTGGTTGCTCATACTGCCACCATTTCTAAACCAACCAGCCCGCCAGCCAGCTGTCCATCTAGGTTTAGCTGAACACCTACAACGTCTAAGACATTTGTACAATAAAAGTTACTGTTGGAGTTTGAATTAATTCCAAGAACTTTGCTAAGTTGTCTGGTGCTTAATTTTCCCCCTTTAGAATGATCTATCTCATGAGGTAGGACAATGTGACAGTGGGGGGGTTAGGAGGGGGGACACAGAAAAGATAGGCTTTAAAGCTACTCAAGAGATTTCCTATTTCTCTTAAAGATCAAGATCTTATTTAAGAGGCCCTGAGCTATTGCTCACTTTTTCTCCGTGTTCAAAAAACAACACTCCTCTCTGGGCAAGAGAAGAGAGAGGCCATGGAGGCTAGTGGGATTGCAGAGTCCTATGCAATAGAAGCAAGGAATTCTCTAAAATGTTCTACAGCTGTGGTATTTTTAATGCCCTAAGTCAGGCTGATGCATAAAACTCAGATGTAACAGTAAGACATCTTTGCACTTTCCATAGTTATTTTATTAATATATATTATTATTATTATCTTTAAAGATTTTGTTTATTTATTCATGAGAGACAGAGAGAGAGGCAGAGACACAGGTAGAGGGAGAAGCAGGCTCCATGCAGGGAGCCCGATGCAGGACTCGATCCCAGGACCTCGGGAGCATGCCCTGAGCCAAAGGCAGACACTCAACCACTCAACCACTGCCATCCAGGCATCCCAATATATTCTTTAAAGCAATTTCAAGTTTACAGAAAAACGGAGCAGAAAGCTCACACAGAGGTCCCATATCCTGCCCACCTACACATGTGCATGCACAGTGACCCCTAGTACTAACATCTTGCATGGCTGTGGTATATTTGTTACTACTGATGCACACTGTTCTTCCCTAAATCCGTAATTTGCATTAGGCTTCACTCTTGGAGTGGTGCATCCTGTGGGGCTTTGCCAAGTGCAGGATGTCCCATACCTGCCACGACAGGACGACAGGACGACACAGGACAGTTTCACTGTCCTAAAAACGCTGCGTCCTTTACCTATTTCCCCCTCCCCTCACCACTGATCTCTTCCTGTCTCCATAGTTCTGCCTTGTCCAGAATGTCACTGAGTTGGAATCCCACAGAGTGCAGCCTCTTGAGACTGACTTCCTCACTTTAAGAGAATTCTTTCTTTTATAACATGTCTTCCTTACTGTTATACTTTTCCAGTTCTTTCCCTCGTAGGAACCTCCTTTGCCCAAGTTCTGCCTGTTTTGTGGCCCCAGTTGGGCTTTTTCCCTTGTCTCTCTGGGCTCCCTTCATCTGAGATGGCAGCTGACCCTCGAACAACACGGGTTTGAGTGGCGCGGGGACACTTCTACGCAGTTTTTTCTGTAAATACAGCAGGGTACTGTAAATGTACATTCTCTTCCTTGTGATGATAAATATAACACTGTGCACTAATCAGCTCTCGCTGTTAACCAGAAGGCTTCTAGTCAACTGCAGCCTATTATTAAATGTTAGGTTTGAAGGCAAAGTTAAATGTCGATTTTTAACTGCGTGGGGGAGTTAGTGTCCCTAACCCCGGCGTTGTTCAAGGGTCCACTGTACGACCCTGCCCAGGGGGGCTCCCACCTGCACTCACTCCCTTTAAGGAGGCTTGAACTCCACCATGGCCTCCACCATGGCCTCCAGGGCCAGCAGTTGGAGACCTGCCAGCCTGTTCCCTGCCCCCTTGGGGACAGTCCCCAGA
Organism: Canis lupus familiaris; assembly: GCF_011100685.1. Lineage (NCBI taxonomy): Eukaryota > Metazoa > Chordata > Mammalia > Carnivora > Canidae > Canis > Canis lupus. Next base: position 48,716,826 of record NC_049243.1, read on the forward strand.
GGTGTTCTGTTTGCCAGCTGTCCTTTGTTGCTCACCCACAGAGAGCTGACATGCCGTGGGCATCCAGGCTCCTCTGTGTCCACCTCGCACCTGAGACCTCCTAAAACATACCTGGTTTATGCTCCTAGCAGTTCTTTCTCCCATGTCTGGTGAGTTGGCATTTTCGTGTTGAGTCGGCTTCATTGGCTGTGCTGGCATGTGAGTTAGTGTGCGGATGCCATGAGCATTTATAGCATGGAGCTCTGTGCAAGCAAAATAAAAATAGGTGGGGAGGCTCAGACAGCCACTGGTAGCCTTTTTTAGAATTTGTTTGGGTTGCTTTTTCTTGTCGTGGTTACAGTTGGGTTTAAAGAATTTTTGTGAAGTATGAAGGGAGGGCCGCTAAAGGTTCTACAGATACAGGAGCCTGGATTAGCACTTTTGTCCAAAATGCTTAGAGTGATCTGTAGCTTGCAGTGTCCTTCCTGCCCCTCACCCCCCAAACCCCTGTGCTTTGGCCTGCATTTGCAGGGGCTCAGCAGGGGTGGTGTCAGCAGCTGCAGCAGAACTGTTGGTTCCCAGAGCCTCCACTTGTCACCATGACCCATGAGGCAGCTAGGCCAGGGGCTGCCACCCCCATCCGAAAGTCGCATACCCAAATTGTGATCACCAGCTCACACTTTGAACTTTCGCCTGGAAACACCTGCCTGCCCAGGTGCACAAAGGCACTTCAGAATCACACAAAAGAGATCCGCCTTCACACAGGCTGTCTCCTCATGTGTACAACTCCTGCCTCCCTCTCCTTAACCTCCTATCACATTCCTCCTTCTGGTTCTCAGTTTGCTCTCTCCTGGATGACTCGACCAGCTTTCTGCTGCCTCCCCACCTCCCCACAAGCTTAGCTCCCAGTCACCATTTATATTACAGCTAGGCTGCCTAGGCTCAAAACCCTCCTGTGTCTCCCTGGATGGGACATTGCAATCCAAACCCAAAAGCTGATGGAGACTTTCATGTTCTAGCCTTGGATCTTTCTGGGTCCTTCCTGCAATCTTTCACATTCCACTTTGTGCTCCAGTGGCCATGAACTGGCCTCTCCAGGCACTCAGGTTCTTGCAAGACTCCTGCCTTGGCTGGGTGCATGCATGGGTTCATACATTCTGCTCCCAACATGGAGCTCCAACTCACAATCCTGAGACCAAGAGTCGCCTGCTCTGTCTACTGAGTCAGCCAGGTGCCCCTCATTTACTCATTAATGCATGCAGGGAACAGACATTTACTGAGTATCTGCTGTGTGTATCAGGCCCTGAAGATCTAGGAATATGACAGATGTGCCCTCTTAAAATCAATAAGGGACTGCAATGTGATAGCAAACAGGGGAGTGTTGTGTGCAGAGGCTCTGAGTGCAAGAGCCTGACCCGTTCAAGTGCAGGTTGTTCAGTGGGTGGCCCTGAGATGAGTGGCAAGAAGCATGATGAAGGGGTAGGGGGATTATATCCTAAGGGCCCTGTGTGCCCTGACGAAGACTCTGGAGGTTGTCCCAAGATGGGGTGAGCTCTTGTTGTGTTCCACCCATGAGGCCACGAGCTGTGCTCCATCGCTGATTCGTGTCAGTGGCTTAGATGTGGAGGGGTAAAGCGTGGAGGCAGAGGCTCCAATAGAGACACCACCACAGTTGTAGACAGCACAAGGCCAGAACCAGGGCAGTGACTATGCAGAGAAAGGAAAAGATTTGATATTTTTAGGAGGTAGAATTGTAAGGACTTGGTAAAGGATTAAAAAAATGAGGGAACCTGGAATGTTCTCTTGGTTTTTCTGTCCCGAATAACTGGCACCCATCCTGAGGTTAGAGAACCACAGGGTGGACCCCAGTGTGGGATTTCCACCTGGACTTACTGGCTCTTTATGAAGCCTTTGCAGAGCATGGAAATGCAGATGTGGGGGTAATAGCTAGCCCACCCCTGGGAAGTAACTCTTGAGGACAACTGCTGTTCTCTCATCCTAGATGTCCTTGTGCCCATCTTATCACCTTTATCTGTCTGGAAATGTCCTTCACTTGCCATTCTTCCCCACCTGCCACCAAGAATGAATTCTTCCTTTAATGCTTTGCTTGTAAGCGCTTTATCCTCACCAGTCTCCACCATGAGCTGTGACAGGAAAGGAATATTCAATGGCTTGGGTAAAGCAGACTTTATTCAGGGCCATTGTGACTGAGGTAGGTCCGCAGGTCCACTGCGGTGGGGTTTTCAGTGGGGGAGAGACTGGTCTCAACTCTGAATACAGCGCAGACAGCGGGGATTTCTAGCCAAGGGGGCAGGGTCAGAGGGTGAAAACATATGACCAGGAAACATCAGGGGTAAGTCAAGCTCTGGCCAAACCAGCCTGACAGCCTTCTTTGCTGAAGACAGGGTGATCTGACATCATCTGGGGATGATGAGAGATGAGGAACCCAATGTCAAGGGTGACCAGACATCCAGTTCTGGTTAGGTTGACTTAGTAGGGCTTTTACTAAAACTGTCTTTCAATAAGGAAGTTCACAGATCAAGGAGAAGGTTCAGGAACCTGAAGAAAGGTTGGTCAAGTGAAGCATCTTTGTCAGACCCCAGTAGAGGAGGGTCCGTGCGTAATTCTCACCCAGCGCTCTGGGTTGGAGCAGAGTCTGTAGCTCAAGGCGGATATTTACTGATAAGCAAAAGGGGTGAGTTAAACAGATGCACAGTGGTAACTGTATGACATTTACTGAACGGGTCTACTTATTTGTCATCTGGCGACAGTTAGAAGATGACCACAGGCCCCCTGAAGGAGCTCCTGCTTATCTGTACCCCCTCAGTTTGCCAGTCTCACCTCTAATATTATACATACACGTCCTGCTCCAAAACCCTAAGTATTTTCAGCTGCTTAATGCTTTAATAGAGCTTTTTGCTTTCATCCCAAGAACCTAATTAAAATTCTGAAATAAAGAGTGAAATGGGAAACTAGGAAATAGAATGAAATGAAGCCATAAAGCCAAGGCGATCTTCGTTTCGGAGAGTCAGACTGGGTAGAACGCAGGTGCGCTTGTCTTTCGCCCCCTCTCCCCGCCCAGCAACTGGCGGCCCACCTGTGGAAGCACAGCGAGGCTCTGGAGGCGCTGGAGACGGGCATCAGGAGCTCGCGGCGGCTGGAGAACTTGTGCAGAGACTTCGAGCTGCAGAAGGTGTGCTACCTGCCGCTCAACACCTTCCTGCTGCGCCCGCTGCACCGGCTCATGCACTACAAGCAGGTCCTAGAGCGGCTGTGCAAGCACCACCCGCCCAGCCACCCGGACTTCAGGGACTGCCGGGGTGAGCCGGGGGCCGGGGCCTGGCGGGGCGGGTGGGCTGAGACCTGGGTCCCAGGTGCTCGGCGGCACATGGGGCAGGCTCCGTTCTTTTTAGCATCTGGTCACATGTCTTCTGTTAACTCTTGGTCTTTCCATAACGGAAGTGATGAGGGTCATTAGACCTCTCCTCTCCTTCGATCTTGGGTGGAATCAGCCTTAGAATCAGCCCCCTCCGGGCAGCACGGGTGGCTCAGCGGTTTGGCACTGCCTTCAGCCCAGGGCGTGATCCTGGAGACCCGGGATCGAGTCCCACGTTGGGCTCCCTGCATGGAGCTGCTTCTCTCTCTGCCCGTGTCTCTGTCTCTGTCTCTCTCTCTCATGAATAAATAAATAAAAACTTAAAAAAAGAAAAAGAAAAAAGAATCAGCCCCCTCCAGGAAGCATTCCTCTACCTACACAGTTGAAACTCATCACTCCCTTCTTGGACTGGCTACGGAAAATGGCCTCGAGTAAGTACTGCTGCTAATTGCTGCTGGGCGTTTGTAATGTGCCCGTCACCTTAAGAAGCACTTGACCTCTGTTGATTCCTAATATTCATGACTGGCCTATAAGGCAAGGGAGAGCTCATTTTGCATATAGGGGCTGCTGAGACCAAAGAGGTTGAGAAGTATTCCCAGAGTCACACAGCTGGAAGGCAAATAACTTGGAGCCTAAACCCATATATAGGCTTGGAGCAAGAACCCATGTTCTTGACCATCCTGTCCTATTTTCATGATGATATTACCCACTGCTGTTCACTCAGCAACAGATCAGGTACTGTGCCAGGTATCTTACTAATATTAACACATTTACTCATTTAACAACCAACAACTACAACAACAGTAAGTATCTTTTTAAAAAAAAAAAAAGATTTTATTTATTTATTCATGAGAGAGAGAATGGCAGAGACATAGGCAGAGCAAGAAGCAGGCTCAGTGTGGGGATCCTGATGCGGGACTTGATCCCAGGACTCCAGGATCATGCCCTGAGCTGAAGGCAAATGCTCAACCACTGAGCCACCCAGGTGCCCCTCTCCTAAAGTACTATAAACACCTCCCATCTGTGTCCTCTTTTTCTAAATGCACCTCTTACTTATTTGCTTAAAACCTGGATGACACCTGATTCCCTCAGATTATAGTCGAAACTTTTCATGATCTGGGCCCCGGCCAGTCACTCGTGCAACAGGTATGCATTGAGGACCTGCTTATGTACCAAGCGTATGAGACAGAATGACACGGATATAGCCCCCACTCATAGGACCCACTAGTAGATACAGAGGGCAGGACACCTGGGCAGTGATTGACCTGTGACCTGACCCAGCCTTCCGGGCTTGGAGGGAGCTTTCTGAGGGAAAAGTTGTTTTTAGTTTAGATCTAACATAAAATATAGGAGTTTTCCTGGATGAGGGGAGGGTATGGAGTATAGAGATAGGAACAGCACATACAGAGGTCCAAAGGGGACAGAGACTATGGAACATTCCAGAAAGTATTAGTTCTGTGTAGAACACATAGAGCAGTAGAAAGGAGATTAGCAAAGTAAGCAGAGACCAGATCCCGTGGGGTCTCATAAACCTACAAGACTATAAGGAAGAACAAAGAGAAGACAAGGGAGGGTTTTAAGGAGAGAAGTGGGATGAACTTGAGCTTTTTGCAGAAAAATCACTCCTTTGGTATCTAGGATATGTAGACAAATCTTATAGTTTTATATATATATGTGTGTATATATATATATATATTTTTTTATTATTTGAGAGAGAACACACATGAGTGGGCAGAGGGAGAGGGAGAAGCAGACTCCCCGCTGAGCAGGGAGCCCATTATGGGGCTCAACCCCAGGATCCTGGGATCACGACCTGAGCCAAAACCACAAGTCAGACACTTAATCAGCTGTGCCACCCAGGCATCCCAGTTGACAAATATTTCCTGATGAAAATACCTAGATGCTCAGCTGCTGTGGATTTACATGTCACCTAAACTTGTACTAATTGGGCATCAGGTCTTTTTCCATACCAGATTTGTACAGTGTAGGGGAGATGTGCCCATCCTGCAGAATAAAGTTGCCTTTTGCAGTTATTCTTTGTAGTCATCTTGGTAAACAGTATGATTTCTGCAGAAGGAAGAACTGGGCTAGGCTGGAATGTCAGGTGCCCCAAAGTATCACACGATCAACGAGACCCTCCCACAGAAGGATCCCTCCTTTGCCCCAGATTTTTCTGTGGCCTCCCTATGCTCTGTTCTTTCCAGGTAACAGGAAGTGGGTAGGAACCTCTGCTCCAGGGACAAAATTCCAGGTCCCCTGCTGCTTATTTCCCTACAAGTGGATTCTAGCTGAAGGACAGCTGTCCACCACGTAGCTACGGAAGCGGCCATTTACATTTTCCAAATGGTTTTGGGAAAGTCAAGAAAAGCAAAGAAATACATACTGCAAATTTTTTTAAAAGTTTGTTTGCTTGTTTGTTTGTTTGTTTATTTATTTATTTATTTATTTATTTATGATAGACACACAGAGAGAGAGAGAGGCAGAGACAGAGACACAGGAGGGAGGGAGAAGCAGGCTCCATGCTGGGAGCCCGATGTGGGATTCGATCCCGGGTCTCCAGGATTGCGCCCTGGGCCAAAGGCAGGCGCTAAACCGCTGAGCCACCCAGGGATCCCCATATACTGCAAATTTTTGTGAGAAATTTTTATTTAGGAATAGCAGTGTTTTCCCTAGGAGGATGGCTCCTAACTCAATTTAGCTACTGGAGGATATGACCCTGGAGGGGGGGAAAGACCCTTGTCTGCCATTCATGCTGCAAGTTTCTGCATCTGTTCTCCTCGTTAGCTGCTCTGGCAGAGATTACTGAGATGGTGGCACAGCTTCACGGTACGATGATCAAGATGGAGAATTTCCAGAAGCTGCATGAACTCAAGAAAGACTTGATTGGCATCGACAATCTTGTGATTCCAGGAAGGGTAAGCAGCTGCTGGAGGCCAAACCAGAAAGGCGATGTTTAAGTGACTTAAATTTGAACCTTTTGAATATGGACGCTCCCGTTTAAGACCCCTTCTTCCTAAGGGATGTGGCTTCCTTCCAGCTGCGAGGCAACTGGGAAGATGCCTTGAACATGACAGCATGAGTCAAAAATTTTGTTAGGAGATAAAGCAAGCCTTTGACCTTCTATTCTACTTTTTCTCCTTACCAGTTGATTTGCTAATTTGCTGTTTCCCTCCCGTGTTCTGGGAGCATTTGAGATAGCTTATTTTATTTTTTAAGTTGGGTAAATGAAAATGGAAGCCAAGGAAAGGAAGCCAATTTTTTTTAAAACAGTTTGGTAAAATGATGATATAAAGGCAGAGGAAGATGAGTGCCCAAAAGTACATAAATTCCCATGTAAATATGAAAAAAAAATTGAAGGATGCAATTTTCTATATATAATATGATATTAACTTAGAATTAAAAGAACGTCTTAGCCAGAACGTGGTTCCAGGAGAGATGCACATTCACTTAAGCTGTTAACCTTCACCTACCCTGTGCTTCAGAAATGTATGTCACTCACGGTGAAGCAGGGCCTCGCTGCGCACACACACGCGTCTTCCAGGGCAGGGGGGAATGTGAAAACACACGGTGGCCTGCTGCTTTCAGCTCTTTTCCTTGGAAGCAATCATTGTCCAGAGATCAAAAATATTAGGCGATACAATACATCAACTTTCTCTATGAGATTTTTGCCCCTAGAGCCCCCCACCCACCCCCCATTTCAAAGTATATGTCAGCCAGGCTCAAATTTTAGCATCTTTGGTCTTCTGCATATCTGCGTTACTGGTTTTTTTTTTGTTATTTGTTTTTGTTTTTTGAGAGAGAGCAAGCAAGAGAGAACATATACACACACTCGTGAACAGGGAGGGGGGCAGAGGGAGAGAAAGAGGATCTCAAGGAGACTCCTCACTGAGCACACAGCCCAACACGGGGCTCGACCTCATGACCTCGAGATCATGATCTGAGCTATCTACCCTTACATCTCCTAATCTTCAGACAGGTGCTGTGACTGGTATACTAGGGGCTTTCTGTCTTATCCACCAGGCAGCTGCCCTGGAAACTTTTAAAAGCCTGTAACATAGGGAAGACAAAGGAACCTCTCCTAGATTTGGGTCTTTCTGACAGGGAGCCTGATGACAAGACTGACAGAAAAACTAATTGCAAAAGATTGTCAGAAGAGGTGTATGTGGTAAATGCTGGGTGGAAATGAAGAGCTGGGGCTTGCTTCAGCTTCGCTGGTGAGAAGGTTCTGACAAGCCTCAGCACACAATAACCACGTTTACCCTTCCACATGGAGACCTTGGTAAAGGCCGGCAGCGTCAATGTGATTTTCTCCTAACTTTGGATATCCTAAAATGTGTAGCCTTTTACGCTATGTGGCAAACAGACCATCTGTAAAGAATTTCTTATTTTGAGGAAAGGTTCCCATGATGCTACAAAAAGAGGAGCAGATTGGAGCAGGAGGCCCTAGGTTCAGGTTCTGGCTGCACCGGAGCTGGGTGTTTGACCAACCAGAAAGTTCTTTCTGTAACATGGGCATCGTATGTTCTCCCTTGTAGGCCATAAGGATCAAACGAGATTTAATGTATAAAAATAACACAACAAATGTGACATTTTTTCTCCTTCCCCCACCTATAGTTCTTTGAAAGGGATTAAGTCTCGACTTACTATAATGTCAGTGACTCATAGCACAACATTGTGGAAGGCAGTTAGCTAAATATGGGTTATGCCACTCACTGATCTTGGGCAAATGTCTAGATCATGTTGCTCCTTCGTTTCTTTATCTGAAAAATGAGGATGAAAATACTGACCTTACAGGACTCACGTATGGAGCTAATATAAGCATCCAGCAGATGTCAGGCACAAACCATGTGCTAAATAAAAAGAGGTCATTATTACTTACAAAAGTGAAGTAGGAATTGGGGTGCTGCTTACTAACTACTTTATATCCATCTTCTTTTGTTCATCAACCAGCCTCAAGCCAACCCTGAATAAAATGGGAAGGAGGGAATCACGGCCCTAAGAGGAACGGGTCCTATGATGGGGTATTCCATATGCCAAAGCTAATTGATGATCATTAATTAAATCATCAAATAACCTAATGGGTAGGACGAAATATAGAAATTTTAAAAATTGAGATTGAAAGGTAAGCAGATAATTTTGGAGCTGCCCACTCAGCTACATGCAGTGTTAATTCCTGGCATGGCCTGATCCTGCTCACCTTCCCTGCCCGGGTCAGTCTGAGATAGTATCACATCCTGGAGGCCAGGATTTCTCCCTGAGGCATAGAGGCCACTGCACACTTTGGCCTGCATCAGCCCCCCTCACCCTGTTGATCCTGAGGACTGTGTGACTGAGGGCGAGCTTTTCCTGGGCTGGCCTTCCTGTTATAGGAGCACATTCAGAAAGGAAGCAGGACTGGAGGTGGGTGAGGTTCTTTAGGTTAAAACTCAAGAGGTGTGGGCTAGATTCCCCCCAGAAGGAAGCAGCTTGCTCTTAGGATATTAGGGGCCTTCCCTGCCCCTCTTCTGTGGTTTTAAAAGCAAAATCTAGGCACGAGATGTGTTCATCTCCAGCCTCACACATTGATGATTGCGTCCACAGCCCTTCCGTTCCCTGCCTCGGAAGCCCCCCCAGAACACAGGCAGTGCTCCCTTGTGTTCTTGCAGTGTGTGGCTCAGGGCACCTCATCTCCCCCACAGAGAGCAGTTCTGAGCTCCCTCAGATTTGTTAGAAAACGCATGTGTTCTAGCTGTGCCAGGTGAGCGCAGCAGGGTAGAGTCCCGGTCCCATCCTCGGCTGCCTGGCAGTGATGTCTTCTGGGACATCATCTCCTCGGATTGCATAGTTGAGGTCTGATAGCATCCATCCTGAGGTCCTGCATAGGATTCACTGTATGTTCCTTTGTTGGTTCCCAAAACATGTCTGTGAGATTGCCAGCAGACAACAGTCTTTGCTCCACATATCATAAGAAGACAAAGAGTTGAGTCAGGCTGTGCAAAAGTCTATAAAATCAAGTGAATTGCTGAGTCCTTGGCTCAGTAGCTGCCACAAGCACAGAAAAACCTTGTGGCGGCTCTTCTAGAAGTCTGTTGATAACGTAGCAAACTACGACACTTGGTAGCTGACAACAGCTTGTCAGTATAGGTCATGTTGTGCAATTCAGGAATGGGGCAGGGTTCAGCTGGGTGATTCTTCTGCTCCCTGTGGCATTGACAGGAGTCCCAGATGGGTGGCCTGGAGGGTCCAAGACTGATATCTGGCCGGGACATCTGGAGGCTGGCCCTGGGTCCGGGGTGGTCTTGCTGCTGTGTGCCACTCAGGGTTCCAAGAGCACATGTTCCCAGGGACAAAGTGGAGGCTACATGTGGTTTTGTGACCTAGTCTTGGAAGTCCTGTAGTGTCAGTTCCACACTCCACTGGTCAAATCAGTCACCGTGCACCCCCATCCACAGGAAGCAGAGAGAGAGAGAGACCCCACCTCTATGGGAGGAATGTGAAAAATGTTAATGAACTTGCAGCCTTGTTTCAGAAGCAGCATGATGGAGAAGTTTGGTGGTTCCTTTATAAGTCAACCATAGAACTTCCATAGGACCCAGCAATTGCCCTCCTCTGTATATACCCAGAAGAACAGAAAACAAGTGTTCAAACAAAAACTTGAATGTGAATGTCCATAGGAACACTGTCCACAGTAGCCAGTAGGGGAAAAGCCCAAGTGTCCACCCTCAGATGAGTGGGTTTTCACACTGTGCTGTATCCATACAGTGAAACAGCCCCGGGAAGGAAGGGAGTTCCAATACATACCACGCTGTGGATGAAACCTGAAGCCAGACACAAAAGGTCACATTCGACAAGACTCGATTTATTGGAAATATCCGGAATGGGCAAATCCATAGAGAAAACAGATTGGTGGGGGCCAGGTGCTTAGGGCAAGGGGAGTGTGGGGAGTGACCGTTGAATGGGCACGGGGTTTCCTTTCCGGTGATGAAAATCTCCAGACCTAGCTAGTTCGAAATGCATACACTCTCTGAATACACTAAAGGTCACAAATGGTCTTTTTTTTTTTTTTTTTTTTTTTTTTTAAGAAAAAGATTTTATTTATTCATGAGAGACACAAAGAGAGAGGCAGAGACACAGGCAGAGGGAGAAGCAGGCTCCATGCAGGGAGCCTGACATGGGACTTGGTCCTGGGTCTCCAGGATCACGCCCTGGGCCAAAGGCGGTGCTAAACTGCTGAGCCACCCAGGGATCCCTACAAATGGTCATTTTTATGTGTATTTTACCACAATTTTTAAAAATGATAGTTTTGTGGGGGTTTTTAAATTTTGTTTATTTTAAAGATTGTATTTATTCATGAGAGACACAGAGCGGCAGAGACGTGGGCAGAGGGAGAAGCAGGCTCCCTACGGGGAGCCCGTCTATCCCAGGACCCCGGGATCACGCCCTGAGCTTAAGGCAGATGCTCAACACTGAGCCGCCCAGGCATCCCAGTTGTTTTTGTTTTGTTTTTTGTTAATTCCCTGAATGCCCCGTGCCCTCGGTAGTTTGCTTATCTGGGAGGAGGAATTAGACATGTTGGCTTCTTGCTTTGTCCTAGAGCAGTTACTTGTTTCTGGAACCGGAGCTGTGCATCAGGGAGCGTCCCTGGATCCCCAGTACCCCACTACAGGCTTGTCCCATCCCAGGGCCCTGCAGCCACCCTGTCTGTGGCCATGGTCCTGCCACTCCCTGGCAGCGGAAACCGGCAGGGCCTTGGAGCCCCAGGCACGCTGTCCAGGCCCGAGCACAGGTGACCAGAGTCCTCAGAGTCCCCGCCGGCTTCCTGGGAGGGACAGGAGCTGAGAGGCGGCTGAGCACAGTGTTCAGGGGACGCTAACCAGGAAGGCTGTGGTTCTCACCCCGAGAGGGAGCCCGGCACAAGGCCGCCGGCATCTCCAGGGTGCCCCAGGCCTGCACCCCCCACCAACCTCCGGTCTCCTTCCTCCGCAGGAGTTCATCCGCCTGGGCAGCCTCAGCAAGCTCTCCGGCAAGGGGCTCCAGCAGCGCATGTTTTTCCTGGTGAGTGCCGGGAGCTGTCGGTCTGTCCTGTGAGGTGTGACCGGTGGGGTCACACAGGGCACCCGGAGGGCAGGAGGAGCGGCCCGAGTGGCTCAGCCTGGAGATGCTGCGATCGATGGATGAGCAGCCGTGCGGGATTCTAAATACACACTTTCTGCACCCGTCGTGTCCCTGGCGCCTGTCCATCTCACCCACGCTTGTCCTTGCTCCTCTAGTTCAACGACGTCTTGCTGTACACGAGCAGGGGGCTGACGGCCTCGAATCAGTTTAAAGTCCACGGGCAGCTCCCGCTCTACGGCATGACCGTGAGTACGCGCCGTGGGCACCAGGTCGGGGGGCCCTCCCTGTGGGCAGCCAGCAGTTGGCACACCAGGCTAAAGGGAGCAGGAGTCTGTGACATTGAGGAAAGAGAAGAAAGGTCGTTACCAGGCACCTTCGGCCCTGCCCGGGCACCCCGAGAGGGGCTCGGGACACTGCTCTTCCCGTGCAGGAGATGTACGGGTAACTTCCTTCTAAAATCAAGTGAGGAAGCAAGCTGATGTGGCATGAGGTAGGAGTTTGCCTCTCACTGCTCCATGCCTGGCCCCCAGGACCCCTGAAAGACAGTTGTCACCTTCCACAGGGAGAGGTAGGACCCATCCCCAGAGCGAGGAGCCACCTGTCGGCCCCCAAAGACATGCCTCCCCAGTGGGCAGGTCTCTGTGACTGCAGGCAGGATGCCAGTCTGCATGGGATCTTCTTCCCTGGCTTAGACTCACTGTCTCCTCAGTCACTGGATAGAGGAAAGTTTACAGGCTCTGCCAAAAAGAAAAAAAAAAATCCAGCGCATTTTGACCTTCTTTCAGCTTTCTGATTGTGATTTTTCTACGTGGCTCTTCTGAGCCGTGGCCAGTGTAGTGAATGTTTGAAAACGCACTGTTGTGTCTCACTTGCTCCTTGGCAGTAACGTTATGCACACTCGTCCCACAGATCGAGGAAAGCGAGGATGAGTGGGGCGTGCCCCACTGCCTGACCCTCCGGGGCCAGCGGCAGTCCATCATCGTGGCGGCCAGGTAACGCGGACGCCCGACCTCTCACCTGTCCACCCTTTTCCCTGCTGTGATCTGAAAACCTGCCGTCCGTGTCTTCAGCTCTAGGTCCGAGATGGAAAAGTGGGTTGAGGATATACAAATGGCCATTGATTTGGCAGAGAAAAGTAGCGGCCCCACTCCCGAGTTCCTTGCCAGCAGCCCCCCTGACAACAGTAAGTGTTGGGTGGGAAGGATCCTTCCTGGTGCGGCACAGGCGCGTCACCTCCAGGAGTCAGCCGTGGCGGGGCGGGACAGCTCTGGCTTACGGAGGGAGGACAGCCCGTGGCATGTAAAAGTCACCCTACCGGGGACACCCCATATCTGTGGTTGACATTTGTGTTTATTTTTTTTATTTCTGAATCTTTATTACATATATACAAAATCATGTCCGTGGAAGTTTACAAAATAGAAAAAAGAAGTCCCTATAATCCAAGCACTTTAATATAGATTCTGTTATCAATTTGATGTGTCCTTTTATCCTCATATGTGCTTTTTTCTTGCAAATTTTTATTTAAATTCTAGTTAACATATAGTACAATATTGGTTTCAGGAGTAGAATTCAGTGTTTCATCACTTAGATACGACACCCAGTGCTAATCTCCAGCGCCCTCCTGAGTGCCCATCCCTTATCGAGCCCACGCCTGCCACCTCCCCCATCCCAGTTCTCATATGTTTTGTCTCCCTCTTTTTTCTCCCTTCCCCTATGTTCATCTCTTTTGTTTCTTGAATTCCACATATGAGTGAGGTCATATGGTATTTGTCTTTCTCTGACTTCTTTCACTTGAGCATAATACCCCCTGGGTTCATCCACGTCATTGCACATGGAAAGATTCCATTCTTTTTGATGGCTGAGTAACAGTCCACATCTTCTTTATCCGTTCATCAATCAGTAGACATCTGGGCTCTTTCCAGAGTTTGGCCATTGGGGATAGACATTTGTGTTAATAAAACTAAAAATCAAGGAACTTGCACTCCATAAAAGTAAAACACCCCTTAGAAGAGTGTGAGAGAGCAGGGACCAGCGTCGCCACTTGTCACGTAGTGTGCCAGCAGTAGGGAGAGGAACGAAGGCCGTCCGTGCTGGGAGAGCACCGCAGGTCCCAGTGCCCAGGTGTGTTTGGGGCTCCCGGGCAGAGGGGCTGGCGGGACATGCCCCCCACCCGGGGTCAGACCCTGACAAGGAGATGGCTGCTAGTGTGACTTCCCGCTTGGGGGGTGCACGGGGCTGCCCAAGTGGGTGCCCCCTGCCATCCTGGCCCATTTGGCACGTGGGAGGGTCTGGGAAGGGGTCCTTTTCCCGGCAGGCAAAGACCCAAAGTACCACCTTTTGCCACATCATGCAGAATCCCCAGATGAGGCCACGGTGGTGGACCAGGAGTCGGAGGACGACCTGAGCGCCTCACGCACCTCGCTGGAGCGCCAGGCCCCGCACCGCGGCAACACCATGGTGCACGTGTGCTGGCACCGCAACACCAGCGTCTCCATGGTGGACTTCAGCGTCGCCGTGGAGGTACGTGCCACCGGGACCGTGATCTCTCCTGGCCGGGAGCTGGCCGTGGGGCAGAGGGTATCCTGTGCGTACAGGCGTGTGGACACTGGCCACTGTGCGGGCGGGCGAGAGCTGCAGGTGGCAGGTAGCTGTGACCTCGAGCAGGACCCAGGTGCCGGGGTAGGTGGCAGGGCAGGGGCACGGGGAAGCTGGGCCTGGCTGGGGTCGTGTCGCCTGTGGTTCACAGAGGAACTCCTGGGTCTCTGCCACACGATCGTGCTGGACTCTGCTGCACGATCTGGACTCTGCTGGACTCTGCTGCCCCAGGTGGGGCCTCCTGGATGACATCCAGCAGAGGCGCTGGGTTATCTTCTTAAACTCTGAAAACTTCTGAATTCCTACATGGGCCCAGAACATGTCACTGGAGACTGTGAGCCAGGGATGGCGACTGGTTTGCTTTTTGAAACAGTGGTGTTGGGAACGTGCCAAGCGTCTGTCAATGGCCAGTCCGTGGGGGTTGCCTGAGATTGGTCTCTGGAAGTGACCTTTGGGGTTCCACAGTGTGGCTTTTACTGCTTGCCTGCCACGCGGTGACCTAAAGCCCATGCCTGTTTCTGAAAACATCTCATGAGCACATATGAGAGGTGCAGGCGCACTGCCTAGGGCTCCCCCGGCTGCACCAGGCCTCCCTGTCGGCCAGCAATGACTGTCCCCTCCCTCCTACCCCACAGGGACAGGCTTTGTCCTTCTGCCCAGCCCTCTGTACTCAGCATCCTTCCTCCTTTCACACTTTAGAACTAGAGATTTCTCTGAGACATGGGGGCAAATCTTTCCAGATGGAGGAAGTAGGAAAGGACCAGTGGCCGTCTGGTTGACAGGGATACCCCCGATCAGGCCTGGCCTGTCCAGCTGGTCCGATGAAGCCTGAGGAAGGGCGTCACTGAGGGAGAAGTGCTCTTTGCTTCACTCTGTACTGACTGTTGCGGCACGTGGTTAGGGCCGCCAAAGCATGGGAGGTCGGTAAGCTAGCCCTGGAAGCACTTAGGCCATTCGAGAATGCCGCAAAGCCCTAAGTCAGGTAGGCCCTAGGGGCCCTGACACTGCAGGACCAGCTCCTGCGGGGACTCCCAGCGGCAGTCCTTTGTCTACAGCGTCAGGTGAGTGTGCAGGGCCAGGTGAGTGTGCAGGGCCGGCCACAAGCCAGCCCAGCCCTGGTTGTTCAGAGCCCAACTCTGCCGCTTGGCCTGCGGAGCCCGTCCCGGAAGGCTCCAGCCCCTTGGAGCAGGGCAGCGAGTGCCCGGCCCGCGGGTGTAAGGAAGCAATAATGCAGGTCAAATACCCGAGGAACTAGCTGTCCATCCCCCAGCTGGTGACCCCGCCCTTGCCAGGTCCCCTTCCTTGGGCACATGGTGTTGGTCTGGTGTCTGTGGTGGGCTGCCTTTGGGTGCCAGGCATGGGCCATCCCCCTTCTCCCAGGCCCTCTGGTCCCACTGGGTGAGGGAGAGAGGGAGGCAGCCCCTCCCCACCGACTCCGCTGCCCCTGAGCCCCCCACATAGACCCTCTTCCCCTGGTTATCTCCTGCGGGTGGAGAGGAGGATTGGGGATGTGAGGATGAGCTGGGTGCGACCCAAAGGTTGTGGGCCAGCTGAGAGCACGAGGTCGGGGGAGGCCCACATTAGATGTGGGGAGCAGGGGTCCAGTGCTGGGAGGGCCTGTGGAGCCTTCCTGTGTTTTACACCAGAGGGGCTGGTGCCAGAGGCCTGGGGAGAGGCGGGTAGTCTGGATCCAGGTGAGGACCAGGGGAAGGCACAGCAGTGGGGTGTCTGTGCCTTTCCTGGGCTGCCATGACACCGTCCCACCCCTTCCACCCCGACCCCCCACCCCTCACTTCCCATGTTTGCCGCTGCTCTTTGGTGTTTCTTGCCTTAGAGACATATCGCCCCAATCTCTGCGTCCACCCCTTGGAGGGATCCCTGTGTGTCTGTGTTCAGGTGTCCTCCTAACAGGACACTGGTTGTGCCTTAGGGCCACCCTACTCCAACAGGATCTCATCTTTGACTTCTGCTAATCCCAGGTACCTGGGCTTTGGATCTGAACATATCTTGGGGCAGGCTGGGAGGGGGGACGTAGTCTGATCCAGAATAAAGACTGAGCAGCGATGGGAGCCGGGAAGAGGGCAGAGCACAGAGGCCTGCCTCCAGGAGAGGAGGCCGCCGTGCAGGGGAGCGAGCCCGGTGGTGGCCCGTCAGGGCAGCAGGACTGGCCCGTGCTGGACACAGACCTAAGCCTTTGCCCAGTGGGTTTCGCCTCTTGAGAACGTGCCCAAAGAGAGGCGGCAGGGCTTCGGGGCCCTGAGACCTGGGAAGGGGACGGAGCTGTCCCCGAGTGAAGCCAACGGGAGTGGGTGCTGGAGCGCAGGGGGGACCCCGGCGCCTGCTGGGACGGGGGAGGCAAGGAAAGAGCAGTCCAAAGAGCAGGCCACTCCGAGCCTCGGGCGGTGGGGCGGGCGCGGGCGCGAGCCTTCCTGTGAGGCCGCCCGGACTGGGTCGCTGTGCCCAGCGCGGTGTGGAGCCGTCGGCGGCTCTCGGGGCCCCGGGGACCGGGATGGGGAGCTTCCCCTCCGCGCCTTCACGGACTCGTAACCGTGTGGGAGGCCCCCGACCCTGGACACTGCCCTCGCCTGCCTGGCACTCAGAGCACCCGTCGTCCTGTCCCTTTCTGCCCGAGGGTGGGTGGCACACGGGGGGGGGGGGGGTCGCCTGATACAGGGGTCGCCTGGGGGGGGGACGCTGTGCCTGGCCCGCCTGTTCGCGGCGTCTCCAGGGCAGGGACCGTCCGCCTCCTGCTCCCCCGCCATCGGGACCTCACTCACGCAGGGAACGGGATGCTTCCTGGAAGTAGACCAAGGGATAGGATAAAGCGACTCAGGCAGATTCTTAATTATATACGGTAGTAGTTTGCCCGTGTGACCGCCAAGTTGTGGGGCTGTCACCATCGTCGTTTCCTGCCTCTTCCGGTCTCCCTGGTAACGAGGTTGGTCAGCGATGCGGACGGGCCTTCTCGGGGTCCCACCCTAGCGCTCAGGACGTGCCGCCTGGGCGCTCCCCCGAGCTAGGGGTTCAAGCAGGACGCCCGTGGGGGGGGGGACGCCTGTTCCTCTGCGGGGAGTCCCAGGAGCCCCGGGGCCAGGCCGGAGCATCCCGCGGCGGCCCGCGTCCTGGCCACTAGATGGCGCTCGGGGGCCTGGAGCCTCTCCGGGGTCACCGTCTGGGACCAGAAATCGGGGCGTGGAGGAGACGCAGCACTGTGGGCCGGACCGCAGGTGCGGTGGATGAGGCCGGATGTGCGCCACACTCCCCCGGGGCCACCCGGGCCACCCGGCAGCTGAGGTGGCGACGGGGAGACGAGGACCCCTCCGGCCCGGAGGGTGCACCCCCAGGAGCCGGGCCCTCTCCCTCGGGCCGATGCAGGGAGCCCGCGAGCCGTGCCCCCCGCCCGCGCCCCTCACGGGCAGACTTGTCTTGCAGAATCAGCTGTCTGGGAATCTGCTGCGGAAATTCAAGAACAGCAACGGGTGGCAGAAGCTGTGGGTGGTGTTCACGAACTTCTGTCTCTTCTTCTACAAGTCTCACCAGGTCAGTGCTGCGCGGCCGGGGTCCGGGGGGGGGGGGGCGCCTGGGCGCTGCCTGGACCCGCGTGGGCACTTCGCCCGAGGCTCAGGGCCAGCCCCGCCAAGCCGCTTTCTGTCGCTCCGCCCAGGACAATCACCCCCTGGCCAGCCTGCCTCTGCTCGGCTACTCGCTCACCATCCCCTCGGAGTCCGAGGACATCCACAAAGACTACGTATTCAAGCTGCATTTCAAGTCCCACGTGTACTACTTCAGGGCTGAAAGCGAATACACGTTTGAAAGGTAATGCCGCCCGCCCAGGACCTGGCAGGAGACGGCCACTCCTTCCTCCCAAGTGAGCCTGGAGGACCAGGCTCTTCTGGGAGTGGCCACTCACTGCCATCCGTAGGCCTGGGCACTCCTTCCAAAGTGGCCTTGACCTTTACGGGGCAGGCTGTCCTCTCGGCCTGACCCCCGTATCCACCTGTGTTCTGAGAAGCAAAAGCAGCTAACCCGTCACCCGTTGAATGACATCAGTCCTTAACCTGTAGTGCCGAGTCTGTGTACACACACGATGTGCTTTTAAATCTCTAACAAGTGTGCTTTTATTAGAACATGACAGAGAGAGGTCACAAGCAGGGGAGGGCTAGGGGGAGAAGCAGGGAGCCCCACGCGGGGCTCGATCCTAGGACCCCAGGATCATGACCTGAGCCGAAGGCAGACACTCAACCCACTGAGTCCCCCCAGGCGCCCCCGTCTCTGGATGATTTAGCTGGAATATGCCCAGCTGTGCGAGGCCAGAAGACCACCCGAGGAAGGGAACAGATCCTAGTGCTTCTCAGGATTACCTTTTAAGATTTCCTGTGTGCTAGAATGAGGCCCGGGAGCTGTGATCTTCAAAGTAAAATCTGACCGAGTGTTCTTGCAATTTACAGTAGAAATGCGGGCCCCCAGGAACTGGGAGCCTGTAGCTGGCATCACTGTTAAACCACCATCTTTGGCGGCAGGGGGTCTGCAGGCCACAGACCAGCCCAGAGCAGTGGTCACCAGCCCACTAGGGAGGATTGGCTCTCCGGGCCTGCTGTCCGTAGGATGGGAGTGTGTTCCTTCGCTACCCACGAATGCCGTGAGGCCCGCAGGGTCAGGCCTGCACCCCACCACGAATGGTGGTTGGGTGGCAACGGCACGGTGGTGGAAAGCCCAGGTCAAAGCCTCCCCCAAGCAGCACTTCCTAAGATACACTGCTTGGAAAGTGAGCCCAGGGGATAACTTCTCAAATTTGAGCCGGGGCCGATTCCAAGAGCTAGGCTCCTGCTGCTGTAGCAAGGACCCTTGAGCCTTATGATGGCAAGATCCTAAAAGACCCGTGATTAGAGAATTTCTTTTAAAAAGCCCTGCTAGTTCCTTGGAGGCAGGAAGCTTGGCTTTCTCACCCTCCGCACTGCGACCTGTGAGACCACGTGATTCCGTGGGGGGAGGGGGGAGCCCCGTCCTGTGCATTAGTGGATGTGCAGCAGCACCCCGACCCCCTCCGTTGTGACGACCAAAAACATCTGCAGACATCGTCCACTGGGGCTTCTGAGAACCACCGAAATACTGCAAATACTCACATGTATAAAATGAGCTGCACGTCGCCGCCCCGCAGAGATTAGGAGGGAGAGCAGGGGAGCAAGAAACCACCCCCCGCCCCTGCTTTACACGGAGCATGCTGCGGCATCACCCAGGCAAGACGCCTCCATCCGGGACGCTTCCCCTGCTCTACCGAAGGAGCACCCAGGCCAGTGGTTCTCAAACTCTTCCTCAGAAACACTGAGAGGAACGCTTAGCCTTGTTTTTGTTTACTGGGGTACGAAGAGTTCATTCGAGAACTCTCCTGCTAAAATAGGGCGCATTACAAAAGCAGCCACTAGTGCATCACGCTGTTTTTGTAAGTGATGAGGTACTGTCGAGTATCGTGGAGCTGTTACAAAAAAAAAACCTGTGTAGGTTTGTAGGAAGTGGCCCTTGACTATCCTCTCATTCTCTGGTCTTAGGTGGATGGAGGTGATCCGCAGCGCGACCAGCTCGGCCTCCCGCACCCACATTCTGAGTCACAAAGAGTCTCATGTATATTGACGGCGGGACACGTTTGTTGATTGGCTCAGCGGTGGCTGCTTTCCTGGGAGATGCTTCCTCTCCTGTGTATTAATGAAGCCTAGTAAAATTAACACCTGTCTGGAAAACAGAAACATGGTTTTACAGCCACTCTCCTCTGTCTCCACAAAACCGTTTTTAACCTTGTCTTTTCGAGCTGTTAATGTGTCATCTGAACGGAACAGCGCTCCCACCTCTGATGCTGGTGGCTCTTCGTCTGTCATTCTCCCGGTGGGCTGTTTCTAGCTTGTGCCAGTATTAAAACGTTGTCATTAATATAGTGCCAAATGACCGTTTTTCTCTTCTACAACTGCACCTTAAAAGCAGTACAACCACATCCGTTCAACCAAAAGACAGGGCAAGTGCTCTTCTTTTTCTTAAAGAAACTTATTTTGATTTATAGGCTGGTGCATTTTAAAACAACAAAAAAAGGATTTTCCAATGTTTGTGATACACATGGCACAGTCTTAAATGAGATCATTTTCAGATTTCGTTTTTTCAATCTTTCTACTTTTATAATAATAGCAAGTTAGTAGGATTTACTTCTTTGATTAATAAGCAATTTGCAGCACACGACGTACATTCCCCTCTGGGGTTTTACGCTCCAGTGAAACGCTGTTCTTGGCACAAGTTGACCAAATTGTTCCAGTGATTACTCTTTACAGACCGTAGCGGGTGGTGTTCTGTTCCGAGCAGCAGAAATCCAGCGCGGTGTCTGTGCTCTCGCTGTCCTAGGAGTGGTGTGTACGATGGGAAGATGCTCAGCTGTGGTGTTTGCTGTCTGTTTCACAAGCATGAGAACCTGTATGTCCGTGATCAGGGCCATTTGTGATATGTTACGTGACGGAGGGTGTTTTGGGAGCTTCCAGTGGCTGTGGGAGGCACTGTGATGTAAGGTGCGCGGTCCCCTGGTCCCCACGATCATACCTATATCCTGCAACTGTGGTTTGGAGCTGCACATTCAGTAGTAGTATATATTGTGCCTGTCTTCAAGAACATTCTTTTCTCCTTTTTATACTCATCCTTCCCTCCGGCCCCCCCAGGCATGGGGTAGCAACAGGATGACCTTGTGCATCGTCCACAGTCGGACTACACAGGGAACAGGGCTCCAGCACCCGCTGGGGCCCACTAGTCAAAATCCGCCTGCCTGTTCTCTGTGGAGATCGGGGGGCTGCTATTCCCTGGTATTCTTCACCCCTTTCTACCACGGTCCAGAGGGGGCCCGGCCCTCCCAGTGCCTGTACCGCAAGCACCGCTGGCCGGCCCGACGCTGCGGAGCTGGGACTGGTGTACATGGAAATGTCAACGCAGTAGGGGCGAGGGACTCGAGATGTGTGCGTCGTTTGCCTTACGCTGTGTACCAGGTGGGTGGAAGTACTAACAAAAGGGAATAAAAATACCTCACGCCACAATCCAGCATATTGAAGTCTTAAGGCAAAACATCACCAACCTTGTCTGGTCCTTATTTTCGTCCAAGGTGGGTGGGTGGCAGGACCAGAGCTGCCCTGGGGAGGATGTGGCGGGTCACCCGTCACACGGGGCAGGTGTGAGAGCAGGTGACTCACTGCTCGATGAACAAGCAGCTGGTGCTTGTGGGGGAGCAGAACCCTGCTGGGAACATGTCAGTGGCTATAGAAGGACGAGAACCTAAGTGATAAAAGAGGGCAGGGGGGCTCCCTTCGGCTTCTTTGGTGAAACGGGGCCCCTGGACCCCTGGAGACTAGCTGTTCTGTCCCAGAGGTAGGATGAGAAAAATTCTCCCCCTACAAATCACCGGTCACTGGAATTCTACAAGGCTGGGGGATGAGGTGCTTGCACCCCGTGTCTCTGAGCAATTCCAAACCGTTTCCATGATCCTGTGGGTGCTGCTCTATTAGCCCTCTGGGATCCCTGGTGACTCCAAAGTGCCAATCACACAGGCAACATAGACCACTGCCAAGGACACATGGGGAGTTTCAGAGACACCCTGGTTCTTAGTCCATTTGGGCCGCTATACCAAATGTATCGAGGCGGGCAAGTGCAAGATCCAGGATGCCGGCAGCTGTGGGATCTGGCGAGAGCCCTCCTGGTTCCCCACCAGCAGTCTTCACACTGTATCCTCACAGGTGGGAGGGAGGAGGGTCTCGGGGGCCTCTCTTCGCCACTAACTCCGTCACGGGCACTCCACTCTCCCGACCTAATCACCTCCCACAGGTCCCACCTCCAAATACCATCACACTGGAGGATTAGGATTTTAACAGGGGGGTGAGGGGTTCCAGCCTCTTCCCTCTATACAAGAGACAGAATTACAAAAATAGTTTTCTGTGAACTCTACCGACCCCTGCACGACACAGATCCTATACTAATGAACACGCCTTGCACTACTCTCCCCATTTACTGCCATCTTTTATAGCAGAACTATAAAAGCCATATTTAAGGAAATATAAGGACACTTATAAATGAGCCACATTTTGCCAAAAGAAAGGTACAAAATGCTACATGAGGAACCAAACTAGACACACAGAAACTGGGGATGCAGAAGGTGTGTGGCATTTGGTGATATCAAGACAGTCATGAGGCCAACTGATGGGCCAAGGCATCCAAAGCACACTGGTGGCCTCCTCACTTAGCGCACCCAGCTGGGACACAGGAAACATGATTTCTAGGAGGCATGAAAAGCCAGCCAGACACAGCCCACTGCCTGTTTCCACAAGGCCGCAGCTGTGCTCCCCGAAAGCATCTCCCATGCCAGGTGCACCACCGCCATCTAGTGAGCGCATCAGCTGTAGCTGAGGGGGGTTGGCATGGAGAGGCTTCCAAGCGCCAGCAAATCCATTCCAGATGCCGGGTTCCCAGGTCTGGCTCCCAGGCGGCAGAGTTGATGTCTGCGCCAGTACGGGGTCTGACAAAGACTCGAAGTGTCTACACCACGACCAGCCTCCCTGGCTTGATAAGTAGCCCCTGAAGGGGACACAGCTTCCTGGTGCCCCGAGAAACCAGACCTCGGTTTGCGTGTCTACAGAAAGCAGCAGGCCAGAAGAGATGGGGGAAGAGATCCACTTTGAAAACCGACTCAAACCACATCTTCTCCAGGGAGCTTCATCCACAGAAGATGCTCGAGTAAGCTCTAGAAGAAGAATCTGCTGCGCTACCTGGGAGACGGCGCTGCGCTGACAGTCTGGTCCCCGAACCCTGCGTGCTAACCCTCGCACCAACATAGGCTTAACTAGAACCCAGTTTCCCCAGCAGCATGAGGGTCCCTCGCATGGGAGACTGGCTCCAGCACGTCATCTTGGCGCCCCCACCCATATGCACAAGTGCAGACCTCGGAGAAAGCCACTGCCTCTGCTGGCTGGCTAAGAGCAGACACGCGGCACCCCCGGAGAATGCTGCGTCATGTCCTTGAGTGATTCTCCTGCAATGAACAAAACTGACCTTGGACTTGCATCTCACGCAGGGAAACAGATCACTCTCTCACAAAACACTCAGTAGACACATGAAACATTCTCCAGTTCCATCATCCAAGTTAATGTTCCTGCTGCAAAAGAACACACACAATAAAAACCAGCAATTCAGTTCTATTTCCCCTAATCAAAATGTACCCTTTACAGAAATTAATAATTCAGCTTCTAATTAAAAAAAAAAAATCATGACCATTTTAGACTTTTCAAAACTACACTCAATGAACAAATTGAAACAATGAGCACACACTCAAACCTCTCCGGCTCTATGCCTCTATCCTCTCCCCGTAACCCAGGCCACTGGGGCAGCAGAGAGGAGACCTTCCATCCCGAAGTTGACCCAGTCCCCTCCTTCTTCCAAAAATCCTTTGTCTTGGGACACCTGCGCGGCTCAGTGGTTGAGTACCCTGCCGCCCAGGGCGTGATCCTGGAGTCCCAGGATCTTATTTCATGTCAGGATCCCTACGTGGAGCCTGCTTCTCCCTCTGCCTGTGTCTCTCATAAATAAAAAAATCTTTAAAAAATCCTTTGTCTTCCCCTCCGAGAGGACAATGATTCACATCAACAAATATAAAATAATGCCACGTGTACTTAGTCAAGAACAGCTTCAGAAACTCTCTTTCTCACCCCACAGACCCAGAAGTGATTCATCCTGCCTCCCACCTGCACAAGCAAGGCCTTGCCACAAGCCAAGAAAAACACAGACCCTCCTGGCTGACAAAGAACAAACCTGGGTGCCTAGATTAAGGAAACAAAACCACTCTCAATCAAGGTCCTTGGAAAGAACGTGCAATTTTACAAATCAATATCCGGCCATATTTTCTCAGTGACCAACTTTTTTCAAAGTAGCAGAGGGAGCTGGATTGAACGCTCAGCGTTTTCAGTGTGGGCACTTCTTTCTGGAAGTGAAGTGTCTCACCTTCTCCCTCCCTCCCTCCCTCCCTCCCTCTCTCTCTCTCTCTCACACACACACACACTCACAGGTACACTTGCCCTCTGAAGAGTCATGTTTCAAGGAGAGTAAGCAAAATGAGTGTGTTATAAAATTTATTTGTGTAAGCATTCAGACATTTTTAGGTGGGCAAGATGATATGCGGGTCTCACTCCAAGGAGCAAGAGAAAATCATACTGGGAAGGACGGCAGAGCTGGCGTAGGATTGGCAGTGGCACAATTTCAAACAAATGTTAAGACGAGAGCACTTTATCAGGGAGAAACTTAAAATAATAATTTAAAGCTTCATGAGGCAAGATATGTTCCAATTTAAAACACTAAGAAACAGTACCATCAAATGAAAGGAAATCATCTCTACGTGTACCAAAAGGGTCATTGGGCAAACAAGAGGGGAGTCTGCATCTGTGGAGGTATAAAGAGGAGTGTTCCATAAGAGGGGCAGTAATTATTATTAATGGCAAACCCTGCAGATACAAAATAAAACCCAAATCACTGATCACAGAATTCAAAATTTACATGTAATAAAGGCAAGGCAAGAGACTCAAGTTATGGCCTGTCAAATATTTACTCCACTGACATTATCTACAGAAGCACTTGGCCAATTTGTACACAGTGATTCCTTATGCACGCCGAAAGGGGTTCCGTAAAAATGACACTATATACAAATCTGTACACTGACCCACCAGAGCGATTCTCCGTCTCCCACGGAGGGGGAGTCATCCACTTACAGCAGGGTACCTGAGATTTCATTTCTTCAGTTGCCTTGTCATGATCCCAAATATACATTTCAGGGTTTGTTTTTGTTTTTAAAGACACTTTCCTTGATATGTGCACAATGGCTACAAATAAAAAACAAGAACAAGAAAATAAAATGATCGCTTGCAGGAGCTGACCCTCCCCGCCGCACCGAGCGGCTCCTTCTGGCGGAGGCCGATGAGGAAGGGCCTGTGCGCCCCCGGACAGTGGGCACCCGCAGCCGGGGAGGGGGTGGCCCCCAGATGGCACACCACTGCAGCGGCGTCAGCAAAGGCTCTCGTTGACTTTTTCAGAGGAAGAGGATGAAGAAGAAAAAAAGAAAAAAAAACTCAAATGCCAAAGGAATTTCAGTGGGATGAAGTTCCTCCGCCACTTAGAGAATATCTGGGGGAAAGAAAAGAGAGAAACGGAAGTGAGTGTCATTTCTGTAACCCCCATGCAGAAAGTCAAACCACCAGCAAAATCCTGGTTTACCAGTCTCGAGTCATAAAAAATAAGTGGAGGGCAGCCCCAGTGGCGCAGCGGTTTGGCGCCGCCTGCAGCCTGGGATGTGATCCTGAAGACCCAGGATCGAGTCCCACATCGGGCTTCCTGTGTGGAGTCTGCTTCTCCCTCTGTCTGTGTCTCTGCCCCTTTCTCTCTGCGTCTATGAATAAATAAATTAAATCTATAAATAAATAAATACATACATACATACATACTAAAAAATAAAAAATAAGTGGAGCAAATATCAATCAGTTAATTATTATACAAATAATTAATTAAAACTAAGAAAAATGATTTTGATGCCACTTTTCATAGGTTAAATTCAGTCCGTGGAAGAACTAGAAGTATATAACAAGTGGGAGAGTGGTCTCCAGGGAGGAAAAAAGATGCACAGAAAGCATCTTTTTGCCAGCATCACAAAAGTGAAAGAGTCCACTTTTAATCTTTTTTTTTTTTTTTTTTTTTTTAATTCATGAGACACACAGAAAGAGGCAGAGACACAGGCAGAGGGAGAAGCAGGCTCCACGCAGGGAGACTGACATGGGACTCAATCCCGGGTCTCCAGGATCACGCCCTGGGCTGAAGGCGGCGCTAAACCGCTGAGCCACCGGGGCTGCCCTATAGTCCACTTTCAAAAGTCACAGAATCAGTAATACCTGATGACACTGAGGTTCTAGGGCGCACACATAGCTGTATCAGCACAGGAAACCCTTATTGCCACAAAAATACTGCTGCTCATTCAAGTGATCCACTCCCTAGAACTGTTTCAGAAATGTCCAAAGAAAGAGCAATGTATTTTTGCACAAAGCTGTCCCTGAGGGGTTTTTGTAATTGTGAAAATTAGGTAACTTTGATGTCCAAACACAGCAGACAGGGTTACACAGATTAAGCAAACCAAATGAGAAACAGATTAAAAATTGTCATTATATAGGGGCTCCTAGGTGGCACAGTTGGTTGAGCATCTGACTTGATTTCGACTCAGGTTCATGATCTCAGGTTGGGTAAATTTATGATTTATATACAGTGGAAGCCAGTGAACTGACCCGGATGGTAATACTAACTGGGCTGCAGTGGGTGGGGGTGGGGGCGGCATCATGGGCA
Organism: Canis lupus familiaris; assembly: GCF_011100685.1. NCBI lineage: Eukaryota > Metazoa > Chordata > Mammalia > Carnivora > Canidae > Canis > Canis lupus. Next base: position 48,743,251 of record NC_049243.1, read on the forward strand.
CTTTCCTCTGGTTTCCACTAACTGCAGTACTGCCTTACTCCAGAATATAAAATAGGGTTGGGGGTCCCCTGATGGCCAGCATCCTCTCAGTCACCTTAAAACTGACCCCACGTCACAGGAGACGGCTGAGGACGTTTAAATGGGAGCAATCTCAAACATTCCCACCTATGGCAGCTCTTTTAAGGCATTTAAAATACTTGGCACTCTCCCAGAGAATAAATGACTACCGAGCCTCCTGAAAAGCAGGCTTTAGCCACAGATCCGAAGACTCCTTTTCCAAGGAAGAGAGATGCCTAAAGCCGCGGGAGGCGCGGATGCTGCACATGAGGATCCACACATTAATTCAAATTAAGATCTACACGTCTCTGAAACGCTTTCGACAAAAGTCGGTTCTTATTTTCTCTTAGGTGACCGCTTCAGTGAAGTTCTGCCTTTTGGCACCAAACGGGTAGGACGCGGTGGCAGTGGCCGCTGTGGTCTGGTGGCGGCTGGGTGGAGAGCACGTGGGAAGGGCCAGGGAGCCTCCCAGGGGTGAACACAGGGACCCGATAAGGACCCAGGAGCCGATCCTCTGCTGGCTGCAGGGGAGGGAGTGTCTGCACATCACAAAGGGAAGAGAAACAAAACAGAAGCGTCTGGAGACGAGGAGAGGAAAGAATGTGGACCTGGCGTCTCCCCCCGCGCCACTGGAAGCACACCGTGAAACGTGCCGTGGGCAGCGGTGGGCAGCGACGGCTGCGCCTGCACTGTGTGCTCCAGCTCGCACTGGAGGCGCCTGGTCCCTTCCCATCACGAAGACGTGGTACTACCACGTACGATAAAGTCCCCACTGACAACTGTCTACACGGAGGACACGCTGAAGAAAGCCCTGGGATACGGTGGCTTAAACATATTATGAAGGCTAGTGTCACTTGCTCCTTTTTCACTACTTTGTCAGGAGGGAACTAGAAAACCTTGAACCGTGTGTGTGGCTCACGCAGGCTGCCAGGTAGCGTGGGTACAGACCAGCCGGGTCGGCAGCAAAAGGGCGGGAGCAGGGGGCACTCACAGGCCATGCCCTCTGCCCCGGGCTGCGGGGAAATCGAGTCAGGGATGCGCGTCGCTGACCAACTCCGGCCACTCGGGACAGGGTGGTCAGTCCTGAAAGTGGCACCAGGAAAGCGGAGGCCCAAACCCCAAACAAGGGAATCGCAGCACCGCCAGTGTGCGGTTGAGCTCCGTGCGGCTCAGAGGCTCTCTCTACCCGGAAATACATGCAAGAGAACGAGGAGTGAAGGGACTCCCGAGCTGCTCGGAGAAAGGAGAACACCGCACAGTGAGGTTGTCGCTAAGTGACCAGAGGCAGGCCTCCCGGATAACCAGGGTGTGCCCCGGGACGAGGCAGCGAGCGCTCTGACGGTGCTGCGATAGAAACGGCACCGCACACACGGACCCTGGGTGGATACACACGAACTTCGTAACAACTGTGCATGAGTGGGCATCCGGGGACTTGGGATTCTTTTTTTCTTTCATGCCTGTGATTTGTTAGAATCAATGGGGTTAGGGGGTAAACCCAAAAAGTATAGCGGATTCTTTCACTTGCCTCAAAACCAAAGGCAGCCAAGAAGACAGGCTTTACTGTCCAGCCGCCTGCACTTGGGAGCAAGTTGGAAAGTTGGGACAGTGTTAACAAAGGAGCCTGAGGTGAGGAGGACAAACCTAACTGTCACAACTAGGCTTGCCCCCACGTCCCATGTTATTAGGACTCTTCATGGGCTAGAGGGCAGCCCGTTGGACCATCACTTCCAAGGGGCAAAAGCAACCCAACACACACACCCCTCACTTCTTTGTACGTTGTCAAGTCAGTGTCTCTAGAAAGATCTGAAATGCTCCTTACACTCATCAAGGCCCAGCTGCCCTTTGGAAGGGACTTTGACAATTCACCTGGAAGGTGACTTTCAAAGCAATGAAACGGCTGGCTTTTTGGGAGGTGAGGCAGTTCTGGGGCTGTGGAACAGAGCTTGTGTCACAGCACACCTCCACTCTAACACCCTCAAATGACTGCCCTTATGTGAAAGGGGCGGTCAGCGTGACCCCCACAAGGAGACTCCTAGAATAAGCCTGAGAGTGGGTTGGGGAAGGCCAGATGGCCCCCCAACTTCCTTCTCAAGTCAGAGCTACCGGCGGGACATGGAGCCCCTGCAGGCTGGCGCAGACAGAGCCACTACTGTCAGACAAGGCTCCTGACATGAAGCAGAGGTGAGAACTGCCACAGCCACATGAGGAACAGAACCTGCCCGTGTCCTAACTCACTAAGCCCTGACTTCTGGCCTTCTGGACGCAATTCTGAAGGTAGAAAACCACACAGAGTTACAAACAGGTCACTGGCTGGTAGTCAGGCTGCATCATGAAGAGCAGACAGGTGTCTTCAGGTCACTGGCTAGTTCCATGGCAAGAGCTACAAGCACAGAGTCTGTGGCCCTCCCCACTGGTGTCCAGGATCCTGTCATTCCTGCAGCGATTTCTAGAACCTAGAACTAAAGTCTTCTCTAACTTGATTCTGCTTCATGTGCCGGGAAGATAACAAGGGACCAGGAACAAGGAGGACTGAGAGGCTGTTCCTTGGAAGGACTAAGAAAGCCGGGGACACACACCGCGCGGCCCCAACCCGCAGGCCACTAGGGGCAGTTACCTCTGCAGCCGCTGGACGAGCTGGGCCACCATGGTGTCCGAGATCCCGGGGCAGGCCTCTTCCGCCAGGTAGATGGCCCCTCGCAGTTCTTCTATGGACCCCATGTTTCCTCCACACGCCTGGCTTTTCTCCTTCAGCTGGAGGACACAAGCATGCAGAAGAGCATGACCCATGGGAACCAATGAGCACTTGAAGGAGCGATGCCATGTGCAGGCTCTAAGTGCCACCCCGGGCCCGAGCCCTGGCGCAGCTTCGACTGCGCTCTGGGCCACCTGACTCCTTCCGACGGACGGCTTTGTGAGAACACTGCACAGAGAGGGCACCCATTACACCTCGCTCACTACCTTCAAACACAACTAGCTGCCTATGCAGCTTTTCAAGATCTCGTGGCACCTGTCCCCTCTTTTTCCACCTCCACCTTACTCTACAACCAGAAAGACAATTTCACAGTCACTCAGCCCTAGTTTCCACGATGAAGCTGCACCCTGGGCCACCTACGCCTTAGCTCCTAACGACAACAAGTGGCTCCTTAAGATTCCAGCAAATGGTCTTTTTGGTCCAGGGTGTGGTCAAAATATTCTTGGCCTCGCAAGCAAGCAGCAGCCCTAAATTCTGGGAATCCAGCATCCCTCTTGACCCCTCTGCCCCTGTGAGAACTTAAAATGGTGTCTTGGGCACCGCCTCAGGTAAGGATGATGGCTCGAAGTCCCTCTCTGGGAGGGATGCGACCAGAAGATGCCACATGACAAGGAGAGCCATTCATTCAGTCAACAGGTAGCAGACACCCAACCAAGCCTCCCAGAACAGGAGCCCCCTCCTCTATGTCACCTTTAAGAAATCCTTCACATTTAGCTTTAGCTTTTCAGTGTGGTGAACACATCACTCACGGCATCAGCCCCACCCTGACCATGCTGCTCCCTTCTCTCCCTGCTAAAGGGACACACGGAAGATGAGCAGAACCTGGCGTCCATTCCTATCCTCCTCGTCACAGACTATGACGCAGTGGACCTGGAGGTGGCCGCCTGTGTCCATCTAGAACTCCCGATCGCCCAACAACTAAATAGAACAGTATTTACAGGTCCTGAGCGTGTAACCTCTGCCTTCCCTCCTCCCCTGCGTGCCCTGTCCTGTGACCCCCCGAAAGTCCCCCTGCCCAAAGCTGCTGCTGGGTGGGCTCCTGACGAGAGGGAGCCACCCACACGCACACTCTGATGCCAGGGGATATCCCTATTTGTAAACACAGGGATAATGACCCTTCATTATTGAGTTTTATCAGAATTATATAAAATGATATACACTGAAAACTTCACACATGTGGCTACTGAGTACTATTGATAGAAACACATAAGGAAAGACACCTGTGAGTTTACCTTTAGCTTAGCTAAAAAAATCAAAGCGGTATTACCTCGAGGATCAATTCATTAATTCTAAATAATGCATTCAGCATGGTTTCTTCATACGCCCAATAAAAAAACACAAGGCTTCAGACAAATAAGAATTATCTATGTCATTTTCCCTAAGTGCCCACTGATCCTAGCGGAGGGCCAGGATCACAGGAAGCAAGGGAGCATCTAGTAAACCTGAAGGACCATTTCTCACTTCTCCCAAACATAATAAAGATCAAGATGGTGTCTTCTGGACATGAGAGGAAGAGCTCAGGTTCCCAGAAAAATCAGCCAAGGGCAGAGCCAGAGAGCAACCCAGAGCGGCCTCTACTTGCCTCTATCATTTAGTTTTCCTTCAGGAACCTGCACGTTCAGTTTCAACTCCACCCCCCAAGCTCCAGCTCGGCCCCAGCAGCCGGGCCCCCATCTGCCAGCAGAGAAGGTGGGGCCCTTCGGCCAGCTGGCCAGCTTAGGGGGGCAGGCAGGGGCCCTGCCAACGAGATGACACCATGTGACTGAGGTTCGGGCCTCATGGGGCGAGGGGGAGCAAGCCTGGGTGTCCGGCACCTCCACCAGGGACCACAGACCTCCACAGGAAGATGCCTCAATACAGCCTCTCCCCTAGAGAGCTCCGAACCCCACACAGAAGGTACCAGTGTGACCCATTCTGAATTCACCTTAAAGGCAGCCTGAGCCAGAGGAGAACTCGGAGGGAAAAAAAAAAAAAAAAAAAAACAGAAAGGGGTATCTCCCACTTCTTTTCGAATCACCTACTAACCAGATGAAGAACAGTCTTCATTCTCATGAAATTGATTCTTGAAAACATCTCAAAATGCAGTATGCCTACTGGTATCTACCGGAGGCAGGGAGGGCTCCCCTGAGAAGGACCGGGGGGCCAGTACATGGGTGAAATCAGTCCCTGACGGAGGAAGTGACCTGGGCTGCTGACCTGGGAACTCCCTGGCCCTGCTGGTAAGGGGACTTCCCTGGGGTTACAGTGAAATACGGAGACACAATGGGACAAATGAAGTCTCCAGGGAACCCGATTTCTCCTTTAAAATAAAATTCTACTTTTTACATTGCCATAGATTTGTCCGAGGCCAAGCAGTCAGGCTGCACCCAAACAAATTTTGTAGAAAGTGCTACAACTGAAGCTAAAAATCACCCTGGTGGCATATGGACTTGGGCTGGGCCAGTACATTCAAGGAGGCGACACAATGACGTTTCCTGGGAGGCACTGGGCAGAAGACAGTGCCAGGAGAGCAGGAGGGTGCCGGGAGGCGAGCACCCAATCTCAGCCGGCCTCACGGGGCCACAATGTGACTCTCCGCCTACTCATGCCAGCCTGTCTAACCTCCCAAATTCTACTGGCGACGTGTCACAGAAAGAGGACTCTGCCCCCAACTGTGTCCCGGTCATGCCCCGTCCCCCCAAAGACTTTGGGTATCTTACCTCTGCAAACAGAGGAGAAATAATTGTAGATAAACACTGAGAGAAAGGCCTCTTTGGGATGTCTTTCACCTTAGGGAAGAAAAAAAAGTAATCAGAAGTAAGGTCTTAATATTCACATTGCAAGAATTCAGAAAACTTCAGACATGCATCACGTTAGCATAACGTCTGAAATGTTCTGTTTGCTGTGATATCTTTTTTTTTTAAGATTTTTTTTTTTAAGTAACCTCTACACCCAGTGTGGAGCTTGAACTCATAACCCCAAGATCAAGAGCTGATGATCCACTGACTGAGCCATCCAGGCACCCATTTGCTGCGATAACGGAATGGGACTGTCTTGTGACCTTTCACTAGACTGCAATGCTTCATTTGCAGTGAAATGTAAAACTAACGTAGCTGGGTGGACCAGCGCCTGGATTCCACAGGAAAGGCTCGAAAGAAGTCCTGTAAGTGGCATTTGTGTGGATGCAAGTGACACTGAATCACGTCACTGTGCGATCTGTGCAGCAGGACCTAAGTACTGAACCTCTGGAAATGGAAATCAGACCGAAGCTGGCTGTTCCAAGTGTCTGTCAGAGGGCAGGAACCTATTTTCTACTTTTGCAATCTCTGTAATGACTCCCACCTGTCATCAAAGCAAGACTTGTAGGAGCAACAGGGGACAGAAATAGTCCACACTGCCTCAGAGAAACTACACCACTGTGTAAAAAGGACAATACCCACCATGTACTTCAACGTGGATGAACTGGAGGGTATTATGCTGCATGAAGTAAGTCAATTGGAGAAGGACAAACATTATATGGTTTCACTCACACAGGGAATATAAAACAGTGAAAGGGATTATAGGGGAATGTAGAGAAAATGAGTGGGAAATATCAGAGAGGGAGACAGAACATGAGAGACCCCTAACTCTGGGAAACGAACAAGGGGTGGTGGAAGGGGAGGTGGGCGGGGGATGGGGTGATTGGGTGACAGGCACTGAGGGGGGAACTTGATGGGATGAGCACTGGGTGTTACACTATATATGTCGGCAAATCGAACTCCGATAAAAACATATACAAAAAATAAAAATAAATAAAAAAAGTAAAGCAACTCTAAAATAGTTCTTCATAAACTTAAATAGACATAAAACCAATTTATCAAAAGACAGCTCCATATAAGTACCAAAGCACTATATTTGTTTTTAAGATCCTTAAACAAAAACTTAATCCCAAAATTCTGGTACCTTTTATGAGTCACCCCAATATACAGAACAGAGTCTGAATGTCACTTCACAGGTGAGACCTGCCCCTCCACCCAGACCCCAGCTCCCTGGGCGGGGAGGACACAGCAGGCTCTGCGGAGCAGGAAGCAGCCCTGTGGAACAGACCTGAGGCCAATTCTCAGACCTCACTCTCCGGGTCGTCAGACGACAAATCTCATATCTGTCTCAGCCAGTGAAATGCCACAGCAGGTTGCCACGCGGAAGCCCCGCCCACCAACGGCTCCACACAGAAGGGACTAGGGGACCCCGCTGACTGACAACAGGGGTTAGTCGCTGTAGCACCAGCCAATGTTACCTTATTTCTTTCTAAGTCCGAAGGCTGAAGCGCTCCATTCTCAAGACTCTTTGGATCTTTCTCTCGGATAGTGAAGATCCAGTCCCCAGAGTCGCTGCCCCCAGATGCCTGGTTGTCCGTATCCGTTTCCCTTTGTAGAGACATCCAGGAGAACTCCATGAGCAAGTGCACAGCTCTGTGCCCCAGGCGACCCCACTCTGCAGCCCCGCCCGGTCACCCCCACACTCCACACCTACCTCCCATCTCGACTCCCACCCATAACCCACCCCCAGTGTCTCCCAGGTGTTCAGAGGACCCTGCCTCCCGCCTCAGAGAAGAGAGACCATCACAGCAAGGCTCCCAACCTCCCACAATGCCAGCTGCATCCACAGCCTGCATCCCACCTCCTCCAGTCAAGACAGGCATCTCTCCTGCAAGACAATCCTCCGCTGCACTGACAACCCCCTCTCTCGAATGTCACCTCTCCTCCCCATCAACATTCCAACATGCATCTCTTTTGCTCCCTCAACACACTGGGCCCTTGAGCTACAGCCATCTCCCAGTCTTATTTCCTGGGTGTGTCACCTACACTTACTGCCTCCATTTTCTTACCTTCCCATCACTCCCAAAACCGACTCTGTCCTTGCAAATGCCATGAGCAATGCCACTGATCCCGGGCACACCACTGGACAAGGGAGTTCCTGCTCAGTCCATCTCCTGCTCGAACCCTGAGCCTCCATGTTCCTGCTCATCACCCTACCCTCCAGAGTTTCTGCACCCTCATCACCCCCGACCCCAGTCATCCACAGGTTCATCCTCTACACTGGCATTTCCTAGCATTCAGCCTTCAGCATCTGAGCCTTCACACACTGCAGATACACTCTAGGTACATGGTAAATACTTATGGCTCCAATGACCTGAGATCCATGACAGCTGCCCCCATACCTCACCTGAACTCCAAACATCCATGCCACTCGACACTGGACACAGCATCTTGGGTGTCCTGTCAGCAACTCAAACATGTCCCACACCAAAATGAGCTTCCTGTGCCTTGGCCTCCTCCCCACCCTGACCAGCTTCTTCTCCAGCATCACCGTCTCAATGGCACCCACCACAATGCTGAAGCCTACATGGCCTCTACTTCCTTTACTCAAGTCCAGGACCACGTTCACACTGCCTGTTCATCTCTTCATCCCCATTGCTACCACCCTAATCTGTCAACATCATGATCTCACAATGTCCAGAGCCAGTGGTTCTCACTCTTGGCTCTACAATGGAGTCACCTGGGGACCCTAAAAATATAAGCCTCACCCCCAGAAATTCTGATTCAACCAGCCTGGTGTTTGGACCTGGGCTGGTAGTCAACTTGGACTTCTTGGCCAGGTGTGAGGAAGGACAGAAGAGGTGCTAAAGATCAGAACATTTCTGTTCATGACACCATGCTAATGTCTCCTCCCTTCATGTCAGAGCAGGTGATCTAGCTTCCTCCACCCAAAACACCAAAACAGCTCTGAGACCTCATCCATCTCTTTAACTAATGGAATTCCAAGATGCTTGATACTAGTTTTTAATAAGTAACTTCCAGTATGGAGCTTTTACAACCCTAGCATAGACTACAGCACAACAGATAATTGCAAAAACATACATTTATATCTTTAAAATAATGTATTTAATGCAGTTTCATCTGCTACTTTAAGAGCAGGAAAAGGAAAAGGAGACCAGGTCTAGTTCATTATGCATGGTTCCATCACACAGATTTTTCTTGGAGATTCCACGAGCAACAAAAATAGGCTAAAAGGCTCCCCAATTGTCCCATACTGACACAAGAATCACCACCAAACTGGATTATCTAAAAACAAATTAACAAAGAAATGAACAAATAACCAAAAACCCCAACCCAATAAGAACGAACTCGAACATCACCCATGCACAGGACTCCCGGGCATCCTGTCTGCTCACAGGCCTAAGTCACTCGCAGCCTGCGCACCCAGGAAGAGCAGACTTACGTGTCTGAGTCTTCGGAGCCAGAGTCTTCATGGCTCTGCTCAGCCTTCCATCTCTTGTACCTGTCGATGAGCTCAGTCAAGTAGGATGTTTTCTTTGCATTGCGTATTATAAACTTGTGCTTCAGTAACTCCTTAGCAGTGGGTCTCTGGGGAACAAAGCACCAGACAAAACAGAGAAAGCAGGAGATGAAGTTCCCTGCGTCCTACCTGATTCTACCCCCAAAGGACAGATTGTAACCTCAAAACGTTAACACATGCTAAAACGTAAAGATCGAGTTCTGCTTCGAAGTCTATTTCCCTAACAAAAAACATGATTCAAACAGCAGTCATCCAGCATCCACGGGTGGGAATCCAGGTAGAGTGTGTGGGCATGACATCTGGTATCTAATGTGGTCTTAACACACTACAGGTAACCATCCAACGAGACCAAAAAATCTTTCCCTAGAAAAGTGCACTGACACAGAAAATGTGTGTCAGAGAGAATTTTAGAGATCATTCAAGACAGCTAGAATATACCTCCTGGTTTTTACAAAACATTTTATATTACAAATGCTGAGGAGAGAGAAAATATATGTTCTGAGTTACCTCGTTAACTTTCTATATTAATGTTTGGCTCCATCCCCCCGAAATAATAAGATAAATGTTAATTGGGATACATCTAGAGGAAACTAGAAAGAAGCTGATGCTGAAAGAGTACCCAAAGGCTCTTACTCATCACCTTCCCCAATTTAGAAATGCTCATTTCCCTGGTCTGGCACTTTCCTTGGGATTGGGGTGAGGACCTCACCCAGGTCCTGGGCTCACCGTGGCCACAGTCACAGAGCATACTCCAGAGTTGGCAACTGCTTTACCCTTGAGGATGGCAAGTCCAATTACAAGGAGCATGCCTCCCAAAGAGACCGAATGAGAGCAGACAACAACAAGAACACACAAAGTACACCAGTGTGACTAAGTTCCCATTTACTCTGAATTACTAAAGCTTTACTCACAAGAGCCAGGCACGTTTCTCAGATTCAAACACATAGAAATCCTGGGTCACCTCAGGTTGTGTCTCACTCCCTGTGAAACTCCAAGTGTCTTAGAAGTGCTCAAATTCCCAGCTTCTCATCCTTTTCCTCAGTGTGCTTGGGGTCAAGGTAGGGGTAGAGATGTGTGCACTGGGCAAGTATGCTGATGATAGAAATCTATGTTTAATGGGAAGATGTGTACACATGTGGGTGGATCTTCCTGGGTCCTGCCACACTGTGCCTAGGAGCTCACATCACAATAGAAAGTTCAGGACATCATGGACAGGTCAGAACAACAGCCTACACAACCTGATGTCTCGTGTATCAGTAACACGCTGACTTGGGACCTCTGGGTGGCTCAATGGCTGAGCGTCTCCCCTCAGCTCAGGGTGTGATCCCAAGGTCCTGGGATCGAGTCCCCCATCAGGCTCCCCTCAGGGAGCCTGGTTCTGCCTCTCTCTGTGTCCCTCATGAATAAATAAATAAAATCTTTAAAAAATAAAAAAATAATAAAATAATAAAATAAATAAATAAATAAATAAAATAAAATAAATAAAATAAAATAAAATAAAATAAAATAAAATAAAATAAAATAAAATAAAATAAAATAAAATAACGCTGACTTGGTGATCTCAGGCTACGTTTCCCAGAGGTTCATAAAAAATGCTGCATTCCTCCATTTCATTCTTTTACCAAAACTGACATCATATTAGAAAACCATGGTGTTCTTGTAGAATTAGTCACCCGTTTTTAGCTAAGAGTTCATTAAAAAGGGGATTCAGCTTGGCCTGTAGCCAACGTTGCTAGAAGATTTAGAAACAAACCAACGACATATGGTGTTATACATAACACCACATTACAAAGATAACTTTCAAAGATATGTCCTAATTCAGAGAGAAAATTCGGCTATAGCTATCAAGAGCTACTGCCACATGGCTCTGCCAAAGTCAATTACACACACACAAAAAAAAGAATAAAAAGGAAGGGGTAAGGGGGCAAGGTGCGTGGTTCATTTATATTTTTTGTCTTTTCTTAACACAAGCCAAGAAAAAATTGAAAACATCTACTTTGAAGACACATTTAGCCATTATTTTTCTAGCCAGGCTTTGCGATTACTGAAAGCGTCTAAAGATAGACTGACCTTTCACTATAAATATTAAAAATTTATGATTCCACATGTAATATTAAGGAGAACAGTCTTCAAAAGCTCAATGAGGTATGAGATGCTAGAAATCATCTGAAAGAAAATAAGTAGACTTCTGTTTCTTAAAAAATAGTAAAAATATCTTCAGGGCACCTGGGTGGCTCAGTTAAGCATCTGCCTTCGGCTCAGGTCATGATCTCAGGGTCCTAGGATAGAGCCCCATGTCGGGCTCCCTGCTCAGCAGGGAGTCTGCTTCTCCCTCTCCCTGCCGCTCTCCCTATTTGTATGCATGCATGCACATGTGTTCTCTAGGTCTCAAAATCTTAAAACTCAAATCCATCATATCCATTAAAAAAAAAAAAAAAAATGAAATCATGAAGACAATGGTGACTATGACCAGACTGATTCAAGAAATCCCAGTAAGATGTATCTAGATCAACTGCCCACACACAAAGAGATGCCCACCCTAAGGACGCATGACTCACAAAGCTTGGCTCCTTATTCAAACAGGCTTCAACAAATTCCTTGAGGGGTTTGCTGTAGGTTCCTTCCAGCGTGGGGGGGTTATTCTTTGGAATGAGGAATAAAACCTTCATGGGGTGCAGCTCGGAGTGAGGGGGCTCCCCCTTTGCAAGCTCGATAGCTGTTATGCCCAGGGACCAGATGTCCGCCTGCAACAACAAAGTATTTTTAGAGATACAAGAAGGAATAAATTCCAATATATACACTTAGGGAAGAAAAAAAAAATCTCAATGTACTTCTAAAGCTTTGTAAAAGATAATTATTTTTAAGTGAAAACAAAAAAGATAAGGCTTTGGTATAATTTCCAAATAGGCAACACAAAGGAGAAAATTTAGTATAAAATCATCTTCTAGCCCTGTGCCAAAGGTGGCTTTTACAATCATTCGTCTTCCATTTAATGCTGGAAGTATGAGGCCCTCCATGTTAATCTCAATCCCTGGAGCGATGGGACAGGTGACCAGAGGTGAGCAGACAGGACATGTCTGAGGGACAGGGGATGTTTGCACCTCATCCCATCAAGTTAGCTGATGATGAAGCATGGCTGTGGGTTGAGGTCAGGCACGCTGGTCTCAGACATTTGGGTTTAGATGCCAGTTCTACAACCAAAGCCTCATGACATTAGACAAAATACCTAACCGGGGTTACTGGATGGCTCAGTTGGTTACCTATCTAGCTCTTGGTTTCAGCTCAGGCCGTGGTCTCAGGGTCGTGAGATCAAGCCCCATGTCAGGCATAGCATGGAGACATAGCATGGAGACTACTTAAGAGTCTCTCTCCCTCTCCCTCTGCCCCTCCCCTGACCCCCCGTTCTCTCTCACATGCTCTCTAAAATAAATAAGTAAAATCTTAAAAAAAAAAAAAAAATCTAACCTGTGAGCCTAGTTCCCTCATCTGTAAAATAGGAGTAATACCAGGGTGGTTGAGCAAGATGCTTACAGAGAGCCCAGAACTTAAAATGGGGTTTCTTACAAAAATGTTCAAGCACACAGGAGTGAGAATATTAATAGAATATTAACAGTGGAGTCTACTAATAGAATTAACATGAAGTTAATGATTATTAATAATTTGCCATATGGGCTTTATCTATTTTTTGCTATAGTGTATTTAAAACTTAATCAAAGACAACATGTGACATTTTTCCTGAGTACTTCAGTTTGTAAAGATTTTTTCCTACCTAGGAATACCTAAAATTAATATTAAAATTAATAATAATTTTAAAATTAATAATATTTTAAGAGATTTTATTTATTTATTCATGAGAGACACAGAGAGAAAGGCAGAGACATAGGCAGAAGGAGAAGCAGGCTCCTTGAGAGGAGCCTGATGTGGGACTCGAACCCAGGACCCTGGGATCACAACCTGAGCCAAAGGTAGACATTCAACCATGAGCCACCCAGGTGCCCCAAAATTAGTAATAATTTAACATGTTGTAATAGTTTAATTTTCAAAACTCTTCAAAAAAGTATTGTCATGGTTGGTTTACTGGAATCAGGATCCTCATGAAGCCCGTATGTTGTGATGTGTTGCTAGGCCACCTAAGGTTCTCTCAACCAACAACGGTCTGCTCCCCAATCTCCCTACTGCCATTATCCTGAGGAAGAAAAAGGCCCCAAATTTGGGATTTGTCTGTTTTTTTTTTTTTCCTGGAGTCAGTATGTTTGTCAAACTCCTGTATTTCCTATCAAACGACAGGTTAGTTCAATCTAGAGGCTTGACTAGATTCACTGCTGGCAGGAAGCAAGGGACACATGTGGGGTCCAGCTGCCCAAGCCTACTCCTGCCCCATACACGTTGCAGCCACAGTGGGTCAGCTGGGAGGAGTGGGCTATGAACCCCTTGACCATGGGAGGCAAGTGAGAAAAGCAGATGGTCTTTGAGAAACTAGGTAAGGAGGCTTTCTCGGCAGTTGCTACCAGCCCCCAGCAAAGGAGATGGAAGGTGTAAAAACAGAGCAGGACCAAAAGGCTGGCAAAGCAGGGGATGGGTGCAGGGTGGCCTCTGCTACTGCTGAACCCCGCCTAGCACCCCGTTCTGCTCTGTCACTGTGCTCTGGAAGCCTATTGAAAGTCAGAACCTACTTGATCCCTCACATTAGCTCCACGGCAAAGAAATGGAAAGCCTGTGACACTGTTCAGGTTATGGCAGGACCTAGACATTTCCGACCTCTGAAACCTGCTGTGTTCTCACACCCTAGTGAGCGGGAGAGACCCTCACTGCGGTGTCCCCACCCGGCAGCCCGCGGGGTCGGTGCCTATCACACGCTCTATTTCTTTTGTTTTCAGTGAAGATGGGTCTGTCAGCAAGTCTTGTTTTCAATTCTCTGCATAAAAGGGATGAGACTAGAAGAACCAGCATCAGGAATCATGCTCCCATTTTCCTTTCCTTGGCAGCTTGGACTCTCCTTTCGCTCAGATTACCTTGTATTACCTTGTATTACCTTAGCAAATTTGCAAAAACGTGACCAATCACACAGTCCCTGCCCCCAGGAGGAGGAAGGTGGATCACTGGGGCATGCCGGCAGCAGCAGGAGGATGCAGACAAGAGTGCAGGGACAGAGAGGGAGGGAGGGATAGAAGAACAGAGGAACACACAGCCCTTGTGTGCCAACAGCTCTTTACACAACAGGTTCCCTCCCTTCCAGCTGTCCTTCTCCAGCCTTCCTGGACACCTCATGAGAACTGCTGCTCTTTACCAACCCAGCTACTTAGCACTAATCTGCCTCTCAGCCATACCTACATAGGGCTTTAGTCCCACTGACCCCTAATGGACAACCTCTTGACCTCCAAGCACCCTACAACCACTTAAAAACTCCGTAATTAGAAAGCCAGGCCAATGATGGTCTTTGCTGGCAGCAAAGAGATGTGCACATACTCATTTTCCTCAGAGCTCCAAGGGCTGTTGATCAGGCTTCAGGCTGGACAATAAGTAGATAGTCACAAGATTTCAAGGACCTGGCACCTGCTTCCACATGCCAGTGTGGGCCAATGGCCAACCGAGGAAGTAGTTCTCCCAATCCCACATGCAAGACATGGCCAAGGACTTCAGAGAAAAGGCACAGCCATCGCCCTCCTGCTTCCCTTGAGAGGATCGACCAGTACAGCCTTGTCATGGCAAAACATGTGTCATCCCACCAGGCAGCCAAGCCAAGAGCCTGTGTGTCACATCAGCTCTTGACTTCCTCTTTGGATCCTCCTATGTCAGCCAGGGCCAGGTGTACAGCTCCTGGCCTCTTGACACCTGGCCCCACCCCCTCTGTCTCTCCAGCCCCTGGCTGAGTTCAGAGTTATCTTCTCTCCCTGGGGCTTCTCTGGGGGCTCCTAAGTATCTTCCTGCCTGAAGACTCCCTCTCTAGACATCTCCATCCTGCTGATTAATGTGGAAAACTTGATGGATGCAATTTGGCATTATGTATCAAAAGCCATAAAAACATCCAAGCTTGTTAAAACCAACGAATTTCACTTCTAGAAATCTATCCTAAATAAATAATTTTAGATTTAGAAAATGGTGAATCCTGCCAAAACTATTCCATTGCAGCATTACTTCCACTAAACCTTAGAAGAATGATTTAGTTGCTCTAACACATTTACTGAAATACCACATACTTAACAATGATGTTCATAGAGAATCATGAATATAACAGAATTTATCTATTTCTGTATTTACAAAATACAGCATCAGATGAGAACACATGTCTAGGTTTTAAAATAAAAGTTATGTGGGGGAAGGGCAGTCATTTTCCAAAGCAACTAAAATTGAGGTATAAGAAGAGACTGGTTTTACTGCCATCTGGGAAAACCATGAAATTAGAATTATAAAAAAAAATATTTATTTATTTATTTATTTATTTATTTATTTATTTGAGATAGAGAGTGAGAGGACAACCGGGGGGTAGGTGGCAGAGGGAGAAACAGCGGGGACTGAGCAGGGAACTGGACGTGGGGTTCAATCCCAGGACCCTGAGATCATGACCTGAGCCAAAGGTAGATGCTTAAGTGACTAAGCCACCCAGGCACCCTCATGAGATTAGGTATTAAGAGAAAACAAGCAGTGATTTTCAACATAGGCCCAAGGCAAAAGTTGTAAGGGCAGGTGTACATCTACGAACAGACTTTTTTTCCCCTACATAGACAGTTCTAGTAGCATGCTCCTAGTAATGACACAGAGTTCTCTGGTACTGATGATCAGGAATTCTTCTCGATGGGGGTGGGGTTGCTACTAACAGACAACATTCTAGATCCTTGCAATATCCTATTAAGTAAAAGCTAGCTGGCTATAAGTCTGCAGATACAACACAATGTAAGTGGTGTAAAAAAAAAAAAATCTACGTGCAGAAAATATTTTAAAAGGAACCAGAGTCAATGCTCTATAATCAAGAGGAAGAGGAGGGGAAAAAAAAAAAACCAAGAATCCTGCCTTTTGGCTCCCTGAGCAGCTTCCAAATTTGTTGGGAAGAACAAGTGCCTTAGGAAAGGTGGCAAAAAGGGAGCCAAGAAGTGGTTGATTCATTTTCTAAGAAAGATTGGTATGATGTGAAAACACCAGCTATGTTCAACAGAAGAAATACTGGAAAAATACTAGTGATAAGAATTCAAGGAATCAAACTCACATCTGATTCCTCCAGGGTCATTTTTGAAGTGAGCCTTGCTGATCTGCAGAATGATGAAGGTGCATTTAGAAAATTCAAGCCTATTACTGAGGACGTTCAGGATAAAAACTACCTAATTCCCATGGTAACAGATATAACTACCTGTGACAAAATGTGCTCCATGGTCAAAACATGGCAGACCATGATGGAAGATGTCAAGACTTACCAATGGTTATTTGCTTTGTCTATCTGGTTTTACTACAACAGATTTGGAAGACCTTTTATGCTCATCACCAACAGGTCTGCCAAATTTGGAAAATGATGATGAAAATTATAGCACAAGATATGCAGACAAATGACTTCAAAGAAGCGGTCAATAAATTGATTCTGAACAGCATCAAAAAAGATGCAGAAAAGGCTGGTCAGTCTACTTATCCACTCTATGATGTCTTTGTCAGAAAAGTAAAAATGCTAAAGCAGCCCAGGTTAGAATTAGGAAAGCTCATGAGGCTTCATGGTGAAGGTTACTACCTTCACCATAAAGTTCTGGAAAACATACTGGGGATGAGACCAGTGTTAAAGTTGAATGAACCAATGGACATGAGCCACCAATACAAGAATCTTGTCTAAAATTCAGAC
Source organism: Canis lupus familiaris (assembly GCF_011100685.1). NCBI lineage: Eukaryota > Metazoa > Chordata > Mammalia > Carnivora > Canidae > Canis > Canis lupus. Next base: position 48,760,197 of record NC_049243.1, read on the forward strand.
ATTTAATGGTGACAAAAAAAAAAAAAAAATCTTATTTGTTATGTTTAACTTCTGATGCTTCTTTTTAAATATATAAGCTTGGTAAATCAATTGTTCTGAACTGATGGTGATGTGAACTTTTCTGAATTAGTGTATGGATTTCATCCACTGCTTTAAATACTAAATAACTGGGAAGGGGTAGTGATCTATTTTAAGCTGTAGTGATCCAGATGGAAGTGTTACAGATAGCTAATAAAAGAAAATCTTTTCTTTAAAAAAAAAAAAAAAAAGAAACAAGAATCCCAAATCAGTTATAACAAGTCAAAACACAGCTCAAAATGGATTTGATAGAAACTATATACTTAATTAAATATAGTACTTAATACAGTACACATTTATAGGCAGCAGAGGGAAAAAAACATTTTAGCATTAAATAACAATACATGGTTGATCAGAAAAGTCCCAATCATTACTACGTGCTGAAATAAAGCCTACCATTAGTCTCCTAGCTGCATGTTTTTCCTACTCACATCCTGCCCCCACCTCCAGGGTTTATCACTCATAGCAGGCTCTGTGGGTAATTCCTGATCCTTCACAGGGACTGGGTGGGGACACCAGTGGCTCGGCCCCAGGAACAGAGAGGGCCAGTCACATGCCACAGTGGACAGGCTAACCACGCAGATTCCAAAAACTGACAGGCTCATACTGCTGGTCTTTACTTATCTTTCTTTAATAATTTTATTTTTTTTCCATCAACATATCACCTACTTCTATTCTTCACCATGGTTAGACTGCAAACAGTTATTTCAGAGATGACTGGACACCAAAATAACTTAGCTTGTGCTGGGATGGTAGGTCTACAGATGTTTTTCTTTTTTTATCTCATTTTTTCCAGCATTTTCCAGATTAAAGACTATGTACTGCTTTTGAGACCAAAAAAGGGAAAAGTTATTTACAAAAGAATCCTGACACAGGCTTCTCAGTGTCTGCAGGATATTTCACTTAACAGGCAAGTCAATTTCTCCAGCCTCATCTGCTATGTTCTTCACCACAATCTACAATCCAAATACAAATGTCACTCCATTCCCACACCAGACTTGGGTCTGAGCATCCATCCCTCCCTCGTCTCTGCGGGGGCTGAAAAGCCCTATGTCTGTGAAGCCCTCCCCAGCTGGCTCTGACATTCCTCACTCAGCTCCCCTGCACTCCCTGCTCAGTACTAGACTCATTCCCTCTTTAAAGATGTAAATTATTTAGCACTGGGCACAACTACAGCAATAACCAAATGAATGAATACAAAGAAAGAGACATCAAACAGGGACAATGTTTTTATACAAGTCCAGTCCATTTGCTAACATACCATCATAATAACCTTACAAAGAAAGAGGAGGGGGGAAGAAAAGATTAACACATTCTTCAGTCCAAGACCCTGCTAAAGTGTGGAAAGTGGAGGCTGCTTTGTGGGAAAGCAGAGTTATCTCTCTTGGCACCATCTTCAAAGTCTCAGGACTTCTTAAACCAAGCTATCCTACTTCACCTTAAAAATAATAGTAATAATGAAGGCTATTAGGACATGGGCAATCATGATCTAGAAAGGCTGTATTTAGATTAAGAACTGAGATCAATGTAAGATGCCCTATATGTGCAAACATGTTCAGGACATCTCAGGAGTCTAGACAAATGACAAAGGGTCAAAGATACTGGCTCAAGAGGCCATTATGTTAAACAAGGTTCTAGATGTACATAAAACTAAGGTTTACACTCCCTTTAGGTTCAGTAAGATGAAGAAACCAGTGAGGCAGGTGCATTCTAGCTTTACCCCAACCTGACCGTCCTTTGAAAAATCAGTGAGTGTACTAAAACAAAATATGATGGGAGCATGGGGTCCTAACAATGCTAACACAATCCTGCCACCCTGGGGCTGTGAGCTCCTTAGTGGAATGCAAAGACCACTGGGGAAAACATCTGGATGGACACCTTAGGAAAAGAGTGGAAGGGGCAATTGGAAAGAAGCCAAATAAGTTTGTATATCCTGAGACCAGAGTAACCAAAATGAGCATCAACTACCCTGTCAGACAAGCCTCTGAGAATGGGGGCAGTCACTAGAAGGCTATCTACAAAGCAAATGCAGAAAAAAGTTCCTTTGTCAGGTACTGATCATGACAAAAGCTACTAGCCCAGAGCCACACCTAATGGGAGAGAAGGAATGTCACATTATCCTCAAGGCCCCAGACTCAAAACACTGACATCAGCCTTATCTGTACTTCCCATGCCTCCTGGGGATCAACAAATCTGGGAAGCAAACTTGACATAAACATGATATTTGCATATGATTTTCAGTGAAGAGGTGTTGGGCATGACCCAAATAAAAGATTTAGCTTCTGACACAGGCCAGAGTAAGAGGTACAAACACTAGTGAAAAGAGTGGCATACCTTTTCAAGCTCCCAACCAAGTGTGTACCCCTCAAGCTGGAGACTCTTTAAATCTACCTAAGAAGAATACTGCAACACCTACAGATAGGGTTTGAGTGTTCTGTTCTTGACAAGAGCTAGGGGCCAAATCTTGAACACACATCCAGAGTGGCCTGAAGGAGAGAGACAGGAAGGGGAAGGTCTGGGCAAGGAGGACACTTCAGAGGAGTCCTTATAACCCATCAAGTGAGCAGTGATGGGTGCTTAATCCTGAAAATAGAAGATCTGAATCCTGATTCACAAGCACTGTGATTGATCAGCTCATGTACCAGGAAGGGAAGAAAGTAATAAGTGTAGGGTAATCAGAGGAGTTGAACAATTTGGATTCTAGTGCCCATCAAAATCCAGTTCTATGAACTTTGATAAATGGGCCTCAGCCTAGAATAAAGAGAAAGAACTGAACACAGATGTTCCTGTCAAGTCCTAAAATGATTATGACCCCAGCAGCAGTAGTGGCTGCAGAGACTACTCTGGAGGTGATCCCTCCCACAGGGCGAAATGCTAACAAGCACTAGGCACAAAGACACCGCTATGTCACCCTGGGGGCTGAAAACTCAACAGTGGCCTTGGCTACCAAGGCCACCGGGATGTCTATGGCAGTGACGGCCACGACTACAACCCAAAAGTAAGAGAGCCAAGCCCGTCTCTACCATACTAACACCAGGTCCACCTGCAACTCTGGTACTACATAGGCCCTTCAAACAGCTGGCTCATGATGGTGCCCTGAAGGCTGGAGGAAAGGTTACTGTGTGTTCTGTGGGCTGTGCTGAACAAGGTGGGAAGTCTACTGTATATTGAGAAGATCCTCATTTAAAAAGAGGAAACAATGACCAGCCCACAAATGTATGTGAGTTAAATATTTGTTCACCTAGAAACTGTTGGGTCAGAAGAGACAATTCTCTGTGAACCATGTGAAAATTACTTTGTGTACAATCTGAGAATGAGCAGCTGGGAGGAGAGGGGGGTTAAATCAGAGATTCTCAAGGCAAGATCCCTAAGTTTTTTAGTCTATAAGAAGTTTAAGAAAGTTGAAGAGGACGCCTGGGTGGTTCACTCAGTTAAGTGTCTGACACTTGGTTTTAGCTCAGGTCAGGATCTCAGGGTCGTGAGATGGAGCCCTACATCAGGCTCTGTGCTCAGCTGGAAGTCAGCTTGAGGATTCTCTCTCCCTTTCCTCACCCCACTCCCCTCTCACATTCTCTTTAAATCAATCAATCAATCAGGAAAGATGGAAAAAAGAAAAGGAAAGAAGAAAAAAGGAAAAAAGAAGAAAAGGAAAAAAAGAAAAAAGAAAAAAAAGAAGAAGAAAAGGAAAGAAGAAAAGAGAAAAGAAAGTTAGTTGAAGGCACCAGGGAAAATAGAACCCAGGAAAAACTGAGGGGTTACAACTGATAACAGATAAAAAGGTAGATAAAAGGAATTATGGTTTGCCTTACATTAGGAATAACAATCCTAACTGAGAGTTAAAAATAACAAGAAAGAATATGTAGCAATGCAGTTTCTGGTCTTATATTTTTGTGAGGTCTCCATTTCTTTTGTAGGACCTCTTTCTCTGCCTGTGCCTTAAATATGGCTCAGAGTTCCTCCACACCCCACCTTCCAACGTGCTCCTTCTCAAGTGTTCCCCACCACCATTAAGCCACAGTGTTTAACCGAAAAACTTTGTAACTGTGGGCTGAATAAATAAAGGACATGAGGGGTGTGGGGTGGCTCAGTCGGTTAAGGGTCTGCCTTTGGTTCAGGTCATGATCCCGGGGTCCTGGGATGGAGCCCCACACGGATTCCATGCTCAGTGGGGAGTCTGCTTCTCAGCTCATGCTCTCGATCTCAAATGAATAAATAAAATCTTTTAAAAATAAAAATAAAAGGGATCCCTGGGTGGCGCAGCGGTTTAGCGCCTGCCTTTGGCCCAGGGCGCGATCCTGGAGACCCGGGATCGAGTCCCACGTCGGGCTCCCGGTGCATGGAGCCTGCTTCTCCCTCTGCCTGTGTCTCTGCCTCTCTCTCTCTCTCTCTATCATAAATAAATAAAAATTTAAAAAAAATAAAAATAAAAATAAAGGACATGAAATGTAGGAGAGAGAGAGAGATAAAACCTGTTTTTAATCAAGGTCTGAGGGAACTACCTTTATGTCCTACTTCAAGGAACTTGCTTCACTCCACCTGGAAAAGCTGCGAGGCTAAAGCACAGACGAGGATGACTCTCTAGAGCCAGCGAATGTGAAGAGGCGGCCCTTACCTTTGAGTCATAGGCAGACTGTTTAATGACTTCGGGTGCCATCCAGAAGGGGGTGCCCACGAAGGTATTCCTTTTTATCTGGGTATCTGTCAGTTGGCCCGCCACCCCAAAATCAGCCAGCTTCACCTCTCCGTGTTCAGAGAGCAGAACATTGGCAGCTGCAAAATAAAACCCAAGATGCCTCCTGATATTATGTGCTGTGCTGCTCTGTCCGTTACCACGTCAGGAATGCACACGTTCTCTCGCCAAGGACATCCTGTGCTCAACAAGAGCAGGCACTAAAGGTACGGTTTTGGGGAGATCCTCCTCAAAGCCACCCCTGCCCCAGGCATGTCAAAGGCACCCCTCAAATACACACAGAACAACCTCCAACGAGGAGACCGGTACATATTTAACTCTACAACATAATCCCACCCGCCTTAGGATTTCAAAGGAATAAAAGATCTTTTCTTACCTTTGATATCTCTGTGAATTTTCTTCTCTGAATGCAAATAATCAAGTCCTTTCAGTATTTCTCTTAATATAGTAGCAATCTGAGTTTCATCTAAAGGGCCAGGTTCTAACTAATAAGAAAAGAATGATTAAAGTTAAATGATCATCTTAGAAGTAGTTTCAGATGACAGAACAAAGGCATATGTTAAATGGACAAGATTCAAGTCTAAAAACTTCTTCAGTCCAAAACAGATATTTTGTCTAAACAATTAAAACATATTGAAAGGACTCCTCCCTTCACCCCTCAAAAAAGTAAAGAAAGCAGCGGAGAAAAAGATTTTGCCGAATAAAGCAAACTGGGCCAGTGAGAGAGCCTGTGCGCAGCCCACCGTGCCTACACCACCTGAGCCCGGCAGCTCGCAGTCCTTGCTGGAAGGGCACCCGGCAGCTGGAAGAGCACAGGGCAGGTGGTAGGGCACCAGGCAGCTGGCAGGGCACACAGCAGCTGGAAGGGCACCGAGCAGGTGGAAAGGCACACAGCAGGGGGGAGGGCACAGAGCAGCTGGAAAGGCACATAACAGCTGGAAAGGCACACAGCAGGAGGGAGGGCACAGAGCAGCTGGAAGGGCACAGAGCAGCTGGAAAGGCACACAGCAGGGGGGAGGGCACAGAGCAGCTGGAAGGGCACAGAGCAGCTGGAAAGGCACACAGCAGGGGGGAGGGCACAGAGCAGCTGGAAGGGCACACAGCGGCATGGCACTGTCCTCCCCACACCATGGTCACCACCACACCCATGGTCAACAAGACAGGCCTGGGGGCCGACTGCCTTCTGAGGCCACCCCTACCCCAGATCTTTTCAAATCTGAATTTTAAGACCTGGGGGGAGATGGGTGATAGGGGATTAAGCCCTTATTATAGGAGATTTTTTTTGTCACATAAGGAGAATATTACATTGCCCCAATAATATAGAATGGCCTTTAAAAACCCTTACTTGTGAGAAACTCAAAAGAATACTGACGTCTTAAGATCATAATTGTACAAAGATGTAAGAAAGAAATGTCAAGTGCATCTATCCCTTCTTTAATTTTTTTTAAAAGAATTTATTTATTTATTCATGAGAGATACACAGAGAAAGAGAAAGAGAAAAACAAAGAAAGAGAGAGAGAGAGGCAGAGACACAGGCAGAGGGAGAAGCAGGCTCCATGCAGGGAGCCCGAAGTGGCACCCAATCCTGGGACCCCAAGGATCATGCCCTGGGCTGAAGGCAGAGAGGCTCAACCGCTGAGCCACCCAGGTGTCCCGTCCTCCCTTTTAAAATGGAAAAATAAGGTTCTAGAGCTCAGCTCGGACCAGTTTAATAGTCCACCATTGCTGCAGGGCACAGAATTCAACCACAACTAATAATGACACAAATCAGCAAAACCTGCCTAAAGGACTAATAATGACGCCGTCAGAGAGAAGGCCAGAATTCTCATGATTTACACTCATTTTTCATCCATAGGACTATCCTCGGTGTTCTGTTTTTCGATCCGATTGTGAATGCCATCATTACCCAAATTCTCACACTTCCTTCGAAGGAAGCCACAACCCTATGACGTTCCAAATAACTTTTTGTTTTTGATATTTATTTATTTTAGAGAGAGAGAGAAAGAGAGCAAGGGAGCCCAAGCAGGAGGAGTAGAGGGAGAATCTGCAGCAGACTCCGCACTGAGCCTGACCCGGGGCTCGATCCCACAACCCTGAAAATCACGACCTGAGCCTAAACCACACATCAGATGCTCAAGCAACTGTGCCACCCGGACGCCCCTCCCTGAGTAACTTTTACCAAGACAGAGGAGCTTTAGAGAATCACACCTGTAAACAGAGAACAAACCAGTGGTTGCCAGAGGAGGGCGGGGCCGGGCAAATGGGTGAAGGGGAGTGGGAGGCACGGATTTGCAGTCACAGAAGGAACGTGAGGACGAAAGCCCCCGCGGAGAATCCAGCAGCAGCGCCGTGAGAGCTGGGCGGGGCAGGCGGCAGCGACCTTGCGGCGCGCACAGCACCACGCGGGCTCGCCGGGTCGCTATGCCACGCTCCTGAGACTCAGGTTACGGCGCGCGTCGACCGACTCAAAAAACAAAATTGGCAGGAACTTTGCGGCTTCCCTCAAGAAAGAGAGAAGAGAAAGATGTGCTTTGAACCAAAAGGGATGAGAACTAGGAGTCTTTCCACAGTAGCGTCCTGACTGACACACGGACACCGTCCTGGACAGACAGGCCTACTCGTGTGTCTCAGGGCCTTCGCCGGGACGGTGGCAACAGAACAGCTGTTTAATGGGGCCCGAGGCGGGCGGCAGGCGAGGGTCCCCCTGTCACTTTGTCACAACTGGACCTGTGCCTGGCGCTGCTTTCTGGAGCCTCCCGGGAGCCGTGCCGCCGTCGCTCGCAGGCCCGACTTGCTCTGACGTGCGTGCGGGCGGGACGGTGGGGCGGGCAGGGGCTCCTCAGAGCTGGCCGCTCCTCCTAACGTGCGGGCCTCGCCGGGACCCTGGCGCCAGGCAGCAGCACACCGGGACCGGGCTGTCCCCCAGCAGGCACCCGAGCAGAATACCGGGGCGAGACAACGCGCTGGGCACTCTGGTCCTACCGCACACCAGAGGCTCAGATGGTCACCACCTTGGGTCAGGCAGCCTGCCACGAGGGATTCCGGACTTCTAATTAAGATAGTGTCCAGGGGCACCTGCTGCCTCGGTCACCCAAGCGTCTGCCTTCAGCTCAGGTCATGATAGAGCCCCACGGCATAAGGCTCCCTGCTCAGCAGGGAATCTGCCTCTCCCTCTCCCTCTGCCCTTCCCCCCAGCTCCAGCTCTCACGTGCTCTCTCTCTAAAATGAATAAAAAATCTTTAAGAAAAAAAAGATACTGAAAGATTACCTCAGATGAAGGCAGCCATTTGCACACACTATTCCACAGAACCTAATTTTTCCCAAAATTATCTGACCGAGGGTATTCTTTCCAAGCAACATACATCAAAACTACTGTTCCATTATCAAACTCAACATCCAAGAAACAAACAATCCAATCATGAAATGGGCAGAAGACATGAGCAGAGAACTCACAGAGGAAGACATAGACATGGCCAGAAGCACATGTGGAAATGCTCCACATCACTTGCCGTCAGGGAAATACAAATCAAAATCACAATGAGATCCCACCTCACACCAGTGAGAATGGGGAAAATTAACAAGGCAGGAAACAACAAATGTTGGAGAGGATGCGGAGAAAGGGGAACCCTCTTACACTGTTGGTAGGAATGTGAGCTGGTGCAGCCACTCTGGAAACTGTGTGGAGGTTCCTCAAAGAGTTCAAAATAGACCTGCCCTACGACCCAGCAATTGCACTGCTGGGGATTTACCCCAAAGATACAGATGCAGTGAAACGTGGGGACACCTGCACCCCAGTGTTTACAGCAGCAATGGCCACAATAGCCAAACTGTGGAAGGAGCCTCGGTGTCCATCGAAAGATGAATGGATAAAGAAGCTGTGGTCTATGTACACAATGGAATATTACTCAGCCATTAGAAAGGATAAATACCCACCATTTGCTTTCACATGGATGGAACTGGAGGGTATTATGCTGAGTGAAGTAAGTCAACCAGAGAAGGATAATCATCATATGGTTTCACTCACACGTGGAATATAAGAAATAGTGAAAGGGATTATAGGGGAAAGGAGGGGAACTTAGAAAAATGAGAGAGGGAGACAAACCATGAGATACTCTTTTTCCCCCCCATGAGAGACTCTTAACTCTGGGAAACAAAGGATTGCGGAAGGGGAGGTGGGCGGGGAGTTGGAGTAGCTGGGTGAGGGGCACTAAGGAGGACGCTAGATGGGATGAGCACTGGGTGTTATACTATATGTTGGCAAGTTGAATTTAAATAAAACAAAAAAACTACTGTTCCAAAGAACACAATCCGAAAATCCTGACTTGTCTGTCTTCTCCACATCAGTTTTTGAATGTTCACAGGACAGAGACAATTTAATACTCAAGAGGAAAGGCATTTTTCTGATACCCCAGGAGAGCAGAGGAAGGAGGGCAGGGCTGCTGGTGTGTGCTCCTATTCACACCAGAATACAGAAGGAGAATCCAGTTGTTCCAGATCCTACCACAGAGTACAGTCTCCATTTCCTCCTCCAGCAGCTTTCTACCCAACCGGGTAATCAGGAACATTTGGCTAGACTTGGATTTAACCACCTCCACCCTTCTGTTATCAAGTCTCCGGAAAGAAACAGCAAAGCCGCCTGGTGTCACCACCAAGGGGAAATGAGAAGAGCAGGGAAAATAATTTTAAAACTTTCCCCTGGATCATTAAGAGCTGGCTCTTTGATTAATATATGTATGGTTATGCCCTTTAAAATCTGACCTCACCACCACTCGCCAATGATTTATATGCCATGGAAGGGACAGTGGGGTAAAGGGAGAAAGAGTCAGAGGAGATCCCCCATGGTGTCAGAAGTCACTATCAAAGGTATTCGGGTGTTCTCTACACCAGACTTCCTCACTGGTGGGGAACACCCAACTAAGTTCTCAGAGTCCTATATTAGCATCCTCCACCATTAACATTTCTAAGCAGTATAAATATGGTGGTCTCTAACATTAAGAGGTAGATGTAGACTTTTCATTTTTATAAAAGACTCCCAGGAAAAATAATTTAGACTGCCTCTCATCTCTGGGTGACTTACAATTATCTCTCTCCCTCCCTCCTCTGTAACAGGGACTTACTAGCCATGCACACTGCCTCCCAACAAGAGTCCACACAGGCCAGCATCTACAGTAGCAGGCTTGGCCATGTGACTAATTCTTGCTCATGGACTATGCACAGAGGTGACAGCCCCTGCCTTGGCCTTGGCCTTGGCAACACTAACTGAAGCCCATGGGAAACCAAAGGTGAGAGTTGACAGAGCCACCCTCCAGAGCAGGGCTCTGATGACCATGTGACCCTCCCCCCGAACGTGGGACAGAAACAGAGTTGACCCATGAACAATGTCATGTCAGGTGAAGGGTGCCAGCCCCCTGCGTAGTTGAAAATCCATCTACAACTTCCCAAAAATCTAACTACTAACAGCCTGCTGTTGCCTGGGAAGGCTTACCACTACATAAATAGTCTCTTAACATACATTTTGTAGGTTACATGTATCATATACTGTATTCTTACAAAATAAAATGGTATTAATAAAATCATAAGGAAGAGAAAATCCATTTACATACTGCCTCATATAGGAAAAAAAAAGCAGCATAAGTGAATGCGTGCAGTTGAAACCGTGTTGTTCCAGGGTCAACTACTTCTCTCTATGACATTCAACACTCTCTTCTGTGTGAGACATTTGGGGGTGGGGCGTGCAGGAGGCACTGCAATAGCAGCTTGGCCTAACATTAATGAATGTGCCATCTCATTGTTTTAAATCATGCTGCATATTCATTTTTAAGTTTGTCAAACATCTCTGAATGAGTGACCACTTCATGGAGCACTCACAGCTCCTTCTTAGCTAGATTCCAAGGCCATCCTTCATCCTCGACACTGTCCTGCAGTACATGCTGACCCAGTCACTACAAATCTTTCTGACTCTGGCTGGCTGCTGCTAATCCTCACTCCAATCCTCCCAATCCACCCCAGCTGGCTTTCTTCCCCTTGTAGCACTTTCTGACATACAATTTAATGGACTGTCTTCTCTCACCAGAACTACGCTCCATGCCAATGGGATTTCCTTCTGCCTTGTTCACTGCAGTAACTTCCAGGGGCTAGAACAGCGCCTGATATGCAGCACACAACAAATAGTTTCTGAATGAAAAATGAATTCACCTAAAATCTACCATGTTTTAAGTCATCAAGTCTTCAACTGCATGATACCTATTACGTGCCTAAGTCATGGCACCTTAGAAGCAGATAGAACTTGAGAAATTATTTATACACGTGGTTTTCAAACTGGAATCCAGCATCTCCTCACAGCACCTTCTAGGGCTTCTATGGGGATCCTACAAACATTTTATTTCACGTATTCATTAACTTTCCAATTAAAAAAAATCAACAGATTGAACACACGTGTGCATTCTAAACAAAATATATGCCAGTTTTACTCTAATCATTTGTGGCTCTTAATAACTAAGCTATATTGGGGGATGCCTGGATGGTTCAGTTGAAGAGCATGCGAAAGACTCTTGGTCGTGGGGTCATGAGTTCGAGTCTCATGTTGGGTATAAAGATTACTAAGCAAAAATAAATAAACTTTAAAAAAAAGAAAAAAATTAGGATGCCTGGGTGGCTCAGCGCGTGATCTTGGAGTCACGGGATCGGGTCCCACATCAGGCTCCCAGCATGGAGCCTGTTTCTCCTCCCTTGCCTGTGTCTCTGCCTCTCTCTGTCTCTCATGAATAAATAAATAAAATCTTAAAAAAAAAAAAACAAAAAACTAGGCTGTATTGTGTCTAATACTATTCTTCATGCCAGATACTATCTTTTGCTGCTCAAATAGCAGGTAAAAGGTATCAGTTACATTAAAAGGATGCAACACCAGGAAAGAGGAAAAGAAAGTTCCAAGTGACACATACTCTCCAACAGCATTAGTTTATCTTCCACCAGATAGAGAGAGGCCCACACCCAGGCAACAGGGCTGTAAGTTCATGCGTGGGACAGCCTCTCAGGAATTCACCGGAGTCAACCCGTGTTAATTCCAAAGTTGGAGTTATGAAACCTTTCAGTTGTGTCCTTCAGTTTGTCTTATCCAGGGAGCCCAAGACTTATATGCCATGCTGCAAGAGAGGATTCTCAACCTGATCTTGAAGCCAACCATCTATACCCTGGGGCAAAGTCCCTTTCCTCTCTCAGGCCACCTCCAAATGTATGAAATAGCAAAAGAGGATCAGGTTTGCAGTTCTCTCAAGTTCCGACAGTTGACACCACTGGTACTTCAGAGGGCTCAGTGGCATGGACCTGAGGAAGCTCTCCCACACCCAGACAGCTCCCCACCAACATCCAAAACACCCTGCTTCCCACCAGGGAATATCCAGGAAATTCTATCTTTGTCCCACATCCTAACCTGGAGCCAGCCTCCAGTTAGAACCTCAATTCCAGAATTAAAAGCCAGCCCCCCAAAATTAACTACCAGACCTGGTCAAAAGGCAATCTCAGCTGAAAGAGAGTGGCCATCTTCCTGTCTCTTCCTGTCTAGGAAGTGTCATCTTCCTGTCTAGGCTATGGTGTCATTACTATTCAATGCAAGGAATTCAACTACTGTCTGAGAGCCTAAGTAAAAAGACTTGGTAACCACAATGCAGAGTGAAAAGGCAAAAAAACAAAATCTGCACTCCATACTTCAACACACTAATGGCTAAGAACAGGGAGGGCTTATAGAGACAGCTGTCTGTCAGACTAGACTGGCGCCTTAGTTTGCATCCTGTTAGGGACTGAATGTCATGCCCACCCCACCATTCAAAATTCAAATGTTAAAAACCTACCACCAAGTGTCATGGCTTTAGGAAGGCAGAGCCTCTGGACCGTGATGAGAATTATATGTATGGAATCCTCATGAACAGGATTAGTGCCCTCATCAAGTCGAGGCCAGGGAGATTGCTCATACAAAAATACAAGACACCACCTGTTAGCCAGGAAGTGGGGCTCAAAAGACACCCCATCTGCCCGTGCCTTGACCTTTGGCTTCCCAACCTCCAGAACTGTGAGAAATAAATGTTGTTTAAGCCCCCAGTCCATGGTAATCTGCTATGGCGGCCCAAGCTGACTATGTCAGTTACTGAGGGCATAAAGAGGAAAAAATGAATCTAGAGAGTAAAAGATGAAGAAAGAGCATGTGAAATCTACATGCTCTGAGGGATGGCACAGCCCTCCCCTTAAACAAAGCATACCTGGTCCTTTCCCTCCACATGCCCAGATGTGTGGGGCTCCTCCAAAGTCACATACACACATATTAGCGCTATACCTCTTACCAGAAAGACATTTAATAAAAGCAAAGTTAATTTTTCAGAGAAATGCCCCAAATCGATATATTCAGCTACATGGTACCCAAATTTTTATATGCAATAATATTCTCATTCTTAAAATCTTTTATAAACAACTGACTCTCTCAAAATAATCCTAACTGATTTCAACATTCAAAAATAATTCTTGTCTCCTATTATTAATGTGTCCTTGTCTTTGCAGCTTGCGGACAGGCCAACAGCAAGGGGATACAAAGAAAGATACAACAACATCAGAGGAATGGAAAGGACAGTGTAGGACCAGGGTGAGCCACAGGCTCTACAGCTGGGCACAAGGTCCAAGGTCCAGCCCTATCCACTAGCTGGGATGCCCAACCTCTGTGGGTCTCCGTTTGCTCATCAATTAAAATGAGATGATTAGGGATGTCTAAAAAAGGATTCTTGCGGGGCACCAGGGTAACTCAGTGGTTGAGTGTCTGCCTTCAGCTCAGGGCGTGATCCTGGGGTCCTGAGATTGAGTCTCCCATTGGGCTCCTCACAGGGAGCCTACTTCTCCCTCTGCCTGTGTCTCTGCCTCTCTGTGTGTGTGTCTCTTATGAATAAATAAATAAAATCTTTAAATAAAAAATAAAAAAGGATGCTTGGTTCTTAGCAGCAGCACCATTAATGTGGAAGGATAGATGGCTGTCTGCTGGGGACTGTTACAATAGGAGATTTTTTAAGTGGAGAGTTCTACACCTCTTTCTAATTATAATGTCTACAATTTCACAGACTTCAAAGCTCCAAAGACAGTTACTACTAAATAAATTACTGTGGCATTAACAATGAATAAACCAGAGCATTGAGAGACTAGAGTGCTTCTCTGAAGGGCCTAGTGTTGAAGGAGAGAGTCCCTGCAAACAATTTCATGCGTGCCACTGAGGAGATGTGCCCAGGATAACAGTAAATCTAATTACACAAAATGAGATCATTTTCTATGTTCTTGCAGTATTTCCCAAAAGAATCAAAAATGAAAAGCTCTTTGTGTCATGTGTTTATTTATGGAAAAGATGCAAAGCAAGTCATGAAATTTATCTGGCTGTTCTCATTTTAATATAATTGTTGATATGGTATTAAATTTTTTCTTGAGGGCAGCCCCGGTGGCACAGCGGTTTAGCGCCGCCTGCAGCCCAGGGTGTGATCCTGGAGACCTGGGATCGAATCCCACGTCGGGCTCCCTGCATGGAGCCTGCTTCTCCCTCTGCCTGTGTCTCTGCCTCTCTCTCTCTCTCTCTCTCTCTCTCCCCCCCTCTGTGTGTGTGTGTGTCTCTATGAATAAATAACTAAAATCTTTAAAAATAAAAAAATAAAAATAATTTTTTCTTGAAATTTCCTTTTGAACACTACTTTGACCAATTGCTTTTATGGTTTATAACTTGATGTGATATTTTAAGATTGGGTACATAATACTTTTAGAGATGAATAAAGTTTTAGAGGTTCACCTACCCAAAAACCTAACTGCTACTCCCAGTGTGAAAAGAAATCTCCTTTTAACCACAGGGCACTTCTCTTAGTGGATAAGATCTGTGTAAAACTATAACCACTAAGACACACGGGCTTCTTTCAGCATCCACTCTGAGAGCAGTGAAAACTGCTGGCCCATCATCCTGACAACGATCTCTACCAGGCAGGACCCACCTTCTAACAATATGACAGACGAGGCCTGTTCTAGAAACTACAGGACAGGTGGGAAAAGAGTGCTGAGTATACTATACTGAATTCATTGCATTTAAACCCGCAGTGGGGACAAGATAACAAGTGCTAAACAACTGTGGGAGTTTTTAAAAATTTGTTCTGCATATACTGTTTCTAGGACAACTTACACAAGCCTTATGTTCACTGGTTATTTGTAAGCACCTGGTCAGAGGCCAACATGTGGCCATGTTTTACCAAGGGCAGCAAGTTGCAGACTGGACTCTGAGGTCAACCTATTGCTAGTCTCCACTATCTTGCATGTGGCTGGCACACACTAATGACTAATGGCACAGTAGGTCCAGGCCAGATAGGAGACAAGACCACAGGCATGGATCTGGCTCCACCATCAAGGCCTCTGCACATGCATCCCAGAAACAGAACTGTGCTCGCCTGCCTGCCTGACCACAGCTCTGACGGGGGACACCGTTCTGCAATCATTACACTCTGCCTGACAGTCTTACTCCTGAAATCAAGTAAGTTTTAAAAATCCCGATTCTAATTAGTTATAAATGAAAATGTTACACACATGTTTTGGAAGCTAGGCTACTATCTGAAACAGGAAATAAGGATGGTATCTCAGCTCCAAAAAAGTTGAAACCAATTTTGGAAGACAAGCTAACAAACTGTTCTTAAGGAAGAGAATGATAGGGAGAATCCTTCACAGCTTCTATGAACGGATTTACCAGCTTCCCAGGAAACAGCAAAAAACTGATTTCAAAAGCAGAACTAGGGGCACCTGGCGGCTCAGTTGGTTGAGCGTCCAACTCTTGGTTTTGGCTCAGGTCACGATGTCAGGGTTGTGAGATGGATCCCAGAGTCATGCTCCACGCTCGGCGGGGGTCTGCTGGAGATTCTCTCCCTCTGCCCCTGCCCCTACTCACACATGCTTTCTTTCTCTAATAAATAAAATCTTTTAAAAGAATAAAAAGACTATTATATAATAATAAATATTATTAGAAGCAGAAATAGATACTCTAAGGTATAGTTTGGTCCTTTTCTCATGCCAGTGACGACGGAAACAGACATAGATAAAAACAATTACCTTCACAACCAAGATTTACCGAGGAGAACTTTAATGTGCATTTAGGCATCGGTTGTGATACTTACTAGATCTAATGCGGAGCCTCCACCAAGGTATTCCATTATTATCCACAATTTGGTGTCCTATAGAAACAAAAAAGGGAAATTATTTTTTAAAAACCAGAAAAAAATTTAAATAATCTCAAGGTTTTCACTGTTATTTTGGAACTGGAAATTTTTACAAATATGTTAAGAGCAAAAAGAACTTGTGCAAGTGAGTCCCATGGAGGAAAAGCCCTCACTACATCATTAGGGGCTTCTGCGGTTTGTGCCAGCCTGCATCAGACTCAGGTAGGCAGCATGTTCTGGACCTGCTGAACCAGAATCTCTGAAGAGGGGAGTGGGGTGGGGATGAGGGGGCTTCCCCTTTTAAACAACTTAAGTCAGTGATCCCCAGGAACAGCTGGGTGTGAGAACCAGTCCCCAAAGCCCATCGGGGCCAGTGGCAGTCACCTGTGTCCCACCCTGGGTGTCAGTAAGGATGCACCCAGAGTGCACATCCAGGAGAGCAGGTCACTGCCCTTCTGCCTGCAGCACTCAGCCTCTGAGCTGAGGGAAGGTGATGCTCCTGGGGAGCAGAGGGACACAGGGGCAGTAGTGCAGCCTTTCATCCACCCCCTTTTTTTCACAGAAAGGCAGCCAACAGGTCCCAGCCCAAGTCTTGTGACTGTGTCCTCACCAGTGATCACTCTGTGTCTTTTCCTTTTGTCTCTCCTGAAGCCATTCAGCCCCCATGACTTCCAGAGTTCTTTTTTTAAACACAAATCCCAAAGTGATACTCCCCTGAAAACCCACAAGCAAACTCTTGGATCTCCATATTGCGCTCGGAGAGGGAGCACCCTTGAGGTAGTCAGGAGCACCTGGGCTCATGGATGAGCCAGACAGACCAGGGCTGGTATCCTGACCCCTCCTCCTTCTAACCTGAGGGATTCAGGTAGTTATTTCCTCTCCAAGCTTCTGACCTAATTAAGTGACTGACCCACAGCAAGCAGGCAAGATCAGCCACTAGTGATGTGGACACCTGTCATGGCATTGGTGGCAAGGAAGCTGTGAGTGATACTGAGGGTGGGCAACCCACCACACCTTGGCGGGGTTCTGGTTCACTACCTGGGAGGTATGCATGGGTGCACTGGCATCAGCAGGCTTCCTTATTAACTCAATCCTTTATGGTAGCTGTTGCATGCATCAAAAGAGCTCTCTGGGACCTTCAAGGTGGAACCGAGCCCCCATAGAGCAGCCCCTCCATGATCCTGGCTCTCCCACATCGCAGACACTGACTTGCCTGCTCTTCTGGAACCGTGTGGCAGTTTCTCAGGCCTTTTCACGTTAGCAGAAGTCATGAAAACCCTCACCTTCCTCCCTCCCCACACCTGTTCAAACTTACTTTAGCAAATAAGTAATTGGTCTGATTTTCATTTTAGATTCACTTGTCTCTCACCAGCAGCAAAAGAAGTGTCAAGGGGCAGTGCCCAGCATGGTTAAGCTCAGTAAATGTCAATTACAGCGTGCTGTAGCCAGGGAAGGGTAAACCGTGTGGATCATATATTGGCTTCAAGGAAGCAGTGATACATGCACCACATTTGTAAAATAAATTAATAAATTCCTTGTAAAATGTAAAATAAATTCTGACATCTGGAGTCAATTCTATGATATTCTAAATAGTCCAAGTTTTACTGTATATAGAACACTTTCTTGAGCTTTTAAATGCCCCTGGCTACTAGGATGGTGAAGACAACTTCAGCAGAGACTGGAAAGAGCACAGAAGCCTGAAATGATGTGTTTGGGATCCACCTTCTACATACATACATTTTGCTCACTCAGACACAACCCAGTCATGGACACCTGCTCTGAACAGGTGCCATCACCACCTAGTGTTCTGGTTTCAAGAGAATTTCCTACCAGAAAGACTATTTTCTGATCCTCTCTCCATTTTGCAAATGAGTCCACTGCCAGGTATACTTCCCAGCCCCTGCTCCTGGAGAAGTGTTTGTGTTGCTCCTTCCAGGCATTCCAAAGCATCTTGTCTGACAGAAATAAATTATTCCAGAGAACGACCACCAGCATTTTGGACAACATGGGCAATCTAAATTCTTCCTCTATAAAGTAACTTGAAGCTTTACATTTCTGTTCCCATTCCCTTTTTCATGGTGCTGCTTCTGACCCAGCTCCGACCCCTTTCACTTCATGGGTGTGAAGGGATCTCTGGGGTGGGGGGGTGGGGTTCCCCTCACATCCCCCCCATCTTTGGCTAGCTGGAAACAGACTCCCCAAGAAAGTACTGTGCTGATGGTGATTTACCACACTGCTTCCCACAACAACAGGACATGAGTGACCACACCTCATCCGTCTGCCATTCCAAAGCTCCATGCTCCTAAATCCCTGCCAGGTTAGCCCAGCAGTTAACTACCTACCAAGGAAATGGAAAAATAACCCCCTAAACATGCTACTTTTCTCCTTTCAGGGAGCCCTAAAGGGGGACAAAGTGTCCCATTTTCCCTTGCAGTCCTATTACCTGGAGGCATTTGAGCAACAGCAGCACAAAGGGCCAGGGACCTGCTCCCCAGCTGAAAGGCTAAAACCCCACCGTTCTGTTGTATAAAGTCCTCACCTCCTTAAGGAGGAGAGAGTGAAAGACCAGCCCTGCCTCCACTTTTATCCAGCTTGTTCCTGGCAGCAGACGTGCTGGGGTCTGAAGGCTGTCTGAACACAAGGTCCACCGGATCTGAGGGCCCTGAGGAAGCAGCATTAGGTCACATCTCTTCAATATCGTGGCGAGGTCTACAACTAATGCGCTTTCCCTCCAATCCACTGACACCACGAATCGGGAAAGGGCTCTGCTGGTTGACACCTCTCAGCTGAACTTGCTTCTCCATGTGCCACTCGCTCCAGCCACGGGGAGGCGGCCCAGGCAGTGGGGTCAAGGGCTCCTCTGCACCTGCACACTCTGCCATCATCTCCAATGGCTCCAGGGGCAGGGGGGTCAGGGGGCCAGGGGATAGCTCTCTCAGAAGCCAGCAATAAGCAGGGTTTTTCTGCACGGGGCTGCACACCTGCCTTTTCTGCACGGGGCTCGCCTTCTAGAGCCCAAGACAGACCTCCAACAACTGTGTGACAAACTGTAACTGTCACGAGTGGGTGCTAGGAGAGGGTATATCAGGCACCCACCAGACCTCAGAGTTAGAACCAAGTGTCTTTCGAGATAAGCCCAAATGAAAAAAAAAAAAAAAAAGATGAGCCCAAATGAGGAGTTGGCACTGGGGCTGGGGGAGAAGCAGCGGGAAGGGACAAGGCGGACACGTGCAGATTGGCCAACAGAAGTGAAGCTATGGGGGATGGGGGACACACTGAGGACCTCACAGAGGGAAGGCACCTGGAGGGCAGGGGGCCCCGATAGACAGTGACCTCTGTGCGACACAGAGAGGTCTATCTTGTAGCCTGCACCAAACATTTCAGACTTGCCCTACAAGTCACTGAAGGGCAGCAGAGCAGATACCCACTTTGGAATAAGCCCTGGGTGTATGTGGAGAAGGAGCCAGAGTGTAGTTAAAGGCTTCTGCAGTGGCCCAGGGAGGACAGGTGGAGTGGCTGCAGTGTCATCAGGAGACGCTGGGGAGGCAGAAGGGACAGGGCCTGGGGTGCACAGGGAGGTCAAGGCGACTTCCAGACTTGCCTTCACTCAGAGGAACATGGGCATCGCCATCTACTGACAGGGAGCCCCAGGGAAAGGAGGCAGAGGGCTCCTCTGTCACAAGATGTCCCGGTCGCCCTGCCTGGTGGGGGTCCCGGCTCACAGGGCAGCTCCCCTGAGGACCGGTGGCCAAGGTTTCCACCTCCCTGCTCGGTCCACCAGGCCCAAACTTTTAAGGGAAAGAGGTCGGTCTCATCCTCTGTCCATGAACAGCCCGCCGACAGTATTCTCTGTCCACCCTACCCCGTTCCCACCAGTGACCCCCAGTCATCACTCCAACTGCCACCTTCCCTTGGACACTCATTTTCCTCTGCAGCCAGTCCTGACTGTGCTCACTCATTCTCTCCCTTTCTACAGGCTGACTCTTCCCCCGTGGTCCCGAGGAGCCCTGAAAGCTCTGCGTTCTGCTTTGCTCGCCCCTCTGCTGGCCAGAATCACCAAACTATAACCCCCAGCTGGTTTCCCTTTCCCACCAAAAGGGAAGGGTGCAAGGAATAAACTCCGCCTCCCTCCCAACACGATGAGGACAGAGATGCTGCGGATATTATGAAAACCAGGAACAGAGCAAGGCTTGGTTGGATCTGGAGGAGCGTCGTCAGGAAGCACACCTGCAGGTGGCATCACACCTCCAAAGCAGGATGCACACACTACACAAGGCAGAGCAGGTCTCTTAAACTGGCCTAAACCAGTCAAGATTCCAAATAAGTTCCACCACCACCGATTCTCAAGTAATTGTTCAAAAAGAGAGTTCATCAATGAGCTGGGGAAAGCGTAGGACAGGCTTGGAGGGCCGCAGGCAGAGCACTGCCTTCGCACTGCATGGGGCTTTCTCATCCTGGGCTCCGCTGACGTCTGAGGCCGGGGGAACCTCTGTTGCAGGGGCTGCCCTTGCATCAGACGTTACTGGGCAGTATCCCTGCCCTCTTTCCACCAGCTGTCAGTAACACAGCCCCAGTCCTGATCACCACAAATGTCTCCAGACATCACCGATGTCTTCTGGGGGCCAGAATCACCCCCACTGAACACCCCTGAACTACATGGCCAATGTCCATAAGCTTCAAGCCCTACTGGACCACCAGTGCTGACCGCTAATTCTCTCCTCCTTCTTAGCAGAGCCACCTCACACTCTGAAACCTCCAGCTAGACAGTTGTCACTTACTGCCTGCAAGATATCTAAAGCCTCAAATCCCTCATCCATAAAAAGATGGTAATAATCTCCGTTTCTAAACTTCACAGTTTAACTGACAATATAATGAGATAACGAACGTGAAAGCACTTTGCAAAGTTCAAGGTACTAAACACACACGAAGTGCTATTAGCTTTATCAACATCACCCACAAATGCCTTAAAATAACCTGGTAAAACCAAAACAGCCCAATTAACAAGACTAAATAGTATTTCTCTGCATGGGAGTGGCTGAGTAAAATAAATAAAATCTGCAACAATGATTCATACACATTCCACAGTAGAACAAAAAAAAAAAAATATATATATATATATATAGCTCTACAAGCCACAAGGCAAGAATGTCTGAGGACGGTCTGACTCAAGAGGCACATTTGACCTGTCCTCGATGACCAAGTGACCAAGCAGTATCATTGCCCAGATGTAGAATCACGTTCCTCATAAAACCTTCCCAGTCATGACTTAGTGGGGCACTCTGAGAAAAATAAATCAGAAGAGTTCTTAAAACAAGAATGATTTTAATCAGAATAACTTCATTTTTTTAAAAATCACTTCAAAAAGCATAAATCATAAACAATCTTATGATACAATTTTCTCATAAGTGAAAGAAAAACAGTTCCTTTATTTAATAAATTTATGATTCAAAATTTGAAAAGTACCAAAATGTATACGTTGAAAACTTTCCCTCACCCTTGCCTCCCACCCCCCCAACCAGCCTCCATCCCCAAATTACCAACACATCTGGTACAACCTCAGGGATATATTTTATGCAAATACCTATAAGCTCTTTTTTCCCCTTTTATGCAGATGGTAACATTCTATGCACTGCTCTCTACTTTGCTTCTCCTTAGAGCATTGTTTTTGTTCATAAAGAAATTCCTCTTTTTTTTAAGCTTAATGAACCCATGCCATACTGACAACACTGAGCCACTCCCAGTCTTTTGCTGTTATGAGCCAAAAGTCAAGGAACAACCTCAATGTTGTCATTTTGGGGAGTTCCTGGAAGTTGACCTTCTAGGTCAAAGGAATCCACTTAGCAAATACTGACAAGAGCCTGGGATGGGTGAGCAAGCTGGTCCCACACTCAGTACTACCCACGTTGAAAGCCATAGGGGGCTTCACAGGCATCCAGGTAAAGGTCACAACTAGGCAAATGAGATTTTTACAGTAGATTTCTAAAATAGTGAAATTCTGCTCTGCATCTGCACTGCATTCAGAGGCCTCCAGATCCATAAGCATAACAAAGGCTGAGCACCCAAGAAGTAACAACACAACGGGTTTTATTAAAACACTTCAGAGTCAGAGACTCAAGAATATGGGTTGTTTTTTGTTTTTGTTTTTTGAGGACGGGTGGGGGGTGCCGGGGTCGCTAGGTCAATTGAGCATCTGACTCTTGATTTTTGGTTCAGGTCATGATCTCAGGGTCCTGGGATGGAGGCCTGCATTGGGCTCTGCGCTCAGTGGGGAGTCTGCTTGAGGATTCTCTCCCTCTGCCCCTCCCCACCCCACACATACATGCGCACTTTAAAATAAATCAATCTTAAAAATAGAGAGAGAATATAGTTCCTAAAGCAAAGGCACCTTTTTGCTAAGATGCATGAGCACAGAATGTCGAGTGTGGGTCTGAATCCTGCCTCTGATCCTTACCAGCATTATGACTCTGAGTGCCGTCCCTCAGCCACTGTGAGCCACAGTTTCCTCATCTGTGCATCTGTCTCAGAAGGGTGTGCCTGGTGCAATCTGTGCCCACACATTTTAGCTATTATTACCACACTAACTTCAGAGTACCCCTGCTTGAACCACACCCACGGCGAGGCTGTGAAACTGGCCTGAGTCCAAGCCCTACCTTGCTTTTCGGTCAGGGTGCCTCCCTGACATTCATGGCACCTTCCAATTGTACTCAAGGTACAGAACATGGCTCCTGACCTCAAAGAGCTCATGTAACTGTTCCCCTCCTCAGAGATGCTAGCTAGCAGTTCTTAAGTGACATAGACCCACCATACCATGCACTCGGTGTCACCGAGGGGACATAAAATGAGTTAGACCTGAGCCCTGACTTTAAGGAACTTTTGTAATAGACAAATGGGCAACGAACCTCATACAGACAGCCTACGGTGGTACCACGAGAGACACGAGATGCCATGAGGTTTTGGAAGAGGCCTGTCTGCTCTGAACAAAGACAAGGCTCTGATGGACTCCAGGAGAGAAAGGGCACCTGAGCTGCTCTGAAGGACAGTGACAGATGACATCGAGGCAGGGGGACAGCACAGGTGTTTGTCAGACACAGATAGGGAAGAAGGAAACAACAGCCAGCGTGTTCCACTAAAGCAGCCTGGAATGAGGCCGACGTCCTTAAATGCCAGCTGATGGAGTTTCAACTCACTTTAATAAATGATGGCAAAATCACCAAAACTTTTAGACAGGATAATAAATAACCAGCAACTACCTACATGGTAGAATAAATGGGGAGAGATGGAGAGTAAGAAGATCAATCAGAAAATCAAAGCCAAAGGTTAGGACGAAACACAGACATTCTAGAAGTCTAGAAGGCGCTGATGGTGGTTTGCCAAGAGCCCAACCAAAGATGTTCCTCTGTTCTGAGCCCCCATAAATGAGTGCTCTGTGAATGCAAATGAGAATGTCAGGGAGAGGACAATGAGGTGGATGGCAAAGGGAAGCAGAGATGGCTCTCTACGCTCCTGCATCACTGATGGGAAATTCTGGGAGACACGACGACGGAGCAGCAGCTGGAAATGTGGTTCTGGAGGGGAGGACAGAGGCTGAGACCAACAGAGAGAGGCTCACTGGTCGGTGCAAAGGGGTGTGTAGGGACCCCCTCAGAGCTCTGGAGTTGAAGACTATTCTAAACTGAAGGCATCTGAGATCCAACAGATGCAGAAAGCAAATCTTCCCAGGTTTCTCTCATCTGACTAAGGCAGCAATTTCAGAGAAATGAGGCTGCCAAAAAAAAAACCCTCTTTGCAATGGGTCTACTCTCAGGAGCAAAGAGGGGAATTAGCCTACCATAAACCCCACCTATGGTCCTGAAAAAGGGTAAAGACCACTCATATCTGCAGAGAAACATTATCACAAACTTTCTTAGCTCCTGTTTTTTCTTCTAAACACTCATTTGTCTCTCCTAAATAAATCTACTGCTCTCCCCAGCCTCACCTGTTCTACGAAGTCAGGTCAATAAGCCTCTACCTTCAATCATTTAATCTGTATGCATTCATAAACCTTCTCCTATGAACTTGTCCTTTCTCACTCAAATTTACAGTGTCCCACGTCAAAAAGAGAAGGATATTTATTCTTCCCCACAAGTGATAACGCTGCCTAATTTTTAACTGAAGGACACTCAGAACCCAGGCAAGCTACCCAGTACATACTTTAGTTAGTAAGACAATCCTATAATCATAGGAAAATCCCTTGGGTCGATTATCACACGTGGTGTGGGGGGCCTCTAGACTCCAGTGCCCCCAGATGATCCTTATGAAAACCAACCCAACTTGGTACAGGGAAGTGTCCGGGGAACTATGTGGACTCTCTCAAGAAATCCCCTTCACCCTTCTCTGTGTTTTTAAACACATCCAACTCAGGCACAGCATCTTGAATTTGCTTCAACAGGGAAAAAGGCCTTACATTGGAAAAACAGAAAAAATAGAATTTTAGTAAACAGCTCTCAACATTGTCTGAAAAGGTTGGCCAGATTGAAGGGGAGCGCAGGGACCAGCAGGAAGAAGTGTTCTTAGAGGGAATAAGAAAGAGCCATGAGACGTCACAGGACAGATGCACAGGGAGTGGACTACAGCACAGAAAGCCTGTGACATGCCTGGCTAGAGCAGGACTGGAGGAGCACCACTGCTATGTGTCTTTTGTGCGTCAGGCACCATACTAGATGTCTGACACGTATTATTTCCACCAGTCCTCACAACCTTCCCATAGCTGGCCCATGCTCTAAGAAAGGTGCAGAACCGGGCTGGAACCTCAGCCTCTCTCCCTCACATTCCACCATCAGCACTCCCCTCCCTGCTCACCTGAAGTGATCTCTGGCCCCATGGTGGAAGGGGAGCCATTTACCACATTTACGGGAAGGATGATCTACCGGAAGGATGACGGGGTCACCCTGATGAGGACAGGGGAAGAGGAAAGAGAATCCAGGCTTTCCTCTTCCAGGCCCTAAGAGGAGGACAAAAGCAAGGATCTGATGCAAAGATATTCTTCTAGTCCTGGGCACAAGTGGGAGAAAGGCCTCTCTACACAAAAATCAACTAAAAATAAGGTTGTGATGGAAACAGCACACACACAAAAAAATCAACTAAAAATTATTGGACCAAATCCTTAGATCAAAGGAAAAAATCATGAGGATAAAGATGTCGTCTCCATAAATAAAAATACAAGATCTAGCGGCAAGTACTGATGTAGAAGCGGCATCAAGTTCTCCCAACATTTTGCTGAGATCATTAATGAGGGTGGCTACACTAAACAACAGATTTTCAATTTAATCCAAATCCAGCCTTCTCCTGGAAGAAGATGCCACACTGGACCCTTGCAGCTAGAGAGGAGAAGTCAATGCCAAATCTACCCTGCCTGTCCTCTCTATGTGAAACCATCAAGCCTGAGATATAGCACAACTGTTTACAATATGGTTTATTTAATATTTTAACCCCACTGCCAAGGCGTACTCCTCCCAACAAAAGATTCCTTTTAAAATATTATTGCTCACTGATGATGCACCAGGTCACCCAAGAGCTCTGGTGGAGATGTGCAATGAGATTCATAGTGTTTTCATGTTGTGTTAACATCCACTCTGCAGCCCATGGAACAAAGAGTCATTCTGACTTTCAAGTCATGATTTAATACATTTCATAAGGCTGAAGCTGCCTTGGTAGTGACTCTTCTGATAGATGTGGGGAAAGTAAATTGAAAATCTTCTAGAGGGTACCTGGGTGGCTCAATGGTTGAGTGTCCGCCTTCGACTCAGGTTGTGATCCCAGGGTCCTAGGATTGAGTCCCATATCAGGCTTCCCACGGGGAACCTGCTTCTCCCTCTATGCTTCTGCCTTTTTCTTTGTGTCTCTCATGAATAAATAAATAAAATCTTTAAAAAATAGAAAACCTTCTGGAAAGGATTCACCAGTCTAGACGTTCTTAGATGCCACTAAGAACATTCCTGATTCATGGGAAAAGGTCAAAATTATAAACATAAACAAGAGTTTGGAAAAAGTTGACTCCGACCCTCATGGATGACACTGAGGGGTTCAAGATTTCAGGGGAGAAAGTCACGGTAGATGTGGTGGAAACAGCAAGAGAACTAGATGTGGTGGAGTCTAAAGATGGGTCTACTGAATTGCTGAGATCCCATGATTTAATGGATGAGGAGCTGCTTTTCATGGATGAGCAAAGAATATAGTTTCTTGACATGGGATCTACTCCTGGTGAAGATGCTGTGAAGACTGACAAAATGAGAGCAAAGGACTGAGAATATGACATGCGCTTAATAAAGCAGTGGCAAGGTTTGAGAGGACTGGCTCCAACTGGGTAAAACACTATCAAACAGCATGGCATGCTACAGAGAAACTGCTCGTGAAAGGAAGAGTCAATCAATGCAGCAAACTTCAGTGTTAAGAAACCACCACTGCCACCCCAGTGTGCAGCAACCACCACCCTGATCAGTCAGCAGCCATCAACATAAAGGCAAGACCCTCTACAAGCAAAAGCACCAGGGCTTGCTGAAAGCTCAGATGATGGTTAGCATTTATCAGCAATATTTTTAAATTAAAGTATGCACCTTGACAGAGAAAAAAGAGACAATTCCTTGCTTGCATTGACCTCGTGGGGTTGTTGACACATCTACAAGTTCAGAGTTTTCAATTCTTAGCCTAAAAGAACCTGGAGAGAGAGAAATAAGGAGGAAGTGGGTCCAAAAAACTAGATGAAGATCAAATAGATGTGACCAGCATTTTCTGTTCTGTTTCAGCCAACTCCTGCTCTTTTTCAGACACAGTGCTGTTATTGCACACTTAGTAGACTACAGTATAAAGGTAACACTTTTTTAAAATGTTATTTATTTATTCATTCATTCATTCATTCATGAGAGACATACAGAGAGAGGTAGAAATCTAGGCAGAGGGAGAAGCAGGCTCCTTGCGGGGAATGAAAGGGAGCAGCGGGGGATCCTACGTAGATATTCAATATTCCGACTGAATCAGAGCCCAAACATTACCGCTGTCATGATGTCACACACTCTCAGCAATTTCTAAAGGGACCCATAACACTTCTAATGTCACTGTCCATAATGTTTAACTGGTTTCCTTTTATGAACCTGTGAATTCTAATCTGGCTACTGGGAAGATACATCAATTTACAAAATATTTGCCTGCATCTGAGGGATTCACATGCCCCACACTCCATCATGCCCAGTTTAAGAATTCCAAGTAAACTGGAAATAACACTGGACAGTCCCTGAAATGCTATCTTAGGGCTTATGTCACAGGATTGTCTCTTTCCAAAAGGGCTGTCTTATAACTGTGTGTGTGTATGCATGAATGCGCGTGCACACACACACACACACACACACACAGGGGTGTTTTAGTAGGTAATAGGTAAGTCTCCCCGCAGAGTACCATCACCATCGACACAGAGCTGACATAACTTGATACCAAATTTGTTAATGGGAAATTTCCATGGTGAGTGCTCATAGATTACCAGAGGAATAAAACCACTCTGTTTATACTTAAAAGACATAAAGTAATCAAGGAAGTAAAATCACAAATATTCTAAGTCAGAGAAAAGAAGAGCATGAAAAAAATGCCCTGGGAGATAAAAGAGAAGGATCTGTCCTCCCTCGCATCTATCCTAATAAAAAAGCCAACACCACTGTCAAGAACCATAAACTGCTATGTTGAACAAGTTCTATGCCTTAATCTTGCTATGAATGAATTCCTGCTGCAAAGGAAACATTTCTAGTAATTACAAAATGATCCTTCTGCTAGGTAAAAATCTTAGTGGTCATTACATGTCATATGTCAGAAATATCCATCTCAAAAAAATCAAAATAAGTGATTACTACTATTAAAGACTTAGTATTAATTCTTTGAGAAAGACCCAGCCCAAAGAGACAAGACCAAATCAGAAGGTAAATACAGCTGAGAAAGAGTAAAAACTGTATTTTGCAAATTTTTAAAGAAGTGTCTTTAGTGTTAGAAGACAATTTATGGAATGACTAGATTCACAAAAAACAAATGTTGTATTTTAAATGTATGGGAACAAATTCTTATTTATATTTTTACTGCTACTCATGGAGGTTAACCTAAAGGTTTCTGAAGTCTAGGACTCTGCATGCAATATGCAATATGCAAAACCAGTGCTTGATTATACTAAGGAAACCTTTCTGCTATCTGCACCCTCTGCTCTCTTCCTTCCAACCTTCTGGCTGCTTCACTAATTGGTCTTTTTTGCACAGTTCTATTCCAGAGTGAACAGCCAGATACATGCACGTGTTCTCAATTTATACTGTTTGTAACTGATGAGCTACTGCAAACAGTCAGGCTGCACTTGGATCAGATGTGCAAACCCCAGGCTCCCTCACCCAGCAGCTGGGGTTGAGAGGTCAGGCCCGAGAGGGTGCAGCTTGGGGCACAGTCTCGTGCTTTCCACCCCACATCCCACCACGGCGTGAAGCACCACCCACCCCAGCTCTGTTTCTGCCCCACTGAGGAAGACCCGACAGTGTATGAAAATCCACGCAGCTTGATCACAGACTCCTAGAAGGCAGCCAGCCTTGATGCTCTGGCTGGCACCTGGCGAACATGTTCCTCCCGGACAGGATGCAAAGACTGGTTCTTACAGCCCAACTTCCTTATTTTGAAGCAGATGTCTTTGTTTACTCAAATGCCTGAAAGTCATCCTGTGCTACATGAACTACTGAACGAGGAAAGAGTATACTTACTTCCCTGGGAATGAGTCTTCCCTTTAATTACATACCACGCAGCCCCTCTTTACATAATCTAAATATGATCTGTGATAGCATATATCATACCATTTTTTAGGAATTTACTCAGAAATACATGTTTCCGAAAAGAAAGCATATGGCATAATTACTTTATCTAAATACCTCAGCTGTGTTTAGATACTCCAGATGGAAGTTGAAATATGCAGAACATGTATGTTGAGACAGACAGAACGGGAAATACAATTAATACTTATTTTAATTTATAGGTAACATTAGCCAAAAAAACAGAGTTGAGTTTCTTTTTGGTGAAATAAAATATTTAGCCTAATTGGAATTTTAATTCATTCAACTTTCTGGATAGAAAAACATAAAATGGAGCTGCCAAATGTCTTCGGGGACTTTCTTCAATTACACTAGGACAGTGTGTTCGGGAGAGAGAAAGGGATCCAGTCCCCATCCTCAGGACTATTTCAAAGCACATCTTTTATATTATCCTTGGCACTGAGCCTACAACTTTTCCCCTCGTGACTGATTGCAAAATGAAATGTATTCCCTCGTGATTTGAAAGCAAGATTTCCTTTCAGATTTGTTCAATCCACGCAGAAGAAAAGTCTTGTTTTTGCCCAGGGTCACCCTGGAATCTGATACCATGGACTCAACGTACCGTGTCTCTATGCACCAGAAACGCAAGGAAAGATACTTGCATACTGAAAATTACTCTCAGAGAAAACAGATGTGCTGCGCCCTCTCCAGGGAGCTGCAGCTGTTCTAGGCCAATGGGCGAATGCGTCGAATGCCTTCCAAATGGCACAGCGGTCGGCCGTGGAGGCCTCCTCCACCGTGTGCTGCACACCAAAGGGGAGGGGCCCTGCTGTCCTGCCCAGGGCCCCTTTGGCTGGGCCCCCTTTGGCTGAACCATGGGCAGAGGGCCGGGGAACATCGTTTCTGCTTTGGGGGATGGGGAGTTGGGGTGGAGAGTGGGCAACAAGCATGCTCCTAAGAAGGGGAGCTCACATCCTCTCAGAATGTAAGATTTCCAAGCCTCCTTCTGACTACGTGGCAGAGGGAGGGCAGGCTGCTACCGTGCAAGGGAAAAGCTGCCCCAGCGCTACTGGTTCCTGTAGAAGAGGCCACTGAGCCAGTTCTCTGTGGGACAAGAAACCCAGAAACAACACCTAAAACAACTCTAGCTCCAGCAGACTCACACCATCTGCATCCCAGGACGGGCTCCGCCTGGACCAGCACCACTGTGTCCTCGGGGTTGGGATCAACAATCCAGCCCTTTCTCAAGAACACTGTGTGTCCTCCTCCACAACATAACAAATCCAATTTGCCAACATCTGGGAAACTGCCATTCAAATCAGGTCTTTAAAGAGTTGTGCATCTGACCATATGCATCAATTTCCTCCTTTTTTTCAGAGACTCTCCTTATTATATTCATGTACTTAAACGGAATCATGATCCCCAAACCCATTTTCTTTAGAGAGTGAAGGAGATTAACTGAAGCCAACAAATAGCAAAAAGAGAAGTAAGAAGCATGGAACCAGGACAGATACTTATTTGGAAGTAACTCTGAAATCAACTGTGTTTAAAATAATAAGCCAAAAATCTAAGAAAACAACACAGAGGAATCGCAAAATGATAAAATGGATAAATCATACCATTTCCTGGCACACATTTGACTCTCTCTTCCAAGTTTTAATTTACTCAGGCTGAGTGTAATAATGTTGGGTCAGGCATTTCTAGAAGCAACCAGCATATTCCAGGTTCCTCAACCAGATTCTGGCACAGGCCAGGGAAGCAAGCAAGTCCCAATAGAAGCATTCTTTACCTGCCAGGCTAGCTGCTCATGGCTCCCCTGTCCATAGCACCCTTCCTCCAAATAGCCACCCACTGTGTTCTTCCATCTTCAAAGTCCTAGAGGCACCCCAGGGGCAATGTGACAAAGGAGGGCCTCAGGCAACCCCAGGCAGACACTGGTGAGACATATCCTGGTAGCTCTGTCTCCTAGAGACCACTGGGGATTTCATGTGGGCCTTCAACATGGTTCCTTGGAAAACACAGCTTCAGAGGCGCCTGGGCGGCTCAGCTGGCCAAGCATCTGACCCTCAATTTCAGCTCAGGTCATGATCTCAGGGTTGTGCGACTGAGCCCCAAGTCAGGCTCCACACTCGGCGTGGAGTCTGCTTGAGATTCCCTATCTCCATCTGCCGCCCCTCACTCTGTCTCTCGCTCTCAAGAAGAAACGAAAAGGAAAGAAGAGGGGGAGGGATAGGAAGAAGAAGGTGGCAAAGAGGGGAGGGGGAAGGGAAAACACAGCTTCAAATGAAGGCCTAATGTTCTTGACACGTTCACCCTTATAAAGCACTGGCCACATGTCTAAGGCGTCTTCAGTGTGGGCCCTAGGGGGATCCTGTACTTTGGAAATTTAAGTCGAATCATTCACGGTCCCCAAACCCTATTTGAGGGGTGGGAGGAGGCATCTGTACATTCCTGCTTTAAGTTACTCTATCTGCTTTAAACAAACTCCTTCTAATCAATCCCTTCCTCATGGAAACTCCTCATTCACGGAGACCCAGCTCATTGGAGAGAAAAATCCACTGCTCTGGGCACGTCGACTGTGAAGTTCCCATGGAACATACCAGGAGACTCGTCTGGTCAACACTTCTGTAAGTGGAAGGCCCAGGCCAGACACCAAAGCTTGAGCAGGGGTGAAAAGCCTAGGCTAGAGGAGTATGCACAGAACAAACCAGAAAAGCGAGCCAACCACTAATAGCAGCCAAGGTAAAGAACTGTGGACAGATGGTAGAAATTCCCATCCAAGATCAGGAAACAGTGATGCTCCCCAGACCAGGGGGTGGGGGTCACTCCTATGGCACACTCAGTTGCACTCCATGCCCCAACACAGGGACCCACCCTGGCAGCTGATTGAGGTCTGGGCGTCATGCAACACCTGCCTCTTCTCACCCCTCACCCCACTCCCTGCCCACCCATCCCACCCCTGCCACCCCATGAAGCCCAATTATGCACTCACAAATAATAGGTCCAGCATATAGACAAAGGTTGGAGCGGCCCAACATAACAAGATACAGTGTGAGAGCTACAGGTGGCAAATTTCGTTATTTGGGATACTCATGAGAACAATGGCTTACTTGCATTTTTAGTCACACATCTAGACTTGGAAAGCTTCACATCTCCGTGTCCTCAAGTGCCCACACCTTTCCCTACTATACATGATGAGTAAAACATGCATATCCATGGCAGGTTAGCCAACAGACAGGCTTTCTGGAACCAATTTGGTCATTCCAGTTACTCAGTTACTGCTTAAACTCTGAAACCAGAAGACAAGGAAAAAAAAAAAAAAAAGAAAGGGAAACTACAACAGAGGGTTCCGATTATTTATATAGCATTATTCACACTTCCTATCTGTGCTTTGAAATGCGTTGAGTCTCTAATTAATTAACCAAATGAATAAAAACAGTTCAGGTTTCAGGAATGGAACTGGGGCTGGCCAGCAAGGTCTCCAAGGGAGCTCTGCAACCCCCAGCTCCGTCCTCGCATGCCCTGATAACCCCTCCTCACCCTCAGCCAGCCAGGGGCAAGCAGAGCACTGGCAAGAGCCAAGAGAGGCAAGGAGGGACTGTCAAACTTTCATTTGTCACCTGAAGTTCTCTTTTATTTTTTCTCCAATTTGGGAACAGAAAACCATGCTACCTGGAAATTGGGTGCACGTATAGAACTGACTGGTGTGATCAAACCTGATTCACATTCCAGTTGCCTGACCCTGCACAACACTCATGTGTAGTAGTTCCCCCCAGGGCGACAAGCACAGCAGAGCAGTCACAGTATGATGACGCTTCCTTTCTAGGGCCCAAAGCTCCAGGTCACTTTCCTTTCTCCCTCCTTCAGTTCAGCACCTTTATTAAGAAATTTCCCTGCTATCCCCCCTCCTAGATCTCCCGCACCTTCTCACCCTCTGCCTCAGGGCTTCTCTCAGGCTCTCCAAAGCCTTGGCGCTCCAGTCCTAAATCAGGGCCACATAAACTCCAAGAAACGGATCTTGGAGGCCATGCACCACATCCCACCCTGCCCTCACCCTAACCTCCCCCTCCTGTCCCAGATGGGTACCGCCGTGTCCTCTGAGCACAACCTTGGGCCCCACCATCAGAGTACTTCCTCAGGATGACACCTGCCTGGCTATGTCTCTCTTCCCCTCACTATACCAGACAAGCTCCAGGGACAGGGACCAAGGCAGAGCAGCAGGGTTCAGCAAGCACAGGAGCCGATTACAGCAGCGGGAGGAAGAAAGGAACCCAAACTTAGGCCTTGGGAGCCCAATAACCAGGCCTTAGGATCAAGGGACAGTATGAACTTCAGAGGCAAACACAGAAAATGATTTCAACTGGGTGTAACATACTCTTGGAGAAAAAGGGTGGCACTGGTTATCCCAAGCACTTTCTCCATATCAGTGAAGTCCCATTAACAATGTTTACAAAATAAGTGCCTGTGAGGATTGATTACCTGTGGGGAAAGACGCTCCAGATCCCAGTACAAAGGGCTC
Organism: Canis lupus familiaris; assembly: GCF_011100685.1. Taxonomy (NCBI): domain Eukaryota; kingdom Metazoa; phylum Chordata; class Mammalia; order Carnivora; family Canidae; genus Canis; species Canis lupus. The sequence goes on from NC_049243.1 coordinate 48,793,488, forward strand.
ACACATGTCACACTGAACAAACTGGAAATATCTGCCATAAATGTTTTTCAGTACGGTACAGTGACACTTCTTAAATGTGCTCTGGGGACTGCAGGCTAAACCCAACTGCCAAGTAAGGGATTTCAATTTACCAAGACTGTGCTTTTTATTTTTTTTAATTTAAATTCAATTAGCCAACATACAGTACATCATTAGTTTCAAATGCAGTTTTCAGTAATTCCTCAGACACATGTACCACCCAGTGCTCATCCCATCACATGGCCTCCTTAATGTCCATGACCCAGTTACCCCACCTCCCTCCAGCGACCCTTAGTTTGTTTCCTATGATTAAGGGTGTCTCATGGTTTATTTCCTTCTCTGATTTGTTCCCATTCAGTTCCCCCTCCTTCCCTTATGGTCCTCTGCACTATTTCTTATACTCCGCATATGAGTGAAACCATATGATCATTGTCTTTCTCCGAAGACAGTGCTTTCTGAAACAAGATGGACAAGACTCTGTACACTGGTGGTGCAGCCAGCATTGGATTAGAACATTTCTCCAATATAAAAATGGAGGCAGAAACTTGATTAAAATCAGAAAATGTAATATCAACCTTGGTACGTTATTAAACCAAGCAGTGAAGCTAGAATTGAATTCATTTAATAACCTTGAGCTCATAACCTCCTGCTATCACATGGAAGTTCACTGTTTGCATTGCTACTGTTCATTAAAGCTGCTGCTTTGTTCACACAGTCCGTAAGAGAAAGAGCAAGGGATTGCAGATGGCTTTATGAGCCTCTTAGAAGGTAAACACAATAGTGAGGACCTTAAAAGTATAAGAACACGTAAGAGCCAGGAGATAATCTTACTAATACATTCCACACCGGCCAGCGCCTTACAAGAGCACAGCTCCTGAATGTGCCAGGAGCTTACAAAGGAAATCCTTGTAATAGACCTAAAGGTGACCTTAAGAGGTTAGAATAAAAAACCAAAAGCTTATCACTGAAGTTTCTTCCTTTCTTAAAAATGTGTAAAAGTTGTCATAAAGGAAATGTTCAGTAAGGTCACCTCGCAGGTCAACTGTGAGGACTCTCACTGACCACAGCTAAGAGGCAGCAAATACGCAGCCATTCTACACAGCACCTCTTTTTTTTTTTTTTTTTTTTTTTTTTTTAAAGATTTATTTATTTATGATAGACATAGAGAGAGAGAGGCAGAGACACAGAGGAGGGAGAAGCAGGCTCCATGCCGGGAGCCTGACGTGGGACTCGATCCCGGGTCTCCAGGATCACACCCTGGGCCAAAGGCAGGCGCTAAACCGCTGAGCCACCCGGGGATCCCTACACAGCACCTCTTATGCTCATCTACAGAGCACAGCCCCGCAAGAACCAGTGTGACTTCTTAACATCTGCAATGGCCAGCAAGTCCTGCCACACTCAAACATGATCTTCTCCTTGTTTCTGTCAAAAAGGGAAATGGGAGGTCTATTGAGAAGGTTAGAAGATCACACTGGGGCTAAAATCAATTGCAATAACCATAGGGAAGCCTTCAGAGTTTTATATTCAAACAGTAAAAGTGAAACTCTGCTCCCAGCAGTTTTTCTCAAGAAGTTAAGATTTCTCATTTCAATCCTGCAACTAAAGCTCTTAATTGAAGACAGAAAATAATTAAAACAACAACAGAAATATGCTAAGAAACACACTGATTTATTCTGATATATCTAACCCTTTAAGAATAAAACAATATGGCAGGAGGAAGCAGAATCTCTGCCAAAGACAATCACACTTATCTGGTGTTACAATCCACTTTCTAAGGAAAGGTAAATGTCTGCTGCACCATGCATGCCCTCCTAAGGTTAAGACTTGGAGCAATACCTTCGAGAAAGTTCCAAGCTTGGTCTCTGAAATCACACACGCTTGAACCAGAATCTGGCCAGGGTATCCACCACAGCGGTTACCAGCAACTCCATCAACAGTATCTCCCCTAATAGATGCAAGAAGGGACAGACTGTGTGGCTTGTTCCCAAATAGCAACAGTTGCTCACAGTGACTAGAGTTCAGCCCAATATACAGTGAGATACAGACATAAAGTCATAAAGGATTGACCGTGAGTTCAAGACCACCAACTTGGAAATTCCTGTCCTCGACCAGGAGAAAACTGCCACAGTTGTCTCTCACTCCATTCATCTCTAATCCCTGTGCAAGAAGGGCCATGTGTCACCTGAGGAAGCAAGAGAAAAAGCCTCAGGTCCTCTGACCACGTGTGTACAAGGTGTGGATGGAGGAGGGCTCGGGACTGATGAGGAAGGTGCCTGTCTGTCTGGGCAGCACTGACAGAACAGCTTACCTCCGTGGAAGTCTGTCGATGCCAGGGTCATGTGCCCACTGTCCATCGGGTTGCCATCCCTTTGAGGAGAGGGAGACACTGATGGGAACCAAAGGATCTTCTAAAGGCAAGTTCTTACTGCAAGCTGGCCCAAAGGTCCCTGCAATCAAAGAAATCATTGTGGTTTTGCATTTGGCATATTTATGCCCCCTTTCCTCTAGGAACAAGTCTGTCTGCCTCTGAATGGATCTCAACTTTCAGAAAAGTGTCCAGAAATAAAGCTCCATCAAAGGAACAAGAGAAAAGGCAAGAAGTCTTCATGCTACTGAACACGAGCCAACTCCACATCATCAGGCCTGTTTAAGATCCATGAGCAATAATGACTGCAAAATCCATGTGCCACCCTATACCAGCCTTGGCTAGAAGTAAGAGAAGACTTGCATATAAACAAGAAATGTAGGTGATGAGCTTCCATAAGCACTGGTCTATAGTCAACCTTGCCATTGACCTATCTCTACCAATTTCAGTTATAATGACAGGGAAAAGTCCAAAGCATAAAATTGGAAAACCAATCTCATACCAAGTCAACCAAAAATCACAAAAATTCAGTAAACTAAGCACCTTTTCCAGTGTCTCACAATGCTTGGTCTACTTAACAGGTTATATAAATTGTTTTCAGCAAGTCAATCTGCAATAAGCCAATAGCTGCCCAATGCCAAATCATACTTCCCCACTAATTGCACAGCTAGCAAAGCTATTTGCATATGTTTTACTGTATATCACCTCAAAATTTTCTTTAAAAAATCCTTTCCTTCAAAGAAATGCCTTAAGATATTTGATCCTCACCACTGCAACAATGCAAATAAATAGAAATCAGAATATTCTGTTTACAGTTATCTGTGCATTGAGCATACAAAGAAAGGAAAAAAACAATATACTCATAAAGAGTTTTGAGGGAAAATGTTTCTGTGTTTTAAAATTTTGATTCAAGTATGTGTTTTTCCCTCCAAATACATGTTGTAGATATCCAGTTAAAAGGGACAGAGAAAAAAAAAGAAAAAAAAGGGACAGAGAAAATTCACCTACAAATTAATTTGCTTCTCTAAAGATGAATCATTAGAAAAGGGACAAAAGGACTCTTAAAAAACATACCAATAAAACCTTTTGGTCTGGTAGGTTCTCAAAAGGCAAGCATCTAAACCGCTTGTCCCCTGCCCCAAAGGACCAGGAACTAACTCCCCCATCACTCAATCCTTCAGAGCCCAAAGGATCTCAGATGTTAGAACAAAAGCAATGCTACACAAAGGACCTGCCCTAGAATGTTCGGGTGAAGAGGAAACAAAGGCAAGTTATCAGGAAGACCTCGGCTCTCTGGAAAGTGAGTCTGCTAAGACAGCAATTCCCTGCTTATCCATGGTTTTGCTTTTAGCAGTTTCAGTTCCCTGCACTAAACCCACAGTCCGGAAGCAAATGATCTTCCTCCCAATGAATGATCCAAAAGGTCAATGACTATGTCATGCACCTCACTTCATCTCATCACGTAGGCATTTTATATCTCACATCATCACCAAAAGGGTAAGTATAGAAAGATATTTTGAGAGAGAGAGACCACATTCACATAACTGTTATTAATATTATTGTAATTGTTCTGTTTTTTTATTGTTATTACTACAATCATTATTGTTAATCTCTTACTGTGCTTAATTTATAAATTCAACTTTATCACATATGTAGGCTTAAGAGAAAATATAGTACATGTAGAGCTTGGTACAATCTGCAGTTTGAGGCATCCACTGGGGGTCTTAGAACTTATCCCCGGCAAATAAAGACAGGCTGCTATAAGCAACGGGAATGGCCATAGGAGAAGGAACGCAAACGCTGCCAGACTTTCATGGGCAACCACAGAATCATCCACAGGTGAGGAACAAGCAAGGAGGTGCTAAGAAAGAAAGCTACAGGACCACAAAACCAAAATAGGATTTCTGGCAGAGACTGAGTATAAGTAAATGAGCAGGAGAGACAGGGCTGCCCTGCATAGCTCATGTGACGGCCAACTCTGGCAGCTGAAGCAGGTCCCCATTATTGCAAAGGAGTCCAATTACTAGCCACATAGGAAAGACTTTTTAGGTATTGGCTAGGCTTCCAGATCTATGTAAAAGTAGGCCATAGCTACCAAAACAAATTCAAATTCATTCACTCATTCATTCAACATACATGAGCTACAGAGATGATGCTCATCTATGCACTGAAGGATGAATAAATCATTTAAGGTGTGAAATTGAATAAAGGAACCCTCATTTACAATGGACTTGGGATGCCGGAAGGGGAAGGGAGCAGCTCTCACACCCCACCACTCTTTGCAGCCCTTTACAGAAAGAAGCCTATACTTTACCACTCCAGCAAGAGGAATCTTCTCCCCCCAGCAACATCCCAGCCAAGAAGAGACAGTCACAGCTCACTCAATGAGAAGCCACTACACTTCCAATTCCCATTCACTCCAATGGACTTTGTGGTTATAACAGCCCTGCCCAGCATCCCCTTTCCTCTATAAAAGAGCCTTTCTCGGGGCACCTAGGTGGCTCAGTCAGTTAAGCATCTGCCTTCAGCTCAGGTCATAATCCTGGGATGGAGCCCCACGTCAGGCTCTCTGCTCATCGGAGAGTCTGCTTCTCCCTCTCCCTCTGCATGTGCTCGCTCACTCTTTCATACACATGCTCTAATAAATAAAAAATTAACAAAAATAAAAGAGCCTTCCTCTCTTTTGTTCTCTGAACTTGACTATGGCTTTTGCTATAGCTTGCTAGTCCCTAGTTGCAATTCCTCTGCTATCCACAAATAAATCCAATTTACTGGAAAAGTAACTGGCTATTTTACTTTTAAAGTCAAGACCAACAAGAATTTCTTTTGTTAAACCACCCAAGAAATTAGGTGGCACTAAATAAAAATTCAGCACTAGGACATCTGAAAATGATAACTCTGCCTCAGATTCAAGGCAGGTGTTGTGAAAAGATGACCTAGGGCCAGCCACCTGCAGGTCCCGTGTCTGGCTAATTTGATCAAGCTTCCAGTAGAATCTCAACCTTTGCCACCTGCGAAGGGAGTTCTTACGGGTAAGCAAATGCCAGATTTCCCAAAACAGTGAAGGCAGAAAGCTCCCCAAATGGGCATGTTGAGGGCAGGACCTAATAGAACTCCTTTTCAGAGGCTGTTAGTTGATATATTCAACCAACACTTCCCCCTTCTCCCTCCTCTGACTTTATGACTCAGAGGGAAACCCACTCTTCTCCAGCTCAAGAAGTAAATCCTAAGGGTTCCTGGCTGGCTCAGTGCGAGGACCATGAGACTGACTCTTGACCTCAGGGTTGTGAGTTCAAGCCCCATGCTGGCTGTAGAGATTACTAAAAATAAAAATAAAAATAAGTAAACTTTTAAAAAAAAAAGGAAGAAGTAAAACTATTTGGTGGGAGCCAATGAGGTGGCCCCTCCCTCCAGCCAGGGGCTGATTAAGGAGGCATCAGCCTTCGACTCAGATATGATGAATGAAGTATGTCAGGACGTGGCCTGGGGAGGCTTTCTGAGAAAGGTTTCCTGTACCCAACGAACACTCTTCCAGAAAACAGTGGCCCTTTATCTGCCCAAAGGCCAAGCTAAGACCCTGAGGACCGCAATATGAAGAAAAAAAAAAAAAAAAAAAGAATTTGGACACTGGTGACCACGAGCTGGAGCTACCCTTCTTCTGAATTTTTGCTGTTAGGAAACACACACCCCTTCTTGTTTAAACCTCTGAGTTTGTATTTTCTTCAACACTGAAAACATCCTTAGTGGTAATTACCCTCTGTGTGTTGCTCTCTGGTGATGCTCTTTCTCCTCAAGGTGATCCTACAGATTAACGACTTTCACGCGTGACCTCACGTTAGAATCACCTGGGGAACTTCTAAAACTCCCACCAACAAGGCAAGAGTTGAGAACAAAGAAATCAGAATCTGCAGGTGCAGCCAGGCCTCAGGAGTTTTTAAGCTCTCTAGGTGATGCCATCACATCACAGCCCTGCAGGATCACAATCCAGGCAGAGAAAAGGGTGGGTGCCTAACTAGGCAACAGTGAGGACCCCGATCCTCAGGACTGAATGGCTCAGCTCCTGCAAAATGGGCTAAAGTACTGATGAGACACCAGACAGAGGGAATCCAAGGAGGAAAAGGGCAAAGAAGTATTGACAGGACAACAGCCAGGTGCAGGGAAGCTAACAGTGGACAAGGAACCAGCAGCCTGTGGCCCTGAACCCAGCTCAACTGTGATACTGGGAGAAAAGGAAATCACTCAGCTCATCCGTACCTTGGTTTTCTAATCCAGAAAATAAAGAGTGTGCCAGGAGCCTGCAAAATCCCTTCCTGCTCTGATAATCCATGTTTCTAATTTATCTGATTATGCATAAGAATTGCTTATTAGGGGTGCCTCGGTGATGCAGTGGGTTAAGCATCAGACTCTTAACCTCAGTTCAGGTCATGATCTCAGGGTTGTGAGATAGGGCCAGAGTCAGGCTCCACATGGAGTAAGAAGCCTGCCTGGGGTTCTCCACTCTCACCCCCCACCATATGCATGTGCGTTTTCTCTCTCTTTCATTCTCTGAGAAGAGACTTATTAATTGGCAAGCTAAGCCAAATCAGAGACTGAAAGGAATTTATTTGGCAGATGAGGACACTGGTCCAAGTTTAGGTGACTACACCTTGCTGGTTCCGTTCAGGGCAGGACTCCAGATCTCTAGGGCTTGGGGTCAGCAAGGCCAGAAAAGAAGAGAAAGGTGATGGGTAAAGGCATTCTTTTTCTGACTAGGTCCCTTCTCTAGCACCTGCAGGTATTTCCCAATCCCTAAGCCTCCATTCCACACCAAGCTGGAGCCACAGTATCTCACAAACCTACCCTAGCCCAACATGCAGAGGAAGTACCAAAGTGGAATGTAAAACCAACTGATGAAGAATACTTAGTATCACAGTAAATTCAAAAAATATAAAGAACCATGTGGCTCACCAGGGCAGTTCCAAACTACCAAGGATCCATCCTCTCTCTCCTCTTACTGCCACCGAAAATACTCCCAAGTGTGTCTTAGTCCTCAGCAAAGAGAGAAACAACTCCGAGGTGCATACACAGAAACAATGATCACCCAGACCTTCCAGATACCACCTGAACAATTCCAAAAGAGATCACTCCATCAAGGTACTGCCCCCACAAGCCACGCCTCCTTGCCAGTTTCAAATACAGAACTTTGTACAACCTGGAAACATCTTCCCAAATTCAACACACAAGTAGTGCAGTGTTTTCGGTTCAGTTGCCTTGAGCCAGGTTATTCCTCTACACCAGGAGCCCACAGAAGGTTTAGGAGCCACGATGCAGAGTAGCCGCAGAGGTTTGAGTAAATCACTCTGTAATCAATTGAGCAGTTGGCTAAACTTCTCCATCTCGGCACTGTTCCTAAGCCATGGCGAGGATGGACATACTAGGCTGAGAAGGAAGTACTGCTGGGGCCCCTGAGGCAGCCTGCTGTTCCAGGCAAGGTCAGGTTCTATCTTCTCTGTTCCATCAGGGAGCATTATGCAAAACTACAGGCCAAAGTGACAGTGTCTCAGAAGCAGATCCTATGGGTTCTCAGCTCATGATGCCAACCCTCTGGTCTTCTTCGTTACAGCAGCTAGAGAAGATCTTCCTTACTCTGTAAAGCCAATTTTCTTTCTCAGAAGTCAGGAAGAGTACACCTCAGATCTAGTCAACTGCCATCTATTTACACCATGACTGAAAGAGAAAAATCACATAACTGTCTTTAAAACTACGGGGGGGGGGGGGGGGGGGGAGACAAGTGCTCTGGTTTGTTACTTTGTTTTTAAAAAGCCCTCCAATTAGGAATAGAGGTGACTTCCTTATTTAAAAAAGAAAAATCTACACACCAGAACTCTATCAAATACCACACCTATTACAGAAAAATGTAAGCTGTATTTTCTTTAAGCTCCAGAATAAGACAGGTATAACGTTCCTATCACTATGTAATCAACATAGTACTAGAGGTCACGCCAAAACCTAAGATGTAAGATGCTAATGAGGGTGGAAAGGAAGACAGAAGACTATCATTATTTATAGATGTGAGCATATGTGCAGAAAACTAACAAGAATTTGGCAAGATTGCCAAAAACAATGTGAAAAAAATCATCACAATGCCCTTAACTAAGCAATCCAAAAATGTATCAGACAAAATAGCAATAAAAGCAAAAAAATAAAATATATCCACAAGGTCTTTTATGGCAGAAAATTTAACTTTATTAAAGCCCACGTAAGGGATCCCTGGGTGGCGCAGCGGTTTGGCGCCTGCCTTTGGCCCAGGGCGCGATCCTGGAGACCCGGGATCGAATCCCACATCAGGCTCCCAGTGCATGGAGCCTGCTTCTCCCTCTGCCTGTGTCTCTGCCTCTCTCTCTCTCTCTGTGACTATCATAAATAAATAAATAAATAAATAAATAAATAAATAAATAAATAAATAAATAAATAAATAAATAAATAAATAAATAAATAAATAAATTAAAAAAAAAAAGCCCACGTAAGACAACCCAAAAGAAAAGACAAAGCATTTCTGTTTGGCTTGAAATGTTAATTCTCCTCAAAAATAAATTTTTAAATCTCAGTAGGATCTTAAACAGAACATGTACAAATTCATTCTAAACCATGTATTGTAAAGATCTTCAAAGAACCCATGCAACAAAGCTTTTCTTTGTGAGAGAGGTGAAGAGGGTTAACCGTTCCTTACATTAAGATTTAAGCCAAGCTAACAATCAATCACACACATATAACACGAATGATAGAGGCATCACAAAAAAAAAAAAAAAAAAAACAGAAAATCCAGAAACAGGCCTAGCGATACAAAAGACTTTCATGTGCTATAGTATCATACCTGAGTGGGTAAAGAACAGATCACTTATAAACTAGTAATCTATCCCACTACATGGAGAAAAATAAAATCCCTGTTTCCACTATATACCAGACAGATTAAAGATCTAATAAAAAAGCAAATATATAAGGTTAAGAGAAAAAAAAAAATTGTAATAACCTTAGGGAACTAGTGGATTCCTTAAATAGGATCCCAAAAACACAAACCAGAAGATGAAAAACTGACATAGTGAACCACATTAGAATTAAAGATTTCTTTCAACAAAGAATACCTCTCAGTTAAAAATGCAATAGAGAGACACCTGGGTGGCTCAGCAGTTGAGCATCTACCTTCGGCTCAGGAAGTTCTGAGATCAAGTCCCACATTGGGCTCCTGCATGGAGCCTGCTTCTCCTCCCTCTGCCTATGTCTCTGCCTCTGTGTCTCTCATGAATAAATAAATAAAATTTAAAAATTAAAAAAAAATGCAATAGAGTCAGAGAAGATACTTGTGATTTCTAAAATGGACTTTAAAAAGTCAATAACCTAGAGGCACCTGGGTGGCTCAGTTGGTTAAGTGTCTGCCTTTGGCCTAGGTCATGATCCTGGGGTTCTGCATCAGGCTCCCTGCTCAACGGGGAGTCTGCTCTTTCCTCTCCCTTTCCCTCTGCCTGTTGCTCCCCCTGCTTGTGCTATCTCATCCTCTGTCAAATAAATAAATAAAAATATTTTTTAAAAAAAATCAATAACCAAACTATACATATCAAACACTAAAAAACAGAAATCTGTATGTGGCATATACCTACAATGGACTGTCATGAAAAGTATCAACACATGCTACATAATGAACTTTGAAAAAATTATGCTAAATCAAAGAAGCCAGTTATAAAAGGTCATATATCATAGGATTCGGTTTCTATAAAGTTCCCAGAACAGGCAAATCTATAGAGGTAGAAGGTAAATCGGTGGTTGCCTAGGGTTGGGAAAGTTGGGAGGAAATGCAGAATGACCGATCATGGGTATAGGTTTCTTTCTGGAGTAATAACAATGTTCTAAATTTCATGATGGTGATGGCTGCACAATCCTGGGAATACACCAGAATCCACTGGAGAGAGTGCATTCTAAATGGACAAACTGTACAGCATGTAAATTCTATCTCCTTAAAGCTGTTTTTAAAAAGAAAAAAGGGAGAGAAAAATCAAACTCGGATTGTAAGGTGGTAAAGCTATTTGGAATGACATGGTGGTATTAACCTAAAAGTATCCCAGTCCAGAGGGCTGATGAGGATAATAAGCATCATATGAAAAGATACTCAAAATCCTAACTCACTGGAGAAATGCAAATAAAACCACAACGAGATACCATTAAACACCTATAAAAATGGCTGACATAAAAAATGCTGACAATGCCAACGTAAAAAGGCACGGCCACTGTGGAAAATCAAACATACAGTTAACCATATGACTCAGCAATCCTACTTCCAGTATTTATCCTGGAGAAATGAAAGCTCACGTGCATACAAACACTGTACGAGAATGTTTATAGCAACATTACTCATAATGGTCAAAATCTGGAAACTACCCAACTGCCCTTCGATAGGTCAATATGGTACATTATGGCAATGGTAAACCTCTCAACAATAAAAAGGCACAAATAACTGATACACACACAAATGTGAGTGAATCCCAAATACACTATGCTAACTGAAAGAAGTAATAAAGGTGTGTGACTTCATTTAGAGGATACTTTGGGAACATGCAAAACCCCATGAGCAACAAAACAGATGAATGGATGCCAGAGGGGTGAGGTGGGGGATGAACTGGGAATTCTTTGCCATGCTGGGATTGTTCAGTGTCCTCGAGTGCAGTGGTGGTTGTAAGAATCCATACGTGAGGGTGCCTGGGTGGCTCAGTCTGTTAGGCGTCTGCCTTCAGCTCAGGTTATGGTCTTGGGGTCTTGGGACTGAGCCCCATGTTAGGCTCCCTGCTCAGTGGGAAGTCTGCTTCTCCCTCTCCCTCTGCCCTGGCTTGTGCTCTCATATAAATAAAAACCTTGGGATCCCTGGGTGGCGCAGTGGTTTAGCGCCTGCCTTTGGCCCGGGGCGCGATCCTGGAGACCCGGGATCAAATCCCACGTCGGGCTCCCGGTGCATGGAGCCTGCTTCTTCCTCTGCCTGTGTCTCTGCCTCTCTCTCTCTCTCTCTCTCTCTCTGTGTGACTATCATAAATAAATAAATAAATAAAATTTTTAAAATCTTAAAAAAAAATCCATACGTGTGTTAAGATGCACAGAACTATAAGAACTATACATGCAAAAAAGTTAATTTTACTGTGTACAAATTTTGAAAAATAAGTATGTGATAGGGAAAAATAAACTCATGCACAGTACACAAAATATTGTATCTACTGAGGACACACATGTCCGAAGACATATCAAAACCTATGCTACAAAAGAAAAAGGCAGTGGGGATGAAGGAGGAAATATAATAAAGCTGATGAAAACAAACCAGGGTCTTACAAAGATCAATGACGGTGGTGCCACAAACCGAAAAACAGGAGGGAAAAAACCCTCCACTCTCCTCACCTGATGTCCATAAATGGAAAAGGTGGAAATGCAAAAAAAAAAAAAAAAAAAAAAAAAAAAAAGCTTGCTTTAACGTAATGAAATAGGCCATTTTATTGATTAGGCAGTTAGCCCAAAAATCGGAGAGGCTGGAGTGGAAGATCTTTAAGACTAAGAATGATGTACCATGTGTAAAAATGGCAGTGACCAGGGGATCCCTGGGTGGCTCAGCAGTTTAGTGCCTGCCTTCCACCCAGGGCATGCTCCTGGAGCCCCGGGATTGAGTTCCACATCAGACTCCCTGCATGGAGCCTGCTTCTCCCTTTGCCTGTGTGTCTGCCTCTCTCTCTCTCTCTCTCTCTCTCTCTCTTTCTGTGCGTCTCTCATGAATAAATAAAATCTAGGGGGGGGAAAAAAAAGGCAGTGACCAAAGGAATTAAAAAATAAACACCTTACACAAAAAAGGGGGGGGGGGGGCAAGGTATCAGTATTTCACTCGCTTTTTCATTTATTAACATTAATTTTTAAATTTGGTTGTCAAGAAAACATACAAAATATTAAGGGGATGAGGGCCTCCAGTTATACAGCACTCGTCCAGGTATGAAATAATACCTTGGGGTATCTACTTTGTAGTAAGCCCAAAGTGCCCAAAGAAGAATCACGCTTCCCATGAAGACATTCACCCGTGAGGGAATGTTCCCTCTCATTTGGTGAATGGCATCCCCAGGGAAACTAGACCAGCACTGCTCTCCAGAGCTTTGCCTAAAAAAGCAGAGTTTATAATGGACCCAAGACTAGAAAGGGTCATAGACAATATTTAGGTCTATGAACATGCTTATTTGGCATATAATGTTCTGAGAAATCCTATTGCCTTTGTCCTATCTCATATCAGAACAAAAGTCACCCAGAAAAGCATCTTTTGGATACCACTGTCCCCAGAACACCGTGTGGCATTTCTCAGTCTAGCCTAGCATACACAAAGCCAGTGTAAAATCACTGTCCCGAATCTGGACACATCCTGCTCATGATGCTCACAAAAAAAGCTCACATTTGGTCTGGCCACAGAAATCACATGGACATACTCATGGTCTATGAGGATTGTCCAAAATACCCCTAGAGATATTTCCAAGAGTCTCAATTCCAGCCCTAGAAATACCGTTCCTTCTACCTGTATTCTAGGACAAAAAGATCACAGTGTTCGTTCCAGGGCACAGCATGAGGGATGCTCAGGCTGGGTGAGTCTTTGTCGTGGGGGCTGTCCTGTGCTCTGCAGGGCATCCCTGATCTCCACCCACTTCTACATACCAGGAGCACCAACCCCTTTAGTGACAACTAAAAATATCTCCAGACGTGGCCACAGGTAGCTTCAGTGTGGGAGGGTACAATACAGGGCAGCTGGCAGAAGGTACGGAGACACACAATTACCACATGTAGGTGGCTGGGCAGGGCCGCAAGAGCACAGGCTCTTCCCTGTTACAGCCACAGAAAGTCCCATCCTGCATAGGGACTCCTTCCTAAGAAGAGAGTCCTGACTTTCCTCTCTGGCCCTTTAAATCTGCCTTATTGATTCGAATCCAATTAATCTGCAAATCATCATTCAGGTACTCTACCAACAGTACCATATTTTCTCTATTAGTGAGAAAATGCTGGGACTCTCTGCCTTCAGGCCTAAGAAAGACATGAGCGAGAAGGAACCCTTGTGCTTGTGTAAGTATTCCTGAGGCCCAGGAGAGTTTACATACACATACCATGCATGTACATGAACTGAAATGCTTCCCAAAACTAATAAACCACCTAATAGTCCTTACTATGTCTGAAACCAGGTCAATACAAAAGCAGGAGCTACCATGGCACAGGCAGTTGAGGAAGAAGCATGAGTGAAGATAAACTCAGACGTGTCCCAACAGATACGTTTATTATCATGTCACAATACTCACATTTTGTTTCTGAGATAGATCATGAGATGTAATACAATATGGGGAAGCAAGAGACTGTAGTTTTGGTTTGTTTTGGGGTTTTTTTTTTCTGGAGATAAAGCAGAAAACATGCAGATTATATTGTCCAAACTCAGCTTCTTCTGAAAATCAAGGGAAAGGCTATCACTAGTCATAGCGGGACAAGAAGTATAAGCAAAGTGGGTGAAGGGTAACGCACCCAGCAGCCTCATTCACAAAGATGCTAGCCACTTATATGTTTTTCTTTTACTTCTTTTCCTAAGGGCAAAATGGTTTTTCAATTTCATCAGAAACTATCTTCCCTTTGGAGAAAGAAGGAAAAAAGACATCAGAAGTCAAAATAATTTTAAAAACTATTAAAAAGTATACATGTATACAACACAGACAACCCTTTTCCCAGACTAATTTGTATTTAAATAGGGCACTTAATTCTCTGAAACTCATTAGGAGACTTTTCCCTATGAGTTTTCTAGTGAATCTGATGAGTAAAACTACCCTGAAAACTTTTAGGAACTGAAGAAAAACTTAGTCTTAAGTTGGGGATCTGAATCCACTATTCACTCCATGGATATGTTTCCTTAGTATCAGTACTACAACAAAAACAACTAAGATAAACACAGCTTTTCTGCTTCCTGGATTTTTTTGCTTTGCACTTGATTTGCTTTGGTTAAGCTGGCTTGATATTTGAAAGTACTAACTAATTTATTATAAAAGAAAGTGATAAACCTAATTTTTAGTGTGCTAATAATCTGTTTTTAAGACATGAATTTTGTGAGGCACCTGGGTGGCTCAGTTGGTTAAGCACCTGACTCTTGATTTGGCTCAGGTCAAGATCTCAGGATCATGAGATTGAGTACCATCCCCACCCCATCCCTGGAGGGTCCTGTGTTCAGTGGGGGAGTCTGCTTGAGTCTCTCTCCTGCTGCCCCTCCCCCACCGTGTTCTTTCTAAAAAATACATAAATCTTTAAAAAAAAGAAACTAATTGAGTCATTTGGCACAGATATCTTGTATTAAAAAAATAATAATTATCATTTGCTAAAGATCTCCTACATGCCAGGCACTTTACGTTCTCAATTTTGATCAACAATCCTGCAAAGTTAAGTTTATGTTTCTACATTTTTTCCCTGAGGAACTTGGCAGCCTACAGAACGCACAAACGGTTACGTGCCTACACTAAGATCCAAGACCAAAATCCTGGCTTTGACTCTGTGAATCTCAAAGTGAAGATCCTAATAATCCGCCTATCTCCAGGAAAAGGAAAAAAAAAAACAAAAAAAAAAACACATAAGAGATTTGTAGAGCTAAAGAGGATGAGGAGCACTTGTGAATGCTGCACAAAAAGAAAACAGGCTTAGAATGCTACATAACATCATATCTCTGTTATGATCTTACTAGGTCTTTAGTGCCTAACTAAAAAACCAAAAAATTCTCTCTCTCCCCTCCTGCACACCACCCAAACCAGCCCCTGTGCAAGCACGCACATGCAAGCACGCACACACAGAGTTTCATTATGACCTTTTGGATGGTATTTTTGTGACAGGAAATTCCAGCGGTTTATGGTTGGGACTCAGAGGCTTCTGGTTAATTAAACAGTCTCACTGGTTTAATTTCCCAAACATTAAACACCTGAACTACAACAAATGCAGTTCTTTTTCTCGTACATGGTAACCTTTATAACCCATTCAGGCTTCAGATTCATCAACAGAACCATAAGTTCTCACTGCTGAATTATTCCCTCTCCTCCCTTCAAGTGACCTTGTTTTTGTTTTCAATCGCTGAGGGGAAAACTTGCTACACTGCAGTTCTGGGATCTGATCACAGCCACACAGTAAAAAAAACTCCACTCTCCTCATCTTCAGTAACATTCGATATATTCAGACCACTACTTACCTATTGTGCTTAATTCCCTTTTTCTACACCAGCTGTTTGAAACCGACACAAAGGAGACCTTTAAGTGTTAACCTGGTAGGAAGAAACCAGTTTCTGCTTATGTCTTCTTTGCCCAATCTTGGTATGTGAAAGCCCTTAACATCAGGTGAAAATGAAGGCTCCTCTCTCCCATCACCCCTTAAAGAACTAAGAATATTACCTCTGAATGCTATGGGGGGAGTTTTCACAAAGGCAACAAAAACCACACAAAGCACAGTAATTTTCAACTTCGTGTCGAAGACCCATTGACCCATCATGTGTCAATTTATTTTATATCTTACCCAAGAGGATTATATAAACTTAAACTTCATGCCTACCAAGATGATAAAAGAGCCTCTGGCTCATCACTTCATGAAACTGTCATACAAGAACCAGCAGATAGAGTCACAGGTCTGGATTCTTGTCCTGATCAACTTCTAACAGCTAATATCGTTTAAGAAGAGAAGTTCCTGGTTTTTAAGCAAATTAAACAGAATCAACTTTAGCATGGTTTAAGAAGTCAAATTTTCACAACAGTGATCCTATTTTTGGCATTCTTGAGGCGGTTATAGTCTCTAAAAGACAATCTGCCCAGTAAAACATAGAACGTTCTAGACAAACTTATCAAAACTTCTGGAAAGGGACAGCTCACTGAGCACCCAGCCCATTGCCTGTTCCATGAGGCATATGATGGGACGTTTTCTCAGCCTCTCCAGAGTCAAGTGTGGTGATACGACCAAGGACTGGCCAGGGGAATGTGGGCAGAAATATTGTGTTCTGCATCTAGGCCTGGGGGTGTGGACACTTCTCACAGGCTCTCACGGTGACTTACAGGCACACGAATACAGCCATGAATAGAAGGTGGAAGGAAGAACAAGACCGAAGGAACTAGGGTTCCCCAGTCACTCTCTGGAGGAAAATTTCCCAGAAATCAGGACTACCAGCAAGCAAGAAATAAGCTTGTATCATATGTGAGCTATTATAAATTGGGGGTGGGGGGGGGGTATTCTAGCACCTGACATTATGCTAACCAAATAAATTTACTGGACAACTCTAGATCAAGGTTAGGTTGACTTGGAATATATGTTCTAGAATTAGTGACTCAGGCAAGAACATGACATACCAGATGGAAATCTCTAAATATGTATAGTCAAGACCATGTTTGGCCACAAGAAAGCAATCTGTTCCAGCATGCAATAAAAATTTTGCTGGAGAATTGGGTTGAAAAGATACTTCTGAACCATTGATCCTTTATTTCCATAGTTAACTATTAGCTGGTATAAATCACCAGAAATTTGTGAGAATCTTCCACCCTTCTTTGCCAAAGGTACCATAGTTGGTATTAAAATACATCAACATACCATGTGAAAAGCAACTCTGAGTTTACTAGAAAACTACTGTCAAAGTCATTTCACAATGGATGTTAAGTGATATAGCAGACAGAGTTCAAGTCGAGTTTCTTAGGCTGTTTGTTTTCTCCTCAATAGAAATTTAACATCAGGAAGACCTTTGCTTTCCCGTATGGAAGTCACACGTGTTCTCTTGGACCAGAAGAATCAATACATACAGTGCTTCCCTTTCTGCCCTGTCAAAACCCAAAATGGATGCACCCCACCACAACATCCATTGTTATCTCTGGCGCACTTCTTCCTCCTTGCTTTGACCTCAGTGATTACGTCCTTCACTGCAAGGTAATTTCAGAGATGGGGTATGAATACATTCAATTAAGGAAGGAAATTAACACTTATTAAGTACCTACTACATACCAGCTATTTTTACATACTTGATACCATTTAATCTTTGCAACAGTGAGATATACACCATAATTTTCCATTTTACAAATGAGGAAGTGGGGAAATTTCTTAAAAAACAACAAACTTGCTCAAAGCCACATGCCAAGACAAGCAAGAATCAAGTCTAAGACATCATGACTCCAAAATGTATTCTTCCCATTTCAAAATGCTGTGTTGGACCCATGACAGATTGCCATCCTTTGCCATTTGAACCTATGTCCTAGTGCCAAAAAAAGATCGGTTTACCACTCAATTTTTATTTCTTTAAATATTCATTTTAAGTGAATCGATGGCTCTCAAAATGTCCATCCTTCCGCTTACATATTATCATATTTCCACAAAATCAAAGCCTGCACTGTCCCTTCTGATGACAGAAGAGAGTGCAAGCTACAACAGAAGAATTTAGAGGATAAACCCCAGATAGGAGAAGCCACATCGTCTGTTCTCTAGGCTTACTACTGCCTCTCTCAGGAAGCAATACTTTCTACCTATGAAGTTTTCGTTTCCACAAGAGTCATTTTAGAATTTTTGTCCACTGATTTTTAACATTTCCAAAACACCACCTTGGAAGATACTATATTGCTAAGGTCAGTAAAACAGGCATATGTCAAAGGACATGAACACAAGGGACAGACTTCCGCTCTCTTAGTGGTGTGACTAGAGTGCCCTACAGCATCTAAAATGGTCCCATTATGGACTGGAAAACCATTTGCTGTGCTCTTTTATCCTACTCACAGAATCAGATGAAATCCAGGACAATTTGTGGTGTTGAGTCACTGTTTACTTACCTAGAATTCTTCAAAGTCAAATGTAGATAAACTAGTTCACTAAGCACCATTATCAGTTCCAGCAGGGTTTTTTTTAACATTAAATTAAACTACATTTGATAACTGAAAATATCAAAAGGCTAAGATTCTCAGGTCGGCACAAGGTTTTACAAAAAACCATGCTAAGGTTAGGTAAGTCCACAGTTGTTGTTGTAATACCTTCATAAGAAATGTGTCTCTGATGACCAAGTTCCAATCAGACGTGCTTTTTTCTTGGAAAGGAACTTCAACAAACATTTTAACCAAAAGATATTTCTATAGGTGACATTGAAGATAAGACTATCAGAGCCAGGTGCCTTTGGAATCAAAGGAACATTTCTCCCTCCTCCGACAGCCTGCTGTGCTACTGACATCCTCTCCACGCCCTGCTCTGACTCGGTCAAGTACTACACCATGGAAAACCACATTCTTACTATCAAGCCTTACCTTCAGATAGGAGCCATAATATTTGGTTACGTAGGGACTGTCACACTGACTCAGCACTGTGATTTCTTGCTGAATGTCCTCTATCTCATCTTCAGCTTCTTCCAGGTCAATGATTTTTATGGCAACCACTTTCTGAGTCCGAAGGTCAATGCCCTTGAACACTTCACCAAATGAGCCCTTTCCAATTTTCTCCAGTTTTGTAAAAAGCTCTTCTGGATCTGCTTTCAGGTTCTGTAGGAGAAAAGGAAAAGAAGAGACCTCAGTAACTCACAAGACAGGGACAGATTTTCCCGCATACTTAAAAATACACAGAACACAGTCTTCCAAGAACCGATCCATTTTCTTCATCTGAGGGTCAGGCTGGTTGTGACCACAGCTCCTCACACTTAGGACACAGGGATTTCTAAGCCTCACCTCTATGAAACACAGCAAGTATGCAAGCAAGGACAATAACCCTGATTATAAAAACTGGGAAAGGCTCCAGTATTTGCATAATTAAGTAAAAACCAAGACAAAGTGTTAGGATATATGAATTTATTGAAAAACACTCTTGTTACGCAAATATTCCACTCTCTCCCTTTGTTCCCCCTCCCCGACAAATTTTCTAAGTTTAGGTAGGCATATACTGTAACTAGTTAACTAGTACTCAATCATTTCGTAACAGGCCATGTTTAAAGTCCAGCAAATGCAGTCCTATGCATCTTCACCTTTGGCTACTACCTTGCCCTCAACATTTTAACCCAATCCTGGGAAACAATAAGAACCCGTTTTCTTTTGTCTTGTAAACATCATGCCCTTGGAAAAGCTTCTGAAAGCTCTCAATCACTAGCTAATTAGGTGAACCACATACACACAGTGTACATCTCCAAGGGGTCCAGACATAGGGACTCCAACACCCATCCTCACAGCTCCCAGACCAGAAAGGTGTGTGAGCAGCTGAGTTCTCTCAACAGGCAGCAGCCTGTCATCCCCGGGGGGTGTCAGTCACAAACTGAGGGGCGAAACTGACATTCGGCAAGAAGACTTGGGGACACTGCCTAGCTCGGCACAAATACTGCTGGCACCACTTGAAACCTCACAGAGTAAGACAGGACCCTGGGAGCCACCACCTCACACACCTCCCCTCAAAAATGCTGCTCATGAACAAGAGGATGCCAGGCCCACCCTCCATGTCTACCAGTCCTTCTAAGAAACTGAAACATGGAGAAGGAAGGAAGATGGGGAAGGAGGAGGGCTGAAAAGGGAGAGAGTATAACAGGCATGGTGGGGGGAGGGGGTCTCTGGGAGGGGGAGTGATGAGGGGATCGAGAGAGAATTACAGCAAGGTCAGCAGCACCATTAGCTAGGTGAGCCCTAGGGGCTAACCAGGCACGAGCCATTAACTTGCTTTCAAGGTGAAACACATGGAGTTCCAAGCAGTGCCTCCAGAGAAGTGCTGAAACCCAGCCCGCCCACTGCCAACGCGGAGGTGCTGCTGTGCTGCAGCGTGAACCCCACGGAAGTAGCACACCCCAGCAACACACGCACACACTAAGTCATGGGTGGTCTCACAGACCCCAGAGGCCCTGTTTTTGAGACTACACTAACCCCATCATTTAAAATGAACAAAGTAAGCAAGGAGTGCATCCCGGGGTTGCCAGGAAAAAGGGACACGAGAGAGACGTCCACATTCAGCAGCTAGAAACTCCCATCTCCAAACCCCTTCCCTCACCTCCATCCCTCCAGGATGAGGGGGGGTGGCCCTCCTCTTCTTCAAGGCCAGTCCTGAGCGCTGAGCTTTTGAATCCATCCTTCTGTCCCCTGGATACAGCTTCAGCAGCATCAGCCCCCTACACCAGAGGCCTCTTCCATTCAGCCCTCTCTACAGACCCACCACTCCTGGCAGCCTGCTCAGTTTTCTCCCATTGAGAAAAACAGAAACACTGGGCTTCCCTGGTCACCTCTCTCCTTCACGCTCTCCTTCCTTCCTTGAGAGTTCCCTGCAAGTCACCGAGACCAGCCAGGCGCCCCGCCCCTCGCTGGTCACCGCCACAGTCTGGCTCCAGCTGAGGCCACCACTGCAGTGCCTAATCTGATCCTCCTCCAAGAAGCCCTCCCTCTGGTAACTTTCCAGTCCTGGCATCTAAACCCTGCTCTCCCACTTGTCTACTCCCCATCCCCCCAGTCCCAGAGGATCTTCCTGCACAGACTCCACCCTGGCGGCTGCATCACAGGCATGCCCCTGGGGGCTCCATGCTGGCTGCCCACCCATTCTCTACTTATTCTCCTCAAACAGTTTTCATTGTTTGGGATTGTGTTCCCCAAACCTAGCTGCTCAGAATCACCTGGAACATGTGGGAGATCCCAAATCACTCTCTGTCATACATGGGGCAGGGGTGCATAATCCATATTGTTAGACACCCCAAATAGGGACACTTGGGTGGCTCAGGTCATGATCTCAGGGTCCTGGGACAGAGCCCCACATTGGGCTCCTTGCTCAGTGGGGAGTCTGCTTCTCCCTCCCCCTGCTCGTGTTCTCTCACTCTAACTAAATAAATAAAATCTTTAAAAATAAAGACTCCAATTGATTCTGATGAATAGCCACCTTTGAGGAAAAACGGTTTTAAATCATCATGTACATGGTAACTTTCAAATTGCTAACTCCAGCCCTGCTTTTTGAATTCTATTTTTTTTTTTTTTGAATTTTAACTCCTAAGATCAATTACTTGCTAAATATATATTTCTATGTGGACATCTCAAGCTCAACCTACATGAACTGCATCTGTCATTTCCCTGAACTGGCCATTCTCCTAGAGCACACAATCTCACTCACTAAAAGCTGAGGGAACTCGGGGACTGTGTCTTACTCACTTCGATACCCATGTCCCTGAGCACAATGACCGATGGCCAATAAGTGTCCCTGAGCAGTAAGAAAGCCCCAACCTTACACTGACACAAACACCATCCAGACTACATATTACGAAGAATATCAGAGGGACAGAGAGCCCGGGAAAGGGGGAGTGAGGATGGTACCATCTCCAGCTTGCAAGTGTAAGGAAGCAGTAGGAAGGGCCGTTTGGAATATGCAGGAACAGTAACTCTCAAGTCTTAGGGGCATCAGAACCACCTGGCAGGCTTGTTAGAGCACAGACTGCCTGACCCCACCCTCAGAATTTCTGGTTCAGTAAAGGTGGGGTGCGGCCCAAGAATCAGAGAGCACCCTAGTAATGCAGACGCCACTGGTCCAGAGACCACACTTTGAGAACCACAGCTCAGGAGAGCTGGGGAGAGAAGCAAAGCAGCCTTGACAAGCTGACATGCCACCAAGGCATAGCTTGTTTTAGGTTATCTAACCTGACACCTCTCTGTTAACTGTCCCACCCCCCATACTAAGAAAAACTATGGCATTTCCTTTTTAAGAATAGAAAACGAAGCCAACAAAAATGTATCCTAACTCCTACAATATTGGAGAGAATAGCGTGGGAGCTTGCTACCAAGAGACCTGTCAATTAATCACATCTCTCTATGACCATACCGCTTTGCAAGGTGACTGGCCCTCCTTCCAAGAGTCTATGTCCCCATCCCCTGAATCTGCGCAGGTCTTGACAATGGTCTGGCCAACAGAAATGTGGGGACTTCTAAACTCAGACCCCAAAGGGCTGGTTGGTGAGGCTGGGAATAAATGTGTGTGGGAGGGACCCACTCGGGGTCTGCAAGCACCCCAGCTCATCCAGCCTCAGTACTACCAATAGCTCACTGCAACCACTTGACAGCACCCAGCAAAGGCCAAACTGCCTGGTCATCCACAGAATCATGAGATTTAATAAATCTGTTGTCTTAAACCACCAGGTTTGGGTGGGTTGGTTATTCACCACCACCAACTGACACCACAATTGTGCCTAGAACGAGCATGGTGTCGGGACACTGTCTTTTCAATTCACAGCCCTCTGAATCAAGAGAAGCCAGACTTAAGGAGCTGCAACCTGGTAGCCCCACCTTGGCCATCCTTGCCTGAGGCAGGCAGAGCACAGATTTCAAGGCTGATGCTGTGCCAGGGGAGCAGGGCAAAAACAGAAGAGGAGTATATCCTGCAGGTGTAAGGGACACAGATTCTCTAGGACAGAGGCAAGCTGGCAGATTATTATAGTAACAACTCCATCCCCCTATGTCCACACCCCAAAGCCACTATGCCCTTTGCTCCCACCAAGAGGTGGCCTGAATCAGGGCTTGCCTTGGGATTTCCTGTGATGTTGTGCTATTTCCAAGGTTACACCTTAAGACTCCCAGCAGCATCTGCCTCTGACCTCTTGGAATGTGTCCATCAGCACAAAACTAGGCCTGGGCTAGCCTACTGGAGAGGTCACATGGAGAGGAGCCAGACACGAGCCACATCTCTGAGGTCAACTGCAGACAGCCAACAATTCTCCAACTGACCACAGGTGCATAAAGAAGCCCAGGCAAGGCCTGCGGGAAAAGCTCCCAGGCAACCCCCAGAAATCCTGAGAAATATTCAATCATCACTCTTTCAGGCCACAAAGTTCTGGGGACATGTTATGCAAGAATAGGAGACAAATTCAACACACACATCACTGCAGGAGAAACGTGTCCAACTTGTGGGAGAGGGGACAGGTGCAGATGGACGTTCTACACTCTGGAGGAGCATTTCATTTTACTAAACTGCCCTGATTTTCCTTTGGCCTGACCAAAGACACAGCTGTTCACACTACTGCTTTGCCCATCTTCCCCAAAGCTCCTTCCTGAAGTCTGTACCCATCAGGTTGGCGGCAGCTGCTCTGTATGCTTGAGTGTGGTACGTCACTATTTGCCACTATGTTAGCAGCTGCAAACCCGGCTACACATGGTCCCTGGTGCCAAGGGAGACATCTGCTGATGCGCTGACAGTGGGGGACTAAACAAGCAGAGTCCCTGGCCCTTTGGCAATTCATTGTCACACCGTATAGCCCCACAGCCATACGAAAATCAGTGCCAATCATGACCTGAAGTTCAGAAAGGAACTTCAGCATTCTGCTGCCAGAATCTATTCCATGAGCAGAGTAGATCTCCTGGTACAACAGGTGCCATTCTGCAACCATCCTGAGGAATTTCAGTTTATGCTGGGGCGCCTGGGTGGCACAGTTGGTAAAGTGTCTGATCTTGATTTCAGCTCAGGTCTCAATCTCAGGGTTGTGGGATCAAGCCCCATGTTGGGCTCTGCGCTGGGTGTGGAACCTGCTTAAAAAGTCTCTCTCCCTCTCCCCTCCCCCACCTCAAAAAACAAAGAAAAAAGAAAAGGAAAGGTTTATGTTGAACTAAAGCACTGGTCATCATCCCGGATGAGAAGGGCCTGCGGCGTCTCACTCCACCTATCCCTCCTGCCTCATGGGCAGCAGGGCCCCACTGCTGGAGCCCCGGCCAGATCCCAGGCAGGAGTCAGGACACACAGTGGCTCAGCCTCCTCTGAGGCAGGGGAAGTTCAGCACCCTCCCACCATCATCTGCCTTCCCTGGATCAACAAGGCTGAGGGGGCCGGTAGCCCAGGATGGGGTGCTGCCTACACATAAACATCCAGCCCTTCGGGTGCTAGACTCCTCACTTGGAAATGCTGATCCAGTGCACCCAGTGCAAATGTCCATCCACACAGCTGACCCAGAGAGATCCTCGTTCTGAGGCAAAGGAGGAAGAGGTGGCTTCTCATGATGGAAGAGCCAGGAATTTCACTTATGTGTTTACTAAACGATATGACCCCATAAGCTACTTGACATCTAGAAATCTCTCCTCCGACAGAAGGGTCAAGGGGATAGAGAACAACAGAAATAATGGTGTCTCCAGAGAAAAGCACTAAGGAGCAGGCCCGAATGCCTGTGTATGGTGCCATGTAACACCTGCATAGCCCACTGTCCGCCCCGAAGGCCCTCCAACGCTGCGGTGCTTCTCTGGTCACATCGCCACTGTTCTATGTCCAGAAACAGTCCAGGAAATGACACCTGGATCCATTTCTGGTTGCTTTATTCTCATGTTCATCACCCTTTCCTCCTACCACCACCAGGCTGTCTGGCTCATTAAACCTTGGCTACATTCTGGACCTTCCTATGCACTCACACCTTGTCTTCTTTATTTTTAATTACAAGATCCAGGGAAACCAGCGCATCTGTTATACTTAATCATATTAAGGCAGGGATCCCTAAGAACTGACCAATCTAAGTGGAAGATGCATTCCCTCAGATGCAAGGGTGGGGCACACGTCTGGACTCTGAAAAAGCTCCCAAACTCCGACCCCACAAGCCTGGAAAACCTTCGGGGCTCAAGGACTGTACGAAGAGCTTAAAGCCAAGTAAAGCCAAGAAAAGTTGCCCAGGTGAATCCAGAACTAACAGCTGCAAAGAAGTTTCTCACTGATTAAGATATGGTCCTAGAAGCCCCGGCCACAGGAAATGAACAGACATGCACACAGCAGGAGTAGTGTCACGATGCAACATGGCAAAGCAAGGGCAGGCTGGCCTGCACCTTCAGGATCCCTTTGGAAGGAAAATCCAGGTGTGCAGCATTCTGCTCCCTACTCCAATACTCAGCCATGTCCTTCTGGAGCTCCAGCTTCTGCAACAATTCATCGTATTTCATAATCCCTTGAGAGAATTCATTAAAATAGTTCTATGATGACAAGTATTTTATATTTTTAAACCTGAATAGCTATTACTGTTTTCTTTGGATCGTTTCTGGCAATGAAAAATGCACTTGGCATTACTAATCAACTTTCAAAGCTCCTTGGCTTCAGATGTACCACTTGCATAGCCACGCCGTACTACACCGCTCTGGGTTAAAGCCAAGCTTTGCGCTTTGTTTCTCTCTGAGAAGAAGAAGGAGCCAAGTTTGATATGTTCTAACACTTGCTACTGATCACATGACTGTCCCTGCAGCAACGGAGAAAATGATGGATGAGGAGGAGTCAGTGGCAAGTGTGCCCCATCCCCACCTCTGAATCAGGCTAGCATCTACCAATGCATCACAGATCTGTCCTCCTGGAGCTGAGCTTGGCCTCAGAATCCCTCCCTACCATCACCCCCCTCCCCGCAGCCACCACCAATACAGTGGACAGGTACACAGCTGGAACCTATGTGCCAGCTAGGCACAGTCCCACCACCAACACACCTCTGCCCCAGATGCTCACCATTCCTTATCCTTCCACATCTGCCTGACTCTCCCACCCTATGCTCCGATGCTACTAAGGTTACTGTCTCCCGTTTCCAAAGCTGCAAATTCCAGCACCCTAATTCCTCTCCTATCCCAACCTGCAAACTGTGCCCATCATTCTTCTGAAATGTCTGTTTGGTCCCCCGCCTGACTCCACAGCAGCTGCGCCTCCAACTGACCCACTGCCGACCTACCTAAACCCTGGGGGCAGATGGCAGCTTCCTCAAAGCTCGTGGTTTTCCTTCATTGCTCAGAACAGCTGGCAACAATGCATCAACTGGAGACTGAAGTCCCACTCACTGTGAATCTAAACCCCAGGGCTCCTTCCTAATCCCACTTCTGACACCTCTGCCACTGACCCTCCCATCACCCACCTTTCTCAACACTGTCTACACCAAGGGTTGCACAGAGTATGATTCCATTTATAGAACATTCTTAAAGTGACAGAATTAAGAGTGATGGAGAACAGCTGTGGGGTTGCTGGGGGAAGGGATGCCAGGTAAGAGGTGACAGGCAGATTCTCTGTGGCGATGGGACAGTCCTGCATCCCGACTATGATAAAATTTCACAGAACTCCCCACCAAATAAAAGTACATGCAAAAACTGATGAATTAGGCCTGCATGTGAGTTAACAGCATTGTGCCAACATCCATTTCCTGGCTTATACAGTGTGAGATACTGTCACTGGGAAGAGCTAGGGGAAGGGTACATGGGAGCGACACAGTGTTGTTTGTTGCAAGTTCTGGCAAGTCTTAAACTATTTAAGAATAAACTTAGTAAAAATTCCTACAATTGGGACTCCTGGGTGGCTCAGTGGTTGAGCATCTGCCTTTGGTTCAGGTCGTGATCCTGGGTTGCTGGGATCAAGTCCTGCATTGGGCTCCCTGCATGGAGCCTGCTTCTCCCTCTGCCTGGGTCTCTGCCCCTCTGTGTGTGTCTCATGAATAAATAAATAAAATATTTTTTTAAAAAAATTCTTAAAATATTGAGGGGGGAAAAAAGGTGCCCAACCTCAACTTTGTGTCCTTCTAGACACCTTCTTTCTTCTGGAACCTGAAGAGGCCACCATTATTCCAAGGCTCTAGGTGGGAAATCCCCATTTACTGCTTCATGCTACACAAACCTGACCACTCCCTTGAGCAAAGGCAGCGGCTCCAGTCTCCTAGTTCCCAGAGCACATTTTTTTTACGCAGTGGGTGGAAAAGTATATTAACATTTT
The DNA here is from genome assembly GCF_011100685.1 of Canis lupus familiaris. Taxonomy (NCBI): domain Eukaryota; kingdom Metazoa; phylum Chordata; class Mammalia; order Carnivora; family Canidae; genus Canis; species Canis lupus. The sequence goes on from NC_049243.1 coordinate 48,820,558, forward strand.
ACAGGTTGTTTCCTTCCCCCCCCTCAAGATTCTGATCAACCACTAAAGAATGTATCTTATCATCTCACCAACCTAACCCAGCAAAGGAGTAAGCAGCAAGACAAGATCCAAACTTCCTTAGAAAGCAGTCACAGACATATTCAAACAATCGAGAACAAAAACCCATCCCAAATCCAGAGCATGACAGAGAGGAGGCCAGGAAAATGTAGGCATGGCCTAAAAAGAGACCCAGGGTGCACCCAGCTGCTGCTCTGCTCTCATTTTGCACAGTCTCTCATTTGGGGCAGTGGCTATGTAAGATCTGGAGAGAGAAGACCCAAAATAAACTACTGAGCAGTTATTCAATATTGTCCTTCTCATTGCTTAGGTTACCTGCCAAACTATGGTTTCTAGGGGACCCTGAGCACTTGGGTCCAAACACATGTGTTCAGCTCTCTGCTCTACCAAATCACCAAGAAGTTACTGAACCACTCAAGTCTGTTTCCACATCTGTAAAATGGGCTAATAGTACACTTTCTAGGATGCTGAAAAGATAAAAGAGCATAAGGAAAACTGCTTTTGTTGTAGTTATTTTTGGTGTTAATACTTAGCTGCCCTTTCTGACAATGCTTGGTCATGATTGCGCAGTTTCTTAAAAGCCTTTTTCACTTGAACTGGAGACAGAAATAAAGCCCAAAATCACCTAATGCAAAAACCAGTGCACAGTCCACTGCACTCTCCTAAAATTAACTAAAATAAGGAGGCCTTTCTTCCTTTAGGAAAGGGATAAGGGAAATTCTAGGAGGCCTAAGAGAGCATCGTCAGAAAGAGAGAAGGAAACATCTGCTAAGGGCTGTGGACGCCAGCCCTCTGGAGGCCACGTGTGGTAGAGGCCACGAGTGGTGGAGGTCAATGAACCACCAATGAGGGAGCCAGAGGGCCAGGCCACCTGAGTGGTGTTCCAGCATGAAGCTTCCAGAGAGAGCACTGAGCCACAGACAGAACATCCCCACCTCAAATTAAAAGGCTCTGAGGAGCCCCAGTGGCTCAGCAGTTTAGCACCGCCTTTGGCCCAGAGACGGATCCCAGAGATGGGAGGATCAAGTCCCACGTTGGCTCCCTGTATGGAGCCTGCTTCTCCCTCTGCCTGCGTCTCTGCCTCTCTCTCACACTCTCTCTCTCTCTGTGTCTCTCATAAATAAATAAATAAAATCTTAAAAAAAAAAAAAACTGGAGAGAACATCAGATATGCTCTTTTGGGGATCCCTGGGTGGCTCAGCAGTTTGGCGCCTGCCTTTGGCTCAGGGCGTGATCCTGGAGTCCCAGGATCGAGTCCCACGTCGGGCTCCTTGCATGGAGCCTGCTTCTCCCTCTGCCTGTGTCTCTGCCTCTCTCTCTCTGTGTCTCTCATGAATAAATAAAATCCTTAATAAAAAAATAAATAAATGAATGAATGAATGAATGAATGAATGGCTCTGAGGCCTAAGAAACAATGCTAGGAACTATCAACAATGAAAACTTTCTGAAGACCTTCAGTTTCCTGTAACAGTGGCTATTCTACTCCATAAACCAGACATGGAAAGCAGGCTTGGCTCCACAGGCAGTCTCAGAAGAGATTCAAAGTTAGAGGAGCACAAGCAACTTTAAATGGAAGAGGAGGAGAGGCCTGGGTGGCTCAGGCTGAGAATCTACCTTCAACTCAGGGCATGATTCTGTGGTCCCAGGATCGCGTCCCACATTGGGCTCCCCTGGGAGAGCCTGCTTCTCCCTCTACCTGTGTCTCTGCCTCTCTCTCTCTCTCTCTCTCTCATGAATAAATAAAATCTTAAAATAAATAAATAAATAAATGGAAAAGAAGAATGAGATAGCAAAGAAGGAAAGATGCAAAGGTATTGTGGGAAGGGGGGGCACATGACACAACACGCCCAAGCAACTTGCCAAGGGGCTCATGTGGTTCCCACATTTAGGTGTCCCTAAAACACCTAGGTGGCTCAGTCAGTTGAGCATCCAACTCAGTTTCAGCTCAGGTCATGGTCTTAGGGTTGTGGGATCAAGACCCATGTCGGGCTCTGAGCTCAGGAGGAGTCCACTTGGGATTCTCTCCTCACCCCCCAACTCCCCCCATCCCCGCTCGCATGCTTTCTTTCTCTAAAATAAATAAATAAATCTTAACACCCATAGTTTTAGACAGTTTGTGAAAGACACATCCCACTAAAAATTCCTAAGCAGAAAACTTGAACTGATGATTTCATCTTTTGCAAAACAAGCTGAAGGTTGGAACAGAGGAGAAAGCTACATTCTGACACCCGTAGAGGAGCCAGAGTCCCAGAACTCGTGGCCTTCCTCATTTCACAAGTTAGTGGAAAGCTGCAGTTGGAGGCTGTGAAACTCTCTGGTCTTGGATGTGTCTTGGGCAGAATGAAGCCCTAAGAAAAATGACAGAGTGCCCACTCTGAAGGAGGGATCCCTTCCCATTTGCAGCAGTTGTGTGATCAGTCCAATGACACAGGTATGCGACACGCCCTAAACTGGAACACATGCCCACTTGCTTCCAAAGTTCAAGCAGGTCACAGCTAGTTAAGCTTCCGACTCTTGATCTCCGCTCAGGTGCTGATCTCATCAGGGTCATGCTGTTCAAGCCCCATGTTGGGCTCCACACTGGGCATGGAGCCTACTTAAAAAAAAAATTTTTTTTTTGAGCAGGTCCATCCTCGCCTCCCAAGCTCCAACAGCAAAATACGAAAACAAAAAATGAAGAATCAAAAAACCCGAATTGTCCTCCTGCAGCAACACTACTGCATGACTTTGAGCAAGTCCTTAACTTCTCAGTAAGACAGAACAATGATGCTTTAAGTATTTATTTACCTCACAGGGGTGTCAGAGGATCAAATTAGCCTAAGTGAGAGGGAAAAAGTAAGGCGCACCAGTGGTTGACTTGCTACCTTTGCTAGAGCTGGCATGGACTTCAGCAAGCACATCTAAGCACAAGTGAGGTCATCTTCAAAATAGCACTCAGTTTGGGAGACATTTTTAGAAATCACTGAAACACTGGCCAAAACACTTACTGAAAACATACCATTTATAACACGATGCAACATGGTCCCAAAGAGAGATTTAAAGACTACTGTCATTCTCAAGTATGGCTTAACTTTATGCTCCTATTTTTTTAAGACGTATTTATTTATTTTAAAGAGATGGGGAGCAGCAGAGAGAGGGGGAGAGAAAGAATCTTACAGACTCTGCACTGAATGTGGAGCTCCATCCCAGGCCCCTGAGATCATGACCTGAGCTGAAATCAAGTCAGCTGCTTAGCCCTCTGAGCCACCGAGGTGCCTCATATTCTTATTTCTTAGTACAAATTATTATTCTCATAAATAAAACATCTTATAGGTAATTACCAGCAAATAAAATGGCCTGAACACCTGTCTCATCAAATTAATCTGTTACATTTCAAGAGGCATTCTACAAAGTAAGATGGGGGAATTTGTCTAATCAAGACTATTACCCTATAAGGTTTTCTCCCATTCTAACAAGTTTAAAGCTCACTCTTTATTGGGATCACTCCCATGTCTCCCCATGCGGGGGAAAAAAAAAAAAAAAAAAAAAAAAAAGCTGCCCCTTAAATGGAATATATACATACAAAGCCACAATAATGTCTATAAACTGCATTAGGGACAGGCAAGGCTAGGCAGGGAGAGACAGGTAGGGGGCCATGGAATCAGGCTCACAAAACAAAATCCCAAAAATGCTGAGATGTAAGGAAATCAGAGATAAGGAAACAAACAAGACCACCCTGCCCTGGGTATGGGTGGAAAAGATTTTTTTTTTTTTTTTATGACAGCCATCTGTGACCAACAAAAAATAACCAGACCCCAAAGAAGTAAGCCATTAAAGATGTTATCACTAGTCCTTACTCAAACCAAGTAATGCCACAAGACTGATAAGGCCACAAGCTCCCTGGTCAGTTCTAAATAAAAGACTGTCCATGGAGGAGGCCCACGTTGGCGACTCTGTCAGGATCCGTCTCACTCCTGAGAGCTTTCTCTGTATCCTTGCTTAATAAACTTCTATCGCTTTACTCACTCTCCTCTGTCTGTGAGATTCATTCTTCAGCTTCAAGAGATAAGAACCTAGCTCTCCCACTTCAAAACCATCCCCTCAGAACACTCCAGAAAAGCCGAACATTTTTTCTTGAGTATTTTCCCAGGAATCCTACAACCAGAAACCTTTGCCATGTTGAAACCCCCTCAATTCTGGGAGTGGACGCAGCAAAGAAAGCTTGCGGTGCACCCCGGCCTCCTCCCTTGCCTGGAAAGCCCCTCTCATACTTCTGGGAAGGATGTCCTGCTTTCAGGGAACTGAATCATCACAATTTAGCACATCTCCCCCAATCAGATCGCTGGGGCTTCCCCTGTAGCCAACCCTAGACACATTATGACCCAAACAGAACAGGGGAACCCTGAGCTCCTCGTTTTGACTCAGCAACAAAGTCCAAGGTCAGGACTTTGGTTTCACACCAAACGCCGATTCAGGACACCAGGGCTCCTCTTGGGGAGGGACAAATTTGCAGAACGGTTTCCTACTTGGCCAGCCTGCACCCCTCAAAGCGCAAACAGAGTGATGAGTTGTGGCCGGAAGGAGCAGACACACAGTGAAGTGTGCCATCTCCAAGACGGCCTCAGCCTCCTTCAGAAGTGAGCAAAAGCCACACACCAACCAGCACACGGGTCCGGGAGAAGCTATGGGGAAGGGTGCGATGATGACCAGCAGCTCCACCTGCTGTGCCACCCCCGGGAGTCACAGGCAGCGGCCTACAGGGCAGCCTTCCCTGCTGTATGTGGGGAGTGACTCCTCACAGGGGCTGCCCACCAGAATCATTTTGGACCATGAAATCCCAATTATTATTTCAAGCTCCCCAGGAGGATCCACCGTGCAGCTGAGGTTGAGAACCAGTGGTCTGGTCCATGAGATGGCTCCAAGCACAGCAGGACGTTACAGATTCAGCAGGAACACCTGGAGGACCTTTTCTCCTGCTCACCTGCTTTTCTCCACCTGGTAAGGAATCCCATCAGTGACAAGGGATGTCCTCAGGGCTGTGGCATCTTCCCAAGGCTCAGCTTTTCAGTCTTCACCCCATTCCCTCCCAGCCTCCACTGACTTTGGCCTCCTAGTAACTAGCTCATCTCAGCCTCTAGCCCCAAAGGGTGTTTTGTGTATGGACTGGCTAATTTAAGGTCTCCAAAATAAAAACCTTTCTTTACCACACAAAGACTTTTAAATAGCAAATGGTTTCAATCAGCTCAAAGAATGGACAGATTTTTCCAGTCCTTAAAAGAAAGTCTCATTCCTAGCTAACTGATAGACCATTTTGTAACTGGAGGCCTAGGTTGTGGGTTTTGCAGAAACCTACTCCTTCCACATTACAATAAATCCACTCACCACCAGCCCAGGAGAAGACACTCAGAGCCCAGGTCCAGGAACAGAGCACTTCCTCCTCCCAGTGGTAGCCCTGGCTTTCCCCACCTGAGCCCTCCGAAGCCATTCCAAAGCCACTACCTCACAATCTGGCATGGTAAACGCATTTCCCCCATACTGCACGCTTCACTTCAACCCTGCAACAGCCCAGCCCTACAACCGAGAAGAAACAGAGTAAACATTCTACGGCATTTGGCACAAAGAAAATTGAGAAAAAGAGATGTTAAACCCCATGAATATTGACGTGTAGATCTACATACCATCAGGAGATTTCAGGAATCCTCGTACTAGTGTCTACTCATCTTTAACTAAATGTTTATTTAAGGTAGACACCGCCTGAGTACATTTTAAAAACACAAATACAAGTTGAAAAAAAAAAAACCATAAGAAAAAATGACCGCTCCACCTGGTTGAATCTACTGTTTTGGCCTCAGTATCTGATAAATCCCCAGACACACACACGTGTCCACTACCTTAGGAACCATGGTCTGAAGCTCTGTGAGCTCAGAGCTCAAGAGAAGCCACTCCAGAGAGGGAGGGAGAGCAGGTTCAGACCCCTGTGCCAGGGAGGCAGAGGGTCCAGGCTGGAAGAACCCTCACTGGTTTTAAGCTCTTTCTCAGTGCAGACTGAGCAAAATGTTTGAAGGCTCTGACTGCTTGCCTAGTGTCCAAGGCTCACCCACAAGCCCCATGGAGCACAGGGGAATGACAGCAGCAGGAGGCGAGGACACCGGGGCCTGCGGCTCCAGCTTACCCACAGTCACAAATCTTAGTGCGGGTCCCCCAGCCAACTGAGCTTCTGGTCCCCCAGCCAACTGAGCTTCTGTGCCCCACAGAGCAAACCTCTGACCGCCCCCTCCCCTAGGGGTTGCTGGGTCCACTTTTCTTCCATGAAAGGCTCCCTGCTGACAGATGAAGGCCTGGGGTTTCTCTGGGATGATGAGCAGGCCCAGACACCGAGGCAGACTGAAATCCGGCCAGTGCTATTGGGCAAGCACTTGATGAAAAACACACAAAGCATTCCAAATAAATTGTACAGCTCATTGAGAAATGAATGTGGGCACCTCCTTCATTAAAACCAACACAAACAGGCCGTGGCAAAGATTCTGACTGTACCCTACTATAATAAGCACTGACAAATACCAGCCACTCCCACTTCCAAACCTCCTCCACACGAAGGCTCTGTGCTAAGCGGTCTTCCTAACCAGGCCTTTCCAGACCTCACCACCACCCCAGGAGAGAGAGAATACGATCCTCACGACACAGCTGAGGGCACTTGGGCGCTAAAGGTGAGTCACATGCACGCGGTCCCCCGCAGCTAGTCAGGGGTTTAAACCCCACTATGTGTGCATCCAGGGTCATCCTCCGTGTGAGAAAGTGCTTGCAAGCTGCAAGCTTGGCAGGATGCCTGGCTGAGAGGAACCTGGCAAGGTGTGCCCTTGGGTTATCACAGTGGAATGCTACAATCAGCAGAAGGAGTGCAATCTGATGCCACCCCCAATTCCCCACAGGTGAACTCACCTTGCCTGTATTTTGTATAAGCTTGCAGTCACGAGCATCAGGGAACTCAGACTAGTCTAAAAATTAGACCCAATAGTTTCGGTATAATTATAATTCAATCAATAATCACATTTCCTTTACCTGAAAATTCTCAGCTTTTAGAGGCATTAAGGAGAAAACAGATGAAATAAAAATGCCAAGGCAATGAGCAAGGTTGATTTGGCCTAAGTGGGAATACATGCACCTTGCCCACCAGGGAGACCAAAGATATCACAAGGTCTTTTTCTATCCCTAGGAGGGGTGGCAAGGACAAGAGCGCATGCACGCAGTGTTGGCATCTCACATTTCTCAGAAGTCCAGCTGCTCCGACTATCAAGTCAGCTGTCCTGTATGATGCTTGGGTGGGTTAAAGCCTCCACGGTGGTGTGCTAGAGCAGGGGCAGCACACCTTTTCTGGGAGCAGTCAACACCCCAGCTTTGTGGGCCAAATAGTCTCTGCTGCGAATTCTTCTTTTCCCTCTTTCTTTAAACAACTCTTTACAAATGGAAAAACCATCTTAGCTCATGAGCTGACAAAAATGGGCCACCCCCACACTAGACCGCCCAGGGCTAATACATTAGCCCTGGTCTACTGCCCACCATACTGGTTAGGCTGCCCACTGCCTGGTCCCAGTGAAAGGAACCCAGTACCAGCTCCCAGCACAGGACAGGAGCTGTCCATGACTTCAGAAATCAGTGTCGTGCATCCCTCAACAGAACCTAGAAGCATACTCCTTCCCCCTCATCCTCACTGCCATGCCCCAACACCGGTCCTCCAACTTCCCAAAGAGAAAGGACCAGTCTCCTCATCAGCTCACCCAACCCTCAGAAGAAAATACTTCTACAGGTGAGAAAACAGAGCACAAAAAGTCTATGTTACTCACCCGGGGACACAGAGCCAGAAGGGGTGGTGTTCAGCTCTAAAGCCAAAGTTCTATTACTCTACACTGTGACCCCTAAAACTCCATCTCAAATGGACAGGCTACCTGTTAAGGAAATTTTTTTTTAAGATTTTATTTATTTATTCATGAGACACAGGAAAAGAGGCAGAGACACAGGCAGAGGGAGGAGTAGGCTCCCTGCAGGGAGCCCGATGCTGGACTCGGGACTCTGGACTCCATCCTGGGACCATGGGATCAGGCCCTGAGCCACAGACAAATGCTCAACCACTGAGCTACTCAGGTGCCTCGAGGATATTTATTTTTATAGTTAGTGCTAGTGATGGAAATCTCTTTGGCCCCGGGCCCCCTAGGGCAGGGTTCCAGTCAGCCAGTCCCCTCAGGTCCACCTGTCTAGAAAGGGGAAGAACCACTCGTCTTCAGACACTCTCTCTGGTCTGCCTTGAACAAAGCCTTGCTTACATCAGCCTCCCCCACTGCCCTGAAGGAGCGCAGGTTAGACAGCCCAGTACCTGGCATGTAGGAGACCCTCTGTAAATGTCCACTGCATGAATCAAATGGGTAAAGCAATGTAGAGCCTGGAGGCCTGGAGGCTAAAGCCACAGGCCCTACGAGATTAAAGAGCCAGCGGACTTGGCCTCACCAGCTATGAGACAGTGGCTCGCATCTGGCTTGCTGCTCACTGCTGAGACAGTCAGTGGCTTTCAAGAGGGAAGCTCTGCGCTCCCTGGTGGGAATATTAAACAGGAAGCAAGAAGGAGCAATATTATTTCTGGTCCTCGTTTGGGTACAGTGCCACCGCCTCTCAGCCTGACAGTGGTTAACAGACCCTGCATGGAGCCCAACTGCCTGGATCAGATCTCAGCTCTGATGATGGACCCTGGACAAGCTACCGAGGTGCTGGGGACCTCAGTTTCCTCTTCTGTCAAGGAGGACAATCAAAGCACCTGCACTGAAGGTGGTGGGAGGCAAAGTGAGTTCACCAGTGCCAAGGGCCTGGGCACCCAGCTGTGTGAGCCCGCATTATCATCCCTCCACTACCTGGTTCAAGGTTCTGCTCAGGTTTCGGCGCCAGCAGACCCCACCCTGCAGATTTCACTGGCGGCCTGCGTCCTGCCTGCTGGCATCACAGCGGACACTTGTGTTCTGTCACCCGTCATCAGTGTCACAAATCCACAGGGACTCCACAGATTCTCGTCACTTCCAGAATCTCCTTCCTGAGGACCACACCAGCCACCAGGTTTTAACAAAAGAAAAAGTGTTGGGCCCTAACACAAAGCATTTGCTCAGGTGACATTTGTCATCCCTTTGTCGCTTTATCTGCATGCACCTCAAGTTGACCTTCAGCTCCAGAGAGATGTTAGCTCATTTTATTCATGTTCCGCCCTCTCTGTGGACCGTCCTCCTCCTCCTCCTCCTATCCTGTGTCTTACACACACACACTCACACGTGACAGCAATATTCCCTGTGCTCCAGGAGTGGCCCAGCCTGCCACCTCAGCTCCCACGCAGCCCCTGCCCACCCTTCCTTCTAGTCCAAAGTGAGGCAGAAAAAACATCCTCGTTACAGAAGAAAACCACAGGACAGGTACCCGAAGGCTGTCTCGGCTTCTGGACTCTACCAGAAGGAAAATCAAGTGAGGAGATGCAGCGGTCCGGGGCTGGGGGATGACTGAAAGGAAGGCTTTCAGAACTAACGCTGACACAGTTATATTCCCACAGGCCCTGACATCCACCAAACAGAACAGAAAGGACAAGTTTCTATTAACTCATCCTCAGGTCCACTCGGCACACTGTTCTCAATTTCCATCCTGTTCACTCTAATCATGATGAACACACCTCCTGGACGGGTGGGTTAAGACGGCTAAGAGCCTGAAATGCCTCCAGAGGGTAAGTAACATAACAATTTCTGTTGTTGTCAGATTGCTTTTCTCCATTCTGCCATATTGACGGAACAGTATGAACATCAAACTGGAAGTAGTGATCAATCTATTAAATCTATTAAAACTGCATTGCCCCTTCCTGCAGTAAATTGCTAGAGGGAGATAAAATGACGCAGCCACTTCAGAAAGGAGTTTGGCAGTTTCTCCAAAACTTAAAACATTAGACCACCATATGCCCCAGCAGCTCCACTCCCAAGAGGACTGGAACCCCAGGAGTTTGCACAAAGACACACATGCGAATGTTCACAGCAGTATTATTCGTAATAGCCAGACACTGGAAACAGCGTGGATGTTGGTCAGCTGGTGATGGACAGACAAAATGAGGCCCATCCATAGAATGGGATACTATTTGGCAATGAAAGGGACCACGCTATGGACTCATGCCACATCACGAACCTCAAAAACATGTTAAGTGAAAGGAAACAGTCACAAGACACCACAGACTGAATTCATTTATATGAAGTGTCCAGAAAAGGCAACGTGATGGAAACCAGGGGGCCGGGGGGCTAGCGGAAACAGAGGCATCCCACTGCGGGTATGTACATGTTCTAAATTCACAGTGAGGTCTGCACCTCTTGGTAAAGTTCTTAAAATTATCACTGAATTACACACCCAAGGGAGTACCTTTTGTAGCATGTAAAATATACCATAAAACCGTTTCAAATACACTGCATACTTGTATTCGTCTATCTGTGTCCGCCAAATGCCTGTGAGGTCTACAAGGACAAAGACTTCACTCAGTTCCTCTTACCTCATCACCTCACTGAAAACCTGGCATATAGGGAGAGCTATAATGTCCAGAGAATGAGTGATTTTGGGGGTGAAAACAAACCAAAAATGTGTTCACGTAGCGTTCTGATTCGCCAAAACTTCACCTCCCTGACCACTCTTCCAGCCCATCTGCCCCCAAACACTAAGGCCAGGGCGGACCACAAGGCAAGTGTATCCATGAAGCTTCACACCACCCAAAAGTGACTCCCAACGCCTCTCAATGTGTCCTGACCAACTATTTATGAAGAGCAGTGTTGGTCTCCATTCAGAGTTTCAAAAGAAAAAGTGGTTTTCTTAGGTTTTCATTGTGGCATTATGAAAATTTCTGGGGTTGTGAGTAGAGACGAGCATGATTTTAGTATCAGATTCAAAAAAGGTGAAGGCTCCGTGAAATCACATTCTAATTTAAAATAAATTCTTAACTTCTTTCAGGGAAGATCTATTTTTAACTTAGAAGCAGCCCATTTAATAAACATACCAGATACTGTCCCAAGAGGATTAAGCACAGCAAAGCGGTAAGCTTGGACTCACTTGTGTTCTGCGCCATTTTGTCTGCCTACTGAACAGAACTCCAGAAGAGGACGTTTCAACAGATCATAATTATTAAGGAAGAGAACTACACTAAGCTTGCTTTGAAATGCAAGGTTTTATTTTCTCAACCAGTATTGTAGCAAAAATAATGCAGGAGTAAAAACATATTGCTTACCATATCCCACACTGTTTACACTTCACATATGTATGTCCTACCATCCCCAGTTTAAGTAATAACCAGTATCTGTCATTAAACAGAGAAATAAAATACACTTCCTCATGGTATAAGTGTGAAGTGGAGTGGTTAAGGGTGTAGGCTTTTGAGACAAACTGGTTCAAATCTTGCCTCCACCACATATTTGCTTAATGATCTTGGGCAATTCACCTAACCTTTGTGTTGTGGTTTCTGTATCTTTTGGAGGAGGTAAAGATTAAATCATTTAATTTCCTCTAATCGTAGGCCATTTACCCCACACCTTGAAGACTGAGGTGTTCACAAAACTGCATTATTTTCTGGACACGGTAATCAACTCTCAGGATGTCATAATTTCTGGCACCACATTCCTCCAACTCCAGTGTAGACTGGTTATGTCAGCTATTTTCAAGTATTATAAGTGGGGACTTAAATGAGCAACCTTTGGGAAGGTGTGTGAATCAAAATAAATACTGCTGAGCAAGGATCATTCCAGCCAACTCCCTCTTGTCTATTAGGTTAGTGCAACGAGTCTGACAAAAACACCACATTTATCCTTTGCACATTCAAAAAACCGTCTCTATCAGTAAGTGGGTTGGTTCCAACTTCCTCTCAGCCCTGTGTTTTACTGATGGTAACTACAACCGAGCCGACCTCACAGATCCTGGGCTCAATTCAACTAGAACACAGTAATCCCTCACACCCCTCATACCGATGACTTGAGACCCCAGAAACAGCATACAAAATAGTTCACCTATTTCCAATTAGGAAACAGACACATCAAATCTCACACCGCCTGAGATTAATAAATACCCAGGTTTCCAGGCTCATGTCCCCAGCACCACTGTGTATCAAATCCTGTCTGAGGAGGGCAAACACCCATGTGTCAGGGAGAGCCAACTCACCTGAAATGCCAGCAAGGTAAAAGGAAGAGGGGAGATGGCCTCCAGGCTCTGCTCCTGGGCTGAGTAAGAAGAAACAGCCAGTCCTGCTACCCTCCCAAAGATTACGGCCTCAGTGAAACCCTTCCCAACTCAAAGGATACTTACAGAGCTGCTGCATTCCCAAAAAAGAGAACTAAACAATTGAAGGGCAAATCAAATGAATAATGCAATAAAGTTGCCCCCCAACCCCCCCCCACACACACAACCGCAGGCTGAACTGCAGTGTGAAGTGCCATGGATTTAAAGGAAGCTCACACAATCGTCCCAGTATAGTAACTCAACTTTGATTCAGAGGTCAGATTTTTGAAACCTCAACCCTCCGGAAGCAGGAAGCCTTCTGCTTCCAAGCACAAAAAGGCCTCCAAGAACAGAACTAACGGTCACGAATCCTAAGCCGTGGATTCGCAGGCACTGCTCTGCACAGGAGGGGACCTCAGGCTCTCAGAACATTCTGGTCCACTATCAACACACACTCTAAGAAAGGGCCCTGACCCACAGCAGATGAGAAGTAGCAGCTGGGGCAAAGGCGGGCAAGGCCCCGGAGTGGCTCTGGTGGCAGTGGAAGGGAGGAACATGCAGAAAGCCACCACTCCTCCATTCCCAAGGCAGTGCCCAAGGACACCACGGACTTTCGCACCTCCCAAATGTGCCAGGAAATGCCAGCCATCCCCCCTGGGGTGAAGTCTGAAAATACCCTGCTAAAATAATAAAGAGGATGCCCAAAAAAGGATCTGCTTCTGACACAAAAAGATTCCAGCCCCTGCACCAATGATAAGTTTCTCCTTAAAATTATCCTCTTTTCAGTATTCAATTCTCCAAATTGGGGGTGGGGGGGACCTCCATAAGGAAGGTCCCCTGCATAAGGAAGGTCCCCTCTGTAAGGAAGCTGTCATGCTCCTGTCACATACTGGGTGACAGGTGGGGTTGGGCTGGGCCGGGCCGGGAGGAGCCGGCGAACATCACAGCCTTGGCCAATGATGGTGACACACCTTGACCTCCCACCAGCAAGAAAGGGAAAGTCATCAGTATGCACTGTGGAAGGAAGCTTAACCTAACAGACACATCTTTAAAGGATTTCAACAAAACAATGAACCATTTACTACTGGGTATCTGGTAGACTCAGTCACCTGTGCATCTATCTATTCCAGATAAACCACATGCACTACAAAAGCTTCGTTCCCGGGGATCCCTGGGTGGCGCAGTGGTTTAGCGCCTGCCTTTGGCCCAGGGCGCAATCCTGGAGACCCGGGATCGAGTCCCACATCGGGCTCCCGGTGCATGGAGCCTGCTTCTCCCTCTGCCTGTGTCTCTGCCTCTCTCTCTCTCACTGTGTGCCTATCATAAATAAATAAAATAAAATAAATTAAAAAAAAAAAAAAAAAGCTTCGTTCTCCTTCCGAGTCCTTCTTGGTCCTATGCTCAAGGAGAACAGCACATGAGGCAGACTGGCCAAGAGTGAATACTCGGGCGCTAAGTCGCAGTCGATCATGCAGATGGAAGCCGGGCTTAGTAACTGCAAGAAGATTCCCAGAGACAAAAGGCAAATGAAAGGCACATTTATGCCCTCCCTCCTCCTCCTCCAATCTACACTGAAGGTAATAAAAGAATGAAATGAGAAGAAAAGTCCATCTACAATCAAATTAGGAAACAGCCACAGCCCTAAAGACTGCCTGCCAAATACAGTGACACCTGAGCCAAGCTGCAGGAAAAGCAGAGACCCAATCCTCAACTGGCTAGGCCCTGGGCAAGAAGCAGCTTCTCTGAAAATGAGAGAAGCTATTTTCTAGGAATGGCAGAGGCTGAGGCTGTTAGGCAGGATTCTGGGGTGCTGGGCCCCACCCTGTGCAGGAGGTCCAGCTGACCAGGGTCAGCCCCACTAACCTAACCAGGAAGATAAGCCAGCTTTGTACTGCTGACCCAAGGCAGCTGCTGTGGGAATCTGGGGATCAAGTCATCCCAAGGAGGAACAAGTGAAGGCAGGAAGGAGCACGCCCCTGGCCAGGCAGACCTGAGATGGCAGGTGCTCCAGGGCAGCTCTTGCATCCCTGCACCTGACCACAGACCACAGGTCCGGACAGAACTCGCCCTTTGGAGGTGCCTCCTGAGGCGAAGGCACCCATGCAGAAATTCTACTAAAGGAAAAGGCAGTGGAACAAAACAATACAACAAGCAAAGGGCAGAAGGAAAATGCCATCTCATCCTTAGAGAGAACTTCCTAAGGAAGAGGAGGAAAAGTTACAAATACTGCTCTTAACTCAAAGAAGCTGAAGGGGTGACATATGGAAGTGCAGAATCACTTAAACCAATCTAACACTGTATGTTAACTAACTGGAATTTAAAATTAAGTTAAATTTTTTAAAAAGAAACTAAATAAAATCAGGACACCCTAATTTTTTATTCTCAAAGAAAAAAAAAACTAGTCACCACAGTTGAAGGTAATAAAAGCCATCACCCAAATAAACATCACGTTAAAAGCAGAAAAACTGCCACAAACAAGGAGAGGGAGAACAAACATCATCTGAAAATGAAGGACTAAAAAAGATACAAGTGATCAGAGAAGCAGCTAGCTCAGGAAGCAGCAAAGACTCCAAATACATACATGAACAGTACCTAAAAACGAAAGGAAGGAAATAAGTCCCACTTCTAGTGTATCCTAAGGAATAACTAGGTAAGTGGAGAGATTCAGGGTCACTGGCATTCTTTTTTTTTTTTTTTTTTTTTTAAGTTGCAAACTGTCTAACCAGGTATCAATCAATGTAGGATCAGTTTCAGGAATTATTCTGCAGCCATACAATGAAATACCAAGCAGCGACTCAAAATAATGATGATTTACTGACATGGAGAAATATTCCAACGTTTAACAGGAAAAAGCACATTACTGAGCAGTAGTACATGTTACAAGGGCTCCATTTTTGTTGTGTGTGGAAGGGGCAAGTGGGTAACACACATTCACAGGAAACAGCTTCAGAAGGGTGTACACCAAAATATTAACAAGTGGTTATTTATGGATTTATCGATGGTTTTCTACATAACCCCAATTGTTACCAATGAGCTTATTTTACAAATTTATACTAAGAAAAAGCAGTGCTATTAAGACTTTAAGACTCTCATTTTTAATGAACACATATAAACACATGCATACGCTGAAAGGTTTTTTTGGTTTTTTTTTTTTTTTTTTTTAAAGGCTAGACTTCACACTTCAGGAAGATTTTAAGTTTGTGGTCCCAAATTCTTGGCTCAAACCATTCTGGTTGCAAAAGGTCAGTTTTCAGACATCTCTAATCCATTACCCTAAATCAATGTGGACAATAATCAAGAAGCTAAAAACAGCAAATGTGCTTCTATAATAGAGTAAACATCCTGAATTGTATTATACAACACTGTAACTACTGCATTTCTGTTAAACAATTCTCTCCGTAAGAAAAACCAATAAACAAAACCAAAATACTAAAAAAGATAAATAAAAAAAAGATAAAAAAGATAAATCATCTGGGAAAAAAATTCTGCTATATTTGCGTTTATTTTTTAAGCCCATTTAAATTTTTCTTCTGAAGCTAAAAAAGAAACACCAAAGCTTAAATAAATTGGAAAATCATAGGAATTTCTAAAGATATAGATGTTATTTAATACCCTTAAAAAATCTTTGTCATTCTAGATTTCACTGAAAAATGAGAGAAATAGTTTCAATATACAAATCGTTCAGTTTAAAGGACAGCATATTTAATTACATATGGATCCTCACTTTCAGACAACAAGGTATGGCAAGAAAACTTCGGTGGCAGGGCCCAGGTGATGAGTATGATGCCCCTTTCAAAACGGACACATGATAAAGGGTGGGTCTGCGCTGATCACCTTGTCCCACAACACTGGGGTCTCCCACCAGATATGCCGAAGATCTCAGATGGCCCAAACAGATGGCCTACTGACCTTCTTTCCACTAAACGTTACAAAAGCCAAACCCTGGAGTAATTCATTTTACAAAAAGACTTCTTGATATTTTTGGTTCTACTTTCTTTTAATGATGAAAATTATCAGACCTGTCAAAAAGCTTGAACTATGGATGATATTGTCATAAGAAGACAATTTTACCAAGAATATGGCAAACAGAGGCTTTCTTCTGTTCAGTGGCCAACTCAAGGGCTCGCGGACAGCAAAGGCCTCACCCTGACTACCTGCTGTCCCTCTCCTTGGCCTCCTTTCAACCAACACAAAGATAAGCAGGCTGGTTGCTCCTTTCCCTAATTATCACCCACAACGGGGCTTCCTATCTCTAATTCTACAAATGAGGATGGCACACCCTCCATCACAGAAAGTCAGGTTCCTATTTCTCACTTCCAAAATGGTGTCAAGAGAGAAAATCAAGCAGCAGGCTCAAAAAAGCCATAAGATGGATTTTCCTCAACTGGAAACGGACATAACACATTAACTCTTCACATTGCCACTTAAACACTTTTAGAGTTATTCCCACCTTGATCTCTGAGGCCCTCTAACATCTCAGCTCCCCTTCTTTCTACACCTTTGAAAAACAATGTTTTATATTAAACAGAGTACTGTGTGTTGTTTTCCCAGTATTTGTACTGAGACACCTCTTCACTGATTCCTGCACAGGTAGGCCACGGCAGTGGGGGAGGCAAGAGGAGGAGGTGTAACCTTTAATTGCAATTCATTGTTTTCTCTACAAGGCCCCTAGATGTATTCAGCTATCAACCCAGAAACCTTGGCCTTATTACCAACTCCTTCTGACCAACTGAGCAAACTGAAAAAAATGCATTAACACATACAAGTAACCTTTTCTATATCTCAATATCACAGCCTCAATCACCTATCCAATCAAATACTCCAATAAATCCATCCCAATTCTGTATGTAATTATTCTCCATACAGAACAATCTGCTGCTAAGCCCTCTGAGTAGATGATGCCATTTACGGAGCTGGATCACCAATTTCTTCCTGGAGAATTCAACTGAAAACCCCAACTCTGCAGTGCAGTAGGCAAATCCACTAGAGAACCTGGCATAGCATGAAAAATATGGCACCCACGGCCAGATGCATGTGGCTTCAAATCCATCTCCATTTCTTACTAGTTACTTGTTTCTATAGGCCTAGGTTTACTCACCTGCAAAAGAGACAAATGCATACATACTATAGTTTTCCTGAGAATAATACATGAAAAAATTTTAAAACTGGTATATAGCTTTTTTTCCATCCCTGACGCCACCGAGGTCGCACGCGTGAGGCTTCGCTGCCGCAGAGATGCGCTACGTCGCCTCCTACCTGCTGGCCACCCTCGGGGGCAACACCTCCCCCAGCGCCAAGGATGTCAAGAAGATCCCGGACAGCGTGGGCATCAAGGCAGATGATGACCGGCTCAACAAGGTCATCAGCGAGCTCAACGGGAAAAACATCGAGGACGTGATGGCTCAGGGTATTGGCAAGTTGGCCGGTGTGCCTGCTGGTGGGGCTGCGGCCGTGTCTGCCGCCCCAGGGTCTGCGGCTCCTGCTGCTGGTGCTGCCCCAGCCGCAGTGGAGGAAAAGAAAGACGAGAAGAAAGAGGAGTCCGAGGAGTCAGACGACGACATGGGATTCGGCTTATTTGATTAGGGTCCTGCCCACCCACTGGCAAATAAAACCCTTTATGTGGAAAAAAATAAAAAATAAAAAAAACTGGTATATAACCAATGTTCTCATGTTCCCATCGTAGTTTGACCTGAAGTCTTAGTTGTGTTTTTCTTCTGAGTCACAAATGTTCAAATTACATGCAGTAGTAGTTGAAACACAGATGACTGGCACGTAGTAAATTTCAACTAATGGCTGGATATGGGAAGATAAATCTTGCAAGTGTCAAGGAGCTGACCTGTCCCAAGGGTTTATCCTCAAATCACACACCAGCCATGTACACATGCCACTCCTCCCCCTCACACCACATCTTTCTCTACGAAAAATTAATCATCTATTTAGTCTACTTAGTCAACTATTCGATCTACTATATGACCTTCAAGACACATCTGGATCTCTCAGGGAAGACCTAAGTAATGATGAACAAAGAAGCCCCCATCCTTAGCCCCAGTTGGCACCACAGTGGTCACGAAGCAGGGACCTCTGCAACTGGGCTAATGCAATTCCACTGGCAACACCACCCTGAGACAGTATAGACAACACACCCCGTGACATACAAAGGGTTTTCTTCACTTCAACCATCTGAAATATCTTCAGCTAATCACAAACTAAGACTATCAACTTCCTGTATTAGCCTAATGCCACCCACTCTTCCCTGCTAAACCCAACTAACCTCACAGGGTAGGAAGTGACATCTTACAACTCTTGAACAATCCTGACTTTTCTACAGGAATCTCACTCATTCAGCTCACTGATACATTCCATTAGAGCTATAGCTCTAATGCCGCAGGTTCCCCCTCAGCAGCCAACCTCCACCATCCACAAAGGGGTTTTCACCCTAAGTAATGACACATCACTAATGCTGATGGTCACTGCCAACTGAGGGGACTCCTCAGAGAAGGTGAAAGCTTCCTTGTTTCTAATGCCTTCTATTAAATAGGGTCTGGCTCCTTCCCATACTAGTGTCTCTTCAAGTACAGGTAACCATCACTGAAACCCACTGGTGCTTCCTCACATACTGGCCTCCTGGGAAAGCTCATGGACACAGCCAGCCTTCTCCCAGGTGAAAGCAGCCCAAAGCTCTTGGCCCAAAGGTAAAAACACTCATTTGCATGGTATTTTTGCTTAGTTCCAAACGCCCAACTCTAAGTATGCAAAATAAAGTGAAACCATCTAAATAGCCTTCTGTGCTTCACTGTGTATGAAGCCCAACTAAAAACAAACACAAAAACAAAAAACACCCTTCTGAATCAGGAATGAAGACTAAGTGCAACTTTTAAAAATGTATACTGTGAAAAAAAAAAAAACAAAAAAAAAACAAAAAAAAAAATGTATACTGTGTAATATACTGGGACCGGCCTATAGAAATCAAGACCTACCTAGGTTTCCAATCTCTTCTTGCTATCTGTTCATCAAGCAAATCAGAAATAAAGTGAGAAGCCACCAAAGCCACTTTAGGCCACTTCTGGATAATCTGGATTATCCAATCCATTAAGGAAGTATCACCTGACTTGAAACCCCCAGACTTCATCTTTCTTTTTTAGTGCTTTTACCCTACTCCAAAGTGAAATCTTTCTTTTATTTTTTATTGGTGTTCAATTTGCCAACATATAGAATAACACCCAGTGCTCATACCATCAAGTGCCCCCCTCAGTGCCCGTCACCCAGTCACCCCCACCCCCCACCCACCTCCCCTTCCACCACCCCTAGTTCGTTTCCCAGAGTTAGGAGTCTCTCATGTTCTGTCTCCCTTTCTGATATTTCCCACCCATTTCTTCTCCCTTCCCCTCTATTCCCTTTCACTATTATTTATATTCCCTAAATGAATGAGACCATATAATGTTTGTCCTTCTCCGACTGACTTATTTCACTCAGCATAATACCCTCCAGTTCCATCCACATCGAAGCAAATGGTGGGTATTTGTCGTTTCTAATGGCTGAGTAATATTCCATTGTGTACATATACCACATCCAAAGTGAAATCTTTCCAAAACCTTTACATTCTCATTTTCTCAAGTAGGGAAGAATGAAAAACATTAATCTAACTCATCTATACCAGTTATCCCAAACTACAGCCAATTCTATGAAAAGACCCCATCTTCCTGGAATGCTCTTTACCCAGCAGTACCTTAAAGAACTACTCAGACATATGCTCAAGTGCCACCTCCTCCAGGAAGGCTTCCTTCTTTTCACCCACTTTGATTAGTATCACCCTGTATTCCCAGCATTTGCTGTGCATGCCGGAATGTCTGCTGGACAATGGGCCGTGTTAGCGCATTACAGGCACAGCTCATCTACTTCCCCAGCCTCTGGGCTAGATGGTGTTTCAAACATAGAAGACATCCAATAAATCCCTGTTGACGAATGAGTATCATGTCTCATCAGGAGTATGAAAAGCACTTAAGTGCTGGCAGAAACCAGACTGCTTAAGGGGTCTTGGTCAGAAACTAGTGACATTTCCGATGGAACTGCCATGATAAGGAAGAAAAAAAATAAATGGAATTCCCAGCCTTCCCCTTCAATTCTAATGTAGAAGAGTGAAAAATCCCTTGCAATTAAGGCAGCCACAGAATCCTTACCCTCAACAGTAGCTACCCCTGGGGATAAAGCCATACAATTCTGTACTGAGTTTGATTTGGTTTGGGTTTTTTTGCAGTTAATCATGTATTACTTCTATAATATTTTAAATAAATTAAAATTTGTAATAGCTCAATTTTTTAAAAAGGGATCTTTAGTTTGGGGAGGGGGAAACCACGCAGAATTAATTTTTCCCTCTTTACATTTCCCAACAGCCTTCCACAGGAACTGGGTTATGGAAAGGGGTTTAGACCCTAAGGACCAAACTGAGGTCAGAAACATGTGAGTCGCTAAGGACAGGTCAACAGTGTAGGGGCAGCTTGGCAGGGCCTCAGGACATGCAGGGGTGAGGACATAGGTGGAGTTGGGAGAGGCTCAGAAGCAAAACACCTGCAAAGCCCAAGAGCACCTATTTCATCCCTGGGCTGAGAGCTTCCACCTGCCCCAGCTGGGAAAGGATGGGATGAGGGAAATTTTAGGGAGCTGAAATAAAAATGGAGATCTGCTTAGAGAAGAAGTTACTAGGTACCCCTATTATTGGAGTTGATACATGTTTTTTAACTTGAACAGCTGCAAAAACAACCAGAGGGGGCAGAGAACCAGCAAGGAACTACGGGGAACTGTCCTGTTAGAATCTTCTCTCGTCCAGTTCCACGATGGCTGCCAAGAGCTGCTAACCTCTCAAGGTAATTTTGAATGCACGCACCTTGAGAACCCCAAAGGCACACAGTGTTCATGATGACAGAGGCCAAGGGCAACCCAGGCTCCTCTACATGCAGAGAAACTACTCTGGTCAAGTCAGAAAGTAAAAGAACTGATGAGGGGGAAACAGTGTACAGATAAAAAACATTCCAGTAGAACCAAAAAGATTGTGTTCTTAAAATATCCTCACTGATTTTCAGGGCAGTGAAACTATTCTACACACTGTAAGGGTGGATACATGTCATTACGTTGTTGTTAAAACCTACAGAATGTGCCACAGGGGTGAACCATAACATGGACAATGAACCCTGGGTGATAATGATGCATCAGTGCAGATTCACCAGTCATAACCCATATAATCTGGTGCAGGATACTGACAGTGGGAGGGGAGCAGAGAGTATATGGGAAAATCTGTGTATCCTCTGCTCAGTTGCACTGTGAACATGAGTATCTTCACTGTTCCAGGTACTGTCCCCAAAGGGCCCATGCTTCCCCCCAAAACACTTAACGCCCACTGCTCTTTACAGAACTGCAAAATGAGCCATTTCACTTTAATTAAACTCAGCTCTGGCTAAAAGAGTAATAAAACTGAGGAGTTCTGATTTACCCCATCAAGTTTTATGAATTGTCCTCTCCAGACTCCCAAGTTATTGAAAACATCATGCCTCTTAAGAGATTAACTAAAAGTAAACCAACTAGATACAATCCCAAGATCCAATTCTTGCCAGAAACTGGCGTTTTAGCATGCATA
This sequence comes from Canis lupus familiaris, assembly GCF_011100685.1. Taxonomy (NCBI): domain Eukaryota; kingdom Metazoa; phylum Chordata; class Mammalia; order Carnivora; family Canidae; genus Canis; species Canis lupus. The sequence goes on from NC_049243.1 coordinate 48,842,477, forward strand.
AATTGTACGTGTATTGAAGAAAATGATTCCAACAACACAATCACCCAATACACCCCCTGACACACTTTGATTCCTCCCGACTTCCTCCCAGGTTGAACCAAGTGGAGTAAGAAGCCCCCGTAGGGACCTCCGCTTCATCCCTCTGGCTAAAACTAAAGTTCATTTGGTTTAGTTAATCTAGAGGCTTCCACTTTGATTTTTGCAGGTGTAACCAAAGACTAAGTGTTTAAACATCCTTGTTAAATTCTGCTATCCAGCTCACTGGATTGCTTTCTGACCCACTTCAGGAGTCACATGCATTGAACCAACCACCATGAAAGAGACTTAGGGTCAAAATTAAGCACATTTTGAGTACTAGGTACTAGGGAGCTCTGGCATAGGATTTAGTTTAATAAAACTTTTGTCAAAAGGTTTGTCCTCTGCCTAAGAAACTACACGCTGCTCTGGACTTCAAAGCAATCACCAGCTCGCGTGAACTATGCCCACTGGCAATGGACTAACACACATCCATCCACCCTGGGCCTTGGGGGGGCAACACCCTGATGCTGGGACTGCAGAGTTCAGAGCAGAAGCACTCACTGGGAAGAGCAAGTAGGTGGAGCATCCAGGAGCCTGTGAGATCAGACACAGCCTCCTAGCTTTTCAACACCCTCTTCAATTGCTCACACGGTACTGCTAACCACCGATGACCTAATTAATAAGTCACAGCTTCAGGGAATCCTGAGTGGCTCAGCTGGTTAAGTGTCTGCCTCTGGCTCAGGTCATGATCCCAGGATCCTGGGATCCCATGTCAGGCCCCTTGCTCAGCGGGGAGCCTGCTTCTCCCTCTTCCTCTGCCCTTCCCCTGCCCTCCCACTCGTTTCCCTCTCTCTCTCTCTCTCTCTCTCTCTCACATAAATAAATGAAACCTTAAAAACATAATTTTTTTTTTTAAAGTCGCAGCTTCAGTCCCTCATCTGGACCTTTCCCCCGAGCTCCAGACCCAGATACGAAACCACCTATTCCTTTTCTCCACCTACACTCCATGTATCTGAAATAGATACAGACCTCCAGATACAGACCTGAAATAGATCTCACCTCCACAGGCTGATCGCCTATGCAGATCAGTGGCCCCTCCATTCATCCACACACCCAAGCCAGAACCCTAGAGGGCCCCCCAGACTCCTCTCTTCCTCCATTCCACCCCCACCAAATCCAGCCCATTCCACCTACTGCTCCCTCAGGAATCTCTCCCCGTATCCCCACCCAGCACTGATACCTCAGTCCAGTCCTCCCATCTCCTAGCCTAGAGACCAGCCAAACTGTTAAAATCCGAAAGTGGTCTCAGGCTGCAGCTGCAAACTTTCCTAGGAATTCTGCTTCACCTCATAGGGTGCCGCCCACACCCCTCAGCATGGTCCTTTATGACCTGATCCCTGACTCTTCAACTCCTATCTCTTGTCCTCTTTCCTTTCCCTTTCAAGTCGAACAAAACTGAATTCCTAGCACTTTTCCAAACACTTGATGCTATTTAAAAACTCTTATGCTTTTGAACACTCCGTCTAGATTCTTTCTCCCCTTAAAAAACCTTCTAGGGGGCGCCTGGTGGCTCAGTCAGCTAAGAGTCTGCCTTCCCAGGGTCCCACATCAGGCTCCCTACTCAGTGGGGAGCCTGCTTCTCCCTCTGCCTCTCCCCCAGCTCATACCTCACTCATTCTCTCAAATAAATAAATATTTTAAAAATATATCTTCTAGAACAGAGCTCATGCATCACTTTATCGACTTTCAGAGTGCTACCCCTTGGTATGTACTGCCTCCTGTGTACCAAGAGGTTCCAGCAGAATTCAGTAATGCTAAATTCTATCACTGCCTTGTATTTCTCAAATTTTTCTATTCATTAAAAACACAAGTATAGTAGAAGAGCAGTGGTACAGGTCCATGTCCCTTCACCAAAGTTCCAAAACCCCCAAGTCTCTTAAAAAACAAAAACAAAAAAACAAGTTTTTCCTAACTCCTTTGGAGGAAAGATCTAAACTGATCTGAAACCGCCTAGCAGGACAATGTGAAGTGCTGTGGGGTGAGTCACAGTCTTAGTGCTAACAGACTCACCTGGCTGCTCCAGCCCCACAGGCCACGCTATGCAGCTGGCTAGGCATCCTGACTTCAACACTGGCCCCACCACTGCCAGCAGGCCCTCGCTCACATGTGCACCTTGCATGCATGGTCCTATTCGGGACTGAATGTTCATTCAGAGCAGGAATCTTAGCTCACGATATCTGCACCCCTCAGAGTCCTGCCAGTTTACCGATCACCTACTACAACTTTGCATCAAAGCAAAACATTGAAGAGAACCACACATGATACAAAGGCTATTTTAAAACTAGAATACTTATCACATATATAAAGTATGCATCAGAAGAACAACTAATTAAGAATACAACTCAGCCAGGCTGATTTCCTGCTGTTCATCCTCCTCGGGTCCCTACACTTTGCTTCACAGGCTAGAGTTGCTGTTGACTTACTGTTCACACCAGCACATACACACATGTGCGCACATTCTCACACACACACGTGCACACAGTCTTTGCAGGCCCCAGTCCACATGCAGTGTCCTCTGATTGGGATACAATTCAGCAAGCAACGAGGAGCCCAGCATGCATTTGCAATCCCACTGGGTGAGTGGTCTAGCTTATCGATGTAAGCAAAGCAATTAACCACAGAAACTCAGTAACAATAACAGTGCAATCCAATAATACCTTTGGAGGAGGAGGAGGAATGATGAACAACTGTTTCTTTCTCCAAAGGCAAAAGAAAGTGGGAAGGTTACTCTAACCAGCAGAACCAAACAGGACAGTGCTTCTGGCTACAGCTCCATGTCCCAAGGAAGACGCATGCCTTATGTGAAGGAGGCAAGGGTAAATCAGTTAAGATGTTAAAAACACAATCATGTGGAAATGGGGGACAATATTTATATGATCCACGTCCGAATGGAAAACAATATAAAATAAGCATCTATGTAGGACTGCAATTTCTTAAAGCTATGTACATACAGAAACAACTGGAAAATAAGCAAAATAAATAGTTACACGCAAGTAGTAGGAACATAAATGCTTTTGCTTTAAAAATAACTTAATGGGGGACAGGAAAGTGTTTTCCCAGTAGGGGGTTCCCATTTCTGTGCCCATCTTCAATCCTCCACTTCACTTTACTTTTAGTAGAATACACACAGGTCGCATGGCCAGAGTAGGAGGTGGGGTTCTGACACCGAAGAACATAAGCAAATGAAGGCCCTTCCACTGGTTTTCAAAGAGTCTTAAGACCAGATTCCCCAACAGAAATGAACAGAATTATCACCACCCTGACACAAAAGGACACAGGGAAGAATCATTTTCGCAGAATTTCAGACCAGTCTTGATCGCTATGGCTAACATACTAAGCAATGATATGTGCAACAAACCATGTATAAAAATGCTGAGGGAGCACCTGGGTGGCTCACTCAGTTAAGCGTCTGCCTTTGGCTCAGGTCATGATCCCAGGGTACTGGGATCCAGTCCAGAACTGGGTTCTCTGTTCAGCAGGAAACCTGCTCCTCCCTCTGCCTCTCCCCTCCCTGCTTGTGCTCTCTCACTCTCTCTCAAATAATAAATATTTTTTTTAAAAATGTTGAAAATATTACCATTTAAAAGGGTTTAAAATATTTTTTTACACCTTTTTTTCCTCCAAATTTTTGTTTAAAGCCAAGCGAGTTAACATATAGTGTGATACTGGTTTCAGGAGTAGAATTTAGTGAGTCATCAATATTTTATCATTTTAAGTAACTTTTCACTCTCTTTTTCAGGATGTTGAGGGGTCTGTGCCTTTTGTGACTAAAAAGAAAATAGAAACTTTGTTCTTTTGGGAGCTACAAAGAGGAAAACCTACTTCTGACCTAGAGTGTTACAAAACAAGCTTTTTAAATACTATTTACTGATAGATCACAATGAAGAAAAGATAAATTAACAGATATGCCCACACATAGGTAAACATAACACACATTTATATTTATACTTATATTTATGTGCTGAGAAACCATTTACTTCACATACACAGTAACCCATCCAGTAGGGAGGCATCAAGTAGATCTTGGCAGAACTGCTTTTCAAAACAAAACTGTTTTAAACTATAGGATCTCTTGCGGAACCTAAGCGGAAATGAAATTCCATCCCCCGATATTCAGTCACACCCCGGGGCTGCTGGAGCTACAAGACCACTAGCCCCATTTGGGAGTGTGACCTGAGACCTCCCCCATCATCAAGCTGCCCCTCAGGCCACACCCCCACCCACTTGGGGCCAAGTACAAGCAGCCTGCGTAAATTCCAATTGGCCAGGAAATGCACCCAGTTTCACTTCACATCAGCGCCTCATTGTTTCTTGAAGCAGACAATATAGAGGGAAGCCCTCTGAATGACACAAAGTCTATTTTTAGATAGACTTCAAATCCTTCAGTTGACAAACAAAAGAGAGGAACCCAAACCTTACAACTACTCTTCCCGAACCAGTCCATCTCCTAAATATGCTTAATATCATGTTCACCCTTATACTGGAAAATGTCATAAAACCTCAGAAAAACTACAAAGCACTTCAAAAAAAAAAATCAAAACCTCTCCCTTCCCCCCAAAAACCACCCTCCAAATATGCAAAGCTGGTAAGACCAATTATCTAACAAATCACAGTACATTCTAATAAAACACTGTATTTACAGAAATACACATCATTTTTTTGAATTAAAAGTCAAATCAACTATTTATACATAAAAGCATAAAACCTCTGACATCCCAGACATTAAAAAAATCTACTGGAGGGGTGCCTGGGTGGCTCAGTCAGTTAAGCATCTGCCTTCAGCTCAGGTCATGATCCCAGAGTCCTGGGATGGAGCCCCACATGGGGCTCCCTGCTCAGCGGGGAGCCTGCTTCTCCTTCTGTCAAATAAATAAATAAATAAATTTTTAAAAATTAAAAATAAAAAGTATACTGCTCTGGAATATTTTTCCCAGTTCCAAGATATATGTACCTCTTAAGTATTAAACAGAGCAACTGCAAGAAAATAAAGTCAGTTTTGCTCATTCATTTCCTAACTGTCCCTTCCCTCCCTTCCCAGCAGGTGCTCATTATGGGGACCTGTGTCCCCCACACTCTCAGGGAGCTGGCTGGACAGTGCAGGTCTTCCCTTCAATCCAATTAAGAAAAAAGAAGGCAACATGACATAAATAACAGCTCACCAGGGCTTACCAGGCAAAGGAACCAGAGGATATCCTGCCAGGTGAGCAGGTTTGCAGAGGCAGAAGGAGCAGTGAACTGGCGAGGGAGAAGGACTAAAAAGTAGTAAAAGGTGTTTGGTCAGGAAGCAGCCAAAGGTTCTCGAGCAGGGAATGACTTGATAAAAACAACAGTTAAAAGAAGTTATCTTCACAACCCTGTGGAAGATCATCAAGTTCAGGACTTCTGTTCTGGTTCAGTGTTTTCCAAAAGAACCATGGAATGCTAGTTCTGAGAGATGCAGTCCTTGCAAAAGCTTCTGATGTCAAAAAGATATAGAACACGCATCTTCCTCTATTCCTCAACAGGTTTATAATATATGCTAAAATAGTAAAAGCTTAGGGTGCATGGGTGGCTCAGTCAGTTACACATCTGTCTTCAACTCGGGCCCTGATCTCGGGGGCCTGGACTCAAGCCCCACATCAGGTTCCCTGCTCAGTGGGGAGTTTGCTTCCCCCTCTCCTTCTGCAGCTCCCACTGTTTGTGCATGCTTTCTCTCTCAAATAAATAAAATCTTTTTTAAAATAGAACAGTAAAGACTCTAACAAGTCTCACAGAAGCCTATTCAATTCCCAAAGTTAGACCAGAGCAGTTCCAAAGTCAGTCTTCTGAAATACAAGTCATAAGTTGCAAGACTTGTCTTATTTTTCTTTAAGATTTTCTTTTTTTTTTTTTAAGATTTTATTTATTTATTCATGACAGAGAGAGAGAGAGAGGCAGAGACACAGGCAGAGGGAGAAGCAGGCTCCATGCAGGGAGCCTGATGTGGTTCTCGATTCCAGGTCTCCAGGATCACACCCCAGGCTGAAGGTGGCGCCAAACCGCTGGGACACAGGGGCTGCCCAAGATTTTCTTTCTAGCCACCTCTATACCCAATGTGGGGCTTGAACTCAGAACCCCGAGATCAAGCGTCACATGCTCTCAACTATCAACAATAGCCAAATTATGGAAAGAACCCAAATGTCCATTAACTAATAAATGGATAGAGATGTGGTATACAGGGCAGCCCAGGTGGCTCAGAGGTTTAGCGCCGCCTTCAGCCCGGGGTGTGATCCTGGAGACCTGGGATCGAGTCCCACATGGGGCTCCCTGCATGGAGCCTGCTTCTCCCCTGCCTCTCTCTGCCTCTTCTCTGTCATGAATAAGTAAATAAAAAATCTTTAAAAAAAAAAAAAAAAAGATGTGGTATATACACACATGAAGTATTATTCAGCCACCAAAAAGAATGAAATCTGGTCATTTGCAACAATGCAGATGGAGCTACAGTATTATGCTAAGTGAAATAAACCAGAGAATGACAAATACCAAATGAATTCACTCGTGTGGAATTTAAGAAACAGAACACATGAACACGGGGAAAAGGAAGGGAAAAAAATTAAGATAAAAACAGAGAGGGAGACAAACCATAAGAGATTTTTTTAAATATAGGGAACAAACTGAGTGTCACTGGAGGGGAGGAGGGTGGAGGGATTGGGTAACTGGATGATGGACATTAAGGAGGGCACATGAGGTAATGAGCACTGGGTACTGTACTAAAGTGATGGATCACTAACTTCTACAAATTCTACTCTTGAAACCAATACTACACTATATGTTAACTAATTTGAATTTAAATAAAGATAAAATAAATAGGGCAGCCCGGTGGCTCAGTGGTTTAGCGCCACCTTCGGCCCAGGGCGTGATCCTGGAAACCCAGGATGGAGTCCGGCGTCAGGCTCCCTGCATGGAGCCTGCTTCTCCCTCTACCTGTGTCTCTGTCTCTGCCTCTGTGTGTGTGTGTGTGTGTGTGTCTCATGAATAAATAAAATCTTTTTTAAAAATAAAATAAAATAACTAATAAAAACTACAATTTGAACTGGTGAAATCCCTCCCCCCTCCCCCCCCCCACCGAAAAAAGAGTTGCATGCTCTACTGACTGGGCCAGCCAGGCACCCCAGCACTGATTTTCAATTGAGCTTTCAAATGGGCTTCGCTATGGGATGCCCCCAGGTGAAAGGCAATAGGAACGTAAGGATTTTTAATTCTCCAGTTTAATGGTTTTCAAATTGTGGTCCCTGAGACAGCCACGCACTTGAAAAACTTGTTTCCGGGATCCCTGGGTGGCGCAGCGGTTTGGCGCCTGCCTTTGGTCCAGGGCTCGATCCTGGAGACCCGGGATCGAATCCCACATCGGGCTCCCGGTGCATGGAGCCTGCTTCTCCCTCTCCCTCTGCCTGGTGTCTCTGCCTCTCTCTCTCTGTGACTATCATAAATAAATAAAAAATTAAAAAAAAAAAAAGAAAAAGAAAAACTTGTTTCCATCCTAGACCAATAGCCTAGCACCCTACACTTCATCAAGCTCTTCAGATGATGAGAAATGCTAAAACTTAAAAACCACTGGTTTGATTACAGATACTTTTTTCAGCTCATCTGGGCAACAACTAGAAGGCAATAAACAGAGGCCAGCCAAGGCCCCAATCCCAACCTAGGGGAGGGCCTAAGGGCTCAGTAGAGGGACTGAGGAAACATCTGAATGCCCCAGTATCACCCCCCACCCTCCCCACCCCCCCATAGCCACAATCCTAATTTCTAGGAAACCACTTAAAAATAATACCAGAGCAGGAACAAAAATCTTTAAAAGTCGAAAAAAAAAAAAAGGGGGGCAGGAATAAAAGTGCCTGAAATGCCATCTTGTACCAGGCCTGGACTGGTTTCATAACGGCTGTGAGTAGTAGGACCCTCAGGGCCCAGGAGCCCCACAGGGCAAGGGCAGGATCTGAAAAGGTCACTGGGACACATTCTGGTGTACTGACATCAGAGGTCAGGGCCCTAACCCCAAAGGGGCTGTTTACTAGCTGAGGGGCCTCGCTGAAGCTTCCTAAACCTCCATTTTCTCATCCGTAAATTCGGGATAAGAGCCCTCCCACCCAGCGGCAGAGGCCTTGAGGACTGCCCAAGGGCAGAGGCAGCCCACCAGAGCCTTGCCCTTGGGGAGAAGGCAATAAAGTTTGTCCTACCCCTTCAAAGCTTCCTTCTGCCAAGAGCAATACCAAATATTTATTTTCTCAACTGAGCAATACAGCAAAGCCAAAGGCCCATTTACTTCTTCCACTTACCTATTCTGGTAACACAGAGGAGAAGGAAAAGGTAAACACCCACCTATCATGAGGAACCACTGAGGAAGTGAATACCTCTTTGCACTAACATAATCTTTTTCTTTTCTAAGTACCTCTCAGGAAAGGTTTGGTACAATTAAAATGCATCAAATACAAGGAAGCTTGTGGAATGTTCAAACAATACCTGTCTCCAAGTGGGTGTCAGTTCTCAGGAGTCCAGGTAGCAATTTAACAACTGTAACCACATTGCACATAGCTTTAAAGTTATCCTATAAAACAATGCCTAAAAGAACTGCTAACCAAAGCCCAGTCCCCCAAGTTCAGGATTACTTTTCATTTTCACTGGATGATTTATCACTGTCCATTTCAACCCAAAAAAGTACTTTGTTTTTTGTTGTTGTTTTTAATTGGAGTTCAACTTGCCAACATATATCGTAACTCCCAGTGCTCATCCCATCAAGCGTCCCCCTCAGTGGTACTTTGTTCTGAAACAGGAAATCATTTTAAGGTAATATATCCCAAAAAGCAGCCTTACTTCTTCAGATATGCACCTGTTCAGAAACGCCGAGTATTTACAGAGCAGCGCTGGGCCACGCACCAAGGCTGTGCATGGCACGGGACGTGCAGAGAAACCCATTCCATGGTCCTCAGTCCCCCGTGTGCAATCCCCTAACACATGGCGAATTAGTTTCGCCACATGTCCACCCCAACACCCTGGCAAGCTATTCAACATCTGCTGAGCATGTGCACCCAAGTCCTATGCTGACCTCATAGAACCTGTGGCCATGACCGACGCTACCCCCACCCTCCAGAGAAGCACACACTCAATTCCAGACCATGGGCCGGGCCCCCAAAACATCCATCAACTGAAGAAAGCATTTCTCCAAAGAGATTGTATGAGGCTCCAGGAAATGATTCTGTGCCAACACAATCCTGAGACTAGAAAATGAAACACAGAATGGAGAAAAGTAGGTTCTCAGCTCAAGTTAGGGAAGTGGAGGTCACTGTTAGAGATATGGAAAAACAGGCATGTATTTACATTGCCACTGACTCATGAAGAGAAAAGAGAAGGTACAATCTCCTGAGGGGGCCTGGGCCTCAGGAGTCCACCATGCTAGGGCACTGGAAAGTCCTGACCTTGGAATTGAAATTGTACTCGTTCCACTCATTCACTGGTAACGACGGAAGAGAGGGACTTCCTGGTAGAAAGCATACTGAGCAGAAGCATCTACTCTGGACAATCCTGAAATCCCACCAAAACCATAATAAAGAGAGTTCTCTTAAAAGGTTACACCTCTGCCGACCAGGAGGAGAGAGGAGACCAGAAGCAATGAAATTCCAGAAGTGGGAAGAAATACAGAAGAAAGGAAACCTGCTTAGCTGGAGATGGAGGAAGCAGAGGACCAAGCCCACGCGCAGCGCTGAACCCCCACAACCCAGGAAACTAGCAGCATCTAAAGTAAGAATTGAAAGTCAATTAACAAGGTGATCAGACACCCAGATCACCTTCCCTATCAAGGAAACTCCCGAAAGCACAGTCCGTGGAGAGGAGGCTGAGGGTTTCTGGAGGGGGCAGCAGACACAGCGGAGGAGGGTGGTGGCACACAAGACAGAGGGAACCAAGCTGCACGAGATGCGGCGCCCACACACGGTCCTCCATCCAGCGTGGGCATGAGGCTTCGGGCCACAGAAGGGAGGCGGCTCAGTGCCAGGGAACACCAGCTGTGGACAGTAAGTGGTCCAGACCAGAGCAGCTCAGGGGCCACTCCAGGAGGGGAAATGTATAAGAAGCTGCAAGAAATGGCCATCAGCCATTCCTCTCTCCCCCATCTGGTAGAAGCACCTGGTATCACGGAGGTTTAAAAAGCTCCCTTCAAGGGTCCAGAGTTCCAAACAGCTTGGTTGTCCCCCACTCTAAAATACGAGCTGACATTCGAGGGTGGCCTCTACCATTAGAAACAGAGACCATGACCAGCAAAAGGGGAGTCAGGGCCTGGGAGGAAGGGAATCTATTCTGAAGGAAGTGAACATAACTGTAATTAACATGCCCAGGGAGTTAAGAGCAAATATTTCAACTGAAACAATAAAAGAACATTCAGAGAACCAAAAAGAGCTCTTAGAATTTAAAAAATAAGGGCAGAAATACTCATTAGAAGAGCTGGAATAAAAAAACTGGGCCAGTCTTCCAGAAAGCCAAGTAAAAAATGACCAAAAAAAATCGAAAATAGATTTAAAAGTGTAAAACTATTTGAGGACCAGTCCTCAATAGAAGGTCTGACATCCAAATAATAACATAAGAATGAACATACAAAAGACCTCAGCCGCCTGATCAAAAGAGCTGAGTACCTATCACCAACAACAGACCTGCATCAAGACATGTCATTGTGAAAACAGAGATCACTAAAAAAAATCATACCCTACTAGGTTAAGGAAGAACAAAACAGCTCATGCACACAGAATCCAGTGCTGGTGTGGCAGTCTTCAACGGCGACAATGAAAGCTAAAACGCAGTGGAGAAATGCCTTCAAAACCCTAGAGGAAAATAAGTTCCACCTGGTAACTATATCCCATGCCAAAATATTAATCAAGAGGAAAAGAAGAGAAAGTTTTCAGATATCAAGACCTCAAAAAATCTATCACCCGTGTACCTTATTCATAGGAAGGCGCTGCAAGATATATTCCACCAACATAACAGTGTGAACCCAGACAATGATGGGAAATATGAAAACAGGTGGGCCAGAGCAGCACAAGGAATCCCACAGATGAGGGCAAAAGATGACAGAGGCTGTGAGCAGAGCACCAAATAAGGAAGACTATCAGTTCACACAGGAGCAGGTCAGAAGGCTCGCAGGAAGACTTCTCCAGAAAGGTGATGTGGATAGCCTGTCTGCTTCTACCTGAACTTCCAAAAAGGTTTCAACAGTTTGGGCGAATTTGTGGTTGAATAAGCTATAAATATTGCCGTATACAGCCTGAATGTCCAGGTCCTCCCAAAATTTGTATGTTGAGACCCAGTCCCCTAAGGGATAGTATTAGGAGATGAGGCCTTTGGGGTGATTAGATCATGAAGGTGGAGCCATCAGGATAGGGACAAGTGCCCTTAGAGAGCCTAGAGAGTACTCCCTCACCCCTCTGCCAGGTGAAGACACAGCCAGAAGCAGACCATCCACGACCCAGAAAGAGTATCCTCAGCAGGCACAGAATCTTCCAGAGCCTTGATCTTGGACTTCCCAGGCTCCAGAACTGTGAGAAATAAATGTTTATTGTTTAAGCCCCCAGTCTATGTATGGTATGTTGTTATGCAGCCCAAACTAAGACAATTACATTATTTTTTTTAAGATTTTATTTATTTATTTGACACGGAGAGAGAGCGCGCACCAGAGAGCACAAGCAGAGGAGCAGCAGAGAGAGAGGGAGAAGCATACTCCCCACTGAGCAGGGAGCCCAATACAGGGCTCAATCCCAGGACCAGAGATCATGACATGAGCTGAAGGCAGATGCTTAACTGAGCCACCCAGGTGCTCCAACAATTACATTAATTTTTTTAAACATTTTATTTATTTATTCATGAGAGACACACAGAGAGAGGCAGAGACACAGGCAGAGGGAAAAGCAGGCTCTCCGCAGGAGCCCAATGTGGGACTCGATTTCAGACCCCGGGATCACACCCTGAGCCAAAGGCAGACACTCAACCACTGAGCCACCCAGGCGCCCCAATAATTACTTTATTTTATTTTTTTTTTTTTTTTCAGAAAAAATTTGAAAAGTAATCCGGGTTTGCTAAAGGGTGGGCTAGGCATACTGGTTTTAGTCACCCTAATCTAACCAAAGTTACAATGCAACTCTACTGGGGAGAGAGAAGAGAGATCCATGTGCCTAAAGGAGGCAAGAACTAAATCCCCATCTTCAGAGTCCAAAGTCCACAAATAATGCCTCAAACTAGGGGAAAAAAAAAAAAAAAAAAAGGTAGCCATTTTTAAATTTTCTTCAAAAACAAAGTGGAAATAACAACAATCAGCTTAGAGAGACCAAAGGAGCTGCCTTTGGGGAGGACATAAGAGGCAAAGGGCAAGTCACTGCTATCCTTCCAAACAAACCTTACAAGGCCATATGACTCTTTAAATCATGTGTTTAAATAAAAACAACGTTTAAATAAAAACTAAACAAAAATCCTAAATAATTAAAAGTAAAACAAAGAATCTGGACCTATATGGTCCTTTCAAATCTCAGGGCCTAAAAATATTTTTAAAAATAGGAAGAAGCTTAAAATAATAGGAAGATAAACACCCACTACATATTTCGTAACCATTAATATAAAACTCGAAATGTTCCCACAATTTATTCAGATACCAATGAGCGCTGCACAGATAAGGTTCCTTGTACTGACCATGAACCCTCAAGAAAACATAACAACCCTCAAGAAAACATAATGGAAGGTCTCTAAAGTCAACAATGCTGTTCCCAGGGGTATGCACAAAATGGTGCCTTTGTAATCCACAATCTGGGCTGTTTGTATACTTTGTGGCAAGCAAAGGTACCACTTGTCTTATTTTTTATTAATCTGAACCTTGGAAACCAGGGAGCCATTTAGGATTAGGAGACTCCATACTCACTCCAGGAGCCAGGTGTTATATTGGCCATGTTTTTCTTTTTCTCAAAGCACCTGGCACTAGGAGTTTAATTTGTTTTTTAAGATTTTATTTATTTATTCATGAGAGACAGAGAGAGAGAGGCAGAGACACAGGCAGAGGGAGAAGCAGGCTCCACGCAGGGAGCCTGATGTGGACCTCGATCCCGGGACTACAGGACCATGCACTGGGCCAAAGCCAGGCACTAAACCACTGAGCCATCCAGGGGTCCCCAGCACTAGGAGTTTTAAACACTGTACCGAAAAAACATGAATTATGGGAATTGACGGGTCCAAGGACAGCAGCTGACCCTCAACAGCCACAGAAGGGTAACAGAGTGCAACCTCTACTTCCTGCACTCACTCCTGCTGCGAGGTTCTATTAATGATAACAGTGTTGAACTAAAGCATAAAAAAAGCCACAAAAGGGTTGTGTTGGGTGTGGTCTGTTTCCTGCAGGTACAGGATTCCCAAACAGGCAGCTCTGAATCACTGGGAAATGGCACCCAGAGGGCCAAGTGGCATGTTTCTCAAGAGATCCTCTGGCTCCTTGACCCTGGCCTCAGAGAGTCTGTAAAAATACTCTAGAAAGAAGCAGCAAGTGCCAAAAGGCTCATTTCTTCAGTTCCTCCCTCCCTCCCTACACTACATCTTGTACCAAGGTCCTAGAAATACCATTCAACTGTAAGGCAATGTCAACCCGCATCCAGTAAGCAAGCTCAGCTCTGCGCATTACAACAGCGCCAAGAACACAAAAGTTGTATTACATACAGGAACAAGAAGGCAAGGATGGCTGCCACTTGCCCTTAACTACTCTGAGGGGACACTGCTATGTCAGCAGCTGAGAAAAATCTAACCTGACCAATTTCTACTGGAAGGTCATTTGGCTCTACCTGAAATACTGCCAGGAATGTTCCCATACCTGAGATTACAACCAAAATATCCTAGACTCCTCCATGTTATATTTTTAATTTTTAAAGATCTTCTTACAATACTGCCCCCCTCCCAAATCTGTTTTTAAGCCAAACAAATTATTAACATAGTTAAATTTTGGTGACAGAGGAAAAGAGGGAATATGAAATACTAAAATGGATATTTAAAAGACACAGTTAGGCAACTAAAAGTACACCATGCCTTTATTTTCCTTATTACTCTTAGCATAGAATAGCAAAAAGGGTCAAAAGCAGGGGTGATGGGAGACTGTAAAAAAAATACTATTAGGGATCCCTGGGTGGCGCAGCGGTTTAGCGCCTGCCTTTGGCCCAGGGCGCGATCCTGGAGACCCGGGATCGAATCCCACATCGGGCTTCCGGTGCATGGAGCCTGCTTCTCCCTCTGCCTATGTCTCTGCCTCTCTCTCTTTCTCTCTCTGTGACTATCATAAATAAATAAATAAATAAATAAATAAAAATACTATTAAATGTTAACAGAGAGTTCCAATTACCAAGGTTTGAAATCAATCTTGCTATAAAAAGTCTACTTTGAGGGGGGCCTGGGGCTGGCTCAGTCAGTGGAGCATGCAACTCTCGATCTTGGGGTTGAGCTGGAGCCCCACGCTGGGTAGAAATTACTTAAAAATAAAAGAAAGTCTTTAAAAAAAAAAGTCCACCTTGATTATCCTGCTGACACCTGAACCTCCAACCAGTCTGGTGCGCACCGACTCTCCCCAGCCTGAGGTTCCTCTCACTGCCTTCCAAGTGGCAGCCAGCATGCCCCCAGAATCCAACTCCTCCTACCTGCAGCAGGGAAGCAGGATTCCTGAAGCTCACGACACACAGCACCCTCCCCAGCAGCCAAAGTGCAGACCCCCTTCCCCAGACCCCCCTGCCTCTCCAGCTCTGGGATGCTAAACCCGCTTGCCAACCCCACACCTCTGTCTGCTGTGCACTCCAGCCATTGGAACCTTTGTGGGCAGACCACCCAGATGGGCTCCCGGGCGGGCTGCTGACTTCCTGAGCACAAGGCCAGAGGAGGTTCTCCGCCAGCCCTCTCACAGGTCCTGGCACCACACTCTGCAGTGAAAACGTGTTGTGTGAATGTGAGCTCCCCGTCCCATCCAATGTTCTGAGACCCTCACCCACATTCCACACTCTAGTGTTTCCCTCGAGGTGCCCTCAGAACCCCAATCTCACAAACACCCTGACTGTCCACACACTGTAACATACCAGCCTTTCCCCAACAGTGCAGATGGCAAGAGGCTGAACCAGCAGAGGCCTCTTCCATGGAAACGGGGGAAAACTATGCAAATGTCACACTAACTAGAAAAAAAAAAAAAAATGCAAGAGCACTGAAGCCACAATTAAATGCAGCTGTCCTTCTGTTTGCCTTCATTTCCCAGATTTCCAGTGCACACCCAGGGTAACCAGGAGCACTTGAGGAAAGCTCCCAACAGGTCCAAACTGTTCAATGTCCTTCCCGCTACCCCAACTTAAAGGAGCATTCTCAGCAAAGGTTTCTCTCCAACCAACTACAACAATGGGGGGGGGGGGGGGGGGGGGGGCGCCAGGATGACGTTACCAAGTAGAAACTAAACTCTCCAGCTATTCCTGTAAACCGTCTGTACTTTCAAATAGGAAAATATCCTAAATTAACAACATCCTCAAAACGTGCTAAGTTAACTCTGCTCTCCAACACATGTGACACACCATATTCAGTATTTTTCAAACTCGGGGCAAACCAATCAGCTATGAAAATAAATTTAGTGTTGTAATTATCTTTTTTTTTTTTTTTTTAATAAACTGCATCACACAATGGCAAGACATCACAAGTAGTAAGGATGAAGGCTGTCTCCCAAAACTTTGGTTTCATATCTTGATGTAAAATATACTCCTTACATGGGTCACATACCAAAAAAGCTTGAAGCTTAGACATGACTGATAAAAATCGGTAAGAAACTTAGAAACCAAAATCTAAGTTACAACTTACTTACACAAACTGAAAGCTGGCCAGTATTCCTACCATCAAATGAAGCTTACTTTTCTTCAAATCTGAATTAAACTGATTGAAACAACAAATGTTCAAGGACAGGGAGTACATACATCCACAAACCAACCTAACTTCTTTATGTCTATTTGTAGTTACTACATTCAGTTTGTGATTTTTTTTATTTTCTCCCCATGCTAATAGGAAACTGGGATGTGGGAGGTAAAAAGGGAAAGAACCCCTGGCAACCTCCTTTAAACATTCATCACAAATATTAACTCATTTGGATGTAGTCCTCAACCCCTCACCTAGGACGGGCCATAAGTGTTCAATAACAGTTCCTGGCTGAATAATTTCATATTCCTAATTTCTCGTATTCCTTCAGCAAACCCAAACTGGAATGAAAAAAAAAAAAAACCTTTAACGTGTGCAAAGTTAATAATAAAGCAACAGTACAGCATGATGAGTAGAAGTATAGACTGGGAGACAGGAAAGTTCTGGTTTCATATCACACTTGCCAGCTCACACTCTCTCCTTGGTCAGTTTCAATTAGTCTCTGCTGGCTTCCACATCTAGAAGATGGCATAATTAACACCTATGCCTCCAGAGGCACCAATAAAAATCTAGAGATAAAAATGATTTGCAAGACAACAAAAAATAGTGTTTATACTAAAATGTCCTTGCAGGTTTACTTCAAGTATCTTTGATACTTAAATTCAAGCTGTCTGAATCCACTCTTCCTGAATTTTTTAATCCAATTCCTTATAAACCCCGTTCAGAAGATGAGAGATGGGAAAAGGGGGAGGACGAGGGGGGAGAGGTATCAGGACAGGATACAGAAGGGTTAGCGCTTCTCTCTTGTTTTATCCTAGAGAACAGTCGAAAGCAGGTGTGCCTTTCGTTTAATCCACAACGACTCTGAGGAAAGCTTCCTGGGGCAGTAGCAACTGCTAATTCAAAGTAGAAAAATAAATATGCTTGTTTTTCTTTTTGGGAGAAGGGAGAGGAAAGGAATGTTCTTCCCCAAATGGCACATTAAAAACAATTACACAGTCTGTAGATGCGTTTAAGTACAGGAGTGGTCAAAGCCACCTTTTGCACACACGCCCAACACGGTGACAGCTGAAAATCTGGTGCTCTCAACCAAACAGAAACAGTTCCCTTGAAACAGAAACTTACCTTCTCTTCCCAAGACTTTGGCCCACTCTTTTGACAACAACAACAGCAAAAAAAAAAGTGAGGACAAAAAAAATGTTGAGAACAGACCCCACCGGGTAACCATCTGATACTGACTTCAGGGCACCAGCCAGCAGGGCTTTAAAGTGCCTCTTCAAATTGACTCGCTTTCCACAAAGGCCTGATACCTCCACCACAAACTCTAAGTGAGGCATCTGTACTAGATTACAACCTGATTAACACAGGAAAAGTCAGTCTAAAGGAAATACTGATGAAAAAAAAAAAAAAAGTTAACTCCAGAGGTCCTTCTTGCTCTACTGGTCAGGACTAATTCTTCACCCAGTTCACCCTGCCTTCCTGCCTCTTGATTCAAACCAAAGTGAAGCACGAACTTTAGGAAATACCGAGAAACCACATCTAATTTTTACCTAGCAGTCTGTAGAAGCTTAGATTTTAAATGTCTGTGGAGTTTAAAAGCTCGAGGACAGTTTTCTTCAAGTACACTCAAGATACGAACTTTGTTACTCCTTAAAAAAAAAAAAAGAAAAAAAAAAAACCTGTTTAAATTCTGGCAGCTTTGTGTTCCTACTTTTCTAGATTTCAAACCTGAATAATGAAATCCAGCTTTCTTTTTACGGTTAAAGGGGTAGGGAGGGTAATGGGGATCCCTGGGTGGCTCAGTGGATGAGCGTCTGCCTTTGGCCCAGGGCGTGATCCTGGAGTCCCAGGATCGAGTCCCACATGGGGCTCCCTGCATGGAGCCTGCTTCTCCCTCTGCCTGTGTCTCTGCCTCTCTCTCTCTCTCATGAATAAATAAATTATTAAAAAATTTTGTAAAAAGGGGGGGAGATATGATCTGCCTAGGAAGAGGGCAGATTCACGTCTCAGCCCCTGAGATGCCAGGTCCAAACACTGCACTTCTCAGTCCTAAAGAGCAAAGGGAAGAAGTCAAAAAAAAAAAAAAAAAAAAAAAAAAGAAAGAAAAAGAAAAGAAGAGAAAAGAAAAGCGGCCCGCTGATGTCCGTAAAATAACAAATAATCCACTTGGATACCGCGGTTGGCTTTTTCTTTTTTTTTTTAAGGCTCTTTATGTTCACTCGCTAAACTAAACTGGGACAGCAAAACTTTAAAGACAGAGTCTAATTGTATCGTGAGATCTTTAACCCTGATTATTTTGCCACCATTTATGCGCTTACAAATATGACAGCTTAAGCAGAGCCCAGTGCCCAGTGGTTTTGTTTTCCAAAGGGCTTTAAAAAAAAAAAAAAAAAAAAAAAAAACCGTCCCCAAAGGCGAACAGAACTTGAAGGCCAGCACGTTCCTTTGAACTTTCCCCTCCTCCCAAAAGAAGTCCCCGGCCGGCCCGGAGGCCGCGGAGTGGGGCGGGCAGGCTCGCTGGGCGGGACTCGGGGGCTCGGGTCGTCTGGGGCCCGCGGGGGCTGGGCCGTCCCGGGGTCCTCGTGCCCGGGGGTCTGGGCTCGCGCCTTCCCGGCGGCGGCGGCGGCGGCGGCGGGAGCGGGGCCGCGAGCGGGGCCGGCGGGGGCACCTGGACGCCCCCCGCCCCCCCCCGCCCCCCCGCCAGCGGGCCGCGCCCGGGGCTCCCCGCCAGCCCCCCGACTGCGCCGCCCGCCCGCACGCACGCAGGGCCCAGGCCGCGGCCCGGCCTCCGGGGGCACCGGCCCCGTCGCTTCTCCCGCGGACCCGGCGGGGCCTGCGGCGCCCAGGCGGCGGCGGCGGCGGCGGGCGGGCGGGGCGGGGCGGGGCGCGGCGCCCAGGCGGCTCCCCCCAGCGCAGCCGGACCACCGCGGCGCCTCCAGGCCCCGGCCCGGCCCGGCCCGGCCCCGCGCTCGAGGCCGGCGCGACCCCGGAAGGCGCGGGTGGGGGCCGTGTTTCCACCGCCAAGTTGCCCGCCTCGGCCCCGGCGCGCGCACCCTCCCGCCTCGCGGCCCGGCTCTGCCTACCTGCATGCCCGGCAGGCCCGACTGCACCGGGGAGTGAGCCATGGCGGTCGGGACGGCCACTTCCTGGGACGGGGCGGCCGGGGCGGCGGGGGCGGCCGGCGAGCCCGAGTCCGGCTTGCGCGGGGCCGGCCCGAGTCTGCGGCCACCCCAGCCCCGGCGGGTCCCGGGCCGGGCGGCGGGCTCAGAGGCCGGCGAAGGGCCGCGCCGCCATGCACGGCGCCGGGAGGAGCTGCGAGGGGCGCGGGGAGGAGCTGCGAGGAGCGCGGGGACCCGCCGCGAGCCGCCGCCGCCGCCGCCGCCGCCACCGCTCGGCTGCAGCCGGGAGCCGGGGACCTGGAGCCGGGGGCCTGGAGCCGGGGGCCTGGGCCGCGCGCTGGCCGCCTGGAGCGGGAGCGGGAGTGGGCGCGCACAGCCCGCCGAGCCGCGAGCGCCGAGCCCCGCGCGCCCCGCCCCGCCCCGGCCCGGCCCCCGCGCCCGCCCCCGCCCCCGCGGCCCGGCCGGGGACCCCGCCCCGCGCTTCCGGGAGGGGGAGGAGGCTGGCGGCCGCCCGGCGCCCTAGGCCGCAGCTGCCTGCACCGCCGCGGGCGCGGGGCGCGGGGCGCGGGGGGCCCGGCGGGGGTCGCAGCGCCTCCCGGGGCCGCCCGAGCGCGGGCAGGGGGCCTCCGCCCCGGGGACCGAGCCGGCGCTGGGGCTCGGCCGCCTGCCCAGCCCCCCCACCCACCCCTCCCCCACTCCCACCCCTCCCCCACCTCCCCGCCCGGGTGGGCGCGCAGGGGCCCGGGCGCCGAGGGCGCTCCCCCATCTTCCTCCCGGACCCCACGGACTCCCCACTCCATCCTGCCCGGGGACTTGGGGTCCGGGCGACCCCCCGAGGGCAGAGCCTGGGGCAGGGAGACCTCGGGGGGGGGGCAGTACCCGGCGGGGGCCTCGGTCTGGGGCGGGCTCCAGACCACCGGGGCGGAGCTGCTGCGGCGCGCGGGCGAGGTTACCGCCGACCCCGGGAGGAAGCGGGAGGGAGGGGTCGGGCTGTGAACGCCCAGGGCTTGGCCGCCTGGAACCCGCCCCACTGGGAATGCGAGGCGCCGGAACTTACCTGGGCGCTAGGGGCTGAACCCCACCATCCCCGGGCTCCAGACCCTGGCGGGAGCGTCCACCCAAAAGAAAGGAAAAACTGGGGTGGGGTGGGGGGTGCTGGGCAAGGAGGAAGGCGAGACAATCGAAGGAAACCGTGTCTAGACTTATCCCGGCCCTCCCTCGCCTCTCGGCCGCCCGCTAAAGCGCCAGGTCGCCTCCGGGCACCGGTACTGCCTCCACTTTCTTAGTCGCCTCGACTCCCAACTACAAAGGAAAGAAGCTCCAGAATGTGTTTGACTTCACAGGGACACTGGCAGCCCCTGAGCTGCTGCCCCTCGGGTTGTTGGGAGCAGACGTTCCTTCAAGAGCGTGAAGGCCCGGGTTGCACCACTGCTGCACGAGGTTGGCCATCCAGAAGGTGAGCCCCCCAGAGATCATAGACAATTGGAGGAAACTCTGAGAGTCCTCCAGCGAGGTAAGGGGCGTTTATACTCTGAGTTGTCCCTGTATCCTGAGAATTTCTGTTCGCTCTGGTGCCCAAGATCAGATGAGGAGTGGGGTGCTAAAATTAGTCCCCTTTTCCCCTTTGGAAATGTGCAGTGTTTTTCTTCAAAGTCCCTGATGCCTTCAGATACCTTTATGGACCGACGCTGGCACAGTATCTTCACTCAGTCGTGAAGCCCTGCCTCCCCCAAGCGCTGTGAAGAGAATGTGACAAACACAAAGTTAAGAAAAGCATGAACCCTGATACCTCAGAGCTCACCATCTCGTGTGCAGGGTTGTGTCCCTAAGAAATGGGTACATAAAGAGATGAACAGCAAAGCAAGCAAGAGTATGAATCTTTAAAATGTTCATAATCTTCAACCCAGAAAGTCTGCTTGCAGCAAGGTCTGCTAAGGTCACAACGAAGAAGCTCTCAAGAATGTATACAAAAAAGAAGCCCTTCGGAGATAGCCCTAATTGTGGGAAAACCAGGAACAGATTAAAAACTTAACAGCTTGTTAAGTAAATGATAGTGTATTTATACAGTGAGTACTACGTAGTCATTAAAAATGATGATGTATTACAATATTTAGTAACACGGAAAAGGATTTTCACTACACATTGTGAAGGAAGAAAACACTGTGCAAAACAAATGTATGTAGCCTGACCTCAAGCCACTTCATATATATGAAGTTATATTTAACTATATAATTTGCATGTTTATATAATGTATGTATATGCATAACCAGAGCAAAACCTGGAAGTATATATATATCAAGATTTAGCAGTGGCCATTCCTGGAATTAAAGATGATTTTTTTTTTCAGTCTGTAATCAACCAATAGAGATCATCATGCTAAAACTCTCTAGGAAAAAAATTTAAAAAATAATAAAACTCTTTAGGGTTAGCCGTCAGGGCAGTAACACGGCAGCAAGATAAGGAGGAAGAAACAAGACAAGTGGGCAGAAATGTTTGGGCACTGATGTAAGGCATTACCCTTGGAAACTCATGGGGCCCACATTGCATGAACTTATTTCCAACTAATAAGCCAGGGGAGTGGGAGAGGCTGGCCTTGGACCATAAAAAATCTCCTATAAAAAGTAACCAGAGGGGCACCTGGGTGGCTCAATGGTTGAGTGTCTGCCTTTGGCTCAGGTCGTGATCCCAGGGATCAAGCCCCATATGAGGCTCCCCAAAGGGAGCCTGCTTCTCCCTCTGCCTATGGTCTCTACGTCTCTATGTCTTCTCCCTCTCTCTGTGTCTCTCATGAATAAATAAATCTTAAAAAAAAAAAAATAACCAGAATTCCACTTCATATCCAGAATCTTTTCAGGCCAAGAACATGTAGATTATAATGGGATGCAACTTTATCTGGAAATAGTGACTTGCATTCATTAGCTGGTCTCTTTCCCTGTTCATTTTTCTCTATTATTTTCCCTATTTATTGCCTCACAGTGACCGAACTTCATTTCCTTCTTTGACCATATTTATACCACTGAGCACAATTCTCCTTGCAAGAGAAGAAGGAGCAGAATAGGAGTTCCTGGTTTCACTCGGTCATATACAGACATTACCTAGTATTCCCGGGGCAGTGGCCCTCTGTCTCTTTGTTTCAGCAGAGCAGATGATTGACACAGCCTGGGCCCAGGATAAGATCCTGCCCAATTGCTTATTGCCTCCACTCATCCATTAACACATTCTTCGAATGCCAACTACATGTCAGACATCTGGGTCAGTGTTGAGCCCATAAACACTGGCACTCCTCAGGTGCCTCTTATCCCATCCTAGAGAAACAATCTCCCAGAATCCTAATGTCAGAATCTTACAGTAACATGATTAATTAAATTTAGAGTTGGAACAGCTTGAATTTCCACTAAGGAAAGAAGAGGATTATCCTTTCATCCTCTTCCTCTTGTCACTTCCTCTCCACCCTCAACATATAATTACAAGAGATCATATACTATTGTAATTTCAGAAGGAGAGATTTTGAGGGTCTCCATAGAGATTATGCATTTGCTGGTCTCCATGGAGATACTTACTAACCCATGGAATTATTTTCATCCCCTGGCCCTCTTTGTCTTTTGTGTTGACTTAAGGATAACAATTGGGCAATGAATTGTGCTCTGACACATATTCAGGACCACAAAGGACATTTCCATGCCCCTATATAGAGCCGTTCAAAATACAGAGCCCTTGGTTATTGACTCCCCCTAAGCCAGTAAGTAGTCTCAGCAGAGCTCAAAGAGCGCAGCCGAAAACAAGAATTCAACAATCAGTCCCTTCACTTCTCCTTCTGAGTTGAAAAGATAAACACCCCCAAATGCCACTTTCTAAAGAGCAGCTAGACAAGTAGCACATTAGCAATTTAAATTTACAGATTAAAGAAAGGGACTTAGATGGTGAACTTTAAAGGGAGAAATATGAGTAGCTTGGATAAGTAACTAACAGAAGGCTTGACAAATTTCCACACATGTTCAGCAGGTGAAGACACAAAAGAGGAAGACAGATTATTAAGATTGGTATCAAGAAGCATGGCTAGTCATGCCAGTTGGATGACATGACAGCAAGAAAATATACGCTAGAGCCCCAGGAAGAGATCCGGCTACATTGGTGCAAAGGAAGTTTCATTCTGTGGGTATTGAGCTCAGAGAGCAAGCTCTCACAGCAACTGACGGTACCACAGTACCCTGCATTTGTCTGCCAGGCCTGCCATGAAGTACCATGGGCTGGGTGGCTTAACAGAAACTTATTTCTTCACCACGACGGCAGCTGGAAGTCCGAGATCAAGGTGTTGGCAAGGTTGATTCTTCCAAGGCCTCTCTCCTTGGCTTGCGGATGGCCGTCTTCTCCCTGTACCTGGACATCATCTTCCCTGCGTGTACATACATGTGTGCCCTGATTTCTTTTTAGGACATCTGCCATATTTTTTTTTAATTTTTATTTATTTATGATAGTCACAGAGAGAGAAAGAGAGAGAGGCAGAGACACAGGCAGAGGGAGAAGCAGGCTCCATGCACCGGGAGCCCGACGTGGGATTCGATCCTGGGTCTCCAGGATCGCGCCCTGGGCCAAAGGCAGGCGCCAAACTGCTGCGCCACCCAGGGATCCCTCTGCCATATTTGATTAGGGCTCACCCTAACGGCTTCATTTTCATTTAATTACCTCTTTATAGACCCTGTCTGCAACAGCAGTCACAAGCTGAGGGTCAAGATTTCAACATAGGAATGGGGGGTGGGGCACCAGTAAGCCCTTAACTCACCCATTTCACTGTGCAGGCAGTTCTGGGGACCTGCTTTATCTGGTTCCTGCAGGCTCAGCTCCACAAGTGAGAGCTTCCTTTCTCCTCTCCCAAGGCCTGTGGACCACTCTACACACTTCACATTTCACATTTATGCTAATAGGCCTGGCTTTATATTTCCGTGGGCATAGTCCCTAAACTTTTTCTCATGTAGCAACTAGAATTCGTCTCTGACCAATGGACATCAGAGGGGAGAAGTAGGGAACAGAAGCTTGTAGTCACTTGGTAAACCATTTCCAATTAGGAGAAATTACGTGAAATACGTGGTGGAATCTGCCAGAAAAGAGTTCAGAGTATTTTCCAGGGAGTACTTAAAAAGTAATAAATACTCATTTCAGCCAAAAGGTTATACTTTAATAAAGTCTTTCTTTCTCTCTAGTGTCTCCCCTGCCTCTGAGTATCACTGTACTTGGATGTGCAATTTACCAGGATGGGGGGCAGAGAGGGGGAGTGGCAGGGAGGAGGAGGGCTGAGACTGCACCAGGCAGGGGCCTTTTGTAATACATTCCTGGCAGGGTAGTACTAGGGGCTCCCACCAGGGAAGCGTGGGCTGTTCAGGAGGGTGTGTTAGAACAGGCTCACTAGAAAAATTCTCATATGCAATTTTGCCTGGCAAAAAGCCAATTAACAGAGCTTGTCATCCTCTGAATAGTGGCCACTTGACCCTGCCAATCAGCTCATAAAGGCTTCAGTACACAAAGACTCATGGAGCTGTGTGTGTAGATTTCCCTCCCTCCCGAGGCTGGCTTTGCTTTCAGACCTATCCAGAAAGGGCATAAATGAAATCATCTCCAGAAGGGTGATGTCATCCATCCCACAGTCTCAGAACTGTAGCTCTACTTCTTAAAAGCCCTTGGCCCTGTTTTCTGACAAGGAAGACAAATTGTAGAAAGTGATTTCAATTTTCCCTTCAAGGAGATCTAGGGAATTACATGCTTAAGGAACATTGTATAACCAACCACACAAAGGTAAAATGTGCCTGTGAGTTGCAGACTTTGGTTCCAGAAGGCACACAACCACCTATGCTCAGAATCCTCATTAAAATACGGACCTCAGGGATCCCTGGGTGGCTCAGGGGTTTAGCGCCTGCCTTTGGCCGGGAGCGTGATCCTGGAGTCCCGGAATCGAGTCCCGCATCAAGTCGCGCGTCGGGCTCCCTGCATGGAGCCTGCTTCTCCCTCTGCCTGTGTCTCTGCCTCTCTCTCTCTCTCTCTCTCTCTCTCTCTCTCTCTGTGTGTGTGTGTCTCACATGAATAAATAGTCTTTAAAAAAAAAAGAAAATACTGACCTCACACAACCCTATCATCAAAGTTTCACCTGAAAAAAAGATAAGCATGAAGTTTCATACCTTGATTTTACAGCTCAGTTTTATTTGTTTTCCTATGAAACTATGTTACGTGATACTATTAGTCCATGGTCTTTGAACAACAAGTGATGGAAACCTAGCTCAAATCTTTACAACCACAAAAGGGAAATTTTAGCTCAGTGATGGAAATCCAAGCTTCCTGAATGAAGCTTGGATAAGTCCAGAAGGGTGTGTTCAGTGATAAAATCAGAACTCTGCCTTCCTCTTCCTGCCTTCCCTGCTAGCCTCTACTTACCCTCACCTCATGTGGGCTTTCTAGGTGAGGCGTTAAGAATCTCTCTACATGTCTTTGTAATCCCAGAGAGAAGAGAGTAACTTCATCTTAGCCAATGTCATATACCAAAGCTAGCAGAGGGATTCAAATTTGTGTATGTACGTTCTTGTGACCAGAGGGCGAGAAGACACAAGGATGGAACAGTCTAGTTCAGATTGATACATTCCACCCCCTTGGCTGCCCAGCATGTGTGCATGCTCACATACACCGACACACACACACGCATTACACACGTTCTCTTTTTCCATTTATAATTTGTTGGTGCACCCCCCTCCCCAACATAATACAGCCAGCCCGTGCATAACCATTCATGTACTTATCCCTTCTCCAAAGCAAGGCAAGTTCAAGTGGAGGCTTGATAATATGTATTCCTCTTTGTCAAGTCTGGATGTAAGCTTTTCCCAGGTCAGCAACCTGCTGTAAAGGTTAACACCCTTATTGTGTTTAATGTGGGAAAAAAATTCTGATAACTTAAAAATTCTCATCTGAAAAGAAGGTGGGGGGAAACAAGCAGGTGGCATCATCAGTCCATGATATACATGATGCCTTCCTGGAAAGTGAGGCGGTTTGATGAGAGGGCCTGAGTTAGCCACTGGGACAGTACTTGCCTCTGTTCTTTGAAAGGTTCTCCATATTCTGTGGCCTTCTGCAGCCATACTGGAGAGGAGCATGTGGAGGCTGACCCTTCTGGAGGGTGTACTGGTTTAGCAGCCCACCTACTGGTGAGGATTTGAAGTCCTGGGGATGATCTTAAGCACAGAAATACTAAACTTTCTCCTTCCCAGCACCTTTAGTATCTCAGTGACTTTCCATAGCAATTCTGAGCCAAAAGAAATACCTAACAGTCCAATTAACTAAGAAGCTAGGTACAAGCAACTTAATTATTTCTGTCTGAATAACTTAGTAGCCCTTTGAAAAAATAACACTGCAAATTAGAAAATAGTCTAGGGGTGTCTGGGTGGCTCAGTCAGTTAAGCATCCAACTCTTGATTTCAACTCAGGTCATGATCTCAGGGTCATCAGATCAAGCCCTGACTGAGTTGGGCTCCATGTTGAGTATGGAGCCTAAGATTCTCTCTCCTCCTCTTTCCCTTCCTGCTTGTGCTCTCTCTCTCTTAAAAAAATTTTTTAATCAAAAACAAGAAAATTATTAATTTAATTTTTAAGTAATCACAGTTATACGCTAAGTTACATGCATAGGTTCCTGTTGGACACTGTACAACTTATCAAGCCTTAGAATGAGATTGGACATATTTCTTCAATTCTTCAATTCTTGTTACACATTGATTTTTTATCATAGCAGCTGCCAAAATATAAGCAGTTGCTCTGCTGATATATGACATCATTGAAAAGAATGTGGCATGATCTAATGTTGAAACTGTGGACCACCTGTCAGTGTGGTGGCCGACAGATGCTTAATACTGCTGTATTTCTAGAAAATGTAAACTATCCTGTGGTACCCCTGTGAGTGCTCTGCAGTACTCAGGGCACCTTGGGACAGAGTTTGGGAACCATGATTTTAGCAAATTTAATCACAGGTTGTGTTTGCCCTAATGATATAATTCCCTTGAAAACTGAATAGGAGACGAAAGCCACAAACCTGTTGAGTTAGGTTCCTTGAATCTGACCCTTTTCATTGCATTTTCTGGACTTTTTATACCAAGAGCCTCCTGAGTGTTGGGCTGTGGCACGCCACTATGGCAAAAGTTCATGTCATGATCCCCGACAATTGGGCAGTGCCAAGATATCCAGAACCCCAGGCCAGTGTCCTTTGGCTGGGAGCATCCTCTTCTGTTCAGACTGGTGTGCCTTATAAACATTAGGCTTCTTTGTGGAGATGTGGATGTCATGAATATTCACCCTCAGTACCTATAATGTCCAAGGTCTACAAATGATCCCTGTCCTAAGTACAAAGAAGTAGTAATTCAGCCAGCTTCAAATCAAGCATCAATCAGGTAGGGGTCACCAGCTTCACCAGTACACGAACTCCCACTGCCAGGACGCCTGGGTAGCTTAGTGGTTGAGCGTCTGCCTTCAGCTCAGGGTGTGATCCTGGGGTCCCAGGATCAAGCCCTGGATCCGGCTCCCCATAGGAGCCTGCTTTTCCCTCTGCCTCTATCTGTGTGTCTCTCATGAATAAATAAATAAAATATTTTTTAAAGATTTATTTATTTATTTATTTATTTATTTATTTATTTATTTATTTATTTATGACAGACAGAGAGAGAGAGAGAAAGAGGCAGAAACACAGGCAGAGGGAGAAGCAGGCTCCATGCCGGGAGCCCGACGTGGGACTCGATCCCGGGACTCCAGGATCGCACCCTGGGCCAAGGGCAGGCACTAAACCGCTGAGCCACCCAGGGATCCCTAAAATATTTTTAAAAACAAACAAAAAAAGAATTCCCACTGCCTTCCAATTTGTCTTACCCATGACAATTTTTCATTTGCACCTTCCATTCCTGGATCCAGTTTTATATTTGTCTGGACTCTGTTGGTTTCACACAACAGAAACCCAGTTAAAATGAACTTAAACAAAAAGAGTAATTTCTCTCTCGTTTAACTGGGAAATCCAGTATTTATAAGCTAGTCATGTCAAGTTTAAAAAGTAAAATTGTAAAAGGTGAAGCTAGCTACTGGCAACTCAATTTGGGGATTCAAAGAAGGTAATTAGGACTCTGTGTATCTTGATATTTGGGTTCATTGGCTCCTGCTTGCATTACCTGCCAAATAGGCTCTTTTCTAGGAGAGCAGGATGATTATGTCAGCCTTAGGCCTCCGTCATCTCATTGGCTTAGGAGCCCAGGTAAAAGGGAGCATACTCAGGATATGTCTGACAGAATTCATAGGGAGGATTCTGATTAGCTGGAGCAGTGGGAGGGACAAAATCATCCCATCAGAATCCTGAGACAGAGGACAGTTTTTCTGTGAGTGGTGGTACTCTAAATAAAGTCATCCTGAGCAGGCTGGGCCCTATGCCCACTGGTGTTGGGGGATTGGAGGTTTATTCAGAGTAGCTGCTTACTTGGGCAGTGGAGAAACCTTTCTTATTAAGTTCAGGATCTTATAGAGTTGTAAGGATCAGGGACTGGCAAAGTTTTCCCAGGAAGGGCAGGAGAGTCAATATTTTAGGTTTGTGGAACACGTGATCTCTATCACAGCTACTCAACGTCACCGCTGTATCAACAAAGTAGTCACAGACAATATGCATTCAAGTGAGCAGAGCAGAAACTTTGCTTACCAACACAGCTGGTAAGCCAGATTGGCACCCTGCCCAGTAGTTTGTTGAACCCTGATCTAGATGAGTGACCTTGGTAAGTTGGGTGAGTGGTCAGACCACTGAATAGAGCTCAAGCAGGACAAGTTTAGGAAGTACACAAAGGAGGAAAAATACAATGTGGTCACACTATGTGGACACATAGAGCTGACAGAAAGAGACCAAGGACCATGTATTGTAAATAAGTCTTTAGTATATAATTGTAATTAAAGATAAGGCAGGGTCCAAAATACATAATATAATTGGTGAGAACACAAGGAAGCAAGTTTCTATATGGAAGATTCAGGCTTTCTGGGAACATTACCAATGGACCTTTACAATGAAAATTGTGAAAAAGGGCACCTGGCTGGCTCAGTTGGTGGAGCATGCAACGCTTGATCTTGAGGTTGTGAGTTCAAGCCCACACTGGGTATAGAGATTACTTAAAAATAAAATCATTAAAAAAAAAAAAAAAACCTATGAAGAATCATGAACTCCTTAAGATCAGGATCCAAGTTTAGTTTTTTTCCTTGTGATCCCAAGAGTGTTTCTGATATGGAGCTATGGATGAATCACATAATAATTTGCTTATGCATGTCAGAAACAGGTAAGTTTAAAAATTAGAATTCTATTATTCAGAAAGTGCTTAAAAATATAAGGAAATGGGCTTACACATTGCTGGTGGAAATGTAAGTTGGTATAAATTTCTTAGAGGGAACTTTAGTAATGTAACAAAAACCTTAAAACATTCATACTTTTTTCTATTATATTTTTATTTCAAGGTGGTATACTGAAGAAATAAGTACAACTACTTAGAAAGGTAATATGAAGATGAGCATCATATTGCTGTTTATAACAAAGAAAAAATAAAAGCAGTTGTAGTATTCAATTATAAGGGTTTGGCTAAAAGATTATGATTCACTCATAGGATTGTATAACTTCTAAGTACCATCTTAATTATTGTGTAAATTAATAATAACATACTTATTAAAGATATTCATGGTTCACATAAGGGTAAGTGAGAAAAGCAAGTTATAGGAATGCATGTATATTGCAATAATATATTTCATTATAGTATATGTAAAATTCTGCTTCTGGCAATGGCTGAATTCTGACCTAGATTATTTCAGAATATTGCCAGATAAGGTAGATAAATTAATAGACAAATTAATAAATTTTTTAAAATGTGTGTTTGAAGTTATCAGAGAGTTAGCAAGGAAATTTGTGGAGCCAAGATCCAGAAGAGAGGGAAGCCACAAGAGGTGGACTTGGCATGGGGAGCTGCTCTCCTCCTTGAGGTAATTGCTAATTTGAAAGAGTCCATTGAGTGGCAAAAGAATGAAACAGAGGGTTGGTGCTTACATAGGCCCAGGTAAGCAAAGTTGGGATTTCAGTGCTAAGGAAGAGAAGTTCTGACAAATAACCCAGACTTTTGATTGGGAACACAAAGCACTATAATACTAAAAATGAAGGTGAATCAGAAATAGACTAACTTTCAGGGCTCCTGGGTAGCTCAGTCAGTTAAGTGTGTGACTCTTGATCTCAGCTCAGGTCTTGATCTCAGGGTCGTAAGTTCAAGCCCTGCATTGGGCTCCAAATGGGCATGGAGCCTACTTTAAAAAAATAAAAAATAAATAGACTAAGTCTCAAGGAGTAAGTCTAGCTTCAAATCAGCTCAATAAATTAGATTAAGACAATCTGTCCTAGCCTTGTGCTATGCCAGAAGTAAACCTTAATCCTTTCTGGAGGAAGATACCATCATCTAGAGTCTCAAACCATCTGAACATTTTTTTCATAAGCAATGTATGGTGCTCAATAAAAAACAATCAGGCATAGTGAAATAGAACTTACAAAATATAACCAGGCATACAGGAAGGCAAGACAGGATGGAAGACCAAAAGAAAAATTATATGATAGAAACATGATCATAGGAGATCTAAGTAATCAGAAGGAACTTTAAAATAAACATGACTGATATATTCAAGAAATTAAATGACAAGATTGAGAATTTTCCAGAAAAAAAATGGCAATTATAAAAAAAAATCAAATGGGGGCGCCTGGGTGGCTCAGTAGGTTAAGCATCTGACTCTTGATTTTTGGCTCAGGTCATGATCTCAGGGCCCTGAGATAGAGGCCCACATCAGTCTCAGTGCTGGGCATGGAGCCTGCTTAACATTCTCTTTCCCTCTCCTTCTGCTCTTCCCCATCCCACTTGCATGCACATGCTCTCTGTTTCTCTCTAAAAAAAAAAATAAATAAATAAACAAATAGAAATAAATTAATATATAAAAAAGGAATCAAATGAAAATCCTAGACATAAAAATTATAATTGAAATTCTTAAAAATTTGATGAGTTTAAGAGCTGATCAAACACAAACAGTGTTTGTACAGTGTGTGTACAAACTGAAGCTCAAAACATGAAATTGAATAAAAGAAGGCAGATTAAAAGAACATTGCATGTATGGAGTACTGTATGATTCCACTTATGTGAAATTTAAAAACAAATGAAACTATTCTACAGTGATAGACATCCAAAGTGGTTCAATTTGAGAGGATAAAAGGAATAATAATTAGCTGTGGGAATGAGGGGGCTATTTCTTGACCTGAATTGTGGTTACACTAGTGTTATACTTTGAATTATTTGTCAAGCTGGGTTTGATCTGTGTACTTTTTCCCACATATATGTCAATAAAATATTTATAACATATGTGTATACACACATGTAAATATGAAAGGCTATTTATATAGGTTATCTTTGAGCACTATAGTATGGATAATTTTTTTCTTTTCTTTTCTACAATGATCATAGATTCCTCATGAAAAAGGAAACAAAAGAGAGAAAAAGAAGAACAAAGAAATACTGACCAGTTGTTTTTGTTTAAAATTGAGATATAACTGACATATAACTGACCAGGTTTATTATGAAAATTCTTCTAATCCCAGAATAAAAGCAAATGGGGTTTAGATTTGTTTTAAGAAAGAATGTCCTGGAACTAAAGTTGTTAAACAGAGAAAACAATGGATTCTTCTTCCCAGGTGGCCTTTCAAAATAGAATAAGTATTCATCTCCTGAAGGCATGGCTATAAGCCAGAGTACCTCTTAAGATTCACTTTGGGTCTATGGTCCTATAGTTTCAACATGAGGGAGGTGTATTTAAGGAACTTCATTTATAGTGAGTTTACCTTCTAGGTAGTGAGCTGGTGGCTGGAAATAATATGTAATCATATCATTAGGAACTCACAGTCTATGGAGGTCATATAATTATAGATAAAATGTGAATTTTATTCACTTATTAACAGTTATGAACTGCACATGCCTCAGTCAGACTCTGATCAAGGGGCTGAGGTATTGCAGTAAGCATGACAAAATCCATGCTCTCATAGAGTTTATACTCTAGTAAACAAACAAGTATATAACACATCAAGTGGTGATAAGTACATTGAAGAAAAACAAAGCAGAGTAAGGATAAAGAATGATCGTGGAGATGGTTGTACAGAGTGAGCAGTTTTAAAGATTCTATTTTAAAGTAATCTCCACACCCAACACTAGCTCAAATTTACAATCCTGAGATCAAGAGTCACATGTTCTACCAACTGGGCCAGCCAGACACCCTCAGAGTGAGCTATTTTAGATAGGAGAGACAAGGAAAGCCTCTGTGTTTGGGGACATTTTTACAGTCACCCAAAGGAAGTGAGGAAATGATCCGTGTGTTTTTCCAACCTGAGCAGTTCCAAGAAGACTGAGTATGGTTGGATCATCCCTGAAGTAGCAAGGGAAGCAGTGTGGCTGGAGCAGTCTCAGTGGGCAAGAGAACGGTAAGGGATGAAGCAGCTTGGAGCAGATCATGTAGGACTTGTGGTTCATGATGAGGACTTTCAACTTTATCTTTCTGAAATGGGAAACTTTGGAGAATTTGAACAGAGGCATGATGTGATCTGACAAATTCTAAATGTTTTACTCTGGCTGCTGTGTGGAGAATTTTTTTTTTAAAGATTTTATTTGTTTATTCATGAGAGATACAGAGAGAGAGAGGCAGAGACACAGGCAGAGGGAGAGGGAGAGAGAGAGAAGCAGGCTCCATGCAGGGAGCCTGATGTGGGACTCGATCCCGGGTCTCCGGGATCATGCCCTGAGCCGAAGGCAGGCGCCAAACCCCTGAGCCACCCGGGTGTCCCCTGTGTGGAGAATTGATAGTAAAAAGACAACCTTAGAAAAAGACCATGAGAAATCTCTTGCTCTTCTCTACTCAGGAAGAGATGGTGGCTTGGACCACAGAGGTATTAGGGGACCTAGGGAAAGGGATAGAATTCTAAATATATTTTGAAGACAAAGATCAATGGAATCTGAAGGAAGAGATGTGAAATGTGAGGGAAAATAGAACAATCAAGAATAACTCCAAAGATTTTGCTCTGAGAAACTAAGAGATTTGAGAAGCAACATTTTTTGAAATGGTGGTAGTCTTGAGAAATACAGTTGAGGAGGGATATAGGACCACATTAGCAGAAGCAGCTCACAGTTCTTTTCAGTCAAAGGCAGAAGCAACTAAAAAGACTGAGGCAAGTAACCCTTCAGAATGGATAAAAAGAACCATTCTCACATTTTGACAGTGACTTTGCAAATGATGCATACCACAGAGTTTGTAATGCTAATAATTTCATGAACTATTTCTTATTTTGTTCAAATTGCTCTTTCTTTCAATTGTTGCATTTCAACAGGGTCATAATTAATGGCAAACCAAAATATTTATGCCTGGGAACCATTGTAACTCATACATATCTTTTACCACCAATCTTCAGTATCACCTTTCCTGGAAAGCTTTCCCTTGCCTCTTCAATTAGGGTTAGGTACTCTTCCCATGGACTTCCAGAGAACCCCAAAGATTATTCTATCATATTTCTTACCAAATACATTGAGTTGTCAGCAACTATTTTTCTCCCTGATCAAAGGACAGATTCAATTATCTCTCAATACCCAATAGCCGGCTCAAGTCTTAGCACTTACTAAACAATATGGGAAAGGAAGGAAGAAGGGCAGGGAGGGAAGGAAGCCTAGAGAGATCTAGAATGTATTTTCTCTCCATTACCTGGAGAATATTTCATTGCACTAAGTGCACCTTTCCTTAGTTTACCCCTGATCCATTGGGCCTGGTGAGATGTAGGTATATTCTAAAAATGTTGTCTACTATGATTAAGTGCAAAATTACAACATGATGACTTATGGAAGCATCTTAACATTTTCCCTGTACTGCAACTGTACTAAAACTGGAATTATAGACCAGAATTGTCCAAGAGAACTTTCTGCAGTGATGAAAATGTTCTATATCCATTCTGTCTAGTAGAGTAGCTACTAGCTGCATATGGCTATTGAATACTTGAAGTGTGGCAAGTGTGACCAAGAAGCTGAATTTTTATTTAATTTAATGAATTTAAATTTAAGTAACCACATGTGGGTAGTTGCTACCATTTGGATAGTACAATCATAGACTCTGTTGGGAATCATATTTTCTAATTTCCTAGCTTTACAGATGAAGAAACTCATTCTTAAAAGAAGCAGCATTATTTGTCCAACTTCCTAATTCTTTATACTGAAACATGTTTCTGATTTTGTCACTACTTATTCCTAATGGGACCTTTGTGTTGAAATCTACTTCTTCCGTAGAAACTTTTAATTTTCAGCTAGCAGACCAAATGCAAGCCTTACAGACTAGTAACAGTAATAAACCACTTTAAAGGGAAAATAGACCTTAAGTGCCACTATATTTAGAAAAATGTGATTTTCTCAATAAGGAATCTTAAAAAATTATTATGATTATAATAAATTACATACTGTGGCTCATCAGATGATTACTTTCCTTAAGTGGTATCATTTGTTGAAACTCAGAATTAGCTACACCAAATGTTATTCCAGTGGTAAGCTGAACAACTGAACAAAGAACCTAATTTCTGAGACTCTACATTCTCACCTAGATAATAATGCAGTGGGGACACATAAAATAACTGAAAACTATAACTATATAAACTATATATAACTATATATAACTATATATACATAACTATATAAAATAAATATCACACCTACTTCCAAAAGCATCTCCATATTTTGTACAAATATCTTGCGGGGAAAATGTAAGTGGCGGTGGTCTTGTAGGAGGGGGGAGGGCTGCGGGGAGGCTGGGAACTCTCTTCTCCTGTAATAATGAATACAATTCTTGTAAACCTACTAGGTGCCAGACACTATCGCCTAGATAACTTTCTTTTCACTAGCTTTAACCAAACTCTACTTCTGTTTGGACTTTTCTTACACATTGACTCAGCAAATTGCCAACCCTTGATGGACCAAATGCCCACCTGCTTTCTTATACCTGAGAATCTGAGCACCTGTTGGAAATAACACTGGGGCAGACCAGCTGTAGATGTAAGATCACCTGTCTCGTTTAGGTCTTCAGCTGGAAGATCCCCTGGATGGTCATCCTTTCCATTATCCTTACAGCCCAGCACCCTACTTCTGCCCTATTGCTCTTAGCAGTTGGCCCTCTCTCCTGCTTTGCCAAGAACAGGACCTATGGGATGAGAGATGTCTAATATCTCACCTCCACGTCTACAAACCTATTAACTTTGGCCCTGATCCTCTCTTCTTGCTACAATACAAGGCAATACAATGCAAAAGCACAGGTCCTTCCTTGCATCTAAATCCATTTCCTCCAACCCCCCTCTATTTTCAAGGACCTCATGCTGCTTCTGCGTCCCCACCATTTCTAGATCTTTGGTCTCCCCTTTTGACTCGGTCTTTCCCATCAACATTTAAACATGTTTGTCTTTTCTATTTTGAAGGATAAAAGACAAGATTCCCTCATTACCACACATTGCCCTGCTACCATTCCAACCATCTCTTTCCCTCCACAACCTTGATGAAAGTGTGTCTTCTTTCCTTGCTTTATTCTCCCCTCTCAGATCCCTCCAATCTGATGTACCCCCTCAACTCTGCAGACTGCGCTAAATTCACCAGTGACCTAGGGAGGCATTTGTAGCTCATGGGCAATTTGCAGTCTTTTATTTTTCATAAAATAAAATGCAGCTGGGGATCCCTGGGTGGCTCAGCGGTTTAGCGCCTGCCTTCGGCCCAATGCGTGATCCTGGAGTCCCAGGATCGAGTCCCACATCAGGCTCCCTGCATGGAGCCTGCTTCTCCCTCCGCCTGTGTCTCTGCCTCTCTCTCTCTCTCTCTCTCTCTCTTTCCCTGTCTCTCATGAATAAATAAAATCTTTTAAAAAATAAATTAAATTAAATAAAAAATAAAATGCAGCTGGTGTGGTTGACTATGCTGCCTCCTTGCAGCGTTTTCTTCTATTGGCATCTGTATCACACACTCCTGGTTTCCTCTCACCTTTTAGGGTTCTCTGTCTTCCTCTTCCCAACAGGCTCAGTGTACTTCACCAAACCTTTAAATACTAGAAACTCCAGGCCTCCTCATCCTTACTCCTCTTTACTCCTTTGGGTCCATTATACTGTCTGGGTATCCTGATGACTCCCAAAGTTATATCTCTAGCCTTCTCTTTTGAGCTCAAGACTTGTAAATCCTGCCATCTCCATTTGTTTGTTTTCCAAGGTCAAGATCTGCCCCCATAGACTTGGTCCTCTTCCAGTGTTCTTAACACCAAATAATTAAACCACACAAAGCCACTTGCCCAAATACATGAGACTCATCCTTGACCCTTCCATCTCCTCCTGATTAATCAGCTAGTCCTATAAACCTGTCCTCTAAATTCCTTGGTTATCCATCCATTTTTTCCATCAGTGCTATTACTGCCCTACTCTGAACCTTGCTACTCAAGTGTGGCCCATGATCATCAGGAGCATCATATTCACCCGGAGATTCACTAAGAACCCCTGGTGATTTGCATGTACATGGAAGCTTGAGAAGCATCTCTCCAAACCAGTGTAATTTCCCCATCGGGGCTCCCTGATTCTACTCTGGCCCCTTCCAATGGATTCTCCCCACAGCAAACCAAATCATGTCACTTATGTACTAAAAGCCTTTCAATAGCCTCCTATTTTCCTTAGAATAAAGTATATTCTGTATACTTTTCCTTTTATTTGCTGAGATTCAAGATACTCTTGTCCTTTGTCTAATTTACATCTTTATTGTATCTCTTTTAACACAAAAAATATTTGACAGCTTTAGTGTTTTGAAATACCTTTAATCAAGAAATGTTTTATTTAATTTTGTCCCTTCTTTTGGTTCGAATGTTATATTTGCATTGTAAATGGAACTATTTCTCAGTTCCTGTAGTTCATTAATTCACATAATAAATGCATATAAAAAGCCCTCAAGTATTGAAGAAGTGCTTTTCTTTGCAAAATGCCATAAATTATGCTCTGAAAGCTTGAGAGAAACCCCTTTGGATGCACGGAAAATAAAACTCTTTCTAATTTTATTTTATTTTTTATGAGGAAGACCGTATTCTGGACATGATGGACACTTGAACAAATCCAGAGAATATCCTCTGATATACCCACTTATATTGCAAACAGGTTCAGCACTCTGTTTCAATTCCCCAGTCAAATACCAGTGTGGGAAAAGGTTTGTTGTCACAGGTAACCCATGGAGATTTTTAAATTAAAATAAATTTATTTATTTGAGAGAGAGAGAGAGAGCAGGAAGGAGGTGGGGAGCAGAGGGAGAGGGAGAAGTAGACTTTCAGCTGAGCAGGGATCCCAATGTGGGGCTCGATCCCAGGACCCTGAGATCATGACCTGAGCTGAAGGCAGACATTTAACTGATTCAACCATCCAGACACCCCCATGGAGCTTTAAAAGCAAAAGCATTGTTGTCAAGTCTATAAAATTCAATTTTAAAAATATTCCTTTCACTTAAAAAAAAAAGATTTTATTTATTTATTCATGATAGACGGAGAGAGAGAGAGAGGCAGAGACACAGGCAGAGGGAGAAGCAGGCTCCATGCAGGGAGCCTGACGTGGATCTCCATCCTAGGTCTCCAGGATCACACCCTGGGCTGAAGGCGGCACCAAACCACTGAGCGACCCTGGCTGCCCCCTTTGACTTGTTTAAGTATAAAAGAGGAATTTGGGATAGAAATATTTCATAGGGCTGTGGAATCCAATCCAAAATATGCACTGAAACATAGATTCCCCTCAAAAGCTTTCTACCCCTTATAATTTCCAAGGTAAAGGGGTACTGCTGGTAAACTCTAATTAGGCTGCCTGGAATATTGGCTGACATCATCAGGCAGCCCTGCTGTCAGGTAGCACAGTCCAAGATACTCTGGAACGTTTCTGATTCATTTACAGCACTGAATGACAGTCAAGGGTGGGGTTGTAGGGAAGTGTCTGTCTTCTTATCAGGGAAGGCCAAAGAAGGGCAGGGTTTTCTAAGGACAACTGAATTCAAGAGTGATGACAGAGGCTTCTGTAAAGTCGGGACCAAAGAACCCAAAGCTTGGTGGTGGGGGTAGGGAGGGCTTGAAAAGACAGAACATGGGAGAAAGGAAGAGGAGAGTCAAAAAACCTCAAACCAGCAAAGTGAACAACATACCGTAAGATTCTACTTATGTGAAATATTCAGAATAGGCCAGTCCATAGAGACATAAAGTAGATTATTGCTTGCCTAACCTAGGGGAGAGGGACAGGGGATTGAGGGTTGACAGCTAAGGGGTGCAGGATTTCTTTC
Source organism: Canis lupus familiaris (assembly GCF_011100685.1). Taxonomy (NCBI): domain Eukaryota; kingdom Metazoa; phylum Chordata; class Mammalia; order Carnivora; family Canidae; genus Canis; species Canis lupus. Next base: position 48,880,968 of record NC_049243.1, read on the forward strand.
TGGCATATAAGAAGCTTCTACAATTGCTTTTAGCGATGGTTGCACAACTCTGTGAATATACTAAAAGGTACTGAATTGTACATTTTAAATGGGTGAATTGTATAGTTGGTGAATCAGATCTCGAGAAAGCTGTTAAAGAAATTAAAATGGAGGGACGCCTGGGTGGCTCAGCGGTTTAGCGCCTGCCTTCGGCCCACGGCGTGGTCCTGGAGACCCGGGATCAAGACCCACATCCAGCTCCCTTCATGGAGCCTGCTTCTCCCTCTGCCTGTGTCTCTGCCTCTCTCTGTGTCTCTCATAAATAAATGAATAAAATCTTTAGAAAAAAAAAAGAAATTAAAATGGAGGTGCTGGCTGGCTCTGGGTTGTGAGTTCAAGTCCCACCTTGGGTGTAGAGATTACTGTAAAAAAACCACATGAGTTCAATGCCTCCATGTGGTAGAAAAAAGTGATTAAAAAAAGGAAATAAAAATGAACTCTTAAAAATACTCCTCCTAAGGGTGCTTGGGTGACAGTCAGTTAAGCGTCTGCCTCGGCTCAGGTCATGATCGAAGCGTCCTGGGATTGAGCCCCCCCATGTTGGGCTCCCTGCTCAGTGGGGAGTCTGCTTCTCCCTCTCCTTCTGCCCCTTGCCCTGCTCATACTGGCTCTCTCTCTCTCTCTCTCAAATAAATAAATAAAAATCTTTTTAAAAATACTCCTCCTTAAAAAAGATGAGGGAAAAAAAAAAAAAAGATGAGGGAGAAAAATGTAGAGCTATTGAGCAGAAGTAATAGGGATGATTGCTTCTTATGATGCTTATACAGCTCTTTCTTGATTTTTTTCCCATTAGCTAGCTATCTACCACTGAGTTCCTGCTATAACAGCATAAAGATTCCGCTCCTCATATACCCCTCCCCCGTGCACACATACACTTTTTCCTCCCACCTTCCTCCCATTATAGCTGTATTGTAATGTTTGGAAAGATCAATATTCAGCATTGATGACACTCAAATGAATTATCTCCAACAAAGTTCATCCTGGAGTCTGGAGCATATCCAAATGCTTACTGAACGTCTATAATATCTGATACGCATCTCAAACTTAAATTGTCTAAAACAGCTCTAGCTCCCCCTCCAAACCCTGCTTCTCTCTGCCTTTCCCATCTCAGTAAATGCCAGAGCCATTTTGCCAGTTGTGCAAGTCAAAAACCCCAGAGACGCCTTTGACTTCACTCTTACTCTCCCATCCTATATCTGATTATTAGCAAATCCATTAGACTCTCCCTCAAAATATAACTGGAATCTGACACCTCCTCACAACCTCTACCATACCCACACTGCTCCAAGTCACCATGACTTCTGTCTTGAATGACTGCAATGGCCTCTCGGTTGGTTTTCCCACTTCCACCCATGATCCTTTGATCTATTTTCAACAGAATAATACAGTTAAAAGTTGGATCATGCCACTCCTCTGCTTCAAAGCCTCCAGTGGCTCCCTATTGTACCGCAGGATGTCAGAGGTGGTGAGATTCCTGAACCAATAAATCCGGTTGGTCCCCAAACTAGTCTGTTACCTAAGCACACAAGCCTAATATCTATTATCTATAGTTTTCTGAAAGGGCTAGAAAGGTTAAGCCTCCACTTGAAACATCAACCATAGAAACAACTCAGCCTTTACCTGCTAAACATATAATGCTCTCCAATGAAGATTTCTTTCATCCCAATGAACAGAAGTCCCTGCGTTGTCCTATACATGGGATGAGGATAGTAGACTATTTTTTTGCCCAGTCTAAACTCCCCTAAAGCAAATCCAGCTCCGATTTCCTTAATGAAGAGAAGGGGGAAATACCTGCTCATTTTCCTAAACTAGTCTCCATAGCTACAAGCCTTCTCTGGTTTCTTACACAAGCATTTGCAGCCTTCTTGGGGGCCTACTTGGGGCCCAAACAAGATTCTCCAATGAGACACTGAGACACATGTACTGAGGCCATCCTTTGGATGTCTTATACTATCTGTATCTTTATATTTGCAAATGGCTCTGTCCTTAATTAGCGTGACATTCTTGATCTAGTTAGTATTCTGTTCATCCACAGTAAACATCTTAATCTGTAAAATCCAAGTACATTATCTAGGAAGTAGTGTCACCTGGAATTGAGATAAGAATTGGCTTCGTGGATTACAGAAGCAGAACCGGGAGAAATTACAGAAAAGTTGCTATAAGCTAGTTTAGGAAGCGGGCTTATTAAAATAATCTTTTTTGAGTCCATTTTTCTCTGAAATGCTGGGAAGGGGACAGTGGCAACAGCATTATGTTCTGCTGAGGCTATTAGACTCTTGTCTGTCACCTTCTAGTGAAGGGGCAGCTTCAGGGGAAACCGTCCTCCTCACACATCCTCGTTGATTTGCTCAGGCTCCTGGGGGTTCAATCTGATTGCCTTTCCTCTTCAAGTCTTTTTTTGTTTGTTTGTTTTGTTTTGTTTTTGTTTTTGTTTTGTTTTTTTCCTCTTCAAGTCTTTTACTGAGTATCTGCCTCTCGGAAATCTTCCAAAACTGACTTCAACGTTCTCAGCTTCCCTTTTCCCTGCTGTCCATCATTCACTTATTCACAAATGTTTGCTGAGCACCTGCTATGTCTTTACGTGTTTACATCAGACTCCATCTCCGCCCTGGAAAGTCACAAGCGTGAGTGAGGCAGACACAAAGGAAACGACCTGCAACCACCCCATAGGCTTGCACAGAAGATGCATGATCTCTTATTTCTCAATGCTTCTGAAATTGAAATGCATCTCTCTCATCTTATAGGTGATGAGAGAGACAGATGGAGAGTGAGAAGAAACTCGCCTGTCTCTGAGTTAGAGAGCACTGCAATGTAGTTAAGCCTCGAACGCTTTTAGTTTTCACCTCTGCTCTTTGCCCGTACAGTTATAGGTAAAATGCTGAAGCTGCTGTCTTGTGATGCCTTCCTCCCCAGTGCAGGGCCTGGGCTTCTGTATGGACAGAAGCTGGGGTCTGATCCCAGGGAGCAGGAATGAGTGGCTGGGCAGAGTTCTTGGGAGAGGAAGAGCCAATACAATGACTGTCACCACTGTGGGCACCTGGGGGCCTCCTGAGGAGCTACGTAGAACATGCCTCAGAACTGTCTACCCACAGATAGAAGGGAGAGGTTTCTCCACCCATGTCATCTTCCACACACTTGAGTGCCACACTGCATGCTAGAGAAGTCCCCATATGCAGGGCAGCTGGGGCGAGGTGGTGCCAAATCACACCTGCTCATAGCAATGGCTGAAGCAATGGCTGGAGAAAGAGGTGGGCAGGGAGGAGGGGACAGTGGGACAAAAGTATCCCATACAACTGCTATTTTTTTCCTCTTTTTTAATAAGAATGACCACAGATAGAGTGCCTAGGTGGGCTGAGTCCATTAAGCATCCAACTCTTGATTTTGGCTCAGGTCATGATGTTGGGGTCACAAGATCGAGCCCTGCATCAGGCTCCACAGTTTGAACAAAATCTGAGATTCTCTTCTCCCTCTCCCTCTGCCCCTCCTCCACCACTTGCTCTCTCAAAAAACAAAACAAAACAAAACAAAACAAAACAAAAACAAATGAAAAGTAAGAATGCTCATAGCAGCTTTATATACAATAGCCAAAAAATAGAAAAAATGCAAAAGCTGGTCCATCATTAGGAGAATGGATAAACAAAAGGTGTCATATTTGGGCACCTGGATGGCTCATTCAGTTAAGTGTCTACCTATGGCTCAGGTCATGGTCTCAGGGTCCTGGGATTGAGCCTCATGTTGGGTTCCCTGCTCAGCGGGGAGTCTGCTTCTCCGCATGCTCTTCCCTCTGCTCATGCTTGTGCTTGCTCTTGCTCTCACTCTCTGTCTCTCAAAAATAAATAAATAAAAATATATTTTTTAAATGTGGCATAATTATCCAATGAAATCCTACTCAGCCACAAGATCCTGGAGCACAGATACATGGAATGAGAAGGGTGTCACTCGTACGAACACAACTCTAACCAAGAGAAGGTGGGAACCAAAGGATCCATACTATAAGATTGGACTAACATGAAGTCAGAGAACAGAATTCCACTTGTATCCAGGCCTTTGTACCCTCTTGAGGACTGTGCTCTTCCCATTCCATTTGAAAAATTTCTTATTAAAAAGAAAAAAAAGAAAAAACTAGATTGAAATTAAGTAGTTCTACTTTTTTCTCTCTTAAGTGTATTCCTGTTATATAAACCATGGAAGTTTATAGTTTACAAAATAGAGGGAAAAAGAAGAAGAAAGTACCCATAAATTCAATACCCAAATGGCTCTCATTTTCTTTAACTGCATGCATACCAGCCTAATTCTATATTTACCAATGATGCCACTGGCTATCTGTTTCAAACTTGCTTTCTCCACTCAAACAACCCGTCTTGAAAAGACCTGTGTTTTCACGCTGGTCATTTATCCTTTCACCCCAGTCTCAAGCAGTGAGCTCTCTCTTTGTTAATCCTGTTTCAATCATATCTATTTTTTAAAGCTCCTGAATATTTCGTTCTCTGAATTCCTTCTACCAGTTACTTTAGTTCTATAACTTTCATTGACTTGGCTCTACATACAGTTTTCTGTGTTGTACATAATCGTGTAGAGCCTGTCCGTGTTGGTGTCACCCATATACCACCTTACTTCTTTTAGATATTGTCCCATTTCTTCCTCAAAAAAGAGCATCATTTGTAATTGCTTGTTCAGAATTTTGCTTTTGTTAAGTCCCCAGCCCTCTTGAGCCAACTAAGCTTTTAGGGCCTCTGGCCTTGAAGTCAGATATATTTCTTCACTCTGGATATTTTTGACATCTGCTTTCCTAAAATCTAGGGTGTGTAATTGAGTGAGCCCAGACCAAGGGATCAAAATGGAGTTGACCAGGTCCATCCTGGGCTTTTTCCCGAGAACTTGTTAATCTGTCCACCCCAACATTACAGACACACATACACAGGTTAAAACCCTGCACTCAGTGGTTGACCTATGGACCATCCCTGGCTCTTTGACAACAGTTAGTTGGACTAAGGTGGAGACACCTGGTTCAATTTAAGCCCAGAGAGTCTCTGTCATGGGGAGATGGAACAGGGATGCAGAGACTATTGGTCTCTTCCAGGCACTTGCACAGGAAGTGAGAGGAAACAGAGCCTGGAGCAGCCATACTTGGCCCAAACCCATGTAGATGGCAGAGAAAAGCTGATTTGCAGAGAGAGAGAGAGAGAGAGAGAGAACAAAGCAGGCACATGGAAGAAAGCAGAAAGACTACAGCAGACACAGCTGTCGCCCTGCCCAGACCCCCTTGCGTTCCTTTTACCAGTGTTGTGCATGCCTATTGCCAGCCTCTGCAAGTAATGACCTGAGGAGTGCCCTTGGGCGCTGGAGCCACACCATCCATCTAGAGAGTCTGGAGCCCCTGGGAGTTTCTATTCTAACTGCATGAGCTCCTGGCTCCTGCTGCACCCCACCTAGGCTATAATCATCAACTGATTGGAGCAAATACAGAAGTCCAGCTCCTTTGCTTGAGGCAGAACAAGCTCTGAGGTCTAATTTACACTCCTGAACTCCCCATTCCCCAGCCCTTGGGAAATACCCCTCAGAGAACCTCACTTACACCCTAATCCTTGGTGTTTGGAAAAACCTCACAGAGCAGATGGGAACCATGCAGTCCAGGGAAACAAACCAGAAAAGCCTTGTGCCTGAGAGATTAGGTCCTGGTTCATATCCTCGTGAAGCCCCAAGCTTTCCCCATTTGTGGGTGCTGTGGCCTGATCCTGAATCTTCAACTCACTTCTCCTTTGGGGTTAAGCTTGAACCAGCCAGGATCTCTGACCTATTTACCCTAAAAACCTACATGAGCACCCAGCATTCCCTCTTTACTGACAGAGTCACTGTCCTCCAAAGTTCCCAGACTTTCACTGGGATTGATTATTTTTTTCCAGTTGCTCAGTATCTGGGAGATGGATTTATCACCAAGGCAAGTTTTGAATTTATCAGAGACTCTGCTTTTATTGGAAAGGGGCTTCTGGCAGAATTCTAGACCTTTATGTCACTCATTGCTGCTATGTTTGGCCATGTTTATGCTTTTATTCTTATTTTTAGACCTTTAAGCAATAAATACATGCATTTATTACAAAATACAAATTTTATATACTGTATATATATGTAAGTGTCACTCTGGTCTAAAAACAACATTTTTATTATTATTAACAGCTTTTAAAGTATTATTTTAATGGAAAGTTCAAGTCTTTTGCCCCCCCCTTTTTTTTTTCTTTTGCCCCTTTAACCAAAAGTCTATTTATAGGGGAAAAAAACCCCACAAACTCATTCTCCTTATTTGGTGTTTTTGTGTTTCTTTTACTATAGCCTGCCTAACAAAGATATTTTTGTTGTTGATATAGAATTTCTTTTCTTTTCTTTTTTTTTTTTTTTTTTTGTTTCTTTCCCAAATGCTAAGGAATTCTTCATTTGTAAGTTATCAAGTTCCTCCCTGGCTATGATGAAAGCAATATTGCTTAACAGACATCTCTCTCGGGGGCGCTGAGTGGCTCAGTTGGTTGAGTGGCCAGCTCTTGGTTTGGGCTCAGGTCATGATCTCATGGGCCATGGGATTGAGCTCCACATTGGGCTCTGTGCTCAGCTTGAGATTCTCTCCCTCCACCACCCACCCCCTTGTGCATGTGCACTCTCAGATAAATAATCTTTAAAAAATAAATAAATAAATAAATAAATAAATAAATAAATAAATCTTAAAAAAAAAAAAAACAGACATCCCTGTCAATAAATGTGCTTCCATTGTACTGAGAACATATTATACAACAATTAATAAGTATAGGAAATAAATACAGAAGGAAGGGAGGGAATGCACCATGGACCTGCCAGAAGTCAAGTCTCCCTCAGGTCACCTCATGAAATGGACATGAAGGACCCTGATGTTCTTATAATGCTTAGAAGGGAGACATGGAAAAGGAAATGTCTGACTTGGAGAAGCAAGAACTTGGAGAAGCAAGGACCAGAAATTAGTTCTCATTCCTTATTCAAGGATTCTTTCTTTCTTTCTTTCTTTCTTTCTTTCTTCCTTCCTTCCTTCCTTCCTTCCTTCCTTCCTTCCTTCTTTCTTTCTTTCTTTCTTTCTTTCTTTCTTTCTTCTTTCTTCTTTCTTTCTTTCTTTCTTCTTTCTTTCTTTCTTTCTTCCTTCCTTCCTTCCTTCCTTCCTTCCTCCTTCCTTCCTTCCTTCCTTCCTTCCTTCCTTCCTTCCTTCCTTCCTTCCTTCCTTCCTTCCTTCTCTTTCTTTCTCTTCTTTCCTTCCTTCCTTCTTTTATTTTTAAATGATCTCTAACCCAATGTGGGGCTTGAACCCATAACCCCAAGATTAAGAGCTGCATGCTCCACTGACTGAGAAAGCCAGGTGCCCCCAATTTTTACTTTTCCCTTCATCTTTAAGGCCTCAGGCTTTTCCACTTTCTCCAAAAGCTGCTTCTTTTTCAGCTATTCTTTTGACGTCCTGATCACCTTCCTGTTCCACCTAACATGAGCAATGCTTAGGGCCTGCAACCACTTTCATGCCACAGCTCGCTGAATTTGGTTTTGTTGAATGCTGCCCACGAGCCTGGAGAGCCCTTTGCACAGCATCAATTATGCAGTGTCAGTATGTGCTTGCTAAGTGGTGGGATGAAGGAAACAGAGCAGATGTGGAAAGGAAAGGAAGGCCCCAGGGTTCCACTTACTTAACAATCACAGGTATTAGTTCTTTTGAAGCCCATTTTAGATCTAAGTTTCAAAACCTATGCCCTATAGAATGGCTGGTATTGTGTCATAATCATGTGTGTAACTATCACAACCTTCCAAGAAGGCAGTACCACCGATTTCATTAATTCTAACATATTAAACATTTTTACTCTTTCACTAACATCTCAGAATCCTGATGCACCTTACAATTGGTGGAGTTCTACAATCACTATTGGCAAGACAGCAGCCAATAAGTAGCTGTCTTTGCTCCTATGGACCCAGACCTGCTCATCGCTGTTACAGTCGGGACTTCAACTGCGTTATGTGCATTGTTGGGACTATGTGAGCCCAAAAATCATTGAAATAGAACTGGAAATGTGCTGGTAGAGAAGTGATAGCACTTCTATATTTTCCTGCAAAGCTGTGACCAAGGGCTTCACGGATGTAAGGCCATGAGACTCCCTTCCAGGTAAATGAAGCTGTGTTCTTTTTGTTTTGTTTTGTTAAACTTAATCGGTTTTCGCTATTTTTTTTTAATATTATTTATTTATTTATTCATGACAGAGAGAGAGAGAGAGGCAGAGACACAGGCAGAAGGAGAAGCCGGCTCCATGCAGGGAGCCTGACGGGGGACTCGATCCGGGGTCTCCAGGATCACACCCCAGGCTGAAGGAGGCGCCAAACCACTGAGCCACCGGGGCTGCCCAGCTGCACAAAGGCACTGCCCATCACATGCCAGACGATGTGATAGGAGGCAGAAGATATTGCTAGGTTTCTGGCATAGGTGAAAGAAATTTCAGAGCCAGGACTGGCTGGTGTGACCAATTCATACACTGTACAGGGCTACTGTTCCTGGCAACATGTTGAAGTTTAATTGGTAACATTTGTCTTTCTTAGGAGTAAATAACGGGTGCCTCTAATCAAAGCACCTTAGATTCGATTAAGTGTATTATCTCCATTTTGCATATGGAAGAAGCAGTTAAAAGTAATTTGCCCATTTCACAGTGTGAGGACATTAGAGAGTCAGGATTCAAATCCCAGTCGGTTGGATTCTAGATCTCACAGTTCTGATCACAAAACTACCCCCTCCTGACGCCTCCCCCTTCTCCTCCCCCCACCACAACACTTAGCACAGTGCCGGGTAAAATAAATATTTGTCAATATAAACTAAACTGTTTAGATAACTAAACTGTTATTCTCAGTGAGAAAAAAATCAAATATGTAGAGAATGTCTCTAAACATGGAAACATCATTCTTGTGGGAGAAAAACTCAGAGCCTCATTGCTTCCAAAGCTCTGAGCCCAAGGATAACTGGGGAACTTGGGAGGACTATACTCTCCAGATCACTCCTGTGATAACCTCCTCTCCAGATCACTGAGTGGGGAGGGCAGGAATGTCAACCAGCTATCAAGGGCTTGGGTTCATGGACAGCAGCATGCTCTTGGACCCCTGGCTTGAAGACGCTAACTTCAACCCATCAATTCAGTTATTTGACTTTGAATGTTAAATGTTTGTAATAACATTGATTTTTTCTTTTTTTTTTAATTTTTATTTATTTATTTATTTATGATAGTCACAGAGAGAGAGAGAGAGAGAGAGGCAGAGACACAGGCAGAGGGAGAAGCGGGCTCCATGCACTGGGAGCCCGATGTGGGACTCGATCCTGGGTCTCCCGGATTGCGCCCTGGGCCAAAGGCAGGCGCCAAACCGCTGCGCCACCCAGGGATCCCTGATTTTTTTTCTGATCACTAAAGTAACTCATGCCTGGGTGGCTCAGTGGTTGAGTGTGTGCCTTCGGACCAGGGCGTGATCCTGGAGTCCCAGGATTAAGTCCCACATTGGGCTCCCTGCATGGAGCCTGCTTCTCCCTCTGCCTGTGTCTCTGCCTCTCTCTGTGTGTCTCTCATGAATAAATAAATACAATCTTAAAAAAAAAAAGATTTATTCATTTCTTTTAGAGAGAAAGGGCAGGAGGTAGGGGTAGGAGAGAGAGAGAGAGAGAGAGAGCGAGAGAATCCCAAGCAGGCTCTGTGCTGAGTGCGTGGGGCTCAAACTTATGACTCTGAGATTATGACCTGAGGTGAAATCAAGAGTTGGTCCCTTAACCAAACCGCGCCACTCAGGCTCCCCTGCAAAAAATTTTGGAAACATTCCTGAGAAAATAGGCACTGTTAATGCACTGACATACATGTGTCTTCAAGTTTCGGGTCAGGTTGCTTTGTAACCTTTTCTCTGAACTTTAGTATATTTCGTAAATACCTTTCCATATATTAAACACCTAAAATATAGTATTCCATCATGCATATATTGTCATTTTTAAAAAATATTATCATTTTTTTAACACCTGAATTCCTGTAAAGTAGGAATACCATTCAGATAGGGTTTACTGTACATGTGATAAGCAGTAAATAGACAATGAGATTTCATCAGACAAGATTCAAACGTAGGTGGTTTTTTTAAGATGAGCTGATGGAAAATAGTTTTCTAAGTGTCCCCTTGAGTCCCTCCCTTCCTGTCCTTCCCCAACCTCCCAAATCAAAGGCTTCTTTTTTTATATTTAACTATCTGAAATATGCTGTGTTAGTCCCCCAGGGCTGATGTAACAAAGTACCATAATCTGGATGGCTTAAAACAACAAAAATTGATTCTCTCACAGTTTTGGAGGCTAGAAATCCAAATTCATGGTGTCAGCAGGGCCATGTTCACCCTGAAGACTCTGGGGGAGGATCCTTTCTCTCATCCCCAGTGTCTGATGCTTGCCATCCATCCTTGGAGGCCGTCAGCTCGTGGAGATGTGGCTGCCATGCCCATCTTATCTTCATGAGGACTTCTCCCCTCCAGTCTCTTCTCTTTTCTAGGACACCAGCCACACTTTTAAATATACAACTCAGTAGCATTAAGTACATTTGCATTGTTGTACAATCATCTCCAACATCCGTTTCCAGAATGTTTTCATCATCCCAAACTGAAACTCTGAATCAGTTAAGTAATAACTCCCCAGGTTTCCTCCTCTCAACTCCTGGTGACCATTGTTCTACTTTCTGTCTCTATGAATTTGTCTATTCCTAGGTACTTCCGATAAGTGGAGTCATACAACATTTATCTTTTTGTGCTGTCTTATTACACCATAGCACATCATCAAGGTTCATCCATGTCATAGCACGTGTCAGACTCTCAATCTTTTTAAGGCTGAATAATATTCCATTGTAATGTGTACACTGCATTTTTGTTTATCCATTCATCTGATAATGGGTATTTGGGTTATTTCCATTCTTTGGTGATTATGAACAATGCTGCTATGCATATCAGTGCACAAGTAACTGTTTGAGTTCCTGCTTTCAATTCTTCTAAGTGTATAGAGTCAGAATTGCTGAATCACATGGTGATTCTATGTGTAATTTTTGAGGAACTGCCAAACTGTTTGCCACAGTGGCTATACCATTTTACATTCCCACCAGCAATGCACAAGGGTTCCCATTTTTCCACTTCCTCACCAACTTGCTGGCTTGTATTTTCTCCACAATAGCCATCCTAGTGAATATGAGTATGACATCATCTTAACTAATTACTTTGCAAAGACCCTATTTCCAAATAAGGTCATATTTGAGGCCCCAGGAAGGATAAGAATTTGAAGGTAGGAGGGATTCTATTCAATCCTGTCCTCTGGGGAAGACGCTTTCCCATAGGCAGAGTGGGATTAAACAGCCTAGTTCTTAGAAATCAAATTTCCTAAAGATAGGCACTTATGTATAACTCTGAATCTGAGTGAGTAACAATGTAGGTTAAATGAAGGACATCACTAAGGTTTTCCTCATATTCATGGTTGAATTGTTGTCCGTCATGGAATAAAACAGTGTTGAACTAACTGAGCTGATTGATAATGCAAATTTATTTTAAATGCAGCATATCATGAGTTTAAAATAGTAAATGGCAAAACCATTTTTAAAAAGTACTTTAGGGGATGCCTGGGTGGCTCAGCAGTTGAGCGCCTGCCTTCAGCCCTGGGCATGATCCCCAAGTGCCGGGATCAAGTCCCATGTCGGGCTCCCTGCATGGAGCCTGCTTCTCCCTCTGCCTGTGTCTCTCTCTCTCTCTTTGTCTCTCATGAATAAATAAATAAAATATTCTTTAAAAATTTTTAAAAATAAAAAGTACTTTAGCAGGTGAAGGCCAAGAGAAAGGCACTGGTGAGCTAATTATCTCTCTGGATCTATCAAGTATGTTTCTAGACATAAGAGGTAACGACGATGAAGATGTGGTAAGAAAAGCTAATTATTCCAGCTTTTGTGTCCATATCCACTTCGGGAACACTTTGACGGGCATATGGAGCTGGGGTGCTGATTTTAGTGGACGTTGAGAAGTTTCAGATCTTTCCTCCCTTGGGTGTATGCTCTGACACCTCATGACCTTGCAGAGATTACAGATGGCTTTGGTTGGGTTAATGTCACTGAGAAAAAGAGAGCGTGTTTAAGATATTGCACGTAATGAAGTAAAGTATTTATTAGACCTGGTTGAGCACGTGGCTGTTTCTACCTCTTTTCCTATTTTTAAATTTTTTTATTTTAAAAAATTATTTATTTATTTATTCATGAGAGACACAGAGAGGCAGAGACACAGGCAGAGGGAGAAGCAGGCTCCCTGTGGGGAGCTTGATGCAGGATTCAATCCCAGGACCCCAGGATCACTGAGCCAGACACCTCCTTTTTTCCTATTTTTTGGTTGTCTTTATCTCCTTGTGGGCAAATTGTTTTTTGTGGGTAAATTTTTTTAAAAATATTAAAATAATCAAAATCCATAAAGAGAAAATACACAATTGTCTAGTCATTTCATTTCCTGAAATATTTGAGAGCAAAAATGCATTCGGTGGGATTAATTAATAAATAATTAATGGATCAATAATTCATTAAGGGCTATGATTCTGGAGTAACTGGATGACTTTGGTCACACCCTCAGTCTCTAATCCAGTGTGGTTCTCTGACAGATGGGAATGATCGCACCTACTTTCCTAACCCCAGGTGGGATTTGGGAGGTTACTTGATAGTCTCGAGGGTTCTGTCTTGGGGCCTTCTCTACTGTTCTGCATCTACTGCCTGGCCCTGGCTCACACACCCTCAGGGAGTATTTGAAGGTAGATGTCTCTAGCCCTGGCACCTCTGCTAAGTCCGGACCCTAATATTCACCACTTGCACTCTCTAGGCACTAAGGTTCACCATGGCCAGAACTGACCACCATCTTTTCTTTATGAATCTTGGTTTCATTCCACTTTCTCTGTCTCTGAACAAAATCTCACCCACAAGCAAAACCAGGAGTCATCACCCTCATTGCTTCTTCCTACCTGGCCCACAATCGACCATCAGACACTTACCAAATTCTTGATAGGGATTCTCTCCTTGACCAAACCCTGGCCAGCCTCCCATGAGCCCTCTCTAGACTAGGCCTCAATCGTGGCCTCTGAAGACTTGCACAAACACTCACAGCTCATGGCCATGTCCTTTGGATGACCTGAACCTCCCTTCTCACCAGAATTCTGTGCCTGCCTGAGAAAACCCAAGCCCACCCAGAGAACTGACTGGCCCAGCCAACACCCCACAGCGGGGCCCCTGACTCCTGACCTCTGTCGGAGGGCAGGAACCTAACTCCCATGAGCTCCAGTCAGCAAACCTAGATGGTTTCACAGGGACCAACCCTGCCTTCCTGTTTTTTGCAATTTCTCATGTCCCTGACTGTTTTAGAACCTCTGTTCCCCTCCCTCCTTCCTCCTTCTCCCTTTAAAATGCCCAGTCACCTCTGCTCAGATGGGAAAGGAGCTTGGCAGTATCCTCCCTATCTGTGGTCACCAAGTAAGGTCTGTGTCCACTGCTGTACCTGACAGCCAGCTGTGTGTATCTTTGATGCCCTCCTGGTTCCCCACATCAGTGTCTCTCAGCTCTATCCCTGTCCTTCTGTCCTTCTCATCAGTTCTGGCCACCGTCCTCTCTCCCCTGGAATGTTGCCTCTGACAGGGGCAACACCGTCCTGGCCCTGAGACTTGCCTTCCTGTGACCCTCTTGCCCACTCTCTGCCCACAACAGGTTTGAGCACTGTGCTCTCCCCACCCTACTTAAAGCCCCCAACAATGGCTTGCCCTTGCTCTCAGGATGCAGAAGCTCCCTCACATGGTCGGCCGTGAGGAGACCAAATGAGTAAACTCAGGAGGAATTCATCTGGAGATAGAGTCCTTTGTAACAGGCTGACCTCTTCTTCTCCCCCCAGCCTATGGTGGGGACAGAGATTGTGACTGTGCCTCTCCATCCCTGTCTCCCCATCCTCCCAGGCAGATCCAACCTTTCCAGGCCTGCTCTTTCCGGCTTCCTTGGTGCAAGGCTCCAGGTCTCCAGAGAAAAGAGGCATCAGAAAGATGTAGGATGCTCTTCTGTTTTCCTTTTCTTTTTTTATTTTCTTTTTTAAAATATTTTATTTATTTATTCACGAGAGATAGAGCAGCGGCATAAGCAGAGGGCGAAGCAGGCTTCATGCAAGGAGCCCGACGTGGGACTCAATCACAGGTCTCCAGGATCCAGGATCAGGCCCTGGGCTGAAGGCGGTGCTAAACCACTGAGCTACCCGAGCTGCCTGTTCCTTTTCTTTAAAAAAAAAAAACATTTTATTTAAATTCAACTTAGTTAACATATAGAATATTATTAGTTTCAGAGATAGAATTTAGTGATTCATCAGTTGCATCTAACACCCAGGGCTCATTACATCATGTGCCCTCCTTAGTGTCCATCCCCCAGTTACTCCCTTCCCCCCACAACCCCTCTTCCCCATCCCCCTATACCCCTTCCTTCCTCCCCTTCAGCAACCTTCAGTTTGTTTCCTAGAGTTAAGAGTCTCTTATGATTTGCCTCCCTCTCTGTTTTTATCTATTTTATTTTTCCTTCTCTTCTCCTATGTTCATCTTCTTGTTTCTTGAATTCCACATACGAGTTTAATCATACGGTATTTGTCTTTTTCTGACTTATTTTGCTTAGCGTAATGCCCTCTAGCTCTATCCATGTCATTGCAAATGGTAAGACTTCATTTTTTTAGTGGCTGAGTAGTATTCCATTGCATACATATATACCACCTTTTCTTTATCCATTCATCTGTCGATAGACATCTGGGCTCTTTCCATAGTCTGACTATTGTGGACATTGCTGCTATAAACGTTGGGGTGCAGGTGCCCCTTTAATTCACTATTTTTGTATCCTTTGGATAAATACATGGTAGTGCAATTGCTGAGTCATAGGGTAGCTCTATTTTTAAACTTTTGAGGAACCTCCATACTGTTCTCCAGAGTAGCTGCACCAGCTTGCATTCCCACCAGCAGTGCAAGAGGGTTCCCCTTTCTCCATGTCCTCCACCAATATCTCTTGTTTCCTGATGTGCACACAGCCCTGTCCCTGTTCCAAGGCGCTTTCACATTTTTCTTTCATTCAGCCTTTACCTTATTTAAACTTGTGAGATCACTTTTGTTATTTCCATCTTACAGAAGAGAAAACACGCTTGGAGAACTTAAAACACTTACCCCTAGCTCCTCCATTTAGCTTAAAGAGGACTTAAATTCAAGTCTTCCACAGCCATAACAGTGTTTCTTCCTTCCACTCCCTTACTCCTTGGCTCCCATTTCTCTGACAAACCCAGGGTTTCACCAGCTCTACTTCCTTCTGCATTTTAAGCTGTGTGCAACGCAAGTGTTTCTTCTGGTTTCCTGTTTCATCCTTCCCATCCTCTTCCGCCTCTTCTGTGTCCCATGGAACTGATGGATGATTGATCGCTGAAAACGTATCTTCTTTATTTGAGAACATTTTTTTTGTCCAAGTATTTTATATAAATGGCTCAAAAATTAAGTATACAGTAAGACAATGAACAGTGTGTTTCTACTTTTATTCTCCATCATCCTGTCCCTCTCGTCCCTTTCCCACCAAAAGCCACTTTTATTTTCTTGCTTATTTTTCCAGAGTTTCTTTGTGTGATACGAGTACCAATGTCAATGCTTATACTCCTTGCCTCTTCTACAGAGAACTGCACTCTGCATACACCATTCTGCACCTTGCTTTTTTTCCCTTAACAATAATAATGCTGGAAATCATCCATTATCAGAGCATGGAAAGTTCTCTCATTCTTTTTTATAGCTGCAGAGTAGTTCAATGAATGGATATATTCCATGATTTATTTAGCCTGTTCCCTAGTGACAAAATTTGGATAGTTTCCATTCTTTGACTATTACAAAAAATGCTGCAAGGAATAACCTTGAATGTACCTCATTTTGCACATATAGCATAAATATGCCTGAGTCAGAGAAAATATTTGATAGATTGTGCCAAATCTTCTAATATCCATTAATATTCATTCCCCAGTAGTGAATGAGCGTGCTTGGTCAACAGTTTGTGTTGTCGAACTTCGAGATTTTTGCCAATCTCATAGATAAACAGTAGTAGATTACTGTAGCTTTAATGTGCATTTTGCTTATGTATAAGGGGAACTGTCTATTCACATTTTATTTTTTTAAAGATTTATTTATTTTAGAGAGAAAGAGCATGAGCGGAGGGGAGGGTTGGTGGTAGGAGAGAGAATGAAGCAGACTCCCTACTGACGCGGGGCTCAATCTCTTGATCCCGTAATCATGACCTGAGTAGAAATCAAGAGTCAGACGCCTAACCAATGAGCACCCAAGCACCCCTATTTATATTTTAAGGCATTTATGTTTCTTTTAAATGTTAACTGTTTGTTCATATTATTTGTTCTTTCAGGGAGTGTTTTGGCCTTGTTATTGACATTGAAGAGATTTTTATACATTAAGGACAGCAGTACTCTGTGGTATGAGTCATATGGATATATTTTCTATGACATTTGTCTTTTGAATGTGCTTATGATGCTTTTTGCCATGCAAAATATAATTTTCTTTTTTAAAGTACAATAGACTTTTTAGTGTACACATCTATGCATGTATAGATAGATTCATGGAACCACCACCACAATCAGGATACAGAGCAGTGCCATCACCCCAAAAAACACCTTGGGGCTACCTGTTTGTAGAACAGTTCCTCTAGAAACCACTGATATGTTCTCTCTATATATAGTTTTTTCTTTTCAAGAATATTTTATAAAGGGAATCATACAGTATGTAACCTTTTGAGATTGCCTTAGTGCAGCATAATGCCTTTATGAGCTTAATGAGATTCATCCAAGGTGTGGCTGTAACATCAGTTTGTTCCTTTCTTTCTTTTTTTTAAAAAAAGATTTTATTTACTGGGAGTCCCTGGGTGGCTCAGTGGTTTAGTGCCTGCCTTCGGCCCAGGGGCATGATCCTGGTGTCCCAGGATCGAGTCCCACATCAGGCTCCCTGCATGGAACCTGCTTCTCCCTCTGCCTGTGTCCCTGCCTCTTTCTCTCCTCTGTATCTTTCATGAATAAATAAATAAAATCCTAAAAAAAAAGATTTTATTTACTTAATTGAGAAAGACAAAGATAAAGAGCATGAGAAGGAGGAGGGGCAGAGGAAGTGGAACAAGCAGACTCCCCACTGAGCACAGAGCTGGATGGTCATGCTAATGATGATGGGATGTGGGACTCCATCCCAGGAGCCTGGGATCATGACCTGAACCAAAGGCAGACAGTTAACCGACTGAACCCCCTGATACCCCTGCTCGTGCCTTTCAACTGCTTAGTAGTAGTCTATTATACAGGATATACCACAGTTGGTTTATCCATTTACCCATTGAAGGTGGTTTCCAGTTTTTGGCAAGTATGAATAGAACTGTATAAACATTCATGTATAGGTTTTTGTGTGAATATAATGGCGAATACAGTGGAGTGGGGTTTCTGGGTTGTATGTTTGACTTTATAGGGAGCTGCAAAATATTTTCTAGAGTGGCTACATTATCTTGCATTCCCACCAGCAAAATTGCTTTCCATCCTCCCCAGCAATTGGTGTTGACAGTATTTGTTTTTATTTCAGTCATTTTAATAGGTGTTTAAGAGTATCTCATTGTGGTTTCAATTTGCATTTCCCTATTGGTTATGATACTAAACATATTTTCACGTGCCTATTTGCTGATGATCCCTTTTTAGCAAAGTATCTGTTCAAGCCGTTTGCCCATTTTTAAATTAGGTTGTTTTCTTACTGTTCGGTTTAGAGAATTCTTCAGATACTACATGCGTAAGTCCTCTGTCAGATATGTGATTTGAAACTATTTTGTCTCATTGTGTCACTTATCTTTTCGTTCTCTTAGTATCTTTCAGATCAAAATTTGGTGTGCATTACACAAAATTGCATAATTTTGATGAAGTCTAATTAATCATTTTTTTCTTTTATTGATCATGCTTTGGGCATCCTGCCCAAGAACAGTGTTTATACCCAAGTTCATGAAGATTTTCTCCTGGATACATTATTTTACACTTAGATCTATGGTCCTTTAAAAAAATTATTTATTTGAGAGAGAGAGAGTACAGTGAAAGAAAGAGCATGAGCAGGGGGTCGGGGCAGAAGGAGAAGGAGAAGCAGGCTCCCCACTTAGCAGGGAGCCTGATATTGGGCTCTATCCCAGGACCCTGGGATCAAGGCCTAAGCTGAAGGCAGACGCTTAACCAACTGAGCCCCTCCGGGTGCTCCATGGTGCATTTTGACTTCATTTTTCTAGAAGATGTGAGAATAGGACAGGCTCATTTTGTGTGTGTTGGTATTCAGTTGCTCCAATACAACTTATAAAAAAACGTTTTCCTTTCTCCATTGTCTTGCCTTTTGCATATTTATCCAAAATCAATTGGCCATATTCATCTGGGTTTATTTCTGGCCTCTCTATTCTGTTCCATTGATCAGAATGCCTATCCCTTGCCATACCACACTGTCTTAATTACTGTCACTTTAGAATAAGTTTTAAAATGGAGAAATAGGATCCCTATGAATTTTTTTCTTTTTTCAAAACATTTTGAGTATTCTAGTTTCTTTGCCTCTCCATATACATTTAAGAAGCAGCTCATCAGGGATCCCTGGGTGGCTCAGTGGTTTAGTGCCTGCCTTTGGCCCACGGCGTGAATCTGGAGTCCTGGGATCAAGCCCCACATCAGGCTCCCTGCATGGAGCCTGCTTCTCGCTCTGCCTGTGTCTCTGCCTCTCTCTCTCTCTGTCTCTCATGAATAAATAAAATCTTAAAAAAAAAAAAAAAAAAAAAAAGCAGCTCGTCTATATCTACAAAAAAAAAATCCTGCAGTTTTGATTAGAATTATGTTAAATCTGTAGATCAACTAGGAAGAACTGACATCTTTACTTTGTTGAATTCATTAATTCTTTCATTGTTTTTAGCATTAAAGTTTTGTAGTTTTCAGCATACAGATTTTATACATATTTAATGGTTTATACGTAATTGTTTCATTTTGAGTAAGCTACTGTAGGTAGTGGGTTAATTTCAGTACATGTTTTATTGCTGGTATGTAGGAATAGGATTGATTTTTATGTATTCCACAACCTGTTAAACCCACTAGTTATATCTAGGAGGCTTTTTGTCAATCCCTCGGGATTTGCTATGTAGACCATCATCATCTCATCGGTGCCTAGAAACTATCTGGATCTCTTTCCAATGTGTACACTCTGTATTTCTAGGTCTTGTCTTCTTGCTCTGGCAAGGACTTTCAGCAAGGTGTCAAGTCAGAAGCAGAAGACTTTGTGTGGGGTTTTTGCATGATTTTTTAAAAAGATTTTATTTATTTATTCATGACAGACAGAGAGAAAGGGAGGCAGAGACACAGGCAGAGGGAGAAGCAGGCTCCATGAAAGGAGCCTGATGTGGGACTTGATCCTGGGACTTAGAGATCATGCACTCAGCCCAAGGCAGACGCTCAATTGCTGAGCCACCCAGGCGTCCCTTTGCATGATGTTTTGGACAATATTTTTATTGGTCTTATATAAAATTTGGATTTTGGGTGATGAAAGAGAAAACTTTCCCCCTAAAAATTATTTTATAATTCTCCTTTTGAATGCTTCTTGGAAACTGCTAGTGCACCAATTTTTGTGAAGCCTAGATAAGAGGAGAAAAGGTTTAAAGAGGCATTGCTGCAGTCTATGCATTTTTCTCATGATGTCTGAGAATTATATTACAAGAACTCAAACTATTTTGAAATTAATATTTTTAAAGATTTTATTTATTTATTTGAGAGAGAGTGAGCATAAACAGGGGGAGGGTAGAAGAAAAGGGAGAAGCAGACTTCCCACTGAGCAGGGACCCAGTGATCGTGACCTGAGCCAAAGGTCATGATCAACCAACTGAATCACCCAGGTGCCCCTGAAATTAATTTTTTATTTGATGGACTCTTTTCTTTAATCACACACCCCACTCTGAGACTGGATTATGGGTATGAGAGCTCTTTAAGTGCCAGGTTACAGAAGATGCAAAAGGTATCCGCCATATTCAATTTTTTTAAAAAAAGATTTTATTCATTTGTTCACGAGAGACACAGAGAGAGAGGCAAAGACACAGGCAGAGGGAGAAGCAGGCTCCATGCAGGGAGCCCAATGTGGGACTCCATCCTGGGTCTCTAGGATCAAGCCCTGGGCCAAAGGCGGCGTTAAACTGCTGAGCCACCTGAGCTGCCCCCCACATTCAATTTTAACACGTGAATCTGTTTACTGATGGAATATGAGATAAAATTAAAGTGGGCTGACAAATTTAAGTGTAATTTCAAGAATTATCAATACACATAAGATTCTCATTAGACATCATGAGGGCTATTAAAGCTATAATGTGACACTTACATGCTCAACACAATGGCTAACCTAGAAAAAGACCAAAATATACTGAGGATTAGTCAGGATATGGAATAACCAGAATGTTCATACACTGCTGTTGGGAGTGTAAATTGGTACAATCACTTTGAAAAATTGGTAATATCCACCAAACATATACCTTGGGACCCACCAGTTATAGTCCTTAGGTAGATGTCCAAAATAAATGCATACACATGTTTGACAAAAGACATGTATAAGAATATTCATAGCAGCACTACTGGAATAGTTCTTAATCGGAAGTTCTCCAATTCTCCATCCACTGTAGAATGGACAAAGAAATTATGGCATATTTACTATATTCAATGAGAATGAATCAACTTTAACCACATACAATAATATAGGTGAATCTCACCAACATAATGTCAGGCAAAAGAAGCTAGACACAAAAGAATACATACTGAATGAGTTCATTTAAACAAAGTTCAAAAATAAGCACAGTAGACCTATGGTACTAAGAATCAAGATGGTAGATACCTTTGAGGGGTCAAGTGTGAAGGACATGAAAGGGCTTATGGGATTCTGATAATGTTCTGTTTCTTGACATGAGTGCTACTGCATGGGTATATCCAATTTGTGAAAATCTACCAATTGTATACATTTCTGTATGTATTTAACACAGTTTTAAAAATTGAGTGTATTTTGGAGCACCTGGCTAGCTCAGTTAGTAGAGCATGCGACTCTTATTGTCAAGGTCGTGAGTTCAAGCCCTACGTTGGCCATGGAGCCTACATTAAAAAAAAAAAAATCAGTGTGTTTTTATTTAGTGGGTATGGTAGCTAAGAGGTGAAATAAGACACAACTGGCATCAAAGTCCAGCTACATGATGCATTACCATTAATGTGCTGTCGGTTTCTGTTTGCTAATGTTTTATTTAAGATTTCTAGATTGTTATTCATAAATGAAATTGGCCTGTAGTTTTCTTTCTTAGTCCATCTTTATCAAGGACTGGGATCAATAGAACACTTGTTTCATAAAATCAGCTTGGCAGTTTTCCTTCTATTTCCATGCTCTGGACTATGTTAAAATAGCATTGGGACTACCTGAGTCCGTTCTTTCTTTCTTTCTTTCTTTCTTTCTTTCTTTCTTTCTTTCTTTCTTTCTTTCTTTCTTTCTTTCTTTCTTCTTTCTTTCTTTCTTTCTTTCTTTCTTTCTTTCTTTCTTTTTCTTCTTTCTTCTTTTATTTATTTATTTATTCATGAGAGACACAGAGAGAGAGAGGCAGAGACACAGGCAGAGGGAGAAGCAGGCTCCCTGCAGGAAGCCCGATGTGGGACTCGATCCCAGGACCCTGGGATCATGCCCTGACGCTCAACCACTCAGCCACCCAGGTTCCCCTACCTGATCTTTAAAGGTGGATAGTCCAGTCAAATCTGGACTTGGGGTGGGTTTTTTAAATATTTTTTTAAAAAGACTTTATTTATTTATTCATGAGAGAGATAGAGAGGCAGAGACACAGAAGCAGGCTCCATGCAGGGGGCCCCATGCAGGACTCGATCCCAGGTCTCCAGGATCATGCCCTGGGCCGAAGGCAGGCGCCAAACCTCTGAGCCACCTAGGCATTCCTTTTTTTTTTTTTTTTAAAGATTTTTTTTAAAGTTTATATAAGCAATCAGTACATACACATGGGGCTTGAACTTACCACCCTGAGATCAAGAGCCACATGCTGTACCCATCCAGCCAGCCAGGTGCCCTGGAACTTGGGGTATGTTTGAAGACAGCTCTTTACTTCCTCTATTTCTTTACTGGTAATTAGTCTATTTAGACAGATTAATTTTGATAAGTAGTATTTTTCTGAAAATTATAGATTAGATCACTTACTGTGTTATCTTAGTCTAGTTACCTCATCACCAGAAGCCTCAGTTTCTCGGTTTGAAAAAAAGGAGATAGGGATCCCTGGGTGGCGCAGCGGTTTGGCGCTTGCCTTTGGCCCGGGGCGCGATCCTGGAGACCCGGGATCGAATCCCACGTCGGGCTCCCGGTGCGTGGAGCCTGCTTCTCCCTCTGCCTGTGTCTCTGCCTCTCTCTCTCTCTCTGTGACTATCATAAAATAAAAAAAAAAATTAAAAAAAAATTTAAAAAATAAAAAAAAAAAAAAAAAAAAAGAAAAAAAGGAGATAACGATAGAACTTCCTTCATGTGTGAAAAATTTCTGACTAGTAGATAGTAAGTGCTCAGTAAATATGAGGTAGTATGCTAATGAACTTTAATATAGAAAAGATATCTTTCAAAAAAAAAAAAAAGAAAAGATATCTTTCGAAACACAACTGATCTGCCTTGGTAGAAGAATTGGTAGCACCTGAATCCACTGCATTGCTGGTGTCTTTTCCCTGAAAAATAACCGGTTATGACACATACTAAAAACTTTGCTTTCTAATTTTCCTTATAGTTTTCAAAGCAACTTCACGTATACTGTATTCATTTGTTTTACGTAAGAATTGACAGGAAGACAGTGGTTTATAAATAAATATTTAAATTTTTTTCTGAATATAAAACTCACAAGATGCTCATTGAAGATACTTTATTTTTTTTTAAGATTTTATTTATTTATTCATGAGACATAGAGTGAGAGAGAGGCAGAGACACAGGCAGAGGGAGAAGCAGGTTCCATGTAGGGAGCCCGATGTGGGACTCGATCCTGGGACTCCAGGATCATGCCCTGGGCCAAAGGCAGGTGCCAAGCCGCTGAGCCACCCAGGGATCCCTGAAGATAGCTGCAAAACAATTTTTGAAAGAAAGAAAGAAAGAAAGAAAGAAAGAAAGAAAGAAAGAAAGAAAGAAAGAAAGAAAGAAAGAAAGAAAGAAAGAAAGAAAGAAAGAAAGGAAGGACTCAGGTAGTCCCAATGCTATTTTAACATAGTCCAGCTGCAAAACAATTTTTTAAAAAGTGAAAAGGGGATGCTTGGGTAGCTCAGTGGCTGAGCGTCTGCCTTTGGCTTAGGGCGAGATTCCGGGAGTCCCAGGATCGAGTCCTACATTAGGCTCCCTGCATGGAGCTTGCTTCTCCCTCTGCCTGTGTCTCTGCCTCTCTCTCTGTGTCTCTCATGAATAAATAAATAAAATCTTTTTAAAAAATTTTTAAAAAAGTGGAAAAACTCATGGGATACCTGGGTGGCTCAGTTAAACATCTGACTCTTGATTTCAGCTGAGGTTAAGATCTCAGGTCGGATTGAGCCCTGCCCTGGGCGTGGAGCCTGCTTAAGGTTCTCCCTCTTGCTCTGCCCCCAGGTACCCTCAAACATGCTCCTGCTTTCTCTCTAAAAACAAAAAAGTGGGCAGCCCAGGTAGCTCAGCGGTTTAATGCCACCTTCGGCCCAGGGCCTGATCTTGGAGACCCGGTATCGAGTCCCACGGTCGGGCTCCCTGCATGGAGCCTGCTTCTCCCTCTGCCTGTGTCTCTGCCTCTCTCTCTCTCTCTCTCTCTCAATCTGTGTCTCTCATGAATAAATAAAAATCTTTTTTAAAAAGTGAAAAAATTTATAATCTTAACACCAAAAAAAAAAAAAAAAGCACTCACATATTGCTGTTTTTTCCCCAAAAACTTTATTCCTGTGACTTTAAGAATCAAAGTTGTAATTTGACTTTGTATGCAAATTTGTGTCCTGGTTCTTAAACTGAAAGTAATAAAAAGGCCTTATCCTGTCCGGATCAGTCACAGAAGGGAGTATTTTCCAACAAAAACACATATAAGGTAGGACTTCTTCGATGTCACTGAAGCATTTGGTGATGGGAGAAAATCGAAGCAATTTCAATGAGAACTTCAAGGAAAGTTAGAGCAGTGTAAAATTGGTTCTGGACGTTTTTTGTTTTCATGATTGTGGCTCCCTTCACAGTCTCTACAGATGGTAAAGGGATAACAACCCTTCTCTTGTTTGCCTTTCCTTAGCCTTCTGTGTTAACTGTCCGTTAATATCCATTCTCTCCTAATTTGATATAAATGGGATTATCAATTTGGCTTTGGTGGCTCTTCTAAAGACTACATTTCCCAGACTCCCTTGCATTTGATGAGGCATTGAGACCACATTCTAGCCAATAGGGTATGTGTTAAACTAATGCCTGTGACTTCTAGATTGTGGTCCTAAAAGAGAGTGTTTCCTTTTCTTCCACCCTCATACTTTCTTTTTTCTTCAAGATTTATTTATTATTCATGAGAGACACACACAGAGAGGCAGAGACACAGGAAGAGGGAGAAGCAGGCTCCATGCAGGGAGCCTGATGGGGGACTCGATCCTGGGTCTCCAGGATCACGCCCAGAGCTGAAGGCAGAAAGGCCGACTCTCAACCAATGAGACCCCCAGGCATCCCTTCCCCTCATACTGCTTGATTAGAATATGGGAACCAGAACAGTCATCTTGGCCTATGAGATGGAAGCCGTGTCTAGGATGGCACAACCACAGAATAGAAGGAAGCTGGGTTTCTGGTTCTGGCAGTTCCAGATAACATACCTGGGTTTCTTTGCAAGAAAATCAGACTTCCATCCAGTTAAATAAATGTTTCTCTGCTAAAGAAGCCAAACCTAAATCCTAACAACCCATCTTCTGGCAAGTTTATACTCAGTTCTCATGGACTTTATGCTCACTCTGATCTTCGATCCACTGGCCTGGTGTCTTTGTGAATGCCTTATCATACAAGGGAGTCTGATGCCCATCCCTGCTGCCAACTCCTCCACCCAAGCCTATCTGCTCTCTCCTCATCCAGGTGCTGGGCATGGACAACCTTTCCTTCTACCCCAGTCCCTCCCTAACTCTATTATGTAGAAGAGTCTACTAAACATTTTTATTAAAAGTGATTAAAAACCTTGGGGGCACCTGAGTGATGCAGTCAGTTAAATGTCCCACTACAGCTCAGGTCGTGATCCCAGGGTCATAGGATCATGCCTTGAGTTGGGCTCTCCACTCAGCAGAGAGTCTGCTTGTCCCCCTCCTTCTGCCTCTTCACCTTCTCATTCTCTCTCTCTCAAATAATAAAATATTTTTTTAAAAAGATTTATTTATAAAAAAAGATTTATTTATTTATTCATGAAAGACACACAGAAAGAGAGAGACATAGGCAGAGGGAGAAGCAGGCTCCCCTTAGGGAGCCCAGTGTGGGACTTGATCCCGGGTCTGAGGATCACACCCTGAGCCAAAGGCAGACAGTCAACTGCTGAGCTACTCAGGCGTCCCGTCAAATAAATAAAATATTTTTAAATGATTAAAAACCTTAAAAAAAACCAATATTTTAATGGTGGAAAAAAATTCCATTCTATAATTTTTAAATCAATCACTGTTATTGGGTACTGTTTATCGTTACAGAGACTAACAAGCCATGGTAGAAAGGAAATGGGCAGCAAAAGAGGCAGGCATGACTTTGACTTCCAGTCTTAACCACTCACCACCTGTGTGATTTGGGGCAAAGAATTTCTCCCCTCTGGCCTTCCATTTCCTCATTTGTTTAATAAACACTGCAATACCCATCTCTCTGATTTGTCATGAAGATCAGAGACGATTACATGAGTCAGCTAGCACGACAGCACTCTCACATGGCATGTTCAACCAACAGTAACTACAAAAGGGTGGTGGTGGGAGATCACAGAGTGCTATTTCTATGTGCCAGAATTTTTCTTAAATGACAGAAATCCTGAAGTGGGAGATTATTGGTTCACAGGATAAAATGCTTTTTAGATTCTTATTATGTACTCGATAGGACTTATTACTGACATTTTTCAAATTAAGAAGCCAAGGCTCAGAGAAGTAAAGCAATTCAGCTAGGGCGTTAGCCCTCACAAATGGTAGAGACCAGATTAAGCCCATATTTTTTAACTTTTGGTCTTGGACAATTTCTAACAAATGTCATATAGACTTGGAACCCTAATCCTTGCAGTTTGAGAAACTGAATTAAAACTCTCTGTGAAGGGGATCCCTGGGTGGCTCAGCGGTTTAGTGCCTGCCTTCAGCCCAGGGAGTGATCCTGGGGACCGAGGATCGAGTCCCACATTGGGCTCCTGCATGAAGCCTGTTCCTCCCTCTGCCTGTGTCTCTGCCTCTCTCTCTCTCTGTGTCTCTCATGAATAAATAAAATAAAATCTTAAAAAAAAAAAACATTAAAAGAACCCCTCTGTGAAAATCAGTTGTATAATCTCATTAGACATTACAATATCATTGTTCATTCTGACTTGTCCTTCCCTCAGTAAACTTTCATGGGCATGCAGTAAGGGAGAGGATGTGGTAACAAGTCATCAACGTTGGTCAGGGAATCAGGAATTCTTACCTGCCTTGTCATTTACTCCTTATGTTATCTTGGCAGAACAGTCAATATATTGGGGTGACAACTTACCTGTAAAATGAGAACCCTGGATGATTCCAGAAGGTCACTTCTTGCTTAAAGTCCTATCATTAAGTAGAATGATGAGGACACATCTGGGTAATCAAGCCTGAAATGGTCTTCCCAGACACCTTTTACTAAATATTATGCCACAGCTGAATTAATGGTTGAAACATATATACATTTGTGCACACTTTCTTTCAAAATATCTTCAGATATGAAAAGAACGACTCATGTGCATATCCCATGAATGTTCAATAGAAGGGGGCATTGAGAATTTGAAGTTGGGTCTACTCAACTTCCCACTCAGTTTAACAAAAGCATGTATTTGTGTGGTTAAATATTAGAAAAGAGGTGTCTGGGTGGCATGGTCCAGTAAGTGTCCTTCTCTTGGTTGCAGTTCAGGTCATGATCTCAGGGTCTGTGCAGAGTCTGCCTGAGGTTCTCTCTCCCTGTCCCTCTGCCCCTCCCACTTGTCCTTTCTATCTGTATCTCTAAAATAAATAAATAAATAAATAAATATTTTAAAAAAGATTAGAAGAA
Organism: Canis lupus familiaris; assembly: GCF_011100685.1. Classification (NCBI taxonomy): domain Eukaryota; kingdom Metazoa; phylum Chordata; class Mammalia; order Carnivora; family Canidae; genus Canis; species Canis lupus. The sequence continues at coordinate 48,908,341 of NC_049243.1, forward strand.
AAATGAAAATATGAAAGCTGTGGGATTTGGGAGAAGTCATAAGAGTAGAATTTTTCTTTTCTTTAAATTAACCTCAATGTTGTTTATGCAATGCCAACAACAACCGTAATTCTTCCTAAGATGCTGGTGGTAACTTCTGGCTTTGAGAACTTTTCTGTGAGGACTTTAAAAAAGTAAAGTCTGGGGGATCCCTGGGTGGCTCAGTGGTTTGGCGCCTGCCTTTGGCCCAGGGCGCGATCCTGGAGTCCCGGGATCAAGTCCCGCGTCAGGCTCCCGGCATGGAGCCTGCTCCTCCCTCCTCCTGTGTCTCTGCCTCTCTCTCTCTCTCTATCATAAATCAATCAATCTATCTATCTATCTTTAAAAAAATAAAAAAGTAAAGTCTTTAAAAAATTTTTTTAATCTATTTGATACAGAGAGAGAAAGCACGTACAAGCAAGGGGAGCAGCAGAAGGAGAGGTGGGGGAGAGAGAAGTGGGCTCCCCACTGAGCAGGGAGCCTGACATGGGGCTCAATCCCAGGACGCTGGGATCATGACCTGAGCTAAAGGCAGATGGTTAACAGACTGAGCCATTCAGGCATCCTTTAAAAAGCAGAATCTTATTCTATTTTTTAAAATATTTTTGAAATTCTGATTATTTTGAGTCTGAGTGGGTAAATGTAATAGATATGGGAGCCTTCATGGTGGGTCTCTGAAATTGGCCAGAATCTACAGTTGGGAACATTTCTGCACAGAGTGTACTTAAACAATTTGCTGCATAAACATGTTTTTGAGATGTAGCAGCAAGGGAGCATCTGAGCCTTCTGTTTTGAGGAGATACCCACTTATTCCAACACTTCCCTCATTCCAATCTCATTCTCTCTCTCTGCAATCCCCTGACATTAGATGCAGTTAGTGTCAGCTGCTCTCCCTGCCCAGCCTCTGCTCTGTGATTCTGAAAGCACAGGGTAGCTTTTACATCTGTGGTTCTCAGCCAGGGGTGGCTGGCCCCTCCCGTCCCAGCCCAAGGGATATTTATCAACATCTGGAGACATTCTGAGTTGTCATAAACAATGCACAGGACAGCTCCCCACAGGAAAGAATGATCCAGCTCCAAAATGTCAACGCTGAGGTTAAGACACTGTGATTTAGGGGTAAGAGAAGTGAAGATAGGATGTGAGCTTCTGGCCCTAGTCCCCTGTGGCAGGCTGTCATTTGCAAAGGGCACAGGAAGTAAGCAAAGGGTCATGAGCAAGTCCTGCAGTTTCACCCAAGTGACATCATCAGCTCCCAGAAACCTTTCCTGAACCTTTCCCCAGATGAAGACTGACCTCGCTGGAGTCTGCTCCCCGGTGGACACAAGGAGCTGGACCTTGCCCAATAAAAGTGCCTGTGACATACATTCCTGCTTCTTCATGCCAGTCGCTCTTTCTCGAACACCTGTTTCTCACCGAGGCGAGCTTCCTGCAAAACCAGTTTCTCAAGCTGGGCAGCACAGCCCTGCCCCTTCAAAATCTCCCTTCCTTGACCCTGTGAACTCAATGGCCCCGGAGGGCATGCAGGCAGGTCTGGCACTAGGTGAGTGGAAAACAGCTGAGAGAAGCTATCAGAAATGCTCATAAAACAATCAAGCCATAATGAGGAAGTGCAACGAAAATTGGCATAAACCCCACCCAAAGGACTGCGAGGACACCATCGTTCCATGAGTTCACTCTTGAGAGCTGGCTTGTCTCTCAGAGAAAGGAAAGATGAAGAGGAAGCAGAGACCATGGGATCAGAGAAGAAAGGGCTCACGGCCTGGATAAAATAATGTCCATGTCTCGAAAACCGAGAAAGAGAACTGATTACCTGACCGCTGCTTGGTGAAAGTGCTTCTTACACCATCTGGCTGGCATTTTTTTTTTTTTTTTTTTTTTTTTTTTAGTAAACTGTACACCCAACGTGGAGCTCAAACTCCCCACCCTGAGGTCAAGAGTCACGTGTCTTCCGATTGAACCAGCCAGGAGCCCTACCAGCTGGCTTCTTTCACTTTAATTTTGTACTTACTATATAACTCTGACCTCGGTGTATTTTGTTATTTTTGTTTGTTTTTGAGGTCTTGCTTTTCAGTTGACCAGATAAAATGAAGACATGACTGCTTTTGTTGCAAATTAATAAATGAAGAATTTGATTTTGAGTCCCGCCCACTCACCCTTGGGAGAGTCTGAACTGCAGGAGCAGCAGTGCTGGGACTTCGGGAAACAGCTGGAGGCCTCTGGCTTTGCTCATGGCAACCAGAGAAGTGGTCATCTTGCTTCTGGGGCAAGTCCTTCAGTCTTAGGGTATTAAGAATGCCTTTCAGCTGAGTGGTTCTCTGTGCACAGATTGGCACAAAGCCTGACACCAAGGCCCTTGTCAGTCCCTAGTGGTTGACAGCATAGTGTAGGGAAGATAGAAAATAAAGCCTGTGTACCGCCAGGTCATTTGGCTCTTCCTCTTCCATGGAAGGATTTTGCATACCCATCAGTTCAGCTGAGCACATAATCTTATTAATGAACCAAGACAAAAGGAAAAGCAAGGAAAAAGGAGAGGCTTTTACATCCAGAGGACTGAAACAGATGGGTGAACCTGAGCAGGTCAGTAGGCAGGAGAGGTTTTTCTAATGTAGAACTCGGTGGCATCTTGTGAGCAGTTGGCAAGGCGAGAGTGGTTAACCGAGCAGGGACCAGGTGAGGTATTCTCTCTCTGGGTTGTGCGGCGAAATGCCCCCTGACATTCTGAGACATTCTGAGCCCCGGTCCCGGGCTCCCCCTGGTCCCTCTGCTGGTAGTTTAGGCCTTCTTCCAGCTGCTCCGACCACCAGCTTCTGGAACTTCTATAGTTTCAGACCTCCTGCTCCAGACTTTGACTTTGCCGGGTGGATAGAGCCTGCTCAGATTCTGGGTCTGCTTCTCTTGTCTGGATTCCCTACTTGGCTTAATCACACCCAGACCTGCCTGGACAGCTTGAAGGGAGTCAGTATACAGGTTCTAGCAGAGGTAAATGACTGAATGTCACATTCCTTCCAGCAGGTGCTTAATCTGAGCTCAATGCAACAAAGACTGAGCTGTGTTGGGAGGAAAATACAACCTGTACTGTGACACGCACACCTGAAGGCTGCTGGAAGCCCTGAGGGACACGTGATAACTGTGAAGCCAGGGAGGGGTGCTTGTGGTGAAGGCTCTCCATGAAATCGCATAGGAATATGCATGACGCCACAAAAATGTTTCTCAGAGCCCACGCTGTCACAAGTACCTGGGGGTCTGGTCCTAGTTCTGCTGAATCACGACCTTGGAGGCTAGAATCCAGGAACCTGACCATGAACCAAGTTTCCTTGGGGTTCTTATGGACTCTAAAGAGTGAGCACCATGGTGGAAAGGACGGTAAGCTTAGGACAGAACCGTGTAGCAAGGAGCTGCATCAGATTTGTGGGGTCATTGGTGGATCTTTCTTACCTCATGCTTTTTGCTGCTGTCATTTTGCCTTTACAGTGAGAAGTAAACTATTTTATTTTTTTTTTCGTAAAATAAGAAAAATAAGATACATAAACACAGAAACAAATAAAACAGATACAAAATTTTAAACATGTAAATAGGGGTATGGGGGTTGCTCAGTGGTTGAGCATCTGCCTTCAGCTCAGAGTGTGATCATGGGGTCCTGGGATCGAGTCCCGCATCAGGCTCCCTCCCTCTGCCTATCTCTCTCTCTCTCTGTGTGCTTCTCATGAATAAATATAAAAAATCTTTTTAAAAATATAAATAAAAAGGAGGAAGGAGGAGTTGGATGGAGAAGGACCTGGACACAGGGGTGTGGGCAGGCAGCCCTGATGAAGACAGGTCCTGCCCCGGGCAGCTATAGAAGGAGAGGAACCTTAGATCCAGACTTAGAACACTTGGGTTGGATGCTGGTTCTGCACTACCAGCCATGAACTCGGGGTAGGATGCTGAGTCTCAGGTTTTTGTGAACCCCAAATTCAATTATGTGCTGACATCATGCTGTCCCTGTTCTCAGCACTTTACCTGTATCATCTCCTCCAATCATCACAGAAAAACGCTGGGATAGGTACAGTTATCATCCCAGTTTTTCAGATGAGGAAAATGAGAGACAGAGAGGTTAAGTAAGTTGCCCAAAGACGTTCAGCTGGGAAGTAACAGAGCTGGGAAGTAAGTGTGACCGTGCTTTGGGAAGCTTACAGCTCTACCTGACGCGAGGCAGCTATTTTGTTTTGGCTTTTTCCCTAGTGGCAGAGTAATTCCCTTTAATCCGAAGGAAACCTTTACCTCGTCTCTATGCTCTTGTCCACTCTGTTGCCAAAGGGTCGTTTTCTCTGAGATCAGCACCGCCTAAGACAGACTCCAAACTGGCTCTGCGAGCAAAATACCAGCCCTCCTGTGACACATTAAGTGTTGTCACAGGGAAGCCCAGCAGAAGCCAGCATCCTCACGCCACATCTGCCCTGTGACTCAAGGTGTGGACTGTATCAGCAGCCCTGGGCTCTAGGCCTGGGCCTGCCACCTGCCGGCTGCAGGGCTTCGGGCAACTCACTTCACCCACTGGCTTCAGTCTGCCTGCTATGCTGGCTGTGCTTGCGGATCACTGGGTTTTTTAAAAGCCCTGCGGGTGATTCCACTGTGCAGCCAGCATTGAGACTCTCTCCAAACTTTGCATTCCTTATATGTAAAATGGGAGTAGCCATTTATAACACAAACTTATTTCTTGAGCACCTGTTAGGCATTTTCTCACATATCGATCCGAAAAGACCCAGGAATCCAGCACCACTTCTCCTCTATTTCACACTGTTTGTCATCAGTGGCAGAACCGAGACCCAAACCCAAGTGTTCAGACACCAGCACAATTCTCTCCATGCCTGACATCTCTCTAGCAATATATGTTTTTCACAGTTGTTCCAAGGATCAGCCAAGAAATTCCCAGTACTATGCTTGGTACCTAAGGTGATAAATGTAAAATACTTAATTATTCACTTGACACAGAAATTTATTTTAACCTACATCTTCCCAGAGGTCTTGGAGTGCTCACGCTATTTCTTTTTTTTTTAAGGTCAAGGCAACGTGTTCCTCGTCAGTGATTACTGGATGCCTAAAATTCAAAATTGGGGACTTAACCGCCAATCCTGGATTTTTCAGGTCAACTTTGCTCAGCCACAGTCTGCCTCGGGTGATCCTCTGGGGCCACTACAACACTGTCCATTTCCTGGACACTAGCCTTCCAGCCAGGGTGGGGGCGCTGGGAAGTGGTGGTGACGCAAGGCAGCCTGGGCTGTATCCCCTTTGTCTGCATGGAGCTCATTTCAGGAAATCTTGGCCTGTTGTCCTTGGTTATCTAGGTATCTGGGATGACTTCCTGAAGCAGTCCAGGAATCTGAGGCTAAGGTCTTGCATGGCCTGTCAGCCCAGTGGGCCAGCCAAGGGCTATGAACCCTCCAGGTGACTGTCTGAATCACAAGGTGGTGTGTAAAGGGCATAATATGTCCTAGTAGTCTTCCCTGAAACACCCTCACCTACCCCCTGCCCACTTGACCTGTGTGCATCAGAATCACCTGCAGGGCTTGTGATAGCACCCGTTTGTGGCCTCATGCCCAGAGTCTGATTGAGTACAGCTGTGCATTTGGAACTCCTTGGTTACTGCTGCTGCTGATCCAAGGACCACACTTTGAGAACCACTGAGCTAGAGAGACAGTTGTCATGATTGTCTGGCTTTGTGAGGCCACTCTTAGAGATTCCAACAATAGCTCTGAGGCAACTTCCTGATGGAGTTTTGTTTTGTTTTCTTTTTTAAGATTTTTATCTGTTCATTCACGAGAGACACACAGAGAGAGGCAGAGACAGGCAGAGGGAGAAGCAGGCTCCCTATGGGGAGCCCGATGCAGGACTCGATCCCAGGTCTCCAGGATCAGGCCCTGGGCTGAAAGTGGGCTCAACCACTGAGCCATCTAGGTGCCCCTCCTGATGGAGTTTTAATTCCACTGCATGCCTTGACTGGCCCAGGAGCTCCTCTTCCCCTTGGTCACGCTGAGGCCAGAAGCCCCAGGGGGAGGCATAGGAGGCAATGATGTTGGGCAGATGAGGACCAGGAGTTTAGGAACTCCGATGTATTGGGTCAGGTGATACCCAAGGCTGCATGGGGATGTTCTGTGGCTAAGAAAGTCCTATGTGCTAGTAGTCACAGTGATATCAAAATCCAAGGAGAAGTGCAGAGCTCAAACACCGAGAAAGTCTTATAAATAGTGGCAGACAAGGTCCGGGGGACTACATAGTTAGCGATTGTGACACTGATGAATGGGGATACCACCATCAAAACTGATCCTCGAGCAGAAGGACGTGATATTCCGCATGCTTTATGCTTTGGGTGCAAGGGCAGCAGAGAGGCAAGCATTGCCTTGTGCCCATAGGGGAAGAAGTAAAATTGAAGGCAGAGTTAGGAGAACAGGGGTGTGCTGTGCTCCTGAGTGGGGCTGAGGCAGAGGAGCCCAGAGTCCCAGGAAGGAACTCTAGCAGAGCCATGTCAAAGTATCCATGTATGGACACATACTTGTTGCTGTGGGAAACCTCAAAAGAATTTCTCACATGATGTTTAGTGATGTAAGAAATTGATCTTGAGAAAGCATTTTGGTAGAAAACTCTGACGTCGATGGCTTTTGTGCAGGGTAGACAATTAGCGTTCAGCTCTCTCTTGGATTGATCTAGAACTGGCCACTGCTTTGTATCTTGCTGGTTCTGCCTCAACCCCAGAAGCATCACCTTCATTCGCCTGGAAATAGCAAGGTATTCTTCTGCAAAATGATTAAGAGCAAGCAACAGGGCAAAGCTGAGGTCACGAGTGGTTAACTGTCTCCCTGTAGATACAGGGAAATGCTGGCAGAGCCCTGAGCCTCTCCTGAGCTCTTCCATTAATCACTCAGGCTCTCCTTGACATTTCCAGACCGAATGAGGACACCCCACCTTAAATGAGGAAAGAATGCAACCTAGCCTAGGAGCTACCATTTTTTCTTAAGAAAATGCTGCACACTGCTTCATCACAATAAAAAAATATATATATAAATATATATATACATATATATATTTTTTTTTTTTCAGCTAACTGCCCTTCAGCTGGTAAATTGTCCTTTTGGGAGCATGCTAGCATCATTAGACTGACTCGGGCCCCAGAGGCTCTGGTATCGGGGTCAGGGGAGGCTCACCCCTCGCCCGAGAGCCTCTAACAGAACCCCAGGATCTGGATGCTTAGCTCTCTCCACTGACGTGCATGCTTTAGTGTCGTCTCTCATGCATATTTTCTTCCTGGTGGAGTTTTAATTCCACTGCAAACCATATTGGCTAAAATACGGTGCAGTGATAGATAGGAAGCCCGAAGATGCGTTAGTGCACGAATGGAACAGCAAGTGAAAGAACCCCAGTGTGGTGACAGACAGTTACAAATGAGCGAGGCTGAGAAAGTCTCCCCAGGCCCATAATAGCTTCCACATTGTACTTGTACTAAAAGGGGCTTGGAACAGAATGAGAGAGACGGGGAGTTTGATGATAATGCTCCACACGTCTCCTCGGAGGGAGCTTGGAAAGCGTTTCTCCTAAGTCAAAAAAAGGTCCACAAAGTGGAATTCAGTGCATTCGCCAGGTTAAGTATTCACACGGGGGTCGTTTTGAGAACGTTCTCAGACCAAGCAGACATTACTGCTGTCACCAGCCAACCGGGACAGCCCTCTATCCATTTTTGGCTACATTTTGATGACAAGATGAAATCGAAACATCCCTGGTGCACAGTGGTTTCAGCCACATAGATGCTTGTTGGCCTTGTTTTGTGGATGTCTTTCTTTTCACCCGGGGCCTTAATTCTGTAAGGCCTACAGGACTTTTGTGGACAGCAACAAAAACAAACAAAAGAAGAACAATACTGGAGTTAGCCAGGACGTCTGGTCCAATCTAATGTCTGAGAGGTACAGACATTTGGGGGCCTGGTCTTGTATGTTTCTTTATAATCCCCGGAACATCCCACACGGCTGAGTTACTCTCAAAATGTGGGCGAATCACTTTTAATGACATAGGAGGCTTTTCCTGAAGACTTTAGCATAAAGGACGAAGGCAAGGGCCACCTCCTCTGAATATTTTCATGGAAAGTTATTCCATCTCATGAAGGAAGCGCTGGAGAAAGTGCATGAAACTCTATCCTGCGGGGTCTGAGTCACTGTTTCTGTTGGGAAGCTGACTCGGTCTTCCTCCGAAGGTGGAGGTTCGGGTGGGAGAGAAGAGGCTGCCTGTGTTTTGTACCCGATCATCCCTCTCACCAGTCATCAGATTACCCAAAGGGGGTGTCAAGCAGAGTCCTGCTGATTCTGTTAGGGTGTCCCATGGTGGTTTCTCCCTGCTTCCAGTCCATGCTGCCACTTGCCACACTGCCGACAGCTCTGCCCATATGACCTCTGGTGGGACTTCGGTTTGCTTCCCAAAGGAGACAGGCCAGAGGGTCACTTCCCATGAAGCTCCAAAATGATCCCCCCAGGTCTGATGCTGGAGTAACAGGAATGTCGTGAGGGGGAGGTGTATCTAGAGTATGTGAAAACCACCCCAGGCTCCTATCTGATCCTCTCCTCCTTAGGGAGGGAGGGCTGGGATGAGGTGACAGGTAATGCACCTAAATTTCACCCGACTCCACATTGTGAAACCTGTGTGATGTAACGCAATGCAGAGATTCTGGAAGGATGAGGGCTTTCATGCTTCATGCTGGTACGTGGCGTGACATCTTTTATACACCTCTGCCTGGGGTGACCACTAACTCTGCTCCATCCCAAAAAATCATCCCTGGCCCCCTGGACATGTCATACAGGCTCACCTTGGCAGGAGGGGAGGACATCGCCCTGTCACTCCCCCACCCATCCGCCAACCTGGACCGCACCTTGTCTCTTCCGAGACAAGAGAACATGCTCTTCCCTCTGTGGAAATAAATGAAGACCAACCAAATGAGAAAAGCAGAGGCTACTTATTCAGAGATGCTGGAACAAGGGAGTTGGACACCATCACTTGGGTTTGGCAGAGACTGGGAAGCAAGCAGAGGATCCCTGGGAGGGCTTCACAGAGGGAAGGGGAAGGCCCCAGGGGCGCCCTGATTGGAGGCTGCTGGCCCGGGGAGGCAGGAGGTGGGCTAACTACAATCAGGGTGTCCTAGGTGATGGATTAGGCTACATATTTGGTTTTCTCTGATCGACGCTAAGTTGAAACCGGGTCCAAAATCAGGGAAGCTTGCAGCTCTTTGTCAGGTCGTGGCCATTTTTTGCCCAACTGCTCAAGTGGTTGTTGTCTAGCTCGCTGATCTGGGTGCAGAGGCAGGGTGGTCTGACCGCCTCTAGAACCGACTCGTACTGCAGGCTGGCTTCTGAGCCCTCCGTAAATGTCCCGAGATGCCTCTCTCTGCTGATGCACTCTGCTTACATGCCCAGCCCTAAAATAACTTCTTCCTTAATCAATCTTTCCTCAGCCCTCAACTTCTCCTTCTAAAACTCCATCTTAAAGTGGGGGACCTTGGTGGACGCCTGCAAAAAGCGAACCGATCGAGGTGTGAGTATAGCTGCAGAGCCTTCCCAGATGACTCTGCGTCTCTAAAGAAGATGCTGGTTAAAGATAATGCAGCTCCAGTTTATGCAAGTTCTGGGGTGTGATTCAGAGAAAAGATCCACGGCAATCCCAGAGAGGAGTATCTTGAAGCAGGTAATTATGTCCTGCGCTGCGGGAGGGCCGCTCTAATTGTTGAGAGGACAGCCACACCCCAGGGCAGGGCCCCAAACCAGGAGTGAACAGGAATGTGATGCCATCCTGGAGTGATGTAATTCAGAGGACTGTCACCATGCTGGATTTTTCCCTGACCTCTGGGGTTGGAGATGGAATTGGTCCATACGGAGTATCGGCAGCTCTCTCAGGTCACTTAGGAAATTCTGTCCCCATAGCTTAGGGTTCAAAATTCTGAGGTTCATGGAGTACATTCTGCCCACAGTTAAAAGCCCACAAGGGGGAAAAACAGTGGCTGGGAATCTAGGAGAGAAGTCACCTCTCGAGGGCTGGTCAGGACCCTGCTTGCTGCGTCAATAGACAGGATTTTGTGTGTCCCCATGTGTCCTTGATGTGAAAATCATGTTGGACAAAGTGTGGGGAATAGAATTAAAAACAAAATTGAGGGATCCCTGGGTGGTGCAGCGGTTTGGCGCCTGACTTTGGCCCAGGGCGCGATCCTGGAGACCCGGGATCGAATCCCACGTCGGGCTCCCGGTGCATGGAGCCTGCTTCTCCCTCTGCCTGTGTCTCTGCCTCTCTCTCTCTCTCTTTGAGTGACTATCATAAATAAATAAAAATTTTAAAAAAAGAAAAAAAAATTGACTCCCGACCCCCCAAACCTCCCCACAAAGGTAGATGAGAAAGAAAACAGGTTTATTACTGAACAACACTTTTTAAAAAAGATTTTATTTATCCATTCATGAGAGACACAGAGAGAGAGAGAGAGAGAGAGAGGCAGAGGTAGAAGCAGGCTCCATGAAGGGAGCCCGACACGGGGCTCGATCCTGGGACCCCAGGATCACGCCCTGAGCTGAAGGCAGACGCTCAAACGCTGAACCACCCAGGCGTCCCTGTTACTGAACAACATTAAACCAGAATGTGATGAGCATCTCAGGCAACCAGCTAGAAGGGTTGCAAAGGCAGAAAGCGTCTCTCTTAGGGAGCTAAGTGGATAAATCCTTTATGTTAGGCAAGTTTCACAATGTGGAGTCAGGTGAAATTTAGGTGCATCTCCCCCTGGGGACACTGGGAGGTGGGGTGTTACCTTCCTCCATGGTGATACATGGAGAGATGACCCCCAGGTCTCTAAGGACACAATCCTGAGTTGTCAGACTGGCAAGTGGCTTGTGTGGCCAATAAAAAAGATTTATGAGCATTTGAGAAGGATGGAGAAAGGACTTCTGACAGAGCAGGGGAAGGTGGGGGAGTTTTCTTCCCCTTCCTTCCAGCTGGGAGAATTAAGCTTCTTATTTTTAATTTATATTTGCCCCGACAAAGCCCCCCCCCCAAAGTCAGGAGTCAGGGAGTCGGAGCTGGTGCAGGGGACTGAGCCAGAACCCTGTAGCCATCAAGGCGGGGATGGCGGGGTGGGCCAGGCCCCGTTCACATGAGTTTTGTCTTCCCGGAGCCGCCAGCAGCCACCCGGGGAACAGGGCTCCGCATTCCTGGCTGGAGACACCCTCCCGGCCACCCCTTTTCTTCTCCCCACACAGCCCACCCCCTCCCTGCCCCCTCCCGCTTACACTCTCACGTTGTCATCTCTGATCTTGACGCACAAGATAAGGTTTCGATATCGGACAAATAAGAGCAAAAAGGAGTCAGGTGGGGAGTCCGAGCCCTTCCGCCCGCAACTGAAGAGCCCGGCGGGGCTGCGGGCACGCGGAGCTCCCGCACCACACACCCCACACCACACACACGCACCACACACCACACACCCCACACCCCCACACCCCACACACACATCACACACACCCCACACACACCACACACCCTCACACCACACACACACATCACACATCACACACACACACCACACACATCACACACATACCACCTCCCACCCCCCCACACCACACACACCACACACACACCCACACACACCCCATACACCCCCACACGCACTACACACACGCACGCACCACACACCACGCACACCACACACCACGCACACACCACACACGTACCACACCATCACACACACGCGCACACACACCACACATGCACACCCCCTACACACACACCACGCACACACACACACACCCCACACACACCATGCACACACACACACTATGCACACACCACGCACACCACACACACGCACATACCACACACACACTATGCACACACGCACACACACACCAGACACATACCACGCACACATGTACACCACATGCACACACACCACACACACCACGCACACACACACACACATATCACACACACGTGCACACACACACGAATTCAGTTTCTGAGACATTCCCTAGGAGCCCAGGCACCTACCACGGGTTTTAGCAAAGCCCTCAGAGGTTGAAAAATATCTTAATTAAACCATCAGGTCAAACCCTCTGCCTCCAGACAGGTCCTGACCTAACGTCCTCAGGGCAGATAACTGCGGATCTGATCCTAGGTAAGACCTGATACTGCTACAGCCTCCTGCGCCTTCCTTTGTGGCTCATCCGCCTCTTCAACGACAATGGATGGGTGGCCAGCTTTGTGTCGGGTGTTGCTCCCGCGTCGCGGGGACACAGGACAGACTGTGCCCCTGCCCGTCCCTCCAGCGAGAGCAAAGGGTCAGGCTGTGGGGTCCGCGCCCTGCATGCCCCCAGAGGACTGAGCCCAGCTGTGTCGCCTGGCTTGGGGTCTGAACCCTGTTGTTCCTCACCTTGCTACCGGGAACCCCGGCTTGGCTGCCTGTCCCTGGTAAAGCCAATACTCAAGGGATGAGTTTTGTTTTTTAATTTATTGATGAGAGACACAGAGACACAGGCCGAGGGAGAAGCAGGCTCCGTGCGGGGAGCCCCATGTGGGACTCGATCCCGGGGCCCTGGGATCACGCCCTGAGCCGAAGGCAGCTGCTCAACCACTGAGCCACCCAGGCGCCCCAAGCGACAGGCTTTGGTTGGAAAGGAATATGAGCTTTATTCAGGAGGCGGCCACCTGGGCGAAAAGGCAGACTCTTGTCCAAAAACCAACTCTGAGGTTTCCGCCTGACCCGATGATTTTTAAAGGAATTTTAGGGCAGTTAATCAGTAAAGGGGAAGCACCGTGGTCTATATAACACTGGATTGTGTGCAGACCCAGTGGTGCCAGCGGTGGCGTATTGGTGCCTGGGGGCAGGGGAGGGGAGGTTGTGCAAGACGGCTGGGTTCTGAGTCTTTCTAGGAAACAATGCATGATCTAGAGATAAAAAAAAGGTTTAGTGAATTCCTCATTCGGGCTAAAGCTGCTTGCTAAAACTTAAAGACTACTAAATTGGTGGAAGGGCCTAGACGGTGGCCTCAACTTTCCCAAAACACGTCCAGCAGAAAGACCAGGAAACCTTTCTAGAAAAATACCTGGTAGCAGATAAGGCTGCAAGGACGCTTAGTTGTGGGCTCAGCTTTTGGCCCAAATCCATGATGCAGCTGCGCAGCCAGGTGTGCCTGTGCAAGGTCAGGGAGCCAACTTCTTTGTCTTTTCGGGCATGCCTTCCCACTCCACCCCTACCCGAGCACCTAGGTTACCATGAACTCTGATCAGTGTAGCAATGCCAGTGATATAAGGAATGCTGTTTGCATTTATCCTTATATCAGAGTACTTACTTTCAATATGAACAAACATCGATGTATAATAAAAAACTCTCAGGAAGCATGTTTGAGAGCATGGCACAGGTCTTAGTTTGCAAGATTGCTTCAATGAACTTGCATTATTACCACTGATCAGTCTTTAAGTTAAATAAAGAATAGATAAAGCTTCACCTTTGTCACTTGCCACTGGAGGGGAAGAGAAGCTTCATAACGTGGAGACTATAGAGGCCACTTTTAGGCAACCAGCTTGGATACCATTATCTGAGTAAGGTAGGAAGGCTCCCGGGAACCGCCTTCAACCTCTGGCTGAATACAAACAGGTCCATTAGATGACCCACCTCAAAATATCCATAAGCCCTGGCTAACAAATGGGTTTCTTACACCGGGACCCAGGTACCAAATAGTGAAAATTTCTTAGGATCCCTTCCCTCTTCACCTTCCCCCTTAAATACAACTGCCCCACCACCACCACCACTTTGGAGCAGATAACCTCTCTCTGTTGCTGTCCTGCCCATACTCCCTTGTGGTGTAGACAACAAAGTTTGATCTCCTTTGTTCTGCCTTGGGTGAATTCTTTCATTGCCCTTGCCCCCTGGCCTCCATCTGATTGGGTCACTTCACATTTGGTGGCCGCCCCATCTGATTGGGAGACCCCCTAGCGACAACATTTGCAATGTCGGTCCTTGCCCTTGCGAGGCTAAGCCCAAAAAAATCTCACTTCCCTACTGAGTTCAGGTGACAGCGAGTGACCAATATCATAAAGTGGTTTAGTGATCACAAAAGAAATCACCTGTATATTGAAATGTTCAATTAAAAATTGACTTCTAGGGGCACCAGGGTGGCTCAGTTGGTTGAGTCTTTGCCTTGGGTTCAGGTCATGATCTCATGGTCCTGGGATTGAGCCCCGCGTGGGGAATCCCTGCTTGATGGGGAGTCTGCTTCTCCCTCTGCCCCTCCACCCTAGTTGTGCTCTCAGTCTCTCTGTTTCTCTCTTTCAAACAAATAAAATCTTTAAAAATAAAATAAAACAAACATTCAATGCGCCTGTAGTCACAGATGAGCCCCCTTTAAGCTGAATCTACACAGTTCTGAATGACTGCTCTATGGGTCGGGGTGGGTGGTGAATGAAGGACAGTGAAAGCAAAAATTAAAGGTAACCAAAACAGCTCAAGGAGTTGTGAGCTCAAGAGCTTGTATGTGATAACATGGATCTCCCTATACTGACCCCTCTTCCTTCTTAGGAAAGGGATGTTTGCATTTCTTTTTTGAGAACAACACCCAGTTTGGTATGAGCATTTTAGCACCTGAACTCCCATCTTGTCCCCACTCTGACTGAGTTCTTTTGTCCAAAAGCCTTGGTTTCTCCAGGACTGGGATAGCCTGCTCTTGAAACTCCAAGCTTGTAGCTGCACCCCTACTGCTCATTGCCAGGTTCCATCTCCCAGAGCCTAACCCGAGACTCCACTGCATGCCCCCTCCTGCTGAGCATCAACTGTCCAGCGCGGGCTGGTTCTGCTCCTGGCCTGACCTGAGCTGAAGCCCCATAACAGTGTCACAGCTGCCACACTATTAAATATAGAAATGTGTTTGATCAGAGCATTAAGAGGAAATAAACTGGAATTTAAGAAATCTTTGGAATAAATAGGTAAAGAAAGAAAAATATGTCATAGGCACAGACATTAAAAAAAAACAAAACAAAAAGCAGCTCTTGTACCAAGCCAAATAATACCTGGCTTTGAAAGGGTACTGATTTTACAAGTTAATAGGGAGTGAGGACCCAGGAGGAATCATACCAGATAATGGGGGAGGGCAAGCAATATCTCACTTCATCATGATCATAAGTCTAAAACAGTGGAGATGTCCAAAAAAATGTGCCATATAATCACATGAATTGGAAATTCTTCCACATTTGTCTTTTCAAAGCATGCTTGTTAATATTTGATTTAAACATTTCCAGGGGATCCCTGGGTGGCGCAGTGGTTTAGTGCCTGCCTTTGGCCCAAGGCGCGATCCTGGAGACCCGGGATCGAATCCCATGTCGGGCTCCCGGTGCATGGAGCCTGCTCCTCCCTCTGCCTATGTCTCTGCCTCTCTCTCTCTCTCTCTGTGACTATCATAAATAACTAAAAAAAAAAATTAAAAAAAAAAAACATTTTCAATGCTTGGGGCTCCTGGGTGGCTCAGAATATTGAGCATCCAACTCATGATTTTGGCTCAGGTCATGATCTCAGGGTTGTGAGCTCAAGCTCCATGTTGGGCTCCACACTCAGCATAGAATCTGCTTGAGATTCTCTCTCTCCTTTTGCCCCTCCCTCTCTCTACTCTCATTCTCTCTCTCTCTCTCTCAAATAAATAAATAAAATCTTTAAAAACCATTTCCAATGCTATGTTTTCTTTTTTAAATTTTAACTTTTTATTCTGAATAAAACCCTCAGACATCAGGGAAGTTATAAGACTACAATAAAGTACAAGAAACTCTATATACCCTTCACCTGAGTTCACTGATCTTAGTCATTTTTACTCACTGCTTTCTTGATCTCATTCTCTCCTTTCTCTCCCTTCGTCTCCTCCCTCCCTCCCTCTCTCTCACTCAAAGTATCTCAAATCATCTCATAAGAACATCGCAAAGACGTTCTCTTACCTAACTACAGTACCATTAGTCCAAGTCAGGGGATTTCATAATTTGATTCTATTATCTAGCCATTTGTCCAGTAATATGCTTTATAAGCAAATTTTCCTGGCTCAGGATCTAATCCAGGATTGTATATCACATTTAGGTGTCATGTCTTTCTTTACTTTCCTTTATTCAAGGCCAGCTCCTCCTTTTCTTCTTCTCCTTTTCCTTCTTCTTTTTGGTCTTCAATGACATTGACATTTTGTTTTAAAGAGTACAGCTCATTTGCTTTGTACGATGTTTCTCCATTTTAGATGTGATTGTTTCTCCATGCTTACAATAAGCTTTCCTCTTGATTAGAATCAGGTGGTTCATTTTTGGCAGGGCTTCTATATCAGTAATACTGGATCGTCCTCAGTGCATCACATCAGGGGGCATGTGATGTTGCTCATCCCGTTATTGATATCACTCAGGTAAAGTAGTACCCTCCAGGTTATCTCTACTACAAAGTTCCCCTTTTTCCTGTTGCAATTAATAAGTTAATCATGGTGGGACGCCTGGGTAGCTCAGTGATTTGGCGCCTGCCTTTGGCCCAGGGTGTGATCCTGGAGTCCTGGGATTGAGTCCCGCATCGGGCTCCCTGCATGGAGCCTGCTTCTCTCTCTACCTAAATCTCTGCCTCTCTGTGTGTGTTTCTTGTGAATAAATAAATAAAATCTTAAAAAAAAAAAATTGGGATCCCTGATGGCTCAGCGGTTTAGTGCCTGTCTTCGGCCCAGGGCGTGATCCTGGAGACCCTGGATCGAGTCCCACATCAGGCTCCCTGCCTGGAGCCTGCTCCTCCCTCTGCCTGTGTCTCTGCCTCTCTCTCTCTCTCTCTCTCTGTCTCTCATGAAAAAAATAAAATTAAAAAAAAAAAGGTTAATCATGGGAATATACTTTGAGATATGTAAATAGCCTGTAATTCGTTGTGTTTGTCAGGGTTCTCTAAAGAAATAAAACTGATAGGATGTACATCTCTATGTATGGGGCAGGGGAGGGGAGATTTAATTTTAAGAAGTTGGCTCAAACAAAATGGAGGTAATCGAGTCTAAAATTGGCAGGGTGGAAGGCTGAAGACAGAATTCCCACTTCTTTGGAGAACTTCAGACTTTTTCTCTTATGATCTTCAACTGGTTGGATGAGGCTCATTATGGAGGACAGTCTGCTTTAGTCAAAGTCTACAGATTTGAATGGTAATCTTATCTATAAGATTAATTGACGCATACAAGTAACCATCACACTCCTCACACTTTTATCCAATGGTTTAAGCATCTGATAATTTTAGCTTTAGTCAATCATTACAATGATGGTTCAAAATGCAATGTCTATAATTCCTTCTACATTTATTAACCCTTTAAAACAACCCAGAAAATTGCAGATAAAGCTAAGTCCTTCCACTGTTTCCCAGAGGTATGGTATATAATTATTATTTTGATGCAATGTTGCACCATCAATTCCACCTAGTTTCATTTTTTAAGTATTTAAATCTTTGCTTCATCTGGAACTTATTCTGAGTACATTGTGACATATGGAGCCAACTGAATTTTTTCCCAGATAATGACCTTATTTTCTTATCACCATTTGTTGAAAGTCCATGCTTTCTCCCAATTATTTGATATGACAGCTTCATCAAATTCTGAATTCCCATGTAATTTGGGTCCATTTTAATCTTTATATTTTATTCCATTTGTTTGTCTTTTCATGGCCCATTGTCCCTGTTTTAATTATAAAGTTTCCATAATATGTTGTGCTATCTGTTGGGAGACAACTGTCTCTGGGTTTCTTGCATTTTTGCACATCTTTTGAGCTGAAGATGCCTTTGTTCTGGGCTATGTTTTAGGATATATGTATAGCAAGCAGCCTTGGAAGACAGAGATGATGTTTCCTGGAAGCAAAGGGCAGGCATTCTTCTGTGCATTATGAAACATCTGGGTTGCCTAAGTCCAGGGCTTCTCCTCTGTCATACAACCCACCTGGCCCTCTTTGTGTCACCTGTGGGAATTAGGGCTTAGAAACCCACCCTTGATAATGTTGATATTGCTGACACTTCGCTTTAGTTACGTGTCTCGTGGTTTCTACTATATCATGAACCTGTGGGAAGCTAACTTGTTAGGAGGTGGGATAAAATTTCTGACCCCAGTTTGCATCACTTCATGGAGGAGTCCTTCCCTCAATGCTCCTTTTGGTTAGAGTTTTCCTGCTATTCCTGCATGTTTATTTGTCCATGTTACCCCCTAGAATTAAACTAGATTGAATTCTCAAAGTCAATCAATCAAACAAAAAACGTATATTTTATATGGAGCATGTTAATTTCACAAATTTCAAGAGCCTCTGTAGCTTCACTGGCGAGCATTTCTCTTTTCCGTGTTCTCATGGTCAATCTTGTAATCCAGGTCTTTATCAATTTACACTTGAACTACAGGACTTCTTAAAATCAAATCTTGGATTTGTTTTTAAATGTTTAAATTGTTTTCATTTAGATTTAAATTTAAATCTGAATGAAAAGAAAATGCTCTTAAACCTTAGGATGAAAGCATAGTAGCCAAAACATGGCCTGTCATTAAAATAGAACACACCCCGTGGGGCTTTCCTGCAGATTAAATGAATTCATGCATGTGGGTCAAGCATGGGAAGAACTCAAGATATGGTAGTGATTGTTATTATAATTATTTCTTTTTTGTAGCAGTGATCTTTCATCTCAGATGGTCAGAAAAATCCCAGTTCTAGCCATTTCCATATGTGCAAATCTGTATGGCGAGGAAGCTCAAAATAATTCTTATAATATGGAAATATGATTTATTGGGTACCTATCTGACATGGATACATTAATTTAACTAATATGGTAATGATATCTATAAATAAAATCCTCTCCCTAAAAGTATCTTTTAATTGAAAACATTTTACATTTCTCATGGAAGCCACTGCTTCATCATTTTTACAATTTAATGAGGATGAAAGCTCTGCTTATGCAAGAAGAGATAGTAATGGATGGTTTGGTTCTGTATCAGAACCATTATGATAATTCTGAGTCCTCTGTCCTTGGAAATGTTTGGTTCATAGATTTAAACTGATTGAAGGCACAACAATCTAGTTTTTAAATGGGTTTTGGTTATTTGCTTTATTCTAAGGTATATTTTTCAATTCTTATTATTTCATTTAGATATTAAAAGTTCTGCCTTTTATAACGTAATACAGTGCCTGAATGATTTCCATAACAACTTACTAGCCTAAATCTGAAATGTAAAGGAGTCCTGAGGTTTTTTTTTTTAAGATTTTATTTATTTATTCATAGAAACACACACAGAGAGAGGCAGAGATACAGGCAGAGGGAGAAGCAGGCTCCACGCAGAAAGCCTGACATGGGACTCGATCCAGGGTCTCCAGGATCACGCCCTGGGCTGCAGGTGGTGCTAAACCGCTGTGCCACCGGGGCTGCCCAGAGTCCTGAGTTCTTAAGAACAAGCTACTGGTGGCATAGTACTAACCTTTTCCAGGGGAAGGAACAAAACCCAGGCAAGGCCAGGTGGGTCACTTGGACAGCCAGGTGGGGTCTGAGGCACTGGTCTCTCAGCCCCCAAACCACACCCACCCTATTCTCATGGCTCCCTAAGACCCATTCCAACTGGGGAAACCAAGAAGCAAATTACCATCAGCTGGTTAACAGGGCTGAGAAAACCTGATGAGCACATTTCTTCGGAAGAAATGTGGCTGATGAGTTATGGAGACCAGGTGGGAGAGAGGCACTAACATCAAAGTCAGCCCTCGTGAGAGCTCTGGTTTCAATCCTCTCTTTGCCTCAGAGTCCCTCCTCCCAGTCTTTTGATAGTTTAGAGAACCAACACTGTTGTAATCTGAAGAATCCTGCATAAATAGACACATGGAAATGTGGCTAACATACCTGTTGTCACGCTCGTTGGCTCTCGTTCTGAGACACCTTACCTTTGAAAAAAGCTTCAAGCATATGGACTGGCTAAGAACATTCTAGCTGAAACCACATTTCCTGTTTCTTCCAGGGATATTTTCCACAGGCCCTTCCAGGTCCGGTCTCCACCCATCTCTTCTCTGCTCTCTGTAGCAGGGCGCTGGTCTATAGGAACAGTATCAACATCTCCCATGCTCTGGCTTCTGGTTGGGTTCAGCCAAGGAAAGGTACAAGGAGAAGGAAGTCCAGAATTCCCCCTTCCAGATTGCCTCGGTTGGCTGCAACTCCTACAGCTGCGTGCTCTCTCTAGCTTTCAGAGATGGCTCCTTCTCTTGCTCCTGAAGTCTGACACTGGTGAGGTTTTTACTAGACTCAGGTGCTTAATGGTGCTATGTTGGGTCCACCAGCTTTACCCGCACCTGCTATGGTTCCTAGAGACCCTTCTTATCTTCCCTGTTTGAGTGTGCCATCTGTTTTTTGCAGGGGCCTGTGCTAGTTCCCTAGGGCCGCTGTAACAAATATTCATGACAGCTGCTGAAAAGAACAGAAATTTGTTCTCTTAGAATCTGGAGTTTAGTACTGTAAAATCAAGATGTTGGCTGCCCATAGGGCCGTGACCGCTCTGGAGGCTCTAGAGAGACTCCTCCAGGCATTTCTCTCAGCTTCTGGTTTTGCCATCAGTCCTTGGCTTGCAGATGCATTGCTCCAATCCCCGCTCCCCCGTCACAGGACTGCACGGCACATCTCTGTGTGTCTCTGTCTCTTCTTATATGGACACCAGTCATATTGGTACAAATGGTTAGCATTTGTACGAGTACAAAGGTACAAAGGTGTTAGGATTTCAACATGTTTCTGGAAAGTAAGCTCAACCCACAACAGGGCCCAACTGATATGGTGCCTCAAGTGGGTTTTTCTCTCCCTCCAGGCTCTCATGCCCCCTGGGATCCTTCACTAGTCCTCCTTCTGGGTTCATTTTCTTCAAGTTGCTCTCCTACTTGATTTCCCAATTACCTCAAACACTATCCACCCCAAAACTCTTCTTTCCGTCCTGGTCCCATTGCTACCAGTCCAATGTTTATTTATTTATTTTTTTTAAGATTTTATTTTTTTTTACTTTTTAAGTGAAGCCCAACATGGGGCTTGAACTCATGACCCTGAGAGCAAGACCTGAGCTGAGATCAAGAGTCAGATGCTGGGACGCCTAGGTGGTTCAGCAATTGAACACTTGCCTTCGGCCCAGGGTGTGATCCTAGGGTCCCGGGATCCAATCCTGCATCAGCCTCCCTGCAAGGAGCCTGCTTTTCTCTCTGCCTATGTCTCTACCTCTCTCTCTGTCTGTCTCATGAATAAATAAAATCTTTTTTTAAAAATTCAGATACTTAACTGACTGAGCCACCCAGGCACCCCAAGATTTTATTTTATTTGGAAGTAATCTCTATACCCACATTAGGGTTTGAACTCCCAATCCTGAGATCAAGAGTCACATGCTCTACTGACTGAGCCAGCCAGGCATCCCAGCCACCACTCCAGTTTTAAGGCATTCATTTTCTTTGCCCTGTTCTGGTCTCCTGACTGACTTCCCCATCTCCCAGACCAGAGCCCACTGTGCATGGCATTCCCTGTTAACATGTGGCATGTGACATATGTCCACACAATCATGAAGGAAAGGAATTTGGGGGTAAAGTCTCTTTCTTTTGCCCCCCTGCCTTCCCTTTCCCTCCCTCTCATGCATGTGCACTCACATTGACCATGACAGTGGAAGATCTGCTACTGGCATAGCCTTCCTCTAACCATAAGATGAACTAGTTTCATAATGAGACAAGAATAATGTAGATGGGAAACAAAATGAAAAAACTTGGGCACTCATGACATCATAGAACAGCTGGGTCAATGAGCCCTGAAGGCTGGCCCATCTCAGACTTCCAATCATGGAAGCCTAACTATGTCCACATTACCTAAGTTGGTTTAGGTTGGGGTTTCTGTTACTTGCAGCTGAAGGCAATTGCACCACCAGGGTTTTGTTTTGTTTTGTTTCTTGTTTTTCTTGTTTCTAAATGACTAAGCAGATGGAAAAAAATTAAAAACAAAACAAATCAGAAAACAGCTTTTTCAGATGCAAGATGGCCAGACCAGAATTTGAAGCTGCCTGATTCTCAGTGTCAGGATGTCGATGGGAACACTTCCACTCTTCCCAGATCCCTGGGGTTTCAGCCCATCAGGTCTGTCCTGAGTGGACACTGCGAACTTGCTCATGGCAGGAAGTCCCATGGCTGGAAGTCCCATGGAAGGAGAGCTCATGGCAAGCCGGCCCCTGAGGGTCTGGCAGACACGGCTTTGGGTTTGGGAAAAACAGGTCAGGGAAACACACCTGGGGGAGCGGGCAGCTTTCCTGAGCACTGGGGACAGACTGTTGGAAAGAGTAGAGACAGAAAACATATTCATGACAAAGAAGGCTGCAATTAGGACTTCTGGATAGAGACAGGACTGAATACAAATATTTATATCTACTCCCTCCTTACACTCACTAAATGACAGTAAAGATGGTGAAATATATATTTTTAAGTGTATAAACTCACAAGAATTGGAGAGAAGACAATATTGACAATTTTGGAAGCTGAACAGCAGATAGATGAATGGTAACTTAGCCGTCTTCAGAAAGCTGGATCCAAAGCCAGTAGCAGGGAAGCTACAGGACAACTAAGATTGCACGCATACGTACACACAGCTCTGAGGAATCAGCAGCCGTAGTACCTTAGGAAGTAGGAGTGAAGGTGGGGCATCAATCAGGTCAGATTTTGATCATTAAGCCCTCCTTCTCCTGCACCCCTGGGTGCTTCTGCCCCACTACCTCAGTGGCAGCTTTATCTCTGCCGAGGGTAAAACCAAGGGTTACAGGCTCAGGAGACACCCGGAATATCTAGCACCTGGGGATAAGGTGCTAGATAACAAACAACAGGGGGGCATGAAGGAAGGTTTACACACTGAACGTAAGCTCCTCCTCTTCCTCCTCCCTCCTCCTCTTTGCACTTCCACACTCTGGTCTGGATCAGCTGAAAGGGAAAAAAAAATCTAAGGATGCCACCTTCTGGGTTTCTGCAATAAAATGGTTCATCCAGATCTACCTATATGTAGACCATGGTCTTGTGCACAGAGCTCCCAACCAGCTCTTTAGACCTCTCCTCTTAAATCTGAGCAGACAGCCAAGAATCATAAGATATTTGAGGAAATGTGCCATTTGACGAACAGACTAAGAAACAAGCAACTCAGAAAAAAAGCAGCTGAGAGGAAATAGAGACAATACAGGGGAAGAAGACTTCAAAATACCCATAGTGGTAGTCTAGAAGTTAGGAGAGAAGAGCAGCCATCATGAAATACAAGCTGGATGTGATCATAAATAATGAATCAGGTAATTAGACTCTTTGGATTAAAGACATGATGACAGAAATTTAAGAAAAATACATGAAAAAAAAAAGAAAAATACATGAGAGTCTGGAAAATAAATCGAGGATTTCTCAAACATAAAACAAGCAAAAAAAGGAGAGAAAGGATAAACCAATTTGGGTCTGGTCAAAGAGGAGGAATATCTAAATAATAGGAGTTCTAAAGAGAGCAGAGGAAATGGAGGGAAAATTATTTTATTTTTTATTTTTATTTTTTAATTAAAAAATTTTTAAGGGACGCCTGGGTGGCTCAGCGGTTGAGTGCCTGCCTTTGGCCCAGGGCAAAAAAAAAAAAAAGGCGGGGGGGGGGGGGGGGGGCAGCCCCGGTGGCTTAGCGGTTTAGCGCCACCTTCAGACTGGGGCGTGATCCTGGAGACCCAGGATCAAGTCCCTCATCAGGCTCCCAGCATGGAGCCTGTGTCTCTGCCTGCCTCTGTGTCTTTCATGAATAAATAAATAAAATCTTTACAACATTTTTTTAAAAGATCTTATTTGAGAGAAAGAGAAAGAGGGAGCACTAGTGGGGGGGCGTGGGGGCTGAGGAGTGGGGAGGAGGGACAGAGGGAGAGGGGGAAACAGACTCCCACAGAGCAGGAAGCCTGACGTGGGGCTCAATCCCAAAGACCCCGAGATCATGGCCTGAACCAAAGGCAGACGCTTAACCAACTGAGCCAACCCAGGACCTGAGGACTTTTTAAAAAATTCATGAAAATGTCCCCAAATCAAAGGAGAGGAGTTCCTTGATCGGAAGGGCCCACAAAACATATAGCACAACAGATAAAATATAGACCCACACCTGGGCAGATGGCTGAACTAGGTGATGGGGATTAAGGAATGCATTTGTCAAGATGAGTACTGAGTAATGTATAGAAGCGTTGAATCGCTCACTGTCTTGTACACCTGAAACCAATATAACATGGTATGTTAACTAACTGGAATTAAATTTTTAAAAAAATAACTCACACCAACATATGTCACCATGAAATTCAAACTCCCAGAAACCAAGAGAAAATCCTACAAGCCTCTAGAGAAAAAAAGTTTTCCTCCGAAAGATAATAATCAGAATGGGTTGGACTTTTCAAAAGTGACACTGAAAAGCTTAGAGACGATGAGGATGGTCTTAGAATTCCTGGGGAAAAAAACTCCCAAGTGGAACTCTACACCTGGCCCAATGTAAAGCAAATGGGAGGCTAGAATAAAAACCTCTCAGACATGCAAAACCCTAGAAAAATTTGTTCCCCATGTCCATTTCTCAGGAATCAACTGTAGAAATGTCCCCTACCAAAAACTGGAATAAGTAAGGGAGAAGAGGGCATGAAATACACTCTAGGGGAGGTAACAAAGTCAAGAGGTGATGGGGATTTTAAGAGTTTTTTTTTTAAAGGATCTTGTTGGCCTCCAGGTTGGAATCTGTTTAAAAAAAAAAAAACACCAAAATTTAACTGAGTAAATTTGAAGATCTAATTGGCTTGAAGTGATTCAGAATAAGGCAGTAAGAGGGGGTGGGGTGCCCCAAGGGGGCATACAAAATGGAAGGTTTGTATAGGAAAGGGAGGGCGGCAAGAAGTTATTAGCTCAGGAAAGGAAATGATTGTTTTTGGCAAGGTGGACTTCCTTTGCAGGAAGGGAAGGGGGTCTGATCATGCAGATGAGGTCTGATCCCTCATCTTTTGGGGGATGGCAGAGGGGCCCAGGCACAGATCAGCTCACAGGCACTAACCAGAAAATTGCAGATTAATTGGCTTCAAATTCCACTCCTGCAGAGGTTAAAATAGCATTTAAGTCTTGGTTTGCTGTCCTGGGGGCAAGTGACCCTGTCTTGGGCCTGTGTTTTCTTGTTTAACAAAGCCTTCAGGAGGTTCTAGAAGAAACCCTTGAAGATGATGAAACTGGTAGGACAGGTAGTGTATTTGGTCATATTGAGAGGAGGCTTACTAAGCCGAGAGAGGTTGAATTTGGAAACAACCTGCAGGAAAATAAGCAAATTTGGAAAGGAATGATTAACCCCAGGGTGAACAAACTATGGTATGGGGGATGGAAGGGAAAATGAATCACAGCCTCTGGTGTGGCTTATATGAAAATCCCATTCACATGAGCACAATCCTGTAACAGTGATCATTGCTTTAACCGAAATCACAACATGGCTGTGCCAGGAGGATGGAGACATCGTCCTCCCCTCGAGTGTGCATTTGTAGCTGGTGGGAATGGCGTTCTCCTTCTCTACAGTAGGAAGTTCACATAGAAACTTAAAACTGAGGGCAGCCCAGGTGGCTCAGTGATTTAGCGCCATCTTCAGCCCAGGGCCTGATCCTGGAGACGGGGGATCGAGTCCCACGTTGGGCTTCCTGCATGGAGCCTGCTTCTCCCTCTGCCTGTCTCTCTCTCTCTCTCTCTCTGTGTCTCTCATGAATAAATAAATCTTAAAAAAAAAAAAGGTTTAATTCTCAGATGATTCTAAAAGGCAGCCAGTATTGAGAAACTACTGTTCTGACGGCTTCCTGACATAGGCCTATGTCCCCAGGGTGGCCCACAAGGCCCACATGACCAATCTGGGTCACCCCTCCCTCGTCCCTTGCTCACCACACTCCAGACACGGGGACCTCTTTGCTGTTCTCAAACACACCAACCATATTCCCATCTCAGGACATGCTCATGTTAGGGCCCCTTCTGGCATGTTCTTTTGCTAGACGTTTGACAGACTTGCTTCCATATTCCATTCAGGTCTCTGCTCAAATGTCACCTCCTCAGAGAGGCAGGCCCTCCTTGGCCACTCCATTTAAAATACCAGCCTTCACCAGTCTGTGTCCCCTTACTTCATAGCACTTATCAACATCTGCCATTATGTTATATATTTACTTATCTGGCTTATATCAGTGCTTGGAAAACAGTACAAGCTTAATAAATATTTGTTGAATGAATAAATGAGTGAAGAGGAAATATGTACAATAATGCAAAGTTGGGCATGAAGGAAAAGCTCAATAACTGAGTTTTTTCCCTGATTCACAAAACCCCAGTTGCTTCCTCATAATGCCTCCTGCCATCCTGAGGAACAGCGGGCCCAACTGGAATTTATACCTGAGTCCCAGACAGAATGGAAGTCCATTAACGCCAGTCCCAAGAAAGAAGCTTCTAGAAATAAACACTCTGTATCTGATGAGGCCTTCTGATATGAATGCATGAGAAATTCATAATAAGCATTTCTGACATGCACAAAAGCCTTTTGTTGGCGCCACAAATCGCCAAGCACGTTCTTGTCCGCCATCTTGTGGCCATGCTCGGGAATTCCAGACAAACTTTGTGTCCTGATTTGGCTTTATCAAAAGGAAATTCTGGCAGCTGGGCTTAGCCAGAGCCTTTGGGCAAAACACCTGTGGACACTTGACCAGGCCCAGGTGGTGCCAATCTTCTTAGGCTCCCATTTGTTAGGAACAGGAAGCGATGGAGGTGACTTCTTGGTTTGGTGGCTTTGGCTGGGGGACAACTGAGAGAAGTGCCTATGGGCCACTCCCCCAGAGACTAACCTTGCCTGACTTTGTCCTCCTATTCTGACACGGCCTCCACTATGATCCCAGTCACAACTAGACCCCTTTGATTTGGTGCAGGTACCCAGTAAAGGCTTGTCAACTTCGCAAGTTTATCTTTGGCCTATTTTGTACCGCCAGTATATTAGCGCATGGTTGGCACGGAGCAGGTGTGCAACTAAAGATAGTTGCTGAAGGGATAAAATAATAATCACTAGCATTTATAGAGCACTTACTATATGCCACGCACTGTTTGAAGCCCAAGCACTTTCCATACAGTCTCATAAGTCTTGTGTGGATATTCCCAGGATGGCCCCTGACAAACAGGGACAATGAGTCCCTGAATTAGTCGGTAGGAGCTGCCGTTACCAATATTGCACACCTGGTGGCTTAGACAACAGAAATCATTTTTTCACAGCTTTGGAGGCTAGGAATCCAGGATTAAGATTCCATCAGGGTTGGCTCTGGGTGAGGCTACTCTTCCTGGCTTACAGAAAGCCTTTTTTTTTTTTTTTTTTTTTTTAGATTTTATGTATTTATTTGAGAGAGTAGGAGAGCAAGAGGGGAAGAGGGAGAAGCAGATTCCCCACTGAGCAAGGAGCTCAACTCAGGGCTCGATACCAGGACCCTGAGGTCATGACCTGAGCTGAAGGCAGATGCTTAACTGACTGAACCACGCAGGTGCCCTGACAGCTACCTTTTTGCTTGGGGTGCAGAGAGGAAGGGAGGGGAGGGAAGGAGAGGAGAGAGGCCTCACCTCATGCTTCCTCTTCTTACGAGGACACTACCTCCATCCCGAGGGCTCACTTGCTCCCAGGATACCTGCTGTAGGTCCTTAATACTTATTGGACACACATGGGTGTGACTTTTGGCAGCTGAGTGGGACATAATAAGAATTCCTCCCAAGAACCAGTAAGTCTAAGGACTCAGCAAAGGGTATAGTCTTACCAGTGACTAAAATCCGAGCTGAACAGCAGGGGGCAGCTGGCAATGCCATCTCTGCCCCAAAGTAGGGTGTAGGGAAGGGGTCTTAGCATCCTTTGCTGGTGACGGCAAGGCAGGGAACGTGGTCAAACCGAGCTTTGGGGCAGGTGGCCTGAACCTCCCTTCTCTCTCTTCTGTGGCGAGGGGGGCAGAGTATGGGTGAGGAGCTTCACGAAGTGGAGACCGTTGAGGGAAAGTCCGAGGACAGGACCGTCCCCAGGCACGAAGGCTTGCTGCCCGGGCCGGTCCCCTGACTACCAGGCTCCCTGAAAGTGCTCGCACTTGCCTCCGGAACCGTCAGCTCCGAGAAGTGCTTGGCTCTTTATCCCAGGGCCCAGCCAGATGCTCCGTCAAGTAAAAACTCCACTGGCTCTGACTGGCCAGAGGTTAGCAGGACGAGGGAAAGAAAGCAAGACTGAAGGCCATTCCGGTCACGCTGCGGGATGGAGTGGGGCTGTGTCCTTGCAGACGGACCTCAGAGCCCCAGGCCCGGGCACCCTCGCCCCTCTTTACTGCTTTTATTTAAAAAAAATTATTTATGATAGTCACAGAGAGAGAGAGAGAGGCAGAGACACAGGCAGAGGGAGAAGCAGGCTCCATGCACCGGGAGCCCCACGTGGGACTCGATCCCGGGTCTCCAGGATCGCGCCCTGGCCCAAAGGCAGGCGCCAAACCGCTGCGCCACCCAGGGATCCCTCTTTACTGCCTTTGATCAGGTGAGAGGCAGACGCCCCCAATGCTGCGCGTGCCTGGGTCTATCTCTAGAAAGCCTGCAGGCCAGGCCCTCGCATATCATAGGATGAAGGCAGGTGGAAAGAGAATTACTTTTTATTTTTCTGGAGGCCTCTGGGGGGACCGAGCATTGAGGAGTTACTATTTAGTGAGTGTGAAGATTTGCTTGAGCAACGTGAGTGCTCCTCATGCCACTGAACCGTACATTTAAAAATGGCTAAATGGCAAGTGTTTCCACAATTTAAAAAAAAAACAAAACAGGACAGCTTGCACATCCTCCGCCATCCTCTACCTGCTGTGACTTTCTTGTTTCCTTTTCTCTCCAGACCTGTCCAGGACCGGCCACCACCCCTGTGGCTCCTGCCTCTGCCCCCGCTCCCGCCCCCCCGCACGGGAAGACCCTGGCCCCTGCATGCCTCCTTCAGAGCTAATCACACCCAGAGGGGCCACTGCTGGGAATCCTACTGGCAAGTGCGGCACACAAAACTCAGATCCCCAGGAGAGGTTTCCATTGTTTTCAGAACATCACAAGAGGGATCCCTGGGTGGCTGAGCTGTTTAGCACCTGCCTTTGGCCCAGGGTGTGATTCTGGAGTCCCTGGATCGAGTCCCACGTCGGGCTTCCTGCAGGGAGCCTGCTTCTCCCTCTGCCTGTGTCTCTGCCTCTGTCTCTGTGTCTCTCATGAATAAATAAATAAAATCTTAAAAAAAAAAATCACAAGGTCCTTAGCGGAGGCACTGGCTCCTTCTAAGATGGCAATGTGTTTAATTTTTTCTGTTTAAGGCTCTCTCCTCCCTACCTATGGCCTCTCTCTTTTTTTTTTTTTTTTATTTCCAAATCAGCATAGCTTTTATTGCATCTTTAAAATATCACAAATTAAGTCTGAAAAATCATCTGGCATCTTGCTGTTTCTGTAGCTGGATAATTCAAATCTTATTCATGAGCCTGCTGAATTGTTCCTTTTTCAAAAACATAGATACCATCCAAAAATTTTCTGATATTCTTGTTTTTAACAGTTGTGGCTTGCTGGATCAAAGCAGCTGAGTTCAATACAAGTTCAATGTCATTTCCTTCAAGAATTAACTCATCTTTTTGGGCCTGAGATACAGAACAAGCAACACTTGGCCTCATCCGAACATATGGCCTCTCCTGACCATCTAGCCCAGCCCTGGGCTGTCCATCCTGGGATTCAAGGGAACTGCTGCATCTCTGAGGCTTTCTGGGTCCCCCTTCACAATGCCCTCACCATCACGTGTTTGCACTTTGCTACGTGAATGGAGACAGAATAACCCAGTGGTTAAGAGGCGGATCCTTCTGTTCCCACTTACTTTGCTTCAAACCCTGACTCAGCTCCCCAATCCTACCTCTACTGGGTATATACCCTGGGGCAAGTAACTTAAACTGGCTATTCCTCAGTTTTCTCATCTGTGAAATGGGGGAAATAAGACCTTCTTTGGTATTATCATAAGAATTAAATGGAGTTAATCCAAACTGTCCATGAAACGTTGGCAGTGAGAGGCAAGTTTGTGGAGTGGCTGGCCATCTGGGCTCTGGAGCCAGACTATGGATGTGACTGTAGGCAGACTACTTGGTTTCTCTGTGGCTGTTTTCTCTTCTGTGGAATGGGAATAAGAACAGTAATCTATATTATAGGGCTGTTGCAAGGATTAATGCTTATAAACTTCACGTGATAGCATGCTTAATGCTCTATACATAGTGTCCAATAAATGTTGACTACTATCGTTTGCCATATAAAAAAATGAGCCTGCAAAAAATCCTCCATCAGGTATGACAAAATTTATGCAAAGTGGTCAGCAAAAACCAAACTTGGACATACATTTAGTAAAGTAATTGTATAAGGTCTAAAATAGACTGTAAGATATATATTTTAGTACCCCTAAAGAAAGAACATCCACAAAATTTTTATTAAAAAAATAGCAAGAGAAATATGGAAACAGAACAAGAATAGGCCAATATGAAAAAGATTCATATATATTATAAAAATTTCTCAAAATAGTTTGGCTTTTAGGTATAGGTATTCTCTGCTTTCTGAAAGGTTGCATTATACCACTTGACTTGTATAGAAGACCTACATTAGGGCAGCCTGGGTGGCTCAGTGGTTTAGCACTGCCTTCAGCCCAGGGCGTGATCCTGGAGACCCAGGATCGAGTCCCACGTCAGGCTCCCTGCATGGAGCCTGCTTCTCCCTCTGCCTGTGTCTCTGCCTCTCTCTCATGAATAAATAAATAAAATATTTTAAAAAAACAACAAAAAAAGAAGACCTACATTAGTAGCTGTTTTTGCTAGCAGACAGAAATCCAAAGAGGATTTTCACTCTTACAAAAAAAAAAAAAAAAGGTGAAAAGCAAAAATAACATTCAGTGTTGGTTTTGCAGTGAGCTGTTACAGAGGCCACAAGCACCCCAAGCAGCAAGAGCCACGCAGCCTAAGCTCCTTCCCTGAGGACCATACTCAGCTTCACAGCATCCAGCTACCAGAGCTTTGAACTGTCCCTGTGAGCATCTGGGCTTTATCTCCATTTATATTGTGTCCCTGTTAGCAAGATGTGTCTGTAGGTATCAGAAAAGTGTAGGAAAGGTAATTTTTGGGGGTCGAGGAGCACTAGAATTTTTTCATATAAATTAATGCTAATTGCTTCTTGGCTTCCCACCATTTGGGCTAACAGAAGTCTCATAAGAGCACTCACACCCCACTTTTAGATAACGGTGGGGGGTGGGGTATAGGAATCTGTATAAGTGATGAAGTAAGTCCTACTGTTTCCAATGCCAGCATTTCCATTCCAGGTGCTCTCCCTAACCCATGCTCGACCCATGTATTTAACAGTCAGTCAGTGACCAAGTCAGTGTACTATTTTGGTTGTACATTGATAAGCCCGGAACTTAGAGCATGAAAACATGCTTTCATAAAACCTGAAAACCTGAGAGCTCAAAAGACCCCAGGTTATTGATTCAGCCACCTGTCTCCCCTCTGGCATCCCCTCCCCATGACATTTGCTACTGTCCAATGTCTTACATCTAGAACACCCCTGCTGACCCCTGTCAGTCTTGATTAGATTTGGAAGAAGTAGTCAAATAATAGCTAGAGGGAGGATGACTCTAAAAACTCAGCCCTGATCAGCACAGTGCACCTGTTTGTCTTCATGCTCTCCTCATGTCTTTCCAAGGCCAACAAAGATCATGTAGGAATTATTTCCATTCATACACAAAGCATACTACAGTGTTAATATCAGAGTAAAGCAGGGAGTTCATTCAAATATTTGGGAGCCTATTGTGTGCCAGCCACCCTAAAACAAAGGATTTTTAAAACCTCAGATTGTGTGGTATTCTCTGCTTTGTTGGAGAAATGAAACTGAAAAGATGGAGACATGCCCAGTGTTACCCAGCAGCTGTAAGGGCAGGTAGGACTAGAATATCTTTAGAGGATTTTGGATTAGTTCTCTTTCAGTTATTGGCAGGAGCAGATAATGACCACCAACGGCTCATCACAGTAGCTACTAGTTTGCCCTGTCAGAGGCACAATAAGTAAGTCAAATGGCAGAGTGATCGGACAGGGAAAATTAGTAGTTTCTTGTAGCTACTCTTGCATGCTGGACTTGATTCATTAGGCTCATTCTGGTCTTCTATCATGTGCCTCCTAGCCTGAGGTTTAAAGTGTTCGTGTAACATGTCGAGGCCCACCATGTGCCAGAGAACAGACACAAACACAGAGCTTTCAGTGTAGGCAGAGCTGGACAGTAAGAACACACCAGGCCATGGGGTGTGAGACAGCACACAGGGAAGACAGCCAGGCTGGGGGATGGGAAACTCCCCAGGGAAGTGGCCTGAAGCCTGAAGATGAAGAGGACCCATCCAGGCAGAGTGAGTGGGCAAAGGGCAGGTAGGGAATATGTGTGTCAGGACTTGATTTTTCTTCTGACTTGGAAATGAGAACTTGATGCATTCCAGAGGAGAGTCAGTGTTGGTTGGATCTGTGTGAGCAGAGAGAAAGATGTGTACTCAAAAAGCCTCAGGGGCCTCAGTGGAGAGTCAGGGCTTGATCCTAAAGGTAGGAAAGGTCTTCAGCAAGGTTGGAGACTACATTGTTTTGAGCCTCCCCTTCATTCAGTCTCCACAATGTGATGATGAGCTTGTGCATGAAGCATCTTGGAAGTCCACCATGGGCCCTTCCTCCTAATCAATTACAGAAGCAAGTTCCAACATCTAGAGCTGTATACAAGTTTGAGAACTGTTGCTGGATTTTGTAGGAGTGACAAAATAGAACTACTCTGGGTCTGATACTTGAGATAAATACCTATAGGATGAATCAAGCATGAAGTATTTACAATATTTTATAAGAATTTTTTGCAAGCAGAAAAAAATGGTTGTTTTGAGAAAAAACACTTCAAGATGGCAC
Organism: Canis lupus familiaris; assembly: GCF_011100685.1. Lineage (NCBI taxonomy): Eukaryota > Metazoa > Chordata > Mammalia > Carnivora > Canidae > Canis > Canis lupus. Next base: position 48,941,349 of record NC_049243.1, read on the forward strand.
ATAAATATGCACAAGGAAAACCCAGCAATAAAAGAGAAGCATAGGTATCTATATCCAAGGGGAAAAAAGGACCCCAGGAAGAAACAAACCTCGATATTTCATGTTCCTGGAATTTATTGTATGTGCGCATTGCTTTTGTTCATACTTTATCAACTTCTGATGACATTTTATTGAGTGTACATAACTTTTAGAATCGGGATACAGGTTAAGGATTTCTTATCCTACCCTCAAAACACACAGACACTTATTCTTAAAAACAGGAATGTATTTCATACCATTGAAACCCCAAAAATCATTACTGGCCTTTACCTGAGTGGTCTTTTGAGTCACACAAAATTTAAAAGAGGTAGGAAATGGAAAAAAACAAAACAAACAAACAAAAGGTAAAGTTATCAGTTAATACTAGCTGGTGCTTATTACATGCCATTCTAAAGCATGTAAATTCACTTTTCACATTGGCTCTTGCCTCATTTAATGGTGTTTTCAGAGTGTTAGAGTGTAAACCATATGGCACTTTGCCACCCTTTCAGAAAAATGATGTTAGTCTAAAATAATTCCATTTATGTGGTAGAAAAGGAGTTAAGGGGAAGGTATGGATTTATTGTTGTAAAAATGAGTGTGTATGTATATGTATGTGTGTTTGTGTATGTGCATGCCTTAAATATGACTTTTCTTTAAAAAAAAAAAAGACTTCTTCCAGAGTTTTAGGTTCATTGCTGGCTGCTTAGAAAAGAGCTTTCTGATTCACAATTTGGAAGTCTTTTCCATCAGAGTGTCCTGCCATCAGGGGACAGAAGTCCTGGACCCAGTCCATCCTCCACTTGCTTCCTGATATTCACATCTGTGTCTGTGAGACCGGAGTTACCGTGGAATATACATTCATCTTTTCCAGGTTCTTTTTCTCATCGTCGTCAAACTGAGCTTCAATCTCTGCTGGATTGACGTAAGTGTAAAACCGGGCCATGATGGCAAATATTACACAGACAACCAGAAGCAATGCCGCAAATAGGATGTATTCAGCCCACTTTGAAGGAATCAGAGTTGGAGCAAGAAAAAAAACAAAACAATACAGGTTATGATAATGTCTGCATTGTGAGTATGTTTTCTTGCTATGTCTAGGTAGTGGGTACTTTACGATTAAACTATGTTGGAAAATTGGTAGGCTACTACCATAGATATAGAATGGCCAGCTTTTCTTGAATACTCGAGTATAAAGATAACATTTTTTTTTTCCAACAGCACAGAAATGCTTCCCAAGACTTTGGGAAGATGAGAGAAAATCTCTGAAAAACCCATGTTAAGGGATATAGCAGGCCTCTAGAAGGATGAGAACCAACAGAACAGCACACAGTACTCTTGAGGGAAAAAATAAAAAAATAATGTGCTGAACTGTCCTAAGACCCCCACATCATCCCTTGGTTAATCTTGAGGTTACGAGCACACAACAGGAGCACACGTGCTGATGAGATGCAGAGGGGAAAGTGGGGACATAGATAGGGTAAGGGAGACACATATGCTGAAGTGCTGAAGGAGAGAGTTTCAGTATCAGAGAAGCCCTCATTTTATGTTAGCTAGAAAAATTATAACCACCTTAGAATGGCTCTAACTTTAGGTATTATGAAACCTTCTGGAAAACGTGTCTGGCTTGGGGCCATTAAGCTACATTCAATGAAACTCAGAAAGATCTTTCTTTTTTTTTTTTTAAAGATTTTATTTATTTATTCATGGGAGACACATAGAGAGAGAGAGAGAGACAGAGACAGAGACACAGGCAGAGGGAGAAGCAGGCTCTATGCAGGGAGCCTGACGTGGGACTCGATCCCGGGTCTCCAGGATCATGCCCTGGGCTGACGGCAATGCTAAACCGCTGTGCCACCGGGCTGCCCACATCTTTCCTTTGATAGTAAACCACATTAAGGTCTAGTTATGTGAAACCAATCTGAGTATTTTGGTTGTCATTTTCCAACTGTATAACCCCAAGTAGAAATATGAAGAATAGGCACACAGCTGGCCAAAAGACCATTTGATCAACACTCTCTCCGGCTGGTTTTATCCAGCCATTAGCCTAGATGACCATGTAAATGACCCATCCATCTCCCTAGGTGGCTAGGGAGCATCATCATAACCACCACCGACATATAAGGCAGATGGGACACTTTCTTTCCCCACCTCGTACCTGTTCACTGAACTGGCCTGCTCCTGCCACAATGAGCACAATGATGTTGCCAACAGCCACTGTCAGCAGCCATCCCGCCTGAAGCACCGACTTCATGTTGGAGGGGGCCTGAAGAAGTCAAAAAGCAAAGTCAACCCAATCTAATTTGGAACTGTGGAGCTGCAGAACACAACTTACCAATTCATTTAATTGGGCAGTCCACCCAAAAAAAAAAAAAATGCACATTGACAGTCAGGTTGGATCAAATATAAAAAGGATTATCTTTTGGATAACAAGACACCCCAACCACTCATGCATGAACATACAAGAATCCTTTGTCTCCCACTCTCCACATACTTAGAAAGTTGTTGTCCTGAGTTAGGTGGACAAATCTCTAGATGAACCAATTCTATTTCTATAGAAGAGTTTCCAAGTAAAGCCATCCATCCCATTCTCTTTCCCCTAAATGGAGGCTACTCTCTGGGTCAGAAGCTCGATCTTCTGTGAGCTTCCCTGCCACGTCACCAAACCTCTCTTGTAACCTATGATTACAGTCATTTTATTAGACTGTGAGGTCATCACAGAAAGGGATTGTCTAACATATTTATGATTTTTACTGCAAGACTTGAAGGTGCTAGGCATTGTAGGGCCACAGTGCCCTTAACTCTATTTTGATAAAATAATTGAGAAACTAAGCTCTAATTCAGGTACCAGCAAAATTTGCCTCATTAGTCTCATCTTTAACAGTTGAAAGCAATAATATCTTTTAACTTTTAAAAGCTAGGACTTGAGTAGTGTTGTTTACTCATAGCTATGGAGAGATCTCAACTGAGCCTTAATGATTATGAGGACATTACCCAGAAATGAGCACTATTATGAACAGTTGGTATCATTTAGTTGTTTCAGAATATAGAATCTGCTGCCTATCATGACTCTGGTCATGGTCATTAATACAGTTTTTCTCACTTAGGACTCTAAATCTCTAGCATATGATGTGGGAATGCAGAGTCATATGATACATGCACCCAAGATGCTAAACAGAGTCATATTATTATTCGATAAAGACACAACTTGGGGATCTCAAAAACCTTGTTTGGTGGAAGATATCATAATGCTTTCTAGACTCTTCTAAACTATAAATACATAATTTATTGAAGTTAAGTCCCAGCACCATTTTTTTGAAGGTAGGGGTATGGAGGAGGGGTTGATAGAAACAATGACCAAGAGACCTGAGAATATGAGAACTCCAGTCCTGTGACAGAGAAAACCACCTCGCCGCAGGTGATGAGGAAGTACTGCGGGATCTGCAGAGCCATGTTAACTGTGTTGGGTGAAATATCTTCAAACATATGCAATTCAGGGCAGCCAGTGCTCTAAACCACAAAGGCAAAAGTGAGAAGTTAAAATGGAGATTGCTTCTAGAATAAAAATTGCTCAAATAGGCAAATGGAGTTTGGACTTGTAGGATCACGTCAAAGGATTTGTCAAGTAAGTACACAATTTAAGTGACAATATGCAATTGTGCATTTTATCCTCATGATGAAATGGCCTTGGTGGAATTTGAAAATCTGTTCACTAGCATTTTCCTCTTAAATCAGAGAGTAGTTTGGAAGTCAGGTTTGTTTAAAACCTTGCCATCTCTTTGAACTAAAAGTTCGTAAGTCCATGTAAATAGTCTATGGAGAAGCATCAAACACAGGTCAATGTGAACTTTTAAGTCAGAGTCAGTCAGTCTTGTTTATTTTTATTCTAAAAATAACAGCCAACTTAGGTCAATGATAAGTTAAGGAATTAGTGGCAAATGAATTCTAAGCCCATTTAAAACACAGATACTAACACTACCCCAGTTAAGTCATTACCAGGTCCTAAGTGTTTGAGTAGAACTTCTGATCCAATAGAATGACCTACTGACCTGCGTTCCGATTACATAGGTATATGCACTACCAAATTCAAGGTTGGATGATTGGAGAACTTTTGTACAATTTTGTGAGATCTGTTGTGTTGAACTTATTGTAATGTTTTTTCTGTGGAAAGAAAGAATAATATAGGTGAATCTTCCTGGTATTAACAGCTTCAATGTATAGAAAAAGACTTGAAATCCTTGAACTTTGGAGGACAGTGTCCAGGATGAGTACTTACGTGCCCAAAGAAAAGAACTGATACTCGCTGGCATTGTGACTGGTGACATTCACATAAACTTTGTCGCCCATGGTGATGTTGAGGCTCTCATTAAGACTATTTATAAATCTGAAACAGAAAACCATCGATTTTGTGACTGGACTATGGGATACTTTGCTTTAGGTCATAGCATGTGCACCTGAACTTGGGCTATGGTTTCTTTTGTAAGGAATTTAAGATGTTTATAGAAGATTTCTAGACTTTTTTTTAAAAATTTTATTTATTTATTCATGATAGTCACACACACACACACACACAGAGCGAGAGGCAGAGGGAGAAGCAGGCTCCATATAGGGAGCCTGACGCGGGATTCGATCCCGGGTCTCCAGGATCGCGCCCTGGACCAAAGGCAAGCACTAAACCGCTGCGCCACCCAGGGATCCCAGATTTCTAGACTTATAAAGGCAGAAGGAAGCCACCCTAGGTTTGCCCTTGTTCACTCACTCATGAGAACACACCCAGAAGAACTGGCCACAGTCTTCTGCCTTGAGCTGTTTTGAGTCCTTTGTAATTATGAGCTATTGCAATGGTATGTTGGGATATTAGCATGGATTGAAATAGGAGCTGGTCTCCCCTTCAAGAAGGCAGAGCTTTGTGTTCCTTGCTCAGGAGCTTCAGAACTAAAGCAGTGAAGGACCAAAAGTTGAAGTTGCTTAGTACCCTAACAGTCTCCATCTGGGCTTCTTTCTGGGGTTGGGGATGGAAGGCCATGTTCTGTCCTTTACCCCTAGCCCAAAGAGTGGAGAGGAAGAAGAGGGCCAATCCAGCAACCAGAGACACTTTTGGGGAGCTCGCCTCAGGCAGGGAAGTCTGTGTCTGCAGGACCTGGAGTGATGGTGACTGGCATCACATTAGAATACAGATAGGAGTGTAGCACCCACAGGACTTGGTGCTAGCTCCCATGGCTTCCTCCAGTTGCTGAAAACTCCCCTATTCGTAAGCTTCACATGGAGCCAATTGAATTGCTTTCCTTCAAAAGGCCATATAGATAGCGACAGTATGGGCAGGTGATTAGATCCCTTCCTTAAAAGTTTCAGACTATAGAAGACCCTGACACTCCAGGCTATAGAAGGGTGCTGCTCCGAATAAGACTAATTGATTTCTTCCTTCCACGAAAGAGGTGAGGAAAGCTTTCTGCAGATTATCCAATTTAAAGAATGGGAAGTAATAACATCGTATATCCAAGTACTGCAGAGAACCATTTAACCTGTGTGGCCAAATTTCACCAGCTTTGTGGCAACAAGAAATATTGGCCAAATTCTAATTACTGGGAGAACATTTCTCTGAATTAAGCTCAGGCCCTGGAGTCCCGGGGCATTTGACTTGGTGTAGTTTGATAGGTGCTTACCACAGAAAAGGGAACCCTGACGCAGGTCAACAGGAGCCTAATAGTTGGGTGGACAACCTCTGGGTGAAATGACTGGCTCATATGGTAACTATGTTTAACCTTTTGAGGAACAGTTTTTCAAAGTGTCTGCATCATTTTATCATTCTACATTCCCACCAGCAGCGTCAAAGTCTTCTGAGTCATCCACATCATCACTAACACTTGTTATGGTCTATTTTTTGGTTGCTTTTGTTTTGGTTTTTGGTTAGAGCCTAGTGGTGTGGGCTGGTATCTCATTGTGGTTTTGATTTGCCTTTTCCCAATAATTAACAATGCTGTGCCTCCTTCCTTGGTTTTTAGCTGTTTCTATATTTTCTTTGGAGAACTGTCTCTTTAAATACTTTGCCCATTTAAAAAATTGGGTTGTCTTTTTACTCCTGAGCTGTAAGAGTTCTTTATGTATTTGGAATCTCTTAGATATATAATTTGCAAATATTTTCTCTCATTCTATGGGCTGTCTTTTTAAAAGGTTTTATTTATTATTTATTTATTTGAGAGAGAGAGAGAGAGAGAGAGAGAGCATAAGCAAAGAGGAGAGGGAGAAGCAGACTTCCCGTGAGCAGGGAGCCTGACATGGGGCTTGATCCCAGGACTCTGGGATCATAACCTGAGCCAAAGACAGATGCTTAACTAACTGAGCCAGGTATCCCCTTTTTACTGTCTTGATGATATCGCTTATAGCACCAAAGCTTTCCGTATGATGAAGCCCAAGTGACTATTTTTTCCTTTTGTTGCTTGTTCTTTTGGCTTCATAACCAAGACACTACTATCTAACCCAAGGTCACAAAGATTTACTCCTATTTTTTAAAATAAATTTTATTGTTTTAGTTATATTTAGATATGTGATCCACTGTGTATATTTTTGTGTATGGTATCAGGTAGGGTACAACTTCAGTCTTTTGTATGTAGGCATCCAGTTGTCCCAGCACCACAATAATTTCAATAAACCCTTCATTTCAATAACTATCTTGAAGTGAAGAAATTTTTAAAAATCTACTATGGTCAGTTATGCACTGCCCATATTCCCTCCTCAAAGTATCTCTTTCAGTAAGACAGTCATGAAAACCAAGGACTGATATAAACTGAACTTAAAACCAAGCCTATGCAGAGATTTTTCTAAATCTTAAATTGAGCTTATTAGAAACTAATGAAGCATATATAATCATATCATCTACATTAATGCTTTTTGTATCACTAATGAATAAAAATACTTGTAAAATATTGTTTTTTTAACTTTTCTCATTGTCTTAATCTATTTCAAATGATTTATATGCACATATTAATTTGTGCGTATATAATTATATATAATAATTATATATAATTTATAACAGATACTATACTTATGCATTATGAATATAGTATAAAAATATCAAAATATTTTTATTGGATGTGATAAAAGTTTTAAAGGCCACCTCTCTAGAGAAATTTCATACGTGTGGACAAAAAAACCCATTTATGAATGTGAACCAGGGCACTGTTTGGAAAAATGGCAGCAACCTAAATTTCCTTGAAGAAAAGAACGGATAAATAAATTGTGGTATATGCATGCAATGGAATATTGTATAGTGGTTTAAGTGAGTGGATAAGGGATACATAATATAGATAAATATTAAAATGATATTTTATAACATAATATATTTTATAATATAAAATTACAGAACATATACAGTACAATAATATATTAAGTTTAAAAACATGCTCAAGAACATTGTAAGCATATACATATGTAGCCATCCATAATGATAAAAAATTCATGAGAAAGATCAATATCAAATTCTCAACCAATTTTTGACCCAAGTATTCTCACTATTTTAATTTTTTTTAGAGAGAGGGAGAGTGTGCATGCGTGTGCAAGCATGCACAAGATGGGGGGAGGGGCAGAGAGGAGGAGAATCTTGAGCAAGCCCTATACTCAGCACTAAGCTGGTTGCAGGTCTCAATCTCACATCTGTGAGATCATGACCTGAGCTGAAATCAAGTCGAACACTCAACTCACTGAGCCACCCAGGTTTCCCTGTCATTTTATTTTAAAGGGCTTTGTTGAAGGAGGTCATGTAAGTCTTGCAACTTACTGATACCTGAACTGAAGGCAGACCCTTAACCAACTGAGCTACCCAGATACTCCTCAACAAAGACAATTTAAAGAAGAATGAAGCTTTAGCATAGCACCAGAATAAGAAAGGATACCATGAATTAAATTGTTCGAAGTTTCTAAAGTGAGGAGACATTTCTGAATAAACCAAAATGATGATTCTGAGCCACAAAGGACATCCCAGATGCACTTCTCAGACTCAGACACAAAGATCAGGAAAGGGCCAGGTGACCATCATCAGAGGATTTCTTTCCAGATCTGCTGGGACAGTTGTGTGTATGTGCATGTGTGCAGGACAGAGGAACAATCCAGAAGACAGAAAGGAAGATATTATGGGCTAAATTGTGTCTACCCCCCTACCCCTAATTCATATGTTGGAAGTCCTAACCCTCAGGACCTCAGAATGTGACTGTTTTTGGAGACAGGGTAAAATGAGGTCATGATGGATCCAAGATCACTGGTGTCATTTTTTTTTTTTTTAAGATTTGATTTATTTATGAGAGAGAAAGAGAGAGAGGGAGAGAGCATGATGAGAGGGTGGGGAGAGGGAGAAGCAGGCTCCTTGCTGAGGATGTGGGGCTTGATCCCAGGACCCTGGGATCATGACCTGAGCCGAAAGCAGATGCTTAACTGACTGAGCCACCCAGGCACCCCATTGGTGTCCTTATGAGAAGAGAAGATTAGGACACACACAGAAGAAAGGCCATGTGAAGACATAGAGAGAAGATGGGCATCTCTAAGCCAAGGGGAGAGGCCTCAGAGAAAACTAACCCAGCCAATGCTTTGCTGTTGGACTTCTAGCCTTTAGAACTATGATGAAATAATTTTCTGTTGCTTAAGTCTTCCAGCCTGTGGTTCTTTGTGATGGCAGTCTTCGCAAACTCATACAGAAGAGAACAAAGAAAATGAGATGGAACCAAAAATCAAAAGCTCCTACTGCTGGTTACTACCCATATGTAGTTATACTACAGAGAGATGTGAGAATACCAAGGAGAAAGAAAATACCCAAAGCTTGGTGAAAGGAAAATTAAATCAACTACAAAGAGTGGCAGATGCTGTGTGTGTGTGTGTGTGTGTGTGTGTGTGTGTGTGTGTGAGAGAGAGAGAGAGAGAGAGAGAGAAAGAGAGAGAGAGAGAACAAGGCCTGGATGTCAATAGGGACGAGCCTCCAGAATTGTGGGAAGAAAATGGCAGACAACCTATAACCAACTATGAGAATAGACAACCATTTTCAGGCAAGCAAGGACTTGCAATTTACCTCACGCTTTTCTGATCAGATATTTGAGCACAAGTCTGCAGCCAAACAAGAAAGGTGTCCGAGGAAGATGCCATAGAATTCAAGAAAGAAAGGACAAATAGTGAAAATTCTAGGAGGACAGTAGCATCACAGGACTACAGAGCAAATGCCCTGGTTATATCAAAGAGGATGCTGAAGAGTTGGTTCTCAAAGAGGAAGGTGAATTCCCTGGATTCATTCTCTGGATCACCCTGGAGTTAAAAGCTCATGCTTTGGTCAACAAGAGGCCAAGTGAGTTACAGGAAAACACAAAAGCTGTGCAAGAAAACCTTGGTTTAAAGACAATGGTATGGGTAGCCCTGGTGGCTTAGCCGTTTAGTGCTGCCTTCGGCTCGGGGCGTGATCCTGGAGACCGGGGATCGAGTCCCATGCTGGGTTCCCTGCATGGAGCCTGCTTCTCCCTCTGCCTCTCTCTCTCTCTGTTTCTGTGTCTCTAATAAATAAATAAAATTTAAAAATAAATAAAGACAATGGTGCCACTGAACAATTCAGGGTATATAATAGGATATTCCAATTAATTTTGACATTCAGAACATTTCCATTTGTGGACATTTTTTAAGGATATAAAATTACATTTCCTTCCCTTTCAGACTTTTATTACATTGTGACTAATATTTTTATAGTCAACCTGTAAATCCTGTTTATTAATCATTTTTAGAATTAGCCTAGCACAGGGAATACACACAAAGATAAATATTACAAATATTAACACTGTAAAAGCTAAAATCTGAAATGGTTAATGAGTGGCCACACAAAGATTGGCAATAAGAGTTGAGGTTAATAGGAGCCCTACACTTATTTCTCCCCCAACTTGTTCATATTTTTCAATCTTACTTAAAAAGTGTATTTACAGTAAATTGGCTTTTTGGTGTACGGTTCCATGAGTTTTAACACATGTCTGGTTTCAGAGAAACACCATCACAACCAGGATACAGACTAGTTCTATTCGCCCCCACATCTCCCTCATGCTGACCCATAGCCAAACTTCTCCTCCATGCCTTACCCAAGGTAACCACCAATCTGTTCCCACATCCTTATCTTTTTTTGGCCACTTCCAGAATGCCAGGTAAGTGGAATTATACAGTACATATGTAACTTTCTGAGACTGGCTTTTTTCATAACATAATACATTTGAAATTCATTTATATTATTGTAAAGCAATAGTTTCTTTTTTTCTGAGTAATATTCTGTTGTATGGATGTACTATATAGTCTATTGTCTGTTTATCCATCACCCACTAAAGATCATTTGAGTGACTTCCAATCTTTGGTGATCATGAATAGAGTTTTTTTAAAAGATTTTATTTATTTATTCATGAGAGACACACACAGAGAGAGAGAGAGAGAGAGAGAGAGAGGCAGAGACACAGGTAGAGGGAGAAGCAGGCTCCATGCAGGGAGCCCAAAGTGGGACTGGATCCTGGGACCCCAGGATCACGCCCCAGACTGAAGGCAGGCACTAAACCGCTGAGCCACCCAGGGATCCCCCATGAATAGAGTTTCTATGTACATTTACGTTTAGATTTTTGTATGAACACAAGTTTGCATTTCTCTAGGATAAATATCTGAGTGGGATGGCTAGGTTGTATGGTAAGTATACATTTCACTTTATAAGAAACTGCCCCTCTGTTTTTCAGAGTGACTGTGCCATTTTGCACTCCCACTAGACAAAGCATGGGAATTCCGGTTGCCCTGCCTTCTCACCAGCATTTATTGGCATTGTCAGTTTAAAAAATTTATTATAGCCATCTAATAGGTATGTCATGCAAATCACTGTGGTTTTAATCTCTATTTTTAATTTTATTTTAAAAAAATTTTATTTATTTATTCATGAGAGACAGAGAGAGAGAGAGGCAGAGACACAGGCAGAGGGAAAAGCAGGCTCCATGCAGGGAGCCCAATGTGGGACTCGATCCCGGGCCTCCGGGATCATGCCCTGAGCCAAAAGCAGACGCTCAACCACTGAAACACCCAGGCATCCCTAATTTCTATTTTTTATTTATTTTATTTATTTTATTTTTTAAAGATTTTATTTATTCATGAGAGACACAGAGAGAGGCAGAGACACAGGCAGAGGAAGAAGCAGGCTCCCCGTGGGGAGCCCGATATGGGACTCGATCCCAGGTCTCCAGGATCAGGCCCTGGGCTGAAGGCAGGTGCCTAACCACTGAGCCACCCAGGCGCCCCTAATTTCTATTTTTTAATGGCCGATAGTGTTGAGTATATTTTCATGTGCTTATTTGCCATTTGTATATCTTCTTTGGTGAAATGTCACAATCCTTTGCTGTTTTTAAACTGGGTTATTTTCTTATTATTGTGTTTTGGCAGAGTACTTTATATATTCTGGATACAAATACTTAGATATGTGATTTGTAAATTTTTTTTAAATTTTTTAAATTTATTTATGATAGTCACAGAGAGAGAGAGAGAGAGAGAGAGGCAGAGACACAGGCAGAGGGAGAAGCAGGCTCCATGCACCGGGAGCCTGATGCGGAATTCGATCCCGGATCTCCAGGATCATGCCCTGGGCCAAAGGCAGGTGCCAAACCGCTGCGCCACCCAGGGATCCCTTGTTTTGTTTTTTGTTGTTGTTGTTTTGGGTTTTTTTTTGTTTGTTTGTTTTTTGTTTTTTGTTTTTGTAAATATTTTATACCACTATGTAGCTTACCTTTTCATTCTCTTAACAGTGAGATTTACAGAACAAATCTTTTTAGTTTAGATGAAATCTAACTCACCTATGCCTATATGTCTATACGTATGTATTAAAATGAAATATTATTTAGACATTAAAAAGAAGGCCACCCTGCAATTATGGCCACATGGATGAAACTAGAAACATTAAGTGCAATAAGCCAGAGAAAGACAAATACTACATGGTATCACATATATGCAGAACCTAAAAATCATTGGAACTCATAGAAACAGTAGAATGGTGGTTACCAGGGATTGGAGGATGAGAAACAGGAAGTTGTGTTAAAGCTATAAACTTTCAGTTCCACAATAAATAAGTTCTGAGGTTCTAATGTAGAGCATGGTAACTATAATTCATACTATATTGTATACTTCAAATGTGCTAAGTGATTAGGTCTTAAGCATTCTTATTACACATACAGAAAAGGTAACTGTATGGTGATTGTGTTAACTTGATTGTGGTAAACATCTCATGTATACATATATCAAATCATATTGTATGCTTTAAATGTATTTGATTTTGTCACTTATACCTCAATAAAACTGGAAAAATAAAAAAAAAATGCTGTGATCTTAATAGTAACTGCATTAACCCTATGGGTCAGTTTTGGGAAGAATTGACTTGTCATTATATTAAGTCTCCTGATCAATGCACCCATCATGTCTCTCCATTTATTTCACTCATCACTAATTTCTTTCATAAGCCCTTTGTAGTTTTACTTCTCAAATCTTCATACATGTTTTTACTAGATTTGTACCTAGTATTTTATCTTTTTTTGAGCTATTGCAGAATTTAAAAATTTCAGTTTCCAATCATTCATTGCTGGTATATAGAAACATGATCTTTGTTGCCAACCGTATGCTTTGTAACATTTCTACACTCATTTTTAAATTCACTTATTGATTCCATGAAGTTTTTTGGTAGAGTCTTTGGGACATTCTATGCAGATACTTATGTCATCTGAAGTAGGAATAGTTTTTATTTTTTCCTTTTTTCTTTTAAAGATTTTATTTATTCATTCATGAGACACACACACACACACAGAGAGAGAGAGAGAGAGAGAGAGAGAGAGAGAGAGAGAGACAGGCAGAGGAAGAAGCAGGCTGCCCGACGTGGGACTCAATCCCGGGTCTCCAGGATCACACCCTGGGCTGAAGGCAGTGCCTCACCACTGAGCCACCCGGGCTGCCCTATTTTCTTCCTTTATAATCAAGATGCTTTTTTCTTTTTCTAGTCTCATTGCACTAGCATCCAGAAAGATGTTGAATAGGAGTGGAGGGTGTGGATGAACTTATTGGGAAGAGCATTGAGACTTTCACCATTGAGTACAATGGTAGTTTGGGTTTTTTAGATGTCCTTTTTCAGAGTAAGAAAGTTCCCTTCAATTACTAGTTTGCTGTTTTTTTTTTTTAAATCATGAATGGACACTGAATTTCATCAAATGCTTTTTCTGCATCCATCGATATGCAGATCCATCTATTAAGATGATAGATTATATTGATTGATTTTTCAAAATATTGAACCAGCTTTATATTCTTGGGATAAATTTCTATACTCTCATTTTATAGTCTTATTATAGTTGAACTTTACTATGGGAGTGCATTACTTCCACGAGAAGCTGATAAAACTTAGATTTTTTAAAAAAATTTTTATTTATTTATGATGGTCACACAGAGAGAGAGAGAGAGAGAGAGAGAGAGAGAGGCAGAGACATAGGCAGAGGGAGAAGCAGGCTCCATGCACCGGGAGCCCGATGTGGGATTCGATCCCGGGTCTCCAGGATCGCGCCCTGGGCCAAAGGCAGGCGCTAAACCGCTGCACCACCCAGGGATCCCAAAACTTAGATTTTAAAGAAAAACACATACCTGATTCCATTTTCTCCTTTTTCTGGCTTCTGGTTAAGGCCATCCTTTACCTGAGAAAGAAAGTATTTTCAAATCAAATCCACTAGAATAAATTTAGATTACCATTTTAGCCTTTGAGAAGGAGAATAATATTGATATTTATCCTAAGAGTCAGGGCATAAGATTACATTTGCAGGTCTCCATCCTTCACCCTGGTTTTTCCTTGAGGTTGACATGAGCCTCAACAATTTTTGATGATTGCTTTCTAGTGGTTCCACAGAATACTACTGTTTAAGAATTTAGAATGAGTAACTCAAGAGTGCCCTAATAAAACACATGACCAAGAAATCTTAATTCCATATTGCAGTTTTATAGAAGGTCACCTTACAGAATACTCACAACTCCTCCACTTAGGTCAGCTATACCTTCATAGTTTCTTAATATAATGAATGGCATATCTAGATGCTGATATTTTGTCATGAAGTATTTTGCATGTGTTTTTATTGCTTTTACCTAATATATTTTTATATTTTTTCAAAGACTGTTTTAAATTTCCAATTACTCAGTGCAAATTTTTTAACCAACACAATTATAGATGTATTTAAAATTTTATCTCAAAAAGTTGCTAAGAATGCACATATGTATTTGTGTGACTTGTGTATACTCATACATACCCCATCCCATGCCCAACAGTTCTTCTTCTTTTTTTTTTTTTTTTTTTTTTTTTAGGGTGAAGGTGAAGGGCAGAGAAAGAATTTTAAGAATGCTGCATGCCCAGCACAGAGCCTGAGGTGGGGCTCAATCTCATCACCCTGAGATCAGTACTTGAGCTGAAATCAAGAGTCAGATGCTTTAATTGACTGAGCCACCCAGGTATCCCCTAAGCATTTAAAATATTTTTAAAAAAATAATATTAACCATTCCTATCCTCCAGTCAAAGTTTTATTGAGAGTCAAATGACTCATATCCTTGAAGAAGGAAGAGCTTGAAGATTATCTTATGTAATACCACATGGGGTAAAACAAAGTCACACCCCTAAGAGGCTGTGTCTCTAACACCACAATTAGTAAAGAATCAGCTGTAGGTGTCCAACTACTTACCACTCGGTAATTATTGGGGGCCCATACTAGAAGGGTATGGCGATGGCCCTGCTCAAAGTTATAAGTCACTGGAATGACTGGTGATCCAGTGGAAGAAATGTTTATACTTGTCAGTTTGTCTACATCAAAAGTCATAAATCCATCTGACTGTAATGAGAGAAAAGGAGTTATAGTTAATACCCTGGATTCTTGTTCTGCACTGTGTAACTAAACATTATCATGGCATATTATTTGACACCCCCAGTTCACAGTCATACAGACCAAAAAATGCCTTGTGGGAGTGACATTGGTTTGTCTTGGCCCCCCACTCACCCTTACAGATTCTGTCATGAAGTTGTTTAGTGTTATACAAGAATTATACTTTTCGCATAGCATTTTACTTTCCATTTTGTTTTATGAAAATAAACATTCTGGAAATAATTTCTGCCACTGGGCAAAGTATAGTACTAGGGATGAAGTAATAACCCTGAGGAAAATCAGTACTGGGCTGCTCCAAGTACCAGTCAGATTTTCTTTTGTCTTCAAGGTCATCAGTTTGGTAAGATCTAAGGGAGTAGTTCTTAACCGTGGCTGAACAGGAATGAGACCAATTAAAGCAAAATCTCTGAGGTATCAGAATTATCAGAGCTCTCCAGGTGATTCTAATGTGGACTCAAGTTTGGGAGCCTCTAGTTCAGACCAGTGGCCATCCAGATTAGGGTTTTGCAACCTTAGCACTGCTGACATTTGGGGCCAGATAAGTCTTTGTGATGGGACCATGTGTCAGCAACCCTGGCTTCCTACATATGAAATGCCAATTGCATGCTCTGAGTAGTGACAATGAAAAATGTCTCCAGAAATTGCCAGATGTCCCTAAGGGGACAAAATAGCCCCTGGTAGAGAACCACTGACAGATCCTTGCTGTTTAAAGTGTGGTTCCACTCACCAACAGTGGCAACTGTCACCTGAGAGAGAGCATGTTAAAAAAAGCAGAATTTCAGACCTTCTAATTCAGAATCTGCATTTTACAAGCTCCCCCCAGTGATTCACATGCATATTAAAGTTTGAGGCACACTGGTCTAGAGTGATGCCAAAATGAGACTAAGATACTAAGACATTTCAGTTCTAGGCTTGTTGTAGGAATTAAATAAAGATTAAATAGATCAGTTTCTTCAAATCCTAATATGACTCAGGTCAGAAGATAAAAAAAGGAAAGTTGCATTTCCTTCTACTTACTTGACTCATTTGGCTAACTGTCACCACCGTTCCAGGAAAAGATACATTCATGGCACCATTTCCTATATTCAGTACTTTGATTTGGACTTCATTTTGTTTGGGGAAGACTGGAAGAGTTTTCTGAGCAAAATAAAAGAAAATTGGTGGTGATGCCTTCTATGCATACTGAAGATAAGCGTGGCCCTGGCACTGCAATGCCACCATCCCAGCCCTCCAGCCATGGAAAGCTGCCCTGGCTGAGATGCCAATTCCCTGCCCCCCGCTCCCCACCCAGAACCTCCATCACTTGCCTCATGGCACCCATAGGAAATGATGTTGGCACAGAACATGGAATCACAAAGTAGTCACAAAAAGGCTGCTCCTGCTCTTAACACCTCCAGATCAAAGGATGCTTGGTTATGAAACCTCCTATCTGAGGGAGTCAGAGTAAACACAACCCAAACCAAGTTGGTCTTGTGGCACATGAGATCTGCTCTCCTGCGAGGCCAGCATCATCCCCTATAACTCTGGGAGCCTAGAGCACAGCCCTGACTGGTGCCCTAAACATCCTTTCACAACTGCTCTGTGCCTCTTGCCTCCACACGGTTTCTTCAGGGTTTCTGCCTTTTTTCCTAGTGTTCTCACTCATATCCCAGTGTCCCTGAAGCAATCCATTCTATTTTATTCTAGAAGTCTGTCCTAGTTCCACAATTCATTTTGCACAAAGCTAGCTATGTTCAGGAGCAAGTGGCTGTACTCATATTCACAGGAGCACTATTCACAGTAGGCAAAACATGAAAGCAACCCAAATGTCCATTTACAGATGGACAAACAAAATGTGGTTCATCCAACACCAGACTATGGTTCCACTTTAAAAAAGGAGATTTTCTGACACCTGCTACAACACGGATGAACCTCGGGGACATTACGCTTGGTGAAATAAGCCAATCACAAAGCACCGATACTGTACGAATCCACTGACATGAGGTACTTGGAGTAGACAAACCCATAGACACAGAAAGTAGAAGGGGGATAGCCAGGAGCTGCGGGGAGGGGAAATGGGGAGCTGTTTTCCAAGGGCCACTGAGTTTTAGTTTTGCAAGATGAAAAGTGTTCTGGAGACGGGTTACGCAACAACGTGAACGTATTTAACGCTACTGAAAGGCACGCTTGGAAATGTGTAGGATGGTAACTTTTTGTTATGTCTATTTTATCACAATTGAACATTTAAAAAGAGAAATTAAAAAAGAGAGAGAAGGAGGGAGGGAGAGCTAAAGACAGAAACAGAGAAAGACAAAGAGAAAGACACACACAGAGACAGGAGGAGGGGAGAGGGGCGGGAGGACGGTGCTTCCTGCCGGTCTTACACATGACAAGCACCCACCCGTCCCTAGCCTGGCCTCAGACTGAGGGCGCTAGGAGTCCGGGGTGGGGGTGCCACTGTGGGTCCCGCATCTACAAGGACTGGCCTGGGAACCGACATCACTAGAAACATTAGGCTACAAAGGCATCTTCCCAAAGACAACTGACACATTTTCCAAGTGCTGCTTGTTTGTGACTGATGGACTTCTCACCAGGCTTCCCAGGAGTTCAGATGGCGAAAGAGCAAGTTCTATGAACTCCCGCTCCCATTGTAAAAGCGGGGTCAACAGGAACTCCCCGTGTGACTGCCATCCACCTCCCTGCTGCTTGCACCCACCCACTGGCCCCCTCCTCCAGGCCGCCCTCTTCCTGGTGATGAGCACCCACAGTGCGTGCTGCCTGATAGGGACCACCTTGCCCCCATGGCACATCCACGTCGGCCCTGGCGCCCACAGTCTGTGGGCAGACACCAAAGCCTCCCCGCAGTCCTGGAAAAAGACTTCTCTGGATGTTCCACCCGACCCGCAGGAAAGGCCACTGGGGATCCAGAGGACAACTCACATCAATTTCCAGCTGAACAATCGCCGCCATCACGAAGGCCATGGAAGCCAGGAACATTCCAACTGTCATCCTCTTCAAGGAGCTGGGAGACAAGTTGAAGAGTGGCTCTCAGCCAGCTTCACACAAGCGAGCTAATGATAACACTCCCTGCCCACCATCTGCCCAAACAAAACTAACTTCTCTACAAAAACATCCATTGAAAATGTCTCGCTCTCTTATTTATCATTAAGACTAAGAAGGATAAAAGTAATGCAGCTTCTTATCTGCATTTTTAAAAAAGATTTTATTTATTTATTCATAACAGACACAGAAAGAGAGAGAGAGAGGCAGAGACACAGACAGAGGGAGAAGCAGGCTCCATGCAGGGAGCCCAATGTGGGACTCGATCCTGGGATTCCGGGATCACGCCCTGGGCCAAAGGCAGACACTCAACTGCTGAGCCACCCAGGGATCCCTCTTATCTGCATTTTTACATTTAATTTCTAGAAACTATAGCTCCGGTGATACATTGGATGATAGTTAATGTTTCTATCATCTACATATATGAAAAGCTTTAATTAGAAGCTTTTCAGGTTGCCATTAATAGTACTTTTATTTGAAGGGAAAATTTCCAGAAACATCAGCGCATAGGCTTCTAATTCAAAAATAATTCTTTTAAAACCCCATTACATAGGTGGTGTGGTGGGAGGGAAGATATTCTTTCCATTGAGGCACCAAAAGCTGTAGGGAACGCAGTGTTAGCAAAGCCCTAGGACTCAGAGAGCCTAACCCAAACCTGCCAGTCACCTACGTGAAATTGAAGCCACATTTTGCAATCAGAGGGTACACCACGGCATCCATGATGGGGACCATGACGACAATCAAGATGGCATTCACAGTCTACGGGTGAAGTGGGAACGAACCATTAGCTCTTGTCTCAAAGGTGCCTTTGAACTCAGAAAGCAACTTAAGTATTTGTTCCTACCTGCATCTGATCTGGCTGAACTTCAAGAAGTCCCTAAAAAGAGAGGGGGAAAGTGTCACTGATAAGTTCCCATAGATGATCAGCTGGAGGAATGTCATGACAGGGAAGGGGAAAGGGGGGCAGGGGATTAGAGCAAAGGAATAGTGACCAGGGAGGTGGAGAAGCTTGATATCCCCAAACTTACAATTTTCCCACTCATAGCTGTTGCTTGCAGTGTCCACCTGGAGCCCTTAAAAACAAATACGTTTGCTGTGTCATTTGGGAACATGAGTTTTAAACATTTTGCAAGACAGGGTTGAGTCTTTTCCAGATCAGGAATGAAGTCTGAAATGTTCTGGGATTTAAATGTTTTTTTCAACATCCCAAGTTATCTCCCAGCTCCACTGTAATACTGGGTAAAACCAAACAACTTGCATTTCTGCTGTACAAATCAACACAACATATAGTTCTCCTACCCCAAGAGAAGAACCTACAGAGCACCACTCTGAGACACAGCTATCCTAGGAAGGACAAAGATGCGTGTGTGAGGCCTGTTGGAATGCATGGCATCATCTGCAAAGTGGGGCAGCTATGCACACGGAATATATACTATGTTCACTGGCATCACAGCTTCAAGAACATCATTATTATTTAAGGACCATTTTTGACAGTCTGGGCTGTCCTGAAGTGGAAAGCCATCAAGAAAGCGATGGATTTAAACCTGGGCAGCCCAGTTAAGTTTGATCTGTTTTGTATAAAGACGACTCAGGACTGTAAAAATATACATGATTATTTCCATGGAGGACTGAACACATAAAGTTTTCAACATAACCTAGTCACTCTGTTTAGAAGGCATCATGGAAAGTCAGGAAATATATCACTGCTTGAATTCTTTGTTTTTTTTTCTTTAAATCTCTGCACTCAACCTGGGGCTCGCACTTATGACCCCAAGATCAAGAGCCACATGCTCTACCTACTGAGCCAGCCAGGATCCCCACAGGCTTACTAGGGAGGATTTCCCTTCCAGAAGGGTTATGGAATCCCCCTAGCCACAACAGCTAAAACGTGATGAGTGTATTTCTGGTGCAAGTCTGATTCCAAGAGCTGGTTCCTATTCAACATGCAAAACTGTGTTCCTGTGTTTAAGATGCTAATCTAAATCCCGTACTTACAAATAAAGAGATTAATGTGTTCACTCAAATTTTTTCTAAGAGATGTTTTGCCCTTATAATGATCCTGCCTACACAATAAAACCATCTGCCATTTGTAAAGTTTTTTAAAGCTCCAGTTTCTAAAAGAAACAATATCTTATTACTTTGCTGAGTATCATGCAGTGAGTTGTTTAACTCAAATCTGAAAAATTCCTACAGCGGTGGGAGCAAGAGCAGGGCGACAAGGCAGCAGTCTGGGTTCTACTTCCTTGCTCTGGTCAGAATGACTTGAGCAGTCATTTTACATCCCTGGATGGTGCTTCTAGTTTAAGTATTCCATTTTAGAGTAAGAGGTATCAAGCGCCTCTCAGCTTCAATATTCTATGGATCCCATAAAAGGCAATATTATATATCCTCTGAGCATACTGTATCAGAAAAACTCTTTATTCTCAGATTGACTGGTAGGAGTCCTAGATAATAATAATAATAAAAGATTTTATTTATTTACTTGAAAGAGGGAGAGAGTGAGTGAGAGAGCATAAGTAGGGGAAAGGGGCAAAAGGAGAGGGCGAAGGAGGAGCCAGGAGCCCAAAGCAGGGCTTGATCCCAGGACCCTGAGATCATGACCTGAGCTAAAGGCAGATGCTTAACCAACTGAGCCACCCAGATGCCCCTGATAAGAGTCCTAGATACTTCGATCAAATCTTTCCAAAGTCTCCTTTACTTACCCACACCTAATTTTCCTCATTGTTTTGCAACAGAAATGTGGATAGAACCATCTAGAGTCTTTTTTTTTTTTTTTAAAGAAATTCAGTGTGGGGTGCCTGGATGGCTCAGTGGGTTAAGTGTCTGATTCATGATTTGGGCTCAGGTCATGATCTCATGGGATGAGATCTCATGCGATGATCTCGGGTCATGAGATGGAGTACCAGGACAGCTCCGTGCTCAGCAGGGAGTCTGCTTACAATTCTCTTTCTCCCTCTCCCTCTCCCCATCCTCCAACTTCTGCATGTGTGCACTCTTCTCTCTTTCTCTCAAATCTTTTTTTTAAAGATTATTTATTTATTTATTCATGAGACACACACACACACACACACACACATACAGAGGCAGAGACACAGGCAGAGAGAGAAGCAGGCTCTGTGCAGGGAGCCCGATGTGGGACTCAATCCTGGGTCTCCAGGATCATGCCCTGGGCAGAAGGCAGGCGCTAAACCACTGAGCCACCGAGGCTGCCCTCTCAAATCTTTTTAAAAAGGAAATTCACTGTGATCTAACACTTAATAAATAAACAGAGAAAAAAGAAACCACTGGAGAATGTTTTTAGGAGCTAAATACTAGGTACCACCCCATTCATGGTAGTGCCCATAGAATATCTGTTAAAGACAGAAATTTGTATAGAAACACAGCTTCACACTACCTGCTGGTCAAACAGGGCCCAGAACATTGGGAGTGGGATGTACAAGAACATCACTTTTGTGACCATCTTAATTTGAGAGATGAGCCGCTCCTGTGGATAAAGTAGGAGAAGGACAAATCAGCCACGACCTGGGTCACTTATAGCTATCAGCAATGCTGTTTTTGTGTAGACATACTTGCACCCACAACCAAGCTGGGAGATGACTAATTGTTCCAAAGAATACCCCAGATTTCTTTGGAAAACTCAAAATTTCAGCCATTCAAAATGCTTAGGAGGCATTTTACTAGAGTTTAAATGTACTTCTAGTAAATGTAAACCCCACCACCAACCAGCTCTTCTGTTTTCAAATTAGTTATGTGATCACAACCACATATAATTAATGGCAGATTATGCCAAACAAAAGACTATGAAAAGATAATATGGTTTCCAGATAAATTCTACCCATTGTTTATCAAGTTCTTCTCAATATTAAAAAATACTCTTGCATAGTCTTGGTTAAAACACTAATTGAATTTATAAGGATGCAACCAATAATTTTGTCCATGTAGCTGGAGTCCTACAGCCTAATTTCGACCATGGATGCTCTCCTTCTGGAGGAAGACCCCGGGACCACTGCAGCGATAATGACCCACTTACATCGTATTTCTCTTTAGCCCAGTCCAGCCAGTGCTCCCTCTTGGGAAACTGCTTACTCCGGTGCCTAAACCTATTTTTGAGGGCAAACTGAAGGAAAGAAGAAAAATCAAATTTCAAAACAGAACCGACCACTTTCTCAGGGAAATACATTTCAGGAAAACTGCCTTTAAAGGAAAACTAAGAGAAGATGGGTACAAAATTGTATATACTAGTATAATGATGATGCTAAGAGGCATAACCTGCATTTATTTCTAATCTCTAATGATGAGCCTTGGAGTGGGGTAAACAAAGTCATACCGTTACTACTTTACTCTCCAGGCCCTCTGGAGAGGAGTGTTCAATGGAAATATAATGTGTGCCACTTGTGATTTAAGTTTTTTGGTAGCCATATTAAACGTAATAGGGATAGACCTGAAACTGGTATAACATGGGTACATTAACTATACCAGAATTAGGATCATCTGGGTGGCTCAGTCAGTTAAGCGTTTGCCTTTGGCTCAAGTCGTGATCCCAGGGCCCTGGGACAGAGCCCCTCAGCGGGCTCCCCGCTCAGCGGGGAGCCTGCTTCTCCCTCTTCCTCCTCTCCCTCCGCCCCTCTCCCTGCTCGTGCTCCCTCTCTCTTGCTTTTTCTCTCTCTCTCTCAAATAAATAAAATCTTAAAAAAATACCAGAATTAAAATAAAAATATACATAAGTAAAAAAAAGTAACAGGTAGATAGGTGAAATTAATTTTAAGTATGTTATTTAACTCCATAAGCCCCAAATATGATCTTAATATGTAATAAATTAACATTAAATGTAAATCAGTAATTAAATAATTATGTAAAGTTATTAATATTAAATGTTAAAACTGATGCGAATTTCTCCATTCTTTTTTCATGCCGGGTCTTCAAAATCCAGGGTATATTTTACACTTTTACACTTTTACAATTTGGATGCTCAATTTTTATCAGAAATATTTGACTGCATTTCCTTCTTATAAAACTTAAGTTTGGAAAAGTAAATTGACATACCTAAGTTGTCCCAAAGGTACTAAAAGTTTTCCACTCACTGAGCTGAGTACCAGTTTTAAAATTTAAGAGAACCCACTATACAGAAACACGTTCATAAGAAGTTATGTGACTTAAATTAATTTGAATGAAATCCATCCAATTTAAAATTTTGTTCCCAGTTGCCTTTGCCACATTTCAAACGTTTGACAGTCGCGTGTGGCTAGTGGCTACCATGCTGCATGGTGCATGTTCACTGGAAGTGCGGTGACATTGCAGCAAGAGAAGGCGATGGTACTGGTGGCCTGGGGACACACGTGTGAGTACAAGGCAGAGACTCAAAGGTAAGGGCCAATTTTAGGATACCAGAAAGTCCCGTTCTTGAGACTCTTAATAGCTTCATGTCATTCTTTTGGAGTTTAAACTAAGTTGTCAAGTGCTTGTTAAGGAAGGTCTTGGAGAGAGAATTGGTAAGCTCCCCTTTTAGCTTAGAAAAAAACATTCATAGTGGGAATTGTTCTCATTTTAGGGGACAGTACAGAAGGAGGGAAGTTTTTTTTTTTTTTTTTTTTTTAGGAGGGAAGTTTTATGACCACGAGGAAGCGTTTATTTCACAAAGTGAAGTACACATGTATAATTTAATGCAATAAAGCCAAGTAAAGGGAAAGCAAAGGACTAAAATTGTTTTAAGGCTGTCTTTTCATCCACACATGTGGTTTTTAAAAAATAAATAAGTGACACATTTCCCCCAATTATGCAATATCTACATCCATTTAAAAAATGGGGGCTTTATAGGGCAGAAGGTTATTTGATTCCTTTTTTGAAAGATTTCCTACAATCAACATTTATTTCCTGCCTTTAAATATGCCTGCATGCACATATAGCACATAGATTCATAGGGAAGAAACCACATCCTGCATGCTGCTGTCACCAAATAGTCTTTGAAAACAAGGCTTCGGATGGCTGCAGAGCACGGCCGGATGTACCATAAGTCAAGCACCATTCTTCTGTTTCCAGAAACTTGGTAGTGTTGTGAATTCTTGCTGCTATAAATATGGTTGATAATCTTCATATGTGAATCTCTGTTCATTTTGCATGTTCATTTTATTTATTTATTTATTTATTTATTTATTTATTTATTTTAAAATTTTATTTATTTGAGAGAGAGAGAGAGAGAGATCATGAGCAAAGGGAAAGGGCAGAGGGAGAAGCAGACTCCCCACTGAGCAGGAAGCCCAATGTAGGGCTCGATCCCAGGACCCTGGATCATGACCTGAGCCCAAGGCAGATGCTTAACCAACTGAGCCACTCAGGTGCCCCTTGCATGTTCCTTTTTTAAACTATTATTTTCTTAGCCTTAATTCCTGAAATTTTCATGGCTGACACTTTCCACACTTCAGACCCTTGACAGGGTACTGAACCACGTCTCTCTCCTTTTGCTTCATGGCCTCCTGACCAACATCAGCCATGGACTGCTGGTCAGATAGCTTTAAAGTTGTTCTGCTTTGCCTTTCTTTGCTGATCTAATGAACAGTTCAAGAGCCCTTTCTATCCCTCCCTGCTCAAGTTCTGTTTGTGTTCCTTTCCATCTGGTGAGTTTTACAAGAAACTGCAGTTTCCTGAAACAGCTAAGAACACTAATAAAGACATTGAAAGAAAAGTCAACGCTCCATTGCATTTTACTTTAAAGGAGATAGAGGGTTCTGGAATGACTCAATGGCATGGAGAGAGGGGGCTACCAAAATACTTACACCAATGCACTTGACAACTTTACCCATGACATTACCCTGGGGCTGAAACTTCTTGTACATTCCACTGCCAATGACAAATACAACTGGGAAGGCAAAAGAAGATGCGTTAACAAGGCGTTTGGCAGAAACACCTGTGACCTAGAAGATGTGCTTTTATTTGAGTTATCAGCTTGTTTTGGAAACACTGAGATTACCCACATAATGGGCTTGCTGACCTATCTCCCCATGTAGAAAGTGCTTTTGATCCTAACGATCACTGGAGCTTCTGAGCGATGTTACAGATGTTACACTCATGTTCTCGTATACAAACACTGAAGCCTATTACTACTCCCCACACCTCGGGGCAGCTCACAGACACTCAGTGAAGCTATCTACCCACACAGTCTACCCTCAGTAAAGGGAGACAAAGGGATAGATGCTTTTGCATAATGGATCAGTGCATAATTCCATAAAGACAGAAATCATGGCTTTGATTTCCTGGTGGCAATGGCAGAAAAGTTTCTTCTTTCTTTATAAATATTCAGAAAAAAAAGGAACTAATTTGTTAAAGCTTTTTCTTAATCATATGTGGTTAAATTCATGGTACAGAAACACAGTTGGGGTTATTTGCCTCTGCAGCTACAGTTTTATAAAAGTAAAAGCATTTCAGGGGCGCCTGGGGGCTCAGTCTGTTAAATGTCCGACTCTTGATTTCAGCTCAGGTCATGATCTCAGGGTCATGAGATGGAGCCCTACATCGAGCTCTGAGCCCAGTGCTGAGTATGCTTGTCCCTCTCCCTTCCCCTCTGTCCCTTCTCTCCCTCCACCTCTCTAAAACAAATAAAATCTTAAAAAAAAAAAAAGCATTTTACAACGAGATAATTCTTCCATGGATCTTCTTAGAGAAGGTTTTTGTTTTTTCTTTGTAACAGAGAGAGTAAGAGGGGATCCCTGGGTGGCTCAGCAGTTCAGCGCCTGCCTTTGGCCCAGGGTGTGATCCTGGAGTCCCAGGACCGAGTCCCACGTCGGGCTCCCGGCATGGAACCTGCTTCTCCCTCTGCCTGTGTCTCTGCTTCTCTCTCTCTCTATGTCTATCATAAATAAATAAATAAAAATTTTTTTTTAAAAAAGAGAGAGAGAGTAAGAGCTGGAGAGGGGAGGGGCAGAGGGAGAGATAAAATCTTGAGCAGGCTTCATGCTGGGCAGGCTCCAATTTGAGGCTCAATCTCACAGCTCTGAGATCATGACCTGAGCCAAAATCAAGGGACAGATGCTAAACTGACCAACCACTCAGGTGCAACTAGAAAAGACATATTGCAAAAATAGCTTAGAAAAATGCATTCCTGCAGGAGACCCTGAAAACACAATACTTATACTAGGATTTCTGATTATCTACTCGCACAATTTAATAATTTAAAAGCACTGATGGACGGGCAGCCCGGGTGGCTCAGCGGTTTAGCGCTCCTTCAGCCCAGGGCCTGATCCTGGAGAACCAGGATCGAGTCCCGCATCAGGCTCCCTGCATGGAGCCTGCTTCTCCCTCTGCCTCTGTCTCTGCCTCTCTCTCTCTCTCTCTCTCTCTCTCTGTGTCTCTCACGAATAAATTTTTTAAAAAGTCTAAAAAAAAATTTAAAAGCACTGATGGACTGATGGATTGATGGAGTGCTGCTTGTTTTCCTCATTTTGAGGGCCTGAGATTTTGATAAGTGCCAACTCAAGCATAACTCCAAGTATGTGCCTGTTTTATAGCTGAAGAAAGAGAAGTTCATTTGTACCCTCACCTAATGTTCTCTTCCTCAATCCAGATGTGGAAGGCAAAGATGCCCTATAGATTGAGTCTACTCTTCTTTGCCAACTAATTTTTTTTTAAAGATTTTATTTATTTATTCATAGAAACAGAGAGAGAGGCAGAGACACAGGCAGAGGGAGAAGCAGGCTCCACACATGGAGCCCGACATGGGACTTGATCCTGGGTCTCCAGGATCACACCCCAGGCTGCTGCTGCACCAAACCGCTGCGCCACCGGGGCTGCCCGCCAACTAATATTTTAATCTTTAAGCTTCTGATTAACTTAAGCCTAATTTGAGCACAAGATTGTTGCCAATAGAAACTTCTAGAAACAGTGTTGATGCATAGGATTTGGCCTGTTCTCAATTCCTCCATAAGAAAAAAGCATAATCGTAGTTAGTTTGTTTATTTATTTGAAGAGCATATGAGTGTGGGGCAGGGGTAAGGGAAGGAGGCGTAGAGGGAGAGAGAAAATCTCAAGCAGACTCCCCACTGAGCACAGAGCCCCCCACAGGACTTGATCTCAGCACCCTGAGATCATGACCTGAGCCTGAAGGCAGATGCTTAACCAACTGAGCCTCCTGGGCACCCCTCTAATAGGAACATTTGAAGATGATACATTATGGAAATCTAGATACTCATTGGAAGTATTTGAACGGCAGCTGACCCCGGTCGCCATGTGTTCCGGCAAGCTAGAGATGAGCACATATGAGTAAGCACAAAAGCTTCTGGCCATGGGGTCACCTTGTCTAACAGATCCTGTCACTTTCATCTTAGTCTCCTAAATAGTATCAAACTTTCAATGTCCAGCTCAATAGATCTTGTTTCCCATAAACCCTTTTTTCACCTTCTTTCCTCTGAAGCAATATACCAACTCTGATTCTCAGAGCATGGGAATTATTATTACAACTTATTCCATGAGCTTTTAAAAATTGGTTGTAATAATGTGAGGGTTTCACCTGATCATAGGATTATATTAATTCAACTGATTTCTACTTACTCAGAGATACGGCCATGAGAGCAGCAGGAACCCCAAATGCCAGTGGGTAACAAGCTTTCTGACTGTAAATTCCACATTCGTGAACTGAAGAGAAATGACAAGATTAAAATTCATTATGGTGTTGGTAATGCTTAGATGGTTATCATTTTTAAAAATCCTCAACTGGTTATTATATATTGTTTTCACTTAATGTTCTAGACTTATCCATGTGCCTTAGTGATTTCATTGCCAGCTGAGTCAAGCAGCTTCATAGTAGAAAGAGCAGGTGATGAACACAGTTTCTAATCTTAGTTCCTAAATAGGGGTCTGTTACTAGACAAGCCAAAATCAGTGGGAACCCTTCTGTGGATTTTCTTAGTTAGGGAGATAAAAATGACCTGGATACAATAACTTAAGATCAGGGACTCAGTAAATAAACTCAAAAGTACCCTTGGATATCAACATTGTGCGTTCCTGAATTCATGGTAATTATTTTTTTAAGGTTTTATTTATTTATTCATGAGAGACACACAGAGAGAGGCAGAGACAGAGGCAGAGGGAGAAGCAGGCTCCCTGCGGGGAGCCCAAGGTGGGGATTCGATCCCAGGACCCGGGGATCACACCCTGCACCGAAGGCAGACAGATGCTCAACCACTGAGCCATCCAGGCTTCCCAAATTCATGCTAATTAGAAAGCAATTAGATGGTCCAGGGAAGGGGTCAATAAACCAGATAGTAAATATTTTAGGCTTTGTGGATGATTCAGTCTCTGTCCCAACTACCCAACCCTGATTTTCTAAGATGAAAGCAGCCATAGACAACACACAAATGGATGGTCTTGTCCAGATTTCTGGATTTGGCCTATTGGCCATAGTTTGCTAACCCCTGACTGCAGATCTATTCTAGCTCTGAAATCCTAGGATTGGTAAAGGAGAAAACTTCAGATTTTGGAAGGAGCAATAGATTATTGGAAATTTCAATGGAATGGAGCCTCCGAGAATAATATGATCGGGAAGGGGCTTGACTTTGTCTTTGAATAGCTATTTCATAGTTCTGTAGAGAAAGAAGTTAACTCGTACTAAGTTGATAGTTATGCAAATGTTTCTCATTCAAAGCTGTACAAATGATTCCAGTTCATGGAATGCAAAAGGACTCTTCCCTCTGTGAAGAATGTCAATCTCTATCAGTCAAATCTTTAATTTAACTGATTATGGCTGTATTCCAGTTTCCTCATCATTAATAAGTCATGTAAAATCATGGCACATGCTCACTTCATATTTGTGTGAGAGCCACAATTTTGCCTTTAAAAATTGCCCTTTTTAACACATTTTGCAATTCAAACTTGCATAGTACATATTCTAGTAGAAATGGAGGCAGGGGTAGGGGAGGGAAAAGAATGAAGGCTATTAAATGTTTATATGAAACAAGTTGGAATGGGGTTTAAGTGTCATCTTCACGCTACTATTCCATGCAGAGATACATAAATCCCCACAAAATATTTTCTTTCATCATTTAATCTACTTTGCAGCGTGACCGCCCTGGTGCTGGTTGGTCTAATCTGTCTTGGAATATTCCCTTCTACGTGGGAAACTCACAAACTCTCAGTGAAGTGTCAGTGAACACAAAAATCTGCAAGCTGTTGATAGCTGCTGTCTCATTTTCTTTCCTGGGCGGTTCTTTTAGAAATAGCTGAGAGGAGAGGAATGCAAAGGGTAAAGCCTCGCCCATTCCTAACTCCCTGAACATCACTGGGGAGCAAAGCTTGAAAGCAAAAATGTCAACTAGGACCTATCCAGGTGTGGTTTCCAAATAGCACCTCTTGTCTTATCCTTTACCGTGAATGAAGACTTTGCATTAACAATAAATTTAGAGAAATCCATTGCTATGCTGAGGACGTTTTCCATTCTTCAGTGGTCTTTGGGATAAGGGGGGAGGGTCAAAAAAGATTAGAAAAGACAAGAAGCTCATCTGGATTTCCAAGTATGTAACATGTATCCAACAACGGAAGTATAGCAGGACAAAATGAACATGAGAACAAAACAAGAACTTAAACTTTCCATCTGAATTTCTCTCCATAATTAAAAAGAGGAAAACAAAAATCCCCTTCAGATATGTTTTACCTCTGAGCATGGGAGTGACAATAGTGGAAATCAAGCTTCCAGCATTAATGGCCAAATAAAAGATGGAAAAGAATCTGTTTCTTTGTTTTTCCTGTAATAAAAAGGAAGAAGTTTACAATATGACTTCGGTTATGCATTCAAGTGATAAAATGTAGCTGATGATCTGCTTTCACTTCTAACTTAACCAAAAGGTCAGTCAGTGTCCTGCTTTCAAATGTCCTTGAAAAGAATCAAATGGAGAATAGACTTTGTGTGTGTGGAACGTGATTCCTGGTTGTTTACAGTTCATTTATGTAATTTCTGAGAAGGTACATGATCTTACCTGGCCCTCTTCAAACTGGTCTCCACCAAATGCAGACACACAGGGCTTTATTCCTCCAGTTCCCAGAGCTATCAGGGCCAGGCCAATCATGGACAGTGCCCTAGGGAAAGGAGAGGGGTTATTGCAGTAATGTGAGATTCTTTTTTTTTCTTTTTTTTTTTTTTTAGTAGGCTCCATGCCTCGTGTAGAGCCTAACGTGGGGCTGGAATTCACAACCCTGAGAGGGAGACTTGAGCTGGGATCAAGAGTCAGATGCTTAACTGCCTGAGCCACCCAGGTGCCCCCTGTTTGCCTCTTAATAGCACTTGTGCTCAGCGCTGCCACTCCAAGCATTTTAAATGACCACAAAACACGGCCAATTGGATGTGATATTCCCTGTGCTCTTGTGAGAGTTGTAGGTATGCTATAATATTAACTCCATGAAACAAACCAAGTAGCTAAACTTTCTTGAGTACTTCTCACTGGAGTACTTCTACACTTGCCATGTACTACTCAGACCCAGGCACGAGGTGGTAGTCTAGTCCCACACAAGATAGACTTTAGTAAAAATGGGACCTACCTGCAAAAGTTAAGACACTTACTCAAGGTCACACAACCAGTACAGGGCACAGTCAGCATTTGAACCCACTTAGCCTGGCTCCAATATCCCTGTTCTTAAATGATATTGTAGAAGAGAATCCAGAGGCACGGGGAAGGTGAGCTACCCGGGCCTCATGGCTCCTCCATGGGTAGCTGGGAATCAGACATGGAAGTCTGAGCTGCTGACCTTGGGCATGCAGCCACTTCCTTCCACCAACCCAAGGCCCTGTGGGCACTGCAGGATTTGCTGAGAGGGACCTGGTCTAAACAGCAATCTGATTGACTAACAAACCAGAAATGCAGGAATTGCAGCAACTAATTTGGATTTCAATGATTATTTTCCCCAACTCATAAGATGGGTTTACTCATAGATTGCAGGAATTGCAGCAACTAATTTGGATTTCAATGATTATTTTCCCCAACTCATAAGATGGGTTTACTCATAGATTGGGGAACTGAGGCCCAAGCACAGGAAACAAAAAGAATTGTTGTAAGTTGTCTACTGGGTCAGACTGCAGTGATGGGAAATTAATCTCACAGAGGAGCATGTCAATTGTGCTTGCCATCAAGGACTCAAAACACAGGGCTGGAACAAATATTTATGAAGCCCAATTACTGAAAAATAAGCAGGAGCATGGTACAAGAAGACAACCATAGATACAGAGTCTTGAGGAAACCTGGCACAATCAGGGACCAAGGTCCCTGGGAGCTATGTCCCTCTAGGGAAGATCAAGATTAATACCCCATTCTGTGTGCTGACCATGCCTCATGCTGAGATGTACCCAAAACGGCAAGCCATTAGGTGAGCAGTGACTCCAGAGAACTGTGGGGATGGTGACATACAAAGCCCCAACTCTTAGTCAACTAAACAATTTTAGTTGGGAGGAAAGGGCTCCTTACACTTATGGTGAAGTTCAAGGGAAAAGATGAGCCATTTGAGCACCAAGGAAACAACCAGTGTGTGTGTGTTGGGGGTGGGGGTGGGGAGGGCAGCAGTTAGCGTCTACTCACACATGCACGGACAGATTGTCAGGAGTTCCATCTTTGTTATAGTCTGTGAGGTCATTAATTGAGCTTACTGCAGTGACCGCCTGTCCAATTGTGTAGACAATGGAGAGTGACACGATTGTCCTGTGTTGAAAGGGTTAAGAGAATCCAAGTTAGTTGCATAAGAGCCGTCCACTTCCTCCTCTCCCACAGAAAGGCCTCCTGCTTCAAGATGCAAGAGCCTAGTCATCTGTATGCTTGTTCCTCAAACTTGGGTAAAGCTGGTAACTCTTGGAAAGGTAGCCTGCTGGAGGGTTTGTCGTCCAGCCAGCGAGTGTGGGGCAATATTGGCTGGAGTTGGTGGTGGGTGGGGAGCTCTGTTTCACCTTTGACCTACTTGAAAAACTCAATGTTTTCTTCTACCTAACTACCGAAGTGAGAACATCTATCATTGAACAGTGAGAGAGACTTATCTTGTGCCTGGTAACCAATATTTGGCCAGGAGTGGGCCATTGGTTATGGTTGAATTATATTGAATTCTTTTGGGATAGTCAGTGAATTTGGCCGAGAAGAGCCTCCACTTCCTTGATCATTAAGTCCTAGGACTTCTTGAAAACCGTCTATTGGGTACACTCTTGGAGCTGTTCCTTAGAAGTGGGTGAGTGCCCCCATGTCCTCTCTGTCCAGCGAGCAATGTGAGCCTTTCAGTGATTAATGATAGATGGTACTCCTGCTACTATTTCAAGAGGAGACAAAGATGTTATCACTGTTTGAAGGAGGAAAAAAACTTACCCGTGCTGCCTGCATTCCCACTGCTCAATGCCAGGCACTGTGTTAGACTCTGGGAATGGGATGCTCAGAGCAGAAACAGGGCCTAGCGGGCTCTCCTAAGGCTTTTTTGTGCCTTGATTCGTTGTTCCCACCATCCATCATCTCCAACCACAAAGCTTACGATTACTTTTGGTCTTATTTCTTAACAAGGACACTGTACATACTCACTTGAACTTTCCCAGCCAGGAGTCTGCGATCAGTGCGCCGAGGATCGGCGTCAGGTAGCACAGAGCCACAAACGTGTGGTAGATGGCCGTGGACAGATTATCGTCCCACCCGATGAACCGTCTGAAGTACAGAATCAGGAGTGCTTTTCGTGGAGGGCAAGGGGAGTGGGAGGGGAGACAAAGTTAGGAGCTGTGGAAACTCAGGCTTTTGACTCAAGGGGAGGAGGGTGAAAATCGTTACCTCTCATTCCATAGTAGGAAAATCTTTCACAGAACTCATTGACCACGATGAAGAAGATGCTCAAGGGGTAACCAAAGCAACCCTGACGAAAGGAAACAGTGTAGGATTGAAACATGCTCCCTGCTGGTGCAGTGTCACAAGTGAGTGCTAACGGCATGAGAAGTAGCTGGTGCATATTTAGTAACTTGTCAGTGACTGACCATCCAGAAGTCAGTCTGAAATTCTAGATTCTAGAAAAATCTAGAATATTCAACATTTTTCTTCCCTTACACTCCTCCCAGAGTGACAACAATGAAATAAAGCATCTGGTTTTACTGTTCATTGGAGGACTAGACACAGCGTGTATGCCCTAAAGAGAAGAAGTGCCACACCGAGACTCGGGACTGTCCCTGCACTGAATCGCATGTATGACAGGCATTTATGGAGTGAGGGAAGCACAGCTGTGAACATTTAGGAGCAGAACAGAGCGAAGTTTGCAACATGAAGCTAGGTAGAGAAGGAAAAAACCGGATACTCACATATGACTTGGACATGCCTGAAAGAAAACCAAAAGGCCACCATTAAAGTCAAGTAATTAGAATACTTCTCAGACCCTCTGACTTTCCAGGGCAGTGAGATGTGCCGTCCAGACCGGTCCAGCCCCTTTCTGGCGAGTGGGGCCTGGCATCAGATTTTCTTCCAGTTCACCCCTCAGGCAATTCTCATTGTGGTCAGAATCGAGAGTCAGAGGCTCCGAGAATGGTGCCAGAAGCATTTTCTCCTTAAAACACTCCGAAGCCTGCTCATTGCCCTCGGGACGAAATCCAAACATCTTTGCATGCCCTTTACGGTCTCAGGAGGTCAGGGGGTTTGGAGAGGACTCGGTGGTGGGAGCATAAAATGCTTCCCGGTGCCTAAGGCCGGTGAGGATTCAGCTCCCATTGCCCTTCCCGTCAGGACCTTCCTTCCAGCCCCTTCCCCGCGCAGAGAGGACCCCTGGGATTCCCTCCTGTCAGTTTGCAGAGCACACTGGGGACCCGCCCGGAGTCCCGAATGCACAAGACGATGACTCCTGTGTCAGGAATTGCCCCTGCCCCTTCCTACACCTGTCAGAAATCTTGCCGTGGCATGACTCTCACAGAGCTGCATCTGCCCCCTGTGCTCCCAGAGAGCAACGGTTCGTATGTTTGACTCCCTTCTAGGGGTATCCATCTCCCCAACCCCAGCATCTTTTCCAGTGCCTACCCCCTAGCAGGGCCTTATTGTCAGAAGAGGGAATTAGGAGAGCAAGAAGAAAGGCGAGAGGCCAAGTGAGCCAGCGCAAACCAAGTGCCCTACACTCGGCCTTCTAGGTCTTAGGTGTACCCTTCAGGCCCGGTGGCCCAGCCCCAGCTCTGGTCTCCCCTGAATTTTGACGAGAGCTGACCCATACCCTGTCTCAAGTCCTAACACCTTGTGGCACAGCACCAAGGTGCTGCCCTGTAGTTACGAGTGCCTGTCACATGCTGTGCCCTTTCCATGGGGTATCATCTCCCCTCACCCCTGCCACCGACCAGATCTTAGAATCCTTTGTTTTGGGGACCCTTGAATATTCCCTGCCTCTATTACAAATCAGTGACCCCACACAATGGTCCTCAAACTTCATTGTGCCTCAGAATCACCGCAGGGCTTGTGGGAGCAGGTGACCCAACCCCATGCCCACAGCTGCTGACTCTGAGGGTCTGGGGTGGCCCATGGAGTCTGCACTTCTCCCAAGTCCCACAGTGATGTCCCCGCTGGTTCAGGGACCACCCCCACCCCCGACCTCCCCCCACCCCAGGCTGTGATGTCCACGTGTCTGACTGATCTCCTTGAGGGGGTTTTATTGCTTCCCTGGCCCCCGAGCTTGCCCGCTGTCTGGAGCAGGAAGCAAACACAGAAGCGGACCTGATGCCTCATATTCTCATTATGTGCAAACCCTGAGCCCAGGCCACATAGACAAAAATCACGACTCAGCCTGAGGAACTCGGCTCTTGGCCCAGACCCAGGTGATGGTCGAGGCCCCCACCCCCCAGCCCCTCGTGGGCCGGGGCCTCGCTTCCTGACTCTGGTCACACTGTGCTGTGGGCATTGGCACTTCCCCGGCTCAGCATGGCCCCCGGCCTCACACCACAAGCTCTCACTTTTGCCCACTTAAGAGCAGTGGTGCTATTTTAGGCCTTGTCCTAAGGCGGGAAGGAACCTCTTCTGGCCTCTCACGGCCTCAGTCCCCACTCTTGCCATCTATAAAGTTCTGGAAAGAGATTCTTCAACACTAATAGCCTGGTTTTCTCCCCAGTTAGACTTCCCTGTGGGAAGGGGATGCTTTGAGGGTCAACGTGTGAAAGATGTGGGCACCGGGGCAGATGTGTGATGGAATCACTGGTTGCTTTCCAGCTGTGGCCGTGGGTGAGCCCAGCTTCCCTCTGGACAGCCCACCTGTCGGAGGAAGACAGCGCTATGCCCCTTACAGGCCTGTTGTAAGAGTTGTATGTGCGAAGCCCCATCCCAGGCCTGGTGTGTCGCTCAGGGAAGACGCTGCTACCTCAGAATCCTTGGCACCTCACATAGTGCTTTTCACAAGCTGGAGTCAAATGTTTGTTGAATGAACACGTATTCAAAGGACCAGTCGTATCGTCATCAAGTCCAGTGTTCAGATCCTGGCTCTGCCCGCCAGGCTCTAGCCTCCTCCTGCCCGTGAGGCTGCCCCACCTGCATCTCATCGCTGTCTGTCTGTCTTCTCCATCCCCCCGCCACATGGTTTAGCCTGTGGGGAGTCCTGCTAGGAGACCACAGGGTCAGGGGATTCCTTTCTGTGCCTCCTTCCCAAAATGTCATCTCAGACTGCTGTGTCCTCAAGGGACAGTCGCTGCTTCTCTGAAGTAGGCCCTCCTCTCACACAACTCTCCGTCCAGACTTTGGTCACAGTTTTGTACCACCTCCTATAGGTGGTCACTGAGGCCACTCTTCTGGGCACCTGCATTGTTATTTATGGCTCCCTGCCCCCACCCCTCAGCCTTTTCTCAATTGTGTGTGCATGTGTGTGCGTGTGTGTGTGTGTGTGTGTGTGAATAACCACTCCTATTCTGAATGTGCCATCTGTGTCCAGATGGGACCGTGACTGGTACAGCCCACAAGCCAGCTTTCACTGCCAGACTGGAGAATGCCAACTCTCCAGTGCAATAAAAGACCCCATCAGAAACACATGCTTTTGAAGAACTGCACACAAACAACCTTGGCAATATTTGAGGCCCTGTTTCATTGCGGGGGTGCCCTGTCTGCTAGAGGAAACAGCAAGGCCATACGATGCTCTGCCTACTTTCACTTCAGATAATGGGGTCTCACCAGTGTCTCCCAAAGACCAGACAAAAGCAAGCTGAGCACCGCCTGCCCAGGGCTCAGACTCATCCTTGCTATAGGCCTTTACAGGGAAGCAGGAGGGAGGTATAAACACCCAAGTCCAGCAGAAACAGCCCAGAGATTCCTTGCAACTGTTCCTTCCACATGGTTTCTCAGGATTTGGGTTTGCAAGGAAAGATTTCATCTGGCCAGCGTAGCACCTATAATTTTTTTTTAAAGATTTATTCATTCATTTTAACGAGAGAGTGAGAGAAAGAGGGAGAGATAGTAGGGGGAGGCGCAGAGGGAGAGAGAATCTCAAGCAGACTCCTTGCTGAGCATACAGCCCAGCCGCAGGGCTCGATCCCATGACCCATGAGATCATGACCTGAGCCGAAACCAAGAGTCGGACATTTAATCAGCTGAGTCACCCAGGTGCCCCACACCTATAATTTTTTTGAAAAATACTATTCAGCACCTATTGTTTGCCAAATCACAATGGGAAAGATTTTGTTTACTTTAAACATAAACTAGGTTACAAAAAAAAGAGCTTTGATCTTATTACAACCACCACCATTCTCAGAACTATGTAATGGAAAATGAAGTCCTTAAACTCACCCAGGTGAAAATCTGAGATTTAGTACCCAGTCATCACCCAGGAGGCTTGTTATTTTCTGAAAGGCGTGCATTCCAAAGAGCAATTTTTATTATTGCGGGGCAGAGGTTGCTAACCTCTTCTGTTGCAGAATTCAGAGCTATTTGGTGGATGTATATTAGTCAGCATTTCTTATCTCACATGTATTAACAGGATCACTCTATGAGAAAGCTCAGGTCAGAAGTGGTGTGTATGTTGAGCCTTACATGACTGTATCCCGACAGTAAATCTAATCAGCATATTTGAGTGGTCCACGGTTCTCGCATCATCTGTGGGTCACTTGGATATAACTACTGATAGGAGTAAATAAAGCGGCTTAGAATCAGGCATGCCAGTACCGGGCGCAGAGTCAACACTGGCTCCTATTGTTATTCTAGGCCTCGCAGTGCTTTTGTCTTTCTTTTGGTTAAAGAAATTAATAAAATAAGTGTACATTATAAGTCTCTCTCTCTCTCTGTGACTATCATGAATAAATAAATAAAATCTTTAAAAAAAATAAGTTTCGATGATTACTGACTTGGAAGGATAGCGGGAAAAACCAAGAAAGACACTCTATTAATAATTTCCCATTCCTTAATGAAATTTCTTCATTAAGGTATTTCCTACCATTTAACAAAGCACATTCCATATTTTGAACCATTTAGGGATGGAAATTCTAACTGTAATGGTTCATTACCTAGAAATTAAGTATTCTTGGGATGCCTGGGTGACTCAGGTTGAGCGTCTGCCTTCAGCTTGGGGCATGATCCCGGAGTCCTGGGATCGAGTCCCACGTTGGGCTCCCTGCATGGAGCCTGCTTCTCCCTCTGCCTATGTCTCTGTCTCTCTGTGTTTCTCATGAATAAATAAATAAAATCTTTTTTAAAAAAATGGTGATGGGTGATTTTTTTTTTTTAAATCAGCATGGTGATGGGTGTGAAGAGTGCATTTCTAGAACTTGGACTGGGGAAGTGGGAAGGAATGAAGAATCTGCTGCTGTTTGAGCAGCTCTTACCTTTAGGCAGAAAGAAAACTGCCTCCTACCATGACCAAGAGTGAAAATGAGGGAGTGAGCTCTGTGTTGCATGATGTTTTAGGAATGATACTCCTGTGTGGCGTGGTAGGCAGAACAGTGGTCCCCACGATGTCTGTGTCCTAACCCCTGGAGCTTGTGGACATGTTACCTTCCATGGTGGGGTAGGGGGTGTTCTGCAGACTAAGTTAAAGATCATGAGATGGGGAGTTTATCCTGGATTACCTGGTGGCCCCAATGTAGTCACATGGGCCCTTAAAAGAGTCAAAGGAAGAGATGTGAAGAAGGAAGTAGAGGCTGGAGTGACGGTACTTTGTAGAAAGCCAGCACGAACCAAGGAATATAGCAGTCTCTAGAAGCTGGAAAAGACAAGGAACTGGATTCTCCCCTACAACCTCCAGAAGGAACACGGTCCTGCTGACACCTTGATTTTAGCTCAGTGAGACTCATGCGACTTCTGACCTCCAGAACAGTGAGATTAAAAAGTTTGTGTCATATTAAGTTGCTTAGTTTGTGGCAGTGTGTGATATCGGCGATAGGACACAAGCAGGATTTGCCTCAAGCTCTATAAATGAAGGTTTTTATCGCTAAATCACTCACTCTTCATATAGAACTAAGACTCAAACCTCCAGCAACTTTTATATGCCAGCAAAGTGCTCTTTTTTATAATTTTCCCTTTTAGCTACATTTTCCACCTGGGGGTTCAGGAGTCCAATCCCATGCCTTTTTTTTTTTTTTTAAAGATTTTATTTATTTATTCATGAGAGAAGCAGGCTCCATGCAGGGAGCCAGTTGTGGGACTTGATCCTGGGTCTCCAGGATCAGGCCCTGGGCCAAAGGCGGCGCTAGACCATTGGGCCACTGGGGCTGCCCCAATCCCATGCCTTTTAAACAGGATCTGCACTTGCTCTGCTACTTTCTGCAGGTACTCTTCCTTAGCCATCTGTAGAGTGAGGGTGCTGCCTTCCAGGCCTGCTACAAGGAACGAGGCGGTCTGAAAATGGTTTCATAACAAGTTAAGTTGATGAACCCTGGATTCTTTTAGGTGGGAGGGTATGAGCCTTGGGGAGCAAGAGGTTGAGCCTCCACTTGGGGACATCCTTCCTAAACACGGGGCTTTAAAGATCCAAAGCACTTAACTTCTGGACCGCCAATTCCTTCACCTAGAAATGCTAACACCATCTTTGCAAGTTGGTTAATAAGATCAAATCTACAGGAATGCAATGAAGTTTGCTATTCGCTGCATCCCATGAAGACAGCTGGGGAGTGCAGACAGATGTTTGGAACAGGCTGATTTAAGATTAAAATATGGGCAAGAATGTGTGATGAGGAACCCTGGTAGGGTTGAGAAGGGCCCTCAAAGAAACAGGCAGTCTCTCCAGGGCTATTCACACTCACCAAAAGAAGAAGGTCCATATGACATCATCTTGGGAAATTAGGCCACAGGGATTAGCAAGCTGTGGGCCGGGAAACGCCAATCTTGAACATGAGCTACAGTGGCAAGCATTGATTTTTAATTAAGCTGCTTTTCAAATGGGCAGCACTAGAGTGTGCTGCATGTGTGTAGCTGTAGGGGCTTAAGGATCATGTGTAATCCTCCACTGCAGTGGTTTGCAAAGTGTGGTCTCTGGCGTAGCTGCACAGCACCTGGGAACCCATCAGAAATGCACATTCTCAGGTCCATCCCAAACCTACCAAGTCAGAAACTCCCCATGTAAGCGGAGTTGTACATATGCATATGTCTGTGCGTGTGATCAAGCCCTCCTGGGACTGAAGTTCTACAGTTTGGGAGTCCCTCCTCGCTCCAGAGCAACCGTGGGGAGCAGTCAAGGAAAGGGTCTGGTGTGAAGGCGTGTATCCTAGGTGGCAGCTCCAGGCTAGGTGATCAGCTCCTATGATGTGATTCAGGCTCTGTTCATTGTTCACTAGGATGACTGTGACAAGCAGATGCCATGTCTCAACCTTCCCTGTCTCCCATCTACCCAAGTGGACCTGAGCTTCCCAGATGCAGTGATTCAGGATGGCTCTCGAACCTGCCTGGCTCTCTGCTACCTGAAAGGTCAGACCTGCCACTCAGCACAGTGCAAAGAAGCCCTCCAGGACCTGACTTCGCTCTTCCTCCACGCCGGTGGTCAAGCCACATGACTTCTAATTCCCTCAGCACACTAGGTTCAGCACCCCACCAGCACCATTAGGGTAGTTAGTGCCTCACCTCTCCCCTTGGCCTCCCAGATACTCTCTTCTCCTTTTAGATTTCTTTAGTCTTTTTTTTTTTTAAGATTTTATTTATTTATTTGACACAGAGAGAGAGAGCACAAGCAGGCAGAGCTGCAGGCAGAGGGAGAAGCAGACACCCCCAGAGGAGGGAGCTGATGTGGGGCTTGATCCCAGGACTCTAGGATCATGACCTTAGCCGAAGGCAGACGCTTCACCGACTGAACCACCCAGGCGCCACTAGATTTCTTTAGTCTTTTTATAACTGCCTTGACAGGACACGTTGTTCTGACTTCTGAAAACATGTTATAGAGCCTCACATATCATATGATTCCCCCCCCCCCCCAATTTCAGTGAGGAAATAAAGTGTATGCCACTTCAAAAGAGCCCAGCAGGATATGCACCCAGCAGAACTATGGCTGACCTGAGGCAAGGTGACAGGAGGCATGGGAGGAGAGGTAGCAGCTGAGTGCTTTGTGCAGCACACTTGGTTTGATTCCCCGCCCCCCCCCAAATCAATCAACTTTGATTAAGAAGTGAAAGGCACTCTTCTTAAAGGGGCTATTCCGGGACAGCAGTCAGGTTAGCTCTAGAACAAGTTTTATGGTCTGTAATCCAGGCCCTTGTTTCTGGAGTGGTTCTTCTTGAGGCTATTTCTTGCCCTACTTGATAATTGTTTTTCTTACTTGGCTCTTTTGCCACATTTCTCACCCTCAGACCCCCTGCAGGTCCATATGGCACTTCTGTGCACATTCGAGAATTGTGATAATTTAAGCCGGATGCTGCCCCGGGAAGCATGGCTTGACTGGTGGATGGCAGCTCCGTTCCAACAAGAAAAAATGTCCCTGGGTGGATGCACTGCTTGGCAATGGAGCACGGGCCACATTCCAGCCCCACGGGCCCTCTTGCGGGGGCCTTCACACAGGGTACTGCCTACACATCTATGACCAGTGCCCTGCCCATCCTTCTATTGTTTTTTTTTTTTTTTTTAATAGAAAAAGCCTCTTTTCCACAAATGTTTTCTTCCTCACTGAGGGACAATCTATTTTTCCTTTGATCCATCAGCAAACAGCTATATAAACAGAACATACTGATGTATGATTTTCAGAATGCCAGTTTAATCAAGTTACCCCTGCGAAAGGCAAATGAGTTATCCATTCCTTGAGAACCAGGAATGTCAACTAAACCCTAATTACACGAAGCCACTTTAGAAATACAGGGAAGCTGGACTAATGGGACAGTAGAGGTTTTATTAAGTGACTTTGGCCTGGTGCCACGGCAGGGACCAGCTCAGTCTGGGAGCGCAGGCGACCCTGTAACCATCCAGGCCAAAGGCGTGAGCCCAGCTGGGGAGAAGACGGACACGGAGTATAAAATCTCTTAGCTGGAGTCTGGCTCCTCGGCACCGGGTGTCTCACAGCCGTGTCCCCCCTTTGGGGTGCGGCAGGGGCCGCTGGGAGCCGGCTCCCGGGGCTGGTCTGCTTTCTCTGCCTGCGTGAGGGACACACAGCCGTGGACCTTTGACCGCCCGGCAGCCAGGCCTCGCCCTTGTGCTGTGCTGTGTGCGTCTGACAGCCGTGACTTGGCCACCGCCTCCCTTCGCCTGGACACCCCCCGGTCAGGAACGGGGGAGGCAGCTCTCCATCCGTGCGCTAGTTTGCCTGGGGCTGCCGTAACCATGCACCACAGACGGAGCAGCTTAAAACAACAGCAACGCATCCCCCCCGGCCCCCGCAGTCGGGATCCGAGCGGGGGTCCGAGCCCCAGGTGTCAGCCAGGTCAGCTCCTTCTGAGGCTGCGAGGGGGAATCTGGCCAGCCTCCCCCAGCTTCTGGGGGTCACTGGCCATCATAGACGTTCCTCGGCTCGTGAGAGCATCACCCAGACCTCTGCTTCCGTCCTCGCACGGTGTTCTTGTGCGTGTGCCCGTGTTCGCATGTCCCCCTCGTATAAGGACACCAGTCATATTGGGTTGGGGGCCCCCTTCCTCCAGGATGACATCATCGGAACTAATTACAGCTGTGCAGGCCCTACCTCCACATAAGGTCCATGCTCTGAGGTCTCAGGGTTCGGACTTCAGCACCTGCATTTGTGGCTGGGTGGAAACAAACCCACAACAGGCAGAGAGCTTTGCTAGTTGTCTGACCAACTGCTGTAGGTTACAGACATCCTTCTAGCTTTTAAAAAGATTTCTACAATGCTGGTCTAAAATCATCAGCTTAAGAGGCCCATAGTGGCCTCCTCTGATGGTTTTATAAATAACCCCATGACTTTTAGCATCTAATTTTCATAACTACAGACGTGAATCACTGACAGGTCACTTCCATTCGCCTCCAGAAAGAAACGATCTCTCCAGGCCCTGGGGGAGCCACCTGCCTTCGGATATGCTCAGCGATTATTTACTTCTCAATTGTAGGGAAAGTTGCGGCCAGGCCAGAGGGTGCAGACCAGTTAATATGTAGTAAGCTGTTAATGCAAAACAGAAAGGGCCAGGCCTAAGTTCTGCCTTAGGCGTGGGCAGGATCAATCACTCAGGTGAGAGAAGTTCCTGGGAGTCAGAAAGGTGACCCTTGGTCTCCCAGTTATGTCCTTTATCGACATGTGGGCGTTCTTTTATTCTGGAAGAACAGCCTTCGTTCTGAACTAAGAGCGAGGCTTGCTTTAAACGCTCTACTGCTGAGAGTCAGTAAACGGATCTATTCGCAGGCCAGAGATTAGACAGGGACGGACCCTCCGGAGCGGAGCGGAGCGGG
The DNA here is from genome assembly GCF_011100685.1 of Canis lupus familiaris. NCBI lineage: Eukaryota > Metazoa > Chordata > Mammalia > Carnivora > Canidae > Canis > Canis lupus. The sequence goes on from NC_049243.1 coordinate 48,984,061, forward strand.
CTCTGGGAAGAAGCAAGAGGGGAGAGCCCCGGGAAGAGCAGCACGCTGCCCACGGCGAACAGGCAACAGGGACAAGTCTGTAGCATCAGCCCTAAGACACTGTATATGGTCAGAAGGCGAAAACAATGCCAGAGGCGCACAAGTGTCACCAAATTAAAACCTCCTGGTCTTTTGGAGGTTTGTTTGGGAGGCAATTAAGTTAGAAGCCCTAGGGGCACCTGGGTGGCTCAGTGGTTGAACATCTGCCTTTGGTTCAGGTCGTGATTCCAGAGTCCTGGGATCGAGTCCCGCATCGGGCTCTCCTGCCTTTGTCTCTGCCTCTCTTTCTGTGTCTCTCATGAATAAATAAAAACAATCTTAAAGAAAAAAAAAACTAGAGACTCTAACATTTATTTATTATTATTATTTTTGAAATCCTAAACTTTAGAACCAAATATATATATATATATATATATATATATATTTTTTTTTTTTTTGCTCTTAGATGTTAAAATGTAATTGGAAGAAATGCTGATGATCATGGTTAAGTGTGAAGTTAGGCTACAAAGTGATCTACAGAAAGCAGATTTTTTTTTCCAACTGATATTTAGGCTATGCATGCTTCATTCCTATCATGAGAATATCTCTAAGAAATTTCTGGAGTGGTCAAAGATGTATATTTTAAAGACTTATTTATTTTAGAGAGAGAGTACACACTTGCAAGCGAGTAGGGGGAGGGGAAAAGGAAGCTAGAGAAGCAGACTGCCCATTGAGCTCGGAACCCCACTCGGGCTCCATCTCACGACCAAGATCATGACCTGAGCCAAAATCAAGAGTCAGACACTTAACCGACTGAGTCATCCAGGTGCCCCCAAATATGTGTATTTTAAATCTTGTTAGATATCACCTAACACTTCTATAGAGAAGTGACTTATTTTTTTCCCATATTATAATTTTAAGGTGAGCACGCATAGGAGCAGTTATAAAGAAAGAAAAATTTATCACACTGTTCATTAAGACTGCCTGGGAACTCCATAGTACAGTACAATACCTAAGGCAGTATCAATAGGGTATGAACATAATTTTTAGAATTAATTTGAGGTAAATGTCTACGACATCACTATGAGCATTTCTGATTCACTAATATTCTACGGCGGTGAGGGTGTTCCCTACATACCAATTCTGTTATTAAATAGATGCTGTTTAGAACTGACTCGTGCTATACCCAGAAAATCCATCCAACTTGCTGGGGGAAGAGACTAGTTGTCGCGGGTAGCATCTCAGGTGAAGATACAGGCCACAGCGGCCTCTTCTTTACACACCAAGAATACGTGCTGCCTAAAGTCATATATAAGTGACATACATCTTTCAGAGAGAACATTTTCTATTATCACATATACTGGGTCGAATAGTGTCCCCTGAAACTCACGTCCTTCCTAGAATCTCAGATTCTGACCTTATTTAAAAATGAGATCTTTGTAGATGTAATGAGGTCACGTTGGAGTAGAGTGGATCCCTAACCCCCACACACCAGGGATTGCTGGCAACACCAAAAGCTAAGAGAAAGGCATGGGACAGATTCTCTTCTACAGCCCTCAGAGAGCACATGGCTCTGCAGACACCCTGATTTATGACTTCCAGCCTCCAGAACTGTGAGAATCCATTTCTGCTGCTTTAAACGATCTGGTTTGTGATACTTTCGTTATGGCAGCGGCAGGAAACTAGTCCACCATGGAAGCTGACACGTTTAGGTCTGTTCTTCCAAGAACATCTCAAGAGTACTTTCTGATGTGCCCTGATAGAACTTACAATAAAATCTTGCCTCTTGAGACTGTATAAGTTTCAAATGCTTAACCTGTGAGCTTTCAACGTGTCTCCTTATGTGAGTACATTTTATGAATTTTCCAGTCTTATATCCGATCCTTAAACCAAATTTTCCTTTGGGTTCATGGTCAGTGTCACACGTCCCCACACAACAACTGGATGCTCTAAACCCTCTCTCCAACGACAGGCTCCTTTCAGGAGGCCCTGGCCAGTGGCCAATCTTGGAGGAACTAGGCCTTCCTCCTTCTCCAGAAAGTTTGTGGTAGATGCTCTCTGTTCCTCCTGGTATTGCCACTTTCTACTGCTGAGACTGTGCTTTTACTACACCGCCTGCAGATGGTAGCTGCACTGGTTCTGAAGCTAGGCAGCGAGCAGAGGCCTGGCCTGGCCTGTCGGACACGGCCCCCTTCACAGCAGCCCCTTGAGATGAGCCCATCGGCCTTCCAAAGTGATACCTTCCTGGGCTCTGAAACCAAGAGACGAAGTTACAAAACAGAGGTTCCTGGGTTCCTTATGTTGCAACCCCAGGATTCTGAGTCAGTGGTTCTCATTCATTTCCAGATAATACTGCTCTTATTCTTTCACCATCATCACAGAAGAATGTGGAAGCTTCCTCAGAGTCCTCCCTTGTTTTGATACCCTTTAATCAGTGCACCTGGGACACCTACCCACTCTCTCTCCCGCTAGGAATCAGATTGAGATCCAGTTGCGTCCCAGAGCTGCTGCTGCCTGGAGAGGCGTGAGCATGGCTGGCAGGGTGCTCCACGCCCCTGGTCCCACTACGGCTCCTGTCGTGCACAGCCCTACCCTGGACAACAGGCGGCTGTCCCTCTCACTAGTGAACCAGCCGCAGTGGGCTTCCTGTTCTTCGGTAACTCAAAGGGCAGCATATCAAACAACAGACAAAGACCAAGTACATCAAACCTGGAATAATTCCAGGAGAGGTGTGAAGGACCAGGCAAAAATTTAGCATTAAGGCAGCAATCCTCCAGCTTTGACAAGACACCAGAAAGCTGTCGCTTTCTCTGGCCTCATGATAATTTATTTACCGCAACTATCCCTCACTGTGGAAAAATGTTTATGGGCTTGTGTTTCTGCCTCGCCCTGAGAATAGGAGTTTCTTCAAGACAGATGGTAAATAAATACCTGCATCCATCCATCATTTAGGCTCACCACCGCCCCCCTCTCTGCACCAGCCACAGCTGGGCCACATGGCTTCATTACTCCCGCTCTTTCCTACCCTATATTCTTAGCCGGTGCAAGCTAATTTTTAAATTCTAGCTACTAATTTACTGCAAAGTTGGTCATCATGGACAAGTCAGCAGTCAGGTGGCGCTTGATCTTATTGTCACCATCTCATCTAGGGGGGACAGTAGCAATATTTGGGCATGGGTGTGGGTCACGAAAAAAAGCCTGTCAGGGGCACATGGGTGGTTCAGTTGGTTAAGTGTCTGCCTTTGGCTCAGGTCATGATCCTGGGGTCCTGTGATCAAGCCCCATGTTGGGCTCCTGGCTGAGGGGGAATCTGCTTCTCCCTCTGCCCCTCCCACTGCTCATGTTCTCTTTCTCAAATAAATAAATAAATAAATAAATAAATAAATAAATAAATAACATCTTAATTAAAAAAAAAGAGCCTGTCATTTAGAGTGATACAGAGCAGTGGTTCTCCACGTGGGGTCTTGGGACCAGCAGCAGCAGGATGTGGGAACTTGTGTAAATGCTAATCCTTAGAGCTGCCCCAGACCCACTTGAAGCAGAGATTCTAGGGTGCAGGGCCCAGCAATGTGTTGGAATAAACCATCACTTGGGTGATCCCGATGGATCCTAAAGCCTGAAGATCACCACCTACACATGTCAGCCTGAGAGTCGCTGAGAGGCAGACGATTCTCCCATGGGTCAGATGCCCAAGGTCTGCCTCAGTAGCAACTTCAGCTTCTAGCCTCTACAGGGTACACTTACAGCCCCTACAGGGTTCCCTGGGACTTCAGCACTGTTCTTTGGTTTACCGGAGAACTTCTAGAAAGAAGCAAGGATGTAGAAGAACTTTTAAGTGGCAGGGTTGGGGTGCCTTCAAAACCAGTCCATCATGTTATGCTCAGGCAAGAAGCCGACTGGAAAAACTCACCAGAATCCCACAAGGCCAGTGGGAGGCTGAGAGGTGGGGGGACAGGATTATAATCAACTATCCTTCATCAAAGAATATAATCAACTATCTTTCAAAACAACCTGGAGGCTCTGGCAAAGGGGGGCAGGAGCTTGCTTCATAGAGCCTGAAGTCTCTTCATACTTCATTTTCAAAGTTAAGTGTGTGGCAAATGACAGGGCAGCATCTAGGGTTTTCCAGGACCATAGTATGGAAAATAATTTGTAAGAACAGCAACATTAGTGCAGACTCTTGCTTAGCTCTGGGTGAGGGAGGGAAATGGGGTGAAGGGAGAAAGAATGAATATTTGAAGTCTTCAGCCAAAGCATCCCTAGCCCCACAAAGTTCTCCCCTGAAAGGTTCTCTGCCCTTAGGAAACCTGGCCCCATAAGACAGCTCTTGGGAAGGCGGCCTTCTCTCTATCCTTGACTCTGATAAGCACCGCCAGACTTTAATGTAAGAGTGGGCAAAGGATAGTTCATGGGCCAAATCCGGCCCACCACCTGTTTTTCTGTGGCTCACCTGTTAAGGATGGCTTCCATGGGGGATCCCTGGGTGGCTCAGGGGTTTAGTGCCTGCCTTCAGCCCAGGGCGTGATCCTGGAGTCCCAGGATCAACTCCTGCATCAGGCTCCTTGCACAGAGCCTGCCTCTCCCTCTGCTTCTTTCTCTCTGTGTCTCTCATGAATAAATAAATAAACTCTTTAAAAAAAAAAAAAAGGATGGCTCCATGTTTTTAAGTGGCTGAAAAACAATTTTTAAAAACTATTTTGTGACACACGAAAATTCCATGAAATTCAGATTTCCGTGCCCATAAATAAAGTTTTATTGGAACACAGCTCTGCCCATTTGTTTATATATTTTGCGCCACAAAGGCAGAGTTGAGTGTGGCCTCAGAGGCTATGCTACCTCAGAAAGCTGAAAATATTTACTATCTGGCCCTATCCAGGAAAAGCTTGCCAATCCATCTTTAAAGCAAAGGGTTTTCTGTTCATGATTCTAACTGAATACAGCTGCCAGGCTTATCTATGCATCATCATGCCCACAGCGACGTTTCATCCACTTTATTCTTGTGGATTCGTGTTGCTGTGTTACTGAGTCCAATAAATGGCATAATTTTGATTCTCGTTGCATCCATCACTTTCCGATTCCATCCCAACTCCTGCTCCCCATTCTCAGGGCCAGGAAAAGAACCTGGTGTGAAAATTAGTTTCAGATTCACATTGGACAAAATCAGCTCGAAGCAAATCTGTCTCTAAGACCTGCTGCCTGGCTTCCTTACCCCCTGACGTGCTCACCAAGGATCCTGGGTGTCCCTTTTTCAGTCATGAGGGACCTGAAGCAATTCTGAAACCATCTGAGTGCCAGAGATCTGTTCTCAAGAGAAGACACTGCTACCTTTTATTTAAAAACCTCTTAAAAATCGTTTGTTCTACTTACTACCTAAACTTAGATATTAAAACATAGGACTGGAATAAACATAAAACTGGTGTGCGGCTATATTGCTACTCACATGCTAAGCCAATCTCAGTTACCAGAACAAACAAACAAACAAAGAAACAAAAAAACAGCCACCACTGAAGGACTGATTTGCAAACTTGAAAGAATCTATTCATTTAGGATTATATTTCAGAAGCTAACTGTGTTCATTCACCAATAATCAGGCAGCTGACAGCTGGCCTGATTGGAAATACTTTAGGAAAGTCCAAACTTGGCACAGACGTTACTCAGGCATTTGGTATCTAAAGATCAAATAAATACTCAGAGCACCTCCCAGGGAAGTCACACGGAGTGACAAGCAAATGATGTGTGAGGTAGGATCCAGAACTCCAGCCCAGGAGTTTGGCTGTGGAGCACACGTGCTGACAGCCTGCACCTCTGCGGGAGACAGTAGCATCTTTCAGGAAAAGGCACAGGTGGCCACGGTAAGAGGTCCCAAGTGTGAACCCCTCAATACTGTTGCTTTGGAATCACAACACAGGGTGGTCCAGTGAGACATGGGGAGAGCTTGTTGCAGGGCTGCACACCAGGTCTCACACTCGTACACACCCCGATACAACCACTGAGGCTGTTACCAATACGTCTAAGGGCTGAGGAAGACAAAGCCCAAAGTTTAATTTACTGAGGCAAATCCATAGCGGTAGCAAGAGGTAGACAGGAAGAGAACTGAAGGCAGGTCAAAGTCAGGCCGCTTCTCTCAGCTATGGGGCCACGTTGTGCCTGCCTGGGCTCATCCATGCCGTGACTTTGCTTTGCTCGGAGTCACCTGCCTTCCCATCCTTTTTTTTTTTTTTTTTTTTTTTTTAAGATTTATGTATTTATTTATGATAGACACAGAGACAGAGAGACAGAGAGACAGAGAGAGGCAGAGACAGAGGCAGGGGGAGAAGCAGGCTCCATGCAGGGAGCCCGACGTGGGACTCGACCCCGGGACTCCAGGATCGCGCCCTGGGCCAAACCGCTGCGCCAGCAGGGAGCCCCGGCTTCCCCATCTTTAGGGGAGAAGAGGGCTGGGATGGGCTCTGCTCTCATCCCGCAGGGGCCTACGCCGCGGCCGGCAGGACAGTTCTCTCCTAGACGTCCTGCGGACACCCCACGCCTGGGGAGGCCCAGCTACCCTCGGCGGGCGCCTCCCCGTGAGGTCCGAGCGCAGCTGGCAGGGTGACCAGCAGGGCCCGGGCTGCGGGCTCACCCGGGCTGCCCCCCCCCCCCCCCCCCCCCCCCCCGCCGCCGCGCGCCTCCCCGTCCGGCTGGATGGAGGTTCGGGGCCCTGCCATCGCCGGCACCACCGCCCCTCCGGCTCAAGCCCATTCCCAGCTCCCGCCCGCGAACACGCGGACCCAGGATCCCCAGCCCGAGGCGCTGGTTCCCGCCACCCCCGAGCCTGCGCGCCCCGCGGCTCCCCGCCTCCGCGCAGGGACGGCATCGCGGCCGGCGACTTGCCCCGGGGCCGGGACGCGGTTCTCGGACCCAGGTCGCCTCCCGCCTGGCTCCGCGCGCAGGTCCGCTGGCCGCGCGCCCCCGGCTGCCCTCGCCCCCCGCCCCCCGCCCCTGCGCCCCCGCGCCCCCGGCTGCCCTCGCCCCCTGCCCCCCGCCCCCGCGCGCCCCCGGCTGCCCTCGCCCCCCGCCCCCGCGCGCCCCCGGCCACGCGACCTACCCATGGTGGCGGCTCCGAGGGCTCCCTGCGACTGGCGAGCGGGCAGTCCGGGAGAGAGGACCTTTTTTTTTAAGGTGTCGCTCTTATGACTTGGTTTCCAGGCCCTGCCCAGCCACCTGTGCAGCTGGAGGTGTGCAGGCGGGGCGGCGGGGCTCCACCCTCCCGGCGGCCGAACGCCAGCGAGCGGAGGCGGGCGCCCCTTGAGCCCCAGCGCGGGGCCAGCTCCGGGGCCCCCCTGGCCCGCCCCGGGCCCTCGGGAGCCGGCGCCGGGGACAGGAGCATCGGCCGGGGCCTGGGCACGGACGCCCCGACGGGGAGCGCACCTGGCGGCCGAGGCTGCCGGGCCTCGCGGGGTGTGCGGCTCAGCAGGGCCGGGTGGGACCCCAGGACCCGCTCTGGAAACCACGGGGCTGGGAAAACCGCCCCTTCTGAGCGAGAAAGCAGAACTGGGTGAACATGCGTGTTTGTGGGGCTTTACCTGGAGGGTGAACCAGCCAAAGCACTTCTGGAAGACTCTAGAATAAATCTCCAGATCATTTTTCTGTTTCCTCGGCTGACTTGGAAGAGGGAAGCGCGGTTGTGCTTTGCAAATACTGAGAGGAACGTTAACATGAGGGCAGTTTCTATTTTTTAAATAGAATTAAATATGGTAAAGCAACATGAAATGTACATTCCGACCATTAAGAACACTGAACGGCATTAAGCTCGTGGAGCCGCCGCCACCACCCATCCCAGGACTCCGTCTCCTTCCAAACCGAATCTCTGTGCCCATTCCCTCCCCGGGCCCCTGGCAACCACCCTTCTTTCTGTCTCCACGAATTTGAAGGCTCCTAAGTATCTAAGTACCCATATAGCTGCAAGCTCGCAGTGGTTGTCCCCCGTGTCTGGCTTCTTTCCCTCGTTGTAACAGCTGCAAGATCCATCCCCGCAGGAGCCCATGTCAGAATTTCCTTCCTTTTGGGGACAGTTTGATATTCGGTTGCGCATACGCCCCATCTCGTCCCCCCACTCCTCTGTCTCAATGGTCTTTTGAATCTTAGCAATGCCTGACCCCGACCTGCCACCCCCCTGCTGGCTAGAAGACTGGGGCGCAGGGAGAAACCCTCTAGCCAAAGGCAGCTCTCCCCCAGAGGCAGCTGGACCCCACCCTTCTTGGGCTTTCTTCCCCGCCTCTGGCTGGAGGATGACAAAGGTCTTCGGGTGATGGCCGAATGGATACACAGGGGGCTGCAGCTGTTGTTAACTGGAGGCCTGGGGGCTGTAGGTAAAGGGGCTGCATCCAGAAGAGCAGTGCTGCCCGGATGGAGGGAGGAATGCTCCCTCTGAGAGCTGGAAGCATGCTCATAGTCCTTATCCTGCCAGCAGATAAGTAAGCCTCGGGTGGAAAGATGAAGCCTGCGATGGTTTATCTCCACCACAGCTTTCTCTGCGGAGTGGTATTTCTGTTGAGCTCATGACGCCTGGAATCCTGAGCCACTGTAAAGCCACTCTTGTTCTAGGCTAGTTAGTGCTTCTCGAAGTGGGGTCCCCAGACCAGCAGCGTCAGCATCACCTGGAACTTCTGACAAATGCAAATTCTTAGGCCCCATCCCTGATCTACCAAATCAGGAACTCGGGTGTGCGTGCGTGTGTATGTGTTTGTGTGCGCGTGTGCAGGTGACTTTTTAGTAGTGGTGAGGTACCTGCTATTTCTTCCACCTGTTTGTTGAATCCTTCGGTCATTGTTTATATATCACCACTACCTACAACCTACTGCGGGAGCGACATCTTAGTGCAGGGTCTGGAGGTGGACTCGTGTAGTAATTTGAGAGAAAGGCCTAGACGACATAGAATGTTCTCTGAGCATCTTCTGTGGGTCAGGGAGGGGTACACTCCCAAGGTTTCAAGAACCTCACAGCTGATTTGAGAGAGCTGCTGGCTCGATGGCATCACCTGCGTGACCTTGAGCAGGTTGCCTTCTCTTGCTGGGTTTTATTTTCCTCTCTTGTCACAGAGATTTCTCCTCTAAAACTGAGTTCATTTTCTTCACAAAGCTTCTTCCAAAGTAGAGGCTGATTGTGATATTGGGCTTATTGTGGGGAAGAGAGATTTTACTGTCACTGCTGGAAGGTAATTATTTATGATCTGAATCCTATCACAAATGCTCATGTTGCCTTCTTGTCATCTGTGTCCCCCACTACAAGCACAGTGTCTGGCGCTTAGTAAATTCTCAACAAATAGCTGCTATGTGACCAACAGACTCAGTCTTACAATGACGTGGATCAATCTCTTACCACATTAAAAAATATATATGTCGTTTATACCATGTATCCACTCTAAATACAAATTTTTCTTTTTGATAAAAACTTTACAAGATGATCTTCAGCAACAGCTGTAATACCAGCAGTCCACGATATTTGCTGGTAAGGGTAGAGGTGGTCATAGGCCCCTGGGTTAGAGCCACCTGGGTTGATGGGATTCTCTAGAATCTTGGAGTACTGTGGGGGGAGAAAGCGAGGGCCCAGCATCTCTGGGTTGGCTAAGTTCCAGAGGGAATTAAAATAGTTTGTGAATTCCTCAATATGGTGCATGCAGAGATTCTAGCCTCTGTGGTCATGTTACAGTTTTATTGAGATATAATTCACATACCATACAATTCACTCATTGAAAGTGTATAATTAAATCATTTTTAGTATATTCACAAAGTGGGGAAGCCATCAGCACAAATTTTAGAACATTTCACCATCCCTGAAAAGAAACCCAGTCACAGTCACCCTCCTCTCCCAATCTTAGGCAATTACTACTCTGCTGTCTGCTTCTATGGACTTGCCTATTTGGGATGTTTCATATAAATGACTCATTCAACACGTGGTCCTTTGTGTCTGGCTTCTTTGACTCAGCATAATATTCTCAAGATTCATCCATGTTGTAGCGAGTCCTGAATGTTTTCCATTGTACGGGTAGACCACATTTTGTTTATCCACTCATCACTTGATGGACATTTGGGATCTTTTCACTTTTTTGCAATTGTGAATTTTTTGCTGCTATGAAAATTTGCGTATGAACTTTTGTGTGAACCTATATTTTCATTTCTTTTTGGTACATACCTCAGAGTGGAACTGCTGGGCCATACAGTAACTCTATATTCAATCATCTAAGGAATCGCAAGACTGTTTTCCAAAACAGCTGCGCCATTTTACAACCCCACAATTAGGGTATTAGAGTTCGAATTTCTCCACATTTTCACCAACACTGGTGATTATTTGTCTTTCTGATTATAGCCATCCTAGTGAGTGTGAAATGGTGTTACTTATTTTTAATATTTTAAAACATCTTTACATACGTTTTCATGTATTAACATACAATTTTAAGCATATTTAATATACTTTAATGTTAATGAAAACCTTTGAAAGATTTCTTCAACCTGGTTTCTGTAGAGCAAGGCGGGCACCTTCATTCCCCAAACTGTAGTGCGAGTATGGACATCTGTGTTGGCAGTTACTGGGTTATATCTTTACCAGGGGGTAGGGGAAGGGAAGGTGGTTAGTTAGGGAATGTGAAGATGAGGGAGAAAGTGGTCATGGCGGTGGTGAAGGCAGTGTTCAGATTTACAGATGATGAAGGATAAAGAATGAACAGATCATTATATTTGAACAAAAGGTCCATTTTAGGATAATCTATGGAATGTTGATTCTCTATGAACAGCCCGCTCTTTTTATCTTCCTCCCACATATGCTTCCTGTTCCTTAGCTGTAGAGGTCTTCATATTCTCTCTCTCCCTCAAAATCTACTCTCAGGAAGGAAGCTGGTAACTTACCCACACTCTGAAATAAATGCCTGATAAGCCTTAGTGTTACTTTTTCTTGGAATGTCTGCATTTTAACAGAGTAGGGGGAGAGCCACCTATATAAACAAAACAAAGGAAACTCTAATTGTGAAATTGAAAGAAGGGAAGAAGTTTTTAGAAGCAATAGTTCTTTCCCAGCATGTAGGAGATGATACCACATGAGCCACCTCCTCTGCACAAGAATGGCTTGCCCCATGACATTGGGTGGAGTGGCCAAGGTGTGGTCCACGTCCTAGTTTCTCCTTGGCTTCCTCCTTCATCCTCACTACACAGCCTGGTTTACCAGCTGCTGAGTGGAAAGTTATAGGACATAGGGACACAGGCATAGCCTGGGAAGATGATGTAAAACCCAACACTGGTACTCTTGGGTAGCTGAGCACAGAGAGAAAATGCGGAGACTTACCTAGAAGGTAGAACAGTCTTATCTCTGCCATGACCCAAGAGGCACTCAACTGTCTTCCTTCAAATTAAGAAGGAAGTCAACAAAAAAAAAATCAAATTATTTTTGATATAAAAACATATCACTTTTTTAGGGGGCGATAAAGGCCATGAAATGATTCTTCACCTCTTATGTTATGAGTGCAAATGACATAATTAAATAATATATTTGTCATTCTCAAATAAAGTTTATCTTCCTTAGGCACTTAGAAGAGAATGGAAAAGCATTCCATGTGCCCAGCAGATGGGCACATCTGATGCTGGAAGCTTTTCATTATCTGTAACGTCACCACTTCAGAAAGTGTTCAAAAGATGTATTCTAGGGGCACCTGGAGGATTCAGTCAGTTAAGTGTCTGCCTTCAGCTCAAGTCACAATCCTGAGGGTCTTGGGATAGAACCCCACATCGTGAGGGAGGGTCCCTGCTCATCGGGAGTCTGCTTCCTTCTCTGCCTCCCCACTGCTCATGTTCTCTCTCTCTCAAGTAAATAAATAAAATCTTAAAAAAATAAAGACATTTAAAAAATAAATAAAAATTCAGGTATTTATGTAACACATCACTCCCTCTCCCACTCCTCCCTCCCTTTCTCTCTCTCAGATAAATGACTCAATCTTTAAAAAAAAAACCCTCACAAATTTATTACAGTTTTGGGGGTCAGAAATCCAAAAAGGATCATCATATGTGGCTAAAATCCAGGTGCTGGCAAAGCTGAGTTTCTTCTGAAGGCTGTAGAGTAGAATCTATCTTCTTGCCTGTCCCAGCTTCTAGGGGTTACCTGCATTCCTTGCTGTGGGGCCCCTCTTCCTTTTTTTTTTTTAAATAAATTTATTTTTTACTGGTGTTCAATTTGTCAACATACAGAATAACACCCAGTGCTCATCCTGTCAAGTGTGGGGCCCCTCTTCTATCCTCAAAGCCAGCAGCATGGCACCTTCAACTCTTTTTCTCCTTCATCTCTGCTTCTCTCATCACATGTCATTCTCTGATTCTGACCCTCTTGCCTTCATTTTACCAAGATCTTCTGATTATACACTGCGCCAACCTGGATAATCCAGGAAAATCTTCCCATCTCGAGGTGCTTCACTTAGTCACACCTGCAAAGTCCTTTCTGCCCTTCAAGATAACATATTCACTGAGATTCTGGGGATTTGGACATGGACATCTTTGTGCAGGTGGAGGGCATTTTGCTGTATACCAGAGGCAGTGAGAAGGCTAGAATATCAGCTTAATGCCATGGTGATTCAGAAGCCCAGATCATTTCTTAATATTAGGCAAAGGGGGTAACACATTTAACTGAATCCTGCTAGCATGAGCTAATATTTTCTTAGAGGGAATTAGTATGGCAAAGAAGATAAAGAAGCATATTTGGGTAGCCTCAAATCCATTCCTCAAATTCATAATGAATGCATGAAACAAACAAAAGAAAAAGCAAGTAAATATGTAAAAAATTCCTGAGCATTGACCATCCTATATGTATAAAAGTCCTAAGTGTATATAAGCCTTCAAATGAGGATGACCCATACACTTCATTAACCTTCTTTGCGTGGTTAGAAAGAGTATTAAATCTCACTAGGAAAGAAGTAAAGTGTAAACTGGAAAATATTTAAATATTTAAATATTATGGATATTTATAAATTAGATCCTTAGTTATTGAGAATCAATACCTAGCCACCCAACAAACCACTTGGGAATGTTAAGAAATTAACAGGCAATAAGGATGAGCAATCCAAGGATATTGCATCCAGTCTTGAAATGTCTCCCTAAGATATTTATTACAAAGGGAAAAATAGTAACTTCGTAATGGAGAAACCCAACAGATACCACCTTGATCAAGAGATCAGAGTCAACATCACCAAGAATAAGACACGTCAACATCACATACCCATGCTACGATGTACTGAGAAGGGCACATCACTTCTGTAGATTTCTTGCAAAAAATGCATAACTTTGTCACAAGAAAACATCTGACAAACCCAAACTGAGCAAAATACTACATAATAACTGACCTGAATGCTTGAAAAAATATAAAAGTTGTGAAAAACAAGGAAGAATGGAGGAACTGTCATACATCAGAGGAAATTGAAGATATATGACAACTAAATGCAATGTGGGGTCCTGGAAAAGAAAAAAGGGTGTTAGTGGAAAAAAATCAGTGAAAATCAAATTAGGTCAAAAAAAGATCTGTAAAAAAATGGCCTCCTATAGAAAGAATAATTTTATATTGGATATAAAATCATGCAAACTTACATGGAATAATTTTTTGTACCATCAACATAAAATTGGACTCAGCATTTGTAAATGATTTCAATAAATAAAATGTATATCCAAATGTTTCACCTGTGTGACTAAAATATATATATTAGAAATGTATATGAAATTTATTCACGAATAATTGGTGAGGCTACGCTCTCATTGCTTTGCCATGTAGGGCAGGTAACCCCCAGACACGTGAGCTTGTTAGCAGTGTACTTCAAGATATGAAACAGTGTCTATAATTGCTGTAGGCTCAAGTACGATAATTAAAATATTTCAGGAGATAAGACAAAATCTATGTCCAACTTCTTTTGGTATTATTATTTTAGTTTTAATTAAAAATTAAGTTTTAGAAATAAAATAAAGCAAAACCCATCAAACAGTACAGAACAGCTTACAATGAAAAGGCAAAGTCTGTGCTCCTAACTCCAGTCGAGTCCGCCAACTTTTCTTAATTGTGTTAAAAAACACATAACATAAAATTTACCATCTTAATCCTTTTTAAGTGTACAGTGCAGTAGTGTTAACTATCTGTACCTGTTGTGTAATGGACTTTCAGAACTTTTTCATTTTGTAAAACTGAAACACTATACTCATTGAACAATTCTCTTTTTCCCCCTCCTCAGCCCCTGGTAACCCCCATTCTATTCTGCTTCCTGATTCTATGGATCTGATTACGCTAAGTACTTCAAATAAGTGAATTCAAACAATATTTGTCTTTTTGTGACTTGCTTATTTCACTCAGCATAATATCCTCAAGTTTCATCCATGTTTTAGCATATGACAGGACTTGATTCTTTTTAAGGTTCAATAATATTCTGTTGCATGGATGTACCATATTTTCTTTCTCCATTTATCTATAAAAGGACACTTAGGTTGCTTCCATCTCTTACCTATCGTGAATAATGCTGTAATGAACATAGGTGTGCAAATATATGGTTTTCAATTCCTTTGGAACTATACCCAGAAGTGAAAATGCTGAATTATATAGTAATTCTATTTTTAACTTTTTGGAGAACCTCCATAATGTTTTCCATAGTATCCAAGATTTAAAAAAAAAATAACAGTTCTACTGAGATGTAATTTACATACCATACAATTCTAAAGAGTGCACTTCATTGGTTTTTCGCATATTCAGAGTTGTGTGACTGTTGTCACAATCAATCTTAGGACATTTTCATTAGCCCCAAAAGAACTCCTGAATATATGAACAGTCATTCTTCAATTCTCCTATCCTTCCCCCAGTCCTCAGCAATCACCAGCCCACTTCCTGTCACTTTTTCTTTTTTAAGATTTTACTTAGTTATTCATGATAGACATATAGAGAGAGAGATAGAGGCAGAGACACAGGCAGAGGGAGAAGCAGGCTCCACGCAGGGAGCCCGACGTGGGACTCGATCCCGGGTCTCTATGATCACGCCCCGGGCCAAAGGCAGGCGCTGAACTGCCGAGCCACCCAGGGATCCCCAACTTCCTGTCACTTTGAATTTGCTTATTCTGGATATTTGATCTAAACAGAATCATATACGGTGCGGTCCTTTGTAACTGGCTTCTTTCATTTAAGTTTTAAGTCATTTAAGTTTTGTTTTTTTGGAAGTTAACCTCCATAATTCTAAATAATATGATTATATGTCTATTTCATGATATATTAACTCTAAATTATATTTATAGACTCCCTAGCATGAAAAATGAGAATTTAGCTCCCTTATAACACCCCTCTTATCATATCTCCCTCCTCCTCCTCTTCTCAATTTCAGATAGCTTTAAAATTTTTTTTTAGTTCTTCAGTTGGTTACCTCAACAATATTAAGTAATATCTGTAATTATTTATTTGTCTTAGATAGCATTTCCTTACTTACAGGGTAGGGTATTAGGTCTCTTTGTACTCCTTTCTTTAAAAAAAAAAAAAAGATTTTATTTATTTAAGAGAGAGAGAGAACGCGGGAGCAGGGGGAGGAGCAGAGGGGGAGGGAGAGGGACAGCAGAATCCATGCTGAGTGCGGAGCCAGATGCAGGGCTTGATCCCAGGACACTGAGATCATGACCTGAGCCAAAACCAAGAGTTATGTAAGAGTTAAGCATATGCTTAACTGACTGAGCCACCCAGGCACAACTCCTCTTTCTTTTCTTTCTTTCTTTCTTTCTTTCTTTCTTTCTTTCTTTCTTTCTTTCTTTCTTTCTTTCTTTCTTTCTTTCTTTCTTTCTTTCTTTCTTTCTTTCTTCCTTCCTTCCTTCCTTCCTTCTTTCCTTCCTTCCTTCCTTCCTTTCTTTTCTTTCTTTCTTTTTTTAAATGTGATCTCTCTTCTTTCATCTCCTCAAATCTGACTGCTGTAATTTTACTTTTATGTAGTCCAGCCTGATAATATATACATTCTGTTCTGTAATATAGTCTTCTGTGAATGGCCTACAGGTTGATTACATAAATCAAAATCCAATAAACAGCATTACCTTATTAGAATCACAAGTGCTCACTGCAGATACAAATAAGAAAATCTGATTACATCTTGGCAGGTTTTCTGATTCCATTTACTCAGTGGTTCCAACGTTACACTCCTGTGCCATGCCAAGGAGAACGTTCCAAAAGTCAGTGTCAAATAGATTTCTTTTCTAATGCGAATTGTCCCATTTGAGGAACATATAGTTTGCTTTACATAACTGTTGTATCACTTTTTAAAAATAATTGCATTGATTTTTTTTCTGACAGAGTAAATATACACCTTCACCTTATTCTGAAATTACCCAACACTTCTATCATGTTATCTATTACATGGAATGCACTTTCTTCCAGAAGATTCATTTTTTTTTTTTTAAAATTTTATTTATTTATTTGACAGAGAGATCACAAGCAGAGGGAGAGGGAGAAGCCATCCCTCCATCCTTCTCTCTTTCCCTTGGAGGATATCATCAGAAAGAGTGCTTGACAACACATTTTCTGTGTGCCTGAAAACACCTTTATTTTGTTCTGATATTTGAATAAAATTCTCCTTTGGAATCCAATTGCTCTCAGAATTATGAAGACATTGCCTCTTGTCTTATAGCATCAGTGTTGCTGGTGAATTTGATATCAGTCTGTTTTTCCACTGTTGTTTTTTTTTTTTTTCCCCATGTGGAAACTTTAGTTTTTTTACGCTGCTCATGAGAATGTGTAAAGATGCAGGTCTTCCATCTTTCATTTTCTTGAGTATTTTTAATTTGGAGGCATGTTGAGCTCTGGGAAACTTTCTTCTACTTTGTTTTACATTATTTCCTCTCTTCCACTGGGTTGTTCTTCCTTTTCTCAAAAACTGTTAGTCAGATGTTGGCCTCTTGATCCTCTCTTTTCTATCACATTTTCTGACTCTTGGCATAATGGGAGATTTCTTTATTTTTCATCATTTGAATTTTTATTTAGCAAAAAGATATTTTTAGTTTTTAGTTTCTAAGAGCTCTTTGTTGATTTATTTAAAGATGGAATATCTCCTTGACTCTCTCTGAGGATATAAACTGAAATTGATATTTCATAATAAAATCCCTTTCTCATCCCTAATCATCTCAGGTCCCTATTAGGGTTCCATTTGCTCATCTAGGATCTTCTAAGTTGCTGAATTCTTCCTAAATTCGGTGAACCTTCTTTATTTGTTCCTTTAAAGAATGAAGGAATATGTAGAGTTTTCTAGGCAGCTGGCCAGAGTTTCCCTGCAGTTGGGCAGGTAAATCAATGTTCTCAGTGGGTCTTTCCTCTGAACGGAGAGGCTGGTGATGGCAGTTGTGGCGTGTGAGTAAGGAGCAGTGGTACACTGGGAGCAAAGTCTCACCCTGACTCAAGAGAGCCAAATGTGCACATCTCTTCCCAATCCCACCTTGACACTCAGGTAGGTGGTCTGATGTCAGCCAAGATGGGAGTCTTTATGCCAAGGAAATTGGCCAATGCTACTAATCAGGGCTGTTTTTCCGCCTGGAGAGGCAATTTTTAAATATTTGCCAGCACATCACTGATCAGGAGGGATGATAGATAGGTTTCACTTTAGGAGTATGTGCGTGGGAGTTTAATCTGCATTCTCTCAATGACCAATAGTATTGTACACTTTTCTGTGTCTAATAGCCATTTATATATCTTCTTTGGGGAAATGTCTATTCCAACCTCTGCCCACTTTTAAATTGGATGTTGGTCTTGTTGAGTTCTAAAGAGTCTTTATGTATTCTGAACACAAGACCTTTATTAGAAATATGATTTGCAAATATTTCTCCCCAGTATATTGTTTGTCTTTTAATTCTCTTAGTGGTGTCTTTTGATATGCAAACGTTTTAAGTTTCAATAAAATTAATTTATCAACTTTTTTAATGGATCATACTTTTGTTGTCATAGCCATTTATAGTTATTCTGAACCTTTCCCAAGATCCCAAAATTTGCTATCATGTTTTCTTCTAAAAGTTTTATATAGTTCTTACATTTAGGTCCTTGATCCATATTTTAGTTAATTTCAGTGTATGGTGTGGGGTAAAAGTCAAAGTTTATTTTTTGCAGATGGATATCCAATTGTCTCTTCACCATATGTTGAAAAGATTATTCTTTCCCTAATTGAACTACTCTGGAACCTTTGTCAAAAAGTAGTTGCTCATAAGTATAAGGGTTTATTTCTGGACTTTCTCTTCTATCCCATTGATCTATATTTCTATTCTTAATGCTAATGCCACATTCTCTTGATTACTGTAGCTTTACAATAAGTTTTGAAATCTGGTAGTGCATATCCTCCAACTTTGTTCTTCATTTCTAAGATTATTTTGGTCTTCTGTATTTACATATTAATTTTGGGGTCAGCTAAAACAGAGAGGGGAGCGGGGTGGTTGGGAGGAGGGAACTAACTGGCAAGCATGCCATTATCAATATCAATAACATAATTTTTACATCAGATTATCTTAAGACCATATGTTTTCCTGTATCATTTTCTATCTTATCTTCCAAATGATATAAAATTGATTATTCATAATGAAATTTTACAACTGGTTTATGGTCCGAGATGGCAACATAGGAAGACTCTGAATGCACCTCCACTGACAAGCTGAATCTACATCAATTTATAGAGCAATTCTTCCTAAAGAACTGAGGGCTGACATATTAAATTCTACAGTTATCTATAAAAACCTACTACACTCAGTATTGTTCTCTAATATTTGCTCAGACTATATTGCGTAAATTTATTTCTTGAAAAAGGAGAACACAGGGTGAATGGTATGAGCATAACAAGCATACTAAGCACTCACAATTGCAGGATGAATCAGCTTTCCTAAGGTGCAAATCTCTGTACCAAGCAGAGAGAAAACTGCAGTCACAGAAGGAAGCAAGTTTAGCAGAAGTAAGGTTGTAAATGAGTAATGTGATAGGAAGTGCTATTTTGTTACAAGGTTCATAATACACGTTTCTTTCTAGTTATTATATAAGTCACAAAATTATATATGTAGTTATATAATCACAAAGTTGTGTATGAAACACATTTATGAAAATGGGTTCTTCAGAAAAATGTCTTTCCAAAAGATCAATGTATTTCAGCAAATGATCTGAAGCTTTCCTTTGTGATGATAAGCTATCAAGGATAGCTTACTATGACAACGTGAAACTGTGTTTCAGTTCTCCTGTTCTGCTGACTGTGGTTCATGGATTTTGTGGACAGGAAGGGAGGAGGCAAGGCTGTCGTTAACTGGATTTTTCAATCTCCTTCAGGTCTTTAAATAATTTCCTTTAACTCTTCTATATGTGAGAAATTGCTATGAAAGTCTTAATTTTCTACCTTTAGGAGCAAGGTTTTTGTCTTCTTTGTTTTTCTCTGTTTTTGTTTTGAAGGAGTAACTTAATGATCACAAATTTGGCGCTTAAAGCAACAGGGATGTCATCTCTCACAGATCTGGAGACCATTAGTCTGAAACCAAAGCGTCATCAGATCCACACTCCTGGAGGCTCCCTTCTCTCTTCTAACTCTGGTGGCTGCCAGTGTTCCTTGGCTGGTGAGCACAACACTCCAATCCCTGCCTCTTGGTCTTCCCATGGCCTTTGCATTTTCTGTAGATCCTCAATCTCCCTCTGCCTCCCTTTCCGAAGGATACAGGTGATTGCATTGAAGGCTTCTCTTGGTAGACCAAGTCCATCTTAATCACATCTGCCAAGATCTTGTTTCCGTACAATTAACATTTACAAGCTCCAGGGATTAGGATCTATCTTTGGGGAAGCCATTACTCAACCTACCACACCTACGTATCTATTTTTTTTCCTCTAAGTCCCCTGTAATTCCCCCACTTCCTTTGGGTGAAGTCATTGGTAGAACACACAACTGGGATGTCAGTGGCAAGAAAAGGTCATTTTAGGAATAATATTATGTCGCTGTGAAATTGAGCTGAATTGATGAGGACTGGGAGCTAGTATTTCTCAGAAATTCTAGAAACTACTGAAATTTCCAGACCTCAGAATGTTTACAGTGTTAATGTATCAGAGAGCTTGTTCCTCAGAAAATATATTTACACACTGGTGAGTATGTCTATATGTGTGCCTATTATACTCAGGCTGACCACATAATGTGCAGGACTTGGTGCAAAATAAAAGGGCAGTGCCCCTTGTTCAAAAAGCAGGATAAAAGTCCTATAGAAGGTCCTGAGCCATGTAACCTTTTCCTTCTCCCACAGGGCCTCTCTTGACTCATAATACTGTTTATTTGCTAAATTAATGTGATTTTAAGAAAAAAATGAATTACTAGCATGAATTTTATTGTTCATCTTTATATTATGTGATGTCAGCAAATATAAGCACATTTAATTCATAACCAAATCATCAAAATTATATAATTTGCATTTCATAGCTCATAAATGTTTATCTGCTTTGTTCTCACCAGAGCAGTGCAGGTGCTGCATGACACTAACTCGATTGTTTTCACTTCACTTCTTGACATGGACGTTCCAATATTTTCAGCTTTTGCTTCCTAATGAGGAAGGAGGGCTAGAAGGATGAGGAACTGTGGGTAGGTCTATTTTTCTTTTTCCTTCTATGTCCTCATCTTCAGTATAAGTTACCGGCTAACACAAGGAATTAACACGTATCTAAGGGAGGAAGTGATGGGGTTCCTTGGTTATGTTTCTTAGAACACTACTGCCTTCTTTCTGTATTGGAAGTACCTTCTGCTTGGAGTGGGAAGTGGGGCCTCTTGGGGCTCTCAGCAGCTCTGCTTACTTAGAGACATAACTCTTATCTTGTGCTCACTGTGGGTCTCGCTGGACTCCCATACATCCCGAGTCCACCGGACCCTGTGCTCTTGGGGTATCGGGAACACTATGCTAACAGACAGCAAGGAATGCGGCAGACAATGCATATGGGTGTCTCTCCCCTGCTCGTGCACATGCTCCGGTGTCCCAACAAACTTCACTTAGAAAACACAGGGCAAAGATAAAATTATTCAGAATTTCAAGATGGTGACAGCAGAGCAATAAATGAAGTACAGGGCCCTTCTGAGCTCAGAGCCCTCGGTGACTGCACAGGTCGTGTGCCTGTCAAGCCAGCTCTGGTTTTATTTGCTTTCATGGAGTATTAACCAATGTTTAAAGGCTGAGGTTCAGTTTAAGTTCTTTCATACTCTACTGGACCCCACCTTTACTAACATCACTATGAGTAACATACTGAAAGTCCCTCAAGATCTGGAGTCAGAGACATCTGATTGGACATCTCAGTTTTGGTCACTTAATAGGATGCAGATAATGACAAGAGTTTATTTATTTATTTGTGAGAGAGAGCAGGAGCAGTGGGGAGGAGAGGGAGAGGGAGAAGTAGACTCAGCACGGAGCAGGGAGCCTGATGTGAGGCTCAATCCCAGGACCCTGAGATCATAACCTGAGCTGAAAGCAGAGCCTCAACCACTGAGGCACTCAGGAGTCCCCTCAGAATAGAGGATTTTTCAGGGCAAGTCATTGGCCTATACTTGGGGGGTAGTGACTTTGTTCATACAGGAGCTGAGTTTGAACTTACTTCAGTTCTGGCTCACTGCTATGAATAGTGCTACGGCATTAAATCTGTGTAAATGGTTTTGAAGAGTTCTCAAAGAGATGGGATAAGCAGATCCGCAAACCTAGGTCTGGTTCCAGCTTCCTCGAGCAACAGCTGCATGACCTAGGTAAGTCACATCACTCTTGACGTATGATTCCTCATCTGTAAGACTGTGATATCACCTACTTCATCGAGTCACAGAGAAGTTTCACTGAGATACTGTATATGAAAGTGCTCTGTAAAATGCTGTCAAATGTAAGTCACTACTCAGCAGACTGTCCCATTTGAGTTGCAATAGGTAAGGATCATTAAAAAGAAGCTTACTTACTCTCCACAACCTTGCCTTCTACTCCTGATGAGTTTTATTGGTTGTGTCCTGTCTAGCTTCTCAAGGCTTACAACATTTGCATTCTGATCTGTCAGTTTTTCCTCTCATTGGTTTTGGTCTCAATTTTATTTTTTAATATATTCAGAGCTCACCACTGGTTCTTTTGCTATGATGTCCCAGTTATCTCTTGGTGAAGACGTGCCATTCATTTATAGTTCCCAAAGGTTCATGGGAACAATGTTCCCCCCCAAAATATTCTTCTAGCAAAATGAATTGTGTCACTTCTGTGGGGGCAATATAAAACCATAAAGCGTACTTTCAATTCAAGAGTCTGTGACTAGCAAGAAAAACAGCTTCCATTAACTTAATGTGTTTATTGATCTCTGAAAACAAGGTTTTCTGGAACAAACATTAGAGTATTCTATTACTTGAGGGATTCTACTCTGAATATCCTGCACGCAAGCAACAAGACACAGTGGACCAGAAACTCAAAGAATATGTTTACTGCTGATTATTGAACTGATGTGTCCAGAGATAAAAAGCAGTTCTCCACACGGAAGTTGTCTTATCCATAACACAAACCAAATAATTTCCTATCATCTGGGAGACTGTATCCTAAGATCCCAGTGTGTTGCTGTCAGTGAGAATGGATTGGGTCCGCAGAGATTAGATCTGCATTAACTCTCCCTACGCCAGCCTGTTTAGTCAGGCGTGTTTGCTTTCCACAGTAAGCACACTGGGAAATTCTCTTTTGAATCACATCAACTGTTCCTATAAACCTAGTAACTGAGAAGAGCTAACATCCTTCCTGAAGATAAAGTCACTCCCACATTATCGCCAAAATCAAATGGGCAATTGTTTTCTAGGTAGCTTTTATTTTTTCCTGAATGTAAAAGTAATATATTTTCACTACAATTTTTTTTTGGAAAATTCTGAAGAGTATATGGAAAAAATCTAGAGATAGCTAGTGTTAACATTTTATTGCACTTCTTTGCAAACTTTTTCTTATACATAAATTAATAAATTTAGCAACACTGAATAACATCATACATGTTTCCTAACCTATTTTCACTCAGCCTTATGAACATTTTTCCATGTCACTAAGTCACCTTGAAATGATATTAACATGTGTATTTCGGTATAAATAGCTACCATAATTAAGTTAGTCTTTTTGGGGGTGGGGCCTTATTTTATTTTTTAAAAGATTTTATTTATTTATTCAGGAGAGACAAAGAGAGAGAGGCAGAGACATAGGCAGAGGGAGAAGCAGGCTCCCTGTGGGGAGCCTGATGCAGGACTCGATCCCAGGACCCTGGGATCACTACCTGAGCCAAAGGCAGATGCTCAACCACTGAGCCACCCAGGTGCCCTTGGAGGTGGGGCTTTAGATTGGTTTCTTGTTTGGGGCTATTTTAACAACATGACAATAAACATTCTAGTACAGAAATATCTGTGTGTCTCTCCAATGGTTTCTCTGGCATAAGTTCCTAGAACTTGGAATTTCTTGGTTGAAAGGTATGAAAGCAATTTTAGGTCCTCCATACACACGTCAAGTTGCCTTCCCAGAACTCTTTTCTCCCCAGCAATGTAAGAAAGTAATGAGCCAAATATATTGAAATTGAAAAAAAATGTCATAAGCTTAAGGATTATAGTCAATGTCATTGCTAGTTTAGAGGATCTGTTGCCAAGATTGCTCTAAGCACCTACTGACAAGAACAGCCTGTGTAGCATTTTATGGGCCACGGACCACTGGCCACTGGGCCACCAGGCGCAGGCGCACATCTGGTCACCTGAGAAGGACTCCCTCTGTAGCCCAGGTGCAGCTCTGCTGCCATCTGCCTGCTTCATTCTTACCCCCATCTCACCCGCTGATCCACCAACCTGCTACTCTCCACTTGCATTGAAGATGCAGCCCGTATAGTATTTTATAATGGTTTGTGCAAAGCACACAACCACAGTTATGTGTGCCCTCAGATTCGGCTCTCAGGCTGGTAACAGGATAGTTGGCAAACTAATCATTGGTTATCGTTGCTGTAATAATATGAGTCAGATTGAGGAAGGGAGTCCACGGATGGGATCCTTCAGGAGGAATCCATGTGTACACTTCAGCCTCAGGAGCACTTATTTATTTATTTATTTAAAGGTTTTATTTATTTATTCATGAGAGACACACAGAGAGAGGCAGAGATATAGGCAGAGGGAGTAGCAGTCTCCCCACAAGGAGCTGGATGCAGGACTCGATCCCTGGACTCCAGGATCACGCCCTGAGCTGAAAGCAGATGCTCAACCACTGAGCCACCCAGGCATCCCAGGAGCATGTTTTTAAATAAGTGAAAGGCAGATGGACCACACACTAGGCTGGGAGGGAACCATGTAAGTCAGGCCTAGTTACTTGGTATCTCTAATTCCCTGTTTTTTCTGTCTGTACACAGGGAATTTATCTTTCTGGGTTATTGTAGAGGAGAGGTAGTCTCTGTTCAGTGCATGGCACTCGAAGGCTGTATACCTATATCTATATAAATTTCAGGCATCTGCTTTATAGATGCATCTGCTTTATACAGCTTTATAACTCGGCATCTGCATACACTACAAAGTGATCACCACCACATGTCTAGTTACCATCCACCACCATACCGTTGACCCCCTTCCTTCATTCTGCCCACCCCTCAATCCTCTTCCCTTCTAGTAACCACCGGTCTGTTCTTTGTATCTATGAGCTTTTGCTTGTTCATTTTTTTGGGCTTTTTTTAGATTCCACATATGAGTGAGATCATACAATATTTGTCTTTCTTTGTCTGACATATTTCACATAGCATAACATCCTCAGAGTCGATCCATGTTGTCACACATGGTCAAGAGTACATTCTTTTTTATGGCTGAATAATATTCCATTGTAGATATATCACATCTTCTTTATCTGTTCATCTATCATTGGACACTTAGGTTGTTTCCAGATCTTTACTGCAGATAATGCTGGAATGAACATGAATATGTCTTTTGGAATGTGTTTTCATTTTCTTTGGGTGAATACCCAGAAATGGAAGAGCTGGGTCATGTGGTAGTTCTATTCTTAATTTTTTTTAGGGATTTCCATACTGTTTTCCATGGTGGGTGCACCAACTTACATTCCCGCCAATGCATGAGGGTTTCCTTTCTCCACATCCTCTCCAGTACTTGTTATTTCTTGTCTTTTTGATACTAGCCAATTTGACAGGTGTGAGATAATATCTGATGGTGGTTTTGATTTGCATTTCTCTAATAATTGGTGATACTAGCCTTTTCATGGGCCTGTTGGTCATGCATATGTATTGTTTGGAGCTTAGCTACTTTATGTATGTATGTATGTATGTATGTATGTATGTATGTATGTATGAGTGCATGTTTTATTTTAATCATGACGTGCTTATCACAAGTGCACCCCTTAATCCCCATCACCTGTTCCACCCATCCCACACACACCCCCTCTCTGGTTTTCCCAATACCACTTGTTGAAGAGACTAACTTTATCCTATTGGATATTCTTTCCTGCTTGGTCAAAGATTAACTGACCATATAATTGTAGGTAAATTTCTGGATTTTCTATGTGTCTGTTTCTGGGTGTGTTTGTGTGCCAGTACCATGCTGTTTTGATTACTACAGCTTTGTAATACAACTTGAAGTCTGGGATTGTGATGCCACCAGCTTTGCTCGGCTCTTTCAAGATTGTTTTGGCTATTTGGAGTCTTTTGTGGTTCCATACAAATTTTACAATTATTCTAGTTCTGTAAAAACCGTTGTTGGTATTTTGATAGGGACTGCACTAAATGTGTAGATTGCTTTGGGTACTATAGACATTTTAACAATATTTGTTCTTCTAATCCATGAGCATGAAGTGTCTCTCCATTTCTTTGTGTCATCTTCAATTTCTTTCATCAGTGTTTTATGGTTTTCGTACAGATCTTTCATCTCTTTGGTCAGGTTTATTCCTAGGTATCTTATTAGTTTTGGTCCGATTGTAAATGAAATTATTTTCTTAATTTCTCTTCCTTCTGCTTCATTAGTGGTATATAGAAATGCAACATTTTCTGTAGATTGATTTTATATCCTGTTAGTTTACCAAATTCATCTATCAGTTCTAGTTGTTTCCTGGTGGAATCTTTCAGGTTTTCTATCTATAGAATCATGTCATTGCAAATAGTGAAAGTTTTACTTCTTTATTGATTTGGATGCATTTTATTTCTTTTTGTTGTCTGATTGCTGTGGGCTAGGACTTCTACTGCTATGTTGAATAAAAGGGGTGAGAGTGGACACCCTTGTCTTATTCTTGACCTTAGGGAAGGGTTCTTAGCTTTCACCCATTGAGAATGATGTCGGCTGTGAGTTTTTCATATACAGCCTTTACCACGTTGAGGTGTGTTCCCTCTAAACCTACTTTGTTGAGGGTTTTTATCATGAATGGATGTTGTACTTTATCAAATGATCTTTCTGAATCTATTGAAATGATCATATGGTTCTTATTATTTCTCTTATTGTAATAATGTATAAATTGATTTGCAAATATTGAACCACTATTGCATCCCAGGAATAAATCCCACTTGATCATGGCGAATGATTTTTTAAAATGTGTTGTTGGATTTAGTTTGCCAGTATTTTGTTGAGGGATTTTGCATCTATGTTTATCAGAGATATTGGCCTGTAGTTTTCTTTTTTCATGGTGTCTTTACCTGGTTTTGATATCAGGGTGATACCGGCTCCATAGAATGAATTTGGAACTTTTCCTTCCCTTTCTAATTTTGGAATATTTTGGGAAGAATAGGTATTACCTCTTTTTCAAATGTTTGGCAGAATTCACCTGTGAAGCCATCTGGTCCTAATTTTTTTGGTGGGGGGTAGTTTTTTGATTACTGATTCAATTCCTTTGCTGGTAATCCATTTATTCAAATTTTCTATTTCTTCTTGTTTCAAGTTTGGTAGGTAATATGTTTCTAGGAATTTATCTGTTTCTTCTAAGTAGTGGCCATTTGTTTTTTCTAATATTCTCTTATAATTGTTTGGATATTGTGGTGTTCATTGTTATTTCTTTTCTGTCCTTTGTGATTTTATTTGGTCATTTATTTTCTTTCTTGGGAAATCTGGCTAGTGGTTTATCAATTTTATTGATTTTTTTTCAAAGAACAAGCTCCTGGTTTCACAGATCTATCTTATTGTGGTTTTTTTGTTTGTTTGTTTTTAGTTTCTATACCATTTATTTCTGTTCTAATCTTTATTATCTCCTTCCTTCTGCTGGTTTTAGATTTTGTTCATTTTTTTCCCCTAGCTCCTTGAGGTATAAGGTTAGGTTGCTTATTTGAAATTTTTCTTGCTTCTTGAAGTAGGCCTGTATTGCAAAACTTCCCTCTTAGAACTGCTTTTGCTGCATCCCAAAAGTTTTGAACCATTATGTTTTCACTTTCATTTGTTTCTATGTACTTTTTAATTCTTTTTATTTCCTGGTTAGCTCATCCATTGTTATTTAAATAACAGTATCATATTATTTAATTTCCATGTATTTGTGGTCTTCCCAGATTTTTTTCTTGTGGTTAACTTCTAGTTTCATAGCATCGTGGTCAGAAAAGATGCATGGTATATATTTTG
The DNA here is from genome assembly GCF_011100685.1 of Canis lupus familiaris. Taxonomy (NCBI): domain Eukaryota; kingdom Metazoa; phylum Chordata; class Mammalia; order Carnivora; family Canidae; genus Canis; species Canis lupus. The sequence goes on from NC_049243.1 coordinate 49,011,620, forward strand.
ATACTTCTTGAATTTGTTGAGATTTGTTTTGTGGCTAATATGTAACCTTTTCTGGAGAATGTTCTTTGTGACCTTCAAAAGAATGTGCATTCTGCTGTTTTAGGATGGAATGTCCTGAATATATCAGTTAAATACACCTGGTCCAATGTGTGTCATTAGAAGTCACTATTTCCTTGTTGATTTTCTGCTTAGATTATCTGTCCATTGATGTAAGTGGGTTGTTAAAGTCCCCTACTATTACTGTATTAATATTGATTAGTTCTTTTATGTTTGTTATTAACCATTTTATATATTTGGGTGCTCCCATGTTGGATGCATAAGTATTTGCAATTGTTATATCTTCTTTTTGGATTATCTTCTTTATTATTATATAGTGTCCTTTGTCTCTTGTTACAGTTTTGTTTTAAAGTTCATTTTGTCCAATATAAGTATTGCTACGCTGGCTTTCTTTTGACATCCATTTGTATGATAGATATTTCTCCATCCCCTCACTTTCAATCTACAGGTCAAGTCTTCAATGAGTTTCTCGTAGGCAGTATATAAATGGGTCTTGGCTTTTTATCCATTTGTCATCCCATGGCTCTTGATTGGACCACTTATACCATTACATTCAAAATAATTATTAATACATATGTATTTATTGTCATTTTATTGCTTGCTTTGTGGTTGTTTCTGAAGATTTTCTCTGATCCTTTCTTGTCTCTCTCTCTTTCATGATTTGCTAATTTTCTTTAGTGATATATTTGAAATTGTTTCTCTTTATTATTTGCATATTTATTCGTGGTTCTTGATACATGGTTACCATTGGGTTTGTATATAACCTCTCCTGCATATAGCAGACTATATTAAGTTGATGGTCTTTTAAATTTGAACTATTCATCACACCTCTATCTCCCACACTTTAGGTAAATGTCATATTTTATATCCTTTTATATCTTGTGAGTTCCTTGACTTATTTTTTACAGAAATATTTATTTTTACTGATTTTTTTGTTTCCTACCTTTATACTATCACTTTTGGTTTCTCTTTTCCATTCAAAGAGTTCCCTTTAATATTTCTTGCAGGGCTGCTTTAGTGGTCATGAATTCCTTTAGTTTTTTGTTTTGTTTTCTGAGAAACTCCTTATCTCCCTTTCTATTATGAGTGATAGTCTTGCTGGAAAGAGTATTCTTGGCAGCAAATTTTTCTGATTCAGCACTTTGAATATATCATTCCACTACCTTCTGCCAGTTTCTACTGAAAAATACCCTGCAACCTCTATGGGTTTTCCCTTGTATGTTACTGTCTTCTTTTGTCTTGCTGCTTTTGGTATTTTTTCTTTACCAGTATATTTTGCCAATACATTTTATTTATTTATTCATTCATTCATTCATTCATTCATTCATTTTGAGAGAGAGACAGTGTGAGAGAATCCCAAGCAGGCTCCATGCTGACATGGAGCTTGTCCCACAACCATAAGACTGTGATCCAAGTGAAAATCAAGAGTTGACATCCAACTGACTGAGCCACACAGAAGCCCTTATATTTTGCCAACTTAATTACAATATGTCTTGGTATGGATCCGTTTTGTTGATTTTGGTGGGGGTTCTCTGTATCTCCTGGATCTGGATATCTGTTTCCTTCTCCAGATTCAGGAGGTTTTCAGTTGTTATTTCTTCAAATATGTTTTCTGCCCCTGTTTCTCTCTTCTTCTTCTTCTTCTGGGACTCCTACAGTGTGAATGTTATGTTTAATGGAGTCACTGGTTTTCCTAAGCCTATTCCTTTTTGCATAATTCTTTTTATATTTTTTGTTCAGCTTGATTACTTTCCATTACTCTGTCTTGTAGGTCATTAATTCATTCCTGTTTCTGCTAGCCTGTTGTTCTTTCCATCAAGTGCGTTTCTCATTTCATTTATTGAGCTCTTTATCTCTGCAATGTTATTCCTTATCTCTATGTTATGTCTTATCTATATGATATGTCCTTATCTATATGATATGTCTTACTCGTATCCTCCACTCTTTTCTCAAATCCATTGAGTATCCTTATGATCATTGCTTTAAATTCTCTATCAGACATGTTACTTAGATCTGTTTCACTTAGATCTCTGGCTGTCGTCCTGTCTTGCTCTTTTATTTGAGACAAATTCCTCTATCTTCCCATTTTGTTTAAGTCTCTGGGCCAGTTTCTCTATGTTAGGAAAGTTAGCAATGTCTCCTGTTCTTGAGGGCAATGGCTTTATGAAGAACTCCTATAGTGCCCTGCAGTGCAGTCTCTCATTCCTAAGGGCCTGATGCTTCTGGGAGTGTCTCAAATATGTACTGTGTGTGCTCTGCTGGTGTGTTCTGGCCACTTTATCCTTCATGCCGGTCATTTGCAGAAGCTCTCTTTGTGCTTGGTTCCTGGCCTGAAAGTGGTGAGTTTTAACTAGGTATGCTCTGGTCTGCTTGTGAAATGCATCCATCACTGCCACCACCAGAACCAAGGCCTCTCCAGATTCCCAGGTCAGAAAATGCAGTGTTATCAGAATTTTGGCTTGGTCTTCTGGGGGAGGGGCTCACCACACTGCGACTGCTGGGAAGGGCAGTTCTTCTGGAGCTTAGTGGAGGGTGGGGCTTGGTGTAAGCAAGTTAAGCAGAGAGCATTGGTGCTGCACTGGTTTCAAAGTGGCTCTGTGTTTATGCTGAGGGGAAGAGAGGGAAATGGCATTGGCTCTTTCCTTTGTTCCTGGAGGAGGTCTCTCCATGAACACTACCTCTCTGAGATATGCTCCGAAATGAGCAACCAACCTCCCCACTGTGTGTCCCAGGCACTTATCAGATCACTGTTTCTATGCTGTGTGTCTGCAGGCTGTTTGCCCTGCATTTTCTCCAAGAGCAGCCCCAGTGTCCTCTGAGCTCTCCCAGAGCCGAACATGCTGACCTTAAAAACTCCAGGCTTTAAGCTCCACTGCTTGCAAGAACTCATGAAATTCAGATGCTCTCACTTTCCAAGCCAATTGCTCTGAGGATTCTTCTTCTCTGGGTGGGCTCCTCTGTGTGTTAGTCTATCTCTTGCCCTTCTTCCTCCTACCTTCTTCCATGTGGCCTCTTTTTTGCCTTTAATTGTTGAGTTTTTTCTGCCAGTCTTCAGATTGATTTCTGGGGTATTTAGGATGATATGATAGTTACCTAAGTATATTCATTCATGAGATGAAGTGAGCCTCCTACTCCACTGCTATCTTCCCCTCCTCAACTATAGCTGAGTTTTTTGTTTTGTTTTGTTGTTGTTGTTGTTGTTGTCATTGTTATTTTTAAAGTTTAATTATTTAAGTAATCTCTACACCCCACATGGGGCTTGATCTCACAACCCTGAAGTCAAGAGTTGCATGTTTTTCTGACTGAGCCAGACAGGTGCCCCTATAGCTACTGTTTTTAATCATTATTATTGGTAGAATGACTCTGGAAACCCAAGAATCTATATTTAGCTCAGCACCAGCTCTCAGAGGAGTTGAACCTCTGCCTATCTTTTTGCCAACTGCATTTCATCAAATCTAAGATGCCAACTATTGCAAGAGACTGCATGGATCACTGAGAAATACACTACAGTTCAGCTAGGACCCAAGGCTTTCTTTTCATTGGCTATATGAGGCCTCCTGATTTTAGAGATGCTTAAGTGGGAAAATGTGTGTCAAAATCATGAAGGATAGTTAACTGTATTTTACTAGATAATCTCTGTGATGTTTGAACTCTGGGGCAGGGAACGGGGGAAAAGATGGGCATAGGCAGGTGAGAAGCCTCTGAGCATAAAGCTAGGACAAGAGGATGGGAGCAGGAAGGACTGGATGGTATTTAGTACATCACACATGTATGAGTGTGACTGAGTTGCTTCTACACAAGCTATGTCTTCCAATGACAAGAAGGTTGTGTGCTCACAGCTGTCAGAACATGTAACTTAAACTTTCTGACTTTTAAACTACCCTAGAGTGTCTCTAACTTTTTTTTGTCTCTAACTTTTGAAATGCGTTTTATGACTTTTTCAAGGAGACTCGAGAAAATACAGATTTTATACCCCCCTGTATAAAATATACTCTGAGAAGGTTTAGTTCTTTTGTTCAGAAATATTTACTGAACATCCATGGTATGAATCACATTGAAAATGAGCTCTTCCTCTTGTAGAATTTACAGTCACATAAGATTGACAGGTTTTGCACAAAAATGAGTGACTTTTTGTGTTTAGCGTGGCACATGAAGAAGAGGAAACCATGCAAAGCACCACCTATCAAATGAGATCTTCAGACCCTGGGCTCTAGAAACATTTTTACCACTTACTGGCTTTCAGATCTTGTAAACCCCACTTTGTGAGGGTTTCTGTATCTCCATTTCCTCATCTGTAAAATGGGGCTTAAAATAAACTCATGCCAGGCACCTGGCTGGCTCATGTGTGATTCTTGATCTTTGGGTTGTGACTTCAAGCCCCATATTGGGTGTAGAGATAACTTAAATAAATAAATTAATTAAAAGTTTAAAATAAATTAAACTTATGCCTTAGAATTATTGTGAAGACTTGGAGTGCCTGGGTGGCTCAATTGGTTAAGCATCTGCTTTCAGCTCAGATCATGATCCTAGGGTTTGGGGATGGAGCCCCACATTGGGCTCCCTGCTCTGTGAGGTAGTCCGCTTCTCCTTCTCTCTCTGCCCCTGCTTGTGTGCCCTTCTCTTGCTCTCTCTCTCTCTCTCAAATAAATAAATAAAATCTTTTAAAAAAAACTATCATGAAGACTCAATTAATTAATAAATGACTGTGTGTTATGAGTACTCATTAAATGTTCATCATTGTAAGTTAGAAGGCACTATCCAAAATTTCCTTTTAAATATTAAAATTCAAAAAAATAGAAAATAAATAAAAATAAATATTAAAATTCAAAAGAGTATAAGAGAATATAAACTCTTCCTCCCACTCCTATTCCTCAGCTGCCCACTTCTTCTCCCAGTACCCAAATTGTCTTCCAGAGATAATTTAGGTACATATATCTAAGTGGTAGAACATATGCAAATGGTAGTATAGTATACACACCATTCTTAAAGATTTTATTTATTTATTTATTTCAGAGACAGACAGTGTGCAAGCACGGGGATGGGCAGAGAGAGAAGGAGAGAATCTCAGACTCCATGCTAAGTGCAGAGCCCAACACAGGGCTCAATCTCACAACCCTGAGATCATGAGCCAAAATCAAGAGTTGGACACTTAACTGACTGAGCCACCCAGGGGCCCCCACACACACCATTCTGCACCTTGATTTTTTTAGGTAAAATTTTCCAAGTCATTATCTTTCACACAGAAATTAATACACACAGAAGTTTCTTATTCTTTTTTTTTGATGGTATTGATTTTTTTCTGTTGCATGAACACAAAAGAAAGCAACAAAGGGTGGAAAGAGGAACAAAAAAAGAATATGAGATATACAGAAAACAAATAGTAAAAGCAGATGTTAATGGGATTTGACTAACTAGGCCAGAGATTATCAAATTGAATAAAAAAGCAAGATCCTGCTGTGTTGTTTAGAAGAGGCACATTTTAGGAGTGCCTGGGTGGTTTTGTTAGTTAAGTGTCTGACTCTTGGTCTCAGCTCAGGTCTTAGTCTCAGGGTCATGAGTTCAACCCCATGTTGGCCTCCATGTTGGGTGTGGAGCCTACTTAAAAAAAAGACATATTTTAGATTAAAATTATAAATAGGTATAAAAGAAAATAATGGAATAAATATATGCCATGGAAAATGAAAAAAATAAGAAATATGGAGTGGCCATATAATTATCAGACAAAATAAAACATTATTAGAGGTAAGGATATTTTGTTATGATAAAAAGATCAATATATCAGAAACACAAATGTTTATACATGTATAACAGAATTTCAAAATATATGAAGGAAAAACTAATAAAATTGAATAAAATAGATAATTCAACAAATATTGCTGAAAACCTCAATATCCCACTCTCCATCATGTATAGAAGAAAGTTACTGAAGACATAGAACATTGCAACAACACTATCAACTGACTGGACCTAGTTGATATCTAAATAACACTCCACCTAACCAAAGCAGAATACTTGAGAGCACATGGAAACACAATGTACTAAACTTCATGGGACACAGCTAGAGCATTTCTTGGAGAGAAATGTATAGCTGTGAATTTCTGCATTAAAAAGGTGAAAATATCTCAAATCAATAACTTAAACTTCTACCTTAAGAAACTAAAAATAGAAGAGCAAACTGAATCCAAAGCAAGGAGAAGGGAGAAATTAGTAAAGACTGGAGTGGGGGAGGGGAATGAAATAAGAAATAGAAAAACAATAAAGTAAATCAATGAAACCAAAAGTTGGTTCTTTGAAAAGAGCAACAAAATGGACAAATCTTTAGCTGATGGAGGGAGAGAGGGAGAGAGGGACAAAGAGAAATTCAAAGTACTAACGTCAGGGCAGCCCGGGGGGCTCAGTGGTTTAGCACTGCCTTCAGCCCAAGGCATGATCCTGGAGACCCGGGATCGAGTCCCAAGTCAAGTTTCCTGCCCGGAGCCTGCTTCTCCCTCTGCCTGTGTCTCTGCCTGTGTCTCTCTCTGTGTATCTCTCATAAATAAATAAATAAAATCTTTAAATTAAAAAAAAGTACTAACATCAAGAAAAAAGACCGAGCACCACTAATGACCTTGCAGAAATTAATAGGATTAAAAGGAAATCATATGAGCAGTTATATGCCAACTATTTGATAATCTAACTTAATAATTGATAATATAAATGAAAAGGACAAATCCTAGAAAGACATATACTGAAACTGATTCAGGAAGAAATAGAAAGTCTGAATAGACTCTTAATTAAGATAGTTGGGCTAGAGTCCTCTTGCTTTTAAGATAGAATCACTTGGTCCAGAGACCCAGTAAATACTGCAATTTGTAGCCTCCAATTCCATTTTACCAAGCTTCGAAACTCTGTCCTGATACTTACAGATGTGTTTCATTTGCTGTAGCATTTTGGGGGCTTGGTTCAAGACCTAATATTGGAGGAACATAAAATATCTCAAATGGAAAACTTAGGCTTTAGACTTCAATTTCTTTTTTTTAAGACTTTAAGCAACCTCTACACCCAAGGTGGGGCTTGAACACACAAACGTGAGATCAAGAGTCATACATGCCACTGACTGAGGCAGCCAGGCACCCCTAGATTTCAATTTCAATCACGAAGTGGGGATATTGAGCTTACAGGGCAAGTGATCTCTAGAAACCTAAAAGGCACACGGAGGGATCAGTTAGTCTGAAAATAACAAACACTCGAATAGGAAGTATTTTACTTTTTTGAATGACCACAATATCTTTTTTGGGCTATTTATTACAACTAAACCATTCCACGAAATGACTCAAGTTAGAGGACTTAAATATCACGATGGATCCAGCTTCTCCAAGATCCTGCCTCTGCTCAGCCACTCAAGTTATTTTTCAGACCTCAGAGCTGGTCACATCTCCCTCTTCCCCATCCACCACTCTAACAAAGCCTTCTGGGGCCACAGTATAAATTCCAAACTCCAATGTGGCACGTAAGATCCTTACTCTCCAATGTCAGGTTTGTGTCCAGCACTGGTTCTTGTCACCTCACACTCCATGTGAGAAGTTTCCCAAACACAGCCATGTTTTCTAGATCCTTCTAACTGTACAGGCTGCTCCTGCCTCCTGAAATACCCTCCCCTACTTTGAAATGTCTGTCTTTGTTAAGTTGGCCCAACTGTCCCTGGTGCTGTGTAACACAGTTCTGGTTCAGACACTGATAACACAGTATTGCCATGAGAGGGTCCTCAAAACAAGCACAGGGTGTGGCACATGACAGGTGGCCAGTGCACTTAGTGTAAGGAGTTAAGAAAACTTGAGTTAATTGCTGATGCAATCCTATGGTCAGCTTGTGACTGCTCCAGTGTGGGTGGTTCAGTCTCATGATGACCCCAGTTATTTGCTTCTCCTAATTTCCTTGATTGCTTTGTGAGAGGCTGGCAAAAAGGAAGAAATGCCAGAAGGGAATGGATTGGTTTCCCTGGCCTGGATCAGAGCATCCTGCTTCCCCAAATTACCCCACAAGGTACAAACTCATCCCATTAGTTACACTAGTGCTAAGGCATATCTCATAGCTTCCCCGCCATGGTGTCGCTTGAATAGAATGACTTAAAGTCAAAGGAGCTCATATCCAGAGCCACACGTTCAATGTCTCTGAGGGTCTGTAGTCCTGCCAAAGCTTTTACTGGGCTACCAGTGAAAGGAGGATACTGGAGCCTCTGGGAAGATGGACACTTGATGAAGAGCTGTTCTTGGTAGTTGGGAGACTCAGAGTCTCGGCCTTTAGGCTCAAGAGCCTGGTGCTGGGAGGCAGGTGGCAGGTGGTGGCCATATCTGGAGGTGGGTTTGGTAATTAAGGTGTACCCCCGGAATGAAGCGGCCCTGCAGGGACTGGAGCTGGACTGTGTGCTGATGCCCCTGGTAGACCTGCTTCTACCCAACTGCCCTCTGACCTGCGGCCCTTGGCTTTTTGAGGCGCATGGTCCACGGGAAGCTTGTGGTTGGGCTGGCCATCTTCAGGGGCCCCAAGGAGAAGCTCCTGTCCTTCCTTGGTTTCAGGACCACTTGTGTTCTCCTTCAGCAGCTGTTTTACTGAGCTATCGAACACGGACTTTCGTTTCCGCTGGCAACTAACCAGCAAAGGTGTGGGCCTCCTGTGGGCAGCCCCATAGGGTCTTTGATTACAGAGAGTTTTGGCTACGCCCCTGTCTTGCCTCTAGCCTATGCGCTTCCCATTCTGCCACTTTCCACCTTACGCTCTCCTGAAATTATTTTTTGGGACGATGGTAAATATAAAGAAATTGGGTAAACATACTGCAGGCTTCCTGCAAAGGAGAAAAGGGCTGTCCCTTCTTGCCTTATCTCGTGGGCCGCCCACGGGCCGCTGTTTGTCGCCGGTACTTGGCACAGAGGACTTGGAGTTTGGTCCTGCTCTGCCAGCAAATCGCTGTACCCTTTGAGCCTCCTTCCCTGGTAGGCCGCTCGCCGCCAAGTGGCACAGAACAAGATAAGCGTGAAACACCTGGGGCAGGTGCCTCAGCAGCACCGTGGCCTAATCGCGGCGCCGGGCATCCCGCCGCGCTGGCCCTTGGGCTCCCGCCCACAGGGCTGGTGGTGGGGTGAGGGCGCGGGGAGCAGAAGGCTTCAGGCTGATGACCTGGAGATGGAAGAGCGTTGAGAGGTGGCCAAGGCCTGAGTGGGGCTGCCCAGGCTGTCAGCTCGCCGTCTCCATTCCCCGGGGCCCTGGGAGAAACTTCCCTGGCTTCCAGCCTGTTCTGCACCTCGAAGTCCAATCCGTCTGCACCCTGAGCGCCTTGTGGACGGGCCAGCGGCCTGCCTGCCTTCATTCATTCCTCCTTTCTTCCTCCTCCTTCCCTCCCTCTCTCCCCCTTCCTCCCTCCTCCCTCTTTTCCTTCCTTCCTCCCTTCCTTCCTCTCTTCCTTCCCCCTCCTCACTCCCTCCTGCTCCCCACTTCTCTGGTTCCATTAATCCAACACGTGAGACTTCACTGGTTGCCAGGCACTGTGCTCAGCCCTGGGAGAAACCGAAAGAGAATGAGCCCCCATGTCTGCTCCTGTGAAGCTTGTTTTCTAGGAAGGTTATTCTGATGCTCAGGAAATAGCTAGGCCTGGGGGTGGGTGGAGAGTTTCGAAGCCGCCCCCTCTGTAACTGAGCCCCAAATGCTCCCATCAAGAGCTTTAGGGGAACTTTAAAACACTGGGACATGCCCCTGAGGGGTTTGTGGAATCTTCTGATCTCCAGATTAAAAACAATGATTAGGCTAAATCATTCCTTAAAATAAGTATCTTGAAGATGTTAATAGCCAGCTTGAAGAGCTGGCTATTTTAGAGCTTCTGGTGAGTACTACATTTGGTGGGAAATTTGACTTTTGCCATCAGGCCCCTCTTGACATTGGGTTGAAGACTGAGAATCACTTGAAGAAGTGGTTCTTGAACCTTAATGGATGATGAAGCACCCGGGGTCTTGATGAAATGCAGATTCTGGTTCAGGAGGTTGGGGATGGGGGCCTTGACCCTCTAACAAGCTCCATGTACCCATCTACTCTGGGCCGCTGCTCTGCAGATCACAACCTCACCAACAAGGACTTCGATCAAGGCCTCTAACCGTGGCACCACAGTTATTCTGAGCCCGGTAACTCTGTTGAGGGGCTGTCCCAGGTATCACAGGCCCTTAGCAACAGCCCTGGCCTCCACCCATGAGATTCCAATAGCATCTCCCTCCTACTGTGTAACGATAAAAAAAAAAAAAATCTCCAAACACTGCCAAATGTCCCAAGAGCAAAATCATTCCCAATTGAGAACTATCGGATTAGAGGACTTTCAAAGGCCCTCTTGAGTCCAGGTTCCTTTGCTCAAAAGCCCCTTTCAAAATCTCTCAGTCTGAAAACATGCATGCCACCAAGCCCAGAGAAGATGGCCCCAAAGCTGATTCTGATAGGTCCTTTTAAAGATACTAAGTTACAGATCCACTTGTCTTGACAATAGCCACATGCAGCAGCAGCTGCTCCCCGCAAAAGGCTGGGTGCGGTGGCATTTGCACCCTGAAAGGGACCCTGTTTGTGTGGCATGACTGCAGTGGGAGTGACAGGGAGGGGACCCCGGTTATCCAACCACAGGTGCTCCACAAAAAGGAGGAGCGCGAACCTGATAGGTGGGACAAGTGCTGTTCCCTCTGGCTCAGCAACAGAGCCTCCCGAGAGGCAAGAGAGTTAACGTTCATCTAAATCAGCAGAATGTGTCCCTTTCTTTATGAGGGAACTTTGCTCCCGTTATCTGCAGGACCTAGGAGTGTTTGAGGGCTTTAAATGGAATTGGATGAGCAGCCAATGACTCAGTGCACATTGGGAGGATGGCAGAAGTCCAATGTTAACTCGAGAGACACCGTTTCAGCCCCTGCCCGGGATGAGGAGCCAGTGGGATGGAAAGCCACAGACGGAGCAAGCAAAGAGGTCCATCTGTGAAAGGCCACTGCGTAATTGGATGCCATGGATTTGGAAATGCACTATTAGCTTTTACTGCTCTGAAAGAAAAACAAGACAGTATTTCAGCCGTCGGATAAACTACTGTGCATAATGAGTAACGGAAACTCTTGGAATAGAAAGTTACATATACAGCTCTATAGGGGAATCTCCAGAGTGAGTGCCCTTACCATCCAAGTGAGGGTAGCATGCTGCCACTACCCAAGGTAGCAGAGGAGAGGGGTGTGTGTGTGTGTGTGTGTGTGTGTGTGTGTGTGATACTGAAAAAAAAAGAAGGATTCTCCAAAACACTTAAGATTGATTTTCCTTAAGGAACAGGAAAGAAAAGAAGGTACTAGCATGAAGCTAAACTTCTTTAAATGTACCTTTTTGCTTATATATTTGATTTTGGAACCATCTTAATTGAAAAACTAAAAATAGAGTAGTTTTAGGCTCACAGCAAAATTGAGGGGAAAGTAGAGAGTTCACACATAATTCCTCCCCATCCCACACGGGCTCAGCCTCCCCCACTGGGGACATCCTGCACTGGAGTGGGACACTTGTCACACCACTCTGAGCCAATGTCATTATCATCCAAAGTCCAGAGGTGACATTAGGACTCGGTCCTGGTGATGTAGGTTCTAGGGGTTTGACAAATGTGTCATCCAGAACAGTCTCGCCACCCTAAACAATTCTCTGCACTCCACCTGTTCATTCCCTTCCCAACCTTAACCCCATGATCACCACTCTTTTATTATCAGCATAGATTTGCCTTTTCCAGAATGTCATGGAGTTGGAGTGACACCGTATACTGACTTCTCAGGCTGGCTTCCTCACCTCTCAATACACATTTGAGTATCTTCCATGTCTTTCTGTGTGACGTGAATCTTTCACCAAGTTGTAAACAAAATCAAATTTGAAACGAACGGTTTCTCCAAACTGAAAACAAAATGATATGGGTGACCTTAACAATTCTAAGTGACTTAATGCACACTAATCTGACTGGACTTCCCAGGCTGGGTGGACCCTAAGGACAAAATAACTGTAGAAATGGTTTTACATGGTTTTCAACACTTGGAATTATTCAGTTGTGTTTTTTGTTTTTGCAACAGTGTGGGTATTGTTATTCTGAGGTTGTCAAATATATAATGATGTGGAATAAAGCAAGTAGGTAATTAGTGATATACTAATTCTATCCTTTTTTTAAAAAAAAGATTTTATTAATAGAGACAGAAAGAGGCAGAGACACAGACAGAGGGAGAAGCAGGCTCCATGCAGGGAGCCCGATGCAGAACACGATCCCAGGACCCCGGGATCACGACCTGAGCCAAAGGCAGACGCTCAATCACTGAGCCACCCAAATGCCCTAATTCTATCATTTTAAAAAAGATTTTATTTATTTATTTGAAAGAGAGAGTGAGAGAGATCACAGAGGGAGAGGAAGAGGGAGAAGCAGACTGGCCACTGAGTGAAGAACCCAGTGTGAGCCTGGATCCCAGGACCCTAGATCATGACCTGAGCCAAAGGTAGATGCTTAACCAACTGAGCCACTCAGGTGCCCCTGGCTTGTAAATTTCTAACCAAAACAAAAACAAAAACAAAAACAAAAACAAAAAAAAAACAGGAGAATGGGCTGATTCTGGGATGTCCCAGATGAGTCTGGGACATATGATGTCAAGTAGCAAGGAAGTTATTAAAGACTTGGGAGTCATGAAAACAGGGCCCAGGAGCAGCCAGAAGAAACCACCACTGGCCAAGAGGGGCCCATGTGGACAACAAGAATAATTATTGCAGTGTGATACATTGTTGAACTCCACTGCATTCATAATACCCCCCAAAAGAAAAATAGAAAGGCCATTGTAGGAGGATGCAAGTGAACTAAGTCATTATTTTGAAAGCTGGTAATTAAAGGAAGAGAGTTCGGTATTCAGCCCTCTTTTCCTACATCAACTATACTGAGTGCTACCCAAGTGGCAGATGAGGGCAAGTTTTTCTCAGAAGAATCACAGCTGGTCAATGAAGACAGAGCATCACAGTTGAGCAACCTCCAAACTAATTAACGGAATCGAGCATCGTAACAGCCCTACAAGACATAACCTGCCTCTGGATGGAGCGATACACAACCACCTATGAAACAGTCTTGCAAAAAAAAAAAAAAAAAGAAAGAAAGAAAGAAAATCCAATTGCAAGTCTCATCAAGCCTCTAGATCTGACGACCCATTGACAGGCAGTACAAAGGACAGAAGAACACATTACAGGAGACTTCAGAGCTACATTTTGCAAAATCCAGCAGGAAACGCCACAGGACAGATGGCCCACTTTCATCAACAACTAGATTTCAGGAAACTAAAAGGTGGAGCGGAAACCTCTCAATAAAAAGGCTCTAAAGCAACCTCTGCTTCTCAAAATGTGGGTAATTATGAAAGAAATCATTGTTTTAGAAGTATGACATTAATGAGACAATTGGAAATAAACATTGACTGATGTGACTTAATATCATATTTGATGATATTAAGGGATACTTGTTAATGCTAAGGTATGATAATGATTTATCTTTTAGAGATACATCCTGCAGTGTCTGGAGAAGAAATGAGATAGTGTCTGGGATGTGCTTCTAAATGACACAGAAGGGGATGGGAACCTGGCTGGCTCAGTCGGTGGAGCATATGGCTGTTGATTTCGGGGTCATGAGTTCAAGCTCCATGTTGAGCATAGAACCTACTTAATGAAAAAATAGATGACACAGGCAGGGAAGTGGATGAGAAGGGAAAACTGGCCATGGTTGACCATTGCTGAAGCTAGGGGTCGGATTCATGGTGGGGGAGCGTTGTACCACTTTGTCTCCTTTGGATATGCTTGAAATTCTCCATCATAGAAAGGTTACAAATAAATGGATCAAAGTCAAGTGTATGAAAACCAAAGGCTCCAAAGGAAAAGATGTCTTTGCCTTTATGCCGAATTCCTTTCTGGCCCCCTCTCTGTACCACCTGCCTAAGCGTAACATGGGCCTGGGGCCCAGAGGATCATTAGGGGAGGCTTTGGTTCGGTCCGAATAGCACAATGGTGACAAGCGTGGACTCCGGAGCCAAGCGCAGAGCTTCAAATACGAGCCCTGCCATTTCCTAGTGATGTGGCCCTGCATCAAGTAGGCATCCCCTCCTGCTCTCAGGGCCCTCATCTGTGAAGTGGGGCTAACGAGAGTACTGGAGCAGTGCCTGCTGCAAGCAAGCACTAAATTCCAGTTAGCTTCCCCCCTTTACCTGTCCTTTCATTATTTCATTGGTTCCAGCTCAGTGCAAGGTGAGTTGAACGAATGAGTTGCTAATAAGAAGCACAGACCCTGATGTGGGTGCTGCCTCTGCTTAGCAGGCTGTGGGCCATGTCGCAGGGCGGGCAACAGCTAACCAGTACCCTCATTATGGAAGGCTGGCCTGCAAAGGGAGCTGTGGCCAATGTCACCCATGAGCAAAGGTGCAGAGCCCTGCAAGGTCAGGGTGGGCTGAAGCACCTGTGAAAAGCTCACCAGACCACAGTGTGGACAAAGGAGTTCCATAGGTTTCCCAGATATTTCAGGGCAGTGCAGGGACAGAATGGAAAGGGATCTTTCAACCTAAGGGCCTATTACGTGCTCGTGCATCACTGGATCTTTGCCACAATCCTTGAGGCTGGCAGGCCTGGAGGGCATGAGTCACCTGCCCAAAGTCACATCGTTAGTAGTGGCAAAGCTGGCATTTGAATCCACAGAGTGGCATGACTCCAAAGCCCTCTGGAAAGTTGATTAGCTTTTAAGAGACTCTCCCCAGCCCTGGGAAAGTGAGGATACTGTAATGTTCATAAAGCTCCATTTCCTTACACACACCTCACTTTTCCATGGCAGTGCCATCAACTGGGTAAGAAAGACTTCTGGTGAGGAGCACTCTGACTTGACACATATTGAATTTCAGATTCTCCAATTTCTCCATTTCCAACAGGAGCTGTCAAGTTGATGAGTGGGCAGAGTCTGGAGATTGGAGGAGGCTGCACTGGAGACACAAACGTGGACACCATGGAATAAATGATGGAAATCTTCACCTGGTGAGCAGAGAGATCGGTCAAGGTCACCAAGGGGGCAAGCAAGGTGATGTGCTGAGTGCTAGGGCAGCCCGAAAAGAAGCAGAAAAGCAACAAAGGCACTTGAAGAGAAAGGATCAAGAGGCAACAGGTTGTCCTGGAAGCCAAGTGAAGATGGTGAGTCAAGATGTGGCCATTGTACTCCAAGCTGCTGGTGGCCAGGCAAGGTGAGGACTGAGGATTGGCCATGGGATTTGGCAATATGAAAGGTACGGGAGGACTCGACTAGAGCAAGGGTGGAGCTATGCTAACTTGTGCCTTGAGCCCAAAGCACCCCTCAATGGTAGCTCTGACTTGGCAGAAGAGCATTGTGGTTAGGAGCATCTCTGAGGAGCTTCGCAAAAAGGCTCATTTCTTTTCTTTTCTTTCTTTTCTTAAAGATTTTATTTATTTATTTATTCATGAGAGACACAGAGAGAGAGAGAGAGCAGAGACACAGGCAGAGGGAGAAGCACGCTTCCTGTGGGGAGCCTGATGCGGGACTCAACGCCAGGACCCTGGAATCACTACCCGAGCCTAAGGCAGATACTCAACCACTGAGCTGCCCAGGTGCCCCAATAGGGCTCGTCTCTGCTCAAGGGGAGTAGACTTGGGTCCCAGGAGCATGGTCAGAAGTGGGGTACCTTCCCAAGAGGGTCCATAGGACAAGACAGGCCTAGATTCTTGGGTGCTTTCACTAGGTCTACAGGCCTTTGCCCATCACACCCTCTGCTCCTTTCCTGGATAGGTACAGCCTTGCTGGTGCTGTGGAGAATGAAGGGACCTGTGACCCGTATCCTGGCCACCCCCACCATCACCAGGCTGAGGGAGAGGCTTCATGTCTGTGCAACAGTCTCTGAGAGGCCCAGACAGCAACCCCAGGGCAGTGCATGGTGACCCAGAACGGGCAACTGGGTACCCAGTCTCACTCTTTCCAGCAGAAACTAAAGGAAGGTTGCCCTCAATAGAGACTAGGGGAGGAGGTGGACCCCAGGCTCCACACAGAGGGGGACGACGCAGACACCGGGGCCAAGCAGGCAGGACCACTGGCACCACCATGTCCCAGGGACCGAGCATCCACGCAGTCCTCCCCGTGGAGCCACAGACGAAATCTTTCCCATATTCAGTTCTAAAATGACTTCTCTTACTCCCTGGAATCAGTCCTCACCCCCCTGGTGAGTTAGAATGACACTCGGGAGGAGAATCACAGGTCAACATCATTCTCACAAACTGGCTGATCATCCTGGAGAGGGATTTTCTTTCCTTTTTAAAATATTTTATTTATTTATTTGACAGAAAAAGAGAGCCCAGACAGCGGGAGCAGCAGGCAGAGGGAGAGGGAGAAGCGGGCTCTCTGCTGAGCAGAGACCATGACGTGGGGCTCCATCCCAGGACCCTGAGATCATCACGACCTGAGCCAAAGGCAGACACCTAACCAACTGAGCCACCCCGGCACCCCTGGAGTGGGATTTTCAAATGATGTGTGTTAATTTGTATGCATTAGGAATTTCAAACAGTGAAATAAGAGACAAATGAGGATGGATGGTAACTAGACTTAACTATGGTGATCATTTCACCATCTGTAAGATATTGAACCTCTGTATTGTGCACCTGACACAGATACAATGTTCTGTGTCACTTACACCTCGGTAATATAAACAAGAAGGGGCAAGAGAGTTCAGAATGGTGCAGTGGACTTTTTTTTTTTTCAGGGTAATTTCACCCAAGGAGACAGGAATGTGGGGCAAGGAAATGTATGGTAGCTTGGGACTAGGTTTCCCATGAGACCAAGGTTGCTGAGAATTTGCAGGACAGAACCGTTTTGCAGTGGGAACTGGTCACGCCGGGCGCCCACGATGAGATGTCCACACCTCAGCCCCGTGGAGGCAGCTGCTGCTCTGAGGCTCCCACAGGTGGGAAGGGGCGAGGCCAGCACCAGGAACAGGCTGCTCACTTTTCCTTTAAAGGTGATGAGCTCCAAGTCCAGGAGAGGTTGACAGGCTGGTAATTCTAGAGGCTCCTACACGGTGTTTATCCGGTGCAAAACCTTCTAAGGTAAAGGCAACCCAAAGCTCGTGAGTCAAGAGGCACCGAGAAAGTCAAAAGACACAGAGAAAATACTGGAATGAGGTCAATTGAAATGTTTGGTGGCAGTTATCTGGAAGGCACGGGACAGGGAGGACAATCAATATTTTAATTCTCGGGGATCCCTGGGTGGCGCAGCGGTTTGGCGCCTGCCTTTGGCCCGGGGCGCGATCCTGGAGACCCGGGATCGAATCCCACGTCGGGCTCCCGGTGCATGGAGCCTGCTTCTCCCTCTGCCTTTGTCTCTGCCTCTCTCTCTCTCTCTCTCTCTGTGACTATCATAAAAAAAAAAAAAAATTTAATTCTCATTTATATTTTTCAGTATTTCATACATTTCTACTAGGAGCAGGTTTTGCTCTCACAGCTAGAAAAAAGTATAGATACTAGTTTTATAAAGACAGAAGGAGAGGAAAAAAAACATTTACTGGATTCATCTAGAACATGAGGTTGTGATTGGGAAGAGGCCACAGGGATAAATTAATCTGCTCTAAGCTCAATGACTCTAGAAAGTCTAAAATGTCTAGAAATGCAGGACATTTTGAGTTCTAAACTCAGAATTCTGTTCTGTGGATTCTTTTTTTTTTTTTTTTTTTTTTTGTTCTTTTTTGTTCTGTGGATTCTATTCATGTTTGGAATCTGCACGTTGGAATAAAACAATCATTTTAAATATTGTGTAATATTTACTTTAAAAGAGTATGGTAAGTGAAACAGTACAGTTTACAATTTTCTTTTTCCTATTATTATTATTATTATTGTTATTTTACTTTTTCCTATTTTTGAAAGTGTTCCACTTTTTCTCTTGGCTACCAGGATGCTCAGAGCTCAATCTGGGCTTCTGTCCGTATCACATAGTATAATATATAACCATCTCCTCCCTCCCTTTCTTAACTTCCACTACTTTATGTTGCTTAGATGATTTTATTTTCTGATAATAATGAATGATTTTATTTGAGAGAAAAGGAGAAGTTTTTCTCATTTGCAGGAGATGGGGCTGATTTTCAGAGATGATGTGATTCAATGCTTGCTCCACTTGAACTAGATCTTAATTTTTCAAACTCCATATTCAGTGCTTCTTTACAGCCAAGTTGAGTAGTGGGGCTTGAGGATGGCTCTTTGTGACCACTTGTCAGGGCTGGTGACAGGAGAGGCATATTGCCTCCTACTTCTGGTCACTCATCATCTATCTAGAGGGGTGGAGAGTAGGTGACAAGGAGACATGGCCACAGTACTGTTCATCCCCTCCTAGGAAGCATGTCATAAGAACCAGTCACACAAGCCTGCCAAAGCTAATGGTGACGATGAGTGTTTCTCAATCTTGGTTTCAAAGCAAGGGCTAGTTCCTTCAAAGACATGCTGTCCTCATTTGTCCTGGTTTGGTGACAGTTGTTCAAACTCTTGTTTTACTGAGTGTCCTGAGTCTCTCCACATGGCTGGGGAGACCTCTGCTTTCTTCCCTCATTGTTGGGAAGCTTGCTGAGCTAGTTTCCTAGGACTTCGACAACACGGTACCACGGAGACTTAAACTTCTGGAGGTGGGAAGCTTGAGATAGAGAGTTGGTTTCTTCTGAGGCCTCCCTCCGTGGCTGGTAGATGGCCGTCTTCTTCCCATGCCGGCATATGGTCTTCCCTTGACACACATCTGTGTCCTAACCTCTACTTACAAGGATACCCTTGTATCCTTGTAATCCATAATACTGGATCAAGGCCCACCTAATGACCTTATTTTGACTTCATCACCTCTGTAAAGATCCTATCTCCAAATAAGGTCACATTCTGAAATACTAGAGGTTAGGACTTAAACATCTGAGTTTGAGGAGTGGGCACAATTTAGCTCCTATGCTTACCCTCCATCTCCTGGCTTGGGCAATGGGCTCTGCAGAGGGTGGCCCTGGGCATCCAGGCTGCCAGGCAGACCTACGCTTCTTGAGCTAGCAGCTGACCATGCTCCCGAGTCAGACACATCTCAACTAGAATCCCAGCTCCACCACCTACCATGTGACCTTTGGAAAATTTCCTCCATTTCTCTGAGGTTTGGTTTCATCATATGAAACCACCTCTCACCTAATTGGGTTGTTTATGAAGATTAAGAATAACAATGTCTGACAAGTGCTGCCCCGTGGGAGGAGCTCAGTGAGGAGAGGCTGCGGCTAGCAACTGAGCGAATCGCCAGCTTATGCAACGAGACATGAGTCCTGTCCGGCCCCTGAGCTGATGGGCAAAGCTGATGGGCAAAGCCAAAGTCTCACTGGAAACAACGTCTGTCCATGACGGTCTCTAGGCCTCCTCACTGAGTGATACATCCTCCTCGACCAGGGCACCTTTCAGAGCTCTCAGATCCATGTCTTAGGTTCAAAGAAAGAAGCTCTTTCTCAACTTCTCTTGCATCTGGTGACTTCAATGTCTGGAATGGTGGATTTAGGTCTTGATTTGGGGTGATGTTGCTCTGATTTTTAAGGTTTAACAAGCTGCTTTTTTAATTTTAATTTTTTCATTTTTTATCATGGCTCCCTTTACAAATCATAGGCGTGATGGATGATTCTATCTATTAACTTGACTGGACCATAGGGTGCCCAGATATTTGGCTAAACATTACCCTGGGTGTGTCTGTGAGGGCGTTTTTTTTTTTTTTTTTTCTCTCTTTTTTTTTTAGTAAGATTAACATTTAAATCGGGTGCCTGGGTGGCTGTCGGTTAAGCATCCAATTCTTGGTTCAGCTCAGATCATGATCTCAGTGTTGTAAGATCGAGCCCCAAGTCAGGCTCCCAGCTCAGTGGGGAGTCTGGGATTTTCTCTCTCCCTCTCCCTCTCCCTCTGCCCTTTCCCTCACTAGTGCTCACACTCTCTAAAATAAATAAAAATCTTTTTAAAAAATCAACCATTTAAATCAATAGACTCAGTAAAGCAAGTTGCTTTCCTTAATGTGGGTGGGCCTCATCTAATCAGCTGAAGGCCTGAATCATACAAAAGGCAGACCCTCCCCTGAATAAAAGAGAATTCTTCCTGTCTGACAGTGTTTTGAACTGGGACATCAGCTTTTTCCTGCTTTTGAACTCAAAATGAAATACTGGTTCTTTCTGGGTCTTGAGCCTACTGACATTTAGAATAGAGCTACCCCATTGGCTCTCCGAGGTCTCTTGCTTGCCAACTCACCTTGCTGATCTTGGGACTTGCCAGCTTCCATAATTGTGCAAGCCAGTTCCTTAAAATAAATCTTATATAGCTATACTCGTATCTATATGTATGTATATCTTTATGTATATGTATGTATAAATATATACATATATACATACATCACACACACACACACACACACACACTATTATTTCTGTTTCTCCAGAGAACCCTGACTGATACACTAGGTAAATTCCCAGTGATTACCAAGAGCATACCTATAGGTGCCACCACCCCATCCTAACCAGTGGGTCCACATTCCAGCAAACTCTTAATTGACACTGACTTCAAGGAACTATTGTAACCATTGTTCTTACTGCCTCCAAACAAGAGGAAAGTGTTCCTTCTCCGCCTGGATGGTCTCCCTTGAATGTGCATATCACTTCCCCCTGGTGCGGGGGTGGTGTGGCTTCACCCCTGGACTGGATGGCTTTACCCCTGGTGGTGTGGCTGTGCCCCTGCAGAGGGAGGTACAGAGAATAAAAAATGAATTTGCTCAAGTCACATGCAGACAAAGAAGAGCAAGCTCCAGACTTTGGTGCCAGCCTCTTGCTCAATGTCTGTGCCATATGACAGGCCCCAGACCCTTGCTGGACATCAGACCCGTGTCAAGCTGCCTCAAACATCAAGAGCACAGGTGTGGCTGATCTGGGGCGGGGCTCCCCCTCTTTAGTTACTGTGTGTCCTGCTCCCCTGCACCTGCCAAGAGCAGCAGCAGACAGCTGCCCATGTGAAGGAGGTGACCACAAGCCTATCAGAGCCACAGAAAGAAAGAGAGAAAGCAGGACAGTGGACAGGTCGAGTGCAGTCTAAAGGATCAGTCACCAGAGTGTGTTCTGTGGGACACTGGTTCTGGGAGTGCCTCTATCAGTTTGGGGAAATGCTCCACAGTAGAGACCTATCTTGGAAGCAAACTTCATTAAAAAGGCTCTGAGAGGGCAGCTCAGCGGTTTAGTGCTGCCTTCAGCCCCGGGTGTGATCCTGGAGACCCGGGATCGGGTCCCGCGTCGGGCTCCCTGCATGGAGCCTGCTTCTCCCTCTGCCTGTGTCTCTGCCTCTCTCTGTGTGTCTCTCATGAATAAATGAATAAAATCTTAAAAAAAAAAAAAAAGGCTCCGAGAAGCACTGTAATAAGAATCCGCTTAATGGATCCACTTTCCTGGAGCCAGTCAGTGGTAAAGCACTTAACTCATGCAATCCTCAGGACCACCCAACATGTTGGGACCTATTACCACCCCCATTTTACAGATGAAGAAAATTAAGGCAAAGGAAAGGTAAATCACTGGCCCAGGGCCAAAGAGCTGGATTTAGACAAAATTCACCTCTAGTGGCTTCATTTCCTTGTCTTTTCCTATTTGCTTAAGTGTGAAAAACACCATCAAGCTCTACCAGGCTGTAAGTCCAAAGTGAATTGAAATTGGAACATCTGTTAGAAGAACTTTCAAATATCACCACAATCCGAGAAAGAGGCTAAGTTTTAAAGGAGACAAAATAACAAGATTGCCCTTGCCCTGGAGTTGTTTTTTGGAGAGAAATTTGGTGACGTTGCCTGAATTTAAAGATGTAGGTTCCCTTTGACCCGGGGATACCTTCCTAAGATTTTATCCTTCAGAGCTAGAGATATATGTGCAAAAATGACATCATAGAACATCATAGACATCTCTAAAACCTTAACACCTTTCCTTCCTATCTCTTAGGTTGTTATTGTGCCACTAAAGCCCCCCACAAAGCCTCCTTGGGCCCTACATCTGGTGTTGTTAGCTATTATCCGATTTCTCCGCCTCCCTTGATGCAAAACACGCAGTGAGTGCTCATACATACTCTCCCCCATTTCTTTCCTCCACCCTTTCTTGAATCTACTCCAATCAGGTGGTCCATACCCCTCCATCAAGGTGCAGTCACCTCCACTTTGCCAAGTGCGATGGCCAAGTCTTGAGCTGTGCTTTATTCCCACTGGACTCCTGCCAATTGCACCCTCCTTCTTGGATACTTTATGCACTTTGGCTGTTGGGATTCCACTCTCTTGGTCCTCCTAGGACCCTGGCGGCCCCTTCACAGTCTTTGTTGTCATTCAGTCCCCTTTCTGTGACCTCCTAACACTGGAGGGCCCCCAGGCTCAGTCTTTGGGCTGCTTCTTCGTCTCCACTCACCCAGCTAGATGGTCTTATCTGGCCTCCCCTGGCGTTGTCATCTAGGCCATGATGTCTTCTCCATGGTGTCTTCTCTGCCAGGACTCTCTCCTGAATTCAAATGCTATGGCCAACGGTGTCCCTGGGCACATCACTTATAAACACTTCTCACACTGAATGTGTCCACAGCAGAACCCCTCCTGCTGGGGCTACACAGGCTTCCCACTCGACCCCCCGGTCACTCAACGGTCGAGGCCTAACACTCTGGAGACCCCTTGGAGCCTCTCTTCCTCTCTCAACCCTAATTAGATCTGTCAGCAAGCACTGTCAGCTCCCTATTCCCTGTGTCCTCAGAATCCACTCCGTTCTCATCTCCTGCCCTGTTTCCACCCAGTCATGCCACCTGAGGGAGGTGAGGTCTCCCTAGGTCAAGGCCCCAGCCTTCTAAGGGTCCACCTGTTTTCAACGACCTCTTCTCCACAGAACAGCCAAACTGATCTGCACAAAACCTAAGTCTGGTCATATCGAGTATATGTCTAAAGCCTCCCAAATGCTTCCTATTTTAGCATAAAACATAGTCTTCCTGAGGCCAACGGGGCCCCACTCTTGTCGCCTGCCTCATGCCCTCCTTCCTCATGGCTCATCCTGCTGCAGCCCCAGGGCCCCTCTGCGGCTCCTCCCGTGAATAGCTGCTCCTCCCGTCCCAAACGCCCCGTGTCCCTCCGTCCCCTCAAGGCTTGCCTCTCACTCGGGTCTCTCAAATATCCCTTGGGCAGAGAGGACTCTGCCAGCCACCACAGGCTGAACAGTCACCCCCAGCCTCGGCGCCCCCTTCTCCCTGGACCCTGCTTTATTTCACACCTGCGGCCCCATCAAGCACAGGAAGTGTTTGTCTGGTTGTCCTTTGTCTCTCTTCTCTAGAACACACGCTCCACTGGATGAAAGGAACCCTATTTCCATCCTTAGAGTTGAAAACAGCGCCTGGCAAAGTAGGCGCCCCACACATACATGCTGAGGAAATGAAGGATTGGGTTTTTTTCTTTTTTTAAAAGATTTTACTTATTTATTCATGAGAGACATAGAGAGAGAGAGAGGCAGAGACACAGGCAGAGGGAGAAGCAGGCTCCCTGCGGGGAGCCGGATGCGGAACTTGATCCCAGGACCCTGGGATCACACCTTGAGCCAAAGGCAGACAGACAGTCAACCACTGAGCCACCCAGGGGTCCTGGATTTGTTTTTCTCAATGCTGCTTCTAAACCCAGAAGTTTCACAGAAGTAGACGATCCAAACGGTTGTTGTGGACTGGCGCACTGGAACATGATTTAGGTGGTGCAGGGTTTTCTCCTTAAGATTTAGACTTAGACGGAGTGCTTCAGAGGCTTTCCCAGACGTGGGAGATGGAAACGGGTTAGCAAATAACATCAACGAGCAGCTCCCGTTAACGTCGAGTCACACACGGCGATCTACATGGCCACGTGTAGGGAAAGACCCGCAGAGGAGGCTGCTTTTATTGGGTGAATTGCAGCAGTTTTGTTTTTAAAGATTTTATTTGTGAGAGAGAGAGAAAAAGAGAGAGCAAGCATGCACCACAAGCAGGGGCAGCGGCAGGCAGAGAGAGAGGGAGAAGCAGGCTCCCTGCTGAGCAAGGAGCCTGACGTGGGATTCTATCCCAGGGTCTGGGATCATGACCTGAGCCAAAGGCAGACTGAGCACCAGGCATCCCGGCAGTTTTGTCTTTATATACTTCTGTGCCGTTTGGATTCTCTACTAGGTGAAGCTGTTCTCCTTGCAAATGGGAATAAAAAGTGCCCTGGAGTCCAGCTGGAGGTTAGAGGGGAGGTCCGTATGAGGGAGGGTGAATGGTCCCTGCCCAAATGAGGTGTCATGTCCAAACCATGGGGGCTGCACTGATTCTGTGGTTCAGGCCTGTGTGAAAATTTCCTAAAAACAGTTATCATCCGTCTACTGGGATGACATCCCTGGACAGAGGAGATGGGGCCGTTTGAGACACAGCAGTCCATTCGGATGTCAGCAAGGACAGCCCCACCCAGAGCAAACTGGCGTCCCCAGGAAGAGAAGGTGGCTTTATGGAACGTCACTGTCTCTGGAGGTGGGACTCATGTAATTCGCTGGTTAAAACAATACCAGGTTTATTAGTTTCCCATTGCTGCTGTAACCATTCACCGCGAGTTTAGAGACTGAAAACAACATGGATTTATGATCTCACACTCAGAAACCAAAATCGGTTTCACTGGGCTAACGTGAAGATGTTGGCAGGCTTCCTTCCAGAGTGTCCAGGACAGAATTCGTTTCTTTGTCCTTTGCAGCTTCTAGAGGCTGTCCACATCCCTTGGCCTGGGCCTTTCCTCCGTCTCACAAGGGCATTAACCCCGTATCTGCAGCTGCCATCCTGACACCTTCCTTCTCTCACTCCCACTGCGCGCCTCTTCTAAGGACTGCTGGCTACACTGGCCCACCGGGCGATTCAGGACAGTGTCCCCCTTGGGGGCTATCATTCAGCCCACCACACCAAGTAACAGAGAGGCCGTGGTTTCCCGTGAACACTGAGCAACACACAGTATTAAAGTTCTAACGGTCTAGCCTTTGCTCCCATCAGTTGCTAAAAAGGAATGGGAAGTGGGGCACCTGGGTGGCTCAGTGGTTGGGTGTCTGCTTTCGGCTCAGGTCGTGATCCTGGGGTCCTGGGATTGAATCCCACATGGGGCTCCCCAAGGGAGCCTGCTTCTCCCTCTGCCTATGTCTCTGCGTTTCTGTGTCTCTCAGGAATTAAAAAAAAAAAAAAGCAATGTGAAGTGATGGACACTTTGGCCAGGGGGATTGTGTGGCTGGTAACAGGGCAGGTTCTCAGGCTCCATCCCAAGGCCTGCAATACCCAGAAACTTGCTAGGTCAGATTGCACTGATGCCATTGCAAACTACCCAAGTGCAAAGGAAATGACAAATGTGCCCTCCAAACTCTGTGCCTCCAGACTTGTCACATGAGGTTAAGTCAGATGAGTGAATGGGGATGTGCATGCAGTCCCTGTGCATAGAGGAAGATCAAAGATTGAGTTGGGGGATGGTAACTTCATCATTTTCCTACCACTGTGAGACCAGTTTGCTTAGAGTGGGGTCAAGCTTCACTGCAACATGTGATGGGCACTTGTCTCCAAGACTCTAAGCAGAGCCTGGTCACTTTGAGGGCGAGCTTGAGTGCCACATGCACTCTGCTGATATAGCTGTGGTCTTGGCTCAGACGATCCCAGTAAAGACAACACAGCCCATTCCGGCAGAGGGAGTGCATGGCTGGCAGGAGACAGGACGGGGCAGGCAGCAAGCAGCCTTGGAGACTCCTCACACTGGCCCTTCCCCTCCCGTCCCGCCCCTTTAATCCCTGGCAACCACTAATCTGCTTGTTCTCCATTTCTATAATTTTGTCATTTCCAGAATAAATGGAATAAATGCAATCATATCGCATGCAACTTTAGAACTGGCTCTTTTCACTCAGCATAATTCTCGAGAGTCACAGGTCACCCGTCGGGTGTGTCAGCACCTGGTTCCGTGTCCCTGCTTGGCACTCCTCGGCCTGGATGCCTGGGTGCACCACCACCCAGTTACCCATCTGCCTGGTAAAGAGTATCCATGTCGTTTCCAGTTTGGGGCTATCATATAAAACTGCTATAAACATTTGTGCACAGGCTTTTGTGTAAATGTAAGGCTTCCTTTCTCTGGGACAAACATCTAAGAGTGCAATTTCTGAATCAGAAGGTGGTTACACACTTGGCTTTTTAAGCTGTTTTGGCAGAACGGTAGCATCGTTTTCCTTTCCCAGCGGCAATTTATGAGAGATCCAGTTTCTCCACATGCTCACCAGCACCTACCTGGTGGTGTCACTATGCTTGACTTTAGTCATTCTGACAGGTGTGTAGTACTTTCTCACTGTGGCTCTGATTTGCGTTACCCTAACAGCTAATATTGCTGACCATCGTTTCATGGGCTTATTTGCCACCTGCAAATCCTCTCCAGGGAAATGTTTCAAGTCTCTTGCCCATGTCCTCATTGGATTTGTTTTGTTTTGTTTTAACTTTTGAGTTCTGAGTGTACTTTATATATTCTAGATTTAGTCCTTTGTCAGCTATACTGGTTTGCAAATATTTTCTTCCAATCTGTATTTTTATCTTCTTTAATGGAATTCTCTCAGAGCAAAAGTTTTTACTTTTGATGAGCTTCAATTCATCAATTTGTCCTTTTATGGATCATGCTTTTGCTATCAAGTCTAGGCTCCTACTGGTGCCCACGGGCATTCC
This sequence comes from Canis lupus familiaris, assembly GCF_011100685.1. NCBI lineage: Eukaryota > Metazoa > Chordata > Mammalia > Carnivora > Canidae > Canis > Canis lupus. The sequence continues at coordinate 49,038,431 of NC_049243.1, forward strand.
AGGGGTGGCATTGTCGCTAGGCCAGCCCTGAAGAAAGTCCTGGCTCCTTTCAGGCCTTTTCCAATGCCAACCCAGCGAGGGTGTTGAGCCTCGGCTTCCTGTTCCGCCATTGCTGGTTGAGTGTGGGAGAGGCTGCAGTTTTTTCTATGGTGTTGGCTGGAGTAGAGCCACTAGTGTTGTAAAAAATTGGTCTTGGTAGGGGCACCTGTGGCTCAGTTTGAGTCTTGATTTCGGCTCAGGTCATGAGATCAAGCTCCTCTCCCAGTGCAGACTCAGCTTGAGCTTCTCTCTCTCCCTCTCTCTCTGCCCCTCCCCCTGGCTCATGTGTGCATGTGCGCTCTCTAAATAAATGATCGCTTAAAAATTTTTGTCTTGGTAGGCTTCCCTTTTTTTCTATCTTTGGCTAGGCAGCAAGCTTCTGCCATTTTTCTTTTTAAATTGTGGTTGATTATGCATAACATGGAAGTTATATTTCAACCGTTTAAAAAATGTTTAACTATTTAAAAACAGTTCTGTGGCATTAAGTTCATTCACATCGTTGTGCAGCCATCACCAGCATCCATCTCAACAACATCTTCTTCATCTTACCCAAATGACTCAGTACCAGTTAGACACTACTCCCCTTTCTCCTTCCCCCAGCCCCTGGCAACCCCCAGTCTATGTTCTGTCTCTAGAATTTGACCACTCTAGATACTTCATTTAAGTGGGATCTTACAGTATCTGTCCTCTTGTGTCTGGCTTATTTCACTGAACACAATGTCCTTAAGGTTCATCCATGCTGTAGCATGTGTCAGATTTCCTTCCTTTTTAAGGCTGAATAATATTCTGTTGTATATGCACATCACATTTTGTTCATTCATTCATCCATCAATGGATACTTGAGTTGCTTCCACCTTCTGGCTGTTGTGAACAATGCTGCCATGGCCATGGATGTACAAACATCTGTTCCAAGTCCCTACGTTCAATTCTTTTGGGGGTATCTCAAAAAGTGAGATTACCGGATTACATGGTAATTTTATGTTTAATTTTTGGGGAACCACTGTACTATTTTCCACAGCAGCTGCACAATTTCACATTCCCATCAGCAATGCAAGTAGGTTCCAATTTCTTCACATCTTCACCAACATTTTTGGGGGTAGTGGCTTAATAGCCATCATAATGGGTGTGAAGTGGTGTTGGTCTTTTTTTGTCTCTGCCTATAGGTTTTTCCATGTTGCTGTTTTGTCTCCAAATATGAGCTATAGGAGGCAATACAAAATTGGGGAACTTAACACTGTATCATTCTTTGAGTCCCAAGGTCCTTAGATGGTCTGCTTTCAGAGTCTTATGTTCCTCTTTTCTGAAAGGTATTTGACATCCAAGATTTTTGGTTGTATTTAGAGGAAGGAATAGGAAAAGTCTATGTATTTTTTATAGTAGATATCCCATATCAAGAGAACACTGAATCTCTTTTAATACACAGGTCTTCTCTCCATCTTTTTCTTAGAATTTACTGTAGAAACCAGGTTGTCTGTCCTAAAAGCTTTCCACAGAAATGGATTTTACTGACTGCATTTCCTTTGGTATCATTTAACATGTTCCTCTGTGCCCTGTATTTCCTGGGGAGTTGGTAGATTTAGGGACTTCATCAGATTCGCATTAGAGTTTTTGGTAAGACTCCATCACAGGTGGGGTGTGCACTTCCATCACAAGGCACAAGGCATATTTTTGTTTTTCTCTGGTGATATTAACTCCTTCAATAGTTACTAGTTTTCCTTTTTAAAAATTTTCTAGTATCATCCTGAGCTCATGAATTTAATTATATATTTCCAATCCATTGCTATTATCCATGTTGATATTCACTCCATGTCTAGCTACTAGCTTGAAGGAGCTTCTTTAAAGTCTTTTGACGGAGCCCCAGGTGTTTTTGCCAGTCCCTGGACGTCTGATATGAAAAGATGCTCCAGACTCATCTTGGACTATTTATGTCCTAAATCTGGAACCAGCCATTCTTTGGGGAGTTCTGGATCCTTCTGGTAGGAAAGGTATTTAGAGACCACAGTTTGGGACTTAGGGGTGCTCACTAGCTACTGGCTTGGCCATTGTTTTTAGGACTTTTCTGTAAACCAAGCTAGGAAATAAGCATGTAAGTGTGGATTTAAGATAAATATATCATGAATTCAAGTTGGCATTTCCACATCAAATTTGAATGAAAGAGTTTTAATGTAGTCTCTTTGGTCTTAAAGATGCAACTTTCCTCTCATGCCAAAAACTTGGTTCCCAAAGATATCAATATAATTACTCACTTACTTTCTCCAGTAATAAATATAGAAGAGTCTCAGAATAACAATCCAATTTCACCAAAACAGTATACCACTTCCACAAACAGAACAATTACTGAAAATGGTTCTTGTTTATTAGCCAATCATTTATTTGTTGTCCCTATTTTTGTCTTTGGGTATAATCCACTAGGAATACACAGTGAAATTTCTCTATCTTAAAGTCATTTGAAGTATTTCCTTGTGCTTCTGTCACCAATTTGATATATAATTATGTTCATTCATTTCATTTGGCTTTTAATTTTTAAGAATTAAAAAATTATTTTAAGAATATGTAAACATTCACATGGTTCTTTTTTTTTAATTAATTAATTTATTTATTTATGATAGTCACAGAGAGAGAGAGGGGGGCGCAGAGACACAGGCAGAGGGAGAAGCAGGCTCCATGCACCGGGAGCCTGATGTGGGATTCGATCCCGGGTCTCCAGGATCGCGCCCTGGGCCAAAGGCAGGCGCCAAACCGCTGCGCCACCCAGGGATCCCCATTCACATGGTTCTTAAGCCAAATCTATAGAGCAAATTGTGCTTAGGTCTATCTTCTGTGTCGCCTATATATATATCATTGTCTCTCTTCCTCTAAAAGGCAATAATTTCAAGTTTTTTTTTTTTCACTTTTACTTTCCATCTAAAAAAGCAGAAACAGGGATGCCTGGGTGGCTCAGCGGTTTGGCACCTGCCTTCAGCTCACGGCGTGATCCTGGAGTCCCAGGATCAAGTCTCACATCAGGCTCCCTGCATGGAGCTTCCTTCTCTCTCTGCCTGTGTCTCTGCCTCTCTCTCTTTCTGTGTCTCTCATGAATAAATAAAATCTTTAGATAGATAGATAGATAAATAAAAATATAAAGAAGCAGAAACAAAATCTACTTATGTATATATCCTTCCCTTCTTAAATAATGGGTAGCATACTATTTACTTTTCCGTTTGTGGTTTTTACTTACGGCATTTTGAAAATCATTCCATAGCAGGTACAGATATTCTTAATTCCTTTTTATAGCTACATAGTACTCTGTGTGGATGTACTTTAACTTATACAAGCAATCCCCTGTTGGTGGAAATTTCTATACTAAGTTTCTATACTAAGTAACTCTGTCACATGGTTAAGCAAGTCTCTATGGAGGGACCTTTCAAGTTACATCCTTATTTTCAGCAGCCTTTTCCATGCAAGAGGCTGGCTCTATTTATGTATAGTACCTAGAGCTGGTTAGTTCTGGGTAGAAAATATTCCTAAGATACTAACTAGAGTTTTTTTTTAACTAGAGTTTTTTTTTTTTTATAAAAAATATCTTATTTATTTGAGAGAGAAAGCATGCAACGAGTGGTGGGTGGGGCAGAGGAAGAGGAAGAAGCATACTCCTCACTGAGCAGGGAGCGTGATGGCAGGGCTGGAACCCAGGACCCCGAGATCATGACCTGAGCCGAAGGCAGACACTAAACCTACTGACCCACTCAGGTATCCCCTAAGTAGAGTTTTAATTCCAAAGTTACTTCAAAATATTTTCCTGAGGGAGAATAAGGAGTTCTGGTTTACCAAGTACAGAGTTTTTGTCTGGGATGATGAAAAAGTTCTGTGAATGGATGGTGATGATGGTTGCACAATTGTACTTAATGCCACTGAACTGTATACTTATAAATAGTTCAAATGGTAAATTTGATATATATATTTCATCTCAATAGAAAAAGGAAAGATCTACGGGAAACACTAAAAAATTTACTAAAAAATAGCAATAAAGACTTTTGAATGTTAAAAAATATTCCTAATAAATTGCTACTTTACTATGTAACTTTATGCCAAAATAAAAATTTATATAAAATGAGATTTTTAATTGGTACGAATGTGCTTTGTTGCATGGTCAGTAGTGGATGTCCTTAATTAGGAGATGGCTCCTTTCTCTGCTATTGTTAATAAATAAGGGTTGGTCACCTTCCAAGCTGAATCATATCTGACATGGCATCTGTACAAATTACTCTTCAAGTTTAATGAAGTGATAGCAAGTTAGCACTTTCCAGACTTATATTTATCTTACTACTTGGTGACTTGAATTTTATGGTTTCTAAACAAGGCAGTTATGACCAGGAAATTCAGCTCGGTGACAAAGGAGGCACACTGTTATATTCATTCCTGCTGATGCTAGAGTCAAGGTTTATTACACTGTGCTGGGGAGGTCAGAAACTTGGGCCAAACCTACATAGAAAATTTTCTTAAGCTCTAAATCTTGATCCACTAATTGATGGGCTGCAGACTCTGGTGAGTTGCTTTGCCATCTCTTCTTCATGACCTTGTCTCCATCTGTAAAATACAACCTCATCACTGACTGAGAACGTTTCAAAGATGCCAAAAGATCCTTGGCATCTGGGTGTTCAAGATGTGCATCATATTTTCTTTCCTCAACTGGTTATGTAAAAAGCAGCCTTGAAAACCCTTCAAGCAGAAAAAGCAACTATTTTGTTTCTTGTGGAAAGACTCCTCTTCCTGTCATCATTGAAAATATATGGAGCTGGGTGAAAATGAACTCACCTGCTAGTCATTGGACACGCCAGAGGCAGGACCAGCATGTGCAATGAGAGCTGTCACTTGACATGGTTTTCTTTGTGATGATGGAGGTCGCAAAGAGTATGTGCACACATGGCTGCAAATGCACTGTTGGGATCAATGACCACCTTGTCTCTGAGTATTCATCTCAAAAAAAAAAAAAAAAAAGCAAGGAAGCTGATGAAGATGGAACTCTTGATAAGAGTTGAAGAGAAAAGCCAGAGGCAATAAGGTGTCTACACACAGCTGGCAATAACTGGTAGAATTCAGAGCCAGACCATGGTGCAACAGTACATCTATGCAAATCCTCTGGCAGATGCGATGCCTAGACCTTCCTCTTGAAATATGTATCATGGAAACATACACAGCAGCAGACAAAATGGTCTAATGATTCCCCATGTACCCATGGGTACATGTACCCATATATCCTTGCCTCAACAATTACCAACATTTGTCCATCCTGTTTCTACTCTTTCTTTTTTTCTCTAGTATTTTAAAGCACATTTCATATACCATATTATTTCACCCCCAGGCACTCCAATATCCTGCTCCTCCTAGGACTGTCAATAATAAATACCCAATATTCACTACCAGAAAATCAGCAATGTTATTTTTAATACAGATGTGGTACAGAATGTTTAATTACAGCAGGGCAGAGATTCTAGTTAAATAAAATTAAAAACCTTTATTTTCCCAAATATAAAATTACTAAATTAATGTCTGAAAAGAAAATATAACATGGTGAAAGTTTGAAAGTACACCACTATTCACCACAGGATTTATGATTTACCAATTACATACTCCACCACTTTGGCAAAAGGATGAAAATTTTAAAATAGTTTATAAACCTAACATAGCAAAGACTGTATACATCTCCATATTGCACTTTTTTATGTACAAGGATAAAACAGTAAAGTCAAGTATATTGCATATACTAAGAGCGGCACAAGTTTGTCACAATTGAACTTAATGCAGAAGCTGATGTGAAGAGTATTAAAAATGTAGAAATGTATGTACAGAATGAGAGACTGTATTAACAAACTATGTACATAACAATATACTGTACTACTTTTAAATTTTTAGCATAGTTTTGTTTATTAATAGAGGCCTTTGGTTCTAAACTGCTTGACTAGTTTTAAGCTCATGTAGTTTCTTAAGCTTTCATGTTTTTTAAATGCAAGTCTATGAGTATAAAAGCACTAAACCTCCTGGCTCACTGGTACAAAAATTACAATGGTCAGTTCCCTTAGGTCATCAAAAACTAGTCACAAAAATAGTTCTTGTATTCAACCTGAATGTGCCACAGGAAAAAAAAAATATTTTCAAGATTCTCCAGCTTAGCCTAGAGGTGGAGGATACTCCAGCCTCAATTTCAGTGCTACTGTCCCTGCTATGTACATTCCAGAACACTTGTTTTCTTGAGGCCATTTATTTTAATACTACTCTTGTAAGGAAGAATAAAACCTCACTCCAGCTTAAGAGAGTCCATCACACACCTCTGTTAAGACATAATGAAAACTTGGAATATTGCCAGCAAGATTTAAAAAAATATGTGCACCCTCTCATGACTCCTCTAGAAAATCTGCTATGAAATAATAACAGTTCTTTATTTCCTTCTTCTCCCATCCACCTTCACTTCTCCTTGTGCTCGGTCTTTCCCAGGTCTTGCATGAGCCCAGTGATTAGCTTTGGAGATCATCCTGAGTTTGCAAATGACAAAGCGAGTCCCCACATGTGGCCTGTGAGGCAAAATCACACAACTGAGGACGAGCTGGTCATCCCGTGAACCATGGTGCTTGTTGGAGTCCCACTGATGGCATTGAAGATGTGAAGGGAATTCGGTAAAACGCTCGTCTTCTCCTCCAGCGGGCAAATCTTGAGGCACAGAAACACAACGTTACCCAAGTGTAATGCCCCTAGTGACATTTCTCAAAATGGTGTGTTTTATGTGACACAGGGTATCACCCAATGGTCACTGTTACCCGAAATGATGGCATGCATGCCCAGGGAGCTTGGCTTTGGCAGTTTGCAGGGGGATTGTGTCAGTTCATGTAGCAAATGACCTTTTTCAGATCAGGATTACAAGGAGGAAGTCAAGAACAACCAGTTTCGTTTCCCTTACAAATCAGTGAATGGAGCCTTCTAGACTCACTAGGTGATAAGGCGGTGAAGGCGGTCTTACACATACTTGGCAGGGACACGACCTAGCCTTGTCCCTTGGAAAAGTTTTTTTTAAAACTGAATACTTAGCATACTGAATACTCTTCTGTTTCTCTACTGGCTCCTTTTCTCAGAGCCTTATGGATTTCCATCCTGGGAAGGAGATGGCCGCTGCCCCTCTGACCCTGGACAAGTCTCTTCACACTCAGTAATGCAGGGGAGAATTCTAGGGGCAAGCCTTGACCTACTGCTAGGTGGAAACTGAGAAGAAAATACACATTCAGAGGCTCCCCTGGAAAAGCTAAAAGCAAGTCTACTCCAGGTTACAACCTTTTCTTGCTTAAGGGTTCTAAAGTGTTTAATATTCACAGTTGTTGAGATAATGGAATGTTCAAGTTTAGAGCACAGCACTCTGCTCAAGGTCCAAATAACGTGGGAGTTTGTTTTATCATTATCAGTCCATAATTTTTTTCCTTTCATCTTTTCTTGTGCCAAATGCTGACACCCACTGATCAAACTCCCTGTTCTATAGGAATCTGCAAGCTCTGTAGAAAAGACCTTGAGTTTTCTCCAAAAACTTGGCCCCACGAGACCATCCCTTTCTGCTTAATTAGTCACCTATTTATTTCTTTCATCATTTCAATTTTTTCCTACTTTTCTCAGTATCCAGAAGAGGGTACCTCCCCTTTGCAAACACACTGTCCTCATGCCAACATCTGCGGTTGTTCAAACACAGTCCTAACACTATGTGTGGCAGTTTATCGAGGTTCAGAAAGATAAAATTAAAAAATGACATTACCATCCCATCTGATTGTGTTAGCATGGAGGAGGAAAAAAAGCAAACAAGTTAAAGTGTGGACATTTAAGTTAGTTTCCCGTGACAGACTTTCCTAACTAGGTCATCACATGATAGGTTAACTGACTGACACAAGTAGTCCTGGCTTCCGTTTGCAAGACTGAAAGACAATTAGGTAAGGAACAGATAAAAGTAGTTATGCGTGATGGAGGCGCTAACATTAACTATGAAGACTGGCCTCATGACTTGGAAGAAGTCACTGTGGTTGATACCGAATGGACTCCTAAGAAAGCAGTACTCTGGCAGCTGCTGACACTCACTCAGCTGCCTGGCCAGCTGTCCCCTCTGACTAATCCTAATGAAAGGAACTCCTGCAGGAAGGTGACAGTAGCAGTGTAACTGGGAAAGATGCCCGTAATGATGGGGAGTAGCCATGAAGAATCCACTGAGGCTCCCAAGTCAGTGGTAAATAGTCAATATCTGAACAGCTGTTTTTTTTAAGTGACTAAAGACATTTAATGCAACAAAAAATTCCTTAAACTAGGCTGGTAAATTTTGGTCTTTCAAAGGATTGGGTTAATAAAAAAGTTTTTAGAAAAAATATGGGTATTTCTTTCTTATGTGAGTTTTGTTTTTGTTTTGAACTAGATTAGGGTGGGGAGGGACAGAGCTTCGAACCATGGTCATCTTTGAGAGTGACACAAGGGAGGTGGGTGGTGCTCTCCCCTGGTCATATTGGCTAGTAACAGGTGGGTGAGTTGGTAGCCATTCCCCAAGTAACCTGTATTCAGAAAGTAGCAGGATGTAGCATGCTATGTTATTCTTTAGATATTAAAATTCTAGAAGGTTTAGGCCATTACAGGGTGTATCTGAGAGCCCAATTAATGTGTGCCTACTAATAACAATGAGAATGCCAGCATGGCACCTACTTGTTCATGCATGATTTCAGAAAGCTCTTTTGCCATCTCCCTGTAGTTGGCCTTCATTTCTTCCTGGTACTCTAACTGGTCCTCTTTGATCAGCCGCTCGTTTACTGCTAAGGCTTGACCGCAAGCTTCCACAAATTGCCTAAAATGGTATGAGAGGGGGAAATAAAGAAAAGGGTGTTGAGGATAAAGAGTGAGCCCAATAGGTAGTATCTCTTTCTTGAATGAGCATAGAAATGACTGCTATTTGAAGAGAGAAAGACATTTCCAGTGTGTTTTACCTGAAAACTTCTTTAAGCAACTTCACTTTGTTGTCAGGGTATCTTTTTGTGTTTGTGTCATCTAAGAAAGCTCGGGCATATGCTAGTGGACCTGCGTTGACCTAGATAAAGAACAAAGATTTAAAATTATGTTCGAATAAAAATGACCATTATCATTGATTTGGTTTCAGTTGTCAGGTTCTAAAAATGTTGTTTGAGTTAGTTATGACCCCTACCCTCTAGGAACTGACAATCCAAAAGACGAAACCACAAATAAAGCCTTTTTTGTTACATGTCATTTGATTTTATCACTTCAGACATCATCAGGGCACTTGAGATGGTGGCACACTTTATGAAGGAATAAGCAAAGTTGGGAAAACTGACCCATCTTTTCAAGGTTTAACATCCAATAAGTAAAACACCAAAGATCAGAGCCCAAGTCTTCCCACTGTTATTTGTGCTACTCTATACTGAACTAAAGGTCCATCTGGTGAGTTCAGTGAAAAACTGAAGAATATAAATATAGTATATTAGCCAGTTTTTAAAAACCAACCATTTACCTCCTTGAACTGTATAGACAGGCATGAGCAAACTGACTTGCTACCTTCAAATGAAGTAACCATTTGAAATGTGCTGGAATGCCAAAGATTAGGGGCATTTAGCAACAAAGGAGTGAACCAGAACCCAGCATCTCTCAAAAGAGTTCTCTGTAGTTGGGTAAGTCAAGATACATGGGTATGTGTAGAGCAGGAAGGTTAGACCCACTGGATGGGAAGGAGAAAGCCCCACGCCTCTGAGACAGCGTGAGAAACAGCTTGGCCACAGTGGTGGGAAGTAGGCCCTTCAAGACAGGAACAACTAGCTAACCTTCTGTGACGACTGCAGGTGTCATCACACTGGTGTTTCATGGAGTGGTGTTGTATGTTAACGACTTGAACATGACCGAAATGACCAGTTATCCAAAATAACAGAATCTACTCAATAATTTTAAGGGCATGTAAAGAGAAAAGCTGACAAGACTTCATAAGGTCTAACATAATCAGATCTTGGAGTACAGCCACCCTGATGGCTCTGTCCTATATAAGAGCAACCCCACGGGATCCCTGGGTGGCGCAGCGGTTTAGTGCCTGCCTTTGGCCCAGGGCGTGATCCTGGAGACCCGGGATCGAATCCCACGTCGGGCTCCCGGTGCATGGAGCCTGCTTCTCCCTCTGCCTATGTCTCTGCCTCTCTCTCTCTCTCTCTCTCTGTGACTATCATAAATAAATATAAATTAAAAAAAAATAAGAGCAACCCCAGAGAGGCTCTTAATGAAAAAATTACAGAAATATAGAAATAAAATGGTAAAGTTCATTTCCTATGGCTGCAACTTTGTTATTATTACCTTGGTGGGCACACGTGTATAAAAATCTCCTTATCATGGAATGATGATCTTTGCTTTTTAAGATGACTGGTTATTTATAAAACTCTAAGGCCACTGTTAAATGGCAGGGCACATTTTGCCCTTTAGAAAGCTTGCTCTGTCCAGCCTCACCCTTTACTGGAGCCACACCCCTCTGCTGGTGTTCTGATAGAGGCTGGATGTTCCTAAGCTATGTTATTGAGTGGTTTTGTTTTTTAGCTACAGAAAATTGTGACCTCTGACCCCATTATGTAATCACTCATGTGCTGGAATATTTATCATATTCACTTGATAACTTATTTTGGTATTTAAGTCTTTCAGATCATGAGGGAAGAGGTTGAAACATGTTAAGTACTTTTGTGGTGAATAACATTTAGAAAACATTAGGCAACAAACCAGTATGGATTTGATAAAAAGGTGACAAGAACTGATTCTAGAAAATGAACCAAAAAACCCCTAAACACACATTACAGTCCACATGCAACTTTCATAAATGCACCCATTTTGAAAGAGAAAAGACTGGATATAAGGATAGGTGTATATGTATGTGTGTGCATGTAAAGCATATGCTAGAATTTTATATATATTCTTAAAATCAAAGTAAGAAGCATACTAATCACTAGAAGAAGGTGATTTAACATTTACCAATTTCCTAGGAAATCATATAAGATACTTAAAAATCAGGTATTTTGAAGTATAATATACAAACAAAAAGGTACATCTATCATGAGTGTATAGCTTGTTGAATTTTCACAACTGGACACATATGTGTAATCAGGACTTAGATCAAAGACGATCTTCTCCATAAATGGTGCACGTTGCTTAGATAGCTAAATGGAAAAAAATGTATCTTGTCCCTTATCTGTTATACATACAAAAATCAATTCTAGATGGATTGCAGCTCTATATAGGAATGCTAAATAAAGGAAGGAAACATAGACTGCTTTTGAGACAGATTTAAGAACCAAGTTCTTAGAGAGAACACAAAAATGCTACCAATTAAGGAAAGGAAATATTAATTTCTTTTAAGGAAATATTAATTTTCCAATAAGGAAAAATTAATTAATTGAGTTATACTAAAATGAAGAATTTCTATTAGTCAAAACATATCATTAAGAGAGTGAAACTTAGGGTACTTTTTCAGATATGATTTTTATAGAAACCAGAAAACAACAGTTTTGTAAGGAAACCTACAGCTATGTACACTTCTTTATATTTAGAAGAGTCTTGATGCTTCTGGTTAGGCCCCTAGAATTTCCCAAACTGAAAAAACAGGTTGGTGTGGAGAGCTGTCTCTCAGACAGCTCAGGGGACACCCTTACAAGTTGGGTCAGGTGGGGGACTTCATTCTACTGCCCCCCTCTGGTATCAGAGGAAACTGCATAGATACTAGAAGGTAACTGGGATCACCAGGTAAGATAGGAAGCTACACTTGACCTTGCTGGAATTGAAATTTACCAAGGTCCAGATGAGCCTTTGCACCTTTTGCCCTGGGGTTTGCTTTGCCCAGCACTTGGCTCACCTGAACGCTCACACTGCCTTGGAGTTTGAGCTGCAGTTTGATCATGTCCACTTCGGCTGAGGAGCACAGTTGCCGGAGCTCGGCCACCTTCTTACTCATCTCATCAATGGCCACTTCGATGGGGTTCAGGTCGGTGTGGTGCTGGTACATGACGGGGATCCGCTTTTTCACATAAGGGAAGCAGTGTATTGCTGTAGAGGAATGAATCCCAGAATTATTCTGCAGCTTGCACAATCTTTATTATTATTGAGGCAGAAGTACTTAGTATTTTCATTTTATAGATAAGGAACCCAAAGCTTGCCAAAGGCACATGCCAGTATTTTGTGGAACAGACTATTGCCTTCCTTTATCTCTGCATATGTTTAATGACAGGCTGTATCATATGAAGACAAGAGAGTTGGGTCCTTTTAACCTTTAGTGTGAGAAGTGTGTGTTTGAAGAAATTACTTTATCATTCCCTGCTCAATTTTTGTTTTTTTAAAGATTTTATTTATTTATTCATGAGAACATACAGAGAGGAGAGAGAGAGGTGGAGACAGGCAGAGGGAGAAGCAGGCTCCATGTAGGGAACCCAACGTGGGACTCGATCCTGGGTCTCCAGGATCATGCTCTGGGCTGAAGGTGGTGCTAAACCGCTGAGCCACCCAGGCTGCCCCCTGCTCAATTTTTTTAACCATAAATGCTTTACCTTCCTTGAAGTTGTGAGATTTGAAAGAGCTACTATAAGATGGCTTGGAAGATATAAAGAACAGTACACAGTTCTGAGATATCACAGAACAGATTTTAAGTCCTGAAAACTGTTCCGTAAACATATCCTTGAGAAGATTATTTCTCCATAGATCTTTGAATCACATGCTTGAGTTTGCACAAATCAGAGAAATCCATGAAAAATATCAAGTGAGAATATATTTCCAAGCAAAGTATTTTATGAACCAGAAATTCACAAACTGTTGAAATCACACTAATAATATATTTTGAAACATAAATGAATAAAAAACAGAAACAAAAATATTTATTTTTTCTTGTACTTTTTTCCTACAAAAAGCCAATCAGTATTGTTTTTCATTTATCACAACAAAATATCTGAACATATCAACACCAAAGAGTTAGTTTAAAAATGAATAGATTAATGGCTGGTTCTAATTTGGGTCTGTGTCACATTTCTAACTTGCTGCTTTACATGATATATGAGTATCTATAATATCTATTTAATATATATTTATGAATAGACATGAATAGGCTTAACAGCTTCTTTTATTTTTTAACAAAAAGTAAGATGGGAGTGTTATGTTTGGATCACTGCTATTTAATAAGTGGCTGGGGAGAGTTTACTTAGAAAGGACAAAATGAGAAAACAGGGCCAGCACCATGTAGTGCACAGTTCAGATGGGCCATCCAGGGTCCGGAAAAGTGAGAGGTGTTTAACCTGATGCAGCTTTGACTGTCATACCCCTACAGACTTATTCTAGACCCTAAATGTTTTCTTTTTTTTTTAATAAATTTATTTTTTATTGGTGTTCAATTTACCAACATACAGAATAACACCCAGTGCTCATCCCCTCAGGTGCCCCCCTCAGTGCCCTCACCCATTCACCCCCACCCCCTGCCCTCGTCCCCTTCCACCACCCCTAGTTCGTTTCTCAGAGTTAGGAGTCTTTATGTTCTGTCTCCTAAATGTTTTTTTTGTTTTGTTTTGTTTTGTTTTGTTTTTAATCAATCTAAGGCCAAAGGTCTACTCTCCTATTTCTTTTATATTCCTTATGGATACAGTTTTTAAATTATAGCACTAGGATTGATAAATCTTCTTTGAATTTAACACTTCTTTGATAGTGTGACAAGAACCGGGCCTTGCTGTTTTCCAGACAGGGAACCAGAGGTGTACTTGGATGTGCACAGAAAGTGTTTTTTTTTTTTATATATAGATTTTATTTATTTGCGAGAGAAAGAGATAGAGCATGAATGGGGAGAAGCAGGCTCCTCACTGAGCAGGGAACCCAATACGGGGCTCCAATCCCAGGACCCTGGGATCATGACCCGAGCTGAAGGCAGATGCTTAGCCCACTGAGCCACCGAGACGCCCCCACAGAAAGTGCTTTATAGATAAGTGCCACTGCAGTGGATTTGTAAGTACTGTGGAAGTGTTTCATAAGGCTACTAGCCATTTCAAAACACACATGATTGGTATAATCACAGTATTTTTGAGTGCTATGTTGTAATAGCACCATTGTTTCAGAAAGAAAAACTAATTTCAAAGATGTTTGTGAAGTGTCCATGGGCTATATGGATTTCACTCAGCATAAAATTCCTGAGTGTTGTGATAGTACCTGGAGACTTAGAGGAGCAAAGGAGAGTATAATACAGAAAACTGAGAGCCGTGTCTGAGCCACCAGGTCCATGAGAGCTGGGACTCCCCCTGCCTTCCTTGTTGGCTCCAACTTTCCTCCTCTCCCTCAGAGTCACTCAGCTCCAGCCACGCCGGCCTGCTGGTCATCCCATGAATGTGGTGGGTACAAGCACCCACATCACTGGTCTTTGCCCTGACAGCAACTTCTCCCTCCAGACGTTTACATGGTCTACCCCCTCACCTTCTTCAAGTCTGGACTGAAGTGTCACCTCCCTCGGCTACCCCATTTAAACTGCAATCCTCCCCAGTCAATCTCACATTCCTGATTGTTGGAAGTGAATGTGTGTCCTAGACAAAAGCAAAAGGCACAGGTACATTTACCATTATGTTTATACCTTATTGTCTGTCTCCTCCTGCTAGAAGAGTTTAGACTAGACAGATCTTGATTTTGTTCTTATGCCAGGTTGGAACACTGCCAGTGCTCCATAAATTCTGAATTAATGAATGTGTTACCACCCAAATGGCTAAATGAAAGAGCAAAATGGCCTGGATGGTGGAGGATTAGATGACTGACTAAGCGAGCCATCATGTTACTAAAAAAAAAAAAAATGGCCAGACCTTGTGTTGGGCAGCCCTTTCAGGAGGATGAGGAAGAGATGGCTGAGAGATATGGGTGCCTGCACAGTCTGGCAAGACTGAATAGAACATGAGGAGCAGGAGAATATTTCTTCCCTGAGTGGGAGTCTTGGCAGAATTTGGAAGATGCTGGAATAGCGATTGGAAGAATCTCCACAGCAGTTCTACAACAGGGGGAGGGAGGGGTCAAGTAGGGAGGCAGGCTCAGACATTTACAGCAAAGGGGCCTGCAGGGTGATCACTAGGTGTTCCATATGGCCCTACAACTGCAGTGAAGTGGCTGATCTATCCAGGGAAGTGAGCCTTTGCCGGGTTCAGAGGGCAGGGAGGCCCAGGGCTCCACCAGAGCCTGGACAGTCAAAGGTCTGGTCTGAAACAAAGCAATGGAAGAAGAACCTAAAGGCTTAATAACATAAGGGGAAACTCTCAAGTTCAAAGTCTTCAGAATATTCTGCTCTGTGTATCTTTAACTGAAGGTTGATATAGAGCTTACGTGCTTTTAAAGATGTTATTTATTTATTGAGACAGAGAGAGAGCATTCAAGCAAGTAGGGGGAGGGGCAGAGGGAGAAGGAGAAGGAGAATCCTAAGCAGACTCCCCGCTGAGTGTGGAGCCTGATGTGGGGTTCCATCTCACGACCCTGAGATCATGACCTGAGCTGAAATCAAGAGTTGGACACTCAACTCAACTGAATGAGCCACCCAGGCGCCCCTAGCTTATGTGTTTTTATTAGCATTTTTACAACCTGCTCTTGAAATCTTTATGCTGCTCAATACTATGCTTTCGATATTTTGAGATCTTTCAGGGTTAAAACTGTATTTTTTCTTTCCCCTTTGGCTCATCAGCAACCTCAAATGGCAAAGGGCTCAATGGTGGATAAGATCCAGCAAAGTAAATACATTCTTTCCCCTCTGGGGAATAATTTACAAAGTTCTTTAACACAAGGTGGGTAGTGTAACTCTCATATTACAGATGAGGAACCTAAGGCATAGGGAGAAAGTAAGTGACTTGCCCAAGATCACATAGTGAAGACTGACCCAGGTCTGCAGGACTCAGGCTCATGCTCTATTCTGCCCCCATGTTCTCATCCTCACAGCCGAGCCAATAACCTGCATGTCTACTTCACCTCTCTCTGCAGCGGGGATACTTTTTGTCTCCTCTGTTCTGGCAGGTAGGGAGCTTCGCTCATGTTAAGCTAATCAAAAATATTTTCCTGACAAAATGGTAAACTGTAACCCTGAAGGAAATCTGGCCAGAAAACACCCTATGGTAATAACTGTTTATGAATCAGTAATGCTACCTGAGCAGAATAATCCTAATAAAAAATCCTGACCCTAACTCATCAGTGAACTTGGTTTATTTAAAGCAGCAGTGCTTAAACTGAAGCAGCACCACAATCACCTGGGGGCTTGCTAAACACAGCTATCTGGGCCCCAGACCCAGAGTTTCTGATTCAGTAGGGCTGGGTAGGGCCTGAGAATCTGTGTTTCTCCTAAGTTCCCTGATGATGCTGATGCTGCAGGACCAGGAACAGTGTGATAAGCAGTGATTTAAAGTCATGACAGCTATAGAGATAAACACCATAAGCTAGCAAAATGACTCCACCTAGAAATGTAGTTATCTTGTCTAATAAGGAGAATTTGCTATTGTGTCCATTAGAAAAACAACTCACTTATATCTGGGGAGGGGCTACCATTTCAGGGACAAAATTGTGCTTTACACATTATCTTTACTCTAAAAGCAGGACTAGATGCTCTTTATGAATGTAGGCTTTTTTTTTTTTTTTTTTTTTTTTTTAACTTTTATCTCTGTTCCTTCCTAGGAAGGGTAAAAAAATTCTCTGTAATATGCTATTCTAAGCTATTTTACAATGAGTCATAGTCTTTTTTTTTTTACTGAGATACAAATTCACCCATCAAAAGTGTCCAATTCAGCAGTGGGAGAGGAGCCTCATGTGAGATGTGGCATCTTAACGGTGTTCCTTCCACTGGTCATTACAGGGGTCCATATGATTGGCCATGCAGAACAGCCAGCAACATCAACCTCTAGACAAGCCATGCGTGCTTTCCTGGTTCAGCTTAACTATCACTCTTTGAAATACTGGATGTGGACATAACTGGCTTTCTAAGCAGATCTTCTCACTGATTTTTTTTTTTTTTTAAGTCAAGAAAGTTCTATTTTAGGTTATCCTAGTCAGGGTGCTGACCCTAATCCAAGAGCAAGTGGGTCAAGCTCCCCTAAAGAAAGTAAAAATGACTCCCAAGATGACTCTAAACTCTTAGGAACTGGGAAATGATGCAAAACACATTTCTGAGAATGGTTATTGATGGCTAAACTGTGTCAAAGATCTAATAAAACTTAGTCACAGGGGCGCCTGCATGGCTCAGTTGATTAAGCATCTGCCTTTGGCTCAGGTCATGATTCCAGGGTCCTGGGATTGAGCCCCATGTTGGGCTCCCTACTCAGTGGGGAGTCTGCTTCTCCCTCACCCTCTGCTGTTCCCCCTATTTGTGCTCTCTCATTCTCTGTTAAATAAATAAATAAAACCTTAAAAAAACAAACAAACATAGTCAGCCAAATGGATACCCTCTGAATGCAGTGAGCTTCCCGGTAGTGGAGATATTCAAGCTGAGGTTGTCCAGCCAACCTCTCAGAGATGAGGTGGAAGGGCTCCAGTCTCATATCCCATTTATTCACTCAGCCTAAAATCTCAGAGCAGGTTCATGCTGGGACCTATGTGATAAAGATATGGAAGGGGTCCCTTCCTGTGAGGGGGCCATAGAACTGTGTGCAGGGGCTCTTAGGGCCCTGGGCCTAGTTAGAGAGGAGTAAGTCCACATGGTTTCAGACAGTATGTAAATCACTTGAAATTGTGTGCAAAAGCACTCTGAGGAGGTAAGGGCCCACTGCTTTCATCAGATTCTAAAAAGGGCCAGTGACTTGACTTTGGATATGAACTTCTGGTCTAGTAGTAGAAGGAAATGCTAACAGATCAGTAGAAAAAGGTCAGAAGTATTCCAAAGTAAGCATAAGATAAATTTAAACTGAAACGGATCTGTGAGGAAAGTTAACTAAGCTCGAAGGGCCCTTATTCTTCAAGATTCCAGATTCTTCTGGAGAACTCTTTATCTCAGTGTCCAGGCTAATGTCTGCATGTAACTCTTCAAGGAAGAGGCCGGAGAGACAGTACCTGTCAGTATGGTGCGCCGTTTGCACTGCTCCTCAACCCCGCCCTGTCTCTTCCCCGTCTGAGTGAAGGGCATCTCAAACATGAAGCGGCGAATGTTATGAGATCGCTCAAACTCCGTCTTCCTTTCTTGCAATTCTTTCTCATCGAAGAATGGGATCACATGAGTCACCTGGATGTATGCATACTTAGAATCCAGATCCTTCGGGTTGACCTTTAAATGAATAAAAAAATGGAGATTGGTGCAATGCTATTTGAAGGACTCTTTCCAAGCACCCCTAAGCTTATCTCTCCACTTTTTATTAATAAAAGATTTGGAGCAGCGCCTGGGTGGCTCAGTTGATTAAGCATCTGACTCTTGATTTGGGCTCAGTCATGATCTTCTGAGATTGAACCAAGCACGACCACCCCTTGGTCTCCGCATTACTCAGCAGGGAGTCTGCTTGTCCCTCCCCTCTGCTCCTCTCCACACTCATGACATGTGTGCATGTGCCCTCTCTCTCTCAAATAAATTTTTAAAATAAATAATGATTTGGAAAAATTTAGAAAAGTTGAAATAGTACAACACCCTTATACCCACTGCTGAGAACAATTGCTAATGCTTTGTTTCAAATACACACACTCATATACACGTGTGCATGCATACTTACACATAGACATTTTTTTTTTAGCTGAACCATTTCAAAGGAAATTATATCAATCATGCCACTTCAGCCAGGATCTCCTAAACATGAGGACATTCTCCTCCAAGACCATAATATATTCTACTTAATAAAATTAATTTAATTCATAATATTACTCAGTACCCAGTCCATTAAAGTTTCTAAATGTAGCTATTTGTGTTTGAACCAGAACCTAATCAATGATCATATTTAATCTAGAATTCTCCATGTTTTTTTCATGACTTTGAATTTTTTTAAGACATTACAGTATTTTTCTTGCTGAATGACTCCCTATGTGGATTTTTCTGCTGGGTTCCCGAACTATATTTTTACATTTTTGGCTTAGAGAAAAAAATGTTTATTTTAGTAACAATGTTTAACACCTAGAACCTCAAGTTGTAATTAATCTGTAGACAGATTAGATGTAAACAGATGTGGATGAATTAATTTAATACAGGTACAGACTAATCTAAGACTCATCTAACCGTAAGTTTAGCTCCTGATGAACTCAGCACACAAATGCTTTTACAATTGCATCGCTACAATTAGCGGTGCTCTAACATCTGTGACCTGCCAAAACATGAAACGTAGGCATTTCCCATACAAGCACAACAGCTAATTTATTAGGGAGACAAATCAATTTTACACATATGAATCCTATTTAAGCTTGGCGGGCAATAAAAGAAGGTCTGACAAATGACTACACAGAATTTGGAGACAATTCTGGAGTTGGGGCCAGCAAATGAATGAGGCCAAGAAGGTTTTGTCAGTCTCAAGTTATCAGGCATCACTGTCCTCTCTACAAGGATGTGTGTGAAGAAAAATGAAAAATAGATGCAAACATGCCTAAAACTTTGGAATTTAAGAAAGCACAACAATTCACGAGTTATTACTTCTATTAGAAACAGCCATGTGGCCAATCACTGTTAACTGTACTCAAACCTATGAAATATAACTCTCCTTAGTGGAAACAATTTAAAAGCAGTGCAAATACACATGCTTGCCTATCTTCTCAGTGGTATTTCCCTAGTCTTTCATTTCCAAAGTTGTATGTACATATCAGCAGAAGGAGCAGAGGACCAGTATTTGGGGGAAGAAAAATGCACGAGAGCCCAGAGAAGAGGTTATAAGGTTAAAGCCACAAGTTGACCCAGAAAAAGGTTACAGTTTGAGAGAAGGCAAATCAGACGTGATTTGATCTAAGAAAAAAGTAGGTCTTCATAAGGTTGTATTGAGGTTTCTGCTTAAAAACAGACCAACAATGCATGTTTGTCCCCTTTCCTTTGTGCAACTCTGTTAAGATTCAGTGCAGAATTAACCTGTGAGCACCAAGCAAAGAGGAGAGAAGACAGCAGTGAGTGAGAACGTTTACTGAATTTCTGAAAGGTGCTTCCATGGAGGTGTGCTACCCAACTTCGCAGAAAGATGGTTTTCCCATGCAGGTGAAAAGAAAGTTCTGAGGAAAACAGCACTTAGTGTTGATAGAAGTTCTAGTCTCAGTCCCCACAGAGAGGGGTAGCCAGTGAGTCAGAGCACCTCTTAGAAGCCTGTTACTGCAGACAGAATGTCTGCAACCCCTGGCCCCCAACTTAATCTCCAATGTGATGGTTTGAGAGGCAGGAGGTGACTAGGTCATGAGGGTGGAGCCCCCATGAATGGGTTCATGCCCTTATTATAGGGGCCCCACAGAGCTCCCTCACCTGTTCCACCATGTTAGGACACTGTGAGGAGACGGTGGTCTGTGAATCAGGAAGAAGGACCTCACCAGGCACAGCATCTATTGGTGCCTTATCTTGGACTTCCCAACTGCCACACTGAAAGGTTTCTGTCGTGTGGAAGCTGCACTGTGTAGGGTGTCTGTAACAGCAGTCTGAATGGTCTCATGTCCACAGAGGACTGGCAATAGGGTTAGGGTGACCGGGAGAGGTGGAAGCTGGAAACCAGGGCAAGTGGCCAAAGTCTATTTGGGGTGGTAAAACTCCAGGTTCCTATTCCCTGCCTCGTAAGAGAGAAGAGGTTGCTTCTTGGAGAAACTGGTCTGGAAAATGCATAAGTGGGTTTACCAGTCTCAGCAGAAAGCAGGGGCAAGGTACAGAGCAGAACACAGGGTAAGCAGGTTGAAGCTTGCAGGTCGAATGTGGGACCTTTAACCTTTGCTCATGTCCTGCATCCAGAACCCAGAGTTACCTGCTTCCTTGTCCTCTCTCTACCACTTGGGCAGAAAACTGGAAGACTCTTCCCTGAAGAACAAAAGGACCTCAGGGAAACAGATTTCTGAGTCTAGGTACTCCAAAGCAGGGCTCAGGATGCAAAATGAACTAAGGATTCTCCAAAACAGTGAACTTGGAAGGACCGGAGAGTTTATCATTGCTGGAAATTGAGCAGGTTTTAGTTTGCTTAATATTGAATATTTTTGTTTGCTTAATATTTAATATTTACTTATTTACATTATTTTTTATTTTTTAAAAAAGATTTACTTATTAATTTTAGAGAGAGAGTATGTGTGTGCGGGCGTGAGCAGGGGGAGAAAATCTTCAAGCCGATTTCCTGTTGCGCACCAAGCCTCACATGGGGCTCAATCCCACGACCCATGAGATCATGACCTGAATCGAAACCGAGAGTCAGATACCTAAGCTCCTGAGCTACCCAGGCGCTCCAATTTTTATTATTTTTAAATTGAAGTATAACTGACAAGATTATATTCATATCAGGTGTACAACATAGTGATTCAGCATCTCTATACATTATGCTGTGCTCACCATCTGCACTATACGACACCATCTGTACCATACAACACTATTATAGTATCACTGACTGTATTCCTTATGCTGTGCCTCTTAACTGGAAGCCTGCATCTCCTCTTCCCCTACAGCCATTTTGTCCATCCCTCCCCCACCTTCCCTTCTGGCAAACATCAGTTTGTTCTCTGTATTTATGGGTATGATTCTGCTTTTTGTTTTTTATTTATTTGTTTGGCTTTTTAGAGAGCAGGGGGATATTTTTAATGCAAAAAACCAGGAGCTCTATCTCAGCTTGAATTTCAGGAAGCAAAGGGATACCCAACTTCCTGGAGATATCCAGAGAACAGTGGGACACATAAATATACAGGAGACACATGTAGTTTCAGAAAAGGTCTTCATGAGAGCAATACAGCAGAGGGCAGCCTCTCTAAATATAAAGTAGGTCTCATTCCCACAAATGTGCTGGCCAGTTAAGCTCTTTCCTTGGCCTGTCCGTCTGCCTATCTGTTCATCATCCTACTGAAAATGGTATATCTTCTCAGATGCTATTTTGTAAAAGAATATCTTCTTAAAATTATGAAATCTTTACTTAATGTAGAACATCAGAAAGCAGAGAAAGGTGTCAAGAAGAAAAAAATACCATTCAAGGCCAATCATTCTTAATTTTTCCTGTTTTGTCCCCCATACACATTTATGAATATATATGACCAATCATACATAAGCAATCAGTACAGTATTATATTGCTACAAAATATTTCCAAACATGGTCATACCTTGCCAGAATCCTGTATCATTTTGACATTTTCAGAACCGAATTTATCAGAGTAGAGTTTAAGGAGTCTCTGGGAAATTTCTGACAGAGGCGTGAGTTTGGGTTCTTTGTAAATATACTCTTTTCCATCTTCATCTTCAAAGAATCCCTGTGACATAAAGCACAATTAGAGCTATTCCCAACCATAAACCCCAGGTTTACCACCCAGAAAGGATTCTCATGTTATAAGGGTTAAAAAAAAAAAAAGGCAGGGAGAGGGGAGGATGATTCTAAAATAAAATCCTACTTAAACAGGCTTTCCAAAGAGGAAGGAAAATGATAATAATGTGAAGTTGGAGTATAAAGATAAAGGAAAACACACAAAACTGCAAACTCATTCAAGAATGCTGTCATTAAGTATTGAGTGAAATGGAGGATCAGGAACTCAAGACTGTTCTCTTGGGATCTAATGATGGGATTCAAGCCTGTTTCACATTCCCAAGAAGCAGAGCTCAGTAAGAAATGATTCAGCAGCCTGCTCCAGGCAGGCCTCAGAAATGCACACACACTCCCCTTCACTGGCCGCCCCCATTTATATAGGACTTCAGGACATAAACAGAAAAACATTCCAGTCCAGAGCAGATTTGGCACAAGTTATCGTGTAAGTTCTATTTTACTTTACTTATGAGAAAAATATGAAAGGGCTGGAGCATAATATCAGAAAATATTTTCACTATCACCAGTTAGCATGTGATTTAGCACTAATCGTGTCTGTCCAAGGCTTAGGATTGCATGGGAAGTGAAAAAGGTTGAAAATTTTAAAGTTCAGATTGGGGTTAATATTTGAAATAAATTTTAAAAAAAGTTTCTGATCTTAAATAAAAGAGAAAATGGTGCAAAAAAAAAAACACCACAATATATTAAAAAAAATGCAGGCTAACATGAGACAAATAACACCCACATCAAACTAGGGAGTTTAGATGCAGTAATTTCACTACATTACTTGCTTTTTACGCATTTACTATAATTACCTCCACATCTGTTTCACTGTCTGTAAACTGGTATTGCTATAAAGTTATAAAAGACAATAACAGGATAAATTGAAGGTTATATAATGCTCATAGAAAACCACACACCCTAAATAAATGGATTATAATTTAATATCATTTAATTATGTTAGAGACTTGGAGGTTAAACTTCAGTTAAATTTAAATGAACCCTGTTCTACAGGGTTTTCTGAACTATGACAATGGTAAATATACTTGTGGAGATATTATACTACAAAAGAGAGAGATGCACAGGGAACAAAGGAAACCAGAACATCTTAATTTTGGTTTTAAAACATGCAGTATAGATGTGTAAGGAAAACAGGTGATTTATTTCTGTAAATGAAATAAAATGTTAATTTTTTTTTTTTTTGGAGTTTGCAATGACTGGACAGATATACATACAGACTGGAAAAGGAACTTGCAAACCACACTGAGGTACCAAAGGTGGTGCTAAAAATGTCTTATGGAGGGAGAACTTACCGCTGCCTTAAGAAAGTAATAAAGAAAAGACAGGAAGAAAGAAAAAAAGCAGAAAGTTTACTGCAGAGGAAGGTAAGAATCATACTAAATATGACAAATTCATCAAATTAGCATTTAAGAAAATAGAAAATTTACAAAATACAACTTTATAGAATAAAAACAAAAACAAAAAACAAAAAATGAGGGCTTAGATTGGCCTACAGAACAGAGAGGAGGCTCACCTGTCCGAAGAAGGCCACTCGGAAGTATGTCCCCAAGAGCCTGCGGCCCGAGTGCATGACCTCGGTCACTTTGCTGTAGGCCCGGTGAAGGGTGTCATACAGATGGGCTAACCTCTGGAAAGCAGAACAAACCCCGTTTCTTCCCATTTGCAACTAGTAGAATCCATTTAAAAACAATTAAGTGAAATCATAGGTAAAAAATTTCTTAGACTTGAGTAAAAGAAACAAAAATGGAAAAAAAAATCAAGAATGTCTTGACTGCACAACTGGTAGTGACCATTTTTCAGTTATAATCTATTTCTACCAAATGAGCCATCTTGCATACCGAGGACCCATCAAATCTCCACATTGCCATAAGCAACTTCTGTGTTCAAGCTAACACGAAATGTCGGAGATGGTAAAGTCCTACGATGACGTTTTTAAGTCTTTGCTTTTCCTACTCTGTTTGATAAGCTTCTTTTAGAAGCTGGACAAGCTCCCCAGCCCAGGAAGGATGGCAGGGCAAATAGCTTCCCACGCAGGTGGACCAAGGAAGAGCTCTAAGGAAGAAGGTACCCAGCAATTATAAAACTCTGTCCTTAGTAACCTTTCAAAAGTGGAGTGCCAAAATTACCAAACCTTGTTTTTCTAGATTTGGGTTCTATATGGAAGTGGGGCCCATGTGGGCCATGTATAATGGCTTCGAGGATCGTGACCTCCAGCATCACGTGGAGGGTCAGAGACCACAGGTCATCTCTGACCGTGGCCTGCTTGTTTTCTTTGTATGTAAGGTTTGGGTGTATGTGTCACCCCACTGTCCTCTCAAACAGGAAAAAAACAAACCACTCTGATTACCTCAAAATCTCTCCGTTTCTCGTAAATGGGGATGATGAGTTTATAGATGTCAGCGATTAGCTCATAGCGTTCAGCCTTCCAAAGTCCATCTGCACATTGTTCTAGAAGCTCCATGAGTACATCCTGATCAAAAAAGAAGGCCAGCGGCCAGAAAAGAGTTTCAGGAAACATGACACTGTAATTCTTTGCAGAATGCTTAACCAGTTCCTAGTAAGAAGATTCCAAACTACATTATTTCTAAACACTAATTTCCATTCTACACTATTTCTAAACATTATTTACTTAGTAATAAATAGCTCATCACTATGCTGTTTTTTTAATGAGCCATTTTTTAACCATTTACAAGCAGAAATGAACGGTCACATTGTATGACTGTGTAATAGTTACATACCACGGGAAAAAACTGACACTGATAGCTTCACACGGGCTCTCAATTTGTGTTTAGTTTTCTTTTTATAAATTAGATTTTTTTTTCCCTGGGGCACTTGAGTGTCTTAGTTGGTTGAGCATCTTGATTTTGGCTTGGACCATGATCTCAGGGTCGTGGGATCAAGCCCTCTGTCAGGCTCTGCGCTTGGTGGGGATCTGCTTGAGATTCTTTCTCTCTCCCTCTCCCTCTGCCCCTCCTCCCTGCTTTCTCTCTAAAGGAAATAAAAGAAATCTTAAAAAAAATTTTTTTTTCCTTTCTAGGAAACAATAACAATGCTGAGACATGAAGTTACTAAGTGTGACTTCAACCCAAGTTAACCATCTCAGAGCAATTTAGTGTTGGCACGTGGTAGGCATAACGCCTGCCTCACCAACAACCTCTCCCCCTTTCCTTGGAAGCTTCTACCTACTGATCTAATCAGCATGACTCTATTTCCTGGCCAGTCATGGTTTCATCATCCATGGACATGTGACCTAAATGGGCCAATTAGGATAACTTTTAGGACCTTGTACTGCAAAGCTGGCACCAAACTGTTCTCCCCGGCCCAGACATGACAGGCAGCCAAGAGCCTGACTGGGGCTGACATCTATCTCATGGCCAGCGAGGGGTCCATATGGCTTAGTAACAGAATGGAGAGCTCCCCCTCCCTCCCAAAGCGACTGTATCATGGATAACTCTGTTAAACACTCATATTGATTGCTCTCAATCTTTCTGGAATTTTCTAATGGAAGCCAATTTACTCAACTTTTATTGTTTAAGCCCATCTGAGTGGGGTTTCATTAAATGCCGTTGAGTAAATTTTCATGTGCTTCTTTGTCATCTGTATAGCTTTGGTGAAGTGTCTATTCAAATCTTTGGCCATTTTTCTAGTGGGTTGTTTACTGAGTTTTGAGAATTTTTCACATATTTTGCATAAAAGTCCTTTACCAGACATGTGGTTTATAATTTTCTCCCAATCTGTGGTTTATGTCTGGATTTTCTTAACAGTGTCATTTGAAGAGAATTTTAAAATTCTGATGAAGTTTATTTATTTTTTTCTGATGAAGTTTAATTTATCAAGTTTTTATTTCCTAGATTGTACTTTACATATTGAAAAAAATCTTTAACACAAGTCCACAAATATTTTCTCCTTATGTTTTCTTCCAGAAGTTTTATAGTTTTACATTTAAGTCTATGATCTATGGAGTAATTTCTGAATATAGTGTAAAGTATGGGTTAATTTTTTTACATGAATGTCTAATTGTTCCAACACCAACTGATGAAGACTATAATTTCTCCACTGAACTGCCTTTGAATTCTTGTCAAAAATCAATTGAACCTGTAATCAATCATAGGAAACAAAGTGAAGATTGCTGGAGGCGATGGGGGTGAGGGGATGCAGTAACTGGATGATGGACATGAAGGAGGGCACATGATATAACGAGTACTGGTTGTACTCATTATAGTATATGTTAACTAACTGAATTTAATTTAAAAAAAAAGAAAAGAAAAAAACAAGAAGAATTTTATAAAATGATCTTCTCTAGGTATCAAATATACTACGTGCTCTACTCAAGCAAAGAAAATATATTACCTGAATGACAAAAAAGTCATTTGAACCATATGTGTGTGGCTTCTCTATTTTGTTCCATTGATAGAGGATTACCACCCCAACTTTATAGAATGGTGTCTCCAGAGTGACACTAATGATATTTTGAGCCACACAACAATTTGTTCTGGGGTCTTTCCTGTGCACTACAGAATGTTTACCAACATCCTTAGCCTCTACCTACTAGATGACAGTAGCAATACCTTCTCCCTCCCCCTTCCTCCAAATTGTGACACTAAAAAAAATTTCCAGATATTACCAAAAGTTCCCTGGAAGATGGGGGCAAAATCATCCCAACTGAGAACCAATGCTTTACAATAACCTTAAAAGTCAGATAGTGTGACTCTTTAAACTTTTTCAAAACTGTTTTGGCTAGTCTAGTTTTTTTGCTTTTCCATATAAATTTTAAAATCCATTTTGTCAATTGCTACCAAAACCCCAGATGGGAGTTTGATCAGAACTGCTTCTGCATCTGTAAATCAGTTTAGGGAGAATTGATATTTTAACAATATTGAGTCTTCCACAAAGACTTTAGGTCTTTGATTTTTTTCATCAGTGTTTTGTAATTTTTAGCATAGAAACCCATGCAGATTTATATCTAAGTTTTTGTGAGGTTTTTGATGTTATTGTAAATAGTACTGTTTTTTAATCTTGATGATTTTTCTCCAAGGAAAGTACTTTATTGAATAATATTTAAAGTCTACCAGCATACCTGTTTGTAAGAATTATATAAAACAATCATTAATATGGTGAAACCACAGTACAAGAATCTCTAAATGTGAAAAACGTTGATTGACTTTTGTATATCAGTTTTTATATCCTGTGATCTTGCTAAACTTTGTAAATTCTTTGGGATTTTCTCTGTCATAAAGACAACTATATCATGGGAGTATAGGCAGTTTTCTTTCTTTCTTTCTTTCTTTCTTTCTTTCTTTCTTTCTTTTCTTTTCTTTTCTTTTCTTTTTTTTTTTTTTTTTTGCCTATTGTACTGGTTAGAACCTCCAGCAGAACATTGAATAGAAGTGTGAAAGCAGGTATTCTTGTTTTTTTTCCAGTTTTAGGGAAAATCACTTAGCCTTTCACCACTAAGTATAATGTTAGCTGCAGGTTTTTTGTAGATAATCTTTTTTGGGTTGAGGAAGTTCCTTTCTCTTCCTAGTTTTTTTGTTTTAAAACCACGAGTGGATGTTCATCTTTCTCAAATGATTTTTCTGCATCTGTTGAAATGATCATATAGGTTTTTAAATTTATTCTGTTAATACAGTGAATTACATTAATTGGTTTTCCAATGTTGAACCAATAGTGCATTCCCAGGGTAAACCCCACATGGTCATGATTTATTTTTCTTTTATATTTTACTAGATTAGATCTGCAAATTTATCTTTAAATGCCACTTGTCTTTAAACATATTTGTATCCTCTATCACAGCTTATTTTTTAAAAAAGATTTTGTTTATTTATTTGAGAGACAGAGTGAGTAAGAGAACACATGAGCAGGGGCAGAAGGAGAGAGAGACAGACTTCCTGCTGAGCAGGGAGCCTGAAGTGAGGCTTCATCTCAGGATTCTGGGATCGTGACCCAAGCCAAAGACAGATGCCCAATTGACTCAGTCACCCAGGTGCTCCTCTCTATCATATTTTAAATGAAGGGCAGGACCTATGGTTTTTCATTCCTAATCTACTGTTTCACTACAGGCCTAATGTGTACAGTTTATATATCCTAAGAAAATAAACATTTTTTTAAAGTAGGCTTCACACCCTGTGTGGAGCCCAACTGTGGGGCCTGAACCCATGACCCTGAGATCAACACACGAGCTCAGATCAAAAGTCAGATGCTAAACCAACTGAGCCACCCAGGCGCCCCAAAGATAAACATTTCTAAAGCAGTTGTGAATCAAATTTATCAGAAAATACTGTCTGACTTTAAAAACCATCTTTAAAGCAAGACATTTAACTCTTATGTCATGTTTACAATATACAAATCATAAAACCATCATCAGTGTGACTAAACTGAGCCAATGCTTGTAAAGAAGATACCAATTGTCTCATACTTTTATTGCACATCTTTTAAGTGCAAACACTAAACTTTACATAGTAACTACTATAACAGCTATAGACAAAGAAAAAATCAGAAAAGGTTCTAATACCATCTCTTCTCTTGAGTATTTGTATTATAAAAATGTACATCTTAGTTTTGTCTCAAATCTTTTCCAATGATAGAATCTCCCCAGGCTAAGCATGACAAATGTTTATGATTACTCTCACACTCTTCTGATTATAAAAAGCTAGAAAAAAGCATACAAATAAAACTTGTATAACATCAGTATCAATATACTTACCTTTCTATATTAGTAAAACTGGGGATATAATAAAGGTCTAACCTTAATTTGGTGGTTGTGAGGATCAAATAAAATTTTGCCCATCAAAGTGCTCTGAAAACTATAAATGCTGTGTGGTTAAATTTGCAGGCTAGTTAAACAGATTGCTCTTCTTTCAATTATCACTTTCTACTTTGTAGTTGATTGTTTAAAAATGGTATCTTATTATCAATGGACTACATAATATCCCACAGTGCCATACACATATTTGGTAGTGAGGACTTGGAGGAATGAATTAGTCTTCATTTTTCTTAGTAATGTAACTATTACTCATACATACCCTTTGCTGTTGGGAAGTAAGTTAACAGTCCTTTTATCAAAGCCTTGCATTTCTTGCACACCTTAGGTCAAAGTCGTTGCTACTAGGTAGTTTTTGAGCATCTTCATTCTCAGTGGTGCTGAGGGACTACTGGTAGAGGTGGAAGGATTTTGGAAGCCTCAATTCCTCATCAGGGATGAGAATATCGTACGCCCAAAGTGTTCTTCCAATAATGCAAGTCAAATGGAACTTTACTTATTTAAAAACTAGGTTTAACTTACAGACTACTCATTTGGGCGCTTTTCTCAATACTGGGCTTTGTTCAAAGAGAAATGTAAACTTTCTGTAAGAAACTACAATTGGTTCCATCAGTATGGGATAATCCACGCTATGCATGTGAATACACAATGATGATATTCTGTTTGTGGATGGGACCAAAGAGACCTACAGATTCTTAATTCCATGTTCTAGCAGTCATAACACAATAAGCATCTGGAGTCGTTTTGATGTCATCTTACAGAAAATTGAAATTCTTCTCAAAGAATTATAAAAGTTATAACTGGGCACAGTTACTACCACATTGTTAACTTGATTCTTTCCTTTATTCATTTACATGTTTTACCAAGCATCTACTATATGCAAGGCACTGTGCTTGATACTGGGGTTATAAAGCAAATTTATATAAATAAAATGAAATTTCTATAATTTATAAAAATGGTTCTATAGATTTTCCTATGAATGTGGGAGGTATATTTTGGATGGTTTATTAGGGTATGCACATAAGTGAAATTTGCTTTGAGGAGGGGCCTTCAAAGACACACAGAGGTTATCCTTCAGAGCAGCTAGGACTGATGTACTAGAGACTCATGACCACCAAATGGAAGATGTGAAATACACGTTAAGATACCATGGATAAGGAAAACAGTAATTTCAAATACGTGCCCAAACTTCAAGTCACAAAGGTAGACACTCTGAATTGAGAGCAGGAGGGTTTTTTTGTTTTTGTTTTTAAACAGTAGTCAGTGTGTCTCTGGGTGACTATTGGGGAGGCCAATCATCAGTGAATGAAGCACTTCTCGGTCTCAAGGAGTCCAGTACGAAGACTGATCCATAAAGAGATTATAAAAAATGCTAGCAGGTGCTGATAAAGAAACATGCAGGCAATCAGTGATGCAGACAGGAATGGCCTCCATCCAGTGATGTGGGAGAGGAGAGACACAGGAAGTTCCAGAAAGTGGTGACTGAGTCTTAAAAATGATCAGGAGTTAGTAAGGTGAAGGTGAAAGGTGCCAGTAGGAAGGAAGAGAGGGGAGACCTTCCAGGGAAGGGAACACGATGGGCAAAAGACATGGGAGTGAGGGCAGCACAACGGGGGAGGAATTTACAAGTAGTCTGAGGGGTGATTCAGAGTACAAAATCCGAACCAGGGAGTGGCAAGAGATGAGGCTAGGTGGGGCGG
This sequence comes from Canis lupus familiaris, assembly GCF_011100685.1. Taxonomy (NCBI): domain Eukaryota; kingdom Metazoa; phylum Chordata; class Mammalia; order Carnivora; family Canidae; genus Canis; species Canis lupus. Next base: position 49,069,363 of record NC_049243.1, read on the forward strand.
TGTGGAAAGGATTTAAATAGGCTAGATAGCTATACTCAAAGTTTTCTATGTCAAAAATAGATTAATTAAATGTAGATAATTTTGAGATATGAAAATACATATAGGCATATGTCAACTATCACAATGATTAAGGATTCTATAAGGAAGGTATTACTTGATTTTGAAATGATCTTCTATCCATAAAAGGTACCTTTACAGCAGCCTTTCAGGTATATTTTAAATGGCCCTAGGGCAGCCCAGGTGGCTCAGTGGTTTAGCGCCACCTTCAGCCCAAGGCGTGATCCTGGAGTCCCACATCGGGCTCCTTGCAGAGAGTCTGCTTCTCCCTCTGCCTGTATCTCTGCCTCTCTCTCTCTGTGTCTCTCATGAATAAATAAATAAAATCTTAAAAAAAAAAGGAAAATCTGTCAAATTGGGTTCAGAAAGATGGACTTCAAGCAGGAAACTCTCCTCCAGAATGGTTGGAAAATGGGAACATTTGATAAAGCAAATAGAGCTTAGTAAATAATTGAAGTAAGTATCGCATTTGATGGTAATCAGGAATTAGGAAATAACACATCACCAACTTTTATATACTACTAGACATTATTTTATCTTTTTTTCTTATTCAGGAGGTAGATCAGTTCATTAGTGTATCAGTTATTATTAAAAAGAAGTGATAATACATACTATAAAAAGCAATGCCTGTATAGACTTTACTCAAAAACAAACTAAGGAGTGCCTGGGTGGCTCAGTCAGTTAAAGTGTTTGGTTTCGGCTCAGGTCATGATCTCATGGGCTGTGGCAGGCTCCATGCTCAGCAAGGAAGTCTGCTGGAGATTCTCTCCTTCTGCACCCCCCCTAAATAAATAAATCTTAAAAAAAAAACAAACCCAAAACTAAAAATAGCTTCTATAAGAAAAGATAAGCCCTCTCATAAAAGTAGAGTATGGAACACCAAACATGAAAGTGTAATTTAGTAACGTAAATTATCCAACCTAATGTCAATCTATATATACCTAGACATTTAGAGTTGGTACATCAAGTAATAATTCTTTGAACAGAAATAACCAGTAAAAGAAAAAAAGAAAGAACCAGTACTCTCAGATAGTTCAGCTTGAGAGGCTATATGTCAACACAAAATTAGAGTCATAGGAATTATGATGTCATAGTAACTAAACACTGGGGCATATATGAATAATATTCTCAGCAGAAATTCCATGTATTAATTTACTTAGAATTCTCAGCAATCATAGCACCCTGAAAACCAGAGCTAATCCAGACAATGGTCAAATAGTGATGACCTTGAACAGAAAGCTTGATGGTTTTATCACCTTGCTTAAAATTTAAATGCCAAGATATATTTTCTAAATTGCCAATACATGCAAAGAACTATAAGTAATTACTGGTTGGAAAAAAAAAAAAAAAACCTCAATGAACTTTATGCATCTGAAAAGCTTATATATTATGTCATTAGATTGATCTTAAAATGATTCCAGTGCAAGCTCATAAGCCATTGAGACAGCTGTTTAAAATGTAATTAGCCACTTCCATTTTCAAGTGTGCCACAGCAAAGTGACTGAGGTCACAGAGCACCTGTCTGTGGAAACAGTACACTAATGTTGTATATGGGTATGTGTACACACAAAAACGCCTATTGGGGCCTGTTTATGTATAGGGTATTTAAAAATTTATTTAAATGCCAATTTTTCCATCTAGTATTAATTTAATCTAACCTTATGTATGAAGCTAGATGTTGTCCCTACTATCTGTCATTTAGAAATAACATAAACGTGAGACCAGGTTTGGGCAATGGCATACCTTATGGCTTAATTCACACTTCCACCAAATTGTTTCTTGAGATAGAGTTGTGAACCCCTTGCAGCAAGATAATCACTTGCAATGCTTATTGCAAGATATAAATACAGATTCCCAGGCACTACACTCACCCAGTGAAATCTGGGGACTGGCAGAGCAGGAAGACTGGAAATCTATATTTGTAACAAGAATCTATTTCTAATTAAGTACACTAAAATTTGAGGACTATTGGACCAAGTGACGTTTTCTGAGGCAGGCACATCACTTACGTATCCCCCAGCTAGCACATGGCATACAGCTAGTTTATGGAATGAATCAATATATGTCAATATAGAAATTTCCAGGCCATGAAGAACTCAGACAACTTCCAATTCAGACTATAAAGGGCCATAGTTTTGGTATTTCTCCTCCATGGGAAGAAAGCATTGTCAAATGCAGTCTAATGTGCTAGCGCAGGGAGCAGATCACACTCACATTTCTATCTCCAGTACCTAATTCAGTGCCAAGAAAGCTCAGTAAATATTTGCAAAATGAAGCAGGCCAATATGCCCTGGTATGAGCCAAAGGTAGAGCAGTTAGACCAGTTCCATGGGCGAAGTTCACTAGTCACCACTGCAATGACCTGCATGATGACAAAAGTGCCTCCATGGATATCGATTTTGGGGTTACAAGGACATTTTAGCAAGTGGGCAAATAGTGAAGATGAACTGTATTTTCTATTTCCCCTTCCTGAGTCCCTCTTAGCCCATCCTTCCTAGCTCTGTGCTTTGGGAGGTTGATGCACCAGCACTGCTGGCCTGCAGGCTGGGCTCCCTGTCCTCTGGCTCCTGGCTGAGTTCAGTCAATGGAAGGCCCAGTAAAAGCCTGGAGGGCAGGCGGAGAGTGAGGATGGACTGGCTATGCACATGCCCCTCCCTGCCAGGGTAGATAGGGTACAGGCCTGAGCTCTCCCCTACAACCTGTCATGTGCCCCCACCCTGTGGAGTTTCTCTTTCTCCCCTCCCCTAGTCCACAGGGTGAGGTGGTACCCCAGCTGTTGCTAACCTCAAGGGTACTGCAATATTATTTGTTCATTTCCTTTCACTCTATCCAAACTTTTCAAAATAGTCCCTTTGTTAGCCTTTTTTTCAATGCCTCAAGTGTGCTGCCTATTTCTACATGGGATCCTGAGGGAGGAATTTCAAAACTTCATGGGCTGTGTGGAACTTTGATGCCACAGGGGACTCAGAATTCTTCAATCTGCACAAGCTCCAAATTGCGTAACAGAATTGTAAACAGGAATGGGATGTTTCTTTTTATCTAATCAAAAGCAACTGGGAGGGAGTCTGCTCTTTAGATCAGAGTCAGGGAAGATGAACCGCAATCAATAAAAATCTATCTGAGGTCTGCTGCTGGGAGAACTATGTGTTCTTATGCAGCTCCACGAAAATCGTGTTAGGAAAGCACAAGGCATTTAAGTACATCTAATAATGCAGATTAAAAGGGCAATGGTTTTTATTAAGCTATGTGCTACACATCTATCCCCATGAGCTTTTCCCAAAACTCCTTCTAGGAAAGAAATGTTCAACTTTTTCTTTTTCTTGAAAACATCCTGATAGCCAAAGCAAAAATGCATGTGGTAATCTGTTTTCCTGACTTTTAGATCATGTTCTTTCAACTCCCAGCTAGTTTCAATCTTGACATGCAGCGGTTGCTCAGGACTTTATAATTCCACCGCGTCATATCCTAATCCTTACAGATCATTGTGTACTATGGACCTTGCTAAACATTTACCAACTTTATGCTTCAAGGACAGGGTGGAAAATCCATTTTCTGGAAATAACTGATAAAGTGACTGCTCTCACATGTTTAGTTATTGCTCAGACTGGGTGCCATTCACAAATTTCCTCAATCAAGTCTGTGCTTGATTTCCTAGGTTGATTCCCTAGCCTGAAGTGATTATTCCAGCCTATTACTTAATCAGATGAGCAAATCTGAGCTTCATTTTATCATCCTACAGGGCAGGTTACTGAGAACTGTTTACTTTCTTTTTTCTTTTTAAGATTTTATTTATTAGAGAGAAAAAGAGAGAGCACGAGCACGTGCACGTGCACAAGCAGGGGGAGGGGCAGAGGGAGAGGGAGTCGCAGATTCCCCACTCAGCAGGGAGCCCAATGCAGGGGCTCGAACCCAGGACCCTGAGATCATGACCTGAGCTGAAGGCAAATGCTTAACCAACCGAGCTACCCAGGGCCCCGAGAACTGTTTACTTTCAAATCTTTAGTTGTTCTTGGCATCATTGCTTTCCTTATCAAATTCTAAACAAAATGCTGTAGTCCAGAGGTCTTTGTAGACACAAGGGGGCACAGCGGTTTTTGCAAGGAGACAGTTTGAGCCTCCTCTCAAAGAAAAACCCAGTCAAATGCGCCTTGGAAGGAGGAGTTTAATGCAAGCCTATTGCCTCAGTGAGAGGTTTCACACTTCAGGGCAAAAACTGAAAAGTACCATCTGCCCTGGCGTTACAAGGTAGAGACACAGCTGAACTGTTAATGCCATGCAATAACTGCCTTTTTTTTCTCCTCTGAGATACCTAGAAAAATTTATCTCCTGGTTAAAATTATTTTAATATTTCTTTTTTTTACTTTGATATTTCAATGTGAAATGCACTCAATATATTATCCTCCTTTCTCATGTTTACTTTTTAATTTACAGGGTCATATGAGACTAGACAATTTATGACAGTGGTTCTTAAACTATGGGGGCTTAAGACCCCTTTTATCATTAAAATTATTGAGAATTCCTTAAAAATTACTGAGAACTTTTATGTATATGAGTGTTATCTCTCAATATTCATAATATTAGGAATGGAAACTGGAAAATGCTAATTTATTTTTAAATTTTTAAAATTATTATTTTTAAAGATTTTTTTATTTATTCGTGAGAGACACAGAGAGAGAGGCAGAGACATAGGCAGAGGGAAGGGCAGGCTCCCCACAGAGAGCCCGATGTGGGACTCGATCCCAGAACTCTGGGAACACGACCTAAGCCAAAGGCAGATGTTAAGCCACCCAGGAGTCCCCCTAAAAGATTTATTAATTTAAGTAAGATAATAATAAACCTATTACATGTTAATGAAACATTTTCTCAAAAAAAAAAATTAGGGAAGAGAGTAGCACCGTTTTACATTTTTGTAACTCTCTTTAATGACTGACATCATAGGAGAAACCTGGATTCTCATATCTACTTCTGTATTCAATCTGTTCAATATGCTGTTTTGGATGATGTATACCAAGAAAGTCCAGCCCTGCACATTCAGTTGGAAAAGGAGGGACCTCAAAGACTTCCTGAAAGGGTCTCGGGGACCCCAAATCTTCCTGGACCACACTTTGAGAACTGATTCTTTGACTGGTTAGTGTCGTGAAGATGTTTGTCTGTAGCCCTACTTATGGGCAAAAACATGTCTAGAAGTCATATAACATTAATTGTAGGACCTCCACATCATAAAAACATGTAGAACAGAAGCAGAAGATAGTTACTTCTCTCTGTTCTTTCTCTCCACATGAAGAAACAGACAATTTATTTTTCTTTATTTAAAAGACAGGCAGGATCGACATGCTTTCCCTTGACTATTCCATTCTGCCCTGAGCTAAGGGGAGGCAGGCACACATGGAAAACCCTTCTGGCAGACAGTTGACTGAAGAGGAAATTCAGTGGACAGAGGCAGAAAACTCACATTTGTTCAAATTCCTAGCTTTACTTTAAAATTTTCCAGTTCCAGATAAATGGCTGTAAGGTAATCCTGTTTTGACCAGAAAGTTGCAGAAACTGCCACCGTGATCTAACGTGGAAGCTTCTGACCTCTATCGGGGGCAGGATGAGGTATTCTTCTTCACCAATGGTGAGAGGAATCTGGGATAAAGCCTGCAAGTAGAGGCAGGGGCCCGGGGCTGCTCTGGCCCTAAGCCCAGGCTGGCTTCTCATGGCTTTGTGTGTCTGCAGACCCAGGAGAGAGGTCAGTGTGGGGGACACTGATTTAAAAGTCTGAGTGGCTGGTTAGCTCAGTTGGTTCGAGTGTGATGCTAATAAAAGTCAGATCAAAATAGCAATAAAACCCTATTTTAGCTGGAGAAATTAATTGCTGGAAAGAATGAGAAACCTTATGGTCAAAATACTAGACTTTTTCCCACATGCGTTTGAGCTCTTAGCCTCACTTTCCTCCCAACTAGCTCCTCAAACTCTCTTTCCAGAGCAAAGGAGGAATTCCTAGAAAGGGGAATGGCAGAGCTTTTGCTGCTCTGTTTCAGCCGTCTGGAGCATTCGTTTAGTCAGGGGGAAGTGGGTAGCTGGCAGCTGCTGAGAGAAAACCATCATGTGATGTGCTGGCAGAGCACGGCCGCCTCGGAGATACTCACGAACTGAAGACCCACGCCAGCCGAGGCGCTCACCTCGTTGAAATGGACATCCTGCATTCCGACATCTTCCATCATGGAGGCCTCCTCGTCTATGTTTGGGGTGATCACCCTGAATGCTGTGCATCCTTGTCTAAACATGCCTACAAGTGACACAGCAGGGGAGAGAGTAGATCAGTAACCCTAAGTGAACGGGCCTCGAGGGTTCTTCCTGCCCCCAAGTTTCTGTGTTGAAGGAAGCCACCGACTCTGAAATCTTTTAGGTCTCGGGCCACCCTTCTCACAGGGAGCCACTGTGTGTTTTCTTCATTTGCTTCCTCATATCAAGCCTTCCCTCCCTCAATTCTTCCTTCATCCTTTGAATTCTTTACCCACCTTTATTAAAATATACATAATCTTTAAATGAACTATAAATAAACTGAACAGGTATTGGATCCAAATTAATAATCTTAAAACAACAACAATAATTTGACTTTCTATGATAACCCCATGCTCAGATACTGAGAAAGATAAAGCCAAAGCCAATCAAAGAGAAATGTGACTCAAACAGAACTGTTGCCTTCAAGCTGTCACCTTCCCTACTATGGCTGAGGGTAACTCATAACTCAGATGAGAACTTGCTCTTCTCCTTCATAAAGCAGCCTACCAACATGTAACTCAACAGTTGCAGCCATGAGCTGAGAGGCCATTTTAGCTGGTTCCATGTCTACTGCCTGAGGGGTAAGGACAGGCCTTCTGTCTTCCCCACAATCAAAGAGCAGGACCACCAACAGCATGAATACGTCAGGGGCCTGAGCACTCTGATTCTCTCAGGAAAATGGTATAAGGTTGGAGCTGGGATCAAGAACCGAGATAAGGATAAACTGCAAAGCCATAATGACTCTTTCACACTCATCTTGGAGGCCCTGGGGGAAAAGTCATAGGTCAGTTGGAGGATGTCAGCTGGGCAAAAATGATCAAGTACAGAACGACTTGAAACGTATTGCTACTCTATTTTGAGATCACTATTTATAATAAAATAAAACTCAAAACTTGAATGGACACCTCCCATATTTTGGGAAAAAGAGGAGCACAGAGTATTTTGAAATCATGTCTTGAAAGAGTAGATTGTGGAGTCAGAGATTTTTCTGCTACATGATGGTGGAGGTTTCCAAGCCTTGAGACAAAAGATATCCCCCTTGACAAGTATTAATCTAGGAGCTTAAGGATATGATTTTGTTTTTCTGTTAACATACAAAAAACCAAAATCAGAGAAGCCAACCACCCAGGTTTCTGGCTAGAGAGTACATTTAAATATACACCTCAGCTCCAACAGAGTAATTGTAGGAGTGGCCCAAGCGCTCCCCCCCTTGCAAAGGAACAGACCGCCATGGAATAAGAGAGGAAAATAAGGAAAGGAAGGAGGGAGCCAAATCTATCCATGCAGAGTCGCGAGGGAGAATCCCCACACCTCTAAGTGTCAGGTGGATGGGGCCGCTGGGGCACTGGGGGCTGGACCCACCCTCAGGCTCACCTCCCCGGCGCCTCCTCTGGCAGGTGCTGTGGCTGTAGGGGAAGAGGGGCAGCTCCGGACGGAGGGCTATGTCTGCTTCTAAACACGAGGAAATGTATTACCTGACAAAAAGTCTCAACAGGAAATCATGCTAGTAGCAAGAGAATATGGAAACCTTTCCTTTCTCTCTCCTTTGGGTTCTGATGTATGACAAGCCTAGACTCCAATTAAATTCCATCTCAAAGAGCCAGCTGTACCAGAAATACAGAAATTCCCCGGTCCTAGCATCTGATTTTCTATCATCATTTCTGACTTTGGAAATGTATTTCTTGTTAGCCAGATCTAGGACTGCTGTACTCCAGGACACAGGCACACATGATCAGCTTTCCTAAAAACCTCAGTGTTTTTTATTTCCAAATGGAAATGAGCAACTGGTATTTAACCAAAAGAACCCATGAAAGAATTCATGGCCTGCTCATCTGGGAACAAACATATAATGCACAAAAGAGCAGCACTCACACACTCCTGCCCTCTCCTTCCCTGGGGAGGCAAGGTTTCTGGTCGGCAAGGCTGCCTACTCACATAATAAAGCCAACTGGGCTGTGGTTCTAAAAAAAAAATGCTGATACTCTCCCATTAAAGCTGCCATTTGATTGATAAACAGTTCCAGTGGGAACTGTCTTTAGGGAAAATAAATCTTGTCTCAGCTCAAGATTGGCCAGTCAAGGACACCCAGATGCAAAGCTCATTAAGTAGTTTTTGCAAGATAGAGTCGTTAAAGGTCATACAATAACACGTCATCTAGTTTTCTTTTTGATATTGGCACCTCTGCTGTGCTTACCAAGCCAAGCAAATGTCTTACCAGTGAATAAAACCAAGAACACCTGCATGCACACAAATCCAAAATGCCCCCACTTCCAAGTCTTTCTGAATGGTTCTCACTTGTCTTTTCTGCTTTGTACAGTTTTATATTCATTTCACAAAACACAGAAATCATTCCTACCTTTCCGTGTGAGATACTCTGCCACCAGGGCTGTGACATGGACATAACACATCGCTGCCTACAATAAAAGACATATGCTTCAGGATCACCATGTATAGAGTGCAGCTGAAAAAAAAACTGCAAATCGAGATGAATGGTAGTAAATTTGCTAAGGCTCATTCCTGTTTAGAATGACTGAATTTTAATATAAAAGATTAAAAAAGCATTTGTTCTTACTCTGTTGAAGATTTCTGCATCGTTTCTCTGAAGGTAAAAAGAACCATTTGAAGAAAAGGCATGTGTCTTCCTAGATTCTGAGAGAATTGCTCAGATTTCAGCAAATAGTTTTCTCTCAACTTAAAAAAAGATGTAGTGTAATTATGGAATTATAATCTAAAATTATAGCTTAATGTTAGATAACATTAAAAACACCTTAAAATGAAAGAAAAAAATAAAAATAATTGATTTTTTTTAACAAAGTTCCACAGTGTTATAAAAAATATAAAATAGCTGTTGGAAAAGACCCTGACTCTGATGCCTGAGCACCTGGTTCTTGTCAGAATGACAGAAAAATTACTACTAGTAGTAATATGTGATTCACTTTTATTATGGCTAATAATAAGTAGTTAGGCTAATATGTAGTTTAGATTAAATTTATGGTGAAACTTCTTGATTAATCAATACGTAAAAATTGTGACATAAACTTTTCAGATATAGAAAATGATTTTACTAAGTCAGGCAATTACAGAAGTTTAAGAGTAAAATCATGCTTCTTTGGTAATACTGTTGATCATACCTAAATGCTTTCAGCACAAATCAGAAACAGTTTTCAGAGGAACACAGAACCTGCCGTACATACAGCCTACTGCTTTCCTTAACATCACCCCATTACTGATGATGTCACGAGGCATTGAGGGGTTAGAAAGGGGCTCAATGTTACAGACTCAGTAAGCGTTGATGTGAGATCCAGTCTGTCTCCAGGGCCCACACACCCAACTTCCTGCCACCACCCTGTCTACTTCTAAAAACATGTGGCAGCTCTGAACACGGGTAGTGCTCTGATGCCTACCACTTCCACAGATGCCAATTGTTTTCTCCAAAAGGAAAAAGCAATGTCTTACCATTACTTTAATGACAGGAAAAGTTAAATTTCATCATAGAAGAGCTGAATTTTAGAACTATACAGAGTTTAGATGCAGAAACTGAGTGCACTTGGATTAGCAGATGTTTATGTGAACGTGGATGCTTTCTAAGAGCTGGCCAACCATGTACTCCTGTGACAGAAATGTTCCCTTACAGTGTTGTAAACTATGGAGATAATTAGAAGATACGAAGCAACCCTGAGCCTAACACCATTTAAGTATTGCTTCTTTTGATTACCGGGAAATTTTTCTTAAAATTGGCTTTTTTCAGTGAATGAGACATAGTTTTCCCAAAAACCCAGATCCATGGGCTTGTAGGATTACCTCAGAGAGATCCCCATTTTTGACATGGATCCTGGCCATACTGTCCAGCCACGTCTTCCTGAGCTCGGGAGTGCTGGCGTAGGACTTAGCCAGACTATACTGGAGGTCCACCAGCATCTCTGGGTCATTCTCATGCTCCTTCATCTGGGCGGTGGCCATCAGAACAGTGCGGATCCTTTTGGTCAAGTCTTTCACATCCGAGGAGAATGTAGTATGCTAAAACAAGGGTGGAAGAAGGACACATGGCTTTCAGTGGTCTTCTGCCTGTCAGCACACATGCTAGATGATGAGGTAGTCCTGGGGGCCACCCACCTTGATGAGCCTGTCACTGTTGGCACAGTTGTTGATGATGGACAAGGACTGCTGGAATCTGGTTCCCCCGATCCCAACAACATCTGCTATCAGCTGGCTGACGGAAATAATGACCTTAGGGACACACAAATGAGAACAAATCATTTCACTTTCAAAGGACTCCCCAGCCTTGGCTCCTGCCTTCAGTTAGGATGCGCACGAGTACAGGGCAAAGTTTTGACTGCACAGATCATTCCTATGTAGGAAACAATGTCTGAGTCATCTTTTTCCCCTTCCAAGAATCATTCCAGAAAGTGATTTTGCTATCCTTAAGTATTTTGTTTGCATAGCAAGATGCTCATCAGGAGAGTGTAGAGGCATGAGAATCAAATAAGCCCGTATCACTTGGACAGTTATTTACTTTCTTTAATAAAGGAGGGAGACCTTATCGTTTATCTCCTTGCTTAACTGTTTGAATGTATATACACTAAATATTCAATAAATGGACTGTCCTTTGCATTTGTTATTAAAACATACACATTCTAACAATGTAACAGGCAGGGGGGGAATCTGTCTTTTTTTAATTTTTATTTATTTATGATAGTCACAGAAAGAAAGAGAGAGAGGCAGAGACATAGGCAGAGGGAGAAGCAGGCTCCATGCACCAGGAGCCTGATGTGGGATTCAATCCCGGGTCTCCAGGATCGCGCCCTGGGCCAAAGGCAGGCGCTAAACTGCTGGGCCACCCAGGGATCCCGGGGCGGCGGGGGGGGGGGGGGGGGGGGCGGGAATCTGTCTTTATTGGGGTCTGTGAAGTGCTCTGCCTTTACCCAGATACTCAAGCTAAAACATGGATTCTATCTTTATTCCGTCCTTTTCCTTCACATCCGCAGGTACAATTAATCACTAAGTACCATCAACTCAATCTCCCCTTCCTCTAACCTTACCATACCTGGTCCAAGACATCATCCTCTCTGGCCTGGATTTGACCATGGTTTCCCCAAAGTCTCCCCAGCTAAGGCCTTGACTCCCCTGATTCATTCTTAGCATGAGTCTAGGTGATCCCTCCAAATATGCAATGATGTCTTTACTTCACTATAAGCATTTTCTCTGGTTTCCTGGACAGGTCCTTTTCCTCCTGCATCCGTCACCTGGAACATGCTCACCCTCTAGACCTGCTAACCCATATTCATTCTTCACATCTTCCTAGAAGCCTCCCTGCCCCACCCAGATATCCACCCCTCTTCCTTGGTGCACCCAAGTTCCTCTATTACAGCACTGAGGACAGTGTAGTGAGAAGAGCCTTGGGGTTTGTCTGTCTTCCAGTGGACTATACGTTCCATGAAGGCCAGGAGAGGATTCTGTTTTGTTCATGCTTGTATCCATGAATCTTAGCATATAGTTTGCTAATAATAAGTATTTGTTTTAAAATGGAATAAGAAATGGAAAAGGCACTCCTAAATGAGTTTATAGAAAAAGAAAGTCTATGAAAATATTAAAGATTTCTTATACCTTGCATGGTTCCCAGAGCAGAGCATTTCGGACATTTTAACTCTGGAGAGATGGCAGGTGTGTCAGTAGATGGAAGGCAGATAAGAACCACTTTAGACTTTCTGTGTTTTACCTAAGATGTTTGCTATTAGGCACCCTCACACGATTTCTTATCATGATTCAGTGGAATTTCAGTCAGTCCAATATTGAATCCATATCTGAATGTCAATTTACCAACAGAAATGCACTTTGGGCCTAAATCTCACAATATGGAGAATGAAATAAACCTAACCAGTAAATGGGACTGTCCAATTTTCCATCTCAAGGCCAGATCTTGCCCTATGTACACTGAGGTAAACCAGTATATGTCACACAAGTCTTCCTGCTGAGACAGAACCCCACAGAACACACCTGTGCCAGAAAGTGAAACTACGCTCACCTGCAAGTGTGTCCGGACAAAGGACTTCTTCCCAGTGTAGTCAAAATTGTTCCTCATGAGGAAGTATAGCAGCTGGGAGGCCTCGGTTCTGATGGAGCTCAGCTTTGAGTTGCAGCACTTGAGGATCTCATAGCACAGAGCCGCACACATGTCTGCCCTCCCTTCGTAGAACGTCGAGGGAAACTAGGTGAACAGCAGTAGCAAGAGCCACATGGAGATCAGTGCTCCCTTCAACTCCAGGTAGAAAGCAGATAAGCATGGTCATCAACATGACTTCCCCTGAGGAAGCAGCTTACCTTATAAATGAATGACCTTAAGGCAGTGAAGACATTTTTTAAAGCTGTTTCTGACTGATGTTTTTGAAGAAAACACAGGTAGACGTCAAATACTTTTTTCATGAGAGGATTATGTCCATGGTCAGCCAGGAGTTGGTTCTTCAAACACACAAGGACAGCTTGGTTAGTGAGGCACACCAGACACCCCCACAGGGCTGCATACAATTTTCAGACTCAAAGGTTAAATGCCCCAGGTACTAAGACAACTTATAATTTAAACAAACTCTGCCATGAGTCTCTAGGAAAGTGCAGAGTCCTCAGGTAGTACAAATAAGCCTGTAACTAAATTTGTGCTTAGGAATGTTTTTTTCTTTTTTTCTTCTTCTTTTTTTTAAAGATGCTATTTATTTTATTTGAGAGAGAGAGAGAGCGAGAAGCAAGCCCAAGTCGGGGAGAGGGACAAGCAGACTCCACGCTGAGCACAGAGCCCAACGCAGGGCTCGGTCTCATAACCCCAAGATCATGACCTGAGCTGAAATCAAGAATTGGATGCTTAACTGACTGAGCCACCCAGGCGCCTCTTGCTTTTTTCTATTAAGGGAGGGACTGACTAATCATAAAACTTCCTAGCAAACCGTAACATGTATTGAAGGACAAGTGTTCTTCAGTACTGACTTGGCTTCTATTTATTTACTTAGTTTTACTGTATACCAGCAACCAATACCGAGGTGATCTTTGTGATATCTTAATTCTAAAAGAGAGGTGCCATTACAAGTGTCAGCTGATTAACAGGCTGGAAAAAATACTGAAGTGAGGTCCTCTAAAAGCAAGTTTGTGGGGCGCCTGGTGCCTTAGTCGGTTAAGTGCCTACCTGCGTTTAAGAATTCCATTTAGAGAAGAGCTGTTTCAGTTGCAAAGGCTTAAGGTGACCTAATTCCATGTGTCCTTGCAGACCACAAACTCCCTAGAAGAACCCAATTATCCCAGTGCTCTTCACCGTCACATACTGACTCTCACCATGCAGCTCAAATTGAGAAAAGGCATAATGTGGAATTGCTAAAAATACATTCTCAGGTTAAATTTATAAATACATTAAAAAAGATTATCAACTACTGAAAGGCCAGCATGGACTTGGGATTGTGTTCATCACAGACACTGTATAACAGCCAGAGAAGAACCTTATTTTTCTGCACTCAACTACCTTGGTTTACAAAATAAGAGAACATATGTGAAAGTGCCCAGCACAGGATCAGCATCTCATAAGTGCTTGGTAATATTCTCCTCTTTTCTTTTTTCTTTCTTTCTTTTTTTTTTTTTTGTAAGATTTTATTTATTTGATAGAGAGAGAGCATAAGCAGGGGGAATAGCAGGCAGAGGAAGAGGGAGAGGGAGAAGCAGGCTTTCTGCTGAGCAGAGAACCTGATGTGGGGCTCAATCCCAGGGCCCTGGGATCATGACCTGAGCTGAAAGCAGATGCTTAACCAACTGAGCCACCCAGGCACCCCTCTCCTCTTTTTTCTATATGGGACCGTTCAACTACTTTAATGTCACTCAGCTTATCTTTTCTTTCTTTGTCCCTCCGCTGCTACCACCTCCCCACAATGCTTGGCTTAGTGGTTGGAGAACAAAAGCTTTGGCAGGCCAGGTGTGCAGTGATCTTGGGCAGATTTCCTAACTTAGCTCAGCCTCAATCTCCTCATCTGTAAAATGGAGGATAAGAAGATCCACTACTCCAGGCTGTTGGGAAGATTAATGCTTGAGGCACAGAAGGCACCCAACAAATACCAGGGCTTAAATCTCTTCAAACATTTTCTCTCATTAAGAATGTGTTTTCTTGCCTATCTTTGGCAACTTACTTGATGTGCTCAATTAAGAGACTGAGTAAACAAATGGGGCTATCTTTATGGAAGGTGATTTTTCTCGACTTATGTCAGCTAATTCAATGTAATAATTTAATTTTTCTGATAATATACTCCAAATGATGCCGCGGCTGAGTAAATTATTTGTAGAGGAAAATCCCAGTGGCTGGTGTGCTGGTGGACCTCATGAACCTGTGAATCTAGGCCAGGTAAGCCTGCAGCATGGCATGACATCCATCAATGCTGTAACATTTGCCAATCTTCCCACTTTTTAATGGGGGCACTGAGCTTTAAATGCTTTTGCACACAGGCAGATAAAATTTTGGCAGAGATCACCTCAGCACTAAAGCTCAATCTTCTCCCTAATTCCTGAGACCTTTTATTATAGGGCCAGGAAGGCACGAACATAGGGTGGATGTTTTCAGGTATTTCATATCAATCCATTATACAGCAGACATACTTGCCACATTCTAGTTAAGGGAATCGGGGTTTCCAGATGTCAAGCCAACCCACCTGAGGCTTAGAATCTGGCTCATGGTAGAGCTAGGATCTAACGTCTGGCCTATATCCACAAAGTGGCAGGTCCTTTCAAAGGTCATCTTACTTTAAATTTACAACAGCCCTTACCACAGGAGGCAGATGCTATTTCTTCTAATGTTCCAAATGAGAAATCTTAGGTCTGGAGACACAAAGTAATTTTCCCAAAGACATTCAGACAATAAATGTTACAATCAGGGACCATTAGGTGCTGTTTCTCTCCCAAGAGTCAGACAAAACCACACTGGAGATCTGGAAACCTTGATGAACACTCTTCTTTAATATGAGGCAAGCATTTCTAAGGAGGCTGAGAACCATAGGGTGAGCAGTAAAAAATTGTTACTATTCTCTTGGACCCACCAGACTATACCCATGGGGTATGTGCCCTTACCCCTGGCCAGTGTTCCAGGCTCCACCTGCTGTGTAGCAGCAGGGTTTCCTGCACACAGACATGACTGAGTCTGTCTGTGCTGTTTCGGACTTACAGATTCTCAGCAGTGACACAGGTATACATGGCAAATATTCACATTAAGAATGTCATTGCCTATTTGTATAACATTTCTAAACCAAAACACCCAAAGAAAATGGAAAGAGGTTCCAAACGTGGTTCTGTTTCGGCAGAGTGCTGTTTCGGACTTACAGATTCTCAGCAGTGACACAGGTATACATGGCAAATATTCACATTAAGAATGTCATTGCCTATTTGTATAACATTTCTAAACCAAAAACACCCAAAGAAAATGGAAAGAGGTTCCAAACGTGGTTCTGGTAGAGTACTGGTTCTCCAGCCATGGCGTTCAGGTTTCACCCTCAGACTTTCTGATTTAGCCAGTCCGGGTCAGGACCTGGGAATCTGCACTTCTAACAAGGTCCCAGGGTCTGCAGCTGCTGCTAGCCAGGGGACCACACTCTGAAAGGCACGAGAGTGGAGGCTCCATGGAAAGAGACCCTGCTCTTTCCGCATACCCCATACTTATTGGATTAGGGTCTGTATTTCCTCATCTCTCAACTGGGCTCTTAGTAATGACATTGCCTGGGGACATGAATGGCATGGCTGCTAAGAAGAATAAAGGTATAGTATAATAAAGTGACATGATATCAGGGTACTATTTGTATCCTAATAAAGAAATGTGCCTTGTGAGAAGCAGAAATAAATAAAGCAGAAAATGACTTTGGCTATCTTTTCCAAATATCCTTGGAAACACACTGTTTCAATAGTCATAGCTTATTAACACTAATTCAATTTTCCCCTTCCTCGCTGGAAATGGAAGCAATCATTTAACAAGACTGGGAAGTGTTAGGTTCCCTAAATCAAGTGAGTGGCTTACATGACCATCTCCACCTATCTGAATATTACTTGCTAAAACCTAAAAATAAAAGACCAAAGCAAGTTTTTATTTTCTATCCTTGAAATGCTTCTATCACTGAAGTTACTAACAGACTTTTTTAAATTGCAAGAGGTCAATGTGTCTGTACTTATTACTCTTCTATATATAAATATCTAATTTTAACTGCTGCTACAATTGGATATTCTCAAAGATAGGAGGGGCAGAAATCTCTGATTAGGTTCCCACATTTATCATCCTTGAGGGCACAGCAAACCATGTTCCCCAGGCAAATGTTTTCTTCAGGCCAAGAGTTAACCACCTCCAGGGACTGTTCCCATCATTTGCAAGCGTGCAGCACACGCTGAGCAGCTAAACTTTTATTTTATTTCAGGGAATTCAAGTCATTAACCATGGAAAAGTTTCATTAAGGGATGTCAGGGATTTATGGTTTCTTTACCAGGGCAAAAACAGTTGCTGCAACAAGAAATACAACATAGGAAGTTCTTGCTGGTTCAACTAAACAAGCAGAATGAATTTAAGAGGTAAAGTACTGACCATGACCAGCTGTTCCATACGAACCTTAAATGCCAGTGTAAATAGAGAGAGTGTGTCCAGAGCTGTGAGGCACACCTCAGTAGCAATGTTGGCTTCCAGCAGCGACTGATGGAGAACATCTGCGTCCGAGTGGCCATAGCCTGCATGAATTACAACAGAAGGTTACGGCCCAGTGACTGCAGACAGATTGGCTGGCGGCATTGTATAGTCACAGTCAACTTTTGATTATTTATGGAAGGCTTCTTCTGGGGCTTTGTTTCCCTTTTTCACTGGTGTATGTGGAAGAGGGGTAGGTAATTAATAATGTGTCCATTTGTTTAGAGCTCTTTTTCAATTCTGGAAGGGAAAGAGTAACAGCAAACATTTATTATGTGCTTGCTATGTGCCAGCCATGATTCTATGAACTTTAAATGTATTAGCTCATTTAATCCCAAAACAGCCCTGTGAAGTAGGTACATTATTAAGCCCTTTTTGCAGATAAGGAAACAGAGGCACAGAAGGGCTAAACAGCTTGTCTTAGGTCATACAGTTGATAAATAGTGGAGCCAGGAAGGCACCTGGATGGGAGCCAATTAATTGAGCCACTTAGCTGAGCTGTTAGGATGGGAGGAGTGGTGAAGGAGGGGGGTATTTCCAAAGCTTCCTGCACAGACAGAGATGGCAGCAGAGCACAGAGGTTAAGAAAATGAGCTGATGGTCAGGCTCCTGGTCCCTAAATGCAGCTCAGCCACTTGCTAGCTATGTGACCTGGGGCAAGTTATTTGACCTCTTTATGCCTCAGTTCCCTAATCTGTAGAATGGGGGTAGTAATAGTATCCACCTCAAAGGGTTGTGGTGAGCATTAACTTTGTTAAGATTTGTGAAGTTCTTAGAATAGTGCCTGGCACATGGTGAATGGCCATGTGAGTGTTAAATCGATAACATAAAGATCTCTATTATCATCCAGAACGATGAATGATAATCAAGAGTTGACTGTACTGCTGATAGTATCCTACTTGCTTTATCAAAAAGCATGAAAGCCAGTATATATCTGAAAGAAAAGTTTAAGAAAAGGAAAGGATTTGAAGAATCATAATTTAAATATGAACTGATATCTTCTATATATGGCTGTAAAAATCAATTTAGTATTGACATAAATGTAGCTTTATATACAATCTGAGATATTAAATTATGAAATGATATGCATTAGCAGAAATACATATAGGGATGCAGAGATGTTACAGTACTTATCTAGATGACAAAGAAAGATGGCAATAAAATAAAACATCATATAATGTCCTACTCCAAGGAGCAAAAATAAATCAACACTTACTATGTAGTTGTATGTAATTTTCTTTATACTCCAGAGAGGAGGACATTTTGTATATAGATCAGGAAAATGAAGTGCAGAAAACCTAGAGAATTTTCTTGAGGCCAGGAATAGGAAAAAACCCAGAAACTACACTCCAAATTCCTTATCCAGAATCACTGTATAACAATACCTATTATTAGGATAAAATAACTAGCATGATGTTACTTCTATTTTGATAAACATCAGAGTTACAAAATGATTTTTAAAAGACTCAAAGAAAAAAAAAGAAAAAATAAAAGACTCAAAGATTTTTCAAGCTACCAAGTTGTTTTTAAAATAGGCTAAAAATACCATAATGTGTTTTCATGTGATGCTGCTTTGCTTTTAGGAGGGTGGTTCTGAAGCTCCATGTGTTTGAGGATTGTATGGTTTTCACACTGCAACAGAGTTGACTGTCCTTAGTGGAGCTACATGACACAGCGGCGCCATGCTAGTTCTGAATTTTTATTTTTGCTTTTTTGGTAAGAAGTCTCCCAGAGAAAGAAAGATGGATGTATTTTGGTACTAATTTTATGGCACTGCCTTTGTAAGCCAGGGCATCACCTCATTTGGCGTGGTTTGTCTGGTCAGATAGAGACGGTGAAAGAGGAAAACAGATTGTTAATTACTGCTAAAGTGATCACAAACTAGGGCAAGAGGGGGGAAAATACACCACCTTTTATTAGACCAACCAAGATTATCACAGGTCCAAAAGACCCTTTGAGGGCTGCTGGAGTTTTATAGTCTGGGTTAAATCATATAAGGAACTTGCTTTGGTGATCATTTTAATATTTTTCTTGCCAAAGAATTGATGTTTTCTTTTTTCTAGGTAACTTCTCGACAAAGTATATGTAGGCATGATAATTATAGATGGAGCTGCCTACACACGGAAGAATTTCTACAGCACTGACTTTTAGCTGAAGATCTAGACCTATTCAGGACTGGAATTTGGCAATGTGTTGTTTTTCAAACACAGAATCAATGGCCATGCTAATTAAGTTTTTATGTAATTATGTATACATGTATGGAAACATGACAATGAAAAAATTTCTCTAGGCTCTTAAGCCACCATGAGGTTTGACACAGTCTACCTAATCTCTTTGAGGGTAACAGTCAGATTTACACAGAAATCTGTCCGCCTGTGTCTGAATGACCTAAGAATAAAAGAAATGATCCTTTTAAGCCACAATTGGTTATAGTTTTGCTTTTCCTTAAACTCCTATCTCAAAAAAATCAGCCACATTCCCGAGCTAGTGTTATTAAAAAGTCCTTAAAAATAAATGGCAGGGGATGCCTGGGTGGCTCAGTGGTTGAATGTCTGCCTTTGGCCCAGAGTGTGATCCTGCAGTCATGGGATTGAGTCCCACATGGGGCTCCCTGCATGGAGCCGGCTTCTCCCTCTGCCTGTGTCTCTGCCTCTCTCTCTGTGTCTCTCATAATAAACAAATAAAATCTTTTTAAAAAAATAATAAATGACAGCACGGAGAGGTTGTCTTAAGTGGTAGAGAACTGCATGGACAGTTCTCCTACGGAAACTGCTTGACTCAATGCCTAGAACTAAGTTGTGCACAAGTGAAGGTTTTAGTCAATGGTCACCATAATACAGGCCAACCCAAAAAGGGGTCTTAAGAGAAAAAGCAGTTTCTTAAAGTACTGGTCAGCAACTTTTTGAAGCTAATTAAGCAGCTTCTCAGTGGGGCAAGTAAGGAATGCTCTCCTACCTGTTGTCTGGCTTTTCTTTCCTATCATACCAGTGAGAAACATGAATTATCATGCAAATGAATTTAATATATTCCTAGGGGAATATATAACTGCAAAATAAATGCAAAGTGTTATTTTATATGTTGTGCACATGTATCACTTACTTGCAAACATGTCTCACTTAGCTTCCTTCCCACAGCGTGGTTTATGTAAAATATTCTACAGGTAGCTATCACTTTCAGTTTGCTATTTTACACAAATAGTTTCTGTTGATAAACAACAGGATGTGCTTTACAATAAAAATGTTGATGCTTTAATGTTGTAAATATTTACTTTTCATGTACCTGGGCAATGACCCAAATGTAATGAACCTCTATCTTCTTCTTCCTTTTTTAAAAAAATTTTATTTATTTATTTGAGAGCAAGATATGCAGAGAGAGCACAGAGGGAGAGGGAGATGGAGAAGCAGACTCCTGCTGAGCAGAGAGCCAGATGTGGGGCTCGATCCCAGGACCCTGAGATCATGTTCTGAGCTGAAGGCAGACACTTAACCAACTGAGCCACCCAGGTACCCTGAACCTCTATCTCTGAGTATTTTTGAAATACTTAAGACTATTTGGCTACAGTGGGACTCACCATTTTCATCATTTCTTATCAAAATCCAAGAGTAAAGATACATGCCATGATTACATGTAAGGTACATATGGTGTTTTATCCCACATTCTACACGGATGTACTAAAGGGGACACGAGAACAGCCTTCACTGGATTAAATTTCTGGCGGTCCTCTGCTGCCCCCACCTGGTCAAGCTGAGGCCTGACAAGGTCTTTCCTACTCAGAAAAAAAAAAAAAAAGACAAAAAAGGCAGGTGGTGTATGTTGGGGGGGGCACTCTTTTTTATTCTTCTCTAAAATAAATTTTAGACTCTGGCACTCTGCAAATCTCTCACATACTGGATTTACATCATTATTGGTTGGCCCAACAGAAGGTATTGCATTCATTGTTAAAGAGGAATCTTTTAAAAAGACATACATGGCTACAAATCCCCCATAAAATACCTAGGTAACAAGTGTAAACAAATCATGTATGTATATATACATATACATGCTCACACACATACACATGTATACATACAGTATGTGTTGCCTTCTCTGTGGCTTCTGGATGAACTGAAGTTTGGAGCTCAAAAAGCTAACAGAAGGAAAAGCTGAAACCACCCAGATACATCATCAGATCTAGAGATGTTAAATGGAGACTGAGTTCTAGGAGAAGCAGCAAGGACTGTGAGACACCAGAACTGATTTGGGATAAGCAGGGATTGTAGGAATGCAGGAGAAGCCTAAAAGAAAAGGCTACACACTGTTTATTGGGAAGATGGAAGGAGAAGCACGGAATGGGGATGGTGTCACTGAAAAGCGGCTGAAGCAGAAATGGCAGAATGAAAAAGGAGAGGCAGGAAGGACGGGCTCCCTGTGGGTAGCAGGAAGAGAGAATGGGAATCGATCACGTTAGCAATATGGTGCTTGGCTGCAAAACACTGCCAGCTGTCTCTCCTCCAATTCAAGCCACCATCGCAAAATCTGTTTGCAGTGGGAGGAGCTGGTGTTTATCTTAGTGGATTGAGGTTACATATTCATGTGTTGATCATTCATTTTACTTTTGCTTTCTGCATTTCATAAATGATTATCTTTGGAGCTGGGGACTTGATCTGCTGAAATTTTTTAAGTGCTTTAAATTTTAAATATTGATTTCAACTGATAGTGA
Organism: Canis lupus familiaris; assembly: GCF_011100685.1. Taxonomy (NCBI): domain Eukaryota; kingdom Metazoa; phylum Chordata; class Mammalia; order Carnivora; family Canidae; genus Canis; species Canis lupus. The sequence continues at coordinate 49,091,058 of NC_049243.1, forward strand.
GACAATATGGATGTAATGTGCAAGATATACATATAAGATAGGTCTGTTATAACAGACCTGTGTTATAAACTATATGGGCAAAGGCAGTGTTAGCAAGCCTGCAGAAGTGAGAATTCAATTTCTGTTCGCTAAACAGGACATGAAAACTAAGAATAGCAAAAGTCCTTTTTTGTTTCGACTCCTTGTCTGCAGAGCTAGAAAAAGCCTTAGCAGACAAGATGTGGAAAAATCAAATACTGTCACCTGAGATGTGTCATGAACGTACATTCTAGAGGTGAGTAGAGGACTCAGAACTAGTTCTCGTATGCTACCGATTTCAGCGTGTGGCAGGCAAATATAGTACTGATCTAATTCAGCTTAGAATTTTATATAGAGAGTCTATATCCATTACATTTAACTTTGTTGGGGTGGAAGAGTGGGTAGCTGCCTTATTTCAATTCCTCGGCCTTCTGACTCTGAACTATGATAATTCTAAAGCACCAGGAATATTGTCTTTACTCTTAGCCTATACAGAGAAAGAGGTATGAAGACCACAGTAAGTAGAATTCTTATGATTAGAAATGGTGAGAAGATATTAATAACTATGCATCAAAGGCATTGCTTGGAGCGAGGATAGCTATCTACATAAAACAATAACTAGCTATGCTATGTTCGGAGAAAAGATGAAACAGTTCAGAGAACACATCACTAACAGAAATGGTATTTATTATAAATTATGGCATTAGTTTTAAAATGCTACATGGTTGATGTCTTTTAGGTTTTCTGCTTTGAGAAACCCTCAAGGAGATGAGACATGTAAGTTTCTAGAAACAGTACATGATGCCACGTCCCCTCTGATGATGTGAAGAAAGTAAATTAAAAACACGCTCCCACTTTTTGGTAGAACCTCTATCGTGAAGTTAGAAAGCCCCAAAGTTAGGAAGGCAAGATGAACAAGAAGGTCTCGGTTTGCAAGTGAAGCGGCCTTGTAAGCAGACTTCAACCTGATTAAATCTTACCATTGTCTACAGAAATTCCAAGCACACTTGATATCTTTCTCACACTGAAAACACAGAAAAAGTCACTTTGTTATTGGCTTTTCCGCACCCTCACAAATTGATTCACGGGCTTTATGTTTTTCACAGCAGTTTTAAGGATTAACATACATTCAAGGCTGGAATGTCAGAATGTGGACACTTGATCAGCTACATCCTGGGCTCAGAAGAATGAAAGGAACCTGTCCCAGATGGCCTTGGGACTTGCACAGGGAAAATCCAAATATTAAATTATAAATATCAGAGAACATCTGGCTGTCAAAGCTGCCGAATTTTACGTTAAGAAATACTGAACAGAGTGGTTGGGACAAAGGGTCCAGCACTTTTAGGTCTGCTTTTGCAGATGACCACGTTCCACATTGTGTCACTCTCTTCCAAAGAAGGAAATTTCACCACGAGCTCTTCATCCCACTTGCTCTGAGCTGGAAGGAAAGTCAAGTTGGTGATGTGGTGCGGTGTGGCCTGGGACTCTCCCCTCTGAGATGTCACATGAGATGGTTGGCTGTTACGATGGTATGTCATGGGACTTACTGTGGTTAAAAGTGAGAGAGTTATCCAGGCTGCCCAGCTGCTGCAATCTGGCATGCATCATTCCTGTTCTGTTACGGGAAACAGGCAAGGTCTGAGATTTTCGATCATGAACTATGGGTCCCAACCCCTCCTGGTTCCTGCAACATGAGTGAAATGGGATAGAAGCAAAAGTTAGACTTGTTACACTGCAGCGAGACGAGGAAGGTTAGTGAGGCCAGGACATAGCACGAAGGGGACCAGCCACACGCCAACCAGGAGCAGCACGGCCTGCCTGGGGCCATGTGAGCCAGGGATGCACACACAGGCGGCAGCTCTTAAAAAGGTTCACAGCCAAGCACCTGATGATGAGGAAGCAAAAACCAAGCCAAAGCAGGGAACTTTTCAGTTTTTTTTTTTTTTTTTTTGAACTTTTCAGTTTTTAGAAAGTACTTTAGAGATGCTGCTTTTAAAAAACTGGAGCATCGGTCTGATGTGGTGCTAAGGGTTAGAGTTCTGACAACTGCCAAACACCATGAATCTTTTCAGATTATATGTGTTATTAAAGAGCAAAAAAATTGTTTTTAATGAGAATAATGCATTGGAAGAAACAGAACAAACATGCAATGAGAGGGATTATATGAGGTGGTTTAACACCTTTATTCTTACCCAGGCAGGAAGGAGAAGAGCCACACCCTTTGTTAAACTTGTCAGCAGTCAAGTAAAGAAAATAGAAAAGTGATCTGGGTTAGCAATCAAACAGCTAACTTCCTACTGTGTACCATCACCAGAGCAGATGAAAAATGAGACCCGTGCTGGAATGACACCTGTCCCCCAGCCCGTAGCCAACCGTCTCCCTCACTGTGTTATTGTGTGGAGTAGAACAGGGCATGCATGGAATATCATCGGGCAACATGCTGCTGGGTGATTTCAGAGGGACACAATGAGAAAACGCAATATTCATCAGACCAGACTGCCACAGAGGGCAGACACTGACAGCATTTAGATAACTGCTCAGGATCCTTGTCACACGTAGCAGAGACCAAGTGAATCTTCTATAAAGCACGGCACATCTTTCCACAATGCACATAACAAGTTACACCACCTCCTGCCTCCGCCTTCCTATGCCCATCTATTTTTAGGATAGCCCAAGGAAGCACACTTTTACATGCAAATATATACAGGGGGCTTATAAAGTCAGGAAATCTTTTTTAAAAATTAAATTTGTAGCCCTTAAAAAAAGTAAGTTCACAGTTACACAAAACCCAATTCTAAAATATTTTGTTGGGCAGAAATCTGCAGCTTCCCACACGCACCATGTTCAGCTCCGAAGCATATCATCCTATTTTGCACAACACTCTCCAAATGCCATCCTGTTCTGTAAGTAACAGTTACTGCAAGAAGACTGTGAAGCTTGCTGGGCACAGTGCCTTCCGGTTACAAATACACTGTCTGCCCATCTTCACAGGGCAAAGTCAAAGGGAATAAATTTGGGGTGCGAGGTGTTACTGTATAAGGTCACCCTGTATATACTTGCATTTGGTACTCAAAAGTGCAAATGTAAAATTTACTGTTACAATAAAAAAAAAAAAGTTAAAATGAGAGAATTTTAAGTGCCACTGCATTTTAGTTAAAAATAAATACAAATAGGATGAAAGCATAAAATATGCTCTCTAAATCAGCTCTTTCAAAAAAAAAAAAACCCCACAAACTTTTAGTGAACATTAAACATAATTCTGCAATTTCTCAAATGTCCCAAGAAAAAGAACAATGTTAACATAAAAAGTAAAATCTCCATGCTCAAATAGTCTTAAATAATCTCTTTCCTGTTTCATTGCTGTAAAACAGAATTATAGATAAAAGGAAAAATAAACTCAATAACAACTAAATTTTAAGTGTTTCCTAAAATGGAAATATGTTTACTTAGAAATAAACTGTTAAAAATGATAACAATAGAAAAATAGGATCCTTAGACCAACCATATAAATACATAATCACAGACACGCAACACGGACAAAACAGATCCAGACGCACTGTGTAGCCACAGGGCAGATGAGAACTTGGGAAGGACAAGACATGCTCTAAAGAAATGCCTCAGAGAAGGAGCTGCGTGGGTGCCCCCTGCAATGAGTTTCTAGCTTTCCTTGAACTCAGTATGGATCTGAGAGTGTGGTGTAGGACAGGGCAATGAGGATTTGTAAGACTCAACCAAGAGTTCTGGCCAGACAAAAGCAGGGCATGGACAGCTAATCTGGAGTTAGGCTCCAGGTGGGAGCTTGGTAGAGCTTATCTGGAGTAAGACTCCATGGTACAGGGCATCCCCGGTGGCTCAGTGGTTTAACGCCACCTTCAGCCCAGAGCCTGATCCTGGAGATCTCGGATAGAGTCCCACGTCAGGCTCCCTGCATGGAGCCTGCTTCTCCCTCTGCCTGTGTTTTTGCCTCTCTCTCTCTGTGTGTCTCTCATGAATAAATAAATACAATCTTAAAAAAAAAAAAAAAAAAGACTCCATGGTACAGATGGTTTTTATGGAACAAATCTGAGGTGGACTGACTACATTCTTTCACGAAGATAAAAAAGGAAATGTTATTAAGTGAGAAATTAGTATCTTTGTAGCTGAGAGAAGGCATGGGAAAAAGTGACCTCTGAAAGTCAAATAGGGGTGGAGAAAGCACTGGAGGAGGACAAAGGAATGAGAAGACACAACTGGAGGAGCCGAGAGGAGAGAGGGGACACGGAAACAGAATCTGGGGGAGCACGTGGAAGGAAGCAAACAAGTGCAGCAGCAGGCCATGAAGGGAAATCCTTCCAAGAGATGTACATGAGGCAAAATGAGACAGAAGGAGTGTAGGAATGTAGGCGAAAGATGCCACCAGATTTGATGGTCGCAGTCCAAAGACATCATGGCTGTTGATGAGATTTCCAACTGCCAATCATCACAGATGACAATTTCCACATATTCAGAGCCAACTGATACAGAGAATGATGCACACTTCAAACTAAACCCCCACAGTACCTGGCTATATATCGCTTCCCCATGTACTGGAACTGGTGTAAGCAGACTCTGCAAACAAAATTAAAGACTGTTAGGAAAACAGGAAAATAAAATGGTTTTCAATACATTGTTTATTATTTAAACCCATCAGCAACAATCCATTTGATAAACTCTTACACCTACCACTAGCCTCTTACTTCAGGTGTTCAGAAATTCTTGGGCAAGTCTCTCTCACCCAGAGAAAATCACTAACACTACAGGGGAGGCACCACGCTGAGCTATCGGTACTGTGCGTCGTGGTTAAAGCCACAAATAAAGGCCTGGGACCAACAGGATTGTCCGATGGCTCAGGGTTTAGACACTGACTTAGGCAAGTTTGCCTCAGAAATCACGACAGAAAGTACTGGTGCACTATTCCCAGTTGTTAATTTGTCCTCATCCATTCTGCAGAAGGAGCTCCGTCTTTTGGCTTTTCTAAATGGACCGGTCCCCTACAGACATCAAGTATCTGGTTTTTGGTTTAATATATCCATAGTATTGATTTTTTTAAAAAATCATATATTTAATAATTTAGTAGTTACAATAATGTCCAGTAAGTTCTTCTGGTGCTGAATCTCATCTGTCTCTCACACTTTTAAATTAGCAGAGAGAACAATCATGAGACCATGAACCAAAACCATAATCCAAAATGCACAAAGCTCCGAACTCCACCTGAGTTTCTGCAAATATATTCAGCAACAAAATCATGACCCCAACTAAGAGATATAAAGCTACTTATAATTTACCCAATTATTGTGAGTAATCACAGTCCTGCAGAAATAGTTTCTACTGTAATAACAATAACATGTTTGATTGTGGGGTACTAAGACTCTGCTGGGATGTTATAGGATATACCCTATATGTAAATTGCTAAAACTGCTAAAAATTCTGGATTTGGAAAGTCATCTGGCCCCAGTAAGCTTTGTTGTTGTTGTTTTTTAAACTCAAAACCCTGAGATCAAAACCTGAGCTGAGATCAAGAGTCAGACACTTAACTGACTGAGTCCCCCCACAGCTATTAAAGCTGAGTCCCCACATATCCCCAACCCAGCAATTTGGATAAAGGATTGTGGATTCATGTTCTTTTAAAGCAAAGAGCTTAAAGGAAATCAGAAACTTAGATTGAAGAGATAAAGTGAGGCAATATAGATAAAATGTAAGATTTCACTTACATTTAAAAATGGTAGCAATTTTTGTCTGTTTTTACATCTGCTTGAGCTAAGTTAGATTCAACTTAGAAATGTAGCATCCACCCAATTCAACTATTGTGTTATTTTATTCAAATGGTTTGTACACATAAGCTCTCATCCATAACAACTACATATCTAATAACTTAGGGTTGGTCACTGCTTACTGAGTCATGTACTCCTAAGAGCAGGTACTGGGGTCAGGTCCAGGAAAAAAGATCTTAAAAAAGTAAGTGTGCATGTGAATATACCACATTCCTGACTCAACTACATAGTACTGTTCACACTTCTTAATTAGCCAGGAAGAATCAAGAGGCAATGAGCAAAACAGAACTACTCACTCAGATATTGTAAAAAAATCCATAAGTTCAGATGTTGAAGCCTTGTTCCAATATGTAAACAAAGCATCTAAAAAGTAAACATTATTTTGGTCAGAATCATGAGGTATATACATGAGGGGGTGGGGAAGAGATTTTGGAATATAAACTCAAACCTTTTAATAGCTGATCAAAGAAATTACAGTGACCAATCTATATACCAGTAACATAAACAACATGCATATTTAATTTAAAGAAGCTATATTTGAACACCTGAACTTTAATTTCATCATGCATCACCTAGCACTATATAGTACATATTTAACTTGTATAACGTGCTCTTAAATGCATTAGAAATTTCAAACAATATAAGTAGGCAAATAATCTCAAATTAGGATCTCTCTTGGATGACTACAGAATCTCTCTCCAGTAAGGAATCTGTTGAAAACTCTTGTATATATGTAAGAACTCTCTTCCTAACACATACATACAGAAATGAAAGCATACATGTTGCACACGCTGTTTTTCCTTTGAGTTTTAATTCAACAGTATAGCTTGGATCTATTCCAATCTTTTTCAAGTTGCCTGATATTCCTTTTTTTTTTTTTTTTTGCCTGATATTCCTTTTCATGAATACAGTATAACTGAGTTAGCCAGTTCCTTGCTGATACACATTTACTTGTTTTCTCCTGTAATCTTTGGCTACTTTAAATTATGCTCAGAAGAATATCCTTTTACATGGATGTTTGCACACTTGTCCAACTACATCTATAGGACAAATATTCTCAGAAATAAAACAGCCATGTCAAATGTTATGTGCATTTAAATTTTTGACAGATATTGCCAAATAGCTTCCCAAACAAGCAGGATATACAAGTTCCTGTGGACCAGCATAATGATGATGTATACTCTCGATTAAGGAGTCACACTCACACCTGCTCTGCATCAAGATAACCTGGCATATTTTTAGTAAAGGCAAATCCTACAAATCCATTTAACAGGAAGCATTCTCTGCGTATGACCCTTAACTTTGAAGAATTGCAAAGAGACGGTTATCATTTGATAGTTAAACATTTTTGCATTCTTACATTTTAGACTGAGAAACTGGTAAAGAGATTTCCCTCAGGGAGAAAAGCCACTGAGTTTTGGGGCCTGAGGTGAGTGAGTGTGTCTGCAGAGATGCTGATGGCTCATGAAGGCAAATGGCCACGGACTTTTTACTCCATACTTGTCAAGAACAGTGACAGGCAGGAGAAGCCATGAGATACACATGGAGAATCTGTTAGGCGCAAGTATTGTGCTAGGTAGTTTCATGATTGCACACCTATCATATGTGAATCGCCACCATAATCAGAGGCAGCGTTCCAATTTACAGATAAGCTCAGGAAGGTTCAGAGAAGTCATAGTCTACCCAATCACCAGCCTAAAGAATCATGATGGAATGAGGATTTAAATCAAGTACACCTGATTTTAAAAGCCACGTTTAGTTTATTATTAGACCAGTAACAAGGGTGGGTCAGTGAGCTCCCATCTTTCAGGAATTCTGAGTTTAGAATCCAGAGGGACAGACTCTGAGGCTGGTCATCCTCATGTGGTGAGAAACCAGGGAGCCAAGAGAACAAAGGAGGACCTCTCTGGGGCAACTTGCAGATATCTGTGGTCACCCCAGCACACAACTGGCTGGCCAGCCAAGGGGCGCCATGCTGCCTTTCCTTACTCTTGGCTATTGGCTGAGGCCGAGACTACTGACTGAGAAGGGGGAAGACCGCTAACCTCTATGAAGGAGGGAGGGGCCTACCCTGTAGAAGATGCTCCTTGAATGGGGGAAAAGGGAAGGAGTGGCTGTAGAGTTACACAGTTGACTTTGGTTGTCTATCTGTTAAACTATTCTGAAGGCAATTTCTCCTCCACCCCATACCATATCCAAGAATCAAGTCCAAGTAGATCATAAGATTTAAATGTGAAAATTTGAATAATACCACTCTTAAAGAAAATATACAAGAATATCTTTATGACTCTGGGGGTATGTGAAGATTCCTTAAACATAACACACACAAAAAGTCAAATTATAAAAAGAAGGAAAATTTTTAACTTAAAAGTAATTTTTTTTGAAAGCTCTAAAACTGTTTTGAAGAGGTCACTGCATTTTTAAAGTATATGCACGGCCTTCCAGAGGGCTGCCTTCAAAGCATAACTTTCACTTGGATGCAAAACTTCTGGTAGTTATGTTCTTAAAAAAGTAGTTTTGTTCTAAATATCATATTTATATGATATATACCATGTAGTTATATATCATATTTATTATTTGAAACAACATATTTTAAGGAAAACTTTCAGCAAAGGAAAAAACAGAATTACAAAGCTGGCTAAAACTCACTACCATGATATGAAGTTCAGAACTTTTGACACTAAGGGAAGAATTTCAACTTTATAACCCAAATATCAGAATAAGTGCCAAGTGCTTTGCTATTTGGTCATCATCAAGGAAAATCTTATCTGCTGTTTTTTAAAAAGCTATTTTAAAGTAACAAATTGACAGAATAATAATCCAGTCCTGAAGCATTTTTAAGTACAGGTATGTGGTTCTTAACATTTGAGTACTAAGGTCAGGCTATTAATGTTGCACAAATGAAAACTTGATACAAAAGAAACACTATTTTCAGGCAGAAATCCCTTCCACTGGATGTTTAAGGCCCACACTGCCACCAAACATAGGCAGCATGAGAGGCCTTCAGCATTTTGTTTTCAAAAGACCTCACCTTCACTCAATACATTTCATAGGATACTTTCTGATACGTTGCAGTGAAAATAAGATAAGAAATGTGACGGTGCAGTGAAAATAAGATAAGAAATGTGACGTCGTACCATGGCGCAATTTCATGTGATTGCTTATATCACAAAAGCAGAGTTGAAATGCCCTATCATGGATATTTACAAGTTTTATTCTATTAAAAATTATGGTTGTCAAACCCTTCACCAGAAACTTAATCTACTAGGATACCATGAATTCCATCAGAAAACTAAAAAGTCACATCTCACTTCCAGTTAAAGCCAGGAATGTCAGATACACTCTACATGGAAGAGATGCTTGGGTTCCCCAACGCTAAATATTCTAATTCAAGAGCCTAATAAAGTTATGCAAGTTGCCAGTAAGTTTGTTTGGAAAATTAAATTATTATATTTTTTATTATTTATTATTAAATCAAAGGCTACCTCGTTAATCTGCTTCTGTCTCCTTTATTTATGATGATAGGTCTGAGTTTAATAAAAAACTTTTAAATGGCCCATGCACATTTTAGAACTCACTTTCTAGAATAATTAGTAAAAATCTTTTTCCAAATTAAGACTTTTATTTCTGCTACACTTAGTAAATTAACATGTATTTCAAATGAGGAAGAAGAGCCTTTTAAGTCCTTCTATCTTTCAAGCAATTACAAGTTTTAAAAAAGAAACCAAACACTGAAATAAAGTAAAAACAGTATCTTCGCTTTCACCTACCATCAGACATGCTTTTTAAGATGTAGAGGAAACACATCAGCAGGCTTTTAATCTCGGACTGGTCAAGTTTGTCACAACGAACCACAGAATTTCCCAAAGTGCCACTTTGTTGGTGCTGAAAAAAAAAAAAAAAAAAAAAAGAAATACATGTGATTTTTTTTTAAAAAAATCCATAAATCCCTCGTTATAGGTAAAACAAAATTAGGTTCATTTTTCTCCCTTGGAAGACAAAGATTCTTAGAATTGAGTCAAACTACACAAACTGGAAGGTATAACTCATTTGTTGAGAAACTACAGGCACACCTTCACCAAATACACACACAGGTGCTAGTTCACAGAAGCTCTGACTTATCTGCATACTTTCCTAAGAGACGAGCCAGCAGGCACAGACTTTTCAAACTGGACAGCCATAGCTGTAGATACCAGCTTAGTTCTGAAATGCCAAGTACCATCTCATGCAAAAAAGTATGTGTGCTAGGATCAAAGAGAGAAATGATGAGTCGGAAGACACCGCAGATCCAACCATATCCTCAGGAGAACAACAGTAGCTGAGAGAACAAATAAAATCTACACTCCTGTTGTGTACCAGCCATGAAAGCCTGGGGCTGAGTCCCTGTCATTCAGCTGACATTGTGGGGCACCCCGGGGGAAACAATAGGCAGGTACGCAATAGGGACACCTCAGCAGAGCTTGGCCAAAGACCCTAAACTGATGAGATCATTCCCCTCATCAGCTTAGCTCAACACTGCAAACTTCAGAAAGCACAGCGTACAGGGTAAGAGCAGTTTTGCCACTAGAGAGCAAGTTTCAGGTTTAAGGGGTTCACACTGAAAAACAAAAAAACAAGACTCTCATCTCCTGATAAAAACACAGGAGATTTAAAAAATTTCCAAGTTATATTTCCAATTGAAATCAGGAATTTGTGGGATGCCTGGGTGGCTCAGTGGTTGAGCATCTGCCTTTGGCTCAGGGCGTGATCCCGGGGTCCTGGGATCAAGTTCCGCATCGGGCTCCCTGCTTCTCCCTCTGCCTATGTCTCTGCCTCTCTCTGTGTCTTTCATGAACAAATAAATAAAATCTTTAAAAAAAAAGAAATCAGGAATTTGGTTTTTTGCCAAATACCAAAGCAGAAAGATCCATTAAAAATAGTCTGTCATTTAAGGTACTGGGGAGGCAATTGAAAAAAAAATACACAGTAAACAGATTTAATTAATAACAGACATGAGTATTTTTATCATAGGAAGAAATACAGTTGCAGTTAGTGGCAAAACTGTGGTGCAGGTGCATCATTTCGCCCACCCACTTCGCCAGGGCCACTAGAAGAACCCAGTACTTCTTGTAGTGTGAGGGAAGGTGCAGCATGCAAAGTTTCCTCTGGCAAAGTTGGAATTGTTAGAAGGGAAAAATCCACAGTGACCCGGTTTTTCCTGGCTGACTGGCAGCTCTCTTCCTCCTCTCCAGCACTGCGTATGACACAAGCAGAATGCCTTCTGAGCAGCTTCTCACTCTACACATGAAGGCAAGTCACAGTCAAGGGAAAAATTCAACACATCATGACACACACCCACTCTGAAATGCTCGCGCTTCTAACAGAACTGCACTGAAGGGTAACCGTTTCATTGCCAGCCACAGAAATACAGGTACGATTACAAACATGATGCACAAGAAGGTCCTTTTCCATGCTTCTGAGAACTAGAAATACGTCCCTGAGTGGTTCACCTATTTGTTGGTATGTGTGCTTGCCTATAACCTGAAATAACTTAGGAAAACAGTGGCTAGGGCAAAACCAATCTATCATTGTTCCAGGTTTAAATTCAAGCTTTATCCATTCCCATGAAGGTCCAAATAGTCTGACCCTTGATTATTTCAAGAAAATATGTTAAATACAAGGAGGATGTGTTGTGGTGGGGATATGAGTGTGAGCAGGTTTCCAATAAAGCCTTATCCCTGAATCATCTAGATAATCAATTCATTTTTCTGGAGCTGGCTCTGGACCAAATACCTTGCATGGATTAACTGTGTATAAATGATATTCTCTGGCATACAGATCATGGAGATTCTAAATGAGTGGCGTTTTGATCTCCCTACCTGTCCAACCTACCAAAACTATTTGCTCAAGGTCCTCCATTATAAACACTGCCCTGATGTGAAATCTTGGAAACAGGAATTAGAGGGGGTGGGAGGAGATTCAGGAGATGGGTCCCATCCTTAGATAATCCTCTGATCACAACTCTGATAATAACTCCAGATTAACTGAATTATTAAAAAAAAAAAAAACTAATAAAAGTCACACTTAATGAACACCAGACCATGAAGCATGGTTTACTTTGGGCTAAATCCATTAGTTGTAAGAAACACTGAAGTTATATGAAAAGAAATTACCTTATCCAGGGAATTGCTTTTCTCAGTATTCCTTTCTGGAAGGCTGTTCCCCGAATCTGTGCTTATGAGAGATCCTCTTGAATCAGCATTTCTCACACTATTGATGTTTGGAGTTGACGTTGTATATGGAGAAGCTAAACAGAAATTAAGCCGAGACCAATGATTTGGTGAGGCAGAATAATATAAATACTGAACTTTATGGGAAATTGCTTCTATGACAATTAGTACTATTATTATTATTTTTGTTGTTGTTAGGAAGTTGGCTCAAGAGTATCATTCAACTACCTCACGTTTAAAAAACTAGACCATCATCTGAAGCATTCAGACATAACCATCAATTCACTTATGTGAAGCCACCTTTGATTCCTCAGAGTAAAGGAACACACGTTGTTCCAGAATGAGATAAAGACATTAAAAATAAAAAAGATAAATCTACCTACAGCTATCAAATAAAAAACTGAAGCCATGCAATAAACCACAGTATTCACACTGTATGCTGAGGTGCCCTAGGAAACTCACAGGGGTGTCTTGGGATGTTTTAAATTTTCAAGAAAAACACGATGATGCTTGAATCTGCCAAAACTGCAGTTTCAATGCTACATCATGCTACGTTCCTTCCAATGATGTCATATCTTTGTGAAGCTAGGTATTTGGTGGCTGCTATGATAATAAGTACTGGGTGAAAATCAATTGTGTAACAGGAAATGAAGGTGGTGGTGACAATCTGATTCCAAATTTGAGAAGCTAGGCAGTGCCTAACAGGCACACACATTCCATTAGTAACAGCTGTGGTTATTAAAAAAATAATAATTTTTCTTTAAATGTATGTATGTATTTTTTCAAATGCCTATTAAGTTGTGCAGATATAAGAACTTATTACATTACGTGGCTCTAAGTACCTAATAAACAGAATTGCTGGGTGTTTATTCTGGCCTGGGGACTTGAAAAAAATTAGTGTGATGATAAGCATGCTGTGAATGGAGAATGTTTGGGAATCTCTGCAACAAACAGTTACGAGCAGAAATGAAATCTTAGAAATAAAATTTGTCAGGGCACCTGGTGGCTCAGTGGTTGAGCGTCTGCCTTTGGCTCAGGTCATGATCCTGGGGTCCTCTGATTTAGTCCTATATGGGGCTCCCTGCAGGAAGCCTGCTTCTCCCTCTGCCTATGTCTCTGCCTCTCTCTGTGTCTTTCATGAATAAGTAACATTTTTTTAAATGTTAAAAAAAAAAAAATTTGTGACAGCCGTGAAAAAACAGCATATGAAGGCAGAAACCAGCCCCCATCTTGGTACTATGGAAATTTAAAAAGTGATAGATTGACTTGACTTTCTGTTTAGATAAGACTTCAGTATATCACATAATTTAAAACAACTGTCAAACTTGCACATTCCACGCTAAACCAAAAGGCGTGCCTCCAGCTGAAAGGCCTGGCTGGCTGTGCACACTGTATGAAGAGCCTTTTGGCACTGTGCTCCAGCAAGCTGTAAGCACAGGCTCCCACACCCACACCGAAGATGTTCCCCAATACCTCAGAACAGGCTGGCCATTTTCAGATTTAAGGATGCAAATTAGCTGCCACAGATGGAGACATTTCTTCTTCTTTATTTTTTTAAGGTTTTATTTATTTGCTTTATCTATTTATTTATTTAGAGAGAGTGTGTGTAACTCAAGGGGGGAGGGGCAGAAGGAGAGAAAGAATCCCAAGCAAACCCCACACTGAACATGGAGCCCAAAGTGAGGCTCAATTTCAAGACCCTGAGATCAGGAATTGAGCTGAAATCGAGAGTTGGATGCTCAACAGACTGAGCACCCAGGTGCCCCTGAAATGCCTCTAAGTTAATGCCTCCCTCTACCTAACACTCAGGTTTATCCACCACCAACATTCCTGAAACTGATTCAATGTATTAAAATTAAGAAGAGCCAGCCAATTTGAAAATATAAATGACGGTTGGAATATGTAAACCACTGGCCCCAGGCTGCCTCATCCCAGAACAGAAACTGTGTGATTGATTGTCATGGGGAACAGGTATGAAAAAACTATGAGCCTTTTTCTATACTTAGAGATAAAACATACATTATGACCAAATTATAATTATAGTCCTCCTGATATAACCAGACTTCATATTTAATGTAGAACATAATGATCATGAGAAAGAAATCTTCACTAAAGTAAAATTAGACCTTAAATTCTCAGGGTTTTAGGTTCAGTTCCAGAAATGGAGTCCTAATCTAAGGCAAACAGATGGAAATGCAATAAATCAAAATCAACATGTTTAGTAGAACTATGTTCCCATTGTGTATGGGGTGGGTATGCATGTGTGTTTGTACTTAATGTATCAGCCTAGTGCATAACTTTTAAAAGTCTTAACATGTAAGTAAAATGAAAAGAAGTTTGGTTCAGCTCCGTCTTCTTTGTATAGACAGCCCAATGCAAAACACTGAGCAGGCCTAAGAATGTGTGCCTTTTAAAACGAATATAATCTCAAGGTAGTTTTCATCCAGGCAATGAATCAGTTCTAGAAATCTTCATGTACTACATTCCAAAGGCATTTAAAAACAATGCTGAAGGTGAATTCCCAGTATGTAAGGAAACAGGATTTCTACAAAATAAAGAGTTTTAAGGAGAAAGCCTGCTCTTGAAGGATAGCATCTGAATTCAAGTGAATTGGAAACTCCTTGGTGAATAAAAGAAGAGTTGCTCAAGCTACCAGGAAACCAGCAAACCCAGCTCAAGGGTGAGGGCTTTTCTGGAAGGCATTCCTAAAAGGGAATAAGGATTTAAGTCTTTAAAGATGGAGGTAATAGAAACAAAGCCTGAGGATATACAAGTCTGTGAGGGTGAATTCCTATGAAAAGTGGAATCAGATCTTGGAATTTAAGAGAGTGAAAAGGGATTAATTCAGTCTCCAATACTTTTCATAACTTTGTCATGAACACAGAGAAACTCAAGGTCATTAATACAAGTCAAGTCTTAGTAATGACACCCAATGGCTCATCCTTAAGTTCTCAAGGCAACCCACACCCTAACAAGGTGAATGCAGGGTTGGAGAATAAAGTCAGAGTCAAAGCATTACCTCATTCTAGTTTGATCATTTCCACGAAGTCTTGAATTCTACAGAGTATTGGTCAGGGAGTTAAGATTTCAACATATTCCTGACCCCAAGAGTCATGAAATTGGCTCCTAAGAGTGTATCACAAAGCATGTATAACTGTGCTTGCTATAATGGCAGTCAGATATTAACACTGAGCATCACCATGCCAGGCACTGTGCACGTCATACAAGCTTTCCACTCCTTGCCATGACTCTGTTTTGGAGATGTGGACACTGAGGGTAAAGAGGAAAGATGTGCTACCCAGGGCAATTAGTAATTGATGGATCCTGGATCCAAAACCACCTCTGTCTGACTTGAAAGCCAGTGCTGTGAATTCCTGCAGAAAGAATCTTCCCACAAAAGTCCCTTTCCTGCTCCAGGAACAGTGGCTAGGTGTGTGGGCAGAGCAGGGCAAAGAAGACGGAGTGAGGGCCCCAGGAGAAAGGTACATACAAACACCATGTGCCAGTCTCTACTCTGAGCATTCTGCATGAATTAACGCATTTAATCTTTATGATGTCTAATGAGATAACTACAACTATGAAAAGTAAACATAAGTGTAAGTAAGATTAAAGGTTGGTATTGTAGGATAAATTTGGGCATTAGTATGGGGTTTCTGATTTTACATTCTTCTCATTTTCATCACCTGCATGAAACAGCATCTTGACATCAAGAACAACACAAAAGGTAAGGAGATAAATTCAGAATAAACAATATTCCTGCAAATTAAATTGCTAAGAGGACTGCCCTTTATTCTGCCCTGTGAGTTAATTCTACTACTGGGTGTTCCAAGCACTGGCCTTAGCAGGCTCTTCATTTATTCAAAATGTAGTAAAAAAGAGGAATAAATATAGAATAACCTCGTGAATATTTGTGACAATTCTGTGAAGACATATCTACTTTTTTTTGGTACCATCATGTTTATGAAGAGTTGGCACAGGTGCTCATTAGTCAGAATATTAATAAGTACATTTCTCAGGCATTTTCTTACAGAGCACTACTCAATTTGAATCTTGATTTATGCCATCTGTTTTCTTCCCTGTGGGGGTTGCTCTTACATTATGTCAGAAAGAAAAATATTCTAGGAAAGAAGATTTTAGAAAACCAATTTTAGAATTGTATTCTTGCCACAGACCACTATCTCCTCAGTAATTATTCTATCACATTTCACCAAAATCACTATCACCACAAATAAATTCTACCCACATTCCCCCCACACACACCTGCAAAGATATTCCTTTTCTAAGAACTCCTTTCCAAAAACTCCAATTTGAAAGTTTAAAATGATAAATTAACTTAAGCATTAATAACAAGCAAACAGCACAAATGATTAGGTGTACTGAATCAGCAATGCGTGAGAATTTGGGGGGGGTCTATATTTCAAGGTAGAGTTGAGGGGTTTCATTCATTAATATCAAAACCAGGAAAAGAATATTCCAAGCAGAAACTCAGACTCCGAGGTCCTGCTGTGAATGTCGGAGAGGCTCCCACCCTGTCAATGAAGGCCCTCTCAGAATCAGACCAGAGGGAAGCAGAGCAGGGAGCCTTACCTATGCCAGAGATGGCGCCAAAGAGATCTTTGTGTAGGCTGTTGTCTAGTGCGATCCCAGGCTTCTGTGGCGTTACCAGTGGGTTTGCAGCTGGCAGCAGGAGCGATTCCTCTTTCACAGTCTGTCCAAGGGGAGAGAAAGAAGAAGTAACCAAAGATGACTTCAAAAGAGTCATCAGCTGTTCTCAGCATGTGAGGGCAGGTGCCAGCACAGGACACAAGAGCCTGGCCAGTCAGATGCACAACATGGGGGAAGCAGGAGCATGGTGTGCAGGATGGAGGGGCTGATATGATAGATGGATGAGATGGGGCACAGATCTGTGGGCAGAGCAGGCCTGGTCTATGAAGTCTCTATTTTCTGCTCCAGAAGGTCTATCATGTTCCCTTTCCAGAGCTCTGATGCCCAACATTTCCTGCGATTGTTTTTTTGCTGTGATGCTTTTTCTAACTGGAACACTGGTTCTTCTCTCACATCGGAAATCCTCTCCAGTGAGCAACAGTAACTTACGACAGCAGCATTGTAAAGTTCTGCAAGCTTGCAGCTTCATGTGAACTCTTAGTCAGTGAAGAAATTATGTTAATTTTGAAGTTCTGTCATAAAAGGAATTTTACTTTGGTGATTTTCTCAGGATTAAAGAAGTACAAAGAGGTAGAATTATGCTCTGAATTACTTATTCAGATCTGAAAAGCAGGCAGATTCAGAGAAACTTTAGTGCAAAGATGTGGCTTTCCCAAGACTGTGCAGCATGTTACTATCAGAACTAGAGCTAGCGCTGAGTTCTCACAGTACACAGGTTAGAACTACGCTTTTTTTTTAAACTTCCTCTCCCCATAAATTTTTGTTGAATATACAGAGAAGGTCCCTTTGTCTTACAAGATATGGCCCAAGCATGGTTTTAATATAATTTTCAGTCTAAGAGTTGAAGGTTTACTTACTGACCCCATCTTAGTAAAAAATGCAATTAATCAAGAGTACTATGGATTATTATGGTTTTAGTGGCAAAATAAAAAAGAATGGGTGTGTCCTGGGTTGAATAGTGTTCCTCCCAAATTCATATCCAGCCAGAACCTCAGAATGTTGGAAAGAGGATCTTTGTAGATGTGATTAAGATGGAAAGTAAAATGAAGTCATCCTGGATTAGGAGACCTGCATCCAATCACTGGTGTTCTTTTAAGAAAAGGAGAGGACATTAGAGATACAGATACACACCAGGAAGAAGACCATGTGAAGACAGAGGCCAAAATTGTTATAATGTAGCCATGAGCCATAGAATGCAAGGATTATTTATTTATTTATTTATTTATTTATTTATTTATTTATTTATTTATTTTTGAAGATTCTATTTATTCATGAGACACACACACAGAGAGAGAGAGAGGCACAGACACAGGCAGAGGGAGAAGCAGGCTCCATGCAGGGAGCTTGACGTGGGACTCGATCCCGGGTCTCCAGGATCACACCCCGCGGCTGAAGGCAGCGTTAAACCACTGAGCCACCTGGGCTGCCCAAATGCAAGGATTCCAAGCAAGCACCAGAAATTAGAAGAAAGGCACAGAACAGAACAGATTTTTCACACACAGCCTCCAGAAGGAACCAACACTGTGGATATCCTGATTTGGGACTTCTGGCCTCCTGACTATGAGAGAATGAATTTCCCTTGTTTTTGGCTACTCCATCTGTGTTGCTGGTTACAGCAGCCACAGGAAACAAATGCAGGCCATGTCTAGGTATGTATGCTTACGTACACTGCCAGGGTTCACAGGGAAGGGTGACACATCCCTCACGTTGATCCGCTGGACGTTCTCAATCAGCAGACCGAACAGAGGCAGGTAGAGAGTGGCTATCCTTGCTTGATGGCTCTGAAACAAAGGCACACAGCGTAAAGCGATCCCATGGCTCTGAGAATTTAATGATGGACTGAGCTGGCATTGGCCATCTCCTGCATTTGAATCCTTCCTATAAAGACTACTATTAGATTTTAGTGTGTAAACAGAGAAGAGTCTTAGTGCTGTTACCAACCACTAATTTTCTAATTGGTTACTTTCTTTATATTACTTAAAATAAAGGACATTTAACAATCCATATTTCCTTCCATTGGAGTCTACTCACCCTTGAAGCATATCTGTCATCAAAAGAGTGCTTTATCAGCAGGTTCTTGAGCACACTGATGGCAATCAGCCGGACCTCCCTACACTCCTGAAGGGCGGTCCCCACTTCTCTCAGTAACAGTCCCACCAAGAAGTGGTTTCTGCAGAACTCGTCTGTTAGTGAGTAGTCAAGCTGGAGATCTGAAATGAGGATAGAAACTGCTTCAATTACAGAAGCTACCATGTACTTTGAATAACATAAAAGCCAAACCCACCCTCTGTATTCAGCCCACCCTGTATGTCAACAGATGATCAGATTTAGCTTCAGAGGGGAAAGGGTCAATTATCTAAAATACTGCTCTATTTCTTATCACCTCAACTCTTAAATGTAAACATAGATAATTACACTGGATTTTGATTTCAGAAGACAATACATCTTACATAAATATTAAGTTAGTAAATTGTTTTAGTACCAATTTTTACAACATAAAACATATTATATTACAAATGAAATTTTATGATCGAAGTCAAGATAAAAAATAAAGTTATTGTCTAATGGACATTATAGAGAAGTAATTTGTACATAACACACATATCATTAAAGAAACAATAAATACATATGGTCTATTAAAATATTTTTTACTGCTTGAGTTCATTAATCTGTTTCCCGGTCATGAAAGCCTATATACTCTCATTAAAACCCAATGTGTTTAAAATGAACAAGTTAGCAAATAACCTCTTTATGTTACTATCCATGAATGAAGAACTTATTTAACCTAGAATTTTAAAAAATGTACTCGGGGATCCTGGGTGGCTCAGCAGTTTGGCACCTGCCTTCAGCCCAGGGCGTGATCCTGGAGACCCAGGATCGAGTCCCACATCAGGCTCCCTGCATAGAGCCTGCTTCTCCCTCTGCCTGTGTCTCTGCCTCTCTCTCAATCTCTCTCTGTGTCTGTCATGAATAAATAAATAAAATCTTTAAAAAATAAAAAAATAAATAAAAATAAAAAATATACCCCATACTTCTGCACCTCTAAAAGCAAGTTAACAAAAACTAATGTAAACTAAAACTGAAATTCACAAAGAACCAAACTAAACTAGTTAGTCATCAGCAAGCTAAACGATAAAAAACTGAAAGCTCTTCTGAAGAACAGATAGAAGGAAACATGAAATCTACTGAAGGAGGGTGAATACAAGCGGCTACACATCACTCTAAAGCTTAAATATACCTTTCAGTAAGCTGTAGCTAGGATCTGAATTCTTATACTGAATCCATTACTAGAGGAAAATCTATAGACCCTTTCTTTGGCTTTGAGTCCATATTAGTTCCTTCTAAACCTATCCAAAATACTGACCCAAGTCCTTTGCAGAAGCAAGGGAAAGAGTATTTATCTTTCCAGAATAATCATGTCCCTTGTATGGTTTTTTTAAGCTCAGTTTACCCGCATGACAGTGCACAGCTTGAATTCACATAAAACTCTTAGAAAAAAAAACTATGGGCTAACTGTGCATGTGTGTGCATGCAGAGAAGGGGGAAAGAGTTGAGGAGGGAGTGGATGCAGAATGCTGAAAACATGGGACTCCACTGTCGTAAGGTACGTTATCTATAGGTGACCCACACTCCCCTGCCTAGGGCAGCCCCTCTTGGTACCAAACACCCCGACGATCTCCTAAGAGCATGTATGAGTCGGCTGGGAACCTGAAGGATTTCATGTCCCTCAGTTCTACGGGATAAACAATAGGGCCCTGCGGGGTCCCAGGAAAGGCAGGCAGCAGCACACATTCACCGCCCAGCCACAGGGTAGAAAGGACTATCCCTAGTGTCCCGAGAGAAGAAAGGGAAAGAGTCACAATCTCCAAAGACAGGTGGGCTAGTCATTGACTGCAAGGTGAGGGGAGTGGGACAAGGTCTGGAGTGCAGTCGGGGTCCTGGGAGAGGTTGGGAGGAGATAAGGAAGGCTCTACGTAAGAGGTGCTGAGTGCCTCTCTGGGGAGGAAGAAGAAGATTCCCCAGAGAGGTGGCTGTGGGGGCTGAGTGCCAGGGGTGGGCATGCCATATTTGAGGAGCAGGGAATCAGCAGGAGTGTCTGATGTGTGGGGAGCAGCGGGAAGTAGGACCAGATAGGTGGGCCTGGTTGGATTCAGGATGCCAAATACCCGGTTGTTCCCTCAACCCAGGATGCACAATCCCTGGCTTTCTTTAGACTAACACCTCAAAGCCACCTTCGTGGTAAGGCTTTTCCTGGCCACTCTGTTGCAGATGCTCTGTTGCCCACTTCATACCCACCCCCCTGCTTGCTTTAGTTTTCTCTCCTCAGTCCTCATCACTAACACCACACATACTTCACTTAGGTAAAACAGCCAGGGATTTTCATCCTTGTCCATGACTGCCTCCCAAAGTCACATGCATCCTCTGCATGCCTGGTGCCAGGTAAATACTTGTTGAATGCATGAATGCCAACTCCAGGGCCCCTGCTCCCCTTCTTGCTGCTTAAAGGGCTGTTCAAGTCTATCTTGGGGAAAGATATTTATGTCTCTGAATGAATGCTTTTGTGTGTTTCTCTCTGAGTTTCAGAGGCCATTGATTTGAGGTGTCATTAATAGTTTGGCAGCATCCTTCTGCATTTCCTCTCTTTTAGCCTAACTAATTAACTGCAGGCACATACAAGCCACTAAACTCAGTAGTATTACTTGACAGACCTGACATACTAATTTGATTCATCTGACATACTGAAGACAAAGAAATCTCTAAGAGTTTACTCTCTTCAAACTTTAAGATACAGAACAGTTAAAGACTCAACATGCAAGCATAAAATGCATGTGGAAAGCTTGTGATTTAGGTGACTGCCACCACTACAGACAAGGACTATGCAAATGGTGGAATAATACAGTTTTGGAGCAAAGCAGGGCATTTTGTTTGCTTTGCCTCTTAAAGAGATATCCTACATGACCTAGTGACCCCAGGAGCAAAACCCAGATGCCTCCCAGGGATGTTACAGCAGTCTCTTAGCTACAGTGAGAATAAATTCACTGGTTTATCATGAATTTAAAAACAGATCCAACTATATGGGAAGTGCCTAAATGAAAAGCATATGTAAGCATTTCAGCAATGACTTGCATTCCTTTTCTTTTAAAGGAGGAAAATGCAAGAAAGCAAGCATCACACCCCACACCTACCTACAGGAGTGTCATTTGACTCCACAGTTGGTGAAAGAAAAGCTAATTCATAAGAAAAAAGGAAAAGTGAAACAAATAAAAAATAAACTACAGTAAGTAAAATGGATTTCTATTTAAGCAAAGGAATTTTTCAATGAAAAAAACTCACAATGACATGACCTACAGTCTAATAAGTTTGCTGACAAGTAAGTTCCCATTAACATCTTATCTATAGTTTTTTAAATGGAAAGTTAACAAGAAAAAAAATTAATCAACAAAAATAATCAGAAAATTCTAACATCATATCTGAATCATTTCTCTTTTTTTATTAAAAATGAATGGCTTTGGGCAGCCCGGGTGGCTCAGCGGTTTAGTGCCGCCTTCAGCCCAGGGTGTGATCCTGGAGACTTGGGATGGAGTCCCTCCTCGAGCTCCCTGAATGGGGCCTGCTTCTCCCTCTGCCTGTGTCTCTGCCTCTCTCTCTCTCTGTGTCTCTCATGAATAAATAAAATCTTTAAAAAATAATAATAAATTAAAATAAATAAATAAAATAAAATGAATGGCTTTTTGTGAAGAGACTCAGATTACTGTATGTAAAGATAGATTACCTTGGTATCTCTGAATCCTGCCTTTTCCAAATGGCATCGGTAAATTCAAAGGTATATAATGTTCATGATTGCACACCACACGGAGAAATTCAAACTTGTATTCAAAGAGGGTCTGCAGGAAACAATGGTTAGTGAGTGTTAAATGCCTCACTGAATACTTTATACAGTATGCTAAAAACCCATTAGAAATCATATACTCAGTTGTTAGCTTCTTGACTCTCTTAAAACTGCATGGTCTGGGCTATGTTATAGATTTTAGAATGGCAGTAGGCATTTGTTTGAAAACTGAGAACACATTAATTTCATTAGACAATGTCCTCCATTGACTTAGGACATTTATTATTTATGCTCCTCCTGCTTCAAAAAGGATTTCAGACGACTTATAGAAAAAGACTTAATACAATAAAAAAATGAGTAAGGCAGAGCTTTAAAATAGACAGGCTAGAGAGGAGATAGATAATTCTACCAGAGAAAGACTACATGGTTACTTCTATTACCTTGTTAAATAAACTATGATTTGCAACCCTTTTTTATACTTTTAATTTTGCAGTTGAGAAGTCTTTTCAGTTATTTATGAGAAAATCAGTAAGTATGTTTATTTTAAACTCAGAATTACTCCATCCCTAATACCTTAGACACTAATGCAATTACTAGTTAGTACTAGTTAGTATCTCCAAAAAAGAGGACAAGAGTGCCTCTGGGACAGAAAGAAAACTGTGATGTGAGCCCAGGGAAAGGGTGGGTTTCTGGATGTCCATCAACGAGACAGAACAGTGGGTAACATACACACTACCTTCGGGTCTCCAGGAGCAAAACAGCTGATGTAGTTGTTGATCTGCTTAAAGACAAAGCCCCTGTCCATGAAGGTAAAACATCTCTGCAGAGAAGAAACAAGCCAGAAAGGTAAGTATTTAGGTCCCAGGTTTTGTTTTGTTTTTTTTTTTTTGAAAGTTGGGTTGAAATCAGCATTTACTGTTATTAAGTTTATCCTTTAGCATAAAAATGTGCCCTTGGCATGGACTGAGCACCTTCCAGCAGTCATTGCTGGAATGAACATTTTTGCCACTTGACTGACACTCTCTGCGGCCTGAGGTCCTTACCTTGATGAACACAGCAAGACTGTGATTTGCGTTTTTGGACGCCTCTGGGTTATCTCGAAACTTCTGAGTGATGTGCGGCATCAGCATATTCACAACCGTTTCCACTGCGTGATGATAGGATGCAGGAAATCTCTGGTTTCGCAATAACTAAGAATTTAGAACAAATGTGTATTATTTTTAAAGTTGCAGCCCTCTGGGGGGAAAAATATCTCATCCCTGAGTTCATTTTTTAAAAAAATACAGAGCTCTAATCTTATTTATCTAAAATGAGATAAATTATTCTTTCTTCTCTCAAAATACAGGTATTTTGATACTTCAAATAACTGGTGTGCATTAGACCTAAGACCCTGAATTTCAGCCTGAGAAAGATCCCCTTGGAGGTACTTGTAAAAATGTGGAGTTATGCCTCTACTCCCAGATTCTCATCTGGATACTTTTGGTGGCTTGAACACTTGTACCTCTCAAAAATCTCTTTAGAAAACAGGGGCTCAGGTTTAAGCTTCAGGTATTCAAATGGAAAAGAAACAGATTAGAGACTGTATGTCATCAGTTGAATCTGCTTAGAAATACTCCTCTTCAAATTAACTTTACATAATCTTTTTTCCCATCAGGAACGCTTCCTGATGAAATTACACACAGCTCTCAGCAATTAGCTATCATGGACTGTAGATCTTCCACACATCGGGCGCTGCACCAGTACATGTTTTTATGTGCTTTTTAAAAAAATTCTTAAGAGTTTTAACCCCCATTTCACAGACAGTTGCAGAGGTCAGATAAATGTGTCTTCAGTCACACAACTAACAAGTAACAAAGATTCAAACCCAGATCCACCATGAGGCCAAGAACTGTGTTCTTTCTGCTCTTTGACACTTTGCTTCCAATCACTCACCCAGGTGCCCAATAAATGAGAAAAATTACTGGGAACATGAAATGTGAAGGGGTCTGAATTAGATGCCTCATGATATTTATCCACTCACGCATGTGATTCTAACAGCTTCAACAGGGTGGGGAGAGGGGGTATTTTCATCCCCATTTTACAAATGAGAAAACTGAAACTTAGATTGAATAAGTACTAAGTGAATGTAAGTATCCTTCATTTCCTTCTCCCTTTTAGTGGTGAAACCTCCGGGTTTCACAGGTACACACTGCTGTCCAGGTAGAGACTCTATTTCCTAGCCTAACTTGAGGCCAGAGAAGGGCCATGTGACTGAGTTCTGGCCAATAGGCTATAAGAGGAAGATTATGCCTTTCCCAGCCATGTCCATAAAAGGGGTTGCTTGTTTTGCAAGTCTTCTTTAGCACTGCCTGGAATATGGGGTAGTGGGTGAGCCAGCTTTTCAACCATACGACTGAGGGTGACACCCAGGGCTGGATAACTGGGAAGGAGCTTGAGTCCTGAATGACCCCAAGGGACAAGCTCCCCCACTCTCAGTGCTTCCTACTGGCTTATAATTTTCCAAAAGAGAAACCTTTTGAACCTTTTGCCTTATTTGGTCTGTTTTGCAACAGCCAAACCAGCATCCCAATATCAAAAAAATACTATTTTCTAAAACTAGAATTGAAATCTAATTATTTCTGACATGAAAGCATGCATTATTTTATGCATTAAACACCAGAACCTATTATGAATTTTGAAGTGCCAGCTTTATGATAATCTCAATTCTCAAACCAATAATAAGACAATCTTTGTAAATTTATAAACTCAAGAATCCAGTGAGGGAGGGATCAGATAATAAGTATTTGAAGTTTACCTACATTCAAAATAGAACTGTAAAATTAGAAATCCCAAAGGAATTTTGTTCTATATATGTAAGCAATAACTATATCCTGAGGGGTCATCTTTAATAGATGACCAGTTTCCTGGACCCCAAGCCAGCCACCTTGAACCACCAGGCATGACTGCTTGCTACCTAAGCTGGCTACTCCTTAAAAAAGGTCTCTTAAGAAATACCTAAGGCCTTCATAATGGAGCTTAGTCATGAAGCCACTTACATCATGAAAAGTGGGTGGGAAATTCTATATGGATGGTGGGGTGGGCACCACTTAACCTATTAGTCACTATTATCAAAACCGTATGACTCCCGATGTGATGCGGTTGTACCAGTTATGAAGTATCCTTGCCCAAAAGCAAATCAAACCTAGGTCAAATTGAGCCTCAACATCACTACTAGCTTACAGGAACCATGGAGGACAAAGGACCATGCCACATAACACTGCAAGGTTACAATGTGGGAAATTCTGCAGGACAAATGGCCCATCTACTTCAACAAATACACTGCATTACAAAACAAACAAATGGAGAAGGAACAGTTTGAAAATCCAAGAAACTTCAGAGATATACCAACCACATGCAATGTGCAGACTATGTTTAGATCCTGATTCAGACCAGCCAACTGTAAAATGGCATTTTGAGACACTGAGAAAACTGAATACAGATGGGGTGTCCGATGATAAGGAAGAAATGTGGCTGACTTTGTTGAATGTTATAATGGTAGTGTTTACACCTCTTTCAAAGGCTTTCTCCATTAAAGATGACACACTCAAGTTTTTGCAGATGAAATGATAAAATATTTGGTGATTGCTTTTAAAATACTCTAAAAACAGTGTGAAGGTGGATATATAAAGTCACAATGGCAGCATGCCAGTAACTGTTAAAGATGAGTGACAGCTTCAGTACATAAGACTCATCAAACTTTTCTCTTTCATGTTTACTTAAAAATTTCTATAACAAAAAGTTTTTACTAAAAAGAAAGAAAATGTGGTGAAGAATGGTGGATAATTAACACACCAACCAGCCAGCCAAGCTGCTCAGTGATTAGGGGTCAACTCAGTGCTTTTGAAGATGAAATGAAGCTCTCCCTGCCGTGACAAATAGCTATTATCTGGAGTCCTAATTTGGCAACAGGACAGCGAGGTAAGACACATCTCAAGGTGACAAAGACCAAAGTAATTAGACGTTGTTATAGGGATTACTATACAGTGAAATGGAAGAAAATGATCTAGGATAATAGGCTGCTGTGCAAGGTGGTGAGTATAGAAGCGCTAGTTCAGAGGAGGGGACACTGAGACATGAGACACTTGTCAGCCAGACAAAACCCCTACTCCTGACCATGTCCTGCAGTGAGATCTCCTCCTGGGGCTGTTGCGGCATCCCCAGTGGTCACCACCATCTGCTCCTCCGACCAATGCTGAAATGTAGGGTCTGCCTGCCTAGTGCCTATCCACACCAGATCAGCCCCCTTCAGCGGACCTGCTGTGCCCCATGCCCCCCACCCCTGCTGTGAGCCCCACCCCTCTGTGCCGTCCTGCTGGCTGCTTGGCTCCTGCCACCCGACCCCTGGCCTGAGTGGGATCTCCCTGATGAGAGATCTCAACATTCAGCAGTGCTGAGAAGGGCCCTAGGAGCCCCGCTGCTAACAGCCAGTCTGTAGACACCAGCGACAGGCTCCACCACATCCATCACATCTTGTCTGGGCCACAACAGCGGCTGCTACCCAAATCACTGCTTCTTGTGCAAGGGAGCATTCAAATGTTTAGTTCTCTTTTTCTTACTGTGTTCTTCCACTCCTTAGGGGTTAGAGAACTCTCTTTCCTACAAGCTATATTATGGCTCACTGAGATACAATAAATAAGTCTATTAGCTAATAAACTTCATTTTCCTGGCCTTCCCTGGGCATGAGCTCTTTCTCCCACCTCATGCTCATTGTTTTCTCCCTAAATGTGGCATCCTTCCAGGTCAAGTTCCACCCAAACCTCCACATTGATCTATCATTTTGGAGCTCACACATACATCTCTTTCATTGTTCTTTAACTGTGCCCAGCTGCCAGGCTGTCTTCTTCCTCCCAGGACTATATCAGCTTCAAGGCTGATGGTACACCATCTATGCCACTTGCATATCTCCTCTGTGCTCTGTGCATAGTGAACAACTGCTCCAAACCTGTGCTCATGGATGGAGGTATGGATATTCACATTCTGCCATCATGTGTGTACACTGGTTACAAACACAGTTAGGAGAAGTGTAGGCAGTCTATTTAGGACAAGAACCATACCATTCTTTGCCTGCTTTTCAGTTGAACACTCTTTCCTTGCTCAATTGAGGCAGGAAATGGTTGACAGCTAAACACCTAAGGTTATATATTCATCCTATCCTATGCCACATTTTCCAACTTCCATGAAATACACCTGTGGAATGCTAGCAATTTGGCTGGATTCAATGTGGGAGGAGAGGAAATTCAAAAAAAGTCTGCTGAAATTACAGCTACTAAATATAAGTGATAGAAAAGAAACACCTAAAATGTGTTGAGCCTGGAGGCAGAGTGGGGTTCAGAATTGGGAACTCCTTAGTAGGCCTTGACAAGGTCTGTTTTATATTTTCCTCCTGAAAACTACTTATTGTAAATTCCAAGCACATGTCACCCATGGAACACTTGAATCTGCACAGTCATATGTAATCAATCCAAACTCCGCAGGTCCAACTGTGGTAGTAAAGAAATTGTCTATTTTATTTTATTATTTTATTTTATTTTATTTATTTTATTTTATTATTTTATTTTATTTTATTATTTTATTTTATTTTATTATTTATAAGACTTTATTTACTTATTCATGAGACACACACACACACACACACACACAGAGGCAGAGACACAGGCAGAGGGAGAAGCAGGCTCCCTTTAGGGAGACCGATATGGGGACTTGATCCCGGGATCCCAGGATCATGCCCTGAGCCAAAGGTAGATGCTCAACCACTGAGCCACTCAGGCATCCTAGGAAATTGCTTATCTTAGATACTAGTTCAAAGGGAGGCTATGATTCACAGCCTTTATAAGCAAATGCGACAAAGTGTAGTTCAACTGGCTGGGATAGGAAGGTGGACACATGTGGCCGTGTCCATCTTCAGCAAGAGTATAGCATTAGAAGCAAGCCCACCAGCATGCACCTTTCACAGGAGCATCTCCTTCTATGGAAATATACACCAGATGGAATGACCCCATTACCAGTGAGAGTGGACACTGCAGGCCTCAGCTCAACATACTATGCTTCCAAATGCTGATCCATGCTAAACATTCTTGGGATGGGCATTGCAGTGAAAGCATTATCTGGCTCTCGTGTGAATCTGTGGCCCAGGTGCCCTACTAGGCAGATGTGTGCCTGGTTATGGCATTTTAAGAAAGACTCACAGTGAGGAAAAAAAACAAGGTCAGGATTATAAACACACTGGATTTACTAATAATACTCAGTCTAAAAGTATAAAAATTCTGCAGGAATTTGATAATGATTCTGGAAATCACAAATGGCACAGGAATGGTGAATATGAACTTCTTCAATCAATTCAGAACACCAGGATCAGAGACTAGGATATGTAATTCTTAAGATGCAAATAAAGACAAACATAAAAATAACTAATCCAAACATGTAAAATTCATTATTCCTCAGATATGAGGCAAAATGAATAAAACCTTAAAAATATGTGTGAAGTTCCTAGATCAATAATGTGTGATTCAGGGAAGCAGTGGCATGGTGGCAAGTGACGCGGAAGTCCGAGGGTAGCCCTCTAAAAGTGAAATGTTAAGACTCTCCAAAGTGGGAAGTAAGTATTTTGAATCTCTTTTTATAGTAAATTATCTTATGGCTAAGCCCTCTCCTTTTAGCTGTCAGTGTTTGTTTTTACGATGGATAACAATTTTTTTAAATAAAATACTTCTAAAAACTCTCTGAATATCCTTTTAGGACCAAGATATAATTAACTTACAGAAAAGGTTGTACATGGTAGCATTTGAGCATTCTGTTCTAAAGAGTTTCAAAAACAGGACTCCTGGGTCGCTCAGTTGGTTGAGCACCTGACTTCAGCTCAAGTCATGATCCTGGGGTCCTGGGATCGAGTCCCATGTCGGTCTCCCTGCTCAGTGGGGAGTCTGTTTCCCCCCCCCTGTCTTTCCCCACTGCTCGTTTTCTCTCTTTCTGTCTCTGACTCATCCTCTCTCAAATAAATAAATACAATCCTTAAAAAAAATAAAAATAAAGAGTTCCAAAAACAAACTATTTCCCAGAGGTGCTGGAGAATTAATTTATCCATCATAAAAACAAACACTGACAGCTAAAAGGAGAGGGTTTAGCCATAAGATAATTTACTATAAAAAGAGATTCAAAATACTTACTTCCCACTTTGGAGAGTCTTAACATTTCACTTTTAGAGGGCTACCCTCGGACTTCCGCGTCACTTGCCACCATGCCACTGCTTCCCTGAATCACACATTATTGATCTAGGAACTTCACACATATTTTTAATAAGGCTAGAAAGGGCAGGATATCTGGGAGAAGCTAATTCTGACTCTAGCATGAGTTCTAGGCTCTGCTCAGTTGTGTGACCCTTGGCATGCACCTCATGGGTCTATACTCCATCTCAACCTCTGTGGCATATGGGAGGAGTTGGATCAGAAGGCAGCTTTCAGGTCCCTACCATCCCTAAATTTCTATGGTTTAATTTGGCATCTTGAGAAAAAAAACACATGCAATTAAATTACTCTATTAAGGGATCCCTGGGTGGTTCAGTGGTTTAGCACCTGCCTTTGGCCCAGGGCGTGATCCTGGAGTCCCGGGATCAAGTCCCACATCAGGCTCCCTGCATGGAGCCTGCTTCTCCCTCTGCCTGTGTCTCTGCGCCTCTCTCTCTCTCTCTCTCTCTCTTTCTGTGTGTGTGTCTCTCATGAATAAATGAAAGTCTTAAAAAAATAAAAATTAAAAATTACTCTATTAAAAAAAAATTACTCTATTAATTTTGTATCACAGTTCTCAGAAAGAGATGTTACTGGTACTTCTGTGGGAGTTTCAAAAGTGTTCATTACCTCTTTGACCATTGCTCCCATGATCTAGTTGTGTACTTTCCCACCTAAACTCTGTGAAGGCACAAACCACGCCACACTTAACTTTGTAACCCTTGAGCCTGCATATAAGTAAGGGATCTCCATGAATACTTTCTAAATAAAGCAGTTATATTTTTAAATATACCCAAGCCACCAGTCTTTCTCAAGTGATTACATTTATTCAGAGCCGAAAATAATGAAAAATCCACTGAGGCCTTGTTACAGACTGAATTTTGTCTCCTTGAAATTCGTATGTTGAAGTTCTAACCCACAGTCTCTCAGAATAGGACTGTATTTCGAGACAGGGTCTTTAAAGAGGTAATTAAGTTAAAACAAAGTCATTAAGGTGGGCCTTAATCCAACAGGACTGGTATCCTTATAAGAAGAGGAGATTTGGACACAGACACGTACCAAGGGAAGACAATACACAGACACAGGGAGAAGGCAGCCATCTACAAGCCAAGGAGAGACGCCTCAGAAACCAACCCTACAAATACCTTGATCTCAGACTTCTAGCCTCCAGAATCATGTGGAAATCTATTTCTTTTGTTAAAGCCACCCAGGCTGTGGTACTCACTATGGTAGCTCAAGCAAACTAAGACATGCCTATAGCTTATCCTGCATATGACATTTTTAACAGAAAAGTCCTATATCCATACAACTTGCATGTGTGCACGCATGCGTGTGTGTGTGTATGTGCATGCATGCACACACACTTAGCTGCATACTGCCAAGTAGACAATCTGCTAGGTTTTTAACTTGGCAGGCTATTCTGGCATGATTTAGATGGTACATTACTCTGTGGAAAGCAGGGCCCACCGCCATCTGGCATCTCCCCGTGTACTAAAACTGGAATTAAAAGAAAAAAAAAAAGAAGGAAACCACCTGGTCAGGCACCAGTGTCCGCTCTACTAGAGAAAGTGTGGCTTTTGGTTCTGAGCTGCCAACCTTCTGCCTGACAAAATCCAGCAGCCTTTCCCAAGGCTTTTTTGGAGAGTCCAGATCCCTGGTCCAGGGGGCCTAGATCTTCACCCTCCCTCCCTGGGGTTCCCCCCTCTCCTCCCCTCATTCTTTGTGAAAGACTGCTGGGCACCATGACCTGCTTCCTGAGGGCCTCCTGTTCTGCAGGAGACTCAAGACCCTGCACAATGCAATGCAGAGAGAATTCATAGTCACAATTGCAACTCCAAGAGTATGCGCATCTCAAAAGGGACTCTCACATGACCACTGTGTTTACCACATTAGAATCTTAGCAAAATGTATCTACGCTGAGCCTCAGACAGCCAGCAGTGGCCAGTCATACATAGACAGGCATTAGTCCAGAGAGGTCTAAAGGTAGAGACTATAGGTACCTCAGGATACCTTTAGCCTGGGGGCCCAAAGTGTTACACATACCCAGGCATCTTGGGAGTAGGGAGGAGAGAAAAGAGGAGCCTGAGTTATCTCAGAATCCATTCATTGCTTCCAGAGAATGTGAAGTGGCATCAGACAATCTATTCTCATCTAAGTCCCTGAGAAAGGTCTACAATGTTCAAGACTGGGTAACTACATTTAAAATAAATGCTTAGACTGCTACTCTCATTTCAAAAGACTTGAAGACTTCTGAGCAATACAAAGGAAAAGAGAGAGTTTTCTTTGGACTTAGTAACATGTGCTTCAGGAAAATGGGCTTTGGAGCCAGACTGGTCTCAAAACCTGGCCCCTTCCAGTCGCTAGAGGTGTGGCCTTACCAAGAGACTCACTCCAGTCTCTGTTTCTTCATCTATAAAATGAAGGGTAGTACTTTATGACAGCCCAATGGCTTCATTACTTGGAACAAAATGCTTTCTCACTTGGAAAACACTTAGAACTGTACTGTAACGGGCACACAGAAAGCATTCATGAATGTTAGCTAAAAACGTGACAAAAAGACCTTCCCCTAAGAGCCACCACAAAAGCCCTGATACAAAGCGACATACCTTAACTTTGGAGTTCTCTATCAAATGCTGAGCCATGGATTTTATCAAAACGTCAAAGAAAAACCATGAATACTGAAAGAAAAAAAAAAGATCCCAGTGAGAAAAACAAATTAGAAGGTGAGATGTCTACTCTCTTAGGTTGGTAATGTTACAGACACAAAACAGGTGTGACCTCAAAACAGGGCCAAACCTCTTGGTAAATTATTAACAGACCAGAGGTGTGTGGCAGCTGTTCTCTTGCTTTTGCATGTCCAACAAAAAATTGTATCCCACAAGGAAGCTGGACGCATATGCTCAGCATGGCACAAACCAACAAGAGGCACCACTGGATTAGATTTGTGATCTTTCCTCTTGGCTGAGCCTCGCCTGCTGATGCTGCCTTTTTAATCTTCAACTCGGTATCCTCCACTCATTTCAGTATAATGACTTCTTAAAACTCAAGAGCCTGTGAAACGTTAAATATAGTAATATTTTGATAGAAGCACAAGTATAAGCAGCAAAGTTGGTCTCAAAGAACTAACTCTTTACCCCTTTATAGGAGGTGGGGACGGTCTCTGAAAGCGCACAAGAAGGGTAAACTGATCAGGTTATGGTGTTTGGATTTTCTTCCATCGATTTCAATACTGCAGAGCCACACTAGCCCCCACCCCCCGAAATACCTTAAGTAGTTTGTTGCTGGTGAGAAAGTCAGCAGAAGGCTTGAGAATTGTGGTCATGGCTTTTGTCAGTTCTTCATGCACGGTCTTGTATTCAGAAGCAATGTACGGCTCAGCCTTGTAAGCATACTTTGAAGAAAAGGGAAAGATACTTTAATGTCTCAGTTATCCAAGATGGGCTGAAAAGCAGGAGGCTCCAAGGGATGGCAGTAAGGGACTGAGGTACAAATGCAGGGTGGGAGAGGAAGGTGTGGAAACAGGAGGGAAGGGTGACATAAAGAGGGAGCCCAGGATACCTTCAGGGAACCCATTATAACATGGAACCACCCATTAGTGGTCCTCCAGCCCACAACTCCACCTCCCAGGAACTTCAAAGAATGTGTCACCCGACACTGGGTGACTCGATCCCACAGCTATAATTTATAGTGATGTCTAAGACTAAATGGAACATATGTAACTTTTCAGAATGGTGATCACCACTCTGTTCACCAAATAGTATTACATAAACAAAGAACCTGTTGATATTCATCCTAATGACATGTCTTGCTGTCCTACATCGTTATCTAATTTGACGGTGGCCAGAGCTAACCTCCTCTCAGGAGAAGCAGTTTTACTACAAATCTTAATTGGTAAAAAGAAAAATGAAAACAATAGTACTATACCAAAGGCCTAGCAAAAGGGACTTAAAATTCTTTAAAATTCCATGTTATTATTATTCACAAAACCCATTAAGAGAAACGTGCGTTGAAAAATAAGACTAAGTAAATAAATTAATTGCCCCTCTTTGAACTTCTTCTCGTTCAGGTATAAGTACTGACTACAGGTATAGAAGAGAAAGTAGAGATACTCAATTTCACCCCAAAATAACTAGATTTTTTTTTTAAAATGAGACCTTAGAAGGAAAATTGGAGAGCCACAGATTTAAATGATTGGGGACAGTTTATTTTACATACCTTAACATATGACCTCAAGTGGCTCTCCAATCCTTCCTCATGGCACTGGGCAACCACATGAATAATGACCCTACACACCACAGGAATGAATAAAGCAATGAATAGTAATGTGAAAATGAACACATTTCATTATTACACAGTAGTTGTAGAACAATGATGATGCTATTGGCACCACAGGAAACAAGGAAACGAGGAATTAGATGGGGTCCCTACTCATGGGATCAAAAGAAATTTCTTAAATATAATGGTCAACACATACTAGCATCCCAGATATGTATGACCGTGCTCCAAATGTGGACAGATTGAAAGGGAAGAAGGTATCCGTCGATCCACTTCTCTTACCGTGTCACATTGACAGCGACTTCCTCCTGGGTTGCTCTGGTGAGGACTCGGAATAGTTGGTTTAGGATGGTGGGCAAGAAGGCGATCATCACGTGGCCTTCCATCGCATGCAGGCTCTACAGACAAAGAATGGCATTCGTGTCATCTTCTTAAAAGGAAACCAACCCCAAGCAATTTCCACTCAGTTTCAAACAAGCATGGAAGACGTTTATCTAAAACAGTGGAAGGCCATGGCGGGCAGAATAAGGGACAAAGATGTTCACATCCTAATCCCCAGAACATGTGAATATGTTACATGGCTAAAGGGAATTAAGGCTGCTAATTGGCTGGGCTTAAGATAGAAGGACTCTTCTGGATAATCCAGGTGGACCCAAAGTCATTACAAGGGTCGTTAAAGTCAGAAGAGGGAAGCAGAAGGGGAGAGTCAGGGGAGACGTGCCTAAGGAAAGAATGGTCAGAGATGCAACATTGTTGGCTTTGTGGTGGAGGAAGGGGGCACACGCAAAGGAATGAGGGAAACCTTCAGAAGCAGAGAAAGGTCAAGTAAGATTCACCCCCAGAGTTTCCAGAAAGGAACTCAGCCATGTTAACAACATCTTGATTTGAGCTCAGTGAAGCCTGTGTCGGATTTTGGACCTACAAAGGTGTAAGAAAATAAATCTGTGTTGTTGAAGTCACCAAGTTTGTGGCAATTTGTTATAGCAGCAATAGAAAACTAATACAAAGGCTCTTCTTAAAGTCACATGGCTCTCTGTGAGGTACCTAAAAGGGCACTTGGCCAACCTGTGATTTCAGAACTCCCACTCCATGTTCCTTGCTGAAATCAAACGAACTTGTATTCCATTTCTCACATTTTTTTTTTTTAAGATTTATTTATTTGAGAGAGAAACAGAGAGAGAGCATGCAGAGTGAGGGGCAGAAGGAGAGAATCTCAAGCAGACTCCCTGCTGAGTGCAGAGGTTGATGCAGGATTCAATCCCAGGACTCCAAGATCATGACCTCAGCTGAAATCAAGAGCTAGTCACTTAACTGACTGAGCCACTCAGGTGCCCTCATTTTTCACGTTTCTTATATTTTGTCCCCATGCCTAGAATGCTCTTTTAGCTAACTCTCCTTTTTAAAAACACTCTCCTTGAACCGCATTCTGGATAAGGCTCCCCTAGAGAAACCCCATCTTGCTCTTACCATTCCATGACACTGGGAGTCTCCAACCCCTGTACAACACTGGGGTCAGTTATGTGCATTCTTTTTGTTTTTTTCATTCCCTGCCCTCTCACTCCCCAGCAGCATGTATTCTCCAAAGTTATCTCCTACAGTGAACTAAAAATTAATTAATGTTGGGACTTAGGCTTCTTCACTGCTTATGTGCCTATTACTGTGCTCTACAGCTGGGGAGCACTCCACAGATAGGGCCTGTGAGTGAGTGATCTATGCAGAGAACAATGTGTTTTGGATTGGGCCTAAAAACAGTATAATATACATGGGATGAGAATGAAGGCAGGAGTTGTCTTTCTTTTATCTTCTTTTTATTTTTAAATTAAGTTTTTAATTTTAAGATCAGTATAGTTAACATATAGTGTTCTGGACTTGTCCTATTTCTGAGTCCACTTTTTACCACCATCTAAAACCACAAATAAGCTATCAATGTGAGAGTATCTAGTAAGAGCATTCTTCGAAGGTTCCCAAGTGGTAAGAACAACACTCACCACCAGAAAGAAAACCCAGCCTACTCTGAACTCATTAGAAAGGGGTCACTAAAGAAGTCATCTGATACCTTAAGGTATTTTACAAGTTCACTCCCTAAGGCTTGGGCTCCAGATTCAGTTTTCTGGCAGTACTGGAAAAAATTATGTAAATGCTGATCCTGGGAGAAAAAAAAGAAGAGAAAGAAATAAAGTCTATTAGCATAATGCTGTAGAAATAGGAGTATCTGCTTCTCGCAGCATGCATGTTTTATTTAGACTATGCAACTGATCATATAAAGATGAAAACATCAAGGAGATAAAAATAAATTTTAAAAAAGATTTCAAAGATCCTCCAACCAAAGAAGAAATTGTTGAGAAATGTTACTTATACTGTTCACTTATATCTGAACATATGAGCACCTTATAATGTACTTTCTTCAACGAAAGGCCTCTAGAGTACAAATACATCCATATAACATATCAATTAGGATTTCACTTTGCCAAAAAAATCATGCAAACTCATTCACTGAGCAATCACTGCTAATGCTAATAGGATAGTACATACCTGAGTATACACTGTGGAAACCAGATGAGTTGAAACCTTCAGCAGTGGCTTGCTTCCTTCTACCCATTTAATTTCTGGACCATAATGCTGAAAAGGTATGGAAGGGGGGTGTGGAAATCCCAACATATTAGCCACCTTGGCTTCAAACACCATGTTCACTGAGGGGACTGATGAGGTGTCACAGGCCCAAGCAGAATCAGTGACTTAGTAGTTACAGCTGGCTCACAGTAGGGATGCAACCAGTCTTAATTTCCACTTACTTTCTTCCTCCAAGTACAGCACTCTCCTTACTGGATTTTCTAAATTATCTTCTGTTTAGTTGTGGCTATAGAACTACTATCCGTTTGAGAGGGAAAGAATACTTTTTCATCAACGATTTAACCAAACTGGAGCTCAGGATCCTTAAAGTGATGGCAGAAGATACTGCATCCAGCAAATAGGACAGGAGAAGAAGTCCTAACAGGGTAAAGAGCCAATCATCTGTGTGTGCTTATTTTGATTTCTGAAACGTCCTTTTTCTTTGTTCAGACTAGCAATTTTAACTGTTATATGATTTCCCCTGGTTTTGGAATATTTTGATTGTCCATAACATGGACCCAGAACTGGCAGTACTTAAATGCACAGAAACAATAAAAAGCCATTTAAAATGAAATGAAACCTTATCTCAGCATGTTATAAAACTGAAGTCTATAAAATTTAAGATGTCAAAAAAAATGCAAAACCAACTAACCAATTGGGAAAATCTAAGAAAATTCAGGCTTTAATGAATCAGAAAATGTCTTAGAATGGGCTGCCCTGTAGGTAAGATTTGTTACTAGATTTACTCTAGGCTGGAAGACAATTCCTAATAGTCTGCGTGACTCTAAGAACACATCCTTACTTAAGCATGGGCTAGTTTGCAGCGAAAAACTTCTACTTCATCCAGTTTCTCCAATCTCCACGTCTCTATTCCCCTGCTGAGGTACTGCTAGGTCAGGGCTTCTAAAACTGTAATTCTAAAGTGTGCTGTTAATAGCACTGCCTTTCACTGGCCTATGTTTACTTGAAAATGAATAACTAAAATCAAAATGTTGGGACCAGGAAAAATACTGTGTGCTTTTTTTATGTTATTCTTGCTCTAACTGATTTTTCATGTTTTCTGAAGTTACCGGGATAAATCAATCTTAAAGTTCTATACCCTGCCCATCCCGAGCTCCTGGTAGCCAAGGTAGCCAGATGGGAGATTGGCTGAGACAGGAACATGCTGTTCACTAGTCACCACCCTTCCATCCTTCAGGAGAGGAAGCCAGGAATATCCAACTGTTGAAACAAAGCACAAAACACTTCACTGTTGGTGTTCGAAAACGTATCAAAGAAAGTCAATGCTACTAAACTGCCTGATCTTTAAGGCCCTGAATCTAGTCTTTGCAGAACATTGTCTACAACATTACTTTGGCCTCTTTGGGATTACAATTTCAAAATGATCTTTCAGAAAAATTTACATATGCAAGCCCCAGCATGCTACCTTCATAAATTTCATCTAAAAACTCTGCAAAGGGGCTTCTGGGTAGCTCCTAAGCATCTGCTTTTAGGCTTCAGTCATGATCTCAGGGTCCTGAGATTGAGTCCCACGTCAGGCTCCCTGCTCCACGGGGTGGCAGTGGGGGTGTGTGGTCTGCATGCCCCTCACTTTCTGCCCCTCCTCCCACTCATGCTCTCCCCTTTGTCTCTCAAATAAATAAAATCTTTTAAAAAATTAAAAATAAAAACTCTGAAAGAGGATGAGGATTCTGAATCAAAATACAATTTAAGAACCTAAGATGTAAGTCATAAAGAGTCAAAGGAATGACGAAATCCCAAACCTTGTGTTTCAACCACATCCTTCTTCTTCGTGCTTCCTTTACTTGAACTATCACAGCTGACATGGAAAAATGTGAACAGCAAGTGGTGCTTTCCATGCAGCTGGGTGGGCAATTCTATTTTGATCTGCAAGGAAGACCAAAATAACAATCTTTTTAATATCTGAAAACAAAATCTCGATGAAAGTGGCTACACGATGCATAACCCTGTGCATGCATGAGCATACATTTGGTCTCCAAACTGATATTAACATTTGTGGTCAGAGAAAGCAGAGAACATAGACAGTGCTAAAGAAATGGATCCATACACCACTGTCATGGTCTGAATGTGCAAGTCCCTACTCCCAACACTCAAATGCATTTGTTGAAATCCTAACCCCCTCCAATGTGATAGTATTTGGAGGTGGGGTCTTTGGGGGTGGATCAGGTCATAAGGATGGAGCCCCCATGAATGGGATTAATGTTCTTATATCTAAGAGAGCCACCCCCCTGCCCCAGCCTTCCCACCATGTAAGGATACAATTGAGTCTGTGACCAGGAGGGAGTTGGCCCTCACCCAGCCATGCTGGCATCCTGACCTAGGACTTTAGCTTCCAGAACTGTGAACAGTAAATGTCTGCTCTTTACAATCTACCCAGTCTGGTATTTGTTCTGGCTACTGAACAGACTGAGAACATTCACTGACTAGAAACGAGAGAGTTGGTATGTCAACTCTAGAAAGAACTAGAAACATAACATCAACCATTACATTAACCAGGATAGGACATTTAAAAGCAGGATTCTTATAGTAGTTTTAATGAACTACACTATGATTCTATATAAAGAAACCCAATAATGAGAAAGAAAGATTCTCAGGTCCAACAAAGGTAACTATACTTAAGTATGAACTTGAAAGAAAATATGTCAGAATATCAATCGTAGTAGTAACAGAGGAGAGATTTTTGACTTTTTCTTTTCTATTATCAGCATTTTCCAAGTTTTTGGAATAAATGTTACTTTTTGTAATTAGAAAAGATGTAAAATAAATACTTCAACATTTAGTTCTAGTACTGTAATTCTAGTATAGCATGCAGTTTCTTTTGTTTTTTTTGCTTTATTAAGCACAGAATTCAGAGTTTCCTTTAAAACTGGTTAACTGGGTTTTCCCATGAAAACCCCTTGGCTTACCTCATCATAAAATTCTGGGTTTTGGTGATGGTGTAAAACCGCAGCAAAGGCGCTTCTTGTGAACACTGGCCCACCAGGTCTGCCATAAATGCACTAAGTAAGAGTTAGCAAAGGAAGACACCAGTATTTAATTAACAGAATAAGAAATTAAACTCAGATGTGTTGTCAAGAGGCATTTCTACAGCATAAACTTATAACCCCCTCCAAAAGATTTCTTCTACCTAAGAGACTCCAGGCCCCTCAGATCCCCTACTTCACGGTCCAACCCATCCTCCAGCCCACTTCCCAGCATCACTTCCCCTGCCAGGCACACACACCTGTCCTGGTTGTAACTAGACTACACCTTACCCATAGTCACCTATCATACCTGCATGCCTGTGCTCATGCAATTCCTCTGTCTGAATGACAGTTCTATGTGCACGAAACTCCCATGTGTCCATCAAGAAATGATTCACTCCTTCCTATATGTCCCCCCAGCATTTTTTATACCAATTATCAGGTTTGACAAAAAAAACATTTCTATGTGCCAGGAGCTTTTTCTCCATGACTTCCTTTTCCACTAAGCCATGAATTTCTGGAGGGCAAAAGCTATTATTATATTCTTCTTTGCATCTTTGTCTCCTTCTCTTCTTGGAAAGTCATCTTCAGAGTTACAGTAAAGAACTTGGGCTATAGCATCAGATGACCTGGGTTTGAACACCGGTTCTAGATTGTCTGAAGGAATTTATTTAAATTCTGTACATTAATCTCATCTAACAAATACTGTTAGGAGAATTAAAGGAGTTTAATACCTATAAGGGTCTAAGATCAGAGTCTGCACTATACAAGCATCCAGTAAACATCACCAATAATCTATTACTATTATTATTACTATAATAATAAATATCAACAAATTTTTATTATTATTTCTATTATCAATCTTACTAATGCCAATTCTTAGCACCCATACAATGTCTGGCTCAGAGTAAGACATTATATAATTACTGAAGTGAACATACACAGGAAACCTTGATCCCTAAAGAGTATAACAGAACCAATCAATGAGGAGAAAGAATTAAAGTACTCCTTATTCCATAAGGTTCAACACATGTGGTTACATATTGCGATGTCACATATTTTTGTGTTGTGTCGATTATAATGTGCTAAATTCCTTTAGCTATGCGATATCATGCAGGTCCATTTTTAAAATGGAAAAATGCAAACATATATAAAAAACAAACCTTCAGAGGCTGAGAATCTTCTTCATCCGAATCTTTGAATTCAATGCAAATAGCAATATTTCTGGCCTGCAGTAATATTTAAAGAAAAAGAAAAACAAAAAGCCAGAATATGTATTTATATAAGAACATAAGAATCAAAACCCAAGAGAATCTGATATCAAAACTGAAACCTCGATCTTTGCACTCACCTTGGCAAAAGACTTTTGACTGTCATATTTCAAGTACTTAGGATAAACATAAAGGTGATTGTTGTAGATGGTGTAAGGCTGAGTGTGTTTTGGTATGCAGGGCACAAATTCTTCTACTTCAAATGTGATTGGAGTTTTACTACAGGTTTCAAATTGCTTCATGGGAATGTATGATGAGTTGACATAATCTGGAAAATTAAAAACAAACAAATTGAGGTAAAAGCCAAACAAAATTTTGTCTGGTTATTACAAAAAACTTATACTCACTAGGAAAGTCTGAGGAAACATTATCAATTGTAATGTCTAGGTTGCCCAAAATCACTGGGAGCTTAGCCATCTTCTCAGGTCTAGAAACAGAAGAGAAAAATCACACATTTATAAGTTAAGTTAGTTATAAAACCTAAATTCCAGAGCAGCACTCCCAAGAGAAATTTAGTGTGAGCCACAAAAGTAATTTTAAACCTTCCTAGTAGCCACACTTTAAAAAGTAAAAAGAAACAGGTAAAATTAGTTTTAAGAATATATTTTATTTGGCAGCCTGAGGGGCTCAGCGGTTTAGTGCTGCCTTCAGCCCAGGGTGTGATCCTGGAGACCCGGGATTGAGTCCCACATCGGGCTCCCTGCATGGAGCCTGCTTCTCCCTCTACCTCTGTCTCTACCTCTCTCTCTCTCTCTCTCTCTGTATGTGTGTCTCTCATGAATAAACAAATAAAATCTTTTTAAAAAAAGAATATATTTTATTTAACCTAATATATCCAAAATATTATGATTTTAATCTGTAATCAGTATAAAAAATTACTCTAATTCTTTGAACCCAGATGTGTTTTACAGTTAGAGCTCATCTGTTTGGACTTGTGGTTCTCATGTTCAACGGCCACCTGCGGCCAGTGGCTACCGTGTTGGACTGCACAAATCCAGATAAGACTATCAGACAGATGTTATAGGTCACTGTTTTCGTGAAACATGCCATCCTTACCCACATTCTTGGCTCACTTAGAATTATGAAAATAACAATCTCAAAGCTGCTTTAGACTCCAGTGTCTAGTAAAATGGTGGACACAAAGTAGGTACTCAGTGAAATGTTTGGTGTTTGCATTTGGTCTAACTTAAAGCAGTGTAAGAATCTCATCTGTGATATTTCTGACAAGAACTGCTACCGCATCAACCCTTCCTAGTTGAAAGGAAACTTTCAACATAGCCATTTTGACACCCAGATTGTTCCTCCTCACTTGGACTCTCTGCAACTTCCATTCACCAAGGCACTTGGCTACATTTCTTTGTGTAACACCCTTTAACCATCTATATATAAACAGCAACCACAGCTTGCTGAAGTCCTCCATTCTCAGTGCTTTTGGACCTTCCTTCAATGCCAAATCTCCCCTAGAGGAATGTCCTGTTTATGTCAAGGCACCCAAACTGCACACATCAGGCCCAGTAAGGTCTGACCATGTGGGGATCGAGCAGCTATCTGGTTTTGAACAACATATCCTTCTACTAATGTAGCCAAATGCTATTATTTTGTGGTAGCCACACCTACCTGGTGATATACATTACATTTAAATCATCTAAAATCTCTAAATCTTTTCCTATATGCTTTACTACCATGCTAGATCTCTCCATCCTGTATTCATACAATTATGTTTTTTGGTACCCGGAACAGAATTTGATTTTTGCCTTGAGGAAATTTCACTCTTTTACATTTGAGCCATTTCTAGTTGATCAAAACCCTCCTAAATCCAGATTATAACCCCTAATGAATTAGATATTCCTAATAGCTTGATGTCATGAAGACATTTCATCAGCATGTTTTATTCTCAAAAAAGTCACTGATGATGATACTGCACAGAATATAGCCAAGAACAGGTTCCTTCTCAAACCTCCAGAAGCCCTTCGCCAGACCGATACTGGCCCATTCTGGTGTCTGGCTACTCCAGCAGTTGAACAACTGTCCACTCACGAATAGTACACTTCTCTGACTTGTTCACAGGACATCCTGGAATAGACAGTTGTTGAGGGCTTTGCACTCCTCTGTGGTACTAGTTTAGCAACCCAATTAGAAAGAGAAAAGCTGAAACGCCGTTAGGATGACTAGTTTGACGTGACATGACTTATTCCTAGAAAACAGAATGCTGCCTCGTGGTTCTTCATGAGCCACCTGTTTAATGTCTTTTAAAACAATGCCAGAAAACATCAGAGCTCACTGGCCTCCAAATTCTGCATTTGGTTTTATTCCTATGTTTGAAAAGTTCCTAGCTCCTGCTTTTAAAATTCCTCTCATGTTAGTGTTATCTATTAATCAGTCTCACAAATAATGTATCAGTCTATCCTGGGGTATTGCTCATCTGTATCAGGACTTCCTAACAGCCCTAAATTCTCGTCCTTATGACAACAGACCATGCTGAGCACCATTCATCTTTGCAGAATCACTTTCTCCTAGAGTTTTTCTCCTTCATCCGAATCTTTTCCACCTGTCATATGTTTATATCGGAGTTTAAATGATCAATTCCTTCAAATCCTGAGAGAGATCACTGTCAGGAAGGTAAGCCAACAATTTTCTACACATTCTGCCTTCATTTAAAAAGATTTCTAGCCAAAAGATGTCCAGGTGCAGCCCAGCGTCACCCCTACATCTTGTCCTTGTGCCCATAGTGTGATTTGTTCAAAAACACAATCTTCTTTGCTACTAGCAGGAAGATTGTACCTTTGCCAATCATTTCCTTAGAGCTGTCTTGGGCCTCCCATACAACTTGTGCTCCCATCGATAGACTGCTGGAGCCTCTCTCAGCTTCACACAAAGCTCTCCAGGTACACTGACCCTTAGACCCATTGGATTCTATGCAGCTATAAATTCTCCTGATGTGGAATGCCTTCATTCAAACAACTTAGCACTGCCCCGTATCACAAAACACTGTGCCCCACAAATCTTAGAGACACCTATAAAGTTGTATCTGCCT
The DNA here is from genome assembly GCF_011100685.1 of Canis lupus familiaris. Lineage (NCBI taxonomy): Eukaryota > Metazoa > Chordata > Mammalia > Carnivora > Canidae > Canis > Canis lupus. The sequence continues at coordinate 49,135,002 of NC_049243.1, forward strand.
CCACAAGTCAGAAGTACCATTTATTACAAAGAATACTTTCAAATGTAAGTATTCAAGAGCATTGTATTTCACCCCTTCCCAGTTACTTCTACCCATAAATGATTATGTACCTTATTCATCATTTTTTCCTTTATTTTGATATCATCCTCATATAAACTTCTGATAACTGAATTTCTAAGCAACAAGTTTTAATTAAACAATCTTCACTGCAACTCTGTATAACGTGTTATTTCCTTCTGTGTCTAACTATATTAAGAAATAACTATGTTATTTCTTATTCGTATTCTTTCCTCTGCTGAGAGCTTTTACTTCTGGCTGCTATTTCCATACAGACATTATGTCCATGTATTTCCAAGAAAGCACAAATCTGAGCTTAGCTCCATACCACATAGCACATGGGCTTTGGGGAAGCTCTTTCTATCAGCTTAGTTTTTTAAATACAATCTTAAGTTTACTTCAGAAGCTTAGGGGTTTTATTGAACTTGGCTTATCAGACATCAAAACCTCACAAACAATGAGAATTCTACTGCCTTTTTTATGTGCAATTTGTAAAGTGATAGGGCGTGTGTGTGTGTGTGTGTGTGTGTGTTACACCAAGTGAATTCTATTATGACTAGAATTGGGTTTGTTTGTGTTTTTAATTTGTAAAGTATATATAAATTATATGCAAAACTCAGAATATTTCAGCATGAAAACTCATCCTAAAACTTCATTAAATAAATGTATAAAGTAAGCACACATAGGGTATCTGGAGTTTGGGAACTGCTTTTGTCTACATATAAACCTAGGAATGAGGCTCAAACTCTTGCTCTTAGGAAAAGGAAAGGTTTTCTCTTCCCATTGCCATACAATTGCTCCACAATTCCCAGAGGCAGGGAGAGCATCACAAATCAGCAGTCATCCCAACCCAACAGATTGGGTGTCCTCACCTCCATGTTTCTGCAGTCCAGTCCCCCCTTCCCCATTGTCTGTACTGACCCATTAAAGTGATTAACTGGCAATATAGGCGTGCCTGGGTCTGTTGGCAGCAAGTCTAATCTCCTAACTGCATTTTGTAAAAGGAAATAGCCCCTAAAAGCTTTGGAGTCCATTAAAAAAAATATGTATGTGACTGAAAGAAATTTGAGATATTTTTGTTTAAATGAAATCACTGAATTTATGTCTATGAGAAATTTTAATAGCTATTTATCAAGTGCTTATGGTGATACAACATGCACTAGACTAAGTTCCAGAGATAATTCAAACATGATACAATTCTCATACTCAACAAGACAAGATGACAACCACTTCCATACGGTGTGTGTGAACCTCTACAGGAAGGCAAGTGTCTAGTGTATTGAGAAGGAAGGGGTCAAGATGAGCCTTCTCAGTGAAATAACCCTGACATGCATCTTCCTTTATTCCCCACCAGAGCTGTAGGACACAGGGCCATTAGGATTCTCCCTTAAAAAGAGGAGACTCCAGCAGAACAGCTGCATGACCTGCCCCAGGTCTCCCAACATGGCCGTGAGCTGCAGACGACTCTGAAAGAGGAGAAGGGATCCTTTGAAGAGACAAAAGCATAAAAGGACATGATTTAGGCAGAGGGCAAAGTGTTCTGTGGTGAAAGTATACACAGTGGCTTAAGGGAAAGGCAAATAGCCTCACCTGGTTTGAGCACAGAGTAACCAAGAGGGAATAGAAGTAAAGAATGTCAAACACATTTATGCAAGTCTCCTGCACAAACCCTAATAATATTATTACCTAAACTACCCGATGTGGTAGCATTAAAAAAAGGTTTATATTTAGGCAGCTCTTCTTGCCCACGGTCCTATCTCCATGTTATAATAAGAACACCTTTTTGGGGCACCTGGGTGGCTCAGCGGTTGAGTATCTGCCTTTGGCTCAGGTCATGACTCAAGGGTCCTGGGATCAAGTCCCACATCGGGCTCCCTACAGGGAACCTGTTTCTCCCTCTATGTTTCTGCCTCTCTCTGTGTGTCTTTCATGAATAAATAAATAAAATCTTGAAAAAAAAAAAAGTCCATGTAAAATCACAGATAAATATTTCTGGAAGCATATATGTCAGCAATACCATCTATCTGACAAAATTGTTTTCTTACTAAATCTTGGAACACATCCCCTTATAATTACTGTGAAGGAATGGGAGAAGTGGCTTATGAGATTTGGCAGCTGTTTTCTAAAGACTGGGGCAGCTTGAGAAAATTTTTTCTATCCATTATTAAATGACATTTTGAGATAGTCATGGGAATAGAAACAATAGCTTGGCACCCAAGCTGGTCCGCAGGCCAGTGACACAGGATTATCCTCTATAAAAAAATAAAAATAAAAAAAAATAAAGAGGAAAGAAAAAGAGCAATACTAAGTTTAAACGGGGGGGGGGGATAAAAAGGAAACCTCCACTTCCCTAATTCTGCTGTGGAAAGCACAGGGAGTGGACAGGGGCATGTCTCTGGATTCTTGCTGAGAAGAAAGGAAAAAGGCTCCCCTGCTACTGCTGCACCTTCCCATGCTGATAGCATCACATCCCTATTTGCGGGTTTCTGAGTCTCTCATCGGCCATTGGGAGCACGCTCCTCCCACAAGAACCTTCCTATTGAGCACACCCCTAAAGGCTCGCTGTGCTAGTGAGAACACTGCTGTGCTCTGAACCACAGAAGGCTTATGCTTTTTGCTGCCTGGCCATGGCCTCTCAGCTCAGATCATTTTTTCATTAAAGACCTTGTAGGGATGCCTGGGGTGGCTCAGTTGGTTGAGCATCTGCCTTTGGCTCAGGTCATGAAACCAGGGTCCTGAGATCAAGCCCCATGTATGGTTCCCTGTTCAATGGGGAACCTGCTTCTCCCTCTCCCTCTGCCACTACCCCCTGCTTGTGCTTTCTTTCTCCATGTCAAATAAATAAATAAAATCTTAAAAAAAAAAAAAAAAAAAAAAAAGACCCCATAGCGTCCTGCCCTTTGGCCTCTACTAAGGAACAGAAGTGTGAGCTGGAGCTACCATCAAAGCACCACCACCACTGCCAGGGCACTCTCAAGCTAGACAGTCTAGGACGTAATTTCTGAGCGAGGGCTTCCCGCCTCCATCATACACAAAAAAACTTCATTGTGTGCATGTTTGTCAGCATATAAAAGTTAATGTTAAAAAAAAAAAAAAAAAAAAGTCCAGGGATGCCTGGGTGGCTCAGTGGTTGAGTATCTGCCTTCAGCTCAGGGCATGATCCCAGGGTCCTGGGATCAAGTCCCACATCAGGCTCCCTACAGGGAACCTGCTTCTCCCTCTATGTTTCTGCCTCTTTCTCTGTGTCTCTCATGAATAAATAAATAAAATCTTAAAAAAAAAAAGTCCATGTAAAATCACAGAAAGCTATAAAGTAGAAGTGAAAAGCCATCCATACACCCATCCCTCAGAGACAATCATGATCACTATTTTGGTATAAATCCAAATGACTATTTTATGCTCATCTTTCCATCTGGCTAGTTATTTGCCTATCTATTTCTTCACTGATACACAAAAAGAAATATATAAAATATTTTCTTCTCAAAAATGAGATCTCATAGATACTTTTCCTCTCTAACAATATAGTGTGTACACCTTCCTAAGCAATTACTTTGGACCTACATCATGATTACTAAAAGTTGCATGGTAGTCTAGTGCAAGAAAACAGTAATCTATTTAACTAAGGTAACTAGAGTTTTCAAAAAAACAAAACAAAATAAAATGACTTTTTATTCTATAAGCAAAGGGTAAACATGACAATAATGACTGTATAATAACATGTTATATATGATGACATACCAAATAGCACAGTGATAGGAGCAGATTCTCAGCTGGGCTGCCCCAGCCACTGCTTCCCTCTTTTTATCACATTGCTGTGAGCTGAATAGTGTCCCCAAACACATATGCTGAAGTCCTAACCCCTGGTATCTACGAATGTCTCCTTATTGGAAATAGGATCTTTGCAGATGTAATCAAGACAAGATGAACTCACTGGGATTGGCTCTAATCCACGATGACACATTCCTTTATAAGAAGGACATTTCACCAGAAACACACAGTAAAGGGGTCATGTGAAGCCAGAAGTGGAGATTAGAGTGATGCTGCCATAAGCCGAGGAATGCCTGGGTCACTAGAGCTGAAAGAAGCAAGGAAGGATCTTCCTCCAGAGATTTCAGAGCAAGTGTGGCCATGCCAATGTCTTGGTTTCAGGCTTCGAGCCCCCAGAATTGCAAGAGAATACATATTCATTGTTTTAAGCCACCTAGTCTGTGGTACTTTGTTTTGGTAGCTCTAATACACGCGTGAATATAGGTAAAGCATTTGAAACAATGTGTGTAAACAGCACCATATAAGATATTGTCCCTCCCTTCCATCATCCATGCAGTGAATGGTACCCAAGTCACCCCACTGTACAAGTCAGAAACTCAGGGGTTATCTACCCAAGACCCACCTACTGCTCTCTCCTTCCACCCTTCACCCAACCAGGAACCCCAGACAGAGTAACGGCACTTCTCTGATGTGACTCCAATTAGCCCCTTCCTCCCATTTCCACGTACATGGCTTTGCTGAGTCCTTTCCCATCTCTTGCCAAAGGTCTCTCCACTGTCTCCTTCCTCCCCGGGCTCATCTCTACCCATAGCACCACCAAAAACGTCATTTAAAGAATTCAAATGAGCCAGGACACTCTTCAATTTTAAACCTTTTCTTCCTTCCTGAGGACATGAGGTAAAGTGCTCACCCAACAGGCCCTATGATGTTTGAGTGGAGCCCTCTGCCCCCCTCCCCACCAAACACCTTCTGTTTCTCAGGTGTGCAAATAAGGAAGGCTTGGAGACTCACTTCCGGAAGTCTGCCAGGAACTTGAGCATGTCATCATTGGAGAGCTTATTGCTGTCTTGCCTGTAGAGAGCAGAGAATCTGGCATTTTTGTCAAGGTTTCCAGATGTGTCCTTAAACAATGTCCTGAAATAGCCAAACAACATTTCTAAACTGAGTTTCCAAAACCCCAAAATAAATCTACAACTTTGGTTTCCATGTGAAGACTAATTATTATTCCATTTGCTATAGCTACCAGAAATTTCATTATCTAAAAACATGGAAGACATTTATGAGGATGAACACAACTAACTCAATTTACATAGAGACATTTCCAGCAAATGGCTCGTGCTTAGGAAACAACATATACAGTCAAACGCTTTGGAAGCAGAGCTCACAAATAAAGATGATCTGTAGGCACTCCCTTCCCCACCCCATTCACCCCCTCCTCCAGGGCTGCTGCCCAAGGTGAGCTCAGGATATGTGGCGGGAACCTGGAATGCCAGCTCTACCACAAGCACTCCTGTCCATCCTGCTGGTTCCAGCACAGCTCTCTCCAGCCAGCATCCTTCCTCTCTGTGACTCTAATAAGTGATTATTATTCACATAGGAGGCTTTCTTATTTTTCAGTTTTACACATTTAAATCTTCTTTGTCTCTGGGCAATAAACAGATCAGTCTACCTATCTCCATCTATCCAACTACCTCCATATATCCGTATCTATATCAAAGGTATAAAAGATGTCATCGTTAGTTACCTTGCTGCCCACGCAAATGGCATTCTGTACTGTCCTAGTCTTTGGCATGCCTGCTTGGCATTCTTCAGCACTTTCTGAGCAACCTTGAAGACATCAGAATCAAGCCATGAGATGCTGCATCCCACTGACAGAATTGTGATCTAAAGAGCCATTATCCCATGTTCATTAAACAAGCTCTTATCATAGTGCAGATGCATGGAAAAGCACATGTTACTGTAATGAATATGCCTGGATTTACACAAGGTAGAGAGTCTTGTTTAATGCAATCATTGGCAGTGATTTTTAAAGAATATAGAATGAGTGCTGTTTCTAAAATGTCTTATCTTTTCTAAGATGCTGTTTTTACAGGCCATAAGCATACCATTTCATAGGCTTTCTATAGTTCCTTATGACTGTGGGCTACTTATAAGTCCACTGGGTTATCAGAATTATTAATACTTGGTATTCATGCCAAAATATATCACATTACTTAAAGTTTAAATAAGAACACTAATGAAGATACTGAGCTTGCATTGCTCCTAAATTGCACCAGCTGGTGCAGATTCTCACAATTTGGGGGGATACATATGCTTTATATACGGCACAGGTGCTAACTAAAGTTACGCCAGAGTTTTTAATTGCTATATTCTCAGTTTCTAAGTATAAGTTACTGCTATTTTCACTTCTTAATGATCAATTTTCATTTGTTGTGGGTTGGCTTATTAACCCTATAGTGCACAGTGAAGCAGATTCGCTTCGGCCTAAGATATATGCATGGCAGGTCTATTAAACAACCCTATCCCTACTGCTAAAGCAGATGACAATTTCCCCAAATCCCTTTGTATGGGGGATACTGCACTGTTACTAATGCAAAGTTTGATTCAGTCAGAGTGGTAGGTTCAAGGGCCTTTTGCATTACTCAAGCATATCAGAGTCAAACCAAGCTTGGGCATCCTGATCTAGAGCCTGTGAACCAAGGTGTGCACTGCAGAGCTGCAACATTAGCATCACCAGGGAACTTACCAGGAATGCACAGTCTCAGGCCCCTCCACAGACCTCCCAGATCAGAACCTGCCTTCTGACCAGACCTCCAGTGACCTGTATGCACCTGGTCTAAGAAGTACTCATCTAGAAGACTTATAAGTAGGACAATAGAGCTGTTTGTATCTAAGTTAAACTGAAATGAGCTGTGTGACTCTGGGCCATTAAAGGTCTTTGGGGTCCACTTTCCCCACCTCAAAAATGAAGGGCGTGAGTCATAGTACTTTTCATTCATTATCCCTTCCAAACATTATGATTCTACGACAACTGTGCTGTGAGAATTGCTGTTGCCTTCACAAGTGAATTAGAAACACGTCTTGATTGAAACATGTCAGCAGTTCATCCAGCTCCTCCCTTTCTTCACCCAGTAGTGCATGTTCTTGCAGGGATTTGGGGTAGTTATAAGGTAAAATGGCTACCTTCCTGGAGGGGTAATTATACTCCAACATTTTCAGATAGAAACTATTGTTTTTAGATTCTAACAATAATGGTGTTGTGGAGTAAAATGCAGTATTCGCATAAAAATTTTTTTCAATATTTGCGTAGAATTTAAAACTAAAACATAGGCTTCAAATAAGTTTCACTGTTCCTGCAGCAAACAGAGTCTTAGCTTGCAGACTTACTGAGGGCACAAATGGAACATAAGGTATGCAAAAGACTCAAAAACTCATTTTTGCTGTGTAGGATTCCCCCCCTCTTTCTTTCTTCTTTTTTCTTCTTTTTTAATCTATTCATGGCAGACACCTACAGAGACTTTTCATAAAAGTTTCTTCCTCCAAGACAAAATTTACTCTAAATGATATTTTAGACAATCTTGGAAAACAGGAAGAAACAGTTTTGATATACATTAGAAAATCAACCCTTAGTAATATCTCTGCCAGAACTTCTACTCTGATATAAAAGGGATATAAAATCTATTGTGATATAAAATGCTAATCTCTGCCTTAAATTAATACTTTGGAGGTGTTAATGCATGTATAATGTACATACGGCTGAGCTTTCCATTCCGTAAGTAAAGAAGTAAGAGCAGACTTCCACAGATGCTCAACGGACACCGGAAGTGTGGAGTAGATCATAAAACTTAGCCCAAAGTGAAATGTGATTTTGCAGCAACATGAGCTGCCAAGTTTCAAACTAGGCATGTGTTGGTCAGAAAAGCGAAGATGGTGCATTTAGGCCCTGGAAACGCGTTACATACACAGGGGAGTAGATCTTAGCTTGGGCCTTCATTGATTATTAATCAAAACATCGAAGAGCTAAAAGAGCTTCTCATCCAAGGTTTTACAAACTTGATTTAAAAAATAAAATAGCTTCTCTCCAGGGACTAAACCTTACTCAGCTTTTACCAGCCAGAAAGGCATAGTGTTGGAAGCAGTGCACCTGGGTAAATGGGCTTTCCCTGGCTGAGGGTGATAAGTGATAACGATATCCTGCATATCAGTGATTTGTAGCATTCCCTAGCAATGTATTGTACATTATCCATGTGATCACAGCACAGTTCCTGAGAGGGAAGTGGGGCAAGGTAGTAATACTGTCCTTCAACTACCAATAGGTCATCAGAGCCCAGGTTGGTGACATGACTTCGAGGCTAGTTAGCACTCAGTACCCCGGTCTCTGACTCCTACAACCTATTCTTTAACAACCGTCCTCATCCTGGTGGACACACCTGTGGTATACAGGCAGCCACAGACAGCTCTGAATCAGCTCAATAATATCCCTTAGAGCCTGTAGCAGGAGCCCCTCCTGCTCCTGACCAGTCCTTCTCAATGTAGCAGGGTCATCTCTCAGATGACCACTTATAAAAAATACTGTAAGACCATCACAGACAGCACTCAATAGCTCACTCTACCAGGTAGCTCAATGTGCTAGATGGTGACAGTCAAGTGCCTTTGATCACTCTACCTATGGGATGCTGAGGAGGTAATTAAACCTTAGTAAACCTCATCTTATGATGCCTGAAAGGAGGTCTTGGACTAGATAACCTCTAATATTCAAGTCTGTGTGTGTCCACAGAGAGGCATACAACTAATGAGCATACACCGCAGTAATGAAAATACACCAAACACACATCTTGTATGTTTTCCTTCCTCTTCTACCTAAGGTCAAACCACCTCTATCACCATAACCTGCCCCAGATGGCCAAGCAGAGAACCTGAGGCACTGAACTTCCTGGCCAGACCGTCTCCCAGTCCCCAGCCTCACATGTAAGTATAAATGGACCCAAAGATAATTCCAGAACCCGAGAGGCACATCAACAGTGAAATGAACTCTATATGAATATATGTACTTTTTAATGACAGAAAATTTACTATTAAGCTGGGAATTCCAGCTTTGCCAATTATTTTAGGATGTTAGGATTGCCTGGACAAATGAAGCATTATATATACACACAGGACTACTTTTCATTGAAAATAGGATACATCAGGTGAAGTATAAATCTATATAAAGCAGTGCACATCTTTTAGAATATAAATATGGCTTAACTTAGACTTCTTTAAGCATTTCTATTTTGACAGAGAGCCCTTTTGTTCTGTGGTTTATCATCACAAAGCATATAAGTCACCCATACCTTAGAAGAGTCTGAACTTTTCATATATGGCTCAGCACCGTGGGTGATGCTCCCCTGAAGCACTTTTTCAATTCTAGCCACAAGGAATATATCGGGATGAGGACACGTGACTGAGAATATTCCCTAGGGAACAAATGGTTTTCTGTAGTGAGTAAAATCCACTGCCACGTTAAACAAATCCCCTGAATGTTGAACCTTCAAAAGCAGCAGAGTGCTGAAGCAGTATCGCTATTCAAAAGCAACCAGTGCTTCACCCCTAGTCGATCATCTGATTAAAAAGGTGATTTGGTGGGTGAGCAACTAGCACAAAGTTAGAAAAAAGAAATGAAAAATCAAATACCATTTCTTCTCTCAGCTTGCTTTCACTGCCTTATTTTAGATCCTGCCAACAGTCTCATTCAACCCAGTTGTGCATTACAAAGTCTTATGCATTCGCATAGCATTTGCAAGAAAAGTTAGGAGTCTGACTGCTGAGCTCAAGTCCCCCACCTGCTTTGGATACTGCATGGCAGCTTCCTGGAGGATATCCTGAAGAACTGGTGAGCTCGGCCTGCCACCGTTCATCAGAGCTGGAGATGTGGTGGCCAGCATCTGCCTCACGGAGAAATGGTTCAGGTCCACGTGGAAATCAGCAGAAATCTTTCGGTTGTATTTTATGTCAAACAGGGATAAAGTAACAAAGAAAGGCTCTACCTGAACAAAATAAAACCATCCAGAGAGTCACTATGGCTCAAACTGTGGGGGGAAAAAAAAGAACGTTGCTATCAAAGAAGAAATTACTAAGTCTATTTATGATTGTTGCTATAAATTATTGCTAAAGAGAAACAGTCTCCATCCCTATCACAAACATCCCCTCCCTGAGGCTAAACAACCCTGCACATCCTGATCTAAACACTGCGCTTCTTTATCAGGAACTAGGATTTTTCTGTCCAGGCTGCATGGCAATCGGCACATCTACAACCTCTAAATACTTTCTTAGATTATTTTTTAAAAGGGAAAATTACATTTGTTGTAGGTCCTTCTTCATTTTCTGCAACACAGCATTGCAAATTGAAAGATAAATCATTGCACTTGACAAGAATTCTCTTTCCAAACTTCTCTTCAAATGGCTTCACTTCTGGTTCAGCTGATGTAAAGTCAAGCTTCTTTAAAAGAAAATGTAATGTGAAGTCAAGCTTCTTTAAAAGAAAATGTAAATACATAAATACATTATGCTCACATTTTTTAAAAATCTCATAATGAACGATAAGTATCCTAAGAAACTCTGTAAAATGTGGAAAAGCTATATATATTCATTTACTCACAAAAGTGTTACTTCTTTATAAGTTTATAAAATTTATAATAATGGTCAAATAAAGGATGGTATATCTATTCAATGGATTACTAGAGCTTAGAAATTATGGTTATGAACAACTTAACTGTCCATCAACAAATAAATAACATCTGGTAGTCCATACTATGGAATATTATTCAGCCATAAAAGGAAGAAAATTCTGACACACACTACAACATGTATGGACCCCGAAAATTAGCCAGAATGTTGTTATTTTTACTCAGTGCAGTAAGCCAGACACAAAAGGACATATACTGTATGGTTTCACATATAGGAGGTTCCCAGAACAGGCAAACTCATAAAGACAGGAAGGAAAACAGAGGTTACTTAGGGAGTGAGGGGAAGGAGGGATAGGGCATTTTAGTGTTTAACGGATACAGAGTTTCTGCTTGGTATGATGAAAAAGTCCTGGAATGGATGGTGATGACAGTTGCACAACAGTGTGAACATATTTAATGCCATGGAATTAAACATTTAAAAATGGTTACAATGGTAAATTTATGTGATGTGTATTTTATCACAACAAAAAAAAAGTGTCAAAAAGCAAAAACATATATATGGCTTTGAAATCTGCAAAGAAATACAGATAAGCATTTATTATCAAAGTGAAATATGGTAAAGCAGCCCTATACAAAAGATCACAAATGAAAAGGGGAAAAATACAGCAGAACTGTCATCCCCTCTGAGCAGCCCTGGAGGTCCTTGCCACTCTGGGTTTGGACTCTGGGGCACAATGTGGATCATATGCATCTTGGATGCATCAGGAAACACCACTGGCTGCTGGGCACCGGTGGTGATGCTTACTATTTTCTGATGGCATCTTATGGAGTAAATTATATGTTCTTTGTGGACTTGAGGAGGTCTTTGAATAAATCTGTTTCCAACAATCTACTGAATATGAAACACGGTGGTAGTGGTATGATGATGAGATTATGGTTGTTTTTTATTTTTCCTTTTTCCCCTGAATTTTCTATATTATGTTGCTTATCCATCCAAAGTAAACAAACAAGCAGACACATAAATAAATAAAACATATAATCTGTCAAACGTTTTCTTTCCCTGACTTGGTTTTAAAATATAAACTTTAAAATTGTTTGTACCTGGGCATCTGGGTCCAAGTAAAAAAGTTTAACTCTGCTTTCACTCTTCAGTTTGATTTCTGCTTCTCTGGTACTCTGATAACAAGAGAAACAAAAGATAAAAATTACATTTAAAAAAATCTTTTCAAAGAGGTGTTCAAACATGTTTGTCCCACCCTGAAGAGCCAGGCTGCCAGACAACTCCACTCTCACTTAGGAGAGTCGACTGCATGCCGATGAGCAAGGACAGGCTATTGAGTAGGTAACACACCAGAGTGCCACTGGGGTGAAAGAAGATCTGATCCTGGAGAGTCAAACAATCAAAGAAAGCAAAAGAGAATAATTCAGCATTACTATCAAGAAAGGCTTCAAAAAGCAATAGAAGGGGCAGACAGGCTATGAATGAAGGGGTAAAATTTGAGTAGCTTAAAGTAGGAAAACACAAGCATTTGGAGCTGAAGGTAAAGGAAGCATGGCACAGACAGACACGGAGTGGAAATGAGCCCAGATGGTAGAAAGAATGTGGGGTCCACCTAAGACTGAGGAATATGTCCAGGAAGAGAAAGGAATAGGTTCCGAATTGTGGGATAGGAAACTATGGCAGATCTTGAAGGACTGCCAATGGTGTTTACGGCAGGCAGGATGAGGCATTCAGTTAATATTTATTGAGCACCTATTATGTGTCAGACACTAGGGACATAAATATGAATGAAACAAAGCACTTATCCCCAAGGAATACTAGCGAAGATAGAATATAAACAGGCAATAAGAATGGCAAAGAAAGTGTAAGACATAGTGAGTGCTAACCTGGACCAGGGGATGGCAGTCAGGAAAGAAGGGAGCTCTGGGACGAGGTACTAGAGCTACAAAGCTACAGACATATCTAAGCAATGATCAAGTCATTCATTACAATTGGATGGTTGGGCACAATGGGAAAAGTAAAGAGAAATGAATCTGGGATTTGTATATTAGGGACTGCAGATTTCCTTCAGAAGCCAAAAAATCCAAGTGCCCTATTTTGAGCAAGGGAATAATAAAACCAGGTCCTGCATTTTAAAGGAATCCTTTGGGCAGGGCTGAGGTAATGGGTTAGAAGGATAAGACCAAGAGGCTAGCACGGGCTCTTCATCACACCTGCCTCCCCATCCCAAAGCAGAGCCCATAACAAAGCCTAGTCCTCACGTGAGCGGCCATTAACTGAGATGGGTAAGTTAGCAGGAAAAGCAGGTTTGTGGAGCAGGTGATCGAGCATGGAGATGCCAGTGGACAGAGATGGCACTTGAACACAAGGAAGGGAGGAAGGCTGAAATTGCAGATTCGGAAAACATCAGTCTAGATTTGGGGCTTAGAGAAGCCTTGAGTTGAGAGTGGCTGAGATTCCCTGGGAGAAGATGTGGAAGAGTTTGCAGACAGAAACCCTGGGGCCCCAACACTGAAGGGATGGAGGGTCAGAGACATATGGAAGCAGAGACGGGGGGGGGGGGGGGGGGGGGGGGGGCAGGGTGGAGAAGTGGAATTTAGAAGAGAAGTTTCTAAGACATTCACAAGATGCAAGTCATTGCCAATCACATTATTATTCACTCTCCATGCCTCTAAATCCGTATCCTGTTCTTATTACTATCAGTCTCCATGGTTAAGTCTACAGAGTCAGAATAGGATGTCCTTTCTCATCAGTTCTTTCCCCACAGACCGAGTCACAGCTCAGCATGTGATGGGGCAGTGACAGCCACAGTGGGAAGGGTATCTTGTCCTCTCTGCTGGAGGCTGAACATGGTCTATTAATTACACATCTAGATCACAGCTAATAAGAAACTGGGCAGCTTCCTCATATTCTCAGCTATGTAGCTGTAATAGGTTGGTTCTCAGCAATGACTCAAACTCTATCATGACTATATTTGAAAACCAACTGTGTCTGGTAAAGTGAAATTGACTACCAGAATATGACCTAAGAAACTATGTTCTAGTTCTAGTTCACTTTTCAACTAGCTACGTGAACGTGAGCAAGCTGCTTAGCCTCTCTGGACTCCACTTTCATTTCTGAGTAAAAATGTTGAACAAGATGTTGGCTAGAGTCTCTTTGCACAACAAAGTTTATCCTGATGTTGTCAATAGGAGCTTTAAGGCTTCTGGAGGTGAGGAGCCTTTCTACATTCCCACAAATCGCTTGATTTGAGCTGACGCAGGCTGTCTCCATACTCGGGAGAGGAAAACTTTTTAACTCCATCTTGCCTATCACCATTCCTAATTTTTCTTATCAAAAGAGCCAGAACATGTGCATAGAATATACTTAACCGAACACAAAGAATTTGCTTTATTTTGCATACAGCCCATTATGTTTCTGAACAAAAACATCAGTGCTAGGTGCTGCAAGCCACTACCAACAGTAATGCATTCTACTTCTCAATTTATGCTTCAGTCCTTCAACAAAGGCAGATCCTGTGATCTCAGACACTGAAGCAGAGCAATGGATTCTTAATGTAGATACAATTCCTGTTGTCTCAAACATCTTCTGAGATCAGAAATGAACACAGCACAGATGACTGCTACAAGGCCCACATAATTAGAGGGCAACCAGGGATGCGAACACAATAAGAGAAAAAAGAATCAACAACTAGCCAAAATAGACTTAAAGCATCCCAATGTTGCCATTAATATCCAAGGGATATATTCTTCACTAGAGAAACCATTTAATGGGAAAGAAGGGACAACTACAGATGTAAAAATAACTTAAAAGCTTATCATCTACCTTATATACTTTGACAGCTCTGCTGTATCATTGATTAAAAGCAAACTCAAAGCTCCTTAAAAGTTCCTCCCAAGGACTACAATGAATGCATTAAACAGAGGAGATGCCTGATAAATAGTGTTTGAAGGAATTGTCAAGTAAAACCAAGGCAGAAAAAAAATGTGGCTCAGGAAGTGCAGAGCTTTGCCCCAGACCCAGGGAATAACCGATATCTGGAAGCTTCCCAATGATAAAAGCAAATACTTATTGATAATAGCCAACATCGCCATGCTAAATATTATCCTAAGCACACCTTTAAAACTTGTACAACCGGGATCCCTGGGTGGCGCAGCGGTTTGGCGCCTGCCTTTGGCCCAGGGCACGATCCTGGAGACCCGGGATCGAATCCCACATCGGGCTCCCGGTGCATGGAGCCTGCTTCTCCCTCTGCCTGTGTCTCTGCCTCTCTCTCTCTCTGATGACTATCATAAAATAAATAAAATTTAAAAAAAAAAAAAAAAACTTGTACAACCTTAGGAGCAGGGTTCTAGTGTGATCCTTGTTTTATAAAGGGGACATTGAGGCATAAGGGATAAATACTTCAATCAAGAAGTCAACACATTTCCATTAAATGAAGCCTGACTTCAAACTGAGGCTGCTTGGTTTCAGAGCCCAGACTCTTTAACTATTAGACAAGAAGAAAAAAAAAAAAAAAAAGGTAATGAATATGAACAGGCAAGTCAGAGAGGAAAAAACTGAAATATATAAATAATAAATAGGAACATCTCACTACAAAGCAGCGAAACACAACTTAAAGCAGTGAAAAACTATTTTCATTCCCCTGGTGAGGACACAGAAAAATGGGAACTGTTTCAACCTTTTGGGAAAGCAACCTGGCAATATTTAAAGCATTAAGAACACAATAACCTCCGACCCAGAGGCCCGACACTTTGAGGAACATCTCTACTGAAATAAGAACACAGGTATTTAAGCTTATAAATATGTCATATTTATAAGCTCCCAGGTGGCTCAGTTGGCTAAGTTTCTGCCTTCAGCTCAGGTCATGATCTCAGGGTCCTAGGACTGAGCCCCATGTCAGGCTCCCTGCTCAGCAGGGAGTCTGCTTCTCCCTCTCCTTCTGCCCCTCCCCCCTCACTCATGCTCTCTTTTAAATAAATAAGTAAAATCTTTAATTTATATATATGTCATATTATTTATTATATACTATTTGTAGAGGTTAAAAAAGTGAAAATAACCCAAAATGTTCATGAATATGGAGGTAGTAAAGTGTACAATATCCACATTTAGAATATTACACAGCTATGAAAAAATGAGAAAATGAGATCCTTGATGGCCCCAGAGGGACATCTACACTATGTGTATGTGTCTCCATAAGCAATAAGTTTGATATAAGAGGCATTACAACAGGTTAATAACATTGGTGCTTTCAGGGATGTGGGCATGGAGCATGAAGGGAAAAGATGAACTCTATACAACTTTGGATACTTTTACTTAGAACAGCAAACACATTTATTTTTCCTTAAATTTTAGTAAAGACAATAAAATAAGTTCCCGTAATGAGTACTTTCACAATCTAAATGCCCACAAAATATAGCTGTAAAAACAAAAACATTATCCCACAGTCTATCCTACTGCTGTTCAGTGCTTCTCAAAGTGACAAAATCCAGCTCTGCTCTTAAAATACACCATGGTCAGTCCATGCTGCGGAGGTAGGAAGATCTAGGCTGGCTTTCCCCCTAGACCCTGTTGCTCCTAGCCTGCTCACAACCCATCCCATTACTTTGGGTTCAGGAGAAAGGAAAACATGAGGTAAGTGAAGAAAATGGACAATGACAGAGTAGTTCTCTGTAAAAACTGATACTTGCTCAGAAGTCAACTGTGAACCCTCATTTTAACCAGTAATGACACACCCTGACAATGTCTGCCTTGTCTAAGAAGCAACTATGGACCAAACGTTCAAGGGGTTTCCAGAATGACTCCCAAAGGCTTTAGGCATATTCTGCGTTTTAAGTTTATCTCTGAGCAAGCAAAACAATGAAAGCCAACAACCATAGCCAACAGCATCTTATTTTGAGGATGAGTCATCCAAAAAATACATTGTGTTGACTGTTGACTCATTTAAACAGAATGGGGTGGAACAAAAAGACTTAGCAAATTCCTTTGAGGCCTGAATGTATGCTTCTTAATTTAAAGAGCTGTCACAATCTGTTTATACTACATATAAGATATCTAACTCCCTAGGACCATTATCTTGTCCTCTGTGTCACAAAACCATAATAAAGCACATAGAATAAGGAGGCCCAGTGCATCTGGGTGTCTCACTCACTGAAGCGTCTAACTCTTGGTTTCAGCTCAGGACATGATCTCAGGATCCTGGGATCTAGTTCCCTGTGGGGCTGTGTACTCAGTGGGGAGTCTGCTTAAAGATTCTCTCCCTCTGCCCAAACCCCTACCCCCAACTCCAGCTCATGCACTCCGTCTCCAAAATAAATAAATAAATCTTTAAAACATATCTATATCTATATAGATAGATAGATAGATAGATAAGAAAAAAGAGGAGGCTTAAGAGATGGAATGCCTGCTGACCTCACAGACACATCCCCAGACAATTCCTTTATGATAATACAATAATATAGTTTTCTGGACTAGGATACAGGGAAGGAAGCATCTATGAAAGTTGGCTTTAAAAAGTCAGAAACGGTTATCTGTGAAACTGTTTCAGTTCCAAGTACTGTTGAGCCTGGCTGCCTGACCCATACTCAACCTCAGTGAGACTCTGAGGTTTGAGACATGGTACTTCATCTTGTGTTCAACCATGGAAGGTTTACCTGGAAAGATCAGTTCACTCGCTAAAAAAAGTTATCAGGTAACTGAACATGAGCAATTTTTGCATTAACCGGAAACAATGCTTTTCTTTCAAAGCCACATGGGGAGACCAAGTTAAGGTGAGTTGCTGTTCTTTGAGTCTCAAAAAAACACAAAAAGAAAATCTGTGAAGGAAAAAATGCAGTGGGAGCAGGAGGGTTTTCTCATACTATCCTTACACAAGGGGGTGATATAAATGTGCCAATGACACTCAAGATAAAACATAACCACAGAAAAAAATTATTAAATAAATAGTAATTGGGTTTACAACCAGATTATATTACCCCTTGAATCTACAAAGAAACCAATGAACTAACTTTAACTACAGTCTGTGTATTTAATAAAAATGCTGATAAGACTATGTGCTCTGGGGATCCCTGGGTGGCTCAGCAGTTTAGCACCTGCCTTTGGCCCAGGGTGCGATCCTGGAGTCCTGGGATCGAGTCCCACATCGGGCTCCTGGCATGGAGCCTGTTTCTCTCCTCCTGTGTCTCTGCCTCTCTCTCTCTATGTCTATCATAAATAAATAAATAAATCTTTAAAAAAAAAAAAAAAAAGACTGGGGATCCCTGGGTGGCGCAGCGGTTTAGCTCCTGCCTTTGGCCCAGGGCGCGATCCCGGAGACCCGGGATCGAATCCCACGTTGGGCTCCCAGTGCATGGAGCCTGCTTCTCCCTCTGCCTGTGTCTCTGCCCCCCCCCCCCCTCTCTCTCTCTGTGTGACTATCATAAATAAATAAAAATTTGAAAAAAAAAGAGACTATGTGCTCTGATACTACAAATGCTGCTACATTTACAACAAACATATATTTGGTCCCATATTAGACAATAGGAGGAAAAGAATAGGTTTCAGGGTAGGTACAGTGTGTCCTCAATAAGAAAACAATAAATATGTTCAGTACTAAATGTACAAGCAACATAACGGTCAAGAATCTACAACATATTCTAAAAACCTCAGCCCGTATTGCCCTTGCCATATGTCAAGGGCCCCTCCATTATATTCCAAAAGGAGACACCAGTTATTTTTGTACTAAAACAACTTCCTGTCACTCATATCCTGTTTGTTCTGTCTCAGTCACAGTGGAAGACAAAAGCCCGAAGCAACAGGATGAATGAAGCAGAAAGAGTTGCTGAGTAGAGAGGAGCCTGCCATTACATCTTCTCTGCCTCTTCATTCCCAGAATAAACACCCCTCTCTTGCTCAGGTGTATGCACAGGCTCTCCTCCACGCATCACACCTCCCACCCTCCGCTACATCAGATTCTGCTACTACGGAATCCATTTCTCCTAAGATCAAAAGGACCAGTTATTGATCAACTCTCTGCTTCCTTAACAGGTACAAATGGTCCCCACCCTGGAACACTGGAGATGGTTATAAACTAAACTAAAATCACACGTGTGCTCTACTACCTGCCCTCCCAACACCACTGAGCAGGCCCACAGAGTGGGACAGCAGCACGTGGACTGCAACACAGTACATCTTCATTTTCATTATTCTTTTTTTCTTTCTCCCTTTGAAAAGTTATTTGCTGCCCTTTTTCTCCCTTCTTAAACAAAAAATAACAACAGTGAAGCCCTTTATAAGGCTTCCTTTTTTGGGCTTTGACCATGACCACAGTAAGAAGTATGTTTATATCACAACCCAATACACATACATATACTGCATACGTACATTTTTTAAAATAATAGCTACCATTGGACTACCTGGCTGGCTCAGCTGGTAAAGCATGTGACTCTTGACCTTGGGGTCATGAGTTCGAACCCTATGTTGGACACAGAGAGGCTACTTAATAACAAAAAACATTTTTAAAAAATAATACCTGTCATTATTAAGAGCAGTGTGCTTAATATTCCCTATTCAGTTTATATTTTTAAAATGTCTGGACACATAATGTTGAGCTAAAGAAACCTGACATACTGTATGATTCCACTTATAACAAGGTCTAGAACAATCACAATTCATCTACAGTGACAGAGGTAAAAGCATAGGGGTACCAGCAGGGAAGGGAGTACAAGGCAGTCTGTTGGGGAGCTAGAAATGTTCTATGTACTGATTTGGGTGGTGGTTATGCAGGTGCACAAATGTGAAATCCACTGAGCCAAACAATTAGTGCTCCATGTAATAAAGAGGAATTAAAAAGTTCTACTTCAATAAAAAAGAATAAAAATTAAAACAAAAAGTAAGAAATGGGGATTGAAACCAATTAAATGCATTTAACCAACCAAAATAGCTTTAGCTACTTGGTGGTTCTACATAGTTTGAAAATAGCTCTAAATAACAAATTACATATATATGCATATATATGCAACCTCTCTATGTATGTTATTTCATATATACTTTAAAAACTGTCCTAGGGCAGCTCCAGTGGCGCAGCGGTTTAGCGCCGCCTGCAGCCCAGGGTGTGATCCTGGAGACCCGGGATTGAGTCCCACGTCGGGCTCCCTGCACGGAGCCTGCTTCTCCCTCTGTCTGTGTCTCTGTCTCTCATGAATAAATTTTAAAAATCTTAAAAAAAACACACAAAAAAAAAACAAAAAAACAAAAAAACAAAAAAAAATTTCCTAGGTTTTAGGATTGAGAAATAGTGAGTTATCATGCTGGCCAGGCACAGGTAGGCAGTGAGAGGAGAAAGGAAGGCACAATTCCTGTATGTCTTCATGGGGAAAAATATATATAGATTTCTTATCAATCAATATTAAACTCAAATAATATGGGCCTTCTCCTAAAGTGTCCACTGTGTTCATCCAATAAGTGTAGGAGGTTACTTTTCAAATTCTGGATTGCATTGCATATGTTATCTGCTTCAATAAACAAAACAGATTCAAACATTTTGCTTCGAGAAATTATGAGCCCCCTGAGCATCCAGAAACAAAAAAGCAAATCTCAATGCAAAATATGGTACACAGAAGTTCACACACAAAAAACACATACACACAAGCCAAAACTCTTCCCAGCTTAGTAGGAGGTTACAATGGTGGCACTAAAATTAGCTTTAATAGGCAGGTGCTAAAAAGATACTGTGGTAACAGTCAAGTCTTGAAGAAAAACAATACTCTAAAGTCCTAGCCAGGGAGGCAGATTTTATATTTTAGAACAGTCTTAAAGTAAAGGTCAATGCTGAATGCCAGTCTATTTATAATCGTATATAGATAAACTGTGTTTTCTATTACAGTGTTTAAGATGTGGGTGTGTAGGGTCTGTATTCACAAAGAAAAAGAATAGAATGGCAATTACAGAGCAAGAGTATAAATGGCCAGAGGAAAAAAAAAGATATTTCTCTCATTTAAAAGAGAATCATTCATAGATGGACACAAGGAGATAAATACAAGGATATTCACTGTAGCATTGTTTGTAACAGAAGAAATTGGAAACAACAGAACAACTAAAATAAAATGCTTACACAGTGCAATGAAAGGAATGAACTAGATCTATATACCAGCGTGGATGGATCTCAAACAGAAGGGTGAATTAAAACATAAAAGCGAGTACAAAATAGTATGTTAGCATTTATGTAACATTTTTAAACATATAAGACACAACCATATAGATCATCATGATAGGTACATTGATAAATTTATAATGATAAAATGGAAGTTATCCCAGAAAACTCATAATAATGGCTCTCAGCAGTTGAGGTTGCAGGGAAGGAAGGATGGTGTTTAAAAATAACTTCAACCACAACTAATGTTTTATTTCTTTAAAAAATATGGAAGCTAAAAAGACAGTAAGAGTAACAGCCTTGAATCTGGGTCATGGGAAGATGGACGGTTGTTTTGATCTTCTTCATGCTTTTTAGTAACTTTTATGTTTCTCCAAAGTACTAATAATGAATATAACTTTTTTTCATTCAGAGTGATCCGGTACCAATTTATAAAACTCAAGGCAACCCCTCTTTGGTTTAGTGGCAAGACTACCACAGACCATCCTCTTTGGAGGTATGTCTATTGACCTGGAAAGGGGGAGCATAAATATGAATATAGTTAAGTACCATGCTAACCTGGGAATCTTCAGGGTGCCTAGGTGGCTCAGTCCATTAACCATCTGGCTCTTGATCTGGCTCAGGTCATCATCTCAGGGTCGTGAGATCAAGCCCCGGGTCAGTCTCTTCACGCAGTGCAAAGTCTGCTTAAGAGCCTCTCCCTCTGCTCCTCCTACCCCACTCACCCCACACACTCTCTGTCTCTTTCTCAATATTTTATTATTTATAAAATAAATAAGATTTTATTTGTTTGTTTGTTTGTTTGTTTGTTTGTTTGTTTGTTTGTTTGAGGCAGGGGGCAAGAGCACAAGCCGGGAAGAAAGGTAAGAGGGAGAGGAAGAAGCAGACAACCCATTGAGCAGGCAGCCTGATATGGGGCTCAATCCAAGGACACTAGAATCATGATCTGAGCCAAAGGCAGATGCTCAACGAACTGAGCCACCCAGGTGCCCCAATGAAACCTTACACACACACACGCGCGCACACACACACACACACACACACACACACACACACACGGGAACTTTACCTATGTGTTTTGGTTATTTCTTCAATACTCATGACTTGGTATTAAATATTATGGAGGGGCAGGAACAATAAAATAATAAAAGAATAATTTGTAAGGTGCTTTCTGGAAAACAGACTAAAATTTGACTCAGATCAGTATTTTACCTCACCTCATATTCAGGTCAGAAAACAGAGCAGTAACCACAACATCTTTTCAATGATTTACTACCATGTAATTGTTAATCATTTTAATAGATTCTATCCTGGACAAACTCAGGAAATGAGAAATATTTCAGTACCATTCTAAGAAGAGCATAAGACTTAAAATGATATTACCTTGGCAAGTTCAGGCAGGTAACTATCTAAACCGGAACCAGAACCTTCAAATTTGCTTTGTTCATCATCTGAAATGGTAAAACAGACTACCTGAGTCACTTGTAATTGAATGTATTTTATTTAAAGCAGGAAGTCAAAGCCCATTTCTCTTTTATACTCTTAAATGCAGTGGTTTTCAACTCTGGACACCCATTAAAAACACCTCAGAGCTTTTTTATAAAAATACTAATGCTCAGGGTTGAGAGTCAAACTAATAACTGATACAGCATGCACACTGTCTAGAAAGAACCGATATTAGTCATAAACTACATGGCCACATCCATCAGACCCACTAAAAGTGAGGCCTGCCCAGGTCCTACTCCAGGCCCACCAAATCAGAATCTCTGGTAGGACAAAGGAAAAGAGAATTTTTTAAAGGTTCCCTGTAACTTATAAGGTACAAGCCGAGGTTGAGAATCATGGCTTGAGGAAGAGCTTGAAGTAAAACATGAATTGTCAAGAACATAGCCAGGTTTTTCCCACCAATTTAATAAGGCTTCTGCCCATCTTTGTCTTGAAATTACTAAAAGATAAAATTAAAAAAAAATAATAAAAATAAAAAATAAATAAATAAAAGATAAAATTAATGATAATAATAATAACTATAGTTAGTATTTTAAGTGCTGACTCTACGTCAGGTGCTCAAGATATATAATCTTAATCTTCCCATCAACCAGCAAGTTCCATTTTATTCCTGTTTCACAGATAGGTAAACCAAGGCTCAGAATATGGACGTGGCTTGCACAAAGTCTCACAGCTGAAAAATGGTAATTCTGAGACTTGAACTCTTCCTTTCTGCCCTCAAAGCTGTAGTGCTTCCCATTACATGATTTACCGATAAAAATATTGGCAGGGTAGTAAATTCTAATGTGATAGAACTTCTGCTGACGAGCTCT
Organism: Canis lupus familiaris; assembly: GCF_011100685.1. Classification (NCBI taxonomy): domain Eukaryota; kingdom Metazoa; phylum Chordata; class Mammalia; order Carnivora; family Canidae; genus Canis; species Canis lupus. Next base: position 49,157,940 of record NC_049243.1, read on the forward strand.
CTGTAAGAGCTTACATCTGTCCCACTGATCACGTACCTATGCAATATCTATGGAAAGTAGTTTCCATACAAAACTAAAGACACCAACAAAGTATTCATATACCTGGAGAAAGCTGGATCCACTTACCTTCATGGGAGTCTCCATTTCGCTTTTCTTGCATTGCAGCTTCAAAGTTGAGCTGGAGAATCTTGTTTAGAATTGTAATCCATTCTTCCATTTCTGCTTCACTGTCTGCTGCCAAAAGATAACTGCTTTTGTCTTGCATCTTGAGCTCAAAAGCAAAACGCCTGACTTTGTTGTTCTGGAAATGGAATAGGGGTAAAAGAGACATATTTTAAGAAAATTAGAATGGCCTTAAATTTTTTTCCCTTTATTATTTGCTGACAGGTGCTACCTCATTGGCATTTTGGGGCAAGCTATTTAAAATGCAAGCCCCTTCCCTGCAAACCCCCAACACTATCTAACCTTCCCTGCTTAAATTTTCTCCTTTGTTTTATACCACCATTTGACACATTATGTATTTTACATATCTATCTTGTTTGCTGTCTCCTCAAATGGTACAGAGCTCCTTACGATAGAGATTGCTTTTGTCCAATGCTACATTTGTATTTCTAGAATACTCCCTGGCATACAATAAGCTTTTAAAAAAAATTTTTATAGAACAAATGAAATTTCACTGAAAATTTTCAACTTCTCCAGCTCTTTTTTTTATTTTAATGTAGTAGTGTGTAGCATCACGTTTTAAAAAGCAAACCATTATCTATCAATGGGTTTGACTTCCTTATCTGAATTTTCCCATCATTTGTGAGTGCCCAAAGATATCTGGACACCATGTTTACAGCCCTCCCTCATGCCTCCAGTTTTTACACTTATGAAAGAATGTCCAGCTCCAAGTACAAAAACAGTAGCCACATGCAGTAAATGATGGAGGATGATAGTGCCCTAGATCAGGGTTTCTCATCCTCTGCACTACTGACATTTGGGGCCGATAATTCTTTGGTGTGGGAGCTGTCCTATGCACTGCAGGATGTTCAGCAGCATCCCTGGCCTTACCCACTAGATGCCAGGAGCATAACCCCAGCTGTGAAGATCAAAACATTGTCTCCAGATAGTAACAAACCTCACCCTGGTGAGCAAAATCACTCCCCCAAGAGACAACACTAGAATGTAGTTCAGCTCTAAGGACCATAGCACAAGATCCCTTGTATGCACAGACTGAGGACAACCTGTAGGGGGCAGAGAAGCCCTGGCCCACTAGATGCTAGCTGGTTAGCCGCAGTCCCCTGGGGCTCCTCAGCATCAGTGGCAGGGACAGGCTGACCCTCCCCAAGGCAGCTGTGTTCTTTGAAGCAAGCTTCTCAGACACACACAGGATGCTGCCATGCTGGACAAGGCCACACAAGCTACCATGCACAGACTTCATTCACATCAGGGCAAGAATCAGACAGGAGTCAAAAGGCTAGAGATGAAATATGTTTTCTGTCCCACTCACAACTGTGAAAATAAGTTAAAAGTGGGAGAGACATTAGACCTTGGTTCTACGTTGTATCCTTTCTCAACCTCAGTAACCTGATCTGAAAATAAGTGTAATCAACTTCAACATTTGAAAATACTTTTAGGCCTTAAAATTCTACACTAGATTTCTTTCAAGTTCATTTAAAAATCCCAGTTGAGGGGATCCCTGGGTGGCTCAGTGGTTTAGCGCCTGCCTTTGGCCCAGAGTGAGATCCTGGAGTCCCAGGATCCAGTCCAGGGTCAGGCTCCCGGCATGGAGCCTGCTTCTCCCTCTGCCTGTGTTTCTGCCTCTCTTTCTCTCTATGTCTATCATGAATAAATAAATAAAATCTTTAAAAAAAAAAAATCTCAATTGATGCATTTTCTTTGAACCCATAGCATTAATTGCTTTTTTTTTTAACTACAATGTCCAAAACAATTAAAAAAACAAAAACACCACACACAACTGTTGGCACTCACTTGGCTTACAAATAGATATGGATAAAGACTAATTACCTAACATTTTTGAAGCCTTTGTTATAATTAATTAAATGCTAAACACCATCAGTCACATCTACAAAAAGAATTTGAAGAAAGAGATTCCCTTGAAGTCAGAACCTAAGGTTACGAAGAGCAATGCAAAGACTGATTGATAGGCCAGGATGCTGGATGCATATATCACCTATAAAATGTGCTGGAGACAGATGACAAAACTCTTAATATAGTTAGCTCTGCTTTCAACTTCTTTTTAAAAACTCAATGCCAGGGGACACCTGGGTGGCTCAGCAGTTGAGTGTCTGTCTTTGGCTCAGGGCGTGATCCCGGAGTCCCGGGATTGAGTCCCACATCGGGTTTCCTGCACAGAGCCTGCTTCTCCCTCTGCCTGTGTCTCTGCCTCTCTCTCTCCCTCTCTCTCTCTCTCATTCTGTGTTTCTTGTGAATAAATAAATAAAATCTTAAAAAAAAAACTCGGGGCAGCCCAGGTGGCTCAGCGGTTTGGCGCCACCTCCGGCCCAGGGAGTGATCCTGGAGACCCAGGATCGAGTCCCACGTCAGGCTCCCTGCATGGAGCCTGCTTCTCCTTCTGCCTGTGTCTTTGCCTCTCTCTCTCTCTCTTTCTCTCTCTCTCTGTTGTCTCTCTCATGAATAAAAAAATAAAATCTAAAAAAAACAAAACAAAAAAACAAAAAAAACCCCCTGAAACTCAATGCTGGAAAATTTAACTAAGTAACTTAAAAGGTACCTCAACTCTAGAATCCAAATGAAACTCCTACTTGGAAGTCCCACACAAGAAGTAAACTCCTGGTCACTGACAGCTCAACCTGGTACTGCCTACTTTACATTGCGGATAAACTATTTTGATATAATCTGGTTTCTACTATGGCAGCTTTCAGCTGAGGTTGGGTTAGTGGCTAAGGGTCATCCCCATGCCAATTAGCTGTTGAATCAAAAATAATTTTCAGTGCATTCTATTTGGTGCTATAGCTTGATCTAGGACCCCAATACACTTATGTGCATTTCATCATTTTGAGGGGGCACATCCTGCATAGCGTTTTTCTGTTTTTAAGTTGATTTCCAATAATTAAAAATACCAAGATTTAAGTAAATTTTTATCTTTCTGTATTTCTTGAAAAACAAAAAAAGAGATCTGGCACCCTTGAGCTGGTAGTCCAGCCCCACAGCATCAGCCACAGCTGAGAGGGGGCTGCCCTGATGACACAGGACCAATTTGTCCTCCAGTTTATCACAGTTCTCAGCATTCCCTCTTACTTTTCACTCAGACCTCTTCTAATTTTTTAAGATTTTATTTATTTGAGAGAAAGAGCATGGGGGGAGGGGCAGAGGGAGAAGGAGAAGTGGGCTCCCCGCTGGGCAGGGAGCCCAACACAGGGATCGGATCTCAGAATCCTGAGATCATGATCTGAGCAGAAGGCAGATACTTAACCGACGGAGCTATCCAGGCACCCCTCAGGCATCTTCTTTTACTTAATTTTCCTGCTTGGCTATTGCAGACATCTGAGTCTGGACTTCTAACTTATATTGCTGGCCTGATGAGGTAACAGGGTCTGGACTTATTCTCCCATCGTAACTATAACACTGAGCAAAATAGATGAAACAACTGTTTTCAGATATTTGACAACAGTTAGGGTATGTAATCCCTGATGGACAGGAAATAAATGAGGGGAGCCCTGTCAACATTCTGTGGGAGGCGGTATCTGGGTTGTAGCCCAGGAAGGGGAACCCGGTCAGAGTCCTGCCATTCTCCCTGAGTCAAAGAGACCGGCCACAGTTCAAAAAGACCAGGGTGGCTACAACATACAGGACACAGTTTCCAGAATGTGAGCTCTCCCTGAGTTCTCAGCATGTAAAACAAAAGAGATCCAGATTTAGTAGCAAAATGTCAGACTCACGCATTCACTTTGTATACATTTTCTATATGCGTGTTATGCCTAAACAAAAAAGTTTACCAAAAAAATCAAAATGAAGACACATGAACCTAAATTTCAGGTCACTACAGGTAAAGAGAAGATCGAAAAGAACAGGGAATAAGAGTAACATCAGCCCCCCACAAGAACATGAGCATCCAGAAGATAATGGAGTGCCTTCAAATTCTAAGGTAAATTTCACCTTGGATTTATACATATAGCCAAATTATCAATCAAATATGAATGTGAAACCAAAAAATATTTGCAGGTAAGTTAACTCAAGAATTAACAACTCAGACATGATTTCTCAGGAAGCTACTTGGAAGATGTGCTCCTCTGAAACAAGAAAGTAAGACAAGACTGAAGAAGACATAGGATCTTGGAAATAGGGAATCCAACGCAAGGAGGAAGGCAGTTTTTCATAAGGATGGCTATCCAGAGGCCGAGAAAGTAATTAGTCCAGATGAGAGCAGGAAGGAAGGCTGCAGGAGCTAAAATCCTATCTTCCATCATATAATGTCCACAAGTGATGAATAAAAAGCAGCAGACATGCCTTCTCCAGCATTATGGAGGCACATCCCCAGAAAGAATGGTGGAAAAAGCTGAAAATGATCGTTTCGGGGGAGTGAGGAGTGGATAAGGTAGAGGTGTTGCAGGCAGGAATGTGCATGTAGTGTTACTTTTCTGCACCGTTTGACTGTTTGACCCAGATGAATGTATTACTTGGATAAAAATGCAATTTTATTTTATACACGTGAGTACATAAACAAGTGCACACCCCTGAAGATCAAACCACAGAGCTGTGTCTCCAACCTCCATCACACTGGACCCACAAAACAACCTTTCTTATAGAACAGTATTTCAGGCCAATGTCATTGGCCAACACTGAGTCATTTTTACGAAGAGTTCTCTGATCATGGTGACTGCATCTGTTGTGAGGGGTTGTCAAGGAGATTGTTCATTAATCGCACAGTGGCCTTTGTATGAGGGCCCCCACGAGAAATGTCTGAATGATCTTCATTCTGAGATGACTCGGGCAGCTTCTGACTAATTGGATTGTTTGCATCGTGTGCATTGCACTGCACTATCAAACGGGTCTCCCAGCTAGAAAGCAGAGACCCCAGATTGCCACCCACCCACAGCAGGTGACAGGTTTCTTTAACACTTTAGTTTTTTTATTAGCTGATTCCTCTCTATCTCCTCACTACCTGGACTCCTTGTTCACCTTTCTACTTTCAAACCCATTTTAAATTCATGTGATCCTGGTCCTTGTATGGTACTGCCTTAGGTCTTCCTGGAAAGTGGCAGGGGAGTGGATGGATGGTCAGATTGGGAAAGTGGCAACTTGCTTGCAAAGATAATTCTGTGAAGGTATGAAAGGACCTACACCAAATGGCAACAGCAGTTCTCCTGGAAAGGGAGAGATGGGGATTGAGAGGGACCTTCAGCTTATCTGATTGTTTTTTTATAATATGAGTACATTATAACATTAGTGCATTATGCATGATTAAAAATAATTTTTAAGAATAACTCTACAACTGGGGCACCTGGGTGGCTCAGTCGGTTAAGTGTCTGACTTTGGCTTAGGTTGTGATCCTGGGGTCCTAGGATCAAGCCACACATTGGGCTCCCTGCTCAGCAGAGTCTGCTTCTCCTTCTTCCTTTTCCCCTCCCCCTACTTGTCCTCAATCTAATAAGTAATTTTTTTTTTTTTTTAAAGTAACTCTAGGGATCCCTGGGTGGCTCAGTGGTTGAGCATCTGCCTTTGGCTCAGGGCATGATCCTGGGGTTCCAGAATTGAGTCCCATATTGGGCTTCCTGCATGGGGCCTACTTCTCCCTCTGCCTATGTCTCTGTCTCTCTCTGTCTCTCTTTCATGAATAAATAAATAAAATCTTGAAAAAAAAAGTAACTCTACAACTGCAATAGCACTATGATAAAAATATCCAATGTTGGCTAAATTCTTACCATGTGCCAGCACTGTTCTAAGCTCTTTAAATACATTAATTAATCCTCTCAGTAACCATATTTGGGACAATTATCTCTATATAACAAATGAGGAAACTGAGAAACAGAGAGGACCCATGATGTCTCTGAGGTTTCATAGCTGGTAAGTGGTAGAGCAGGGATTTGAATTCACTCTGGACCTGAAACCCAGTCTTTTGGCTATCCTGCAATTGGTACTATGATCATAGTATAAAAGTCACCACTGAGAGGCCAAGAACTGTTCTGAGAATTTCCAAATTAATTCATCCAGCCCTCTCAATGTACCCTGTTAAGGAAACATGATCATTACACATATTTTGCCTGAGAAGAAACTTTTGGTAATGGCCTGTCCAAGGTCACACAGCTGTAAAGCAGCACAGCCATGTCTTAAACACAGGAACGTTCAGGCCTACCACAACAGAACTCTGTCTGCTTTATGTGCCAGCTTCTATCATGATGAAAAACAAGCCTTTACTCACCTGACAGTCAGCTATTCTATTTCCACCCTCAAATACTGCCACTCTTATAAGTGTTTGCTTAAATCTGCTCATTCACAGATGGCATTCTAACAGATAAGAAAACTTGACAATAGAACCCTATTCATATTTACCTGAACCACTCCCATACAGGAATCCAGAAATATTGATCCTTTTGGTTCTTTGGAGATCTTTTCGTCTTTATAAAAATTCAAATTGTAGGATCCGTCACCAAGTTGAAGCAGGTGGAAAAACCGTCTTTTAAATGACTGAGAGAAGAAGACACAGCTATTGTCTCAAAATGAAAAGAGTCACAATGTCCATCGATAACTCACAGCTATACACATATGTGAAAACCACTTCCATTCTCTTCAAAACAAACCCAATTCTGGCCAACGCATCAGGTAATGGTGAGTTAGATTAGGACTCTCCATCACATTTAATAATTTCAGTGCATTTAAATTCTGAGGCGGTGGTTCACTTAACATGCATGGGTCATTTTTCTCACCCACAGAATTTGATATTTTTACATAACCACCCAAAAGCAGTACAATGAGTTCCAATTTGGGATGCAGCACAGAAGGATGGAAACTTTCTCAAATCCCCAGGGTTTCTTGCTCACAGAACAGGAACTTTTCTCTGCCTCGTGACACTGAATGATTTCCCAGCCTCAGGATTATGATGGTCAGCATTTCCCCTGAGTTATTTTCTATCTCCCTGTCCATCTTTAACTCCCTTCCATTACTTCTCTCCTCTTTATTACTTATCCTAGTCTTTCTCTGGTCCCACTTATCTCCTGAATGGCTTTTTAAACAGTTCTGCTCTTCACACTTTGCAACCCCCTTCCAATCTAACAATTTTCCCTTTGGTCCTCAAGTTTTGCTTTTGTTGAGTTGGTCACAGTAGACCTCTCAGAAATGTTTAGATTTAGACCCTGGGTGATGCGCTTGGAGGTGCCATGGAACACTCTTGCGGGGGATACAGAGAAGAAATCCCATGTTGGCGACTGCACCTACACACCAGCCCAGTGACGGTCTCGTCATGCTGGTGGTCAGAGGGTGAAGCAGGGGAATGGGTAAAAGTGGGACAGTACCAATGGGGGTCGATCACCAGGGATGCATCTTACTAACCAGACAATATCACTTTTGTCAGGAAGAACAGCATACCCATTCATTTTGAGCATTATTTCCAAGACCTAGAGCAGAATGGGTTTAATGAGAGGGGAATGCAGGGTGATGGGCCGCCTTACCCTCATGGTCACGCTTATTGCACTGTTCATGTTGCCTTTGTACAGCCACCCGTGTTTGGTGATCCCACCCTTCTGAGAGCCGAGGGAGGCAGCATCCTAGGAGAGAAGGAAAGCTACAATCAAGCTCCCATTACTACGAATCCTGCTGTGAGTTTGGTCAAGGTGAAAATCATTCAGTTGGTGCCAGCTTGCCCCATCCTATCCCTTCCCTGGAGTCACCATCTGCCACAAGTCACTTTAGAGTCTGTTTGGCAGTAAAAGAGAAGGAGAAGCCTAATTCCTGAAAACTCTAGCCCATTTAAAGGCAAAGCTAGCTCCAGTCCAAATTTTTAAGTGTTTAATGAGCCACAGAGAGTACATACCATACTTGACCACTCAGGTTGTAAGGTCTCGCCTGGTTTCATGAAAAAATGTTTTCAAATCATAACTCCCCTATACTTGGAAGACAAAAGCAAATTCCTGGAAAAGTTCCCAGAGGCTCAGTTCAGGGGAAGGTGAACGAAAAAAGGAAGGACATGGGAGGCAATAGAGAAAGGAGAGATGAGAGAAGAGGATGGGGCAATAGCATGGAAGGAAAGACAGGCAAGAAGGCAGAGAGGTAATGGAGAGGAGGGGAGTCGGAGAGGCACAGGAACATAGCTAGAGAAACCAACACACTCGTGTCTGCAGGTCCTGTCTCCAACTGTGGGCTCTGGAGCAAGTGAGGCAAGTGAGGCCACTGGCTGCTGCTGCAAATACATTAGGCACACACTCATACATCTGACAGACTGACAGATGACATGTGTACACACACAGTCTGGCCAATCTGCCACACCCTGACCCAGGGCCCTCCATGCCCTCTTGTGAGGCTCCCCTGTGGTCTCCTCGCCCCTCTAAGGCAGTGTCCAATGGACACTTGAGTACATATGGTAGGAAGAGAGGGCCACATGGTGTCACATTACCTGGGCTCACACTTTGTTAGACTAGTCTCTAATAGTGATCTTTCTTTTTCTAATCAAGTAGACCATTGCAGAAAGACCCATCTTATGTGTTGTTTTAGATCATCTCTATATTAGTATTGGTGGTTTTATTGTTCTTATTGCTGGCAATAATAGAAATAACTTGCCTGTCTAGGATTTTAGAGTGTGTTGTGCGCCCTTACATGCATTATTTCAAATGGTTCTCCTCTTACTACCAATCAGCACCAAGTTTTTCTTAGTATCTTTTCATTTTGAATGACCACTTACTCTTCCCAGAATTATTTTAAAAGTGGTTTCTAGGGCAGCTGGGTGGCTCAGCAGTTTAGCGCCACCTTCGGCCCAGGGTGTGATCCTGGAGACCGGGGATTGAGTCCCACCTTGGGCTCCCTGCATGGAGCCTGCTCCTCCCTCTGCCTGTGTCTCTGCCTCTCTCTCCCTCTCTGTGTCTCTCATGAATAAATAAATAAAATATTTTTAAAAATAAATAAATAAAAGTGGTTTCTAAAATAATTTGCTACCATGAACATTTTAACACGCTTGAATAGCTGGCGTTATAGCTTAGCTGACAATAAATAAATAAAAATAGGAACACCCCACCCCACCCCCCACCCAAATCACAATAAGGTATCTAATACTGACTAGGGGATAATGAGAAATGCAGAAACAGGCAGCACCAACTTTTCATTAGGTTTCCCTTACTCAGTCATCTTAATGCCCAGCTTTCTTTATATACTTCTCCAAAAGTAAGGCAAGTGGGCTTGTTTTAAAAAAAGAGAAAAAGAAAAACTTCTTGGTACCATATACTACACTCAAAGCCATTACTTAAGAAAGAGCCATTTCAAATCTACTGGTGGCCAGATTGTGTCAAGATATCCTGTTGAAAAACAACCTAAACTTAAGGTCTCAGTAATCTTCATATCTTTTAACAACGTAGCCACATCTTATTCAGGCCTTTGAAAATAATCTCAGAACAAATAAACAAGACAGGAAGAACATGCAATGCTAAGCAGTCAAGTTGAAAGGGAGACCTTATTTCAATCAATCCAACAATACATTTTTTAAAAATTCTTCCCATTTCAAGTAACATTCCAACTCCTCTTTGGGCTAATATTTGGTAATTTTCCAACCAATCTTGTAAATCTGTAAACTAAGTCAATTTTTAAATCTGCAAGCGATCACCTACCTCATCTTTGTCAACCTCCTCATCAACTTCATAGACATGAACTGGAAGTTTATCCAACTTGGCTACTTTGCTTTAAAAAGAAGAAAGAAGTTTATTTTATAATCCACGAGGAGATGTTGCATCTCTTCCCCCATGAGAGGAACCAACATTTACACAAATCCAAAGCTGGCTTCACTCAGTTGAAGAATAAAAACAATCAGGACACCTGGGTGGCTCAGTGGTTGAACATCTGCCTGTGGCTCAGGGTATGATCCCCAAGTCCCGGATCGAGTCCCACATTGGGCTCCCCACAGGGAGCCTGCTTCTCCTGCTGCCTGTGTCTCTACCTCTCTCTCTCTGTCTCTCATGAAAATAAATAAAAGCTTCAAAATAGAAAGAATAAAAACAGTTGACACTACTGCTCCTCAAAGTGGGTGATCCAAGAATGAGGAGCCCCCCAAAGCCACATAGAAAAGCTGGCATAGGTTGTTGGGAGTTAGATATATTAAAAATGGGAAAGTGTAGGGGGTGACTGGGTGGCTCAGTCTGTTGAGTGTCCAACTCTTGATCTCAGCTCAGGTCTTGATCTCAGGGTCGTGAGTTCAAGCCCCACAGTGGGCCCTGTGGAGCCTACTTTAAAAAAAAAAAAAAGGGAAAAGTGTATTAATAAGTAAAGACTTGGTAGAATAACTTTTAAGACTTATTTCATTTATTTGAGAGTGAGAGAGAGTGCGCATGAGCAGGTGAGAGGCAGAGAGAGAATCTGAAGCAAACTGCCTGCTGAGCACAGAGCCCAACTTGGGTGGGACTCGATCTCACAACCTCAAGATCATGACCTGAGCCAAAATCAAAAGCTGGATGCTTAACTGACTGAGCCACCCAAGTGCTCCAGGAGAATAACTTAAAATGAAGTTTATAGGCAGCCCGGGTGGCTCAGCGGTTTAAGCATTGCCTTCAGCCTAGGATGTGGTCCTGGAGACCCGGGATCGAGTCCCACATTGGGCTCCCTGCATGAAGCCTGTTTCTCCCTCTGCCTTTGTCTCTGCCTCTCTCTGTGTGTCTCTCATGAATAAATAAAAAATCATAAATAAATAAATAAATAAATAAATAAATAAATAAATAAATAAATAAATAAATAAATAAATAAATGAAGTTTATAAGAGAAAAGGAAAATGGGGTCACGGCCTTTACAGTGGGAGGTATGGTCTTGATGATGACAATGTTAACAACAACAGCACAGTCACAGCTCTAAGCAATGTGCTTCACATGTTTTATCTCCTTCACTCCTTTAGATCCTAGGGGCTGGAGTTAAGAGCATTTAATTGATGAGAAGACTGAGGCTCACAGAGGGCAGAGTGAACAAACAATGCAGGCAGACTATAGAATCTATGCTCTTAATCGCTGTTAGAATCCCCCCTCCTTTGGGGTGCTGGGTGGCTCAGTGGTTGAGCATCTGCCTTTGGCTCAGGTGGTGATCCTGGGGTCCTGGGATCAAGTCCTGCATCAGACTTCTCGGAGGGAGCCTGCTTCTCCCTCTGCCTATGTCTCTGCCTCTCTCTGTCTCTCATGAATAAATAAAATCCTAAAAAGGAAAAAAAAAAAAAAAAAAGGAATCCTCCCCCTTTCTTACCACACAACTGGAAAATTATTAATGCTAAAGGTGAAATCAACCAGTGTTAAAAGCATACCATCTAGTAAGTTCACTCCATCTCATAGTCTGTTCTATGATAGCTAGGAGAATAGTCTGAACCAGACTGTCAGTGAGGATAGATTAATCCAACCCAATGGAAAGAACTTAAAAATCCCCAAGTAAGTATTGGGTAAAAATAGAACTAGAGAGCATACCCATCTGGAGAAGATAATGCTGCAAGGAGGGAGTGTTTTCAGCTGAGGTTTAAACAGAGTCAATCGGGAAGTTGGCTGAACACCCTTAAGGAGTGGCTGAGCCATACAAATAGGAAAAACAAACAGCTAGGTCCACTGAGATAGTTTCAATGGTCCAAACTCATAGACGCCACAAAATACAGAGAAAAATATATTAACAGGGTCTCAATTATAGGTAAAATTTTCATTGATGATGGTTACATTTGAAATACAATCCATCATTATTTGATTTTGATTTTGGTTTTTATAATCAGCTAGACCTAATTTACCAACTGCATCATTTCAGGATATACCATTCATTTTCTAACACATCCTCTCAAGGCAAGACCTACCTACATCTGGTCCACTTTAACGACTACCAATCAATCTAAACATACTTTTTTTTGGTGTATTCCAGAACACATTAATACTTGAAAGAAGGTAAAGAAAATAGTCTGGAAAAATGCTTGCTCTTTGATTTAAACTTTTTTTTAACATATGATCTATTCAATATAAAATGCTTTTCATGTCTCTTCAAAATATTCTTTCAAAGATAAAATGCACTGTAGCATTTACATTTTGTCTTCTAGTTCTCACTGAAAGTACATCACCTGTTGTGTTTTATCAGTGGTATCCTGAAAAGAACCATTGGCCATAACTAAACCATCCATGTGTTTATTACCGCTTAACCAATCCCAGAGTGCTAGGTTTGAGTCCTATTATCAAATACCTTGGAAATAATAGCTATTCCATAAACAGACAAACTATCTAGAAATATTTTCTCCAGTTACTGTGATTGCATTTGAAGTTACATACCTCCCTAAGCATTTCAAGTGCAAAAACTATTGCCCAAGTGTATAACTCCACCTTGTGTGGCCTGACCATTTACTCACTTTGGAAGCTGTCGAAACTCTCCCGAGTAATCTTCAAATTTATAATTCACCAGATGCCAGTCAGAGTTATAGGTTTTGATGCACTACAGGGGGGAAGGGTGGATTTAAAGGAAAAATAAAGAAGCATAAGAGGAAAAGAAAAAAGATATGTGATAGCTTTTGGAGAATATTTGGGAAGGTTTATGAATGCACACCCACATAAACATGAAAAAAAAATTCATTCACCTCAACCCTCTCGTGCCTGAAATTCCACTATCAGAGGCTCCTAAAAAGCTTAAAAATCACTAAAACATTACCCTTGGGAATGGGGGCACTTAAAGTTACCATCATCCATGATCAGAGGACAGATTTTGCAAGGGGACAAATTTCACTTCATGTTGCTGTATTTACATAATGAACAATGTAATGCTTCTGACTTCAAAGGCCTTGGTTCTTAAGAAGTCATGTGCCTTCTACTAGAATGTGAAAGTGGATAATGGAAAGTGTGAACTTAAAGACCCTTTCATGGTGTTTAGTAATGTTACAACTAGCTCTGTTACTAAGTATGATGTAAATCTGCCCTCAGTTTTCCCTGTTATTTATAAGGGCCAGAGGGAGGTTATTAGGAGAAAAAAATTTAGATTCCAGTTCACAATGGCACTGTGATATCACCTTGTGTGCACACATATACATGTGAACCAAAGGAGGGAGAGCTTTATATTCTACAATGATACTAACCTACACATTGCTGTGAGGCACAGGGCAGGCCATCCCAAAATGTACAACAGCATATTGCTTGTTTTCAACTGAAGCTACTTGGGAATCAAACCACTCAAGGACACTGAGACTCTCTTCTATCCCCCTGAAAGTCAGAAACAAATCTCCTATATGAAAATTACTCTCCTATACTAAGAAATTAAAAAACCGTTATCACCAGAGGTAGGGACTTTATAGTTGAGAAACCTACAAAAATAAACACTATCTTTTTCCTAATCTACTACCTCAGCCTAAATTCTGCTTAGAATTCCTTACTAGTTAAAGCTCCCAAATGCCTGTCTTCTTTATCCTGTCAAATCCTCACAAATTTATTGTCTTTTTGCCTAAAATGTATAAAAACTGCCTGCCTTGGTCATGTCTTGGAGTCTCAGTTTCATTATTGGACCTCCATGTGCACATAATAAAACCTTGGGGTTTTTTTCCTCCTGTTAATGTGTCTCATATCAATTTAAATCCTACACTAGCTAGAAGAAACTCTTGGGGGGAAATAGTAAGTTTCTATGTCCCCTATATTGCATTAAATTCCCTCATACCCAACAGATTCAACAGACCAGCATGGTGTCTTTCACTCATCTATCCAGGATGATCCACTGAATAGTGTGTAGACTCTAAAAACTATAAGGCCATATCCACTAGAACTTTAAATATGAATGAGTCAAAATCAATAGGGGAAATGTTTGATTAAGTTACCACCAGCTAAATTGATTTCTGTAATAGTCAGCTCTTGGCTACACATATGTAAACTTGAGTATGGAAAAAAAATTGAATGAATAAGTGAAATGACTAAGTGAAGAAGTAGTTAAATAAAAAAAAAGGTAGTTAAATGTACTTTTGACTTATCTCATTGACTTAACCCTGGCTATAATCAACATCATAATCAAAGTCTGTATTCTGCTTACTTCAGTTCATCATTTAGATGAACAACCTTCTTTAATCTTTCATAGATTATGCCCAAAGGCCTGCTGAAACAAACTCCCCCTCACACCAAAGTCATGAAAATAACTACATCAACAATACCAAGTCCTTCTCTCCTGCCAGACTCTATGCTAAGCATTCTACAGGTACGGTTGTGAAGGGCAGGTAGTGTAAGATTTTTATATTATCATTCTGAAAGCAGAGAAGGGGTAAGAACAGAACTGGATGGGAGGGTTGAAAACTTCAATCTCTTTGCCATGTGGTTACAAATGTTTTTAAATTTTTAAGTACTATTTTATTCTAGTAAATGCTTTTCAAAAAATACTTTTAAAGCATTTCCACCATTGAGAACATCTGACATCCACACTCAAAGTTACATTCCAAACCAAGAGTGATTTCAGAATTATCTGTAGGCTTGGGTTTTCCCAACTGTTTTCTCTAGATCCATTAGCACAGTCAAGTCAGGTCTGACTAGGTATGACACATTCTTGTGCACATACTCCTCCTATTCTGTTTAGCTTTTTGAGCAAGCATGGCAACTAAAGTCATACCACCAAAGTCTCTGGCAGGACATTAAACCTACTCTGAAGTATGACATGCACCTGTGCAGTTAAAAAGCAAATAAATAAGCACACACTTGAAAAAAAAAAATAAGCACACACTTGTATACAATCAGTGCATGTATGAATGGAAGGCCTAGGTGCCCAGATTTTTAATATCTTAGGTACAATGGGTAAGAAAGATAATTATCGTGTTTAAATATTTTAAATTATAAGAAACACAGTTAAGCAGGTTAGATAGCCAGAGAGTCATTCATTTAAGAAGCCTTTGTTGACAGTGCACATGGCAGGCACCAGCCAAATTCTGAGGCTGAAGTATAGGATAAGGCAAGCAACCCCCACCCCTCCGGGAATGTAGAAAGTCTAGGAGATGAGGGTTTACATCAGAAATCAGCATCCAGAGAACTGTAACTCTAGAAAGACAGGAATCCAACTGGCTGATTTCATGACTGACCTTCCAAACTCATGAAATTCAATAATATTTTGAAGTTAATACTGAAAGGTTTTTGAAGTTGTTTTAAAAAGAAAGCCATTAGGTCATTCTCGGCTGGACCAGAGGATGGAGAGGAAGTGCTGCTGCACTCCACCCTAGTGGCAGGGTCCCAAGAGGCCTGAGTTCTACTGGCTCCAGCAGCATAGCACGAAGCTGCTCTTGCTCAGCCTGCAGTGACTGAAGAACTAAATGGAGAGTTGTCCCTCAAAAATCATGTTTTTTGAGAAATTGGGAGAACTGAATCAGTAACCAGTAAGATGCTCCATGCTGTAAAATAGGAGGGCAACAAGACTCTTTCTGCTAAAGGGAAGATAGTGGGAGATGCCTGGGTGGCTCAGTGGTTGAGCATCTGCCTTTGGCTCAGGGTGTGATCCTGGAGTCCTGGGATCGAGTCCTGCATTGGGCTCCTTGCATGGAGCCTGCTACTCCTTTTGCCTGTATCTCTGCCTCTCTCTGTGTGTCTCTCATGAATAAATAAATAAAATCTTAAAAGAAAAAAAAGGCCAGATAGTATTTTCAGCATTGAGGGTCACATGGTCTCTGCTGCAAACACTCAACTCTGAGTTACAAGGTGAAATAAAACTTTATTGACAAAAACAGGCTGTGGGCCAGACATTGCCCGTGGGTCACTCACAGTTTGTTTACATCCTGCTTTAAAATAAACACTTAAGACTATATAAACATATCTGACTCTATTTGCCTAGAATTAATTCTACTAATATAGTAGCAAAGAAAGTAAAACAAGAAGTTCTTTTCAGAAGGATGAGAGATGATACTTCGGCAATTTTAAATACATATTTAATTTTTTTAAAATCTCAGTGGAAACTAAATATTGTTATTATGATCTTGTTATTTTAATTGGTCTTCACTTTTAAAAACATAACTTCCTTGTGGTGGGCAAACTTATTGATGGGCATATGTATCATCTAAAACTCAACTAGAAAAACAAAGATAAAAATCCATTATTTTTAAATGAAGGAGCACTTCAAGAAACAAAATTAAAAGACCTAATTAGTTTATCGTATCTAAAAGCACCTAGAAAAAGAAACAGAAACCCTAAGGGGGTTAAAAGCAGTCTAAATTCAGTAATTTCTCTTTCCTCTTTAACAAGATAATAATTACTTATATGTTCAAACAGGAGTGATAATAATCATACATTGATCGGAGATAGATTCTGTTCATTATCACCTGGCACTTCATGAATATTGAACTAGTCTTGAAAATAAGTCACAAATATAAACATTTAAAGTAAATGAATGCTTAAATGTGTATGCTAAGCTTCTAACTGAAAATAATCTCAATAATAGCCTCTGCCAAAGATTTCCAGTGAGTTCATAAGAGTTACCCCTTATTCTAGGACTATGAGGTAAGTTCTGTAGAATTCATGTTTTAAACAGTCATCAGAAATGACCACTGTTGACATTTCTGTCCAAGTTTCAGACTCTGAAAACTCTAGACTATTCTATTTTAACTTCCATTATAAAAATGTAACTACATCTCTGACACTTCCTTGAAAATACCATTGAAATTAAAGGGGGGGGGGTGTTAGCAAAAAGTAGCTTTAAAATAACATGTGAATTAATGTAGAAAAAGCACATTACCTCTGTAACAAATAAGCTCTGTGCTTCCTCTTCCGCGTCTGCAGGAACAGTGGAGCACATATACCGACCCTGTCGTCTCAGAGTGGCCGTCTGTGGGGGAAAGTGCAGGCAGAGGGTTTAGTTACTGGAAGATGGAAAGGCGCCACCCTTGGGGTGCAGCAGGGCCCCACTCGGACACAGTCACTTCGGTTTCTGCCAGCTCTGCACTTCTTCCTCCTTGGGTCACACACAACAGATCCCTTTGGGTATCAGAAAGTTGAAAGCCGTGTGTGCGGCAATGGCTTCTGCTTCTTTCTGGGTGAGGGGCCCAGGGAGCCCTCTGCTCCCTCCCAGGCAGGGTAGAGGCCACTTTCAGAATCCCTAACACTCTGCAACCCCAAGTGCTTGATCTAGTCACACTACATTGCCTTTTACTTGTCTTAATGGCCTTTTTCTAGAGTAATACAGACATACCATAAAATTTACCATTTTAACCTTTTTTTTTAAAGATCTTTTTAAGTAAACTCTATACCCAACATGAGGTCAAACTCATGACACTGAGACAAGAGTCTTGAACTCCACTGACTAAGCCAGCCAGGCACCCCAGTTTAACCACGTTTAAGTGTATAGTTCAGTGGCATTAAGTAGGTTCACACTGGTGTGCAATAACCATCATCACATCTATGTCTTCTTTTTTAGTTTTATTGAGAAATAATTGACATACAGCACAATGTAAGTTTAAGGCATACAGCACGATGGTTTGCTTTACATCTATTGCAAAATGAGGATCATGATAGGTTCAGCTAACATCCATTTTCTCACATGAATACAATAAAAAGAAAAGAGAAAGAGAAAAAACCCTTCTCCTTGTGATGAGAAGTCTTAGGATATACTCTCGTAAGAGCTTTCCCATATATTATTCAGCCATATTTATGGTAGTCGCCATGTACATCACGTCCCTTGTACTTATTAATCTCTTACCTGGAAGTTTGGATCTTTTGACCACCTTCCTCCAATTCTTCCTCCCCCTATCCTCCACCTCTGGTAACCACAAGTCTGATCTTTTTTCTATGACTTTTGTCTTGTTTTATTCCACAAATAAGTGAAATCACACAGTATTTGTCTTTCTCTGTCTGATTATTTCACTTAGCAAAATGCCTGCAAGGTCCATCATATTGTTACAAATGGTAGGATTCCCTCATTTTTTATGGCTTAATATTATTCCGTTGCAGATACATACCACAACTTCTTTATCTATTCACCTATCAGTGGACACTTAAGTTGTTTCTATGTCTTGGCTACTATAAATAATGCTGCTATAAACAGTAGATATCTTTTTGAGTTAAAACTTTCATTTCCTTTGGATATATTCCCAGAAGTGGGATTACTGGGTCATAAGCTGGTTCTACTTTTAATTTTTTTGAGAATTCTTCATACTGTTTTCCATAGTAGCTGCTCTAAATTACAACTCTGCCAACAATGCACAAGAGTTCTCTTTTCTCCACATCCATGCCAGCATCTGATCTCTTGTCTTTTTTTTTTTAAACATGTTTCACCAATAGTTTTATTTATTTTTGTTATCTTTTCTCTTTTGGATAACAGCTATTCTAGCAGATATGAGGTAATATCTCACTGTGATTGTATCTGCATTTCCCTAATGATTAGTGATGTTGAACATCTTTTCAAGCACTTGTTGGCTTTTTGCACACCTTCTTGAGAAAAATGTCTGTTCAAGTCCTTTGTCCTTTTCAACTTGGGTTATTTGTTTTGTTTTGGTTTGTTTTTTTTTTTTTTGGTTATTGAGTTGTATGAGTTCTACATATATTTTGGATATTAACCCCTGGATATATGGTTTGCAAATGTTTTTTCCATTTATCTCTTCATTTTATTGATGGTATCTATCTATCTATCTATCTATCTATCTATCTATCTATCTATCTACGATACAGAGAGGCAGAGACATAGGCAGAGAGAAAAGCAGGCTTCCTGCGGGGAGCCCAATGCAGGACTCGATCCCAGGACTCTGGGATCACGCCCTTAGCCAAAGGCAGACGTTCAACCACTGAGCCACCCAGGCATCCCTTATTGATGGTTTCTTTTGCTGTGAATAAGCTTTTGTGTTTGCTGTGGTCACAGTTTTTTATTTTGTTACTTGTGTTTAAGGTTTCATACCCCAAAAAAATCATTACCAAGGCCCATGCTAAGAAGCTTTATTCCAATGTTTCTTCTAAGAGTTTCATGATGTCAGGTCTATGTATAAGTCTTTAATCCATTTTGAGTTCATTTTTGTTGAGTAGTGTAACACATGGGTCCAGTTTCATTCTTTTACATGGGAACAGCCAATTATCCCAGTACCATTTATTGTCTCTTCTCCATTGAGTATTCTTGGTTCCCCTGTCAAATATTAGTTGACTGTATATGCTTGGGTTCATTTTGGGCTCTTGATTCTGTTTCATTGGCCTACATGTCTGTTTTTATGCTGGTACCATATTATTTTGATGACTACAGCTTTATAAGTAGAACTTGAAAGAGGGCGTGAGATGCCTTGGGCTTTGTTCTTTCTCAGGATTTCTTCAGCTACTTGGGGGTCTTTTGTGATTCCATGTAAGTTTTAGGAGTGTTTTTTTCTACTTCACATTCATCTCTTAGTTGCCTTTCGTGTCCATTCTTGTTCACTGCCACATCCCCATGCCTAACAGCATGGTAGCCAGACAAGTAAAAGGTGCTCAACCAATATCTGTTGAAGAGACCTATGAATTAAGAATGCTACCACCCCTCCTGTAAACATTAGAACTGTTCTCACGTTTCAAGAGGATTACTGCTTATTTTATTTTATTTTTTAAGATTTTATTCATCCATTCATGAAAGACACAGAGAGAGAGATAGAGAGAGGCAGAGACACAGGCAGAGGGAGGAGAAGCAGGCTCCACACAGGGAGTCTGACGTGGGACTCAATCCCGGGTCTCCAGGATCATACCCCAGGCCGAAGGCAGGCACTAAACCACTGAGCCACCTGGGCTGCCCAATTACCGCTTATTTTAAATAATAAAATGCCTCATGACTTCAGGCAGTAGCACATCCACCCTAATTAACGTTGTTTAGAAGGTACTATTTTGTCAATATGAGAAAACTGGACTTCAGGCTTCAGAGAGAAATGTTCTAGATTTTTTCTCCCAAGAACTATAATCCTTGGATATTATTAACAGATCATAGTTATAAAAACAGCATACATGAAAACACTTTGCAAGGAGAATCTACCCTGCAGTAGCTCTTTGTGGCTACTTAAACTAAACTATCATCCCCCAGCATTTGTCCCAGATGTTCTCTGGTTAGAGGAAGCTTTGGGTCAAATCTGTGATCCCTCTTCTCCAGCTGGGAGAAAACTTCAGGACATATATTTTATATATAGTTTAACTTAATTTCCTGCCCCTATTTTCTCAATGTTGTGTCTCCTCCACTTATTTTACTCATTTTTGCATCGTGTCTATCTTGGAAAGTAATCTTAAGCCCTGTTTTTCGAATAGGTCCCCTTATTCTAAAGGAAGGGAATGAAGGAACCCCATTCTCCACTGAAGTCCTTTATGGGTAAATTACTAATTCATTCAGCCTCCAAAAGGGCTGAAGCCTTCGTTCTTGGCTTCTTTACAAATTTCAAAACTGGTGACCCTTATTTCCCACCTGTTCCCATGAAATGCCATAAAGATATGTGACAATAAGCACTGAAGATACATAATCTATTCACAAAGTTTCCACATAACACAGTGATTATGAGGTTGTCAAAACTATTAAAAATCAGAAATAATATAAGAAAAGGGGAGTGAGTGCCATTATGCTCTTACTTTAAAAAAAAAAAAAAAGGCAACTTTAAGCATTAAAGAGAGACCTGACCTTTTACAGTGAAGAGAGCACTGGGCATAATTAAACCAATCATCTGTGTGTTTATTTAGTACCCATCAGTGGCAGAATACTAGGTTTGAATCCATTACTGATCAGGTCCCAGCTCTGATTTTGACAAAGTTTAGTTTTCTGACAAGAGCCCTTTGCTCTCCCAGAGTCTTCATCCAAATAAACTTAATACATTCCTTAAAAATCATTCACTTAAGTGAGACATACTTCTGTAGTACATATCTAGCTTAAATGTTATTTTTATATCTATTTCTTGTTGTATATAAAATCGGATGTTTTAGATCTCTTTTAGGTAGATGGCTGCTATCCTTCCCTATATATTCATGCTGTTCCTCATACTAAAAGGAGGATGACTTCCCTCTCCTTGAATCTAGGCTGGGTTTGACCAATCAAATGAGGTGGAAGTGGTATTCTGCTAGTTCCAAACTTAGCAAACTAGCAATTCTGCTCTTCCTTCTTGGAAGACAACCTCCGCATAAAAAGTTCTACCACCTGATATCATTATGCTGTGAGTAAGTCCAAACTAGCCATATGGAGAGGCCAGACATAGGAAGATGCCCCACCAGCCCACAGTTGGTCCTAGTCAAACTGGTAGAGACATCACAATTAAGTGAGGAATCATTCCAGCCCCTGCAGATAGCAAGTAAAGCAGAACAACCCAGATGAGCCTTGATCAGATTTCAGGATTGTGAGAAATGACAAATTATTACCCTAAATTACTAGGCTTTGGAGTGGCTTGTTACTTAGCAATAAATAACTGTAATAAGACTCTAAGAGATTAAGAAGATGTCCTAATTAACGTACTGAAGAATACTGATGTTTTCATGAAAATGATTTCAAATACTAATCACAATATAGAGTTAGGACAGAAGCACTGAGGGAACACACTAAGCTGCAATCTGGTTTCCATATTCACCTTTTCTAGAACATTTGTCAATGTCCTAAAAATGGACAAGTAAAATGGATAAAAATGTCCATTGGACTTTTTAAGAGTAGATATCAATGGCTTCTCCTCCCTGAAAACATTGTACCTATCATTTTAGGGCTCAGCATAAGTATAATTTCAACCATCTATCCATCCATGCCTTCACTGAGTTATTACTTTCTACCACCAGACACAGAATTAGCAGCTGGACACACCAAGTTTAATAAAGTATACCTGCTGTTCCTATAAAGCTTAGAGTCTGATGACAGAGGAAGAGGAGGAAATAAATTATTAGAGTGCTAAGAGTATGACAGAAAAGCATGAGAGAAAGAGGCGCAGAAGCACAGGCTGATGAGAGGAAAGAAAAGGGGAGTCTATATCCAAAGGGGGGAGAAAAGGACATCAAGAAGGTGTGTACCATGACTAAGACACTTAAACTAAATGTATGGGATGGGTACAAGTTGTATTCAGTACACGAGGGGTAGAAACTTGGTAGTTAAAAGAGCAAAATAAAGACGTAATAAATTAGATTAGCTCTTTGCACACACAAAAGAGACCCAGTAAGTCCTAAAACTACAAATATATCCTATGCTGAAGGAAAAAAAACTGTCAAGAACTCTAATTAAACTTGAATTAAAAAACACTGAAGAATGAAAAAACCCACTAACCTATAGCCTAATCAATGGTCTTAACTCACCCAGGGAAAGAAGGAGCCAAGAAAAAGAACAGGGCTTGCATGAGCAGAGCAATTTTGTCAGTGTCTTTATCACCATTTAAAAGGAAAGGCTGGAATCCATTGGCTGGGGTCACTTGTGCACCATTAACATTGCACGTGACCCCAGTGAGGAGTCATCACTTGAGGTCCTCAGTTCCCAAGGGTCTTCCCACTCAATGCTGAGCCCAGCCTCGCCCATTCACTTGTTTAAAATGTGATTCCCATTTAAACTTTCCTAAAGAGAGAGAGCTGACACAGCCAATCAATGTATTCTGATCTGCTTATTAATTCTACTTCTCAATGCTAATTATTAAATGACATTTGGTTTGTTCTCTTGTGGGCTGTCTGCTACATATCAGTTCTCTGAGACCAAACAACTCTGGTCACATTGAACAAATTCAGTTTCTGGACTTGCAGAGCTAAGATCTGATCCTAGACCTTGGTGACTTATAAACCATGGCCCATGAGGCCCTGTCTGATAGCAGCTCGTCAATCCCTGACTCCATTATCCAAAACTTTTCATAGGCAGATATCCCACTTTCTCCTATCAGACTACAGATTCCTTTGAGAGCAGGAGACATATCCTCCAATCTGTAACTCTGTGCTAAGTACTCAATAAATGTTTCAAGAATGAATGAAGTAGTCAATGGAATAGAAGTAGGACTCTACCAAAATCATCCATTACTTGTATATAATGTTTTTTCCTGTTATTACAAATAGTTCTCTGGCACATTATGAAAAGTGAAGTCTTCCCTTGAAGACTACAGCATGAGTAAATGCTATATTTTAATTCTCCTTAGATTTTGTTTATTAAAAGTCATATTTGGGTAATAGTCTACTGTCTGCCAAATCGATTCACATTAAATTTCTGCAGTTTTATTTATCTGGCTTGTAACAGAGACCCAATCAATACCTGGAGATTTATACTCCATGAACACTAAAGCCCTTCTCAAAAGTGGACTTAATTTTCTTTTTCATGGTTGTGGTATTCTCTTATAGTTTTCTACCAGTTAAAATTATATTCCTACTAAAAAATGGGTCTGTGTTCAATTTATATATATCAACATCAAATGTGGACAAAGAATATGAGTCTCATTAACTATGTTTGGAAATAATTCATTTCCATTCTACTAAGCAAGCTTAGCAGCAGCATTCTCTAACTTTCTGCACTTGCAAGAGGGAAGGGAGAAACATTTCACGCTAAGAAGTGTGATAAGATCTGCAAATATAAATACATCCCTGACAACCATTTGGATAGAAATCGCAGAGCACAAAAATTTAAAAATAAAAGCCCTAGGGGCACCTGAGTGGCTCAATCCATTGGGCATCTGACTCTTGATTTTGGCTCAGGTCATGATCTCAGGGTCATGAGATCAAGCCCCATGCCAGACTCCCTGCTCAGTGCAGTCTGCTTGTCCTTCTCCCTCTGCTCTCTCTCACTAATATATAAATAAAATCTTTTTAAAAAACATAAAAATAAAAGCTCTCCTCTAGCTACTGTAATAGTCTAAATTATTTTTGTCAGTTCTGTTACTTAGGTTAAATGCTGGTAGTCTCTAACATTGAGATCCTTAATTACCTTGGCCAAATATGGAGTCTTACAAGGAAGTCCAAAAAAAAGTCAGGAGTTACTGAAAAGAAAAATTTAGACCTGCTACAGGAAGAGAAATGGATAAAGTCCTCAACCCAAAGGGCTCAGAAGATGATCCAAGGAAACATGAAAGCCCAGGTCAATCTTCAGACGACTTTTTTGTTTTTAACTGCAATGAATTGAAGGAGTTCAGAGTTGCCCCCAGACCTGAACAGAAACAGCAGAACTTATAACAATCTTCAGTCTAATTTGGAAGGACAAATTTCAAATAGATGCTCTTTTATTTTAAAAACTTTTTTTCTCTCTGGGAGGCCTGGGTGGCTCAGTGGTTGAGCATCTGCCTTTGGCTCAGGTCGTGATCCCAGGGTGCTGGGACCAAGTCTCACATCAGGTTCCCCCACAGGGAACCTATGTCTCTGTGTCTTCCATGAATAAATAAATAAATAAAATCTATTTTAAAAACAAACACTTTTTTCTCTCTTGGCTGAAATGATACCCCCATCTCCACCCCCAAAGACTGGGGTCACTTCAGTGGCTATAAGCCACAGCCCAGGGTGCTGGCCCAGGGTAGCAGGGCCGTGGGTCACCTGAAGGGACATACAGACATACTATACAGCAGGTCTCCTCATCTGAGCCCAGCCTGGGGCTGGGGTATCCTGGCATTTCCTGACCCTCTTCTTTATCACTCACAGCTGGCCTGCTATAGCCCTGGTCTTCTTCTTCAACTTGGAATCTCTCTCTACGAATTCCGGACCCAAACCTGGCTCTGTCTTCTCTCCATCAGAGCCAGCCAACCCACCACCCTGACCCCACTGAAGCTGGGATACCAAGAAGCTCATGTTTCCAACCACAAGAAATGTGAGGTGAATAATTTAATTCAACTTCCTATGGAAGAATCTGAGAAGTAATATTGGAATGGGGTTTGAACTGAGAGCCAGGAAACCTGAGTTCTCATCTAAGTGTGACCTCTAATTAGCTATGTGATTTTGAGGGAAAGGTTTAACTTTCCACGTCTGTAAGAGAGTTTTCTAAGGATCTCCAGGCTTCCTTTGTAATTTAAAAATTCCACAGTTCTGTGAACATGGAATTCTAAGTCTATCTCTCTCAAATGGCTTATTATCTGAGTGTTACGAGGTGCTTTGAGAGAAAGTAAAAGACATCCAAACACATAAGCCATATACTAGGTCTGTATAGATTGACTACCTCATTTGTTGTTTTATGAAATGAATCCTTGGATTTGCAGGAGGGAAGAGTCACTTCGTAGGCTTAAATAAATATAGGATGAGTGGTAACAGAAATGTGCTTTTGTGTCATTGTTTCTTTACTGTTCTATTCCTCTTAACAT
Organism: Canis lupus familiaris; assembly: GCF_011100685.1. Lineage (NCBI taxonomy): Eukaryota > Metazoa > Chordata > Mammalia > Carnivora > Canidae > Canis > Canis lupus. The sequence goes on from NC_049243.1 coordinate 49,183,234, forward strand.
ATATGGTATGGGGCTTTTTATTAATCACTTTAGAATGAGCATTAAAACTATAACAAAACAACCAACCCTCTTAATTCCTGGTGGGAAGCATGCATCACCACTGCTGTTCAAAATATTCTATTTTATAAGATTTTAATTAAGACACTGAAACAAAAGGCCCACCCATCCCCTGAGACCACATGAACAATGAGCTAGAGACAGGATCCCAGAGAAGTGGGTGGGCTGCAACGTGAGCCAGCTGCATGCACCCGCCACAGACTGGCTCCCCATCTCTCCTATTCAAAGGAGCACAGGACTGGGAGTGTCCACCCTCAGACAGAAAAACAAACATCACAGGCAGCCCAGAAGGAAACACAGGCCCTGCAACCGGAAGAGACAGTTCCTCTAGTGATCTAAGCAGAGAGACTCTGAAGAGAGGCAAGGCCATAGTGCCTCAGCTTAGACACTGAGTTTCAGCAGGTGAAGAAGGTCTTGGAGAGGAGGTACTGGGTCACTTAGGCATGTGGCTGGCAGTGTCAAGAGGGAGGGAAATTTGCTGGGTGCCTGGGGTCTTACCTCTGAGGTGGGCTCTGAGGCCTGCGGATGGCCTGAGAACAGAGAAGACCCAAGACTCACTCTAATAGGTGACCTGCTGGACAGAGAAGCCCACCAGGTCTCAGGGCCTGGTCAGCTCCCCTCTACCCTGAGGCAAAAAATGTGGACTCTCTGCTTTAGCAGGCAGCCTCTTCCCTGTCTGTAATTCCATACAAAACATCCTGTACTTGTTCATTTTTGTGTTGAATTCACTTAATAGAACTATGCCTTCACACCTCTGAGGGCTTGATGCATTTGTAGACAAACAGGACTTTCATCTTCCAGGAGAAGGACAACCTTGAGGTGTGGTAGGAGGGGGCCAGCACGCAGCGAGGACAGGGAAGTGGATGTCACCAGAAATCAAAGCCCAGGCGGTCCAGGGAAGATGGCTCTTCAGGCGGGCATCCCTCAGCCTGGCCCACCTCCTGGGTTGAATTGATATTGTGCTCAACTGGGCCAAATGGACAGAGTCCACTTCAATGTTCTAAAGTTATCCTGGATTTGCAACTACTCCCTGTTGGACAGGCAGCTCTCAATACCTCCTTCCTTTTGTCTCGAGGCTTGAGCCAAACTGCAGGGAGCCTCATGTGTCTGTAGAGTGAGGTCCTTTTATATCATATGCTGGACACCAGCCTCGGTTGCATTTGTCTGTGTGTGAAACATTACTACTAGACAACTCTGGGGACTTAACTGTGACTTATCGAGCCCAGGGTAATGGAACCTTTCCAAATGTCTGGCAGATGCATTTGTTTCAGAGCGGATGACTTGCTTTGGGAGGAATCAGTCCCCAGCCAGGCTGGAAATGGGGTGTTTCCTATATCTCATTGCAGGGATCATGTCTTGGTGGTAGACCCACAGCATTCTATTAACACCAGAAGATCCTGTCTTCAGTTTCCTGAGAACTCTCAATGTCTCATTCACTAATAATGAAGAAAATGGACAAGGCATGGGACAGAACGAGGGTCTAAAGAAATTCCATTTAGGTTTCTGGAGGGATTTAACAAAACACAGCTCTGAAGGAATCCATTAAAACCTTGCCAGGGCCAAGCCATGCTAGGGGCCACCTGAACCTCACAGCTCCTCCTCACTAGCCCCTGCAAGCTCCCTAGGCTCCCGTCCCACACTGTCCTTCTCCTTTAGCTCAACAGTGCTGCCCTGTGTGCTATTAGTGACTTTCCTTGCTGGACGTCCTCACGACAATGTGCTGATGTAGGGTGCTCTTGCGTGCAATGCAGTGTGGCACCCCTCTATCATCCCTCTTATCTGTTCTCTGCCAGTCATCTCTCTAAAATCCTCATCCAGTAGCATCAGGCCTCACCTCAGTCCTTTCCACAACTCCTCACTACCACCAGAATAGAGTCCAGGCTCCTCAGCGGAACCAAAGATCTTGGCTGAGCAGCTGTGATGACTTTTCTGGTCTTACCTGCCCTACTTCAGCCCTCCAGCACATGGGGACTTCTGACCCCCTCAAGCACCAGGCCATCCACTGGGCTGCAGAGCGCTCCCACCACCCACATCTCCTACCAGACTTGAGACTTGCAGACTATGCCGCTCACCTTTACTTTTCTAACACCCAGCAGAACATCTGGCACAACATAAGTGTTTGTTGAGTGAGTGGGCAGTTGAGATTTTAAAATGGGGATTCTTTTATTCAATTGTAAGATCACTCAGGGTTCCAAATGACACAGTGTCTCAGAACTGGTGAGCCATCAGGTAGCTTCTGTCACCACATAATGTCCTGTTTCCTAAAATGTCACATACATTTATAAGTTTCAGTAGACCTTTGAGAGTCATAAAAACTTCATTCTGCTAACTCCCCAAATTATACATTACATAACTTTCCAAATGTAGTAAACTCTAACTAAATCAGTTAAATGTTCAGGACCCTTCATGACCTGACTCATTGGTTAAATAAGTTCAGTTTTTAGAGATGTTGTTTCGTTTGTGTTCAGTTTGGTTTCGTACGACAAAGAAGCTTGTTTTTACTCACTTTTAAGTACCACTTCTTGAGAGAATGGAAGAGGGTGGTATCCAGAAAACCAGGAGTGGCTTCTGGTCATTTGGGGGACAAGCAGCAGATCCAGTTTCCCCATGAGTATGGGGCTCAACTTGTTCCACATCACATGTCTTTGCAATTAAACATCGCCATCCTCAAAAATGAACTGATGTTACCTAGAGAGCTTCCCAGGCCCTCAGCTCCCTTCCTGCTAAGTGAGAGATATCAGCCAGATGTGCAAAGAGCTTTCCTGAATACCTGAATGGTGGTGACTCTTTGAATTCTCACCTATCTATGAAAACCCAAATTTCAGGACAAATGTTACCTTTGAACTATAGATTAAGAAAAGTGAGTTTTAAGGAGGCTTATCACTTACCCTGACACCCAGGTTAGTAACAGAGAGACCAGGGGCTAAACCTCAGGTCCCATGACTAAATCTTCGGTCTTGCCACTACTCCTAGTGTCTAGAGGGCCCACCAGCCCTCTGATTGATTTAAGTTCCATTTGGTAACATAACCTTGGGGAAGGTATAAGCAAGCACAGTCTCTTTCATCTTCTACTTATCTGTATATGGCTCCATATGTCTTTCTTTAGAATACGATTTTAGTTGCTTAAAAAGATCCTATCTTTGTGTGAACTCCTCTTATCTTTGTGTGAACTCATAGTGAATACACTTCATGTTAAAACATGGTCATTATTTACATATTCCAAGATACTGGTGAACTTTCCTCTCAGGAAGGCTCACTGCCTCATGTTCTCCTTATGACTCAGGTGTAAAGTTTCACTTATGCATCAAGGATGATTTCTCTCAAATCCCTCCAAGCATTTGCCAGCACCACCACCACCACGTTGGTCTTATCAGAACATCAGAGGCCTCAGCACTTCAGCTCCTGGGATGCCATCCAGAGTCTTATTTTAAACACAGTGAAGCAGAGATTACGCTTTTCAGATAAAATGCTAAGCAGATGGAGAAGTCCTGACTCCAGGACTTCTGACATCAGGGGACATTGCTGAACTTTCTTACTCTGATCTCTCTGGATCTCATATGCACACTGAGGGTGCTGCTGTGCACTCTGAGCAGGACACACTTGGCAGTATCTAGCTCAGCCAGGCAACCCTGGTGGAAAAAGGTAGAGCAATGGACACAGCAGGACCATTCCAGGTTGTAGAAACCACAGAGATTTTGAACTTACTAATATGTTAAGTGACATCTGGTAATTCTCAGGCCAAAACCTAGATTTTCTCTTTAAGGACATCTGTTCTTGTTTTTGCATGCAATCATACTGTGTCTCCTCTTCTACTCCCTTGATCTGCCACCTTGATGGTTTGATAGTTACGAACAATTATAATAAAGATAGATATTCAATGAAAGTAGAGATACAGTATAAATAAATCTCAACATGCTTACATGGTCTTAGGATAACACCTTCGCTTAGAACTTCCTCTATGTGTGCTTGTTAGTTGTGTTTAATAACCTAAGACAAATAAATAAAAATCTTTAAAAGATTTTTAAAATTTTTAAAAAATAAAAATAAAAAATAACCTAAGACAAATACACTAATCACACAGATAAAATTCTCCTCCTACCCCCCAATGCTTACAAGTATGGTCTGTGCTTAACATTTCTACCAATTGTGGGACATTCCCATTCCCTCTGATCTATTTTCAATGTGAGCCAAACATTATTTTAATGAAGCAAAGAAGATTTGAGTAAGGAAGAGAGGAAGGGAATGTGACCTGACATGGGGAATATATGCATACAGTGGTGGACTACTAGATTTATCCAGTATCATTCAATTTATATAAGAGAATCTAATCTTAGATTATTTATGCAGGTGATATCATGTGTGTGTCTTATTTCATCTAACTATTTATGTAGTTAATCTCAACTCCTTACTTGATCGTAAGTTTTCCTCAGCATTGTAAAGCATTTCTAGTAAGAAATCATGTAATATAGTATCTGCCTCAGAGGAAAAAAAGGTTACTTCCCTTACCAGGCTATGTTGAGGAAAATAGCTAATGTGCTTTGTAAACACAGAAATCAATCTGATAAGATTTTATTCTAATGGTTTTAGGGCAGGCACCACAGTTTCCTAAATTACCCAGCTTCTGGGACACCATCACATATTCTGCATGAATGCCCCCACCAGTATAACACAGAACACACGTCCATCACATCCCCTAGTGTTGTATGCCATGGAGCATAATATCTACCTCCATTGATGGATGAATGGACCTGCTCTACCTGTAACAGAGAGTGGGGATCTGTAACAGAGGAAGACCAGAATGCCCACCACAGTAGCACATCAGCTGAACCTCACTGAGGAGCAGCAGCAATCATGCCAGCTCATCTTCTGATCCCAAACAAGACTGCCATTTTCATTCAGAAAGCATGGCACAAATCAAAGTTAATTATGGTTCCTCAATATATTTCCGTGGCTGCTGATAGAGTATCTGGTAGAGAAGCTGTTTTTCACAAGTCATTTTCACCCTCACTTAAATAATACTGAATTGGCATGTTTCCAAGACTGATATTCCTTTAAGTTTGTTGAGCTGAACAAGATTTTAAACAAATTAAGAAACAAATGTGACAATCAAGGAAAGAACAACCAAATGTTCCTAAATCACTTTCTTTTCCTGTTACATTTACAATAAGACCCATCCCCCCAAGATCCCCAAGAACGCTGTTTAAGATTTTTTATTTGTTTATCTGTTTATTTGTTTATTTATTTATTTATGAGAGCATGAGCAGGGGTGGGAGGGTGGGGGGAAGAGCAGAGAAGGAGGGAGAGGGAAAGAATCTCAAGCTCTCCTGAGTGTGAAGCCTGATGCAGGGCTCGATCTGATAACACAGAGATCATGACCTAAGTGGAAACCAAGAGTCATATGCTTATTGAGCCACCCAGGTGCCCCCGTGAAGAGCCCTGTTTCAAACCACATCCCTGTAACACTGGCATCTTCCAAGTCTTCCCCATTCCTGGACTTTTCTTAGCTCATTCTCATTTTCCCAATCCTGATAAAACCTTTGTTCTTATTCAGAACCATGATGATTCCTTCTCTCTGCTACTATTTAACATGAACTCCTATACCCCACCTGCTCACTTCATCAGCTCTGGACAAAAACTACCTTCACTGGCAAAGATGTCCTAGATATCAACTCCCTATCTCATCAGGAGGAGCATGAGACTGCCCTTTCTGCCTACCTTCTTCAAACTCCTCCCCCTGTCTTCTAGGATCCTGCAGTTTCCTGGTTCTTTCCCTACTTCAGTCTGTTTCCCTTCCTCAGGGAAGGCACCAAGATCCAGTCTCCTGAAGGCATCCCCATCCTCCTGGTCTCTGGGCTGCTGACTCGCATTTCTATGGGTAAGCCCAGATCAATAAGCCCTGCTCCTCTCTTAGGCTAAACTTCTACATTTCCAACCACTAAAAGGATTCTTAATACCTGGATATCCCTCTATCTCCAACTTAACAGAATAAATTCTCATGGGACTCAATCTCTATCATGATACTAGTCACATTCTCATTATTATAAACCTTAAGTAATTCTCTAAGTTTTGAGCAGTTTGAAAGCAGGAGCCCTGTCTTACACTCTAAGCATCTACAAGGCCGAGCCCTTTGCACAAGGAATAGAACTATCAGTTATAAGCTAATCAAATATACTCTTCAACTTGACTGATGAGTTCGTCCAAAAAAATAAGCTTGTAGGACACGTTTGATGATGAAAGCATGATCTGTATGTGTTTTCTGTAAAAGTCATTACTTAAACTAGAATTAAAATCCTCATCTTGTTAAAGTCTGGCCAATATCAATTTAGAAATATTACTTATCCAGATTTTATTCAGGTAGGTTCAATCCTGGACATGAATTAATGCCCCAGAAACCACAATGTTCACAGAAAGTTATACCATTGGCCACTGAATTCCCTCGGATAAAAATTTCGAGGAATTTATCGAAAGAACATTTTTCAATAAAAAATTCAAAACAAAGTACTGAGATTATTTTTTTGGCACTATATAATAAAAAGTGAGGACAAAACACTGTGGAAAGAATTTTTTCTTTTCAAAAGGACAGATGGGAAATGAGATCAGGGACTTCCAGGCCCTTTGTAAGTAGCAGGGCCTGGCTTCCTTTCCAGATCAGTGGTTTGTAGATCAGTATCAGTCTCATGTAAGTAGAGGAGGAAAAGAAACAGAGGAAAAATAAAAATCAGGATGTTATTTAAAGGGAAATGGATTAACCACATTTTTTCTATACAATGCTGAGAACACTTTAGGATTATCCTGTATCTAAACATTTCAAAAACTGAAAATTTCTAGGATTCCAATCACTAATCATCTTTCCTTGGTACTCCTATTTTTCATTTTAAATTCTCTTGCTAGGGAATATGATGTTGATACTAAACCATGAAATATGCAGGAAGAACACCCAAGAAATTACTCCTCACTTTTGATTCTGAACAGTTTTTAATGACGACAACTATTTCACATCCATGTGCAGGAGCACAGAAATCTTGCAACCACGTGCTCTTTTCTTTCAATTGTGGTAAAATATCCATCACATAAAATTTACCATTTAAACCATTTTTAAGTGTACAATTCAGTAGCGTTAAGAACATTCTCGCTGTGGCGCAGCTATCACCACCATCTACCCATAGAACCCTTTTCATCCCACAAAACCGAAACTCTGTACCTATTAAACAGTAACTCCCTATTCCCCCAGCTTCTGACAACCACCATTTTACTGCCTGTCTCTATAAATGTGACTATTCATACAGTATTTGTCCTTTCTGATTGTCACACTTCACTTAGCATAATATGCTCTAAAGCTCACCCATGTCGTAGCACATGCCAGAATTTCCTTCCTTTTGAAGGCTGAATAACATTCCATTATATGGATAGACCACACTTTGTTTATCCATTCATTCACTGATGGATACTTGGGTTGTTTCCACATTTTGGCTATTATGATTAATGCTGCCATGAACATGGTGTACAAGTATTCTGTAAGTCTCTGCTTTCAAATCCTTTAGGTATATCTCTGAAAGTAAAACATGGTATGCTCCCTTTTATTTCTTCCATACAAATTCTATCCCTTGTTAGTTTGTATCACACACCAAAGACTAATTTTTGTGAAATGTAAATGGATCCATAAATTGCCACCAGCATCCTTTTCGACTAATTACCACCTTCCCCATATTCTATCCTTTTATATAACTGCACACACATTAGTAAGCTGTGTAACAAGCCAGGATACAAGGAGCTCTAAAGCAAGGTACAGATTCGGCAGAGTGACGGCAACAGTTAAGAATGTCAAACCAGGGATCCCTGGGTGGCGCAGCGGTTTGGCGCCTGCCTTTGGCCCAGGGCGCGATCCTGGAGACCCGGGATCGAATCCCACGTCGGGCTCCCGGTGCATGGAGCCTGCTTCTCCCTCTGCCTGTGTCTCTGCCTCTCTCTCTCTCTCTCTCTGTGTGTGACTATCATAAATAAATTTTAAAAAAAGAAAGGCTGTATTTAAAAAAAAAAAAGAGTGTCAAACCACCAGCATCATCTGGTAAAAGATTTCCACCTGAAGGACAACCAAGATGGGAAGTCAATGGCCAGACCCACATCACATACCATGTGTCTGACAAGAAAGGGAGCAGTCCTGGGCATTGACTTTTCAATTGTGTATAGATGTGTCATTTCTTCAGCAAAAGTCAACTTTCATTTCTTGAACTAAATAAAACATTCTAACAATAAAAGTTATCAACTGTCTCTAATTGGCTTTTCAAGTTTATTTTCAACTTACCCAAGGAAAAGTAACTTCTCAGGCTTATTTATGCCAAGGAAACCTCATGAGGTCACAAAACTTTAAGACCACTAGTGTCTGTCAAACCAAATCACAGTGATCTGGCAAAAAGGTTTACAACCTAGTTCAAGGCACTTCCACATGTGCTCAATGGCATTCATATTTACTTTGTGAACCAAAGAAAACTACCAACATTCATAATAATTTTACTGATTTTAAACGGAGCCAGAAGTACCAGGCCCTATTATCCAGAGTGCAGAGATGAGGTAGATGTGAGGTGGGGGAGGAGGACAGAGATTCACACACACGGTGCCTGAGCCTTCACTGGGGCCACAGCACAGGTGGTGGTGACACTGCTCCACAAAAAGCATAAAAAGCTGTTAGTAAAAAGCCCAAGACAATGAACTTTTAAGTATAAATATATACAGTGTGAATAGTAAGTATTAGAGGGACTAAGAAAATGGGGAAACAAATCACCATCGACTTGAACTGCTTCAGAGGACGTGGGACATGAAGCAGTCTGGGAAGGGTGAGAAGGTTCTAGAAGGAAGGAAGAGAAAAGAAGATATTGCCTGCAAGAAGAACCATGATGCCAAAGCAGGGACAGAATAGAACAGATCTAAAAGTATGGGGTTGATTCTGAAAAAAGAAGTACAGTCAGCTAGTGAGGGATGTATTGGCCACACACTCCTGCCCCTGGCCCTGGCGGATAAAACTTTACTTCATAAATATTCTAAAGACTGAGAACTGAATCCTTTGCCTTTTTTTTTTTTTTTAAGATTTTATTTATTTATTTGACAGAGAGAGAAAACAAGCAGAGGGAGAGGGAGGCAGAGGGAGAGGGAGAAGCAGGCTCCCCACTGAGCAGGGAGCCCAATATGGGGCTCAATCCCAGGACCCTAGTATTATGACCTGGGCTAAAGGCAGATGCTTAATTGATTGAGCCACCGAGGTACCCTCCTTTTGTCTTTTTAAAATCCACATTGACTCCCTATCTCTCAGCTTATTTTGTCTGTTTTTTTTTTTTTTTTTTTTAAACACTCTTCTCCTAACCTTCAGCAAGTATGTTTGACCAAAATAAATCTTCTCTACATAGGACTCGTGTTCAGGGAACACAGGTGTCCTTGAAAACTGACCAACACCAGGGCACCTGGGTGGCGGAGTCAGTTAAGCATATGACTCTTGGTTTCAGCTCAGGTTGAAACCTGTGATCTCAGGGTCATGAGATTGAGCTACACATTAGGCTCCATGCTCAGTAAGGAAACTGCTTTGGACTTTCTCTCCCTCTGCCTCTCTCACCCTCCTGTCTCTAAAATAAATAAATCAATCTTAAAAAAAAAAAAAAAGAAAAAAAGAAAAAAAAGCTGACCAAGATCAACACATGTCCTACTCTAAAACTGTACAAATGTTTCATCGCTATCCATACCTATATTTTAGTAAATTATCACTTAAGATGTACTTGACAGAATTTTGCACAAAGTTCTATTATTTTAAAGTTAAAATTGTTTAACTAGTAAGCATGGTATTGCAAATTGACCCCCAACATGAATTTTGCTCACTAGTTGACCCACTTCCTAACCAACTTGCTATTTTTTTTCTGTACTAAATACTTCTCCCTGATCTAATTGTTCCCTCTGCTTTTAATAATATAAGGATAGTTCCCTATATATTATTATTTTATTCTGCCTAAAAATAGAGGGATAAGAGAGGGAATCTATGACACTTCTAAGACATTTTGCTCATTCAGCTATGCAGACAGTTATTAAAATCACCAAATCTAAAAAATAATAATAATAATAAAATAAAATAAAATAAAATAAAATAAAATCACCAAATCTAGCAAGAAAGTACAGTGTCAATGGCCTTCCTTAGAATATAGAAATCTCCAGGAAAATAAATAATAGCGTCCAAATTTGAATGGAGCCCATCATAATTGCTGTGATAGGGATCAAAGCTGAAATCCAAGCTCCTTAATCTTTGGGGAAAACTTTCCAAAAACAGAAAATGATACTTGCTTATTCAATCTTGGCCAGCAAAATGTCAGTGAGTTCTTTGCGTTTCCTAGAAAATCTATGCCTGGTGTCTCCAGAGAAATAGTTGCAAGCAAAAGGGACAAAGGAGTTTTTCTCAGGGTTTCAATCATCTGGTTCTACAACTGCTAAAACATCCAGCTTCCTTGTCCCTGGGGTAAAAGATGATACTAAATTAACTGTATCTTGTTTCTTTGGTTTGTTTGCATCTTAAGTAATTTTATCTCAGGCTGCAAATACAACTTTGCATTCTAGGTTGCAAACACTCAGGGTGACTTTATGACTCATACCAAGAAGAATACATACTTCATTCTTAGAGAATGATAAGATAACCTCTGGCTTCCTCAGAGCACACTACAGGAAACATATGTCAATGAGAAGTATAATTTGTAATCATCTGATTTAACTTCTCATGCTAATAAATTTATTGCCAAAATCACAGGCAAGAGAAATCATTCTGAGGCTTCATTTTACGTTTTAGCTGAATAGTCTACTCATGCAATGAAGTTTTTAAAGCCTCATATTTTGAGGCATGATCTGAAGCCATTTATCAGTGGAAGATACCTTGGCAGCAGCATCACACTAATGCCCAATGCCACTTCCATGGCCTTCCTTATTTTTTAGAAAGAAATGAAAGTATAATCATTTATAAACAACAAAGAATAAAGCTTCAAAAAAATTAAGACAGGGTAACAGCACCAGGTAAAGAAGCTTCGAGGCAGAAAAGAAGGAAACACCATGATAAGGTAGGCTCCAGAGAGTAAAAGAAACAATCAGACCAAGGTGACTCTAGGTTGCCAGGTATCCAACACCACTGGGGTCCTATTCTCACTCCTCATTAGCCTCAAAGCTCTTGTGTGTTGCTCAGCCTCAGGGCTTTGGCAATCTGAAAGACATCAAGTAACAATCTGGACAGCAGCTCACAGCAGAAGCAGTACCAGGTCCTCTGCTGGCAGCTGCTGAGATCCAAGGAACAGCACCTGTCACCACACCAGAGAGGTAGATGTCAGGACATTCCTTCTCTGTGAGCGCACACATGGTCCAGGAGCTCTCTCGTGGTGGTTTCCCAAAGTGTTATCCTGAAAGGACACACGATAAAATCCTCCACTGCTCCCCAGAAAATTCCGTCCTTAGGGCCAAGGCACTGGGCAAAAACCCAAAGTCTCCCTTCACAAAGCTCATAAGACATTAAGAGGCTTTTGTGTCCATTAAATCCACCCGGAGTATAGCACTTTTATTAAAAATATAACACACACACACAAAAAACTTACATTCTACCCATAATACATACGTATGTATGCGTATACATATATTTGCCTATATGTGTATGTAAATATACTTAATACATATTCATATCTGTGTGTTTATATGCAAAAATAATACTATTTTTAAAACATCAACCCATAAAGGAATGCATGGAAAAATGTAATGACATCACTTTTCTCTCTTAAATAACATCTTCATCTTTTAAAAATCCTAAAATTAAATAACCAAACAATAAATCAGTAGATAAAAAAGAATTGTTTGTAAAGACCAACCACGTGGCTCTATTTAAAAGTTATCTAAAAAAAAAATTTAAAAAAATTTAAAAAAATAAAAATAAAAGTTATCTACCTGAAAGTCATCATAAGGGAAGAGAAGCATCTCCCTTAAACAATCATTCAGGATCTGTGTCTTCTTTTGGACGATGACATTTTCATAGTCGAGTGGTTCAATCAGCTTTGGCTTTGCCTAAAAGGTGAAAAAATAAGCAATTGAAACATTCGTATAGATAAATAGAATTCCTTGAGATTAAAGAACTTTATACGATCTGTTTTTGCATTTTCCAACTTTTCTTCAATAAGAGTACGTTAATTTTGCTACAAATTAGAATCAGAAGCAAGAGATAAAATGTTTTTTTTTTTTAGCATCTCTGTGAGTCTATGATTATCCTCAATTACTTTCTACTATATCTTCACATAGAACTCAGAGTATTTATATGTTGGTGAGCACTGATTTTTTTTAAGGTTTTATTTATTTATTTATTCATGAGAGACAGAGAGAGAGAGAGAGAGAGAGAGAGGCAGAGACCCAGGCAGAGGGAGAAGCAGGCTCCATGCAAGGAACTCGACACCAGACTCAACCCCAGGACTCCAGGATCACACCCTGAGCCGAAGGCAGGCACTAAACCACTGAGCCACCCAAGGATCCCCTAAAACATATTTTTAAAGGGGCACTTGATGGGATGAGCACTGGGTGCCATACTGTATGTTGGCAAATCGAACTCCAGTAAAAATAAATACAAAAAAAATTTTTTAAATAAATAAGGTAACAGAAGACACTTCCTGGTACTCCATCTACAGTCATGCTTACTTAGTTATTAAAGCGCAAAGAAAGCTATGAAGTCTCGTGGACGTCCAGTTGTGTCTTGGGTCACCCCTGGTTTGGTCAGTCCCCATCCAAGCTTTACACTCTGCCGGAACTGCCCTGCTTGGAGGGGTCCAGCCGTGGTGTGGTAGTGAAGGCTGGATGCCAACAGTGGCACCCTCCTTGGGCCAGGCTTAAAGCACCCACAGCACAGGGCTTCACTATTTCATATAAGGCTCTACGGAACTCTTTTCAGGGTGTCAAAATATCCCTGTCTCCTAAAATGTCTATATACTTATAATACCTAACAGATAAAAATGTAAGCTGTGGGGGGGGGGGGGTGAACCTAAGCAGGTAGGAATGATCATCCCTTATCAGACACTGAGCAGAAGACAAAGGCAATATGTGAATAGGAAAGAAATGAGAGAATATGCCTTTTCTGACTATTTCTCAAGTTAGCCTTCTCAGTAAAATCTATTGCCATGCATTGCTATGGTGGTGATCACGTCCCACATGGAAGGTACCAACTGTGCTAGGTCAGGGAGAAAGACACCAATTTAGCTATATCACAGTATGCCAAGTGATAAGACAGGCATGCATGCACATGCACAATGTTCTCAGAAGTAACAAAGTCCATTATATCAATAGTTCCTGCAAGATTATTTTTTGAAACTATTAATAAAAATCATCTGATGACATAATCTCAATGTTGTGCCTAATAAAATGATAATAAATATATACAAAATATACTAAAGACATTTGGGGAATTGTGGCTGAGGCTGCTGCACATTCCTCAAATCTCTCCTTTCCTTCTAGGTACAGAAGGACTACACTTCCCAGCCTCCTCAGAGTTACATGTGACCCTCTGTCTTGTGCCAATGGCAGGTGAGGGGGAAGGGAATGGCCACTGCCAAGCCTGGACCAGAAAAGCTGTCTGCAAAAGACTGAATGCTGTGTCCTTCCAAAATCCACGCTGAAACCTAGTCCCCATTGTGATGATTTTAGGATGTGGGGCCTTTGGAGGCAATTAAGTCATGAAGGTAGAGTCCTTAAGAATTCAATTAGTAATCTTATAAAAGAGACCTCTGAGAGTTCCCTTCTGCCATGTGAGAACACAGTGAGGAGAAAGCTATCTATGAACCAAGATCTCTCTCTCCAGACACCAAGTTGGCTGGTGCCTTGATCTTATAGCCTTCCCAGCCTCTAGAACCATGAGAAATACATATGTTGCTTAGGCACCCCTAAGTCCTTTATATTCTGTTCCAACTAAGTGACTACGATAGCCCCCCTCCCCTCTCCCATCTGCCAGATGCACGCAAGAATCCAGCACTAGACTCAGGAGCCCTGAGGAGAGGATAAAAGTCGCAAGACAGAAGGAATCTGCATCCTGAATCACCCAACAGAAAGCTGCCTCCTTCAAACAGGCGCTGAAATATCCAAGAGCAGGCAGGAAAGCATTTATTGTGTTAACCACTGAGGTTCTAGAGAGTTGTTTAAAGGGGTTGTCGGCTTACTCTACCTAACCTACATACAGTTGTTCATATTTAACTTCAATTACTTGATTTAAAAGTAGACGCGACAAAGATGTTTGGATATGCTAAGAAAAAAATGTAATGACTGAACAAGGGCACCATCGTTATTATAATTATGCAAAATAAACATTTACGGGCAGAGACAAACCTATACACCAAAATTAAAGCTATCATCATGGAAGTGTCATTTCTTCTTGTAAGATATTCATAATATTAAACTATTTCAACTATAAAAAAAAATTTTCAAAAAGGGAGATTTACAAAAAGTTTTTTTTTTTTTTTACAAAAAGTATCTTTAAGGAAAGAATTGCCACAAAAAAAATAAAAAATACTCTTCAAAATTGTTTTTTTTTTTTTTTTAGGATTTTATTTATTTATTTATTCAAGAGAGACACAGAGAGAGGCAGAGACATCGGCAGAGGGAGAAGCAGGCTCCATGCAGGGAGCCCAACATGGGACTTGATCCCAGGTCTCCAGGACCATGCCCCGAGCCAAAGGCAGATGTCCAACCACTGAGCCACCCAGGCGTCCCTCTTCCAAATAGTTTAATTTGACTTAAATAATGAGCTCCTTTATTTTAGTTTGTTACACTGTACATGGTAACCAGTCTTTAAGAGTTTGTTGGCAGAACGGATGTATGTCATGATTAGTAACGTTTTCCTTGGGAACCAGGACTATATACCTAATAAAATGCAAAGATGACCCAGAGAGGGCTGGTCCTCCACACTGGACCCCTCCAAAGGTACCCCGGGTCTGCAGAATCCTTGGCGGCCGTGTTCCCTTCCTGCCCCTTCCCACAAGGGCCAGCAGTGTACTAACTTCAGGCCACAAGGCAAGGTCAGTCTGTCGGAAAACAGTGCTACAATGTCAGCCCTTGTCAAAGAAGGATGCTGCAGGGGCCTGCAGAGAAAGGGTCTTTTCTTAGCCTATGATATTTTGGAGAGTTTTCTGCTTTGCTCCTACGGCACAGCTCCCTAGACTACTCTTATATTCTTAGAGCAGGGGTTGGCAAACTTTTTCTGAAAAGAGCCAGAGAGTAAATATTTTAGGCTTTGCCAGCTTTACTGTTTACTTAACTCTGATACTGTCGCACAAAAGCAGCCACAGACAACAAGTAAACAAATGGGCATGGTGGTATTAAAACTTTACAGAAACAGGCCACAGCCAGATTTGGCCCAAGAGCCATCACTTGCTGATTTCGCTGCAGAGTTACCTTTACCCGTTTGTAGTTAATCTCCTTTACCAATTTAATGATTCTTTATATTAATTTTCTATTTCCAATGAACTGATGTTTCCTGTCTCTGGGCTGATATATATGTTTACATGTTCTTAAATGTATTTAAAGATTATTTCTCAACAATTGGACTACACTGAGATTGTTTACACAGTTTAATAAATGAAAACTATAAAAATAATTCACATGCCAGTTTTGCCTACTTATGATATGCTTTTGTTAACTGAGTGGATGTTTTCCCCTGATGGTATCTTGGAAGTATTTAATGACTTAATGTAACGTTGTGGCTATTAGGATTACCTTGCTTTTGGGGGCCACTGTGTAACCTGGAAGATTTTCACACAAATGATCGCACCTAATCCACTGTTTAATTAAACAAGGAAGCCATGTGCCTATGTAAGCAAACCAAAATCCAAGCCTGGGAATGCCTCAAGGTTATAAAATCAACACACTACAGACAACCACTCACAAACAGCCAACAAGGCTTTAGGCTACGGCCAAATAATTTCTTCTGTTTGCTTCCACACTTCCTCTCTAGAAGTCTCTCCAAGCTCCTAACAGCTCCTAACAACTTCCGGTTTTGTGCCACCCAATTCAAAATGATTTTTGTCCAAACTCTACAAATGTTTAGTATGCCTCAGTTTATCTTTTAACATCACTTGGAGCCACTATAAGGCAGGCATGGGAACACCACTCCATAGTTGCTGAGATTGCAAACTGAGGATCACAAGTTGATCTGGTTGCCAGAAGTGTCCGAGGTAACTTGCAGACTGGGTCAGAACATGGTCTTTGTCACACAGAACTCTTTCTTCCCCAGGCTGCCCATTTAACCATCTGTGCTCACCAATGCTCAGAGTAAACGCATGGAGAGGTTCTAAGCCAACGCTTCTGTGAAAGAATGATGATGCATGTAACAGGAAAGCCCACAGGGTTGATTTCAACATAAGGGAAATCTTCGTGGAAGAATGAGATGTCTTCTTTGGTCTCAAGGAGTATGAAGATTTGACACATGTACAGACTCTTAGATCACTCACTGAAGTGACTCCTACAGACCTGATTGGGCAGTAGTCTTCAGCAGCTGCAGGGAGCGCTTCCAGGACAGAACCACTACCCCAAGGAAAAAGGGTCAACTGGGAGTGACTCATGTGCTACCTAAGAACAAGGCAAAAGCTCCTGCTTCAAATACAAATAACTAATAACTGGCACCATACCTCATGTGGCCCTCACAGGATCAGAAAGGGTGAGAACGGAGATTGTGAGGGAACACGGAAAGAGAGTAGGAGGCGATGGGGGAGGAGGAGACCAAAGGGATGGATACCTCGCATGGAGGTAGGCCGGGGCCACAGAAGTGGAGAAAACACAAGTTGTTGGATAAAGACAGGAGAAGAAGACACAAATGGAAAGGATTGAAGAGAGGGCTTGGAGATTTGTGGTGGGCCCATGGGAAGTCACACCTCCAGGTCTACTCAACTGGGGGTTAAGCGCATAACTGTCTATTATTTTCTGCTCTTCTTGAAATGGATGATTCACTGGTTACAGCTGTTCACTGTTCTTCAGCTCCTCCGAACGTTTCCAAGCAGTCACGTGAGCAGGGAGACAGCCCATTAGGATAGGGAACTGACCGGCCTACAGCATCACTGGTGACAGGAACATCACACAAACAAGCAAAATGAAATTAGCTAATTACCAGGCTGCCAGGACCCCACTCCCAGTTTAGCAGAAAGAGGCTTCGTGTAGATCTGGCACGTGTTCTTGGTTTTAAAGCCATCAACACGCTTAAGTGTAAACCTTCCTGGGGTGACACAATTACCAAAGCCAAGTTCTTGATTTTCTATGGTCAAAAGCAAGATTCTGGGCCCAGAATCAATCCAGATAAACCAGTGGTCGTGGATAGAGCTGCTCCTACGCCATAAGAACCGCCTTGCTTTGAAAACCTGATAATTCACCAGTGTGGATTTTAAATATTAAAAGATGCTGTGTTTCCCTGAGCATGATGGGGGCTCAGCCAGCTCCTGAGTCTGTGACATTCAGAGCTTGTACAGGGCATAATTATGTCGCTCTTATAATAAGTGAAAAATGTAATTCGGTCTATATATACAAATTCTTTAGGTTTTGTCCCCATTTGTAGGTTAAATGTCCTCATTTATGAACATGTGTTTCTCAGGCTATCATTAAATCAGACAGGAAGAGGACCATGGTATCTTAACTTTACAAAAGTCTACAAGAGTGATTCTAAAAGTGGGGTCCTGGTAATAAGCAGCATTAGCATCACCTAAGAAGTTAATACAAAAGTAAACTGAATCAGAAACTCTACAGCTAGGATCAGCTATCTGTGCCTCCACAAGCTTCCCAGGGATTCTGATGACCCAGGAGTTGGTTGGAATTTTTAAATTCAGAGAGGTACAATGAACATGCCCAGTGCTGAGCTCCTTCTGAGAACCTGGGCCCACCCTCCCCCAAAATGTGTATACCCATTACTTTCTAAAACGTTATACACAGTTCTGGGGGACAGCAGTCATTCCTTGGAGAGTAGCCAAGGAACTGAGTTGAGGACATTTTAGGCAGTGGGAGAGGGTGGCTCGTAAATACTTTAATTCAGTATAGCAGGAGGTGCTGGCAGAAGCTAAATGCAGAGCTAAGAAAGGAGGCTGAGCCAACTGCCAGCCATGGGCTGGGACATTTCCTCACCTCACCAAGGAGTGATACCTCAAGGTGCTGAAGGAAGAGTGGGAATTCTTCAGGTGGGCAAAGTTCTGAATTCCTTAATCAACAATGTAAATGTAGCCCTCCTATGGAGGCATCTGTGCAAGCTCCAGCTGTATCTCTAACCCCCCAGGCCCAGAACAGAAGACATGTGGCTCTGCTTCTGACACAAACCTGGTCCTGTCACTTGCTCACACCTCTGCACCTGTCACAGGCCTACAGCCCTGACGGCTGCAGTCAACAAAGGTTCTATTTTAGCAGAATCCTTCTTCTGAAAACCAAATCTCCCACAGGCAAATACGCCAAAGGAGTGAAAGCAGAGTTGCTCTAGCCCCAGGACACACAGTACTTGGCTCTGTACCTGGGGCACATCTCCCTCAACCCATTAAAAACAGTCTTTTCCCTTCTCTGACCAGGATACCCCCAGTGAGTAGCAGTCCTAGAGTACAGTTCATTCTGCCTTGGATTGAAACAACCTGTGAACAGCTTAACTCCTTGACTATAGTGCCCAGGAAAGGGCTGGGTCTCCTGGTCTCTGCACCCCCCACCCCCATCCCCACCCCAGCATCTAGCCCAAGACCCAGAGACACAGTGACTGTGCACAAAGCGTGGTGTCCTTCACTTGCATCAACACCTGTCCAGGCCCCGTGTCTGTGTAGAGTTCAGTTGCTGCTCAGCATCTTGGCTTCTTAGGAAGTTCCACAGGACCATGCCCCCTGTGCCAGTCCACCCAATGTCATGACTCAGGTCCCATGAGGTGCAGCATGAGAGGCCATGTTGCAATACAGGTATATTTCAAGGCGTTTAGCCCCATAACTACTTGGGGATACTTGAGGTTAGTCACTGCACAACTGGGAGATTGCCCCCAAATTATTCTGCTCATATATGAAAGAAACCTAATGGAGAGGGTAACTGTTGGCTCAGTGGTTGAACGTCTGCCTTCAGATCGGGTCATGATCCCAGGGTCCTGGGATCAAGTTCTGTATCAAGCTCCCCACAGGGAGCCTGCTTCTCCCTCTGCCTATGTCTCTGCTTCTCTGTGTGTCTCTCATGAATAAATAAATGAAATCTTAAAAAGGAAAGAAAGAAACCTAATAGAGGGTTTTTTCAATCCTAAAATGTATGTGATGTTATCAAATGTTATAAAACTAGAGGAAACTTTCCTAAACTATGATTAATAAAATACAAATATTGACTAATGATATAGGAAAGATTAAATGACCTATCTTTGCAATGCAGAGTGATCAAGCCAAACCACGATCATATGAAGAGGCAATAATAGTATGAAACTAAGAAATGCAGGGAAATGTATCAAGTGCATCAAGAGATTTTTGTTCATAAAAATGTGTTGCTCTCCTGTATTTGTTTAGGGTTTGAGTTAGCTTTCTAAAATTTATAATTTGTCGTGATTTCTTTTCAAATATCATTAAAATAGTAACTTCCATGCCTCATTTTGTATTTGTAATTTTGGATTTTTTTTAGACCTCCCACATTCTAAGCTTTATCACTCACAAAACCTAGATCGGCTCTGGTGATACCACACAGATGTGGATCAAATCAAAGGCAGTACAGTACAGTGGTTAAGAAAGCTGAGCTGCAAGTTGTGTGAGGCTATTATCAAGCTCCATTGAGTGCATGCATGTAAAATGCTTGACAGAGCCTGGCAGACTGTAAGTACATGATAAATGTAGCTGTTGTTATTACTATTACAATCATCATTATTAAATGTATTGTTCGCATGACAGTGATTTGTTTGGTGGGGGAGGGGAGTGGTGAATGTTTCATGTACATTCAATTTTACCAATCTGCTAACAAAAACTTTCCTGTAATCTCCAAGAACATATTAAATCAAACAGACAACAATGGTAGGAGCATTCACAAAGAAGGAAACACAAAAGGCCAAGCAGAGGAAACTGTATACTAATAGAGATGACACTGGAATTCAGGGACTGAGCCCAAGATAAACATAAATAGATGCTTACATTAAAAACTGAACCAAGTATTGATGAAGTTGGTGTCAGGCAGGACAGAGAAGAACAGCAGCTGAGGGGTCAAGATGTATATACTAAAGCACTTCAGACCCACTCCCACAGTGCACAAGAGCAGCAGTACTGAAGATTCTAGAGGAGGCCAGAGGGGCAGGCACTAAGCCCTCAAGCAGTGATGCTCACACCTGGTTTCTGGCACTTCCAGGGAGAGAGGGGAGGCAGACTCTGGAGAGTTTGGGAGGCCCAAAGCCCACAGACATTTTCATAACAATGAACTAAAACCTTAGCTTCCTTGCCCGGAGATCTAGTCCAGAGCAATGTGATCAGGGCAGTGGAAGGAGGAGTTGCATCTCAGGGAAGAACACAGACACCAGTTAGCCCCTGATACCATGGCCCCACCAGTCCCCATCCACTGGTCGAAGCAGGGGCAGCATGGTGAACTGCCAGTGATCATGTGGTTGTCACAGGTACCAAAAGGCACAATCCACAGTGCCCTCCCCAGGAACCTCCCTTTGAGGCTCTCTGACCTCACCCCTTCCTCTAGCATTTGTTACTGTGGGTCTGGCTTCCCAACATCCATGCAAATTGAAATTCCAGATCCAGAGGCAAACAGAAGCTGAGGAATCCTCTGGATGCCAGGAAAACAAGAGTCCTCTGGAATCCAGCATAGCTGGAGAGCAATAGGCCCACAAATGACTTCAATTTTGGCTAATCATGTATGAAGCCTCGAAAACCACGGGAAGAGCTCAGCAGAAAGGCTTACTGATTTAATTGCTTTTTCTCTCTGACAGGATAGCTTCCTGTGAACTTTCTAGTCATTTCTGGATTTTGTGTCTCTGGTAATTAAATGTTAACAAAGCTCAAATCCTGAATACCACTTCTTGAAATAGCAAACTAAGGAAACGGCAACTCTTGAAGCATTCTATTATAAGAAACGAGAAATTTATTGTTTCTGCTTATAAAGAATTTAAAACTTTCTTGATCTGCATGGCTATAAAAGCTACTTGATTGGCTAAGACAAAAATTCCTCATGGAACTTAGTCCATTTTCAAACCTGTGCACTTCTCAACATTGCCAAAAGGACACCAGCACTGTTGCTGGGGAGGGGGCCATGCAGCTTGCAACAAGAAAGAAAGGTCTTCTGAAGCCAGGAGTTAATCAGTGTGGCCTGTCTTACACACTACTGTCACCACATACTCCCACCAGGAACTTCATGAAGTGGTTAAATCTGAAGGGAGAATCCTCATTTTCCTGTAATTAGGGTGGGCACAGGAAATTAGCGGCTGCCATCGCTTCTTTGTATGCAAATGTTATTAGTAATAATGTGTTCCTTCTCTCTACAAACTTTTACTGAGCCTGTCCATTCCCATATGCACTGCGCCAGGGTCTTCCGGACCCCAAGATAACAGGACACAGCCTCCCCCACCCCCCACCCCCACCACTCCCCACCCCCGCCACCCAGAGAGCTCATAATCCAGAGGGGAGGCAGACATGTGAACAATGAGAGCAGAATGACAGCAGTTGGAACCTACAAGTGGCATCTGACCCTGCCTAGCATGAACCTGCTCCCCCCCCCCCCAGTTAGATCACCAACTCCATAGAGGCAAGGATTTCCATTTTATTTACTGTTCTCTTAACACCTAGAACAAGACTTGGCATAGTGTAAGCACCCAATGAACACGTGCAGGATGAGTAACAGAACCTGGCAATGTGGGCTGCTTCTTAAAGGAGGTGGTCAGGGCCAAGCCTAGGAGAGGAACCAGTCAGCCAGCATTCAGGGTGCACTGGGGATTCCTTGCAGAGAAAATGGGGAGACACCAAGGAGCATGCTCCCAGATGGAACCAGATTTTGTGGGGCCTAAAAATGCATATTTGGAAAGGGAAGGGGTTTAAAAAAATACAAAATTATGAATATAAAATTGCTGGAGGCCCTCACAGGGCCTTGGAAGGGATCCGGAAACTGAAGCTTCCTTAGCTTCAGGATAAATCCTCCTCTGAGCACTGTGAGTTCCAGACGTGATGAGTTGCTCAGGATAGCTGAGGCAAAGCTATGGCAAGGGGATGGGGTGGCAGCAGGCCAAGGGCTTGGGGCACCAGTCTCTAGGGGTGCTACAGCATCTCTGGAAATCCAATGTGAGAAAGAAAATGACATTTAGGAGAACTCCCTTCTGAAAGGGTACTCTGGCTGCCAAGAACACATGAATAAGCTATCACAGATGAGCACTGGGGCTTTGCAAAGGACGTGCTGAAGAAACAAAGAATGCTTACCTGTAGGGCCCTGCTTTCTCTGGACAGGTGGGCACCACTAGAGTTGGCTAGGAATGGCTATGCGCCACAGTCCCTGCCCTATCTCTGCCCCACGCAGCCCTCAGTCTCCTTTCTAAAATAATAAACAATTGGGGTGCCTGGAGGGCTCAGTTGGTTGGGCGTCTGACTCTTGCTCTCAGCTCAGGTCTTGGTCTTGGAGTTGTGAGTTCAAGCCCCATGATGGGGTCCATGCTGGGCACAGAGTCTACAATCAATCAGTAAATAAATAAAATAAAGCAGTAAACAATTTGAATGGCATCTGTTTGAGGTGGTACCAATGACTGGCTTGCCTGGGGTGTCCACATGTCTCTAAGCCACCCCTGGACTACAGCCTGCTCTGGTAAAGAAGGCCAGAGTGGCAAGTGTGCCACGCTGTGACGGGCCTTTAGGAAGGAAACTGGCATAGGATGAAAGGGGCTGAGCAGCACAGAACTAGGTCCTGTACCATCCTCACCCTGGAAAGCGACCTCCCATTGCCTTGTCATAGACATGCTCTTATTTTATTTTTAAAATATTTTTATTTGTTTTTTTGACAGAGAGAGAACACAAGCAGGGGAGCTGCAGGCAGAGTGAGAGGAAAAAGCAGGCTCCCCGATGAGCACAGAGCCCGATGTGAGGCACAATACCAGGACCCTGGGATCATGACCTGAGCCAAAGGCAGATGCTTAACCAACAGAGCCACCCAGATACCCTATGGTATGCTCTTTCTTCCCTTGACCCCGAACATTAAATTTAGGAGATCACGATAATCAAAATATGATCACATCCCCTTCAGGAAAACATGTTCTTCTCCAGATTGTTCATCAGTGTGTCGGGGAACAATGGCCTTAGCAGCTGTTGAGAAGCATGCTTGTTTAAAAGGAGCAGGAGGTCAGGTAACACTAGAACTATGCTGTGTAAACATCAGAACCCGAGATTATCTGGTCTAGCCCTCTCATCTTACAGAGAGGAAAACCTGGGAGCGTGGGAGTTACATGACTGTCCCAACGCCCAAGAGGAGTTGCTAGCAAGCCTGGGCCTAGATCCCAGATCTCCTGACCCCTGTCCATGCTCTTTACCTCTGCCTCTACGTTTTGATTTTTGCACTTTCAATAACACTGTGCACAAACACACAATACAATAAACTGGAGGAAAAGAGGACCTTATCTAAACTTGGACTGAGGAAGCAAGCTCAAACCTGAGCATTCCCATATGGTTAACTAACTGGTAAATGTTTAGAATACACACCGGACACCAAAGTCTCAGACATCTAAATAGATTTCTCACACTGAAATGTGGTGCTATCCTCAGAGCAGGCTAACAGCAAGAATGACACACTTGTGAACACAGTTCTTTATATTATAAACACTGAAAAGATGTTTAATTCCGTTTTTATAAAGCACTACAAAAAAAAAGCACTTAAATGAGAAGACTTGTCACTAAATGAAAATTTTTTTTAATTAGGCATGTCAGCATTAGCAAAACTTGGACACTCAACATCAGTTTGATAGAAGGAAAAGAATCTGGGTTTGTATTTGTCAGTTTTATAAATAACTGTGGTTTTCCAAAAATTATTATCCTATTACTAAAATAAACAGAATTAAAGACTCTATGAAAACTGTCAAATCAAGAACTTGTAGAAAATGGTATAAGAGACACGTAAGATGCAAACTGCAGTAATAAAGATCATACCAATTAATGAAAACCCACAAAGCTGCTTGCATTTAGTCAGCTGCACTCGACGGGATGTGCAGAGAATGTTAATGAGAAAAGACCAGACAGGGATGTAGGGACTCCTCCATGCCCTATGCAGGCACATGAGAGGAGAGTTGAGTGGCATGGGGATCTGGTCCTTGCAAAGACCATGCCTGAAGATCTTCTACCCTGATGTGGAGCAGGGGCTAAGAGAGGAAAAGAAGGATATACAAAGGAAAGAGAGAGAGAACAGACTGAAAGCCTGGCGAGTGGGCTCAGCATGTGTCTCTCACACATGCATCTGTCCTAGCTTCTAATTCTGCCTGCCATTTTTGCATAAGGAAAAAGCAATAATGAGAGCAAAAAAGAAAAAGACACACTATGGAAACTGTATAAATCTATCTTAAATCTGTGCTACAGATTCTTTTCCAGCCAACAATTTTTCTTTCTAGCATTTTGCTTGAAATTCTCAATTCCTCCTATGTCAACAAAAGCTATTTTTGGAACTCTGAAATGAAGAGGTCAAGTAATTAAGCTAAAAGGCTCTAAAAGGCCCAATACAGTCAGATTTCAAAACAACTTTACACTACTTATTTGAAGATGGAAGCAGGGGATGGAAGTCATAACACACATTTGATTCTTGGAAGAGTTTCTGCATACTTCATCATCAGAAAGGCTGTTTGGGGACCAGCTAAAGGCAGGTGTGGGGAGTTAGGATTAAAATCTTGGTCCCAAAAATGTTTACTATTGTTGGAGGTGCTGACAGGCACATGGGAGTTCATTGTACCAGTCCAATAGTTCTCAAGGTGTAGTCCCAGACCAGCAGCTTCAGCATCATCTGGAACTTGTTAGAAATGCAGATTCATCCCAGACCTACTGAATGTTTTAGGGGTGGAGCCTCACAATCTATGTTTTAACAAAGCCAGGTGATTCTGATGCTCAACCTTTTTGAGAAACCCTCTACTAGTTTACTTTCGTGTATGTTTTAGAATTTCATATTTAAAAAGTATTTTCAAGAAATCCTAGCTCCAATTGCCTTTTGGCTAATGCGGACTTGGGGCAAATTACTAAACCTCCCCCCCCCCCCATCTACATCAGGAAATGGGAAAAGTAACAAGTTCTCTATCATCATCTCAGGCTTATTGAAAAGTTTCAATATACACTGCCTGTTCAGAGCAGGAATGAAATGGTGGTTATGGGGATCATACAAAGTTGTGTCATGTGGACACAAGAAAATTTTAGTGTCCACAACATACACACAACATCCTACACACATTATCTCACTAAACCTCCTCCCAAATCCGTATGTATCATCAGCATTTCACGGATGAGGAAATTGAAGCTCAGAGGGGTTACATAAATTAGTGAAGGTCACACAGATGGTGACCCTTGGATCTCCTGGCTCCAAGCCCAGTACCCTTCCCATAGCCCACCTGCAATAAGCATGATGGAATGTCAAAGTTGTAGAATAGGAAATGCTTCCCAGGGTCTCCACTTCCCTTTGTATGACAAGGGCATAGCACTGCTCCACTGCGATGTTTCAGCCACCACCTCTCCAGGGAAAACAGAAGTCTAGGGCTCTCTGCTCTCTCTCTCTCTCTGGTGCTGAACTGCCCAGCCTCCCTGATCTCACCAAGGGAGAAAGAAAAGGCAGAGTCCTTCCATGAAACAAACTCATTTTCAGTCTCAAGAGTATTAAAAATCATACCCCAAAATACTAAATCTTTCTGAAGAACCAGGTTTGAATGCTAGGACATAGATTAATGTCATTAGCTAGTATTTAATATACTTTACCAATAAGTAGTTCAAGGATCATCTTTATGAAGAAAGCCCAGCTTTAGACTTAAATCATGCATTTTTCTTCCACAAAGTCACAAATATGGTACCCCCATCCAATGACTCACCCCCCTCAAATGACAATTTTCTGGTTTAAGGTGTATAAGCTACAGAATACAGAAGTATTTGGCCAGCACTCTTCAAAACAGTAGCCAGTCGTCATATGTGGCTATTCTGAATTCAGAAATGCTATAGGCATAAAATTTCAAAAATTTAGTAGGAGTAAAAGAATATACAATGCCTTGATATTTCCATAAGGATTAAATGCTGAAATAATATTTTGGCCATAATGGGTTAAAATTACATTATTAAAATTAATTACACTTATTTCTTTTTATTCTAATTTGGCTACCAAAAAATTTTAAGTTACCTAGGTACTCATGCCATATTTTTTTTACCATATCATTATTTTTAATGTCCAACGTTTATAATATGAGGGCCAGTGCTTTCTCTTCAACTCAAGTTTATAAATTTTCAATTGGCTTGAGAGGCCAATAGGGGTACTTCTTCTTGTCTAATTTGGTTTCTGGGAAGACTTCATTCAGGTCCTCAATGGTCATCTGATCAAATGGAATTATGTTCTTCATCTTCTCCAGCTTTTTCATATTCTTCAATCCTGGCCTTTGAGAAGGACAAAAAGTCAGCACATCTTTTCACATCTTCTTTTTCCTCAGCATCCACTTGGACAGTGTATTTATCCTCTGGCACAGGAACCTTCAGGGCATTAAACTTCTTCTCAAAGTCATCTACCAAGCCAGCCTTTGCCACATTGGCCTTGTAGTAAGCCCAGTCGATAGCAGGTGGTTTCTCAGGTAGAGTAGCCAACCTGTAGGTAAGCATCTCATTCCAGGATTTCAGGGAGTTGGCAATGGCCTTCTGGTTTCGGGGTATGATCTCCCCAAAAGCTACCCAGTCAATGGTTTTTAGAGCAAGTTTTCGCCCAGCCATCTTGAGATCCTTCACCGACCCCGGCAGCCCACAGTCCACAGCAGCAAGGGACGGAAGTGGGTCTCATGCCATATTTCTATTGAACAGTACTATTAGAGACTGCATGAAACTTTTACGTGTAATCTTTTAAACTTCAAGGCCAAACAAAAGACAAACCACTTCCTGAAACTATTATTTGGGGGCTAGGGGACAAGACAGATTTTGGAAAAATCACCACCCCACATTAGAGACAGGAATAGGTCAAGTAAAGGAGGCAACCTGTGTTGTTTGTTCGGTGTTGCTAACAAACTCTACCTTCCTATCTTTCTTATCTTTCTCCCCCAGGAAGAGGTTATCTTCCTTGCTCTATACCTCATGGGTCTCCACATATACTCATGGGATGCTGATACTAAGGTCACACAACAATTTTTTTTAAAGATTTTATTTATTTATTCATGAGAGACACACAGAGAGAAAGAGGCAGAGACACAGGCAGAAGGAGAAGCAGGCTCCATGCAGGGAGCCGTACGTGGGACTCGATCCCGGGTCTCCAGGATCATGCCCTGGGCCAAAGGCGGCGCTAAACCGCTGAGCCACCCAGGCTGCCCTACACACAACTTTTTTTCCGAATGTACTACAACCATCAGAGGTGATATTACAGTTGTAGGAATGGCTGACAGAAGTGGTAACTGTTAACAAAACCAGGTGCTGGCTAAGAGGAAGAGACAAAGGGTTCTGACTTTGTTCACATGAGTTTGCATTTCCATACCCAAGCAAGTACTTGCATAAGACGTTAGTTAAGCATTTAGATCAAAAATAACAGAAGCGTGGGAGGGTTTCAGGGCATAATACCTGCATCCTATTTAGCCATGCACCATCCTCTAGATGCATCCATTTTTACTTTTGGCAATTCAACTCATTTGGATGTTGGTGGCTAAACAACCACCAAGAAAGGGGGGGGGAGGGGACGCCTGGGTGACTCAGTGGTTGAGTGTCTGGCTCCAGCTCAGGGCCTGATCCCAGATTCCAGGATGGAGTCCCACATCGGGCTTCTTGCAGGGAGTCTGCTTCTCCTCCCTCTGCTTGTGTCTCTGCCTCTCTTTCTGTTTCCCTCATAAATAAATAGATAGATAGATAGATAGATAGATAAATAAAATCGTTTTAAAAAGAGGAGGGAAGACTGAAAAAGATTCTGCAGATCCAGTCTCTCCTGGGGGGCACTTTCTGCAACCCATTCTTTGCCAATACATTCCTCAAAGAGTGACCAGGACAATGACAAAAAGAACAAAAGGGGTGGCAGGGAAAGCACTGGTATGTCAGAGATGGAATATAAAGAAAACAAAACCACTCATGGTTCCCACTGGGGCATAAGCCCCCTCACCCCATTAGTGAGGGAAGCTAGAGTATAGGCCTTAGGTACAAGACAGCAGAACAGTGTGATAATGGAACGTTCTAGAATAACGATGCCACAATAGGCCAGAGGAGTACACAGCCTGTAGGAAAATGCGGGGGGAGGGTTTCAAAAAGTTTCTTGGGGGAGCTGGCATGTGAACTGGGGCTTGAAGGGCAGACAGGAACGGTCTGGCAGTGAAGCGTGCTGGGCAAAGGAAGAGCTGTGCCAGGTAGTACAGTGCCCTCTGTGAAAGAACAATGGGCCTGGTCAGGATGCATTTTGGAAAGTGTGAGAGATGAGGCCAGCAAGCAAGTTAAGGGCTGGCCTCCAAGGATCAAATAAGCCATGCTTTGCCTTCTCTGCAAAGGAAAGTTAGAAAAGGAGTTTATCCGTGTTGTAGACAGAGCAGTCTGGCAGCATGTCAGAGCACAACTCAGAGGAAGGAAAGTCTGATGATGGTAAGCTGATGGGGGCAGTCCTGATAACCTTTGGAGATAAGCTAACTGGAGGGTAGTCAGTCCTACTATCTTCATCTGATAGAAACACAATCTTGGCTTAGAAATGACAAGTAGGTTTAAAAGACACAGGCTCACGGTCTCATGAGTGAGTAAAGGGCTCCTTCCATCAGCCACTTCTGCTTCCTCCCTTGGTGGTGACAACTCTCCAAAGCAAGGAGAGCCCAAAACAGAACTATGGCCTGGCTCCTCCCCGAGAACCTGGATGAAGCCCCAGAGATCCACTGGTCAGTGGCACACACTCTTGTCTGGGAAGTGAGCACTAAAAACTTCTAAAGCCTCAAAATGTTACTCTAAGAGAAACTTAGGACCAGCTATATATATATCACATTACAGGGGTATTTCAAACTTCTGGAAAGTTGAGGATAAACTATAATTTCCAACCCTTCTTGGTTCTAAAATTATCACAGTGATATGTCATCTGCAGGCTTGTCAGGCCTTTGTGAATCTCCTGCATAGCTCTCCCTGCTAACTCCAAATTCTGCTGCTACTTTTATTTATCTCCAGGCTGGCCAACCCATTTCACTCACCTTACTCATTACATTAGGTGGCAATCCAATATCCCCTGTTTTGTAGCTCTTACAACCCAAAACCCAAAAGATTTTGAATAAACTAAACATGGAACCTGAAACTAAAACTCCAGGGTTTTGACCTGACTTCATCACAGGTTATTCCTGAGATCAAAGCTAATAATCCTCCACCATGGAGCTTTAGCCCCAGAAGAAGAGAACTTTGAGATTATTTACTACATGCTTCTCATTTTACAGATGAGTAAACTATTGAAGCCAGGGCAGGAGAGGAAAGGATGATGATCAGCAGGAATTGCAAGGCAGTTCTAGGGCCAAAAATAGGACTCTCGTCTGGTCTCCGAAATGCTTTGAGTTAGACCACCCACGGCACCTGCTACCTGTGACATAGTTTGGCTGCCTTGTACTTAGCCACTACCTGTCAAATAATGTCAAAGAGCACGTGGGGCAAACAGCCTCCTCTAAACACAACAGGGACCAAAGAACCCATTTTACTGGTTAGAGAATAAGCATCTCAGATTTATCCTGGATCATGCTGTAAATTAATTAAAAAATAAATCTAGGGAAGAAAATAAGATGTCTCTAGACTCTTAGATATCACATTAATTCATACTCCTACATAACCTCCTGGGAAGATGATAAAATGTGACATCCAAAGTAAGAAAGAGGGATCCCTGGGTGGCGCAGCGGTTTGGCGCCTGCCTTTGGGCCAGGGCGCGATCCTGGAGACCTGGGATCGAATCCCACGTCGGGCTCCCGGTGCATGGAGCCTGCTTCTCCCTCTGCCTGTGTCTCTGCCTCATTTTCTCTCTCTCTCTGTGACTATCACAAATAAATAAAAATTAAAAAAAATTTTAAAAAAAGATGAAGAGCGAGTCAAAGCATTAAAAAAAAAAAAAAAAAGTAAGAAAGACTCCCAGTACCAATTGATTCTATTTTGTTCATATTTCCAACTCCTTCAGGCACAGCCATTCCGCTCTTTGTCTAAGCTACTCAGCCACTATTGTTCTGTCACTTAAAAGTTGGTCTTTCTCTAAAAATTTTTTAAAAATTTTTAAACCTTTCTTTTTCATCTTTATAATACCAATGCTAAGCCTAAGCAACCAGGTTCATATTTGTTCATGAATTATATGTAAGTTTCCAGGTATGGATTTTGGAAAATCTGCCTGGAAGCCAAAAATCCCTGGCTCTGCCATTTACTAAAGATACAACTTTTGTCAAGTTACCTAGCCTCTGTGTGCTGTGTCCTCACTTGTAAAATGAGAAACAATAATAGCACTCACCTCCTAGAACTGTGAGAATTGAAGTAATCTATTTAACAGGCTTAAAACAGTGTCTGGCACAAAGCAAGGCACTATATAAATATTTTTGTTATTATTCCAAAAAACAAAAGAAAGCAACTGGCATTACCTTGTCATAAAAAAACAGTGACCAGCCATTCTGCCTCCCTGTTGATAAACAGTAGGAAAAAGAAGCACGCCAGAGCTAGGTGGGTTTTCATGTTCCAGGTAAGCAAGAATCCCAGAAAGTAGAGAGTGACTCTCTGTTGTAATAGGTAGTGACAGAGTTGTGGAAGCCCCTTGTCTGTGAAAGTTTTCTATGCCTGCAAGGTTAGTCAATTCAATCCAACTCTAAGCACGCACTCCCCAAAGATTCACTGATGGCACTACAAAATATGTGTGCGTCTTTGGGGACCTTGTTCATGCAAACTACTCATATGGACAGTCAGGGGCCCTTGTGCCTTCTGTAAAGCAGGGCTGGACCTGCTTTGGACGCTAAAAATTTGAGAACATGTCCTTGTTGGAACTGATGATGATTTCAGTGTTGTCTGCTTAAGTGGAAAAGGATGGGTAAGATTAGTACTCACTGTGCCTAATAAATACCATGTGAAAGCCCCTCATTAGCCAGACCTAGCTGCTTGAGGAGAGGAAGGATGTTAGTGTAAGTCTGGCAAATATCAGTGCTTATAACTATGAGTCGAATGAAAAAACAAATCAAGGGGAAAGCCAACGAGCACAGTGAAGACTTATGGCTCTGAATACATAAACTTTCCTGGTTTTATCATCTGGGAATATGTCACTACAGAAAACTTATAGGAACTTTTCTTCACATTCAATATTTTAAAAACAAAAAAACTACCTATTAAATATCACCAATGTAATTAACATCATTAATTATTTCTAACGATGTCTATAGGGATGCCAGAAAACCTGCAGGGCCAAAGGACTTTATAAGCATAATTTCATTAACTCAATCACAGTCATCTCAAGTTTTATAGGATATACACAACAATGCTATCATTGCCCATAACCTTATTACTTCAAGTTTTGTGTCTTAATTCACTTCTTTCGCTATTTCTAGAGTAAATAAAACTTCAGGGAGAGAAAGGTTTTCCCAGGCAAAGCACCTACTTGTCCAGCCAGAAGCAGGGTCTCCTACCCATTACTATATCACAAGTGCTGCCTCTCATATAGTCATTTAGCTAATCATGTATTCATTCAAAATATCAAAATAAGAACTCAGACTTCGTTTTTACCACTTGAAGATCCCAGAAAAATAGCAAAGAGAAAACGTGTCTCTAAAAAGAACCTTTTCAGGGTGTCTGGGTGGCTCAGGGGGTTAAGTGCCCAACTCTTGATTTTGGCTCGGGTCAAGGCCATGATATCGATTCCCTGCATCCAACTCTGCACTCAGTGGGGAGTCTGCTTGAGATTCTTTCTCTCCCTCTGCCCCCACTCACACTCACTTGTGCACACACTCTCTCAAATAAAAATAAATCTTTATAAAGAAACTTTTCAAAAATTTTACCTAATGAGTATATCTAACACATGAAAATTCAGCTCTTCTTTATCTTTACATCTTTCAACCTTCCAAATTCCCAGAGTAAGACCTGTACTACAGTCTTCGGATGCCTCTTGAAATAACCCAGTGAAAGGATAACACAAATGACATGTACCCCAGCCATTTCTGGCTCTTTGAGGCCACACCCTATTCCTCTGAATTGCTGAGAAACAACAATTGGAATGAATTATTTCCAGGAATTTAGAGTTTGGGGGGCAAAAATAGGTACTCAAATGTAAGGAGGGTAACTAACCTGTAGACGTCAACAATATCCTGATTGTTCCCCTGTTAGTCATTCACAGCCCGCAAAGTCATTTTTCAATAGGGGCTGGCAGTGAGCCTGGATGGGAATGGTGAACTTTTGCTACACACTGCCTCCCCTGTTTGCTGTCAAAATGAGAGGACAAGACCCACCTAAGAAGGTGCCTATAAGTGGAACCCTGCAGCCCTGAATCTTCATAATGTCTATACACATACTTCTCTAAGAAACACTGGCTATACTGAGCACAGAACAAGCAGCCACTGCTAAGGGAGACCTTAACCATTATCCTGGCAGAAGAGAGAGAAAAACATTGCCAAAGAAAAGCAGCAAGAGGAAACTTATGATAGAAGTTTTACAGGACAAATACTGACTTGCATAAGTGCTTTAAGATATATTTATAGTTACTAGCAAGTGTACTATTAGACATCCACACCCCATTTCCCAATGACCATACATACTAATTGCAAAGAATTGGAAACAAGTCAAATAACCATCAAGTTATGATACACTGCTATAAAACTGAATACCATACAACCATTAAGAATAATTACATAAATCTGCATATGTTGATAAAGAAAGATGTTTTTTATATATTCTGGGAAAAAACTGATGCAGAAACCTATAGTATAGTACATTTTCCAAACACACACCACAAAAAGTTACATTTTTATATGCACAAGACAAAGTCTGAAAGTATATACTATACACCAAGGATACTTGGCTGGCTCAGTCAGAAGAGCATGCAACGCTTGATCTCAGGGTTATGAGTTCAAGCCCCACATTGGGTGTATGGATTACTTTAAAAAAATAAAAACAAAAAGAAAATAAACTAAAAAAATAAAAACAAAAGTCTATACACCAGATAATTATGGGCACTTACGAAGTAAAGGTAAGGGCGTTTCGTTTTTCCCTATGTCTACACTATATTTATTACACACATTAATTACTTTTATGCTTTCTAAACCAAGTATGTTTCCCCAAGGACTGATTGCATACATAAAATCAGCAAAACTTGATTTTAAAACGTTACCTCTAAAATGAAGTGTCTTCCATTTAAATGTTACAAATGTACTCTCACTGAGTACCTGGGCTCCTGACAAAATAATAAGGAACAACAAACACTACAACAAATAGATCTCATGATTGTGCTGGGATACTTTTTAAAAATCATCTTGTCCTGGGGCACCTGGGTGGCTCAGTGGTTGAGTGTCTGCCTTCTGCTACGGGCATGATCCCAGGTCCTGGGATCGAGTTCCTCCCTAATCGGGCTCCCTCTGAGGAGCCTGCCTCTCCCTCTGCCTATGTCTCTGCCTCTCTCTGTGTCTCTCATGAATAAATAAATAAAATATTTTTAAAAATAAAAATCGCCTTGGAAATTTAAAAAAAAAAAAAGCTGTATTCCAAGCAGTTTACTGAATTCTCATCTGCCATGAGCAGTGATAATCACAAGTAAGAAGATTTGACCTAGACAGAGGCCCTGCTGAAATATCCTCGCTTTTCTTATCCGATATTCGCTCTTTTTTATCTTGCTTACCCTGGTGGAAGAAGAGAAACACTACTGGGTAAGAAAAAGCTACTTGCTGCGTCACTGCAGCCTCCACCTTTCTCTCACACCTGTCCCTGCAGATGCTCAGAGCCACAGCTCTCCACGCCACCGGCAGCTTCTAGGCTCCCTAGAGCAGCCGGCACAGCCTCACCCAGGACAGTGGAAAAAGAACTCCCTGTGGGCTTGCCTGGGATGAGAATGGCCAAAACAAATAACTGAAACATGAATAGCCAATTTTTTGAGCACTAGGAAGAGAAGGAAGTTTTTACATTTTTTTTAAGGCATCTCTAAGCCCACCGTGGGGCTCTAATTCACAAGCCTGAGATCAAGAGTCCCGCGCTCTACCGACTAAGCAACCAGGTGCCCCAAGAAGCAAGTATTTTAAAAGTCACTCATGTGATTAAAAAAAAAAAAAAATCACAGGGCATCTTTCTATAGTGTATGTAAGCCTCTGGATAAATATTTCTACACATCTGGAGAAACACTGACAAAAGACTTTTAAGAATATTCACAAGGGAACCCAAACCACACAACTTCCTCCAAGAAATCGTAAGTTACATCAATCAGCAAGGAGCTTCAATCAGTTAAATCTACACAGCACGTGAGGGGCTCAAGCTATTCAACGAATAAATGAACTATTGTGCTAGCAGAAAGGAATCCAAGATAATGAATAACACATCTCTATACAATATACCTGGGGGAAGAAAACTAAATCATTCAGATAAAAATCTGCAGTGAGAAGCCCATCATATTTACTAACTTTCTCAGCAATATAATTTGAAGGCAAAACAATGTAAGGCAGTCTCACGCGTCAGCGAGAAAAACAATTTAATTCAAATCCAATCCATTATAGGGAAGTTTAAGTTCAGACTATTAAAAACACTAATTGAAAATTAACCAAAAAAAAAAAAAAAAAAGAAAGAAAATTAACCAAACGCTTTATAACAGCAATTGAACCTCTTTGTTTTAAAAAAAAATCATTATGTAACATCACTTAATACTAGTTTAACAACTCCTTTAACAGATCATTTGAAAGGCTCAATTGTCCCCTCTGCAGTGCATGTTGGTGTTTTTTTGCAGTTTGCTTAAAAAATTATGTGCCTTTATTGTACTAAAGAAATTCCAAGAGAGAAGCACAACCTACTCATTGATGATAACAACAACCATTTTTCACATTCCTCCCTTACAAAGTCTACCAGAGCCCTCTGAATTTATCCCAACTGCTATGAGCTGAGCTAATGACAAAAACAGAAACGATTCTATCAATTGGTTCAAAGTTTAGGTTATTTCTTACTTTGTTCAAGGCTAACCTATTAATATGAGCGAGTGAGGACACATATAACTTCAACAGTCATGTCCCTTAAAACCCCCCAATGTCATCTTAATTTTCACAATAAACAAATACATAAAGATATTTTCATTTTGCAAAGAACTTCTTTGCCAACCCCAGGGGAAGGCAACTGCGACTTGCCTCCCTGGATTTATGTTTGGCAACAATGCAGTTAGGTGGGGCATAATTTTGAACGATACAAAGTTCTATACAAAGCAGCCCCTGGAAACCCCTTTCATCCACAAAATGCCTACATATCTTTCCTCCCAAACAAAACTCAAAGTGGAACCAAAACGAATCTACAGAAGAAAGGAGAGTTCACAAGAGACAGGCAAAGCAGGTTTTGAAATCAGAGTGCCAGAAGACACTACAGGCACACACACAATAAAAGCACTTCGTGGAGGAGACAACAGATATGCTGTGCACAACCCCTTCTCACCAGCACTGGCCCTGGGCTCTCTGCTTCCATTTCGCCCTGGGCTGCATCCTTGCGTTGCAGGGGGGATTCAATCACCAGATCCTTTTTGACACTTCTACTACTTGTCCTGCATTTATCAGCCTGCATTCTCGGCTGAAAAAGCAAGTCAGAAAGTCTGCAACTGGGACAGCTGCAAGCCCCTGGCTGTGCACGGCACAAGCATGCCACTGGCCGGAGCAAGCAGAGGAAGCTGGCTCCCAAGCACAAGTGGTCAGCCCACTGGCTGGGTCCACAGAGCCCGTGGGGTGGGAGGGCATGCCAGCGAGGGCCAGCCTCCAGGGGTGTTACTACAGGCTTGGAGAATGGGAGGTTCCCACACGCCGGCCAAAGGAAAACAAACCCGAACTGTACAATACACAGTGTACTGTCTCTCTGATAAAGACCAGCCTCATTGTGTCTGTTCCACACGGCGTGGGCCAAATGGAGCCGAATCAAAATAGTGCAGTGTTTAAAAGAAAATCAGTCACAGTTAGAATCTTTCATGATTACTTCAAATCTGAAGCTCCTGGAATTGAAGAGATAGCTAGGTTGTCTGGGTGTTTTAAAATTTCTGTAGTTTCTGGATGCTTTCTTTCATGTGATGGCTAAACACTAAATGCTTGGCCAATGGTCAAAACAGGGAAGGGCAAAGACTGAGGTGTCCCAGAGCCTGTACCTCATGGGTGCAGGTGTAAGGAAAGAGTTTCTCCCCGCATGAGAGACCTTAGCACACAGGACTCAATTTATCTATTTTATGCCAGAAAGACAAGGTCATCAAACAGCTTCATGGGATGCTACATATCATGGTAAACAAAATATTACTTTAAATCCATCAACAGGTGTGTTGCTAATGAGCCCAGAAGATACCGAGAGAATCACAGTAAAAATTTAAGGCAGTGTCTCTCCCTTCTGTCACTCAAACACCAGGAGTCCTGGCTGTGAATATTGTGTAATAAGTCACAAGCATCAATTAGTCCATTTAAAAAATTAATAGTTTCTACAATAACTTTTTTTTATTTTTATTTATTTATGATAGTCACACAGAGATAGAGAGAGAGAGAGGCAGAGACACAGGCAGAGGGAGAAGCAGGCTCCATGCACCGGGAGCCCGACGTGGGACTCGATCCCAGGTCTCCAGGATCGCGCCCTGGGCCAAAGGCAGGCGCCAAACCGCTGCGCCACCCAGGGATCCCTACAATAACTTTTTAAAAATTATCCCATTTCTCAATCTTGGGTAATCTTTCAGGGTAAATATAAACTCACTTGCCAAATCCAGGTTCCAAAACAAAATGTATATGAATTTTAAAAACCTATCTTCATAAAGTTACAAGAGGACCAAAAATAAAAAATAAAAAATCCCAAAGGGCCTCAATTAAATTAATATATAATTGAAGTAGCAGTTAAATCAAAACTTAAGAATTATCCTATAAATCAGAGGAGGCAAAAAAGTCTGAAGCCACACACTAAGCAGATAGTTTGAAAAAAAAAAAAAAAGCAGATAGATTGAGCCTCAGTTAAGCACAGCATAAGCAACAATTTGAACAACTTCTTGAAATGGCTTGAGAAGTTCTAAATATCCCAATTCTTCCTCAACTCCCCATCTTCATTAAATCACCAGCAGGTCATGACTTTGAGAGAAATGCTATCCTATTTATTTGGTCAAAATACGACATTCTGTAAGTAATAAATAGGAACTTAAAAGGTTATTTGTTATAGGAATACAAGTCCCAGCATGGACAATTTACCTTATCTTTGTAACAACCAAGGAGGTAATATGGTTATCCACATTTTACAGATGCAGAAACTGATGCACAGAGGGTTACACATGTGCAGAAGGTAACATAGTGAGCAGTGGCAGCATGAATCCAGTGTACACACTCTTCACTGTGATACTATGAGCCAGTTGTCAATTTCAATTATGCCAACTGCTAAAAAAACAAAATGCGTAAAAGCTACTGATCAGCAACTAAAGGTAAAAGCAGCACCTAGGTTTAATCAAGGTAATTTAATGAAAAGATAAAAAGAGCAGAGCACAAGGCCAGGTACCTAGTAGGTATTCATTTAAAGGGTAACCATTGTTATTGTTGTTGTTGTTCCCAGCTGAAGAAACTGTTCTTCATCTTAAATTCTAGACTCTGGCTTGTGTGATCTAAAATGACAATTCCACCACCCATGTTGCCACAAAACATTACAAAGTGCTCCAGCAATTTCAAATCAATGTTCTTTCCTCTTTGTTGCTTGATTATGATAGCTGCCTTTGAACCCCTGCATTCATGCTACAAGCCAGGCATCTTCTTCCTAAAGTTTTCCTATATTTTTCAAAATTTTAGCAATGAATTAATATTTCTTTTGTAATCATGGAAAAAACTTTAACTTGGCTCTGAGCTTCTAGGTAGCCAGGACAGAGGTTAGGTTCCCTAATTCATATTACCAAATGGAGAAAACATACCAAGCTATAAGGCAAGAAAAAACTTTTTCTCATTTCTCACACAGAGATTTGCATAAAAAGGGACTGATTAATGTATCAAGTTCTCAACATGTTTACAGGAAATGCAGCAGCAAAGTTCACACTGCTTTTACACCACCATCTGAGATCAGTATACTTAAATCCTGGATAAAGGAAAGCAATTCTGAGAGCAAGATGGTGGTATAATCTGTCACCTTTAAATGGTCTGACTTATGAGAAAAGGAAATTCTCAGGACTTAGAGGAATGAGGATATTATTGCCAGCTTTCCTGCTATATAACTTCTCAGGCAATGTCAAGTGCTCTGGTGCTGCTCTACTCATTTAGGATGACCAACACTTCAGAAGTTTGCAGGTCTAGGGGAGTCACATGGCACAGTATTTAATTCCAGAACCTAAACCTCCAAGTAGGATGTGGTTTCTCCAAAGAGTCTGTGAGACTGCTGTTTAAGGACATGAAAGAGACATCTGGTCAGAGCAGTCACAAGAGGAAATGCCATCTTAGAAGAATGGGAAGTAGGTGGCCAAGGGTTCCTGTGCAACATTTCAAAGAACAAGGATGGTATTTGTTGTATCTCTGGATTCAAGTCCACCAACATTTACTGAGCTCCTACTAGCTAGCAACTCAAGTTCTTTCACACACTAACTTGTCCAACTCTTAAAATAACAAAAATACCTAGTAAATGTATTAAAGGTATATCGAATTTTACTGTTTAAACAGAATGGCATAAACCCTGTGGGGAAGAAAAATGAAACAAATGCTTTTGTATAGGAGTTTCAGTTCTCAGATTTTAATATTCACACAAATTATTTTATAGGTTGGGTACACAGTACCATGAAAACCTGATCAAAAATTTATAGAATTTTCCATGGTTAATTTTTTACTGTAGGGAAGGCTAACTTTAGACTCTACTGCCCCTATCTTCCCCTTGCCACTAAAGGATGAAGTTCCATCACATTCTGAAAAGTAAGGAACTTAAGACCCTCAGACTCCTAAACATGTAGGACTCCTACACATGCCTCAAAACCCAGTTTAAATGCCATCTTGATCCTCCTAGCCAGAATTGATTAGCTCTTCTACCATTAACCCACTGGGCATTGCTTTTATTTACCTCTATGTTGGAGCTTTTCACAATCTACCTTTTATTAGGTTTGTAGGTGTCACCCACTTCAATGAGACTATAAATTCATGAGGGCAGGAACTGTATCTTAACCATCTTTGCATCTCCAGTGTCTTATGTACTACAAGCACTCAAAACACAGTTGCTGAATTTAATGCTTATGTCAATTTTGTGTCACTGGTTATCTTCATCCCTACAGTAAAATTTAGTAGTAGTTTTAGAAATATGCAAACATTTTCATTTGTTAATGGCCCGAATCAAGGCAGAAGCATTCAACTGTTCATAAACTGAAACCCAATGGACCATTTACTAATAATTAAAATGCTCCTTTCTCCCAGCTAAGAAAATGTTACCCTGCAGAACTTGCTAGACATTTTTCAGACAAAGGTATCCTTGGAAACAATACAAGTGAACCTTTAGGAAGTGTAAATAAAATTGTTTTTAGCAATGAATTATATAAAATTTAAAACCGCATTTTGCTGCAGCTAATAATTATATAAGGAATAACTCATACAAGGAATAAATATCAATTACCTCAAAAAAACTTTTTACTCTCCTATTAGGGACTCTTGCCATATCAGAAGGATATTTAAAACATTAAAATTAACTTTAAAGGCAAATATGTATATACTAGAGGAGAGGATTTAAATTTTATATATATGCCTTTAAATTGTATGTCAGGTATATTTAAATAAAGTATATACATATAGAGCCATACACATAATTTGAGGTAGAGACTTAAATATATTAAATATCTGTATTAAATAATTGTACACACTTATGTACATATATACACGTGTGTGTGTGTGTGTGTGTGTGTGTGTATGTATCTACTCCAAAGTAATCATCTCTGTTCTCTTGGTCTGGGAAAATGTGAAACATAAGTACAAATTATTAAGAAAAATTGCAAAAAGGAGCAAATGACTAAAGATTTTCCACGTGTATTGTTACCAGTCAGTGTGCTAGCCAAATAAAAGAAAAGGTGTCAGGAAAATGATCGACTCTTCTGAGAAAAAGAAAAAGCATAAAAAACAGAAGGCATAAGAAGCAGCAAAACAGAACAGGATGAAAAAAAAAAAAAACAGAACAGGATGAGAGGCAACAGATGCAGGGAGCAAGGTGATAAATAACCACAGTAGAGGAGGGATATAGGGACAAAAAGAGAAATAGATTTGGGGGCAGGAAAAGGTGGGAGAGGAAAGAGTCTTCTGCATCAGACCCTTGAAGCCTTGTAAAAGATTTAGTATCAAAAAAAAAAATCTGATACAAAGTTTGATGCTCACCCCAATTTCTCAGCATCAGAGATTTAATCAAATGTCACAGAAATGGAATAGTCATTATCACCTACTCTAATGGTTCACAGCCTGGAATTCAAGGCTGAACTTGGGGGGAAAGTGGTCTGTGAATCCTCTAAAACTACATTCAAAATTTTGTATGTCTTTGTGATTTTTCTGAGGAGTAGCCCCTAGAGTTTATCAGGCACTCAAAGAAGGAGCCAAGGGAAGATCATCCACTCACAGAATAAGGAAACTGAGGTCCGGAGAAATGAGCTAGAGAGCCAAGCAAAGTCTTGAGATACAAACTCTTCACTTTAACATGTTCAAATTCTATTTAAGTAGAACAACAGCAATTTAAACATCAGGCATCAGTTAAATAAACAAGCCATTCGATGGCAATCAGCAGTGTCAACACCTGCAGCCTACTCACTTGTTGATTAATGGCCAAGTCAGCAAGCGAGTCATTATATGAATGTAATGCCAGATGCACAACCCAAGGCCAATAAAGTATACCTCCAAAATAGGGCAAATAAGATAACTAACACAAATTATATTTTTTAATTTAATTTAATCTAATTTAATTTAATTTAATTTAATTTATTCAGGAGAGACACAGAGAGAGAGAGAGAGAGGCAGAGACACCGGCAGAGGGAGAGGCAGGCTCCATGCAGGGAGCCCGAAGTGGGACTCGATCCCGGGTCTCCAGGATCACGCCCTGGGCTGAAGGCGGTGCTAAACTGCTGAACCACCCAGGATGCCCCAAATTATGTTTTTTGAGAACTTCTAATGACACTGAGAAAATATCCACAATAATACGCACATAGAAAACTGAAGAAAAAAAAAAATGGCTGCTGATTAACTCTGGTATGTGAAACTATCAGTAATTTTTTTCTCTAAAATCTTACTTTCCAAATTTTCTTCAAGGGCACTTATTACTTCTATATTCAAGAAAAAAAATGAATATGCTCTACTGCAAGATATATAGAAAAATGTCACATCAAGGCGTTAGCCCCTGCCATACCACTCAACAGCTGCGTAATAATAGAAAAGTCACTTCACTTCTCCGGGTCCCACAAACTTCACCTATAAAATGAAGGATGTACACTAAAAAATTTTTTCCAGCTCTACATATCTATATGAACTATTAAAACTTCCCTTATTGATGAGATTTGGGGGAATATAAACCACCCCAATGGAATGATAAACATTTGAAAGTCGTATTTCCCCACTACACACAAAAGAAAAACACAAGGACCAAACAGTGGATATATTTCTAAATGTGTCCAATCCTCAAGGCACCTGGGGGGCTCAGTGGTTGAGTGCCTGCCTTTGGCTCAGGTTGTGATTCTGGGGTCCTGGGATCAAGTCCCACATCAGGCTCCCCACAGGAAGCCTGCTTCTCTCATGAATGAATAAAAAAAAGAAAAAAAAAAGTGTCACATCCTCAATGGAAGATGTCCTAAATGTGGAGGATCCTTCTCCAGTGGAGCAGGGGCAGAGTGAGAGGCTGACAATGACAAGGACTATGGGATGTTCTGTGGGTGAGAAGGCCAACACAGCTCTGGGGTAAGCTCATTGTGCTGGGACAACAGGGCACAGGCTCTAAAGAAGGTTCTGTTTTCAGATGAGGCAATTAAGATGGGAGAGTCCTTCCATTTCTAGAGACTGCTCTCTGGTACTGGCTGTGTGAATCTAGCACAGCAACTTCACCACCCTGGAGACCCCAGGTCCCTCCTCTGGAAAACAAGGATCAGAATGTCCACCATTACAATCCCAACTAGATTCTGTTCATTCCCAAGACCCAAGTGGACCATGGATGTGTCCTACTGTGTGCAAGAACACTGACTCCATGCAGCCACAAATGTTCAAGAAGCTTCTCAGTAAAGACAGCTCTACCCCCATCCAGGACATTCCCTCTCCCTGCCTGCTTCTGTTTCTACACAGCCTCCGTCACTATCTGGCATACTGTATTCTACTTTCCTTATTTGTCTAATCCCAATTCAAAAAAAAAAAAAAAAAAGGCAGAAGACGCTGTGTGAGGGCAGAGAGTCTTGTCTATTTTGTTCACTGCTCTAGTCTCTCAGGTACTCAAACAGGGTAGATGCTCAAAAAATATTTCTTGGATGAATTTACTGAAGAGTTAGGATCCCCTCAGGATGGAGAGAGCTTTTATATACTCTGCACACCAATAGTTTTTCTGTAAACTGTCAATTTATTTTAATCACAATAATGATAATTCAGCCAACAGCGTCAATGATTTGTTTTAGAGGTGGAAATTTACAAAACAAAGGAAAACATAATATGCCTGTTTTCTCAGGAAACGAAACTCCCAGCCTGAGTTACTGACACCCAGCCAGCCACACAGGGTCCACCCTGACAGAGCCATTCCAGCACATATGATTTCCTCTTGTAAGCTTTAAGCACTGAGGCAAGGATGGGGGGTATGTGGTGAGTACACAGTAGGCAGTCCATAAATGTCTGCTTATAGATAAATCATGAAATTGCCTCACTTTGATTTGATTCATCACAGACCCACGCTTCACAGGAGTTGAAATGAAGGATTTTCTAACTTTCTTCACTAAATGACAAGGGTTGAGGTTAAGGGCTAGGTAACATATACTTGGTAAGAAAAACAACCAAAAGGTTTTTTTTTTTTTTTTTTTTTTTAAGCACTAAAAAGTTTCTCGTTCTAAATAAAATGCCTCATTCCATTATAAATGGAAGACAAATGGCCATTTCTTCACTTCTCCCCATATCCACCTCCCAAAGCAATGTAAAGAAAACCACAAATAACCAGCCTTAAAGTTTATTGGTTCTGTAAAATCTTTGTGTATGTTATACGTAAAGCATGTTCCATCAGTGTTGATATGGTATAAAACTGGTGGACCACCCTGATTTACAAATGATGGAGATGAGACAAGTTGGCAGGAGGCACAGGGCTGATCACTCCCATGTATCAAAGTTCATGGCCATCAGCTACCTACCCTGGGGACAGGAGAGAGGAAGGGGCTCCAGGCAAAAGCCGGACACCTACACCCCCAGTCTGTGATGGGAAAGTCCACCAGGAGAAAACTTGGCAAAGTGATTTGTGGAGTACCCCCTAGGACTTCTGGCTTATTTTAACTTGCATAAAAGACAATGACCCTTTATAATCATACCAGTTTCTTAACAATAATTGGAAAGTCCCTGCTTTTAAAAAGAGGTAGATTATATCCCTCCATAAGATAAACTCATCAGCA
The DNA here is from genome assembly GCF_011100685.1 of Canis lupus familiaris. Classification (NCBI taxonomy): domain Eukaryota; kingdom Metazoa; phylum Chordata; class Mammalia; order Carnivora; family Canidae; genus Canis; species Canis lupus. Next base: position 49,227,142 of record NC_049243.1, read on the forward strand.
GCAAAGATGATGTATCCCTTCTCATCCTCTGGCCTAAAGGATGGTCTTCCACTTCTTCCAAGCTCATTGTGATTAATTTCCTATGTGATATTAAGAGACTGCCCAGGAATACAAAACAAAGCCACTTTTAGGGGGCTCAAACGTTATTCCTGGATGACACATCCTGACAAGTCAAACTTGCCCCCAGGAGTGCTTGTAAAAATACGGAACTCCTCTAAATTAATTTCTTCACAGATATGCTACAAGTAAAGGGCCCAGAGCAGGCGACAGAAACAAAGTGTATGGAGAGCGCCAATGCCAAGGAAGGCACCAAAGTCGCCCTTATCTGCACTGCCAAATCAAAACACACACATCACATAACTTAGAAACCAACGCTGGCGGTGGTGGTGACAGTGACGGTCATGGACCAGTAGCTACCTTTGGTCCTTTACTAAAGTTGGTGAATGGTCCTGTTACTTCTGTTACATTTCTGAAGTTTTATACATGCAACACAATGGGCTTCAGCTGTCTCCTCTCAAACAAGGGGAAAAAGTCTTCCAGGAAACGTATGCTTAAAAGGGAGAAGGTGATGTTTCATCAAACCCTGAAAACTGGAACACCAGGGGCTGTGAATATTCCACTCTCCTTTCCACAAAGAGGGGCCAGCCTCAAAGTCCCTCTGCTAATTCAAAAACAGAAGGTGAAATAAACACAAAACAAACAAGGTTTCCAATGTTACCTAGAGCACTTAGGAGCCCCCACACCCCCACCCAGGCACACACTTCCATTTATGCTTTGTCAAGACCTAAATCTGTAAGTCAATACTTTATTATTTTGTAACTATCACACAAGAATTTCAACACAGAAAAGAAGAGGAAATGGAAGCGCATGAGTGGCTTGGAGCATGGCAGGAGTGAGCAAGGAAACACTGTCAGGGTCCCTACTATGTGCTGGGTCCTTGATGTGTATTCTCACTTTATTCGGTTCAATTCAACCCTTACAATAGTAACACTATATTAGGCATTTTTGTTTATAGAAACTGGTGTTCTTCTAAGGTACATACCTTAAGTATGCATGGAAGCTATGTTTCAAAATTAACCTTAAACCTAATAACTAAATAGATAACTTCATCTCCCTTTTGAACATATATCTCCTTAGAGGAGCCACTGAAACTTAATATTAACAGCAATTGTGTCTGAAATATGGAACAAAGGTTTTTATTTACCCTTCTTTCTATGTACCAGTATTTTTAAAACTTTCCTTATAATAAGCATAAGTTAAACACAAAGACTTTTTTAAAGCCATTTATTACTATTTAGGATTTTTTTTAAAGATTTTATTTATTCATGAGAGACACAGAAAGAGAGAGGCAGAGACATAGGCATAGGGAGAAGCAGGCTCCCTGCGGGGAACCTGATGTGGGACTCGATCCCAGGACCCCGGGATCATGACCTGAACCGAAGACAGATGCTCAACCTCTGAGCCATCCAGGTGCCCACCTATTTGAGAAATTTTTTAAAAACATGTCCACAAGGTAGCTAATGCATACAACTTCTCCTCCAGGGGCAGGACTGGGGGAAGGTGAGTGAGGCATACCATTCAGGAACAGGTTTTAAGAGAGCAGTAAAAATTCAGTAATCAAGATAGATGAAATTCTCAAGTAGAAATCAAAATTAATAGTACCCCAAAAAAAGCCATGATAAACAAAACTTGAAGTTGATATGGCTCTGCTTAGCAAGCGCCAACTCTGTGCCGGGCACTGTGATACACAGTATATTTATTCAACCCTGAGACACATACTCTTATTTTACAGATGAAGAAACTGAGGCACGGACGTCACAGAATTAGTCCAAGGTCACACAGCTGGTATGTGGCAAAACAACTTTAAACAGGTTGGTAAGAGGTCATTTTTATTTTCCTTCACCGTAAAAATAAATCAACGTCTATGTTTAACATGGATCTACAAGCAACCACCTTGTCAGATAAAGATTTAAACTCAAGCTCAACATACATTCTTCTTCCTTAGATGATTAAAGTAAGACAGAAGCAATCTGGGCAAAGGACCAAAACCTCACTCCGCTGAGTTTTACTGAAGAGAGGTAAAATTTCCTAATAGTTCAAAGTAATGGAACAGAGTGGGGGAAGGGGAAGGCAAAGACATTCATTTTAATTCCTCACAGGAAGGAAGTTAGAAACAAACAGTATGACCTGGAGATCTGGCTCCCGAAGCAGGGCAGTTTCTCCCATGCTAACCTGGGATGACTCCCCAAGGACATCCCTTCCCTATGTAGCCTGTGGGGTCTCTCCTGCCCTCACCACTGCCGGCCCCGAACTTCACTGCCTGTCTCTATTGCCTCACGCCTCCAGAAATGTTGCCCATTAACCTGGAATGTTCCCCTTACCACCTCCTGATCTTAACTTGTCAAATGCCTGCTAGCCTCTGTAGTATACAGATTACAGAAACCACCCAAAACTTCTGCATTGGAATCTTAAGCTATATTTTTCACAGCACCCAGATGATACCTATGCTAGAGGCTTTCTCATCTATCTGTGTCGGAGAATCATTAACCCTAATTCATTAACTTTAAAGAGACAAGAACACAGATCCAATACAAGGAGACCTGACTATTGTCAAGCTAAGGTTGTTTTTGCCTCTAGCAAAGCAGTAACATTAAGACAGTTGGGAGTTTTCCTGGAGGAGTGTTATACTCTGTCTGCCTCAAGTATTTGTCAAACGGGCTGCAGGTTATAATGAAATTCAATTTTATCGACGTTTCCTGCCTTTGTTCCCCACATCACCTATGCCAGAGGCTTTCTCATCCATCGACGTCTGAGAATCACTGATCTTAATTTATTAACTTAAAAGAGATAGGAACACCTATGATATTTAAGCGCAGATCCAATACAAGAAGACATGGATGGGTTCCCAGACATGTCTCTGCAGACGTCTGATACAAGTAAGGGGTGGCGTGAGGATGAGGCCAAAAAGCTGACCTAGTCTCTGCAGGACAGAACACACACTCTAGCCTTATCAAAACACCATAGCAGGCTTCGACTCCTTTATGACTGCTGGCTTCTATTTAGCTGGACTTTGGGGAAAAACACAACCTTGTGGGTAGATCCTTCCACCAGAATTAACCTTCACCTACCTTCCTCTCTCCTTCCCCCCCCCCACCTCTACCAAAATGAAATGCCTTTCAATTATGAGACCGTATGAAAGGACTTACGGAACAGTAAGCCTCACATATCTCTCAGATACTTTCAATGGTGTGATCACATACTGAAAAACTTGCTTTAGCAGGATACCTCCCTAAAGAGAACACTGAGCAAAACCCACCCTAGGGTTTTGCTGCCTGGAACCCTTTCACAAACAGCTTGTTTGCCAGCTGAGTTATAAGCGCTCATTCAAGTTCAAATTTGTGACCTTTATGGCCACTAAATAAAAGCAATAAAGCAACCTATTTAGAGAAAGGCAACGTGCATTTCTAAGGATTTCCTTTCTCCCCCCACAAGAGAAACAAGATGCCAAAGTTACATCCTCCATATGTATCCTCCACAATTCACTGCAATTAGGCCAGTAATGAAAAAAACACCTCTGACCCAATATTACAGGCTTAATGTACTGTTATTTTCCTTCTAAATAGACTCTTACTCAGATGTGTACATTAGACTGATGACAACGTTCATGAGTTTTCCCAGTCCCTGATTTAAGACTTGAAGGCAGTAAAATCAACAACAACAACAAAAAATTAAACAATTTGTTTGGGAGCATTTTTAAATTGAGACTATTAACACTGTCTCCAACATCTCATTTTGAAGTAACTGCAGCATATACATAATGGGTGTTAATTTGGGGGACACACAGGACTTCTAGACTTATTACAATAAATTTAAATCAACCAAAAGTGTTGGCAGATCCAGCTCCCCAGACCTGATATGCCATCTCCAAGTCTCCACATGTTTGGGGAACAGGTGCTTATCAAATGGAGACACCAAACTATCTGATGATCAAGTTCTTTTCAGCTCAAACTTTCTATAATTCAGTGATACATATTACCACTGTGGCTAAGTGGGTTTATTACTCTGTCCTTCTGTGTGACCCTACTTTGTCATGTTCTGTGTGACCTAGCATTTGCCACATAAGAGAACTTCTGAGGAGCATTCACTAGTGAATGGAACACTCTCCATTTTTACTCATTAATCCATTTGTGAATGAGCTGATTCATGCATTAACTCTCCTGCCTGCTCAATCAATCGCTCAGTAGGCATTCCTAAACCACAGGATGCCATACAGGACTGACAGGTAAGGAACACAAACACACAATCCAACAGGAGACCAAGATGAAGGTACGTAAGCAAGTAACTTCAATACCAGGAGTGGCAGAAGAAACAGGACACCCTTGTGTTGCCCAATATGCTAGTCACTAGTCACATGGGGCTACTGAGCACCTGACATGAGACTGGTCAAACTGAGATGGGCTCTAAGTATAAAATACACAGTGGATTTCAAAGGCTTTGTATGAAAAAAAAAAAATGTAAAATATCCTACTCATAAGTTTTATTACATGTTGAATAATACTTTGAATATACTAGGTTAAATAAAACATGTTATTAAAATTAATTTCAACTGTTTTATTGGGTTTTTTTAATGTAAAATTGCATATGTGACAGGCATTATGTTTTTATTGGACACTGATGAGCTAGATCCTCCCCAATCCTGGGTTCTCTTCCTGGGCAGACACAAAGACCACGGTTCCCAACCTCCTCAGCAGGTAGGGGGAAACTGTGATTGGGTTCTAGCCAAAGGAATACAAGAAATACGGGGCACCAAAGTCTAGGTGCAGCTATGAAACAAGGTGCACAATCATCCCAGCTTGCTCTCTCTCCCTGTGGGCCCACTGAAAACAGATTCCACAGGAGGGCTTGTGCCACAGAGAAGCCATGGATGCAAAGCCACAGATTCCTGAATCGTCACACAGAAGACTACCTAACCTATAACCAAATGGGATCTTATCACATCACAAGTGAGAAATACTTACAGCATTAAGCTACTGCCATTTGGTTACAGGAAAGGTTGAGGGATGACTACCTGCTTAAGAACTCTCAGGATAAACTTCAAGAGATGAGATGCATGGGAACCATGCAGAAACGTGTGGTTCTCAAACTCAATCGTGTCAGAATCACTCAGAGAGCTGGTTACAGTACAGACTTCTGGACCCTCTTTAATCTCTTTAGGATGATGAAGCTAAGGGAGGGGACCTGCATCAGAATGTTGGTCCCCCTCTGGAACTGAGGAGCTGTCGCAGCCTCCTTGCGCCTCAGCTCCCTCCCATGCAGCAGGCCAGGAGGGCAGCTGAGCATCTGCAGCTCTAGCAGCTCCAGCTGGCACTGCTGATGCTGCTCATCTGGGGATACACCCTGAAACCCAGGGTCTTAAAGGATAAGCAAGATTTTGTCAAGCAGTGAAGAGAACAAGAGGCATTCAAGGGGAAGGTACCACACATTGCAGAAAGGTCTAGAGGATTGGAGGAGCATGGTGTGTTGGGAAATAGTAAGACCTGCAGCAAAGACCATCATAGGGCCTGGGAAACAAGTTGGGGGGAACCCAGAAAAGTAGAGACTTGTATTAGCAGTCAGGAGTTTGAATTCTCCCTCCTCCGTAACTTTAAAACAGAACTTTCCTCTCCATAGCATATGCAGTAATAAAAAATAAAGTAAATATGAATATCTGCTAATACTTCCATTTCCTAAAAAATTCCTAGGAAAATGACAGAGACACAGTATAGTAATTTGACCACTGTGGGCCAAGTGTGAGACTCCTGATTCTTGGGTCTACCACCTAGTTATTATCATCTTGTTATGTTACCTGAGAAACAACATAACCACTGTATATTGCTGCCATCTTTGTGCTATTAACACAGGAACATTTGCCTTTGACCTACTTTACAGAAATCTTTGGGAGATTAGATGTGGAAATTTAAAAAAAAAAAAAAAGTCCCTAGGAAAAAAGTATATAATTTTATTTTATTCTAACCAGGCACTAGTCAATCTGGTAAGATGCAAATGTCTGTCTTGGAGAGAAGTAACCAGAACCGACAAACAGCATGGAGAAAGGCAAGGACTGTAAGGAACAACATAACTTCACTAGGAATCCTTTCCAGTAGTACAATTTTTTTTTCCAGTAGTACAATTTTAAGTGCCCTCCTTCCCACTATTCAAGGCAAACCCCCCCCCCAAAAAAAGCAGTTCCTAATGCACTCAACTGGATTAAAAGCCAGATGTTGGCACCCTCTGAGTAGCTATAAAATATGGTGGTGGAAGAGACAACCTCTTAAATCACTGTTTGTACTGCATCCAGATGAATGTTGGGGAAAAGATTTTCGTAAATGTTTTTCTAACAGTGCAAGGAGGAAAAATTCTGTTTGACTAAATATAGTTTTGCTCAATTTAGAAATCTAATGGCCCTTTTGTGATACTTGGGGGAGAGGGGAGTGATTAAAATAGTTTGTTAAAAGAGTTTATTAAATGTTTTCTCTCACTGTACTTAGATGAATGATACATGGAATTTGCTTATGTTGAAACTGCAAGGGAGTCAACTGCTTTTACCTCAAAGAGAAAAAAAGGTGTGATATTACTTACAGCAATATACCTTAATACCCTCAAGCTGCAATATGAGAAGATACCTTTTTGACATCCTTAATTCACAACCTCATCAAAGAAGTTTCACACATATTGTCAATTTATGTGTATCAGGGCACTGTCACAGGTTTCCAGTATTTGCTGTGCCAAGTAACAATACTAAAATACAAAACCCAGGGCCACCTGGGTGGCTCAGCAGTTTAGCACCTACCTTCAGCCCAGGGCATGATCCTGGAGTCCCAGGATCGAGTCCCACATAGGCTTCCTGCATGGAGCCTGCTTCTCCCTCTTCCTATGTCTCTGCCTCTCTCTGTCTCTCATGAATAAATAAAATAAAATCTTTAAAAAATAAAATAAAATAAAATAAAATAAAATAAATAAAATAAAATAAAATAAAATAAAATAAAATACAAAACGCAAATAACATTCATCACTACCAATATCTCATAAAGAAGGGCTGTTTGAAACACATGCAAACATACTTGAAACTAGAAATGGCAAACTTAGACTTTTTTTAAAAAACGCTTTTAAATCTTGGGGCTCAGTTGGTTGCATGTCCTACTCTAGGTTTCTGCTCAGGTCATAATTTCAGGGTCCTGAGATCAAGCCCTACATTGGGCTCTGCCGCACTCAGTGGGAAGTCTACTTGAGAGTCTGCCTCTCCCTTTGCCCCTCCCACCACTCCCACATGTATTCTCTTTCTCTCTAAAATAAAGAAATAAAGCTTTTTAAACTTTTCTTTTTATTAGTCTTTAAGAGCTCGTTACATTTTCCTTATTTTCCTCATTTCTGCACAGATCAGAAATAGCTTTGTCATGATCTGAGGACCAGCACTTGGGAACCTAGGAAGGAGGCAATCAAATGCTCATAAGAGTTATAGGAGTTCATGGGTGATCACCTAGATCCTTGCAAAGGGGGGAGGGGGGTTGTGATGGCTCCAAAAGTAAAATTAAGGAAGCTTCCAGGTTGATGCCCACATGAAGAGGTGTGGAGAACAGCTGGCTGGAAGACAGCGTGGAAGCTCCGTGTGTCTTTCCCTGTAGCTTGCCTTCCCCCCAAAACCTTGCCCTGTAACATCTCTTCCATCTGACTGTTCTTGAGTTCATATGCTGGAAAGGGTGAAGCCATATATTGCTGACACCACTTCTGCTTTTGGAACCTAACAAGGATAGAAGCCTGCAAATCTGAGTGGCCTCACCCTGGGAGACATTTTCATATGACAGGCTGATGGACTTGGAGAGTTATTAATGACTGAAAAGGATTCTAGTAATGTGCCAGTATCCTTTGAACTTTAAGAATGTTTTCTTACAAGGATTTCTTGATAGAAGCCCAGGGAGTGGACTGTGATATTGTTATACTAAGAAATATATATTTGGTCTTTGTCCCCTTTCTGGCACAGAGCTCCTAAAAAACATAAAAACAAAAAAAATAACTAAAAATTGGGTTGGTTCTGGGGTACCTAACTGGCTCAGTCAGTTGAGCATCTGACTCTTGCTTTTGGCTCAGGTCATGATCTCAGGGTTATGAAATCGAGCCCACACATAGTGTGGAGCTTAAGATTCTTTCCCTCTCCCTCTGTCCCTTCTCTCTCTCTCTCTCTCTCCTCTCTAAAAAAAATAAAACTAAAAAAATACTGGATTGTTGCTTCAAATTAAATTTTTAAAAAATCAATGAACCAGACTTCATTTACTTCAGAAACGTCCAAAATGAAATGCCCAAGGCAGGTCTCAATAGTATCTGAGGTGTGCACACCATCTCCTACAAAGGCAACTCTGATGTAGGCAGGCACCTACTTCTCCCTATCTCAGGCATGTGTGGAGCACTTACCCTTCTAACTACAGACTGAACCCAAAGCATCAAATAACCTAATCTAGTGGTTCTCAAATGGGGGCAATTTTGCCCTCCTCTGGGGGACACTCCGCAGAATAAGAGACATTTTTAGTTATCATGTCTTGTGGAAGAGGAGGTTGATACTGGCATCACCTGGGTACAGGCCAGGGATTCTGCTAAATATCCTACAATGCCCAAGTCAGCCCCTGCAGCAATGATTTATTCAGCCCAAAATACTGGTAATACTGAGACTAAGAAACCCTGCACCAATTCTCTCAGAGGAATTACTTCTCAAATGTACAGAACTTCTTCTACAACAAGAAAACATATGTCCCAAGAGTTCAGTATATTCATACTATCATCACATTTTATAATCATAATTAGGTTATTTGTAATCATATATGTGTGTATATATTATATGTATACATGTAAATACTGACAACTATGTCCCTGATTAAGGTCAATTAATTAATTATCTTTGTTCCTTCCCCCCATTTGAGCACCTAATACCATAATGTCTTTTCTTTCTAAATATCAAGTGGTAGTTCCTTTTCACTGTTCTCTCCATACCTTCTTTTGCATGACTTGTGGAAAAAAACAAAGAACATGCTTTGCAAAAATCCAGACGTCATACACAGTAACTGATTCTTTGTGTCAAAAATATTTAATTATTACTTTAGAATAGTACATTCTAGATGCCCAACAATATGAACGTGTTTCTGTTCAATTTACATAATAATTAAGTAATAAACCATAGAACTTAGGTACGATTACTACCAATTTACAATGAGGAAATTGTGTAAATAACCTAGGGTGTTCTAAAGAAATGTATGCATAGAAAAAAAAGTCACTAGAATCTGAACCATGCTGTTAGAAATCTATCTACTAGATGGATAATGATTATCCACCATGGGGGTCAATGTGCATGTCACCAAGTCCAACCATGACAGAAACATCTTTTCCCAGGGGGACCTTTATCTACAGACATTCTATTAACAGCATTCATTCATATAAAGCTAATGCCAGAGTACTGTTTTAAGTGAGTACATTACAGGGGTTCATCATATATGCCACCAAGTAGGCTGGGAAGGAGATCAGGGGACCTGTTGACTGCCCACAGTTTCTACAAGCATACCCAGAGCTCACTATGGAATCATCCAGAAAGCAACTAGCAACAAAATTACACTAGAAGAAAAGAGGAAGGTGCTTAACCAACCTGGGGTCCAAAGAGCCTTCTCTAAGGAAGATATTCCTAAACTGTGGCTAGAAGGATGAGTGAACTCAAATAAAGGATGGCTGAATTGGTATGAGTTGGGGGTGAAAGTATATGCAAAGGTTCTGGGGCACAAAAGAACTTGCCCCCTTTTGGGGAGCTGAAAAACCACTCAGTTTTAGTGCAGAGGTCCAGGGAAGAACAGCACATGCTGAACCTGGTAAGGTGGGCAGAGTGCAGATACACTGATAGATGTATTAAGGATTTTGTGTTTTAGCCTGAGCTAAATGGGAAGCCATTAAAGGGTTTTAAGCAGAAAATGTCCCGTGGCCATAAATGCATGGCAACTACTCAAATGCTGATATGGTGGGAGACCATGAATCAGCAGATGGTAGTTAAAACAATCAAAGTGAATGACATCACCTAAGAAGATGCTCCTCCAGGACGCAGCCCTGAGCAACACAGGTGATACTAATAATCACCACCACCACCACCACCACCCCTAATACACACACACACTGTATCCATGGTGCAAACCAAAACTACTATGACAGTAATCACACATCTTTTTCCAGATCCTGAGTACAGATAGCAATTCACCAATAGCTGACTTAAACTTTCTAAAGTTATCCTGAGTTGAGATCAAGACTAACATTACCTATCTACTTAACTTTTCATCTATTTCTACCCCGTACTCCAACTGGACCATGCTTTGATTGATCGATCTATCTTCCAACAATCTATTTCAAAACCAAAGAATTTCTGACCTGGAAGAAATAATCTAATACAAATCCACAAGAGGAAAGGGTGACTCATTAAGCAGGCAGGTCAAACTCTGTCCACTCTGGTCACAGGCTGTTGTGTTACAGAAGAATGACTGTGACCACACTGCCTAATTTCCAAGGTAATTTTTTTACATTTTATCATAATAATAACTTGGAAATAAACTGTTCTACCAATGGTAAAGCTAACAGCACAAGCATTCCACAAAAAAAAAAAAAAAAAAAAAAAATGAGTTTGAGTTTCCTGAAACCCAGAGACTCCATCTGTGCTAAGCGCAATTTGTACCCATTTCTCAGATGGCTTAACAGAAAGAAAACAAAAAAAGATGTGTGTTCCCCTTTCTACAATCTCTGAACAGAAAAAGAGGCCCATATGGAGCACTTACTCTAGAATATACCTGTTCAAACTGGAGGGAGGAAAGTTCTGCCCATGTCACTGAGGATGCCACACATCTTAGAGAACAAGACAGCAAACTCACTTAGCTGAGGCCCTCCATAGATGATTCTATGCTCCCGACTTGTTACAAAGGCATCCTCCACTCCTCCAACATCCTCCATCACCCTCTCAACACTCCATCCATAGGGCCACCTCTCTGTCCTTAGACTATTTTGCATGGTTTACCATGCTCAGCTTCTAGGGTTTCTTCCTGGGAATGCACTTTCCTTTCTCTGTGCTTTTTTGATTCACAACTCATCAGGATGGAATGTAAAGTTCTGAGTGGTCAGGAATACCCCAGATTTTGTGTATCTTTGTTATATCACAGAAAACACTTCCATGTAAGAAACATACTACTTTCTAACCTCACAGGGAGGAGCTTGCTCTGCCTAGGTGTGGTATCTCCCCAGCCTACGCTCTGCCAACACAATAAAGCCCTGCTAAATCCCCACAATCCTCTTTGCAAAAGCCCCAAGGAGTTTCTCAGACTGTGAGGCAGAGGCTAGTCTACTTTTCCAAGGTATGCTACACACCAGAAACACCCTGGATGTGCCCACCCTGACAAACTCTATTTCTCCTTTGCACATAGTAGGCCCTCTGTGAGTGAGACACAGATGAAAACGGCTAACACGAGACCTGGATGGATGGTGAAAGAACAGGGCAAGGGTGAGGGGGTGCATCACAGAGAAAAGCCACATAGGGTGTAACAAGGCCGGGGCATGCACACACCCCTGCATACAAGTCTCATCTCACTAACTGAAGCAGGAGACCGTAAAGGTAGGAACCACCCACCTTCATGGTTTCAATGTGCTTCCCCGCTCAGGGTATCAATGAAGGGCTGATCATTTGTCCTGGCAGACAGACAAATGGAAAAAGTCTGTCACCAATTATGTGATGAGAGCCTGAAGGTCCTTTTTAACCTCAAATGCACTTACAGCACTCCTGGCCTCGGTTTCCATCTGAATCACGCAGGCAGAGTCCCAAGCGAAGCTGCCAAAATATTTCAGAATTTCCAACCCAAGAAACTTGGTAAAATCCATAAAGAAGGAGATGTGTGATTCAGGGAGCATGGTCTTGGTCAGCACTGCCTCCTTCTAGAGCGGCCTCCTAACCCCCTCCCAAGTGGGCTCTTCCCAAATCTCTCTCATACCCAATACAGAAACAACACTCTCTAAAGGGAAGTTCCCCAGCTGCTAATAATCCACGAAAACTCACAGCTCCTCTAGATCATTCAGTCTACTCTCTGAGATGGGGCAGGCTGGCCTTCATGTTGAACAATCCAAAGTCATCCATATTTGCTTATGGATCGAAGCAGCCAGATCCATCTTTAGGGCTCTTATTAAAATCAGTTTATAATCCCAAACACAGGGTGAGGGGGTGATGGGGAAAGTCAGCCACAATGTCCCTGGAGGGTGAAGGGGGAGAAGGAAGGAAGAAGGGAGGAAACCTTAGAATCACAGTTTTGTGATATAAATCATCTAACTACAGATAACAGGGTAGATAGGAAGTCAAAGAAAGATATGCATCAACTCCCCCTTTTACTTTTGTGATAAGAAGACCTAATCCAAACTCAAAGTTTGCAATCAGAAGTTCAAACATTGTTTATTTTGTAAATAAGTGGCCTAAGTACTCTGAAAATCTAACGTGGCAGTTCCCTGAGTTCCTTCAACAATCTCTCCAACTCATTAATTTTGTTAACAGACTCAGAGGGTGGGTATGTGCCCTGGAACAGAATCTGTAGGAGCAGCTTATGAACACACATATAAACACACACATATGCTAGAAGGTGGCCAAAGAGAAGATAACAAAACAACATTTTTTAATAAGAAAAGCAAAAATAGCTTTAAGAGTTTTTAAAAATTCATTTCCCAATAGAAGGAATTCTTACACGATAAACTCTCTTGCTTGTTTCAAGACTGTGTGGCTTTCTCCCGAATTCTCTAATTGCCTGGGCCCAGCCAAGTCCTACATGTCAGGGGTTGCAGTTCAGACAACATCAAGCAGTATTAAAGCTTATCCTCAACGTTTTTCTTTACATTTTTTTACATTCCTTTAACAGAGAGCAACTAGAATTATAAAGAATGAAAAAGGTTTGAATGTTCTGATGCAACTAGAAGTTGTTTTCAAAAAAAAATTTTTTAAGATTTTATTTATTCATGAGAGACACAGAGAGAGAGAGAGAGAGAGAGATGCACAAACACAGGCAGAGGGAGAAGCAGGCTCCATGCAGGGAGCCCGATGTGGGACTCCATCCCGGGACCCCAGGATCACGCCCTGGGCCTAAGGCAGGCGCCAAACCGCTGAGCCACCCAGGAATCCCTGTTTTCAAAATTAAGAGCATTACTGACTGCTCTTCCTTTGGACGATGCCCAGCATTTTTGATAACCATGCATCTGTTGTTTTAAAACACCGTTCACAAGAGTAGGATTTGGGCGCCAGGCTGCATCCTTCTCTTCCACAATAGCTCATTCTAAAAGGTGATTGAATTCTAAGGCCAAAAAGGGAAAACAAATTCAGCATTAACTCTTTGCACCAAAGTTCCCAGACGTGGCTGCGTGTATCAATTTGGCAAAGAAGCACCGGTAAAATCCTACTCCAGTAAGTAGAAAAGAGAAAACAAAAATAAGACAAGGATGACCACTTTCCAAGCGTGGCTAAAACGTTCAGGGCTCTTCATGTCTTTGATCCCCATCCCACTGGACTCCTCAAATCAGATTTATAAAAGCAGGATGCCCTGGTCTGACCTTAATGCTCTGGGAGGGAACACACATAGAAGAGGCTTCTACCTACCGACTTTTTTTATAAATATGCACTAGGCCTTTTAATAGTCCTTCTCTGGATTTTCTCCTGCCCTGAAATGTCCTTCTCAAGACGCAGCACTTGGTTCTAAACACAGACTCAGAGTGCGAGCAGGTGACAGATTCGAATGAGAAAATCTCTTAGTGCTCTTTCTTTACAAGGCCCCATGATTTGGGGCCCCGTAATGCAATCTGCAGATCTTTTCAGCACACAAGAGCAGGAACCAATCTTTCCAAAGTGAGGTGCTGGATGCCCAAGCTCATCTTTCTGGGAGCTTGGGAGAGTAACTTGGATGGCTGGCAGGTGGCAAGACACACCAAAAAAAGGCCCTCACTAAAAATCTCAGGCCTCCCCCAATTAAACATTTGAAATTTGCTCTAGATAACCATACAGAGAAAACTCCCCTGCTTGGAAAAGAAAGAAAAATGAGGTAAAAGTATTCTCCTTCTATAATCAAAACAAAACCCAAACTCAGAGACTCACTGGCATCCAAATCCCATTAACTCCACAGTTTGGAAATAAATGACAAGCTGCTCCCAAATCTTCCATCATCACCTTCAGTGCTACCCTTAGTTAGCAAACTCCCCTCTGAAGTGCAAATACCCTCTGGCAGATATAATTGCCAGCTATTTATACTATGTGTGAATGTTTTAATCAGATAAGAGCCCAACATCTAGCTGAGATCATTCACACACAGGGAATAACAGAAAAAGGAAGTGGGAGTGGATTCTGGAACAGTGAAGGTTAGGGAAGGCAGGTGGCCACCCCAAGGATAAAGGCCGTAGTGGGGGTTTCACAGGCCACACACAGCAGGAGAAGGGCGGACACCATTTTGCCCAAACATAACCTAGTCTTTGGCAGTGTCGGCAACCACCTCCCTGCAAGGAAAGGCTTTTCAGCTGGAGTTATCAAAGACACAGACTAAACAATGATTCTAGAGTTCTGTTCTCCACTGCCATCTTAATGCTACAAAACTCATTTTGTAAGTATTATTGGGAGAATTATGTGCTGTCTTATGCCTTACATTTGCCAGCTATTATGAAACCACTTAATAATCCCTGTTAGGAAACCACATAAAGCTGGTTTAAAAGGTTTTATTTAAAAAAAAAAAAAAAAAAGGTTTTATTCTAAGAGGCTACAGGTAAAATACTTCCCCAGAACTCTTTCTTCACAGGAAAAGCTGGACATGTTAACAGTTCACTGTCTACACGGCTTCCAGTTCCTGTTGATAATCCAAGTAGAATATATTTTCATATTGTTATCCTCTTTTGGTCCCGGATAGGGATAATAAACCCAACCCCTTGACCCATAAAAGCACTTTGTGGCTTTTTCTGTTTCTTTTGTGTGATAGGAAGACAGTGAAAGCAGGAAGTCAAAAGGTGCAGCAGGGGTCTCCTAGACACCACATGGAGATAACGCCTGGATTAATTTTAATTAGCTCTAACAGTCTTAACAAGATGACGACCAGCCTACGGCTCAGAGAGAAGAACCTGGGGACTTCCTGACATCTGGGAAGTCAGGGACAGGGAAGGAGACCTCAGACATCTGCCAGGATGCAGGAGTAGGCTCACCAGAAGTTAACAAGGCTTAAGCTTCAGGACCCCTTCTAGCAGGCAGAGGCCCCACCCAAGGTCCTGCACCTAACTTGGTATTTGTAATTTTCTGTTAGTTTTCTGAAAGAGGGGCTCTATGTTGTAAATGTTTCAGGGTCCTCCCAAAGCTGGATCTGTCTCTGACCTGAAGGTTCCTTGGGCATTCGAAACTCAGCAAGACCCAAAGTGAACTGCTGATCATCTCTCCTTCCTCTGCTCTCACACCAGCTGCACTGAGACCTCTCCCCGCCCCTGGGGTGCCTGCATTTGATTCATGGCATCACCACCTCCCAAGTCAGAAGACCGGGTGTTGTTATTCCTGCTCCCTCACCCACTTCCAGCATGCAACAGTCAAGCAAATTCTAGCTCTATAAAACATTGATCCAGTCTAACTGTTTCCCCCCATCCCCTCAATCAGAGAGGGTTTGCTTGGAAGCTCAGAGCTTTCACCCCTAGTCCCCCTGCCTCCTTTCTCTTCCTTTCTGACTCTGAGCCCACTCTGACACGAGGATGGCCTAAAATATCCTGCAGTGGCTCCACAGGCTTCCAGACTGGAACATGGGGTGCTGGGCACACAAAGCAGCTCTTCAGGAACTGGCCACCTCATCCCACACACAGCTCTGAGCTTCTCTTCCTTCCCTGCACACTCACTCTTCCCTTCTGATTGATGCAGATCCACCCCAGGCATGCCTATACCCTAGCCCCTTCAGGGTTTGTGTTCATCTTTCAAACCCAGCTCAGATGCCACCTTCTCTCCAATCCTTCCCGATCGCCCCTGGTCACCGGTCCACAACACCCTTGATCTCTTATGAAAATCAGTCCTTTTTTCTACTAATGTCTCCCAAGCTAGACTGGGCTCCCAGTTCATCTTTGTCTCATCTTTTTCTCGCTCTTCCACCACTGTGGGGTTCATTCATTTCTGAGCACTTTTCTACATCCCATCACGACTTCACCTTAAGGGTTATGTTTGTTATACTGAAAGGCAGGTCTCTAGGGTATCACAGTGAGGAGCACAGGGCTCTGAACTAAATGGTCTGAATCCTGGCTGTGCTGCTCACTATGACTTTAGACAATATTTACCTTCCTCTTGGATCCTCCATTTCCGCATCTATAAAATAAAGGTAAGGAGAGTATCTACCTCTTGGGTTGTCCTAGGGATTAAATAAGTAAATAGACAAAAAGAGCTTAGAGGAGTGCATGATAATGAGGGAAGACTCCGGTGTCAGCTGTTCTGATGGAAGAGGGGGAAGGGAGGAGGTAAAGCAGGATGGCTTTAATCAGTGATCCACTGTTTCCTCACTCCACTGTAGAAGCCCCTTCCAAAGAGCAAAAAGGACAGTTAATTTGAAATTTAATTTGATACTTAATTTGAGCCCTGGCTCAGTGGTTTAGCACCTGCCTTTGGCCCAGGATATGATCCTGGAGTCCGGAGATAGAACCCCACATTGGGCTCCCTACTTGGAGCATGTTTCTCCCTCTGCCTGTGTCTCTGCCTCTCTCTCTCTCTCTCTCTCTCATGAATAAATAAACAAAATCTTTAAAAAAAAAAAAAAAATGAAAGTCTGTTGTGCTGAGAAGGCAAAACTCTTCAAGCCCTGGCTATACTTGTTTCCAAATGCAAACAGGCTATCCTCCATGCCCCCTGACCACTCAACTCCAGACAGGTAGTCCAGCTCCTTTTCCTTTGTACTTCCCAGGGCACTCTCACCAGGAGACCCCATCCATTCCCATGCCATCCTTACCCTGCTGGAACCCACAATTCTACCTATAGCCTCGGTAGTCATGGCCCCCTGATCTAAAGATGACTCCATTCTGACATATCTAACCTCACACTAAGGACACGTCAAACCAAAATCCTCCTCTCCATCCCAACTCCCTCAAACTCATTTCCTCAACATGGTTCCCCACTCAGTAGATGGCCCAGAGGTGCCCAAGGCAAACATTTGAACACTCTTGACCCCTTCCCCGGACTCACTCTCTCTTCTAGATTTAACTTTCTTTTAAATCCAGACACTTTTCTCTATCTCTACCACCATCTATCTTAATGAGGCCAACATCACCTGTTACTCTGCTGCAAGGACCCCCTCCT
The DNA here is from genome assembly GCF_011100685.1 of Canis lupus familiaris. NCBI lineage: Eukaryota > Metazoa > Chordata > Mammalia > Carnivora > Canidae > Canis > Canis lupus. The sequence continues at coordinate 49,244,501 of NC_049243.1, forward strand.
CAGTGGTCCCATCTTCAGACCGCTCTTTCTCCATCCCATCATTCACTCTGCAGTCTGAGTGATCTTGCTAAAACATCAATCTGACCATGTCTTTTCTTGTCTAAAACTTTCAATAAATGGCTCCCCTCTAACATCGGAATAAAATTCCAAAAGCCCCACCAGAATCTCATCCCTGCTTACCTCTCTAGCCCAGGGGTCACCAATGTATTCCCACAATTGTCCTCTGGCTCCATAAGCCATCTCCAGCCTTGTGGAATTAATTACTAGCAGCAAAGGAGGCCTCAGCTCTCCTTCCCTCGGTCTTTGCTTCCTTGGCAGAAATGTCCCTCTCCTACCCTTTCACCTAGTACATTCTTCTCTTCCTTCAAAACTCGGGTTAGACATCACCTCCACCTGACTCTGTCCCAAAGGTGAGCTAGGAGTGCCTCAGATTTTCTTATGATAGCTATGCTCATTCCCATGACAGTTTGTATCCTGCTCTGGAACTCCAACTGGCTGAGAGCACAGATTGTATTAGGAGGCATCCAATGAATATTTGAAAATTAAAGAAAAGAAGAGGAGGTGTAACATAATAAATATATATTTGGTCTCTGCCCCTGTTTCTGGTACAAAGCTTCTAAAAAGCTAACAAGGTGACTCCAGGAGGCTGGCTGGCTGCCAGAGGAACCAACCAAGCGATTAAAAGGTTGGACCTTAAAAAAAATAAAAAGGTTGGACCTTCCAGATCAGCCCCCCGACCTGAGGAAGGGGAGAAGGCAGGAGATGGAGTTCATTAACCAATGACCAATCATGCCCACATAATGGTGCCTCCATAAATTCCCTAAATGAAGGAGTTCTGAGACCTTCTGGGTCAGTGAACACATGGAGGGTCCAAGAGTGTGATGTGCCTAGAGAGGATATGGAAGCCCCACATCCCTTGCCCATACATTGTCCTATGCATCACCTCCATTTGACTGTTTCTGAATTATATCCTTTATAATTAACCAGTATTTTCCTGAGCTCTGTGAGGATTTCTAAGCAAATTATCAAACCCAAGGAAGGGGTCACAGGAACCCCAGATTTACAGCTGGTGAATCAGATGCACAGGTGACAAACTGGGACTTCAGACCAACATCTGAAATGGGGGCAACGTTGTGGGACTGAGCCCTCAACCTCTGGAGTCTATACTCACTCTAGGTAGTTAGTGCCCAAATCATTTAATGTGAGGGGGACAGGGGAAACCCACACATTTGTTTTCAGAAGTGTTGTGAGTAGAGGAAATAGTTCTTTCTATAGTTCTAGGGAAAAAAAACAAAGAAAAGGTTTCAGAGGGATCCCTGGGTGGCGCAGCGGTTTGGCGCCTGCCTTTGGCCCAGGGCGCGATCCTGGAGATCCGGGATCAAATCCCACGTCAGGCTCCCGGTGCATGGAGCCTGCTTCTCCCTCTGCCTGTGTCTCTGCCTCTCTCTCTCTCACTGTGTGCCTATCATGAATAAATAAAAATTAAAAAAAAAAAAAAAAAAGAAAAGGTTTCAGAGTTCTTTCTGACTGCTCTTCAACAATAGAGAGAGAAGTAACAGTAATTTGTAAGACTGATTCTTCGATGATGCTGTTGTCTATTTCATCAGTCTAGAAAACATACAAGGAATACCAAAAGTGCATAAGGCACAACTATGTAGCCTACAGGACTGCCACCAAGTCTACATCTTAGCATTCTGTAAGCAAACTCTCATCACAGAGACTCTGTAGAGACAGAATCTACTCCAGAGAGAAGAAAAAAACCTATCAAGCAGCTCCTAGCTCCACATCCTCCCTCTGCTTAGGTTCACAGGTCACATCTACCTCAGTCCCTAGGATACGGGTGTTTCCTTGGCAGAGAAACAGATGTTTATTGAAATGCATCCTAAGATAAAGGCTTTGATTGTTCATTGACATCTGAAAAAAGTACTCCTTTATCCAATATTCCAGGACTGAGGTAACAATAAAAAATACACACACACATAAACAAACACACAGGCACACATACATCCCACATAGACACACCCATACCCACACCTCTGCACATACAGAAAATGAGGGTAAGGAGGAAAACTATCTTTAGAATTCACATAACATGGAACAGGAAAGCTGGAACCTACTCTCCATCTATTAAGATACAAATGTATTTCCTGTAGACAGGAACACACTTGGTTTGGAGATTCTAGTAGTACCTCTGCTTATATTTTGCTGGGACTCCTTTTGTTAGCAAAGACCGGAAAAAGAAAATATGTAGATTCAAATCAAGGTTACTTGAGGATGCAGCTGCCACACTGGAATTCATCTTTCATCAAAATGCACCAGAGAGTCCTTACAAAGACAAGCCTGATCTGCTTTATGAACAGACTCGTTCACAAGGAAACAAAATGACAAAAATACTTAACTACATTCAAACCTTAACCCTTAGCTCTGCAGTCTGAGTGAATCTTTACCAAAACATGTTTATAAGACTACTTAATTCAACAACTTATGGAGGATAGCCTATTTATTCTACCTTAAAAAGGTAGAATTCGTGTTTCTCTCTCTAAATGTCCTCACTTCTAATTTTTACTAAATTGCAACTGAATTATATGGACATAGAGTGGTACCAAAATAAAGGCTGTATGTAAAGCAACATAAAATATAATAAAGACAGTATCACAAATCAGTGAGTAAGGAATGAATGAATTAAACAAACAGGACTGGGAAAAATGAGTGTTGGGGGTAAGGAGGGAATCAAATTAGGTCCTCAACTATATAACTGAATATACTCTAGAGTAACTAACGCAGAGGTCAGTAAACTATAAAGGGCCCGCTAATAAATATTTTAAGGCAGCTACTAAATATTACAGGTTTCTGCCACAACTACTCAACCATGCTACTGTGAAAACAGTCATCCATATGAACAAATAAGTGTGGCTATGCCAATAAAACTTTGTTTATAAAAACAGGTGACAGGACCCTCAGACAAAAAAGCCAAAGAGTAAACAAGTAAATAATTCCAAAAGAAAATATTGATGAATATCTGATTTGAGATAAGCAACAATTTCTGAGCATAAAAGCAATGGGAAAAATCACAGGAAAAGATAATAACACTTATCGCATACATTTAAACTCCTGTTAGTAACACAAGTACTATAAAGAACATAATCAAAAGGCAAATGACAAAATGGAGAAATACTTGAAATAGATATGACAAAAGATTTGGAGCTTGAAAGTTGTATCTTTGTTTCTCAAAATGGCAAAAAATGATGGTGGCAATCATTTATAAAACAAGACTGGGGGGTGCCTGAGTAGCTCAGTCAGGTCAACATCCAACTCTTGATTTCAGCTTCAGTCATGTTGGGGTAGTGAGATGGAGCCCTGCACGGGGCTCCCCACTCAGTATGGAGTCTGGTTGACCCTTCCCCTCTGCCAAGTCCCCACCCCACCCCACCCCACACACACACACACTCATGTTCTCCCTCTCTAATAAAATCTTAAAAAAAAAAAATGAATATTTACTGCTGCTGGAATGTAAATGGGATCAATCATCAAGCAATAAAACAATATGCCTTAAAGGAACTTTTAAAAATTCATTCTTGCCTTAGTAAAGTGCATGTTCATGAATCTAGCCTCTGAAAATATTAAAGATCCGTAGAAAGATTTTTGAGTAAAGATGTCCTACATAAATTTAATGTATAATAACCTAAGTGCCTGGAAACAAAGAAGTATTTAAATAAATTCTAGGAGATACATTACAACAGAATATTATGCACATGTACATACTAGTGTTTTAGTGGAACGTTATGGGCATAAGAAAATGGACATAAGAAAGTAAGTGGGAAGGGTGCCTGGTTGGCTCCGTTGGTGCAGCATGCGACTCTTGATCTCAGAGTTTGGAGACCCACATTGAGTGTGGAGATTACTTTTAAAAAAAAAAAAAACTTTAAAAAAAAAAGGCATCAGGAATTATTTATGAAATATTATACCATTTTTATATTTGCATAAGCAGAGAAAATACTAGAAAACACTCACCACCTGTTATAAGCTGTAATTATTTCTAGGTTGTGGGAATGTGGTTGATTTTAATTTTCCTCTATATCCTCCTCTATAGTCTCTAAATTTTCTCTAATAATTCTATGTTCTAAATATGAAAGACAATGTTACTTTTAAAAAGCAAAAGAGATGTTGCTTCTCACTAAGTCTGTGGGAGAAACATAAATCAGCTACTTTGAATATCTAAAAAGTAAGACTTGAACAAAAGCAATAATAGCTTTACTCATCTGTTTCTACTCAGTATTTCTGCTGCTTTCTTCTTTAATATCTAAGAAATAGCTACCAACTCTAAAAGGGTGAAGACCTCCCAGAACAAACACATTCCAGCCCCCACAATGGAACATTTCAGAATTCTCCTGGGATATTTAAAAATGTTAGTGGTCATGCTTCCAGCAGTCAAGGCAAAATTAATGCTAATTTGAACCCTGTTTTAACCATGTTATTGGCCTAAGTATACAGCAATCTAAGGCAATGTTACTCTGTTCATAGATAACACCATCAACAGCTTAACAAAGAGCAGCAAGGAAGGCAGACATCTTGAAATCACAAGGAGAGAAAACAAATTTTCTTGTCTTCAACTTTTAAAAAATCTCAAAATAAACTTTCTGGAGGGCAATCTGGCTAAACATATATCCAAATTCTTTAAAAAGCAAATATACTTTGACCTGGCTAATCCAGGTCTAAAAATCAGTTTGACAAATGTTTAAAGCATATAGGCAAGGATAGAAAAAAACAGAATAGCAAAGAAAAACAGAATAGTGAAACAGTGGTTACACATTAAACAAAATGTCACATATCACAATGTGAATGTTTGTGTCCTCTCAAAATGCATAGGTTGAAACCTAATTCCTGATGAGATGGTATGTGGAGGTGAGGGCTTTCGGAGGTGAGGGTGGAGCCCTCATGAAGCCCTTTTATAATCTGTAAGAGATTAAGGTGCTCTTTTAAAAGAGACCCCACAGATATCCAGTGGTGAAGTTACATGAGATCTCTCCATGTGAAGTTACATGAGATCTCTCTCAAGGAGCCAGGAAATGGATCCTCACCAGATAACAAATCTGTGGATGCCTGACTCTTGGACTTTTCAGCCTCCAGAACTGTGAGAAATAAATGTTTTTATTTATAAGATATCCAGTCTATGGCATTTTGTTATAGCAGCCTGAAATGGACCAAGATACATCCATACAATGAAATGATGCCACTGAGACATAAATGTATACTTATTAACATGGAAAGATATTTGTGATATATTGTGGAGATGATTTAAAGCTAGTTATAGAGTATATAACAAAATAACATGCTTATTATACTTATGTATTACCTTGGGCTGCCCTAACAAAATACCACAGACCAGGTGGCTTAACAACAGAAATACCACAGACCAGGTGGCTTAACAACAGAAATTTATTTTCTCACAGTTCTGGAAGCTGAAGTCTAATGTTAGGATGCCAGCAAGGTCAGTACCTGGTGAAGACCTTTGCCCTGGCTTGCGGCAGACAGTTTGCCTTCTTGCTGTGTGCTCACCTGGCAAGAGAGTTAGGAGTTTCTTACTCTTCTTGTAAGATCATGGCCCTATTAGATGGAGGCCCCACCTTTAGGATTCCATTTAACTCGGTTACTTCCTAAAAGACCGCAACTCCAGATGCGGTCACATTGGGGGGCTAGGGCTTCGACATATGAATTTTGACAGGGACACAATTTAGTCCACAGCAACTCAAAACAATTACATATTTTTTATGAACAAATGCTCTGGATGGATGAAATTCCAGGTTTTGTCTCAAAATGTTTAAATCGGTGGTTACCTCTATGAACTGAACACAGCATGCTTAGCATCTACAATGAATGTTAATCACCTGTTTGAAATTTAATACATATTAATAATATGGGAAACTTTAATAAAGCATTGGGGAAAGGTGCAATAAATACTCTTCCATGCTAGTCATGCTGGCTGCACTTACAAAAAGCAGCCTCAACGAAGCAGTGCAATCTCAAGATGCAGGAAATGGATCTAGGAATCAAAGCAGACTTGACTATTCCTTGAAAACATCTCCAATTTACTGCTGTGATCCAAATAGGCAACAAAAACAAAACCCACTGGGCATCATTAGGAAGGATATTAGAAATAAAATGGAAAACAGAGCCTATCAAAAGCCACAGTCCAGTGATCAGACCCAGAACCAGAGGAGTGTTCCAGAAGGCAGCCACGCAGGTTTCTGCTTTCTTATACCTCAAGACAGTTCTCAACAGTGCAAGAAAAAGTTATGAGGGCACACCTAAAATAATCAAGATCCAGCCTTCACTTTCCCCTCTGTGTCAACCTGACAGGTATTAAACAATTTTTCACTTATCACTTGTTACAGATTCATCACTTATGTCCTCTCCCTTCGTCCCCATCCTTACCTCCAAACAGACATACAGACATGCACAAGCAGGACTGCAGGCTCTTATAAGCCAGACAGCATATTGCCTTCCAACTCTATTCCCTCTGCAAAGTGCACATATGACAATAGGTGTCTTCTATTCAGAAGGACTATTGAGCCTGGAGTGACTACAGTCGTCTGATAAAATTCTATACTGTAATAAAGGCTGAGAACAAATTGAAGACATGCAGCAAATCTTATAATTAAAAAGAATGAAAAACTTCACAGCTTTAAGGAGGCAAAAAAATTAAATATTAATTTACAATGGGTAAAATTATCCCTTATTACCCCATCACATCACAAAAGAAATGGAAGACTGGGGTGCTCAGGGTGGCTCAGTCGGTTGAGCATCTGCCTTGGGCTCAGGCCATGATCTCAGAGCCCTAAGTCAGGCTCCCTCCTCAGCAGGGAGTCTGCTTCTTCCTCTCCCTCTGCTCCTCTCCCTACTTGTGCTCCTTCTGTGTCAAAATAATAAATAAAATCTTTAAAAAAAAAAATTAAAGACAGAAAGTTTGTTTCCTCCCCTTGTGACTTCCAACAGTCTGCCTTCATGACTGCTTGCCATGAGGCTGCTGACAGGGTCCTAGCTGCCATCAGGGCTAGAAGTGAGCAATTTCTTCCACTCCCTTTACAATAGGTGAAAGACAGAATGGTGCAGAAAGAAATACCCCACAGCTCCTCACGTCTTCCACAGACATGGTAAGAGAGGGGAATATTATATTACTGGCTTGAGTAAAACTAGGTCAAGTCCTGCTCAAGAAAGCTGGGCCCATCGCAAACCCTCACAGACAAGGAAAAAGGGGATTTACAGGTATATGATGTCAGCTCATGCTCACGGAAGGTGACAGGGCTAAACTGTGCATTCATGCCCTCTGACAGGCCCTGTGAGTTCTGCTGGCCCTTCCTTGATGGGGCCTTGAGCATCCTCCTCACTTCTGTACGCCCAGAGCTCAGCACACAGAAGCATTCAAGGTTGTTTCTGGAATCAGCTGAACTAATATTTTCAACTACTTAGAAAAGGGAGATGTTAAGAAAAATCTATACTTGGGAAATAGAGACCATCCTAACTCAGCCTTGCCCCTCCACTGTGGTAGGATTACTGGTCAAAATTTAGGTATGGTATAATTGAAATTCAGTTGGCCCCAGATGTCAGATAAGCCCATTTCCCAGTATCCTATCCACCACGGAGCTGATTCATGCCACTTAGATATAAAAAGAACCTTCCTATACAAGATCCCACAGCTGCAGCCTTGCAAAGCTAAACTTTGCACTAGACACATCTGATTTTTGGTTCAGAGACAACCTTAATGATCATACAAATGCTTTTTCTTCACTCTGAAGTTCTCTATTAGTTTATTAATCTATACTCTGCCTTGTGCAAAATGATTTAAAGTGATTTACATAAATACATACAAAACAAGATAAAAAGTATTTAATAAGTGGATGAGAAAGAGCTATAAAATAGTAATAGAGGAAAGTAAGAAGCAAAGTTTAAGAGCAATAAGAAGAAAAATCAGTGGAGCATCTGGGTGGCTCAGTCGGTTAAGCATCCGATTCTTGGTTTCTGCTCAGGTCATGATCTCAGGGTCCTGAGATGGAGCCCCATATAGGGCTCCCTGCTCAGCCAGGCATCTGCTTGAGACTCTCCCTCTGCCCCTCTCCCCACTCCCTCCCTCTCTCTCTCTCTCAAATAAGTAAATCATTTAAAAATCACTTTGAAATAGCCTAAATATCTATTAGAACTGGGTCACATGTGTAAATCTAAGCTTTCTTTAACAGTCAACTGAAAAAGTGGCTGGGATCAGTTACATGAATCTTAATGTATATAAAATACAAACAGAAAAAAAAATAAAATAAAATACAAACAGAGTAGTTCTTCAGAAAAGCACAACCATTAGGAGTATGGAGAGAAAAAGTCTACTTCCAGGGCCCCTCATAAAGAGAACACTAAAAAAATAGAAATAATTATGATAATAGCTAACAATTAGCACTAACTTATATATAAAACACTATCCTAAGGACTTTAGACATATTCATTCATTTAATTACCCTATGAGGAAAGTATCATTATTATCTGCATTTCATTAAAGGCAGATCCATTTCACTATTCATTAATAATGAAACTGAAGAACAAAGCAGTTAAGTAAATTGCCCAAAGTCACACAGTTAGCAAGTTGTGGATTTGGGATCAAGCCCTGCAGGGTTTTATTTTTTAAGATTTTATTTTTAAGTAATCTCTACACCCAACATGGGTCTCAAACTTACAACCCTAAGATCAGGAGTCGCACACTAGGCCAACTGAGCCAGCCAGCTGCTCGGCACTCTTAACCACTACACCGCAATGCCTCCGGCTGATCCAAAAGCAAAGGAGCAATGTCCTCAACAAAACCCTCAAGCAGACATCACTTTCATAAGGATGTTTCTTATGATGCCCTTCAGTTTAGCCAAGAGAAAAACACAAAGCTTAGCTCAGGAGCAATTCTGCTGATGCCAGAATGAAGCAGTCCACCCATGTGGATTTTTCTTTTCTTTTTTTAAGATTTTATTTATTTATTCATGAGAGACACACAGAGAGAGGCAGAGACACAGGCAGAGGGAGAAGCAGGCTCCCTGAGGGGATCCTGATGCAGGACTCAATCCCAGGATCATGACCTGAGCCAAAAGCAGATGCTCAACCACTGAACCACCCCGGTGCCCCTCCATGTGGGTTTCAGATACATGGACAGATACCTGGGATATTTAGAGTCTCTCAAAGACTGGGTGGCCTTAAGCCCTAATCTTCATGAATATTACTCCTTTTCCTCCACAAGATTTAGTATGCACTGCATGGCCAGAGTGGGGGTTATACTCTAAGGCGCAGGTGAATACAGCTCTGACCTGCCAACAGTTAACGCAGAGCCACGAGTAGGGTAGCCACCCTACTAACTAAGGTGGAGGAGCCTGACAGGCCCACATCTGCCTGAAGAGCAGGTCAACCTACCTTTGCACAGAGGGGGGTCATGGGAGGTACCACTGGGCAGGATTCCCTTAAGATAGGGTTTGGCTGGCTCACACCAAAGGATGAGAAGGCCCTCAAATGCCAATGCCATGGGACAGGTTTCAACAGAGCTAGTCTGGATACTGTTCAAGGACAGTATCATCAATTGTCAGTCATAACCACAGCAAACCCAGGGAAGGTTTGGCCTTGAATCACATAACTTCTTGGCACAGCTCCAGGACAGAAGGGTTGAAAAGTATAACTCTAGTGGAGATTACTGAAAATGACCCAGTTATTGTTTGAGGGGAAACTATAAAAATGTTTGGAAAAAAGACTTTGGTTTTAGGATAAATGACTATAATCTAAATTCTCGACAGCTTCTCCAAGTTCAAAGTTCAGGACCATAAAACCATTTTATCAGAATTCACTTATTAACTTAGCACTTACTACAACTCACACACTGTTCCAGCTGTTGGGGCAGAACGGCAAATAAAACAGACAAAAATCCCGGCCATCAGAAAGCTTATTCTTTATGGTTCTGTCATTTGTTAAAATTAGGGAAAGCTTTGTGAAGGAAATATGGGCCCTCTGCTCTATTTTTGGTATTTTATTCTGTCTAAAATGATTTTTATATAAAAAGTTCAAATTTTTTTTAAAAAATGGAAGTTTATTCTTGCTAAGGATGGTAAATAACACTATTAACTACTATTACTATGCGTGACTAACTATCTCAGGTGAAAATAATTATTAGGAAGCCAGGGATTCAGAGAAGGCTGTGCTTGGGTGCTACAAGATTACAGCAGTGGTCAAAGAAGCCTCAGTGAGAAAGGGAAATCAGGAGCAAGCCCTGCAGGAGTCCAGGGATGAACCAGGTAAATGCCTGGCTGCATTTGTCCAGCAGGAGAGAACAAGGGAAGTGATGAATAAGAAGAGAGCGAGAAGCAAAGAGGAGTGGCCAGGAGAAGCAAGGGCAGCAGGTGTGTAGGGATGGACCTGGAGGCCACAGGAAGGATTCTGGATGTGACTCTAAGTAGAGGCGTGACCATCAGACTTTTCTTCTCAAAGGACCACTGTCTGCCAGTAAGGAAAGGGTCAAGGGTCAAGGACAGAAGCAGAGAGAGCAGTTTGGAGGGAGAGGGTGCATCTTCCTACCCACAGCAGCGCAGCCACATATATGCACAGTCACGTCTTTCTCGGTCTACTGGTGCAAGCAAGGGTGGTGGGCAGAGAGCACCTGACCCAACACACAGAAGCAGTGCTTCAAAATCCTGTCCCAGCATGCCAACAAAGCCCCTGGAAGGTTATTACTCTCTCGTGCCACAAAAGAAAAAAAAAAAAAAACAAGCAGAGTCTATCAAAGATGGGCTAACCCAAGACAGGTCCATGAGACCTGAGGGAGAAGCTGGCAGCATGAGAGAGGTGTTGCCATTCCTGGCCAAGCAGCCCTCAGGCTGTCAGGGTTATGGATTATACCTAATGGGGCAGACTCTGTAATGAGCTAGTCCTTCTACTCTCTGATACCAGTTGTTCTCAAAAGCATATTCCAAAATACATTAGAGTTTAAAATATTTAATAGTTAAAACAGCCTCACTTAAGTTCCAAACCCACACATAATACTGCCTTCCAAAATGCATTCGGATGCTCAAATGATGCTCTCTTTCCCTTCCTCCAGAGTGTTTTGAGAGCTAATGTCACATAAGACCCTCTACAAAATGCATCCTCTCCTGGGTGCCGGCAAGGCTGGGGCGACCTGATCTGATCCCGAGGTGCATGTGGCCTGCTGGCACTCCCTCTCCGTGTCAGATGGCAGCCTAATGACCAGGAACGGATTCGGGGTTTCCACACACCTCGCCCTCACCATACCCAGTGGCTGCTGGCCAGACTCACACGCAGAAACTCCCACGTGTGTTATTCTCACTCGTTTTGACAAAAAAAAAAAAAAAAAAACTGTGATAAGAACAGAAGGAGAAATGGCAAGGCATCCTGAGGAAAGAGGAGACCCATATGCAGCTTCCTCACGAGCCTGGTATTTGTGAGAAGGCCATGGAGAAGCACACCCATCTGTGACCCGACACCTCCTCGTGCCTCGTAAGGGGAGGAAAGAACACACAAGTGTCAACTAAGCTTCCTTTTACTCTCAACAGCCTTCACTCCAAAACATTATAAATCGTCAGATTTAAAATAATATAACTATGAATATTTTTCTCACCCTCATTACAGTTTTTTTCATGCTCCCTTTAAATTCCTCCCTCTAAATGGGAGGACTGACCACAAGCCATTTTTAAGACAATTTCGCCAAGGAAAAGACCGAGATGTAAAGGAACTGAATAATTCACTATCACTAGCAGAGGGTTCAATCTAGAATACCCTAAATACATACTTTGCCATATGTTATTTCTGAGACTATACCAAGAACGTGTAAGCTCATAAAGGTAACTTAGAAAACTAATCTGTAATCAATTATCGTACTCCAGCTTCTCTCTATACATATTTAAGCTTTGGTGAATACCATGCATGGTACTCTCACACATACACACAGGCACCTCAAAATTAAACTTAAGGCCACTTAATTAACCCATTTATTCACCCAGGCTAGAGACATATCAGCATACTGAAGTAAATAAATACATTTACTTAATAAGTCAAGATAAGTTTATTCTAACATCACCAAACTACTTGTTAATGAAGCAAGACAGCATTTACCAGACAGGAGGAGATTAATAGTTCTGAATCTTCTTTTGTCCAATGGTATGCCGTATATTCAAGGGCATTATTCTCTCCTTGCTGTTTGCACATATAAGCACAGTTTCTTTCAAAAACGGTGCGGATGCCTTTAAACAGAATTACACTAGTAGTGCAACCCATCCCCAAGGTGTGGATGTTCAGATCTCTAGCAATCTCTGCTCCATTTCCACATCATCTTCCTTGGCTCTTCTGAGCAGGCTCCCACTGTACCATCTTCATGACAGGCAGTGCCGGCACCAGAACAGAAGGGAAGCTCTGAGCTGTTGCACTAGAATCTGCTCCTGCTCAACTGCCTGACAAAAAAAAAAAAAATCCAGGCTCAAACAGGAGGGGTGGTGCAAAAACCAGATGACACACCTCGGATGCACCAAAATCTTTAAAGTATCATTTTTCCAGTAGATCGCTTCCCTATTAATACCAAAGAACAAATAAGCAGAGATTTACATGTGGTGACTGGAAAACTGCCGGCTCCTGTGATTTGCTTAGGATTGTTCTGAATCTCAGAACCTGCCCAAAATGAAAAAATGGTGCCAGACAGCCACCCTGCTGCAGATGCTGCTGGAACGCACAAAGAATGTTCATCTGCTGCAAGGAATCACTCTCCCAGAATGCTTAGCCCAGCATCTATATTAGCAAACATCTCTTTCCTTGACCTAAATATGCTGTTTGTTTAATCTTGCATCCGAGAGGAACAGAGAAGCAAAAGGGGGGGAGCCCCAAAATGAGAGAAATCACTAAGATGACTGCTGCTATGGAAACATGGATAAGCCCACTTCAAACAACCTTTTGCATGTGTGGGTAACAGCTTGCTGACAGCAAATCACAAGGGAACACAAAATTGCTGTGTCAATCTTGACTTCTGCCCACTTCCACTCTGCCAGAGAGAGGGCTAGCAAGTTTGCACTGCTTAATACGATTCTCCCATCTCTGGTACCCAAAGATGCAAATGAGAACATGCACAAAGCGCTACCCGATCAGGCTAGGACATACACCTTCTGAAGCAGGGCTCTAGCACGTGATGGTAAACACACGCTGAAATCCCACAGTCAACAAGGTTATTATTTGAGATGCATAAGTAATCCAGGTCCTTCCACTGCAGAATGAACTCAGTAACACTATACTACCTCTGGGTGTCTTTGGTGATGGCTCATAGGAAAGCATGTCACTGACACAATACTAAGCTGACTCTTGCATTTTCCTTCTAAAAAATGAAAAGTAAATTATGTAAAATGACTATGATGAACACAGGAAAACCCCTCCCACCCACAATATGTATCTAGAGAAAAGTTACTGCTCTTTTAAGATCTGTTCTGAATTCTTCCTTATTTCACAAGGCAACAGATGGTTTTCATTTTCTATCTACAGATTTCAAAGTTAGAGTGAATTATAATCACTGAGTACCTGAGTTTGTAACAGAAACCTATATAATGTAACAAAAGCAGATCTTTAGAGAATACTAAATAGTCACATAATCCCAAATTTCTGGGTTTTATGGCTAGTATATCTATTAGGCCCCAGAGATAAGCAAAAACCTAGGCTTCTACTTTCTCCTGCATTTTTATGCAAGGTTTATCTAACAGCCACAGAGATCAAAGGAGTAAAGATACTGGCCACAGGAAAAAATAATCTGTGGTCTAGAGCACTCAGCTTCAGAAGAGCAACTCTGTTAAAACAGAGCTACACTGTTCAAGATTACACCAAAATCCTGACATCAGAAAAGCCAAGTCTTCATGTAACATCACAATGCTGGCAGATAAATAACATGGAAACTCATCTACACAGAAACACAATATTGTAGACTATAAAACACCAGACACATGGGTTAAATTATCTGTCTTGAGAATTCCAAATGTTCACCATCTATCTTAACTTCTGTACTGCAAGGAAAACAACTTAAAAAATAATAGCTCACTGAATATCAATAAAGATAGCACCTAAAAATTTAAACGTAATTTATTATTGTTACTACCTGTTTTAGACATCCTGGATGCAGAAGCCAGGAAATATCATTTAAGATACAAAAGATTATGTTTGAACTTTACAAAGGATTATAAATGATAACCAAGCAAAATGTGATGCTGCTAGTATATTCTATTTGAATTACTTTTAAAACTCTCAAGGTAATATTTAAAACAATGGGACAGAATAGAACAATTTCCTAACAATCATTCAGAGGAAAAATAAATGTTTCCTAGGGAGCTACTAATAAGCATTTGAGCAACTTATATCAATTTCAAATATTAATCATTTTCCAACCAACAAAATTAGTGGGCAAAGAAAACAACAGAAAATATTTAGAGCAAAGGATTCAATAAAACCAAAAATGAGTTTCATGCTAATAGAAGCATGACAAAATGAATCATTCAAATGTGTATTTGGTTTCACTGATTTTTCTGCATCAGAATGATCTGGGATTAGTTTACAAGGATAACTTCCATGAATTCCATCAGAGGACATGGAGATGGATGATATCTATTGGCAACCAGTTCAACTACCTACAGGTATGTATTTCAATTTGGAGATCACAGTTACTCTCTCATCTTTAAATGTGACCTCTAATTTTCACAATTCCCAAGGCTAGATGTCCACCCCTGTCTCTATCTTGAGCTCCAAACCCATGTCCTTCCTCCCCTAATAATGGTACCCAACTCTCCTATCACCACCTCACCCTCATGTGTTCATCAATCATCTTTTAATATGACAAACTGGGATGGTATGTCTACATGATGTCATATTTTTAAGCTATAGAAAGGAATGAAGTAATGATGTGTGCTACAATATGGATGAACCTGGAAAATGTTATGCAGAATGAAAGAAGCCAGTTACAAAAAGACCTCATATTATAGGATTCTATTTAAATGGAAAGTCCAGAATAGGCAAATCCATAGAGATAGAAGGTAGATTAGTGGTTGCCAGGGAATAGGGAGTGATTGCTAGTGAGCACAGTACTTCTTTTAGGAGTAATGAAAATGTTCAGAAATTGGACAGTGTTTCTAACATATATGCTATCTATGCACAGTATATAGTCTGTGGATATACTAAAAAACACTGGATTGAACACTTTAAACAGGTGAGTTCTATGGTTTGTGAATAAATAGCCTGACTCTACTATTGATGTCTTACTACTAACAGCTTTAAGCTTTTCCCCTCTTCTTTTCCCTTGTGTTCCACATCTGGCCAAACTGAAAGGAAGTTCCAGGTGGCTCCCTCCTTTGTCCCAGGAGGAAATTCAAACCCTCACTCTGTCCCCACCTGCTAACCACTACAGAAATCTCAAACCAGGATCAGGACCTGCTTAGGAGCTGCCCTGCTCTCCTCAGAGAGCTTCACTACATGAGTAATGAACCTCCTCACACCACCTTCCTCGTCACAACATCCAAAGCAAATGTGGGATATAAGGGGGCAAGGAGAGGGCCCATCCTGCTTCTGTGGAGTGGCCCCAACAGTGAATTTATATCTCTATAACGCTGTTACTAAAAACGGGAGAGGGGTGCAGGTGTCAGCAACTATTGTTTTATACTTCACAAAGAACTTACTGAATAGCTCAAAACAGCCACCTTGCTTATGAATTTATAATTTGGATTTCTGCTCTGACCCCACTTCACAGGAATACACAAACCACAGACCATGGGAGGTACCTGGGGCTGCCCTCAGGGTGCGCATTTTAACCTAGGAAAAAGGCTCCGTGCTATATACAAACCACCAGAAAGCCTGCACACAGTAAGTTTAGGGTAAACTAAACTTCCTGCCCCACCCAGTGGTCATGACAAACCTCAGCCATTTCGCCACAGAGACCACCAGCAAATAGGTCTCAAGCTTTGAGCCCCTGCCCCAGAGCATATCCATCTAAAGCTGCCACTCCCATTTGCAGCTCTCTCCTTGCCAACTGTCTGTTTTAAGGATGTTCTGAAGGTCAAATTAGTTTGACTAGTAGATTCGCTTCATACTCTCTCAAAAAAAGTGTGCATAAATTAGAATCTGAAGTAACACCTAAAAAATCTAAAACTACAAACTAGAATATTGTATCTCCAACAGAGAGAAGTCTTTTACCTAGGTCAGACCTTGGGTCCTACCTTAGGAGGCCAGGAAGGCAGTGGAATTCTTTCCATTCTATAGTGGCTGAAATAAAAATCTTGCATAATAATGATACATCATATTCTATTTAAGCGCCATTAGGGTGTCCAGTCCATAAGAAGAGCTTATTTTCATCCCTGACAGTCCACAGTACATTTCTCAGTGCAGTGAATTCTGCTGAACAAAGAAACCTTATCTAAGTTTGCCTGTCAACTCCTTATATATTTATATTCAATCAGTATAGTCAAAGTTAAGTAGCGTCTAGCATGGGGCCTGGTATATACCACATGCCCAATAAGGTTTGTCTCCTCCATCTTTTGCCCCAAATTATTTTTTTTTCTTCCCTGTTATAAAGTGAGGTAGTTCTTCTAAAAATTTCAGCATTTCTTACACAAAACTCAAGCATGTGAGACTTTAAGATCTAATAAACTCAAATTACAAGTTACTTATATTGGTAAAAAGATTATTCAAAAAGAGAAAAGGGAGTTTTGTGGAACAAGAAAAGGAAGTTAAGATAGTTGGTGAAGAAGGAGTGGAGGTTTTAAGCAATGACCATTAGAAAACGTTTGTTTTTTGTTTTTTTAAGTAAGGGAAATTAAGGAAGTGTTATTACATATGTAAGGATCTTTTTAAAAATAAGGAAAAAGTGAACTCTCCTACCATTGTATGTTTCAGGAACATAAACCTCGAGTCTGTCAGAGAGAAGGGAGACTTATATCATATCTAAATTTATCCATCATTTAACATCCCCACCTCAAAACACTTGGAAATGCCGCTACCAGTTACCTTGAGATGAAGAGAGATGGCAGGTGGGAGTAGGGGCAATGGCACAGACGGGAGTTTTAGACACACACACACACCCCACCAACAGCTTGGCAAAACAAACTAATTTTGTTAAAAATGTATCTCTAAACTCATAACTACATAAAATACTTGAGCCAAGTCTCCTGCCAACTAGTATTTAAATGTTCTCAAAAGTGGAGAACACAGGGGATCCCTGGGTGGCTCAGAGGTTTAGCATGTGATCCTGGAGTCCCAGGATCGAGTCCGGCATAGGGCTCCCTGCACGGAGCCTGCTTCTCCCTCTGCCTGTGTCTCTGCCTCTCTCTTCTGTGTCTCTCATGAATAAATAAATAAAATCTTAAAAAAAAAAGTGGAGAACACAAAGTTACACAGGTGTCTCCATGTTGGTGCTAGAATATTAGGGAGGTGAGTCGTCCCTGTGGGGTGCTCTGAACAGCTGGTATAAACATGGAGTGACAAAATAGGAGTGGAAGCAACCAGACTGGCTCAATGGAATGGAGGGCAGTGGTTTTCCAGAGATGACCAGAGTCTCTCAAAAGAAATTAGAGAATCTTCCTTTTACAGGCAGAAGACCAAGTTAAGCAGCGTTTAAAATAAAACAGAACTCCTAAAGGAAGAAAAGTTGGGGTTAATAAAGCCAACTTACTTGCTAGTAAGAATATAAAATGATACAGAGACCCAGGATCAAGTCCCATGTCAGGATCCCTGCATGGAGCCTGCTTCTCCCTCTGCTTGTGTTTCTGCCCTTCTCTCTGCATCTCTCTGTGTCTCATGGATAAATAAATAAAATCAAAAAAAAAAAAATGATACAGCCACTGTGAAATAGAGTATGGTGATTCCTCACAAAATTAAATGAAGAATTATCACATGATTCAGCAATTCCACTTCTGAGTAGATACCCAAAAGAACCGAAAGCAGAGTTTTGAATAGATATTTGTATACCCATGTTCATAACAGCATTATTCAAATAATCAAGAGGTGGAAGTCACCTAAGTGTCCATCAACAAATGAATGGACAGAATGTGCTATGTACATACAATGGGATATTATTCAGCCTTAAAAAGGAAGGATGGCCCGTTCACCCACTACAGCATGGATAAACCTCGAGGACATTATGCTCAGTGAAATAGGTCAGACACAAAAAAACAAATACTGTACAATTCTACTTAAATGACTTAGCTAGAATAGATAAATTCATGAAGACAGAAAACAAAATGGTGGTTACCAGGGGCTGTGGGGACAGAGGGAATGAGGAATTATTGTTTAATAGGTACAGTTTCAGTTTGGGATGATGAAAAAGGTCTGGAGTTGGGTGGTGAACATGGATGGTAAACTAGGCTGTAAAATGTACTTAATGCCACTGAATATTTAAAATCAGTTAAATGGTTAATCTTATGTTATATAGATACAGATATATAGATATATCTCTTACTGCTATTAAAAAAAAAAAAAAACAATATACTTACTAGGCTGCTTTCCTATGACTTCCAGGAAGAAATGAAATAACAGAAAACCAGGATGGTACTACACTCCCCTTGTCTGACTGTGGCCCACACAAAGGGCAGAAACACCCAAGGAATAGGCTTCATAATATTTATATTCTATTTCCTCATTCCACTTGGTAATGGAAAACCCCAATAGAAAAACCCTTCCAGCTACGTATTTTCACAGAAACAAGATAGCGGAGATATAAATTCCTGATTCATAGAACTTTCACCTTCTTTCAACGAGAACTATGAAATGAGAGAACCAACAGAGTTTATAGGTTCTGATTTATCCCTCAGCTCAGGAAGCTGCAGGCAAAGTCAGAACTTCAATTACCATTATGGGAGGTTACAGAGCAAAATCATAGTTTCTGAGGGAGCTTAGTTCTTTGAAGAAAAACCAATAAATCCATAAATGTTGATCCTGTCAAATATGAGAAGCTGCCAGAAGAGCTCACCTATTTGCAAAGCTTTAACTCCTCACTGAAAACATTGGCTGAGGATGGGTACTCAGCGGAGGGAGGCTGATAATGGTGCAGATCCCAATGAATGCAGTAAGTACCATCATCCAGCTGTAGATGAGACACTGAGCAAAAAACAAAGGCAAGCAAACTCACAATGGCACAATGACATCAGAACTCACAGACTCCTCTTGGCCTCCACCAGCCTCTTTCAAGGAAATTCTACTTGAGGAAACATCTGAAAAGATCACTTAGTGGCAAGGTATACCAAATTAAAACAATTGAAAAGATGCACAGCGTAAGTCTTGGGCAAATGCATTCATGAAATAGTTTTTGTGCTTCTAAGATGGAGTTACAGCTTTTGAAAAGTTGTTCTTATATGTGAAAAGAAAGACTAAAATTCAGATTCTACACAGTGGTTTGGCACCTGCCTTCGGCCCAGGGCGTGATCCTGGAGACCTAGGATCAAGTCCCGCATCGGGCTCCCTGCATGGAGCCTGCTTCTCCCTCTGCCTGTGTCTCTGCCTCTCTGTCTATCTCTCTGTGTGTCTCTCATGAATGAATAAATAAAAAATCTTAAAAAAAAAAAAAAGAATTAAAAAGCTTCTTTAGGATAAAAAGGAAAAATTAAACATAAAATCTGTTTGCCTTTTTAAAAACTATTTCAATATATAGTTGGATTTTCAGTTAGAGTAATCAAAATGTGAATAATAAGAAATAAAGATATTGCAATGGTTACCTCCCCAAATTATAGGAAGGAAAACAGAACTATTCCTATGGCTTTGAAAAACCAGAGTAAACAGCCTCAAAAAAAAATATGTACTCCTTTCTCTAATCTTCTTATCAAGTCAAAAGGAAGTAGATCTATGTCCCTGCTCTTAGAAGGCTCAGAAAATTCTATTCTCTGAGCCCTTAGGAGTTTTTTATTTCTTTTTACAAAGACACAAAATTCATGACCTCCTAAGATTCACTCTCATATACAGCCTCTAGTTGGGTTATAACTTAACTGTAACTGTGTGCTAGATGAATGTTACCTCGAATAAACATTTCCTGATGCCTAAGTGAATTTCACTCAGTCAGAAAAGCAAGAAACTTTTCAGGGAAACTACTCTCCACCTAAGAATTCGACAGATTACAGATATTGTCAACAATCTATTAACACCTAAAAACAGGACCCAAAGAAGATATGCAAATGGTCAATAAGCAAATGAAAAGTCATCAGAGAAGCGTAAATCGAAACCATCAGACAGCACTTCATACCTACTAGGATGGCTAAAACAAAAAACATAATTACAAGTGTTGGTAAGGATGTGGAAAAATCAGATTGCTCATACACTGTTGGTGGGGATGAAAAATAGGGCAGCTGTTTTATAAAACAATCTGGCAGTTCCTCAAACAGTTAAATACAGAGTTACCATACGGTACAACAATTCCACTCCTAATTATATACCCAAGAGAGTTGAAAATATATGCCCATACAAAAACTCACACACGAATGTTAACAGTCTTATTCATAATAGCCTCAAAGTAGAAATAACCCAAATGTCCATCAACTGATGAATTGATAAACAAAATGTGGTCTATCCATACAATGCAATATCATTCAGTAATAAAAAGAAAAGTATTAAAATACTGAAACAATCTACAATGTGGAAATACTATGTCCGGTGAAAGAAGCTAGTCATATAGGATCACATATTATATGATTCTGTTGATATGAAATGTCCAGAACAAGTAGACTTAGAGACAGAAAGTAGATCAGTGGTTGCTGAGGGCTAGGGAGTGGGTAGGTGGAATGGGAGGCTGACAGGGTTTCATTTGGAGTAATAAAAGTATTCTATAACTATAGTAATGGATACACAAACACTCTGAATATACTGAAAACCACTGGATGGTACACTTTATTTTTTTTTAAAGATTTTATTTATTTATTCATGAGAGACACAGAGAGAGAGACAGAGACACAGGCAGAGGAAGAAGCAGGCTCCATGCAAGGAGCCCGGTGTGGGATTTGAACCCGGGAATCCAGGATAATGCTCTGAGCCAAAGGCAGGCGTTCAACCTCTGAGCCACTCAGGCGTCCCGGATGGTACACTTTAAATGGGTGAATTGTATAGTATGTGAATTGTATCTCAATAAAGCTGTCTAAAAAAAAAATAGGACATATCAGGGGCACACCTATAAAAAAGCTGAATTTCTTTTGAAGGCACTCTACCCTTCACATAGTTATCTTTCAAAACATATCACTATGCCCAACACGGCGAATTCCCAGAAGTACAGAGGATAATGGTAAGATGATTTCTTCAGCAAGCAAGCTATTCTGCTTTAAGTTTACAGAGCACTTAACAGAAACCTTTTGTCTGCTCTATAACTTTGGCTCATTCATTTTTTTAGGCAAGGTCCAGATCTGAGGGCTGACTCATCTACCCCAATTCACTTATTCCAAAAATAATGTATTTTATAGATCTTTTCCCACACAATTTTCATCTCTGTTTTAGCCACAAGGCTCTCAAAATCCAAGAAAGAAAAATAGCCTGTAGAGAAAAAGTCAGAGGAGGGAGGAAAAGAGAACATTAACAGCAGATCTGAAATTTTATTCAAATCACAGAATTGGCTCTATTTCAGTCATTCCACTCACCTGAACCATATAGGAGATTAACATTTTAAATGTAAACTCTTTCTTTTAAAATGTAAAATAAAACATTATATGAAGAGTACTGGGCACATCCTTAATAGAGTATGTTACATGGACCTACATCTAACAATATGCCAGACACTGTGACAGAATTCAGTCACGAGGTCTCATTTAATCTTCTAAACAACTCTAAAAATTAAGTTTTATAAGTGATCTCACTCATGATTGCCATCCCTTGACCTTGTTACAAGTAAACAAGATTTCCATAGAAACCCATCCTCATAGGACCACTGAAGGATTGCAACCAACAATGACATCATGTGGAGCAGTACTGATAAACCATGGGGGGGGGGGGGGGGGGGCGCGGTTGGAGAGAAGTACTCCACAAGTTCAAATGTCTCCTTAGACCAAAAGCAAAAGAAACATGAAATGAGTAACAGGAGAAATAGGAGATAAAGATATAAATTTATCAATCACTGTCAAATGGCCAGTTAGAGAAATAAACCCTGCAACAGCATTGCATATCTCCCTCTTGATTGTTGCTTGAAGGTTGTGTGTGTGGGGGGGGGGCGGGGGGGTGTTACCAATTTCTTCTCCTTCCTCTCATATTTTTTTAAGTATTTTATTTATTTATTCATGAAACACACATAGAGAGAGAGGCAGAGACACAGGCAGAGGGAGAAGCAGGCTCCATGCAGGGAGCCTGATGTGGGACTTGATCCTGGGGCTCCAGGATCAGGCCCTGGGCTGAAGGCAGGTGCTAAACCACTGAGCCACCTGGGCTGCCCTCATCATATTTTATAGAAGCATTGTTCTTGGAACTTGACTCTATAATTTGGACTCTGGGTAGCATATATTCCTGCATGACTGCAACTGAATTTAAGGATTAATGAGCAAAGTCCAGAAATGGGAATAGGACTTTCTCCCAAAGACAGATAGGATGACTAATGAGATGTTGTAGCTTCCTGTTTTGAGGAGCTAGCGAGAACACCTTCCTTTGAGTGAAAGATATCTGTGTTCGGTTAGGCTGAAACATAGTCATTTTTGCCCTACGGAGGTTCAGACATGCGTATTGGGTGGGTCTGCCTGCTGAGTGATCAAAAGGGTGGGCTGTGACAGTTATTTAGCTACTGTCTCCAGGCACCAGGCCCAGCCTTTCACACAGCTCTGTGATGCTAGCAGGGAATACACACCTCATGCTGCTTTACCAGTTGACTCCCTGCAGGGCTCACCACCAGGGGGCACCAGAGGGAGCCTGCAAACCTGGGAGAGGAAAAGGCGCGGGCTCCTTTGTGGCTGCTTTCCTGCAGGCTTGGGTTCCTCCTGTCACCCCGCAACACCCCTTTACCCTAGCAGCAGCAGATCCTTCTCACGCAGCACCTGAATCACGTCTGTTTGCCCAGCACTCACAGACCCAGCCACATCACACCCCCCTCAGAAACCATGGCCAGCTGCCCAGCCCCCACTCCTCAGAGGTCTTGGTTTCAGCTCTGTGGGCACCTCCTCTTCAAGCTTCTAAGATTTAGTAACACAATCTCACCCCTTGGTCCCCCCCAACCCCAAAGTGCATGGCTGCTTCCTGCAGCCACTACCTCTATGATATGTTAATGTTCTCTTTTTTACCTTTCTAATTACCGACTGAACAACTTTATACTTAGTAACAATGCTTCATATTTAATTGTTAAAATAACTGGTACAATTTCTGTTTCCTGGCTGGACCCTAACTATTATGCTATACTAGGGTCTAAACCGTTTTAAAACACTAGGTTCACCAAAAAATGAGAATGGTCAATAAGCACGTAAAAAGACGCTCAACGTTATTAGGAAATACAAAACTCAGAGACACCCCACTACACATCTAATAGGATGGCTAAAATTTTAAGACTGTCCATACTGAGTGTTAGGAAAGCGGCAGAATAACTGGAACCCTAATACAGTGCTGGTAGAGCTGTTGTAGCAAACAGTGTAACTGTGCCTAAAAATGTTAGACAAAGAGTTGCCACATAATCTAGTAGTCCACTCTTAAGTCTCCACCCAAGAAAAACGAAAGCACATGTTCACACAGAAATGCAATCCAAATGTTCACAGCAACATTATTCACAGTAATGAAAAAGTGGAAACAACTCAAATGTCCATCAACTGGTGACTGCATAAACAAAATGTGTTTTATCCAAACAGAAAGGAATACTATTTGGCAATAAAAAGTAAGTACTGACACATGCTACAGCATGGATGAACCTCAGAATTAGTTAGCTAAGTAAAAGGAGCCAGAGGTGAAGGCACATGCTGTATGATTCCATTTATAATGTTAAAAAAAGATACAAATTTGGGGACCCCTGGGTGGCGCAGCGGTTTGGCGCCTGTCTTTGGCCCAGGGCGCGATCCTGGAGACCCGGGATCGAATCCCACATCAGGCTCCCGGTGCATGGAGCCTGCTTCTCCCTCTGCCTATGTCTCTGCCTCTCTCTCTCTCTCTCTCTCTGTATGACTGTCATAAATAAATTTTTAAAAAAAGATACAAATGTATAGAGATAGAAAGTATATTAATGGCTACCTGGAGCTTAGGGCAGGAACTGGAAATGGGCATGAGATTTATTTTGGGGCTGACCGAAATGTTCTATAATGAGATCATGGTGATGACTGCACAAATGTGCAAATTTACTGAAAATGTTGAATTGAACATTTAAAATTTCTTTTTTATCTAAATTCAATTAATTAACATATAATGTATTATTGGCTTCAGAGATGGAGGTCAGTGATTCATCAGTCTTTTTTTTAAGATTTTTTATTTATTTATTCATGAGAGACACAGAGAGAAAGGCAAACACAGGCAGAAGGAGAAGCAGGCTCCCTGCAGGAAGCCCGATGCAGGATTCAATCCCAGGACCCTGGGATCACGACCTGAACCAAAGGCTGACGCTCAACCACTGAGCCACCCAGGAACCCCAGTGATTCATCAGTTTTATATAACAGCCAGTGCTCATGACATCACGTACCCTCCTTAATGTCCATCACCTAGTTACCCTGTCCCCCCAACCCCCCTCCTTCCCCAGCGACCCTCAGTCTAAACATTTAAAATTTAAACTAAACCTTACAGCATGTAAATTATACCTCAATGAAGCTGTGGAACAAAAAGACTAGGGAAAATATTTGAAGAAAATCTAGTGTCACAGGCATATAAAATAAATCATAAGAAACCACAATGCACAATAAGTGAAATGAAGCGTTTGTGTCTAGACATACATATAATTGCATGTGATAAATACAGCATGCCTAAGGACCAAACCATTTCAGCAAATAGAATCATCTTTTCTTTCAAATGCTTAAGAAAAGGTCTGGTGTGCAGCATTAAAGACATGCCCAGCTTGAGAGAAAGATGGTCTGTTCAAAACCAAACAAATGGGACAGCACCAGCATTCACATCTAGCCAATGTCATCAAAGAGGAAGATACTGTTTTGAAGCTGAGAATGTTCTCTCATGTGAATTTTTTTTTTTTTTTTAAGGAATGCCTATTAATGACAGTGACATTGCTAGGGCAGACAGGCTGATGATGCCTCATTACAAAAGAGCAAAGACTGACTGACCATAGGCAACCCATACAATGAAATACTTTAGGTATGTCACTGAAATTATGCTTGAAGTCAGATACCATCAAAATGTATAAGTAAAGGATTTCTAAAGATGGAAACACTCCCTCCACTAGACTAGGCATTTGGACAGGAAAATAATTTTTCTTAAAATGAATGGCTTAGATTTTGAACTCATTTGTTTATTCCTGGATGATGTCTATGCTTGCTACAAAGAACTACTCTTTCAGCCAATCAGGGTATTTATATTTTAAGTGGACTCTTCTCCAAAAATCCATCCAGAATATCTTAAAAAGGAACATAATAATAACATAGATTTTTAAATAAACATCGTTTTTCATAATTGATGTTTTTTATGTTTTTTAAAGTATTAATTACTACAACTCAAAAATATAATATTTGATGCTTTCATTAATTTTTAATAAAAATGTTTTCGGCAATAGAATCCTAATTTGTAACACTATGCTTAAGGGAAATACAAGTTGAATTTAACAGACATTGTTTCAAATGTTATCCAGGAATTCATTAAGCCATAAGAGTGGGTCCATCTATGACTTTCCCATTATAGATTGTAAGACCAAGGCTCAGAGAAGTAAAGTACATTGACCAAAGTCACACAGCTCGTATACAGAATATGAACCAAGGCTCCCTGACTTCAAAGTCCATGCTTTTTCCAGCATGTCACAAATTTCATTAATAATAATGTTGATGAGGCACTGGGTGGTTCCATTTGACTCTTGATTTCAGCTCAGGTCATGATCTCAGGATCTGAGACTGAGGCCCCTATCAGGCTCTGCACTAGATATGGGTCTGCTTGAGATTCTTTCTCTCCCTCTCCTCTGCCCCTTCCCTACCATACTCCACACACTCTCTAAAACAGATAAAATAATGTTGATTATACAGAGGAATTAAAAATTGTATCAAGTATTTATAAATGTAATACTCCGAAAGAGAACGTGAACTTCCAGTGCTTTATTTGGTTATATTCTTTCCTTAAAATAGATCTGGTCCTCTATTTAGGAAGAGGAGTAGCCGGGGCTAGGTCCTTTTCATCAATTGAATGGGGAGGCACATACTCCAGAGCCAAAGAACATCCAATCTAGTGTCACAGGCATATAAAATAAATCATGATAAGAAACCACAATGCACGATAAGTAAAATGAAGCGTTTGTGTCTAGACATATGTATAACTTCCAAGAAGATGCTCAGTAAGCAGCCAGATATCATTTTTAATATCTGTTATCGGTATCAATGAAGATACAATGGAGATGATCTACTAATGTTAAAACTGCTTCCAAAACCCATCCAAATATATCAAACCTGGAAACCCCTCTCTTTGGGAAAGAAAAGACTACGCCTATGCCTTTTTTATCAACCAAAAGGGGAGGGACTATAAAAATTTATTAATTTATAGGCTATAAATTAAAGTGAGCTTGGTGTTTTGTTGCTTTTCCATTGAGTATACCAAACTTCTATAATTTTAAAGGAATTCTGAATAGTCGGCTTCAAAATAACACAAACTTTTATACTTGGCAACCAACAAGAATGTCAACCTAGGTGAAAGTCTTTATTCAGCAGATGTGTATTTCATTAAAAATTAACAGAAATTATGAATGGTGAAATTACACATTCCCCTAGAAAGCTCAAAGCCACCTAAAAGGTTTTTTTTTTTTTTAAGATTTTATTTATTTATTCATGAGAGACAGAGAGAGAGAGAGAGAGACAGGCAGAGGGAGAAGCAGAGAAGCAGGCTCCACACAGGGAGCATGACGTGGGACTCGATCCCGGGACTCCAGGACCATGCCCTGGGCCGAAGGCAGGCGCCAAACTGCTGAGCCACCCAGGGATCCCCTAAAAGTTTTCGTTTTAAACAGAAAATCTGAATATGGAAGGCAGATTAGATTACAAAATCCAAGGGATGCCTGGGTAGCTCAGAAGTTGAGCATCTGCCTTTGGCTCAGGGCATGATCCCATGATCAGGGATCAAGTTCTGCATAGGGCTCCCCGCGGGGAGCCTACTTCTCCCTCTGCCTGTGTCTCTGCCTCTCTCTCTATCTCTAATGAATAAATAAATCTTTGGGGGGGGAAAAAAGATCACAAAATCCAGACTGCTCTGGAAGGGCAGATATGTAAAAATTTTCATATCACCAATGCTGCCCTAAGACAGAACAGGCTATTTGGCAGAAATGAAATGCTAGCCCCAGGGTGTGCTCACACAGCAGCGGGAATGCCAGTGAGTGACAGAAGTACTGTAATGGCAAGTGAACTAAAATGACATCAAAGGTCACTCTGAGTGCTGCAATTTGATGGGTGCTTCACTCTGTAGACACTGGCTGCTGCAAGTTCAGTCAGGTAAAATGGGAGCTGGCATGTCCTTGGTCACATGGGTGATCTAAAGGGATGGCATGGAACATACAATATACCCAACATCTGTAAGGTACATCATATATATCATCACCCAGTACAATAATGTTACAAGTGAAGACGCTAAGGCTCAAATATGATTAAAGATGACCAAAGTCACAGAATCCTGGATATCCAGTCCCTCATTTGTAGATTTCCAGATTAGACCTCTTTCTACTCTACCATGATGGCTGTCAGGCCCCCAAAAACCTCACATATTCCTGACCCACAGAAATACTAAGTAAAAGAAACATTTATAGTTAATACAGAGGGGGAAAAAATCCACAGATCAAAATGTATGGCCAACTTCAGGGGTCTTCAGTATTGCTCCAAAGTGAAGACCACATCTTTTCTTCTAACTTCAAATCATCAAATATATTCAAACCATGTGCTCCATCTAGTGGATTAATGGAAGATCCTCAGGATGAGGGAAATGCACATTTTTAATACTGTTCAATTCCTATAACCCTGAAACATTTATTTGCAGGAATCAAGGCAGCATTCATTCCCATTAGTTAAACTACTCCAAGCCCACTCCTTCCCTCCCTTCCCCAGTTTTCCCCAGCACAAGTCGGTAAAGTAGGTCATTTCACTGGTAATCATGGTAAGGGCTCTCACCAGGCACACACCCAGCAGGTGTAACTCAGACTTGACTCCGAAGCTCAAGGACATTCCATTGCCTCTAGATATTACTGCAGTCACTAATTAATCCTCATCTTAAACCCAAGAGCAGACCTTCCTCTCAAAGAAAGAAACAAGATCTGCTAGGAAAAATCCAGGCTCAGAAGTCAGCCAACATCCCTGGTCCTGCCAAGTTTCTGGATGTTGCAAACTGAAGTAAGTCATCTAACCTCTGCCTCAGTTCCTCCTCTGCAAAATATGGGTAATAATATATCCCTAACCGGGTGCAGGGAGGATGAAGAGAGATGACCAATGAGAAGAACCTCACCTACCTCCTGGAGGACCAGAGCACTTAATAAATGCCAGAGACAGGTGTTTCTAAGTAGGCTCACTCCTCCAATTTATGGGCCCTTTCTCTCCTTTTCTTCACTTCCAAATTTCTATTTTAAAGAGGTAATGAGGGAATCCCTGGGTGGTTCAGTGGTTTAGCGCAGCCTTCAGCCCAGGGCCTGATCCTGGAGTCCTGGGATCGAATCCCACGTCAGGCTCCCTGCATGGAGCCTGCTTCTCCCTCTGCCTGTGTCTCTGCCTCTCTTTCTCTCTATGTCTCATGAATAAATAAGTAAAAATCTTTAAATAAAAAATAAAGAGGTAATGAAATGGCAAGCAGAGTTGCTAGAAGATATGGAACACATATTAATAATAAGGAACTGTATGACTAGAACACAGGTGAAACTGGTAGATGCCAGGAGCTGGTAAAACAAGAAGGTAGGTCCTTGTAAACCATATTTTTTTTAAGATTTTGTTTATTTACACACACTCACAGAACTAATGAGATATAGGCAGGAGTGATTTGTATAACTTTTTTTTAAAGATTTTATTTATTAGAGAGACAGAAAAAGGGAGGGAGAGAAACAGAGAGAAAAGGAGAGAACCTAAAGCAGACTCCCCACAGAGTGCAGAGCCCAGTCTCAGGGCCCTGAGATCATGACCTGAGCCAAAATCAAGAGCCAGATGCTTAACCAACTGAGCCACCCAGGTGCCCTGTGATGTGTACAACTTTAAAGTCATGCGCTTAAATGGGAAGTATATCATACCTTACCATCACGTCTTCCAGCTAACCAGAATACAGACAAATTAGCACAAGCTACATGAAGAAAGATCATGTGGAAGACAGCACAACAACCAGGCAACTGGTAGGGAGCCTATGGTCCCAAAGTCGTAGAGTCATCAATCAAGATTGGACTGTTTACATCGGCACTATTAATGTAAAAGAGAACTTCTAAACTTCATAAGGTACTGTTTTTTGGTCTTTGCTAAAGTTAAATTCTAACTAATACTAAAACAACTAGAAATCTGAAAACATCTTGTCCATTCAACAAATATTTACTGGTAACCTACTATGTGCCAAGCATACTAGACTCTAGAAATAAAACTGACAATAAGATTCCGTTCCTGCCCTCTAAAAGCTCACACTCAGATGGGTTTGATTTTTTTTTTTAAGATTTTATTTATTTATTTGACACAGAGAGAAGAGAGAGAGAGAGAGAGAGAGCGCGAGTGCTTGAGCATAAACAGGGGGTGTGCCAGAGGGAGAGGGAAAAGGAAGCGCCCTGCTGAGCAGGGAATGCAACGTGGAACTTGATCCTAGGACTCTGGTATCATGACCTGAGCTGAAGGCAAACGCTTAAAGAACTGAGCCACCCAGGCACCCCTCAAATGGGCTTTTTAAGACTTTGAACTATAGAATTAAAAGAAGACACAAAAAATAAAATAAATAAAATAAAATAAAATAAAATAAAATAAAATAAAATAAAATAAAATAAAATAAAATAAAATAAAATAAAAAAATTAAATTAAATTAAAAAATAAAAGAAGACAATGTGAATGTTTTTAATACCACCAAACTTTTCACTTAAACAATATTCTTGGGGATCCCTGGGCGCCTCAACAGTTTAGCGCCTGCCTTTGGCCCAGGGTGTGATCCTGGAGTCCCAGGATCAAGTCCCACATCAGGCTCCCTGCATGGAGCCTGCTTCTCCCTCTGCCTGTGTGTCTCTCATGAATAAATAAATAAAATCTTTTTTTTAAAAAATCTTTTTTCTGTTTATTTTTTTAAATAAATAATCTCTGCCCTCAGTGTGGGACTCAAACTCATGTCCCTAAGATCTCATCCTCTAACAACTAAGCCAGCAAGGCACCCCACTTAAACAATGTTTAAACAGTAAATTTTATGTATAATTTAAAACAATTTTTAAAAAGCTACAGGAAAAAACAAATTTTAACTCAGTGATTAAAGGTTTTCAAGTCACATGTGATAAAAAAAATTTTATCCAGATATATAACTCTCAAAACTCAATAAGAAAAAAATTAAAAATAGACAAAAGAGGGCAGCCCAGGTGGTGCAGCGGTTTAGCGTCGCCTGCAGCCCAGAGTGTGATCCTGGGGACCCGGAATCGAGTCCCATGTCGGGCTCCCTGCGTGGAGCCTACTTCTCTCTCTCTGCCTCTCTCTCTATGAATTTATAAATAAAATCTTTAAAAAAAATAGACAAAATATATGAACAAACACTTCCCCCAAAAAGATATACAAAAGGCAGTACATGAAAAGATGCCTGACTCTGTTATCAGCAAAAATTATTTTAAAGATTTATTTATTTATTCATGATAGACATAGAGAGAGGCAGAGACACAAGCAGAAGGAGAAGCAGGCTCCATGCCGGGAGCCCGACATGGGACCCCAGGATCCTGCCCTGGGCCAAAGGCAGGCGCCAAACCGCTGAGCCACCCAGGGATCCCCACAAAACTTATTTTAAAGCTCAATGAGCTAGGTATACACAGTAGGATGGCTAAGATCAAAGAGAGACCTCTAGGAAATGTTGACATGGCCGTGCAGGAAAGGAACTCAAAGATAGGCTGTTGAGGGAATGTAAATGGTACAACCACCTTGGAAAGTATTCTGGCAGTTTCTTAAAAATAAACATTCACCAACCATGTGACCAAACCAGTCTATTACTGTGGTATGTACCCAAAAGAAATTAAAGCATGCATCCATACAAAAGCTTAGGCACAAAATTCATGGGAATTTTATCTGTAATAATAACCAAAGACTGGAAACAACCCAAATGTCAAGTGAGCTGATTGATGGATAAATTATAGTATATCCATATAATCAACTGTTACTCAATAAAAAGGAATTATTGATATATTCAACATTATTAATCACAAAATAATTATGTGAAAGATGCTAGATCAAAAAGGTTTGTAGACATATTGCATTTTTATAAAAACTAATTTACAGAAACAAAAAGAAGATCTGTGATTATGTAGGACTGCGGAAGGAACAAGAGGGACAGGTTACAAAAGGGCACAAGGAGACTTTTGAGGGTGATGGATAGTTCATTATCTTGAATGGAGTGATGATTTGACAGATGTCAAAACTCATCCTATTTTCCATTTTAAATATGTGTGGTTTAATGTATATCAATTATCCTCAATAAAGCTATTTAAGAGGGAATAATCTTTATGGTAACATTTTCACACAAAGACTCAAGTATAAGCTCTCTTGTTGTTAGCTTCAATCAATCTAATTCAGATTCTGCTCTAAGTTATCAAAACCCCTAATATTACTAATTATGAAGCTGAAAAGTTGATGTTATGCCACTTTTAACTCAAAACAAAACTGACTTCTGAGAAAAAGGAAGAACATGAATTTCACACCCTCTGTCCTTTGAAAACGAAGAGGATTTTGGTTTTCCCACGTGACATTTTTGGCTTCTCCCATGGGAAAGCACATTTACACTCAAGCCTGTGCATGTGTGTATATTCTTCAAAGACGGATTAAAAAAGGAAAGGGTAAGTAGTGCCTAGAAATTATTGAGCATTAACAGATGAACCAAAGTTCTCCTAAATCCACCATGGGAACTGCTCAAAACACAACGAAAAACACAAATACAGTATCTACCTGATATCTTGGAAGCTATACATATTTGATACATAATTACTGTTTCGCATCATCCTCTGAATGACTATAAAACATAAAAATGAGGGTAGCAGGCACTGAGGTGGGCACTTGACGGGATGAGCACTGGGTGTTATTCTGTATGTTGGCAAATTGAACACCAACAAAAAATAAATTTATTATTTAAAAAAACATAAAAATGATTTAACTTTTTAATCCACTTGATTTATATACTTACTTTCTTAGATTATTTCTAAATAAAAATCTGCTCTATTGCATCTGCTATATCTAGCATGAAGTACTAAAACCTTTCAGGAAACTTCTTTTATGGGTTAATTTTATCACATTATTTTAAAAACAACATCTGGGGCGGCCCGGGTGGCTCAGCGGTTTAGTGCCGCCTTCAGTCCAGGGCGTGATTCTGGAGACCCGGGATCAGTCCAGTGTTGGGCTCCCTGCATGGAGCCTGCTTCTCCCTCTCCCTCTGCCTGTGTCTCTGCCTCTCTCTGTGTGTCTCTCATGAATAAATAAATAAAATCTTTAAAAAAAAAATCTGGACCATAGATCCAATAAATAATGTATTATTTTAAAACGACATTTGAAAAAATAAAAATAAATTAAAAAATAAAAATAAAAAAATAAAACATTTGTTTGAGCAGGTCTAGTAAATAAAAAAGATTTTACTTTTTGAAGTTAGAAAACGTATTGTTTTGTACATATAATAATTATGTTAATAAACTCTCCAATACATGAGACAGGATCTTAAACGTCTTAACACTCCAGCTCACAAAATAAACCCTGTAATTTATGGGTGTTAAAATGCCTGTACAATCTAACTTTTAAATAACATTATTGTCAACCATGACTCATGGGAAGAAAAAAATGTTTTTCATTTCTTAACACTTGGGAGCTGCTTTATTTTTAACTACTAAAATAAAATAAAACCCTACTCTCAAATGAAACTGTGGGAAAATGTTACAAAGAAACCTTAATAGAAAGAAATACATGTAATACTTTAATTGAATCCTGATAATAATAATAACAAAGCATAGAAGCTAGTCTGCAAAATGATGCCATTGGGTCAGCGTTCTTTCAACAAGCACTATGCTTGGTGGAGGAAATTCAGTGGAGAAGTAATTCAATCCCACAAGAGTTTCTGTCTAGCAGAGAAGTTTTCTACAAGAGGGAGGACCAGTCCATTCCTGGAAACAGACTCTTTCTTCCTCTATATTCACTCAATCATCAGCACAGCACTTCTGTTAAGGAGGCTGAGTACCATTATTCTTTGATGGCAAATTCATGCCCGGACTGCCTTATGGGAGTTAGAGTTTTCGGCAGTATTCAGAGGGTGCTCAAATTCAGAGGGGCCCTGGACTCAGACGGTCTTAGGAGTTCTAGCCACACATCTTACTGGCACGTAACCATAAACAACCTGCTTAGCCTCTCAAAGGCTCAGTTTTCCCATCTGTTAATGGGGGACGATACCAATACCAATACCTCCCTCTGGCATAGTGAGTACTCCATGAACATTTGTTGGTTTTTTTTTTTTGTTTCAAGATCTTATTTATTTATTTGAGACAGAATGAGAGAGAGAGAGAGAGAGAACGCACAAGCAGGGGGAGTGGCGGTGGGAAAGGGAGAAGCAGATGCCCCCACTGAGCAGGAGCCAGATGTGGGGGCTCAATCCCAGGATTAGTCAAAGGCAGAGGCTTAACCAACAGAGCCAGCCAGGCACCCCCATGAACACTTGTTATTACTATAGAGTTCTTTCTAGATCACAGACAGCAGGACAGACATCTAAAGTATTACTGAAAAAAAATAATAAAATAAAATAAAATAAAATAAAATAAAATAAAATAAAATAAAAAATAAAATAAAATAAAATAAAATAAAATAAAATAAATAATAAAGTATTACTGAGTCCTGAGGAGAAACTGCTTTTTAATGGCACTTTCTGGGAAACCAAAGACATCTTAGTCAGAAATATATATACATTGCAGGAAAACGTATACATGTTATTGTGTAGTGTTCTGCTTCAAAATTCAACCCAAATATTATACCATAAATTTAATGGCAGCACAAAGCATTCATGAATCCCCCAAGTAGTCATTCGCCAAACATTTATGGAGAGCTCCTTCTCTGCTCCAGACTCCAGGGAGAGGACACATGCCCCAGCCTTAAAGAACCCATGATAACATGGGGTGAGGAGATCAGAAGAAGGGCACAACTCAAAACAGAACATTTTGATCAAACCCTTCCTGCCCTACTGCTCCGCCCAGGCCCCTCCCCAAAGCCATCACTGTAGTAGACAACCTTCCCTAAACCAGCAGTGTAACAATAGACGGCTTTACTCCTCTAAGGCTAACTAGAATAGAAACTGGTTTGGGAACCCACACAAACGTCCATCCATAGATTTGGTTTTCCTGTTTCCAAGCATTCGACTCACACCCAAGGTGGGCCCTGCAGAACCCTCTGCCCACAGGCCTCTAAATGCCATCCGGCAAAAGTGTGGAGCTGTTGGGTGGCAGTAGGTGAGGGGTGCGCATTCGCCACCCAGGGCTGCTATATCAAAGGACCATGTACAGGATGGCTTACACAACAGAAATTGCTATCTCACAATTCCGGAGGCTGAAAGTCAGAGATCAAGGTGTTAGCAGCATTGGTTTCTTCTGAGGCTCTCTCCTCAGCATGTATGTGGCCGTCTTCTCTCTGTGTCGTCACACGGTCTTTCTTCTGTGTCTATGTCCTGATCCCTTCTTGTAAAGACATCCATCGTATTAGATTACAGCCCACCACAATGCCCTCATTTTAACTTCATTAATTCTTTAAAGACTGTATCTCCAAATACAGTCACATTCTGAGGTTCTAGGGCTTAAGACTTCAAGATACGGATTTGGGGTGGGGATAGAGACACATCTTAGCCCATAACAGGGAAGACTGAGCATCTGTACCCAGGGAATCTTTGAAAGAAACACAGAGAGGCATAAAGGTTTTTAAGCAGGACATCAGGCAAAAATAAGCCACTTTTTCTCACTCTGCTAAAGAGAAAAATACTGTTAAGCAGATGCATTTTTTCCCCTGGTTTCTTTATATATCCTCCTGTATATTTCAAATGTTCTACAATAAGCTAAGAATGTTCTTTGATGTCTAAAAAGCATCACTGGATACCTAGTACAGGCCATGAGGTACCTCTGGTATACTTCCTAATCATCAGGATACAGATGGAGAGTATAGTGGTTTGAATAGTATCCCCCAAAAAGATATATTCATATCCCATCCCCAAAAACCTATGAAAAAGGGTCTCTGATGATGTAATGAAGGATACTGAGATGAGATCATGCTAGATTACCCAGGAGGACCCTAAATCCAATAACAAGTGTCCTTCTAAGGGACAGAAGACAGGACACAGAGACCCAGAGGGGAAGCCCATGTGAAGAAAGAGATAGAGACTGCTGTTTTCAGCCACCAAACTTGTGATAATTTGATATGACCACCCTAAGAAACAATTACAGAGACCAGGAAGATTAATACAGGAAAATCTGTGGTTTTCTGGTAGCCTTTTATTGGCCATCTACAGTGAGACACCTTTATTTCTGTTGTAGCCAATAATTCTTTTCTTTTTCATTGCGATCAGACAGCAATAGATGTCCTAGATCCATTGAATCAAACTCTAGTCCAACAATTTGTACCAGCTGTACCAGTATCCCTGGCCTCTGGCTTTTCGTACTTCTGCTCCTGTGGCTTCCTTGGGTACAAGCTAGTGGTTTACTTGGACCTTGGCCCCATCCTTCTTCTTTCACACTTCAGCCTGCACATTTGCTGCTTTCTCCACTTGGCTCTAATGGCACAGAGGTTTCCAAGAAGATGGCGCATAGCCAATAATTCTAACAAACTGCCAAGGTAGGTGTTATCTCTGTTCTACAAATACTCAAGGATGCACCAAAAGCTAACTTGCTCGAGATCATGCAGCAAGATGTGGTGGTAGAGATGCAGGTTGTATCCTGGACTCCACTAAATGTGGTCTCTTCCCTAGATCTCCATGCCTTCCATCCAAAAAATGTATAAGTCTTGCACACTGTCCAGCCACCTCCTCCTCCTCCTGAACATCAGCTACCCACCCCCTCAGTTCTGCTGGGCAGTGATGTTTTCCAGACTTCAAGATCCCCTGGCAAATGAGGAAGGAACCTGGAAGTATTTTTAAACTTTGATTGAAATATATTAACACCGACTTACTACTCCCCAAGCGTTTACATTTTTAGACATTTTACTTTCAACTGTGGAACAGAAAAATTTGTCACTGTTACATAAATGGACCAAAGACAGCCTCCATACACTGACCCCTAGGTAGCATATTCCTTCACTGCAGGCTGAGACCAGTGAGCTCAAAACTTCACAAGCACAAAACTCAAATTTTTACACATCCAATCAAATAACAAATTAAATTTTAAAACATTTTTAAATAGCACAAAAAAGCAGATTTTTAGCCATTGAGCCTGCTTTACATACCCCATGAACCTCACCTGATACTGAAAAGATAGGGTCTCATAATTCTAAGGCTCTAAGCTGTGACACTCTTGGGAGCTCTCTGCATCTGAGCAAAGTCGCTAGACACCTGAGCCCTCTCCAGGACCCCTCCTGTAGGGAGTCCCCTGGCAGCCTCCTCCTCTGAATAGCAGCCCCTTTGCTGTAAGCCACTGGCTAGCCTCTTACAATCCTTTCCAAGTGCCATCCAATAAGTTTGTGTGTTACTACTGCCTCCTGTGGTTACACCTTCCCCTGATTCCTTTAAATCCCCTAGAGTCACCTCAATAGGACTTCTAGGCAAAAGGAGGAACCTGAGGAACAAATCATCCTATCTTGGACATCAGACTTCCCTTAGAGCTGGCCCTGAAGACAACCCACCTTCAGTTGCAGGTACCTGGGTGTGCAGCCTTGGTGGGAAGCATACATCTATCACTCTGCCCTAGACCTCTGATGGCCTCCCTCCAGACACCCCTGCCCCTGCCCCAGCAATCCTAAACAGGCTCTCTTCTCCCCAACTATGGAAGAGTCATCTGTCCTGTTCTCTACAGTCTCATGTCCTGAGATGCCAGCCCCTCTAGCTTTCCATCATTTATGACAAACAACGTACAAGAGGCTCAGAAACCCTTCAAGTATGTAGGGGAGAGAGGGAGGCTGCCACACAGGTACACGAACATGACCTAAAAAAAGGAGAAGGCAGACAAGGGCTGTCTCTATTCCTTTTTCACCAAGAGTGAGGAAAGGGAGCAGAGGATACCCCAGAGGGAACTGAGGGTTTCTGGTAGGCAGTGGTAACAATGGAGGACTTATTGGAATCACCTTGTCCATATAACCCCTGACACTCAGCTCAAGCCTACTCTGAAGACCTCCAAGTCCACACACAGCTGATTTCAGTGTTGGCACAGCCCTGCCCCATTGGCCTCAGTACCTGCCACCACTGCACCCTGCACAGCACCAATGCTGCTCCTCTACCCTGCCCACAGCACCAGTGTAAGCAGCCCTCTACCCTGTACACAGCACCAGTGTAATCACTCCTCTCCCCTGCACACAGCACTGGTATAACCACCTGTCTACCTTGCACATGGCACTGGTATGACCACCCATCTACAGAGCAGGGAAGAATGTGTAGGACACTGCCTGGCACCAGAGGCCACTAGTAAATGTATGCTGAATGCACGAACGTGCACTTTCTTATAATTACAGTATAACCCAATTGTGATTCTTATTTATATGACAAATTTACTATAAAGTTATCTATAAACAATAACTCAGGAACAGTCAGTTAGGATTTGCAGGTCACATAGCAAGTTCGACAGCTCCTGAAGCATCGCTGGACACTCACAAGAAAGCCATGACCAACCCAGATTGTTCACTGCCCTGAGTTTTGTTAAACAAATTGACCATAAACACAGACACTGAAAGAAACAATTGGCCAGCCCTCCTGCTGTTCTGTTGCAATTCCTGACTCCAGAAACAAGAACCCTACAAGCAACTTAGCTGCAGGCAGTGGGTCTTATCCAGGTTCCTTTAGCAGCCAGCAGGATGCCTAGTATATACAGCAGGATGTCAGTAAGTGCTTAAGGGGAGGTTTCCTGCAGCAACAGACACTTCTATACTTCTATAGCTGAGATGTTTCCACCTCTAGAGAGGACAAACATCCCCTCACCTGGCTGAGGGCCCCAGCTGACCACCACTCAGGATCACCAGGTGGTGACAATTGGAAAGGAACAATAGAGCACTATTTACAAAAACCAGGATGACTTCCTAGTTCCCTATTAAAGGTAATACAGGGCAGCCTGGGTGGCTCAGCGGTTTAGGGCCACCTTCATGCCCAGGGCATGATCCTGGAGACACAGGATCGAGTCCCATGTCAGGCTCCCTGCATGGAGCATGCTTCTCCCTCTGCCTGTGTCTCTGACTCTTGCTCTCTCTCTCAAGAATAAATAAATAAAATCTTTTAAAAAAATAAAAGTAATACAGAATTACTACTCCCCGATCCTTTATGAAAGTGTAAATTTTGCGACCAAAAAAAAAAAAAAAAGAATTTGAAAATCTAAAAGCCTAGGACAAAGAGCAACTGAGTTAACTCAAAAGACAAACACTTGGGCTGACATTAAGGAGCTGAAGACAAGACCTCTCATTTCCCTCAAGCTACAACAGTTTTTAAAACCATGAATGTAAATAAAACTAAAACAACTATCACCTGGTCATAAACACAGCTGCTTACATCACACACTACTTTATTTCTTATGTTTTCCAGGAACAAGATGGGATCATACCATACTAAGAAAAGAGGACAAATTCCTACCCTGATTCCAGCCCATAAAAATATCCACACCAATCATTTAGTAGCACCCAGGTAGACAGACACTCCACAAGAATGCCTCGCTATGTTAATCGGCATATTTTATTTTTATTTTTTTTTAAAGATTTTCTTTATTTATTCATGATAGATACACACACACACACACAGACACAGAGAGAGACAGAGGCAGAGGCAGAGGCAGAGACACAGCAGAGGGAGAAGCAGGCGCCATGCAAGGAGCCCGACGTGAGACTCGATCCCAGGGCCTACAGGATCAGGCCCCGGGCCGAAGGCGGCACTAAACCACTGAGCCACCCAGGCTGCCCAATCGGCATATTTTAAAACATTTCAAGTGTTGGTCTCTAACAGATCAGGAAATACCCAAAGCAGACAGAAAAGCCAGAAACTCCTGCTCTGGCATTGGCCACCCCAGACTCAAAGAACCAAGCAGGAGATGGGTGCTCAAGCAGGTTTTGCAACCCTATACTCTGAGCAGGAGGATCCTGACCTCTAGGGTCACACACATTATGTTCCTCAAGGCTCAGCCTCCTCACACATCCCATCAGAGATTAAAAGAGGAAGTCATTTGTTCGTTTTGAGGTTTTCAAAAGGAGGAAGGACTTTACACACAGTGTGCTAAACCCCTTTGCTCTATACTGGAAAACAGCAATTAAAAGGTTGCTCAACTTTCCGGTCTGGTCCTGGCAGCAAACACTCCACAGGACTTACCCAGTTATTAGGAGACGTACCTGATTAGGAGACATACTTGATAGGCAAGCCTGACAGGCAAGCCCAGGGCCCACAGAAGTGGGGGGAGGGGTCCTGCAGTGCCACTCTGAATCCCTGACTATATTTCATAT
This sequence comes from Canis lupus familiaris, assembly GCF_011100685.1. Taxonomy (NCBI): domain Eukaryota; kingdom Metazoa; phylum Chordata; class Mammalia; order Carnivora; family Canidae; genus Canis; species Canis lupus. The sequence goes on from NC_049243.1 coordinate 49,284,391, forward strand.
GCACGCGCAAAACTTGTTTTACTCAAACTCAGATGCGGATATGCGTCTCTGCCTGAATCTACCATTTACTTCTTTTTTTATTCTTATGTCCAACTCCCAACCCCTAGCTCTCCTAAAGATATCCCCAGAAATATCGCATGCATGCAATGAAGCTGCAAAATATAACTCTGGATGTTTCTTAAGGGCTCCCTCTTAAGGTTATGCAAGTGAAAATTCATCTTGAAATTTCCTCTTCCATAAGGTGAATATGAAGAGAGAGCGAGCACTGCATGAGTCAAAGTTTAATCTCTTATATCCCTAGTGATTAACAAACAAAATGTTCAAAATAATATCAAAGCACCACTGAAATCTGTGCCACTCTTGGTGGGTGTGTTGTACTTATATGCAGGGGGCCAAATAAATAACAGAAACTAAGCCTATTAGTAAACTTTTCTCAATAGCAAAATTCCCCAAGATGATGTGCTAGCTAAGACACTTTCCAGTTGTCTTTGGAAGTGAGTATGGCCTACCAACCCCCCAAAAGTATATATCCTTTGTCTCCTCAGAGAAAACAGCCTTTCCCATGGGTGGGAGTCCAAGTCAATGATTGCACCAAAGCTCCCTGGATGGGGCAGAGAGCTGCTAGACTGAGAAACACGGGGCTGAATGAATGCCCCTGCCAGCCGAACACGCAGGTTTCAATGATCATTTCTGCTTCTGCCAAGGACCTGGAATTAGACAACAAGAATTAGGAAATTATTTTCCTACTCTTAAACTTTTTCAGTTTGGTTCTTCTGTTGCATTTTCACTTCTGAGGTACTACTGGAATATAATCAAACCAAAAATTAAACATGAACGCCACAGTCACACGTGTTCTCAGAGTTAGTAGAGTTTTTTTTATTTTTTTAGATGTTATTTATTCATGAGAGACACAGAGAGAAAAGCAGAGACATAGGCAGAGGGAGAAGCAGGATCCCCACAGGGAGCGCAATGCAGGACTGGATCCCAGGACCCTGGAATCACAACCTGAGCCAAAGGCAGATGCTCAACCCCTGAGCCACCCGGGTGCCCCAGAATTAGTGGTTCTAACAAGCGCCAGCCTTAAGCAATGGCCTTTTGCAAAGTGTCCCTGGGCACAAGCTCAATATTTTGCTTTCCCTTCCTCTTCTTCGCCTATTTGGAACTCAGTTCCTGCTTTTCTGTATAGTATTCCTCAACAGCAGAGCTCCTACAAGGCAAATGATTGGCTCGACATAAATTTCCAGCCTAGTAAGGCCCTCAGTCCTAGGGCAGCACCAGGGACCATGATGGCCGCAAAAGTGTTCATCCAACACTGATATTCAATATCAGTGCTTGTGGATGATGTATTTCATTGTGCTTCAAGGTTGGAAAGATATGTGTATGGTCTTAAAAATGACCCATCATTGTCCATTCCTTAGTTTCCTGTTTTGTATGTTCTGTTTTTTCACAGTTCAGAACTCTGGCATAATTTTCACCAAACTAAGTTTTGGAGAGAGAAGCAAAGTGGAGTCAGCCTGGAGGCTTCTCCAAATTCATCCCTCACTCCTGCTGCTTAATGTCCAGCACTCTGCTATTATCTTGGTCCCTACTGTGGAAAAAAAGAAAAAAAGATGGATTTTTAAATAATGTGTGTTTGGTGTTTATCAAAGTAACATATGCACATAACTAAATATATAAATATAAGCAAAGCTTTAAATGAAAAGCAAATGTAGCCTGGCTCACCCTACTAGACTCCCAGCCTTGCTCCTCAGAGGCAAATCCTTTCAGTGATGTTGGTATTTCTCCTGGTCGTTCCTTCTGTAACGCTAATACATAGAGTTCCTAAATTTAGCCTTTCTAAACATTTTCAATCAACTTTATGCTATGAGAGATGAGGACAGTACATAAACAACACTCCTGGCCTCATAATGTCACTATTTTTAGGTCTCCTTAATCACCTGCTTAAGTAATATACTTTATTATATGATTCCATCACTGACAGCTTCTCATAACTTCCCAACTTATAAGGTAAAGATGTCAGTAGCAAAAAGTGAAATTCCAGTCACTAAAATTCAGCTTTGCCACTGATTATCAGCTGAAAAATAATGAATGAGAAGGAACAGTTAAAAACTTTTTGGTACTGTATGAACTTCACTCTGTCCTCTAATTCTGACTGGCAGTGTCATTAATGGCTATTCTCAATTCTCTCATTGCTTAAGGATTTTAGAGGGGAAGCCCACATGAGAAGCAAAATTTCATCACCAGCAACAGAGTTCACCTGAATATGTTTACTATACTTCCAAATTTACATACCCTATCCACTCCTTCACTTTCCAATCCCAGAATAGCTATAGGGATATAGGTGATATAGGCTTCTCATCAGAGCACAGATTGGCTTGGCCAGCCCAGAGCTTCAGGAAGCTTGCTGCAGCCATGAAGTAACGACATACTAGAAAAAGACAAATCTGATTTGAAGGGGTCAATTAAAGGCTATTTGGTGTAACAGATAAATTTTTGAAGGCGTGACACATACTACATGGTTTGGTAATGCTCTCTAACACATAAAATTGAATTCATTAGGAACTTACTGATCTTTCAAGATAATCAATGCTGCACTCTCCTAGGTGAACATTACACCTAAAATTACAACCAGCAATTATGGTATAGATGGAAAAAAATTGTGATTCAATATATAAATATATTTTAAATAACCTATGAAGCTTTCAAAGTTTATAGAAGATGTTTAAGTTACTCAACATAAGATGACACCTGATTACATGTTGGATCCTGTCTAAAATTTCAAGCACTAGACAGCAAGTAAAAACAAACCAAATATTGAAACACATGTGGAATGTGTAGTTTATATATGTCACAAAGCAGAAGATGAAACTTCAGTAATGCTTTAATTATAACCCACTACCTACAGTTCATTCCACATTTCAGGGCTATAGGAGAAAAATAAACAAAGCTTCATTTGGGGTGATACACCAAAAGAATTATCTAAGAGCAGAAACCTGAATCACTGACAAATAGTATGATCTTGAATGACTCCCTTATTTTCCTGTCCCCTTCAATCAACATTTCCTAAGCACCCTACGTACAAAGAAAACAGAAACGAAATAAAGAAAGCAAGCAGCCTAACAGAGGACCTGACCCAGCTATAGAACTGAGTCTTTGGCCAACACCATATTCATCCTTTTTATCTGCAATTACCTTCCTACTCAAACAAAAAGGATCCTAAGCTGCAAAGGATGATCCACAAAGTACATAAAAACCCTCTCAAAACCAACAAATAAAAACTATGTTTCCAGTTTAGAGGTAAAGAACATGTTTCACTGCTCTAAGGGCTCAAAAAAAAAAAAAAAAATTGTAGGAACTCACAATCTGCTGAACTTCCCCCATAATACATTTGCCCACAAAAACACAAGAACCACAGGAAATACCTCATAGGAAAGAGAAACGAGCTGGCTTTTTGAAAATGGAGAAGATATTCAAGGAGCAACAGAAGCCAAATTGACATTCAGCCAAGGTACCATTCCTGTTTAAAGATTCAAAACATCCTTAATAACCATAAGGCATTAGTTCTTGGCATCTCAGCATGGCTGTTTTCTCACCAGAAATGATTGAACACCAGCAGAACTAGGACTTAAACTGGGAGTATGGGCACAAACCCACCTAAACCACAGCCCATGCAGAAACAGGAGGGCCCTGCAGGTGGAGCGAATACCCAGCAAAGGAAGGCGTGCACACTGTCTAGCACCAGCACTCTCTCCACAGGGACCCCAACCCAGGCCTACCACCCATGTGTTCATGAAGCAGGATGGAGGAATCTCATGGTAAACAAACATATGCCAGCACATAGCTTACGTGAGTCTTTGAAGGAGTCATAATCAACATGCAAAATATTCTATCCTAAGGTGCTTCCAAATATCAATTTCTCCATTTACCCTCTTGCCTCAATCTCCAAGGAAGAAAGACTACAGGTTTTGTTGTAACTTTTTTTTATTACCCAAAAGGCCTTCGCTTTTCATTCGCAAGGCTGTTAAAGAAACTATATTACTACAGCATATTGATAGCCACCAATAATATACTATTTTTAAGAGGCTTCCTAAATTCCATGCCTGCCATATGTCAAAACTTAAGCCAAGTATTTGATGCACATCATCTTTCATCAACCCTGGTTAAAGTATAAAATCAGTGACAGGGATCCCTGGGTGGCACAGCGGTTTGGCGCCTGCCTTTGGCCCAGGGCGCGATCCTGGAGACCCGGGATCGAATCCCACATCGGGCTCCCGGTGCATGGAGCCTGCTTCTCCCTCTGCCTGTGTCTCTGCCTCTCTCTCTCTCTCTGTGTGACTGTCATAAATAAATTTAAAAAAAAAAAAAATCAGTGACAGATAAAAGGTGCTCTGGATCACGGCTGATCCATTCTTGCCAGCACTAGTGAACTTCCCAATCTTACTGCTAACTCAGCTTCAACCTGAGCCACACGGTGAAGCTCATGAAACTGTTCTCCTATTCTGTGTTCTTTCCCTCTTTAATTCCCCCACCTTATCTTGGAGAAGAGTTTAGAAAATTTAGTTAGAAAAACTAATCAGGGGATCCCTGGGTGGCGCAGCGGTTTGGCGCCTGCCTTTGGCCCAGGGCGCGATCTTGGGAGTCCCGGGATCGAATCCCACGTCGGGCTCCCGGTGCATGGAGCCTGCTTCTCCCTCTGCCTGTGTCTCTGCCTCTCTCTCTCTCTCTGTGACTATCATAAACAAATAAAATTTAAAAAAAAAAAAAAAAAAAAGAAAAACTAATCAGCACTAAGATATGAGTGAATTAAAACATAACTGTTCCAAGAGCCATATACTCAGCAAAAGAAGACCACAGAAACACAGGTACTTAATACAAACAAATGAATTGCGAATGGTCAATTTTTCAGGTCTCGGTAAGAATTATATGGTGGGGTGAGGTCTTTCTCATTACTCCTTCTTTCAAACCCCTCCTACAACCCTGTTTTTTAGTTGTCTCCAGCAGCCCAGTTCCTAACGAGCCCTGAAAATGACACTTCTGAGCAGCACCCTCTATGCCATATCCCTACATCAGTTCCAACTATTGACATCACCATTACTTCCTTGCCCTGCTTCCATTATGTTCACTTTCCAACTATCCTTTTCTATTGAAATCAAGCAAGCATTACGTTGATAACCCACATAGATAAGGATTTTGTTAAATGAGGAAAGTAAAAATTCACACCCCTATAAGACATGCAGAAAAGAGAGTTAAGAAAAATTGTCATTCATATGTTGCTCAAAATTGTAGCAATGGGATCTAGAATTTCCCGTAAGTCAAAAAGAGGAAAAGCAACTAGCAACTCTGATACATATTTCCAAAAATAACACTTTATACTTTTAAGAAAAAATTTAGAATAGAAATTTAATTATTCAAATTCAATCTGAATTTGCATGAATATCATTGCATGAATTTCTTTAAAATATTTTCAAAGGGCAGCCCTGTGCCCTGCGGCACAGGGTGTGATCCTGGAGACCTGGGATCAAGTCCCACAGGCGCCCTGCATGGAGCCTGCTTCTCCCTTTGCCCATGTCTCTGCCTCTCTGTGTCTCTATGAATGGATAAATAAAATCTTTAAAAAAATAAATAAGTAAAAATAAAAGTAAAATGTTTTCAAAGATATTCTTTCTATAAGCCATTTGAACCAAGAAAGTCACCTAGTTTTATTTAAGGCCAATGGTAAGAATTTTCTGAGAGAAAAAGAAACCTCTGTAACTCAGATACGTGTACAAAGGAATAAAGAAATAAAAACAGGGTCCCGGTTTCAGTAACTGCTAGAGGATTCTGCTTCCTGCCAGGGCCCAGAGTTGGGATCAATTACTGTAATGAAGAAACCTCCAACTGTTACCTGGTCCCCAGTGACAGAACAATCTGCGGCCTGCGCCCATCAGATAGCACAGACTCCAAGAGTTATCCAACAAGAACAGCATAGCACAGGTCCTCCCCATGTATTCACCCATCTTCCTCCCCACCAAGAAAACACCAGGTGGTTTGGGGAACAAGGTTAATTCTGCATTGAAAAAACACAGAACAGATGGGGGCTGTGAGAAGAGTTTAAACACCACATCTCAAAGAAGATTATCTGCCCTGACACATTAAGCAAGAAAGGGAGAATCACGGAGAAGCCGGAGTCAAAATCTGGGATGAATTTCTATATAGATCAATGTTACCTTTTTCCTTTTCCACTGTATAAGGTGTTGCGATACTCTGCCACATATTGAAGGATATAACTCTTCTGATGGCTCACTCTGAAATCTAGTTCATTGCGATTATCCAGGTCTATTTATAAACCCAATGGCTGCAAACTTGCAAATATAAGTGCTCTCATCTAGAAAAAAGAAGCCTCAGTTCAAGTGTAATGATCACGTAGAAATGTTCTCTCCATTCTCTGAAAGCCTTATGGTGTATTAACTTCCAGCCTCACTGAATATTTGGTTTGTTGAACAGGGTTTGAGGGCACATAAGAGAGAAGTCATAGGCACGGGATATCATCAAATTCGTTTTATTGTTATTATTTTGCCCCAGGCATTTGGCACTGTGGTTTGATAAAACCTGTTTCTCTTTTTACCTTTGCTGCTTATGTTCTCTCTCCTTTGCTGGGAAAGTGGTACACTGGCACTCACAGAACACATGCAATCCAAGACCTGCCATCTTGAAGTTAACGGATGAGGCTGAAGGAGAGAGGAGGCAAAGAGCAAACCAGCTTGCAAATGAGCTTGCCTTTACTATGAGCCCTTTCTAAAACCAATATCTCACAGAGAAGACAAAAAAGATGGTCTCAGAATTATATAAAGCCTTCCCCATTTACCATCCCAACTGAGGAGAGAGGTTTTCATTAATCTATTTTACAGACCGAGACATAAAGTAGGGAAAGATTCTCATCATTTTTTTAGAAGCCTCTGCTATGAAAATTTCTCTCGCACTCTCTCTCTTTCTCTCTCTAATAGAGGGAGAGGGGAATGGCAGAGGGAGAAGAGAGAGAATCTTAAGCAAGCTCTGCACCCAGCACTGAGCCCAACGTAAGGCTTGATCCCACAACCCTGAGATCATGACCTGAGCCAAAATCAAAAGTCAGACGCTCAACCAACTGAGCCACTCAGGTGCCACTTTGCTATGAAAATTTCTTGAAAGAACATATGAATGAATGAATGAATGGCCCATTACTCCAACTTGGAAGTTCAATGGCTTACCTGATTCTGTTTAACTTACACAGAAAACATGTCAAGAGTTAGAAGAGGAAGAGAAAGCCAAGACTCAAATAGACTGTACATCCATGTTCACTGCAGCAGTATTCCCAAGAGTCAAAAGGTCAAACAACCCAAGAAACCATTGACAAATGAATGGGCGGGGGGGGGGGGGGGGGGGGGGGGGGGGGGGATGTGGTATATACATACAATGGAATTTAATTTAGCCATAAAAAAGAATGAAATGTGGATACATGCTACAACGTGAATGAACCTTTACAAAGTTACACTTAAATGACAGAAATAGGGACACCTAGGTGGCTCAGTGGTTGAGCATCCACCTTCAGCTCAAGGTGTGATCCCAGAGTCCCAGGATCGAGTCCCACATCGGGCTCTCTGCAGAGAGCCTGCTTCTCCCTCTGCTTGTGTCTCTGCTTCTCTCTTTTCGTGTCTCTCGTGAATAAATAAAATCTTTAAAAAAATAAAAATACATAAAATAAATGACAGAAATAAAAGGACATATATGTATGGTTCCATTTATTAGGAGCTACCTAGGATGGGCAAATTCATAAATGCAGAAAGTAAAACAGAGGTTACTGGGGGCAGGGAAGGAGAAAGGGAGGCTTACTGTTTAATAGGTATAGAATTTCTGTCTGGAGTAATGAAAAATTCTAGAAATGGCTAGGAATGACAGCTGTAAACCTAATGGATGTAATTAATACCATTGAAGTGTACACTTAAAATTTGTTTAAATATCCTCAAAAAATTAAAAACAGAACTACCACACGGTCTAGCAATGCTACTTCTGGTTACATATCCAAAAGAACTGAAAGCAGAGACTTGAAAGTATATTTGCACATCCATGTCCATAGCAGCATGATTCACAGTAGCTAAAAGGTAGAAGCAACCCAAGCATCTGACAGATGAATGAATAAACAAAAGGTGGTATATACATATAATGGAAAACTATTCAGCCTTAAAAAGGGAGGAAGTAGGGGCATCTGGGTGGCTCGGTGGTTGAGCATCTGCCTTGGGCTCCAGACGTGATCCCGGTGTCCTGGGATCGAGTCCCGCATTGGACTCCCCATGGGGAGCCTGCTTCTCCCTCTGCCTATGTCTCCACCTCTCTCTGAGTGTCTCTCATGAATAAACAAAATCTTAAAAAAAAAAAAAAAAAAAAAAAAGGAAGGAAGGAAGGATGGACGGACAGATGGACATTCTGGCATATGCTACAACATGGATAGACATTGAAGACATTATACTGAATAGGCCAGACACAAAGGGGCAAATACTATATGACCTCATATGACCTCACCTATGTGAGATACCTACATAAGCCAAATTTCTGCAGACAGAAAGTAGAACAGTGGTTGCCTGGGGGTTGGGAAGAATAAGGAGTTATTGTTTAAGGTACAGAGTTTCAGTTTTGCAGGATGAGAGAGTTCCGTGGATGGATGGTGACGACCGTGTACAACCATGTGAACATACTGAATGTCACTAAACTGTATACTTAAACGTGGCTAAGATAGTCAACTTTACATTTTGTGTCTTTTATCGCAATTTTTTAAAAAGTAAAAATAATGGTCAATAGTAAATTTTGTGTTATATATATTTTACCACAATTTTTTAAACTAATAAAAACTATCAAATGGTACACTTTAAAATAGGTGTATTCACGTGGTATGTGAATTATACCACAATAAAGCTGTTAAAAAACAAACGGAGGAGAGAAGGTCAGCACCGTCTGGCTACCTGCAAGCTGTCACCCCTGCTGCAAAGCCAGCTGGCACACTCACTTCTGGGTGCCTCATCCTTCCTCCCTCTTGCTGACCCCAGGCCACACAGAACAAGGGAGAAGAAAAACACTGTGACACTCCCTCCAACATCTCTCCACTTACTTTTACAGCCTGGCACACATAAGAAATACAAGAAATGGCCTATGGCATGAATGAGCGGAACAAATTAAACTTGAGGAATATGGTAATTGCATTCGATGACTTACTGAGTTCTCGCCAGCACTGCAAGGGGAGTTTCAAAGGACACACCATTAAACACTGCTCAATATAAGTACACAAACATGAGAGAGAGTTAAAGAAGGCGTAAAAGTATGCAGAACTTTGAAACAGGGAAGAAATCGTATCTAATTCATGCTTCTTCCATGTGCTTCTAGGAAGATGATCAATAGTAGCCTACCCTAATGTAAACAACTGGAGTATCTGGGCAAAGAGTATGGGACTTTTGGGTTTTATTCTTGCCTTTGTGTCTAAGTTTGAAATTCAATAAAAGTTCCAGAAACAGAATAGGAAAAAATTATTAATTGCCCTCTGTGTCGGGGTAAGAGTCTTTCCATTGAAAACAATCATTAAAGGAGCTTTCTAGAAACTTCCAATAGCAAAATCTGTGTCCCCATGTAAAAGAAGCAGGAAAACTGGACTCCCTATGAGGAATCTGAAAGAAAAGGAAACTCTGTGTGGCTTGGAGATGGAATGTTTGTTTGGGCTGGGGATGCTCCAGTGATGGAAAAAGGCGGCTGCAGGCCAGGCTGCACCTGGTAGAAAAAGCTAGCTGGGGCTTCTCTGTACAGTTAGATAAACGCCAGGGATAAGAGAAGCCTGGAAAGCACTCTGTCAACTGTGGCCAGGAGAAACAGGGCAGGGCAGGAAAAGAAGTACAAGGAATTTAGATTTGGGTTTTAAGGGAAAACTATATGCAATTACATGCGACATAAATAATGTGATTAATTACAGTAATTACCACTATGCACAAAGTCCCTAGCTTTTCTCCAGGCTTCTAACAGGACTGCCTAGTAAAAAGCCTACACGGCCTCTGTCCAGCATTAAATTAAGACAGCAGATACAGCTCATAACGGACACTAGAAGTTTGCAGAGTCTAGACTCGGGATTGGAGGCCTATTGCAAATTCCTAGTCCAAGCATCTGGGTTTTTTCCGAAATAAGCCAAACTTTCCAAAAGCACTGTCAGAAGCAAATATCAATTCCATTAGCATCATGGAGACATGGAATTTTAACAAAGTGCCTCTAAAGCTGAACGAAACAGAACCAAGTCTGGTTATTGTATTTGGTACCAAATGCTTTGAAGATGACAAATCTAAATTCCAGAAGGTCTTCTTCCATTTAGTGAATATGGTGTCTCCCTGGAAACTGTTTTTTTTTTTCTAATAAAATGAATGTACAATATATTTTGGAGGTAATTTTTAGAATACACACGTAAAAACTACTTCTGAAACTACAATCGTGCCACACACACTAACAAGCAGTTTGACCCATTACTGTATATTCAGTATTGTTTTGGCACACAAATGGTGCCGATGAAGCTGTTTCTGAGCTTATCTTTTCAAACAATATATCTTAAGGGGGGGCAGCCCCGGTGGCTCAGTGGTTTAGCGCTGCTTGCGGCCCGGGGTGTGATCCTGGAGAACTGGGATCAAGTCCCACGTCGGGCTCCCTGAATGGAGTCTGCTTCTCCCTCTGCCTGTGTCTCTGCCTGTGTGTGTGTGTGTGTGTGTGTGTGTGTCTATGAATAAATAAAATCTTTAAAAAAAATCTTAAGGGAAAATATCATCAAAGTGAGATTTAAATACTAAATATTCTGAAGTATTATAAAGACATAAAGGATAACTAATATTATTTTGTACATTACTAACTCTGAGGGGAAAAAAGATGTTATGCCTATAATGATTCAACTAGGTGTGGCTCAGGCTTTGAAGGAATAAAACCAGTTCCTAGTGGCCCAGAACAAAGAAATGAGCAATCCAAATGTTATTTCTGAATGGATTTGTGTTTTGGGGCAACAAACTTGCCTCCCTGATTCTGTTTTTCTAAGTTAAAATAAACTTCACTGTGTAAAGGCTGACAGGTCACCCAAGTCCATTCTTCTCTGGGGCCAAGGCACAATCCCTTGCTCTGACAAAAGGGAGTGTCCTACAGAGCCATAATACATACACCATGGGGCTCCCAGAAGCCACATTCCTGCAATGATCCACAGCCCTGGCCACCAAGAAGGGTTGGTTCTGAGGGTAAACATCAGACCCAAGCAAGATCCCCATCCTGGAAGTTTTAGAGCTGGGCCTGAGAGAAGGACCAGTCTCTTGCCAGGCAGCTGGACTCTCAGAGTGCTATTTCTTATCAAAAAAAAAAAGAAGAAGAAGAAAAGAAAAGCAATCTCCAGGTAGAGGAGGACTCAAAAACTAAAGGAAAGCAGAGGTAAGGAAGAGATTCTTGAAAGCTGAGAAACCCTTCAACACACTCAGCTGCATCTTGCCCTTGGGCTTTGGGAGATACTCTGCATCCCTCTTTTTACCTAAACTCCTTGAATTGAGCTTCTGTCCCTGGCAACCCACACTCCAAATTAATACACAGAATTTAGCATTCACACCAAAGAAGTGGTCTCAGCATATGAGTTGATGGGGTACCTGGGTGGCTCAATTAGTTAAGTGTCAGACTCTCGACATTCATCTCAGGACATGATATCAGGAGTCATGAAATGGGGCCTGGGAGTCAGCTTGGGATATATATATATCTATAGATATATACATATATGTATATATATACATATATATATACATATACATATATCTATACATATATATATACATATACATATATACATATATGTATGTATATGCAGGCTACATCTATAGATATATACATATATGGAGTTGACACACTGGTTCTGAAATCTTACAGCTCAAAATAGATAACCAAGGAACAGGAAAAGAAATGCTATTTTAAATACTAATTTTTAGGGGCACCTGGGTGGCTCAGTGGTTGAGCATCTGCCTTTGGCTCAGGTTGCGATCCTGGGGTCCTGGGATCAAGTCCTGCACTGGGCTCCCCACAGGGAGCTTGCTTCTCCCTCTGCCTATGTCTCTGCCTCTCTCTCTCTTTCATGAATAAATAAAATCTAAAAAAATAATAAATACATACATAGATACATAAATTTTTAAACACACAGGTAGGGGAAGTCTTAGCTAAGCTGGATGATTGCTTTCATTTAACCTTGGATTTCTTTACTAGGCCACTGACTCACAGTCAATTTTGCATTTAGGGGACTTCCACATCTTGCTGGTTACACAATATTCCCCCAAATAAAAGAATAAAACTTATTTGACACTTAAATGTTTCCATAATACTAACATGCTACCTTTAATAAAGAAAAACCAAACACAACTTAAAAAGGTTAAAAGTGCAAATTGTAAACTTAAAATGGAACAGCTTCAAAGCTCTTCGAAACAATAACTAAACGCTCCTTAAAGTGCAGTGGTTACAAAAACACGGATAAGCAGACCCAGAGTTCCATGCTGGCTGACAACACACTAGAACATGGGCAGGCACTTAGTAAACTTACTGACACGCATGTAACTGAGTTTGAAGATATTAAATTCACACTGATTTTTCTTATACTGATAATACACAGTAATGTATTGCACTGAAAACTGCTGAGACCAGATTTACAACTCTAAGAGTAAACTGTGTAACTTGTATTAGGACAATATTTCAAAAGGCAAAAGAATGTGCCAAAATCCAGGGTGGGGGTGGCTATCACTTCCAAGTATTTATACATCATCTCTCTCAAAACTGTATATGATCAGCAAACCAAGAAAAATAGAAAATGCCCCAACTTCAAAAATCCGTCCATACCGAGTCAGACCTACGGCACAGCAGTACTAGATATCTTGACGCGGGCACTGCGCAGGCTACGGAGCAGAGCACTAGGCTCTGCTAAGCCAAGTGAAGAACCAGATAAGACATCTGCTTGTGGCAACGGCCCCAGGGCCCCTTGCCCTAACACCACATCTCCTCTGCCCCACCCAGCTCCACTTGTCCTGTAGGCCTAGGCCATTCACAGAGGGTGCCCCATACACTCTGGCCAAACACTCTCCAGTGAAGGCCCTGGATGCGCTTAGCATGCTTCAACAGGGCTGATGAATGAGACAGAGCCAAGGAAAATAGGCAGGGTGGCAGCTCAAGGGGCTCTACCCCAGAGGACCCATGGGCCACATGTGGCAGCCCCACACCAGCCCTGCTCTGGAGACATGTCTCTACCATCCACAGCCTTTACTGAAGGCCACTTTGTTGGTAAACCCAAAGAGCACTTTACATCTTTTACCTTATCTCTCAGAAGTTTAGGACACATCAACACACCTCCCCACTTTGAAACACTCTTCCCTTGGCTTCCCTGACACCACCACCTATCTGGATGCCTCTTACCGCTCTGGTCTAGAGGTCCAGATACCTGTAAGGTCTCTTCTTCCACTACTGAGTCTGTAAATAATAATGGGGGTCACTTATCTCTGCCATACCCTCTCCCTAGAGAATCACAGCTACTCTTAACAGTTTCCAGACAGTTTCCAGACACATCCGAAGGAAACGTCAAATTTTAAAGTAGGTCCACCATGCTCAGAGATTCTGACTCAATATGTCTGGAGTGAAGCCCAAGGATTTGCATTTTTAACAAGAACCCTGAGTATCTGAGTATTTGGATTCCTGAGCTCTGTATCAACTCTCTACTTCAGATCTGCCTGATTCAGGGCCATCTCAGTGGGTCAGGCTATAAGCATACTGAGGTTACCCTTCTTGACCACCCTGCTCCCTCCTCCACCCACAGCTTCTGTTGGGCATACAGGCACCATCCTCAATTCCTCACCTAACGAATCACCAAACCCCACTGTGCTTTGTACTTTGAACTTTCTACCTCCTGTCACTCTCACTGCCATTTCCCTAGTTTAAACCACCAGTCTCTTACCTGTATTATTCTAACAGCCTCTTAATGGGACCCCTGCCTCTGGTCTTGTCCTTTCTAGGCCACTTTCCCTACCTTCCCCATAGCCAGAATAATCTCCCAAAAACACAGATCCAACCATGTCCACCACCCTGTTTAAAATCCTTTAGGGACTCCCAACGAACCTCAGGAAAATGTTCATATTTTTTTAATTGGATACTGAGATGTAATCCACATACTACAAAATTCCTTAAAAGTGGACAATTCAATGATGCTAATATATCCACAAGGTTGTGCAACCACTGTAACAATCTAATCTTCATTCCAAAAAGATAACCCATACCCACTAGCAGTCTTTCTCATTTTCCTCTCTCCCTAATCCCTGGTGCCCACTATTTTCTGACCCTGTGGATTTACCTATTCTGGACATTTCCAAAGAATGGAATCACACAATATGTGGCTTTCTGTGTCTGGCTTCTTCCACTTAGCATGTATCCATTTGAGGGGATGCCTCGGTACTTCACTTCACTTGAGCTCTTTCTTTCTCTAAATAACATTCCATTGCATGAATATACTACATTTTCTTTATTCATCAGTTATGGACATTTGGGTTCTCTATTTTGGAGCTATTATCCATAATGCCACTATGAACATCCACTGTGATATCTAATTTTATGTGTCAAATTGACTGGGGATAACCAGATGCCCAGATATTTGGCTAAATATCATATCTGAGTGTGTCTGTGAGAGTGTTTCTGAATAAAATTAGCGTTTGAATCAGTGGACTCAACAAAGCAGTTACCCTCCCCAACGTGGGTGGTTGTCATACAATTCGCTAAAGACAAAGGCAAATAATTTGGAATAAGACAAAAAGGCAAAGGAATAATTTGGTCCTTTCTGCCTGATTTCTTAAGCTAGGACATCAATCTTCCTTTGCCCTTGATGCTCCTGGTTTTCGTCTTCAGACTAAGACGGGAATTTACACTATTGGCTCCCCTGGTTCATACTTGGACTGAAATATACCACTGGCTTTCCTGGGTCTCCCTCCTACAAATAGCAGAATGTGAAGACTTTTCAGCCTCCATCATTATGTGAGACAATTCTTTATAATAAATCTCCTTTGGTTCTACTTCTCTGGAGAATCCTGAGTAATACATCCATGCAAAAATTTTTGTAAGTACATATGTTCTCAATTCTCTTAGCTATATACCTACAAATGGAATCAGTAGGTCACAGAGTAACTTTTTTGAAAACCTGCCAAAAAGATCTTAAAACACACACACACACACACACACACACACACACACACTTTTCCAAAGTGACTGTGCCATTTTATCTTCCCAACAGCAATATATAAGAGCTCAAATCTCTCCATAGCTTCACCAACACAAGAGAGAAGTCTTATTGCCTGTCTTTATGTTTTAGCCACCCTAATGTGTGTGAAGTGGTGTCTCACTGTGGTTTTGAATTACATTTCCCTGAGTAGATTTCTATTGTTAATCAGATCCATTTGTATTTTTCCTTTAAAGAAATGTTTGATTCTTTGCTCATTTTTTAACTGAGTTGTCTTTGCGTTGTAAGTACTTTATACATTCTAGATGCAAGTCCCTTATCAGATATATGACTTGCAAATCCTTTCTCTCATTCTGTGTTATCTTTTCACTTTCCTCATTCTGTCCTTTGAAACACAAAAGTTTTCATTTTAGTAATATCCAATTTATTTTTTCTTATGTTGCTTGTGCTTTTTGTGTCACATACAAGAAATTAATGCCTAATCCAAGGTCATGAATATTTACAACCTATGTTCTTTTTCAAAGAATTTTGTAAAAAAAAAAAAAAAAAAAAAAAGAATTTTGTAGTTCATATTACATTTAAGTCTATGATCAATTATAAGTTAGTTTTTTACGTATGGCATGACATAAGGACCCAACTTTATTCTTTTGCATATAGATATCCAGTTGTCCCAACACTGCATGTTGAAAAGACTATTCTACCTCCATTGAATGGTCTTGGCACTCTTGTTGAAAATCAATGGACTATAAATGTATGAATTTAGTTCTGGATTCTCAATTCCAGCCCATTGACATATATGTCTATCCTATGCCAGTATCACACTATTTTGATTACTCTAGCTCTATCAGAAGTTTTAAAAGCAGCAAGTATAAATCCTCTAACTTTGTGCTTCTTTTTTCAAGATTATTTTAGCTATTCTAGGTTCCCTGCATTTCCATATGAATTTTAGGATCAGTTTGTCAACACCTGCAAAAAAAGATCCTAGGATTTTGACAGAAATCGTGTTAAATCTGTACACAGATTTGGGAACTACTGCCATCTTGACAATATTGTCTTCCAATCCATGAACATTGGATGTCTTTCCATTTATCTAGTATTCTTTCTTTTAACTATATATATACATATATATATATTTTTTTTGTAAACAAATCTTACAATTATTCTGTTAAGTTTGTTTCTAAGTATTTTATTCTTTTTAATGCTATTATAAAACAGAATTGTTTTCTTAATTTCATTTTTGTTTTTTTCAATGCTAGTGTAGACCAGCACAACTGATCTTTTTATATCGGTCTTATGTCCTGAATCTTTGCTGAACTGTTAAGTTCACACACTGCCCTAGAAGGCCCTTTGTGTTGGGCCCCAGCTTATCTCTTCAGAGCTCTCTCTCAACACCCTCATGTGGGATTGATTATAGGCTTTGGTCATACTGACCAGTTTTTAGTTCCTGAATGATTCCATGCTTTTTCTTGCCTCCAGACCTTTGCACACACTGTTCCCTAAGGATAGAATAAAATATCTTCCTTTATCTGGCTCATTTCTTCTTATTATTTAGGTCTCAGCATAGATGTCACTCGCTGTGGTCCAGAACACTTGTCTCTCCCACATCATCAGAGGACATCACAGGACATCGCACAGGTCTCTTTCCAAAGTTCTTTTTTTTTTTTTTTTAACAAGATATTGCTTATCTTATCCTTTTTTTTTTAAAGATTGATTGATTGATTTATGATAGACATACAGAGAGAGAGAGAGAGAGAGGCAGAGACACAGGAGGAGGGAGAAGCAGGCTCCATGCCAGGAGCCCGACACGGTACTCAATCCCGGGACCCCAGGATCGCGCCCCAGGCCAAAGGCAGGTGCTAAACCGCTGAGCCACCCAGGGATCCCCTCTTTCCAAAGTTCTTATGCCACTATGTTGGAACTGTCTGATTACCTATTCATGTCCTGATCAGATTCAAAGGTTTGTGAGATCAAGGGCTGTGTCTGCCCAATTTATAATTCTTTCCAAGTTCTAGCCCAGTGGCTACTATGTAACAGTACTCAATGAATATCTATTCTACAATTTACCAAAATCAACAGACTATCTAGTCCAATCTTCTACACCTTCTGTTTTACATATTAATATGTATTATCCTTAATAAAATGGCTAGTAGATTTGATGGTAAATATGTTTTCACAAATAAAAAAAGCCCAAGACAACTTAATCCTTTATAATGCTTTATAAGGATTTCTGGCACTATCTTTATAAGCTAAAATGGACTGAAAGTATGACCTATTGACAGCTACTATAAATGTTTACTGAGATAAAGGAAGAAGCTTCATTCCATAGGCCACCTAAGCATTTGTCACTATTATTAGACATGAAAGGAATGGGAAGGTCAAGAAGACAATGAAAAACGGCAGAAGCCACTGTACATTTCCTCTCTTCCGACTCCCCCACAAAATGTATCGTATTCTTCTATATCTTCTCTTTTATATCCTCTTTATCTCTTACAACCAAGTTTCTAAAACACATTCTCTCTTCTCCCTCCAATACACCACTCACTCGCTGATATAAATCTCTCTTCAGAGATCCTTCTTACCCAGCACTCCTCCTCCTTGACTCACAAAATATGAAATGCACTGAGTTAACCAGCTTCTCAACTGGTCACTACATGGTTTTCTAGATCCAAACTTAGAATAATCAGGTCTAAACCCATGGCAGAATGGCAGGCCAACCCCAAAGGTAAAAAGTTACCACTGAAAGTGTGGCATGAAACAAGACAGCTCCCATGGAGGGTTTCCAGGAAGATTTTCCCTGACCATGTCCCCACCTTCACAGCTCCCAGAAAACCCTAGTCTTCTCTCCCTCACCACACTGCTCTAATTTTTCCTTTCCCAGTATTCCCAGTCCATTCCTGTATCATTCAGTCACCCATACGTGTTCCCTAGTTTTCCTATAATAAACATGTACTGCTCTTATAATAAGAAAGACAAAATTTAGTTATTTTTAAAAAGAACAAATAATTCCTAAGGGCAGATGACAAGCCATCTTCTTATAAATTTAATTCAGCAAAACTTTGCCATTTTTAAGTGATTTTTAAACCTAAAAATAAATAAAACTTGGATAAAGTTTACATTTGCTTTCACAGTTCATTGCCCCCTTCCCGGGAAACTTGGAATGACCCCATGAGAAACCAAAAAAAAAAAAAAAAAACTGTTTCATTTTTCTAATCTGTCGTGTGCCATAGATCTTTGTATCTGACAAGTTTTTAAATCACAAAGCATACACTTACAGCCTTCTTATTAAGCACTATAAATAAAAAGAAAACCATTTGTCTTGGCGTGCAGAGTGACTGATTTCCTTCCCATCTCCACATATTCCTTAAAGACACGGAAAGAATGAGGTACATTTGTCTGCATTCACTCCCCTTCTCCAACAGGATATCTCCATCCGCTGCTTGCTTTTTGTTCACTGCTCGTAACAGGAAAACTCGCTTTCCTGCTTTCTCAATACCAAATGGGTTAGTTCTGTGGGGAGGGGAAAACATCCCCTCAGAATCCACCCCAAGGCTACACAGAAGGCAAGAGAAACAAAAGCTGGTCCATTCTTTCCCCAAATATTCCACTGGCAAGCAGCCAAGGACCACGCCAGTTCAGTGGTTTAATATCCTGTTGCTTCCAGCAAAGCGGATAAGATAGAAAGAATTCTAAAGTTGCCAGCCCAGGATCCCAAAATCTGTTTCAGTGGTGTTAATATGTACTGGGCATCCATCATGACACTACCTTTCACAAAAAGAAAAAAACACAGCCACTATCAGATAAGTAAAAGCATTAGGAAAAGGCCTATGGAAAGGTGCATGGCTTAGAACACAAAGAGTCCAGGAAAACTATCAACAGAAGGAATCCTCCACGTTAGAAGAATTTTAAAGAAAAGTTCTGTAAACAGAAGAGAAGAATCAACACTAAGGTTTGTGCAATATATCTGTCTAGATCGAGTCAACGTAGAAGAGAACAAAGGATGAAAAGCAAATTTAAGAGCACACTAAAGATAACTCTAATCATGTCCTGTGAGCCAAAGATGACACTACGGTGATGGTCCAATAGCCTCTCCTTGGGCTGTAGGAAACCCCTGCCCAGCCTTGGAGGCCCAGCCAGCAGGGCGACATGCACATTCCTACCAAATCCTGAGGCTGGTTCTCATTTGAGTGAGGACAACCTATGTCCAAATACCATCCTCTACCCCACAACTCCTCAAAGTCACAAAACTCTGCCTCACTCAGCCCCCTTTCTCTTCAGGTGCTAAGATGAGCATCCATCATCTCCCACCTCTCATTCCTGCTACCCAAACCAAGTAATTTGAGTAAAACATCCCCAGCTACCATCTCCACAAACCCACAACAGGTCTTCTCAAGCTACATGTGGTGAATTCAATGTCCTCCCCCAATCCATTTGGAACTAGTACTTTTATAAAATACAAAATAATAATAAAACTTTTTTTTTTAAGATTTTATTTATTTATTCATGAGACACACACACAGAGAGAGATATAGAGAGGCAGAGACACAGGCAGAGGGAGAAGCAGGCTCCATGCAGAGAGCCCGACGTGGGACTCGATCCTAGGTCTCCAGGATCACGCCCTGGGCTGAAGGCAGCGCTAAACCACTGAGCCACCCAGGCTGCCCAAAATAATAATAACTATTAAATGAAGCTAAAAAAAAAAAAAAAAAAAAAAAGACACACAAGTCCCAAATTTTTATTAGATTGAACAGACTTAAAGTTGGCCTGTCAGATTGTTAAAGGTTTCTAAAAACCTTATTCTCATTTTCTGTGTATATCTCCTTATAGGTGAGTTATAAACAGTTCATAGACAAACCTCTGTCCGTGGATTTCACATTGAGTCACAGTGCCTTACAGTAAGAAATGGAGGTTCAACACCTTCCCATCTTTCCTTCCTCTTGTTCTTCTCTATTCTGAAGCCTCCCACTGAGACCTGCAGATCTTCCATTTGGGGCAAATACTCATTTATCCTCCTCCTTTTTCTTTTATCATATTCCTTTGCCAACAGGCTTCCTCCTGACCCTCCCAAATCTCTTGGTCAAGGCTGGAAATAAAGACATAGAAATGAGTCACTGAAATAGAAGTGGCAGATAAACCCTCTGGAAAGTGGATGGAAGAAAATATCAGCTACTCATTCTCCTAGGGGGTAGCTACAGTGGGAAGCTGAATGGGAAAACAGTAGAAGAGAGAGACGTGAAAAAAAATAGTTATTGCCAGTCATCAGACTGATTAATAACTGGGTAACAATAACAGTATTTAGATATCAAAGGAAGATGGAATTTCTAAGAGGAGAGATATAGGGTCACAGGAAGGAAAGAAATCCAAGAAGAGGAAAACTGAGAACTCTTAACCATCTATAATTTATCAATCCATGCAGTGACTTAGTCTGTATTTGGAAATGTTAAAGAAGCTCATATCCAATATTGAACTGGGGCCCTGTTGTACAAAGCGGTCATATTTATTTTCTCTGACCTAAAACAACTATAGAAATGTGCACAAAACTGTAATAAAATTAACTACCTATCTTGATTCAAAATAATTGCTTATGACCCTATCATTTGTAAAGGCTTCTTTAATTTTTCCCTAAAAAGGAGAGAGAGGAAAGGTCATTCCAGAAAACTGATATGAAGTCAGAATGTCAGCCATGCAAATAGTGGCAGAGAAGACAGCTGGCCCAGGTCTCACAGCTAAGCACGCACTGATCATGACTGAGTATTTTAAAGAGGACTAGCTGGATAGATGGTTTTTAAAGCTGTCCGCTCTACCCTAAACACTCTCTAAAAAATGAAGGCCACTAACAGCTCACTGCTGCTAATCCTTTTCTCTGGTGGTAGTTTATAATGGGAGATGAGATTCTCATCTGTCTGCAATGGTTTATCTGAAAGCAGGAGACCAGATAAATTTACACTCCCCTCAAGGCCTGCAAAACAGGGGGTGTGTTCTCAGATTTCTGCATCACCACCTTCCTGGTCTCCCAAGGGCTGAAACCTAAAGCTATAGTTAATACCTCAATCTCACCTAGCCAGGGAACACTAAACTCACCATGGTGTGGGGCAAAAGATTATTGGTAAATATTTATTGAGTAAATAAAGAACCACATCTATTCAGGTTCAAATACCCATTCACTTTATCCCAAAATACTTCTTACACATCATGTCTTTATTTTATGCCCTCCTTATTACTTCTTGTCTAAATTATGACAAGTCTCCTAAGTGACAGCTAAACTTCCAGTTCTCTGCACCCATCCATGTCCCAGTCACAGGGCTCCAATCACACAGTCGCCATATTCCTGCAGCAAAATTCTAATCTGGGCATCTTCCAGCTCTGAAACCCAAAACAAAAAATAAAGTCCACACTCCACAATCCGGCCGTTGTCTATCCTCCCCGAACCTTCCCACATCACCCAGATCTGTGCACCCCTAATTCTGTACATTTTACCAGTTTTAACTACTTACTGCTCCCCAGGTACACCCCATGATTTCCACCCCATGAGGGACTTTCACTCATGCAGGCCCTCTAACTACAATAATTCAAGTCTACTTTCAGCTCAAAATGCCATCTCCTTCATTTAGCTTTTTCTGATTCCCTGGACTGGAGGTACTCTAACTCCTGAGGACTCCTTTTTTTTTTTTTTTTTTTTTTTTTAAGATTTTATTTATTTATTCAAGAGAGACAGAGAGACAGAGAGACAGAGAGAGAGAGAGAGAGGAGACATTGGCAGAGGGAGAAGCAGGCTCCATGCAGGGACTCCGGAACTCCAGGATCACGCCCTGAGCCGAAGGCAGACATTCAACCTCTGAGCCACCCAGGCATCCCAACTTCTGAATACTCTTTAAGGCTTTACTTATAACTCTCCAATGATACAATCTCCTATTTAAATGTGCATAAAGCTTATTTTGCAATACTCTCTCCCCTATTAGGCTGTCAACACCATAGGATAAGATCTGTCTTACTCATCCTGGTTCCCCAGTGCACATAGCACAGTGCTTGGCACATGTAGGAACTCAACAAATGTATTCAACTAATTTGGTGCATGTGTAAAATTAAAAATCTATTAAGATATATGTGGAAACATATATGTGGAAGCATCTATAATATACATGTACATGCATATTTATCTCTCAAATATTTGCTCATTTCTTTTCACAGGATATTTTTTTTAAGATTTTATTTACTTATTCATAAGAGACAGAGACAGAGAGAGAGAGAGAGAGGCAGAGACATAGGCAGAGGGAGAAGCAGGCTCCATGCAGGGAGCCCAATGCAGGACTCGATCCCAGGACCCATGGATTACAACCTGAGCCAAAGGCAGATGCTCAACCACTGAGCCACCCAGGAGTCCCTCCCAGATAATTATTAACATGATCCACACATGTCCTTAATGGCAAGAAGCAAAAAACTGAATATAAAACAAAAACAAAACTCAAGGGGATCCCTGGGTGGCGCAGTGGTTTGGCGCCTGCCTTTGGCCCAGGGCGCGATCCTGGAGACCCGGGATCGAATCCCACGTCGGGCTCCCGGTGCATGGAGCCTGCTTCTTCCTCTGCCTGTGTCTCTGCCTCTCTCTCTCTCTGTGTGACTATCATAAATAAAAAATAAAAAATAAATTAATAAAAAAAAAACTCAAGCCTAAACCAAGCACATGCACCTTGTAAGTTTCTTGTAGTATAAGAACAAATTTTAGTATTTTATGAATAGATATTTCTTTGCACTTCAAACAGTGACCACTGCCATCCCAGTTATGCTATCATTAGCCTAACTGCAATCAGCAGGATGTCACCTTGCTTCCAAAAAACCCCTGTTAAATATTCAGTACCTTTAACAATCAGTAAAAACCCAGTTAACAAACAGCGCCATGCAAATCTGTGTTCCATGGAGCCTAAAGTCCTTGATGATTTTGCATAAAAAAACTGAATGTTCTTTTCATGCACACTTCTCATAATCAGTTCGGATTATTTTTAATATGGAGCTCCACAAAGATCAGTTTCATTTTTCAATTCTGAAGAAAGAAGGGGTTTTACAGTTCCTGCAGCCTCAACTATATAGCTAAAAAAAACTATGATAATCTATTACTATATTATTAGTGTGAGTTTAAAAGGCTAATATGATATTGTTATTAAATTTCACGTTACTTGTGGGGTCAGGCAAGGACATAATCAAGACCCAAGTCCCTGTACATTTGGGGTCTTTGCACCTAGGAGACACAATCTAGATGCCAAAAGAAACAAATCCCTTAGATGCCCTGTTTTCCCTAACTAGCTTCAAAGTAAACCACATGTACATAGCTAAAAATCTTAATTTTAGGACTCCTCAGAATGTTAACAGCTACATTACCATCAAAACAAAAAGCCTTCCTTCCTACCTCTCTGGACTGTTCCTTTGAGCCCTGGCCACACTTCCCACTGCACCCTTGTCACTGAGGTGAGTTTCCTCCATCCCTACCCAACAGCTTCATGAAACATTCTATCACCACACCAGCCATGAACATGTGCAACAAGCTTCAAGTTTCCTGGGTCTCATGAAAGCAGAGCAATAGATGTGGAGGTCCACGTATGTTATTTCCCACAAAGCTGACTGCAGTCTCAGCACCTTCCCACTAACTTGATCTGCACTGATCACAATCTTCCTTCTTCCTTTTCGGGATGCCAAAGAGCCAGGGGAACTGGCCTCTCAAAGGGGAACACCAACCCAAAAGGTACCTAGGTCTCATCTATGCTCCTCTTTCCCTCTAGATTACACCCTCCTTGAAGACAAGGTCTGTGTCTTAATCAAAAGTTTATCCTTTAGTGTTTGTTGAATAAATGAACAACCGATAATAACTGGGGATCTACTGAACAGTGAAGTACAAGAGCTTTAAAAATGTGTAATAACACTACATTTTTGTCTGCTAATGTCATTAAAAACTCAAAAATGGCTCAAGATCTGCTAAGATCCCGAGTAAAAGATAAACAAGAGGGCAGTGAATCCTCAGAAAGCTCTAGGGCAAGATGCCTCAGCCTGATAATGTGGAAGATCATAGGGAAGCCTGGCACAGAAAAGATTGGGCTCCTGCCCCTCCCTTCTCAAAGGTCACTGTTGGAAATGAGCTCCAGGGCTGCACCAGGCGAGGCTCCAAACCTGAGGATTTGGTCAGAAAAAACAGCTTAAATCCATTCTGGGCCAGTTAGTTCCTCCCCTACCGTACAGGTGACACAACACAGGCCCTCAGCCAGGACACAAAGGAGGAAGTGTCATAGGCAAAGAACCCAGTTCTCCCAACAAGAAGTATAATGCTCACTGAAATATGCTGGGAAGTTAAGGAGTAGGGCTGGTTGGGAGCTTATTTCCCAGAGTGGAAGCTATCCAAGACATCAAGACTCCATACTGTAACGACAGAAGCTGGGCTCCTTTTTGACAATTTCTAACAACTGAAGCCATGGAAAAAGACATTTGTGATTTTCTCAAATTCTAGAAGCTATTCTGAAATTCCCTTCCTCAACTGGAGCTCCCCATAATGTCTACCAAAGGAGCCTATCCTCACTACTCAACCTGTGAGGTATCCAAGGTTGATAATCCTTATTCTCCCTCTCTAGCCTTGAAACTCCAGACCATGATATGTGATTTATAAAATATGACTCTTCCT
The DNA here is from genome assembly GCF_011100685.1 of Canis lupus familiaris. Lineage (NCBI taxonomy): Eukaryota > Metazoa > Chordata > Mammalia > Carnivora > Canidae > Canis > Canis lupus. The sequence continues at coordinate 49,309,302 of NC_049243.1, forward strand.
CAGTTTAAGAAACCCTCATCTACTACTGGGCTTCCCTCTTCTCTCACACTACCTCTTACAAATTATGGAAATCTCAACACCAATATGTTTACCAAAGTCTGCCTTATATATTAACTCCTCCAGAAGAAACTAACACTGTATCACCAATCTTTGCCTTCCTCACAGTTTTAAGTGTTTCTACATATTATGTTCTTTTTTTTTTTTTTTTTTTTTTTTAGATTTTATGTATTTATGAGAGAGAGAGAGAGAGAGAGAGACACAGAAAGAGAGAAAGAGAGAAAGAGGGAGAGGCAGAGAGAGAAGCAGGTTCCATGCAGGGAGCCCGATGCAGGACCCAATCCCAGGACTCCAGGATCATGCCCTGGGCCCAAGGCAGGTGCTAAACTGCTGAGCCACCTGGGAATCCCCCATATTATGTTATTTTAAAAATTTTGATACATGAATTGGTTTTTCACAAAAATTACCTCCAAAGAAGACAGTAAAGCACACACATTCTTCAGTTTCAAAAAAATTAAATAAAATCATATAACAGCAGTTATAACTGATCTTCTAGAAAAAACATTCTCTCAGGGATTTTTCTTAAAAGAATGAAGAAAATTTAAATGGCTAAATGAACATATTAAAAGCCTGGGAAGTGGGCAGCCTTGTCTCTGCCTCTCTCTCTCTCTCTCTCTCTGTCATGGATAGACAAATAAAATCTTTAAAATAAAAATAAAATAAAAGCCTGGGAAGAAAAAAAGTTAACCTAAGAGATTAAATAGCCTGCAAATTCTATCTGGTATAATAGTTTATAAATATTATATCACCTCTGTTATCACCACAGGAATTCTGCTTTCTACCTAAGAAAACAGCAATATATTAGAATGACAGATTAAATAAATTCACTAAACGATTTTAGAAATGCACCTTCTTCCTTAAGAATACAATTTGAACCAAACTGCCATTTATAGCTTAATATTTATTTTAGTCACAGCAAAGCAGCCTGAAAGGTAAAATGACCTAGATTAACAGAGTTTATTCTACAGCAAAGAATTTTAGGTTAATAGGCCTAGGAAAGTTTTTTCTCAAGCCACATAATTATTTTAACCAAAGTAAACATGATTTTGATTTTCCTATCCCTTAAATAACATTATTTGACTACTAAACTAATTCTTCATTCTTCAATAAGTTTCTATTGAGATCCTTTTTAGATTAATCTTATAATTCTTGCTTTTTAATTCCTTCTCTCTTTCCTACTAACTCTTTAAGCAGAAATGTAGAACTCCTTTCTTGGCTTGTAGAAAAATGAATGTCAACTTCACCTACCAACTGCCTGGGAGGAATGAAATATACAAGCAGGAGATCCATAGTACAAATGCACGTATCATATTCTGATATTATCGGATTACTATGGTCTGTGAAGATACTCAATGAAATGCAAGTGTAAACAGAACAAACTCAATTATTTCCTGTGGTCAGTGGAAAATACATTGGACCAGGAGTCAGTAAACTCAATTTTGTTCTTGCCTGTAATACTAACTAGCTGTATGACCACAGACAAATCACTTAACCATGGTAGATCTTAATCTTCTTCATCTATAAAAGAGGAAGCTGGGACCAGATGACCTCTAAGGAGAACTTTCACCTCTTAAACAATATGATTTCATTTCCATGTCATGAATTTCTATCAACCGAGAGAATTTATGGTACTTTCCAGAAAGGTGTTTAATGATTCGCATTAACAATTTCAAAGTTTCCAAGAAACTCAGGGTGCCTGGCTGGCTCAGTCAGTGGAATATGCAACTCTTGATCTCAGAGTTGTGAGTTCAAGTCCCTCTTGTGCATTGAGATTACTTAAAAAAAATTTTTTTTAATTTTTTTAAAAAGTTTCCAAGAAACTCAAATATTAAAATTTTATCATTTAAACAATCCCTTCCATCTTAGCAGGAAAAACTGCAACATATTCACCAGATGATCTTGAATGAGTCATTTGATTTCCCTGGTCTTCAGTTTCCTTATCAAAAAACAAAAATAAAAAAAAAACCTATCCCTAACTGGATTTTCCAGTGGCTCACCCAAGACAGTTTTTTGAAAAAATTTTATAAAACTGTCAAATGCAAATGCAAAGTTTCACCATTTCACATGGGCCTCCTTCTTCTAGAAGCATTTAATGCAGGGACCTTACAAGAATCAACAATATTTTTGCTACCAAGAGGCACATGTATATCTCACTTCAGGAGTACACTTTATAACAAGATGAACACTTGTAGAAGCATTAAGATACAATGCCTGGGTGGCTCAGTGGTTAAGCGTCTGCCTCCAGCTCAGGGCATGATCCTAGAGTCTTGGGATCAAGGGCCACATCGGGCTCCCTGCATGGAGCCTGCTTCTCCCTCTGCCTGTGTCTCTGCCTCCCTCTCTCTCTCTCTCTCTCATGAATAAATAAAATCTTAAAAAAAGATACAACACGAGTAATTTTCAAAGTGTCCTAATTTGGTTTTTGTTTTGTTTTTTTGTTTTTTAGGATTTTATTTATTTATTCATGAGAGACACAGAAAGAGAGGCAGAGATATACATAGGCAGAGGGAGAAGCAGGCTCCCTGTGGGGAGCCTGATGTGGGGCTGGATCAAAACCTGAACTGAAGGCAGTTCAACCACTGAGCCACCAGGCACCCCTCAAAATGTCCTAATTTGAATGTCTTCCATGCAGCACCAAAATTTTCCTCCTATATTTACTGTTTTCTTTTTCTTGACAGATTATTACTATTCACTTATGAAAGCAGAACAATTGGGAAATAGAATATATAAAGAACAAACCATAAGTCTACCTTTTCATGTATTTCCTTCCAAGATTTTTCTTACACACAGGCTATTTCTTCATAGTTCTGATCACACACATTTCCATATTTTTGCTTTTCACCTGACACTAGTTCTTTCATGTTATAAATTCTCCTTAAGTGGCACTTTTAAGGGTTATACAATAGTCTTTTAGGTTGCTCTCAAAAATAACAAAAGCTTGTACTTACTGGTATTTCTATGTGCCAAGCCCTATTCTAAGTGCTTTATATGCATGTGCTCACTTAATCATCACAGAGATCTAAAAGATAAGTGCTATCATAACGTACATTCTCAGGGTGAAAACTTCATCCAGAACCCAAGTTCTTATCCACTATATCCCACTACCATCCCTAAAAAGAATAATCCCCCTATCAACAGAAACTTGGTTATAGCACCATCTTTTCTATATTGTAGAATTCAGGAACTAAAGATCTGAAACTTAACATATTCCTGAAACAAAAGAGAATGATTTATTAAAGCATCTATAAGGTCTTAAAACTTTTTCATGAACAAAATACTGCTTATACTTCTTTTAAAGTAAATCATTCTGTATATACTGTTTATAATCTCTTTCTTAGCACAGTAAACATCTTTCCCTAGAACACTACTATATCCACACAACAGAACATGTTATCTCTGTTAAGACAAAATGTATGAAGGGGCGGCTGGGTGGTGCAGTCAGTGAAGCATCTGACTCTTGGTTTCAGCTCAGGTCATGATCTCAGGATCCTGAGATACAGTCCCACATAGAGCTCCATGCTTAGCAGGGAGACTGCTTGAGATTCTCTCCCCCTGCCCCTACCTCTATTTTCTCTCTAGAATAAATACATCTTAAAAAACAAAAAACAAAACAAAACAAAAAAGACAAAATAGAGTATGTGAATCTCAAACTAAGAACATAAGTTTCAAAATAAACTTGAGAATAAAGAGATCAGTGGAGACCCTAAGCAGTTCATAGATACCTGCTTCTAGATTTACTCTCAGAGAATCTAGTTAACATTCAATAAATGCTATCTATAATAAATAAATGAGCTTGTCTCCAACAGAAGCAGTGACCTAGCCAGCCTCCCTAAGCAGACACACCCAGGCACTATCTTAATTGTATTTATCCCTGCCAAATTCAAACAAAGGGGGCAGAGAGATTCAAACACACCATTTGGCTTTACAGAGTTCTGATCTGATAATAAGTCTCCTTGCTACTTATTCACTGATAAGGACTCAGCTGAGTCCTAGAGAAAAAGTGACAGAGGGATCCCTGGGTGGCGCAGCGGTTTAGCGCCTGCCTTTGACCCAGGATCAAATCCCACGTCAGGCTCCCGGTGCATGGAGCCTGCTTCTCCCTCTGCCTGTGTCTCTGCCTCTCTCTCTCTCTCACTGTGTGCCTATCATAAATAAATAAAAATTAAAAAAAAATTAAAAGAAACAACTTCATTGTCCACATACTTCTTGATGGTTTGCAAAACTCATGATTCAACTGAATGGAAGGCACTTCCAGTAGTTTTTATTGTTTGTATTTTTATTTGATTTCATTTTGTTTTCACATGAGTTGGTTACTAAATCCCTAACACAAGATATTAGATCAGTGTGTTATTTTACACGCTGAAGCTCTAAAGAGTTGGTCAAAACAAACGGTCCTAAAAAAGGAAATGAATCTTACTTGTACCAAAATGCACCGCTGCTTTCAAAAACAGTGCAAAGATCACACAGATTTACTGACAACCTGACCAGCTTTTTCTAAACTAAAACACAGGGCCAGCCCCAAAATGATATATTCTTTCCTGAGAAAATCTCACCAAATTATCAGGTGGCAATGAGAAATTAATGACATAATGAAATTGAGAGTTAGGAAAACTAACCCAGAGGGAGGTGGGCTAGAATGAAATAAACAGAAATGGGTACAAGGGAAGGGAAATTAAGAGCAATGGGGAATCAAAAAGGGATGAAAAAACTGAAACAGTAAGGAAGAAGTCTTCAGGAGTCATTCATTCACCCACAAAATAGTCATCGAATCCTACTATAAGCCAGGCACTAGAGGAACAGAGGTGAACAAACAGTCCGGTGAGGAAAACAGACACTAAACAAATGTACACACAAAGATATAAATCGTGCTAAGCAGGACAGAAGAAAAGAACAGGCAGGGCCTGTTTCAGTTTGGGTGGATAGGCATCTGTGAGGCAAGGGCATGTAAGTACAGTTCTAAAGACCTAGGGGAGTGGCCTGGTAGATGAGGAAGGAGGCAAGAGGTGATGATTATCCCAGACAGAGCTAAGAGCTTCTGCTAAGGTCCTAGGGTACAAGAGAGCCTGACATCCGGAGAACGTTAAAGCCAGGCCGGTGAGCAACAGCAGAGTGGTGCCTGATAAGCAAAGCACCTTACAGTGGGAAGAAGGGAAGAAGCTCCCATTCCAAGGACAGCAGGAAGCAATGTGTGTTAAGGATTCAGAGTTAAAGCCTTAAGGATAGGGTAAGAAAGGCAGCAAAGAGACCAGACAGGAGGGCCAGTGGCAGGGACCAAGATAAGGGCAGGAGACAGAGCGAAGAGGATGACAGGTCTGTAGTCTTGAGTGCAGCTCACAGCTCACCAAAGATTTTAGCTCTCCCTCCAGGTATATGGATAAGCCTGTACTTCTCTACCCTTGGAGCTAAGTGTGGCCTTGAGTCAATGGAAGGAAGCAAAACTGACTGGGTGAAAGTGTAAGAGCCTACAAGGGAGTCCCCACACTCTCCTCCTCCGCTCCCCACCCCACAGGACATACCACCGTCAAGATGATGGCTGTCCCATCTACCCAGGTCCTAGGGTATGGATAACATGACCCCAGCCATCCTCAACAGACAGGCAGCACTGGGAAGACATAAACCTTTCTGAGCCACTGAGGTTTTGGGAGTCATTAGCTCACAAGGACTGAAGCAGACACAGAATACAATGGATGCAGTGAGGACAGATGAGAAAGGCAAAAATAGAAGACCAGAAGAGACAAGGAGGAATGAGAGATTTCAAAGTCGGTGACCATGACCATGACGCCTATTGCTAAAGAAAAGAACACTAAAAGGATAGCTGGTTTGGTATGAAAAGTGGCAATCTGTGTATCACAGATGCTGAACGTAAGCGACCAGTAGGACAGCCAAGTGCACATGTGACGCAGGTTAGTGGACAAGCAGGCCTCAGTTGCGGAAACTGAGGTATAGACTCAGAAATCACAGTAAAGGCGTGGCACTTCCTCCAGGAACACCTCTGGGTGGTGAGGGTAGCAAGGGGACAGAGTGAAGACTAGAACATGGAGGAGAAACAGGGAAGAGCAAGCAGGATGGCTGAACAGCATGAAATGCTGCAGACCAGTATGTGGAAGGGGAAAGGACTGAGAGGCTACCCCACACCAAGGACAGAAGCCAGGCTGCAGGGGCACAATCCAAGGTAACACCGCGGTCACTAGCAAAGAGGTACCAGAACCCAAACAGCCAGGCCCAAGCTCATGAGCAAAACCACAAGCCCTCCGCCTTCCAGTGATGCAAGGGAAGAATTTTCTCATCATTACTCTTCTAAAACAAAACATAATGGCATCATAAATACTCCACATTCCACAATTTATTTAGACTACTGTCAGGACCTTTAGATCGTTTGCTGTTGGTCAGTATTTTACATTTTCTGCCCTGAACAGTCAGCATCGTGACTTCAGACACTGAACTGAATACACATTTCAGGTGAATCCTCAGGAGAAACTCCCACAATTAAAAGCACCGGATGAAAGATTGGGAGCATGTTCAAGTGTTTGATATGTAGCCCAACTACAAAAAGACTGTACCACTCATCATGCTATATAAAATCCAGGAGACAGGAGATCCCTGGGTGGCTCAGGGGTTTCGCGCCTGCCTTTGGCCTAGGGCGTGATCCTGGAGTCCCAGGATCGAGTCCCGCATCGGGCTCCCTGCATGAGCCTGCTTCTCCCTCTGCCTGTGTCTCTGCCTGTCTCTCTCTATGTCTATCATAAATGAATAGAAATGGATCTTTAAAAAAAAAAATTCCAGGAGACACATTTCTCATTCAATGCCAAGCAAACGGAGTCCCCGGAGTTGTGAACTGGGGTAGTCCTGCAATTAGGAGTCACCGATTCACCCATCCTTGCAAATACCTTTTCTATCTTTGTTAATTTGCAAATTGATCAAGGAAAAATAACAACTTGTTTTAATTAATGTTTCTCTAGTCATTAGCAAGGTTGAACATTTTTTATTTTTGTCTGCTCTTCATTGACTAATAATCACACTCCTTTCTTTGAAAAATTGCCTATTAATGTCCTTTGCCATTTTTCTACTGGAGTGTTTTTCTTTTTGTAATTGATTTGTAAGAACTCTCAATATATTTTTAAAAACTTAATACTGTTGGACACCTGGGTGGCTCAGTAGTTGAGCGTCTGCCTTTGGCTCAGGTCTTGATCCTGGGGTCCTGGGATGGAGTCCCGCATCGGGTTTCCCACAGGGAGCCTGTTTCTCCCTCTTCTTGTGTGTCTCTGCCTCTCTGTGTCGCTCATGAATAAATAAATAATCTTTAAAAAAAAAAAAAAAGTAATGCTGTGACTGAGATATGGACATATATAAATAGAGTGCTTAGTGCTTCTAAGTTTATTGACTTTTATTTATGGTACTACTTGTTACTCATAAAACAGAGGATTGAGTGTTTATATGGGAAGGCAATAGGCGGAATGGTTAGGAACACGTGGTCTCAAGCCACAGTGCCCAAGTTCAAGACCCAGATCCTTCACTTACAGCTCCGTCACCTTGTGGTGACCTACCCTCCCATGCATGAAGCCCTAACACATGTCCTAGGACACAGTAGGTACTCAATAAATCCTGGATCCAGATATATTTAGTCAAGATAACCAATCTTTTCCTTTATTAACATAAGCAAGACCTTGCATTTGTTAAAAACTATCAAGTGACTTAAATATATTGCCTTATTTAATCTTTATTTTAAAAACTCTCAAAGATAATAATATCTAATAATCCCAATTCTCAGAGGAGCAAACTGAGGCTTCAGTGAAGTTAACTACCCCAAGGCCTCAGCTCACTAGTGGCAAAGCCACAGCTCACTCCCCAACCCTAAACCAAACTGGTTTTTCCTTTAATACTTTAAAAATCCCTCTCTACCCTTACATGATTATTCACCCATGCTCCTTTCATTTCACATGTAACTCTTATATTTAGTTATAATTTATTTTAGTGTAAAGGGTGGGCTCCAACATTGTTTTTTTGCAGCAGGATTTACTGAATGGTGTGCACCCACCACATTTGATACTCCTCCTATGATACCCTAAATGTTTACACAACGGAGGCTTATTCAGGGTTTTCTTCTCTTGCCACATACCTTTCCCCCTATCGCTGGGCCTGCATGACACAGAATCATCACATTATTTACCCCCAAGACTACACTTAAGAGAAGATGTCTCTAAGAAGCATATATTCACAGGCTGTTACGAACCTCTTTCCTAAACTATGTTTCAAAGAGACAAGGAAGGGGCAGCCCCGGTGGCACAGCGGTTTAGCGCCGCCTGCAGCCCAAGGTGTGATCCTGGAGACCCAGGATCGAGTCCCACGTCGGGCTCCCTGCATGGGGCCTGCTTCTCCCTCTGCCTGCTTCTCCCTCTGCCTGTGTGTGTGTCTCTCTCTATGAATAAATAAATAAATCTTTAAAAAAAAAAGAGAGAGAGAGAGAGAGACAAGGAAGGGGCACCTGGGTGGCTCAGTCAGTGAAGCGTCTGACTCTTGATATTGGCTCAGGTCTGATTTCTGGGTTGTGAGATCAAGCCTTGAGCCAGAGACTCCACATTAGACATGGGGCCTGTTCCCTCTGTCCCTTCCCTCTTTCTCTCTCTCTCTCCTACTCTAAAAAAAAAGAAAGAAAGAAAGAAAGAAAGAAAGAAAGAAAGAAAGAAAGAAAGAAAGAAAGAAAGAAAGAAAGAAAGAGAAAAAGAATTTATTTCGTGATGAACTCTCAGCCAGTCTTTGAAACTATTCCCAAAATTAGTCAATGTACCTCTCAAAACTTCTCTTCCTTCCTCCTAAAACTTACCCATCTTTGCCCAAGCTGCTCTGCTCTTTCTTGGCCTACCTGGGCATTCTAAGCATTATTTCAATCTCTCATTCTTTTCTGGAAAAAAAGTCCCCCTTATCTCTGCATCTTCCAGGTCCCTTTCAGTTTTTCATAACACTTTCCCACCTACACCAGTTCTGTCATTTCAACTTCCTCTATTCGCTGACCCACCCATTTGACCCTTTAAAAGTGCTCCTTTGTATTGTGATCCACCTTTTTGTAAACTACTGACCTGTCCACCTGTTTAGATCCTAAACCCTTAAGATGAGGGCTTGCTAGAACACAGCAGCACATCCCAGCACCCAACAAAGAGTCTCAGCACAGAGAAGGCACTCAGTCAACGTGGATAAAGATTTCACAATTCCTTCCCTCCCTTTTCACATTCAAGGCATTACTAATGTCCTCCCATCTCGTAATATTCAAATGGACTAGAAACCAGAGAAATAGAACCTGTTGTTGATTATCTACTGGGAGATGGGCCTCCACCCTACTTCCTCTGTTTTGGGAGGTTTCTGTTTGTTGGGACTCCCTCCACAAGAGGGTGAAGAAAGACAGTGAGGTGATGCTCAAGCCAGTTTGGCTGTAGATTTACCAACATATCTGATTGAAAATTACCGCCAAAATGAGGTTTTATCTTACCTGAGGATTTCAAAGAACACCACCACTTGTCTCACATTACCCCAGATAATACTGGAACCTTGAATTGGCTGACCTGAGAGGGTGAGGAAGGCTCCAAGCACATACTCCAAGACAGAATCATCCCACACCTTCTGCCCATTCTCCTCCAGTAACACAATGGGAAAATTTAGTGACCTGACTTGGTTTCATTTCATTTCATAATGCTGGATCTCCAAGGAGTATGGAAGGAGCATTTGAAGCTGAACCTCCTGAGATAAGATCAGTAAGGAAACTGGAAGCCACGTGACTTAAGAACCAAAACTCAAGTGTGTATAGCTGGTAAACCCATGCAATGGCCTGTGTCACAATATTTACACAAATCTTTCAGAGAAAGGATATTTTTAGGCCTTGTATGGCATACTCTGTTAAATCTAGGCCATTACGATGCTGTTTTAATAAATCTGAAAGACCCAAGGTAAAATGCTTTGGGAGCTCCAAAAGCAATCACAACTCAACCCTGCTCAGAGAAGTCTTTCTTCTGAGCTTGCATAGATATTTTGAATGCACTGCCCTCCTGACTATTCTAAATCATGGAAAGCTAATTCTGGAATTGTGAGGATTCTTCTTTCATTACCCCAAATCATAAATTCCCTTTCCTACAGCACCTTTACTACTCATGAAAGTCTTAAAATTCAAGCACACTGATAAGGAAAGGGACTCTAGGAACAGACCCTCATTTAATATAATAGAGCCCTGAAGTGCCAGGGTGGCTTAGTTGGTTAAGCATAGGAATTTGGATTTTAGCTCAAGTCATGATCTCAGGGTCCTGAGATGAAGGCTTATGTTAGGCTCCTCCACACTCAGCAGGGAGTCTGCTTCTCTCTCTCTCTCTCTCTCTCTCTCCTTCTGCCCCTCCCCCTGCTTGCACTCTCTCTAAAATAAATAAATAAATCTTTAAAATATATATGTATGTGTTTTAGAACTTTGAAGTTCAGAGAAGTTAAGCAACAGCCCAGCATGACTTTTTTTTTTTTTTTTTTAAGATTTTACTATTTATTCATGAGAGACACAGAGAGAGGCAGAGACACAGGCAGAGGGAGAAGGAGGCTCCAAGTAGGGAGACTGATGTGGGACTTGATCCTGAGACTCCAGGATCACACCCTGAGCCAAAGACAGACCTCAACCGCTGAGCCACCCAGGTGTCCTTTGTTAATTTTATTGTAATAGCATTATACTTCTGTACAAAATATCCCCATTTTTAATCGTACATACTAGATATACAGGTGAAAGGACAAGAGGCTTGGAATTCACAATCTCTCTCTCTCTCTCACACACACACACACACACACACACAAAGGGACAGTTAAAGTTAGGTAAAATCTTGATAGTTATTGAATCTGTGATGGATTATATGAGCTCATTATACTATTCTCTACACTTTTTTGTATGTCTGTTTTCAAGCTCTTCAAATTAACCCAAAATCATCATTAAAGGCCTGAAAACCTGAGCCTATGAAAAATGAAGTTATCGATGAAAAATTTATGAGCACATCTCACTTTTAAGTTTGTTAAGTAGCAGCCTTTATTACCCACTGAACTATTTAATTTTGCTGTTTCTGATCTCACTACCAGCCACTCACCAATGCTAGAAGAATGGGAAGAGCCGTTAAACCCATACCCTATTCATATTTAATTTTAGTCCATCTGCGAAATTGCTTTATTGGTCAGCTAGTTAAGAATATTCATTGAGCATTTACTATGCTGTAGGCATTGTATTAGCACTGACTTAAGTCGTCAAAGACAGAACAGAGAAATACTTCCATCGAAGCATGGATGGATAGGCCATAGGATTCCAAACCCTGGCTTGGTTGCTGTTCAGCCTCCTGCAAGGATCAAGGAGCCCTTCTTATTATATTCTCCTACAATAAAGCCAAACCAGAACTTAGGTGGCAGGTGCACCTGCTATGGCTTCCTGACGGACACTGGGGAGCAGCAAGAAGAAGCAAGTGGTAGTAGAGTACCCGGCAGGAGATGAAGGGAGTGAGGTTTATGGGTAATTTTTAGTATCTGTAAGCTATCTCAAATTCCTCCTTCCGCAATGCAGAACCATTGCAACGCACTTCCCATTCACCCAGGGAGTCCCTCAAGCACCCTAGTGACTACACCTGCTTTCCTGTAAATGTTTTTTGTTTCATGAGACAAGTGACCACTGAAAGACAACACTAAGAGGTGAGACACCAGCCAGGCGTCTGACTGTTCATGATGGAAGGTGTCTAAAGAAAACAGATGTACTGTTAAAGTGTCATGAGGTAACACGGAAGTGTGTCATACCTGGAAATGGACACTTGGAGGTCACTATCAGCAGGCCCACCCTCCAATAGGAAGGGCAGGTACTCAAGGAATGCTGCACATCAACGTCTGTTGCAGTGTCGTGCCTATTTTGGAACTTCTGTGTTCGACTTAATGGTTATGAAACCAGTACCTCCTCTGCAGTTCAGGTCTGCCAGAACTTTGGAAATCATGGTACAGTCATGTTTTACTTACTCTTCTTTTGCCTCAAGTCTCTAATGAGGACAGTAGCCCTCAGTTAAAAGAACTAAATTTCACATGAGAACAAAAGCCACAGATTTTGCAGGCTTTATCCTTAACATGCACACAACGGCAAAAGTCAAAAAGATGCAGAAAGTCCTCCTTAGACTAAGGGAAGAGAAGTCAGCTTGGGTTATGGAGGAGAAGCCAAGTTCTGGTCTTTTCCCAACCCTGCTCTACCCTTACCATCAACTGGTGAAGTTCAGTAGAAAAGAAAAATAAAATCCCTGTATAGTATTGGCGGACTGACTGGAGTTTGAGGAATCTGGGGTGAGTTTGAAGAGCTGTCAAGTGAGAGAAAAATCAAACTAAGCAAGCTGTATATGGATATCGGCAAAGCTTCAACTCCGAACTCCACAAATATCATTCATGTCATCCTGTGTCTGCCCAGGAAGGGCATCTATCTGCCACCAGAAAGACGGCCCAGCTCCTGTCTCAAGGGTCCCACACTCAACGGGACAGTACCCCACACACAGCGTCACAAAGCACAGAGAATCACTTCCACGGCCCAGGAAGATGAGCGGTTCCAACAACCAGCACGAATCACCCGCCCACAAACAAGCCCCTTTCCAGAAAACAAACGCCAACAACAATGCAAGGAGCAGCTAAAAGTTTCCAGCTGCCCGGGAAAACATGCTGCCATCCAAAGTCGCTCCTCTCCCTCACCATCCAAGTGATCTGGGTGTACTACGTTTCCAAATATAGCAGGACCAGCTCTGGCTAAGGAAAAGTCGATTTAAGACTTCATCTCCCTGCACCCCGGGGCCAATTCTTTAAAGATGTTCTGCTATGACCAGATGAACATTGGGACTGTCTTCTTCACTTGCTGCATGCAAATCCCCAAACTTCGTAGTAATTTGCACAAATGCTGAAATTACCAAGGGATTCTATCACGCCCCCTAACCCTTGGTAAGCGGAGGCCAAACCTCAGGAAGCCGGTTTCGGGGCGGACGGCGGGGAGGGGGTGGGCGGAACCGCTTCCTTTCTGGAGTTCAGCCCACCCAAAGGGTGCGCAGGGCCAACCCTTACCTTGAGTCACCGACTGGAAAAGGAAGCCCCCACTCGCCCACCCCCCTGCAGCCCTCCAGGTCACAGGTGCCAAGACCCTCCGGAATACCGGAAGAGCAGGGAGGGGGCTGCAGGAGGAATGGGGGGCAACGGAGCGTAAAGCCCCGTGTGGCAGAGGAAGGTAAACTTGGCGGGGGCGTGGGGGGTTCCCCCATCCAGGGAGGGAGATGGCCATCTGCCTCCCTAGAGATTTCCCAGGAGGGAAGGGGTGCAACGGTGGGGAGACGACCCCCCAGACTCGAGGTGGGGAGATGGAAGTTGCCGCCCTACAGGGTTTTCCCTTCTCTCCTGTCCCCATCACCACCTCTTAGTCCTGCAGACCCAGCAGGTCGTGCAGCTCGGCCTGGGCCCGACCGGTCTGGAGGAGCGTGGAAGGAGGGGTCCGGCCGCCCGCCGCGCCCGCCCTTCCCGCGGGTCCCGCACTCACCAGCAGCACGGAGCCGCGCACCACCTCCGACACGCTCTGCCGCAGCTCGGCCGCCGTGCCCGGCTTGCTCAGCGCCCGGGTGAACTTCCGAGTCTCCGCCGCGGTAGGGAGCAGCGGCGGCTGCGACATCCTCGCCGTCCCCGCCGCGCCCGCTCCCGCCGTCCGGCCCGGCCGCGCCGCCGCCAGGTGCGCCCCGGGCGCCCGGCCTGGCCCGCCCGCAGCTCCCCGCGCCGCCGCCCGCCCCGCGGCCGCGCCCTCCGCGCCGGCTCACGCCCCGAGGCGCCCCCCGAGGCGCCCCCCGAGGCGTCCGCGGCCCCCCGCGCTCGGAGCAGCGCCCGGGCTCGCTAGGGGCGACCGTGAGTGTGGCAGCGGCGGCACCCCCATGCCAGCGGGCTCCCGCGCCGGCCGCTCGCCGGGCCGCCTCCTCGGGGCGGGGTGTCCGGCGCGGCGCGGGGCGGGGCGGGGCGGGGCGGGGCGGGGCGGGGCGGGCGGAGGCGGGGCGGCGCGGCGGGCGGGCGGACGGGCAGGTCGGCGGAGGCACGCGGCGGCGGGACCTGCTCCGCGAAGCCCCGAGGGGAGGCCGAGCGCGCACGACCCGGGGCTGCGGCGGCACCGAGCTGGGACCCCGCGGCCGGCGGCACCACGCCCGTGCGCCCGGGGCCTCGGAGGCTTCGGGGAGGCGGCCTTCCCGCGGACCGAGAGCGCACGCGGCCTGGGAAGCGGCGCCCCGTCCGGGCCCGGCGCCGCGGCACTGCTCGGGCCCCCGAGGCGCGGCGAGGCGCGGCGAGGCGAGGCCGGTGCGGAGCGCCCGGGCGGCGCAGGCCGGGACCGCCGCTGCGAGCCACGGGGATGCCGGCCCGCGGCGGCGACCTGCCGCGTCACCTCGGGCGAGACCGAAACTTGCGAGCCTCGCCCAGCTCTGGAGCCGAGTGAGCACCGACGGCGACCTGCGGTCCCGCGGGCCGAAGGGGCGCGCCCAGCCTTCCCGCCGCCCCTCCGCAGCCGGCCGGGACCGCGGGACGCCGAGCCCGGGAAACCCAGAAGCGCCGGCCTGCGAGCCCAACGCGGCCCGCGAACGGGCGGCTGCCGGCGACAGCCACGGCCTTTCCCAGTTCCCATCCCTGAGGGGCCTCGTCACCCAGGCCGCTTCACCCCCTTCTCTGACCCCGGCGGCGAGAGGGCGCGCGGGGAGGCGGGGGAGTTTGCGCCGGGCCCCGGGCGCATGCGCAGACGTTTGGGTTGGGGCGGGTCCCGGGGCGGGGAGCCCGTCTTTAGGGCGGCTCTGCCGATTGGCCGGTCTGCGCGGGCCACGCCCACCGCCTGCTGATGGACAGCGCCTTACCTGCCCGGGCGGATTCCGCCGCGCTCTGGGGCAGCTTGGGGCAGGCCTTCGCCGGAGTCGCGGTGGACGCTCCAGCCCGAGTTCCCGGGGTCCTCGCGGCCGTGATCCCCGCCTGGACGGAGGCCGCCCGTCGCGTCCTGCCCCTGCGGAAAGCCAAACACTGGCCTAACTGGGGGTCTTAAAGCGGTGGGGAAAACTATCAATCTCGTGCAGAAAGCAAAACACCGCCGATTCACACTTAATGGGCAGGTCTGGCGCATAGAGACACTGGAGGTTAGGCATGCAGTTAGCGCTCAATAGAAGCTGGCCGGGTTGGGGTGTTTGCCTAGTAGGTTGGAATGCAGGATGTGGCACTGAGTGAGCCTGACGGGCTGGAAGATACGCAAAACAACTCATGTGTGATTATAAAAACAATGCACACCAACCCATTTCCTCTTCTGAGATTTAAGAGAACAGCTTAGACGCTTCCCAGCCCTCCCTTGTTTCAAGAGGAGAACTGGGTGACCCCAACGAGGTAAGGGGGATGCGGACCCACATCTCCCTGCCCTTCAGGGGGAACTTGTGCTGTTCTGTATGACCAGTCCTACCCCGCATTCACGCGTCTGGGCTACTCGGGGGTATGTCAGCTCCCTTCTTACCTAAACTGTTAGATCCTAGTCTGAGAAGCCTAAATTAAGACTTCCCTTTGGGCTGCGAACTCCTGCTGAAGTAGTCCCAGACAGCACAAACTTTTACCCCACTATGTTACCTTGGCTCACTAAACCATATCTACTTCCATAGAAAGCAAATAGATTATGGTGGGTTTTTTTTTTGTATGTTTTTTATGGTTTTTTTTTTTTGTCTTAATTAAAAACACACAGGTTGTGGAGTTTCCTTTTTTCTTTCTTTCTTTGCCTTTTTTTTTTAAGAAATATATATATATTAAAAAACAGAGCAGATATGTTTGGAAACTGAAGGGTTCCACCAAACCTCCTAATTTCATCCATGTCTCTACTAGTTCTAAATTCCATGCTTGCTTGCTAACTCATTAGATTCTAGAATGAGTAGAAGTTCACTTAGGAAGCAGAGGGTGATGTGTAGGGTGCTGACAGTAATTACTGGCAATGTATTTTTTTTTTCTTTGTTTGGGGATTTTTTGTTTGTTTTAATCTATTTGAGAGAGAGAGAGAGCACAAACCAGGGGAGCAGCACAGGGAGAAGGAAAAGCAGGCTCGTTGCTGAGCAGGGAGCTTGACATGGCTCCACCCCAGGACCCTGGGATCATGACCTGAGCCTAAGGCAAATGCTTAACTGGCTGAGCCACCCAAGCGCCCCCATTACTGACAGTGTAGTGTCTAATCAACGGCAAGTTCTTTCTTTTTTCTTTTAAGATTTTATTTTTAAATAATCTCTAATCCAACATGGGGCTCAATTCTACAACCCTGAGATCAAGAGTCATATGGTCTACTGACAGAGCCAGCCAGGTGCCCCTCAAGTGCTAATAGTCAAAGAAGGAGGCATGGAATATATGAACTAAGCTCATGGAATATGGATCTTCCCAGCAACCCAGAGCTGAGTCTTTTATTTTTTTTTCCTGGTGGAGTGTTTTAATAAATGGGACATTTCTCATGTTTTAGTTTGAACAGAAACTTGTTCCTTACTATTATAGGTTGAATTGTGTCTCCTAAAAAGACATTGGAATCCTAACCCTGATACCTGTGAATGTGACCTTAATTTGCAAATAGGATTTTTGCAGATGTCATCAAGTTAAAATGAGGTCATACTGGGGGCGCCTGGCTGGCTCAGTCCATGGAGCATGTGATTCTTGTTCTCAGGGTCATGAGTTTCAGCCCCATGTTGGGTGTAGAGATTACAAAAAAAAAAAAAAAAAAAAAAAAATTTAATAAAATGAAGTCATATTGGATCAAAGTGACTGATGTCCTTCTGAGAAGAGACACAGACACACAAGGAGAAACCTCTGTGACAACAGAGGCAGAGATTGGAATGATGGATCTACAAGCCAAGGAATGACAAAGATTGTTGGCAACCACCAGAAGTTGGATGGGACAAAGAAGGATTCTTCCCTTGAGCCTTTGGACAGAGCATGGCCCTGCTGACACCTTGATTTTAGATTTCTAGCCTCCAGATCTGTAAGAGAATACATTCTGTTGTTCTAAGCTACCCAGCTTTTGGTACTTTATTACAGCACTCCTTGAAACTAATACACTTACCAAAGGTTTTTTTTTTTTTAATCCCCATCAGAGGAGACCTAGGACTGTCTAAGTTTTTACTACTGCGTAAACTCTCCTGAGAGAGGTGTCACACCTTTATAAAAGGATGAGCATCACCTCCAGGCAAGGGTACTGTGTGGAATAGAGATGCATAATGTTTAAGGTGTGGTGGAAGAGACATCCATCTATTTTAGCTTCAGGGAGTAGCTCATCTTTGTTTTTCCGAAACTATAAGAAGAAGCTTTCTTTCTGTTTTGTTTTGTTTTTTTTTCTTTCTGTTGAGGATGACACTAGTAGGTAGTAAAGATGAAATGTAATTGCAGCTGGTTTGAAAATTTGCATATAAATGACTGTACCACACCCAAATACTTATAATTCAAACATTACCCATGTTTTAAAGATAACGTCTTACTGCATCATTTCCTTATTAGCTTTGCCTTTAGGATTTGTATGTGTCTTAATGACATAATTAGTTTAAATCTTTTCCAGGTAAATCTTGAAGAAGCCTATCCATTTTTAGTATAAATAAAAAATAACCTGTAAAGACTAGCCAGTCCTGTGGATTATAGCATCCAGAAAAGTGTGAAAGGGGCTTTCGTTTTTTTATTCTATCCTTGCATTGATTGAATTTTTAAAAATGGGCATCTAGGGGTGCCTGGGTGGCTCAGTGGTTGAGCATCTGCCTTTGGCTCAGGTTGTGATCCCAGGGTCCTGGGATGGAGTCCTGCATCACACTCCCCACAGGGAGTCTGCTTCTCCCTCTGCTTATGTCTCTGCCTCTCTCTCTGTATCCTTCATGAATAAATAAATAAAATCTCTAAAAAGAAAAAATAGACATCTAGTATCATACTTTTTTTCATACAACTTGGGCCCTTTATTTTACAAAAAATGTGTTGAACTCTGTTGTATACAAGGCACTACTAGAGATCGATATTTTTAATTTTTTTTTTTTTTTTTTTTTTTTTTATGATAGGCACACAGTGAGAGAGAGAGGCAGAGACACAGGCAGAGGGAGGGAGAAGCAGGCTCCATGCACCGGGAGCCCGACGTGGGATTCGATCCCGGGTCTCCAGGACCGTGCCCCGGGCCAAAGGCAGGCGCCAAACCGCTGCGCCACCCAGGGATCCCGAGATCGATATTTTTAATAATAAAATTCTGAGGTTTCTTAAAATCTGATGAATAGACCGAGTTTTTTTACTGTGGCAAAATATACGTCATGTGCACTTAAAAGAATACCATTGGATATTTCCTTTCAAATATGAAGTCATTATTACCATATCCAGTTGTCTCCTATATTTCTTATAATTGTTAATATTTATAATTCAGCTGTTTTAGACTATAGCATAATACATCGTTTCGTGTTTGAACTTTGTATAGTAAATAGTTGCTTTGCTACAAAACTAATAATAAATTAGTTAAATTATATTAGCTAGAAAAAAGAAAAGACACTGGTGTTTAAAATAGAATTTGTTACCAGCCAGATTCATTCTATTCCCTTTTCTTTAAAGGACACCATCAAGGGGCACCTGGGTGGCTCAGTCAGTTAAGGGTCTGACCTGTGATTTCCACTCAGGTCATGATCCCATGGGTCATGATCTCGTGGGTTGTGAGGTGGACCCCTGGGCAGAGCTGCACCAAACCCTTCCTTGAGCCCCATGTCTGTGTCTGAGGGCTTCACCTCAGTGGAGAATCTGCTTGAGATTCTCTCCCTCTGCCTCTCCCCCAACTTGTGACTGTGTGTGTATGTGTGTGCATGCATGCTCTCTCTCACTCAAATAAATAAATCTTTAAATAAACTAAAGGACAGCATCAATAGTTTGTCACTATTTTTCTAGGACAAGGAATCCAAATTGCATTTTTTTTAAAAAATTGCAGAAATCCTTTCAAGAGATGATACTGTCTGACTTCCATCGAAATCTCTAAAAATACTCTATAACACTCTTTACAGAATAGTGTATCAAACTATGGGTTTCCCTAAGTTTAACCATCTATTACCTTGAGATTGTGAGGAAAAGTCTCAAATCCTACCCTCCACCTTCATAATGAACAACTGAAAATGAATCTGGTCTAGGTTCAAGGCTCTTTAGTCCAGTCGAGATATTGCGAGGAGGGCAGCCCCAGTAGCCCAGCAGTTTAGCGCCGCCTTCAGCCCAGGGTGTGATCCTGGAGTCCCAGGATCGAGTCCCATGTCAGGCTCCCTGCATGGAGCCTGCTTCTCCCTCTGCCTGTGTCTCTGCCTCTCTCTGTGTGTCTGTCATAAATAAATAAATAAAATCTTAAAAAAAAAAATATTGGGGGGAGTAATCCTGGTGACTGCAGGGAAGTAAAGACCTTGTTCTGAAGTGCTTAGAACTTCCTCTTTTTTCCAGAAACAAAATAGTTCTGGCCTTGGGTAGGCAAATGAACTCAGAAGAAAAGAAGTCACAGTTCATGATCAGCTCTTCCAAA
The DNA here is from genome assembly GCF_011100685.1 of Canis lupus familiaris. Classification (NCBI taxonomy): domain Eukaryota; kingdom Metazoa; phylum Chordata; class Mammalia; order Carnivora; family Canidae; genus Canis; species Canis lupus. The sequence continues at coordinate 49,328,902 of NC_049243.1, forward strand.
TTTACTGTACCTCGTTTTAGTGGGAGTAGTGGAGAATAAGAATTCCACAAGAGTGAACTTGTTCATTTCTGAACTTCTGTGACTGGTCTGACTGGTGAGGAAGACTCACAGTGCTGGGGGACCTGGATATACACCCTACTATGTGTTCATTATTCCAGGGAGAGAGCACTTTACAAACACCAATAAATATCAGAGCTGCCACTTCTTACACACTGAAGTTCACTGAAACATGAGGCTTCCTAGCTCTTCAAAAACAATCGGTGTGTTTTGGGTTTGGGTCAGTTTTGTCCAATAGTGCAAAGGATAAAATATGGGAAAACACTAAGGACAACTAAGGAAAACACTAAGAAAAAAAGTGTGAAAAGAAATTTCCATATATTAAATGAGAAAATACAGATATTTTACATAAGAGATGGGGGAAAAGAACCTTGCACAGACCAGTCTGACAATTAGAGTTGTATCTGTCAAACTGCCCAGATTGTGTCCATTTGCAACCAAATATTTGTATAGAGTTGGTTGCATAGAGTGACCTGAGTAACTATGTAAAGTACAGTGATGTTACCCTGAAAGAAAATAGGACCAAATATTTTTATCTTACCACTTATATTTTTTTAAGATTTTATTTTACTTTATTTTTAAATATGTATTTGTTTGAGAGAGAGAGAGAGAGCACAAGCGGGAGGGGCAGAGGAAGAAGGAGAGAGAATCTCAAGCAGATGCTACGCTGAGCTTGGAGCCCAATTTGAGGCTCCATCTGATGACCCTAAGATCATAACCTGAGCAAAAAACCAAGAGTCTGACGCTTAATGGACTGCACCATCCAGGTGCCCCTAAGATTTCATTTTTTAAGTGATCTCTACACCTAATGTGCGGCTCGAACTCACAACCCCAAGATCAAGAGTCTCATATCTACTGACTGAGCCAGCCAGGCACCCCACCACTTGTATTTTTTAATGTTTAAAACACATTTATTATAGAGTGGTTTCATTCAGCCTGGTAGTTTACTGAACAGTAAGACCCAGGGACAGCTCCTGCACCTTCTGTAATTTCTCTCTATAAAATTTTAAACCCACAAATTCTTGCCAATTACATTGTGTTGTGAGGGTAGGGAAGAAGTAAAACTCTGAGCCATCGGTGCCATAAACCAACTTCTTGGGACACCTGGGTGGCTCAGCGGCTGAGCATCTGCTTTTGGCTCAGGGCGTGATCCCATAGTCCTGGGATCGAGTCCCACATCAGGCTTCCTGCATGGAGCCTGCTTTCTCCTTCTGCCTATGTCTCTGCCTCTCTTTCTGTGCATCTCTTATGAATAAATAAATAAAATCTTAAAAAACAAAAACAGCTTCTTGTCCTAGCCTATTCTCTCTGCAAAACTACAGGTTGCTGGAAGTATTAACCAGTACCTTCTCCTCACTCACCCCAATCCCAACATTTCTGCCACTCAACAAACAGAGAAAAAAAATCCAGCTGCATCAATATCCCTCTTGAATAAATGAAAATTTATCGTTAAATGTGAAGGAATAGCTGAGCTCTAATACAGAAACAAAATGTAAGGAATTGTTAGTAAAATGATTCCATCAACTTTTATAGATTATGAAAGAAAGGGGCAACCATGTGGGATTTCTTTGCTCAGATTTTTTGCTTTCATCCTATTTTGACTTTTGACTCTTTTCTGAGTTGTTGACATATTGCTTAGATGATTTAGAATGATCTGTCATTTTCTAACATCAAAATAAAAATTGTTTACTCTTTTTATTGTCGTGTGTATGGAAAATTTTTAAAATAATCATTAGAGATAGCTTTAGGAAACAACTATTTCTGTAGAACATTACATTTATCCTCATCTTTTATTAATTGACACAAGTGTTTTCAGTCAACAAACATTTATTGAGCATCTATTATGTGCTAGGTGCAATTCTAAGCACAGAATAGATAGCATGGTTTTTGAAAGATCAAAATTTCTGCCCTTGTGGAGCTTCTATTCTAGTGAAGGAGACAAAGTGGAAGTCAAGTAAGCAAAAGGTAGACTATTTTGGTAGAGGCAAGTACTAAGGTAATTAAAAAAAAAAAAAAAGCAAGGGAGGGACTAAATGATCAATAATTATTAGCCATTAAATACTTAGGAAGTATTTCAAGAAATTGTGAGAGCTGTCTACTATATACACAGAGAGGGTCTAGATTGTGAGTTGAAACCACCTACCCCAAAGCTAACAAGATATTCTATCACCAACTTCTCTTTCTTTTTCTCTTTGAATTAGATGCAGAATTTTATCCTCTTTTAACTGCTTATCACTAGCAGTTTTGTTTGTGAACATTGTTGGTAATCTACAAAGACTGAGTGACACCAAAAGAGCAAATTGTTTGTTCATTTCATTTTTGGTCTGTAACATATAGTCCAGAATACCATTAACACCCTATTGGGCCTACATTACAACGCCTAAGTTAGTCATGTCATCATTTAATAAAACAGAGTTGGTGACTGATGTTGAGTGAAAATTGCCTTTAATATCATTGAATATCAAGAACCTACTCTTGATATACTAGATATAATCACATAACGACCATATATAATAATGGTGAATGAGTAACCATTAGTTTGGTTTAAAAGTGCTATTGCTGAAGCCATTCTGATCTCATCAGATGAATTCCCACAATATTCCTGCAATATGAATAAGTTAAAGTTCATGTCACAGATGAAGTATAGAAACACAAATAGGGATATGTTCCTAGGTAACTTATGATCTCTGCAAACGAGTAAGATGGGACTGGTGTAATAAGGCCATATCTGAGGAAGTAACTAGAGCTTTGTCCTCAATCATTTCCATTGTAAGGAAGGCTTTTCAATCAGCCAATAGAGCAGGAATCAGGCAGGAATTCTGCTTAATTATTTAAAAGCCTACCTAAATTGGCCAGTTGAAACAGCGTCCAAAAGGGCCGCCTGGCTGGATCAGTCAGTAGAGCTTGGGACTCTTGATCTCAGGATTCTGAGTTCAAGCCCCACTTTGGGTTTAGAGAAGAAAAGAAAGAAAGAAAGAAAGAAAGAAAGAAAGAAAGAAAGAAAGAAAGAAAGAAAGAAAGAAAGAAAGAAAGAAAGAAAGAAAGAAAAGAAAGAAAAGAAAAGAAAAGAAACAGGATCCAAAATCCAGTTTCCCTTGAAAAAGATTTAGGGACACCTGGGTGGCTCAATGATTGAGCATCTGCCTTCGGCTCAGATCATGATCCTGGGCTCGAGTCTCGCATCAGGCTCCCCCCAGGGAGCCTGCTTCTCTCTCTTTCTCTCTCTGTGTGTTGCTCATGAAAAAATAAATTTTTAAAATCTTTTTTAAAAAGGAAAAAGATTGGGCAGCCCAGGTGGCTCAGTGGTTTAGCACTGCCTTCAGCCCAGGGCCTGATCCTAGAGACCCGGGATCAAGTCCCACGTCAGGCTCCCTGCGTGGAGCCTGCTTCTGCCTCTGCCTGTGTCTCTGCCTCTCTCTCTCTCTATCTCTCATGAATAAATAAATTATTTAAAAAAAAAAAGAAAAAGGAAAAAGATTAATTTAGCACAATTTACATAATTCTTTTAAAAATAATAAAAATACAGAGTTTAAACAGAAGAGGGGATGCCTTCAACAACAAAATAAGTAACAATCAGGGGGGAAATTGACCTTAGAAAAAGGATTAGGTCTCTTAAAAATATACCACTTCTCATAGCAGAAAAATGTTGATCTCTAAATGCCTTTTTCAGGCTTGGGCTCTGCAAGAATGTTGGCCAGGATAAATAGCGGAAGAGCAAAGCCAAAGGGAATCTGGTGTGACATCCCCTGAATTGCACCCAGAGGAAACCTTAAGGCAGAATCGCTCTTTCACTTGGGAAAAAGCCTCAGTGTCTAAAAAGGCAATGATTCTGTTGAGGGCTGGTAACCTAATTTGCCATCACTACATCATCTGTTCCAGGCTGGCTTCATAGTTTGCAGAGCCCAGTGGGAAATAAAAATGGGGAGCCAAAAAGAATTTCAAGAGCCCAGGGGCCCTTCTAAGCACAGTCCTGGAGGCCCCCTTCACCATTAGCCATTAACCCTTTAGATGATCCCAAGGCAGAGGGAGGTGCTCAGAGTTACCAGGCAGTGGCTACAGATCAGCCAGTAAAGACAAAGCTCAGTGTTTTAGCAACAGGTCCTGCAGTACCAGCTGTACCAGCTTTCATGTCTCCCAGACATTAGACAGACTGACTTTAAAGTTTCCGGCACTTGGTAGAATGAATAAGTAAGCAAAATAGATCCTTTTGACTCATGGAAAAGATAAATGCATGTAGATACAATAAAATCTAAAGACAGAAATTAACAATAAACCCACGAACCTGAGATCTGTGACATCACTCAAAAGCAAGTTTGAATAAACTGATGCCAAGGATTTCGATAGAAAAGGAGAAACCAATACTATTCAGAAGCATGAGCAGTAATACTGAAAGGCTTGGCTAAGCCATGTTCCACCCATGACCATGGCAGTGACCATGAAAAGAACTGAAACAATAATGCTGTAGAAATGCTTGCTCAGCAAAACCAAATCCCAACCAGAACTTAAAAATATATTGAGGGCTTCACACCTATCAGGATAGCTACTGTCCAAAACACAGAAAATAATAGGTATTGGCAAGGATGTCAGAAACTGAAACCCTCATTGTACTATTGGTAGGAGTAGTACAGCTGTGCGGAAAACAGTATGGTGGTTCCTCAAAAAATTAAAAATAGAACTACCTTGTGATCCAGCAATTCCACATCTGGGTATATATCCAAAGCTTTGAAAACAGGGTTTTGAACAGGTGTTTGTACTCCCATGGGCACAAAGCAGTATTATTCACAATAGCCAATAGGTGAAAACAACTCAAGGATCCAATGATAGATGAAGGGATAAATAAAACAGCTATATCCATACATTTCAGCCTTAAAAAGGAAAGAAATTCTGATACAGATAACAACATGGATGAGCCTTGAAGGCATAGTGTTAGGTGAAATAAACCAGTCCAAAAAAAGACCAATATTGTATCATTTCACTTTATGAGATAGTAGTAAAAGTCACAGAGACAGAAAGCAATGGTGTTGCCAGGGGTTGGAGGAAGGGAGGAATAAGGAGTTAGTGTTTAATGGTACAGAGCTTCAGTTTGCGGCGATGAAAAGAGTGCTGGAGATGGATGGTGGTGATGGTTATACAACAATGTGAATCCACTTAATGCCACCGAACTGTGTACTTAAAAATGTTGAAGATGGTACATTTTATGTTATGTATATCTTACCATAATTTTTTTAAATATATGTGTGAAGCTTGTAGAGGTACTTTTTTAGAAAAAGAATACAAAATTATATGGGGCACCTGGGTGGCTCAGTGGTTGAGCCTTTGGCTCAGGTCATGATCCCGGAGTCCTAGGGTTGAGTCCCACATCAGGCTCCCCACAGGGAGCCTGCTTCTCCCTCTGCCTGTGTCTCTGCCTCTCTCTCTCTGTGTCTCATGAATAAATAAATAAATCTTTAAAAAAAATACAAAATTATAAATATTATATGGTGGGGGGCACCTGGACACTTCAGTCAGTTGAGCAGCCAACTCAGTTTTGGCTTGGGTTGTGATCTCAGGATCCTGGAATCGAGCCCTGTGTCAGGCTCTGTGCTTAGTGGGGAATCTGCCTGAGGATTTGCTCTCTCTCTCTATCTCTCTCTCTCCCTCTCTCTCTAAATGGGTAAATAAATCTTTAAAAATAAATAAATAAATAAATAAACAAACAAACAAACAAACATCAGGCACAGAAGTGGGTATTTAGTATAAGGAAAATCACACAAATTAATATTTTTAGAAGCTACTAAATGCCACAAACATCACAAAATTCAGAAAAATAGCAGTGTTTCTACTTAATGAACTTCCTTCTGCATCTCTAAAATGCTTTTTTTCCTACAGTTTTTGTCTGCACATACTCAGATAGTCTCTTCAAAAGTCAATGATTTTGTGATATATTTCATAGAGAAAATAGAAGGAAAATTCTTCATTGTATCAAGTATGCTTCATTGAAATTCTTCAGTTATTAATAATTTAGAGAAGTCCTTTTCAACTTTGCAATTAGTTATTAGTCATGTGTTAGAACTCTCTTGGATTTCATCCAATTTGAAGGAAGCACTAACAAGTTTATCTCATATACACACTGTATTTTAATACACAGGGTATTTTAGGGTCTTTTTTTTTCTGTAAATGTTTTTGAACTGACAGTATTCAAAAGCCAGCCTGTCATCCGTGTCCTCATTGTATTGGAGTATTAAGAGTTTAATATTCTCCTTATCAATGCCAATATTTCATGTTTAATTCATATGAATTTAAAATTATTTTCCACTGAGTTCATATCATTCACAGCTCTTAATTAATCAGATTTTCAAACAATACAAATGCCATTTATTCCTCTTGATAGAATGTCCCCTCCTCATAGAAATGACTGGATTCAGTATGATCCGAAAGTTTTGTGTTATGCTTTCCAACTCTGTGTCAAAATAACTTCTATCGACTTAATCGCTTGTCTTAACTCTTTCATTTCATACTCCACTAATGTTTAGCTGAGCTTTCTCTCCTTTTCTAAATAAATGAGTTTAAATAATGTAAAATAAGCTACCCTTTATATACATCTAAATAGGAGTTTATACCTTCTTATATGTTTCTTTGTAATTGTAATGTTCCAAAACATCTTTCTAAATTGCAGTTAATATGATGTATTCCTAACTCAACCTCCTTTAGCAAATCCCAAAACTGTCCATGAAGGAAATCGAGGTGGAGAGACATAGCAGGCTTAGTGGACTGCAGTTAAAGCATCCTACTCCAGAGTCCACAAAAACTCAAGGCCTCAGAACGCCTTGCTAGGGCCTTCCCTCCCAAGGCATTAGAAAGGGCAGAGGGCAGAGGGGCCCTGAAGCTTAAGCAAACCCACTTCTGCCACCAGTCTCTAGAGAAGGTGTACCCTAGAAGTCATGTCCAGAGTACAAAGTCAGCAGTTTGCCAACTCTTGTACCATACTTTAATTTTCTCTTGTTTCATGACAGCCTCCGGCCAGACTCCTGCTCCCCCTGCTAGAACTGGGTGTGATGAAGAATTCTTTGCTTCTTCCCATCCCTCCCCCTCCTTCCTCCAGTTGGCTGCTTTTCCACTCCTCTTGCATTCTGGGAGATCAGGATCTGGGTCCCTGCTGTTGCTGACAGGTTTCATTAGCCTGATGGAAAGGTTTCCCCTGCTCAGGCCCTCCTTTGGCAGCTGTCGAATCGCTGTCATCCTCTCGGTGCGCTGAGTCCCAGCTCAGGACCACACGGACCCCGAGCTGCCTCAGTGACGTCTGTGTGATGCAGGCGGGGCCTGGCAGTCAGTGGAAATCCAACCATGGACCACACGCCTGTAGTTCACGCAAAGAGAATATATTTTGATCGATGAAAATAACAATACAACTTCAAATGCCCCAGATGGGATCTCTGTTCTTTGACCCCTGTTTGCTCCTCACCTGTCTCTGCAATCACAAAAGGAGATTGAAGATTTGTTGGACTGCAGGCTTTAAAATGAGGTGACAGCCCAACTGTCAGGTGCATTCTCAATGCCTCATAATTGCAGCCTTCAGCACATGCAAAATAAAATTACACTTTCAGTGCCAGGAATGATAGTTTCAAAGGCAGAGAACATTATTCTCTCCTTAAACTTCCACATGTCTCCCAAGTGGATATTCTGGAAACAGTTTCTGGAGAAAAATGAGCACACTGCCTTTTGCAAGGAATCACACACTCTATATTTTGGGAGAAGATTTCCTGAGTTACATTGTCCTCACCTGTAAAAATGAGATAATCGCTAAGGTCCTTCCAGCTCCAATATTTGAATTCTACATTGCTCTATTAATCATCTTTCCCCTTTATTCCTTCCTTCTTTTCTTTCTTCCTTTCTCTTTCTTTCTTGTCTTCTTTCTTTCTTTTCTTTCTTTCTTTCTTTCTTTCTGTGGGGTTGGCCTTTCGCTTTCTGTATTTACGTATCACAGTAGGCTAAATAAATAAATAAATGAATAAATAAAAAAATGACCAAGTTCCATCAGGTGTAGACATGTTTCAACAAAAACCCTTGGAAATGAGAAATCCCAGCCTGTGGTCATAGTCCTAGGCCTCATTTTTTGGGGAACCTACAGGTGAGAATTACTATTCAGTCTTTGTTGTAGACTGAATAGAGTTCCCCCAGAGTGCCTGGGTGACTCAGTCAGTTGAGCCTCTGACTCTTGATTTCTGATCTGGTCATGATTGCAGGCTGGTGGGATAGAACCCCATGTCAGGCTCCCTGCTGAACAGAGAGCCTATGCGGGATTCTCTCTTTCCCTCTCCCTCTGCCCCTCCTGCTGTCCCCTAAATTTCTTTGTAAAGGTAGTAAGTATTCTAGGCTCTGTAGGCCCTATAGACTCTGTTGCAACTTTGCCATTACATTGCTAAAGTAGCCATTGACAATATATAAATTAATAAGCATGGCTGTGTTCCAGTAAAACTTTGTTTTACATGGATAAAATTCTATTTTATATGTACATGGCTTTCTGAATTTTATGTAATTTTCACTTGACATGAAGTACTATTCTTTTTAAAAAATCTCAAAACAGGAGTGACTGGGTGGCTCAGTGGGTTAAGTGTCTGCCTTCCCCTCAGGTCATGATCTCAGGATCCTGGGATCGAGCCCTGAGTTGGGCTTCCTGCTCAGTAGGGAACCTGCTTCTCCCTCTCTTCCCTGCTCCTGCTCTCTCTCACTATCTCTCTCTCTTCCTCTTTCTCTCTTTCTCTCGAAATAAATAAATAAAATCTTGTTTAAAATTTTTCAAAACATAAAATCCACTCCAAGTTTATGGGCCATACAAAAACAGGTGGCAGTATAGATTTCAACACAATACCTATCTAAATTATAGCTACTGCCTTTGCAGAAATTGACAAGCTAATCCTAAACTCATATGGAAATTAAAGGGCTCCAAGATAACCAAAGTAATCTTGAAAACAACAACACTGAAAGATGCATATTTCCCAATTTCAAAACATACTACTACAAAGCTACAGTAAACAAAACTGTGTGGTATTGCCATAAGGACAGATAAACACATTACAAAAATAATATCAGACCACTATCTCTCATTAATGTAGATGTAAGAAACCTTTAAAAATATTAGCAAAGAGAATCAAAGACACCATGACCAAGTGAGGTCTATTCCAAGGGTTCAACACTGGTTAATATTTGAGAATTGATCAATGTAATCTATCATATTAACAGAATACAAAAGAGAAGAAATATGTGGGAAATATCAGAAAGGGAGACAGAACATAAAGACTCCTAACTCTGGGAAACAAACTAGGGGTGGTGGAAGGGGAGGAGGGCGGGGGGTGGGGGTGAATGGGTGATGGGCACTGAGGGGGGCACTTGACAGGATGACCACTGGATGTTATTCTGTATGTTGGCAAATTGAACACCAAAAAAAAATAAATTTATTATTAAAAAAAAAAGAAAAAATCACAGCATAGTACTGATTGATGCAAAAAAAATTGACAGAACACTCATTCATGATAAAAAAAAAACTCTCAGAAAAATAGGAACATAAGGGAACATCCTCAACTTCATAAAAAATGACAAAAAAGCAACAGCAAGTGTTAAACTTTGTTGTAGAAGACTGAATGTTTTTATAAATTTGGAAATAAAGCAAGGATGTCTACTCTTAGTACATAGTACTGGTTGCTCTAGCCAGTATAATAAAGGAAGAAAAGGAAATAAAAGTCATAAAGATAAGAAAAGAACAAACAAAACTCTCCCTTGTTTCATATTTTATAATGCTCTTCAACAAGAATCACAAGGAATCTACAAATATACTCTTAGAATAAGTGAGTGCAGTAAGCTCTCAGAATACAAATATACAAAATCATTTGCATTGCTATATACCTGTAATGAAAACATAAATACTAAAACTAAAATACAAAAATATTTATAATTGTTTGAAAAATGTATAATAGATATAAATGTAACAAGACATGTGTAGGACTTCATGCTGAAAACTACACAATGCTGGTGAAAGAAATCAACTATCTAAATAAATGTGTTCAGGGACTAGAAGACCAAATATAATAAAGATGTCATTTAGCTTCAAATTAATATATACAGTTAATAAAATTCCTATAAAAAATAGCAAAAAGGGCAGCCTAGGTGGCTCAGCGGTTTAGCGCTACCTTCAGCCCAGGGCCTGATCCTGGAGACCCGGGATGGAGTCCCACGTGGGGCTCCCTTCATGGAGACTGCTTCTCCCTCTGCCTGTGTCTCTGTTTCTCTCTCTCTGTGTGTCTCTCATGAAGAAATAAATAAAATCTTAAAAAAAAAAAAAAGCAAAACAGTATTTATGGATGAGATTATTTTAGAATTTAAATAGAAATGCAAGCGAACCAGAATAACTAAAACAATTTTTTCAAAAGAGGAATAAAATGGGATGAATCTGTCTACCCAATTTTAAGCTTGTTATATAGCTAGTAATCAAGACTTCATAGTATTGGGGGAAGATAGACAAAAAAAATCAGTGAAATAGAGTCAGCCCAGAAATAGACCCACACAAACATGCCCAACTGATTTTTGACAGAAGTACAAAAGCAATTCAATGGCAAGATAGTATTTTTAACAAATAGTGTTAGAGCAAGCAATTTGACATCTTCAAAAATGAACGTCATCCTCAGTTTCATACTTTACATAAAATTAACTCAAAATGAATCAAAGACTTAAATGTAAAACATAACACTATTAAAAGTTTAGAAAAAATAAAATCTTTGGCATATGAGACTAGACGCAGAGTTTTTATACTTCACATCAAAAGCGTGATACATAAAAGGAAAATTTCATAAACTGGACTTCACTCATACATTGCTGACACTTTTTTGATAAGATCTGGTATCAATGGAATGCTTTCTGATAACACTAGGACTCATATTCTTCCTGCAGATAGACCTTAAATGGCTTACTGATGAAATATCATGATATCAATCGTCCAATTATTCAATTAGAAACAACCAAGGTCATATATTTGAACTGTGAACACTTTGCCAATAATTTTAGAAACAAGTTTGCTTTTCAGAGTTATAAAAATGTTGAGGTGGGAAGCACCTGGGTGGCTCAGTGGTTGAGAGTCTGCCTTTAGCTCAGGTCGTGATCCTGGGGTCCTGGGATCGAGTCCCATGTTGGGCTCCCTACAGGGAGCCTGCTTCTCCCTCTGCCTATGTCTCTGCCTCTATCTGTGTGTCTCTCATGAATAAACACATAAAATCAAAAAAAAAAATTTTTTTTAATTAAAAAAAACGTTGAGGTAGGGGAATGTGCAATTCAGTAGTTTCTATTGCTATTTGGGTCTAGTATGCCCCTTTTAAGGAATGATGAATGATATGAATGAATTGAAGGTCCTTTAGGGTATCCTATAGTAGAATATTTTCCCACACTCACATTCAGCTATCCAAGGAGTGTTCCATCTTGTAAACAGAGACAGTATGTAGTCTTCCATAAAATGCTTACAGCTTAACTAATAAAAGTCCTGCTTGAGTCCAAAATACAATTATAAATAATTGTGTGTAACAAAAATAATAATAAATAAATGTGCATTTTACATATACATTATCATTATTCATTTGCAAGGGTTATGATTTCTTCATTTAGGGTTGCTAGTATAGTGAACTTATTAAAGAAAGAAACATTTTAACTTTATCTCTTTAAACACACTTGATTAAAATCAACCCTGGGGCCTACTACATTCAATACTCAATTATCAGCAGTTCATCAAAGATTAGTTGACCTTTGAAGCTGGTGTATAATGGATTCCGGCCACTTCTGAAAATGAAGAGAAAAAAGATGTACAACCAGCCCTACAGGAAGTGGTAATGGAATTTGTAGAGAGGTAGGACAATCTTTCCCTTACTCCTCATCTCGCCTCTTCAAAACTAGCTTGTACTGGCCTGAAATGCTGTTTATGTCTTTAAGCAATGCCATTTCCCTATAGGACATCTCAGTTTCCTAGCGCTATAACTTTTACAACCTATATTTATTGGAAGTGCATTGTGTACCAGGCCCTGGGCTAGGTGTTTTACAGGTAAAATGCAAGTAACCCTAAGAAAGGCTTATCCTGATTTAGTTCAAGGAATAGCTTCCTTTAAAAAAAAAAAAAAAAAAGATTTTATTTATTTATTCATGAGACACACTGAGAGAGAGAGAGAGAGAGAGAGAGAGAGAGGCAGAGACACAGGCAGAGGGAGAAGCAGGCTCCATGCAGGGAGCCCGATGTGGGACTCGATCCTGGGACTCTATCCTGGGACTCGATCTGGGACTCAATCTGGGACTCCTTCTGGGACTCGATCCTGGGACTCCAGGATCATGCCCTGAGCCCAAGGCAAGACCTCAACTGCTGAGCCACCCAGGCGTTCCTCAAGGAATAGCTTCCTAATTTAGTAACTATTTATGCGCAAGACCCTGGAGGACTAGGATAGTTGTTCTTCAGGGGAGCTATTCCAGCTCTTGAAAACCTTTTTGGGAAATTCCTATGAGAGTTGAATTTGTACGTTTTGGCGTAAGGATTGGGGCTGCTACTGGCATTTTGAAGTCAGAAGCCAGGGATGCCAGATTCAGAGCTGCCCCACACAGGTGTTAATTTTTGTACCACACAAAGGCACTCAGCAAGGTTTGTAATTATCTAAGCCCAGACTGTTTTCCATATAAACAGCAAAGTATTTTTTAATCTCATTTTTAAAATTAATATTAACATGATTTGGGGGGTGCATAATTTAAACACATATATAGATTTTCATAGACTCATTTGCCATCTGCATATATCCTCTTTAGTCAAGTGTTCAAATCTTTTGCGCATGTGTAAGTTGGGTTATTCATTTTCTCAGTGTTGGGTTTTAAGAGTTCTTTATGTATTCTGAATATAGGTCCTTTGTTGGATGTGCAATTTGAAAATATTTGCTCCAAGTCTACAGTTTGTCTCTTTCTTCTCTTAATAGTGTCTTTTGTAAATTTTGATGAAGCCTAATCCCTACTTTTTTCTTTAATGGATTATGTTTTTGATCTCATGTAAAAGAACTCTGCCTAACTCCAGATCACAAAGGCTATGTTGCCTAAGATTTTTATAGGCTTGTGTGGGTGGCGCAGCGGTTTGGCGCCTGCCTTTGGCCCAGGGGCGATCCTGGAGACCCGGGATCGAATCCCACATCGGGCTCCCGGTGCATGGAGCCTGCTTCTCCCTCTGCCTGCGTCTCTGCCTCTCTCTCCTCTCTGTGCATTCTCATGAATAAATAAATAAAATAAAAGGGATGAGATTTTACATTTAGATTTATAATCCACTTTGAGCTAATTTTTATAGGCTGTGAGGGTTAGACTATTCTTTTTTTCTTGTTTCTTTCGTGCATATGGATGACCAAGTGTCCCAATACTACTTACTAAAAAAGACTATCTTTTCTCCATTGACGAGCCTTTGCTCCTTTGCTGAAATGACTGTATTTATGTAAGTCTATTTATAAACTCCCTTTTTGTTCCATTGTTTTTTTTCTGTTTCCATAGTTTTGCCTATGTCAGTTTCTATTTTTTAAAAATCTTTACTGTGCCATTTGGATCTGTCCTATGTATACATCACCTGGTGGCCAGTCTGGGACCTAAGTGATTTCTAGCCCATAGTTCAGTTCTCAAAGTGTTTAGTATGCTGTTTAGGGTCAGATCTATGCCTGTGCAGCTCAGAAGTGAACCCAGCAGTTCGTGAACTTTCCTGAGGTGGTCCCTTCCCACCATGATGCTGGTAGTTCCCTGCAGTTCCTGGTTTGGGTCCTCCATTTTGAAAGCCGGGGCATTAGTAATCCCACCCACTGCACAGTTCTCGGAGTGGTGCCTATCTTCAGTACCAAGAGATAGGGAGAAAAAGGGAGAAAGAGCTTTGGAAGTTTGGGAAACTTCCCTGTCTTGGGAAAACAGCTTCTCTGATTAAAGAGGAAGGCCCCCCCCACCGGTGGGCTCAACTGCTGCCCTGTAGCTGGGATTGCCTGAGGACTGGGGTTCAAGAGAATGGACAAAGAAGGAAAATAGTGTATTTCCCCTTCCAGTTCTAACTATTCAGAATCCCCCTGCCAGTTGCCTCGGCCAGAGCTAGAGAGGCTTTCCTGGAGCTCTTTCTGTCCGTGACTGGGGCCCCCCTCCACGTTGCAGAATCCCTTGAGTTCAGGGATCCCTGGAAGGGGCAAAATAGGAAATTCACTGGCAGTTTGGTGATAGTTCAAATTCTGGTCTTTCCCAATCCCATTTACCCAGGGCCAGAATTCCAAAACACAAGGCAGTTTTTATACTGTTTTACATATATACTGAATTTTCCAAGAATGCACCTAACATGTAAAATCAAGAGATATTATAATTTATTTTGTTTAGAACTATACAAAACTGTGTTTATTCTCTCCAAAAGTCACCAAAGGCAATCCTACCTGTGGCATTTTGGTTGCCAGCACCACATACCTGTTAAGGCCTGAATTTGCAATTTTGTATTTGTCCGTAATTTTACAAACACATGCATTCTTCCTTCTGCCTATGGTTTTGCGCTTTACCTGAGGCATTAAACACTGAAATACATATTATTTTATTATAAATAACTTGTATTTTTCTTTTTATTATAGATAAGGTATCACAGTGACATTTTTGAAATGTTGTGCTTTGGCAAATTAAAGAAGGCTTTGAATCTGTTGACATTCTTCTTGTCTAGAGATCCTTGGGGGGCTGGCCAGATATTTCTTCATGTTATTTCAGGGACTCTCCCTGTGTTCTCTCAAGCATGGTGGTCTCAGAGTGATTGGACTCCTTACATGGCAGCCCAGTACTCCAAGAATGGTCCCAGAGCTCCAGAAGGTAGCTGCAAGAATTCTCGTGACCTACCACTGGAAGACCCTAAATGTCACATCCTACTGATCAAGTAACCAGAAGGGTCAACCTGGACAGAGGGGAAGCCAAGACAGGAGTTGTTCAGAAAGATCCACAAGGCATCCCTGTTACTGGCCAACACAATGACCTGGATGGCCAAAGCTCCCCAGACACCAGAGAACAAATTGCTTAGCATTGACTCTTGTTAATTTATAAAGCAAATGGAGAAGTAAATCCTGTTGGGTGAATTTGCACATAGTGTCCATAATATATATTTCTTGCCCTTGAACAGAGTTGAGATGGATATCCTTTGAATCCCTATATGCATAGAGCAAATTACAATATTTATTCAATATCACAGTGCCAAGTGTGTGGGTGATAAAGTTAATAAGTGTCTGCCTTTCAAGGCTACAATGCCATTGGCAAAAACAGATACATAAATATTTACAAATCAAGTAGCATGCCAACATTGCCATAAAAGAGGTTTGTTGAAGAGTTTTATGAATCCAGAAAAGATGTGTCTATTTTCATCTCTAATCACATATCTGTGATTGCAACCCTGACTTCCTTTTTCTTTAAGTTTTGTCTGTTTACGTAATCACTACACCCAGTGTGGGACTCGAACTCACCACCCCGAGATCAGGAGTGCTCAATCTTCCAACTGACCCAGCCAGGTGTCCCTACCCTGACTTCCCATTGGAGTCATTTGGGGAACTTTTTAAGCATAATAATCCATCCTCCTCTGCCCTACTCCTGCCCCAGATTATGACTTAATTGAGGAGTAGGGCCCAGGCATTAGTATTTACAAAGAGCTCTTCATATGACTCTATTTTTTAAAAGGATTTTTAAAGAAATTTTATTTGTTTATTTTTAAGCAATCTCTTTACCCAATGTGGAACCCAGACTCAGCACCCTGAGATCAAGAGTTGCATGCTCTATCCACAAGCCAGCCAGGTGCCTCTCTCCATAGGAGTCTAATGGGAAGCCAGAATTGTGACCAGTGCCCAGTGTTTCTCTGCTTTCCTTTCTTTTTTTTTTTTTTTAAGATTTTATTTGTTTATTCATGAGAGACACAGAGACATAGGCAGAGGGAGAAGCAGGCTCCCTGGGAGGAGCCTGATGCAGGACTGGATCTCAGGACCCCGGGATCATGACCTGAGCCAAAGGCAAAGGCTCAACCGCTGAGCCACCCAGGTGCTCCATTTCTCTGGTTTTCTGATTGTCAGACTTCCCGCTGCATTCCTCTGTGAGCTGCATCGCTTCCTCTGGGAGACAGGGATTTAGCAGGACCAGGTATTTGTACTTCCAGCAATTGCCCAGGTGATTCTTATCGCCAGGGAAGTTTAGGTAACAAACAGCAATGCCATGTTCCAATCCTTTCCCAGTACTGAATGCAAATTTCACTCCAAAGCTAACTCCTTTCTCAACCTCAGCTGTAAACTCCATAAAATCCTAACTCCAACGCCTAGCCCTGAATTAAATCCTAACCTAATGATTTTTGCAATTCCCTACTTCACATTTGACTCCCAAATACATTCATTCACACCTCTGAGGGAAAGACCCCACTTTTAGCCCTATTTTTTCATCAGGTTCTCCACCTTTGTATCAGCTTATTCAACCCTGTGTGGGAGTCATTTGGTCTTTTAGCTTTAGAGACAAGGAAACCTCTGTTTGCATCCCAGTTCCCCTTTCAGCAAGTGGTTGAATCTCTTGGAGACTCACTTTACCTTATCTATAGGATGGGGATAAAAATACCTGCTTTATAGGGTTGTTTGAAAGAATTAACAAAGTAATATCTGGGAGGCATTTGAGAGTTAATTGATGCAATTAACATTCCTGCAACCTCCCAGATGCTTCCGTTCCAGGCCTCAATCCCAGCTAAATTCCTGCTTTGGAAAACCTAAGTAAGGTTTATTTGACAGAGTTATGAAAGTCAAAGAAAAATCTTACCTTACTCAAAAAGAATGAGGACAAATATAAGACAGGAATGGTTTGCTGAGATTTCTAATCTCTTTCCCTTTTACCTATCAATGAAAGTTTGGAAAGCAAGTTTTTTAAAATTTCGACCTACTTAACTAGGAAATGTTTACTATGTACATTAAAGGAATATTAGCAACAAATGTTTCTCTTTTGACCTCATTTATAAATCTACCCCAGTTCACTCTTTATGTTTTGAAAAACTTGTTTTTCCTTTTCAATTGTCATTACCTTTCCTGTAGGAGTTGGGTTTCACTATAAATCCATATTTCTTTACTCTAGAAAAGGCAAAATCATGTGTAGGCAACAATCTCAACTTTCATCTTTTCTTTAAAAAAATAGAGTACTTTAAAAAATAGAGAACGATGAAGGACTTTTTTTAAAAGTCAACTCCCTTCTGTGTATTCCTTGGCGTGCACAGGCTGTCTTCTAGAAATAGGGCATAACCTACTTGTATGTCAGTTATTAAAAGGATCAAAAGTAAAGAAAAAAATATGTTTAGCCTAACTTTAAAAATGATTTCTTTTTCAGTATAATGGGAATTAATGGAAATGGAGTTCCCAGTGAAAATGGAAAAAGAAGAAAAATTGTGAAGGAAATATTTTCACGTTAATTGAACAGTCAGAGTCAGCATCAACAATATTAAGGAAAAGGAAAGTATTTGTCAAATATATATAAAATATTTCTGTGTATATATATTTGTATTTTTACAATGTACAATACATAAATATTATGTAATATGTATAATATATGCACTTAAACTTGGAGAATGTGTGCGTACAGAAATTCTCCAGGTAAAAGTTTTTAAACTCTATTGTCAATAGAAACTATGATTGGAAATTCACTGCTAAGATTTTTTTTAAGAAAGATTTTATGTATTTGAGAGAGAGCTCAAGTAGAGGGGAGAGGGAGGGGCACAGGGAGAGGCAGAAGCAGGCACCCTGCTGAGCCCTATGTGATTGTAGGACCCAGGGATCATGACCTGAGCTGAAGACAGATGCTTAACTGACTGAGCCACCCAGGTGCCCCACTGATGAGCTATTTAACATGATTAGAAATTCTAGTAAAATGAAGAGAATTGAGGATAACCACCTGTGAACTTAAAAAAAAAAAAGTAAAAAGATTATTCTCTAGACTGAAAAAAACCCAATTCTTCTGATCCCCTTTTTGGTTAGGCAGGAAAACCAATCCTACCCCTCCCTCTGAGTTCTTTTTTGTGTGATTTTCTTTTTGGTATGGGTGCCCACTATAATAAGAGCAAATTATTTTTAATTTCTCAGAAATCCATAGACATGCAACTAAAATGACATGGGAAATGTTTGGTTCAAAAGACACAATTCCCTTCTATAACTTTAGGTTATTCTAATTGTCCCCTATCTGTAGTTGAGCGGAACTATAAAACAGAGTAAATAAAAGGCTTGTGTCAGTTTCAAATCCTAATTAGGATGTAAGAGTACCATATACACAAATTTGCCAAAGTGACCACAGGAGGACTTGCCAGTATGTGTGCATCATTGTTCTTCATTCTTAAAGATGCTTCTCTGGTTAAAACAATGATATTTTGTTGGTTTGTTTTTCTTTTGGTTTGGGTTGAATGAAATGGTTTTGGTTTGGGTTTATTTATTGTTACTGCGCTTTGTCACCTATCATAGAGAGCATCTCAATCTAAAAGTTCCTTATGCTGTAAGTTTCAATTCACATAAGATAAATTGAAGCCCTTCTTAATCCACATGGCAGATTCATAGGGTAGCAAAATAGATTTATTTCAATGAGAGATAACACAAACAAATGTTCAATGTGTTTAAAATTCTGTAAGAGAATTTTATAACATCATAACTGGGGAGAAATCCCAGTGGTGGGTTTGTGAGGGCAGATGAAAGGAAAGGAGAAAGACTTTGCTGTTTGAGATGGTGCCTTGAATTGTAAGCTTGAGAAGGGACATAGAAGGTTGAGGATGAAGAGCTTGGAAATAAAGCACTGCAGACCCTACATACATCCATGGTAGGGTTGCCTTCCTGGAAATATCTGGAATACAACAGGCTTGTTGAAATCAGGGGAGGGGATATTAGGCACATTTTTCCCATAACTTTCCTAATATCTCACAAAGCATAAGCACCTGACCAAAGTGGAGTTTTTATTGGCTGCCATAGGCCCAATACTGTGTCAACACAGACTTCCTTGGGATCAATCAAGGAATTCCAAAGAGGACCAGGGACAAGTTCAAGGGAAATAAATTTCAGTCTGATCCAGAGAAAAACATCCTAAAAATTAGAGTGCTTCACTCCAAGCTGCCCTACCCTGGAAAGTCAACCCCACTTGGCCCAGCATCCAGAAACTCCCCTCAGTGTTTCTGACTATGTAGAGGCTCAGCCCTCACATGTCTCACAGCCAAAACAGCTTACATCCCTGCTGGATTTTAGTTAGTCCTCCCAGCAAGGCAGTGGGCCTGGGCCAGCCTTGGCATTCCCTGCATTGGCCTAGGTAACTGGCAGGAAACGGTGCAGGTCCACTGGGAGAGCTTTGACATCCAGTTTTGTACCTTTCCTGCCACTACTGACCCTGCCCTGCTGGCCCTTCTGCCTGGCCCCTGGACACTCATATTTACAACTAGCTTTCCCTAGGGAAGGAGGTAGAACCAGAAGCTCTCCAGCTCACCTGTTTCCTTCCAGCCCCTTTGCCCAAGATTTTGATCAGTACCAGGTTTTTCTCCCCCAGGGCACTCCCAGCCTTGTACTTTAGTCTGACGCTTGTGGGAAGGCCAGTATTTCCATGTCATTCCAGACAGCCTCATCCTTTGGGCTGCTGGCAACTAGTCATGGCCTGATGTCATCTAGAGCTGTTGCTCTTCTACTGTTCATCTTCACCACAATTTGACTCAGGGTTTGCACATGTTCCCTCAGACTTGTCACGTCCATTATTCTTGGAACCCTCCCTACCCTGAACTGGGTTCCAAGGAGTGTTCCCTCCTTTGGGTCAAAAGCAGGGAGATAAAGATAAAGAGGGGATCTTAATTCTGTCTTCCTGTATGTCACAGAAGCTATGGATGTCCTCCACAACAAACCCCTCGGCATTCACTTCCAAAGTCAAGGGCTACTTACCACTGACTCCTGAAAATATCCACTTGAAGGTTTTTTCTGGCCTTGGGAAGTATGCACAGGAAAGTCAGAAGTGTTGGATGATTAATTCTCCTGAAATTACCCTGAGACGATGACAAATAGAGAACAGGCGAATAAATATCCCAGCTCCCTTGCTCCTTGGTTCATTCTGAGCCATGTTTTCAAAGTTCCCTGGTGGAACTGAGCTCTATTTGCCCACAGTGGTAACTTGCTTGGAAATGGATGCTTTGTCACCTTCCTCCCCTTCCCTGTCACACATGTACCATGTCTTGTATCTCCTAAGATCCTCTCTCTCAAATAAACTACTTGTACTTGAAATTTTTTTTTATGATTTTACTTATTTATTCATGAGAGACACACATACACAGAGAGAGGGAGAGAGAGAGAGAGAGGCAGAGACACAGGCAGAGGGAGAAGCAGGCTCCATGCAGGGAGCCTGACATGGGACTCGATCCTGGGTCTCCAGGATCACGCCCTGAGCTGAAGGTGGAGCTAAACTGCTGAGCCACCCGGGCTGCCCTGTACTTGAATGTTTATCTCAGTCTTTGCCAAGGAGGGAGGCCTGGCACAATGTCCAGCACACAGTAAGCACTCAATGCACAAATTAATTAATTAATCTTGGCAGGTCATCAATTTTGTAGATGGCATTTCTGCATTAGTGGAGAGGCTGCGCTATATGACCATGAAGATTCTTCTTGGAGTGACAATACACCTAGGGAGAAATAAATATCTTTTTTAACTACAAGACCTGGAAAAAGAGCTATAAGATGAAAGCATGTGAAAAAAGAGACTTTTCTCCTGTCTGTGCCAGTGTGCTTTCAGATGTGAAGGGGGCAGCTAGGATCACAGGTTAGTTATGAAATCATGCAATTTCTTGAGCCAGCACATTGCCTTTTATGGACACTGCAGTCCAGGATGCTGTATAGGGAATGATTTTTTTATCCTGGTCTATAGAGTTCACAGTTTCTAGTCACAATAAGCAGAGCCAGAAATAATGTAAGATATTCAAACCCTAGAGTATTGTATTATTACATGCATAGTGTCAAAATCATATATGAAATAAAGTTTTAATTACTCCATGACTGGAATTTTCATAACACCGTTTTATGGTTGGCTGGCACTGCATCAGGATTTATGTGTTACAAGTGAGGAAATGAGTCACCAAAGTGTAAAAAAGAATGTGCTGAAGGCTCCTCAGCTGCTGTCTGAGAAGAGCTGGAAGAAAATGTTCCTGACCACTCTCCTCATGTGCTCAGGCTAACACAGGGTTTTCGTCACAGCTACAGACTCTCAAATCCTTCCAATATGGTTTTATAAGAGAACAAAACTTTGTGGTTAATGAACTATATAAAAGCCATTGGTGAAGGGCAATTTAATGATATTATATATTTGGGGAGGTAAAACGAGAATGTGAAAAATCACATTTTTTTTTCTATAACAACTAAGAGTCTAATATGATTGAGCAAAATCAGATTTTTTTTTCATAACAACTAAAAGTTTAATATAGTTGAGCCTGTGCAAAATGAGGCTCCCCACCCTCACCCCCTACCCCCACCTCCGAGGAGCTGCCCTGCTGGGAAGTCTCCGCACTCCATATCCTTTCTACCAGAACGGGAGCTTAGGAGTGGGGTAGGTGGGACAGGACAGTCCAGGAGGGGTCTGCACCTGAAGTCTACACATGCTCATGGGGCGAAGACAGATGCTGGGAGGAAGGGGACCCACAAGCAGGCAGAGCATCACCTGCCAAGAGAGTACTGTCAGAGTCCAGAAAAGAAGTTGTACGCAGGCGTTGTGCAGACCATGAGGCATGGCAGCAGGAGAAGGTAATACATGACGATCCAAACAGACAGGCCGTAACGTCTGGCAAGTCTGGCAGTCGCAGGGCTAGTTGAAGGGACAGCAGGTTGTCAGGCAACAAAAATAAACTAAGTCAAGAGACACTGGAGGGGCACCTGGGTGGTGCAATGGGGTAAGTGTGGGACTTTTGGTTTCCACTGGTGATCTCAGGTCCTGGGATCGAGCCCCACATCTGACTCCTTGCTCAACCAGGAGCCTGCTTCTCCTTCTCCCTCTGCTGCTCCCCCTGCTTGTGTGCTTGCTCTCTCTCAATCGCTCAAATAAATAAAAAAAATAAAATCTTTAAAAATAATAAAAATAAAATATTTTTAAATAAAATATTAAAAGATAAAATAGTGGGCAGCCTGGGTGGCTCAGCGGCTTAGCGCCGCCTTCAGCTCAGGGCGTGATCCTGGAGACCCAGGATCGAGTCCCATGTCAGGCTCCCTGCATGGAGCCTGCTTCTCCCTCTGCCTGTGTCTCTGCCTCACTCACTCTCTCTCTCTCTCTCTCTGTCTGTCTCTCATGAATAAATAAATAAAATCTTTAAAATAAATAAGTAAAAAATAAAAGATAAAATAGTAAGTGTTGGGCACCTGAGTGGCACAATCAGTTGAAAGCTGATTCTTGATTTTGGCTTAGGTCCTGATCTTGGGGTCATGGGATTGAGCCCCGAATCAGGCTTCACACTCAGCGCTGCCTGATACTCTCTCTCTCTCTCTCTCTCTCCCTCTGCTCCTCCCCCTGCTCATGCTCTCTCTCTCTCAAATAAATAAATAAATAAATAAATAAATAAATAAATAAACAATAAAATAGTCACAGTTAAGACCCAACTTGGTGGTAGGGAAAGCAAATAGAAAAAAAGCTTAGGGCCAGCTGGGTGGCTCAGTCAGTTAAGTATCCGACTCTTGGTTTTGTTTTTGTTTTTTGTTTTTTTTTTAAGATTTTATTTATCTATTCATGAGAGACACAGAGACAAAGTGAGAGGCAGAGACACAGACAGAGGGAGAAGCAGGCTCCATGCTCCCGCCCTGGGCCAAAGGCAGGTGCTAAACCACTGAGCAACCCAGGGATACCTTCCAACTCTTGGTTTTGACTTGGGTGACAATGTCAGGGTCCCTGTGCCAGGTTCTGGGCTGGGCATGAAACCTACTTAAGATTCTCTCCACCTCCCCACCCCCTCTTCTTCCACTCCCCACCGCATGCTCTCTCTCTCTTTCTCTAGAAAAGAAAAGAAAGAAAAAAGCTTAAAAGAGCAAATATATAAAGAAACAGAAATCATGAGAGAGAAAAATTAAAAACTTGAAAAGACATGACTGGGAGTATTAACATATAAAGAACAGGATTCCAGAAGGATAAAAAGATAGGGGTTTGGGCAGCCCGGGTGGCTCAGTGGTTTAAGCACCTGTCTCCAGCCCGG
The DNA here is from genome assembly GCF_011100685.1 of Canis lupus familiaris. Classification (NCBI taxonomy): domain Eukaryota; kingdom Metazoa; phylum Chordata; class Mammalia; order Carnivora; family Canidae; genus Canis; species Canis lupus. The sequence continues at coordinate 49,352,164 of NC_049243.1, forward strand.
GGTGTGATCCTGGAGACCCGGGATCGAGTCCCACATTGGGCTCCCTGCATGGAGCCTGCTTCTCCCTCTGTCTGCGTCTCTGTTTCTCTCTCTCTCTGTGTCTATCATGAATAAATAAATAAAATATTAAAAAAAAAAAGATAGGGGTTTGCTAGAAATTAGGATCAAACCTTTGGTGCTAAAGTGTGGATGAGAGTGTGCTCTCCAGGCTCCAGACAGCACTGGGGGAAGGAAGCAGGGACCAGGCTGGAGGGAGGGAGAGTGATCACTAAGGGGCTCCTGTGGAACTGGCCACGGCTTCATGAAAATCATGGGGGGAAAGGCTGGCCTTGCAGAATGTGTTCGGACAGAGGGTATAAACTATTGCATCTCAGAAAGGCTTCTGGAAGGAATAGAATTCCTGATTGCCCATGGTGTCCTGTCTCTCACTGGTCAAAAGCTGGGGACACCAGTGGCATGAATGTTATATGGTTAGTTATTATCCACAGGTCCCTGAAGCTCTGCATGCTTTTTTTTTTTTTCAGTCTACTTTTTCCCTTTCTTGCTATCTCATCTCTGAATGCATATTTCATTGCCGATGCCCATTGTATCTGTTATCAAACCATCATTTGATTACATAACTGTCCTTTATTTGTGTTTCAGCATTTTACAAGAAACCAGTTAAGGAAATGAGTCACAAACCAAATATATACAAATGATCAAACAGCCAGTGTCTAAATAAATAAACCAGTAGATTAAAAATTAAAGCTGACCACTAGGAGACCAGCGATAAAATATCCATCATTAAAAATTTAGTCCTTACTGATCTGATTAACACAAGCTCATTGAAGTGTTAGCGAGAGGAGTAGGAAGCAAACTTAAAAGTAACAGATTGATGTATCAATAACTGTTAGGAAAAATCCACTTTTATTCTTGTTTCATTTTCTAGAGCATTTTCAAAGGAAGAGAGTAACTTTGGCAAACCGTAACATATGAGAAAATCCCCAAGAAACTCTGCCCATCCTTTTGGCCAGTGCTCAAACTGATTATAAAAAGTACAGTTATGATTTTCAGTTCGCCTGGCTCACAAGCCAGAGGAGACTCAGGGTGTATACACATGACACATTGGCCAGGGCATGATAGACCTGCTGCCACCAGCATCTTATTTCCCCTAATTCCCTGGAAAACTCAGGATGAAAGTAACTCTGAATAAAGCCTTGGAGCCAAAAAGTGGGGGCGCTTTTCTGGCCAATATAATCAGGTGGGTGGAGGAAGAGGGGAAATGAAGTGCTATGGAGTGTCATAAGAGGGGGAGAGCTATTTAATGTAATGCTTTCATTTTTAAAATTGCTATTTGACCCTATGGTCTCATAGCCAAAGCAGGAAAGTAGAATCCTGTGAAATGAAAGAGAAAAATCACCAGTGAAGAATATGAAATTTAGTCAAGTAGATTTTAACCAATTTGGAAATTCATTGCAAAGGTTCTATGGGGAGAAGAGATAAAGGACCAGGTGAGAAGGAATGAATTTTGTTTGTTTTCCAGAAAACTGTCAACTCTAATTCTCATCAAGGTGTCAGGGCTGGCACATAATTTTCAAACCTTAGATTATGTGGGACACCAATGGCTCCTGAATGTAGAGTATGGGGCAGGAGAAGCAGGGAAGTGGCAACAACTAGACCAATCCAATGAGTAGGAGAAATTAGATATGTCATGGGGGTGGGGGGTGGGGGGATAAGGATGTGTGCAAAATGGTGCATGCCTGGGGGTGGTGTGGGGGTGTAAGTATGAGCGTGAGAGTTTTTGTGCAAAGATAGAAAGCTGGATGAGGCATGGTTCCCTGGAGATGATGGAAGATTTAAGAATCATTCAGGAGCATCAGTCTAAGAGTTTAAAAAATGAGAGTGGAGAAGAGGCCAGCCAATAGGATATATGATCCAAAATAAAGTAGAATGCAGATTTCATCCCTCTGGGTAAAATTCAAGGAATGGTTCCCCTCAAGGTTCCCGACACTAGGGAACACATCTTTTAAGCCCGTGTTTGAGACATATGCTCTGATACAATGTTTGAAAATGGATTTATCCCAGAAAATCCAGGAACCAGGGCTGCTCTATGAGGAGGGTTTCTCCCTCTGCATGATTGACTTTTTTTTTTTTTTTTTTTTATGATAGTCACAGAGAGAGAGAGAGAGGCAGAGACATAGGCAGAGGGAGAAGCAGGCTCCATGCACCGGGAGCCCGACGTGGGATTCGATCCCGGGTCTCCAGGATCGCGCCCTGGGCCAAGGGCAGGCGCTAAACCGCTGCGCCACCCAGGGATCCCTGCATGATTGACTTTTGGGGTAGAACAAGTCTTTGATGTGGGAAGGGCCACCCTGTGCGTTGCAAGATGTTCAGCAAGCATCTCTGACTCTTACCCATGAGATGCCAGGAGCACCATCCTCCCAGGTCTGAGGGACAAACTGTCCAGGCTGAGAATAGCTGCTGTCTGCCCAGGTACAGTGCTCATCCTATTTAACCTGTACAACATTTAGCATTATCATCTGACCACCTCTTCTTTTGTAAACTGTCCCTTCTCTCAGCCTCAGTGAGGCCTTAATCCCTTCATTCTCCTCCTTAAAAAAAAAAAAATATATATATTTTTACTTGTTTATTCATGATAGACATAGAGAAAGAGAGAGGCAGAGACACAGGCAGAGGGAGAAGCAGGCTCCACGCAGGGAGCCCCATGTGGGACTCAATCCCGGGACTCCAGGATCATGCCCTGGGCCGAAGGCGGCGCTAAACTGCTGCGCCACCGGGGCTGCCCCATTCTCCTCCCTCTTCACTGTCTACTCTTTGTCAATCATCCCTCAAGCAGGTAGAGTCTGAGAATCTCTCCATTTTTTGATGCTTTAACCTGATTTGGTGCCTGCCCCTCCCCCCCATAGCACCTAACTCCCAGGCCCCCAGGGGATGTTGAGAAGCCATGGCCCCTGGCGCGGCATGAACACTGCCTGGGTCACTGCACAGTAAAATCAGCTACACAGCCATCATGCAAATCAACTTCTTTTATCTCTGACCGTGCCTCTTTTTTTCCTTTTTTAAAATTTAAATTCAATTCGCCAACATACAGTCCATCATTAGTTTCAGATGTAGAGTTTGATAATTCATCAGCTGCATTGAACACCCAGAGCTCATCCCATCACCTGCCTCCTTAATGCCTGTCACCCGGATACCCCACCCTCCACTCCCCTCCCCTTCCGCGACCCTCCGTTTGTCTCCCAGAGTTAAGAGTACCCCATGGTTTGTCTCCCTCTCTGATTTTTCCCCCACTCAGTTTCCCCCACTTGCTTCTAAGCTTCATACACACGCTTCTGAATCCCTGCTCCTCACTCTCCCCCTGGGTATCCCCCTGGGGCCTGAAGATAAAAATGTTCAGAAATACCTTCTCTCTGCTCCCAGAATGTGTTTCCTAGTTTTATTGATGGGCTCTTCAGCTTTACTGTCCCCAGCGTTAGAACGCTCTGAAACAGCTTTGTCTTCTCTTCTCAAACAGCCACTTGGTTGTCAGTTCTGGATCATTCTCTCTGCCATAAGTCCATTTGATTTTACCTTGTAGTGTCTAGTATCAGGGCCCTCTTTCCATACCACCAACACTGGTCGGATCCTCTTTTCTCTCAACTGGATGCTTTCTCTCCACCAGCCTCCATCTCCCCATCTACTTAAACATGTTTCTATAGTGCTTACATTTTAGAAAGAGGAAAACATGCATGAAGCAGATGCTAAACCTGGCATTAATTCTAGCAAGAGTTAATATTCTCTAGATAAATGAAGGGAAATACGTGGCTGAAGATATTTCACCCACCTCAGTAAGAGGTGCATTTTCAAATTAATTTTTTCCAATATTTTGTTGCAAAAAATTTCAAACATAGAGAAAAGTTGAAAGAATTTTGCAGTAAACGTACAAATACTCATTGCCTAGATTCTAGAATTATTTTACTTAGCTTGCTATGTCACCTATCTATCCATCTATCCTTCCCTCTATCCATTTATCAATCCAGACATCTTTCAAAGTAAATTGCAGGCATCGGTAAATTCTCACCTGAAATACTTCGGCATGCAGGTCATTAGTTAGAATTCAATACTTGTTGTCAGTTGTGCCCTTTACTTTTGAGGACAAATAAACATACAATGAAATGCTCAGATATTAAGGAAAATACTCTATGGGTTTCAACAAATGCATATACATGTGTAACTCAAATCCCATTAAGATACAGAGCACTACAATCACCCAGAAAGTTCCCTGACATCATTTCCTTGTGTGTCTCTGCTCCAGATCTGCCCCAGAGGCAACCACTGTTCTGATGCTCTGATCATAGATTAGTTTTGCCTATTTTAGGACTTCATATAAATGGGAATTATATAACCTGTGTTCTTGTGTGTCTAGATTCTCTTAGTCAGAATAAGGCTTTCAAGATTCACCCATGTTGTTTCATGTGGAAGTAGTTTGTCCCTTTCTATTCCTAAGTAAGATTCTACTGTCTAAGTATACTATAGTTGGTTTATCCATTCTTCTGTCAATGGTCATCTAGGCAGTTTCTAGTTTTTGGCAACATTATCTTTTTTTTTTTTTTTTTTTGGCAACATTTTCAATAAATCTGTACTTTAATCATCATTTATAAAAGTTTGTAATACACTTTGTCCTATTAATCATTTGTGGACTAAAAGTAATAATATCAACTCAGTACAAAAGAAATTTTTATCACTTTCAATTTTATGGTCACAGGAAGTTAAATTTATATGCAAGGGTGCCTGGCTGAGGGATCCCTGGGTGGCTCAGCAGTTTAGTGCCTGCCTTCAGTCCAGGGCCTGATCCTGGAGACCCGGGATCGAGTCCCATGTCAGGCTCCCTGCATGGAGCCTGCTTCTCCCTCTGCCTGTGTCTCTGCCTCTGTCTTTCTGTGTCTCTCATGAATAAATAAAATCCTAAAACAACAACAACACAAGGATGCCTGGGTGGCTCAGTTGGTTAAACATCCAACTTTTGATTTTGGCTCAGGTCATGATCTCAGGGTCCTAAGAGTGAGGCTCATGGTAGGTTCTGTGCTGAGCATGGAGCCTGCTTAAGATTCTCTCTCTCTCCCTCTCCCTCTGTCCCTGCCCACCTGCTCTTATGCAGTTCAATATCTCTCTCAAAAATACATACATACATACATAAATTTATGTATTAAATATTTAAATATTTTTATTGCAAAGCATCATGAAAGGGTGAGCAATAAAAAAACTTTCCAGAATAAAAAATTACACTAAGGGGCACCTGGGGGGCTCAATTGGTTAAGCTTCTGACTCTTGGTTTCCACTCAGGTTGTGATCTCTCAGTCGTGGGGATTGAGCCTCACATCAGGCTCTGCACTCAATGAGGAGTCTGCTTCAGATTCTCTCTCCTTCCCCCTTGCTCTCTGCTTCTCCCTTGACTCATGTTCTTTCTCTCTCAAATAAATATAGTATTTTTAAAAATATACATTAAGATAAACTACTAAGGAAGAAGTATAAAAGAAATAGAAGTTTGAAGGGAAACAAGAGGGGATCCCTAGGTGGCTCAGCAGTTTAGCGCCTGCCTTCGGACCAGGGCGTGATCCTGGAGTCATGGGATTGAGTCTCACATTGGGCTCCCTCCTTGGAGCCTGCTTCTCCCTCTACTTGTGTCTCCGCTCTCTCTCTCTCTGTGTCTCTCATGAATAAGTAAATAAAATCTTTAAAATAAATAAATAAATAATAAATAAATGAAACAATGTGAACTGTCCAACTGTAATGATGACCTGTGTTTTTAAACAAATGATGTGATTATTAGATTGCTATGGAATTAAGATTCCATTGGGTTTACTCAAATGAGTGATGTGACAGTTCAAGAATATTTTAAATTTTAATATTCAGAATTATAATACTTAAGAAATGTCAAGTTTGTAATGAAAACAATTAGATGTCAACATAAAATTATGTGAAGAGGCTCATAATTTTTTCAAATTACTTCCCAACCTTTTCTCCAAATATCAGGACGAAGAACAGAAGTTTTCCCCAGTGCCTGCCTTCTCCCCTGACTTGGGTCCTGGATCCTAACTAATCACTCTCCAGCTCCAATTGCCATCTTTGGTTCTCACTAGGTCTTGAGAACACTGCCAGGTAGGCAACTTTCATGGGTAGGTTTGGGTCATATTTTTTATCTCCGCAAACTGAAACTGAGGTGAGGACTTGGACCAAACGTATCCCAGATGGTCAATCAATGGTGTCAGATGGTATCATCAAACACTCATCTTCCTGGTCTGTGATCAAGTGGAAATGAATTTGCATTTTAAAGCTTTATACTAGGAAGATGGTGGATCTTCTGTCATCTTCTTTTCCTTTTGCACCCGTGTGGCTTGGAATACCCTGAAAGAAATCATAGGTGTCTTTGCACTGGCCATTTTGTTTTTCCTCTAATAAAGCATCTTCTTACTAAAAGGTAATATGCCACCAATCCTGTTACAGAAAATATTGGTTCCAGAACTTTACAGGTTCCTTGTGTATTAAATTTAGTTGTGTCAATATACACAATGTGAAAAGAGCTCATTAATTTGTGAAAAAAAATGTAATAAAGTGGTGGGAACTGCATTAACAAAGCCACTGACTGATGAATTTTTAATTTGAATGTCCTGGAGCCTAACTGAAACCTGAGGGTCATGGCTGAAGTCAACCAGTCTGGAAAATTGGAGATTAGTACTGTGCCCTTGTATAATGTTTTTATAATTTTTTTCCCAGAAAATGTTCACTGGTTAGTGTCAGAATTGCAGAGTACTATGGACTGAATGTATCTCTCCAAAATTCACAGATGGGCATTCAGATGTCCATTGTGATGGCATTAAGAGGGGAGGCCCTTGGGAGGTGAAGGCTCTCCCCTCATGACCAGGATTAGTGTCCCTATAAAAGGGACCCCCAAGAGTAACCCTATCCCTCCCACTATGTGAAGACACAGTGAGAAGATAGCCATCGATTAACCTGGAAGTGGATTCTCACCAGCCTCTGGATCTGCTGAGGTCTTGACCTTGGGCTTTCCAGTCTCCAGAATTATGAGAAATAATTGTTTAAGCCACCCAGTGTATGGTATTTTTGTTACAGCAGCCCACATGAACTAAGACACAGAGCTTAGTGCATAATTATTCCTAATTATTTAAACTACACTTAACTATGTCAATTAAGTGTAATTTTTTTTTTGAAGATTTTATTTTTAAGTAATATCTACAACCACCATGGGTCTTGAACTCACAACTACAAGATCAACAGTTGCATGTTCTTCCAACTGAGGCAACCAGGCACCCCAAGTTTAAACTTTTTGAAGGCAGAAATCGTCTAAGTCTTTTATGTCCCTGGATCACTGGATTAGACATACAGCAAGTGCTTGATTAGGGGATGATAGTCAAAATCTTTAACAGCCAACTAATTAGAAAGAACACTGGCTATAGTGTGGGGGAGATCCCCAGCATTTCCATTGCCAGGCTGTAGGGAAATCCAGGGGTTCCAGGGAGGGGACCAAAGTAGTAAAGGGAGGGACTATTTATCTCCCCATACAGAACAGTTTATGTTTCAGCAACCAATATGTAGCTATACCACCTACACCTAAATATCAGCCCAAAGAGCAAACATTTTATGGGAAAAAAATTGTAAAAGCATTAACATTATCTCATTTTACCAGAAGAGTCAATTGAGATTCAAGATACAAACGTATGCCCTAAAGTTACCCAAGTTAATAGCAGGACTGGCAATTAGTATCCAGATTTCTGGACTCCAGATATCACAGGCAGATCTTTTGACAGGTTGAATAATGCTATTGCTCTGCCTGGATCCCCTGGAATTCCTATTTGCCATTTTTATCTTCCCCTCTTTGGAGGTGCTTTTGATTTCAACACAAAGGCCCTGTTTCCAAATTTGGTTACCTTCGTGGGTGGAGGAGGCTAGTGTTTGCTTAAGGCCCTGAGGGAAGAAAAGTTCCAGGCCTCCTCTTGGACATAGACAGCTGTAGTTGTCTTCTCGCATATATCTTTTCATACCATCTCTCCTCTGCACGTCTGGCTCCATGTCCTATTTCCCCTTTTTATAAGGAGATCAGTCATATTGGATTAGGGTCCACCCTAATTCGATTACCTCTGTAAAGACCTTTTCTCTATCAACTCACATTCTGAGGGAATAGGAATTGGGACTTCAATATAAGAATTTTGAGGGAACACAATTCAACCCATATTGGGAAGTTAGGACTTCAGCGTATCTTGCATGGGGGTTGGGGGGAGCACAATTCAATCCTTAATACTGACCTAAAACATTTTGTTACTTTAAGATTTCATGAGAAATTAAACAAATGAAAAAGAGAGAAAGAGACAAACCAAGGAACAGACTCTTAACTATAGAGAACAAATTCATGGCTATCAGAGTGAAGGTGGAGGGGGATGGGTGAAACAGGTGATGGGGATTACAGAGTGAACTTGTGATGAGCACCAGGTGATGCATGGAATTGTTGAATCACTATACTGTACATCTGAAACTAATATTACATTGATATAAACTCACATTAACTTAAAAAAAATTTCATGAAGGTCAAGAATATGAACACAAAAAATCTTGTGTACTATATGCATAACCCAGCTGTCATACTTCCCAATTGTTATTCAAATGTATTAAAATAAAAAAACAAATGTATTAAAATATTATATATATTTTTTATTAATCATTGCCCATAAAATAAAAAACAATGTTATGGCTTTGTTTATGGGACTTATGAACTTATGACATTTGTGTTTTTATTTGCTACAATCAAGGTTAGATGCTTTTTTCTGATAAGTATTTGCTTTGAATTGGAAATTATATACCTTTAAGTGTTGTTTTGTGTGAAACAAATGAGTCATTAAACACAATAAATAAACTGTACAGTGGTTAAGAATGTGGGCTCTGGGGTCAGACTGCGTAGGTTTGCATCAGCTCTGTAACTTCCTAGCTCTGTGACCTTGGGCAAGTTAATTCATCTCTCTGAGCTCTCATTCCTTCACCTATAACAGGGAGATGAAAACAGTAATTTTGAAGCACATAGTATTTGTTCATAGTAAACACTTAATATTAGTTATTATTTTGTCTGAAGTATTAGTTTATATGTAGTAATTCTGAAAACAGAAAGACATAACAGAAGTGAAATTTCTTATTTTTTTAAGACTTTATTTGTTTATTCATGAGAGACAGAGAGAGAGAGAGGCAGTGACACAGGCAGAGGGAGAAGCAGGCTCCATGGAGGGAGCCCCACATGGGACTCCATCCCGGGTCTCCAGGATCAGGCCCTGGGCTGAAGGTAGAGCTAAACCACTGAGCCACCCGGGCTGCCCATGAAATGTCTTATTATTTCTTTAGGTAAAATCACACTTTTCCAGATGACATTGCTAATGCTATCCTTTAAAACAACAGGATAAAACTTGTTCTTTTCTCTTTATCTTTCATAATTTAATTTTATATTATCAAAATAAAATGATCACTTAAACTCCTTTTATGGGAAAATTTTTAAATGATATATGATGGCTTTTTGAAAAGTAATGTAGTACAAATTCTCTAATGTAGTATAAATTCAAACATCATAAAGGAAATATAGTAAAAAGTAAGTCTCGGGATCCCTGGGTGGCACAGCGGTTTGGCGCCTGCCTTTGGCCCAGGGCGCGATCCTGGAGACCCGGGATCGAGTCCCACATCGGGCTCCTGGTGCATGGAGCCTGCTTCTCCCTCTGCTTGTGTCTCTGCCTCTTTCTCTCTCTCTCTGTGACTATCATAAATAAATAAAAATTAAAAAAAAAAAAAAAGTAAGTCTCCTCTTCCTTACCCCTTCCTTTCCATACGGAAAATATGATTTTCCGATCATATTTCCAAAGGCAAACACTGTTACCACGGTCTAAAAATCCTTGCAGAAAGTCTATGCATATGCAAGAAATATACATTGTACGTGTATGTTTCCCCACCCCTAGTTGAAGACAAGATAGCATATTATGTATGCAATTCTGCATCTTGCTTTTTACAATTTAATAATATTTCTAGGGAATTTTCTCTTATTAATACCAAGTTATTTTGTTTTATTCTTTTTCACTGTTGTGTAGTATTCCACACCATAAAGATACCAAAATGTATTTAACCAGTTCCCTACCGACAGGCATTTGGCCAGGGTTTAGTTCCTACAATGTATGTTTGCATTTTTAAGCTCATGGGCAAATATATCTGTAAAATAAATTTCTATATGTACCATTGCCAAGTCAAAAAAAAGTAAATGCTGGGGATCCCTGGTTGGCTCAGTGGTTTAGTGCCTGCCTTCAGCCCAGGGCGTGATCCTGGAGTCCCAGGATCAAGTCCCACGTCGGGCTCCCTGCATGGGACCTGCTTCTGCCTCTGCCTATGTCTCTGCCTCTCTCTCTCTCTCTCTCTTTCTCTCTCTGTCTCTCATGAATAAATAAATAAAATCTTGGAAAAAAAAAAGTAAGTGCATGGGAAAATCTGCTATTGCTTTTTAAATTGGTATCCAAAGAGAATGGACAAATTTAACCTACCATGACCATTAGTTCCTCCATCTGCCTCGGGGCATTATTAAATTTAAAAAAAATTTTCCAATCTTATGAGTGTCAACAGCATCTCATTAAACTTTGAATTTCATTTTTCTTGTTAGGGTGAGACTGAGCATCTTATCATTTATGAATTATTTATATTTCCTTTATTACAAATAATTTGCCCATTTTTCAATTTAAATATTTACTTTTCAATAATACTCTGTATTTAACAATAATAATTTAAAAATGTGTTAACTCTTTATATATTAAGGAACCCAACCTTAGTTTTATGTGTATATGAGAGAGAGAGAGAGAGAGACTTTTCCTGTTTAGTCATTTGTCATTATTTTGTTATAGTACTTTTTGTTTTGCAGAAATTAAAAAATATTTTTCACTTAAATCTATGAATCAGGGAGAAGACTATTGCAATTGTCCAAGTGGGAGGGCCTGGTAGCTTCGGCTGGAGTGATGTTGTTGGGTGTAGAGATGAGGAGTAGGTTTGACAATATCAGGATTGTGAGGTGAGAGTTTGGCTTATAGCAAACATGGTGGCAGGGCTGGGGAGGGATGGGGTTGGGTAAGGTGAGGGAAAAGAGACGTTGACTCTGAGGCTTTGGCCTCAGAGTACCTAGATGGACAGTGATGCTACTGAGATGGACAAGATTTTAGGGGAAACAAGTCTCTAACCTGTTTTGGAGATGTGCTTCCACATGCCTGGTTTCATAATGTGACACACATTCAGGTCTTGTTCATTCATCATCTTCTGAGGTTCTTCTCATCAAAGTGAAATGTTGAGTCAAACTATATATTTGGCATGTCTGAAACAGTAATTACTACATTGCCGATTTTCACAGGTAGTGACTTAGAGACTGAGAGCACTAACACAATACCTGCAATGTCATCACCTCACCCAACGTCCGCTTGTCCCCTCTGCTGGGGACTTCAGCACATACAATGCAACAAATGGTGAAACACTAACCCATCTCTATCTAGGATTGATTTACATGAGTTCGACTAATTTTCCCTGAATTCACAGGTATTTAACCAACAAGGTGAGTCAGTTTAGCAACTTGGCTGGTAACCCAATAATACACACACACAAAACCAGACTGGTTTGTGCATGTCCAGAGGGCCATGGTCTGAGCTCAGTTGGTGGGGGCGGGGGAGAGGGTTGATTTTTTTCAGAGACTTTGAAAACATAAAATTCCACATGGATGATTAATACTTCTATGCCACATGACGGGTGTTGGCACACAATGGGAAGAAAATGTTATTGAAAGGAAGAAAACGATGCTATAGAATGATGTCCTCTGGGAATTCAAGCCTGTTTCAAGGAAATCTCTGAGAGTCTTTTAATCTGTCTTTTCCATGTATCCCTTTGATAGTTAAATTAGCACACAGCTTTATTGGACAAGAGGAAGAGTAGCTGCTAAGAACCAGGTTCAATGACTAAGGTGAATTACCAACTCTGCCCAGTCCCTGGTTGTTCTCATGAAGCCTATTTTATTTCCTGATGTGCTGATCAAATATGCTGGTATTTGAAGTGAGATTAAGTATTAGGGCAGCCATGTGACTACCCAGTGATGAGCAGGAGCAGCGAGCCCTGCCTCAGGTAGACCGAGCAAGTGATCCCCTGACAGTTGCAATGCAGGGTTGATGGCTGAGACCCCAGGTGATATCTGATTGCAACTGCACGAGAGACCGTACAGGAGAATTTCCAGTTGAGCTCAGTCAAACCACAGGACTGTGGCTGGCTTGCTATGCAGCAACAGTGACAGACACATTTCCCATGCAGGTGATATAGGGGGTCAGAAAGTGACAAGTGCATATGAAGCATAAAACTCTCTGGGAGATAGGAGTATGGATGCAGTCCAGATGGGGAGAAAGGACATTTACATAATAGAGTAACAGTTCAAGGTAGCACATGACTCCTAAATATAGGTGTTCAGGGCACAAAGAAATAAATGAAAGCTGGGAGTCTTCATGGAGAAAGAGAGACTAAAAGTGGGAATGAAAAGACAGGGGAGTACACACAGGCAGAAAAGTGGCTTGAGGAGTAGAGAACGAATATAGGTTTTGGAAATGCACCCAATACTCTAAGATCAAATAGACTTGACTGAAACACAGAATTTATGAACATGTACGACAGGTGATGATGTTGGAGATTGTCCTTGATTAACATGCTAATTACCTATCAAGAGAAAGATTAGGGCAAGAGTTTTAGATTGAAGAGCCTCAAAGGTTAGGGCAAGAGCTTTATTTTGGTGGATGGGGAAGGGCAGAAGGAGGGAGAGAATATTAAGTGGACTTGCTGCTGAGCCAGGAGCCCAACACAGGGCTCCATCTCAAGATCCTGAGATCATGAGCTGAGCCAAAATCAAGAGTCAGACGCCTCACTGACTAAGCCACCCAGGTAACTCAGGGCAGGAATTTAGATTGAACAGCTTCTGTGTTTGGGTGAGAGGGGGAAACCAAGGAAGTGAAGGTCTCCAAGGAAAATAGCCCTTAAAAAACTTGTTTGTGGAAAAAAAAAAAAAAAACTTGTTTGTGGGGATGCCTGGGTGGCTCAGCAGTTGAGCATCTGCCTTCCACTCAGGGTGTGATCCTAGAGTCCCTGGATGGAGTCCCACATCGGGCTCTCTGCATGAAACCTGCTCCCTCTGCCTGTGTCTCTGTCTCTCTCGGTGTGTCTCTCATGAATAAATAAATAAAATCTAAAAAAATTTGTGGGGACGCTATAGTCCTTTAAAGTGATTGTGTATTTATTAAAATATTTTATTTATTTATTTATTTATTTATTTATTTATTTATTTATTTGAGAGAAAGAGAGAGAACACAAGCAGGGGGCAGGGTAGAGGAAGAAGCAGACTCCTCGATGAGCAGAGCTTGATGTGGGGCTGGATCCAAGGACCCTGAGACTATGACCTGAGCTGAAGGCCACCCAGGTGCCCTTGATCAATTATTAAAAAAAAAAAAAAGTCAATTTCTTCAAAAGCAATTCCACACTGAGTAGGAAAAGGAAAGGAGCCATTCCAGGAAGGAAAACCACCTAAGATTATCCTTGTTAAAGAGAATGGCAATAGGGGTAACTGGGTGATGGGCACAAAGGAGGGCCCTTGATGGGATGAGCACTGGGTGTTATACTATATTTTGGCAAGTTGAATTTAAATTTTTTTAAAAGTTAAACAAAAAGAGAGAGAGAATAGCAATAATCTTGAGTGGTTTCATCCCAATCAAGGAGAAAATTAGGAGTCAGAAGTAATCTAATTGGAGCTGAGGTCACCAATACCAGATTGGGAGGACAGGGCCATTCTAGTTATTTCTTTTCTTCTTTTTTTAAAAAAAAAAAGATTTTATTTATTTATTAATGAGAGACACAGAGAGAGGCAGAGACAGGCAGAGGGAGAAGCAGGCTCCATGCAGGGAGCCCGATGTGAGACTCCATCCAGGAACTCTAGGATCACACCCTGAACGGAAGGCAGACGCTCAACTGCTGAGCCACCCAGGTATCCCCATTCTAGTTATTTCAATCACTGCTGAAGCCAGTGTCAGGAAGGATGCACAAATACACCAAGTTTATGCTTTTACAAAGTTGTCACAGGGTAGGTGCTCCAGAAGATACTGAGATGGAGTTTATGACCCCTATTTCAAGGAGAAAAGAAATCAGGTCAGGCAGAAAGGAAGGAAGAAGTTGAAATGCAGTGAAGACCCATCAAACCCTTGGTATTGGCCAATCTGACCATTTGAGTGAATGCTGCCCATTAGACTTGTCATGCATTAAGTTGAAATGACTAGGCCTTTATTCTCACATTATTCATCCATATGCTGTGAGCTGCCCAGGAAGGGCATGACCTCAAGTGAGGTGAGGTGATCATTGGCATTGGAAACTCCAATAGAACTGCCAGCTGGAAGCTGCTTGCTGACTCTGTTTCCCACATCTGGGCATCGAGTCCTTCCTTGAAGTGGTGGCAAGGAGGATCTGACTCTCCATGTCTAGCACAAAGGGGTAACCAAGCTCAAAGTCTCATTAATGAGAATATACTTTTCTTTTATGAACCTAATAAAGTTAGTAATCTTGCGGGATCACTGAGTATGGCGGTCAAGAAAGAATTCTTGAGATGTTTCAAAATGCAACTTAGTAAGTTTATTTAAGTAGCATGGGGACAGGACCCATGGGCGGAAAGAGTTACTTTTGCGGTATGAAGCTGGTGGTTATACACTTAATGCTCAAGAGGGAGGAGAGAGACATGCATGGAGTATTAGACCATAAATGTTTCTTCAAATGTCTACTCATAAAACTACTTCTGCAAGATTTCTCTACCGCTTATCATTCAGTCTGATATTAACTATCAATGAGATGTACAGGACATCATAAGATCCTTAAAGAATCGTAGCAATCAGCACTTATTTCATCCTTATCGAAAACTCTGCGGGCAAGAAGTCAGCCTTTTGGGCTAAAGGCAAACATTTTTCTGCTCCTAAGACTAATGCTTACTTTGATGAGGGTGTCTGCTTATTCACTTTAAAAAAGTGAAATCAGTCACGTTGATCATTGGTTCCCAATGACCCAATGAAGATGAAGTTCCTAATACAGGAGTCTGGAGCCCCCCATCCCCATCCTTCTGCAGCCAGAATCTTCCTCCAGATGGCAAGTGGTGCGTCACTAGGCAAGCAGTCATGAAAGAGTGTGGTATCATAAGATAAAATCTGGTCTTTGTCCCTGGTTTCTGGCATAGTGCTTCAAAATCTTTGGAATTTCCCAAGAGCTAGGTGTGCCTTTGTTATGCTAATGCTGCAACTGGGGTGGGTGTGGGAAGTAGAAAGCTTCAGGATGGGGGAAGCTGCTGGAAAGCCCAATTTTAGGATTAGATGAAACCTTTATAATAAAATGGTAATTACAAGTACAGCACTTTGCTGAATTCTGTGAGTTGTTCCAGTGAATTATCAAACATGAGGGGGCATCATGAGAACCTCCAAATTTGCAGCTGAGCTGGACAGAAGTTCAAGTAGCGTGGCCCCCAGTCCTCAAGCTGGTGTCTGAAGTGGGAGTGGTCTTGTAGGACTGGGCCCTTCTTAATGTGTGGGATCTGTGCTAACTCTGGGAAGCTAGGGTAGCTAGTGTCAAACGAATTGTAGAACACTCCATTGGTGTCCCAAAAATGCGTTTGGGAAACACAAAGTGTCAGAGGAAGAGAGGGGTGATGTAGATCATGAGGGAAAACTGAGTGGGGCACCATTGTTCTGAAGTCTTATGTTTCTAAGGCCCTTGCTTTGTACAACGAAGGGGAAGGAGTCATTTTTTTAAAAAAAGATTTTATTTATTTATTCATGAGAGACTCAGAGAAAGGCAGAGACATAAGCAGAGGGAGAAGCAGACTCCCTGCAGGGAGCCTGATGTGGGACTCAATCCCAGGACCCCAGGATCACACCCTGAGCCATAGGCAGATGCTCAACCATGGAGCTCCCCAGGCTCCCCAGGAAGGAGTCATTTTGACAAAGTCCTATACTTACTACTTTTTTTTTTTTTTTTTTTTTTTTTTTTTTTTTTATGATAGTCACGCACAGAGAGAGAGAGAGAGGCAGAGACACAGGCAGAGGGAGAAGCAGGCTCCATGCCCCGGGAGCCCGATATGGGATTTGATCCCGGGTCTCCAGGATCGCGCCCTGGGCCAAAGGCAGGCACTAAACCGCTGTGCCACCCAGGGATCCCTATACTTACTACTTATGTGAGAGAGATCTGCCCACACATCCAGCGTAGTCTGGCACCTGGAGATAAGCCAGGAGGTAATCAGGAAAGGCACAGGGACTGCTTCCTGGCTATCTTGAGGGGAAGAGGGAATGGTTTAGCAGAGATGAGGTTGAAGAGGAATTAAATCTCCTCAGCCTGTGGATTTGGTTTCCTATATGGACCCCCTTTGGGTGGGTATCCCCTTCCTGCTCTCAGTATAAATAGGTTGGGTGGGACTGGCCTCTTCAGCCAAGATTGGTTCGGAGCCAGGCCACTCCCTATGGCCAGGGAACCGGAATCAGGGAGCATCAAGCCAGGAATTGTACAAGCACTACTGGGGGGAAAACGCTCTTCTTCACTGTGGGCTTGCAAAGGGAGTAAGACACAAGCCTAAAACTGTGGGTATCTTGACTTCAGTTGAGGTAAGCTTCACCTACCAAGGAAGAAAACCAACACAGAGGAAAGCGGAATGGAGAAGGGTGTTTGTGCGTGTATGAGAGACAGAGAGAGACAGAGACATAAAGAAATACAGAGACACAGGTGACATTACCTATGCAAGGGCTTATGTGAGGTACTTTGTCTTGGGAAGTGATCCCCAGGCAAGAGCGAGCAACCAAGAGCGAAATCAGGGAGAAGGCAGGACCAATGGGAAGATGTATTATTGGTCACATGCATGTTTAATGAGGATCCCATTGAGACCTTCTTTTTTTTTTTTTTTTTTTAAGATTTTATTTATATATTCATGAGAGCCACAGAGAGTCAGAGACAGGCAGAGGGAGAAGCAGGCTCCATGCAGGGAGCCCGATGTGGGACTCAATCCTGGGACCCCAGGATCACGCCCTGGGCTGAAGGCAGCCACTTATCCGCTGAGCCACCCAGGCATCCCCCACTGAGACCCTCTAAGGAGCCATATTGAGCACCTCAGAATCATTTATAAGGGGAAGCATATAGCCAAGGCTCCAGTTTCCTGTTGGA
The DNA here is from genome assembly GCF_011100685.1 of Canis lupus familiaris. Classification (NCBI taxonomy): domain Eukaryota; kingdom Metazoa; phylum Chordata; class Mammalia; order Carnivora; family Canidae; genus Canis; species Canis lupus. Next base: position 49,369,420 of record NC_049243.1, read on the forward strand.
CCAAGGGATGCTCCATGAGGTGTTAACTTCTTTTCCCCACCTTTCTTAGAATTCTTCAGAGAAAGAGAAACAACAGGAGCTAGCTAGCTAGATGATAGATTGATGGACTGATTTGAGGGAACTGGCTCATGTGATTGTGGAGATTTTGCAAATCTAAAGCCTGATGCCGTAGGCTGGCAGGCTGGAGACTCTTTGGAAGAACTGCAGTTTGAATCTACAGACCAGCTGCTGGCAGAATTTTTTCTTGCACAGAGATTCCATCTTTTTCCCTGAAAGCCTTCAACTGATTGGATGAGAGTCACCCACGTCAGGGTGAACTATTTGCTTTACTCAAAGTCCACTGATTTGTTTTTCCTTTTTGTTTTTAAAGATTTCTTTTTTTTATTATTATTCATGAGAGACAGAGACAGAGAGAGGCAGAGACACAGGCAGAGGGAGAAGCAGGCTCCATGCAGGGACCCTGACATGGGACTTGATCCTGAGTCTCCAGGATCATGCCCTGAGCTGAAGGCAGACGCTCAACCCCTGAGCCACCCAGGCATCCCAAAGTCCACTGATTTATGTTCATCTCATCAAAAAAAAAAAAGAAAAAAAAACACCTTCATGGAAATATTCAGAATAATGTTTGACCAACTATCAGGGATGACTATGTCCCACCAAGCTGACATTGACAAATTATCCCTGACCCCCCGCACCCCCATCACTCACACACACTTCCAGCTTGCACATACCTGAGTGCCAAGTAGACATTTTCAGGGCAGAAAACAAGAAGCCCTGGGAGGAGCTGAGGCAGGAGGCTGCCAGTAGGTTTCTGCTGCAGTGGCTGCAGGGGTCAAAGGACAGCTGAGATGTCAGGCCAAACTCATGAGGCCTCCAAGATAACCACACAGCATACTTTCTTTTTCAACACTGAAGGAGAAAAAAAGGGTGTTGAACCAAAATAAATAGCTCCATTTGTCTAAATACACATTTAGAAACTAAAAGGAAGTCCATATACCAACAACTGTTACATAAAATAAGGGGGAAAAAAACTCATGGATTTTCTAATGACATTTTTGAGGTAAACTAAAACCAATCATTCTTTTTTAGCAAAACTGGACTATCTCTAAAAGAACACCGAAAACTTAACCAGTTAACTTTAGCCGTTTGATTTGATGTGGGGGGAAAAATGTGTTCCCCTCAGCAAATATTTCCCCAAATTGACATGCAATGGGAAAAAACAAAAACAAAACCTCTTACTTTCACAATTAAAAAGCATAAACTTCTTTCCTAGAGTTTAGGAAAATCCCAGAATTCTTGGGATATCTCCCCGGTGACGAGAGAGTGAAATCTCTCTAGAAACTTCAAGTGGCGCTAGCCTGTGTTGATGAAGCTTTGGTACACATACAGGTTAAATAATCCATCATCTGCAATCGTTTTTTGAGAGATGGAGGAATTTTTTTTTTAAGATTTTATTTATTTACCATAGGGAATGAGAGGAAACTGAATGGGGAAAAATTAAAGAAATACAAACCTGAGAGACTCTTGACTCTGGGAAACAAATTGAGGGGAAGGTTGGTGGGGGAATGAGGTAACTGGGTGCTGGGCATTAAGGAGAGCAAGTGATGGGATAAGAACTGGGTGTTATACTCTATGTTGGCAAATTGAATTTAATTTTTTTTAAAAAGATTTTATTTCTTTATTTGAGAGAGAGAGAGAGAGAGAGAGAGAGAGAGAGAGAGTGTTGTGCTGGAGAAGGGGCAGAGGGGGAGAATATCTAAGCAGACTCCCACTGAGTGCCGAGCCAATTTAATCCCACGACCCATGAGATTAGGATGTGAGCTGAAACCAAGAGTTGGGTGCTCAATCGACTGAGCCACCCAGGCGTCCCAGGATGGAGAGACTTATTTAGGCTTTTCAATAAACTCAGCCAGTTTGTTTAATCAAAGATGCTTAAGATTTATATAACACATGGGGTTTTTAGGGCTTTTTGTTTTGTTGTTGTTGTTTTAAGGAAGGAGATGATTTAAAAATATTTAGTGGTTGATTCTAATTACATGAGGTATGTAGAATAGCCAAATTCACAGAGACAAAAAGTTGAATGGTGGTTGCCAGGGGTGCCAGGTTGCTCCCTAGCGGGAAGGAGAAATGTGGAGTTAGTGTGTAATGGGTACAGATTTTGGGCTGATGAAAATGTGGGGATGGGTAGTAGTGATGGTTGCAGAACCATCTGCCAATGTACTTACTGCCACTGAATTGTATGCCTAAAAATGGTTAAAATAGTAAGTTTTATGTTACATATATTTTTCCACAATAAAAGAAATATTTACTGCAGAAACTTGGCTATAATGAGCGAGCAAGAGGGTTATACCTCCTCCTTGGCAATGACCAGACAGTGAACTTGGTGATTAGGCCTGGCTGGCTATAAAAATCAACCATTTCAAGGAGTATTGCTGTGCCTTGCATGATAAAATATAAATCCACTTTCTGACTTACTGACAGAATAACTAAGAATGTGATTAAGAGAATGCTTTCAAGGGCAAGAGGTCAAAAATTTGGCCTGTGCCCTATGTTAACAATAGGAAGCATAGGGCAGGAAAAGAATTCTTCTTGTAGAGCAGGAATTCACTAACATTTCTACTTAAAACCCACTTTTATTTATTTATTTTTATTTATTTATTTTTTTAAATTTATTTATGATAGTCACAGAGAGAGAGAGAGAGAGAGAGAGAGAGAGAGAGAGAGGCAGAGACATAGGCAGAGGGAGAAGCAGGCTCCATGCACCGGGAGCCCGACATGGGATTCGATCCCGGGTCTCCAGGATCACGCCCTGGGCCAAAGGCAGGTGCCAAACCGCTACGCCACCCAGGGATCCCTAAAACCCACTTTTAAAAAATAGTGGAAATGCATGATCTAATGAGAGAAAATACTGGGTTTCGTTGTTGTTATGGGCACAATCTGTGAAGAATTCATCCTTGATGTTATTAACTGTCACCCCTCCCTTATGTGTTATCATTTGACTGATACACACTAATTCTTTTAACTACCATGTATTGGTTTGGGTTTTTTGTTTTAAGTAAACTCTACATCCAACATGGGGCTTGTACTCTGACCTTGAGATCAAGAGTTGCGTGCTCTACCAATGGAACCAGCCAGGTGCCCCACTACCAATGTACTTTAAATCAAAGCTTTTTAATTGGGGGCACCTGGGTGGATCAGTTGGTTAAGCATCTGACTCTTGATTTTTGCTCAGGTCATGACTTCAGAGCCTTGGGATCAGGCCCTGTGTTGGCCCCAAGTCAGCCCTGGACTCAGTGTGGAGTCTGCTTGGGATTCTTTCTCCCTCCCATCACTCTCACACTCGCTCTCTCCTCACTTGCTCTTTCTTTCTCAAAATAAATAAATAAAATCTTTTTTTTAAAAGTCTTTTTTAACCAAAAAATATGAAGTTCCTACACATGAGTCTACCTAAATGGGAAAGGTTATATTGTATTTCCTCTAATACTTTACTTAACTTTAATTTTGGAACTTATACATTACAACTAAGTGAGTTATTAAGTTATACCTAGAGTTGACAAATATAAAATAGTTATAAAATAGCCAAGCAAACTGAAAATAAATATAAGTATTATTTATATAGAAATATCTACATGACAATTACATGATATAATGCATGAAAAGTTCTTAAGACAGAGTCTAGCACATACGTGTTTAAGTAAAAGTTGTTTTTTGTTGACAAATATTTGATATCATTAATTTGCTTCACATTTGAGTCCATGAAATATGTAATAAATGCTTAGTGTATTTTTACTGGGTAAAAGTCATCTTACTCCACTGTATGAGGGAACAGAAAGTTGAAGGAGATAACTTGCACCATTGAGAGAAACATCACTTCTTTTTTTAAAATTTAATTTATTTTATTTTTTTAAATAATAAATTTATTTTTTATTGGTGTTCAATTTGCCAACATACAGAATAACACCCAGTGCTCATCCCGTCAAGTGCCCCCCTCAGTGCCCGTCACCCATTCACCCCCACCCCCCGCCCTCCTCCCCTTCCACCACCCCCAGTTCGCTTCCCAGAGTTAGGAGTCTTCATGTTCTGTCTCCCTTTCTGACATTTCCCACCCATTTCTTCTCCCTTCCCTTCTATTCTCTTTCACTATTATTTATATTCCCCAAATGAATGAGACCATATAATGTTTGTCCTTCTCCGATTGACTTACTTCACTCAGCATGATACCCTCCAGTTCAATCCACGTTGAAGCAAATGGTGGGTATTTGTCATTTCTAATAGCTGAGTAATATTCCATTGTATACATAAACCACATCTTCTTTATCCATTCCTCTTTCAATGGACACCGAGGCTCCTTCCACAGTTTGGCTATTGTGGACATTGCTGCTAGAAACATCGGGGTGCAGTTGTCCCGGCATTTCATTGCATCTGTATCTTTGGGGTAAATCCCCAACAGTGCAATTGCTGGGTCGTAGGGCAGGTCTATTTTTAACTCTTTGAGGAACCTCCACAGTTTTCCAGAGTGGCTGCACCAGTTCACATTCCCACCAACAGTGTAAGAGGGTTCCCCTTTCTCCGCATCCTCTCCAACATTTGTTGTTTCCTGCCTTGTTAATTTTCCCCATTCTCACTGGTGTGAAATGGATGAAAGATCTAAATGTGAGACAAGATTCCATCAAAATCCTAGAGGAGAACAGAGGCAACACCCTTTTTGAACTCGGCCACATAACTTCTTGCAAGATACATCCATGAAGGCAAAAGAAACAAAAGCAAAAATGAACTATTGGGACTTCATCAAGATAAGAAACTTTTCCACAGCAAAGGATACAGTCAACAAAACTCAAAGACAACCTACAGAATGGGAGAAGATATTTGCAAATGACGTATCAGATAAAGGGCTAGTTTCCAAGATCTATAAAGAACTTATTAAACTCAACACCAAAGAAACAAACAATCCAATCATGAAATGGGCAAAAGACATGAAGAGAAATCTCACAGAGGAAGACATAGACATGGCCAACATGCACATGAGAAAATGCTCTGCGTCACTTGCCATCAGGGAAATACAAAATATCACTTCTTCTAAGATAGGGAGAAAACAATTCACATAAGGAACAAAGTACTTGAGATAAGAGATGATCCCTAAGTGTTATGGAGATTCAGATAGATCATGGGGAATTTTATAGAGAAAGAGGCCTTTTTTCCCTGGACCTAGAAGGATAGATAGAATTTCCATGGATATGAGACAGGGTGATGAGGTTCGTTCTCAGAGGAGGGAGGAGGGAGAGCACAGAGGCAGAGCACGAGAAGTGACTGCAGGAAGAGAGAGCAAGGTGTACCTGGAACACAAACCAAGGCAGGAGAGTTCTTGGAGGTCAGCCTTGAAAAGCTGATTGGGTCCAAAGCACAGAGATCTCAGATTCTGAGAGAAAGGGACCCTTTGAAGGTACATGTACATGAAAGAACAGAGCTAGAAGAAGTTTCAGGAAGATTGATCTACAAGCATTCTGCTCCTGCCTTGTGGAAATAAAGGAAAATGGTTAAATGTCACTTCACTGGTGTGGGCACTGGCTTACCTTAGGACAGAGCCAACCCTTGGTCTTCAGAATTGAAGTCCAGGGGAAAGCTCAGAGTACTGCAGTTCCCTTAGCTCCTCCCCCTAGTCATGCAGCTCACCTCAGTATTCTAGATGGAGTGGGAAAGAAGTGGGTTTCTTTTTTTTTTTTTTTTTTTTTTAAATTTTTATTTATTTATGATAGTCACAGAGAGAGAAAGAGAGAGAGGCAGAGACACAGGCAGAGGGAGAAGCAGGCTCCATGCACCGGAAGCCCCATGTGGGATTCGATCCCGGGTCTCCAGGATCGCGCCCTGGGCCAAAGGCAGGCGCCAAACCGCTGCGCCACCCAGGGATCCCAAGAAGTGGGTTTCTCATGCAGCTGGGGAAGCCAGGCGTTCGCTCACATACTTTCACTTTCCCCCATGGGAGATGCTGCCAACCAGCTGACAAGGCCTCTCTTGGCATGAGCTGTGCCGCTTTGGAAGAGGAGCCATGTGGGTCCAATAAAACTTTTCCTCTTACTATCTTCATGTGTCCACTCTTCCTGGTTGTTGCTTTTTTTTTTCTTCAATGATATGCTGGAGCTTCTCTGCTAAAACTCCTGGACTTCCCGAAAAGCACTCTCATCCATGGGCAACTGTTAAAATTGGTGTTCCTTGGGAGGAAGACAGTAGAAAACTATTCCACCATGTTGCTGACATCACTCTGCAGGTTACCTTTCAAAGAATAAAGATTAATTCTGGAAAGATTCATCTACATTCATTCACACTTCATAGAGAATTATTTATACTTTCTTTTTTTAAATTTACGCTTTCTGACTATGTAAAATTTAAGCAATTCAAGGCATTATTTTTAGAATCAAATACCAAATTGAAAAAAAAAAACAAATACCAAATTGATGGATATTAATGATGGATATCATTCACATGGTGGATAAATTCAGGTTGGCTTAACCAGGACGACCATGTGGAAGTTGAGCTTCTGTGCTATTTCTTTTTTTTTTTTTTTTTAAGATTTTATTTATTTATTCATGAGAGATAGAGAGAGAGAGAGAGAGAGAGAGAGAGAGAGAGAGGCAGAGACACAGGCAGAGGGAGAAGCAGGCTCCATGCAGGGAGTCCGACGTGGGACTCGATCCTGGGTCTCCGGGATCATGCCCTGGACCGAAGGCGGCGCTAAACCTCTGAGCCACCCGGGCGGGCCTTCTGTGCTGTTTCTGAAGGAAATTCCAAATGTGGTGGCCCAAAGAACATTTTTGAAAACAGACAACACTAGTTGAATTAAATATATGACCTCTTACTGAAGTTCAGTCCTGTGTTTGCTTTTCCCAAATTTAACAAGCTTTCTTTTTTTTTCTTTCTTTCTTTCTTTCTTTCTTTCTTTCTTTCTTTCTTTCTTTCTTTCTTTCTTTCTTTCTTTCATTTATTTCAGAGAAAGAGGTCAGGGGTGGGGGGGCAGGAGCAGAGCGAGAGGGACAAGCAGACTCTTGTGCCTAGTGCAGAGCCTGATATGGAGCTCCATCTCACCACCCTAAGATCATGACCTGAGCTGAAATTGAGAGTCAGATGTGTAACCAACTGAGCCACCCAGGGACCCCTAATAAGTTTGTTTTCAAAACTGAGTTTCATTCCTTTCATTCATCAAATGCTTGTAACAGAGGCTGCTAGTGCTCACCGATATCAGGCTCTTCTTTCCTTCCTGGTCACACAGCTAGACTGAGTCTCCCAAGTTCCCCACTGTGTAATGGTGGTCATGTAGCTAGTCTTGGCCTGTTGAATGTGGTCCCTAATCTCTCCTCAGGTTCTCCAAGAGTTCCTCTCCCCTTGTCTGTTGGTTGGGTGCAGAGAATTTTCTGAGGACACTAGGGCTCCGGAAGATAGAAAGGCCACCAGAGAAGTGAAGCCTGTGTTCCTGAGTGAGCATGTGAAGAGCTCCTTGCCCCATGTCTGCCATATTGGATTGTGACTCTTTTTTGGTTAGACCAGTTAGATTTGGCTGTTGCATGTGATGGCAGTGAGTCTCTCCTGACTAAGGTACATCATACCTCTTAGAATCTGATGAAGTTGCTGAGACTTTCTAGGTAACCTATATGTCATGTCTGGACCCTGAGTATCAAGAGCACTAGACACAGCTGCTGTTTTTTCATTTATTTAAGATTAGTGTTGTACTTATGTAGCTACCACACTCCCACCCCCACCCCCACAAAGCACTCCTCTTGATTCAGTTTCTGTTTCACTCTCACTCAGTGTCATTAAGTCCAACCATCTCTGCAGGACGTTTCTGTGACGACAGTTAGCTGTGTTGCTGATAAGAAGCTTTGACTGTTCGGGGCTCCCTGCTTTATACTTTGCCACCCGGCTTCAACATCTCTGTCAATAGGCCTTAGAGCTTCACTGCCTCTCTGCAAAGTGTCGAATCTTTCCCACATTGTCTTGAATGTGTGCTTTGAGATTGTGAGCTGTCAGCACCCAGGAGAGCCTGACCCACAGTGCCAGAACTTTCGATAACATAAACAGACCACTGAGCTCTCAGAGAGTGAGAAATCTATTTTAATATCAGCCTCAAGTTCCCTTTTTGTTTCCTCAGGGAGAGATATGCACAAATTCATTCTATTTGTGTTGTGGAATGAGTCAGAGTGCTAGTAATTTGACCGAAGTGACCAAATTCTTGTGTATTAGGTTCAAAACCCCTCAGTAGACATAATAAGTGAATACATTTCTCTGGCTGCTCAAACTTGCCAAATGTGTATTTTTATAGTTCAGCTACATAGATTTACTGGCTTAGCAATAATGTAAAGTGGATAGATGACTGGATAATATCTGTACATCTCCTGGAGGGGCTTTATTTTTTTTTTAAGATTTTTATTTATTTATTCATAGAGACACAGAGAGAGAGAGAGAGAGGCAGAGGGAGAAGCAGGCTCCATGCAGGGAGCCTGACGTGAGACTCGATCCCGGGCCGTCAGGATCACACCCCAGGCTGCAGGCGGTGCCAAACTGCTACACCACAGGGGCTGCCCCTGGAGGGGCTTTAAAGCAAAGACCATGTTTGTTAGATAAGCCTGTGTGTAAATTGGAATGGGATTCTGGCAATTGTAGGGGATAAAAATCTTTTGTAGTATTATTTGAATACTGTAGTATTTTGCTTCCAGCAAAAATGTTTATGGTTGTATAAAAATAAGAGTAGCTCATTGGCTTGTATTCTGGCTGAAAAGAAATGATTGAGAATTACTAATCTAATAGTTTTGGATTTTTAAAGATATAACATCCAAATGCCTTAGAAGGTGCATTTATTTGAATTGCTTGTCGCTTTCTCACGACTATATCCCTTTTATATGAAAAAATGAATGACAGATGTCATGGTCTGAAGTCATCTAAGAGATATTACAGTTCAATCTCCTCAAGTGACATTCACATACCTAATAACGCACAGAACTGGGAATAACAAATGTTCCGAGTAAAAAATGTTAAGAGACCTCCAAAGGAAGATATATTATTGTTGTTATTTGCTACAAATATAGGCAAAATCATGCCTCTGAAGGGGCACTTGGGTAACTCAGTTGGTTAAGCATCTGCCTCCAGTTTAGGTCATGATTTCAGGGTCCTGGGATTGAGCCCCACATTGGGCTCCCTGCTCAGCAGGGAATCTGCTTCTCCATTTCCCCTCTGCCCCTTCCTGGCCCATGCTCTCTCAAATAAATTAATTAATTTAAAAAAAATCATGCCCTGAGGATTAAATTGATCCTAGAAGAAACAAGATGCATACAAACAATCTTCATAGGGTATCAAGTGGTATATTAAGTGATGGTTATTTTTTTAAAGATTTTATTTATTTATTCATGAGAGACAGAGAGAGAGCAGAGACATAGGCAGAGGGAGAAGCAGGCTCCCTGCAGGGAGCCCTGATGTGGGACTCAACCCTAGGACTCCGGGATCACGACCTGAGCCAAAGGCAGACGCTCAACCACTAAGCCACCAAGGCGTCCCTAAGTGATAGTTATTATTGCTTCTTTTACTACAAACATTTATTGTGCATCTAGAATACGTCAGCTACTGTGCTTAGTCATTTAGACGCATCAGTAAACAATTCAAAGCCCATGATATATATGAGTACTAGATGGACAATATAGGATAGATTCCTAATACAAGGCCAGGAGGTGACTGACAAAGTTTTGATATAAAATAAAACAAGGCAAGTGTATAGAGTTACAGGTACTGATATTTTGTATTGTGTGGTCTCTGAGGAGATGACATTATTCTTGGGAACCCCAAGACATGAGAAGGAGTGAGCCATGTGGAGATATGAAGAGGGTAAAGATAGGAACTTGGGAGTGTTCAACATCCAGATGTTATTTATAGCCATGGACTTGGATGAAATTATCTAGAGACAGAATGTTGAGAGAAATCTAGATAGTTAGGAGAGGAAGGGCACTCCCAGGTCACTCCATCAGTTAGAGGCCAACACTGGAGACCAAGAGCCAGCACTGGAGACCAAGAAAAAGCAATGAGCCAGGGGAAAGGAAGACAGGGAGTGTGTAATGTCCTTGAAGCCAAGTGAAGAAAGTATTTTTTTTTTTTAAGATTTTATTTACTTATTCATGAGAGACACAGAGAGAGGCAGAGACACAGTCAGAGGGAGAAGCAGGCTCCATGCAGAGAGCCCAACGTGGGACTTGATCCGAGGACTCCAGGATCACATCCTGAGCCAAAGGTAGGTGCTCAACCACTGAGCCACCCAGGTGCCCCTGAAGAAAGTGTTTTAAGAAAGAAGCTTGAGGGGCACCTGGGTGGCCTAGTTGGTTGAGGGTTGAATATCTGCCTTCGGCTCAGGTCATGATTCTGGGGTCCTGGGATTGAACCCCAGATGAGTTCCCTTCTCAGCGGGGAATTTGCTTCTCTCTCTCCTCCCCACTTGTGCTCTCTCTCGCTATCTCTGTCACTGTCTCTGTTGCTCTCTCTGTCTTTCTCTCAAATAAATTTAAAAAAAAAGAAAGAAGCTTGAGCAAGTGGTTATCTATACAGAAACAAACATTATAAGTAATGTTCCACCTCATCTAACATACAAAAACAAGTTCCATTTGGGTTAGAGAACTACAGGTAAAGAGCAAGCCTGAAAACCTTTTCAAAGGAAGTATAGACAAGTATTTTTATGACCTCAGTTAATGGAAGAATGTCTTTTAAAAAGATATAAATAGCACATACCAGAGGGGGAAAAATGAATAAATTTCAGATTTCCAGTCATCGAAAACCAGTATTAAAAAGTAAAAAGACAAAGCATAAACTAGGAGATATTTGTGGCACATATAATCTTCCAAAGCTTTTTAATAATTCAAAATATATTTTAAAAACGTATAGATTAGGGGGATCCCTGGGTGGCGCAGCGGTTTGGCGCCTGCCTTTGGCCCAGGGCGTGATCCTGGAGACCCGGGATCGAATCCCACGTCGGGCTCCCGGTGCATGGAGCCTGCTTCTCCCTCTGCCTGTGTCTCTGCCTCTCTCTCTCTCACTGCGTGCCTATCATTAAAAAAAAAAAAAAAAAAAAAAAAAAAAACGTATAGATTAGGGATCCCTGGGTGGCTCAGCGGTTTAGCGCCTGCCTTTGGCCCAGGGCGGGATCCTGGGGTCCCGGGATCGAGTCCCACGTCGGGCTCCCGGCATGGAGCCTGCTTCTCCCTCCTGTGTCTCTGCCTCTCTCTCTCTCTCTCTATGTCTATCATAAATAAATAAATAAATCTTAAAAAAAAAGTATAGATTAGTAAGACAAAGACACATAATCCAAAGACACTTGGTAGAAAAGACTGAATACACAGTAAACACATGAAAAGATGTTCAACTTCATTAGTAATTTAGAAAAATGAAAATTTTAATCTGCAAAGGAATTATTTATAACCACCAAACTGGCCTAAATTTAAAAACCTGATGATACCAAGTATTGACAAGGATATAGAGCATGGTAGATATTATTTACTGTTGGTGGAAGTATAAATTGGTAAACTACTTTGGGGTAATTTTGGAGCAATTTGGTATTATTTTTTAAAGATTTTATTTATTTATTCATGAGAGATACAGAGAGAGAGGCAGAGACACAGGCAGAGGGAGAAGCAGGCTCCATGCAGGGAGCCCAATGCGGGACTCGATCCCAAGTCCCCAGGATCACACCCTGGGCTGAAGGCGGCACTAAACCACTGAGCCACCTGGGCTGCTCAATTTGGTATTTTCTAATAAATTTGAGGATGAACATATCCTATTGGCCCAGCAATCTCCCTCTAGAGAGACTGTGCCCCATGTGCACCAGAAATTTGAACAAGAATGATCATAATCATTGTGTTTGTAATAGCAAACAAATAAAATAAAATAAAATAAAATAAAATAAATAAAATAAAATAGGAATAACATTAATGTCATTAACAAGAGAATAGACTAATTCTGGCATAGTCATTGTGGTAGCCAGGTTCCAGGATGGCTTCCAGCATCACTTCCTGGTATTCACGTGCTTTGTGTACTTCCCTCCCACACCGAATGCAGCTGACCTATAGCCAATGGGATATTTCAGAAATGATCAAAGTCACTGTGACTTCTACTTTGCTTTCTTGGTTCATTCTCTCTGGAGAAAGCCAGCTGCTATGTTATAAGGATACTCAAGCAGCCCTGTGGAGATATCCACATGGCAAGTAGCTGAGGCTTCTTTTCAACAAACACATCAATTCTCAGTATTGTGAGTGCACCATCTTGGAAATGAATTCTCTAGCCTGCGTCAAGCCTCCAGATAACTATATCTTCACTTCAACTTCATGGGAGACACTGAAGCTAGAACAACTCAGCTAGGCTTTTCCTAAATTCTCAACCTACAGAAACTGTTTATTGTTGTTTTGAGCTGCAAAATTTTGGAGTAATTTGTCACACAGCAATAGATAACTAATACAATTTGCCCTGGAACACTGTATAGCAGTGTAAACAAGCGATGCTTACAAATAGCATCATGACTACATCTTATAAAAATAATGTTGAGAGAAAAAAGCTAATCACAAAAATATGTGCACTAAGTTACCATTTATGTAAAGGTAATAAAATGAAACTAATACACTATTAGAGATATACACATATGCAGTGAAACAATGTAGGATATAACAAGGGAATAATAAACACAAAAAAAGTGGTTATATCCGGGAGGTAGGAAGAGACAAGCAATCAGAGAAAGACACACCAGAATTTCTAGTGGAAATGTTCTACTTTTTAAGCTGACCAATGGGTACACTGGTGTTTATTATACTAATTTTTACATCTTCTGAATGCATGAAAAATGTTAAAATAATTATTTTAAAAAAGAAGATGGGAATGAATGCCCCAAGTTGCTAAGAGGTTGATTGTGCTAAGGACAGAGGATTGACCATTGGATCTCACCAGGTAGGGGTCTCTGATGACCCTATTGGGCACAATTTCAGAGAGTCATGGGTAAAAAGCACACTTGGATTGGGTTGAAGAGAGAACAGGAGGTGAGGAAATGGGCACATCACGTACCATTCAGTCTGAGACTCTTCGTAATGGGGAACAGAAAAATAGTATATATATATATATATATATATATATATATATATATATATATAAAGATATATTTGGAAAAAATATTTTTTAAGGAAGTGAAAATAGTTGTTTCAGGAGAGACTATTAAGAATTGTATCATCAAAAAAAAAAGAATTGCATCGATTCTTGAATAGTTGAAAAATGAGGAGATACAGTTCAACAGTAAAGGAGTTGGCCTTAGAGAAGACTGTAAAATTGTATATTGATATTATTCATGAAATAGCAGTAGTAGCAAAGCTGGGTGGGCAGCAATCTTCACACAACAGAACAGAGCACATGGACTTATAATATCTTAATTAAGGTCAGAATACTGGTGATGGGAACGATATCAAAACCATCCCTGATGTCTTTGGACAGGGATGAAGACAGATTAGGAAGCAGATACGTTGTTCCCAGAAGCTGCCTTCTGATTATTTCTTTGTCCTTATGGTCCTCTCTCCTTTTCTTTCTTTTCAGATTCTCTCTCCAGACCCAACCTTCACAATCTAATCTCAGTTAATGAATCACACTGAAGTATAAGAAGTAAGCAAATTTGGGACGCCTGGGTGGCTCAGTGGTTGAGCATCTGCCTTTGACTCAAATTATGATTCCGGGGTCCTGGGATCGAGTCCCACATCAGACTCCCTGCAAGGAGCCTGCTTCTCCCTTTGCCTATGTCTTTGCCTTTTTCTCTGTGTCTATCATGAATAAATAAATAAATAATCTTTTTTTAAAAAGAAGTAAGGAAATTTATAAGACGCTCTTTTGGGGAGCTTTAACACTTTATTTATGTTCCAGAGTTGAAGTTCTAATTTGGAATCTCTAGGTCTCTCCTCTCTCTACCATTGTGTGACTCCATGAATTTGAAGTGCTTGGGACAGGTTAGTAGACATCTCAACCCAATTCAAATCAACCAGGAACATAGGTATTAATGCTACACTTTTTTTTAAAAGATTTTATTTATTTATTCATGAGAGACACAGAGAGAAAGGAGGGGGCAGAGACACAGGCAGAGGGAGAATCAGGCTCCATCCACGGAGCTTGTCGTGGGATTTGATCCCAGGTCTCCAGGACCACACCCTGGGCTGAAGGCGGCACTAAACCGCTGAGCCACCTGGGCTGCCCTTAATGCTACACTTTAAATGGCAAGTGTGAGTCCAGGTTATAATGGAGCAATCCTTTAATTACTGTATAGGGTGCAGCTATATGGATACACCAAGTGTGTCAAGTGGGCAAGATCTCATACAAATGGAACAATGCTAGAGCTGAAGCCGACCACTTCTATCTATACTCAGGAACCATACCTGAGAATGGGAGGTAGGGAAAGAAGATGAATACTTTCATGATGTCAAATACCTAGGAGGAGGGACCTCCTTCACACCAGAAACCAGAACCAGGAGGGAGATCCTAAGTGACAAAAAGAGGCCTTTTATTTTGGGTTTAATTGCAGAAAGGCCAGGTATCCAGGAGGAACACAATGATGGGAAATTGGCTGAGATGATCTAAGGAGACAGGCCAGAAGCACCCTTTCTTTGGGATCCCATATGTAAAGGGAATGGACCATGAGCCTTGAGGACATAGAGAAAGCAATGATGGTATTAGAGTTTATTTCTAAGACAGACTGTATTTATATTCCTGATTATCCCTGTGTTTAGTTACTTGTTCATCTCCACTGCCCCCCACTAAAGTCTTGCTGTGTCTAGCCTGTCTCCATAATAATGGAATCTAACCTTACTGAGCACAAACCCAAGCTATGTGCTGCACACTGTATGAAGTCACCTGACAATGTGAGAGACCTCCCCATGGGTCGGACCTAGCTCAACCAAGAGGATACACCAGCTTCTGAGTCTAGGACTCCATTTTGGAGGTATTGATACCTCCTTCTACAGGCGATGTGAGGTCCAAATAGGAGACAATATAGAATCTGGAAATTCTATATTGAGAGAAGCAAATGAGGTCTGAACTAAGAAAAACTGGTGGGAAAAGGAGGATCCAAGAAAATGTATGCAAAGGAAATGCTGCTGAAAACAGCAGTTACAGGAAACAAAGAATAGAGGATGTTCAGGAGAGGAGTGCACTGCACATCTAGATAGAACAGACAGTATGCTAACGGCATTAGGTGTCTGAAATTATACACTGGTTGCCTGAATCTTTTATGTCTTATCTTTTTAAGTGTATTTGTACTGATTTATTTAAGTAATCTCTACACCCAACATGGGGCTTGAACTCAGGACCCAGAGATCAAGAATCACATGCCCTTCTGACTGAGCCAGCCAGGCACCCCTGAATCTTTTATTTTTTTTAATATCTAATCCACTCTACTTTAATCTAATTTGTAAGTACCTTCTTCTAGTTTGGGACACCTGGATGGCTCAGTGGTTGAGGTCTGCCTTTGGCTCAGGGCGATCCCAAGTCCAGGCTCCCTGTGGGAAGCCTGCTTCTCCCTCTGCCTGTGTCTCTGCCTCTCTCTGAGTCTCTCATGAATAAATAAATAAAATCTTTTTTTTTTTTAAGATCTTATCATAGTTCTTGCAATTGGATCTTTTATCGCTGCCACTTCCATTCGTCTGACTGGAATCTGCTGCAGTGTCCTAAAATGAAACAAGGTCAGTCCGTATGAAAATTTTTGTTCTAAACATTTCAAAGTTTCTATTTTTGTTCTGTCAGTAGGGGGTTGAAGTATGGGGACCTGTGCGCTGGGCTTTTTTTTTCATGTCATAGGTCAGAAACTAGTATTTTCTGCCTCTGAGCCAAAGGGAAGAAACAAAAATGTGACATGAATTTGGCCCCAGCTGCCTCCACTGAGTGGCAGGGTCACTTCTTGGTCCCAAAGTGTATCTGGTCATGTTCCTTTAAAGTGTCCTCTAGTCATGATTTTTTTGAAATAGGCAAGAGATAACTATGGACAGGGGCGAGGGTGGTAATGATGTTCTCAGGGCAGAGAGGACTTTGGGAATAGAATTCCCAACAGAAAACCT
Source organism: Canis lupus familiaris (assembly GCF_011100685.1). Lineage (NCBI taxonomy): Eukaryota > Metazoa > Chordata > Mammalia > Carnivora > Canidae > Canis > Canis lupus. The sequence continues at coordinate 49,385,508 of NC_049243.1, forward strand.
GGACTGGACACCTTTGCTGTAGCCGGCTCACGGCAGGGCCAAAGCACTCCCACACGAATTCAGGTTAATTGCTGCTAAAATTATGATGGATTTTCTTTCTGTCTCTGTCTCTCTCTCTCTCTCTCTCTTTGGTACTCTTTATTGTCACAAGAAAAAAAAAATCTAGGAAATGCTACAAAAATACACTCTGTCCAAAAAGAAGTCCTTTGCACTTGTCCTCAGCAAACTCTATAGCAGTGAGTTTTCTCCACTAGCAGACTCAGACCTACCCACTTTCTGAGCCAATAATTATGAGGGCAGGAGTACATTAATATATTTTCTCACTTCCAGCACCATCATTATCAGGTTGGTTAAAAATTTGTTGGTCTTATTTAAAAAAAAAAAAAAAGAATTTGTTGGTCTTTTAAAGGCCTATTATCTCCTGGGTGGAGTGTGGGCCCTGTTATGGGCTGAACTGTGTTCCCTCAAAATTTTTGTATTGAAGCTCCATCCTCCAGGAGCACAGAAGGTGACTGTATTTGGAGATAGGGCTTTCAAAGACATAATTTTTTTTAAAGATTTTATTTATTTATTCATGAGAGACACACAGAGAGAGGCAGAGACACAGGTAGAGGGAGAAGCAGGCTCCCCACAGGGAGCCTGATGCAGGACTCAATCCCAGGACCCCGGGATCACGCCCTGAGCCAAGACAGATGCTCAAGACTGAGCCACCCAGGCATCCCTCAAAGACATAATTAAGGCTGAATAAGGTCATTAAGGTGGGCCCTAATCCCTCTTTAATGGGATGATTGGTGTCCATGTAAGAACAGGAGTTTAGGACAGAGGCACACATGAAAAGATCATGTGAAGATACAGGGAGAAAATAGCAATCTACAAACCAAGAAGGGAGGCCCCAGAAGAAACCAACCCTGCTGACCACCCCCCCATCTTGGGCTCCCAGCCTCCAGAACTGTGAGGAAATAAATTTTTGTTGTTCATGCCACCTAGTCTGTGGTACTTTGGCTGTCCTAACAGACAAATGCAAGCCTCACACATTCCTTCCCACTAAATGCCAATTCTTCTCTCCTCCTCATTCAACAAGCCAATATGAATGGACTTCTGCTAGGATCCCTCTCCGTCCTGAACCCATCCCTTACACCAGGGTTTGGCAAACTTTTCCTGCAGAGTGCCAGAGAGTAACTATTTTAATCTTGGAATGTCAAGAGGCAAGAGAGAGAGAATATCCTGTAGTTGCTAATATAAATTGAAAATGTAATGCTTCTGCTTGCGCACCAATGTTCATAGCAGCATTATTCACAGTAGCCAAAAGGTGAAAACAACCCAAGTGTTCACTGGGAAGATAGATAAAGTGCGGTATATCCATACAATGGAATATCATGCAGCCTTAAGAGGAAGGAAATTCTGACAAGTGCTACAACATGGATAAATCTCAAAATGATATTTTATGGCAAGTGTCATAAGCCAGATACAAAAAGACATGTATTGTGTTATTCCACTTATATGAGGTACTTAAAACAGGCAAATCTGTGGAGACAGAAGGTAGAACAGTGGTTACCAGAGACTGGAAGGAGGAAGGAATAGTGAATTGTTGTTTAAGGGACAGAGTTCTAAGGATGATAAAAGTTCTGGAAATGGATAGTAATGATTGTTACACAGCATTGTTTGTTTGCTTTTTTAAGGATTATTTATTTATTTATTCATAGAGACACAGAGAGAGAATGAGAGGCAGAGACACAGGCGGAGGGAGAAGCAGGCTCCATGCAGAGCCCCACACGGGACTCCATCCAGGGTCTCCAGGATCACACCCTGAGCTGCAGGTGGCGCTAAACTGCTGCGCCACCGGGGCTGCCCTACACAGCATTGTGAACGTACTTAATGCCACTGCATTGTACACATAAAAATACAATTCTTAGGAATTTTATGTTAGATGTAGTTTGCTACCATCACCACCACCGCTATTCCCCTTTCCCAAATGTAATCACTTAAAAACATTAAATATAAGGCTGGGGGTGGGGTGCAGGTGGGTAGGAGGGGACACAGACTGACCTACAGACTCTAGTGTTCCTACTTCTGCCCCATACTGTTCAGTCGGTGTCCTGCCTCTATCTATTTCTTAACAGTAAGCAAGAGGTCTGCTCTAAACAGACAGATCACCTGTAACTATCAACATCTGGATGGTTCCCCTGCACCAGGTGCTCTGGATCTTTGTCTTGCCTTTCTCCATCATCCTGTGTCACTGGATACTTGCAGACATCTCTGCATACTCTGGGGCCTCATCCACTAAGGCTACAGATGGAGATGTTTGAAAGCTTTGCTTGGGGAATGGTCCTCCAGGGAGGATACAAACAAATTAAAAAATACGATTCTGGTTTTATTATAACAGGACCACATTTAATACCCAAGATAAGAAAACGAAGCTGAATGTATTGCTTATCTAATAAGGGAGAGCTGTGGTGGTCAGACTCTCTGCACAGGGTACAGTGTTGACTTACAAAAGGTTTTGGGAACATGAGCTCACGGATTGGGAGACTTTCAGAGGCATAAGTGGATTACCATCATCTGCAGAAGTGTAGTTGCTGGCTGAGCTCTTGTTGGTTGGTTGGCATTCAGGTGTGTTTATTTATTTATTTATTTATTTATTAAGATTTTATTTATTTATTCATGATAGTCACACAGAGAGAGACAGAGAGGCAGAGACACAGGCAGAGGGAGGAGCAGGCTCCATGCACCGGGAGCCCGACGTGGGATTCGATCCCGGGTCTCCAGGATCGCGCCCTGGGCCAAAGGCAGGCGCCAAACCGCTGCGCCACCCAGGGATCCCTCAGGTGTGTTTATTAAAGTGAGTCCATCTCTGATTGGCTTATTTTCATTTAATAGGGGTTGAATTGATTGGTCAGCCTGTGAAAGCATGTTCACTAGGGCAAGTTGTCACTGATCAATTGAATGGATATAAAACCAGTTCTGGTGGCTACTTGTTTCCATGGCTACAGAACAATCAGGGTTTCCCTAAATTGGTGGGAACTTTGCAATTCTCCTGTTTGGCTGTGTAGCTATCTCTTCAGCCATTAAAAATCTTTATCTCCATGGCAAAGACTGCCAATTGCCTACCTAATATCTATTCTCCCCTTTTATTAATAGAGCCCTGTTTTTGTTAACAGCAGCAGTGTTCCCAGACAATCTTGCATATGTGGTTGACAATGTGACATAATCATAACCAATGAGATGTGAGCAGAATCATTTGGTGCTGCTTTTGGGAAAACTCCTTCAAAGTGAGGAGTCAGTAGGCACGGCCCTTTTCTCCTTCCTGTCTGGAAGGACGTCAAATATGTGGGGGACAGAAGCCATGGATTTATGAGAACTAAAGCAATCCCCTCATGATGGCAGAGAGAGAGAGAATATGGTGAAGCTGTCATATCAGTGCTGGATTTGCAGCTGTGTAAAATACAAAATCAAAACCAAGAACAAAATGCAAACCTTGGGGATCCCTGGATGGCTTAGCAGTTTGGCGCCAGCCTTTAGCCCAGGGTGTGATCCTGGAGTCCCGGGATCGAGTCCCACATCGGGCTCCCTGCATGGAGTCTGCTTCTCCCTCTGCCTGTGTCTCTGCCTCTCTCTCTCTCTCTCATGAATAAATAAATAAATAAATCTTAAAAAAAAAATGCAAACCTCTCTTTGGTTTAGCTACTGTGAGTTGAATTTTCTGTATGTGTAGCCAAACCTATTCCTAGTTGATAAACCTGCTTTCTGGTTTTCTCCTTTTTTTTTTTTTTTTAAGATTTTATTTATTATTCATGAGATACACAGAGAGAGAAGAGAGGCAGAGACACAGGCAGAGGGAGAAGCAGGCTCCATGCAGGGAGCCCGACATGGGACTCGATTCCAGGTCTCCAGGATCTGGCCCTGGACAGAAGGCACTGCTTAAACCACTGAGCCACCCAGGCTGCCCGTTTTTTTCCTTTTTAATCTCTCAGCACACAATCATATCAATGGCATCCATGCATACTCATTGCATAGCAGAGTTCTTGGCCCACCAGGCAACATACTATCAATATATATTTGCTGAATGTGTAATTCCCAAATGAGGTTTTTTTCTGCCTTGTGATATGAGGCAATAAGTACAAAACATCATCTACAAAGTATTTTTGCCAGAAATATTTAACCTGAAACCAATCATGAAGAAACTACTAGACAAATTCTGTATTGGAGGCCATCTAAAACAACACACCTGGACTCTTCCAGAAAGTTCCACAGGACAAAACAGTAAACAATAAGGTGGGAAGGGGGACTATTCTAGATTAAAAGAGATTAAATATACATAACAACCAAATGCAATGTGTGAATCCTGGATCGAAGAACAACAAAAGGTATCTGTGTCACCCGACAGACTCGGACTTTGAAGCCAGAAATCCCAAAGACACTCCCAGTGGCCTGTGTGGTATGGAAAAGGCACTTCTTGGAAGACAGATTCCCCTGCTCACAACCTCATGCAGACGGCTCAGATCAGGAGAGAAACTTGGAGAGTTGTTGATTCTAGAAAATACTTCGTATAGCTGGGATATAAGAAACCTAGGAGTTTCTATAGAGTTCCAAGGATCAGTACAACCAGAGAGGCTTAGGAAAAGACTAACATCTATGAGAGAGGCTCCTACAGGGAGCAATGGAACATTGTAAGCAACACATGACAATCCCCTCACAACCTCAGAAGCCACCAGGGCTCCTCCCGGTTTGGCTGGCGGGGTGTGAGCACCCGAGGAGCTTCCCGAGCCATGCAGCCAAACTCAGCCACTGCAGCCACTTGCCACACACAGCCAGTATGGTGCCAGAGCTAGAAGGAGGGTCACGCTGCGGATCTCTGGAAGCATAAAATAACGACTGCGAGATGACTTCTTACCCAGTGGGTTGGAAACCAGGTGCTCCTGCTGGAGTGCGGGGTCGCCGAGACACCGCAAGACCTGGGTCCACTAGAGGGCGGTAGAGCACAGTGGTTAGGGCACCGCCTCTGTGACCCTGGATGGGTCCTGGCTTCTTCACTTGGCAGTTAGGTGACCTAAGGCGAGTCACAACCTCTCTGAGCTTGGGTTTCCTCATCTGTAATATGGAGATGAGAACAGTGTCTACAACGCACGTTTCTTCTGATTAATACACGTGACTGGCATATTGTAAATACTCAATTAATATTAGTTATTAGAGGGATGCCTGGCTGGCTCAGTTGGTGGAATCTACAACTCCTCATCTTAGGGTTGTAAGTTCCAGCCCCACGATGGGTGTAGAGATTACTGAAAAATAAAATCTTGGGTAAAAATTCTAAGAAAAAGACAATTTGGGTTAAAAAAATATATTAGCTAGTAGTATCATCCACTGATACGAGGAGGCAGGGCTGCCCCTGCACTTATTCATCTGAGAGTATGCATGCAGCAGAGCACATGAGGACACAGTGCATTGGAACTTAGGAAGCAAGGCCTGGAAAATGCTGCTCACAAAGTTGAGTTGAAGAATGAATCACCAAATGGAGACATGTGACACACCAGGCCAGAGGCCACCCACCCATTCCCTCCAGCTATAGCCTTGTTTTTGGTCTTTAAAACAATTTTTTTTTCATTGTGGCAAAATACACATAATAGAAAATTCACCATCTTAATCATTTCTCAGTGTTTGTTCAGTGGCATGGAGCACAATTTATATTGTTGAGCAATCATGGCCACCATCTATCTTGAGAACATTCTTCATCTTGCAAAACTGAAACTCTCTACCCATTCATCACTAACTTCCCGTTCGCCTCGCGGCCAGTCCCCTGGCAACTGCATTCTATTTTCTCTGTTTATACATTTGACTACTCTAGGTGCCTCATATAAGCAGAATCATACAGTGTCTTTTTTATGACTGGCATCTGTAATGTCCTCATGGTTTATCCGTATTGGAGCATGTCCGAGTTTCCTTCATTTTTACAGCTGCATAATAGCCCATCACATTTATATCACATTTTGTTTATCCACTTGTTGGGTGTTGATGGAGTAATTCTTTGGTTCCTTTTGAACCAGAAGATCCATCAAGGCTTTTCTGGGAAGGGTTAAGCAACCAAGGGAATCAGTGGCTGACCCCTGGAATGAAAAGATATCTCCAATATGGCAAAGGCCTAGGAGAACAAGAAAGAATTTGCAGACAAGGGAGGAAAGAAATTCAGCCAGTATACAGACCCCCAAGTGTATTTAGTCCCTAAAATGTCACTCACACAGTGGAGACCATGATGGTCACTGTCTCTCAGTTCCAAACCCATGCTTCTCTACTTGGCTTCGTGGAGCTAGGCTGAGACCCTGCAAACCACACATCGGGCTCTACCAGTGTGGGGTGCTACAGGAAGGCTATAAGCCTGGAGGAAGAAGTAGGGCCCTGGGACCTCCTTTCTGCTTGTGATTCCTCTGAGCAACACCCCAGCAATGCCATGTCACCTGGGAGAAGCTGTGCCTTCCTGTAGTAGCAGCACAATCCAGTTGCCAGGTGATCCAATACTTGCAGAGGCACATCATGGATCCTGACCATCGCCAACCAGCCAGCGTCCCCTCTGAGGTCCAGGTCCTAGTCCCATGGTACTACTCCTGTAAGTTGTAATGTTTTCATTATTCCAGGCATTTCCCTTTGTTTGTCTAGCCCAAGAGGTGCTAGCTATCTCTTCTGTGGTATCTTGGAATTGTCTTGGAGTTGGTTAATAATTCTTTACATTTAATACTCTTTTTTTAAGTTATTGCTGTAGTTTTGTCTCCTGACTTAATTCTACCTGAAGCACCCCCGACCGTTATTTCAAAGCTGTAACAATATGTTTTCACATCCCTCCTATTTGAAAGGATGACCTGGCCTCCTGTTTCCTTTGGAAAATCAAAGCTTTTATTTAGGGGCACCTGACTGGCTCCGTTGATTGAGCATTTGCCTTCAGCTCAGGTCATGATCTCGAGGTCCTGGGACTGAGCCCTAAGTGGGGCTCCCTGCTCAGTGGGGAGTCTGCTTCTCCCTCTCCCTTTGCCCCCCTCCCTGTTCAAGCGCTCTCTGTCTCTAAAAATAAATACATGTATCTTTAAGAAGAAAGAAAGAAAATTAAAGCCATTCAGGTGACTTCAAACATGCTTCTCCTAATACCAGCCAATCTATAAAAATTCCTGTAGCCAATTTCCTTTTCTTCAGTCTCAGAAGATAAATCATTTCTGTTTAATTCCAAATCTTCCATAGGTACTTCTGAGCCCAACCCCTCCAATGTCCCCTATTCTGCTCTATCCCTTATATCTTCTCTCAATTCTTAATATGCTCTTTTCTATAGAAAAGCTCTCTAGGAAGCTAACTAAGAATGAACAAAAGGGTTGGCAGGTACTCTGTTCCTCTCTCTTGTTAACCACATCCACACTTCCCCCGTAGCATGTCCACCTAAGTCTGAATTCCCAGACAAGTTCTGCATTCCCAGAATCTAGCACAGAGATTGGCAGGGAGGAGGCAGGCAAGTGACACCCTGTAAGTGTTTGCTGAATGGGTATGGTAGACAGAGGGCTGCTGCTGGCTGAAGGAATCAACGAATGGGTGGGATTCTGTGGTTAGCAGACAGAGCTCATGGCACACCCTCGAGCCACATTTCTCACTGTGCAGTCCTTGGACCACCGGCACTAGAATCACTTGGGAGCTTTTCGAAAATGCTGACTCAAAACCCACATTGATTGGGGTTTGTCAGTGTGACACAGGAGCCAAAGAGCTCCCAGGGACCAGAGTTGAAATAACTTGAGCAACAAAACAAATGATGTTGGGTTATAACCCAAAGTATGAAATAAATGTCCATGAGTCTATACTGATATAAATGGCTGAATAAATAAATGGGAGAGAAGAGACAAATTTCCTGTACAGAAGAATTCCAAATAATTTATATACAAACCACATCCTCAAAGAGGTGGAACATAACTTCCTGCTCAAGAGTGGGCTGCCCATAGTGAGTGCAGTATGAGCACAGTATGAAAGAGGCAGTGGGTAATTTTGCAGTGGAGAAACCTGACTCACACAACCTCAACCAGGTGAGAGTCAACATAAGTACCGATGAGTCAGGTTGATAGTATGTATACTTGATATTGTGTGAAAACAATAGCTTTTTGCCTTTGTCTGTATTTTCCCCAACAATCTATAACCTCAGTCTTATCATGAGAAAAAGGTCAGACAAGTTCCAATAAAGGGATACTCTGCAAACTTCCTAACCAGTACTCCTCCAAACTATCAAGGTCATCGAAAACAAGGAAAGTCATAAAACCGTCACAGCCAAGAAGAGCCTAAAGAGATATGATGGCTAAATGTAATGCTGCATCCTAGATGGGATCCTGGAACAGAAAAACGGCAGTAGGTAAAAACTACTTTATGTAAATAAAGTACTGACTTCAGTTCATCACAATATATCTATACTGGTTTATGAATTGTGACAAATGGGTAAATAGATATTCATAACAGGAGAGGCTGGATGTAGGGCTTATGGGAATTTTTTGTGCAATCTTCCCAATTTTTCTGTAAACCTAAAGCTTTTCTAAAAAATGAGGATGACTAAAAATGTTGTTTTTGTTTTTGTTTTAAAGATTTTATTTATTTCAGGCAGAGAGCATGAGCAGCAGGGAGAGGCAGAGGGAGAAGCAGACTCACGGACAAGCAGGATCATGACCTGAGCCAAAGGCAGGTGCTTAACCAAAGAGCCACCCAGGCACCCCAAAATATTTGTGTTTTTGTTTTTAAGATTTTATTTTATCTATTCATGAGAGACACACACAGAGAGAGAGACAGAGACACAGGCAGAGGGAGAAGCAGGCTCCATGCAGGGAGCCCGATGTGGGACTTGATCCCAGGTCTCCAGGGTTATGACCTGGGCTGAAGGCAACGCTAAACCGCTGAGCCACCTGGGCTGCCCAATATTTGTGTTTTTTAAAATGCAAATTCCTGGACCTCCCCTCTGAATCTCAGGCAATGAGCCTCAGGACTATGCATTGTAAACAAGTATCTCACTGGTTTTATGCACAATGATGTCTGGAAAACAGTGTCTTAGAGACTGTCTGCTCAGAGACACAGAGATCCCTTGCTTACTGTGGTTTGGATCCATGCCACCATGTTGCACAGCCCCAGGATCACCCTTGATGTCATGTCCAATTTATAATGCTAATGGCACCCATGCTACCATGGATTAGACATCCTGTATCTGTGGGCTTTCTGCACCATTATTTTGATTGGTGAGCCAATGTTTAACAATTGGGAAATTCTTTATTAAAGTCCAAAAGTCTGGGCTGCATTTCTGTTTCCCCCACTCATTCCCTCATGGCATCACAAGCAGAGCTTAGGGGTGGCTCAACTGTTTGGTGGAGACATGTGCTGGTCAGTTCGATGTGATCTCTACCACTTTCTCTTGTTCTCAACTCTTTTCAGGGGCTGTTACTAGCATGCCTGTATTGCCATCTTCTTTATGAAAAAAACAAAAACAAAAAACCAAAATAAACCCAAAACACCGTTATCTATATCTGGGTTGCTATCAAAAGAGAGAACATGAAAGATAAATCAAGTAAGCCTGTGCTTTTAAAAACTGGGAGAAATTACTTTTGTTCGTGTCAGTGGGAGGGTATTACTCGTATGATTAGTGTGCAAGATAAGTGTGACCATTGGTTACTTATGCCCAGCCTGTTTCCTTACCGGAGGGCTGCACGAGGATCTCAAGCCAGTGAGGGATGGTACAGGGTGCTATTAGCACACCCTGGGAGCACCACGGGGAAAGCAGCTCAGCTAAGCCAGAACCTGTGTTCCTGGGGCCTTCGTCAAGTGGCATGATCACACTGTTCTGATTCTTCATTTCTAATTACTACTTTAGGAACCAACTGTCTCATGAGAGTTCTGGCACAAATAGGCTCGATTTTGAGAACTCTTTTAGCTTCCTTGCCAATGTTCAGAGTATAATTACAGAAATTATAATGATAATAATTGCAAGAACTTACTCTGGGCAGAACCTGTTCTAAGTGATTTTTTTTTTTTTTTTTTTAATGTTTTAAGTTATTTAATGTTTAGAAGCCCCCTAGAGGCGGGTGTTGTTATTACCATCATTCCCTGTTTACAGGTGAGGAAAGGGAATTAAGGAGGCCTATCTGGGGTCTCCAGTTAGCTGAGAATGGAGCTGGGATTTGAAGCCAGGCTCCAGGCTCTGGGCACTTCACTACTACACACACCATTCTGGCTCTCTGGAGAGTGGTTCAACTCCTACAATATGTCAATGTGCCATAAAAAAAAAAGAAGGCATAATTACCTCTTTCTATTTTATGTACATTTGTACTCATATTTCACAATGATACCATACAACATCTGGTGATGGTATACAGATCAATTATTTTATTTTATTTTATTTTATTTTAATTTTTTTTATTTATTTATGATAGTCACAGAGAGAGAGAGAGAGGCAGAGACACAGGCAGAGGGAGAAGCAGGCTCCATGCACCGGGAGCCCGATGTGGGACTCGATTCCGGGTCTTCGGGATCGCGCCCTGGGCCAAAGGCAGGCGCCAAACCGCTGCGCCACCCAGGGATCCCCAGATCAATTATTTTAAATAGAATTGTTGATAACAGGCCCTGATGTCTTCATATTTGGTATGATGGACTGTTAGCTGGAATTTGTATAAGCTACCAGGAATAAAAAATTGTTCAGTTCTTGAGGCTAAGCCTCTGCGTTTGGTTCAGGTCATGATCTCAGGATCCTGGGATGGAGCCTGGCATCAAGCTCCCTGCTCAGGAGGGATCCTGCTTCTCCCTCTGCCCCTTCCTCTCCATGCTCTCTCTCAAATAAACAAATAAAAAATATTTTTAAGAAAGTTGTTCCACTCTTAATTAGCATGGAGTAATTTTTAAAATGATATATTTTATCTTAAGAATTCAGGTGGATTGTTTTCCTTATCAATCCAACTCTATGGTTTATCAGCAGATGGTGTTAGAAGCTCTTTTCCTTTCCTTTAGGAAGTCTGGAATAAGAGATCAGACCTTGTCAGTTATCATCACAAATATGTCATGATCATTGGTATTCTATGCCTCTATTTTATATGTAAAGTCTCATACACCATTTAAACTCCATGGTGTGGAAAAAAATAAAATAAAATAAACTCCATGGTGTGGGATCCTTGGGTGGCTCAGCGGTTTAATGCTTGCCTTTGGCCCAGGCCATGATCCTGGAGACCCAGGATCGAGTCTCAGGATTGAGTCCCAGGATTGAGTCCCAAGATCGAGTCCCACATCAGGCTCCCTGCATGGAGCCTGCTTCTCCCTCTGCCTGTGTTTCTGTCTCTCTCTCTCTCTGTGTCTCTCATGAATAAATAAAATCTTAAAAAAAAAAAAAAAAAGAAAGAAACCTCCATGGTGTAGGAATATATGGAAAATTGGAGAGAATTTAAAAAAATGATCAAAGGGTTTAAAAGTTACAGAAATACTTAGTCTGGAGAAGAGAAGGCTAAAAGTGTTTGAAAAACTCACTTCCGAGGTGAATAACAAATCAGGAAGATACTGAACAGATGTTCTAGGCATCTGGTGGCTGGTGGAGCACGTTTGGTTAAGGATACTACACAGAGCGACTGTAAGGGAATAAAATAGAGGTATCAGCACCAGAGATCAGGCTTCTAACCAACAATGGGCATGTTTTCATTGGAAGAACATAGGAGTACCAAGGCAGAGTTTATTAAAAGATCCTCAGCCAGATGGATATATGGTCCAAGGGCTTCTCCGAAGTTAGTGTCAGGATCCCACCACTTCTCCTCAGAGTCAGGCTCGCTCACACAGGGTCCATCTGAGTCCCAGGTGGTCTGGCACATTCGCACAGGGTAGAAATTCCTCGGCCTATGTGTGAGGACACCACTATCTGCTGGTACAGAAAACTCAGGTTGTTACTCTTTCAGATTTTTTACAGCCGTTGGTAGGACACTCATTGCTGAATAGTCCCTATAAATAAATATTCCAATCTTATACTTATGTCCATAAGGACATAAATAATTGCCAAATCAGAACAAGCACCTCACTTTAACTTTAACCCCTAACCAGCCCCAGTTTCTATACATACATAATATCACTGAAACAACATAAAGGGGAATGTTAAATCCCCTTGTTTTTGTGGTTCTACCACTGGGCTTTATGAGACTTTCCTAGAACATTATTTATTTATTTATTTTTCATAATTTATTTTTTTAAGTTTGTTAATTTCTTTTTGGTTATCTCTACACCCAGTGTGGGACTTGAACTCACGACCCCAAGATCAAGAGTTGCATACTCTCCCACTGAGTCAGCCAGGTGCCCCAGAACATCATTTATCTTGCAATGGTTTTAGAAATCCTTTGTCCATACTTGTACGTACTACCCATTCATTAGGGCATGCGGCAGATGCTAGATATCTGGACAATCTGAAGCCCATTCAATTGTCAGAACGGGGGGAAGCAGCAAGTATGTCTTGATGCTGCCTTTCCCCCATTCATCTCATTCAATCGAATATATATATTGAAGCCCTACTGTGTGCCAATCACTGTGGTAAGCCTTGGGGAAACAAAGATGAAACATAGGCAGGCCCTGTTTGCAGTTGTGTGGAGGAGACAGGCAATTGGATGATGACCACGAAGCAGTGTGTACCGGCTTTGATAAATGAATGCAATTCCTGAGGTGCAAAAGGAGGTCAAGGGCATAGAATTCGGCCATCATCACAGAACAGTGGACTGAAACCTCTTATGTTCCTTAGCTAACATCAGAATGGGTCCTAATGACTGGACCACAGATTCATCTGCAGAGGGAATACTAGGTGAGTCATGACCATGAGAGAGATTGGCAGGGGAAGGGGAGAGGTTGGAGCAAGGTGAGTGAGCGAGTGACAGTTTCTCCTTGATGCTAAATGGACCAAAACCCACAGCCTTAACAAAGCAATTTTAGATTTGGTGGCCATGAAGTGTGGAAAGATTTTATCAGTGCAATTTTTGATTCCTGATCTTATCATCATCATATGCATGACATAGGAGATCAAAGAAATTGTCACCTTTGCGACAATGGGGTTGCTATAAAGAGCATGAGAAGCCGAGTCCCTATGGTTGCTGGGCAGACATAAAATCTCACATAGTTTCTACCTAGGTAGAAATTAAGAAAGTGCAAAGGGAAACAGGTGAATAGCAGATGGAAGAGGAAATTTTAAAATGTGAACTAAACAAAAAAGCTGAATGTTACCTAGAGTTGCCATTAAAAAGTATACAAACTGGGGAGGGGGGGGTTGCGTGAAACAATAGAACTTTAGTGCCTCAATGTCTCAGAGGCTATCAGCCTCAAATCCAGGTGTCAGCAGGGCCATGCTTCCACTGAAACTGAAACGTGGAGGGCAGGACCCTACTTTGCCCTTTCCAGCTTCTGGTGTTTTGCTGGCCATTCTTGGCGTTCCTTGGCTTACAGAGGCAGCACTGCGATTTCTGCCTCTGCTGTCATGAGATGGTGTCTCCAGGTCTGCATGAGTCTCTTCTTACAAGGAGAGCAGTCATATGAGATTAAGTCCTACTCTACTCCATAATGACCTCGTCACAGCTAATTACATCTGCAATGACCCTATTTGCAGAGAAGGCCACATTCTGAGGACCTAGGGGTAGGACTTTGGTATACTTTTTTGGTTACACAATTCAGCTAATAACACTGAGAGAGATAAAAGCAGCCCTGGGCTTAGTTCTCCATAAAAAAAATAGAAAAGCTAAAATCGGTAAGCAAGGTGACGCGGCATAGGATAGTCAATTAGTTTTTAGTACTTTGTATTTCCAGCTTATTTTCTGAAATTTCAAAATATTTTCATGTGCTCTTTTTTCCCTAGCTGCTGTGGAAGTGACACTCTTCCTGTGTTTGCACATTTCAATTGGATTTCTATGGATTTACAATAATAAATACTGGCAATGATGGGAATAAGAATGATAAACAATTTCATACACAGTATTTTTATGATTATCTCACCTTGGCAAAAGGAGAAATAAAAGATCAAATGGATGCATTTTGTTTTAGACCATTATATCGAATATACAGATTTGAATCCGTTTGAATCAATGTGCTACTGGTCAGTGTCAACAGGCCATAAAGACACACAAGCAAGCAAGATGAAATGCTTAAGCCAATAAGGACCCTCATGTCTCTAAGAACATCTTAAAAGTGAGCAAATGAGAGATAAGCTTCCACTTATGTTGAAACAACCTTGGGGGAAGTAGATCTGTGGGTGTTGGCCTTGCTCTGATGGACAGGAGTGCCTGGACAGTTCAGGAAGAGGACATATCCTGGTCAGGGGATGAGATTATGATATTTGGTGGATCTTTCCTGTTTTGATGATGTCCTGAAATCTAGCTGGCACTTTAGCAAGGATCCAGGGCAGCTACGTCAAGAGGAGTCACTTATGTAGTATCAATCAGTGGCTATACCCATTAAAAAGAGGAAAATGTTGGCCCTACAAAAATATCCTGTCCTGGGATCAGAGGTAATAGGATAAAGGGAATTGGCAATTTGGTCTCACTTCGTTTTCCACTTTTATCAGATGTTGCTGGTGTCCTAACCGTATCTTCTCTGTCCATCCTGGGGTTCACTAGAGCTTCAGTGGACAACTCTCATACAGGCACCTGTGTCTCTCTGCCTAAGGGCTTTCTCTGGATGCAGGATTGTGCTCGGACCACACATGAAGCACGCTGAAAATGCAGGGTGGTTTATAACTCCCAGGAGAAACACTCATCCAATGGATGAGGATGGATTGGTGAGCAAATAGCTCAGCTTTCTTGCCCGTTGGTGAGACATTTTTGAGGTGCATTCTGCTCAGTCTCTTAGAGTGTCTTTAGCAGGATTTAATTCTCAACCCGCATAGCTGTAACCTGCTCATTATTGACAGCCCTCTTCCCTAGCTTCTCACCGTGCTTCCTGGGATTGCCTCTCAAATACAGAGGTGGGATTTGCACCAAAATCCTTGTCTCGAGGTTGGCTTTTGGGGGAACAGGAGCTAATAGCATTATAATCAATATCCTCTTTCATGGGGAATATTCAATTTTTTAAAATAATACGGATGGGCCTGGAAATGAGGGGTGTGGTATTTATACACCTTCCACTGCAGTGGAAGGCTAGGAATCCATCAGCAAGACTCTCCGGAAAGAAAAATGGATAAGAAGCAGAATAATCCTATTGTGTACAATTATAAATATTCTCAACAATGGTTAGAGTTACGGAATACGTATGGCTATATTAAGATAATTAAAAACTTCTGTGTCTCCTATTTATGTAACATACCTGAAAACAAGGTATAAGAAAATGTCTCGTACGTAATGCGATCATGTATAATTTTGAAGATTACCTAAGACTGCATTATCTTTATTCACATCAGGCTATTCAAAACCCAAATACATTTTGTCAAATGTATGCATGGCATAAATGGCAGAGATCTAGAATAATGGCTCTCAATCCTAAGTGACCCAACTCTTACTTTTATAACAAATATTCTGCAATTCTGCCTTTAGTATACTTAATGAAACTTAAGGAAAATATGCTACACATAATTTTAATAATCAATATAACATCCATACATTGATGATATAAACAAAACAAAGGAAAGAAATTTATAATGAAATAATGCATATTTTCATTTCTTTGTGTTTGAGTATGACAACCCCGGAGGCACAATGCATGCATCCATCTATAAATATGTTAGATGGATGTTTGTGCAGCATATAGAAGTAGGTTCAGGAATGATACCACACAGGATGCATAGAAAAATGAGAGGGGGATGCCTGGGTAGCTCAGCGATTAAGCTTTCTGCCTTCAGCCCAGCACATGATCCTGGAGTCTGGGATCGAGTCCCACATTGGGTTCCCTGCATGGAGCCTGCTTCCCCCTCTGCCTGTGTCTCTGCCTCTATCTCTCTCTCATGAATAAATAAATAAAATCTTAAAAAATAAAGAAAAATGAAAAATGAGAGGGCAGAAGGACGATGCACAGCAGAATAAAAACTAGCACAGGACAAGTAAGTGCACGTCTGGTAGGAACAGATGGGACACGTTTGTATGGACACAAGAAAGAGAAGTAACCTTAACTTAGCCTCTGAGAAAGAGCAGATGGTGTGAGTGGAGAAGATGAGGAAGTGTGATTGTCTCACAAATGTGACAGGTTCTATATGAATGATTTAAAAATACTTCTCTATGGGTAGTGATAAAGCAACAGAAAACTGATCTCCTATTCTGAAATCCCACCACGTTAGGGCATGTGCTCCATCTTTAGAACTTAAATCCAGGAGATCACATCCTTTGATATGTGATGTGAAACAGAGATGAACCAGAAAAAGAAAAAGCTCTATAGAAATAAAGTGGTGGTCTAGGGTGAGCACTGGAGGAAGACAGGAAGGAAAAGGCAAACCAACCCTACCACTTCCCAAATCACACCCCAGCACCATAATTTTCATATGTAAATTTCTCAGCCAAGCTTTCTTCTGAGGGTGCCCTGAAAACATGAACCCCACAGGCAGAATGGTGTCAGGCCTTTGCCCCAAGCCTTAACCTTGCCAAGCCTTACTTCCTACTTGCAGCTCTTCGCCTGGAGTCTGGCCTTGCCACTGCAGCCTCTGCTCACTCACAGCCCAGGCTGCAAGTGCTAGGAAATTGCACTGCTCCCGGGTAGCCTTCTGGGACCCATGGGAGCCAGTGGGTAAATAGCCACCTACCGCCCCCTCTGGTGGGATGACTCGGAAGCACTCGCTCCGGTTGCCCACAGTGCTAATTTGTTTGGTCATTCATCTCTATTGGCTTCTACCCTTCCTTTCCCGGTCTCACTTCCCATTCTCCCACTGGTCTTTCCTAGGACAGCTTCCAGACAACTTAAAACTTTGTTTCCAAGTCTACCTTTGGTGAGACCCAAGATAAGACAGATGGTGATCATCTGAAACATTTTTTTTAATTAATTGATGAAACGTAATGAGGTTCTAATTATCTTAAAAGAAATCTCAAATGTTATATTACATTTTGTTGCTTCTGCAGGAAGTGCTCCACTCACTGAAATCTTTTCCACATAAACATGCAATTGGGGAGCACTTGGGTGGCTCAGGGGTTGAGCATCTGCCTTTTGGTACAGGTCGTGATCCTGGGGTCCTGGGATCCGGTCCAGCACTGGGGTCCCTGCAGGGGGCCTGCTTCTCCCTCTGCCTATGTCTCTGCCTCTCTGTGTCTCTCATGAATGAATAAATAATCTTAAAAAAACATGCAGTTGGGAAAATAATGTGAAGAAAAGAACAACCCCCCTAAATCACATTTTAGTTTAATTAACATTTCTTGCAAATTGGCTAATATGTTGCAGCATTTTCAACTGGATTAGTCACCTAATTTGATATTATAAATCCACACTGATCTTTAGAACTAACCGTTATGTGTTTTTAAGTAGCATGAAAGGTAGTAATACAATCCCAAACCAGTATTTTAGACCTCTCCAGTCTTTTCTGCTACAGATTCTGGAACTGTGAAAATTGTGGATAAGAAAGCATCTCTTAAAATGATATGTTTGTTGAAAAGTTTCACGATAATTCCTTCCTCTTTAATAATCTTAATCTTATTTACTTGCAGTTTAAAGTCTTCACTTAACAGTTCTGATACATGCATTATATGTGTCAAATCACTTTGTAATATTTTGGAATTACTATTTAATTTTTCATTGATTGAAACAAAAATTGCATGTCAGTATCAGAGAACAATTAAGTATTTTAAAACAATTTTCTTTGGAATATCATCCTACTTCATATGTAGCATAAAGCAGTCAATCTCCTTTTCAGTCACTGCAAACATTACAAAATATCTTTTACTCAAGGCATTAGTTTGAATTTTATCAATAGAACTGATAGGGTTCATTGATTTTTGGGTGTTTCACTAAGATTTTTGGTGACTGAGGTTGTCAATGAATAATTCAATGACTCACTAACATGGCTGTTTATACTTTCCAGTTGTTTATCAACCCATGTTACTCACTGACCATCTGTTGCAAAAGGACATTGGAAAAGGAAAACATTTCCTGTGAAATAATTTTTAAGAATTTCAAAATTTCACAACTCTGAGTATCCACTGTCTGTACATACAGAAGTGCATTTTCTGCTCAGTGTTTTTACTTCCGTGGATCTTAAATTTGTGGTCAGCAAAGTTTCATTATCATGTAGGTTACTTGCATTCACTTGCAACAGGCTTTCTTTTGTTTGTAGATGACTCCATAGCCTATTTTTTACCTCTTTGGATTTCTTGTAGATCCTTCTATGTACAATATTATTGCTCAACAGAATAGAAGAAATCTTTAAAATTTCTTACTCTTGCAATAGTTAACCTTTCATTTGGGTGGTAAAATTAATTTTTCTCCTATATTGTTTGGATTACCACAGATTGCTATAATTTGTGCCATTCTATAAGAAATGGTACCTGTATCTTTCAGATTAGATTTAAAAGAAACGTTTCAGGGACAATACTATGATTTTCAAGCTTTCCTTAAATCTGTGAAGTTTCTACCTTTGCCAACTCTATGTCTTTATAAAATATTCACTTAATCTTGGTGGGTTCATCTAAATGAATTGGAAAAAAACTATGTTGTACATATGGACACTTTCAAATATTCAACTGAGTATTCTCAACACTTTTTCTAAATATTTTTCTTTATATAGAGTATTTTTACAGTAACAATTTATAATAAGCGCTAGATTTGTACATCCTTTGAAAGACATAGAATCACAAAGACTACATCAGACACATGTAAACTGGTACTGGTGACTCAAATGCAAAAACCTACTACTCAAATGCTGTAGGTGGTATGGTGTTTTGAATGGGTGGACAACTCTTGATTAAGTTCCAAATAATTGCATTCAGCATGTATTAAGACTCTGCCAAGCACACATTTACATGTAAAATGGAATTGGTTCTATTTTTTTTTATTTTTAAAGATTTTATTTATTTATTTATTCATGAGAGACACACACAGAGAGAGAGGTAGAGACACAGGCGGAGGGAGAAGCAGGCTCCATGCAGAGAACCCGATGTGGGACCCAATCCCGGTCTCTAGGATCACGCCCTGGGCTGGGCTGAAGGTGGGCGTTAAACTGCTGAGCCCAGGGATCCCCTGGGATTGGTTCTAGATTCAAATAAATACAATTGGACTTTTACCTACATAAGAAGCATGAGGTTGGAGAGTAAGACATAGCAAAGAGAACAATTAACTTTTTTTTTTTTTGGTAAAAGGATTGTGTCTGGCAGTTACCGGAACCCATGCAGTATTCTTCAATTTACAAAATACACTTTGAGAACCACTGAAATTTTGAAGTTTAGAAAAACAAAGACAAAAAACCTTTCACTTATTTACATTCAATTCTGCAACATTCTTAACTCGTTGCACAGTAACTTATTATGATATGCTCCCTGCTCAGTAAATATCTATTATGAATATTACTGAATCAGTAACAAGATATAACTATCTTTAAAAAGCTTCCAGACTTATTTTCTTATAAATATTAATTTAAAGAAATTAAAATGCTGAAAATGCATTTGATGTCGTATAAAGGCTCCTTTATCTAAGGACTGACCATCAACCCTAGTCATTATCTACTGATTCCTCGAAAAGATTGCTGACTACAATCCCTGGGGATTTGGAAAGGGTGTCCTGGGCCAGAGCATGGAAATAGGATGTGGTTTACAAGTTTAAGGCGCAAAGGCTGTCATGTGATCAGAACTTGGTACTTTGGAAGTTTGTGGTTCTTTTTTTTTTTTTAATTTATTTTTTATTGGTGTTCAATTTACCAACATACAGAATAACCCCCAGTGCCCGTCACCCAATCACTCCCACCCCCCGCCCTCCTCCCCTTCTACCACCCCTAGTTCGTTTCCCAGAGTTAGCAGTCTTTACGTTCTGTCTCCCTTTCTGATATTTCCCACACATTTCTTCTCCCTTCCCTTATATTCCCTTTCACTATTATTTATATTCCCCACATGAATGAGAACATATAATGTTTGTCCTTCTCCGACTGACTTACTTCACTCAGCATAATACCCTCCAGAAGTTTGTGGTTCTTAATTGGGCTGTTGTCCTCCTCTACTGTTAGTAATCTTTAGGAAAAATTGTTTCTAGCTCTGCTCTCTGCTTTCATAGAACGTTGAGCTAAAGGCAAACTGAAATATAGGGAATGCACCTGTCAGGGATATTTGCTCAGCAACCTTCCCCCAGGACTCTCCTAGAGATTTGCTTTTTAATGCTAAAACTTTAGAGATGCTGTGTTTTATTTTATGAAAGGAAGACAATGCCTTCACACCAAGAGGATACAACATTTGGTAAGACCTATCTATTCCCTGCCTGCTAGGGGCTTACTCTTAAACTACCATCCCAATATAGAAAGCAGATTCAGCAAGACATGGTAAGGCAAATGAGGATTCCTAGTACTTGACAGAATTAGTTCTCCATAATACAATCTAGAGAAGAGACAAGGTAGAAATACAGGCAAGGACATTAGAAATGATATACACTGTTTATCACAAATCTGGGACTGTGTGATAAACATTGGCTAAATCACACCAGTGTAGGAGTGCTCAACCTCACACTACTGACAGTTTTGTTGTTTTTTTAAGTAGGCTCCACACCCAGAGTAGGGCCCAACTCGGGGCTTGATCTCACAACACAGACTAAGACTTGAGCTCAGATCAAGAATCAGACACTTAACTGACTGGCTACCCAGGCTCCTGGGAGAATTCTTAATTGTGGGGGTGGCCCTGTGTCTTGTAGGATGTTTAGCAGCATTCCATCTGCACATTAGATGCCAGTAATGGCCCCCCCTTGCAATTCCTTTTTTTTTTTTTTAAGATTTTATTTATTTATTCATGATAGACAGAGAGAGAGAGAGAGAGAGAGAGAGAGAGAGGAAGAGACACAGCCAGAGGGAGAAGCAGGCTCCAAAGCGGGAGCCCGATGTGAGACTCGATACCGGGGCTCCAGGATCACACACTGGGCCAAAGGCAGGCGCTAAACCACTGAGCCACCCAGGGATTCCCATCCCCCCCCCTTGCAATTCTAACACCAAAAAGGTCTTCAAATATTGGCAAGTGTCCTCTGGAGGCCCCAAACTGCCCCCTGTTGAGAATTGCTGCACCAGTGCTTCTCAGACTTTTAAAGCATACAAAGCAGTTGAGGGTCTTGTTAAATGCTGCTTTAGTAGGTCTGGGGGTAGGGCCTGGCACCCTAGTCCAAACAAGATCCCAGGTGAAGCCATGTTGCCCATCCAAGGACAATACTTGCTTCTTAAAAGACAAACCTACAGCTTTCTCCCAGTTAATATGCACAGGTTCTGAGTACAGAGTAGATGTATACCCAGGGTATGAGTATCTGAAAATACTCTCAAGCATACCATATTGTTACTGTGTATCTAGTTAAGAATGTTGCAGAATTTAACATAAATAAGTGTAGGGTTTTTGTCTTTGTTTTTCTAAACTTCAGAACGCTGCTGTATCTCCTATTTCAGTGGTTTTCAAGCCTTTTATCTTGGGATCTCTTCAGAACCCTCAAGGATAAGTGAGAACTATCAGCTTTTGCTAACATGGGTTTATATCTATAGGTACTTATCATGTTAGAAATTAAGAGACAGAAAAATTTAAAACCCATTTGAAATTCATTTAAAAATAAAAATATATCCATTGCACATTAACATAAAATATTTTTGTGAAAAATTACTGTACATTTCCAAACAAAAAATTATGGGGAAAAATAGCATTATTGCACATTTTTGCAAATGTCTAAGATCTGACTTTATAGAAGACTGGATCCTCATACCTGCTTCTGCTTCCAGTTTGTTGGGATACATTGTTTTGGTTGAAATATATGAAGAGGGATCCCTGGGTGGCGCAGCAGTTTGGCGCCTGCCTTTGGCCCAGGGCGCGATCCTGGAGACCCGGGATCGAATCCCACGTCGGGCTGCCGGTGCATGGAGCCTGCTTCTCCCTCTGCCTATGTCTCTGCCTCTCTCTCTCTCTCTGTGACTATCATAAATAAATAAAAATAAAAAAAAAAAGAAATATATGAAGAAAACTTGGCCTCACACAGCATTGTGGTTGGAAAAGGAAGCATTTTTAATAGTCATTTCAGATCATATGGACTTTTTTTGATACTACAGTGGAACTTAACAAGCAGTAGTTTCTTAAAAGTTAGTTGCAATGAGAACTCTGAAACCCTATCAATGAGCTTTTTGTACTCTTACACTAAAGTTTATTGGTTTATCTTGTTTTTTAAAAAATACTTTATTTAAATTCAATTTGCCAACGTATAACACCTAGTGCTCATCTCATCAGTGCCCTCCTTTTTTTTTTTAAGATTTATTTATTCATGTTTTGTTGTTGTTGTTTATTTATTCATAGAGACAGAGAGGGAGAGGCAGAGACACAGGCAGAGGGAGAAGCAGGCTCCACTCATGGAGCCGGATGTGGGACTCGATCCCGGGTCTCCAGGATCACACCCTGGGGGCTGACGGTGGCACTAAACCGCTAAGCCACGGGGGCTGTCCAATCATGTGCCCTCCTTAATGCCGATCACCCAGTCACCCCATTCCCACAATCCTCCTCTTCTGCAACCCTTTGTTTCCCAGAGTTAGGAGTCTCTTACAGTTTGTTTTCCTCTCTAGTTTTTCCCCACTCAGTTCCCCTCCTTTCCCCTATGGTCCCTTTCACTATTTCTTATATTCCACATGAGTGAAACCATATAATTGTCTTTCTCTGATTGACTTATTTCATTCAGCATAATATGCTCTAGTCCCATCCCAGGGGAAGTGAATGGCATAGGTATTCATCTATCTTGCAGTTTGACTCCATCTTACCCACGCAGGATTTTGTAACATGATGCATTGATCAGCTGGAGAATGTTGGTTCACAGAGTTTGCAGCCCTTCCAAAGGCACAATGGGAAGCTCCACTGTACACTCCTGAGTAAAAGGAAATGTCTTTGTACAATCATGAAAATAGTTCTGGCCTTCTGGATTCCCCAAATTGGGGTGGGGGAAGTAGCCACACCTACTTTGAGAACCAGTGACCTATGCTGGCTACCGGTTTTGTTGCTAACCAACAGCTTCTGCAAAAACAAAGAAAAGCCCAATAAATAAAGTCACTTATACTTTCGCCTTCTAGCAATAAATCCGTGTTGAAATTTTGGGTCACTGGCACCTCTCTTCAGAGGCAGGGACTGTGTTTGATTGATCCACAAATTCCAGATTGAGCTCAGCGCCTGGTCCTTATAAACACTAAAAAAATGTTTGTTTGTTTGTTTTTCCTGTAGTTTTGTAAGGTGTCCTTTCCATTTAGCCTTGTCAATTTCGCAAAAAGTATTCTTTAATAACTACACTAGATAATATAGTTTTCAGGTTCAAACTCATTTAAAAAAAAGCATGACTTTGCCTTAAAGATTAATATCATTTTGGGGATCCCTGGGTGGCGCAGCGGTTTGGCGCCTGCCTTTGGCCCAGGGCGCGATCCTGGAGACCCGGGTTCGAATCCCATGTCGGGCTCCTGGTGCATGGAGCCTGCTTCTCCCTCTGCCTATGTCTCTGCCTCTCTCATCTCTCTCTCTCATAAAAAAAAAAAATTAATATCATTTTGCAAGAGAGGAAAAAAAAAAAAAAAAAAAGGCCAGGTCTGGAGGGCGCCAGAGCAGACGCCTGGGGAGCAAGGCGGCTCAGAGCCTCTCGCCCTCGGCCGGACGCCGCACCCCGGGGAGCCCCTGCCGACGCCCTGGGGGAGCGAGCTTCGGCGCCCAGACACACTGAGCATGCGTGGAGCTCGCCCGCGTCCCGTCCCGGGAGAGGTTAGAGGTCGCCAGGAATTAGCCCCGCACCCCCGCCCCGACGCCGGCACTCGGAGGAATCCGCTGCCACGCTGCTCCACGGGGCGTGGGCGCCGCTGAGCGCTGGAACGTTGCTCGCGGCAGCTGCCCTCCGGCTCCTCCCACCATCTCCCCTTCCTTCACTATAGCAGGCCCGCGGCAGTCGGAAAAACCCGGACGGGCGGACGCCTCCGGCTGCGGACCGACTTCCCTTCCCGGGCAGGAAGGGAGGGGGCGGGCGGAGCGGTGCGGCCCGCGGGCCGCGCATGCGCCGCTCACGGGCAGCCCCAGGAGTGGAATCCAGTTGCCGGATTCGCCGCTGCGCCGGGAGTGCGCCTGCGCGGTCTCCGGGTCCCTCCACCTCCGCTTCCCCTCCCCCTGTCCCCCCTCGGGGGCTCCGGGTCCGGCGGGACCATGTTCGCCAGCACCGGCTCCAGCGGGCTTTGTGAGTACCGGCCGCCGCCATCCTGGCTCTTTCCCACGCGGCACCCTGGGCACCTCCTTGAGAAGCCTGGGGGCAGCGGGGACCCTCGGGGTTGTAGGAGGTTTGGGGGCCGACCCTCCATCCCCGCGCCCGAACCTTGGGGGCTCCTCCTGCGGGTGAGGGGCGGCGGGCCCGGCCCCCCCTCCCCCGCCCTCAGCCCGGAGGGGCCAGTGGGCGCTGAGTCCCGCCGGCAGCCCCGGCCCTCACCTGTGAACCCCAGGTACGATGCTCAGGTGTTCCAGGTGGACCGGAAAGTTAGGGTCGGCCTGGGCGTCCCGGTGTTCTCCGGGCTCGACCCCTTGCGCTCCGCGGCGCGGGTGCCAGGCTGAAAGAGGAGGCTGTCCTGGTGGAGCCGATGCTGGAAGCCTGCCCCCTTCCCAGTCACCTTGCTCCATTTAGGCTACAGAGGGACCGAACTGGCTCCCCCCCAGGTGCACATTCCAGCCTCGGTCTCAGGAGCCGACCCCAAGGGTTTACTTAGATTTTTTTTCTTCCTCGGTTTCCCGTGAGAGTTTTTCGACAAATAAAAACTGATTAAAGTACATTAAAGTGGAAGGAAGTGAAGAAGTCATCTGGCAGGAAAGTGCGGACATTGCTGCTGGATGTTGCTGTCATCGTTCACTTGAACGTCCGCGGTGGTCAGCAGATAGAGGGCAAAGCAGTGCATGGAGCCTTTTAAATGACAATTTTTTTTTTTTTTTTCGCTGAAATTGTTTAGTTGGCTTTCGGTAAGGTGGACTGTATGTTAAGTAAACAGCACCGAGATTAGGCACTGGTACAGTAACAGGAACTGTTTGAACAGGCGTAATTTAAAATTGCTTGTCACTGTTGGTACTTCAGAGCTCTCTGCACGCGAACTTAATCGTGCCTCAGTATGGAAGCAGTTGACATTTTCAAATATTAAAAGATGTATTGTGATTGTCAGAAATCTTTTCTGAGAATACAGGTCTCAGTCCGAGACTGCCCATCAGAGCCACAGGCGCAAGGTTAAATCTTCCTCTCTCAACCTCTCGGGTTCTGGAGCGGGTTGAGTATTTATGATTTTCCTTGTTTCATAATTAATTCGATTTATGGTACTCGTTGGCCTCAGAGTAGGTTACAACTACGAGCTAATCTTCTCCAAACCACCCTTGAGATAAAATACATACACATAGGACTGTTGATACTGCTGGTCAAGAAAGTGGTGATTTTCTTGGGATCACACAGTGAGTCCTACACTGGTGGATATAAAATTAATGGTAGAATCTTCCATTTTAGTTATTTCAGCATTCTGAGCTATTTTTACTTGCTGACCAAAATACATGAAAAAATTAAAAAGGTTACTATACTGCATTACTGGGTTACTGGTTACTGCTGGTGATTACTATATTGTAGTAGCCATTGTATTGCAAAGTTTATTCAGATGTGATACGTGGTGACATTGGGGTTAACACTTGATCACGTGGCACAGGGTTGATGAGTACTGAATTCTAGGAACCAAACTCCTACCCAGGGAGAGGCATAGGCCAAGGCTTAGGCCAGGGCCTAAGCTGTCCTGCCCTGTTTCTAAAGTAAGTGTTTCCTCAGGGTAAGACTTGATGGGATGAAAAAAAAAAAAAAAAAAAAAAAGACTTGATGGGATGGCCATTCCTCAGAAGGCCATGTCTTCTGTGCCCATTTAACAAACATTTTGAACATCGATTGTGAGCTAGAAACTGCTAGGTGCTGGGATTGCGATGTTGAACACGTCTTGGTCCCTTGTGTTTGCAGTGTTTACAGTGGACTTTGGGCGGTTTTTCCAGGACTGGTCTTGGCAAGACTGGGTATGAGCAGTTACCTACTTTAAAATTTCTCCTTGCAAGGCTACCCACTGAGAAGTAAGTGATTTCATTTACTAAGTTGTATGGCTCTTTGGCAAGTCAAAGCTCAGATTTTAAGTTAAGTATCCTAAGGAAGGCTAATCTGCCTACCCATGACCCCATGGATGATGAGTAACATTCTCTTTTCAAGAGAAAAAGTCTCTGCATTTCCTACCACCTGCATAGGTTCCTCATTTTGTGACTGGTAGATAATGGGGTTTTAGTGTTACATTTGCCTTCTGATTTATTTATTCATTAAGTGTCTATTGGGTAAGCCACACACTGTGTACAAAGGATAGAGAGGTAAACAGGATAAAGGAGACCAACATGCAATAAGTTAACAAACAGTGTGATTTCCCTTAGTGTTAAGTGTCATGAAGACAAGATGAGTGTAATGGCATGATTGCCTGCTTCAGCAAGTGTGGTCAGGGAGGGTAACCTGGGAATGTGACATTTGAGGTGAGAACCAAATGGTGGGAAGGAGCCAGCCACGTCAGAATTTGTCAAAAAATGTGCATTTTGCAGAAAGGGAGCAGCAAACACAAAGACCGAAACAGGCACGGCAGGGCATTTTCAAGGTACTAAAGAAAGCTGGGTGTTAAATCAAGGGTAGGGCATTTTTGACTGTCTTTGAAACTGTATTGCTCTCTATCTAGTCATGTAGTTATAACTCCATCAAAGTGCGTAGGAAACATGTTTAAGACGTATTTTAGGGTGCTTGTTTATAGACCAGTGCATCACTTAATTATATGTTGAGTAATAAATATATTATTTATTATACTTACTAATAAGTTTTCCCATTACTTAGTCACTTCGTAGTATATTCACTGGGAAACAATAGACATAACCTACATTAATTGCATGTCTAATGTATTCCAGGCTTAGTTCCCAGACTCAAGGAGTTCATTGTCTAGTGGGGAAATATTTTTAAAAAGAAAGGAAACAACTTGTGTACTTGGTGCTGTGGGTGTATTGCCGGGGATGGGGTGGTGAGGGGAGAGGCACAGTTGTTAGCATAGGGTGATACTTGAACTGAGTTTTGACGGATAAGTAAGAATTTTTCAGGCATGCAAGTTGGGAGAGGGCCTCAAAGAGGGATGGGGCCTGGGCAGGCCTGGCAGAGAAGCAGGAAGTAATGAATTAGAGGATTGTTGGTTATGGCTGGACTGAGCAGTTTAGGAGGTGTGTGGTAAAATCATCCACTTGAAGATAGAGAAGAGGGAGGAGCTAGGGAAGAAGGCAGAGGAATGGCTAAGGTTCCTCCTCATCAGGAACACAGATAGGAATGAATGATAGAGGAAAGTCCAGAGAAGCAGAAGGTGATGATCTAGATCACTACTTGGGAATGCTACATGTTGCCATGGGAAGGAAGATGGGAGATTATTGTTGGTGATGGGAGCAGTATTTTCCACATGCTGCCTGAGTCCTAGCTGTAAAAAATATCAGCCATGGAGCTTTCTTTTTTTTTTTTTTTTAAATGTTAAGATCTCTTTTTTTTTTTTTTAATTTTTATTTATTTATCATAGTCACAGAGAGAGAGGCAGAGACACAGGCAGAGGGAGAAGCAGGCTCCATGCACTGGGAGCCCGATGTGGGATTCGATCCTGGGTCTCCAGGATTGCGCCCTGGGCCAAAGGCAGGCGCCAAACCGCTGCGCCACCCAGGGATCCCAGCCATGGAGCTTTCTGAATGTCCATACACCTGGGTCTCATCCCCAGAGAGACAGATTGAGAAGGGCTAATGTGGGCATCAGAAATCTGAATTTTTAAAGCATCCCCAGGAGATTCTAAGGGAAAAAGAGATTTGGATCAAAACGAGGGTGGCCAACAGAAGAGGCAGAGAGAATAGAGTCCAGTGGGAGATGCTGAAGGCACCAGATAAGGCAGTGAACAGGTTAGAGAAGGAGGATTTTAAAGATGTGCAAGTAGGTAGATTGTGTCAATAAAACTTGTTGGATTTGCGGGAGGAGGAGTTGAAGGTGGCTCTTGCTAGACAGATGGTCTTACTATTCACTAAGGTAGGGGAGGCAGAAAACGGGGGTGGAGGGGAAAGAGAGAGAGGCAGAGACACAGGCAGAGGGAGAAGCAGGCTCCATGCAGGGAGCCCGATGTGGGACTCAATCCTGGGACTCCAGGATCATGCCCTGGGCCAGAGGCAGGTGCTAAACCGCTGAGTCACCCAGGGATCCCAAGATTTTCATTTATTTATTTGCAAGAGATAGCATACACAAGCGGGGAGGAGGGGCAGAGGGAGAGGGAGATGGAGACCTGAGTTGAAGGCACACACTTAACTGACTGAGCCACCCAGGGGCCCCTACCCATCTCATCCTAAGGTACCCCAAAATAGGAGCTGTCACTTGTTTATATCTACCCTTTAACAGTTGTCAGTGACTTCCCATTGTAGGTGATATTTGAGTTGATCTTTGAGGGATGAGTAGGAGTTGGTCAGGCATGCAGATTTTGTTCCTTTCCCTTTTCCCCAAGCTAAAAGAATAAAGCACTCTTCTAGCTGGAGCCCACCTCCCATCTCTTCTTAACTCATTCTCTACTGCCTTTTCTAACACCACTTCTTCATCCTCTCCTCTGAGAGGATGAGCCTGGCATGTGGTTAAATCTGGTGCTTTCTCCTGTTGATGCTGTAGTGGGCTTTCCAGAGACTCCCAGAGTACTTCAGATCCCTTACCTGTGGAAAGGAGAGAATATTATTGTCTATTTTGTTGAGTTGTTGTGAAGATTAAGAGTTACTGTGTGTAAAGCTCCTTGGCCAGGGTTAGGTATTTTTAGCTGGATCCTTCTGAGTGTGTTCTCAAGAATACAAAAGCATAGCCCATCTGTTGACCCTATCCTGTACCTTCCGGGCTGCTGACTTCTGTTTCTTCTTCCCAACCTTGGTCCTTGAAAGATGATCTTCACTTTATTTCCTCTCTCACTTCCCTAATCTTTAGCCCTCTGCAGTTCATCAGCTGTTCTTTGATGTTGCTCACTGGCATGATGGTTGCTCTGTACTCTACCCATTGCAAGCCTGAATCTGCCCCACTGTGCCACAAACCAGGTGACCAGGGACGTCCACTCCAGTGGATCTACCAGATGCTTCTCAGTCCTTGACTTCGTGGAATGTTCTCTTGCATTAGCCTTGGTGAACATTTCCTTCTAAAATTCTGTACTCCTTGACTTTTATTTTTGAATTCCATGCCCACCTGGTTTTCTTCATACCTCTTGACCACCTCTTCTTAGTTTCTCTCATCTCCTCAGAGTTTACTGAATTTGGCATTACTGGGTTATTATAGTTACTGTAAGGAGAGCAGTTTCAGTGGTGCATTAAGGCTGAAACCTGCTTTGTTGAGATAAGGAGTGAACTAGGTGGACAGTACAAGTAGTGAGACTGGACCATGGGGACATGCAGCAGGGAGGGAATCTGGGGAAGACACAGCTGAGTTAGGCCCTTTGAAGACTCAGGAGCTTGGGTGTTTTGTTAGCTAAAATTTACACAGCACTGAGATGGAAACCGGAGCAAATTTATTAGCGTGAGAAATATGGTTTTGAGCTGAACTGAAACCAGTGAAACTGGTTTTGGCCCGAAACCAGTTAGAGAGCCTGGAATCAGATGTAGTTAGGGAAATTGGATGCATCCAAGGTCCAGTGAGTGGTGTGAGCCTGCAGGAAGGACATTCATCTCACTCTAGAGATGGGTGAGCCGTAAGGATTGGTGGGGTCATTCATGGCCTGCCTACTCTGTCCCCTGCATAAGGCTGAAATGGACACCATGAAAATTTACCACTACCGCTATTTTTGTGCTGTAGTGGTACAAAGTACCAAGCTGTGTTATGGATTCAGTGTGTTAAATACCAAACTTGTAGGAGACGATCAAATATTTTTATCTCTCACCATCTCTTTAAAATGTACTCAGCTTGGAGAGCTTTGTGCTTTTGTGAAAGGGTATCAGACCTATGACTTTGTATTTACTCTTCAAGTTATTGATTCAGCAACTGTTTAATGAGCACTCCTGTGAGCCAGCCACTCTTCAGGTGCTTGGAATTCAGTAGCAAATAAAAGACAAAAAGTACATTCAAGTAGCAATAATCTTAGGGAATAAAAGTCACAAAATAGAGGCTCTATTTAAAATTCAAAATATGCAGTTAGGGACTCCTGGATGGTTCAGTTGGTAGAGCATGTGACTCTTGATCTCAGGGTCATGAGTTCAAGTCCCATGTTGGACATGGAGCTTACTTTAAAAAAAAGTAAAAATAGGGCAGCCCCGATGGCGCAGTGGCTTAGCGCCGCCTGCAGCCCGGGGTGTGATCCTGGAGACCCGGGATTGGGTCCCACGTCGGGCTCCCTGCATGGAGCCTGCTTTTCCCTCTGCCTCTCTCTCTCTCTCTCTCTCTCTCTGTGTCTCTATGAATTAAAAAAACAAAACAAAACAAAACAACAACAAAAAAACTCTCTACAAAAATTAAATAAAAAAAGTAAAAATAGGGCAGCCCAGGTGGCTCAGCAGTTTAGTGCTGCCTTCAGCCCAGGGCCTGATCCTGGAGACCCGGGATCAAGTCCCACATTGGGCTCCCTGCATGGAATTTGCTTCTCTCTCTCTCTCTCTCTCTCTCTCTCTCTCTGTCTCTCATGAATAAATAAAAAATCTTAAAAAAATAAAGTAAAAATATAAATATGCAGTTGAGTATTTGAATCAATACTTAAGTCTTCATTCAAAGGTAAGACTTTTTCTTCCTTTTTCTCCTGGTTAAGACTTGTACTTGACAACCACTTGCTGTGAGAGAAAGGAGGGTGATTGGCTTCTGCTCTTTTTGTGTTCCTCTATTGTCTCTCAGATTTTCTGTTTCTGCCCTTATTAGGTTCTAGATTAGGTGGAGTGGGAGGAGGAAGGAGGGAGGAACTAGGAGAGTTCTTTTGTGGCGCCCTCAGCCTGGTACATGGTTACAGCTGACTCTCCTCAGGGCTCTTGAGATTCTTTTGAGATTCCCATGTCTGGTGCTCCCCTGTCTTCAGGGGATGCATCTTTATGTTGTTGGGCTTTCTTTGGTTTGCTATTCCTTAGTTCCTTCCACCTTCAGTTTCCTCCTTCTGGAGTCCTTTGGCTTGCTTAAGGGCACTGTCAGACTGAGCCAAAGATAACCCCAGTGGTGACTCTTACATGTGGTCTACCACGTCTCTGCTGGAATTGCTGATTCTTTGCCTTGGTTGTACATTTTGAACCCTAAAATCAATGTGGGTTCTCCTTCCAGTCTTTAGGTTTCCCAAGGTGGAAATCCACTGGACTCCCACCTCTTGAGTCACTTACTTAACTCACTGGAGAGGCCCTTTGAGCCCCTGACTCAAGGGGGATGTGAAGATATGGTTGTGATGTGAAGATATGGTTGTACTCAAAGCACTTGGATGCTTACTCTACAAATCTTTTTCCTAATTTTCTCTGTGCAGTAGAGAACTCTTGCTATTTCACTCACTCTTTCTGTATTCATAATCGGGCTGAGAGGAGACTAAGAGTTTTGGTACTACATTTAGATTAATTTTCTTTGTAAATTCTGCATTTTGGTATAGAACCTCCCTTTGGTTGCAGCAGCTTATGTATTTGGTACTTTAATGGAAACTCCAATTTTATTGTCTTGTTTTAGTTGGGTTTCTGTTTTGGTGGCCAAGATTCATCTGGCTGGCCTCTTTATTTATTTATTTCTTATTTTGTTTTAAGATTTTATTTATTCATGAGAGACAGAGAGAGAGAGAGGTAGAGACTTAAGCAGAGGGAGAAGCAGGCTCACTCTCAGGAGCTGGATGTAGGACTCTATCCCAGGACCCCGACCCCGGGATTACGCCCTAAGCCAAAGGCAGACACTCAACCACTAAGCCACCCAGGCATCCTGGCTGACCTCTTTAAAGGTGACTTTAGAATTTATATATCTCTGCTCTAATTTCATTCTTCGTTGCAGTAAAGATTAACTAACTCATCAGGCCTGGATTGCCCAAACCCTGCACTGCCTTTAATGCCTGACTCTTGGGGAGAAGCTATTTCCTATATTTCTTAAGTTTTGGAGGAGTATATTCTTGAATTTCTTTTCTTTTTTTTTTTTAAGATTTTATTTATTCATGAGAGACACAGAGACAGAGACACAGGCAGAGGGAGAAGCAGGCTCCATGCAGGGAGCCCGACATGGGCCTGGATCCCGGGTCTCCAGGATCATGTCCCGGGCCAAAGGCGGCGCTAAACCGCTGAGCCACCCAGGCTGTCCTATTATTGAAATTCTTGAGGAATGTATTATTTATTTAAGAAGATGTCCTGAGTGACTCAGTCGGTTAAGTGTCTTACTTCATCTCAGGTCATGATCTCAGGGTCTTGGGATCGAGCCTCGCGTTGGGTGCCCTGCTCAATAGGCACTCTGCTTCTCCCTCTCCTGTCCACCCCTACTGTGTTCTCTCTCTCTCAAAAAAAAAAAAAAAAAAAAAATCTTAAATTTTTTTTTTTTTTAGCTGAGAAGGAAAGGCAGGTATTCATTAGGGAAGGATAAGCTTGGTATTATTTTTTATTTTTTAAATTATTCATTTACTACACCCAGTGTGGAGCTCAAACTCAGGACTTGGAGATCAAGAGTTGCATGCCCTACTGACTGAGCCAGCTGGGTATCCCAAGGCAGAATGCATTTATTTATTTATATATATAAAATATATATAAAAAATATATATATTTATGGGCAGCCCAGGTGGCTCAGCGGTTTAGCACCGCCTTCGGCCCAGGGCCTGATCCTGGAGACCCGGGATCAAGTTCCACATTGGACTCCCTGCATGGAGCCTGCTTCTCCCTCTGCCTATGTCTCTGCCTCTCTCTCTCTATCTCTCATGAATAAAAATAAATAAAATCTTTAAAAAATATATATACATATATTTATTATTTATTTTATTTAAAATCAAGTTAGTTAACATAACTGTAGTATTAGTTTCAGGAGTAGAATTTGGTGATTCATCACTTACATATAATGACCAATGCTCATCCCAAGTGCCCTCCTTAATGCCTGTCACCCATTTAGCCCATCCTCCCACCCACCACCGGTCTAGCAACCCTCAGCAACCAAATTATATTTATAGTTTGCCTCCCTCTCTGTTTTTTATTTTTTATTTTTATTTATTTTTTTTAGATTTTTTTTTCCTTTAAGATTTTATTTATTCATCCATAGATACACAGAGAGAGAGAGAGAGAGAGAGAGGCAGAGACACAGGCAGAGGGAGGAGCAGGCTCCATGCAGAGAGCCTGATGTGGGACTCGATCCAGGGTCTCCAAGATCATGCCCTGGGCTGCAGGCGGCACTAAACCGCTGCGCCACTGGGGCTGCCCTGTTTTTTTTTTTTTTTTTTTTTTTTAATATTTTATTTATTTATTCATGAGAGACACAGACTGAGAGAGAAGCAGAGACACAGGCAGAGGGAGAAGCAGGCTTCATGCCGGGAGCCCGACGTGGGACTTGATCCCGGGACCCCAGGATCACACCCTGGACGGAAGGCAGGCACCAAACCGCTGAGCTACCCTTGGATCCCCTCCCTCTCTGTTTTTATCTTATTTTATTTTTCCTTCCCTTCCCCTGTGTTCATGTTTTTTAAATTCCACATATGAGTGAAATCATATTTGTCTTTCTCTGACTGACTTACTTCACTTAGCATAATACACTCTGGTTCCATCCATATCATTGCAAGTGGCAAGATTTCAATCTTTTTTTTTTTTAATTTTTATTTATTTATGATAGTCACAGAGAGAGAGAGAGGCAGAGACACAGGCAGAGGGAAAAGCAGGCTCCATGGACCGGAAGCCCGACGTGGGATTTGATCCCGGGTCTCCAGGATCGCGCCCTGGGCCAAAGGCAGGCGCCAAACTGCTGTGCCACCCAGGGATCCCGATTTCAATCTTTTTGAAGGCTGTGTAATATTTTATTGTAGGTGTATACCATATTTTCTTTATCCATTCATCAGTCGATGGACATTTGGGTTCTTTCCATAATTTGGCTATTGTTGATAGTGCTGCTGTAAACATTGGGATACATGTGCCCCTTCAAATCAGCATTTTTCTGTCTTTCGGATAAATACCTAGTAGTGCAATTGCTAGGTCATAGGTAGTTCTGTTTTTAACTTTTTAAGGAAACTCCATACTGTTTTCTAAGGAGAAAGCTTTTAAAAACAATGTTTCTTTTTCAGTCTAAAAGTAATTAATCATGTTACAGAAAGTTTGAAAGATAGAAAAAAGCGCTGTTAGTATTTCACTTAATTTTCTTCATCTTTTTTTTTTTTTAAACATTTTTTAATTTATTTATGATAGTCATACAGAGAGAGAGAGAGGCAGAGACACAACAGGCAGAGGGAGAAGCAGGCTCCATGCACCGGGAGCCCGACGTGGGATTCGATCCCGGGTCTCCAGGATTGCACCCTGGGCCAAAGGCAGGCGCCAAACTGCTGTGCCACCCAGGGATCCCTTAATCTTTTTTTCTGACACATTTATGTTCTTGTTTTAAATGAACTGATTTTGTTATGATAAAATGAATAGAATTCATTTTAGAAAATTCCAAAATATGGAAAGGTAGTAGAAAGGAATAAAGATAGCATTTATTGACATCTTGGTGTTTATATTCATACTTACTCTAGTGCAAAAATGAAAATCTAAGTAATTAAAAATAAATTTATCACTCTCAAATACTATTTTGTAACTTGCCTTTATTTCACACCAAGACTTTTAAAAAGCAATCACAGTGACTATGTGTGTATCCTGCTTTTCTCTGATTTATCATGAGTGTTTCTCAAGTATGCTCTTCTTAAAGAATTAGGTTGGTGCTTTTCTTTCTTTCTTTCTTTCTTTCTTTCTTTCTTTCTTTCTTTCTTTCTTTCTTTCTTCTTTCTTTCTTTCTTTCTTTCTTCTCTCTCTCTCTCTCTCTCTCTCTTTCTTTCTTTCTTTCTTTCTTTTTTTCTCCCTATTATGGGGATGCTTAGAGCATCTTAATTTTCAGATGTTTCTAGAAATGAAAGAAAAGTAAATAAAGAGTATTCTCTTGGGAAGCCTGGTGACTCAGCGGTTGAGTGCCTGCCTTTGGCCCAGGGTGTGATCCTGGAGACCTGGGATGGAGTCCCACATCGGGCTCCCTGCAGGGAGCCTGCTTCTCTCTCTGCTTATGTGTCTGCCTCTCTTTCTCTCTTTGTGTCTCTCATGAATAAATAAATAAAATCTTTAAAAAAAAAAAGAGCATATTCTCTTATAACTTTTGATACATACTGCTAAATTCCAACCCTAAAGGATGGTATGTATAACTTCACCAGCAGTTTAAGAGAGAAAGGATTGCTTTACTAAAGTTATTACATTAAAAAAGTTATTACATTTAATTTTCAGAGTAATGCTAGATACTGTTCTGTTTTTGCTATACAAATGAACATTTTGAAGCTCAGAATATAATTTGTCCAAAATCATATAGCTAGTATGTCAGAGAGCTAGGATCTGAATCCAGGTTTGCCTAGGTTTAAGTAAAATGCTAGGAGCAATGGCAATATAAATTCTAAGCATTAGGAAAAATACCTGGGGGAAAGAATCATAATCTAAATGAGGATTCTGTGTATCTATATGATTTCTTAAGAATTTTCAATCAATAAGTAATAGGTTGTTGGTTTTATTTCTGTCACAGTCTAAGTTTCATTTATATAACACATTGCTTATGTAACAGTTACTACTAGGCTCTGTTCTAAGCAGTTTACATATATTAACTCATTTAATTCTCAGAACAATGAGGTATTAGTATTATTATCCCCAGTTTGCAGATAAGAAAGTTTAGGCACAGACATTTAAGTAGCTTCACTAAGATCACATAGCTGGTAAGAAGCACAGTTGGCATTTGAACCTAGGGACACCTATGTGGCTCAGTCAGTTAGGCGTCTGCCTTAGGCTCAGGTCACGATCTCAGGATCCTGGGATCAAGCCCTATGTTAGGCTCCCTGCTTGGTGGGAGCCTGCTTCTCCTCCCTCTGCTGTTCCCCCCATTTGTGCTATCAAATAAATTAATAAAATCTTTAAAAAAAATAGAATTTGAACCTAGACAATCTGAGTCCATTGTGTTCTGAATGAATGCACACTACTGCTTCACAGACTTAAGGGAGTTTATTTATATTTATGTCTCCTGACCACTGAGATAGTCAGTCTGGTGACTAAGATAATAGTTCAGTTTAGCTGCTGAGCTGGTTTCCCAGTCCTTGGAAGCTGCAATACTGTTGCTTTTCCTTCCTCCCCTTGCACCTGCTCCTCTGTTCTACCTGTTGTTTTCAACCCTTACCCCCCCCCCCCCCCCCCCCCCCCCGCCCCGCCCCGCCCCGCAGTCTCCCTCTGTTCCCTCTTTGTTCCTAAGGCGGAACCAAGATCCAGTTTGGCTTTTAGTAGGTATAGTTCATCACCTAATTATGATCTTCTTGTCATTGCTAATGAACTATAATTATTTGCATTTTCTCCTTTTTCCCTTTTCTTCATTCATTAGTCAAGTTACTATCTGCCTTCTTCCATTCTCAAATTGTCTCAGTTGTATTAATGAAGATGGGACCTATCTTAAATCATGCTATGTTAAAAGTATATTTCTATAGAATTTTAATAAGTATAATATGCGGAAGAATATCTTGTTGTGGCGCCTGAGTGGCTCAGTTGGTTAAGTGTCCTACTCTTGATTTTGGCTCAGTCATGATCTCAGGGCTGTAGGATCAAGCCGCCACATTAGGGTCTGCACCGGCCAGAAAGCCTACTTAAGATTGTCTCTGCCCTCCCCTCACCCTCTCTTGCTCTCCATCTCTTAAAAAAAAAAAAAAAGTATCTTGTAAATAATTTACTCCAGCATTTTTGAAGTGTGGGGCTGCTTGAGTTTTTTCTTTTTTTAAATTGCTTTAAGCTTATTTTTACGTTGAATATTACAATGTTTTTTTTTTTTAAGATTTATTTATATTTTTTAGTAACGTCTACATCTAACGTGGGGCTTGAACTTGCAGCCCTGAGATCAAGAGTTGCATGCTCTTCTGACTGAGCCAGCAAGGCACCCCTTACTTAGTTTATTTTTACTAGCTTTATTGAGATCTAACTGACAAAAGCTTTATATATATGTTGTATGTGACATTTTGTTATATGTACATGTTGTGAAATGATTACTGAAATCAAGTGAATTAATGTATCTATCACCTCACATAGTTATCTTTGTGTGTATATGTATGTGTGAAAACATTTGCGATCTACTCTCAACAGATTTCAGGTATACAATACAATGTTATCACCTAGAGTCATTGTTCTGTACATTGCTTAAGTTTTCACCCTCATTTAAATCATGATTATAAATGAGAATTGTAATTTAACCTTCATTTAAATCATTATTCTCTTTCCCAGATATTTGTCTTAAGATTTTGTAAGTTATATTGCCGTTGTTTTCAGACATTTCCCAGTGTTATATCATCTTAGTCCGTTGAATGTAGTATGATAGAGTGGAAAGAGCACAGAATTCTTTGGAAAGTGTTCCGTAGTGGCGTGTGGTCCTAATGTTGTCAGGTAGACTGTTTCTTAAAGACTGAGAAGGCAGATTAGTGCTTCTGAGACCCTTAGAGGCCCTGCAACAAAGAGATTTAACTTTACTCTTTGTCTCTTAAGACTAGAGGGTATGGTTTTCCATTGTATAAAATTTGGGACTGTAAGGAAGAAACATAAAGTTGAATGTCTGTACTGCTCAGGCTTCATCCCTACTTACATATTGGTTTTGTACAAGTTTTTTAGGCCTGTATGTATATGTATAAACATTTTTTAAAAGTAAAATTGGACCTGTACACAGTTTTGTATTCTTTAATCTTTTTAAATGAATTTGCCTCCTATCATTAATAATGCTCAAAGTTGACTTCTAACAGTTTTGCCTTATTACAAAATTGAGACATGCTTGGCTGCCAAAAATTTAAAAATTATATAAATCATAACATAAAAATAGTACCATATAATTACTCCCCCATTTAAATAAACATCACTATAGTTTATTGCTCAGTCTTTTAGACTTTTTTCATGCATGTGCTTTCCTGTGCATTTTTTCCTCTCTCACACACGTATATATGCTTACATGTATGTGTATGTAGTTTTACACAGACATGGCCTTCAAATATGCATTTGTTGGCTCCCCCCAAATTATCTTAGATACAGAATTATAAGTCTGAAAGATTATGTTATATTAAATTGTTTTTCTCCAGCATTTTCCCATTTAAACAGTGTTGTGGTGAACATCTTTATAATTAAGTTATTGATCATCAGACAGCCTCGGTGGTGCAGCTGTTTAGTGCCACCTGCAGCCCGGGGTGTGATCCTGGAGATCCGGGATCGAGTCCCGCGTTGGGCTTCCTGCATGGAGCCTGCTTCTCCCTCTGCCTGTGTCTCTTCCTCTCTCTCGCTCTCTCTGAATAAATAAATAAATCTTAAAAAAAAAAAAGTTATTGATCATCTCTTTGACTTCATCTGAAGAAATGTTCACAGGGGCACCCGGGTGGCTCAGTCATTTGAGCATCTGATTCTTGATTTTGGCTCAGGTGATGATCTCAGGATCCTGGAATTGAGCCTCTCCACCCCCGCCCCCCCCAAGTCAGGCTCCATCATCAGCAGGGAGTCTGCTTGAGATTCTGTCCCTCTCCCCTCGCACCTTCCCCATGCACTCTTTCTCAAATAAGTAAATAAATTTTACTTCACACTTTTCAGCAGTTCAGTAACGTATCTTTCTCACCAAACTTGTAACAGTGGAACACGATAAGTTAAAATAATTTTTGCCCCTTGAGAGATGAAAAAATGGCATTTTATTGTTGCCTTAATCTGCATTTCTTTGAATATCTGGGAAAGTGAACTTTTTTCCTCTTTCATTTTTACTGGCCATTTTAATATAGTTTTTGAACAAATTTGACTGCTTATGTGCTTTGCTCATTCTTTTTCTACTGGAATATTAGTATTTTATTAACTTGATTTATAAAAGCCTTGTAAAGTATTAGCTTTTGTCTTGGTGTATGTTATAAATATTTTTACCACTTATCAGTTGCTTTTTAATTTTATTCATGAATTTTTTCATATAAAATTTTTCATAAATAAGTCATTAAAATAAAGATATTTAGCTCATAAATTTTATTAGGCCAAATTTATTCTTTATCAGGCCCTAAGCCTCTGAGATCTGTTGAATATTTATCTAACATTTTTGTTTCTTTTTACCTAACAATGAAGGTACTATATACTGCTGGTACAAATACGAACAGTCCAGGAGAGTAAAAAACAAAATGTGAAATTCTCTCTCATTGCCAGCAATGGTATGGAGTATACTTTTCTCTATGAATTGTGTATGTGTGTGATTACTATGAGTAATATAAGTGTATGGTAAAAATAATTAAATAAGGATATAATATGAATTTTCCTCACTAGGAGTAACCACTTTTAAGTTCCTTTTTCTTTGCTGCTTCTATTATAGCTTTGAATGACGTATTTATGCCTCTACTAATTTGTTGACTACTGGAGATTGTTTATAGATTCCACATAATGAAGGATGAGGAATTTCCATACCTCCAACATCTCCTTCATCTTTTACTTTTGTTTTGGTTACTCCTTGGTTACCTTTATAGTTTTAAATAATGGAGGAAACTCCTTTTTGTGATTTATCAATTTTTGCCATGATTGGTAGACTCTATTGTGATAATGAAAAACTAGATCAAGAACGTGTGTACCTCTTCTGTACTCTAATTCCTGGTTTGTGTTCTGTATATGCTATGTGTGTTTACAGTCTGTTTTTTTTTTTTTAAGATTTTATTTATTTTTTCATGAAAGACACGCACACAGAGGGGCAGAGACACAGGCAGAGGGAGAAGCAGACTCCATGCTGGGAGCCTGATGTGGGATTTGATCTTGGGTCTCCAGGATCATGCCCTGGGCCAAACCCCTGAGCCACCCAGGGATTCCCTACAGTCTGTTTTGTAATGGTGATGAAGCCTTTCATGCATTATCAGTTAGTTGATTTTTATGTAGAAAGTCAAAACCAATAGTCCTATTTATGTTACTATGATTGTATGTTTATGATAGAACCAAGATGTGTGATTGGAGTCAGGAGGAAAGAGAGCCCACGTCAGAAAACCTGTGCTGTTTCAAGGAGTCTCTTAATCAGTTCTGGTAGTTCTTCTGCTTTAAGTTCAACTCCATTCCTGCTGTTTCTCGAATGTTACATCATTTTTTTCTTGACTTCCTCTTTGTTTTTTCTCTGAGGCCAAGGACACTCTCCTGGAATAAACTTTCATCTAGAGGACACAGGTAGTGAGCTTTCTAGATACGTGCTTGGCCACTCTTGTATGTAGTGAAAGAATTCGTAAGTAGTTGGTGTGGGTTTCTCTCTATTTGTGGGTAGGTCATTTCTCCACGAGGCCCATACCTTAAACGTCAGGGCTGATTGTGAGCTCTGCTCAAGTATGTGGGGCATGTGGATAAGCTGGTCTCCATCTAGGGCGCAGAGATGGGAAGCAGGCCTTGGGGCAAGGGAGGGTGAGAAGCTGGTGCAGACAGCAGAATTAGGCGGGCTTGGCACTTTCTGTGAATTTTAATCTTATGTAAACCCTCTAGCCCCTCTTGTTTCTTTTTTTTAAGATTTTATTTATTTATTTATTCATGATAGACAGAGAGAGAGAGAGAGAGAGGCAGAGACACAGGCCCAGGGATCCCCTGAGCCACCCAGGGATCCCCCCCTCTTGTTTCCATTGCCTGTCACCCAGGCTGTCATCTGCTTTGGGAGTTTGACATTGCCCCAAGCTCTTCTGTACTTTTTTCTCAGACTTCCCGCCCTCTCAGGGTCCTCCTGAAGTGATTTGCCCCCTTTCTTTGGAGAGCATTTCTCAGATTTTATTTTGTAGGTAAAGCCTTTTTTCCAACTGGAGTGGTCGAGTGAATGGCCAAGTATGGGAAGAAACGTGAGAGAGTGTGTCTAGGGGCGGGGTTTTGTGGAAAGGCCTGCAGGCCTAGCTGTCACCTGTACACATGTGAGGTTGACACCACTGGACATGGTTTAAACAGGATGTGGGTCCAACATTAAGTGTCATTGAAACAAAGGTAAGATGATGACTCCCTTTCAGAAAGTTTTTCATCTTGATTGCATCAAAGAGCAAGTCTCAGCTAGGAACTAGTCTGAAATACCTCTTTGATAGCAGCTAGTTTCCTATCATAGCAGAGAACAGGAGGCAGACCCAGGTCTTTCTATCAGCAATAAAATTAGTTAGAATTTAATAAAGTGTGTTTATTTTTGTAGTTACCACCTACTGATGACAAAGTGACACTCATTTTCCATTTATTGTAGTAATTCTAAGTTTCAATTAAAATATGTTTGGTTAACTAAATCATAGTATGATGATTTGAAGAAAATATTAAATAATAGGATACATGATATGGGATATAGCAATTATGGTGCGACAATGGGAATGACTGAAGTTTGAAAAATATTCTTATGAATAATTTATATTATTCAGATGAGTAATTCTTGCTGTTCTTGCTTCTCCCCAGGTCTTCTTATTTATTGATTAGTTCCCTGGACTCACTTGGAAGGAGACATTTCTCTGGTATTTTGAGGGTTGTTCTATTTCAGTATAACTTTAGAAGGGAGGAAAAGTGGACAGGTGTAGGAGTCTGTCATCTTGAACTGAAATTTTATCTAGCTATCTTTTTGGTTTCATTGCTTTTGTTTGATTCTGTAGTCCATTTAGAATTAGTCCTAGTGCTTAGAGTTTAAGTGGGGCTTTTTGCCCCATCAGCTAGCCAATCTCAGTATGAGGGGTTTAGAGATGTCAGTTGCATGTCTGCTCACACACAGATTAGGTGCCCAAAGACCATGTACAGATCCAAAAAAATAGATTTTAAATTTGGTTCTCTTATGATTTTCCAGCAGACATGAGTGGAAGAGGTTCATTAGATCCTCAAAGATTTAAAGTCAGACTTGAGTTTTCCCACCTTGTGGATATTTGTTCTGTTTGCATCCTTTCCCAAAATAGTTCCATTTAGTCTGTGTTTAAACATCTGCTGACTAGGTAACTCCGTTTCCCATTTGTCTTCTCAGATGTTCTAGTGTATATCTTTGTAGCTGTGTCCTTGTCACATTGCATTGATTCATTCAAAGATCCATTGGGTCTTTGAACATGTAGAACCATCTGTGGCTTGTCAGGACGCTGTTACTGGCTACACTTTGCTCTCACTTGGCCTTTACAGTTCAGCCCTCTCTTTTTTTTTTTTTTTTTTCAGCCCTCTCAAATTAGCATTTGTCTGGTAGACATCCACCTCTCTGGTGATTCTCTAGACCAGGCTTTGAAAGCTGATAGGCTAACAGATGTGTTTTGTATGATTCATGTGTTGTTGGTGAGGGTACAGGGGTGGAGAAGAGAGTTACTTTCCCAATAGTTTAAAGTCGGAGTATTAAAGATAAAAATCCAGATTTTGCTTATATCTGGCAACATCGAGACTGAATTGTTATGTGACAGAAATCTCCTGATCACATACTTTATGCCATCTACTTCTGTTTCACTGACTCCTGCCTGGCCTTTTTAGGTACTTGAATGGATTTCCTTGCCAATAATCACACATTTCCCCCTTTTCTAAAATTACTTTTTTTGTTCTGTTTTGTTTTACAATTTATCGCAGGGTTCAGAACTATCTACAGATTCACTTTTTCAGAGTCATTCTTACAGTTGAATAATTTATCCTCTGTGATAAATTTCTGGTTTTCTTACTTTGGTTTTCAAAATTATTATTTCATTATAATTATATTCCCTATTAAATGAGCAGAAGACATTCGTTCCTCCCTAACTTAAGTGCTATTTCTAATTAGCACTTTTAACAATCACTACATTTTATGCTTAATGAAAGGCTTAATGTTGGATTGTTCCTTTTTTTTTTTTTTTTTTTGAAAGGCATTATGTTTGTATAAAATCTTCCTAAAAAGGATAAACCTTGGGATCCCTGGGTGGCGCAGCGGTTTGGCGCCTGCCTTTGGCCCAGGGCGCGATCCTGGAGACCCGGGATCGAATCCCACGTCGGGCTCCCGGTGCATGGAGCCTGCTTGTCCCTCTGCCTGTGTCTCTGCCTCTCTTTCTCTCTCTGTGACTATCATAAATAAATAAAAAATTAAAAAAAAAAAAAAGGATAAACCTGAGGTAGTGGCAGGATCAAAATAAAAGCATAGGTGACTAATGCCATTGTTGATGACTTGCACATTTGGCACACTTTTCTCTGGCATATAAGCCTTTGTGTTAGGTTCTGTTTTAGAACTTTTTAAATTTTATTGCTTCATCCCCACCCCCAAATTACACTGTCTAAATATTTTAGATTTAGAATATATTTTGTATCTAGAGGATTTTGTTGTTGTTTTCTAGAAACTCTTTGTCATTTCTTCTATTCATTTCCCTGATAAATTTACCAGCATTGGTCCAGTAACCAGTGTTTATTGGCTGCCCTCATGAGCCAGGCACTCTGCCAAATTGTCTGGTGACCTACGTGAGAAGCAGTCAGTGTGGCAGGTGCCCAGTATCCTTCAGTTCTGTTCCGTAAATGAGGATGAATATGGATAGGAAATGAATGTGACAAAAATAAAGTTGGAGCCTTTTGATTCCCAGGCAATTTTATGGAAATCTTTGTTGAGATGTTAGCAAAAGACACTCGTTCCTCCCTAACTTAGTGAGGATGTATCATTGAGTTTTCTTCTAGTTTTCTCATAGGCCAAAGAAGAAATCATGATGGCAGCAGAAGGTGGCCCTTGAAGTGCACAGGTTATTGCACTGTTGTGGACTTCCATACTTATTTTTGCTCTAGCCCCTTTCTGATGAAAAACCTTAAGGAACTTACTTCATGAGACACCATTCTTGTGAACCCTGAGAAGTTTTAAGTTCAAGTGGTCAGAAATAGGAAAACCAATATGATAGGATATGGTGGCCTCTCCTCTCTGGGGTGTGAACCACACTGGGGTTTTTGATGAGTGTATTTTTACATGACTGACTTGTAGGGACGG
Source organism: Canis lupus familiaris (assembly GCF_011100685.1). Lineage (NCBI taxonomy): Eukaryota > Metazoa > Chordata > Mammalia > Carnivora > Canidae > Canis > Canis lupus. The sequence goes on from NC_049243.1 coordinate 49,429,713, forward strand.
GCGTAGTTGCTGGGCTGCTGCCTTTTTCTTCCCCCCCCAGTCCCGCCCCTCCTGTTTCTCTTTAGCTCTGATGCTTCTGTAACAGCCCACATGGCTAAGCTCTGCAAGACCTGTGGTTAGTGTCTTCAGTATGGAAAAAAAGCTTATTTTTATTTCAGTAACATTGACATGACACAGAATTCACCATTTTGTAGTGTTCACCTATTGACTTCGGTACATTCACATTGTTGTGCAGTCATTACCACTCACTATCTAATAACAGAACATTTTTATCACCCCAAAAAGAAACCCAGTACCCACGTTAAGCAGTCACTTCACCTCCCTTCCTCTGGCAACTGCTAACCTGCTTTCTGTCTCTGTGGATTTTTAAATTCTGAGCATTACTTATAAATGGAATCATGCAGTATGTTGCTTTTGTGGCTGCCTTCTTTCAGTGAATGATGTTTTCAAGGTCCATCCATACTGAAACACGCATCAGTACTTCATTCCTCTGCTGACTGAGTCATATTCTGTTGTAAGGATACACCAACATTTTATTTATCCATTTGTCTGTTGAACATTTGGGATTATTTCCACTTTTTGGCTCTTATGATAATGCTGATGTGCATATTTAGATTTTTGTTTGAACATCTGTTTTTCGGTTCTCTTGGGTGTATAGCAAGGAGTAGATTTGTTGGGTTATATGGTAATTCTGTTTTTAACTTTTTGAGGAACCAAAAAGATAACGTGTAAAGTACAAAAAATAGTAATAATGAAAATCTCTTTGGACCATGGGCCATGATATCAAGATACCATATTTCCTTGTTCCATGTTAGAAAATCTTTTTTTTTTTTTTAGAATCAGGCAGAACTGGGTTTAAATCTCAGCTCCTCAACTAACTAGCTGTGACCTTGGGCAAGTTATTTAACCTTTCTAAGCCTATTTTTCTTTCTTTTTTTAAAAGATTTTATTTATTTTTCAGAGACAGAGGCAGAGACATAGGCATACGGAAAAGCAGGTTCCCCATGGGGAGTCTCATGCGGGACTTGATCCTGGCACCCCGGGATCACGCATGACCTGAGCCAAAGGCAGATGCTTAACCACGGAACCACCCCCCAGCTGCCCCTCTAATCTGTTTTTCATGTAGAGTATGCAGATAACTAATTGCTGCCTCATGGTTACAGTAAGCATTCACTGAGATGGTATTACACAGAAAGTGCTTGTTAAAACACAATGCTTAGTGTAAAGTAATCCACATATACTGTAATAATTATTTTGGGATAATACATAGTCACCAAAGCCTGATTGCTATTCATTGCCACAAAGAGATGGCTGTGTTCTTTGGTCATACCAAAGAGGTGAATGACCCCCCCAAAATATCTTAAACTTTGTTGTTGTATATTATCTTGGCTATAGATGTTTTGCATCTTTACTTTTAGATTAATATATTGTCTGTTATTCTCAAAATTTGTAACATGTTTATTTTCAGAGGTAGTAGGACCTGTTGCAGAGAAGTGACTTTTTTTTTTTAAACTTTCATTTGATCACTGTTTGGGTACTTCATATATGAACCACTTCCTGGCTCTATTCAGAGAGAGGCTAGAATGATTGCTAGTGACTTGCCTTATCTCAGTGTGTAGGGATTTAATGAAACTTTTTATTGAATTAGTAGCTAGTTAACAAAAATTATTTTTTTGAATTCTTAAAATAGATTTTTATTTAAAAAAACTTGAATCTTCTATGAACAGATAATTCAGAGATTATCACTGGTTATACTTTGATAGATGCTTAGAAAAAAACCCATGTACTATTTATGTACTATTTTTAAAAGTATTATTATATAATAATCTTGCTAGAAATATTTTGCACTTATTATTTAGGAACAGTTTCCAAGGCCTGAAATAGTTTTCTGCTACTTAAAATTGAATATTATTTCATTTTATGGATAGAACATAATTTACCCATTTTCCTACTGGACATCATGTTTCTAGTCTTTTTACTATTATATATATTGCTGTGATGAACATCTTTGTAGCAAAATCTTTGTGCATATCCATGATAATTAGTTTGGGCTAAATTCCTAGGTTAATGTAGACTTTTTTTGGATCAAAGGGTTTACATATATTTTAAAACTTTTGATCAGTTCAGCATTGTTAAGTACCCACTGCTCTCTGTTGCACCCTCCCCCAACTGCAGTCTTTATATCTCTATTCACAATTGCATTTAGTTTATTTACACAAGACACCACTTTAATTTCTACTACTGATGTTTGTGACTGTATATGTCTTTCACTTAAAACCTGCCATTCAGTTGAAAATCCCTTTTAGCTCTAGAGTTCTTTTTTTTTTTTTTTTTAATTTTTTTTAAATTTATTTATGATAGTCACACAGAGAGAGAGAGAGAGGCAGAGACATAGGCAGAGGGAGAAGCAGGCTGCATGCCGGGAGCCTGACGTGGGATTCGATCCCGGGTCTCCAGGATCGCGCCCTGGTCCAAAGGCAGGTGCTAAACCACTGCGCCACCCAGGGATCCCTAGCTCTAGAGTTCTATGGCAGTGCAACATAGGAAGCAGTTTTATTTGCAGCTGGATTGTCAGGGTTTGGACCTGGGTCTATCTTTCCCTAACCAGCACAGCAGATATCTTATACTACACAGCATTTCAGTGCACTCAACCTCACCTCTTATTCCATATGTTTCTATAGTCTTGTTTGGATTAGCCAGTCTAGTTTGCTAAAGCCTATTTGTTCCTCCCACAGGACTTTTCTGTGGCCTCTCTACACTATTGAAGGATGATAGATAAAAATGCTTTTCTGTTTGCCAGGTGATAATTCTGAGATATATGTGCAAGACTTCTTAGAAAATCCTGCAGGATCAAGCCTTTGTCAGAAACATCTGTCGGGATGCCTGGGTGGCCCAGTGGTTGAGCGTCTCCCTTTGGCTCAGGACGTGATCCCAGGGGTCCTGGGATCAAGTCCTGCATCAAGGTCCCCTTGAGGAGCCTGCTTCTCCCTCTACCTATGTCTCTGCCTCTCTCTGTGTCTCTCATGAATAAATAAATAAAATCTTAAAAAAAAAAAAGAGAAACATTGTCACTCATAGTGGTGGCCAGCTTGATGATGAATCCTTGCATTGACTCTCCCTGTTTGATTCCCTATATTCTTCATTCCTGCTCCCTGGGATCACATTCCAAAATAAACTCCCTGCCTATAAACCTTTGTCTTTCCCTTTACTTTCATTGGAACCCAGACTAAGACATTTTGTGATCACAGGCAGGTAGTTTCTCTTTGAGTTGCAGTTTTCTCATGTGTTAGTTTGCAGAGTAGTTTCTACCTTACATTATTCATTCACCAAATACATTGAAACACTACTATGTGCTAGGTGCAATTTTGGGTATAGGAATATAGCAGAGCAAGACAAACAGGAACCCTGCCTTCATAGAGTTCACATTGTGATAAAGGAGACAGACAAAGAAGTAAGCAAACAAGAAATTTAGTAAATAAAACAGGATAGTGTGCTCCAGAACAATAAAGTCAGGAGAGAAAGCCAGTCTGAGTAGATGCTGTTTGAAATGAGGACTGAATGATGAGGAAAAGCTGGATTTGGGAAGAACATTTTGGGTAGCAAGTGTAAAGGTCCTGAGGTGCAATTGTTAGGAGCAAGGTAGTATACATAAGTGCTGTGTATAGTACTTGGCATTTCGTAAGTGCTCAATACATTTTGGATAGGATTAGTAGTAAGGTTTGATCAAGGAGATAGTTATCATTAACTACACAACAGTAAGTGGCCTGTTTTGACTGAGTTGACAAAAATGGACTTTGTAGAATAAGCAGATAATTGTACAGGTTGTGAATAGAGTTACATGGTTAAACTTTATTGATTTGGTGAAGTACATTGACTTGCTTTGCATTCCTAATATAAATTTCACTTTGTTGTGATGTTTTATCCTTTTTCTATGTAGCTGGATTCAGTTTGCTAACATTTTGTTGAGAATTTTGCATCTCTGTTCCTAAGAAATATTGGTCTCCAGTTTTAATGCCTTTGTCTGGTTTTGATATCAGTGTAATAATGTTGGCTTCATGAAATGAATTGGGAAGCGTTTCACCTCTTTATGGTGGAAGAGTTTGTGTAGAATTGGTACTCTTTCCTCCTTAAATACTTGGTAGAATTGTTCAATGAAACCCTCAGGCCTGGACTCTTTGTTGGAAGACTTTTAAGAAATTCAATGTCTTCATTTTTATAATTCAAGTTATCTATTTCTTTTTGAGTAAACTTTGGTAGAATATATTTTTCAAGGAATTGGTCTGTTTTGTCTAAGTGGTCAAGTTAAGGGATAGAATTTTATGTCTAATACTCCCTTATCTTTTTACAAAATTATTTGTGATAAAAACTACATACATAAAATTTACCGTTCTAACCATTTTTAAGTGTACAGTCCACTGGCATGAATTACATTTTACAATGTCGTGCAACCCCTTATTAGCCTATTGATGTCTGTGGCATCTGTAGTGATGTCTTCTCCTTCATTGCTGATACTGGTACTTGTATCTTCTTTTTCTTCTGATCAATCCTCCTAGAGGGGTATCAATTTCATTGATCTTCTCAAAGAATTAGCTTTTAGTTTTATAGACTTTATTATATATATTGGTTTTCTATTTCATTGATTTTTGCTCATATGTTATTTCTTTTGATCTGCTTGTTTAGGGGTTTAATTTACCCTTCTTTTTCTATTTTTTTTTAAAGCTTGTAGTCTATATCATCATTTGAGACCTTTCTCTTCCTATACAAGCATTTAGTTCTCTAAGTTTACCTTTGAGCACTGCTTTATTTTTAGGCTACAAATTTTACTTGGCTGTACTTTCACTTTTCATTGTCTTTGACATATATCCTAATTTCCCTTATCACTTCATTTGACCTAGATATCGTTTAGAAATATGTTGTTTTGAAATGCATCAAAAAATAAGACGGATTGCGGCAGCTGGGTGGCTCAGTTGGTTAAGTGTTTGATTTTGGCTCAGGTCTTGTGATCTTGGGGTCCTGGGATAAAGTCCATATCTGGCTCTGTGCTCAGCAGGGAGTCTGCTGCTCCCTCTCCCTCTGCCCCTCCTCCCATTCATTCTTTCTCTCAAATAAATGAAAATCTTTTAAAAGAGTATGTTGTTTAATTTTCAAATTTTGGGAGTATTTTCCATCCATCTTTCTGTTTCCTAGTTTAATTCTCTTATAGTCAGGGAACATACTTTGAATGATTTTAATTTCTTTATATTATTGAGGTGTGTTTTATGGCCTAGAATATGATCTTTTTGGGGGAATGTTCCATATACATGTGGGAAAAAATGTAATTTGCTGTTTTTGGGTGGAGTGTTCTCTAAAAGTCAATCAGGTCAAAGTGATGGATGTTGTTTTTCAAGTCTTATATATTTTTACTGATTGCCATAACAGTATATCACAGACTGCCTGGCTTAGATAACTGAGGTTTATATTCTCACAGGTTAGGAGACTGGAAGTCCAAGATCAAGGTGTTGGCAAGTTTGTTTTTTCCTGAGGCCTCCTTGTTTGACTTGTAGGTGGCTGTCTCCCTGTATGTTCATATGGTATTTTCTCTATATGTCTATATTACTGGTGTCTCTTCTTATATGGACAGACTGGGTTTGGTCCCTACCTTTATGACTTCACTTAACTTTACCTCTTCAAAGGCTCTGTTTCCACATGTAACCACACTGAGTGTTGGGAGGCATGAATTTTTTTTTTTTTTAAACTTTTATTTATTATTTATGATAGTCACAGAGAGAGAGAGAGAGGCAGAGACTCAGGCAGAGGGAGAAGCAGGCTCCATGCACCGGGAGCCCGATGTGGGACTCAATCCCGGGTCTCCAGGATCGTGCCCTGGGCCAAAGGCAGGCGCCAAACCGCTGAGCCACCCAGGGATCCCGGGAGGCATGAATTTTGAATACAATTCAGTCCACAACACTGATTTTTTTCTACTTACATTATTGATTCTAGACAGAGGAGTGCTGAAGTATCCAGCTTTATTTGTGGATTTATCTTTTTCTTTTTTCATTCCTATCACTTATTGCTTCATGTATTTTCAGCGTTTTTTTTTTTAAGATTTTATTTATTCATAGAGACACACAGAGAGAGAGAGAGAGACAGAGAGAGAGAGAGAGAGAGAGAGAGAGGCAGAGACACAGGCTCCATGCAGGGAGCCCGACATGGGACTCGATCCCGGGTCTCCAGGATCACACCCCAGGCTGCAGGCGGCGCCAAGCCGCTGCGCCATGGGGGCTGCCCAGTATTTTCAGCTTCTTAATCAGTTTTCAAATTCTGTGATTCACTGTGTGCCCTCCTTCCATGTTTTCTTATGAACATTTTCAAACATGCTTAAAGTTGAGAGAATGGTACAGGAACATCATATACCTACCACCTAGAATCTACAATTAATGTTTTCTTATATTTGTTGTAGCACATATCCATCCCTCTATTTCATCAATCCCCCCCTCCCCCTTTTTTTAAAGTAGGCTTTATGCCCCGCACAGAGCCCAACACAGGGCCTTAACTCTTGACTCTGAGATCAAGACCCGAGCTGAGATCAGGAGTTGGATGCTCAACCAACTGAGCCACCCAGGCGCTGCAATTCATTTTTTGATGCATTTCAAAAAATTTGTAGCCACTTTGTCTCTCAACACTTAAGTATGCATGTTATTAATGAGAATTTAATAACTTTTTAAAGTTCCTTTTTTTAGTTAAAATTTTCTTTTTCTTTTTCTTTTTTTTTAAGATTTTATTTAGTCATGAGAATGCAGAGAGGAGAGAGAGAGAGGCGGAGACACAAGCAGAGGGAGATCCTGGGTCTCCAGGATCGCCCTAGGCTGAAGGCAGTGCTAAACCGCTGACAACCTACTTATAGTGACAAATTACTTATTAGTGTAATTTTTAACTAGGCTGCCCTAGGTAAAATTTTCATATAATGACCTGTACGGATCATGAGTTGATCACTAAATCTTGCTGTCTGTAGTAATATTGTATACTTATCCTGTAATGTGGGACTTCTTGGACATTTGTATATTGTTGCTTTCTGCATAGACTCTTGAGATCTGATTTTTGTTCATCCTAAGAAGAGGACTCAATTTAAGTTACCAGATCTGTGTTTTTAGGGATTTGTTTAGGCCTGGACAGGATTAAAATGATTGTATAAATTAGGATCAGTTATTCACTCAGTAATTATTTTGTTTCTTTTTAGTCTTGATATTTAATTGTGGTAAAATATATCTAACATAAAATCGACATCCTAACCATTTTTAAGCATACAGTTCTGTGGCATTAAGTACATTCACACTGTTGTGCATCTATCTCTAGAACTCTTTTCATCTTGCAAAACTGAAACTTTATACCCATTGAACAGCTCCCTATTCCTCCCTCCCCTAGCCCCTGGCAACCATCATTCTACTTCCTGTCTGTATGAGTTTGACTACTTAGGTACTTCATATAAGTGGAGTTATATGATATTTATCTTTTTGTGTCTGGCTTATTTCACTCAGCGTAATGTCTGAAAGGTGTGTCCATATTGTAGCATGTGCCAGATTTTCCTTCCTTTTTAGGACAGAATGTTATTCCATTAGATGTGTATACCATATTTTGTTTGTCTACCTATCTATGGATGGACACTGGGGTGGCTTCCACCAGTATTTATTGAGCACCTCTTATGCGTCAGTCACCTTTCATTAAACACTTATTGACTCCCTTAATGGGCCAGATCATGTTCTAGGCATGGGGGATACTGCAACAATGAATATCCCGGACAGAATTACTGCCTTCAAGAAGCAATACACAAAGAAGTGTATTTCTTGGTTCTGAATTGGATTTTTCATGTTTTAGTGATTCTGAAATTGGATGTACTTTATAATTAATAACATCTTATAATTTTATAAGGCAGTATTTCTTTTTTAGTGACACCTACAATAATGGTGTATCTTACAGTCATTTTGAATCATAGATTTGATGAGTCACCAATAAGTAGGTTGTAGATAAGGGCTATGAAAAAAATAATCCAGAACAATGGGGATAGAAAGTTAGTTACATGGGGTAGTCACAAATAAGGTGACATTTGAGCAAAGCACATGTTCAGGTTTTTTTTTTTTTTTTTTTTTTCCGGAGCAGGACTTTCTTCCTGAAGGATACACTGTGCTGGTCACATATTGGTGCAAACTCTGTACCTCTGTGGACTGTGGACTGCTAGCAGTTTGTGGACTGATTACTTTGAGTAGCAGGGTAGAGGGTAGAGCCCTGACAAGTGGGGTTAGGGATGGGGGTTGGGAGTATTTTGCAAGATGGGACCAGATTTTGTATGCCTGGAAAGGGCAAGGCTGATGGCATTTTCCATCTTAGTAAACAGTAAACAGTGTTTCCAGTTGCTCAGAACAAAAATTTTGGAGTCATCTTTGACTTCTCCATTTTCCCATACTTTACATTCAGTCAGCCAGCAAATCCTGCCTGCTGTGCCTTCAAACTGCATCCTGATTCTGACCACTCTTAACTACCCCGACCTAGAACACCATGGTTCAGGCCATCTTCATCTGTTGCCTGGATTATCATGATAGCCTCCTAACCAGTCTCCTTTCTTCTACTTGCCTTCCTGTAATCTCTTCTCAATATAGCAACCAAAATGATCCTTTTGAAACATGTCTGATCATATTACTCCTCCCCTTAGGATCTCCTAAAAGCATCCCGTCACTTTTATAGAAAAGGTTAAAATCCTTATGCTTGCCTACAGGGCTCTACTCCATCTGCTACCCCACTTCTTTGACCTTCTATCCTACTTGTCTGCTTTGTGCTTCTTTTGCTCTGAGCTGCCTCTGGCAGCTTTGTTGCTTCTTAATCATATTGAGCATGTTCCTGTCTCAGAGCATTTGTACTTGCTGTTTCCCCTGCAAGAACAGTCCCCAGATATCTGCAAGGCCCATTTTCTCAGGTCCCTTCTCAAATCTCACCATATCAGAGGGGCCTTCTAAACACCCTATGTAAAATAATACCCTCTTTCCCGCCAGCACTGTGTTTTCCCCTAAATCAGGCTAGATTGAGTTATGCTGCAGTAGCAACAACTGCAAAATATTGGGGGCCTAATTCGACAAGACTTCTCACTGAAGGTATGCCTCTGTTGCAAGTCCCCTGGGTGGTCTTCACACTGTCTTCAACTCCGAGAGCTGTCAGATGGCCTAGCTACTACCATCTTGAGCACTGGCAGAGGCAAACACCATTCACTGCCCTGCAGGTGTCTTCATGGAAGTGACATCTATCACACTGACTTGACCAAAGGTAGTCATTTTGTCATACCTCATTTCAGCTAGGGGCACGTATGAGTGACTGAGCAGTCTTATCACGTATCTGGAAAGAGATCAGGAAATTCATGGTGGATAAATAGCCACACTTTTTTTTTATCCTGCTTAATTTTTCCCTAGCATTTATTTCCTTCTGACACAATACACATTTACCTCATTTTGTGTATTTTCTTTTCTCTTCTGTCTAGACCACAGAGAAGTGGGACTTTGTCCGTCCTTAATTGCTGTACCCTAGGGGCATAGGATGATGTGTGATCTGTAGGAAGTGCTTACTAATTTTATGGGATGTTGAGAAAAACCAGGGCAAATCATTCATTTCTTTACTTGGCAACATGTAAGCTCAGGTGGAAGTGTTGAGTAGAGAGAGATGTTTGAAAAGAAAGGAGGAGACTGTGTGAAATGAGAAGTTGGAGAAAAGCCGTAGAAATGCTGGTCGGTGGAGAGTGTTGAGATCTGACACCATGAACCTGCAGGGAGATCTTGTTGCTCAGCTGTGTGACTTCCTCTAGGAATGTCAAGTTGCTCTGGAGCTGGTAAAGCAGAGGCAGGCAGGAAGGTTGGGGCCCATCTCATAAGGATAGGGAGAGGTCAGGTTGAAGGAGGAAATGAGATCCTCATTGGCCCTTCAGGGTGCAGCGGTATCACCCCTGCTCTGTCTTGCATCCTGTCAGAAAGATGAAGGAGCTCACCTGTCCCAAAGGAAACAGTTTCTCCTGGATGGTGTGGGTGGTGGCAGGAGCCCTCTGGCCTGTAGGCATCCTTTCTTTCATTTGCTTCTCCTACACTTTTGAGATAGTTTTTCTTCTCTTCATTTTACAGGTGGGCAGATAGAGTTAGTGGTCAAGCTCACAGCTGCAGTGCTCTCCTGTACTTGTGTGGTGCTCGGCCATGAGGAGCTCTCTTAGTTTTTAGTGCCTTGTGCCTTGATTGCATCTGGGTCATGAAGATAGTATGGTTCCAATTTAGATGTTTGCAAGACCTTACCAGAAAGGAAACAGTTGGTCTATTTTTGTACACTTCAACGGGTGTGATAACCACATTACCAACTGTAACTAGTATATTCACTCCCAGGGAATTTCTTATGAATACAATTAAAGTGAACCTCACATGATCTAAGAATGTTGCATTGGTGATACTTTTCCTCTGGTTTTACCTGTTGACCTGAACATTTCATATGTGCAAGGAACTGCTCTAGGCTCTATGACCACTATAGAGAAGAAAAGGCAGGTGGCCTCCCCTCAGAAATGTGGTTAAGAAGGCAAAACAAGTATAAAACCCTGATTATTCAAACAGTACCTAGAAACAAGGGTGCAGAGTGGGGGAAAAGCCCCTGAGGTTAAAATTTGTTTCCTTGAGACTCATGGAGGGAAGTGGAAATTGAGCTGTAACTTGAAGGCTGCATAAGACTTAGAGGAGGCTCTCCAGTGGAAAACTGACTTGGGCCCCAGTGGTACCTCTGGTGGAAAATCTCAGCATGCCACTGCAGTCAGCAATGGTAGCATTTTTAACTGCTTTTAAAATTTTTTGAATAATTGTTTTTGTGTGTGAATCTCATAGATGCTCAGGAGCTAACCAGTCAATTTAGCAGAAAACATACTCCTCTATTTCTTCACACTCTGGTGGCCGTTTTCTGAAAAGTATCGTGTGGGAGTTACTGGCTGTAAACTTGGTTTGGTCTCATGTGAGAGCCAAATGATAATGACCCCTTGCCTGCAAATTCCACTTGTTTTCCAGTGCCCTTTGATCACATACCTCTGCAGGTAAAGGTTTTGAAAATATACGTTAATAAGAAATAAATTCTAGAGTTTGTGAACTTTGTCTTCATTCTAACACAAAAGAAGTGAATTCTCTTGCTTTTCACTCAGGTGGTTTTTTAAGTCTTAAAATCAGTCATTCTGAAAGAAGTTTTCTTTTTCCATCTAGATAAGGCACCTCTGTCTAAGAGTCTTCTGCTGGTCCCCAGTGCCCTGTCCCTTTTGCTGGCCCTTCTCCTGCCACACTGTCAGAGGTTCTTTGTGTATGACCTCCAAGCAGTCAAGGAAGACCTCCAGGTGAGCTCTACTTCATTGGCATTTATGAGGAGAGAAGGCAGAATTTTTTCTCGATTGGCTATTTCTTTTCTATTTTTAGTTCCTCAAAGCCTCTAACTTTTAAGAAATATTATTATTCATAATTCATTAGAAAGTGAATTTTCTAGTTGCAGGAAAGCTGGTTGACAAAGCAGTATTTCCTTTCTCTAGTAGGCACATCTCGCATTCATGTCTTACTCATGGAAATGCAATTTACAACTTCGAAAGAAAAACAATATTAAATCTGTTTTTTATCATTAGTATGCATTCTTAACATTTTAAAAAACATTTTCATACTTAACATTTCAAAGCTTTATATTCCAAGTTTGAGTGTTGATTAAATGATCTAAGCTCTTGCAGCTCTAACATATTGTGAATCTCTGAATTACTTTTATAGTGGTAGTTATACCAATATTCCAAGTTTGAGTGTTGATTAAATGATCTAAGCTCTTGCAGCTCTAACATATTGTGAATCTCTGAATTACTTTTATAGTGGTAGTTATACCAAGTAGGAAATTTCTCTTGGGTTTTTATTTCTGGGAAGAGCAGGACTCTATGGCTTTTGAGATTTATGGGCTGATCTCTTTGAAGATGCTGGTGCTGGGTCTTACTGGTGAGTTGGAGCATAAAAGGGATGTTCTGGCACCAATCCTGGAGTGGGAGCTTTCCCCACACCACCAGGAAATTTTTGGATACCAGGTGGGTGTCCTACAATTCAACTAAATCCTACCACAGTCTACCTGGAGATAGCATCAGATCTCACAGGTGAAGGCTGCCTGCCCCCATCTCCATGCTAGTTGCAAAGCCCAGGTTATTACCTGTGCTTCTGACCAACTGGCAACAGATTAGAGATTACCATGATCTCCCCCTTGGACATGAGATGCCAGTTGCAAGTCCAGGTTGTTACTAGTACTAATGATTGATTGATTGGCTTTAAATCAGAGGTTCCCATGACCCCTTCCTTAGGTTTGATTAGTTTGCTAGAGTGGCTTACAGAACTCAAAGAAATATTTTACCTACTGGATTACCTCTTTATCATAAAAGGATAGGATAAAGGACACAGATGACCATCCAGATGGAAGAGATGCATTGGACAAGGAATAGGGGTAGGGCACGGAGCTTCTGTGGTCTCTCTGAGGTGCTACTTACTAACCTGGAAGCTCTCTGAACCCTGTCCTTTCGGGTGTTTAGGGAGACTTTGGCCATTGGCAGTTGATCCAACCTCCAGTCCCTCACTGTCCCTTGTAGATAGGTCAGAGGGTGGAACTAAAAGTTCCAGGCCCTTTAATCCCAAGGTTGGTTCCCCTGGCAACCAGCCCCCATTCTGAGGTACATCTAAAAGTCACACATTGATAGAAAAAAAGCCACCTTTCTGGCTTTCATCAGTTAGGAAATTCAAAGGGTTTTAAGAGTTCTGTACCAGAAATGAGAGTGAAGACCAAATCTGGGGCAGCACTCAGCTGCAGTGGCTGGCTCAGCAGTTTAGCGCTGCCTTCAGCCCAGGGCCTGATCATGGAGACCTGGGATCGAGTCCCACATTGGACTCCCTGCATGGAGACTGCTTCTCCCTCTGTGTCTCTGCCTCTCTCTCTGTGTCTCTCATGAATAAATAAATAAATCTTAAAAAAAAAGAAGACCAAATCTGTATTTCTTTCTTTCTCTTTCTTTTCTCTCCCTCCCTCCCTCCCTCCCTCCCTCCCTCCCTCCCTCCCTCCCTTCCTTCCTTCCTTTTTCTTTCTTTCTTTCAAGATTTTATTCATTTATTCATGAGAGACACAGAGACAGAGAGAGGCAGAGACACAGGCAGAGGGAGAAGCAGGCTCCATGCAAGAAGCCTGATGTGGAACTCGATCCCAGGACTCCAGGATCACACCCTGGGCTGAAGGCAGGCACCAAAGCACTGAGCCACCCAGGGATTCCCCCAAATCTATATTTCTTATCATAACTTACAATATCACAGTGTGTTAGTGCAAATTATGGTGTATAACCTACTACCTTTTCTTTATACTTGATTAGCCATTTTAAGCCTAATACTCTCTTGACATCTTTTCTTCATAGTGATGTTATTAATACCATTGCTTATGTTGACTTTATCAAGTTCCTCTGAAAGTCTTTCAGTTATTTATCCAAATTACTGCTTTCTGTCAGAATATAATATTGCTTCTGTATTATTTCAGTTGCTCTAATGCACTTCTGGATCCTGGTTGCACGTTAGAATTACCTGAATAAACTAAACACACACAGACACACACACACACACACACACACACACACACACACACGCCTAGATCTCACCTTGGACCAACTGAGTTGAAAAATCTAGTAGTAGGATCCCTGGATGGCTCAGCGGTTTAGTGCCTGCCTTCGGCCCAGGGCGTGGTCTTGGAGTCCCGAGATTGAGTCCCACATCGGACTCCCTGTGTGGAGCCTGCTTCTTTCTCTGCCTGTGTCTCTGCCTCTCTCTCTGTGTCTCTCATGAATAAATAAATAAATAAAATCTTAAAAAAAAAAGAAAGAAAAAGAAAAATCTAGTAGTAGGCCTGGGTGTTGGTGTTTTTGTTTTTGATTTTTTTGTTGTTGTTGTTGTTGTATTTCTCTGGGGATTCTATTAAGTGGCCAGCTCTGAGAACCACTGCTGTAAAGGAGCATAAAGGCCCTTTAGCTACAAGTTGATACCTACCTTTCTTTCTTTTCTTTTCCTTTCACTTTTATTTATTTATTCATGAGAGACACACAGAGAGAGGCAAAGACATAGGTAGAGGGAGAAGCCGGTCCCTCCCCACAGGGAGCCTGGACCTGGGATCACGCCCTGAGCCAAAGGCAGATGCTCCACCACTGAGCCGTTCAGGCATCCCTAGCTGATACATTTCTGATTTGGGGGATTAATTTGGTTTATCTGGCCACATAGGCAAGAGTCCCCTTCTAATGCCCCACTATATGAGCACCTGTGCTGTACAGGTGGGGACCCACTTACATGGAGGATTTTCTTTTTGTGCATTCATTGTGATTTTTATTAGAGTATTAAAAATAAGCAGTATAAAGTAAATGTAATAAATTTGCTAAGGCAGAGATCTGAACAAATCTTACTCATTATTCTTTTTTGAATCCCCATTTAGATTTGGAGGTTGATATGTGGAAGAATAATTTGCCTTGATTTGAAAGATACTTTCTGCAGTAGTCTGCTTATTTATAATTTTAGGATATTTGAAAGAAGATATGGAAGCAGAAAATTTGCAGTAAGTTTTTATGTATTTTACCTTTGCTACTTAGGTTATGGAAAAAGTGTTTTTTGTTTTCTTATTTTTAAATAGTTTTAAGTTTGTGTTCATTAAGGTAGGTATTACTATTAACAATTATCTTTTAATTACATGATCCTCTATCTTATTTGGAGCATAGATATTAGCCAAAGAAAAATTTTAAATTTAAGCCACTTGCATAGTAAAATAATAATGATAGTGTTAATAGATAATATGAGGTGTGAGTGGCAAATACAAATTTTTATTAGGATTTTAACTTCAATAAAATTTTAATCACTTATTTTGTTTAATGGTTTGTGTGTTACTTGTTAAAAATAAATTGTGCTATATCTTTTTTTACCATACTTAGAGATTATGGAAGTGATACTACATTTAACCAATATGGCTTTACACCCTCATTTTGAAAACTCTATATAATAAAAACAAATTAAAACAATAATGTACCTGAGCTGGTTCTAGTTAAATGTAAGTTTATTTTTTGAATACTCCTTTCAGTAACAGTCTTCTTGTTTTATTTTTAGTCCTTTTTGCTGGGTTCCTGGGTTTTGTCGGCCTTGGTTGACCTCATCCTCGTTGAGGCTATGTGGTATTTCTTTGGTATTGCTACAGCCGGGAATTTGCCTTCTGGATTGTAAGTAGCTCTCAGAGATTAGCTTAATAATTACTTAAATCTGATTTAAGTTATTGTACATGAAAGTGAGTAAAAGAATATTTTAAACTCATAGATGTAGTGAAATTGATTCTATGCGTAAAAAAATCCAGTGTATACTTAGTCACATTTTCATTTTTTTTTTTTTAAGATTTTATTTACTTATTCATGAGAGACAGAGAGAGAGGCAGACATAGAGGGAGAAGTGATGTGGGACTCGATCCCGGGACCCTGGGGTTAATGACCCCAGCCAAAGACAGATGCTAAACCACTGAGCCACCCAGGCACCCCCATATGTTTCACAGTCATTCTTTTTTTTTTTTTAGCTTTGAAATCCCATATTTTAGAGAATTTTTCATGAATTTCCTGTTCTGGTCCAGAAGGTAGAATTAATTTTGTATTTTTATAGTGGAATTTTGTCTAGTTTTATGAACCAATTAAATAATATTTAGTTCATTAGATTCAGAAATAATTTGTCTGAAGTTAAGCTTCTGAAGCATGTTTTTAAAATTAATATTGTTTAGATACTTCTGCCAAAGATAAAACAAAGTTTATAACTTTGTAGCCAGCCCACAATGGCCAACTGAACACTGTTTGTGTATGTGTGTGTATGTTTTCATATTGTGTTGATCTTCTTTAAAAACCAAACGATAAAAAACCATGTATTAGTTTGTGAAATAACTAGTGTCTAAAAGTAGAGTAAGTAGCACATATAACCTTAAGCATCTTGGAATTAAGTGTCTGAGAGATGAGATACTGTGAACTAAAGATACCAGTATTTAAAATTCTGTGTGTGCTAACTTCTGCCTTATTTTAATTTAGGTATGTGTTTTTGTGAACTGTTTAGGTATTCAATGTATCTTAATTCAGATTCACTTTGGATCTCTATATTAAAAATATAGTTAGTGATCTAATAGCCTACACTTAAGTTGTTAATATTTACAATGTAGCTTTTATGGGATTTATTTAATTGTAGTTGCGTTCATTAAGTGTTGACTGTTAGCTGTTTTAATAATGTGTGATCCTGAATGGTAGCTGAATGGAGACAGATAAAGTTCTGTGTCATAACTGTTACGCAGTTTTTGTTGGAGTACATGGGTTGTAATTATAATTAGATGGAGAAGTTTAAGTGGACTCTTCTGCTATTGTGGAAAGAAGTGTAGTCATCAGGAATGATTTATGTTGGTTCAGAAGAGAAGCAGTGTTACTTAATCTTCAGTTTTCCCCAAACATTTCTTATCCAGGTGAATTCTTTTTGGTTCTTTATATAACCTCCTGAGATATGCAAGTATTTTGAAAGACAATATGAATGTTAATTCAGCCATCACCTGAATGAGAATATATTTCTCTTTCCTTTTCAAATCATGAAACATTCCAGTATGGCTTTTAAGAGTCCCGAAGCTTTTCTAAACATAGACTTCTTGAAACATAAATCTTTATTCTAATAAACTCTGCATTTTGTAAACACGTCTTCCATTAGATGGTAGCAAAGCTTCAGGAACTTAAGAGAGGAAAGTGGGCTTTATAACTTGCAATATTTTTTTTTTAAGATTTTATTTGTTTACTCATGAGAGAGAGAGAGAGGCAGAGAGAGGCAGAGAGAGGCAGAGACACAGGCAGAGGGAGAAGCAGACTCCATGCAGGGAGCCCGACGTGGGACTCGATCACAGGTCTCCAGGATCCAGGATCACGCCCTGGGCTGAAGGTGGCGCTAAACCGCTGAGCCACCCGGGCTGCCCCACTTGCAGTATTTTTTACATCACATCGTGTTACCCTTTTTCTTTGCCGCCAATGCCAAATTTATCTGCACTCTCTACAATTCTTCATGTCTGTTTAACTCTTTTTTTAACCTCACTGTTGTTAAAACTTCTCTTATAAATGTCCCCAACAACCAACTAATTTTTAAAGTCAGGGGCTTATTTTCAGTTGTTCTATTTGACCTTTCAGTAGCTCATAAATCCTTTTGACAGCCCATTATTTCGTGAACTCACCTGCTCCCTTGACCCCAACACTCTGCTCCCTCTTGGTGTGTTTTGATCTTACTATGTGTGGCTCCTTCCTCAAGCTCACTCTGAGCTTTCTCTGGGCTTTCTTGTCCACTCCCATGGCTTCAGTCAGCTACAGTTAACATCTGTTGTTTGTTTCCCAGCTCTCTATTTCCAGCCCGTATTACTCTCCTGATCTTGCTAGAGTCATATTTCCTAGTGACTTCTAAGACTCCGAGAAAATTTGTCATGTTCCAAGCTCTCCTCTCTTCTAATCTCCTCTTTTGCTGGGCTCCCATCTCTGTTAATGGCATTTCCATCTACATGATCATCCAGTCTTTCTCTTTTCTCATCCTTGGAATGGGGCACCACCAGGTCCTATTAATTCGAAGTCCTGTATAAATCATCTGTTCACCCCATCTTCTCTACTCCTGCTATCAGGTCAGTCTAAACTCTGAATTTTTTTTATTTTAAGATTTTATTTTATTTTATTTATTTTTTATTTATTTTTAAGATTTTATTTATTTATTCGAGAGGGAGAGTGGAAGTGCGTGCACAAACAGGGGGAGGGGCAGAGGGAGATGCTAAGCAGGGAGCCTGATGCAGGGCAGACCCAGGACCCTGAGATCATGAACCTGAGCCGAAAGCGGATGCTTAACTAACTAAGCCACTCAAGCACCCCTAAACTCTGATCTTTTTCTGCTTAGACTTTTGCAGTAATTCTTTTAGTCTTGCTGTCCATTTCAAAGCATCCCATGCAATGTGGTCAGAAGTTATCCTTCCAAAATGCAAGTTCAACCATGCCAGTCTTCCTTTTTAAAATCCTTTAAATCCTCATTTCCTTCAAAGTAAAAACCAGATTCCTCCAAGATGGCATCAGACCAGTCTGGAATAGTGGAAATGCAGAGGCTTGGCTATCAGATATACCAGATTTGAGATTCCAGCTCTCCCACATTGGTACATGTGTGTAATCTTGAACAAGTGACCTCTCTCTAGTTCCCTTCCTGAGCTCAGTTTATAGTTGACCCTCATATGTAAATTGAGGATCAGTACTCTACTTCCCAGGCAGTGGAAAGAATTAGCTCTTTCATACAAGCATCCTAGCAGTAACAACACTGACCCCTCATATTGGTTTTCTTCTTTCCCTTCAGAGCCCTCATAATCTGGTCCCAGTTCCCTTCAAGCCACTCCCTTGCTCATTCAGCTTTCTTAACATGTTATGTATTTGTATTCTCATGTCTGCTTGGTTTTCTTTTTGCAGTAATTATCCTTTTATGTGTATTCCAACAAATTTATTAAGATTCCTAACATTTATCACATTATGTTGTCATTGTCATCATTACCTGGGCCTTCCATGCCATTCTTCTGGCTGTTTGAGGGAGAACTAGTTTTACTTTATGTACTCATTGCCTTACATTCTGTAATGTTGAAAGGATAGCCTTGGTTGCAGTGTCGTTTCATAAGGCTATAAGGTAAGGCCTTTGGACATAGACATCTTCATCTCTTTTTCTAGTGTTCTGAATAGAAATTATACCTGGCATCTGATAGATTCTCAAGACTGTTATTTAAAAATCAGAAAATGTAGCCATTATGTTTTGAAAATAAAAATAACTCCATTAAAAGCCATATATATTAGGTGCTTCTAGAAATGCATGCCTGTCACATACCTGTCCTTATATACTTGGTATTTTTAGTTGTTAGCACTTACATATGGGTGTTACAATGTTCTGAGAACTTCTCAGAATCGAAGTTCTCCAGAATAAGTGGAATTTTGAGTTTTCACACATCATGTTAAAATGTATCTGATTTACAACACTTAATGAAATTATTTTTTAATTGTGCTTTAAATTATCTGTAGTTTTACTGTTAAAACCATAAGATATATTTCCACTTTGTGCCAATAAAGCTTTTTTTGTATTTTGTGCTCCCAAATAAAATTCTTCTTATCAAGAAAACCGATTGCAGAGAACTTGTCATTTCATAAAATATACAAGGGGTGTCTGGCTGGCTTAGTCAGGGGAACATGCAACTCTTGATCTCAGGGTTGCGAGTTCAAGCCCCACACTGGGTATACTTAAAATCTTTAAAAAAATAGAAGTTAAATATAACAATAATAAAATAATAAATTATGTAAGAGCAGACTAAACTGTATAGTTGAGAGTAGGCTATGAGTACATAGATACCACAAGCTATATATCCAATACAGGAACTCACATGTTTCAGAAATAATTATTTATTTTATTTTATTATTTTTAAAAAAGATTTTATTTATTTATTCATGAGAGGCACAGAGATAGAGGCAGAGACCTAGGCAGAGAGAGAACCAGGCTTCCTGTGAGGAACCCAATGTGGGACTCCATCCCAGGACCCCAGGATTATGCCCTGAGCCAAAGGCAGATGTTCAACCACTGAACCAACTAGGTGCCCCTAATTTTTTGTTGAAAGATGTTTGTTAAAGTACCTTGCTTACTTGATTATTCAGACTTAAAACTTCAAGTAGTTTTCTCTTTGTGGAGGAACTACGTCTTAGTATCACCTTGAGACTACTTTATCTTATGTAGCTCTGAGAATGTTTGTGTTCTGTGAACTTGTTTGCTTTTAGTATTGAAAATTGGTGGTTAACATAACAGAAACTTGGTTTCTAGTCCTGATTCTCAGCTGAGCAAGTTATATAATATCTTTGGACTTTGGTTTCTTTATATATAAAACAGAAGGATTAGGGGATCCCTGGGTGGCTCAGCAGTTTAACACCTGCCTTCAGCCCAGGATGTGGTCCTGGAGTCCAGGGTTCAAGTCTTACATCAGGCTCCCTGCATGGAGCCTGCTTCTCCCTGTGCCTGTGTCTGTGCCTCTCTCGGTCTCTCTCTGTGTCTCTCATGAATTAAAAAAAAAAAAAATCTTAAAAACAAACAAACAAGGATTAGATGAGAAGATTATGTAAGGGATCTTCCAGTATTAAAACACTGTTTTATGATTAGGCTCCTTCGTGTTTCTCTCTCTTTTTTTTTAAGAATATGAATTTACCCATGTTAATTCTAGAAATCCGTTTCTAACTAATGCATTTATTTGATTCTTAGTCCCATTAGGAGGTGATCATGTTAAGAGTAATGAAAATGATTTAGCAGAGAGGAAGTAATGGTAGACTCATTTGCGTGCTTCCATAATATTTAGAATAATATGTGCTTTACCGATTATAGTTCACTTTCTTTTCTTTTTAAATGGGGAAGTTACTTGGTTTGTTATTTTATTAGGGGAAATTAAATGGCAAGGCTAGGGTGAGAATCCAGGGTCCCTGACTGGTGCTATTATACTGTGATATACAGCCTGGGGAAAAAAATCATCCTCTTGTAATATGATGTTTAATCAATAAGAAGAGCAAACTGTTTATATTGGAGAAAAGTATTTTACCCTACAGCAGAAACTTCATGTCATAGGAATGGACTTGGGTTGTTGGGCAGAAATAGGGTCTCAGATTAGGTCTCTTGCATTGGTTGTAAGTAGACTCTGGTACATAGTAGGCTCTCTGTAAGCGTTATTCAATGACTCCAGTCTGTTTCCAAAATAAAATGAATTCAGAGTAGGGGAGGGCTGATGGTGATTGCCTTTGCAGGTCCCTTCTGGTGATTGTTCCTGCTAATTTTGGTTTGCGGCAAGTAACAGTGATGGGTTGAATATAATTGTTTGTGTAGGAATCTTTGATATTTAGAACACAAAATATTGTAAGATTTAGACCATCAATCCCGAATGTAAACTAAACCAGAGGGAACTTTGGTTTTGGTTTAAATCAAATTATAATTTAATAATTTAATTTATTTTGAACAGTAAGTGGATTTTTTTTTTTTTGGCCTACTGACCTGATTGACATCATGATTCACTTGCACATAGAATTAAATCCAAAAAGTTGTCAACTGTGTATTTAGATAAAGCTTGATTTTGAGATATAAATTGGATATTTTTCTCTCAGTAACTCACGAATATGTTTTATACAAGTTTTGAAAATAAAAATAAAAAAAAATAAAAAAATAAAAAATAAAAAAAAGAAAATAAAAATAATGAATTCATTAGAAACTTAGAATATTTAATTATGTTGCCACATAGTAGGATCCCCACAAAAGTGTTTCTTAAGTTTCTTTTTTTTTTTTTTTTTTTCAGGAGAGAAGGGGCTTGGTAATATCATACAGAATATCCAGTGACCTTAGGATAGTTAGTAAAGTGAATATAAAGAAATTAAAAACAGAAACCTGCTTATCATTCAAAGCATTTCACTGTTTACATTGCTTAGTGACCGTAAACTACCTGATCGGAAGCTTTTTCTGCGCACACTCCGAAGGTAATTTCTGTAGAGCATGACACTAATGACTCGAGCCTGAAATTGTTTTGAAACAATGTAGTAGAGAATCACATCCAGACAGGTGCTGAGATTCATGAGGAAGGTGGTAAAGGCTCCCCAGGGATTGTAACTGTTCTCATCCCCTTCCAGCATCAGGAAAGCAAAACAGATATGGAAAGGCATAAAGCAGACGAGCACCTGTACCATGAGTGTGATGATGATCCTTATAGACTTCTCCTTGACTTTTGGTTTCAGCTTAGATGTCTTCCCGTGAAGGAGACTATGAATGATGATTAAGTAGCACCCAATCATGATGAACAGGGGAATCAAGAAAAAAAATATCAGTCGAGTGAAGTTCAGCATGTTAATAGCTTTTAAGTGGGTAATGTCAGAAATCTTCAGGCAGGTGGGGGGTGTGGAGGCTTTATCTGGGTCTTCATAGAGCAGTAGGAGTGGGATGGTAGTTGTCAGGGTCATTATCCAGACTCCCACACATGCTAGCATGGCTTTGCCTGTGTTTTTAAGTTCTTTGGCATATTTTGGCTGCACAATGGCCATGTATCTGTCGGCACTAATAAAAGCAAGAAGCCATAGAGCAATACTTGGATAAAACACTGTGAGAGCCCCAAGAATCTGGCAGAAGTACTCTCCAAATGGCCATTCACCTTTTGCATAATAAAACATCCGAAAGGGTAAGCTCATTATAAATATTAAGTCCAATAGTGCCACATTCATCATATAGATGGTTACAGTGGTTCTCTTCTTGGTAGTACAACTAAAAACCCATAAGGCAGTGGCATTAACAAATAATCCAATTATGAAGATACAGCTGTAGAAGACAAGGGCTGCGATCTTGTATTCTTCTGGATGTGAATTGTTGGAAGGGCCAGGTTGAGCTTGATTGTGAGGAGTGGTCATCTTATAGATTGTTGGGGGAATGACACTTAGAAACTGTAAAATAGTTAAGAATAATAGAAATAAAACCTTTTTGAAAAATAAATGCTTAACACTGTCCTACTTGACTTGCTGTGTCAGTGGATTTTAATTTTAAGAGTATTTTATGTTGTACAGTCAATATATGTGTCTTAGTATTTATTAAGAAATCCACTTCCTAGATACTATTACTCATGTGCACTGACCCATTAAAATAGTCTGTGTGTTATAAAGCACTGGCAGATTTATTTTTTCTCTCTGCTCGCCTCCCTTTTCCCCTAGGGAATAACCTTTTTTTTTTTTTTTTTTTAAAGATTTTATTTATTTATTCATGAAAGACCCAGAGAGAGAGGCAGAGACACTGGCAGAGGGAGAAACAGGCTCCATCCAGGAAGCCCGACATGGGACTTGATCCCAGGACTCCAGGGTCATGCCCTGGGCCAAAGGCAGGTGCCAAACCACCGAGCCACCAGGGGATCCCCCCCTCCTTTTTTTTTTTTTTTTTTCCCCCCCTCCTTTTTTAAATGACTTTTTCCTGTAGTGTGTAATTGGGTAGCAGTTATTCTTTTTTTTTTTTTTTTTAATTTTTATTTATTTATGATAGTCACAGAGAGAGAGAGAGAGGCAGAGACACAGGCAGAGGGAGAAGCAGACTCCATGCACTGGGAGCCCGATGTGGGATTCGATCCCGGGTCTCCAGGATCGCGCCCTAGGCCGAAGGCAGGCGCCAAACCGCTGCGCCACCTAGGGATCCCGGGTAGCAGTTATTCTTATACTAAATGTTCTTGGATTGGGACTAATTGGGAGAAGGTCATTCTGAATTTTGAATCTTACAAAATAGTTTGCTACTTTTTATCATCTTTATTCTGTTTAAATGTTTTGTAATCCAGGTTAGTAATGTCCAAAAGATGAACTTTTACTCATTAAATATAGTTTTAATGTATAAAATGTGGATTAGAAAACTAATAAAGGAACCACACAACTGGTTGATTCACATTAATTCTCATTTGAGAGCAGGAACTTTTCCTTTTGGCTGCTATATTTCCACTGCTGCTTGAGTCCATAGGAGTCCTCATTAAGTAAATGTTTGCTGAATTGATGGATGAAGTGAAGGAAGGACCCTGCAGCAGCTACTCTAGTTTGTCAATGAATATTTGCTTGGTTAGTTATTAAGCCTATTTTTTTTTTTGAAATGGAAACACTTCCTCATAGTATTATGTTCTTTCTCAATTATCATAGTTCTAGAAACAGCGTGTTCTGCCATGGTCTACAGATCAAGAACCTGACTCTTAGAAGAATAGATGAGCTAGTTTTTCACTCAAAGTTAGTTGGAAGGGCTTAATGCTGTCTTCCCGATGGTATTTACCAGTGTCCCAGAAATGGACGTCACTGATGTGCCAGGAAACAACATTGAGAAGAGGACATTGCTAGTATAGTAACTCTTATGCCCTTACTCTAACTACATAAAGACACAAGTATTATTTGGCAAATTAAATTTTAAAAAGGAATATTAAAGAAAAAGTAGTTCTTAATTAGAAGTCATTCAGTAACTTTAGATGCATGCAAAAACAAATTCCCATCACCAAAAAAAAATGTTCACTTCTAATAGAAAGTTCAGTTGTGATTATAAATATCATCGACCCCTCACCAGAGTAAAACTTCCATCACCCATGATGCAACGTCAACAACAATGATTTTAAGAAGTAAAGGTGCTTATGAAGAGATGGAATCTTGTGGTATCTTAGACTTGACTTAGAGGTGCAAGAAAAGTTTCCTTCAGAAATGTCACTTTGCAGAGTGGGCTGTCTCTAATTCAACCCTGAGTCTGTCTTTGGTGAGAACTGTGGGGGTGATTAGCATTCTGGTTAGTGGCATCAGGGGCTGTTGAGAATATAAAATGAATTTGAGCTAAATAAATAAATAAATAGAATTTGAGCAGTTGCTGTGGACAAACACAAGATATGAGTTTGTTTTTACACTTCTCCCTTTTTTCCTTCCTTCTTGACTATAGCTAGTTTGCCAAGTATCTAGGTTAGATATGATTTTGGAATAGAAGTCTATGTATTAGTAGCCTATACTTATATTATTAAAATATCCAAATATTGATGTGACTAGAATTTTAATTTCTATCAAATGAGAAAAGTATTATATAGAAAAATCTCCAGTATCATATCGAGGAGAATAATTTTGGACTCTTTACTATTTTTAAATTTTCATTGAATTTTTAAATAGTAGTAATTGTAATATAAATGAAATTTTGTATCTTTTCTCTCTCTCTCTCTCTTTTTTTTAGAGAATTTATTTATTTATTCATGAGAGACACAGAAAGAGAGAGAGGCAGAGACACAGGCAGAGGGAGAAGCAGGCTCCATGCAGGGAGCCCGACGCGGAACTCGATCCCGGGTCTCCAGGATCACACCCTGGGCTGAAGGCAGACGCTAAACTGCTGAGCCACCCAGGCGTCCCTCTTTTTTATCTTTTGATACTGTGTTTGGACTCCCTTCCCCCATCCTCATCCCTGAATTTTGTCATGTAAATTTCATAGTTACAAACCCTTTATGAGTAAATTTTTTAACCTCCATTGGGCTCAAGCTGCTTTTATGTCACCAACACTTGTATTCATTTGCTTAAGGTTGAAAAAAATATGTGTAATGCATGTTTTAAAGGCATTACCAGATTGGTTGTGCTCTGCTCTGTACACACAGATACATTTTTGGATAAATATTAGAAAGTGATTGTTTTCAAGTCAGCATTTTATTTTATTTTTTCAAGTCACTGTTTTAAAAACTTTAGATTCAGTGATTATCTATAGTCTTTTTTAAAATAAAGCTTTATTTATTTGAGAGAGTATGGTGAGGGGAAAGGGCAGAGGGAGAGAGAGAATTTTTCTCCAGCAGACTATGCACTGAGCACAGAGCCTGATGTGGGGCTTGATCTCAAGAGCCTGAGATCATGACCTTAGCCAAAAATAGTCAGTGATTTTGACCCTGAGCCACCTAGGTGCCCCATAGTCTTTTTTTTTTAAAGCATTTAATACATTTTGTGGAACAGTGTAATTGAAACCAAGTGACAAAGACTCCTAAATATACTTATGATTTATCATATCAGCATTTTTTAAGTTGAAAAAATTATTTACTATTAACGTAAAACAATGTTGAAAATAAATTTAAAAAATCACATTAATAGTGCAGGAAGATGACAGCATAACCCATTTCAAGGTCCTTTGCCAGCATAGTGTCAGCAACATATTATTAAATGATTTTGTAACTTAGCACTACTTTTTTTTGTCACCATACAAAGTTATTACAATATTATTGATTATGTTTCCCATACTGTACTTTCCATCCCCATGACTTACTTATTTTATAACTAGAAGTTTATACCTCTGTAGTGTAAGCATTACCTAGTGGATAATATGTGATGAAATTAACTAAATGCTACTTACCTCCTGTCCATCAAAAGGCTGTGTTAGAGAAGAGCATTTTTCGTCATACCCAGTTATCTAAAAGAGATATCTTGTGTTAAAATAGCTCTTTCTAGAAATGGTATATTTAAGAAGTTGCAGTATTTCTTTTGTTTCAGGCTCTTCTTTTCCTTTACAAAGTTGTTTCAAATGTAAAACTTGGCACAGGAGTTGGTACTCGTTTGGCTGCAATTGCTGCTTTGTCTCTTTCAGGAAGTACTCTCTGAAATAAGGCTTTTTTAACTTCTGACTTTGCCCTGGATGTGGTTTCTCTCACAAGTGATTTGTTTATGAGGTCATGATTAGCATAAACTCCCCTTGAAGTGATGGCATGTACTTAAAGAGAATCAAACAAAAAGAGGAAAATGTGTTCAGTTTGTTTACTTTGATGCTTAAAGTCTGCATCACCTATTGAAAGAGAATGCGATTCGATGTTGACTAGAATGGGGTTCATAGTAGTTTCTTCACTTTCTAAGTTGTGGGACTTTGTCTAGTTACTTAACCCCTCTGAATCTCTGTTCCTACTTAGTTTCTATACGGTTAAGATAGAAATAATACTCATGTGATAGGATTATGAGGCCTCTAAACCAGAAAAATCCCAAATGCTGAACATAGTGTCTGGCACTTAGTACTAACCTAAACAGAGTTAACCCTGCACTACAAAGTTCCTGAAGTCATAAAATGCCCACTTTTATTGTTAACATATTTCTAAGTGGTTAAAATTGGGGTCCTCTGTTATTTGCTTCTGCGTTGCATTTGCATTTATCCACTTTGGTTTGTCTTTTTTGTTGTTGTTTTAAGAGAGAGGGGATTGTGAGGGAGGGACAGAAGGGGAAAGAGAGAGAATCTCCAGCCAATTCTCTGCTGGACATAGGGCCAATCTAAGGACCCTGAGATCATGACTTGAGCTGCCCCTGCTTTATTTTTTAATCTCCAATGCATCCTAACCCTTTTCTGTTGCATGGAAGTCTAGAAATAATTCCTTTTATATAAACATCTCTGCAAATTGCTAAGAAAGGACTGGAATTCTTTAGTGGAATAATTTACATGTTTGGAGTATTCTAACCTAGAAAGGGAAGTGAAACCAATGGAAAGGGAAGTGAGCAAACCTAATCATTGTCTGCCCTGTTGCATTAAACTTTCTCTTTTCTTAAAAAAAAAAAATCTCATTTGCTTGTCTTAAAATTTTACTTTTCTTTATTTTTGGTTATGCATGATTTGTCAACTTTTAAAAGGTACATGAACTTAACTATTTGTTTTTTGAACTTAAGACAGTTTGAGGGCCTGTGCTCTTTCTGTCCTCAAATAAAAACCATAGTTTCTTGGGGTTGGCATGTGGGGTGTGTGTGTGTGTGTGTGTGTGTGTGTGTGTATAGCAAGCATTTAATAAATATTGGTGGACTGTGACTGAAGAAGTAGAGGGGCAAGGGAGTCATGGGTGGATTACTGAGTGGGGTGATGGCATCAGGGATGCTTTGACCCTCTTAGGGGAGGGGACCTGCCAATCAGCAGACAGATGTGGAGACTCAAGCTCTGGCAGTGACCCTTCTCTCCTCTCCATGACCTGTGACACTTTGCACTGTTCTTTGTGTTGCTGGTCCTCCACAATACCTGTATGTTGGTTGTAAAAAAGAATTAGAGTGGGAACAATTCCCCCAAACCTTTTGGCAACAAGTAAACAATGGATTGAGAAGTAAACTCTTAAGTGTCTAGTTTGCTTCTTTAATACTTGAGCCTAATAAATTTTTTATTCAAGTAGAAAAACTTACGTCATTCTGGGACTGTTCATGCAGATGTACTTTCCTCAGTTATTTTGGAATATGAGTAAAAGAGAAATTTTTCACCTTGCAAAAAAGGGATTACAGATATCCAAGGGGTTTCATTTTGTGAAGTAATCTGTTTTCATTCCA
Source organism: Canis lupus familiaris (assembly GCF_011100685.1). Classification (NCBI taxonomy): domain Eukaryota; kingdom Metazoa; phylum Chordata; class Mammalia; order Carnivora; family Canidae; genus Canis; species Canis lupus. The sequence continues at coordinate 49,457,620 of NC_049243.1, forward strand.
TTTTTGAATTCTGGTTTAGAATATTAAAAGAACTCAATGAATTTTTATTTTAGCACTTGAGCCCAGTTTTTGAGTGAATATAGTTTAGTTAGGACAATTTCATAATTATTAGGAAGGATGTAGTTAATAGATTTATACATTAAATCCCAATTATAAAATGTGCTCTGCATTAGAGATTTGTTTACACCACAAATAGAATTATGTTTCCTGTTCTAAACATATTTCTCTTTACCATTGCATGTGTAAGTCGGGGTTTTTGTTCTAATCCTTTTTTAAAAGATTTTATTTATTTATTTGAGAGAGAGAGTGAATGAGAGAGAGTGAGCATGAGCAGGGAGGGGCAGAGGGAGAGGGAGAAGCAGACACCCCACTGAGCAGGGAGCCTGATGTGGGCCTTGATCCCAGGACCTTCAGATCAAGACCTGAACTGCCGGTAGACACTTCACCGACTGAGCCCCCAGGCGCCCCTCATTCTCATTCCTTACCCCAACGTTTTGGGAAGGGGATCACTGTACTTGATGTTCATTTTTCCCAGCGTGGGTGGCCATAAGCAATGAAGGCTGGAGTGGTGGGTCAACAACCCACCTGTCTCCCAAGAAGAGGGTTGTGAGGGAAGTGAGGATGCTCTGAACTAGAAGGAGAATCTTACAGTTTGGCCCTAACGGTCCCCCACTTTGAGGTCGTGGAATCTTTGTTACTCTACTGTCTGTCTCTGTCAAACTTGTATCTAAACGACCTGTTCTGTTTTTGTGTATGTGGTTTTGTTTTTGCTTTTAATGAGGGAGCTTAATTGAATAGTGTTTTCTGGGTAAAGAAGATTGAGGTAGTACTATTTGTCTAAATCTGTTTTTAAGAAAAAATGTCCACAGCTTATAGCTATAAATCTACAGTCAGTTAATTGGAACCTCCTTTTCACTTGATTTCCTAAATTATAAATTTAGCAATCCTCAAATTCCTTTTCCTTGGCAATTTTTGTACAGTTGGAAAATTTTACAAACATATAATCAGGCAGTTACTTAACTCATAGCAAACAAATTGACCCTAGATGACCAAAGTGATCTATATATAATTCTAGTTAAAATAGATGTAAATCAGCAATGAAAGTAGAGCTCTTTAAAGATACTAAGATTCTCTCACTTAGAGGACCTTAGGAGAAGGCTGCTACATGACAGTAAAATTAGTCCTGAACCCACTGAAATCTTGCAAGACCCCAGGCCAAGAGTGAGCAGTGTAACATTCCACTAGCTGACCAGAAGTCCAATCAGAGTCCTGAGGATAGCTGATTGAGTAGAACTGTGTGGTATCTGGTGGCTTTCTACAGACTCTGGTCTTACAGTTAAGGGAAATAGTATATTCCAGCAACTACAAACTCTTGTGTATTGCTGGCAGGTGTTTTAGTTTGGAAAATGGTTGTTAAGTAGTAAAATGAAGATACATCTACCCTATGAATCCAATTCCCCTCCTAGGTAGAAATGCATGGTCTTAGGCATCAGGAAACATAGGTAAGGATATCTATAGTAGCATTATTTCCAGTAGCTCTAGAAACAACCCAAATGTTCAGCTGTAGAATGGATAAATATCACTTGTGTAGAGTACAGGTGAATGCTTCTCATGATCAAAATGAATCCTATAGCAGGCACGTGCAACAATATAGGTGAATCTGTGTATATTATGTTTTGTGAAAAAAGCCAGACATGAAGGAATTTCTGTTTTATGATTTCATTTATGTGAATTTCAAAAAGTAGACCAAATTGAAATACAATGTTTAGGGATTCATGCTTAGGTGTTGAAACTCTCTGGAGAGCTGTGGGTGCATATAATAAGGAGGGCATACCGGGAGAACTTCCAGGATACTGGCAAGTTCTGTTCATTGATCTAAGTGCTAGTAACTCCAGTGTTTATTTTGTGATAATTCATTAAACTGTATATTTATGGTTTGTCCTTGTATCTGTAAGGGTGTCTGTAAAAAACAGATTTTAAGATAAATCAAGGAGGGTTTATTTGTAAGGATCTCATGACACAAGACTGGAACCTTGTGGGGAAAGGGGAAACTGGCCGGACTGTTGCCTTGTGGTGTCTGCCCCCGCTTAGGCACGAAGAAATCTAGGGCTGGAGAGGTTACTAGAACCTGGAAGGAAGGGAACCTGCCTGGAGACTAGTAGTGACTTCCTGTTGAGGGACAGTGAGCCTGAGGGAACCAGGGGAATAAATCCCCCAGCCTCGGGTTTCTCTCCACTTCGGTCTGCTCTGAGGCTCACATCAGCCGAACACAGCGAAAGCTGGGGCCTTTGGGTGCAGTCTGTACCCTCAGCCTCTTGAACAGAACAGGATGGAGAAGGGGGAAAAAAAGCAAATGGATTTTCCGGCATGCTGCACTTTTTGGTATGTGTATTACATTTTATATTCAAAAAGAGTTTTATTTGTTTGTTTTAAAGCTTGTGCTTTAAGTTGGCAAGGACTGGGTTGAGTGTCTCTGCCTCTTGCAAGCTGTATTTGTAACTTTTTTAGACATCTTGTGAGTCCTCTAATTCCTTGGAGCTTATGTAAAATATATGTTTTAGACACCAGAATACTAGTTTTCTCCGTCTCTCTCCTGCCTGAAATGTCCCCTTTCTTGCTTCGCGGCACATTTAAATTTTTCTTGGGAATTTTCAGACTGGGAGTGTAGTGTGGGAGCTCTGCTTCTTCCACTAGTTAATTTGCTGAGTTATCCTAAAAAAAAAATTCATTTCGCTGATCATCACTCTCCCCAACTGGAAGAAAGGGGAAGTTCGATAAGGCTTTCTGGAAAGACTTCCCACCCTTGGCACCATACAATTCTAAGTAACTCTTCCCGCTACAGTGGGTATTTTATCTTTGTCTCCCTCTGAATTTTTGTAGGCCTGCAGATGAGAAACATGGGCCAGGACTTGGGGATCTGTGTCCTTACATCACTGCATGAAAAAAACCTCAATGTGTCCAGGACTCATTTGGAGAAACCCTTGAATGTGTATGTAGGTGTCTGGGGCCTCGTCTGAAACAGAGCACCCAGAGCGCTGAGGGGTCTGTGTGTTTCTGGCCTCTGCCCTCCATCTGTGTCATGTTGTGGTGGTCTTCAGTGTGTGTTTTTACCTCATTTTCCATTTATCTTTAAGTCAACTTGCTCTTAACAGATTTGATTCTACTCATTCTTTACACAGCCATTTCTAGTAGCTTGTTCGATGGTTGCAGCTAATTTGCCTACCTCCTTTCACCTTTCTCCCGTAACCGTCCCTCTTATATGCGGTAGGCAGCAGGAGTGGCTGTGAGAAAGCACCAGGTGCAGGCTGCCGTCCAGTCACTGTGTCTCCCACCCTCTCCCGGGAGAGCTGTCATTCTTGGTGACTGAGGACCTCGAGGAGACATTATAATCAGCCTGCAGAGGAAGACCCCAAAATCATGCAGGCTTTTTGTTTCCTTGGTGATAAAACTGCACTGATTTCTGGGTTACTCAGAAGAGCTGTTTGCCAGAACTTTCCCTCTTATGCTTATAAATTAATGTGCTCCCTAGTGATGAGTCAGTTGCTATTTTCTTATTGCTTATACTTTTCTTGTGGATATTCTTCTTCTTTTTAATTTTAATTAGGCTCTATACCCAGTATGGGGCTCAAACTCACAACCCCAAGATCAAGAGTCACATGCTCTACCAGCTGAGCTGGCCAGGGGCCCCTTGTATGGATATTCGTGATGAGAAGTGTATGACCTTTGTTCATACAGCCTCTTGCCACCAGCCAGCCACATGGTCTAAAAGAATCTCAACAGACAGGGGAAGGAAGCAGGTAGGTGATACCACCTTCAGAGAGTCGCAGAGAGCTTGCAGAGGTGTGTGTTTGGACCGAGGGATGCAGACCCTTGGGCTGCTTCATCCTGCTTCTAGTATAGGCTTTATTCTCCTAACAGTAATCAGAAGTTCTTAGAACTGGGAGTTAGAGGTGCCTGGGATATCTGTCCTTGATGGTTGTATTGCTGTTCCTCCCTTGACAGCACACTTTTCTTTTGTGTTATTCTGTACATTGTGTGTCTGTCTTGGTAACGACCTGGCACATCCATCTTCAGGGACTTCCGAGTACCTAACAGAATGCTTCACATCAATAACCTTAGTAAATAGGCTATTGATTTGACTGGTGTTTGTGTGTTTTTCTGTAAGAAAGAAGACTGCCATGTCCTCAGAATTGAATACCTCATGTTTCTAGGTAGATATAGGTAGATATGATCACAAAGACCTATCAAGCCAAGGAATGAGACCCAAAAAAAAAAAAAAAATTGGGGTTGTTGGAGTACCAGCTGGGGGTGAAAGGATTAGGGCAGGAGAAACATTGTATTACAGAAGTTCATAGAATTTAGTAACAGTAAGAGAACCTGCACAGTTAATGCAGCCACTGAAAATTGATATTTCAAGGCTGCATTGACATAAAACACTGTGCTTTTACTGCCACCTACAGATAAGTAGGTGGTTTGGGAGCTCTTCATCTTTACCTGATTTGAAGTCTTGTTGAGACTGGAATAAAATTTCTATTTTTATTTTAATTTATTTATTTTCGAAATAAATTTAAAAAGCTCTTAATTGGTAGAAGATAATAAAGATATTTTAATGTTAACTTTTTAAGTATTTCTGTATTGTGTAGTACTCAGTGATAGATATGTCCTCATTCTTCTAATAAACATTTCAGCTATAGACCATGTCTGCCTTCATTGCATGTTATCTTTTTTAGGAAACCATTTTCTTCTGTAGGACTTTGTATCCCTGGGCTAGGGCCTTGAGAAAATTCTATTTTAAATGTTATTTGTGCCTGGTATTCTACTAAGAGTTAAACGTAAAGGTGGCCTTGGAACAAATTTGATACTGCTTTTAAAATGTTTTAATTGTGGGAAAATAACATGAAATTTACTGTCTTAACCATTTTTTAAACAAGATTTTGTTTTTTTTATTAGAGAGACAGAGAGATAGCAAGAGAAAGCGCATGAGCAGGGAGGAGAGGGAGAAGCTGGCTCCCCATTGAGCAGGGAGGCCAACTCGGGGCTTGAACCCAGGACCCCAGGATCGTGACCTGAACCGAAGGTCAGAACATTTAACTGACTGAGCCAGCCAGGTGCCCCCATCTTGACCACTTTTAAGTGTATAGTTCAGTAGTGTTAAGTACATTCACATTGTTGAGCAGCCAATCTCTAGAACTTCTTTCCTCCTTCCAAACTGAAACTCCGTACTCTTAAAAACAACAACTCCCATCCCTCTCTTCAGCCCTTGGCAGTCACCTTTCTACCTTCTAGATACCTCATTTAAGTGGATTCATACAGTATTTGTCCTTTGTTACTGGCTTATTTCACTGAGCATAATGTCCTCAAGGTTCATCCATACTATAGCACATGTCTGAATTGTATGAATAAGCCACATATTGTTTATCCATTCTTCTGTTGATGGACACTTGGATTGCTTCCACCTTTTGGCTCTTAGGACTAATGCTGCTGTGAACATGAGTATATAACTGTCTCTTCGGGACCCTACTTTAAATTCTTTTGGGTGTATTCCCAGAAGTAGAATTGCTGGATTGTGTTGTAATTCTGTTTTTCATTTTTGAGGAACCACCGCACTGTTTTCTGTAATGGTTACGCCATTACACAAGGGTGCAAATTTCTCCATGTCCTTGCCAACACTTGTTACTGGTTTTGCTTTGATAATAGCAATTCTAGTGGGTGTGAGGTGGAATCTCATTGTATTTTTGATTTTTGTCTCCCTGATGTTTAGTGACATTGAACATCTTTTCATGTGCTCATTGGCCATTTATATGTCTTCTCTGGAAAAATGTCTATTTTCAAAAAAAAAAAAAAGAAAAATGTCTATTCATGACATCCTTTGTCCATTTTTTCATCAGGTTGTTTTTTGCTGAGTTGTAGGAATTCTTTATATTTTCTAAATAATCCTTTATCAGATGTATGATTTGCAAAATATTCCCTCTTATTTGCATAGGTTGCCTTTTTACTCTGAGTGTGCCCTGTGATGTACAGAAATTCTTTAGGCTTAGTTTTAGGTCCAGCACTCATTTATCCATAGTCTCATGATAAGGAGAAATTGAAAAGCTTTACATTTTTAAATATTAGGGTAGATTTTCCTAAGTAAAATCCAGATGTTTTTAGAGGGCCTTTCCCAGTAATTTAATCTGAAGAGTACCTCTAGTGCTCAACATCTTCCTTTTATCCAGAAGGGTGTAAAATAGGGTAGGCAGAAACAAGCTCTGTTCTAGAATTGGCTTACTTCAGAGCCTTCCACTTGCAAGTGCTTTTTTCTTATGCCCTGAGAATCATTTGCCTCTATTAGTACAATAATATGAAAATGAAGAATTACATTTACCTTCTTAGAGTGTTTTTGTTCCCTGCTCATTCTGACTGATATTTATCAATGATTGCTTTAAAAATAATAGCATGTCTGCTCATCAAATTTTCAAATTACAAAAGCTGGGAAGGTATTTTAGTAGTGGTAGAACCTAAGTTCTTAGTTTTGTTTTATGTGTATTCTTTTTTTTTTTTTTTTTTTTTTAAGATTTTATTATTAGAGCACAAACGAGGGAGCAGTAGAGGGAGAGGGAGAAGCAGGCTCCGAGTAGGGAGCCTGATGCAGGGCTCGATCCCAGGGTCCCTGGATCATAACCTGAGCTGAAGGCAGATGCTTAACTGACTGAGCCATCCTGCCTTAGTTTTTTTTTCTTTTAAAGATAGATAGATAAATAGATGGATTTATTTATTTGAGAGAGAGAGAGCGAGCATGCTCGCATGAGTAGGGAGAGAGGCAGAGGAAAGGGAGAGAATCTCAAGCACACCCCCCATAGAATATGGGACCCTCTAAGGGGCTCAATCCTACAACCCCGAGATTATGACCTGAACTGAAACCAAGAGTCAGAATCTCAACTGACCAAGCCACCCAAGTACCCTTAGGCTAAACTCTTGTAACAAGCCCCGATTGCAGTGATTTGAGAATACAGATGTCTGTTTCTCTTTGTAACATCCCTGGTAGGAAGTTGAGCTCTGTTCTAGGAAGTCATTAAGGAATTGAGTTGTTAGGACTCAGTCATCATCCACAGTGGATCTCCTTGTTTCCAGCCTGCTTGAAGGAATTCCGAGGCAAGTCCAAGATGAGAGATTGATTTTTCATCAGATGCTTTGGAAGTCATAAATGTCACTTCTGCTCACACACTTTTGTCAAGAATTTGATTCTGTGGTCTCATATAATCATAGCAGAGGCCGGGAAACAATCAAACCCCTAGAGATAAAGGAGAGACAGTTCTGGGGGGACTGCTAGTAGTGTCTTCAAAGAGCAATAGCTATGACACTAGCTGGTTTAGCAAGTGGGAGCCATGGGCTCACAATCAACATATAAAACGCTGAAGAGGGCGCTTGTGGGGCTCAGTCGGTTGCCTTTGGCTCAGGTCGTGATCCCGGGGTCCTGGGTTAGAGCCCTGCATTGGCAGCTCCCTACTCAGCGGGTAGTCTGCTTCTCCCTCTCCCTCTGCCATGCCCCCTGCTCGCTAGTGCTTGCTATCTCTCATGTGTGCGCATGCGCGCTCTCTCTAATAAATAAATCTTTTTAAAAAAAACACTGAAGAAAGAACAGGTTTTTCTCTTTAGTCTACAAAAATCAACTTTGGCAATGAATGGCATAATTGTTGCTTTGGCAGAAATGTTTGGAAAAGCCACAGGAAGCCCATGAAATGCCATCATGATGTGGCTACAGTTAACAATAATATGCTCATAGTATTACAGGGCAACAGGTATGGCTCTGGTGCTCCTGGTTGGTGTCAGGAAGGGGTGAGGTTGCACACTTGCCAAGTGAGAAATGGCTGAGAGAGTGGGCAGTGTCTATCCCGGAGAGGTGAAGATAGGGCAGGAGAACAGTCTTCACTTATTGAATGGGCTGCTTTATGAATGTGGAGTTAAAAATTGGGGATGCAGCATGGCCAAGGATGAATTAAGGTGTTATGGGAGGATGCTATAGGAAGTTACTGGACTTGGTAAGGAATAACACTAACACTCACGGTCTCAAGGCAAAGTGATTCCCTTGGGAGATGCTGAGTTTCAGACACAGAAGATACTCAAGTAGCGGCTGGGAAAGCGCTGGGTAGAGATGTTGTCTAGGAAATCCACACACTGAGCAGGTAGCAGGAATGGAGCCCCTGTGGAAGCTCTTCAACCCCTGAGCATCTCTGATTCTGTGTTCTTTTATACTGTGGAGTTCATTATACACACACACACACACACACACACACACAATGGAATATTCATTTAAAAAGAGAGTAATCTTACCATTTGTGACAACATGGATGGACATTTGAGGGTGTTAGGCTAAGTGAGATAAGTCAGAAAAAGACAGATACTGATGACCTCAATAATGTAAAATTTTATTATTTTTAAGATTTTATTTATTTTTTTGAGAGAGAGACAGAGTACTGGGGGTGGGAGGACGGTGCAGAGGGAGAGGGAGAAGCAGACTCTCTGCTGAGCAGGGAGCCTGGCAGAACTTGATTCCAGGACCCTGATTTCTTGACCTGAGCCAAAGGCAGACGCTTAACTGACTGACCCACCCAAGTGCCCTAGTAATGTGAAATTTTAAACCAAAATGAACAAAATTGAAGTTATAGAGAGAATAGATTGGTGGTTGCCTGAACCAGGGATTGAGGGGGGTGGGAGAGATAGGTGAAGGGGGTCAAAAGGTACGAACTTTCAGTTATAAGATACAAACAACTCTTGTTGATGTAATGTGTTTACTGTAATGACAAGTTAATATTATATTGCAGTACTCACTTTGGCAGCACATATATAAAAATCAGAATGATACAGAAAAGATTGGCGTGACCGCTATGCAAGAATAACACATAAATTCATAAAGCATTAAAAAAAATTACTCTATCAGTTGAGCATTTGACTCTTGGTTTCAGCTCAGGTCATGATCTCAGGGTTGTGAGATTGACCCCCATGTCACGCTCCACACTTAGTGGGGAGTCTACTTAAGATTTTCTCCCTCTCCTTCTGTCCCTCTTTCTGCTGTCTCTTTCTAAAAATAAATAAATCTTTAAAAAGAGAAAATTTTGTAGCTATATATGTGACAGATCTTAATAGACTTATTACCACATTGTGGTAAGTGATCATTTTGTAATACACATGAATATTGAATTATGTTGTGCACTGAAACTAATGTAACTTTTATATCAATTCTACCTCAATAAAAATAAAATAACAAGGACAATGATTCAGTGCAATATAGAGTTCTTACACCATTGAAGTAAACTGTACAAATGTAAAATGTACTTATGTGTACAATAAACTATTGTAAAATGAACTGTTATTTTTCTATATAATCTAAATGATTGATTTTGGTTTCTTATGAGCAAGGAGTCTTTAAAAATTTTTAAAGAATATAGTTCCAGGGATGCCTGGGTGGCTTGGCGGTTGAGCGTGTCTGCCTCTGGCTCAGGGCCTGATCCCAGGATCTGGGATTGAGTCCCGTATCAGGCTCCCTCCGGGGAGCCTGCTTCTCCCTCTGCCTATGTCTCTGCTCTCTCTCTCTGTCTCCCATGAAGAAATAAATAAAATCTTTAAAAATATATATATAGTTCCAGAAAATAAAGTACCTAAGGAGGAATAAAATGAAAGTAATCTTGACATTATTAAAATAAGAGTAAAATGACAAGACCTAGATAAGGAGTTGGTAGGATGACTTCTTTGAAACATTTGTAAAATAAAATAATTTATGTTTTATATATATTACTAACAGTTGTTATAGAACTCTGATAGGGACTATTTAAGCTTCTGTGTTTAAGCTATTTTTCTGAAAGAGTAGGTTGGAAGTTTAATAGGCTTTGCCTGCAGTCACTCTGTGAACCACTAGATGGCAGCGTGAGGCAGGACTTGATAATAGAAGCTGTAAGCCTGTTCTGAAAGTTACTAAATGTATCCCAAATGGTGAAATAGTTTTGTAATCAAATAAATGAGAGAGACGTGTTGCAATTGTACAAACAGCCTGAACAGCTTGGATACCATGTGAATATTTTTTAGAGCATGTGTATGCTACAGAATTTAAAACCAGTATTGTGTATGTGTGCTTCTCTTTTCCTAAACTACGTGACCCAAGTATTTCAAACACCATAGGTATAGTAATTGTGAAACTCCTAAAGATACAAATCTAATAATTTTAGGTTCTGATTATGAGTGGGCTCAATACAGTTCAGTTCCAAATTTATAACTAAGCAAGGTGAGGTAACGTCTTGCTTGACCCCAGTGGTAACCTTAAGGAAAAAAAGTACTGTGTCACCTGAAAATTCTTGGGTAACCAAAGAGAATTATAAGCAGCAATTTTTGTTGGAGGGATACAGTAATATTGTTTAGTGATTTGTGTCTCTGAGGTCTTGCATGAGGCACAGGCTGTATTTTTACCAGAATGCATGTGCATGTACCTGTTCGTAAGAAAACGATTGGAATTTAGTAGAGGTGGATATTATAATATCATAATATATCTTAGCTGATTCTGGGGCAGAGATGGAGTCATAGATTTTAATACCTATTTCTAGCATTTCTATATAAAAAACCACATATAAGTATAGGTATCAACAATAAGAATATTCTCAAGACCCATAAACCGGGTAAGTAGGAGACAAGAAGTTTTACTTAGACACATAGTCATATAGAAATTGGTGGTGTTGCTGTGGACAAACACATGAGTTCGTTCTAAGGAAGGATAAAAATAAGGAACAGGAAGCTGAACCGTGAAAGGTGATTTTTATTATACTCTCTGTGTACTTTTAATAACTTAATAATATTTTGTAGTAAATTATTATTTTTGTAAAGTCAGTTTTCATCTTTTTTTTTAATTTTTTATTTTGGAAATGAAGAATTTCCAGTGAGGAAAGGAATACCTTGATGCTCCCCTGTATAAAGTAACTACTTAGTAAATGTTTGAGTGTGTAGTGTGTCCATGCAGATATGAATGAGAGAATTCTCCCACATATTTTACGAGAATGATCATCTCTCTCTAACTTCCCCATTTCTGCATTTCACAAGTGTTTACTGAGCACCAGGTTTATGGTAGATGCTGTTCTGGACTCTAAGGATCCTAAACTGATCAAAACAGAATATTCTCCTTGAATTTACATTTTAATTGGTAGTGGAAGGCAGTAAACAAGATATGTAGTATGTCAGATGATGATATATGCTGTGTAGAAATAAATAAACCAACTAACCAGCCAGACAGGACACGAAATACCAGGGTGTGAGTGGGGTTACAGTTTTAAACAGCATGGTCAGGAATGCCTTCAGTGAGCAGGTGACATTTGAACAGAGCCCTGGAGGAGTCAAGGAGTGAGCCATGTGGCAGGCTGGAGGAGGTATATTTCAGGCATATGGAGCTGCCAGCATAGAGGCAGGCCTTCAGGTGCAGGTCTGCCTGAGGCACCTGTGTAGGTGTAGCAGAGTGGAGGGAGCGGGGAGGTGGTTAGTAGGAGATGAAGTCAGGGTAAGAGGTAAGAGAAGGTCACAGGGCCTTAAGGCGATTGCACAGACTTTGGGGTTTATGCAGAGGGCAGTAGGGATCCATTTATGAATCTTGAGATGGAGGCACCCTAGTATATACTTTCTTTTCCAGTATTGTTCTTGTTCTCTTAAGAAAGTATGTAACCATTTAACACATTTACACATTGTTCTGTTACTTCTTGTTCTCCAGTGGTCAAATTCTCCCTCAGGGCAGCCTGCTGCCTGCTATGGTTTGTGATTTTTTTTTTTTTTTTTTTTTTAGGATTTTATTTATTTATTCACGAGGGACACAGAGAGAGGGAGACAGAGACAGAGGGAGAAGCAGGCTCCATGTATGGAACCTGATGCGGGACTCGGCCCCATGTCCCCAGGATCACGCCCTGGGCCAAAGGCAGGCACCAAACCACCAAGCCACCCAGGGATCCTGGTTTGTGATTTTTGATTGTGAACTCATTTCCAATGGATTTTGTTTGCTGTTGGAGCACCTATGTGCCATCTCATGAAAGGATTCCTACAGAGGGACTTTATTTTTACTACTGATGAGTTCCCAGGGATTTTTGTTGTCCCAGACTGACTTTTATATTATTTTCTTACCTTAGAGTTTCCATACCATTCTATACCATTCAATCTAGACCATAAATTTAGGTATGATATAGGCCATGGATTTTTACTATTTGTTGGAGCAGTTTATTCTTTTCTATTTCAAGGCCCTGATGAGAGCTGAATGTCTTCACTGCTTCAGCGGGCGGAGTGGAGTATTTTTAGCCTTCTCTGTAAAATACACAGGTCTTTGAGCATCTGGGCACAGTCCCAGGTGCTACTCCTTAATTAAGCAGCTTGAGGCCATGTCTTCTTCTTTTTTTTTTTTTTTAATTTTTTAAAAATTTATTTATGATAGTCACACAGAGAGAGAGAGAGAGAGAGGCAGAGACACAGGCAGAGGGAGAAGCAGGCTCCAGAGGCCATGTCTTCTATCTCTGAGTAGGCCTAAAAATCTAGCCCTGACCTGAGGGGCTTGTATTTAAGTTTCTTGAGGTTACTGAAGCAGCATATGCTTTGATTTTTGTCTTTGTTCTGGTATTTGGCTTTATTACAGAAATTTTTAAACAGATACAGAAGTGGAAAGAATACTGTAATGAACCCAAGTTTCAACTTCACCACCTTCAGCAGTGACCAACTCCCGGCCATCTTGTTTTATCTGTATCCTCACTTAACACTTATGTTATTCTAACAGTCCTGTGATAGACTGTCTTTAGTATATAAAGCCAGGAGCAAAAATGAAGGGTCAGAGGGTATGTGTGTGTGTGTGTGTGTGTGTGTGTGTGTGTGTGTGTGTATGCTTACATATGCCTGCTTGTTTGGGCCTTATTCTGTGCCATTGGTCTATTTATCTGTTCATGTGCCCCATACTCCAATGTCTTTAAATGATTTTACTTTTTAGAGCATGTTAATATCTAGTAGAACAAGTCACTTTTTTGTTCATCTTTTAAAAAAATAACCTTGGGATGCCTGGGTGACTCAGCAGTTGAGTGTCTGCCCTTGGCTCAGGGCGTGATCCCAGAGTCCTGAGTCCCACATCAGGCTTCCTGCATGGAGCCTGCTTCTACCTCTGCTTATGTCTCTGCCTCTCTCTCCATCTCTTGTGAATAAATATATAAATAAAATCTTAAAAAAAAATAAAAGTAAAAAAATAACCTAACTCTCCATGTACTTTTATTCTTCCATACAAATTTTAGAGTAAGTTAATCAGTTATTTTAGCTGGAGTTTGAGATGACATTTAGTTTATAGATTGATTTGGGAGAGAACTGATACCTTTGGTAAGTTTTCTTATCCAAGCTTATAAAATATCTGTTTATTTATAAGATCTATGTTTATAAGACTTAAGCATTTTTTGTGCAGATTTTTTTGTATTCTTAGATACTGTGTAGTTTTTATTAAAGTAAATGCTATTTTATTATGTTTCCTAACTACTTGTTTTATTGCTGGAGTAGAGAAACATTATTGATTTTCGTAAGTTATCTTGCATTTAATAGCCATATTGAACTCTCCTGTTACTGATTGTGTTCATTTTTCTATGTGGCATGATAGTGTATGTTTTACTTTTTAAGAAACTACCAAACTGTTTTCCAAAGTGTCAATAACATTTTGCACTCTCATCAGCAATGTGTGAGAAACCCCATTACTCTGCATCACAGGTAATTTAGCAGTACCAATTTAAAAAAAATAGCCAACCCAAAGGATGTACAGTGGTATCTACTGCTTACTATTACTTTATTTTGTATTTTCCTAATGACTAATGATGTGTTGAGCATTTCTTCATATGCTTCTTTGCTATTGGTATATCTTTCAAATCTCTTCCTCCTTCCTGTTAAAACAATTTTTTTTTCTTATTGTGAAAGTTTTTAACATTTTGGACACCAGTTCTTTATCAAATGTGTATTCTGCAGGGCACATGGGTGGCTCAGTTGGTTAAGCATCTGCCTTCAACTCAGGTCATGATCCCTGGGTCTTGGGATCAAGTCCCTCATCGGGCTCCCTGTTCAGCGGGGAACCTGCTTCTCCCTCTCTTCCATGCTCATGCTCTCTCTCATGGTCTCCGTCTCTCAAATAAATAAGATCTTTAAAAAAAAAAATGTATCCTGCAAATATTTCCTCCCAGTCTGGCTTGTCTTTTGACTTTCTGAATCATGATCTTTGAAGACCATAGGTATAAATTTTGATGAAATCTGATCTGTCAGGTTTTTTTTTTTTTTAATAGCTCATGTTTATTGTATTCAGTCTAAGAAAATCTTTAATTCATGGTTGCAGAGATTTTGTACTTTTGTGTTTTTTCACTTCGGTATGTGACCCATTTTGAGTAAATTTTTATATATGTATGAATTATGAGTTGAAGGTCATTTGTTTAAATATGAATGTCTAATTGTTCTAGCTTCTGTTATTGAAGAAAGTATCTTTTTGAATAGAATTATCTTGGAATCTTTGTTAAAAATTACCTGCCCAAGTACATATGGGTCTATTTCTGGACTCTGTATTCAGTGTCACTGATATATATTTCTCCTTTTCTCAGTAGTACTGTGTCTTGATTATTACAGCTTTCTAAATCTTAAAGTCAGATATTATGAACCTTCAAACTTTTTTTTTTTTTTTTCCCCAAAATTGCTTTGGCTATTCCAGTTCATTTGCTTTCTGTTACGAATTTTGGAATTTTGCTGGGATAACACTGACTTTAAACATCAATTTGAGGGGCAGCCCTGGTGGCTCAGCAGTTTAGTACTGCCTTCATTCAGCCCAGGGTGTGATCCTGGAGACCCGGGATCGAGTCCTACGTTGGGCTCCCTGCATGGAGCCTGCTTCTCCCTCTTCCTGTGTCTCTGCCTCTCTTTCTCTCTGCATCTCTCGTGAATAAAGGGAGGATAAATAAAATCTTAAAACAAAAACAAAAACCCACATCAATTTGAGGAAAATTGGTATTTAAATAATACTGAGTCTTTTAATCCATGCACATGTTATACTTCCATATATTTAGTTCTGTTTTTTTTTTTTTTAAGATTTTATTTATTCATGAGAGACACACAGAGAGAGGCAGAGACATAGGCAGAGGGAGAAGCAGGCTCCCCCAACAAGGAGCCCGTTTCGGAACTCAATCCTCAGGCCCTGGGATCACTCCATGAGCTGAAGGCAGATACTCAACCACTGAGGCATGCAATGATCCCTATTTAGTTCTGTTTTTTAAAAAAAATTCTCTCTCTAGGAATTGTAGTTTTCAGTATAAAAATTTTGTTATATCCATATCTGAGTATTTCATGGTAAAAGGTACTTGCATTTTGAAAAAATTTTAGTGATTTGCTAGTATATAGAAATACAATTGATTTTTTTTTTCCAGTGGAGTTTATTCCAGGAATACTGATATAGTTTAGTATAAAGAGATCTATCAGCATGTATCATGTATTTCTTTACATGAAATAGGTCAGTAGGTCAAAGGCATCACAAGTGGTCATTTGACAATTCAGATATAGTCAAGTCATGTCCATGCTTGAAACCATAGCTTTTTCTTGCTTTTTTTAAAAAAGATTTTGTTTATTTATTTTGAGAGAGAGAGAGCAAGAGAGAAAGCATGATCAAGGAGGAGGGCAGAAGGAGAGGGACAGACAAGCTCCCCACTGAACAGGGAGCCTGACTTGGGGCTTTATCCCAGGACCCTGATCTCGGATTGTGACCTGAGCCAAAGGCAAGCATTTAACCAACTGAGCCACCCAGGCACCCTGCTTTCTTTTGCTTTTTAATTTTATTTTTTGGGGGATCCCTGGGTGGCGCAGCGGTTTGGCGCCTGCCTTTGGCCCAGGGCGCGATCCTGGAGACCCGGGATCGAATCCCACGTCGGGCTTCCGGTGCATGGAGCCTGCTTCTCCCTCTGCCTGTGTCTCTGCCTCTCTCTCTCTCTCACTGTGTGCCTATCATAAATAAATAAAAAATTAAAAAAAAATTTTATTTTTTGAAATTATGGTAAAAAAAAAATCCCACATAATATAAATTTATCTAGTCTTAGCTATTTTTATGGGTGGTAATGTTAAATATATTCACATTGTTGTGCAGCAGCTCTCCAGAACTTTTTCATCTTGTAGAACTGATACTGTACTTATTAAACAGTAACTCTGAGAGGCCCCTGACTGCCTCAGTCAGTAGAGCATGTTAGGTTCTCAGGGTTGTGAGTTCAAGCCCCACATTGGGCATAGAGCCTACTTAAAAACAAAAAACAAAAAAACCGCAACAGTAACTTCCCATTTCCCATTCTTCCTAGCCCTTTGTACCCACTAGTCTACTTTCTCACAGAGCTGCTCTAGTAGCCTTTTGTTGTTGTTATCGATCCTTTTAGATTTTCTACATAGATATTCATGTTGTCTGAGAATAGAGATATTTTTGTGCCTCTCCAATCAATTTGCCTTTTATTCATTTTCTTGCTTATTGCACTGTCAAGGACACACAGTGCGTTGTTGCATAGATGGAGAGAGTTGATGGACCTTGTCTTGTTCCAGATCTTTGGGGGAAAAGCATTCAGTCTTCATCATTAAGTATGTTAGTAGAGATATTTATTATTAGATTCCCTTTATGGGGTTGAGGAAGTCTATTTTATTTATTTATTCATTCATTCGTTCATTTATTTATTTATATTTTTAAAAGATTTTATTTATTTATTCATGAGAGAGAGGAGGGGCACAGACACAGGCAGAGGGAGAAGCAGGCTCCATGCAGGGAGCCTGACATGGGAATCGATCCCGGGTCTCCAGGATAACACCCTGGGCTGAAGGCGGCGCTAAACTGCTGAGCCACCAGGGCTGCCCTGAGGAAGTCTATTTTAATTTATAGTTTGCTTAGAGTTTTTATCATGAACAAACTGAGTTTTGTCCTTTTTTTTTTTTTTTTTTTTTTGGCATCTACTGGTATGGTCTACTTAGACTGTTTATATTGTGTGTTACATTGATGTTTGGATGTCATGCATTTCTATGATAAACTCCACTTGATGTATTCTCCCTTTTAGATATTTTGATTTGATATTTTGTTGAGAACTTTTATGTCTATATTTTTGTATGATATTGGTCCATAATATTATGGTTTTCTTATAATATTTTTGTGTGCTTTTGGTATTAAGGTAATGTTGGTAAAATTGACAAATTTTACCAAAACTAGTTGATAAAATTAGCTGGGACGCATTACCTTCTCTTCTATTTTCTTATAGTGTTTCTGAAGAATTAGTATCATTTCTTCCTTAAACATTTGACAGTTTTGGCCAGCAAAGCCATATGGCCTAGAATTTTCTTTTTTGGTAGGTGTTTTTATTTTTTCTCCATGTCTTCAGTTTCTTTTACATATTAACAACTGTAAAAAATTATTCGGATGTTTATACACACGTGAATGTTTATACACACGTTGGTGTTTACTTATAATTACAAAATTTGGAAGCATCCAAGGTGTCGTTCCATAGGTGAATGGATAAACAAACTTGGCATATCCAGACAATGGATTATTATTCAGTGCTAAAAAGGAATGAGATTATAGGGGCACCTGGATAGCTCAGTTGGTTAAGTATCCTGATTCTTGATCTCGTCCCAGCTCAGGTCTATCTCAGAGTTGTGAGTTGGGCTCCATGCGAGTGTGGGGCCTACTTAAAAAAATATAGTAATTAAAAAATGAGATTATCAAGCCATGAAAAGACCTGGAACCTTAAAGGCACACCAATTTGAAAAAAAGGCAATTAAGGGCAATTTGAAAAGGCTACCTGATGTGTGATTTCCAACTATATAACATTCTGAAAAATGGAAACCGTGAAAAGATCAGTGGTTGCCAGGAGCTAAGGGGAAGGATGGGATGAATGGGCAGAGCACAGAGGATTTTAGATCAATGAAACTATTCTGTATGGTACTGTAGTGGTAGGTATCTGACACCATAGAATGTCCAACAAGAGTGACTCATACTATAAACTATGGACTGAATGATAATATGTCAGTGTTAGTCCATCAGTTGTAACAAGTACATGACTCTGGTGGAGGATGTTGATAATGGAGGAGATTGCGTGTGTGGGTGACATATCCATAACCTTTCCATTTTACTATGAACCTAAATTGCTCTAGGAAGAATAAAGTTTTTAATTGAAAAAGTCTAAATGATTTTTTTCTATTCTTTGTGTTCAATATCATTGATTTCTCCCCCCTGCCATTGTTATTTCCTTCCTTCTGATTACTTTGTCATTAATTTGATAGTCTTTATTTACTTTCTTAGGGCAGAAGCCTAGACCAGCGAC
Source organism: Canis lupus familiaris (assembly GCF_011100685.1). Classification (NCBI taxonomy): domain Eukaryota; kingdom Metazoa; phylum Chordata; class Mammalia; order Carnivora; family Canidae; genus Canis; species Canis lupus. The sequence goes on from NC_049243.1 coordinate 49,475,946, forward strand.
TTGAAACCTTTCTTTTCTAATATAAATGTTCAGTGCTATACACTTTCTATAAGCACTGCTTTAGCTGCATCCCACAGGTTCTTTGACGTGTTTATTTTCGTTCAATTAAAAATATTTTCTGGCATCCTTTGTGATTTCCTCTTTGATTCATGAGTTATTCAAAAGTGTATTGTTGGGCAGCCCCGGTGGTGCAGCGGTTTAGTGCCGCCTGCAGCCCGGGATGTGATCCTGGAGACCCGGGATCAAGTCCCATGTCAGGCTTCCTGCATGGAGCCTGCTTCTCCCTCTGCCTGTGTCTCTGCCTCTCTCTCTCTCTCTCTCTCTGAATAAATAAATAAATCTTTTTAAATAATCTTAAAAAAAAAAGTGTATTGTTTTATTTCCAGGATTTCCCAAATATATTTGTTACTGGTTGCTAATTCTGAATATTCGGAAAACCTGTTTTGTATGATTCCAGTTCATTTCAGTTTGTTAAAGTTTGTTTTTTGGCCTATCTTGCTAACTATTCCATATGCACTTAAAAAAAGTATATATTCTGATGTCATTGGGTGGTGTGCTCTAGGAATGTCAATGGGTCAAGTGGTTGATACGGTTTTTATGTCTTCAGCATCCCTGCTGGTTTTCTGTCCACTTGTTCTGTTACTTACAGAGTGAGGAATGTTGAATACTTGAACTCTAATTGTGGATTTGTCTATTTCTCCTTTTTGATTGCCCTTCATTTCAGCTTTCTGTAGTTTCCTCCTCAATTCTTTTTTTTTTTTTTTTTTTTATTTATTCATGAGAGACACAAGAGAGAGGCAGACACATAGGCAGAGAGAGAAGCAGGCTCCATATGGGGAGCCCGATGTGGGACTCAATCCTAGGACTTCAGGGATCATACCCTAGGCTGAAGGCAGATGCTCAACTGCTGAGCCACCCAAGCATCCTCCTCCTCAATTCTTTTTTTTTTTTTCTTTTTTAAGATTTTATTTATTTATTCATGCAAGACACAGGCAGAGGGAGAAACAGGCTCCATGCAGGGAGCCTGACGTGGGAGCCTGATTGTGGACTCCATCCCAGGTCTCTAGGATCACGTCCTGGGCTGAAGGTGGCGCTAAACCCCTGAGCCACCCTGGCTGCCCTCCTCAATTCTTAATGAAGCACTTCCTCCACAAGTATTCCCAAAGTTTGTCTTTGTGCATGGCAAAGCCATGCGTTCTTGTATAAATGAAGATTTTTTTCTTGTATACAAGATTTTTTTCATTTGCTGTCACTTTTAAATAATGATTTGTATGGATGAGAATTTTAGGTTGAAGTTCGTTTTCTTTATTATTTTCATAGTATTCCTCCATGATCTTATTGAATCTCGTGTCTTGAGAAATCTGAGGTTGATCTTGTTCTTTGTCATTTGTTTAGCCCTTGGAAGTTACTGAATTTACCCTTTACTTTCTTAAATATCACTTAATTAGTAATGTCTGTACATATAGATTATCTTTAAATTGTATGGCTAACCCTTAATTGAAATATTTTTGTGTTCTTCAAATATATTCTCTCCATCCCTACCCCTTCTCCTCAGCCTTCTGTGCTGACTTCTGGGAGAGTTCCTTAGTTGTTGGTTTTGGTTTCTTTCTTTTCAGCTTGGTAATTCATTCCACAACTGTATCCAACCCATCTGTTATGTTTTTCATACTTAATGTTTCCATATACTCTGATTTCATATTTTTAATATCTTCTCTTTTTCTAGTATAGTTATTAATACAGATGATAATTTGGAGTTCTTCCAAAAATTCTGTTTCATTAATAATGCCATGCAATTTGTTATTTCTCTTTTGTTGTGATTGTATTCTAAGAATGTCTAGCTGTTTGGGCCTCAAAACTCATGTTCCTTTGAGGCATATTAAACTATTTTGGTGATGTTAGATCAGATGTGGGGGGAATGAGCCCCCCAGGTTTGAGAACCCACAGTCACCACAGCATCATTTGTTTCCCACTCTTGTTTGCTGATGTTCCATTGGGCATGTAGGCTACTTGGGTATTCATCTTCAAACTCTTAGAAATAAACAATATTGAGAAGCAGCATTTTTCTTTATATGGTGATTTGTCTGGGGTGGGGGGAAGCAGGATATGAGGAAGAAGTAGATGAGGGAATGCTGTGCCAGTACCAGCCTTGTAGTGTGGTTGACAAATGTATTGGAGATCTAACTAATAATACTTGGTGACAGTCTGTGATGAGGTGCTTTGGACTCAATCTGGCTTTCACCTCTTTTGGTTGTGCACTTGGTGGGCCCCATCAGTCAGGGAACTCATGCGTTTCCATTGAATTTTTCATGAGTTATTTTGATCATCTCCTCTTCCATTTTCTTGGTTCTCTCTTTCCAAAGATCCTGTTATCTGGTTAAACAGGTCTATTTTTAATCTTTTTTTTTCTTCTCTTCCTTTTTTGTATTTTTGCGCTCCTTGCTGAGAAACTACTTGAGTCCTATCTTCTAACTTTTTTTTTTTAGATTTTATTTATTTATTCATGAGACACACAGAGAGAGGCAGAGAGACATAGGCATGGAGAGAAGCAGGCTCTCCGCAGGGAGCCCAATGCAGGACTACATCTCCAGACTGGGATCAAGCCCTGAGCTGAAAGCAGACCCTCAACCACTGAGCCACCCAGGCATCCCTCTTCTAACTTTTCTAATTAATATTTTAAAATAAACTTTTGTTGTTTTTTTTTTTAAAGACAGAGAGAGAGAGAGAGAGAGGCAGAGACACAGTAAAATAAACTTATATTGAAGGACAGCATGCACATGTCCTATGTTCAGAGCCTATTGAATTTTTACAAAGTGACATTCTTTTAAATTTAAACACCATCCAGATAAAGAAGTAGAGCATCACTTGCACTTTTGCTGCCTCCCAATCACTACTTCCTTCCCAAAGTCTGTACTGACTTTTAATACCTTCCTCCCCCAAAGTCTGTACTTACTTTTAATTTTGTCTGCTTTTGAATTTGGTATAAATGGAAATATAGACTCAATGTCTAGTGTCTTTCTCTTGGTATCATGTTCAGTTTCATCCATGTACCTCTTAGTAGTTCACACTGTATCATTTACCATGTAGTGTTCTGGCATGTGAATTGCTACTGTTTATCCATTTTACTGTTGATGGACTTTGGGGTTTATATTTCCTTGATGACTAATCAGTTGAAGTACTTTTTCATCTTTTGAGTAGCTTTTAAATACTTTTGCTCTCCTAGTTTTAATTTCCAGTGGTTCCTTTTTATTTTCAGAATACTCATTTCTGCTAGCATCCTGAATTTTTTTTCCATGGACGTAGTATTTTTTCTTACATCTCTTATGATATTATGGATAATCCCTGCCCCACTGCCAGGGTTTTTCATTTCCCTGCACAATTTCTGTTTCTTCTGAGTTCCTTCTTTTCCTCTTTGTTGTCTGCTTTTGATGTTAGGGGTTTTCCTTAAATATCTCTGAGCCTTTGGCTATCTGTTTATATTTAGGAGCAAGCTTCTAAAAAAGGCTGATTGAAGAAATGGAATTGTGTGCAAGGTGCTGAAAGACCATGAACTTCATTGTAGGGCCTCCTGGTTGGGATGTCACTATGAACTCTCAGTATCAGAATCTATGCATTTATGTCTTTTTTCCTCTCATGAATTGTCAGATTGCCCAGAGCATACTCTCTTGTCTGCTACTTATAGGGTGTAAGTCTAGGAGTCTTAACATTTAATATATAAACTTTGATTTTTATTTTTATTTTTTTTATTTTTATTTTTTTTTTAAAGATTTTATTTATTTATTCATAGACACACACACACACACACACACAGAGAGAGAGAGAGAGAGAGAGAGAGAGAGAGGCAGAGACACCGGCAGAGGGAGAAGCAGGCTCCATGCAGGGAGCCCAACGTGGGACTTGATCCTGGGTCTCCAGGATCACACCTCAGGCTGCAGGCGGCGCTAAACCGCTGCGCCACGGGGGCTGCCCCTGATTTTTAATATTATATTTGCACTCTCATATATGTTTGCATGGGAGCCCCCCAGTTGCAAAGACATTCCTTGTTAACCATTTCTAGATAATATACCCCAGTCAATCACTGGGATGGGAAGGAGCAGTCAGCAGGTGGGCAGACTATTGGGAGAAGATAAGTGATCAGGCTGTGTCTGAGCAGTTCCAGAGAAACCTGGCACTGCCAGTGCTACAGCCCTGGAGAGTGAAGTGTTCATTCAGTTTGCTTCTCAGATTTCACCATTGCTGGTTTCATATTTCATTTTCTCAGATATGCCAAGTTTAGTTAGCACTCTATTCCTGTTTTTCCAGCTTAGGGAAATTTTTATAGTCATCCACTCTTCCTTTTTTGGTGGGTTTATGCCTTTTAAAAAATCTTTTAATATTCTTCTGGCACGGTTCCAGTAGGGAACAGAGGAGGTGAGTACATGGGCTCAATCCACCATTTTTAACTGGCAGTATTGTTTAAAAGTGAGTGTGTGTTTTAAGAACACTTAAAATTGTAGATTCAAATTATTTTTTCTCCATTGATTATATCAGGTTATCTCTACAAGCCTTCAGAAATTTTTTTTAAAGTCATTGTACCTTATGTTCCTCTCAGTGTTCTTTTACTCAAAATAAAATAGACTTTGTAACCAAGTACTATATTGTCTTTCAGTATATCGGTCATTTTATCTCCCCCAATTGTAGCAACCAGTAGCATTTCTTCAAGGCTCATTCTTTGTTTCCTTGCAAATTATGTTTTAGTCATTGACATGCTGTTCCCCGTAGTCTGCTGGAGCAGCGGTGGTGAAAGGAGCAAAGAGGAGGATGCTTGGTATCCATTTCTGTCTACAGAAATTTAATGTTCTGAGTTCTACAAATACTCCCTTTCTAGCAGGATAAATTTCCTACTAATCTCATCATAGGAGGACCTTTCCTGTTGCTCTTGGTGACCAAATTATATGTTTGACTTAGATCTTGCTTTATCCAGAGTTTCTAATTATGCTTCTTGGCATTGCAAAAGGGTAAAACTTTCCAGGAATGGGCACAGATGATTCAGAATGCTAATAAATATGCCACCATAATTATTTGATGGAGTAATTTGGTTATTTGGACCTATTTAAAAGAATCAGTCATAGATATTTAAATGTAATTGTTGATTTTGTAGTCCTATGTTAGACTTTCAGTTGTGCCATGGTGTTACGGTGGTAAAAGAGTTGGTGCCAAGAGGTAGTGTTAACTTTTAATCTTGAAAGTGCTAAGGGATTAGGTTCTCTACAGCCAAGAGCCAATTGGAGAGTTAGCAGCACACCTATAATCATCTGTGGTCATCTTGTATATCAACCGTTGGGATATTTTAAGGGAAGTGGGTATTGTGGGCAAAGTTAACAATAAGTGACAGTTAGCTTTCTGAATTATTTGTCCCTCTGACTAGAACTTGGGCTAAATATTTAACATATAATCATTACAGCTTGAGTGATGATCAATGCCTTTATTTTAGAAGAAAAGGGATATTTCTCAAGACAAAGATAGAGCTGCCAGGGCCTCCAGATTTGAAGTGATCACATTAATGTGTTTAGAATGATAGATTAACTGAATTGAATGAATAGATATTTTAAATCTCTTCTCTCCTTTGATTCCTATCAAAAAATACTTTGTGAAATTTGGTATGGTTATATCTGTTTTACTGGTATGAACATGGATTCTCAGACCAAGAAATCTGCCCAGGAGTATGTAATTCAGTTGACCAGAGTTGGAATTTTGACCCAGATCTCTCCTAGATCTAAAAACAGACCTAGATCACTCCTTGATCTAAAACACAGAGTGTTTCCCAGTCAAGATAAGTTAGTAGAAGTTGACAGGTTGGTGGTTCATCCTGTTTATCAATTTGCAGAGGATTATGTTTCTGAGTATTGATTATAAGAAATATTGAGGTGTTCTCTCCTAATGAGTTTCTCTTTATAAAGTCTCCTGTTGTGTAGCTAAAACCTTTGGAATTAAGTCCTGTTTCCTTCCACTCTCTCACCCTCTTCACCCTTTAACTTCTTCCCCACCCTTCTCTGCTCACCCCTAGTCCTTCTTCCCCCTTCCAGAAATACCTTACTGCTTTGGCTAGACTCACCAGAGATTTTAGTAAGTAGGTACTTAAATGTAATTGTACCAAGCAAAGTTGACTAATGAGACAGAAGTTTCTCAAAACTTATTCAGAATGAGAGATATGAGATAATAAATAACCTCAGCTCATGGGCGGCAGGAAAACTAAAAAGTAACTTCTTGCAGAAGCTTTCTTTGAGCATCCTTGTCCTCAGACTAGGTCACGGTCTCGAGAGATGTTTTCTGAGAACATTTCTCATTGCACTTATCACCATAAAAATTGAATAATTCATTGTGTAATGAATGGTTTAATATCTGTCTCCTCCAGTAGAATTGAAGCTTTATGCAAGCTAATCACAGTCTCACCTACTTACTGATCCTGCCTCGCTTAGCTTAGTGGCTCCACCTAGTGGGCACCTATGTTGGATGAGTGGGTGAATGGATGGCGGATGGGTGGACAGAGTAAATAAATGAATGAAAAGGCATTGGTCTTTTGATTGCATTTCTTCTGCTTTTGTCTGGACTCTTGCAGGAACCTTTCTGTCACCATCTCAAAGCTATCATCTACACTGTTCCACGCCCCCTGAGTTTACCTCCAAAGGAGATCTTATCTTTATTCCTTTACGCCTTCAGAAACCTGTGACTTCCCACTGCTGTCTGTTAGTGAGGCACCTCAGAATTGAGTTCCTACCAACCTTTCTAGTCTCATTTTCCCTCATTCTCCCCTTATACTCTACACATCAGGTTCGGTGCATTATTCACCTCTACTTGTCACTTTTGTGTCATTTCCCATCTCTCTGAATTTGTGTATGCAGATAGTTCTGATTGCAGCATCCTTTCTCCCTTGCTTGGCCAACTTCTGCTTATCCTTCAAGACTCACCTGGAATATCTAGTCTGTGAAACCTTCCCCCAGCCAGAATTAATCACTTATCCATTTGTGTTCACAGATGACTTTATGCTTACAAGTTACATATAATATTTATTACTTGATTTTGTAATTATTTACCTAATTGACTACTCTTTCAACTTAAGAGCAGGCTCTTCTATTTTATGGCTCCTTCAGTGTGGAGCATAAAGTAGCGAAAAGACTGTTTTTTAATATGAGAGAGACCTGGCTGTGATTGAGATTTTGGGCTGCCACATGCTAGTTACTTGAATTATTCTTTTGTATTAATGGCTCGCTCTTTTCTTTTTTTTTCCTCTGTCTCTCTCTCAGGAAGTCACCTCAGATCTGTTACTCAGAAAAATATAAACATTGAATTCCAAATTTGAGTTAAAGAATTGAAATGTGGATTTATGAAATCATTTCCAACATCTTATCTAGAGAGAAATATATGATCCATTCATTCTGTCATTCTCAAAATATCTTTCTCAACCAAGGTCTCAATCTTCCCACCAGTTCAGTATTTGGGTGTGTAATGCCATGTGTATGACGTATCTGTTAGGAGTCAGTGAGCACACACCATGTCCCATGTACCATGTGCTGCCTCGATGTCACTTTAATCCTCAGAATAATCCTCTCCAGTAAGGAAACAGGCTCAGAAACCTTGAGCACCATTTTCTGTAAAGTGATGAAAGAAAAATCATGATGTTAGAAAATAAGTATGGAGAGGAAGTGGCTTATGTGCTTGATATTGTCCCAGGAGTGATTAGGAAATGAAATAGCTACTCAGTGTAATCGAGATATTAGTAAAATTTGAAGCCCAGTGTCTTTAGAAGCAAATAAAATGGCATACAGAATTTCTTAACTTGGAGATTGTTGGTTACTTGTGAAAGGAGATGCTGGCTTTTCATATTGCAGGGTTTCCTTGACAGTTTCAAGGGTCAGAGTGTCTTTCCAGGGTACAGATTTAATGTGTTCTGTTCAGAAGGGTCTGTAGGCTGTCATGAGAGGGTTGTGGAAAGCCACGTGATCAGTGATTTTATATGTGAATGTGAGGAGTTGGTCTAGTTAGCCTAACCCACTTTTCTCAACCTTGGTCAGCACTTTCAGCTACATACTTCTTCACTGGGGGGCGGGGGGAGCTATGCTGTGCTTTTGCAGGGTGTTCAGCAACATCCCTGGCCTCCACCCACTAGATGCCAATAGCAACCCCACCTAAACATGTCTTGACAGCTAAACATGTCTCCAGATATTGCCAGATGATGCTTGGGCGGGCAAAATTGCACCCGATGGAGGGTCACTGACTTAAACTGAGCTCTTATGGCACCGATCACCTGTGTTTTGAAATCCCATAATGTGCACGGTGCTGGGTGGTAAGTAGAACCTTGAAAAGAGCCCACACCCTTGAGTTGCTGGCCTGTGAAGCTTGCTGAGGTCTTTTGACTATGTAGAATATTTCTAGTAGTCGACTGAAATAGCTTTGGTTGAAGCTACTAGTAAAAATTTGTTTCAAAGAAGTTCAACATCTGTTTTCATTTCTGCTTTTGTAAGTTGCTTTGCTACTCAATTCCTTTATTTTAGATGTTTCCTCTTAGAACTTAAAACATTTGAGTATATGTCAGAATTTCTAGTTTAATGGGATACGTTTTATTTAATGCAGAAATAAAACTATTAATAACTTTAACTTAAGATAGGACAGTGGAAAGTTTAATGTTACGTCAAGCTGCAATGACAGCAATGTAGATAATAGTGAAGGGAACTACAAGTCTGGTATATTCGAGATTCACTTCCTGTTCTTGTTTATCATTGGAAAGTTGCACCTTATGAAAGATTTGAGATTCAGATCATTGCATTATTCTAAGAAAAAAAGTTCAAAATGCTAACCACGTCTTGGTAACCATAGCAATCAATATATACAGCATGCAAAAATAATCTCATACCTCTCTTAGGGTTGAATTTTTGTGTGTGTATGATTTGTGTTGAGTTTTGAAGTATTTAATGTGCTTTTGTTATCTGAGGTCAAAGGGAAAAAGGCTTTCTCAGTTATGAGAGCACAGGCATGCTTGTTAGTTGAAGTAATAGAACCAACTCTGGCTTATCTAGCAGAAAGGGAGTTTATTAGTAAAGCAGTTCAGAGAAGATTTGGGATGGCAAAGAACCAGCCATGGATGCAGCAAAGCCAGAATGACACTCAAAAGTTATCCCTCCCCTAAACTGATACTAGTTGTTTACTTAATGTTTTAATGTTGGCTTGGAGAACCTAAGGTTTATGAGGACAACTTGGTCTGCATTATTTTCAACTCTCATCCTGGTGCCTGGAACAGTACTTGGTTCATAGTAAGCACTTAATAAATACTTGTATAAATAAATTACTGCATTGAGGATATGTTTGTTAATATTAGCAACAACATGGAAAAAATACAGAGAGTAGCATTATGAAATGTTAATATTATACATTGTATTTGGAGATTTTTTGATAGCAGAATTTACTCTTTCTGTTAAGGCATCTCGACAGATACATATTGAATATTGAATACCATAGAGCATTGTTTTACATATGTTCCTGATTTAAGTGAACATCCACAACAGTCTTACAAGAGTAGATGTTAGTATTATTGTCTGTGAGAAAGCAGAGGTTCTTAGAATCAATTGAGTCACTAGGGTCATGTCTACGTATTTAGCAGGCAGAGCCTAGACTGAAATTCATGCCTGTTTGACTCTTAGCTCAGACATTTCCTTTTGTGTAACACAGCCTTAATGCTACTTTTCTTTTTTTAAGGTAGAAGATGTAGTGAATGGTCCTCTGTTTACTTGGAAGACATTTGAGTATATGAACTCACCAAATGGGGTCTTCCTATATACATTTTCAACTGCAGTGTTGCAGATGTTTATAAAAGTAGATATTAGTGTCTAAAGACAACTTTTAGACTGCATTCAAATTTTGCTGCTAAAATGAGAAGTACAAAATAAGCACATGCTGCAAGAAACTTTTCAGGGTGAGGGGAAATGCCCCATGGATCAGTATCTGAAAAAGCACCAACTGTATGCCTGCCACTCCAGTTATTTGGCTTTTAATTTTCATTTTAACTTAGTGGAAGAAACTGTGCTGTTCCTCTGTAGAGCTCCCAAATGCTGCAGCTATGTTTTAGGCTTTAAAAAAATGTTTGAAGTAATCCAGGCTCGTAGAAAGGTTACAGGAAGAGGACAAAAACTCCTATAGACCTTAAACCTTAAAATATTCACACTTTTCACATTTACCTTGTCCTTTTCTCTCTTTATATGAATGGAATTTTTAACGAATCATTTGAGAGCAAATTTTAGGTATAATACCCCTTTACACCTAAATACATCAGTATGTATTTTTATTCATATTTGGCAATTGTCCCAATAATGTCCTTTTTTATAGCAAAAAGGAAAAAAAAATCTGGTCTGGGTTCAATCCATTATTGTGTCATGCATTTGGTTATGTCCCTTAACTTTTTAATCTGGAACAGTTCTCATTCTGTCTTTTTTAGGAGCCTGATTTTTTTTAAAAAGATTTTAAAAATTAATTAATTGATTGATTGATTAATTTGACAGAGAGAGAGCATGAGCTGTTGGGGGAGAGACAGAGGGAGAGGAAAATGCGGTGCTCAATCCCAGGACCTCTGAGATCATGACCTGAGCGGAAGGCACTCAACCAACTGAGCCATCCAGGCTTGACATTTTAAAGAGATTAAGCCAGTTACTGTATAGAAGATGGATCTTATTTAATAAATGGTAAAACTAAACTTTTTTTTAAAATATTTATTTTAGAAAGAGTGCATGAGTAGGAGGAGGGACAGAGTGAGAGGGAGACTGAGGGCGGAACCTGCCAGGGCTTAATCTCACAACCCTGAGATCCTGACCTGAGCAAAAATCAAGAGTTGGATGCTTAATCAGCTGAGCTATTCAGGCACCCCTTTTGTTTCTTCTTTTTCAAGGGTGCCTGGGTGGCTCAGTCGGTTAGGCGTCTGCCTTCTGCTTGGGACATGATCCCAGAGTCCTGAGATCAAGCCCCATGTTGGGCTCCCTGCTCAGTGGAGAGCTTGCTTCTCCCTCTCCCTCTGCTTATCGCTCCCCCTTCTTGTGCTCTCTCTCTGCCAAATAAATAAATAAATAAATAAATAAATAAATAAATAAATAAATAAGATCTTAAACATTCCTTCCTCTCTTTTGGTAGAGTATTTTGGTATTTTATGTGGTATGATGGATATGCTTAGATTGACTTGCACATTACCTTTCCCGTGGTCCTTAGTGTACCTCCACATAAAGCAAAGGGTGGGAAGCTGTATGCTTTATTTCTTCAGCCCCCTTGCATCCAGTTTTCTAGATATGATTTAGGCTCCACCAGTCAGAACAATATGTATGGTGCTGAGTTCAATATGAGGCAAGGCAGTAACATATGAAATACCAATTTTGTGGTCTAGTTCTACAGACCCAACTGTAACCTCCAAGGCACTGGAGGTTACAGTTCACACAACTTCCTGATTCCTAGATTATATCGAAATGATGTAACGACTTCCTGATTCCCAGTGTCCTAAATGTGGCAGAGGATGCATTTTTCCAGGTAGACCAGTTGTTCTTTGTTGTTCCTTGGAGGCACAGGCTAAATCTGCCTGTCTGGCTCTTTCAGCAGTTTTATAAGACCAAAATCTGTGTACTAAGTCTTTTTTTCCCCCAAGATAGCTTGAGAGCTATTCTGTTATCTAGAAGTGAATCTTTGCTGACAGGACTGGTAATTAAGAGAATTCGACTTTTACATTTGACTTCAAAGGTATATATACGAAGCAGCATACCTGAATCTGAAATACTTATATTTGAACTGGAACATGGTTTAAGGAAAAGGAAGTGGACTTTGGTGTTAGGAGAATCAATGGAGCATTGTGTGTATGCATGTGTATATGTTTATGAAACCCTGACAGTCTTTTCATGTGGATTTCTAGTATAACCTGTTCTTTGCTGATGACTTCGTTACCAAAAGCCATCTCTTACTAGGACTTCTAGAAGGTCTGTTGAGACTATTCTTACATGTGGTCTTAAAATGTCCCATTCCTGTCCTCTGGTATGATTTGGGTCATGCAGCTTACTGATGAGAGAGGGGTTGGAGCCACGTGATACCCATCTCTCTTTCAGTCCTTTGTGAGTCCTCAAATTTCTGCTTCCACCTCTCATGTAACAAGAGTATGGGAATGTGTTCGAGACTACTTACGAGTTTTTTAACTGTATTACAGGAACATTTTAAACATAACACAAATGCAGAGAGAATACTGTAATGACTACCAAGTACTTGTCACCTTATGCTGATAATTTTGCCAAACACACAATCTTTAAATAATTTGACAACTGGTTCCCTAATGGGATACTTTTTTTTTCTTTCCATCTACCACTTTACCATTTGTTTCCTCAGTTCTGCATGGCCAAGACCTCTAGCATCTTTAAGGCCTGCCCCTGCCTCCAATTGACTGATTTCTCCCTGGGTCTCTTCTGATACCTGAGTGTGTGGGTATAGGCACAATCGTGGGCCATGTCCTAGGTAGAGTACTTACCAGGTTGTAGGACTAAAAATGGGCGTGCATTGATTGCTTGTTGTGTGAATGTGTGTCTATGAGTCTGTTTTGATGATGTCTTTTTCTTAACAGCTGTTCTTTAGGTAAAGCTAGTAACACTCAAATTCTTGATCTTTCCTTGCTCCTGATCCCTTAATAGGGAAAACCATCAGTAATACATATGATGGTTCTTGGGATGCTTTCATTACTCTCTTGAACTATAATAAGTATATGGTAAATCAGTGTATAATCTGGTTGGCATTTATCTTTTAAGCCTGACTGCAAGGCAGTAACTCCATATATTTTCACTATGTATGTTAAAACAAAAAAACCGATGTTTCACTCTAGGACATAAGGGGAAAATTGTAGAGCTGCCACCCTTCAGCAATAAGAACACATAGTGATGTTACCATTTTTAGAGCACCATTAAAACCTTTTGTAGCCTCCTTGTAGTTTCATTCTGACACACTCTTTTCTTCTCAAAACCTGCATGGGAAAAGTCATTCTTGCAAGTGTAGAAAACAGAAATAAATGTTCTCACACTCTGAGAAAACTGATAAAAGCCAATCAAACACTATTTGAATTCTTGGTTTAGATCAATTGTGGTAGGCGCCATGTGGGACAGAAGAGTAATGTGCCCATAAGTGGCTTGCTGTTTAGTTGAGTAGGCAAGACATCTGAAAAACATTGTTAGCAGCAAGAAGCTACATAGTAGGTATGCAAATAAAGAGAAAAGAATGTCTTTAAAACTTTTGAGGAAGATAAACTATTGAAAAATAAGATCATGTATTTTCCCACATGTACTAGTTTCCTCTGTGATCTCTTTCTAATAGCTGTAGTGTGGTAAGGTAGGGCAGTCTGGATATATATTATCAGGGAGACATTAAATAACTATTTACCACACGTTGCTTCCTTGTATGTGGAAGGAAGAGGAAAAGCTGGCGGTATTACTTAGACTCACAGCAGAAAACTATTTTTGGAGGGATTTTGTTTTGTTTTGTTTTTAAAATAAATCTTGATTGATCTCATTGCCATTCCAGGTTCCAATTTAGTATATTTTTCATGATTAATATTCCGATATGAAGCATGTGTTAATCTGTTGCTGCTTAACAAGTTATAACTGGCAATAATAAAACCCCTTACCCATTGCGCTTTAATAGTACAAATTTTTAAAAAATACTACAAATCATAGTAACTTTAGCTAATATTTGATGATTTTTCATCAACATATATATATACATATATTTTAAAGATTTTATTTATTTATTCATGAGAAACAGAGACAGAGAGGTAGAGACACAGGCAGAGGGAGAAGCAGGCTCTATGCAGGGAGCCCAACATGGAACTCCACCCTGGGTCTCCAGGATCATGCCCTGGGCCCAAGGTGGTGATAAACCGCTGAGCCACCCAGGCTGCCCATCATCAAAATATATCTTATGAGCATTTTTGATGTGCAAGGTGCTGTGCTTGGAGTTACTCAGAATAGAAAGAAGTAAGAGTCTCTGCTCCAGAGGCGGTTGTATTACGTAAGAGTAAATGTACATGAAGTAATAGACTGTGGGCTATGTGATGTTGGCAGACTTTACACATTATCTAACACTATTGTTTCATTGATAAGAAAACTGACCCTAGAATGACTAAAAGACTAGACGGAGGTGGTGTCGCTGATTAACAGTCAGACCAGAACCAGGCCACAGGCTTGCAGGCCAGTGTGTTTTCTCTTTTATTCTAAGATAATATACATCTAAAGTTACAGCTACATGGCATTGACTGTATGAGATCCAAATAAATTGAGGAAAGGAAGATGGGTGGCTGTGAGTAGTCAAAGAAGAATTTAAGGAGGAGGTATTATCGGGATATGAGTGTAAAGAATAAATAGGGGAAGTAGAAGAATCCAATTATTGGGAACCAGATATTCGTTATATTCATGGTACAGGAACAAAACCAACTAGACTAACTTGAAAGGTCCATGTTGGGCAATAGAGGGGAATTAGGTTGCAGGGACTTGAAAGTGTGGGAGAGGAACTTGGACTTGGTGTGGTAGATCATGGGGAACTATTCTCAATCCTGGAGCATGAAATGACACAGTGAAAGTGGGAATAAAAATTATGTTTGTTTGCCAGGAGAACTGGAGCATGTCTGCCCTTTTCTAATGTTCTATTTATTGGTCTGTTTCACTCTAACTAGATTAAATACTATATTAGTCAGAAGGCCAGTTTATGTTGTAGCCACAAATTTACTCTGAAATCTCAGTGGATAAATACATGAAGTGTGTTTCTTACTTGTGCCACTTGGCCAACATGAATGGTTAGGGTAAGCGGTAGGGGGGTTCTCCGTTGACTCATTCAAGGATCCAGGCTGACAAAGGTTCCCACCATCTAGAACAGCTCTGGCTGCTGTGATAGGAGGCAAGAGGGGAATAGAATATTTCGCTCTGCTCTCTAACACATCAGCCTAGAAGTGACATATGTCACTTTTGCCACCACTGCATTGGCCGAAAGTAGTCACATATACCCCCTAAGGGAATTTGAAGTTACTTGGTGAGTGTCTCTTTCAAGGCTCTCCGAGGATGTAGGCCATAATTCTACTTGAATAAAACAAATAGTATAGTGATTAAGACTAATGGATAGACCTTGGATTTGGACTGCCAATATTTAGAGCTGTGTGACCTTGGGCATGTTACTCAGTTTCTTGGAGTATAATTTCCTTGCCTGTAAAATAGGGATAGTAATGAGATGAACCTCACTGAAGTATTATGAGGCTTGAATGAGATTATCTATCTAGTGCTTCTGTAGAGAGATTATATATATGTATGTATGTATATTGGTCAAAGCATTATGCCATGTTACTGTCAGCAAGTATTTGTTGTTACTGCTCTGCTGGCTTCCACTATAACATCTGACAGGAAGGCTGGTTTCTGACAGTAGTTAAGGGGCCAGGGGAAAGAAGCTGTAGTAATTTAGGTGTGCAATGTCAGCATCTGGACTGGGATGACAATGTTGGGTCAAGAAAAGATGGGCAAGGGAACATGCACGGGGAGAAAGAACACCCAGGTGGCAGTCACTGGAGAGGAGGGCCATGGAGTATGGGTGTCTGAGAGATTGAAGCTTGAATTGTAGAGAACTTAGGGACCCTGCAGGAAGGAGGCTTCATGGAAGCTCTCATGTTCTGGTGGGGGATGCCCAGGCCACAGGAAGGCACAGGAGGTGGGGGAATGGAACCATCTCTTAATAAACATGCTTTTGTAAGCAGGGACATCCTTGCACTCTTGAGTCAGCCTCCAGGCACTGGGGTCCGACGGTCTGGATTTCATTCCTGGCTCCACCTCTGCATGTGCTCTGGCACTCAAGGTCCCTCATTGGCAAAATTGAGATAATAATTGTCCCCATCTCTTAAGGCAATGAGGATTAAGTGAAATAATGCCTGTCAAGTGCTTGGAAAAGTGTCACGTAGGAAGCAGTCAATAAATGTCCTTCTTAGCTAATTGAGCTTTTATTTTATTTATTTTATTTTTTTTTTGAGCTTTTATTTTAAAAGAAATTTGGAGATTATCTTTTAAGCGATCATTTTTTTCAGAATTTAATGTAAAACAGACTTGCATTGGCAGCAGTTCTCATGAGTGCTTTTAGTACTCCCTGGATTCAAAGAATATGCCATGTTGTCACCAGATCAAGTTTTCATTTTTTTCATTCTGACCTGAGTAATCAGTAAGGACATGTTTTTAAGTTTTGCAAAGAATAACAAATCATAATGGGCTAAGGAGTGACCAAAATAGATCATTTTAAGATCAGTGCTTCCCCATTTAAAATTGCCCAGTATGTTTCTGATTGGTGAGAGTCACTGCCCTCGCCTCTTGAAATATAAAATCATTTCCAAGCAGAACATATTCTAGATTTAAATTGACTTGTTGAGTAATTAGCTCTGTTTTTAAAATATGCCTAGTTTAAATTGCAAGGTCTTAGATGATCACAGTCTTCAATTACATGTATGCTCTAGTGTGTGTGTGTTTGTGTGTGTGTGTGTATATGTATGTATACACACACACACATATATATGTATATACTTTGGCTAATGTAATTAAGCATTTAAGGTGCATCCTCTATTGAGAAATGAAGAACTTCACAGATAATTTTATAGGGCTTTAGACTTTTGTTAGTAATAGTACAAAACAGGCACTATTCAGTTAGATGGATATTTGAGAACTTTTTGTGTGCCAGGCTCTGTACCAGGTGCTGGTACATACATAGCAAATGGCATCCTAGTGTTCATGGAACTCATACCTCAGCCAAGTTTATAATCTACCTACTGTTGGCTTCTTGTCCCATTGAAAGATTAGATGGTCTGCTGGCACATAATGGAACAGTTTAAGCCTTCTAATACTTTTTCAAGGTCTTGTGATACAGTTCTGTCTACTTTATGGCTAGGATAATAGAGTTAGGGTTATATACCTAATGTTGCCTCCAATTTACCAGGTCCCTCTTTGGAACTTTGAGGTTTTTTTGTGTTTTTTTTTTTTTATAGATTTTATTTATTCGTAAGAGAGGCAGAGAGACACAGGCAGAGGGAGAAACAGGCTCCACGCAGGGAGCCCATGCAGGCCTTGATCCCGGGTCTCTGGGATCACGACCTGAGCCCAAGGCAGACACCCAACCGCTCAGCCACCCAGGCATCCCAGAACTTTGGATTTTGTAATAAAGTATGGGTGATACTATATGTTCATCCTGTTTCACAGGAATATGGAAAGGAAGACATTACATAAAGTATGGACTGTTTTGTAAATTACTGAGCTTGTCACATATACCTAATATGATTTCTAACATCTAAATTACTATTCTATACTATCGTTGAAGAGTTGATTCAAGCTAAATAGCTTTGAGGTTTTTTTTTTTTCTTTAATTAACCAAATATCCTTTTAGAAGACAAATTATGAAGAGGTAGATATGATTAGCTGCTATATAACTGTCAGCTTTCCTAGGTAAGTTTTTCTAGCTCACGATTATTATTTAAAATTATTAATAATGTATCACCTGATTCATATAGAAAATACTTTTACAGGGTTGTGATTTTCAAAGAGTGTGTTTTATATAAGGCCACCTCTTTGTAACAGAATACAAAGATTTTTTTAAAAAAGATTTTATTTATTTATTCATGTGAGAGAGAGAGAGAGAGGCAGAGATACACACAGGCAGAGGGAGAAGCAGGCTCCATGCAGGGAGCCCGATGTGGGACTCTATCCCTGGTCCCCAGGATCAGGCCCTGGGCCAAAGGCAGTGCTAAACCTCTGAGCCACCCGGGCTGCTCCAGAATACAAAGATTTTATGACAACTGTCCCTTTTTTCCAGGTTTACATATTCCATGAGGGAAAAAATGTAAAGCCAACTAATAATCCCAGATAGTGTAAGGGTGCCCAAAGGCCAGATATAAACAAACTATGGCTTCATGAATGAAATAGGCAATAAGGGCCTTTTGAAGGAGAGTGAATAGCTGGATTTGACTGGAGTACAGACTTCTTCTTTTTTTTTTTTTTTTAATTAGTTGGAGATAGGTTTAAAGTTTACCTTTTTGGTAATATGGCTACTGATTGGAAAAAATCATTTATATAGGTTTGTGTTAGAATGGAGGTAGAAGGCAGAAAACTAAACAGATAAAAATAATGTGTTACCCATTTGCCAAGTAACATAGATATTTACTTTCTTGTTTGAAACATCTTAAGATCCTTAGCGCAGAGAGGACTTTCTCATCTTCTGTGAAGCAACATGTTGGCTCACATGTAAGCTGGTCTCTGCTCCAGTGTCATCATCGAACTTGTGCACCATAGAGATTCTCTGAAATTATGGTGGCTCTATTTTTGATTTTCCTTCAGTAGCTTTCATTACAATTTTTCTTTTGGGATCCAATTCAAATGACTATGTAAGTGCCACTCTGCCCTGTATAGCATGTATGTAGTCGTCTGCCCTTTCTTCTCCTTTACTTGGGGAGTTTATATGTGGAGGGAAGAAAAGGTCCTAAGATCTTGACTTCCCTCCATGTAGTTTCAACCTGTCTCCATCAGGTGTTAAAAAGATCAATGCCTTTTTTTGGTCAGTGTTTTCAAGGTCAGGTAGCTCTTTGTGAAATACACATAATACAAATCTTAAAGTACTCAGTAAATAGTATTGACTCAACCATAAAGATGAATTTTCTTACAAGGTAAAAGTTTGAAATGAGTAAGATAAGATTTTGAAAGAAAAGATTTCTAGGATATAAAGCCTAAGAAAAATGTGAAGTATGACTCATGATACAGTGTGTCATTTCTTTTTTTTTTTTTTTTGAAGATTTTATTTATTCATTGAGACACAGAGAGAGAGGCAGAGACACAGGCAGAGGGAGAAGCAGGCTCCATGCAGGGAACCCGATGTGGGACTCGATCCCGGGTCTCCAGGATCACACCCCGGGCTGCAGGCGGCGCCAAACCGCTGCGCCACTGGGGCCACCCCAGTGTGTCATTTCTTTATGTTCTATCATCAAAATCGGTATTACTGCTAAAATCATACTATATTGAAGTAATTTGAGGACTTCGTAAAACAAAATTGAGCTGACAGACTAGGGTGACTATACTTGCAAAGGTCATACAATTCATGCTGAGGTATTTATGTGAGCAAATATATATATAATGTTGGAGAGAATCTTGGCAACTCTAAGTTTATAATTGGGCATTTGTCCCCTTTTTTTCCTTTTTAAAGATTTCGTTTATTCATTTATGAAAGACAGAGAGAGAGGGAGAGAGAGAGAGAGAGAGAGGCAGAGACACAGGCAGAGGGAGAAGCAGGCTCCATGCAGGGAGCCTGACGTGGGACTTGATCCCGGGTATCCAGGATCACACCCTGGGCCAAAAGCAGGAACTAAACTGCTGAGCCATCCAGGGATTCCTGTCACCTATCTTATTTAAGCAGGTGGCAACTATGCCTTCTGCTGCTCATGCTCTTTGCCCTTTCTGGTAACCCAGCCCATTGAAATACAGATCAGGGTACTACTAACCTATGAATAAAAAAGAAATGAAATGATCCCCTAGATACCCAAGAAAAACCAAGCATATTTGCAAATTATTTTATTCCTAAGCAGAATTCAGCAAGTGGACCCTCCTCCCAGTGGGTACCTCCACATAAAATCTTTGTCATGTGCCTGACCTGTGGGCCCTAACTACTCTGCTGGCTGCTTGGGAAAGAGCTCAGTGTTTTCATTGACTCTGTCATCATCATTACTTAAAACGTTGTCATCCAAATCTATCTATTGCTAATTCTGTTCTACCTATAAGTAGGCATTGAAAGACATACTCTTAATTTTGTAGTATCCTGCTCTTTATTCCAAAAGAGTTCTTTGAAACAAAATTTTATAACTCAGAACAAAACAAAACAAAACACCAATGTTATTGAGATGAAAGTCTAAGATTGAAAGAAGTATGGATCAAAATAATATGTTACCGTAAAGAAAGAAACATATTACAATATTGACATTTTTACATGGGCAATATACAGTCTTACAGTCTTCTTTTGCCAAATGATTGGCAGGAAATACTGATGCTTAAATTTTTTATTAACACAAAACTTTTTACACTGAGAGTTAGCCTCCCTTTTGGTATAGTATTCCATTTACAAATTAGAACTTTGCTTTATGTTGTTTTCTTGAGTGTAAAAAATAATATATATCAGTTTACTTCCAAGTCGGAGATGGGAGCTCATGCCCAATGAAAGGAATTTACATGAATCCTATTTGGAAGTTAAACAATCATTTTGCTTTATAAGAAAAGTCTGGCAAAGTTCATCATACAGTCTACTTTGCTATAAATCCAAGATTTAATCCTTTTTATTTTCCATTTAAAGACTTGGAATGTATCATTGTTTGAGTTTCCGTCATTTCACGTGAGTTTTCTTCAGGGGCTGACCTCACAGCACTGGAAATTGACACACTGACCTGACGCTTCAGCATCTTCATAACCTTTCTCTTGTACCCTTTACATGCAAAGAAATATATAAAAGGGTCCATGCAGCAATTGAAGTTCATCAGACATACTGTAAAGTGCAGAGAGATCTGGAATGAATGTCTTTGGCTGCATTCCAGGAGATCAGGAAAATGAAGCTTCTTAATCATGTGTTGAATAATTGCAACATGGTAAGGTGTGAAACAGAGAACAAACACAACAATTATAAAAATAATTGTGTTGAGAGCCTTTTTGTTTACACCAGATTTCTCAGTCAGTGGGTTTTGTTTGGCAGTTTTAAAGAGTTTGCAACAGATTTGAGAGTAGCACACAAGAATGATTAGAAGAGGAAGCACATATCCTATGAAACATGCACCAAGCAGAATCCACGGAAGAGATTTTGTTTCTTCAAAGTTTGGATATTCCATGCATGTAGTCCTTTCTTCCTCCTGCTTTGACATAGGTTTTATGAGTAGTGGGAGTGTTTGAGCAAATACTAGAATCCAGACAAATATGCAAATGCCTTTTGCATGTTCGATTCTTTTCATCTTGTTGTACCGTAGAGGGTGCACCACAGCAAAGAACCGGTCAATGCTCAAGCAGGTCATGAAATTCACACCTGCGTATGTATTGATGTAAAACACAAGAGCAGTTATCCTACACAAGGCCTCACCGATTCTCCAGTCAAAGCCCAGTGCATAGTAGGCTATCCGTGTAGGCAAGGCAGTGGTAAAAAGTATATCAGAAATCACCAAATTTGTTGAATATAGAGTGGTAGAGTTGATTTTTTTCCTGTTTTGAATAATAACCACCAAGGCTAGCACGTTTCCTACAAGCCCAATTATGAAGACAATGCTGTAATGCAGAGGCATTAGTATCCTGGCTGTGTTGTAGTGTGCATAGAGATCACAGTCACTTCCCTGAGTAGCTGCAGAGGGTGTAGTTAAATTGTCCATTTTTGTATCCGTTAATGGTGTGCAGAATCTCTAGGAAGAACCAAGAAGAGTACTTTTGATTAAAAGCATATTTAGGTAAAAACAATGTAAACTCCCTTTTATAGATCTAACATCTAAAATTTTAAGATTTATATAATTTTTAAAAATCTTGTGATGTGTTGCACAGTAAAGGAAACCATCAGCAAAACCTTTAAAGGCAACCTAGTGATTGGGAGAAGATATTTGCAAATGATATATCTAATAAGAGGTCAATATCCAAAATATATAAAAAACTTCTCTGACTCAAAACAAAAGTAATCTGATTAAAAATGAGCAGAGGACCTGAATAAATATTTTGCCAAAGAAGACATACAAATGGGGGATTCCTGGGTGGCTCGGCTGTCTGGCGCCTGCCTTTGGTCCAGGACGCGATCCTGGGGTCCGGGATTGAGTCCTGCGTCAGGCTCCCAGTGTGGAGCCTGCTTCTCCCTCTGCCTGTGTCTCTGCCTCTCTTTATCTCTCTCTCTATGTCTATCATGAATAAATAAATAAAATCTTAAAAAAAAAACACATACAAATGGCCAACAGACACATGAAAAGATACTTAACCTCACTAATTATCAGGAACATGCAAATGAAAACCACAGTGAGGTATCACCTCACACTGGTCAGAATGCTAGTATCCAAAAGACAAGTGTTGGTGAGAATGCAGAAGAAAGGGAACCCCTGTGCACTGTTAATGGGAATGCAAACTGGTGCAGCCACTCTGGAAAACAGGATGGAGGTTCCTCAAAAAAAAAGAAAAATAGAAATACCACACAATTCAGTAATTCCACTATCATGTATTTACCCAAAGAAAATGAAAATATGAATTCAAAAAGATATATGTACCCCTATGTTTATTTTAGCACTATTTACAATAGCCAAGATATGGAAGCAACCCAGGTGTCCACTGATAGGTGAATAGATACTAGTCATACACACACGCACTGAAATATTACTCAGCCATAAAAAAGAATGAGATCTTGTCATTTGCAACAGCATGGGTAGATCTAGAGGGGATTATGCTAAGTGAAATAAGTCAAAGATAAGTACCAGATGATTTCTCTTATATGTGGAGTCTGAAATGCAAGACAAAAAAGCAGAAACAGACCCATAAATACAGATAATAAACTGGTAGTTAACCAGAGAAGTAGGTGGGGAGTATAAGTGAAATAGATAAAGGGGATTATTAAGAAGTACCCTCAAAAGGAAAAAAAATCTGTGATATGTAATATGTTTACCTATTTAATAAAAGATCAAAGAATAAAATTTATGTTTTTACTCACAATTTGGTGATTTTGGCAAAGCTCTGGCAAAGGAAATATAACCATCTAAATAGAGCAAATATATTTTTGTGGGAAGAGGGGATGCACTAACTTTTTAGGCAGAAATATCCCCTTTTTTTCCTGATTCACTGTCTGGTTAAGAACAAAATCATGTGCAGCACCCACATTTCTGAGGAGAGTAAAATTCTGCTTTTAAATTGAATTTCAGTTGGACTTTTTTTTTTTTTTTCTGTGGGGGGGGCAAATGCATATCACTGCCAGGAAATGAAATCAGTTACATTTATTTAGTGAAATATGAATTTACCACAGTGATCTGATTTGTGTTAACCTAAAAAGTATGAGAAACAAGCTAAGGCCTTGTTAGGAACTGAAAGTTAGGTTTTCTTTTAAAAAAGAAGAAGATGGTAACCACGACAACCACGACAAAAACGACGAAAGAGAAAGAAAAAACTTAAGCTGTTTAAGGGGGAAAGATTAATTCTGAACTAGATCATTTCCCAAGTACCCCACTGATGCATGCGGTGTACATTCCTGTATTTTGCATGCTAGTAAGCATTACACATATGGTGTCTTGTGTTCTGCTTTATCCACTTAACATGGCCATGGACCAGTATAATCTATAGATCTGTCATATATAGATCTCATGCAGACATTGGATATTTCTACAGTATTCCAGTGTGTTCATGCATAATCTGCTTAGCTACTCCCTTGATGAATTATTTCCAATTCTTTTCTTGTGATAAATAATGTTAAGATGAAATTTCAAGTCCTACATCGAAAAGTGGGAAACTACAATAAAACTCCTTATATGGGGCTGAACTTTGATAAAACTTAGGAAGAGCAGAACAATAAATTCTGTGAAATTATTTTTAAAAGAAAAATATTCTGATAGGACAGTTTCTATGCACAAATCTCATCTGAAACTCAGCAAAATTAGGGAAAATTTCAATATATCTAGTGATGATGTTTATATTAAAAGAGAAAGACTCTATCCCTAGCCATATCAAAGCACCAACTGCTCCTCTGATTGCTTAGTTCGAACAATCTTTTTTTTTTTTTTTAAGATTTTTGTTTATTCATGAGAGACTCAGAGAGAGAGAGAGAGAGAAAGGCAGAGATACAGGCAGAGGGAGAAGCAGGCTCCATGCAGAGAGCCTGACGTGGGACTCGATCCTGGGTCTCCAGGATCAAGCCCTGGGCCGAAGGCGGTGCTAAACTGCTGAGCCACCCCGGGTGCCTCTAGTTCTAACAATCTTACACAGTGAAACTAACACACAGTGGGGGTTATCAGAGAATAATGTTATAATATTATAGGTGTGCATCACATACATAGGTTAACTGTTAAACTATGGAAATATGACCTAGGGATCCCTGGGTGGCGCAGCAGTTTGGCGCCTGCCTTTGGCCCAAGGCGCGATCCTGGAGACCCTGGATCGACTCCCACGTCGGGCTCCCGGTGCATGGAGCCTGCTTCTCCCTCTGCCTGTGTCTCTGCCTCTCTCTCTCTCTCTGAGTGTGACTATCATAAATAAACAAAAATTTATTTAAAAAAAAAAAAAAAGGAAATATGACCTAAAGCAAAAGGGAACAAAAATGGAAGTAGTACATTCTATTAATCAAGAAAGATAATTTCTTTCTTGATAATGAGAAAGAAATTTAAATGGATTGAACTCACCTATTAAAAGAACTGTCAGTTTGGATTTGTAAAAAAGAAAAATCCAGCTGTATGCTGCTTAGAAGAGATACAACTCAAAAAATGACTCAGGTTGAAAATAAAAACACGGGAAAATGTGTATCAGGCAAATCCGTCAGTGAAAAGCCAGAGTAGCAATACTAAAAAAAAAAAAAAAAAAAAGAAAAGAAAAGAAAAAACAGACTTTAAGGCAAATTGAATATTAATAGGGATGAAGAGGGTCACTATAGAAGGTAAAAAGAACAGTTCACAAAAAACATAAAAATAATCTTAAATTGTGCATGTAACAGCAAAATTTAAAGGAGAAATTGGCAAATTCACAACCATAGTGGGAGATTTTAGCACATCTTTATTGGACTATGCCAGATAAAAAAGAGATTAGAGACTTAGATCTACCCAATGTGACCTTATAGAATTTGTGACCTTATAGAATTTGTACATGAGCATTTTTGCAAATTTGACTATGTACGAGGTCATCAGAGGGACTCAGAACTTTCAGAAAACTGTTAATTTAGCAGCTGACATGCCAGAGACTACAGGGCAACTAAATTAGAAATGAATGATAAAAAAATAAAGGATAAATTTGGAATCTAAAAAAATATGTTTCTAAGCACTCATGGGTTAAGAAATGAGAGTGGGAATTTTGAAGTACTTAGAACAAAATGACTAAAATACTTTATGCCTAACTGTGGGATTCAGATGAAGTGTTAATCTCAGAAGTAACGGAGAGCCCTGAATGCATTTATTTGCAGATTTTTATTCTGAAATAATTTTTATTTGAGCTAGTTAGCACATGTTACATTTGTTTCAAGTGTACAGCGCAGTGACTCAACTCTGTGTGCTTGTGAAAGCATTTTTTAAAAAAGATTGAAAATAGATAAACATACAGTTCAGGAAGCTAGAAGAGAATTGTTTGCCCGAGGAAAGTAGAAGAAAATGACAATTACAGAAATTAATAAATTTGAAAACAAAACAAAAACCCAACAAATATGGACTTTCTATTTTGTGCAGAAAAAAAAATGTTTCTTGAATCATGGAAATTGCAGTTGTGGAATGAAAGTAGAAAAACCTTTATCCGCTTAGTTGGGAAAGGCTTTATGTGAGAAGTAACTTTTCAAGAACTGAGACTAGACACAAAGATGTGAAAATCCCAGACAGGGGCTGTAACTTAAGGAACAGGTAGCAAGAACTTTTATTTTTGTACTTTCTGTGAAAATTTTTTTCTGAAAATCTCAACATGTTTGTTTTATTTTGAGGAATATTTCTCGGTAGATTCAGGAAATGCTTTTGAAATACATGCTGGGATAGAAATTCTCCATATGAATAAATATTATTGCAGAGATGAGAAAAGTTATGTTAATGTGAGACTCAGAGAAGAACGTGCATTGTTGCCATGTGGTAAATATGTATCCAACTTCTTACTGAATGAAGTATGGCACCCATTAGAGCCAGAAATGGCAGGGGTTGCAGAACATTTGATTTTCAAGAATATTTAACATGATGTTAATTATAAAGATGAAAATTTGCAAACAAATCAAATGTCCATCATCAGGGGATTGGTTAATACCTTATGAGATAGCTATACAGTGGAATACTCTGCAGTCACTGGAAGTGGCAGTGTGGGTGCCTGTTACTGGGCAGAGACGTATATTAAGTAAGGAAAGCAGATTACACAACATATCACTTCGGGGAAAGGAAAAGCAATTATACACAATCCATACACACCTGTATGGATATGTATGCCAAAACATAATTTTGTACAAGTCATTTTTGAGTTTTGTCCATATACCTTTAAATTTCTAATACCGAACATGAATTGCCTATGAAATGAGGAACTAGATAAATAACTTAATCTAAGAAAAACAATTCTTAAAATAAAAAAAAAATTCTTTAGGTCAGTTCTTCTTACAAAAACCTTATCATCTGCAATGCATTTCAGAGGTGGTCCTTCAGTGCACTTTATTTGGGTCGATGCATGAATTTTTATTAGGCGCCTACCTTGAAGCCCTATCTGGAAGCACTCTCACAGTAAGCCTGTGGGCTAAGTACTGCTCTCACCTACTTACTTGCCGTGTGAGAAAACTGCATGTCATACAAGTTAAAAGGTCATGCTGGATGCTTCTTCGTGGCAACCAGGCTTTGGGTCTCCTACTCTGTCCCATCCTTGCTTGGCAGGGGCAGCTCATAGAACTAAGAGCCTATGGTTTCAAAGTCATCCAGGCTTTAAGAACCATTCTTACCTGTAAATAAACAGCCCGGGAACAATGTGGCCCAGCCGCTCCAGAGCAGGGGAATAATTCTTCTGAGGACGGTGGAGTTCCCACTTCTGGGATAGCGTAGAACCCTGAGGGAAAGACTCTTGATGCGCCTCTTACTGCTCACCTTCGTGCTGAGTCAATCAGAGAGACACCTGCACAATGTGGTCATGTAAATAGGATGGCTCAGAAATGATCTTTGGTAAAGACGAACCAAGGCAGTCTTCAAATCTGGTCATTTGGATGTTTGATAAGCTCTCGAAAGTTGATTTTGTTAGTGACACTAGCATATTACCTTAGTTCTTGATTGTCCTAAGCTATTGATGCTCTAGTTTTAGTCAATTTTATGTTTTCCAAATTGAGAGGAAGATGCTTTCATGTGCTTGACCATTGTTATTACATTCTCAGATGAATGAATCTTAGTTTATTAATATCTTCCCTCGGAGGTATTATTTTATACCTTCCTCTAATCCATTTGATATTACTTTCCTGAACCTTGACTTACTCCATTCTTTTATTCAGCAAAAATTGCTTTTAGTGTTGTCATATGCTAGGTCCTGGAAATGCCGAGAGGAGATCTTTCAGTATGGGAGAGCCTGAAACTGATGGATGTATGTATGATGTTGGGAATGTGCTGCCATCTAAAGAGACATTATCTCACTCTTGTTCCAGTGGCTCCTTCTCACACCTACCAGGGTTCTGCTTGCTCTTTGGATTACAATACTCCTTAGCAACCTTTGGATTGCAAACTGCTCTTTTAATCTTTTTTTTCAGGTATAACTAACTTCTTCCCACCTCCCTTTCTCCTTTTCTTCCTTTATCTGTTTATTTTTTTAATACATTTTAAATATTTTTAAAATAAGTTAATCTTTTTTTTTTAAGATTTTATTTATTTATTCATGAGAGACACAGAGAGAGAGAGAGAGAGAAAGAGGCAGAGACACAGGCAGAGGCAGGCACTAAACCACTGAGCCACTCAGGGATCCCAATTTTTTTTTTTTTTTTTAAAGTAAACTCTACACTCAGCGGGGGGCTTGAACTGATGATCCCCAGATCAAGAGTCACATGCTCTACCGCCTGAGCCAGCCAAGCACCTCTTAAGTATTTTACATTTTTATAATCATTAGACAACAGCTTCTGACATGTTAGTAGTATAGATATACTGTATTGTACTTGGAAGTATTGTGTCTTATAATTTTACTACCTAGAGAACAGCACAAAGAAGTGTTTAGCTCTTTTTTCCTTGGAATACTTTTATCTATAATAATTATAATTTCCTCATAACGCTTTCTAGTGGAAAGGTGTATGTGGTCACGAAACTGTCCTTAATACCCCCATCTCTGAGGGACATGAATGAGGATTGAGACTTTGCCCCAAGAGCACAATTAGTAACTGGGCTGCATGAAGTGTGGGGCTGTATTCAGGTCCTATCTGAGGAACCCCCTTACCTCTTGACAGTGAAGTACCTACAGCCTTCCTGGCAGCCACCTATGCCAGTTCTCTTGCCATTTTTGTTATTAAGCAAAGGAGTCTATCCCAGTTTTGTCTCTGTAATGCAATATTGATAACTCTGCTACTATTCTAGCATATGTAAAACAGCATGTTCTTCCACAGCAAAATATCCTCCACTGTATTTTTACTTATGTTTTCGGAAGTGGGTCTTTGTGTGTTTAGAGTTGACTTCACTGCTACTAGAGCAGCTAACGTTTCTTAAGACATTATCATCTCATTTTTGCATAACCGGACATGTTGACATGAGCTGACAAGTTCTTTCTAGCCACAGAAACTAACGCAAAACTCATCTTTTAGTATTTAAGAAAATTGTCTAAGCTCTAATGTAATTTGTACTCTGGAAGTATTTACCCTGGTACCAACTTGCTTGGATAATGATATCTTAGCTTTTATTTGTAGCAGAAACAGAATAAAACCACTATATTCAAAGATTTTAGTATGAACGAGAATACCAGCTTTTAGTTTTTGCTTTAAGATTCCTGAAATGTTGCTTTTACCTCTGATAATTTATTCACATAATAACCGTCAACAACCTTAAATGAAAAAGAGCTAAACCTCTAGTAATTTTGTGTAAATTCAGGCCTTAGCATTGCTTTGAATGGTTCAAGTCATGTGAGGCAATAGGAGGTGACTTCTCTGTAAGACCAAGTATGCTGGAGACCATATTTACACATCAAGATGATCTCACTCAAGTGCCCACATGCACCAAAGAGGAAGTTCCAGGACCATGCTTTCAAAAACCAGAAGAGCCACACAATGTGGACACATAGATATGAATTATATTTGTATGTTGTTAAATGATAAGTGTTGATTGATCTGATCTTTCTCTGATTTCTCTT
Source organism: Canis lupus familiaris (assembly GCF_011100685.1). NCBI lineage: Eukaryota > Metazoa > Chordata > Mammalia > Carnivora > Canidae > Canis > Canis lupus. The sequence goes on from NC_049243.1 coordinate 49,504,979, forward strand.
GATACATTGTCCTTTGACTATTTTCTGGAGGAGAGGTAAGGTTTAGGAGTTTCTGGAGTGGGGGAAAAAAATGAAAGCTTTGAGAAAGGAGATTATAGGTGAAAGCTTGGGTCCTGCGGAACAATAAGGATTCGATCTGCTGAGGAACTACACAAACACAGATGTATCAAGTAGCAGGCCTTGGCTGTTTAACAGTGCCCTTGAGAATAAACACCCCTCTCCCCCTGCCCACCACACACAAAAGAAAGCTTTACTTCTTCCTCTGGTTACCTAGTTTTATGAGCACTTGTCAGTTACTTGAGAAAGCCTCCTCCTTCTTGACTGATCAGAGACATCTGAGTTTGGTCCAGCATCACACACATGGTGGCCTCGCACTCAACCAATGATTTTTTTTCACCTTCTTTTTAGTTGACTAAAAATCATCACCTGAGCAGTTGTGTGGGCCATTTGCCTGTAAAGTAGGCAGGTGGGAAACATTAATTCCTGCTGGGGGACAGAAACCTAAGGCACAGAAGGACTATGAGCAGCATGGGCACAGCCTTTTGTCACTTCATGGGCAAAGTCAGAAGGGGTGTTCCAGTAAGCTGCCACTCGGCTGCACTGGTAGCACACGCCCAGTTCACTTTAATGAAGCAAATCTTTCTATACTTTCAGGTGATTTTTTTCCCCCAACCAGCTTTGAGTCCTATTTTGGTAGGTAACTGTGGTCGAGTCCTTTTGGGAAGGATATAGGGAACATTGTCCAGGAAGCTGACACACTGACAGCTGCTTGTACTTTGTCAGGATAGAATGTCACACCTGCCAGAGTGTGCTCAGTGTAGTGTTGTCTGTGGTTGTCTGTATGCGAGAACCTCCCTGGCCTGCCCCCTGGGAGCTCGCTTTTTTTGGAAAGTGTGATGCTGCCGCTGATGCCATGGCCTAGGCTGGTTCTGACCACCTCTCAGGAGGTCTGCAGAACATCATCTTATATATCTCCAGCTGACCCAGGACTGAGGCCCAATAACTACCCAGTACAGGACAACAGTCTTACTAAGGCCATGGAGAACTTTTTGAAGATCCAGGAAAAACAAACAAACAAACAACAAAACAAAACCCAACTAGCATTTGCCAATCTGTAGGTTACTTGTGCCTCTGGCATCCTGACCTAGTGGGCACTGAAGACCATGTCACCTTCTGTAAACATGTACCTTGGGATTAAAGGGGAAGGGGCCTGACATTTGGATTATTTGATCAAACACCCACTTGCACATTTGGGGTTTCACATATTCCAGCTATTTTTCTTTCACCTTTCACTGATTTTCTTTGTGTGGCTTTTGGCAGCTTTAGTACTGACGAGGATGGTGTGAAAGTTCTCAAACATGAAGACAAAGGAGGTGGTAGTACAAAGGACTAGAGTTATACAATGTAATGTTTAGGAGTTGTAAGAAAAAAAAGAACCCCACTGTAATACTCATTACAGTGTGAGGAAGACAAATACTGTGTTTCCATGTGGCAGGATTTGACCTATAAGTAGGATAATTGAATAATTTAAAAAGATTTTATAGCGAAGATCTGAGTCTGTAGAGTCTTTATCCTTTAAGTCCAGAAGGTTTCTAGAAAACATATGTGCCTTTTCTCCTTAAAGTTCAAGGGAGTTTCAGGTTTTGTTTTTTGTCTCTTACCTCATGGAAATTAGTCAGAAACATTAAATATCCTTACTTTGTGGATAACAGAATTTCAGAGATAAGGTCATTTGCTTGGGGTCCTCCCTCAGCGTGGGTGCTAGGTTAGGAGTCCCAGAGGTGTCCAGGGCTCCATGCGCTCCTTCACCCACCACCTCCCATCAGCAGTTCCTGTGCCTTCAGCCTCCTGACTCCCACCCTCCACCTCTCCACTGCACTGTGGGTTTGTCTGTCCCTCTGCCTGTCCTTATACGACTCCCACTCCCACTGCCTGCCCCTCAGACCACCCTTGCTTCTCCCTGGAGCTACTGCTGCCACTCTCACGATGCCTTTCAAATGCAGCCTATCGACCACCCTGGGCAAATGGAAAGCTCTCAGTCGTGACACATGATTTCCTTGTGACTGCACTGTCTTCTTCCACAGCTGGCTCTCTGGCCGTCTTCTCCCTGTGATCCCTGGCTCCAGCCTTACTAAATTATTTGCAGTTTTTTGATGTCCTGTGTTCTCTCACAGCTCTGTGCTTTTTAGGCACTCTTGCTTCTGTCTGATGCCTCCTCTCCTTTGTCCTGTATCCTTTTTTTTTTTTAAGATTTTATTTATTCATGAGAGATATGGAAAGAGAGGCAGAAACATAGGCATAGGGATTAGCAGGTTTCCTGCAAGGAGCCTGATACAGGACTCGATCTCAGGACCCTGAGCTGAAGGCAGACTCTCAACCCTGAGCAACCCAGGCATCCTTCCTTTGTCCCAAATCCTTTGCTTCTATTTCCTTCAAGACTTAGTTAAAAATCAACTGTTCCTAGAAACTTCCTTGATTTTATCCTCTCCTGCTTTCTTACCAGCACCCCTCAAGAAAAGCAGCATGGAATATCCTTGTGAGGACACTGTGCTCTGTATTAGCATCAGTGTTGTTAGGTTTATTTTTCTGTTTCCCACTAGCCGGTGCAATCCTTTGAGTAAGAACTGTGAATCTTGTATATCTCCAGCTGACCCAGGACTGAGGCCCAATAACTACCCAGTACAGGACAGCAGAGTGCCAGCTTTCTCCATCCTCAGTCAGAGGTTCCTTATCAGAGTTCTTGATTAGTAATAGTAACCAGTATTGTGAAGTGCAGACTGTCTTCCAGGTACTGTTCTGGGTACTCCATATTTATTCACTCACTGAATCATCACAGAATTTTCACAAACCCATTCCAGTGGTGAAACTGAGGCACAGAGCCTTTACATGATGTGTCTAAAGACACAGCTGTTAGGTGTCAGGATTCAATCCTGGCAGTTTGACTCCAGAAATCACATTCGGTGCAGTGTTTTATCCCTAGCTCCTGTTTCCAACATGATCTGGTGTTATTGGTAGAAAACAGGTAAAAATAGGAAGATTTTTCAAAACTTTAACACATACCAACTTATCCTGTCTGAACTAGAAAGAAGAGGAGAGCTGGGGAGATGGAGGAAGGGAGGAGAAGAAGGGAATATATTGATTTAAACGAAGGCATTCATTAATTTACTTGAAACATATTTTAAAGCAAGTAAAGGTTTTACAAATGAATTTAGATTTTACTATTTTTAATAATATTTCCATAAAACAATTTGGACTGAAAGAAGATGGTAAATACCAAGGATAGCGTCTTTCATTTTTTTATTTTTTAGAAAGATTTTATTTATTCGAGAGAGAGAAAGCAAGCATGACCAGGGGGAGGGGCAGAGAGGGAGAAATAGACTCTCTGCTGAGCAGGGGCTGATCCCAGGACCCCTGAGCCCAAGGAAGACACTTAACCAACTGAGACACCAGGCACCCCCTAGGATAGCTTTTATGCTATTAATTTATTTTTATACTACTTATTTAGGTATTTGCAGACATTTAACACAATATTTTTATTCTTCTCTTTGAGCTTTCAAGACATGTTAACTCTACAGTTTCCAGATGATTTTCATGTGTATTATCTCATCTGACATTGAAGCCCTGTACTTTACAGAGTTCTTGAAAAGCTGAGGAGTTCTATGGGCTGGAGGGGCTTGCACACCCTCAGCATGCTCTGTACTCTGTGGCCTTGAACGCTGCAGCAGGCCCTTACTCACGGCAGGGGGAGAAGCCTCACTTCTAAACTCCTCTGCTGGATGGGAAGCTCTTCCTTTTAAACGCTCATCCTTAAAAGGACCATGGCTTTCTCTCTTACAACATTCTTATCCCGTAGAGTGTTTCAGAACCATCCCACAATAGATAGCTAATAAATGCCTATGGGTTACTTAAGTGAAGGAAAGTCATATAGTGACCTGAGGTGGTGTTTATTCCAGTAAATGACTGGTCGTATTACTAATAAGCTCTTGGAAGCCAATTGAAAGTAACTTAGAAGAGGCATTACCAGCACCATCGCCACATGGTAGATGGCAAGCCAGTGAGTGAGGAGGCTTTGTGCAGCAGTGTGCTCTTTGCAATGTTATGTCCCAAAAGTACAATTAAGCCCTGGAGAGAAAGCATGTACTGAAATATTAGCAGATGCAGAGTCCAGACGGTGAGCACAGTGAGATGTTTACCCTCCACAGACCCAATCTTTATGTAAAATATTCTATAAAGATCTGCAAATAAGTTTAAGAAAAATAACTCTCACAAAATAATGGGGCAAGGAAACTGCCTATTGTATTCATCCTTTGGTAGTTTAATGGGTAGAGGGAGGGGGGAATGATAGTAGTTTTCTAGCATATACTATGTGATGGCCAGGGTGACAAGGACTTAGCTGTATTACTACTCCCCGTTTTACAAATGAAGCAACTGAAGTCAGAGACTACCCTAGGCCACACAGCCTAGAAATAATCAAGCCCAGGTTCAAGGCCTGACTACAGAGCCCATGCTCTGAACCACTGCACTGTGTTGTACTTCGAGTGATACCCGCCAGGACACCCCCCCCTTCCTTTAGAGGAAGTCTCCTCACAGCTTATATTTTGCCAAAAATTTCTATTACTTCCATTCCTAATCTGGACATAAATATTGCAAATCATTGCATATACCTTATTGTTTTATGACATTATTTTAGGCACATGAAATTCTAGAGAAAATAGACATGTGTAGCTTTTGTGATCATCAAATAAATATAAAGCAAGCAATGGGTTTATTTTTCACTTATCAAATTAACAGTTTATATTTATAATTAAAATACTCAGGTTAGCTGAGAAGCAGTAAAGCTCAAACTGTCACTAGTGGAAGGGTAAATTGCTAAAATGTTTTGTAAACCAAAAAATATCAATTTATATATGAAGCTTTAAAAACATTTATACCTTTGCCCAAGGAATTCTAGTACTGAGATTCTCTCCAGAGAAATGCCAGAAAGTATAGAAGTAATAGAGATATAGAAAAGACCTTTATATACATAGATACATGGTCAAATAGTAGAATGTAATGACTCTTTTATTTTAAATTGTGCTGAATAATTGGTATACACATGCATTTAAGTGTAGGAATATTCCATTTTAGAATAACTTTGTGGGACACATACTGTATGGCTCAGTGGTTTAGCCCCTGCCTTCGACCCAGGGCGTGATCCTGGAGTCCCAGGATCGAGTCCCAGGATCGAGTCCCACATTGGGCTCCCTGCATGGAGCCTGCTTCTCCCTCTGCCTGTGTCTCTGCTTCTCTCTCTCTATGTCTCTCATGAATACATAAAATATAAAATTTAAAAAATTAAAAAATTAAAAACAACTTTGTTCCTTTCCTTTCATACTAAAGTATCCTGAAATATTGGCATTATTTACTGATTTATAGTGGATACTGTTTTTTTGCAATTTTGAGTTCACACAGAAGTACAAAGTAAACCCTTTTTTTGAGCATAGATTTCTGGCATGATCCATTATTCTCACCGACCTCAATATTAGCTAATTAGAACTGCCGGTTATCAAAGAGTCTAAACTATACTAATTATACAGTTTTTGTTAGAAATGTATAGTTGCCATTGAATAGATTCTATTCCTATATACCTTCCTTAAGTAGGCTTTTAAAGTTTTACAAAAGACTTTGTTAAAAAATATATATATATATGTATGTAGTACTTACCTCTGAGTGACTTGTTGGGGCCTCCATGGAGTAGCAGTGTTTGCCCAACTGAAGTAGCTTACTTTGGCATGTTGTTAAGAGAGATTATGCAGGCATCCTTTTATGGGTGGTGGCTTTTTTTTCCTGTCACCTTGTGACTGAGCATAGTGTAGCGATCACTTAACCTCATATATGCGTGAGCACTTTTTTTTCAAGTAGGAAGTGAAATTTTTCTGTTAGTGACTTTTTTTTTGAATAATTATCCAAAAACCCCTTGGTAATATCTGTGGAACTTTGTAAGTTTTTTTAATAAAGAGTTAAGTATTAAAATTCTTTGAAGGGAAGACTAAGCAATAAACCTTAACCAGAAAAAAAAAAAAAGAACCAACAATTACTAATGACTTTGTATACATATTCTGTGTAAAAGTGTGAGTTTTTAAATGTTTTAAAGAAAAAGAAAAAAACAATTACTAATGACTTTGTATCCATATTCTGTGTAAAAGTGATTTTAAAAATTTTTTTGAAGAAAAAAAATGGGGGTCCTTGGGTGGCTCAGTGGAGTGGCTCAGTGGTTTGATGCCTGCCTTTGGCCCAGGGCGTAACCCTGGATCCCTGGGTTCGAGTCTCACATTGGGCTCCCTGCATGGAGCCTGCTTCTCCCTCTGCCTGTGTCTCTGCTCCCCCCGCCCCTCTTTCTCATAAATAAATAAAATATTTTTTAGAAATGTTGACTATGATAATTCTGTCTACCTGGAAACTTGTTGCAGAGAGTAGTTTGCTCATTCTGTATCTTAACAGCTTATGAGAAAGAAGCAAAGGATTCTGTGGTGAGTAGGAATGATGCTCTTTTGCATTGTACTAGGACTAGTCAATGTTTTCAGGCAGGAGGCCAACTGACACAATCTATGACTGCATGGACACAGGAGTGACAAGGGAGGAGTTAAAGGGGAACATTTTATAGCTGAAAATCCAGACTTTGTGCATAGGATGGAGACTATGGTGTTCACCGTATAGTTCTAGTTGGCTCAGTTTAAACCAACTATGTAACAGGGCTAGCACAGTGCAATTTATATGTAGGCTAAGTGAATAGACATATAGTTGTCAGAATGAGAGAGGTGATATTTACACTTACCCAGGACTGATATGGCTATTCGCAGTCAGCTCTGGGTGCTGCATTTTACGAAGGGCATATAGATGACTACTGTGACTATGCTGGTAGGGGTCTGGATCCTGAGTCTTAGGAGAAATGATCTAATAAACTGAGAATGTTTAGGCTTGGCAGGGCAGTGATCATCATCATGTATTTGAAAACTGTCTCACAGAAAAGAATTTAGGTTGCGTATGTCAATCTTCCTGACTCTAGAGAATAGAAGGAAGGCCAGTAGAGGAAGTTACTGGAGACAGCTTTCAAATCAAATTATAAAGGTAGTTTCCAAAAGTTAGGATCATAAAAAAATGGAATAGGCTGTTTCTGATTTAGGTGCCTATATAAACTGGTCGACTATTTTGAGGAATGATATAGAAAGAATTGAATCATTTGGTAGGAATTTATAACTCTGACTTCAGACCTTCCACTCTAGGATCTGTCAAAATGGCCAAGGGGCTTCAGCCCCTCAGTGATATCTTTCCATCTAGAAGCATACTTGGTTCTTCTAAGCTCTAAAAGGCTGAAGATCTATAAAGGAACACTGACAGACAGAAGAGCAACAACTTACACAAATCTTTGGACCTCCATCTCACTGTCTGTAAAATAAAGGTATTGAAGTAAATGATCGCCAAGATAATTCCTAGTGCAAAAATTCTTAGGAAATAAAGAGATTTTATGGTTGCTGGATAAATATGATAAAATATATTCTAGGATGAGTTATTTAAAACTTGTATTGAAGAATACTTGAAGAAGACTCTGGGGTTTTTTTGTTTTGTTTTTTTTAAAGATTTTATTTATTTATTCATGAGAGACACAGAGAGAGAGAGAGAGAGACAGAGACACAGGCAGAGGGAGAAGCAGGCTCCACTCAGGGAGTCCGATGTGGGACTTGATCCCAGGACTCCAGGATTATGCCCTGGGTGGAAAGCAGGTGCTCAACCGCTGAGCCACCCAGGCGTCCCAAGGAAGGACACTGTTGAGAAGCTTCTCTCTTTGTTGGAAGAACATCCTTGTGGGGTGTTTTGATTTTTATTTTTTTGAAATAGCTTTTATTATGTAAAACATTGTTATATAATGAAAAACTCACCTAGTTGAAGGAAATGTTCTAGCAAACTGGATCTACCTCCTATTTGGTATTAGAGAAGGTGAGTATGTAAAGAAAAGGGAATGGAGTGATTGTCCTGTGAGATGCTGTGGGGCATAGTGTGCGATAATTGCATGAGCCCACAAGCCTTATTTCTATTGTCTTTGAAAGTTACCAGGGTTTCTTCTGCTGTACTATAAAAGTGCAATCAGTGTCCTCTTCTTAGAAGAGATACGATGGACATTTGTGATCTGAAGTGAATGTTTTCTAGTATTCTATCAAGTACTATTGTGAGTGTATAGTAGATAGTAAATATTAGTGATTTTAGTGGAAGGAAGGAAGGATGAAATGAACTATAACCTCCTTTCCTTTTTCTGTACTTCAGCTTCATATGCTTGAGCCCGATAGGGCTCTCAGAAGTTAGCTAGTCATAGCTTGAAAAGGGTCAAACTGAATTATTGTTGACAATAGAACAGATGTTGTGTCATAAAATAAGGAAAAGAGAAAAACTGGTCAGTGACTAATAACAGTATGATATTTTGTGAAGTCTGTGTGTATAGAAATAGCAACGGAAATTTCTACAAAACAACCTGTATGTTCATGGTCTGAAATGTGTGCTTTTGTATTATGGGTATGTATATGTGGTCTAGTACTTAGTCATCATTTAAAACTACACAGTGATTAATAACTTCTAAGGAATTTTTAAACTTCTTTTATTGGTGTATAAGACATGAACTGTGGTCATTAAAATTCCTATCAGGATTTTTCTTAGTTCACATTGAAATGTAACCTCAAACAGGAACATGGCCTCCAATTCTCTATTGTAACATCATCCTTTACACTGTGTTGCTAAATATAAACAAAAGAACTTCTATAAATTAAGTACCTCAAAAAACCTGTCCTGGTGTGAGATCTCTCAAGTGCAACCAAAATAGAGTTTTATTATTATTATCAGGAGAGGAGAAGGCCATATTTTGAGTATGTATATGAAACTGTGTAGTTTGCCACTTTAAAGAGAAATTTATTTGTTCAGCAAGTATTTTTTAAGCACCGCTCTGTGTCAGGCATCATTTTAGAGAGCAGTGATAAAGCAGCAAACAAAACCAACAGAAATCTCAGGCTCCATGGAGTTTCCCTTCAGTCAGAGAAACAGATGATAAGTCATGTAGTGGATTAGGAGGTTATAGGTGCTATGGGAAAAGGAAATAGAGAATTCTGAGTGGGGTTGGGTCTGTGAGGTGGCCTAGGGGTTGCACTTTGGAATGAGGAGGCCAAGAAGGAGCTATGTAAGGAAAGAGCAGAAGGGTATGAGGGAGTAAATGGTACACGTCTCTGGGAAGGTAGCCAGGAGGTGGACATGCCCGGGGGCACCACATGCCTGCTGGGGCTAGAGTGAGACACGCACTGGCCCAGCGTGGAGGGAGCAGCCACAGCAAGTGGCAGGGAGAGTTCAGGGTCTGGCATGCAGGGCCTTGTAGGTTTAATGGAAAGCTACTTTGAGTTTAGCTAAGTTAAAATATAACGAAAGTGTTCTCTTGTGTGGTATTTAGAATGGCAGGGTTTTTCTTATTACAATTCAGTTAACATATAGTATATTATTAGTTTCAGAGGTAGGGTTCAGTGATTCATCTGTTGCATATAACATCCAGTGCTCATTACTTCATGTGCCCTCCTGAATATCATTCCTCCCACCCTATCCCTCCTCCCCTCCAATGACCCTTAGATTGTCTCCTAGGATTAAGAGTCTCTTATGGTTTGTCTCGCTCTCTGATTTCATCTTGTTTTGTTTTCCCCTCCCTTCTCCTATTGTCCTGTTTTGTTTCTTTTTTTTTTTTTTAATTTTTATTTATTTATGACAGTCACACAGAGAGAGAGAGAGAGAGAGAGGCAGAGACACAGGCAGAGGGAGAAGCAGGCTCCATGCACCGGGAGCCTGACGTGGGATTCGATCCCGGGTCTCCAGGATCGTGCCCTGGGCCAAAGGCAGGCGCCAAACCGCTGCACCACCCAGGGATCCCCTGTTTTGTTTCTTAAATATGAGTAAAATCATAGGATAAATCATCTTTCTGTGATTGACTTATTTCACTTAGCATAATACTCTAGTTTTATCCACATCGTTGCAAGTGGCAAGATTTCATTTTTTCTCATGGCTGAGTATTATATATATATAATATATATTATATATATATATTATATATATATATAATATATAAAACCTCTTTATCCATAGAATGGCAGCTTATATAACTCTCTCTTCATTAAAATTGCTTTGTCAGTTTTTTACAATCAAATATTGAGAGTAAATTATATGTAAGGATTTACATAGTATCAGGGGATGCAATGCCAAATAAAATATTGAGCTTTCTGACAATTAATAATCTAATGGGAGACTTTTATTTTTTTTTATTTTTTTAATTTATTTTTTATTGGTGTTCAATTTACCAACATACAGAATGGGAGACTTTTAAAAAAAGATTTATTTATTTATTTGAGAGAGAGAGAGATCATCCACACGCGTGAGTTGAGGGAGGAGCAGAGGGAGAGAACCTCAAGCAGACTCCTTGCTCAGCACAGAGCCCTACATGGGGCTCAGTCTCATGACCTATAAGATTATAACCTGAGCCGAAATCACATGTTGGAGGGTCAACTAACTGAGCCACCCAGGTGCCCTTCTAATCGGAGACTTTTAAAAACTGTATATAGTTAATTAAAAGGGGATCATAAAAATAAACTCAAAATGGATTAGACCTATATGTGTGACCTGAAACTATAAAACTCCTAGAAGAGCACATAGGCAGTAATCTCTTTGACATTGGCTGTAGAAACATTTTTCTAGATATATCTCTTCAAGGAAGGGAAACAAAAGCAAAAATAAACTATTGAGACTACACCAAAATAGAATGAAGGAAACCATCAACAAAATGACAGGGCAGCCTACTGGACGGGAGAAGATATTGCAAGTGATTTATCTGCTGAGGGATTAATATCCAAAAAATACAAAGAACTTCTACAACACAACACCAAAAAAACCCCACAAATAATTTGATTAAAAAGTGGATAGAGGGTCTGAACATACATTTTTTTCAAAGAAGACATACAGATAACCAACAGACACTGAGAAAAGATGCTCATTCGTCAAGGATACGCAAACCAAAACCAATGGGATATCATTTTACATCTATCAGAATGACTACAATCAGGAAGCTAAGACATAACAAGTGTTGGCAAGGATGTGGAGGAAAAGGGCAGCCTGGATGGCTCAGCGGTTTAGAGCCGCCTTCAGCCCAGGATGTGATTCTTGGAGACCCAGGATCGAGTCCCACGTCGGGCTCCTTGCAGGGAGCCTGCTTCTCCCTCTGCCTGTGTCTCTGTCTCTCTCTCTCTGTGTGTGTCTTCCATGAATAAATAAATAAAATCTTTAAAAAAATTTAAAAAAAGGATGTGGAGGAAAAAGAAGAATCCTTGTGCACTGTTGGTAGGAATGCAAATTGGTACAGCCACTGTGGAAAACAGTATGGAGGTTCCCTAAAAAATTAAAAATAGAATTACTATGATCCATTAATTCCACTGCTGAGTACTTACCCAAAGGAAATGAAGACACTTATTCAAGAAGATAAATGCACCCGTGTTTATTGCAGCAGTATTTGTAATAGCCAAAATATGGAAGCAACTCAAGTGCCCATTGATAGATGAATGGATAAGGATGTTGCATACACCTGTACACACACACTCTCTGGAATATTAGCTATAAAAAAAAAAAGAATGAGTTCTTACCATTTGCAACAACATGGATGGACCTATAGGATATAATGCTAAGTGAAATAAGTCAGAGAAAAACAAATACCGTATGGATTTATTCATATGTGGAATTAAAGAAACAAAACAAATGAACAAAGAAAAGAAAAGACATGAAAAAGAGAGTCAAATACAAGGGAACAAACTGGTGGTTGCCATAGGGGAGATGGGTGTAGGGATGGGTGGAAATAGGTAAGACGATTAAGAGTATATTTATTGTGTGTGAAGGTAGAGATAAAAATGGAAGGAGCAGCCAAATATCTATTTAAATAAAGAACATTTAGAGCACCAAATCACCTCCTTGCCTCAGATCGGTAGATGGCTTCTATGTCTGTTGTCACCCCAGTAGAGTCTATTGTCTAGAGAGGTCTCTGAATTGCTGTAGGGTACTAGGCACAACCCTAACCACTAACCTCAAACCCTTGACCCTAACTGTACCACTAATCCTAATCATAAGCCTCTGGAGAGGTCTCCAAACTGCTAGATATCAGGCACATCCCCTAAACCCTGCCCCTAATCCTATCCCTAATACTAACACTAACCCTAATCCTCTGGAGAGGTCTCTGAACTATAGGATACCAAACATATACCTTAACTCTAACCTCAAACCTAACCCTACCCTAGAAAAAAAAAAGAGTACATTTATTGCGATGAGCACTGAGTAATGTACAGAAGTGTTAAATCACTATATTGCACAGTTGGAACTAATATAACACTTATGTGTTAATTAATACTTCAATTAAAAAATGAGTAACAAAAAGATTAGAATTATAGCCACTAGGCTATACTCATAAGTACTATCACATTTTGAAAAAAAAACCTGATCATACAACTCTTCAAGAATAAGGAATAGTTTATTGCCCTAAATTGAATGAGCCTCCTGTGCTGTGCCAAGTACTGTGGTGCATGCTGGAGGGTCTGAGAGGGTGCATTCCCTCCTTCCCTAGGAGGAAGGCCAGATGAGGCACTTGAGACTAATGTGCTGTGCTGTGTACATACCTCAGCTGCCCTACCCTTGTCATCCTTCTTGTAAGACTGAGAAAGGTTGCATCTTACACATCTGTATCTCCCCTTGTTACCCAGTGTCTAGCACTTAGGTGTTTGCTACTTGGGGTTTTCCCTGTTCTGGCACTTGATGCATTCTTATAGATGCCTATTGATGCTGCTGCCATTTTTCACATTTGCAGTGTATGTTTACTTTAGTTTTGTTTTTAGAAGCAGAATTGAGAGGATAAGGAGTGATTTTTTAATAACATGATCTCTATCAAAGAAGAGAAAACTTTGCACAAGAGGGTCCTGTGTTTCCACAAAAATGGAGAAAGGACATTTCTTGTATTTTTCTCATGGTAAAGATGTACTGGTGCCACTCACCAAAAAAGTAAAGGGAAAATAAAAGACAGATTGAGTCATGAAGCCAAGTGCCTGATAAAAGAATTGGTGCAAATGTGTGTCCAGACCACTCTTCTCATTCGTGTTGCTTGCCTACTCCTGGCAGGAATGTGAGTATGCAGTCCTGGAGCTTAGTTTCTTGGCATTAGAGACTGCTCATTACTTACAGATATAGCTGGAGCTCCTGTATCTGGACTACCGCCTCTCCCACAGTACCCAGGTGATTGATTTACTGTTTCACTGAAACAGTAAAAGTGAGGTAGCAATAGGGTGAAGAAGGGAGCTTCTGGCCACGAGAGGAGTTGGAGTGATCCCTGTGGGAAAGAATTGGGCTGTCCTACACCATGGGTGTTAACTCAGCAGAAAAGTGAGAAGGACGTTTAGTCTGGAAGTATTACTTGTGTCAGTGAATACTTAGAAAAGCCTAATGTACCCAGGGAGCATCTCTGGGGGAGTTGAGATGGGGGGTGGAGCTAGATCAGGGGAAGGGAGAGGAAGCCAGGTGTGCAAAATTACACTAATAAGAAAGAATTGGAGGCCTTTGCTATTCCATACTAATATTTATATTTCTTCTTTGGATACCAGGAGCCTGTAGAAGGATGAGTTTAAACAGGCATGTGATGTGATCAGAGTTGTGGTTTGTGTGTCAACAGTGTTAAGAGATGGATTAAAAAGAAATGACTTTGTTTAGAAAGACATTTGTGACTTTTGAATATGTCAAGTTGCAGGTATCAAATTGAGTTTCATCAGCAAGAGGAGGGACAGGCAGACAGTTGGTGGGTCCACTTCATTTTCGTAATCAATGCCAGGGAAGGGCTTGTGATGAAACAAAGAGAGACTGGAACAAGAAGAAGAGGATATCATGGAACCATAGAGAGAATAGAAGAGTAGCAGGAGAAATCTGGGAAACTAGCAAGAACAGGTTTTAAGGCAGAAGGAAAAAGGGGTTTGAGGGAGGGAAGGCAGGAGTGGTAAGGGTGTCAAGTGCTACAATGTGAGATGAGCCTTTGAGATATGACTGTGATGGATTATGTTTGTCACTTTAGTACAGTCTCTTTCATTAGATTTAAGTCATTCATGGGAAGAAAACATAGCAGCAACTTTAAATTTTCCCACAATGCCCGACAATTAATTAGTAGATGCTGAACCACTTTGCAGTAGTTTTAGGAGAATTGTTCGAGGGGCAGGCTGGGTGGCTCAGCGGTTTAGCACCGCCTTCACCCCAGGTGTGATCCTGGAGACACCGGATCGAATCCCACGTCAGGCTCCCTGTGTGGAGCCTGCTTCTCCCTCTGACTGTGTCTGCGCCTCTCTCTCTCTCTGTGTCTCTTATGAATAAATAAATAAAATCTTTAAAAAAAAAGGGAATTATTAGATAATTTGAGTTTTCATAAAATGTTATAAGTACAAGTTATTTCCAATGTGTTGCATGTATAGAAACCCAACTTGTATATCAGAGACCATGTTTTTAGACAGAAACAAAATTATAAGCAGTGTTACTTCAGATATGTATTTGTTCGTGGTATTTTAAATTGAGTATTATACTATAGTGATTTTGTTTGTTTGTTTGTTTGCGTAGCCTGGCACCTGTGTTTGCTCTGTTTGTACCATTTTACTGCTCCATACCAAGAATCCAAGTGGCACAAATTCTGGGCCCGTTGTCCATCACAAACAAGACATTGATTTATATATTGGGACTACAGGTACAGTATGCATTTTTATGTTCACATTTCTTTAATCAGATCTTTTCGGGGGGTGTGTGTCTTTTTCTCATTTGATCTCCTTGAAAACAATGGCTTTTTTCCCCATAAGTTTGGCTTTATGATCTATATCAAATGTTCAAAGGAAGTGTTACAGAACAAGAACATCAAGGTATATAAAGTACTAGAATACTTTCATAGTCTTTAGAAATCTGATAAGAGCTTTCACTGTAATTTGTATCAGTGGAAAATATTTTAATTGCATTGTACAATTCTGTGTAAGTTCTTTTTAAAAATCACAGTATGAAGTAGAAACAAAGGAGAATAACCAAAAGGTAGAAAGTGGAAAATCACTGTCAAAATTAAATTATTGAGTACAGTGTCCCAAATAAAGTTCTAAAGAAAAAACCAGATATGCCTTACCCACTTTATACCTTATAGCATGTGCTGCATAGGCATGATGGCACTGTCACCATTTGCTAAATGGTTTGATATGAAGACCATTAAGAGTTCTTACTGTTTGATTTAAATTGAAAAAGGTTATGTTCACCAATATCTAGTGCCATTGACCTATCTCTGCTGGGTTCCAGGCCAAGTGACAGAAGATACACGATTTTCATTTTCTACCTATACTACTCTTCACTTTTCTTTCACTCTCAGAGCTTTTGATGTGAACTTTTATTCTTCTGTTTCCTGTGGTACCATGTGTAGCTTGGCCTTTTGATCCACTGTCAATACTCATAACATTCCTTATCCCACACATATCAAACCGGATACTAGTGTCTCTGTCAAATGTCCTCCTCCCTCCCCTTTTAACCTTTGGTGTTTCCTCCAACTTGTCTGGTGTGCTATCAGGTGTTATCAGTGGCTCATCTGGGGTGGGTGTTTCCTCGCCACTTTTACAACTGTTTCTCATGAAATGTTTATTCTTCATCTTTCAACCAGCATGCTGTTAACTCTCCTTTATCCTTCCTAGTGTTCATATCATCTAATAGCCCCTTTTTGCAGTTTATTCTTATTACTAGGATTTGCTGTGACACGTGGACTTTTTTAAAAGATGTTACAGCAGAAGGCAGAATGCAGTGGTGGAAGAGTTCTCTGGACCAGGAGCAGGACAGCCATGTTCTAGTTCTAGCATGGCACCCACTAGCCTGAGACTTGGGGCCAAGTTATGGAAGGGCTCTGAACCTCATGTTGACGCTATAGTTCTTCCAACTCTAGAGTTATAGAGCTCGAGAGGGATGACAAGTGTTGTTTTATTAATTATGACATAGGAATTCAGTGGAGCATTGTGGAAGGTCTTTAGAGCCAAGTGGACTTTGGTTTGATTATTTGCTTTGTCACTTTTGTGAGGTCCCATTTGCCCACCTGTAGAGCAGTAATAATAATGTCTGTTTTATGAGGTCACTTGAAGGATTAGAGATAATAGTATTGGTTGTTTAAAATAATCCAAACAAAAAATAAAATAATCCATACAGAACTAAGTCGATTGGTTACTATTATTAATTAATAATTTATGTCTCTAGAGCTGCCACTATTGGTTTTTCTGAGATTGTGAATGTCCCTTCTTTCTTTTTTCTTTCTCTCTCTCTCTCTTTCTTTCTTTTTTTCTTTTCTTTTTTCTTTCGTAGAAGTTGGTATCAGAAAGTGGATGTGAAGATGCCTCATTGGCTTCTCAATAACATCTAGTCCTTAGCATGAATGGCATCCAGGGTTCTTTTTGCCTGCCCCTCCCCACCTTGAAGTGAATGTGAACCCTATATTCTCAAAGTTTCCGTTCTTTCCCTATCTCCCGCCTCCTTGGACCTTCACACGTGTTTCTGTGCTATCTCCCACAAAACAGCTTTTTGAATCCAGGGACATTGGGTGGATGAATGAATGAGGGAATGACTAAATGACTGAATGATTTTAATCATCATCAGAAAAACAAAAATATATGAGAAGGTATCAAATGGCTTGAGAACCAGTCATGTAATGCCCTGTACTAGAGACTGGAAGATAAAATGATGAGATGTAGCACCTATTCTCAAAGAGCCCAGTAGTGAGAAAAAACATGCACACTGTTAAAACATGAGCCGACGCAATTGAGACCAGACATACAATAGGATGAGGCACTTAAGAGTACAAAGAAAATAATTTTTTGTTGATGAAATTAATGATCTGCTCTTCCTACTTGTGTATAAAACATAGAAGTCATGAGCACTATGCTGTGGAGCCAGACCACTTGGGTATGCTCCCAGTTCCATTACCCACCAGCTGTCTGACCTTGAGCAAATTCCTTAACCTTTCAGTTTTCATGATTAAAATAGAGTTCTTAATAGAACTTACTTTGTAGGATGATTAGGAGGCTTCCGTAAGTTCCATATATGAAAAGCGTTAAGATCCCTGCTTGGCACATAGTAAGTGCTGTGAAAGTGTTAGCTGAAAACAAAAAACAGAACAGCAAAGAAGAAAGCATTAGTATTTTATTATTTTTAGAATAAGACTACAGAAAAATATTTTTCCACATAGTCTTATCCTTGTTATTTTCAGAATCGTTAACACTCTGAAATAACACCCATATTAGATAAAAGGATTAAGTTTTATTTATTTTTTTAAGGATTAAGTTTTAGATCAAGGGATTAAATTTAAATTTGCAACTGGTGCTCTTTTCTGTCTGAGGTAGCACTAGAAACAAAATCTGCCAGCCTCCTTTTTACTGTGCTTTGTTATCTCTTTCCTTTGAATCTGCCTTTTATGGATTTTTTTTTTAATGTATCCTTGATAGATGTGCAGAACTTTGAGGTTTTCATCTAGCATAGTGTCTGCAGTTAACCCCTGGTTCTGCTGCTTTCTCTAGAGGCAGAAGTTCTTATACTCCCAATCTGAATATGAACAAACAGTAGGCTCTAGATCTTTTTTTTTCTTTCAGGAACACTTTAAATCTCTATAACTTTTTTTTTTTTTTTTTTTTTTTTACCCTAAGCACAACTCTCCTATGTGAATAACTAGAAAACAAAGAGAGATTTTATGAAACCTAATTCTAATTACTTCTACATTAATTAACTTTGATATCACTACTTGGTTTGCACTTCTCTGAGAGTTACAACAGTGGCCCGCATGCTTGCAGAAGTCTGCTCATCTAAATTTGGAGTTGCAGTGATAAGAAATTAAAATGAGAGAATAACGTAAACTAATATTACTTGTCATTACTCAACACCAAGCATGGGATGGTGACTACATATTTTGTATGTTCTTGATTGTAATAATTTCTTTGTATGTGGTATTTCATTTGATTTAAATCAATTAATGTCCATTTGTAAAGAAGAATCTGCTTGAATTTCACTTATTTTTCTTTGTGTGGGAGTAGGCCAGGTTTAGTTAGTCTGTTTTAGGCTACGGAAAAGCTGAGAGCTTGGTTAAAAAAAAGAAAATAATAATAATATATCATTTTCTTTTGGATGACAGAATTGATATTTATTAATTTTCTACTTGTTTATATTAAGAGATATATTTGAATAATACTTCAATGATTATCACCGTAATTTTGTAAAAACAAAAGTATGCTGTAACTGGCGGTTCAATTTCATTTCTAGTTGCCTTTTTTTTCTTTTGTAGCTTTTCACCTCTGGTTCCTACATCTGGATTGTAGCCATAAGTGGACTTGTAAGTGTGATTTCCCTTCCCCCTATTCTTTCTCTTTTCTGAAGCAACTTTAGGAAAAATGTCATGTTTGGATTATGGCTCACATTCAGTTGTCTCCAACTTTCTTTTAACTATGTCAGTTCCATCTCTGTGCTGCTCCCTTATTAATGCAAAGGGGACAGTTATACAAGCAGTTGAGATGAGGGGCAGTTTGTCTCAGTTTTCAAGGTAATTTTGATGAAAGTTTTAGCTGAGTTTTTTGTTAGTGTTTTTAAAAATTACCTTAATGAGTCGAACTCCTAGTAGGAAAAAAATGACCAAAAAAATGAAGTTGGATTTACTAAAAATAGCAAGAGATGTTCTGTTTGTTTTATAAGGAGACATTGTCATGCAAAGGGAAAAATAAGGCGAAATGGAAAGTCAGGTGGGCTGGAACTGGCAGGAGAATCATCGGGGTGCGCAGCCAGGGCAGCAGCAGGGATGAACTCAAGGATCAGGTCGTGTCCTCACCCATGTGCAAAAATGCCTTCATCTCACTCATCCCCCTTCCACTCTTTTAAATTTAATTTAATTCATTTCATTTTCTTAAGCATTTGTGTTAAACTGATCAGTTTATGAGATATTTAAAAAGACATCTAGAACATGAAGTTGGGCTTTATCTTTCATTTATGACTTAAATTTGCACTCCCAAATTTGTATAAAAATAAGTTTATAGTTATGTATATGGAATACAGTTTTAATTTCTTTCTTGGGAAAGACTAAGAAAATTGCAGAAAGGATTCATTATGGTGTATATAACATCGCAGGGGAAGGATTTGGAAATAACCATGCCCTCTCCTACAGGCATTGTCAGTAAGTTATCATGATTTATTCTTGTCTGCTCTGGTGAGTGGGATTGGGGCCCCTGTGTCATTATGTTAGGACTGCTCATTTCTCTCCCTCATTTATGTGCTCTGTATCATTTCTTTTCTATGTCCAGTCTTTTCATATACAGTTTAGTCCTTTGTTCCCCAAACTGCCAGCCCACATTTTGAAAGTTGAAGTCACTTTGTTTTTCCCTCCATCAAAATCCATCTCCGATACCCAGGCCTTTAAGACCACAGCACTGACCTCCATTATGTGGTCTTTAAACTCTCCAAGCCACTTGGTGCTCCTAAGACTTTATAGTGACTTGGTGACAGTGTGAGGTCAGATTCGGTCTGTGGGGCAAGATCACCAGGCTCTCCTCGGCCTGATCTGCTCCCACTTGAAACTGCCAGCTTGATTAACAGTTACTCCGCCAGCCTGCCAACAATAGATAGATAGCCTATTGCTCTCACAATGTAAGTGCCATGACAGCCCACCATTTATTTCTTAATACATTGTGTTTCTCTTAGCAGTGAATGGTCTAGAGCCCTGTTTTTGGATATTTTTCTAAAGCACTTAAGAATTTGAGAAGTACCAGACTGTATTCCATTTCATTGTGTTAGTTTACTGTTGATTGATTGGCTCTTATTACCCAAACTCTTCTTTAATAACTCATTATGTGACATTTGTTTTAAGACATCTCATTTTATTTCTCTATTCTCAGACTTCTGGTTTTAAATTAGATGCTTGCTATCACCATAGAAAGTTTAAATTTGTGACATTCAGAGCTCTAGAATTGGATGTTGCCTTATTGTTATGTCTTTGTAGTCTTTTTAAAATCTAAAATATTCATGTTGTGGTGTAGTCTTTTCCAGTACACATGCTTAACAGGTGGTAGATACTTGTTTAAATTTCATTTTTTTGCTTTTTTTAAAATTACGTTTTTATTTTAATTCCAGTATTGTTAACCAATGTCTTGTAATGAGCACTGGATGATGTATATGGAATTGTTGGAAATTTTTTTTTTTTAAGAATCAGAAGTTTAACATTTTTTTTTTTTTTTTTAAGAAAGAAGTGAGGGTAGGGCAGAAGGAGAGGGAGAGAGAGACTTTTAAGCATGGGCCTTGATTTTACAACCCTGAGATCATGACCTGAGCAGAAATCAAGAGTCAGACCCTTAACTGACTCAGCCACCCAGGCTCCACAATAATAAATTTTTAACATAAAAAACTCTTGTTTAAGGAGAGTAAGTAAAATTGCTCAGTATTTGGAATATAGTTCCCAAAGTTTAGCACTTAAATAATCCCCCATTAATGAATTCTTCTGAGTCAACTGAGATTTCACTTTTTATAGTGATTAATTCAGCCAATGTTGACCTACCATGAACACAAATCTGATAAATTTTCATATCACTTTTACTTTTCATTATTATTCCACCACAATTAGATGATACTACATATATTTACAATGATTAATATCAGGATAATCATAGCCAGTTTTCCTTTATGCTCTAATGCTGGTGCTAGTTATGAATTTAATGAATATTTTATTTCTGACTTTTTCCAGAAAGCCATGTTCTTATTATGAAATATTTAATATAGTACACTTTAGATAAGGATAATTATAAAAGAGGGAATTAAAATTATTTGTAAATGTTTGTTTTACACTCTACTGATTGTAGAATTAAATTCTGAGATCCACAAAGCCACAGCCAGATGTCTGTTGCTCAACGTGACTTCTCCTCTCCTCTTCCCATATAAATCAAGTGACTTCCCTTTTTTTTATGCTAAATAAAATACTAAAAAGAAAATAATTCTTACTATCATGAAGAAATGCACAGATGGCATTCAACATTCTGGAAGAATGTTAGGAAACCTGCTAATGAAATTTCACCTTTCAGCATTGAAATCAATAATTCTCCTGACATACTGTGTGTGTTAAGGAAGTGATTTTATTTCAATCTGGCAATTAAGTGTTTATTAAGAGAAAGAGCCTTTTTTTTTTTTTTTAAAGACATTTGTGTAAAACATAAGTCATGTGTATCTGCTGTCATAGAAACCACAAACTTTACTCATGGTTTTCTGGAAAGCTGCCAGCCTCAGCTTTATTTTATTTAGTTATTGGTGGGTTTATTTTGGTTAGGCTAGCTCTTATCTCTCCTTATGTCACTTATTCTTACATGATTGTAAATATTTCTGAATATATAACTTTAGAATACCTCATTGATTGGGCACCTGAGTGTCTCAGTTAGCTAAGTGTCTACCTTCTGCTCAGGTCATGATCCCAGGGTTCTGGTATCGAGCCCCATGTCAGGCTCCCTGCTCAGTGGGGAGCCTGCTTCTGCCTCTCCCTCTGCCCCCCTCAGCTCATGCTCACATGCACTCTCTGTCTCAAATAAGTAAATAGAATCTTTTAAAAAAATAATAAAATACCTCACTGATTGAAAGAGAGATTGATAGATTATAGTCAAGACAGTACTTTCTAGGTGGAAGCCCACTTTCTGTGTTCAGTGATGTCACAGAGAAAAACGAGGACCAAATTTCTTTCCTGGGTTAGAGGGGGAAAGTGTTCAGCTCACCAGTTGCCTGACAGGCAACTAACAACTGTCCTTCTTCAGTTCCATTCTGTGATCCGTCAGAAATTCTGCCTGCTGTCCAGAAAGCGTCAGGGGTATTCAGGATTACAGATAAAAATCATTCTGAGATTAATCACATATAACACTGATACGTGTTTTATGTTGAGTCGTCCCTCCTTTGGAAATTCTGGTTTTTAATACCACCACTTAATATTTAAAATACGATTGTTTCCGTGAAAGACTGCAAAACTGTAATTGGAAAGCTTGGCGACAGCAGCCAAGGGTAAATGTCTCCGTTTAAGCATGAACTTTGACGATGTTCTTATCTACCTCCTTCTGTCATCTTCTCCCCATTGTTTGACTCATCTTCTCAGTATCTTTGGTAAGAGAACTTCAAAGATCAGGGACACTCTTCACATTGTCACAGGTTCTCTAATCATGTTACATATTAACACTTCTTTTCCTTAAAGAATGTATTGTTTACTTATTGAATTTTATTTAAGTTATTTTTGTGGTTCTGCAGAGAACCTCTGGGCTGTCCATATCCCTGCACTTCTTCATTTTCTGCCATCGTATGAATCATAGTAGTGAGTCATTACCACTGGGATGTACCCGGATTCTCGAAAGTTGAAGTCTGGGGCCTGAGCTGATTCTGGAATGATTAAAACAGAAAGAGCCTACTTTTGCCAATTTTCTTTTTACAGTTCACATATTTATCATCATTTGGTCCTCTTTCAAGCTGTTTGGGGGCTAGATAGCAGACAGGCCTGTATTTCTTGGACTCTAGGCTTTTCCCCTTCAGCTCCCCTTCACAACCTACCCATTTCCTATGTTCATTCCCTATTCTGTACAATATACCAGGCTTTATCTTGTGATCAAGCAACTTGAATGTGAAAAAAAAAAAAATCTGTCCTACCCAATAAAGAGATTAGAAACATAGATCAAGGGATCCCTGGGTGGCGCAGCGGTTTGGCGCCTGCCTTTGGCCCAGGGCGTGATCCTGGAGACCCGGGATCGAATCCCACATCGGGCTCTCGGTGCATGGAGCCTGCTTCTCCCTCTGCCTGTGTCTCTGCCTCTCTCTCTCTCTCTCTGTGTGACTATCATAAATAAATAAAAATTAAAAAAAATTTAAAAAAAAAAAAAAAGAAACATAGATCAACACCAGATTATTTAGGAGTCTGAATATGATGTCTGTGTATTTTTTCTATAGACAGTAGGGATCTTTAAAGCTTTTCAAACAAAAAACTTCACGACGATGGGAGATTATAGAAGTCTTACTAATCTTTGTAAATCATAGAAAAGAGGAAGGGAAAAGTGAGCAATCTTGTAGGAGTCAGGATGCCTCATTTGTGGGCTGTGATTACTTTTTTCTCTTCTATCCACAATAGTTTAAAAGAAAAAATATAAAACATTGTCTTATGGTAACTGTAAAAGAAAAAGCATCAAACAGAACCTTACGTTGGTTGCCTTTCTAAGTCATGGTGGACCATTAAGGGGAAAGCTTATGAAACTAGCATCATCGGTGGAAATCCAGACTTGTGTGGAGTAAGTTTTAGAGACCTGACTGCTCTCTGGTGAATGGGAATGTGTGTGGGGTCCTCTGTTCCTTTCTGTGCTTTTCATGTCTTGTTCTTCTCTTCATGCTTCCTTTTCCTTTTTCTTTCTTCCCTTATATTTCTTCTCTGGATTGACCAAAGAACGGTACAGTAGAGTGTGTCAGGTAACTCCCACGATACCCAAAGTTTTCAGTGGAATTTTAAGGATTGAGATTAGTTCCAGCAGTTCAGTGAAATGAGGACAGACATAGCAGAGGGATGTCAAGGCTTGTTGGAGCTGTGAGGGTTGGCTGGGCTTGTGGAAGGCCACTTATAGAAGGAAAACATTAGTTACTTCCCAGGAAGTATCCAGCTGTAGAGGCTGCTTTCACCTTCTTATGGTTAATGTGGCATTTATAATTCCACCATCAAATGGAGTGCTCATCAGCCCATTGTGCATCACTCACACACACACACGTGCAAGTGCACAGTTTCTCTCTTGTATGGAGTCACTCATTCCTTCTCTCTTAGTGCCCTCTCCGTACCCCCTCACTCTGCCCCCATCCCCCATCCTGACCACAGGTAGCCAGGACCTACTGGAAAAAAAACCTTCTGTCCTCTGCCCTGGCATGACAGTTGTAGCTCAATCCAGGGCTGACAGTACAAATGTCCTATCAGGTATCTACAGGGAGGAAGTGACCAGTAGACTTTAATTTTTACATGTTCATTGCAAAAGAAAATATTATTGCCAATGTCCTGATAAAACTGTCACAGAAGTGCCTTATAAAATATAGGTGTAGAGTTTTTATTGTTGCAATTAATTTTTTACCTATAGGTAAAAACCTAGCCTCCTTTCAAAATTTGTTCTCCTCGTGTACCAATCTAACCCCTATGCACCATATACTTCAAAGAAACTGACTAAGTTTAACTTTTTCTGAACATCTTGTCCTGTCTCAGGATTCTGTGCCACTGTGCAGTCACTAATTTTTCCTTAACAAACACATAGCACTTACTGTGTACATGCACTTGTGATAGATTGTTATTCATTCAAATATTTTTGTTTGTTCAAAATATTTGCAGCCCCTCTGTACTGGGGGGCCTCCATGCAGGACCTCTGCGTGCTCTGTTAACATCAGGCTTTACACTGTGACTTACATTCGCCCCTGAAATGTGAGAAGTGATGAGTGCTTCTCAAGCAGAAGTTTTAAGAGTTGCTGCACAGTTCCACCTTTCCTCTGTTCCCTTTGCCGTGAGAAAAGCATGTGCCAGATAGAAGCTACTCCTTCAGCCCAGACCTTGGAATGAAGGAGACACATGGAGCGTGGTCGTGGCTGACATGCATGATGAGTGTGAAGGAAGTGTTTGCTCTAGGCTGCTGAAATTTGGGATAATTTGTTAACACAGTGTAGCCGAGAGAAATCAGACTAATACAGCTCTTTTCTAAGCACTCTATAAGTATGATCTTAATTAGCACTTGTAAAAACCTGATGAAGTAGGGACTATTAGATGAAACTAAGGCACAGAGGATGAAGTGATTTGTTAAGAACACAAGCTAATAAGTAGTAGTGACAGAATTCAAAAGCAGGTCTTCTAGCAATAGTGTTTATGCTTTTAAGAGGTAGATTTGTATAACCATACGCAGTTTCTTCCAACTGTATCCCTTCTTTCACTGTTAGATTCCTTCTTTTCCTAGCAAAATCTTATTCATTTAAGTCCTGACTCTGAAGCTTTTTCGGAGTCAGCCCTATCTTTCAATTTAGGAATTATACACTATTCTTTATAATCCCCAGTGCCTAACACAATGACATTTTATCTACATTCTATAAAAAATCATAGAATTTCAAAATTCGGTATTAACAAAATTCACAAAATAATTTCTGTGCTGTTAAACACTAATATTTTGTGACCATCAGGATACTTTCAGTGCATACTGCCTTGTTAGGTTATCTCTACTGTGGTAGAGAAACTGGGCTTCCCATTTTAAAGATTTCAAAGATGGAGTGACTAAAGTTCAGATTGTACAACTGATGGATGATGTCACTAGGACCAAAGGCCAGGTGTTCTGGTCTCAGTCCATGGGTCCAGTGTCTCCCACTGTACCTTTCAAGGCACTCCTCCATGTCTCTTTCAACCACAAGACACTCACAAAGCTATCCTTAGATCTTCCCTTGACTATACTGCTAAGATGAGGCCCTGTTCATCATCAACGTAGACAGGATTCTGGAGGGAGATCCTGAATATGAAGAAATTTTTAAAGTACCCACAGGTGCCAAAGACACATCTCAAATTTCCATAGCCTTAGTTATGTATTTTGTGGGCTTAACAATATCCAAGAAAATGTTATCCCATTGACAGCCTCTACTACCCTCCTGATGTGCAGACTGCAGCATTTAGCTGTACTTGCTCTTGTAGGATCAAGGTATTTAACTTGTCCTCCGTGTGATGGATAAAAAATGCAGCTCAGACCCCACCTTTTAGCAAACAGTTCATTGCCTTGTGTTTCTGGCATTATCATGTACAAGAAAATGAAATTTTAAAATGGCTTTGAAAAAGTTTAAAGGATGATTTAAAATACATTAACCTGGTTCAGTAGTGCTGCTGGTCAAAGAAAGGAAGATCAAGATAAGATTACCAAGAAAACACCCATACTTTTAAATTTTAGATGATCTCTGGTAGATTATCATGACCGTTTCAGCACAGATCATTTTCACACAGGGTCTTCACATTGTTTTCCTATCAAGAGACAAGGCTTTCAATTTTGGCTCTTTAAACGGTTTTTACATTTTTATTTTATTTTTAAAAATATTTTTTTTTCATATATTCATGAGAGACACAGAGAGAGGCAGAGACATAGGCAGAGGGAGAAGCAGGCTCCTCACAGGGAGCCTGATGCAGGACTTGATCCTGGACCCTGGGATCACGCCCTGAGCCGAAGGCAGATGCTCAACCGCTGAGCCACCCAGGTGTTTTTTTTTTTTTTTTTTAATAGAAGCATCCAATGTTCCTTCCTCTTTGAGACTGATTGTGTTGATACTTCTCTTCTAACTTGATTATAACCTGTAGGAAAGGACTATGGTAAATGAATGCATGTGATTTTGAATTTGTTAATTATAAACAATGGTATAGCTTATTATCAGAAAATTCTCATGTTAGTTCATATTAGCTGGGAACATTTTTAAGATACCAGAAGTTTTTGTTGCTGAAGATTGGTTTTAGTCTGCTAAAGTTCTACCTCTTTTATGAAATTGAAAAGATTTATGGATCTAGAGATATCTAGATATCTAGATCTTCACATTCATTTTCCTGTGAAAACTTTTTTGCCTTTTGCTTAGTAAAGTGTTATTTATATACAATAAAATTCACCAGTTTTAAGTGTACAGTTTGGTGAATTTTGGTAATTGTATCATGTAATCACCCCTACAATGCAGATAATTTTATAGTCATGTAACTAACGTGACAATCAAGGTAGAGAACAGTCCGCTCACTTTGAACATTATTTCATTCCTTTTATTTTTGTATTCTGTTGTCTCACCCAACTGCCATCCCCAGGTAACCACTCATATTCTTGATGTCATTATACTTTTGCCTTTTCTAAAGTTTCATATAGTTGAAATTGTATAGTATGAGCCCTTTGTGTTTTACTTCTTTCACTTAACATAATGTTTTTGAGATTGATCTTTGTTTTATTATTACTCTCAGTCCTTGTTACTACAAGTACTAATCTATAGTATGGTTGTACCACAACTTGTCCATACACCAGTGGATGGGCATTTTGGTTGCTTCCAGGTTTGAGTTGTTCTGAGTAATGCTGCTGTGAACATCTGTCCATACATTTTTGTGTGGGCATAATAGACTTCTACATCTCTTGGGTGAATACCCAGGAGGAGAATTGCTGGGTCATGTGATAAACGTATGTTTAACATTATAAAATAACAATACAATTTTACCAAGTGGCTGTACCATTTTCCATTTCCATCATCAATACATGAGAGTTCCAGTTGGTCCACATCCCTGCTACCTAACACTTGGCCTTGTCAGTGGTTTTAACGTGAGCCATTCTAGTTGGCATGTAGTGTTACTTGTGGCTTTAATTTGCATTTCTCTAATAACTAGTGGTTTGAACATCTTTTCTTGTGCCTACTGACCATTTTTGTAGCTTCCTTTATGAGGTATTTGTTCAGATATTTTACACACTTTTTCATTAGGTTACATTTGTCTCATAATTGAGTTAAAAGAATTCTTTTTATATTCTGGATATAAGCCCTTTGTTGAATATATTTTGTAAAAATTTTATTCCAGTCTGTGGCTTGCTTCTTTGTTTCCCTATTATGGACAAAAGTTTTTCATCCTGATTAATTCAGTCTTCAATTTTTAAAATAGCTTCTGCTTTTGAAGTCTTATTTAAGAAATCTTTCCTAATCCAATGACACAAAGATTTTATTCTGTATTTTCTTCTAGAATGTAATAGTTTTTGCTATTACATTTAAGTCTAAGATCCCATCTGAGTGTAATTCTTGTGAGGTAAGGGTTGAGATTTATTTTCTTTCATACCGATATGTAGCATCATTCCATCATTATTTGTTGAAGAAACTCTTTGCTCCTTTCAATTTTTTTTAAATTTTTATTTATTTATGATAGTCACAGAGAGAGAGAGAGAGAGAGAGAGAGAGAGAGAGAGGCAGAGACATAGGCAGAGGGAGAAGCAGGCTCCATGCACTGGGAGCCTGATGTGGGATTCGATCCCGGGTCTCCAGGATCGCGCCCTGGGCCAAAGGCAGGCACCAAACCGCTGCGCCACCCAGGGATCCCTCTTTGCTCCTTTCATTACCTTGACACTTTTGTTGAAAATCAGTTGACAGTGTGGGTCTATTTCATGACTTTCTTTTTTATTCCAAAGCTTTATATGTCTGTCCTTATGCCAGTACTCTGTTGTTTTGAGTACTTTTGCTTTATGTTAAGTTGAAATCAGGTAACATTGTTCTTACTTTTCAAAACAGGCTTAGCTATTTTTGGAACATTGAGTACATTTGGAAAAATGTACTTTTAAATTAGCTTATAATTTCTTTTTAAAAAAAGGCAGGGCAGCCTGGGTGGCTCAGTGGTTTAGCGCTGCCTTTATTTAGCTCAGGGCGTGATCCTGGAGACCCGGGATTGAGTCCCACGTCAGCCTCCCTACATGGGGCCTGCTTCTCCCTCTGCCTGTGTCTCTGCCCTCCACCCCCCCCCCCCCCCCCGCCGTCTCTCATGAATAAATAAAATCTTTTAAAATTTTAATTAATTAATTAAAATGTAAAAAGGCAGTTAAGATTTTATTTGGGATTGCATTGAAACTATAGATCAATTGGAGAGAGCTACCATTGTGATGATTTTAAAATATGCCCACAACTCCTTTTATAATTCAAAAAATGGAGTTTAATTTCCCCTTCTAGAGTGAGGGCTATACTTAGCAATTCACAGTGGTGGAACTGATGGTGTGTACTCCTAAAAGCAGGTTGTATAAACATGGATACTTCCATCCTGCTCCCTCTTAGATCGTTTGCTCTGGGGAAAGCCAGCTGCCATGTCCCAGAGACACTGAAGCAGCAATATGGAGAGGTCCACATGGCAAAGAATTGTGGCCTCCTGCCAGCAATCAGCACTAATGTGCCAGTTACGTGTTGGAGCCACCTTGGAAGCTGATCCTCCAGTTCATCTAGCGCAAACTTTAGATGAATGCAGATAGGCTGACGTCTTTGACTACAGCCTGGTGAGAAACCTTGAACCACAACCATCCAATGAAGCCGCCCTCAGGTGTCTGACCCTTGTAAACTGTGTGTGTAACCAGTGCTTAGTGCTTTAAGCCACTGAGTTTTGAGTAATTTGTTATTCAGTAATAGATAACTAAATAGAAGCATTTTAATAATATTGGGTCTTCCAATCCACAAACATGGTATATTTCCACATTTATTTAGCAAGTCTTTAATTCCCCCTTTACAGTTTTTAGATTTTCAGTGTATAGGCCTTGCATTTCTTTTATTAAATGTATTCCTCAGCATTTTTGGGTTTTGATTCTATTTTAAATGGAGCTGTTTTTACAATTTTTATCCCAATTGTTGCTGATATATAGAAATGCAGTTGATTTATGTATATTGCTATTTTGTCCTGTAATTTGGCTATATTTATTACTTTTGGTAGCTTTTTTGTCGGATTCTTTAGGGTTTTCTACATGCATGATCATGTCATCAGGAAATATGTTTTGTTTATGTGTTTTACTTCTTTCTATCCTTGTGCCTTTTTTTAAAAATCTTACTGCACTAGCTAAGACCTCTAACACAATGTTAAATAAAAGTGGTGAATAGATATCCTTGTCTTGTTCTTGCCTTAGAAAGCATGGAGTTTTTCACCATTGAGTCTGTATCTACAAATTCATACATCATTCTCCATTTTCACATTCATTTTTATTTTGCTATTTTGAGACCAATATAAGAAACAAGCTGGGCAGCCCGGGTGGCTCAGAGGTTTAGCTCCGCCTTCAGCTGAGGGCGTGATCCTGGAGACCGGGGATCAAGTCCCACAATGGGCTCCCTGCATGGAGCCTGCTTCTCCCTCTGCCTGTATCTCTGCCTCTCTCTCTCTCTCCTCTCTATGTATTTTATTTATTTATTTATTTATTTATTTATTTATTTATTTATAAATAAAATCTTAGAAAAAAAAGAAGCAAGCTTCAGAATAAGCCTATTTTCTCCTTAATTTTAGTTTCTTGAATCAGTTTATGAAAGTGAATATAATTTTACAGGGGGGTTGATCAGGGCGCCTGGGTGGCTCTGTGGTTGAGCGTGTGCCTTTGGCTCAGGGCATAATCCTGGAGTTCTGGGGTCAGGTCCCCACAGGGAGCCTGCTTCTCCCTCTGCCTTGCTCTCTACCTCTCCCTGTGTGTCTCTTATGAATAAATAAATAAAATTTATTTAAATAAAAAAAAGAAGTGAGTTTTTAAATAAATAAAGGGAGGTGGTCTCCTTGTTAAAAGGAATACTAAAAGGTATTTATATTTAACACCTGATGAAGGCTTTTTGCACGTGCCAGAGACTCTAGTTGTCTCCTGATGTAATTTCACTTAGTAGCAGAAACTTCATCTTATTTGGGGCAGCAGTGCCTCCAACCGAAAGAGCACACTTCCCAGTTTCCTTTGCATTTGGTATAGCCATCACACTAAATCCTGTGTCCTAGCCAGTGAGCTGTAAACCCACATATTGGTGGGACTTCTGGGAAGGTTTCTTTAAGTAGCCTTTTGTCCTGTCCTCCCTAATTTTCTTCCCTCTGCCACCTGGAGTGCAGCTAAGATAGATAGATAGAGCCTTTATAACATGAGGGAGAATAAACTTCTGTTGTATTTAAGCTATTGTTATTTGTGGTTTTCTGCTTTGCACACTTAACCTGATAATCCTGATGTATGATTTTCCGAAAGCAAAAGTTTAAAGCAGCCTCCTAATACAGTTTCTTTAGAAACAAAGACTCTGTGATCAGTCTAATTAATTCTGTTCCTATTCCAGTGTAACCTCCCAAGAATCAAGATATCCAGTGCTTTCATTAGATACTTCAAGATGATAGTACAAGAGATGAGAGCTATAGGAAGTTCACCTGAATCATTTTTACACTTCACAAAGAACAAGATTGCAAGACTCTTTCAATAAGTGCTAAAGCCACATGATTCTGTCTGTTAGGAAAAGAATAATCATTCCATAATTAATCACAAATGGCAGAAATAACTTTAGGCATCTCTAATTTGTATACATATTCTTTGGGTAAAAAAAAAAAGATAATTCCAAAGTTTCTTCCTTCTTTTTTTTTTTTTTTTTTTTTAAGTGATGAAAAGGAATATGTAAATGTAAGGTCTGTTAAGAACAGGGATTTTCTTTGTTTTGTTCCCTACTGTATCCCAGCATTTAGAACACAGCCTAGCACATAATAAATGTTGAGTAAGTATGTGTTGAAAGAATAAATGTTAGATGAGAAACCTCAGTCAGTCTGGTTTCCTCAGGACTGGAATACATATGAAGTCTGTATCATGGGGTCTGCATGATGCAAAAGGATGCTTGTTCCCTTAGTTCATCCCTGTCTTAAGAAGGCAGTGCTTTCTCCCCAGGAGAACAGCTCCTCGTGTTTATTCTGTTGTTCTGTTAAATGATAGGCTTATTTTTTTTTTTAAGATTTTATTTATTTATTCATGAGAGACACACAGAGAGGCAGAGACATAGGCAGAGGGAGAAAGCAGGCTCCACACAGAGAGCCCGATGCGGGACTCTATCCTGGAACTCTAGGATCACACCCTGAGCCAAAAGTTCAACTGCTGAGCCACCCAGATGTCCCAGATGATAGGCTTCTGAATGTTGGGATCCACATTTCCAGGACCATGGTTTCTAGTTGGCCATGCAGGTTTTTGTTCAGCCACGGTTGTCTGCAAAAAGAGATCATCAAACACCTGGATGTCATTGCCCAGTCATGGTTTCTCACCTTTGTCTGCTGTGGTTTCATACTAATGCTAAGCAGGACCAGGGGACACTTGAGGTTTACTCTCTATAAGCAAGAGGGTTTCACCTATTTTCTACCCAGCAAATTAAATTACTTCTCATTTCATGATTTTCCTTTCTAAACAGACTAATAATCTGAAAAATCAGAATAAATGTAAGACATCCATGTTTGTTAATGGCTCAAAGAAAACAATCTCCTGTTGTACACTCAGATTTATGAGGTAATAGCTTCTGTTGGCTTATGGGCACCTCCTAGCACTAACCCAGGGCTGTGGCCTGGCTCTCTGGTGTAGGCTTTCAACTGCCTGTAGCCCAGAATGCTCTCTGGTCTCCTGACCTCTGAGTTTCTTTTCCTAGGCCAGGGCTCCTGATTCCTGCTGCTTGAATGCTCTGATTTTGGCTCCAGCTGGCCTTCTCGGACACTTGTTCCATTTCACTATATCTGGTCATCCTGGATCTCACTCCTGGCCTTCCGGAGACCAGTGCTACTACTTTGTCCGTTATCGTTGGGCCTGCCAGCTTGACCTTTGATTTCCTGCTCTAAGGGCTTACAGAGCCCCTCTGTTAGTGTTTCCCCTGGCTTCTTGACATGCAAATCTGAGCATATGGTCTATTTTTAACGCCTCTTTTTTCACGAACAGAGTGTTTCGAGAAAACTCTCATTCAGAAGTCCCAATACATGAAAGGTTTATGAGATAATGAAAATTAAAGTTAAAAGTAATGTATAAATGTAAGGTAGCATAATAATAAGTGGATATTCTCTGAAAGCTCTCAGTAGTAATGAGGTTTAACTCAGGGAAAATTTAACATAGTGATTCTTATCCAGTCTTGTCATAGAATAGGGTGGTGATTATCAAATATTTATAGGAAACTAAACTGTTTAAACTCTTCATATTTTAATCCTTTATGAATACCTAAAACATTTATGGATAGTACTTTATTTAGTGGACAACTTGAGGTCATGCTGGTGTACCAAATGCATGGACGGGTGAACTCTATCTTTGTATAACATAGGAAAGTGGAAACTTAGCACCAAAAATGTGTCTGTTGGCAACTCTCCAGTTTCCTTTTTTTTTTTTTTTTTTTTTTTTAATGATAGTCACACAGAGAGAGAGAGAGGCAGAGACACAGGCAGAGGGAGAAGCAGGCTCCATGCACTGGGAGCCCGATGTGGGATTCGATCCCAGGTCTCCAGGATCGCGCCCTGGGCCAAAGGCAGGCGCCAAACCGCTGCGCCACCCAGGGATCCCTCCAGTTTCCTTTAAAAGAAATATGAAATACTGTATTTTTTTAGAACATTTATTCATTTGCCATTTTCCCAGCAAATACTTAATGAGTTCTTACTATGTACCAGGCACTATTCTAGGTTCAGAAGCCAAACTGATTAAAACCAACCACAGTTCTTCCTCTTCCAGAGCATACATTCAAATAGGAAGTGAACCATTAGGATGAAATTCAAGCAAATGAGCACAAAAGCCCTATTTTATCCCTGCCAGAATTTGCAGTGGTGTATTTGTTTATTACTGGGGTTATAAATTATCATAGTTGTTCACAGAATGATCCAAATAAAACTGAATACATGATTTTGGTGAGTGTATATACATGATAGTGGGGGACAAGAGTAGACACGGGCAGGAAAGTGAAAGTCTTTAGCTTTCATCAATTCCTTGAAAGAACCTATGAACTACTCCCTCACTCTCCAAATTATGAACCCCGGATAAATTGTGAACTCCCTAAGTAGAGGCAACAGCTATGCATTTTCATTATTTTTTCCTAACTTCTTTAAAAGACACGATTGCATAAAGTAAAAATAATATCATATTGCTGGGTTTATAAGGCACATAGGTGTAATATATAAGACAAAAAAGTCATATGGGACAGGGATGATGTTAAGTGAGACTGTACTCTTTTAAGCTTGCTATATTTATTTGAAATAATTCAGTATTAACTCTAAGCATATTGTGGTAAGTTAAAGGTGGGTATTGTAATCTGCAGAACAGACACAAGAAAAGTAAGCAGTGAAGTATTGCTAAAAACAAAACAAAACCCAATAAACAAATGAAAGTGAAATACTAAAATGTTAGCTTAACACAAAAGAAAGTAGGAAAGGAGGAACAAAGAACAAAAAAAAAAAGAGAGAGAGAGAGAGGAGACAAATAGAAAGCAAATAACAAAGACCACCGATATCAGAGTAAGCCCAGTAAGTCTGAAGAGCTAGACACTCCATTCAAAAGGCAGATGGGATCCCTGGGTGGCGCAGCAGTTTGGTGCCTGCCTTTGGCCCAGGGCGTGATCCTGGAGACCCGGGATCGAATCCCACGTCGGGCTCCCGGAGCATGGAGCCTGCTTCTCCCTCTGCCTATGTCTCTGCCTCTCTCTCTCTCTCTGTGACTATCATAAATAAATAAAAATTAAAAAAAAAAAAAGACAAAAGGCAGAGATTGTCAATCTGGAATGAAAACCCAGGAGCTGCTATATGTAGTCAATAAGACAAACTTTACACACAGACATACAAAACAGGTCAAAAGTCAGAAGATAAAGAAAGATATATCATGGAAGCAAAAAGCCAAAATGGCCACATTAATACCTGACAAAATAGATTTCTCTATGAGTAATCCTAAAAACAAAGAAGATCACTTTGTGATGATAAAAGGGTCCATTATATGTGTATGTGCACCTAATAACTGTTTCTGAACACAGACAAGAAATGAAAAGGGAACTAAAGGAAGAAATGGACAAATTCACATTCATGGTTGAGGCTTTGAAGCTAAAAACAAAAATTTAAAATTTTTTATATAATTCAAATCTCATAGTTCTAATCTGATAAATTATTTTCATATTTTGTTATGTGTATAACAATATTCTGCTGTCTTAAGCAAAATCAATGTGATACAGTCCCATTTTCTGTTTTCCTTCATACCCAGATCTTTAGAAAAGGAATTTCTGATCCTTGCCTCCAGTCCATTATGTGTTTTTGCCATAACATACTATCTCTTTCTTTATTAAAAAAAAAATTTATACACACACACACAGATAGTGCCTCCCCTGCACGTCCCTTCTGTTTCCCCATCCTGTCATAGAAAAATCTACCCTCCATGCTTCTGTATTTACGATGCAAGTTTGTACCCATAAATAGTCTATACTATTATCTTGTGCTTTGGAATCTTGTAAAAAGAAGGATGTATGATATATTAAAAATATATTGACACATGTAAACTGAGTTTATTTTAATTGATGTTTATAAACCAGTCCTTAGCCAGTCCTCTTCTGGGGACACTTTGTTTGCATTTCCTAGCTGTTACATACAATGTTGCAGCTGAGTATTCCCTAAAGCATGGCTTCAGCTCTGCTTAGGTTCTATCAGATTGCTCTCTGGAGAGCTTGTCCCACTTTACTTTCCCTCAGGACTGTGAGCATTTGGAGTTCTCCTCGTCCTCACCAAAACTTGATCCCAGATTTTTCCATTTTTTCCCAATTATTATATTTAACATTACATTTCCCTAAAAACAAGGGAGGGTAAACGTCTTTTTCATGTGTTTGTTGGCCTTTTGAATTTCCTTTTCTGAAATTGCCTTTTCATCCACTTTTTAAGTTGGATTGATTGTCTTTCTCTGAGAAATTTATAGTTCTGTGTTTTGAGTACTACCTTTGTTGGCAGCAAGGATTCTAAGTGTGTTCTCTGGGCTCTTACTTGTCCTTTGGCTTCACTTATGGTAACTTTTAGCATACTATAGCTTTTAAATTATAAAGTAAATAACTGTATGTTTTCTTTTATAGTTTGTGCTATCTGGTCCTTATTTAAAAATTCTTCCCATCTCAGTGTCAAAAAGATGTGCCTTCTGTATTTTGTGTAAAAAGATTTCAAGTACAGTGAATTATTTGTTTCCTTCATCTGTTGGGAATTTACAGATGATGTTGGGAAGGGGGGATGTTTTATCTTTATCCTGATGTAGAGCTCCCTCTAACTTACCATTTCTGCTGGGTACCACATGCCCTTCTCCTCCGAAGCCTTTCTATGCTCTCTTCTTTAGGTCGATTTGAGTAGCTCCACATAAAGACCACACTATTTTAATTACTCAAACTTTATATCATATCTTGAAATCTGATGAGCCTTATTACGTTTCTTTAAAATTACTTTGGCCATTCTGGATCCTTTGATTTATTTAAAAATCTTTTTATAATGATACACACACACACACACACACACACACACACCCCAAATATTTCATAAACTATAAATGTCGTGAAACCAAACAAGTCACTATAAAGTGAACACACCCATAAAAACCCATACAGGCCAGAGTACTGCCAGCCTCCAAAGCCTCTTGGCACCTCTTGCTCCTGTGACAGCTCTCCCAGGACAGATGGTCATCACCCTCATGCTTTGCTCCTTCGTTTTTGCCCTTGGTATGGATGGATGTGTGGATGGATAGACAGTTGGATAGATAGATCAGATTGATCCATTCACAAAAGTGGAATCATATAATGTATGCATTTTTTGTCTGGCTTCTTCCTTCTCACATTATGTTTTTTAAACTTAAGCTTTAAATATTCCAAATGCATTTTATTTATTTTTTTAAAGATTTTATTTATTTATTCATGAGAGACACACACACACACAGAGAGAGAGAGAGGCAGAGACACAGGCAGAGGGAGAAGCAGGCTGCATGCAGGGAGCCCCATGTGGAACTCGATCCTAGGTCTCCCAGATCACGCCCTGGGCTGAAGGTGTCGCTAAACCGCTGCACCACCAGGGCTGCCCTCCAAATGCATTTTAGTGTTTGTTTGTTTGTTTGTTTGTTGTAACAGTTTGCTGTTCTGTAGATAATTGTTTTTCCTTTCTAGGCAGTCTGTTTTATCTCTGGTAACTTTTAAGGACTTTTTCTTTGTTTCACTACAATGCATCTAGATATAAATTTCATTTTGTTATCCTTTCTGGGACTCTTGCATTTTCAATCTGAGATTTACATTCTTTATTATAAATTCTGGAGAACTCTTAACTATTATCTCTTGAAATACTGTCCTGTTCTCCCCACCTCCCCCCATAGTCTTTTTCTGGAATCTCTATGAGACCTTCACTGAGGGCCTCTCTTCTCTGTCTGGAATCTTATGGGCAGAGCCCTGGGCCTCCCCACTGGGCAGGCTCTGCCCACTTCAAAGCCTCTTTGATTCACACCCTACAGAGCTTTTACCTTCTCCCTGAGAAGGAGAGAGGGTGGATATGGGCTACATTGGGTAGGGGCAGGATTCAGGGTTCCTTCCTGCAGAGTTAAGGAGGACTCTGCTTCCCTCCTGCCTTCACAGTCCTTGGTGCCTCTAATCCATGAGGCTCTCTAAGCTCCAGGAGACCTTGCCAGCATTTAGATTTACCTTTCTTCCCATTAGAAATCACTTCCATTACTCAGCGTGTTTTCCATTTTGTTAGTGTGGTTCAGGATTGTAGATGCCTTCTAGTTTCATTGAGTGTGGAATTTGTTTCCATTTTCTTTGTTGTTCTGTATTGTTTTTGAGAGAAGTGGCATACAAATGATTTGAAACCAAAAGTCCTCTATATCGTCTCTTCTAGCTGTCCCAGTCTGTCTTTTGCTCCTACCACTGCACCAGAACTGTTCTTACAAGGTCATCAGGGCTTCCATTTCACCAAATCCAGTGCTCATTTTCCTCCCTGGCCTGGTTGAACCTGGAGCTGCATGGTTCATAGCTGGCTTTTCCCAGCCTAAAACTGTTCTCTTCACTTCGGTGATACCAAGCCCTCCTAGTTTTTCTCCTCTCCCTTGGCAGCACTTCCAGGTGATATCACTGGCCTCTCCCACTCTGTCCATGCACAGAGAATTGCTGCGTTGAATCTACATCCTCTTCTCCCTTTTGCTGTTTGTCCCATGCCCTTGCCTAATCCCAGGGCTTTAACCACCGTCAGTGCCTGTGAGCCCCGAATCCTTACCTCTGCTATGTTTTCCCTTGAGTTCCAGATGTGTAGACCTGACTGCCCACTTGATATCCCACTGAGATCTCGAATAGATGCTGCCAGGCCCATTGCTGCATCGCATGTGCTGTTTGCACTGGCTGAAAGGTTCTTCCTCTGAGTCTTCAAATCCCTGGCACCCACCCCATTATCCTGAGGAGCTTTGTTCAAATGTCACTTCCTCCAAAGCTTCCCTGACACCTGACCTACAGACGGTCCCTGCTCCAGGCCACTTGTTTTCTTCACAGAACTTGCTTGATGTTTGCTCATTTATTCCCTAATTTTCCATACTGACCACTATTACCTCTGTGAGTAGGGCCTTGTTGATCTTGTCTTCCACTGACCTCTAAATGCCTGCAACAGTGTCCGGGGTATAGTAGATGCTCAGCAAATTCTTGCCTAATTAATTTAAATTGTATTAAGAAAACATTAAAGTGTACTTTTCTCCTATTAGCACATTGTCAAATACATTCTAACTTGGTGAGAATAATTCAACTTCTTATCCTCAAAATCAAATTCACAAAATTCAAGTTGTTAGTTTTTTTTTTTTTACAAAGGAATAGCCATACTTATTTTAACCTAGAAAACCATAGTCTTTAGATGTCTATTACTGTACAAATTACCTTAAAGATGAAAAATAGGCTTATTTGTAAAGAGAATTGTGAATTAGTATTGGCAGGGATTTTATTTTTTTTAAGGATTTTGAAACTAGAAAAATCAGTACTTGAAAAATGTATTAGAACAAAATGTAGATTGTCTAATTTTGTGATAAATTTATTATATGCTGGATCGCATCATTGGCCATTAAAGTTGTTTTCTGCCAGTACCTGTCTCTGATGGCCATCTGCCAATAAAAGTAACCACAGAGTTAGTACACTGTGAAAGTGTTTTTGATAATCAGATCTCGTATGGCTTTAAGAAAATATTGTTTTTTTTAAATATTTTACCAGTTCGTTGAGTGTTAAGTGGTTAGAATTTTGCTGTCTTTTCTAGCTTAATAAAAACAAATTTGTTCACTGACTAAATTTTTGTTGATTTGTACTGCTTCCTATTCTGCAGCTTAGAAGGAGTTTTGATTGTCACCCAGTGCTACTAAAATGAAGAAAAATCACATCTGAAGTATTTTATGGTTATTGATTTCTGTGTTACTATGTTCTTTAATATCATTACATTGAAACAATCCAGTTGGACTTTTCTCCTTTCAGATATCAGGCATCTGCTACAACAGCAAAGTGTTCCAACTCCAGCAGGTGCTCTGCATTCCCAGATGGATGGCAAAGTTCTTTTCTTGGACACTTGAGCCTATCTTCTCATCTCCAGAACCCACCACTGAAGCCAGAATCGGGATGGGAGCCACAGTAGACATCCAGAGACAGCAAAGGATGGAGCTGCTTGACCGGCAGCTGATGCTTTCTCAGTTTGCACAAGTGAGAAGGCAGAGACAGCAGGTAAGCAACAGGCAGAGACAGCAGGTAGCAACAGAATAGTAATTCAAAATGCAGAAATACTCAGTGGTCTCAGTACACTTCGCCTCTGTGACTGTTGGTGTGATTGAGAGTACATTTTACCCCTATGCATTACAAGGTGGATCATTTGACATTTCAAGGTAGGATGGAGGTCTCTGATAGTGGCTTTCTTAGCTGTGTGTGTGTGTGTGTGTGTGTGTGTGTGTGTGTGTTTAAGTTAAAAAAAAACAACAAAAACTGCAGCCGAAAGACTGGTCAAACTGGACATTCTTGTTCCACTTCTATTAAATAAACATGATTTCTTAGAGAAACACCAACCTAGTTAACAAGATATGATATTTATCTGCTCTTATAATCTTGTAAAAGCCACAGTGTCTTCCTGTTAAAATGCTTATTATCATGTGCTCTGGAGTGAAGAGCAGATGTAAAACTTCTCGATGGAGAGAATATGAAGGTAAGAAAGTTTCAGGGGAATAACCAATGAATCAAATCTGTTTTCTTAGCCTTGTCATTGATATCAGGAAATCTTGAGCATTTATCTACAAAAACTGCTGTATTCAAACACTCTAATAGCACACTTGTCTGTCAGGGGTTACTATATGTCAGCCAAAACCTCACACGTGATCTTGCTTTGGCACCCTGTGATACAGCATACTGGGCTCTTCATTTCTCATGTCCATCTTCTTTACCCTCTGGGGTGTGAGAGAGGATACCGTACTCTCTTGCCATCTCCCTATCTCTTGCCCTTATTGAGTGTGAGAAGTAGGTCTGCAGGCCTCACAGTGGTCTGGAAAAGTGGCATCAAGTGTGGCATCCCAGATGTCCCATTGGAGGTATGGGTCCCAGCATTTAGATCTGGATTGGAAGAAGGGGTCCCTTATGAATGGGTTGACTCTACAGGTGAAAAACAGAAGCAGGGATCCCTGGGTGGCGCAGCGGTTTGGCGCCTGCCTTTGGCCCAGGTCGCGATCCTGGAGACCCGGGATTGAATCCCACATCGGGCTCCCTGCATGGAGCCTGCTTCTCCCTCTGCCTGTGTCTCTGCCTCTCTCTCTCTCTCTCTCTGTGACTATCATGAATAAATAAATAAAATCTTAAAAAAAAAAAAAAAAGAAAAACAGAAGCAGAGGGTGTTCCCTACAGATGTATTTGAACTTGAGATGACTCTAGAATGTACAACAAAGATACCTGTGATACAGTTAAATGTGGAGGACAGACCACCCTCTCAGAAAGGTCAGAGCTGGGGGTAGAGATCATGGAGTCAACTTTGTAGGGTTGACTAGGTGCTAGGTGAGTTCTTTAAGAGAATTACATCCAAGATGAACAGAAGCTATAGATGAAGCCTCATATGTAGCAAGAGGAGGAGCTGAATTCTTCAAGGAAATAGAAGGAAGAATGAAAAGTATGAGAACTCAGAATGACCAGCATCCAAAAAATGAAGTAAGGATGAGTAAAAATATTTTTCAGGTAGAAAGGGCAAAGCTGTGAGGGAGAGAAACAAATAAGGTAGGATTCTGAGGTTTCTGGCTTAATAATGGGATAGATTGATGATAGCACCGTCTCACCAATATCGAAAGAGTAGATTGGCGGGAGAAATATATTGACTGGGGTACTTTTGGAATACCTGGGAATCCCATCAGATGGCTACAGATCTCATGCTCATGAGCAAGCCAGAGAAGTTGAATCGCTCAGCTTAGCATCCCCAGACCCAGTTTTATGCATGAAGTTTCTCAGGGAATGCTGTCAGGATTGGTATCTTTTGGAGGAGTGATGGTCAAGGACACAGGGAGGCTGAACAACAGTTATGAAGAGGGTCTGAGCCAGCCTTACAGAGAGCTGTGGAGATAAGGAGAGCCCTTCCAGATTGCACCAGATTTGGCCAAGGAGCTGAAACTGGCAACCTCCACCAGCTGGTCACTGGGAGCGATTGCAGGTCTTGGACCGACCGGCTCTCCTTAGGTGCATACTATCCACAGAATGGGTGTCCCTGCCAACAATCCCCGCAGCAGGAAGACCAAGCACTTCAGTCCTGGGGAGGTAGGGGATCTGGGCAGCAGACCAAAGCATCCACCTGTTGGTGCTGCTTGCATCTCTTATTTGACATAAATTCTTGGAGCAGCTCCTCCAAGACTCTAATGACAGTCCTTCCCCAGGAGAGACCTTCAGGAGGAAGGTTAATAGGACACATTTCATCCCCTTCTGCAGAAGCTGATCTCCAGGCCATACTGGTCATTATCTCCGTCTTCTACTGTCCATTCCACCCTTGGCTGGCAGACATACTTGTTGCAGTGATACAGAGCCTCATCCCTGTGAGCTCTGAGTCCCCAATTACCACACCTCTCTCAGGCTGTGTCTGCTGCCTTTGTCCTCTTACTGTAAAAAGGGGGCCACGGGAGTACCGAGGG
Organism: Canis lupus familiaris; assembly: GCF_011100685.1. Taxonomy (NCBI): domain Eukaryota; kingdom Metazoa; phylum Chordata; class Mammalia; order Carnivora; family Canidae; genus Canis; species Canis lupus. The sequence continues at coordinate 49,546,699 of NC_049243.1, forward strand.
ATGCCCTAGTGCCACACGTACTTTTTCCTCCTACTTTTTGTCCCCCTCACTGTACTTTTTCCTGAGGATTGCAATTAATTAGTCCTGCCATGACAATGATTTCTTTCCTTGCCTGTTGCCCTGTTGGCACAAGAGCCCAAAAGGGCAACAGCTATAACTTAAAATGTAATGGCCTTCTTACTTTGTCCCTGATGGAAATGTGTTACCCTCCTGGGAGGCAAGCTCTCTAAACCCACGGAATCTAGTTTCAGGGACCAGAAGCCCAGATTCCCAAGTGGGTTACTGGGTGAGAGGGTATTCAGGGCCACTTCCACTCTGACCTCTTTATTTCCAAGATCCATGTGTTCTACCTGTTAGGGACATAGCACCCAGGTAATGGTTGTTAATTTAGGGTCTGTACTGCTTGGCTGGAGCCCACAGTGCCATCCTTGTGGGGCATCCTCTCCAAACTGGCATTACACTTGTATGTTCATCTGGCTGTCTTATTGGTCTGGCGGGCTGGCAGCTCCTAGGTCGTGTGATACGTGAGAGGATCAGTGCATCCCACTTAACTTTGCTGTAAGTGATCTTGTGATCTGATGCAATGTTAGTTGGAACCCTGGTCAGTAGACCAAACTTCAGTAAACCCGTAGATGGTGGTGCTGGTTGACAGAAAAGGCAGGCAGACCTAGAACCAAAATATGTGTCGATTGCAGTGAAGATGAATTGCTGCCTTTGTTATAGTCAGCTCAGGCTGCCATACAGAATATCACAGACTAGGTGGTCTAAAAACAGAAAATTCTTTTCTTACTGTTCTGGAGGCTAGAATTCCAAGATCAAGGTGCTGGCAGGGTTGGTCTTTGGAAAGGACTCTCCCTGAGTTGCAGATGACAACCTTTTCACTCTGTCCTCACATGGCCTTTTCCCACACTATGCATGCTCCTAGTGTCTCTTCTTATAAGGATACCTATCCTATTGGATTAGGGTCCCACCCTTACAACCTCATTTAACCTTCATTACCTCCTTAAAGGACCTGTCTCCAAATATAGTCACGTTGGGTGTTAGGGGACTTCAATCTGTGAATTTGGGGGTGAATGTATAAGTCCATAACACTGTCCCTTCCAAGGTGGAAAGGGCCCGGTATAGCCTGTCTTGCATGGACTGTTGCTTCTCCTCAAGGGATGGTGATGTATGAGGGCTCTGTATTGGTCTCTGTTGCTGGCAGTCACTAGTCCAGCCTGGACAGTGGGGCCCAGGCATAGCCTCCATCCCTGCCATCATGGTCGCTCTGTTCCTGTGCTAGCACTGGGGGTGCCGGTGAGAGAGGCTGGTTGATGTCCGTTGGCTGAAGTCATTCTGTCTCCCTCTTCTGTAGTAGATGTTTCTGGTAGATGAGCATTCCAATGTAATGCTCAAGTCTTGTTTCAGTGTATGCCTTTATGTTTCTTTTGCCTTGTGCTGTCATGTTTCATCTCACCACCTGGCAACTGCTTAGTATTCTGTCACCCACCCACCTGTGGTCCTCACTTGGTTCTGGGGTCACAGTCGGTTGTTACTTGAGATCTCTGAGCAATCTGGGTGGGTCCTCTGTGGGCACAAGAGAAGTGAAAAATATGCCCTTCCCCTTAATGATTCTGTGATCAACTTCAAGGAGCTTGAGCAGATATACTTGAATTAGATAATACCCGGGTACAACAAAAGCATTGGCCTGAGCACCCTGGGTGTAAGGTATTGGAGAAGAACCCCGTCAGTGTGGCATGATACTGTGTGGTTTCAGGGCTTAGGAGGACAGGCAGGATTGAGTGGGCTGAGATGAGGCAGATTTATCCCCAAGCAGAGGACCAGCAGGAATGAGGCAGGCACAGAGGTGATAAAGAGGTCCTGGAAAGGAAGACGTCTGGGAGGCCCTCTGGTTGAAGCGCAATGGAGCATGCAGTCATCCCCGCCCACCCCCCCACCCCCCCATCCTTCACCCCTGCTGAAGGATGACAGGGCACAAGTGAGAGACGGGAAATCATGTTGCACCTGTAATAGAGGGAGAGGCGTTTAAACCTGATAGCATATTTGGGATTTGACATGGGAGGCTGTGAAATGTGGTTTAGCCAGTAGTAAAGGTAGGACAGTGTTCTAGAAAAATCCATTGTATTGCAGTGTACAGTGGAATGGAGAAAGCAGAGAGCAGGGAGGAGGAGACAGAAGATCTTTAAATCTAGCTCTCAGCTGTGAGCTGAGGGCCGTCTCCTTACTGAGCACCTCTCCGCTGGCTCCCTCTTGTTTCTCAAGGCTCTGCCATCCCGGCAGGTGACCCCCAGTCCCTCCTGTTCACCCCGCCGTCAGCTCCAGCAGCCAGATCTCGATTACAGACCTGACTCCCTCTCTCCCGGGCTCCAGACCCAGACATCCCACCCCCTATAGGACATGCTCCACAGGCTCGTGAAGTCTTCCATTTCTTTGCTAAACTGGCTTCTCCTGACTCCCTCCCTGAATGAAAAGCACCATCATCTACCTGCCCAGAGACTCAAGCCAGAATGAGGCTTCACCTCAGCAGTAGAAAGCCATTCTTCCCTGTGTCCATCCCACTACCTTAGATCATTGTCACTTAGCTCTCACCTGGAGCCTGGCCACAACTCCCTGTCCCCACCCAGCCCCATGAGTCGTCCCCCAGAGTGATCTCTTTAGAGGCACAAATATGATTGTTTTACTCCACCAGACTCCTTCAGAAACTCTTCATGGCTTTCAGGATAGTTAGCACTCATTACCCGGGGCCCTTCTTGTGTTTTAGCCACCTGTCCTCCCCTGCCCCATGGTGCAGCCTTAGGCTAACCTTGCTCAACTGGTCGGAGCACATCAGAGCCCCGGTGTTGGTCACTGCTTGCCTTCACCTTCCCATGCCAACATGCCCACCGCCCACCCCCACACACAGGCTTTGCTTGTAACTCCTATTCACTCTCCAGTCTTCCTTTCAAGGGTTACCTCCTCTGGGAAACCTCATGCAGTCTCTTGGTGTGGCTCTGATCCTCTCCCTGTTCCTACAGCCCCTAGGTATCTCTTGCATGGTACTCCCCAGTTGGACACCTCACTCCTAATTTATTTCTCTTCCTCTACCAGTAGGGTGTCTTGAGGAGAAAGGTGGGTAGAGACCTTTTTCTTTGTATCTGCAGTATGTGAGTAGTGCTTGGCACATGGGAGGAACTCACATATTTGGGAAATTAATGATTAAATATGTATACAATAAATATTTACAGAATTACTTAATGTCCTGAGGCCAGCTGAATACAGGTGAATAGTCAGGGGGAAGGTATACAGATAACCTCAGAAAGGACTAGTGTGAGGCAAACCATTAAAGATCCCCTGAGACCCATGTTTCCAGAGTGCAAAGAGAGGAGAAAGGAAAGCAGTTCCAGGGAGATAAGGAGAAAACCACAAGGTGCAGCAGCCAGGGAGAATAGAATGTTTGAGGGAAAGTGGGAGAGGAGGTGTTCAGATTCAGGTACTCTCCTCCCCAAATTAAAAGCCAAGCAGAGATAGTGAGGAGGAAAAGACCAGTAGACTCAGCAAGAACTGGTTCAATTTTGAAGAGTGTCAGTGAGAATGCAACATTGAGAAGCCACACATGGATTGGAAGTGGAGGAGGAGCATGCATCACTTTTTTTTTTTTTTAATTTATTTATGATAGTCACAGAGAGAGAGAGAGAGAGAGAGAGAGAGAGGCAGAGACACAGGCAGAGGGAGAAGCAGGCTCCATGCACCGGGAGCCTGATGTGGGATTCGATCCCGGGTCTCCAGGATCGCGCCCTGGGCCAAAGGCAGGCGCCAAACCGCTGCGCCACCCAGGGATCCCGCATGCATCACTTTTATTCTGAGCAGCTGGCCTCATTCTCAGAGACAGCTACGGTCATCACAGCAACACTCTTTAAAGTTAACGGCAATGTTATATGAGCAAACATCTTTAGAATGTTCCATAGTGTATACACATTCCATGGCTTCTAAGGACAGTGAACGGTGGGATGACTCTGTAGACCTTGCTTCCTCTGGCTCTTGAGACCAGAACACTGACAGAGTCAGTGTATAATGTCTTTAGGTTCATCAGGCACAGCGGTATGATCTTTCTGAACATTACCATGGTACTTACTGCTGAAAAGCCCATGGACCCTTGTCTCAAGGTCATAATGACGATTACTGAGTTTACCACATGGTAAGGCTCCAGTCCTTCCTTCTGGTTCTCCTCACCCTCCACCACCATGGTCCTCCCACTCCTCTGTGCATTCACATGGGGCAGGGTGTTAGTTATGCCATGACTCCACTCCTCTCCCCATGACAAGATAGCAGGCTGCGTGGCTGGTGACAGTTCAGAGTCTTTTTGCTACTTGCAGCTGTGGATCATTTTTGCATTCGGGGCCATTACATAACTTTTCACAAGTTTGTGCTTTCTTCATTCAAGTAGTATGTGAGCTCTTGAAGACCAGGAGCTATGTGTTTTACTTATTTTTGTCTCTCTTGGTCGTACTAAAGTGAGTAGCCCTGAGGGAATGATGGACATTTCTCTGGCCCACAAGAGATTTGCAGCCCACTCCCTACTAGGGGAAGAGAGATGAGTCAGTTCCAGGTGCTGGGTCCCTGCTGGAGTTCATATGCAGCAAAATGAGAGTCCCAATCCCACTCTGTGGCTGACAGGAACCTTGAAGATGCCAGCATTCAGGTAGGGTTTCAGGCCCAGGAAACCTTGGGAGAAAAAGCAGAGGAGCTCCAAATAGCTGTGGGAGTGACAAGTGATTGCCTTTGCCTGAGCACAGGTTTCCTGAAGGAAGAGGCTGGGGAGAGTGCAAAGGCCCCGACAAAGGGGGTCGTAGGCCACGTGAAGAATTGTTTTTCCTTTTGTTCTGCAAGGAGTCATGAAGCCTTTTAAGCAGGAGAGCATGTTAGGTTTGTTTTTTAAGGATTATTTTTGGCCATAATCTGAGTGATCAGTGGAAAAGGTGACCCTGGATGAAGAAGACCAGTGGGGATGTGATGAGGACTCTGGGTTTTCAGGATATTCATGGTGGCGAGGCAGAGCTCCCTCACGGAATAATAGTAAATGGCCACAATAATAGTAAATGGCCACAATCAGGCTTTGCAGAACCTCCGTGCATTCACACCTCCAGGGCAGCCGCTTAAATTCCCCAGTCATGAACATTTGAATGGGGTTGCTGCATGCATCTGCACAGGTTCTCTGCATATAAGAGCCTCTCCACCAGTAATGATGGGAGAAACTCCAATGCTCGCAATAGAAAAGCAGCAGAATGTAAAAGAAGGAGCAAGTAATTTGTTTAACTAGAGATCAGCTCTGGGTTGACAGGAGATCTGTACGCATACCTAATAGTGTTGTCATGAGAATAAAATAATTTATACAGACTTACTTCATATAACAGAAAAATCTATTAAGTATTAGTATTATAATCTCATTGGACATCTGTTTTCTGGCTCTCAGAATATTTGAGAAAGAGTTCTGGTTTAGGAGCTAACCTGATAGTTGCTACTCTTGAAAACTTGTAACCTTTAGAACAAGGGTCAGTAGGCTGTGGCCCATGGGCCAAACCCAAAACTAAGAATGGCTTTTGCATTTTCAGAGATCTTCAGTTTTGCCTCTTGGTCTTCAAAGCCTAAGACATTCACTAGCTGACCTTTTATAAAAAGAACTTTGCCAACCAGTTGCTCTAGAAGATTATATGGCCAGCAACTTTGAAAGTGAAGTTTTACTAAAAGTCTTAATTCTCTCTGGGTTCTGATCATCTGTTATTTGTGTGTCCACCATTTTCTCTGTTGGCTGATGATATTAATGCCATTATATGCCACAACACTGACTTGGTGATCGAACTTTTCCAGAAGGTACATCTGTAAAAATCTCCATTTCCCTTGGAACCACATTTAAGGTGAAGCCCATTGTGGGTGCACAGTGCTTGGGATAAGCCAAGTGGAAGTTTTGTCAGCAAAGCAATGGAGTCCATTGGTGCTAGTTTCTTTATTACCTCTTTGTTTTTTTGACCTTCCCAATGTTTCCTGAATGATCATCACCTCTGTTTTCAGTAATAAGCAGTCTGTTTGACCTGCAAGGAAAGAAGATGTTGCTGCCTATAGCAGTTCACCATTATTCACAGGTGCATTTCAGTTATTTTCGCAGTGTTCAGTTGAACTGAGCTAGCTATATTCTCTCACCCTCTCTTAGTTACATTTTGTGGCTGTGAAAATTGTTTCTCTCTTTACCCAGCGACGGTTGTTAGGTAACACCTAACACACATTATTATGAGTCATATTTGCCTTGTAAATCATGAGTGTTCCTCTCATTAATCAAGTATTTTTAATTTAGTAAAATATTTTTAGTGTATTAAAAGTGCTTTTAGGTTCTCAATGTGTTTTTTAAGTTTTTAATAACTTTATTGAGATAGAATTCACATACCTTATAATTCATCTACTTAAAGTGTACAATTCCATGATTTTTGGAATATGGACAGAGTTGTACAACCATCAGCACATTCAATTTTAGACTGTGTTTATTACCCCAAAAAGAAACTGTACCCAGTAGCACTCACTCCTCAATCTCCCCATACCCCTAGCTCTAGCTATGTGTTTTATTTATTTTTGTCTCTCTTGGTCCTACTAAAGTGAGTAGCCCTGAGGGAATGATGGACATTTCCAAATGTCACCACATAGCACACATGAGACTTGGGGCTAATGTGTTCTTTCTAGACTTACCTGTTCTGGACTGTTCATACAATGGAATCATACCCCGTCTGGTCCTTTGTGGCCTGCTCATCCTTGTTGACAGTATGCGTGATTATTCTGTGATGTGTTTAAACAGCAGGACCCACCTGGTAGACCTTTGTGCTAGCATGTGCTATCCAGTGGACTGAGTTTCTGTCATTGTCCCTTCATCTGGCTAGGTGTCTGATAAGCTTCTTACTCACCTCTTGGCCACACCAGCACTACAATTTCCATTAACACTTTCCTGGGCAGCCCGGGTGGCTCAGCGGTTTAGCGCTGCCTAATCAGCCCAGGGCATGATTCTGGAGACCGGGGATGGAGTCCCATGTTGGGCTCCCTGCATGGAGCCTGCTTCTCCTTCTGCCTGTGTCTCTGCCTCTCTCTCTCTCTCTCTCTCTCTCTTTCTCTTCTCTGTCTCTGTGTCTCTCATGAATAAATAAATAAAATCTTTAAAAAAAAAATACTTACTTTCCACAAAATATAATTGATGTTCAGCCAGACTCTGGGGAGCATCACAATGAACAAGACAGCATAGCATGATCCTTCCTCTCTCTGAGCCGAGAGTAAAACAAGACAATTACTGTAAAATGTCATGAGCACTCTTCTAGGAGAAGCACCCTGCCTAGCAATTGGGGGTTAAGAAATAGTTTGTGCAGGAAATACGTTCTAAGTGAATCCTGCAAACTGTATACCTGTCCGTACCTTCACGTGTGTGTGTGTGTGTGTGTGTGTTTGTATACACACACACACATAGCATAGGAGTCCACCTTGAATCCAGAGGAGCAAGTTCTCAGCCTGGATGAACCCAGGCAGCCTTGAAGACAGCATGTGGCATGTGGCACACTTCTCAGCACTTTTCCTTTTTAACTTTGCTCTTTCACTTTTTGGTGCAATTTGATTTAAAAACCATTCTCGCCACATTGCTCTGCTGCCTTGTCAACAAAGCAATCTAATCAGTTAGAGCTAGTTTTTTTATGACTTTTTTCTTTTATGAGTATGAAGTGTATAGTATCAGGTGCGGAATAAGTTACTAGTGCTTAGTTGATAAAAATCTGCAAATTAAATGAAAATTAGGTGCGAGAACGCTATTTTCAAGTGAAATTAAAGCTAAGCTGTTTATCTCGATCTGTACCTTCTTGCAGAAACTGTTATGGTTTTGGTGCTCTTCTAGTTGATTGTACTGACCTTTTTGACGAAAATTCAGAAGAGAAAGATAGGATCAATCTAAATTCTAATCCCTTTCCAAGACTGACTCATTAAGTGACCTCGAGAAAATCATTTCTATTTTCCATTTTGCCTTGGTGTCTTCATGAGAAAGAAGAGTGTGGTACAATCTCATGATGCTGTACTCAGTATTTTGGAGAGATAGAAGCTATAAGCAATTCTAGTCCTTTTCATAACTTTTTATACTCTTATTAATCACTTTTTAAAACCACAAATGAATGTAGAGATATGCCCTAAAGCAGACATAATGCTAAACAGGTATATTAGAAAAATCATCCTCATAATCACTTCACAATTTTTTTCAACCCAAAAAAGCCATCCCTCTGTGTTTTCAAAAACAGAAAATGTTTCTAGTGCAGGAACGATCATTGGGGTACCCAGGAGTTTCTTAGGAAAAGTCCTTCTGATCATCTTGTGAAGGAGTCTCTTGGGAAAAATCCTTCTGATCATCTTGATTTCGTGGAACCACCTCAGGCTCAGACCCTGTAGCCCTGGTCTGTGGTTGACAGATGTGGTTTTGTGCATAATGCAGCAGGAGCCCAGGAATTTCCAGAGCGGTGAGTAATGATTCTTGTCCGAGATTATAATACAGATTAGTGATACCGAGATTTTTAAAAAATCATACTTTTTAAAGGGATAGAAATTTATGCATGCATGTTGAGCCTGGATTCCAGGGTAGACAGTGGGAAGTGAGCATGGGCTTTGGGCTAGGAGTGGCCACTGCACAGCGCTTGACTACTCTGCATCTGCCTTCCTCCCTGGGAGACCGTTCACTCTGCAGTTCTAGTAGGGGTGGTTGCTCAAGGAGTTCATAGCTCATAGAAGTCCTTGATCAGTGCAGTAACACTCAGAAATAGACAGGAGAGTATAAAATGGAGGCCCCCTAGACCAGAGTCTGCCTAGGAATCCCTCCTGCAACAGCTCTGGCAAGTGGCCATTGGGCTCTTTTTGAGAGAGAACTGCTTGGTTCAAGATATTCTTTAATCTATTGATTAGGGGCACCTGGGTGGGTCAGTCAGTTAAGCATATGCCTTTGGCTCAGGTCATGATTTCAGGGTCGTGGGATCAAGTCCCACATTGGGCTCCCTCCTCTGCCAGGACCCTGCTTCTCCCTCTACCTCTGCATCTGCCTCTTGCTGTTTCTCATGAATAAATAAATAAAATCTTAATATATTGATTAGGAAGAGGCAACTCTTAATTAGTTTAAGAATCATCTAGATTAGCTTCCCATTTTACAGATAGGGAAACCTGGACTTAGTATTAATATTTTTTAAAATCAGCAACTTGACTGAGTTCTATAGAAGTTCAGCAAAGAGAGAGTAGATGCAGTAAGTATTTGGATTGTCGAGAAAGAAGCCAATTACAAATATAAAACAAGAGCTGGATCCTGTACAAACTGGTAGGAGGAAGGACAGTCAGAACAGGGGTGGGCATTTTAGGGACAGGCACACTTTATGAGGGACACAGTGAGTGGAAGGAACATGCAGGACAGAAGAAGAAATAATTTAAGATGGGTCTGGTTTTGGAAGACCTTCAAACAGGATGACATTTTAGGTACGATGCAGTAAGATTTTCAGTAGAGGCAGTGGCATTGTGAAAGGGCTTATCAGGAAGTTTCACCTAGTTTATGCATTGGACAGGGACAGCATTGATGGCAGTGCTGTCACTCACCTGAGTGCTGCAGGTATTGGACAGGGGCAGCTTTTGTGGCAGTGATGTCACTCATCTGAGTGCTGTAGGTATTGGACAGGGACAGTGTTGGTGGCGGTGATGTCACTCACCTGCAGGGATGTGAGTATTGGACAGGGATGGTGCTGGTGGCAGTGATGTCATCCAAGAAGCCTTTGGCTTAATCTCAGAGTGGAACAACAAGGATTTATAAAGTGGCACACCCCCTTCAAAGGAAAACGCAGTGTACTTGAGAATTGGCTCGGTTTGATGTACAGAGGAGAGAGAAGAGTCCAAGAGTGACCAGGCTTTCAGGAGCTCACCGAGGGAAGATCACTGCCTGCCCAGGCACACTGCTGGTTGAAGGATAAGCAAGTGAGCAAGATGTGATCACTGAAGATATGAAAATGGTTGGCCTCTTTGTGGGGGAGATGTAAAAAGAGGGGAAATCTTGAGTAATACCCACTCTCTCTCTCTCTTTTTTTTTTTTTTTTTTAAGAGAGGGAGTAGGGGAGAGGCAGATGTAGAGGGAGAGAAAGAATTTTAAGCAGGTTCCACACCCAGCATGGAGCCCCATGTGGGGCTTGATCTCACAACCGCAAGATTGTGACCTGAACTGAAATCAAGAGTCAGGCACTTAACTGACTAAGCCACACAGGCACCCCAATCTCATTTCTAATAATGGGCTTCACCTGTTCTATCAAAATACTTATGGTAACAAGCACCAGAACTTATTTTAGCTTTGACTTTTACTTAATGATTTTTGTATAGAGCTCAAGATAAGGAGGGAAAAAAATGACCAGAACTTTGGCAGGCGGCGAAGGGGGAAAACAAAAGACAGAACACAGAAATCAGTAATTTCCATACTGAAAGATGCTTTTATTCCTGTTTTCAGGGAAGCTGCACTGAAGTCCTTACCCTCTGTTGTCCCTACCATCACTTAGGTTCATTGGTTGCAAGCAGGTAAATAAAACTAAGATAGAAAAAAGGCTTTAGAACAAGAGATAGATGTCCTCTTTTCCTCTACCAAGTGTCCCCAGCCTGAGGCTGGGTCTGGGGGACCGTGTGATCTCCCTCACACCACCCCTTCCCACCATCTCCTCCTCACAGAAAAGATTAAGCGTTCCTGTGCTCTGCCAGAACCAAAACTACCCCTCCCCCCAAAACTGGGGTCATCTTTGCTCCTGATTTCCCAAAGAGAGGGGTCGGTTAGCCACCCCCCCCAGAAAAACCGTGAGCACTCTCTGTAGGATTCAGTGTGTGTTCCCAGTACCACACTCCATCCTCATGCCCTGAAGGGCAGACAGCAGAGCCTGTCACCAGGGTGGATAGTCAAGCAGAATCTGAATCCTGCTGCTCTTTTTCCAGTCCTTTCCCCTACCCACTGTGGTTCCCCCAGCAGGAATCTACCAGGTACTATGCTTTATGGCAGCAGAGGGAAGATCCATCTCTTGAGTTTGCAGCTAAAGTAGAAACTATAACTGTTGTTAAAATTGTACCCATGTCTCAGGAGAAGTAAGAGTGGCTGTGGAAGGAGCCTGGGGCCTCCTGAGAGAAATGTCACCACATAGCACACATGAGACTTGGGGCCCCTCCCTTGGCTTGTGCCCCAGTTTTAGTGTTCCTTGCCGCTGTAGCCCAGCCGTTGGGCTGCGTCCTAGGCTGTCACAAAGCTTCCTGATGGCAGACTCTCCAGGTCTCTCTGTGCCCCTCCCCTCACCGACACCGCAGTTCAGGCCCTAGGCTGGCACTCCTGGATCTGGCCCTCTCAACCCGAGAATGGAGTGGACAGGTAAGGCCATGGCCTCCAGCGCTCTGCTGACCAGAGCAAGAAAGGAAGATGAGACGTGGCAGAGAGCAGTAGTACTGTCAGGAACTTCTGCCTTCCAAGCCAAAGGCTATAAACACTGAGCAAAAGGATGTGTTTTGTCTCCTTATCTTACTGCTGTGAAAAGTGGTCTGTTTTGCTGAGAAGAATGGTATGAAATGAAGTATCTGAGCCCCCAAAACTGGTCAGTAGCATAAACCACACACACACAAAAAAGTGAAACCAAGAGCTGTGAGAGTAGACTGGGATTTTGTTCAAGTATTCATTGAGTTTCCCTCTAGCTTATTATTTTCAACACCTGCTAAGACTGCTGTCTGCCCAGGAACACACCATAACACTGGACAGGTGCAAGGGTGTAGCACTTCACACAATGTGCTACATTCCAGGTCTGGGCACTTCCATATTTGTAAGGTATTACCAGTGATTTGTTCTCTGAATATGCAGTAGGATTTATTCTGTGCCTCATCATTGACCCTCCCATCTTTTATTCAAGAGATGGATGGATTGGTAGTTTGTGTGTGTTGGCAGGGATGGGCCGGGGCGGGGGGGGAGGTGAGGGATGATTTTGTTTTTCTTTTTTCCGAGTTTTGCCATGAAGCTTTCGCCGATGACAGCAGCCTCTGATACTGTTCTTTCCTCTAAATGAGTAGCACATATTATTAATTGTAAGTCTGCTGAGATGGCAGTCACAGGCTGCGTCTTCATTGCCCGTTGTTTGGTTTCATGGGCTCCTTTGTTTTGTCACCCCTGCTGGGCTCCTTTGGGGCTGTGGGAAGTTAGTCTTTCTGTGTGTGTCACAGCCTACTTTATCAGGCCCCAGATAGTGCGCTGCACATAGAAGATAAATGAATGAGCTGCAAGCTGTAGCTTCCACAGAGCGCTTAGAAGCAGTGTGGTGAGTTCTGAGTATCCTGTTATGTGAGGAGATAGCGTGTGGCTTCACTGGCAGCCCCCACAGTCTCCCAGCAATGGTTCTTCATAACTACTGGTTCCAGTGTCCGAGGGAGAGTGTGCCTCTCGTCCTTAAAGAATAGATCTGCCACAAGCTTTGTTCTCTGAACTGTCTTGCTTCAGCCCCTCTCATCCCTTCCATCCAAGCCATCCTTATTAGCCTACCACTTAGGTCCCCATAACAACTAACTGTGAAGTTTTTGCTATAGAAATTCCCATAGAACTTAACTCAGCAATATGCTTCTCTGTGGGTTTGTTCATTCATTGATTCGTTCAGCGAATATTTCTTAAGTACTCACTCACATATGAGACTGAGTCTACAAAGACCAGACAGATAGTCTCTGCCCTCATGGAGCTGCTGGCTTGCCATGAGATTTCCACCAGTCAACACGCACCCACAGTGTATATTGTATCATGTGCTGTCCTGGGAAAGTACAGTGAGAGTTGAGCAGAGGAGGAAGAGCATTTGGGGAATTAGGGTAGGCTCCCAGGCAGGAGTCTAGAATGTGAAGGTAGAGAAAAACCATTGGAATGGTGAACAGGAGGCTCACAAACCATGGTAAGAAATTCCAACTATACCCCAAAAGCCTGGGGACTTGCTGAGTAGTATCAAAGAAGAATATCTACAATTATCTGAGAAGACTTTTAGTGTACTTGCTTTTTTTCTTCTTAACTGTATTCTGTTTGTGGCTATATATTTCAGAGGCCAAAGAAACCTATAACAGAATTGAATACAGAAGCAAATATGAGAATCCAACTATCTTCTGTTATCAGACTGTTAAAAGATTTGCAACAGGGAAAAACAGTGACATTCTTCTCATGAACTGATTCTTTTTCATGTCCTTAAAGAATGTATCAGCCCTCATAAAAAACATGTTTTGGAAAACATTGTAGCTTTTTGTAAAAATATATTATCTTAGTAAGTGATGAGTTTGTGATTGTTATTAATGAGTTAGTAAATATTTTAAGATTCATGGAAAGACAATGGGGAGCCATTGATGGGTCTTAAAGTAGAACAACATGGGGATCCCTGGGTGGCGCAGCGGTTTGGCGCCTGCCTTTGGCCCAGGGCGCGATCCTGGAGACCCGGGATCGAATCCCACGTCGGGCTCCCGGTGCATGGAGCCTGCTTCTCCCTCTGCCTGTATCTCTGCCTCTCTCTCTCTCACTGTGTGCCTATCATAAATAAATTATAAAAAAAAAAAAAAAAGTAGAACAACATGGTGAGATTTGTATCTTGGGAAACTCACTCAGAAGCCACCTCACCCTTGATGCAGGTGTTATAGGGCAGTGAGAGTGGAGTGGAGAGAAATGGATGGACTCAGAGACATTGAGGAGTTACTGTTGACAGAGCCCACTGGTCTGGCATATGTGAATGGGTGGTATTGATGTCAGTCCCCAAGAATGGGGACGCAGGTGGAGACATGGGATTGAAGATGAATGTTGTTTGAGACATACTCCACTTTAGATATCTCTGGAATGTCTTAAGTAGAAGTGTCTAGGAGATAAATAGGTATGTAGCTCTGAGGTACAGCACTGAGAGGTAGGAGGTTAGGAGTTTCTACCACAAAAAGAAAAAAAAAAAAGGGAGTTTCCACCACAGCACCTGGGGAGAGAACATGGAAAAGAAAAGAAATAACCCTATACAGAACCTAAGGGACACCAGAATTTAAAGGATGTGAGTAGGAGAAGACAGCTCTGAAGGCCACTGAGAAGGCATGGCCAGAGAGCTAGAAAGAGCAAGAAAGTGGGATGCCACAAGAGCAGAGCCGTGAGAAGTCATAGGGCCCAGGGCCTCTAGGCTTTCTAGCACACAGCTGAGGTGATTGCTTTGGATCTAGCAAAGGATGTCATTGATACCCTAGAAGAAAAAGGGAAAAACTAATGGTTGGAAGACAAAAAAGCTTCTAGAAGGCAGGGGATCACCTTACTTCTCTTTCTAGCTTCTTTGCCTGAGGTACTACAGGCATATTAGTAGACACTCAATAATTATGTGGATTTTACCTTAACTGGTGCTACTGAAACAGACTGGTCTTTTCTGCCCTTGAACTTTATGGTAGGTCATCCCCGTTGTAAACTGCTCACATTAAATGTGTATAGGTATTTCCGAGGATCTGTGGTAGAACTTTACCACCATGTGTCCTGGTCACAGATGGGCTGCGATATAGATCGCCTCAGCCCACGGGGCAACTGGTTACAAGCAACTTTGGCTCTGTGTCCTGAGCATCAAGCAGATATATCTTCTTCTGTATGTGACGTAAAGACTGTTGGAAAGTCTTGGTCTTTAGAGGGTTAGCAATTCCTTGTATAGGTGCCAGCTCACTTCCTCTTTTCCTAAAGCAGACAACACTACACAGTCTTATCAGCTCCCTGTTGAACCCACACCCTCCCTCTGACTCTTCCCGACATGGTCCCCCAGCAGCCAAAGACAGTACAATAGAGGTGGCCCTGCTGCCTGCTTTCCACTTCAAAACCAAACATGAGAAAACCCTTAAGATCACCTAAAACTGAGAACAAAGGATGCATTTTTTTCCAGGGGCGAACCTTCTTAAAATAAGACAATGATGCTTCCAGAAAGAATTTTAATTGTTCTACATGTCACATTCTCAATGTCCATTCCATCATTGTTCTTCATTTTGCTCTTTGACAAAACGCAATCTTCGCTGGGGAATGAGTTCAGGAGGCACTGAGCCTAGAGTTGAGCAAACCACCCAGAGAGTCTGGAGGGAACATTATTCTTACCCCATCACAGAGCCCTGCAGGGTCCCACGGTCAAACTGGGAAGACAAGAAATAACACTGGAAGGCATAATGCAAATTTAGATGAGAATAATAGCTAATATATATCATAAGCTTTTAGAAGTTTTCAGGCTCTGTTTTAAGTGTTTTCCATGTATTAACGCATTTATTTCTCATAACATCCTTACGAGGTAAGTGTCGTTATTGTTCTCTTCTTACAGATGAGAAAACAAGCTCAGAGAAGTTTGTCTAAAACCAAGGCCATAAGTGACAGACCTGGGATGTGAACCCAGGTTGTCTGGCTCCAGAGACTACTCTTTTTTTTTTTTTTTTTTTTTTTTAAGATTTTATTTATTTATTTATTCATCAGAGAGAGAGAGGGAGAGGCAGAGACACAGGCAGAGGGAGAAACAGGCTCCATGCAGGGAGCCCGATATGGGACTCGATCCCTGGTCTCCAGGATCAGGTCCTGGGCTGAAGGCGGCACTAAACCGCTGAGCCACCGGGGCTGCCCTCCAGAGACTACTCTTACTCAGCTTTCCTCTCCCTCTTTGCTCATCTGTCCCGACTCCTTAGCACTGCCTTGCCCCTTGGACTAGGTATAAACCTGTGCTTTTTGGGCAGCCCGGGTGGCTCAGCGGTTTAGCACCACCTTCGACCCAGGACCTGATCCTGGAGACCTGGGATCAAGTCCCATGTCAGGCTCCCTGCATGGAGCCTGATTCTCCCTCTGCCTGTGTCTCTGCCTCTCTCTCTCTCTCTCTCTCTCTCTCTCTCTCTCTGTCTCTCATGAATAAATAAATAAAATCTTTAAAATAAAATTAAAAACAAAAAAACCCTGAGCTTTGAACAGGTGGACAAGAGTGGCTGGTTCTCCTCCATTGCAGAGATCATCCTCATCCTTTAAAATTCCACTAAGCCCCTGTCCTCTCTGAAGTTTTACTCCCACATGTAGGCTGTGGTTGGTTGGTGCCCACTCTGAACCTCCCGAGCCCTTTAACTAATGCTGCTCAGCTTCTTTCTCTATTAAATACCACCTTGCCTCCTGATGTTTTCCCTTTCTGGAGGTCTTGCCTTCCCCCAGGAGATCATGGGCTCCACATGCACCTTGCTTGTACCTTCCCTAGGGAGCTGCCCACAGAAAGCCACTAGTGAGTAACTCTGACCCAGCTTCTCAGTGTAGACACTGCCTCATTAGCCTGTCCTGACACCTGCCACAGCCTTCAGAGGTGGAGTTCTATTCCATGGGACGTCCACTTGATAAAATGTTACGAACATTTACAGGTTTCAGATGGAAAATTAGTCATTTTTTTATTTTCATAAGAAATTTTCTTTCATTTGAAGATCTCTTTACCAACTAATAACAGATACTTCATAAAGCGGTTGTTCAAAATGCAAGCTGTTTCCTTTTTCCTCTCTTAAATATGTGGTTATTGCTTTTGAAGAAGACAAAGTGAAGGAAGCGTTTCCTGTTTGTAGAGGCTCCTAGTTAACCTGCATCAAGAGCAGATTAGTGTGTCAAAACATCCTAGAGCCTAGAACTCCTGTAATTTTCTGCTTTTTAAGCACTTTTTTGCCATCCCAAGAACAGAGGGACTGAGGTTTTGTTTTGCTTCGCCTACTCTTCCACTCTCACTCCCTTTAAAGAAATAAATTGTTACAGTTTCAACCAAAGGTTCATCCCCCTTCCCACTGTCCTGCAGCTGGTGGGTGGTATTTAACCCTAAGGGTGTTTGTATCTTTAGCACATGTTTTTATGTTAGAGTTCCTCAACCTAGAAGCTGCAGACATTTTGGTCCAGACCATTCTTTGTGGTGGGGGTCTGTCCTGTGCATTATAGGATGCTTAGCAGCATCCCTGTTTACACACAGCAGCACCACCACCATCCTATCCCCCGCCTCCCGCACCCTACCAAAAATGCCTCTAGACATCTTCAGATATCCTCTCAGGGGTAAAATCACCACCAGTGTATACCTATAAAGTCATTTAAACAGTATATTGTTCTGAGTTTTTAAAAAATTTATGTAAATGGTATTACATATT
This sequence comes from Canis lupus familiaris, assembly GCF_011100685.1. NCBI lineage: Eukaryota > Metazoa > Chordata > Mammalia > Carnivora > Canidae > Canis > Canis lupus. Next base: position 49,563,871 of record NC_049243.1, read on the forward strand.
CATATTTTCATATAACTTTCTATGTTCATTTGACATTGTATTTTGGAGACTTATTCGATAGATGTAGTTCATTTATTCCAGCTGCTCATATGATAGTTCTTTATGTAATAGAACCATTTATTAATTTATTTCCCTACTTAAGGACAGTTGCATTTTTTACGTTTTCTCTTATTTGATACTATAATCAGTGCTTCGTAGAACATCCTCACAGTCACATTAGACGGTTGTAACTACCTGGAAGTGAAATTGCTGGGTCATAGAATATCTTCAGTTTTACTCAGTCTGGACACATTGCTCTCCAAAATGTTTGTGCCGATTTATACTCTAAATGACAATGCATAGAGTCCCCATTTCCTTCACACCTTCCCTGTACTTGGTTTTGTTAGACATTTTATTTTTGCCGGTCTTGTGGATAAGAAATAATTGCTGTTTTAATTTGCATTTCCTAATCATAGTGAGTGGAACGTCTTTTCTTTTGCACATTGACTCAGGGTTCTCCCTTGTGTAAATGGTCTGTGGGAATACTGTTGACCCTTGAACAACGTGGGGGTTAGAGGTGCTGACCCCAACACGGTGGAAAATCCAGGTATAACTTTTGACTCCCCCAAAATAGAATGACTAATAGCCTGTTGTTGGGAAGCCCACTGATACCACAAATTGTACTGTGTTTATCAAAAAATTGTGTGTAAGTGGATCTGCATAGTTCAAACCCATGTTGTTTAAAGCTCAGCTATACATTATTAGCTTCTCTCAAGTCATTTATTTTTTTTCCTCATTGATCCTTTGTATATTCTGGTTATTCTTTCTCAGTTATATGCTGCAAGCATTTTTTGTTAATCTGTACTTTGTCTTCTAACTTTATTTTTTTAATCATACAAAGTTCTTGCTCTAATTTTTAGCAGTCCTTTTTTATGATTTACTTTTTATATTTTTGTTTTAGAAATTCTTTTCCATCTCAGAGACATAAAGAATATTCTTTATTTCTTCTAAAAATTGTTTTTAAGAGTGGAGTTTTTTAGAGTAATCTCTACACCCAGCGCAGGGCTTGAACTCACAACCCCAAGATCAAGGTAGCATGCTTCACCAAATGAGCCAGCCAGGCCCCCCTTCCAAAATTTTTAACAATTTAGCTTTCCACATTTAAATCTTTAATTAACTTCCTTCCTTCCTTCCTTGTTTTTTATTTTAATTCCAGTGTAATTAACGTTCAGTGGTATATTAGTTTCAGGTGCGCAATATAATGATTTAGGAATTCTGTACATTACTCAGTGCTCATCATGATAAATATATTCTTAATCTCCTTCATCTGTTTCACCCACCCTGCCACCCACCTCCCCTCTGGTAACCATAATTACTTACTTTCTCTGTAGTTAAGTATCTATTTCTTGGTTTATTTCTCTCTCCTTTTCCTTTACCCTTTGCTTGTTTCTTTTGTTTCTTAAATTCCACATACAAGTGAAATCACATGGTATTTATCTTTGTCTGACTAACTTATTTAACTTAACATTTTACTTTCTAGCTCCATCCATGTTGTTGCAAATGGCAAGAACATTCTTTTTTATGGCTGAATAATATTACATTATACCCACATATACACACACACCACCACATCTTCTTTATCCATTCATCTATCAATGGACACTGGGGCTGCTCCATAATTTGGTTATTATAAATAATGCTGCTATAAACATAGGAGTTCATGTGTCCTTTGAATTAGTGTTTTTAGAAATTCTTTTGAGCAAATACCCAATATCCTAGGATTACTAGATCCTAGGATAGTTCTGTTTTCAACTTTTTGAAGAAACCCCATACTGTTTTCCACAGTGACTGCACCAGTTTGCATTCCCACCAACGGTGCATAGGATTCCTTTTACTTCACATCCTTGCCAACACTTGTTGTTTCTTGAGATTTTGATACTAGCCATTCTGATAGGTATGAGGTGATACCTCATTGTACTTTTGATTTGCATTTTCCTGATGAAGAGGGACATGCCTATTGGTCATCTGTATGTCTTTTTTGGAGAAATTTCTGTTTATGTCTTCTGCCCATTTTTTAATTGGATTTTGTGTGTGTGTGTGTGTGTGTGTGTGTGTGTGTGTGTGTGTGTGTGTTTGGTTGCATGTAAGTTCTTTATATATTTTGGATACTAACCCTTCATTGGAAATGTCAATGGGAAATATCTTCTCCCATTCCATAGGTCGTCTTTTAGTTTTATCGATTGTTTCCTTCACTATGCAGAAGCTTTTTTTAACGTCCCAATAATTTATTTTTGCTTTTATTTCCCTTGCTTCAGAGGATATATCTAGAAAAATGTTGCTACAGTCAACGCCAGAGAAATTACTACCTATGCTGTCCTCTAGGATTTTTATGGTTTCAGGTCACACATTTGGGTCTTTAATCCATTTTGAGTTTATTTTTCTGTATAGTGTAAGAAGGTGGTCCAGTTTCATTCTTTTGCATGAGGCTGTCCAGTTTTCCCAATACCATTTGTTGAAGAGATTGTCTTTTTTCCATTGTATATTCTTTCCTCCTTTATTGAAGATTAATTGACCATATCATTTTGGATTCATTTCTGGGCTTTTATTCTGTTCCATTGATCTGTGTGTCTGGTTTTATGCCAGTACCATACTGCTTTGATTACTGCAACATTGTAATATAACTTGAAGTCTAGAATTGTTTTTGTTTTTTTTTTTTCAAGATTGCTTTCGCTTTTCAGGGTCTTTTGTGGTTCCGTACAAATTTTAGAGTTGTTTGTTCCAGTTCTGTGAAAAATACTGTTGGTAGTTTGATAGAAATTGCATTTAATCTGTAGATTGCTTTGGGTAGTATAGACATTTTAACTATCTTTGTTCTTCCAATCCATAAGCATGGAATGTCTTTCCATTCCTTTGTGTCACCGAAATCTTTAAAGTTATTTTTAAAATAAACTTATTTTTGTATATGGTATGAAGTAAAGGTCTAATTTTATCTTTTTCCATATAACCAGGGTTGTCCCATGGCTGTCATTAAGTGGCGTGCCCTCTTCCTGCTGACTTGTAATGTCTGCTTTGTCATAGACTAAGTACCAGTGTTTACTTTTGATTCTTAGACACTCTGTCCTGTTTTCTTTGCATGGTTTGCCTATCATGTACTAATGCCACTCTACTTACTACCACAGTCTAATAGGAAGTCCATTAGGACTGGTAATAGTAGTAAAAAATACCCTTTATTATACTTCTTCAAAATATCCATGTCTAGTTTTGACCCTTAATTCACTCACTTTCACATTATCTAATTCAGCCAAAACACAGCCACACACTTTTGGATTTTGAGTATATAGCAGTTAGGAATAGGTTTAGCTTCATATGACAGAAAACACAAAAATAACAGATGTCTCTTTTTAAAGATTTTATTTATTTATTTGAGAGCGAGAGAGCAGTGAGGAGGTCAGAGAGAGAGGGAGAAGCAAACTTCTCATTAAGCAGGGAGCCCAATGCAGGGCTGGATCCCAGGACCCCAGGATCATGACCTAAGCCGAAGGCAGATGCTTAACTGACTGAGCCACCCACATGCCCCACAAAATAAAGTTTTAAAAGGCAGACACTTGTTTCTCATATAAAAGAAGTGCTGATGTTGACAGCCCTGGCCTGATAACAAGGCAGGGACATGAAGTTGTGGGGCCAGGCTCCTTTACTCTGGGCCCTGCTCTGTCCTTGATACAGGGCTTCTACCTGTCTGCCCAGGACAGCTGCTTTTAGCTCCAGGAAAAAGTAGAACCTGATGAGGAAGGGCACATCCAGCCTCTGAGATCATCTGGAAGTCCTGTTCGCCCCTCTCTTTACATAGTACTATTGGCAGAATTGAGTCCTTGTGGCTAGAACTGAGAAATGTTGAAACCATATGTCAGACACACACAGAAAACCCTATTTTTAAAGAAAAGGGAATATAGATATTCAGAGCCAACCAGTGTGCTCTTTTCTGCAGACTGAAATCCACAGTGTATGAGCAGACTGCAGAGTTGAATCTTTGCAGGCAAGACTGTGCAGTCTTTTCACTTACGTCTTCTGATATCTGAAGCAGTCAAGTTTATTGATGTGAAATGTTGGGGTTCAGGAACAAACAGTCAACAAAGAATTCTTGAGACATCTTCAGTGCAAAAAAGATGGTTTTATTAAAGCACAGGGAAAAGACAGAAAGAACTGCGGTAGGGTTGTAAGGAGGGACTGATCATAAACTTTCAAGTTGAGAGAAGGTCAGGAATAGTGGAAGTGCCTAAGGAATTTGGCAATGAGGTTTCCAGGATCTTGAGGGGTCATTTACTACTGTCTAGTGTAACCTTAGTCACGGGACCCTTCAGATGGATATCCGTGGGCCCTGTGTTTAGAGGATTATTGCTAACATATATCTTGGGGTGGGGGTAGTGATAAAAAAAAATTCAAAGGGATTTTTATATGCTAAAGAAGACTTATGGGATCCTTGAGGTAGGGTTAATGTCAAGCTGAGGTTGCCTTTGTCTCTAACAAAGTATTAACATTTAGGCAGCTGGGCACCTTGAGGAGGGTCACTCTTCCTGTCCCACATACTTGTCCATGGGCTCTAAGTTGTAAGGAAGTTTAATTAAAGTATCTTTTACCTTTGCTTTCCACATCATTTACTATTTTCTCCATTAAATATTGCAGATCTTTTGTTAGATTTAATTCTTAAGTACCTAGTAGTTTTTATTTGTTAGCTATTTTTTATACTTCTAAATGATCACAATAGAGGACTGTTACTGATACTTTTGTGTCTTGTACTCTCTTATTCTCATTTTCCTAGCAGACAATTAATGTGTAAATAATGGCAGTTTTGGGGATCCCTGGGTGGCGCAGCGGTTTGGCGCCTGCCTTTGGCCCAGGGCACGATCCTGGAGACCCGGGATCGAATCCCACGTCGGGCTCCCGGTGCATGGAGCCTGCTTCTCCCTCTGCCTGTCTCTGCGCCTCTCTCTCTCTCTCTCTCTGTGACTATCATAAATAAATAAAAATTAAAAAAAAAAAATAATGGCAGTTTTGTTTTTCTTTTCATCCTGCATTTTCTTTCATGGTTGGTTAGTTTGGCCCTCATTATCCTATGACTTGTATTGAATGCAAGAGGTGGTAGTAGACATTCAAACTGTTAATATGTGAATTAGATTATTATTTTTTCTGAGATTCCTGAGATAAATCCTAATATAGTACGTTATTTCAGATAAGATGCTTATTTTTAAATCATTGTTGGATTGAGTTTGATAGTATTTTATTTAGGATTATTATATCTGTCCATAAATGAAAAACAAATTGTCCTATAATTTTTCTTTCTTGTAATGGCCTTGTCTGGTTTTGGAAACAGTGTTATATAGCCTCAAAAAATTCAGTGGGGAGCTTTTGCTCTTTTTCTGTTCTCGAGAACAATTTCTATAAGATGGAATATCCTTAAAAGTTTTGTAGACTTCACCTATAGATTTTTGGTGGGAACACTTTTTTAAGTATTATTTCAGTTATATTAGTGGCTAAAATAGTCCAGTTTTCTAGCTCTTTCTGTAGCTTTTTATGGAAGTATACATAGAAGTAAATATTTATAAAAGTAATTATATAAATGTACTTTGTGTTTTATTTTATTTAACATTATATTTGAGAGATTCACTTATATTGCTACATATAATTGTAGTTTTTTCACTTTAACTGCTGTGTAATTTTATATTATGTGATTATACCATAATACCATAATTTATCCATTATACTTAGTGCACATTTGGGTAGTTTCCAGTCTTTGTCTATTACAAGTAATGCTACTAAGAATGTTCTAGCCCATGCCTTTTGGTGGACATGCATTTGCATTTCTGGTGTCTAGGAGCAAAATTGCTGAGGTAGACACATGTGTTCAGCTTTAGTAGATGCTCCTGAACAGTTTTCAAAAATGATTATCGATTTTTGTTTCTTCTTGAGTATCAAGTTTTAGTAAGTTACATTTTTCCTAGAAAATAATCTATTTCATCATAGCTATTAATATGAATAAAATATTCTTATGGTTTTTAATGTTTGCCATGGTATCTCTTGCATTATTCCTAATACAATTTATGTCCCTTTCTTTGTCTTGTCATCAGGGTTGCCAGGTTTTCCATTTTACTTGAGTTTTCAACCAACCAACCTTCAGGGCACCTGGGTGGCTCAGTTGATTAAGCATCCGACTCTTGATTTCGGCTCAGGTCATGATCTCAGGTTTTGCACTCAGCACAGAGTCTGTCTCTCTCCCTCTGCACCTCCCCCTCACTCATGTTCTCCATATTTATGTGTGTATATATATATATATATATATATATATACACACACACACACAAAATATATATATACAAAATATATAATATATATAAAATATATATATAATCTTTTTTTTAAAGCCCAACATTGGACTTTATTGATTCTATTATGTCTTTATTTTCCACTTTATTTACATCTCCCAAATCTCTCAGCTAACATCTGCTCTCATTTTATTTCTTTAGATTATTACTATTTTCTCTAACTTCTTGAATATACTTAATTCTTTGTCAGTCTTCATTTTCTTTTTAAGGTCAATATTTTAAAATTATATCTAATTATATCCCACCAGCTTTGATAAGTAATAGTCTCAATTTTATTCTTTTTTTTTAAAGATTTTATTTATTTGAGAGAGAGCACACATACATGTGAGTGGAAAGAGGGGCAGAGGGAGATGGGGAGAGAGAGGATCTCAAGCAGACTCCTTGCTGAGTGTAGAGCCCGGTGCAGGGCTTAATCTCATGACCCTGAAACCATGACCTGAGCTGAAAGCAAGAGTTGGATGTTCAATTGACTGTGCTCAGTTTTATTCACTTGTAGCTATATTCTAATATACATTATGGGTTTTTCCATTTCTGATTTCCAGTGTGTGAATCTTGTTTTGTATTAATTGTAATTTTGATATCAATTTCAAATGTAATTGCATTGTGGCCAAAAAATATAGTCTGTGTAGTATTTACATTTTGGTGTTTATGGACATTTCATAAGGACTTAATCCACCATTACTTTTTAAAATATTTTATCTATAATAGAAAAATATACTATAAATACAGAGTACAAGCTTATATACACCCACTGATATAATTTGTTATTTATATTCTGTCTTATTAAACTTTATCTGCTCTATCAACAGATGCTAAAAATTAAATACATGTCTGAGTAGTTCTTTTAATTTTTGAGCTCTACGCTGTTGTGTTAGTAAAAATAATAGTGATATGGGGTGCCTGGATGGCTTGGTCAGTTGGGCGTTGGACTTGGTTCCAGCTCAGGCCGTGGTCTCAGGCTTGTGGGATTGAGCCCTGCGTCGGCTCTGTGCTCAGTTGGGAGTCTACCTGTCCTTCTCTCTACTCCTCCCCCATTCTCTTGCTCTGTCTCACTCTCAAATAAATAAAATCTTAAAAAAAAAAAAAAAAAAGATACTGATGCATCTCAGTGATTATATCAGCACTAATGCCTTTTTTGCCCTTGAAGTCTAATTTATTTGACATGAATATAATGACATCAGCTTTCTTTTGTTGATACTTCTCTAATATTTCCTTTTCCATCTTTTTCCATCAGCATCTTTATTGATGTTTAGGTTTGTTGTTGGAGGTAGGTGGGAGACATTTCAAAATGGAGAATTTGTCCATGTATATATATTATGATCACCACCATATTTGAATTTCTTTCAAATTGTTCTAAAACAATTTTATATAATATCTTAGTGTCTCTCTTTAATTTCCCTAATTTTTTTCAAATCTTTTTTTTTTTTTTTACTTTTTTTTTTTTTAATTTTTATTTATTTATGATAGTCACACAGAGAGAGAGATAGAGAGGCAGAGACACAGGCAGAGGGAGAAGCAGGCTCCATGCACCGGGAGCCCGACGTGGGATTCGATCCCGGGTCTCCAGGATCGCGCCCTGAGCCAAAGGCAGGCGCTAAACTGCTGCGCCACCCAGGGATCCCTCAAATCTTTTTTTTTTTTATAATATCTTACCTTTTTAAAAGTCTTCCTTCTATGTCTTAGTCATTTTAAAACTTCTGAAATTATGTTTGTTTTCAGATTGTTATAAATTTAGGTTCTTGGGAGAGGGTGCCTGGGTGGCTTAGTCAGTTAAGCATCTGCTTTTGGCTCAGGTTATGATATTTGGGTCTTGGGATTGAGCCCCACGTCAGGCTCCCAGCCCAGAAGGGAATCTGCTTCTCCCTCTTCCTCTGCCCCTCTCCCCCAACTCGTGCTTGCTGTCTCTCACTCTCTCTCTCAAATAAATAAAGTGTTTTTAAAAAATTTAGGTTCTTGGGATCTAATCGTCCTATTTATTGTATATACTGAGTCTTGATTATGATAGGTTTTTCTCCTCGTGGGTTTTGAATTTTGGATACTAAGTATTTCCAATAGGAGTTTTATCTATAAATCTCATGTAATCTCAGGGTAAGAGGGTGGCCCTACAGAGTAATTTTATATTTGCTTCTGCTTGGCTCCTTGGGTATATCCAACTCTATCCCAGAACCAGTTCTTACGTAATTTTTTATGGGTTCTTAAAATATATATTTATGTAACTTCAACCTCAGATTTCTCATTTCTTAATTCTCAGGCAGGTGAGCATTCCTGCCCTCTCCCTCAAAAAGAGCACCTTTTGGGTTTGTTTTTTATCATCTTCTCTTTCACTAAGGATGTTGCCACTTGAGGATTGTGCCTTTAAGTAGGTGATGAGCTCAGAGTCACTACCTCTTTCCTACCCAAGGCCTCGTCTCCTGAACCCAAATGGTGATAAAACCCAAATGGTTCTAGGTTAGCAGGATGTGCTCACCCTTATACCCTCACCCTTGGCAGCTTGCTTGCTTACTATTCTGGTTTGCCAGTGCTTGTCTCTGGCACCTTGGGACCTCCATGTCTTCCTTTTATGTTCAGCTATGCATGTGAAATATTTTTTTTAAATTTTGTCTGACATTTTTAAATGTTTATAGTAGGAAAATTTTCATGTTATCTCAGTCTGTAATTTACCTAAATCTAGAAATAGAGCATTAAATTGATGAATTAAAATATTGGCAGATAGCTAAAAACATGGATTTTTAAAAAGCGTCATGCAGGGCAGCCTGGGTAGCTCAGCGGTTTAAGCGCCTGGGCTTCGGCCCAGGGTGTGATCCTGGTGTCCCGGGATCAAGTACCATGTCATGCTCCCTGCATGGAGCCTGCTTCTCCCTCTGCCTTTGTCTCTGCCTCTCTCTGTGTCTCTCATGAATAAGTAAATAAAATCTTTAAAGAAGAAGAAGGAGGAGGAGGAAGAAGGAGAAGGAGAAGCTGTGGAAGCTCCGGGTTTCTGGTTGCCAGCAGTGAGTTAGCCTTAGCTCTGTGTCATCTTCCCTGTCATGCCCGGTAGAGCCCTGAAGTCCAGGGGAGATGGCACAGGGTCAGTGAGGCTGAGGTTAGGAGTGTCTGTATCTGTATGCATCTTCCCTTGCCTTCCAGAGCCAAGTTGCACAAATAACTCTGGCAGTACCATTACCTTCTTTGTGCTCCTCCCCCATTTCTCTTGATTTCATCTTGTTGAAGGGTGATGTGATACTTCAGGGTTTGGATTGCTTGCATTCAGCAGATCGGCATGACTTTTTATTTCCCAATCTATGGATGCGACTTCATTGCAAGAAAAAACGCCTCCAAGCATTAAGATGGTTCTCCTATGTCTGATCACTATGTATTGATCTGTTTTTAGGGAGGAATGATCAATTGGAATCGTCTTTTCCCTCCTTTACGTCAGCGACGAAATATAAACTATCAGGATGGTCGGCAGTCTGAACAACAAGCATCTCCTCCTCTGGAGGTTTCTGAGGAACAGGTAAGCAGTAACACTGGTGCTTCTCCTAAACCTGTGTTTAGGAGACTTGAAGCAGTCTTGGTAAATCAGACTTGAAAGAAAGCAAGCATACAAAACTTTTGGTAACAGTTAAATTGTTACTGGTAACAGTGATAGACACTTGAGCCTTTATTGGCCACTGTGGGTCTTACAGGTTTGAGGAAGGCATGATTTGAAAAAAAAAAATGTGATCACTTATTTTGAAATCTATAATACTTTATATATAGAGGAAGCTACTGACGTTTGTTCTCTATAAGGGCTAGGAGAGAACAAGACAGAAGGACTGGGAGGGAGTAATGCTTCTCTAAGTATGGCTTTTGTATGATTTGACTTAGGAATCAGGTTACTATTTTACATAATCAAAAGGCAAATCAACAATAGGGACAACCATAGACTAAAAAGAAACAAATAAAGGATCCAACTGTACTTTAAATGAATAACATAATCATAGGAGAGAGGGAAAAATTAATTTTAGTAATTTTTGAACGTAATATACCATCAGTCTAAAGACAAAAAATAATTGCAAAGAAATCATAAGCTCTTCCTGGGTTTATTTTCACAGTAGTAGGAGTACAGCAATTCTGAAATTATATTGTATGTGTATTATAAATTTGAGCAAATGAGGAGCTAGGTTGATCTTACTGTAGAAGAAAGAAAATACAAATACAGGAAGAACCCTGTGGGGTTGGATTGGAATTAGAGGTATTAGTGTAAACTCATGATTTAATAAGATTGTGTGTGTCTATGTGTGTGTGCACATGTGTCTTAACTCTGTCAAACTAAAAGAATCCAAAGCAATGGCATCCCAGTAGCACTGACCACACCTAGTGCCCAGATCTAGTTTCTCAATATGTTGGCCCACTAACAGAAATGAGCCTCTTTAGAGAAATGAAATGGTGGGTCACAGGCCCATGGTTGGGAAGGAACATGATAACCCTGGACCAGCATGCAGGGAATTAAGGAAGTGCTCTGTAACTAAGGGAGCTAGCTTGATGGGATCCCACTGATCAAACTTGGCACATCAGATTTGGATATCAAAATAAATAAGCACAGGGGTGCCTAGGTATTGCAGGTGGTTAAGTGTCAACTCTTGGTTTTGGTCATGATCTTAGGGTTGTGGGATCCAGCCCTGCATCGGGCTTCCCCACTCAGCACAGAGTCTGCTTAAGCTTCTCTCCTCTCCCTTGGCTCCTCTCTCTCTCTCTCTCTCTCTCACACACACACACACACGCGCGCGCGCGCACGCTCATTCATGCATGCACGTGCTCTCTCTTGCTCTCTCTGAAAAATAAATAAAGCCTTTAAAAATAAATAAATAAGGATAGTACTTAATATAATCCACTGGATGGGGGGTGATGCATGAGTTCATACTGATATTAGGAGATATTTATATGGATACATATTTATATGGATACATCCTCAGGGGAAAAGGAATATAAAGCAAAAAATAAAGAATGATGGATAGTATTAGAAAATTATAATTTTGCAGCTATCAGAGCAAAAATCAATTTAGGTACAAATCATCAATAACACGAAGAATGGACTATTTATGTAATCTCAGAGTATCTCCCCACAAGATACTTTGCTTATTAATTACCAAAGGAAAAATAGTTAACTGTACAGTGGAGAGATTGGACACCAGCTTAACCCAGTTATAAGGATCAGTGTACCAGTAATGGACCAAAGACGCCATGGGCATGCCCTTAAAGGATACATCAGTTATATATTACAATAAAAAATCCAGGGGATCCCTGGGTGGCGCAGCGGTTTGGCCCCTGCCTTTGGCCCAGGGCACGATCCTGGAGACCCGGGATCGAGTCCCACGTCGGGCTCCCGGTGCATGGAGCCTGCTTCTCCTCTGCCTATGTCTCTGCCTCTCTCTCTCTCTCTCTGTGTGTGTGTGACTATCATAAATAAATAAAAAAAAGTTTAAAAAAATCCATAACTTTGGTCATAAAGAAAAAGCAGATAAACCCAATTTGAGGGACATTATATAAAATCCCTGACCCGTATTCTTCAGTAGTGACATCACAAGCTGCTTCCAGTTAGAGACTAAGGAGGCATGTTAAGGACATGTCAGACATGATCCTAGACCATGCTCTGTACCAGGAAGAACTTCAGGTGAACAGACATGTTTGACTGACCTGGTGCAGTTGGACACTGGATTAGATCACAGTATTTATTTATTTTTAAAGATTTTATTTATTCATGAGAGACACAGAGAGAGACAGAGAGATGCAGAGACACAGGCAGAGGGAGAAGCAGGCTCCATGCAGGGAGCCCGATGCGGGCCTCGATCCTGGGTCTCCAGGACCACACCCTGGGCCAAAGGCGGCACTAAACCACTGAGCCCCCCGGGCTGCCCTAGATCAAAGTTTTATATAAAGGTTGAGTGTCTAGGATTTAGTATCTCTAACGGACTGTGGTTAGGAAAGAGCATATTCTTGTTCTTAAGAAAATTAACATACTGAAGTACTACAGGGTAAAGGGACATGGTATATGCAGCTTCATCTCACATGTTCCAGGAAAGCATGAGAGAGAGAGAGAGAGAGAGAGAGAAAGCAAGCAGCTGTGGCAAAGTTCTGGTGAGCTGAATGAAGAGTGTTTGAGTTCTTGGTATTCTTGAAACTTTTCTATAAGTTTGAAATAATTTCAAACTAGAAAGTTAAAAAAAATATCCATCGAAGAAGTTCAGAGCATTACAATAAGACTTTTAAATTTCCTTCTGCATATGTTGATTTCTTCTCATCCAACAAATCAAGTGCAGCATTCCAAAGCTGGTCACGCCATCCAGGCTATCACCTGTCCTATCCCCAGAGTCAATAAAGGTCACTCGGACCCAGGGCACCTGGTCTGGGCAGGGTTCCCACTGCTACCCTGGATTAGGCCACCATAAATGCCTTAGAAAGAAACTGGTTGAATATGCCTGATGAATTGATCTAACTTTTCCCCCTCACAACTTCTCACTCAGACTGATCATTTTAGTAGCTTCTTAGGATGGAGAGGTAGAGGAAGGGGATGTTCTCTTCCACTTCCATTAGAGGATTGCTAGAAAAATGGTACCCCCATACATATGAAAATCCCAGTAACTCAGCCTTTTGTACAATATATACGGTAACATTAAAACATAAGCTAATACTCTCCAATTCAGGTAAAAAGAAGTAAAGTTCTGTTCTATTACTGTTTACTTGCCAGAACCGTGGGTCACATTCATCACAGAACAGCCGTTAACGATATGAGGTATTTAAAGGTGAGATAGTTCTTAGTGTTGACATTTTGAAACAAAAGTGTCAGAACATGACAATAAGGAGAATGTGTGTAATTGAAGTCTTCAGGGTGTTTTAATGAATCATTTTCCTTGATCCTCCCAGAATAACAACAGGTTAACATGTTGTCAGAATCCGTTTCAATGGCATTTACTTCCCTGCTCTGATATGAAGAGATGTAAATATATCACAGGCTGTTTTTAACATAAACTTCTTTTTATTCATTGATTTTCTAAACCTTGTGTTTTGTGTTTTTGATTATCCCAAACATGGCTGTTACAGACTGTCATTTCATTAAAACACAGATCCTTCTCTGGGTGTTGCTTGTTATGTAGACTCTTGGCTCTTCTTGTGATAGGTGTTAGCCAAACTGTAAAAAAAAAAAAAAAGTTCTTGCCCTCAGGATGTTTATAATAACATTAAGAAATATACAGTTCGTGTATAATCTCTTGGTTAGTTAGTTGAGGCACACTATCTAAAATAATATTTGTTAGTAATGTAGTCAGCTTGAATGAACAAAACCTCTTTATGCTTCATTCTTCAATTAATCGTGCTATATCTTCTTTATTTAAATATCAGAGTCATGCGATTTTAATACATTCATTAAGAAACTTAATAATTTTCTAAACCAAGGACAATAAAAACGATTGAGGTTTTTCTGATGTAAAAAAAAATACTTTAGGAATTTTAGTGAGAGTTCTTTAAGGTAGGAAAGCCAGGAATATTCTAAGGAAGAATGTGCATCTCTTATTAAATCTAGTAATAGTCAAACACAGGGCCATAGAAAAACTTTTCCACTTTTTTTTTTAAAGGGACAATTTTTTTTTTATTTTTTTTATTTATGATAGTCACACAGAGAGAGAGAGAGAGAGAGAGAGAGAGAGGCAGAGACATAGGCAGAGGGAGAAGCAGGCTCCATGCACCGGGAGCCTGACGTGGGATTCAGGATCCCGTCCTGGGCCAAAGGCAGGCGCCAAACCGCTGCACCACCCAGGGATCCCAAAACTTTGCCACTTTTTCTGCTTATGTTCTTGTTAAGTTTCTGAATTTTTAGTTCTTCCCAACCTACTTTTATTATTTTTCAACTAGTGGATGGACTCAAAACACCTTTGCCAACTAACTCATTGGCCCTTGAAGATGCCATTCCAGTCCCTTTTAAAAATCAAAACCTAGCGCCACCCTGTCAAAACTCTATATAATAATAAAATGTACTCAGCTGTCTATTATCTTAAAAATTATTATTCCATTTCTCAATGTCTCCTATCTTAAAAATAAGTATATATGTTATTCCATTTCTCTTTCTTCTTTTTAACCAGTGATTTTCATTACACCTATACTCTAACAATGAAATTCTGTCCTGTAAGCATCCTATTTTTTTTAAATCAAAGGAGGAAAAAAATCACTAAATTTGTCTTTCCCAAAGCCCCCCAATCTTAGAAAATGATGCTTCAGTTTATTCTTAATGGGATACACAAGAAAACTTGGACTAGGAAATTAAACAGGACTAATCCAGAGCTAGGGGAGGTAAAATGTTACAGATTTCAAGTCACCCCTCTTTTCCTCCTCATCAACCAAGAATTATCACCTGTCTGTTCTGCGTCAGGTTGACCCCTGGGCTTGATTCATGAAATACAGAGATAAATACGGCATCATTTCCTGCCCTTAATTGGTGCAGAGCCTGGTGTAGGGAGCCAGGCCTGGAGACAGCTCTAGCCCACTCTGCACAAGTGCCCCAGTACCATTGAAACTAAGAAAGGACTGCAGCACCGGAGCATGGGGGCAGCGGCATCTGTCTGCATGTGGTGTGGTGAAAAGTGCATTAAGTTTGGGGAAGCACGAGGGAGGAGTTTGGAGTGGAAGATGGCCCAAGGGCCCAGGCGGGCTCCCTAGGGTCCTGTAGTGGTGTGTGAACTTCCACTTCTGCGTTGTAGGCACTAACAAACCATGGTAGGATCCTAAAGGGGAGTTACGTCATTGGGTTTCCCTGGAAGGTGGACTACGCAGGGAGAAAGGAGCATATTATAACTTCTTCCCCAACTGCCCAGGAAATGTGCTTAGAAGCGCTTATGAGACTTCTACCCTGATGAGCTAGCTATATGACCATTTAGTACACTTATGATACATGAGACCTGTCGTGTGGATTCCATTCTCATGTCGTCTGAACTATTCTTTGACCCAAGTAGAGAGAGAATGGCTTTCAGCACAGAAGACACTTCAGTCTTAGCTGGTAAATAGCAAAATGCATTTAATCTGAGAGAATCTTAATCTTAGGTTCTCTTGTTCCCATCTCAGGAACCTTCACCGTCACTGTAAAAACCCACCTCAACCGTAATTACTCAGCCTTGTACAAACAATCCCCTCACTAACATGCTGTTTATTTGGGAAACACTTTGTACTTCTCTGTGTATCTACAATTGCAGCAAGGGGGGAATTGGTCCAGCGGTGACCCAAGTTGTGTCTTTTTCCCTGGTGATGGTGAGCTCCGTGAGGGCTAGTACCATCGCTTCCTGTTTCCCACATGACACAGAGGGTGCCTAGCAGTGGTGAGAGCAGGGCTGAATGTGAAGTTGTGGTCAAAAGAACACTTGTTTCTTTTGTTTCATTTTACAAATGTGTTAGAGAGTAGTATTATGTCAGACTTTTCCATCTGAATGCTTAGATTAGAAATAGGTTTTCTAAGAGAAATACCAAAGCTAAACGTGTTAGAATGAAATATTGCACGACAATCAAATAACCAACTTTTTGGGCTGCCTAATTCTGTTGGGTATCAAAAGATACAAGCACTGGAGCTCATCCAGTCTGTCATGAGGGTCTTCTCAGTATCAAAGTCTAAACAAAGCAGAAATGCAAAAATAAGGGGCCTCTGGGCAGTCTGTAGCCAGGCAAAAGCATAAAATAACCAGTAACCATTCACTCAGCCAACAGGTGTCATCAAAGGGGTTCAGCATTTCTGAGGAGGAGGGGAGTGGTCAAGTGACAAAGTCTAAACAAAGCAGAAATGCAAAAATAAGGGGCCTCTGGGCAGTCTGTAGCCAGGCAAAAGCATAAAATAACCAGTAACCATTCACTCAGCCAACAGGTGTCATCAAAGGGGTTCAGCATTTCTGAGGAGGAGGGGAGTGGTCAAGTGACAACGAAAGAGATCCCCAGGTGATCTGACACTGCACTTGCAGGCCAGGTTGGGGGTGGGGGTAGCCATGAGAGCTAGGAGAGCCAGCTGGCCCCAAGCAGTAATGTGATTGTTACAATGAAGGGGAGGGAAGGGCGAGCCACTTCTCCCTGTGATTTTGGGCTGCTCCTCCTGGCAGGGTGTGCACATGGCCCAGCTGCCTGCCACGAATGGGCAAGGCAGCATGGGATTGGGTCGGGCATCTTTCAGGTGGGCATCACTTCCTACAAGTATCAGAATTTGGGAAGTAAGAACCCTCAAAACCATTTGTTTTTGACACCCTAAGTTAAAGGGAAGTTAAAGAAAACCACAGTTTTACTTGAACAAAACAGTGTATTTCACTGCCATACATTTCATTGGAAAGAATGTCCTGTTTCCTTAGTGTCGAAAAGTAGTTGAATTGCAAGTAGAAGGCCAAAGTGGGATTTCATTTATTCCCTCGAGTAAGAATTATCTTGAGATAGTAGGCACACATGTCCCACTCATAAAGGATTTTTTTTTTTTAAAGGAAAGGAGAACTGATGCAGATTTATCTCCATGTCTATAGGTTTCTTTTTCTTGTTTGGCAGGGTCTCTCTTTAGAAAGCTTATTATGGGGAAAACACATCGTGCCTTGTTTGCCTAAGCGAGTGCTCTCCTGCGCTGCCTGCTGCTGGTCAAGTTCCCGCACTCAGCTGGCCAAATGGGAGCCTCGGACCTTGACCAAGAGCCACTGGTAGAGTCACATGCTGCTGGGGGACCTTCCACATGGCTAGGCTAGATTCCAGGGCCAGCTTCCCCTTACTGTCCCTTACATTGAATTATCTCTGAACCTTGCCTCGAGAAAGTTAGGTCTTCGGCTCCAGAAAACAGGCATTGATGGTGTTCCCCTCAGGTACCTTCAGTTTTTATGAATCAGTGATGTGGAAGACAGGAAAGCCTAACACACTCTCTCTGGATGTTTACCCAACTATACCTGTTTGTTTTTTTTAAGATTTTATTTATTTATTCATGAGACACACAGAGAGAGAGAGAGAGAGAAAGAGGCAGAGACACAGGCAGAGGGAGAAGCAGGCTCCATGCAGGGAGCCTGACATGGGACTCGATCCCGGGACCCCAGGATCACGCCCTGGGCTGAAGGCGGCACTAAACCGTTGAGCCACCTGGGCTGCCCTACACCTGGTTTTTTAAAGAAATTAGAAGGGTTATTTAGATGTTTAGACTAGAAACCCAGGTGAACTCTAATCTGATGTTTTGTGGTGAGAAGTTTTAGGCAGAAGCTTTCCTACGATGCACAAGCAGAAAGAGAGTACTCACCGTGCTCCAAAGTGCAGAAGGAATGTTGAAAGAAATGTTTTCCAGAAAAGTTTACAGAGCATTTTTTAAGTTTCCCAAACTACTGCGAACATAGCCAGGCCCAGACGGACCGAGACGCCAGGTGTGTCTGCCTGTGTCTGTGGTCTGTCTCATGGTCGTCTGCCGTGGTGGCCTTGGTGTTTTACCAGCTTTATAATTTTGGCTGTTTATTAGTGGTCTTCCCCCACCACACGTTCAGTTCGTTAAAGAACTTACATCACTAAACTGAAGCCCCTTCTCTAATCGCCACTGTGCCAGGCTCTGTGGTTCTGTGTCAGGGAGTCAGGGGGACACATGGCCGGCGTGGTCCCAGTCCCCGGGAGTTCATCTGCTGGGGAAGATGGACAGCGCCTGAGTCACAGACACCGGCTCACCGTGGTTACTTCACACAGACCCTTGGAGCCGCCGAGAGAGTCTCTGAATATTTGTTGAGTTAGTGACACTCCTTTTTTTTTTTTTTTTTTTTTTTTATTTATGATAATCACAGAGAGAGAGGCAGAGGGAGAAGAGGCTCCATGCAGGAAGCCCGACGTGGGATTCGATCCCGGGTCTCCAGGATCGCACCCTGGGCCAAAGGCAGGCGCCAAACCGCTGCGCCACCCAGGGATCCCGTCAGGGGACACTCCTATATGGTCACAACTCGATTTAAACTGATCGGGATGTATTTCCATATTTTTATCTAGTCAGAACGAAGAGATACTACATTGATGTTTTCTCTTCCCTTGGACGTTCTAATAGCTGAACTAAAAGGGCAGGAAGCAGCCTGTAGAGGAAACAAATTGGGTTTTCAGTGTGATTTAATGTGTTTTGTGGCTAATATATATGCTTTGGATGGGGAAGGAGGTAGACTGAGTATCTGTAAATATCATTATTTATATAATCATCAGAATTGAATATTTGCCAGAATTTATACAAATGTAAAGTAAGGCTTTATAAGAGTCACAAATAATGTAGGCTTTTGTTAGAATTTTTTTTAAATTTATTCATGAGAGACACACAGAGAAAGAGGCAGAGACACAGGCAGAGGGAGAAGCAAGCTCCATGCAGGGAGCCCGAGGTCTCCAGGACACGCCCTGGGCTGAAGGCAGATGCTCAACCGCTGAGCCACCCGAGCTGCCCTTGATAGAATTTTTAAAACGATTCTTCCTATCTTTTTTCCCTTACTTGGGCTCACCACATTAGATTTTTCAGGCCAGCTCTTCTGTGTGCTATTTGATCACTAGAAATAGGTAACAAAAGTCATTCTTGCCTTCGTGTTTAAGCATGGCTGTTAGTAAGCTCCAGTAGGTTGTGTATGTCAGGGTGGACTTTGCTGCGAGCCAATGTTGTACCAGGTCCCTGGCCTCTGGGCATAGCTCAGGCCTGTCCCTCGATGGCAGTGACCAGGAGCTCCAGAGGGACTGACTCTTCTGCCCTGAGACCCTCCTCCCAGCCACTCGGGGCTAGCTGGGGTTCCTTGAAAACAAACCAGGGCTCCCTAATTGGTGTAATAGACACAGTAGTTCTTTGCCCAACAAAGGATATAAATTGAGTAAAGTGAAAGCAGTTAAAGTGAACGCTAAAAACAAAACCTGAGAGTGGTTTTGTCAGGTTGTGGGAACCCTCTGAACTGAAGCTAAGAGGGTCAGAGGGAGGGACCCACACACCTGGGCCAGTCCGTCTTCAGGGGGGTGAGAATTCTCACCAGGGGCAGTGCCTACTGGGTACCTGTCAGATGCTGGTTACCAGGCAAGGCCCTTCACACATGTCGCCCACCGTGGCGATGCTTCAAGCCCACAAGTTTTAGTTCCCTGCTTGGCTCACACGGTGCATATGTGGCGTGTGAGGCCTGACCCCAGAGCCTGGGCCCTACCTGCCTGCTGATGGGCTTTCCCTACCCTCTCAGCAGCAGGGGCTGGGACAGTTCTCTTGCACTGAGGTCAGAGCTAAGACAGCCGCCAGCCTTCTCTGTGTTTTTATCTTAAGGAGTTGTGAATCTTTGGAGTCCTGTTTGTATTTGCTTCTCTGACTACAGGTCATTGCAGGAGCTCATGCTTCAGGTGCTGATAAGCCTCTTCCTCAGACAGTGACAGAGCACACTGGCATTGGGCAAGCTGGCTAGAGGTCAAGGACAGGTCACTGCTACGGTGTTGCAGTTGTTACATTGTCATGTGATGGTGGAGCACCCAGGGGAGCTGTAGGCACCTGTTGTCTGTGTCGCCAACCCGCTGCAGTTCAAACTCTGCTTGGGAACCTTGTACCACACTGGCAAGGGACGGCAGCGCCAGGCCTCCTTGTGGGCAGGGGAACCCCTCCTGGCACCGCCCCCCATTGGCAAATGGGAGCAGTTAAGAAACCTCTGTCAGAACTGCTGTCTCCCTGCTTCTTGTCTTTTCTGCCTGGTTATTACCCACATTCTTAAGCCCAAGCATACAATTTCACTTTCCCTTGGGTATTTACTGTTTGGGACACTAGGAGAAACTTACAGATACACTTTTTTAGTGTAATTTTTACAGTTTTTTTAAAAGAAGAACTATTAACATTATTTCTACTTTATAAGTTTTTTCATCTGGTTACAGTACAAGGTCATTCATCCAGGACCATTCTCCAATCACACTTGTTGTCTCACCCCTAAAAATCGCAGGAAGCTCTGAAGTCAGTTTTGGCTAACAGGGCCTGATCGCCAGCCTTCAGAGGAGGCATGGCCAGCCGCTGCAACCTTATACGTACAGCCAACGTGCTCTTCAGCGAAGACCTGTGAAAAACCCAGCCCGGTTGTTAAAACCAACGATGGCGCACGTGGGCTTCTTCATTTCTGAGAGAGCAAACTCAGGAGGAAGCCTCACATGCAGAGAAAGCTTTTCCCTTTGCGCTGACGTCACTTATGTTCCCTGGGACACCCAGGAGATCCCCTCTAGGGGGGCAAGTGCAGGGCCTGCATGCAGTCAGTACTGGTGCTCTGCCGTGGTGGTCTGTGCAGCCAGCCCACCGTCAGCACCTTTTGGACTCCAAACCAGATTCAGAGTCCCTGGACAGAAGACTCAAGTACCAGCTGGAAGTTGTGGCCTAGCACCCTCGCCTGCCACCATTGTGGGTCTGGCTCACATGTCATCAGTTCCAGGTTGTGAATCATGATTTGTCAAACAAATAGATTTATTCCTGCTGGCTAGGTGCAAAGAAGCCGCCAGTCTTTAGCTATGCTTGACGTACTAAAGGTGACAAAGTGGTGGTGATGAGTGTAGTGTTGGCCACACTGTTTGAAGTTGTTCAGAACAGCCATGTTGCTGGCCAGTGCTATTGTTTTCATGAATAACAGAGAGAAGGCGGGTAGAGCTGCCCACATCCTCACTAAGCTCCATTAACTCCACTAAAGGTAGTGGTTCTTAGCTAGAAGTAGGTGGAATAGACATTCATTAAGGGTTACTTCAATCCAGGTAATAATGTAGGAAGGATTGCCTCGGTTTGACACGCGTCCAGCCCGAGTCCTGGAGCCCAACTCCCCGAGAGTGTGCTGGTTGGGGCAGAAAAAGCAAGGCGAGTCATACTCAGTTTGAAATCCCCCCAAGGAAAGAGGAAAGTGTGGATTCTGGTAATCAAATGGCAAAATTGATGTTTCATGTCTGGCAGAGCCTAAAATAGATTATCAAACAGATGACTTGAGTGTTAAGAAGAGCGTTGTGGTCTGTAGGTACCAACCTGCTCCTGCTAACACAGGATGTCATCAAGACATCTAACTAAATCTTGTCACTGTGAGAGGTACATCGGTGACAAGTGGAATGGATAGTTATAATATGAAGTGGGTTTTAAGCTGGCTAAAAATCTCTTGGTTCGCCAGTTGAGAAAGGGAGGCCTCTCATGAGTTCTGGGCCACATCTTTGATTTTGCCTGCTTGACATTTTCAATAATCACATGAGTGACCTTATAGAGGTTTACTAATCAGATCTGGGGATGATACAGTTTTGAGGGAGCTGAGTAACTTGGAGACAACAGAATTTAAACTGAAATTAGTTTTTGGCTAGAAAACGGCCAGAGGACATTTAACGGAGGTCCGTGAGGTCCTAAACCCAGAAGAGCACATAAAATTTCCACGGTAGGATATGTGAGGCCTGGCTTGGAGGCATTTCAGGTGAAAATACCGGAGTGTTTATAGCAGGCCCCAGCATACCTGGCCGCACACAAAGGAGCATGGGCACACGCATACACACGTGTGTGCACACGACAGAAGCACACCTGTGCCGTATGGAGGTTGCG
Organism: Canis lupus familiaris; assembly: GCF_011100685.1. Classification (NCBI taxonomy): domain Eukaryota; kingdom Metazoa; phylum Chordata; class Mammalia; order Carnivora; family Canidae; genus Canis; species Canis lupus. The sequence continues at coordinate 49,585,738 of NC_049243.1, forward strand.
ACCCCAGGGCGGCGCAGCGGGCGAGCACTGCCGGGAGGGCCGCGAGAAAGTGACGAGTCCTGAAGCTCAGGAGTCGGTGAGGCAGCCACGGCCCTTCTCGGAGGCCGCCCCACGGAGTGGCCGGGAGCAGCCCTCCCGACGGGTACGGGTGCAAGTCACAACCATGGCGAGCACAGGACGCAGGCTCCTTGGAGCCGCAGGATGTCTCTGGGGTTCCTTCTCGTCTGGGAGAATGGGGCAGGGCCAGGCGCCCCGGAGCCCCCGGATGAAGCGGAGCTAACCAGGCCAGGGACGAAGGAAGAGCCCCCGGGAGAGGAGGCACCGGCAGTGAAGGCGGCGAGGGCCCTGCCGGGGTGCTGCCCGGAGAAGTGAAGGTGGGGAGGGCAGGACGGCAGCCTTCAGACGTGCCAAGTGCTTCACCCAGAAAAGGGAATGGGGTTGTTTCCTGGTACTTCAAAGGGCAAAATTAGGACCTTTGAAGTCCCATGGGTGGCAACCGGTGAGAGGCAGATTCTTCTTCGATTGAGGAAGAACTTTCCATCTTGACCAGTGAGTGAGGAGTGCTTGTGACATTCTGGGGAAGGTGGTTCTTTCCTGGAGCCGGAAGTGAAAGCAGAAGAACCCTGCCACTCTGCACACTGCCCGTCGGCCTGGGGAGCGGAGCTGGCCGTTGCCCGTGGCCCCCGGGGCTCTCCCGCGTGTGAGGGCCATGCCTGTCACTCGCCGACAGCCCTTTCCCAGGCCCGACGGTTCTTTAGAAAGCAGCTGTCGAGAGTCTCTGACCACAGCCCACAGTAAGAAACACCGTGCACAGCATGCATATGTGTGCGTATGGAGAACTGAAATGCAGTTTTATGGAAGAAAGACCCCCACTACGTGCATATTTTAAACGCTAATCTTAACCCACTAAGTGTTGGTGATGCACTAAAGAGGTATCACAGCCTCAGTTTGAAAGATTCCAGCTAGAACTTGAGCTTCTGAGAAGTGCCCCCTGCCTCCTCTCTCTCCCTGAGGCTCCTGGAGGGACGAGGGCCCTGCCACCTGCTTGGCTCTGCGCTCCTTCCTCCCCCTCTTCCTCACTGCGGCCCCTCTGCCCGCCCTGCTCACACACCCCTGACTCCCCTAGCAGGGGAAGGAGGGCAGTAGCAGGCTTTTTCTTTCCATTTTGCCCAAGACATTAGAAATGGTGACTAAGTCTTCAGTCCACAAAAGCCTCTTTCACCCACATGTGAAAATCTCAACGTGTGTGTCATTTTTCATTACATATTATTGCAAATGTATATTTCAACATAAGTACGAAGAATAGATTCCTTTGGCTAGTTTGGGGTCATAAATATGTGTATAATACATCTCTAAATGTGAAAAAAGTTTACAAATAAACTTTAGTGGCACTGCCCACTCCATTGGAAATTGTATGTCAAAGTACAGGAAACCTCTGTATTCACAGGTTCAGGATTTGTGGTCAAGAAAATGCAAGCCTCCTCCTCCCTACCCTTGGTAACTTTAGCTACCTCCTCCCCCCCTGCTTCTGCCTCAGGCCTCACCCCCCCCCCTTTTTTGTGCATGCATTCTCTGCTGCTGCCCAGAGAGCCCCCACCACCACCAGGAACCTAGCAAATGTTACAATTCACATGAAAGGTTAATGAGGTATAGGCATCCAAAGGACACTTCTCTATGTGATTCCAAGAACCTGCACAGATTTTTGTCACCGGTGTTTGCCAGCATCAGAAATAATATTCAATTAAGCAACTGTTTACATGCACAAGGAAACATGCCTTGAGGAGTTTGCAGGAATCAGATTTGATACTGAAGAAGTGTGAAAGTTGTGTGAACGGAGGGCTGCTTGTACAGACCAGCTTTCCAGGCAGCACCCCTTGGGCTCATCCACCCTCTGCTCGTTTTGACAGATCACTTGACCCTTGGACGCTTGTTGCTGGTCTCTAAAATAAGGATTAAATGAGATAATTATACTTATTAGCTATATGGTAAGCACTTTATGGCACATTAAGCTGTGCCTAATCAAAATTTTTTAAAGATCAGATTTCAGACTGAAATGAAAATTAGGGGTTTTTAAAGAAACCTCTCCTACAGAACTCTCATGGGGAACATTATGGGGGCTGGTGGCTAAGTAGCAGAGTCTTCAACCTCATCAGATTTCTGGTTTTTCTGTTTTCAGGTTGCTCGGCTCATGGAGATGGGATTTTCTAGGGGTGATGCTTTGGAAGCCCTGAGAGCTTCAAACAATGACCTGAATGTGGCTACCAACTTCCTGCTGCAGCACTGAGAGTCCTGAGTGGTGGATAGAGACTGGCCAAGCTGCTACCCCCCCACCCCCACCCCTCAAGCGGGTGAGGTCCTGACCCTGAGGCAGCCTGGGGCCAGCACTGTCCTGGGCATGCGTCTTCCTGTGCTCTCATGGGCAAACGGTGGTTCCCACCGCTCCTCCCTTCATTCCAAGGCCATTGCCATTAAAAAAAAAGTCTCGAAAATAAGTTTGCCATTAAATCAGCATGTATTTTTCTATCTGCATTTTTTTTAATGGGGCATTTTCCTTCATTTGGTGAATCATCACTCATTCCTAATGTGTTTAAAATCCATTAAAACTGCAAATTTCTGTAAGCAATGGAATAGCACCCACAATGGGAAATTATTGCTAATGTAATCTTCTTTCCACTGTAATGTGTCAGCCTACATTATATCCGATCATAAATCCCATGACAGGGGAATGTTATTCAGGAAGAACATGGCAAAATATTCCTTATGGACTATTTCTTATCACTATTTTTTCCCTCACATTTGCTTTCAAACCCCAGTGGCTGCTGGGTGTCACCTTTTCTAGGGAGTGAACAGCACAGATCTGCTGCCCTCGGTCTTAGCCAGGCCTGAGCGAAGAAGGAGAAACAGAGAAGCAGATTCTACTCCCCACAGTTCCTGCCCATTTCATCCAGGGAGTATCTCTAACTCCTGCTCTTCCTCACTTCCATTAAAGAAAATAGTAAGTTCTGATTCAAGGTTCTGGAATACTCTGTGAAACTTAACTGAGGTTCCTTTTGCTCAGAATATGTGCGGTTATCCTCTCAGGCTGGGGGTGAAAACAGGACAGAGCAGGGGCTCCCTGGAGCAGTGTGGGGCCCAGCCGCTCTGGAGGCAGGAGCTCCCCAGCCCCGTGTGACCTGATGTCTGTGCCAGGCGGGGTGGACTGCCTGCAGAGGACACCGCCACAGGGAGGAGGGAGGCAGAGGGAGGCAGGGGTGGGCCTGGTGAGGGCCAGGGGATGGAAGCAGGGCAACTGTTAAGATCAAAGGCAATGATGTGACTCCTGTGTTCTGCAAAAGGAGCGGCAATGTATCAAATTGATGCAAATTTGGACAAGTGTAATACTTATAATAAAGTTTTTAATGTGTTTTACTTTGTGATATTTTTTATTAGACTTACCTAAATAAAACTTTGTTCTAGACTGTATAATTTACCACCAAAATTCTTTAGTTTTTTGTTTTGCCAGTGCTCATCTTTCTTCAGAAGATTTGGGTGCTTTTTTTGGAAGTGAGAAAAGCCCCTTTGTTCCTGTAAGATGACCCTGTGAGGCCCCATCCTTAGGCTTGTTGGGGCCCTCAGGTGCTCAGAATGGGGGTTGAGATGACTCTGGGAGCCCCACTGGTCCCAGTACAGGCCCTGACTTGATCTGAGTCTCCCTGCGTTGGGTGTAAGGACAGTTGACGGGCAGACCGTCCCCGGCTCCTTTCACAGACCAGTGAGTGGCTCACACAGGACAGGCTGCGAGTGCACTGAGGTGCGCTCGGGTACGAATGGCCGAGCCTGTCCGCGCCCCCCCCTCCGACCTTCCAACGAGAAGGTCCCGGGAGCGCTCCCCCGTGTCGGGAGCTCCACCAGCTCCTGTGCGCCTTCTCTCAAACAGCTCTGCACAAGGCCTAACCAAACCGGAGGCAGAGGCGTCTCAGGGCCCAGGGCCCAGAGGCTGGGAAGCAGACAGCCCCCCTGCGAGGACCCCAGCGTGCAGCCCCGATCAGAAGGGTCCAAGCACCCGGCGGTTCTGGTCAGTTTTCTGGGTCAGGCTTCTCTCCTAAATGGGATCACCTCTCAAAGGTCCTCGTCCTGCTGAAGGAGGAGCCTCCGCGCCCTCCGACTGACGGGAGTATGATGGGGGGGGGGCTATGACCGCAGACACGTACCTGCTCAGGGGCAGAGTGGGAAGTCGCCCTCAAGTTCACCCTGACCCCCAGCCTCTCTTCCAGCTGCCCATCTGTATCACGCACCTGCCAGGCCCAGCCACCGCCGCACCCCTGCAGCTCATCTCGACCCCGACCCCCAACACGCCCCAACCCTGCACAAGCATCTGACTCTTCAGTCTTGGGCACGATATTCTCTTGACCTCACTGGAGTTCCCATCCCTGGCCCGTGGCTCTTCCTGCAGATTTGACCCAACTGCAGCCACTGATTCCAAGAGCTTGAATACCCCAAACCACCCCTTGTCAAGACCCCAGAAATCTTTCGGGCTGATGGGATCCCTAGAGAAAAACCTTTTGTGTTCAATGCATAGTGACGCATGCCAGCGGGGGGCATCAGCGAGCCATGTGGTTTGGTTTCCCAAAGCCCAGAAAAGATCATGCAGACTTGGGACTTGGTGAGAACAGTAGTAACAGATCTGGCCTAATTTTCAAACAAGCAGATTCCAGACTGAAAAGAGAAGGGAAGAAGGAAAAAGTCTATGGTGAACTACCCCCCCTTTCCCCCTCTTTCCAAATTAAGGAAAGTCTGCCTCTGAAGTCCTGATTCATAAACCGAGGCTGAGTTTAGGATTAGAAAGTAAAAAAGCAAAATTTCGGGGAAATGGAGTCCAAAATTGGGAACGCACACCCTCCAGGACCGCTTAGGACTTTTTCTGAGTCCCTGAGCTCAGGTGCCCATGGCAGTGGTTCTTATGTGGAGATAAAAGGGTCTCCAGTCCGAACTTGACTTTTATTTTACTCAGGTAGCTGCAGTGGTACTTAATTTGTGAGAATCAAAGGTTATTCTTCAGAATCCCCTAACCGCTGCAGCATGTTTGTAAAGGGACAGGCCAAGAATGTCAAACGGGCTTTCTGGCTCCGAGTGAAATTTTAGCTCTGAAAACCGCAGTCTTGCACGTGAGAAGACTCACCAGAATCCTGTGAACTTGCTAACCCGCTTGATACGGTCGTGTCTACGGAGGAGCCACGATGGCTACGTGCTGGTGCCTAGACAGAGGTGGGATTTCAGGCAGAGGGGTGGGGAGGGGTGCAGCTGGCTTGGGTCTGGAGGCGGAGGGGGTTTGCCCGGAGTCGGAGTCGGGGTGACCACCAGGGATGGGGGGAGTAGATCCCGAAAGAGGCGGGGATTAGAGACCTAGGTTGGGAGTCCTGCTCCGGGAATCGGGGAGGAAGAAAGCGAAGGCAGGTGACAATGCGGAGAGAGGAAAGAAGAGGGTTAATTTCGTGCATTTCTGGTGAAGGAGAAGCTGGAGAGGAGGTGAGAATCCGGGGGAGGGGCCAGCGTGGCGGTGCTGCAGGCCAGGGCCAGGGGAGAGGTCGGGCAGCCCAGCCGTGGCGGTGCCAGAGGACAAGAGCCGCAGCAGCGGACGGGAAGGAGGCCAGGGGCCGTGTGTGCACCGGTCCAGGAAATGTGGGGCAGGAGGGGGCAGGGGGACGGGTCCTGGGCCCGCTGCAGGTCAAGGTCACTAAGACATGGAGAGCCCCGAGCTCGAGGCCCGGGAAGGCGCGTGAGGAGAACCGAGAACAGGGGTTGGCCTTGGCCTTAGGAACCGGGGAGGACGCTCTGTCCTCAGGACCAGAGGAAGGGGACAGTGAAAGGAGCTAGGTGAGCCGTAACCTTGGAGCAAAGTTGAAGAAATTCAAGTGGCCGTTTCTGGCTTCCTAACCAAGAAGGAAGTGAGGAGGGGCCCCAGGTGGGGCTGGGGGCTGGCGGAGCACTGCTGAAGGCCTGTTACACACACAGACTCCGTATCGGCCACTTGAGGCCCCCTGAGCGGGGACTGCAGAGCCCTAAGAGATGCAGACAGAAATTCAGGCAGTCCCAGCCCAGCTCCCCTGCACCGCCCCTCCCAGGGCCTTCTGGACCCACGACCCACGACTCCGCCTCTCCCTGCTCTGAGCTGCCCTGGGGTCTGAGGAGACTGGGGGCGGGGGACTCCTGAGGATGAGTAGGGCACAGGGGTCTCCTGGGGCCACCCCAACGTTTCCAACCCCTAGATACCCCCCGCCCCTCACCCAAACACACGGGTGCCTTGGGGGCCCTGGGATCACTCCAAGGCCGGCAGAGAGGTGTCCCCCAGTGGCCAGACCCACATATCTCAGGGCCTCCACCTGGCTGCCGCAAAAAGAGAAGCAACAAACGGATTGCAGGGTGACCCAGTAACCTCCAGTGGTTGACCCTGGAGAAAACCTCCAGAACCCCCACATCTGGGCCCAGGCTTGGAAGGAGCCCATTCAATCTGACTTCTGCCACTTGGCCCAGACTCCTTAGCAACCCCCGTACCCCCAAGGCTTCCACAAGCAAAGCTGCCCCCCCCCGCCCCGTGTGGTATCTTAACTTTACGCAGCTCACACACCGGTCAGAGGAGCAGAGAACATGCACCTGCTTCCAGCCTACATTTTATAGTGAGGACATGGGGTCAGAAGGAGCCAGGAGCAGGGACAGGGCAGGATGGACTTGAGGCTAAAAGCAGCCTTCTTGCCCTGCCAGCCAGGTCCCTGCCCCAACCGTGGACTCGGCCGCCCCCACCCTCCTCCCAAAGTTAGCATCTCTCCCTGGGGCTGCTGCAGCCTGGGGCCCTGGGCTCTGGCGTCCTGCTGGGGAATTCAGCATCCCCCCCTCGCCCCCCTGCAACCTGCGGGGGCAGCAGAGGGAGAGAAGGAAAGATGCATCCATTCAACCTCCAGACTTTCCACCTTGGGCGGCCCTGGCTGCCAGATTCCTGCCCTGCTCCCCCCACACCCCGCTCTGACCAGCCCTGGGTCCGCTGGACCCCCCTCCCGGTCCTGCTGCCCTGCCATCTGCACCAAGAGGGAAATGTCTGAGGGAGGCTGCAGGAAGCAGGAGGCATGAGGCCAGGATTCCTCCACGGGGCCAGAGTTGTCCTTTCAAATCACAAAATGTGCCCAAAGCCACGTCCACCTAGCTCTCCCCCACTCCCACGTGCTCCTGAGGAACTAAGGTGCTCTCCTGACGCTGCACAACCTCGGGATGGGGTCGCTGCAACTTTCCAAGAGCACTGGTGGGGGCGGAGCCGTCTCTCCCTCCCCGAGGTAAACGGCATTAAGGACAGGTCCCCTTTGCGAAGGTGGCCGGGTGGAACCCAAGCAGCAGACTGGATTCAATGCCTTTGGGATCTTTAAACAGAGGCTGTGGGTTCCCGTGGGCCTGGCCCCTGGAGCCCTAGTCTGCATTTAGCCCCTGGGTTAAGTGCGCAGCGGGCAGGTCATCCCTCCCTAGGCCGGGCTGCAGAGGGGAGGAGGGATCAGGAGGCGGCAGGGAGCACCCAGGTTGGGGGCCCCTGTGCTGGTGGGGAAGGGGGCCCAGCTCCTTGCTCCTGGTCCCCAGGCCCCTTCGGAGTTGTGCTGTGTCCCCAGGTGGGGGAAGCACCCAGCAGCCTGGTTGGCTGACTTTTCCGTCTTAGGTTTATTCACGGGGGACCGTGGTCGGTTTTGCTCTTTTGTTGTCTCAACAGCTGGTTGCACAGAGGTTTCATTGTAAGAGCACGTAATGATGTCCCCAGGAGCGCCGCGTCGCGCGGACGGCCGGCCCGCCTCGTACGATCTGTGCAGATCTCGCAAAGCCCTGTGTGTATCCTGAACTAACCTCATCTTTCATATGCACGAAGCCGTGAGGGTCACAGAGGTCCTTCCAGAATAGGCCAAGTCTTTGCACGCCAATGGGTATGGTGGCTGAAGTGTTGCCCCCTCAGCAGGTGGGGGCCGTGTGGTGTTTAAATCTGCACAAATCGGGCGCCTGGGTGGCTCTGTCGGTTGAAGTCTCTGCCTTCGGCTCAGATCATGATGATCTCAGGGTCCTGGGATCGAGCCCCATGTCGGGCTCCCTGCTCAGCCAGAAGCCCGCTGCTCCCTCTCCCCCTGCTCATGCTCTCGCTCTCTCTCTCAAATAAATAAAAATCTTAAAAAAAAATACATCTGCACAAAGATGGATGTGATGTCAGCGTCTGCTGCCGCCTTACGGGCCTGTTCAAAGGGCGGAATGAACTTATTTTGCTTAAACACAAAAGCCAAGCGAACAATCAGAAAAGCCAGCGGCCTGAGCAGAGTGGGCGCGGGAGGCCAGCCCTTGTTCTGCCTGGGAGGAGACAGCCCGAATGAGGACGGAGCAGCAGATAAAGCCAAATACCCGCTCCCAGCCTCAAATAAAGACACATTTGAGGATGCCATTGTTCGGAGGCTGAGGAAGGAAGTAGAGAGGGCACGGGGCCTACAGAGAGGCTGTTTTACTGTTGTTTCTAATCTTACATAGATTCTGTATGTGCGCCTTTGTGTTATGAAATAGTCAATAAAAAGCTAAAAGCCTCCAAAGAAATCTTGCATCCCTCTTACGGGCTTGCAGACTTCTTCCAGAGGTTCAGCCTGGGCAGCTTCGCACCCCCCCACACGTCGGGAGCCCCCCAGAGCCCCACCACTGGAATGTGACTGCAGCCTACAGGGCACTAGAACCCAGGAGGACTTCTCATACCCCACCCCCCCCCCCACCCCCCGTTTCAGTTTCTGGCCCAGCTGGGGCTGGGGGCAGAACGCAGCATTTGCTCAGGACTCACCATGGATTCTGGCGCTTTCCAGGGGATTCCTGCATGGTCTCAAACCTGAGTCTTCCTGTCCAAAGCAAGTAGATGTCCTCAAAGAGCACTGGACCCAGGCCACCCCTGGACTGTGGCGTCTGGCCTGGGCTTGTGCTTTAGGTGGAAATTAATCCACCTCAGTCCTTGCATATGCCCCCAGCCTAGCCACGTGGGCTCTAGAACCATCCACCTCAGGGCAGTGCAGGGTACAGATCCACGGGAACCAAAAGAGGGGCTGGTTCCTGGGGCCTGGCATCTGGGGCGGGGAACCCGTAGCCAGGAACGGGAAGCAGCATTTCCCACAGGCCCAGCCCTCCAGGTCATGCTCTGGTGCACGACTGCTAACCAGTAATTCTCCTGAGCCAGGGATCCTCTGCTGGGTGCCTCCTGGCACGGAGGGCTGAAATTACCATAATAAGCCCCCTGTGGGCAAGGGCTGTGCTATCAGCTCCACCCCAACTTCCTCCACATGCCCCAGGCATCCAATGAGTGAGTGAGTGAGTGAGTGAGAGTGAGGACGCAATATTAAAATACAATCTCTAGAGATGCCCAGCTGGCTCATCGAGGGATGCCCAGCTAGCTCAGTTGGAAGAGTAGGAGGCTCTTGATGGGGGGGATTGTTAAGTTTGAGCCCCACGCTGGATATAGAGATTACTAAGAAGTAAAATCGTTTTTTTTTTTTAAAGAATGCATTGTTTACACACATAATAAAATAAAATAAAATAAAATAAAATAAAATAAAATAAAATAATAAAATAAAATTTCTGCCCTCTAAGAGAATGGCCACTATTTTTAGTACAGATGGCCCAGAAGCTGTCCCGTCCAAGCGGGGCACTGAGAGTTATTTGGTGAACACTGGAAAGAGACATCAACGGCAGAACCTATATATGAGTATATATGTGTATGTCTGTAGAACCCATATTTTACATGTTTTAATTAATGCATGTCAATGTAATTCACCAATCTTCTGGTGTTGATGTAGCTAAGCCTGTTTTTTGTTGTTTTTTTTAAAGATTTTATTTATTTATTCATGAGAGACACACAGAGAGAGAGAGAGGCAGGGACACAGGCAGAGGGAGAAGCAGGCTCCCTGCAGGGAGCCCAATGGGGACTCGATCCCAGGACTCCAGGATCACAACCTGAGCTGAAGGTAGAAGCTCAATCACTGAGCCACCCAAGTGCCCCCCCTTTTTAAAAAAATTATAGTTGTACTGGTTAGAAACTTGTGTCTTTCATAATCCACATTCATATGGCATGGTTTGTGAGTGCCACTTTGGATCTCTGTCCCAGCTCACACGAGAGCTCAGTGAAGCGATGAGAGTGCATCATCCCGGATTTTTTACCTTTATCTAACGTCTTAGAATTGTCACCCTCACACCCATTTGGACAGCAGGCTTGGTTTTGTTAGCAACTTACCTCCATCAAATGTTCTAAAGCATTCCCCGCCACTCTAATAAAAACAGCTCCTTTTCTCCTATGTACTCTATAAGTTTACACAATAATTAGATTCTTTGATTTTAGTAACAATTCACATGAGAAGCTTTGGGAACACAAGCAGCTGTTTCTCGGTGAGCACAGCACACCCCTTATGGGGACGGAAGACCATGGACTGGAGCAAGGCCACCAGGCCCCGTCCCCTGCCCGTCTGCCCCCGAGCTAGCTCAGTGGGATCTGCTGAGAAAATTTCCATCATTGGCTACAATTGTGGAGAATAGTGCAGAGAGTCATTCACCTTGGGAGAATCCCCAAAAGGTGTCCCCCAAAGGGCAGCGTTAAGGACATTGAGGGACCTCTGCCCCTGATTTCTTATTCTCACAGAGTTTGGTCTCCCATCTCTGGGGGGCCGCACAGTAGCCCCTTGGTGGCCCCCGAGCCCCTGTCCCCATCCGGCTCTCCCCTCCTCTGTCCCTCTCTCCTGGGGTTTCTGTCCCCAGCATCGTGGCAGCCAGGCTCCACACCGGGCCCTGTTCTCCCAGACTAGAGAGTGGCCACCAGCCAGAGGCGACACTGGCTGTGGAAGTCAAGCCACCCACAAGGGACACATAGGCCGGGAGAAGCTGCTGAAGATGCACCAAGGCAGATGCCGGCCAAGCCCGTGTGCTCACGGACCCAGAGCCAGGCTTACCGGTCTGAAGGGCTCACCCGCAGGCGTCACCCGGATCTCAGGGCGGGAAGGACGTCAGCGATCGTCTTGACTGATGTCCTCTGCTGTCACGGGAAGCCAAGTTCCAGAACTGCCCACGCGTCACTGCAGGACACTGGCCCCCGCATTCTGTGAGGTCCCCGTCCAAAGGGGACGGGACAGTGGGGCGCGAGCCTCGGAAGGGCAGGAGGCACCAGGCAGGGCTCTCCACGGCGCTTCCCCGGCAAGGTGCCTCCGGGCCTGGACCTGTCGCCCCCCGCAGCGACCGGGTGGGCTGCGCTGCCCGGCCAGGGGACATCAGAGGCTACATGCGAGGACTTTACTACTGCTCCCTTCTCAGGCACATCCCCACATGCACACCAGAACCTTCTGTGACTCTAAGAGATGAGCACTTGGATAAAACAACAGATAAGATTAACGAATTCTGCAGAATGTTTGACAGAGCAGGGCAGGTGAGCGAGCTGGAAAAACCATCTTTAGGCCGTAGGACGAGCGTGGGGGCCCCACATGAAAGTTCCTCCATAAATGTGGGTCACCAGCTTGGCCTGGGGATGATAAAGCATCTGGGGACCACGTGGCGTGTGGGGCCGTGAGCCGGGGTGCCGGGGCGCACCCGCCCTGCCCACGTCTCCACCGCTGGCATCGCCCCCGCGTGTCACCTGCCCTAGGAGGCACAGCCGCCGGCTCCTCTCCAGCACAAGCCGCGCTCGAGTGAGGCGGGACACCTCTAGCTCCGGGGTCGGGGGTCCTGGAAAAATAAGCGGCAATAATAACACCCGCTGGATTTTGGCTTCTCTCGTTCTTTCAACACGTAGTAGGGGGTGTGAAGTCTGAAGAAGAGAGCAGAAGCCGTTTACTTTGCTGAACTGCGGTGGAAAGATGGGGAACACCGGGGGGGGGGTTTGCCGGGGCTGCCGGAGCTAAGGACCCCGCACGGGGACCCAACAGCCGAGGTGTATTCCCGCGGAGGAGGAGGCTGGGCGGCTGAGCCCGGGGGTGGCCAAGGGTGCTCTCTTCCCAGGCCGCCCTCCTGGGCTTGCGGGAACCGGCCGCCTGGTGTCTTCGCGGGGTCCTGCTTCTTGTGCCTTCCTGCGCCCCAGTGTCTCCTTAGGACAGCCGTCCATCGGATCGGGGCTCACACTAACCACTCCACTGCAGACTGTCCCCAAGGGCAGTCCCATTGGCAGGTACGGGGCGTTAGGACTTCGACATGAATTTTGGCGGGACGCAAAGCATCCTGTAACGAATCCCTTGAGGACAGAATGAAGGACCCTCCTGCTGGGGACCGACCCTGGGCCCCCTCTCCGCAGCGGTGATGATGCTGACAGCGGCGGGGGCAGGAAGGAGGCAGGTAACTGGGGCGGCCATCACCTCCCAGCCCAGTGGCAACCAGGCCAGCGAGTAGGCTGGGGAGGCAGCGGGCCTGTGGGGAACACGGGCTCGACAGGCGCCACCCCGCGGGCCTCCCTGCCCGCACCGCCCTGCCTGCCGGGCGCCGGGCCGCGGGGCCTGCTTCCTACACCTACACCTACACCGGTAAAAGGCGTATTACAGCAATATTCTTCATGCATTTTGATACTACTAATAGGCTATCCTGATTTTAAAAATGAATACTGGGGATCCCTGGGTGGCGCAGCGGTTTGGCGCCTGCCTTTGGCCCAGGGCGCGATCCTGGAGACCCGGGATCGAATCCCACGTCGGGCTCCCGGTGCATGGAGCCTGCTTCTCCCTCTGCCTGTGTCTCTGCCTCTCTCCCTCTCTCTGTGACTATCATAAATAAATTAAAAAAAATTTTTTTAAATGAATACTAAGCGGGGGCGGGGGTTTGCCTGGGTGGCTCAGTCGCTTAAACGTCTGCCTTCGGCTCAGGTTCTGATCTTAGAGTCCTGGGATTGAGCCCCACATCAGGCCCCCCTGCTCAGCAGGGAGTCTGCTTCTCCCTCTGCCCCTCCCCACTTGTGTGCATGCTCTGTCTCTCTGTCTCAAATAAAAATAAAATATTTTTATTTTTTTTATTTTTTTATTTTATTTTTTTATTTTTTAATTTTTTTATTTATTCATGATAGTCACAGAGAGAGAGAGAGAGAGAGAGAGAGAGAGAGAGGCAGAGACATAGGCAGAGGGAGAAGCAGGCTCCATGCTCCGGGAGCCTGACGTGGGATTCGATCCCGGGTCTCCAGGATCGCGCCCTGGGCCAAAGGCAGGCGCCAAACCGCTGCGCCACCCAGGGATCCCTAAAATATTTTTATTAAAAAAATTTTTTTAAATAGCTTATTTATTTATTCATGAGAGACACGCAGAGAGAGAGAGAGGCAGAGACACAGGCAGAGGGAGAAGCAGGCTCCATGCAGGGAGCCCGACGTGGGACTCAATCCTGGGTCTCCAGGATCACGCCCTGGGCTGAAAACGGGGCTAAACTGCTGAGCCACCCGGACTGCCCTAAAATCTTTTTAAAAAAAGAAAATGAATACTAAAGATTCTGACATATTTAATGTCATGCAGTTGCCCTGGCTGACCTTGGTCAAGAAATATTCCCACGAACCTAGACACCTGTCCATTTATGCATGTACCTCTGCATCCCCTGGTCCTCCTTCTCTCCTCTTAAAAAAAAAAAAAAAAAAGGTTTTAAAATGGTAAACTTCCAGGCACCTGGGTGGCTCAGTCAGTTAGGTATCTGACTCTTGATTTTTTTTTTAAGATATTTATTTATTTATTTATTTATTCATGAGACACACAGAGAGAGAGGTAGAGACCTAGGCAGAGGGAGGAGCAAGCTCCCTGTGGGGAGCCCGATGGGGGACTCGGATCCCAGGACCCCAGGGTCATGCCCTGAGCTGAAGACAGATGCTCAACCACTGAGCACCCAGGTGCCCCTGACTTTTGATTTCGACTTAGGTCTTTATCTCAGAGTCGTGTGTTCAAACCCCACACTCACAGTGGAGCCTACTAAAAAAATTAAATAAATAAAATAAAATGGTGTGTTTCACCAGAGACTCTTCTCCATTGTCTCCTTCTGTCTTGTGTATCTTCACCATCAGCCTCTTCTCTGATTCTTTCCCTGCTAGACTGAAACCATAACAATTTCTATCTGGTTAAAAAAAAAAAAATCCCATCCCTGATTCTTGAAGACCAGTCTCTTGAGACATGCTTGGACACCTGCTGACCCCGAGGTCTCCTCAGCCTGCTGCCATCTGGCTTCGGTACCCCCCCACCACCACCACCAGGTTTTTGCCAAATGCAAGATCACTCCTCAGGCTGCTAGTCATTTCCTCCTTGTTCCCTCACCTCTCTTGGATTTTGTAACATCGTCCTCTCAGTTTTCCTGCCACTTTCTTCCCCATGTCTCCTGTAGGTTTCTCAGGTGCTTCCCTCCCTTAGCATGAATGTTCCTCTTGGTGTTTTGCTAGGGCCTCTGTATTCATCATGCCTTTTTATATTCTGTATTCTGCTGCACTGGCTTCCAGGCCCTTGCGGGAGCGCCTGGAGGGAAGGACTGCCCGCCCCTCCAAGGGTTAGCCAATTCCTGGGGATAATAAATGAGTGCACTTTTCAAATGCAAACCAACCGGTCCAGAGCCCTCCTTTGTCAGGCGGGCACAACTCATCAGCCCTAATCACCCAGGACCTCGGGAACCTGCTCCCTTACCCCATACCCTGTACCCCGGAGCCCAGGGAGGATTCAAGCTCACCTGGCCTGAGTTGGTCTGCTCTGTGGCTCCTGCCACGTTTCTCCTCACTCCCCCTGAGCCCTGACTCCTAACCCACCCTAGAGGTCCTTTGTATGGCTCTGCAGGGTGTGGTGTGCCCCTTCTCTTGGGAACCTTAAGTAACTTTTCTTTTTTTTAATTTTTAATTTAAATTCAATTTGCCAACACATAGTATAACACCCAGTGCTCATCCCATCAAGTGCCCTCCTCAGTTGTCCTTCACCCAGTTACCCCAACCCCCCCCCACCTCCCCTTCCACAACCCTTTGTTCCCCAGTTAGGAGTCTCTCATGGTTTGTCTCCCTCTCTAATTTTCCCCCACTTAGTTTCCCTCCTTTTCCCTTATAATCCTTTTCACTATTTCTTACATAGTAACTAACTTTTCAATGACAAGTGGCTCCTTATCTGTTAGCCCCACCATGCGGAATAATGTCATAGAGCCTACACCATGCAATGAGCTCCCACCATTCTCTCTGGGAGTATCATCTACCTCATACCTCCCAAATCTGTACCCTCACCCTAAATCTCTCTTCTTGTCCTGCATTGTACTGGACACCTCCATGCCTTCCCACCTTCTCCCACCCCCAAACTAGATCTTATCCTGTATTCCCTATCGGGAATGATGCTGCCATCAAGCCAGCTTTCCAGCCCCAAACCTGGGAGCCCTTGCAAACAGCCTTCCCAGGCTCTTCTTCCAGCACTTGACCCCTTACATGCAACCTACTGAAGGGAGTAACATCAGGCAAACACACAGAGGGCTCTTCGCTCCCCGAGGACACACCACCTCCCACTGCCTGTCCCATTGCAAGGCATCTAAGGCAACAGACTGCACGTCGGTGTTTCTTGGAATCAAAGAATGTGAGCACAAGAAGGTGGTGTAGACCTTTGGCATTAGAAAACAAGACTTTCAAGATTGTTTTTAAAGGATTTATTTACTCAATCATTCATTCATTCATTCATTCTAGAGAGAGTGTGTGTGCAAGGTAGGGGAGGGGCAGAGGGAGGGGAAGGATAGAGACAATCCCTGAGATCATGACCTGAGCCAAAATCAAGAATCGGAAGCTTACCCGACTGAGCCACCCAGACACCCTAAGTCTTTCCAGATTTCAACAATTATAGAGGAAGCAGGACTTCCATGGCCTGACATGTGATCTGACCCGTGCAGCACAGGGTTGGGGCCTCTGAGGGTGACACGGCCTGGCCTTGAGCCTGGTTGCTGCAGCCCTCACATGCCAGAAGAACTTCACACTCCCTGTGCCTGTCGCTACGCAGTTGCTTGGTGAAGTGAGAAAGAAAGCTGTAGTGAAAGCTGGACAGTGGTTGACTTGTGGTGTGCAACAACGCCAGGGAAATGTGATTCTTAGTGAAAATGTGCTTTCTGGAGAAAGCCAAGAGACTGTAGGAGCATTTGGGTATCTACGAACTTGATTGATGAAACTCTCTGCTCTTCCCCCTTAAAATGCCAAGGGATCGAGATTCTTAGAAGTTGACATGAAACCCTCACCCCAATGGTAGACTCCCCTGCACAGCTCTGCTGGTTGGGCACCCTTTATACATCCCCAGGGAGTGGGACTCGGGGACCTTATCACAGAGCCCTGACATACATGGTTGCCCGGGGCTTCATAGTGTTCTCTGGACCCATCTCCCATGAGAAGGGTGAAGAGACCTTTCAAGGGGGTCACTCCAAGGCTTCCATTTTGACATGGGTTATTTTGATAGGGCCTAGAAAATAAACCATGACAGTTAAACTATTTTTAAAACCAACTCTGGTTTAAACTAGACTGACCCATCTTACCCCTTCTTCCAAGCCTCACCCTCACAGTGGGGCTCTGAGGCAGTGTGGGGGTTTAAAGCTGGGGAGAGTTGAGGGATGGGATGGGACTCAGAAGAGTCTGGAAACAGGGTGTCCAGAAATGGGTGGGTGTTATGGGTTGATTTTGTCCTCCCACAAGATAGGATGAAGTCCCAAATCCCAGCACCTGTGAACATGACCATAATTGGAAGCAGGTTCTTTGCAGGTGTAATTAAATTAAAACGAGGTTATTAGGGTGGGCCAAATCCAAGATGGCTGGTGTCCTTATGAAAAGACGATGCCACGTGAAGGCAGAGACGCACCAGGAATGCCGTGTGAACATGGAGGCACAGATCAGGGATGCTTTACAAGCCAAGGAACACCAGAGATCACCAGCAAACCCCAGAAGCTGAGGAGAGGCTGGAACAGAGTATCCCTCACAGCCTCAGAAGCAACCAGCCACATCAAACCTTGATTTTGGAGTTCTAGCCTCTAGAAGTATGCAAGAAGGTTCTGTTTTAATGGAACCAACTGACAGTATTTTGTAACCGTAGCTTTGGCAAACTGGCACCGTGGGTAAGAGAGCTGCTGCCCACAGTCTCCTGGGGGGGACATGGTCCTCACGCTTGAGTGAGCAACAGGATTGCCCAGAGGGCTTGTTCGAACAGAGTGCTGGGCCCCTGCCTCAGAGGGGCTGGTTCGGCAGGTCTGGGGTGGGGCCCGAGAATCTGTTCTTCTCTCAGGAGGAACGGAGGAAGGAAGGGGGAAAGGAAAAAAATAGGAGCCTCGCCTTCCTTAGGGTGAGAAGGGATAGCGTCAGGAACCTTTCGCGGCAAAACCGCCCTTCGGCCCCTTCCTTCCGTTCCCCTCTTTCCCTTCCCCTCCTTCCCTTCCTTCCCTTCCTTCCTTCCCTTCCTTCCCTTCCTCCCTTCCCTTCCCTTCTCTACCCTTCTCTACCCTTCCCTTCTTCCCTTCCCTCCTTCCATTTAAGAGAGACAGAGTGTGTGTGAGCTGGCTGGGGGGGGGGGGGGGGGGGGGGGGGGGGAGCAGAGGGAGAGGAAAAAAAGACTCCCCACTGAGCGCCGAGCCTGATTCAGGACTAGATTTCATGAGATCATGACCTGAGCCGAATCAGACAGTAAACCCAGGCGCCGAGAACATACATTTCTAAGCTAGGTGCTGCTGGTCTGGAGACCACAATTGGGGAACCACTGCTCTAGTGGCTAGGACATGACCTGAGTGTTGGAACCTTCTAGTTCCAGTAATAATGAGATATATATCCCCACTGATATGAGTTGCGCTGGCCCACTTAGAAAACTTAAGTGACCGCAATCCATTTTCATTTTAGATAATTTCTTTAGTTTTAAATGACTTATACATGTGGTTGATTCATGGCCATCTCCCCCACCCCAGCAGTCACCCCATGTGATAGGTATTACAGTCCCAGTGGTTACAGACTGGAAAATGAGGCTCAGGTGTGGGTGGGAGTCCTCAGCAGGACACTCCGCTCCTGGCTCCCTGAGCTCAGGATTCTACACTCAGAGCCTAGCCCTGGAGCATCCCTGGCGAGCTGAGCCCTCAGAACTCAGATGTCCCTCTTTGTAAATCACGTCTGAGAAGCAAGCCATCCCTGTCCATCTGTGGCTGGTGTTCATTGTTGTCACTTCCCCCAGATCTCACAACCCTGCTCCTCTTTCCTGATCCTGTTTTATTCCCAAATGCCCTCTGGATATGACTTCTTCCTGCTTGCACGGGCTCTAACAGAACGACTGAGAAGCTTTAGAGCTGAGAAGCCGGGCATGCAGGATGGACAGGTTGTGAGAAATGCTTAAGGGAATGGCAAGAAGGATTCGTAATGTCCGGAGTCAGGTCTGGGCAGTCCTACTTGCCCGGCCCTTCTCCAAAGAGTCGGCCATCTGGTTACAAGGGTTGCTCTGGGGCACCTCACCACACTGCTGGTGGGCCAGGCCCCTCTAGCCACCTCCGTGCCCTTTGATAAGTGCTGGGTTAGTGCAAACAGAGTGGGAATGTGAGCTGTGCACGCCAGCTGCCAGGTATGGACATAAACTGTGGGCCCCTGGGATTTATTCAGCGTGGTTGATGCAGGATGCGGAAAAGGACCACATCTTGAAGGCATCCTGGAGCAGAGTTCCAAATGCTTTGAGCCTTTGGTTCCGCCTCCAACCCCTGCCTCAGCAGGCCAGAAGCGCTCCACTGAGTGCTCGGATGTCACGTCCCCAGAGTGACATCAAGGCTGGGACCTGTCTGGCCACAGGGGCCCACAGCCACGGAGAGTAATTCAAAAGCTGAGTGTCCTCTCTGCTCAGAATCCAGTGGAGCTAGACACTGGGACAGATGGAGGGAGCACGCCCAGAACTTTGACATGAGTCCCTGGGGGCTTTTCATGGACTGCAGTGTATCCGGCTTCAAGAAACCAATACTCCTCATGGGCTAAACCAGTGAGAATGGACTGAGCACCACCTCTCATTACAGGCTGAACCCGTGCTGCCCTGGGGTGGGGGACAGGGACAAGGGGGCTTAGCCACAGACACTCAGGAGCTCCCAGCCCAGGGGCCACAGGGCACCCCCAGAAGACAACAGAGCCTGAAGCTCCAGACGGAAGAGTCAGGTGCCCAAAATGTCAGAAATTGCAAGGTGCATGAAACAGCTCATCAGGGTCACTGGGGGCTAGGGCTGGGGCACCCCATGGAGGACCCCTTCTGCAGCTTGGGGCCAGGATCCAGGGAAGCACGGGACGGGTGGCTGACGTGCCACTGAGCAGGGAAGCACAGGTTGTGTTTCACGAAACTGAAACTGCAAAATCGAAATGCTCCATAGGTTGCTTTTAAACTCTGGAGGTGCGATGAAAGGTTTGTCTTCATGGAATATAAACAACGCTTGCTTGTGTGGATGCGCGCTTTCTGAAAGACTAAACAAACGAGGGACATATGCCTGCTTTTCTGACTTTCTTCCCTTACCCTGCCACTGTCCCCACTGGGGGCACAGGTGACAGGGTGCTTTCCCCTTGCAGGAGGTGGGCTCTGCAGAAGTGAGCCCGAGCCCACCCCACCCCCCACTCCCACTCTGCTCCTACCTCCAGATCTGGAACCAGGGTGCCTCCCCGGTGTTTTCTGACATTTCCAGGAAAACCTTGGCATTTTTGTAGATGTTAACTTTAAGATTTTACAAACTCTGTCTCGGAGGGAGGGGTGCTGTTGCGCTTTACAACATTTTGCCTCCCCAAACTTGAAGCCTTCTTGTTTTGGTCTTTTCTGCATTTACTCTGCAAATTCTCTTTTCCAGAAAGAAACAGCACAAACCCCTTCAGAGGCCCGGGAAGCTCCCTTATTGTTTATTGCAATACATTAAAGGTGCTTCATCATGAAGCTAGCAAGTTCAAGCTTTGGGGTCCCTCATCATCCAAGTATTTATTCTCTCATTTTTTTCTTAACAAACCCACCCCTCAAATCATCTATGCTTCAGGTCTGCCTAGATATCATCTTAAAGCCAGTGACTCATTAGACTTTATTCTCTTTTTTTTTTTAAGATTTTATTTATTCATGAGAGATAGAGACAGGCAGAGACACAGGCAGAGGGAGAAGCAGGGTCCATGCAGGGAGCCCGACGCGGGACTCGATCCCAGGTCTCTAGGATCACACCCTGGGCCAAAGGCGGCACTAAACTGCTGAGCCACCCGGGCTTCCCCTCTCTCACTTTTTTAAAAAAGATTTTCTTTATTTATTTGAGAGTGAGAGAGAACACAAGCAAGGAGAGAGGCAGAGGGGAGAGAGAGAAACAGACTCCTGGCTGAGCAGGGAGCCTGACGCGGGACTCAATCCTAGGACCCTGAGATCATGCAGACGCTTCACCAACTGAGCCACCCAGGTGACCCTAGACCTTATTTGCCTGGAAGGAAGAGGAGGAGGATGCTGACACTCTGAGTTTTCAAATGCTGAGGAGCCATCTCCTGTAATGTGTAGATGCAAAGAAGTCACTGATGGAGTCAATGCCACAGTTCACTGAGTGGCGTGGTGAACTACAGGGACAGTCCAAAAGCCTTGTGCTCCGGGCATCCCCCGAGGGCAGAGCACCCCCGTCGCCATGAACTGGATGATGTTGAGGTGGCAGAGGCCAGAGCACACAAGCACAGCCACCTGCACCAGCAGGGTGAGCAGGTCGGCCTGCCCATGGCATCCCTTCTTGCCCACCAGAGGGTTTTCCCGGGGCTGCCCTGCACACCTGCCAGGTAATCTTCACAGAACAAGATAGTATGATCCCCACTGGCCCACAGATGCTTATGGCAAGGCCACTGGGACCATGAGGGGCAGCCTGAGGATTCCCTCGACACTGTCATGCTCCGTGGAGGCCAGCTGGAGTCCCGCACATAGTAGGTGACCCTTCCAGTAGAGCGAGTGTGAACAGGAGGTCAGGGGCCACCAGGTGAGCCAGGTACACACCTGCTGTGTTGATCTTCTTGCTCTTTTGACAGGCGAGGTAGAAGGTGAGGATGTTTCCAGGGCACTGGAGACCAACGGCCAGAGAGTCAGGCGGACTGCCGGGTTGGGCAGTGAGGAAGCAGGAGGTGGCATCATACGAGAGGCTG
Organism: Canis lupus familiaris; assembly: GCF_011100685.1. Taxonomy (NCBI): domain Eukaryota; kingdom Metazoa; phylum Chordata; class Mammalia; order Carnivora; family Canidae; genus Canis; species Canis lupus. The sequence goes on from NC_049243.1 coordinate 49,606,817, forward strand.
CTCAGGTTGCCGGGCTGGAGGCCACGTCATTGAGGTCCTGAGGAGACCAAAAAAAGAAAAAAAACATGTAATATTGCCTCTGCACTAATAATCTGCTGAAGGAACACACATGAGAGAAACCTAGCTCTTTGGAAGTAAACTTTCTGTTGAAGTGCAACATGTCCTTCCAGTTACTATTGCTGCGTAACAAATTATCCCCCAATATGTAGCAGCTTAGAACACACTTTATTGTGTTCATAGTCTTTGAACAGGACACAGGAAGAATGGCTTGGTTGGGGAGCCTCAGCTGGGAAGGGTCAGCAGCTGGGGGTTACCTGATGGCAGAGGCCAGGACCATCTGGGGGTGGCTTCACTCAGATGAGGGGCAGTTGGCGCTGGCTTTTGGCTGGGACCTCAGGGGTGTCACACACATGGGCTCCTTGTGAGACTTACTCACAGCCTAGCAGCCTGAAGGTCACTTGGATTCTTACCCAGCAGCTCCAGGCTTGAAAGGAAACTGTCCCAGAAACCAGACAGCAGCTCCGTGATTTTCTGTATTCCAGTGCTTTCACATCTAGGGCCTTGTCTGACCCCACAGGGATTGCCTCTTCCTGGGTCAGTGGATTCCTGGAATGCGTTTTTTCAAATGCAAACCAACCAATCCAGGGCCACTCCCAACCACCTCCTTTATGGGGCTCCCATGCTCTGGGCCACTATGCACCTGCCCAGCTGTCCCAGTCACCTGCGGGATCAGATGCCAGACAACCAGGGGCAGCCCCTGTGTTCCAGAGCCCCCTGAAATGATCCAAACCAGCCAGTCCTAAGTCTGCCTTCCTGTCTCACGTGTTTTATTCCTGCAGAAACCACAATAACAGTTCTTGCCCACCTTTCTGCCTCTCTCCATCTCCCGAGTGACCCTGGTACTTACGGCCCCCCCAGCATGGCTCCCGGTAATGTGGTCTGATCTGGATCTATGAGTAACAAGCTATGTTTATCAATAGCAACGTCTCCTGATCTGTCAGCCTCACTGCACCTCAGCTTTTCTATCAATACACTGTACTTCAAAACATCTTTTCTGACCTGGCCTCAGAGGTATTACATCACACACACCCCTTCCCCCCCAGTGTTTTGTGTCATTCTTTCTTTTTACAAATTGGACTCATGGAAGAGAGCTGTTTTCCAGCACCCCAAGCCTTACATGCATAAAAAGAGGCGTGCTTCTTGGATCATGTGGAAGAAGCGCCTTTGCCAGGATTTGGGTCTGAGGACAGAGCCTCGCCTGTTCACACCTCCAGTCCCCGAGCTGCTTCCAGGGAAGACAGGGGAACATGCAGGGACAACAAAGATGAGGAACAGGCAGGAAGGGTCTCTGCAGCACGGGGCCCAGCTCAGGAGTTAAGGGTGGACTCTGCTGAGAAGGGCAGCTCCTTTCATGCCTCCTGCTCCTCCTGGGGCTCTGACCACAGTCCAGCTGAAGCCCTTGACGTGGAATCTTGGCCCAGAGACGTTGGAGGAACAGCCCAGGATGGCCTCCTGCCTGCCCTGCGGAAGGCGGCCTGCACTGCGCCGGCACCTGCGCCCGCACCTGCGGGGAGGCGGGAGGATGCTCTTCCTCTCCTGCTGCCGTGGCCGCGCCTTCTTTGTCTCTGGCTCTTACCGTCGCGCACGCCCACACAGTCACTCTGACACACGCACACGTGTTCACCCATGCACTTACGTCACCCGCTCCCACTCGTGTTCACGCACGCACACCAGGCGGCGTATGACCCGGGCCAGGGGCGGGGGGCCCGCGCCGTGGCCGCAGGAACTGGCGCCCTTCGAGGCAGCAGCTCCAGGGAGGAACCGGAACACAACTCGCCCCAGGAGCCTTGCCCGCAGCCACCCAACAGGGCAGGCTCTTCCTTTCTTCCTTGAGTCCTTCCCGAACAAGTCAGTGGTCAGGCCAGCTGAGCGAGCGGGGCTCTGGGGGGGGGGGGGGCGGTGCGCAGGGCAGGTGGCAGAGTCTGAGCAGGCCAAGGGAGCCCCCTCAAGGGGCCAGGTTAGCTCCGCAGGGCGCCGGCCACAGGGCGACTCCCTGTAAGGAGCACCCTTTCTAGCACCGAGCTGCCATTTGATGCATTTGGAACATGCGTGTCCCTTTCCTGGTTTGTTTAGGACTTGCGGGGTACAGGGAAGGGCCTGGCTGCTGCAGTCCCCCTCCCATGTCAGCTGTCCCGCTTCCTGATACTCCTGCTTCTTCCGCAGGGCACATTAGCACAGGCCGGGGGGCTCACCTGCCCCTGCTTGCCCCCTCAGTGGAGGGTACACCTTCCCCTCCCCTTGGAGGCCCCGTAAGTGTCACCTCCTCCAGGACACCTGCCAGCCTGGACAGAATTCACGTGCCCCTCCTCCCCGGGCGCTTCCATAGCACTCGATGGCAACTCTCCGGCATGCTTCTCTCAGCAAAGGACACTCCTCAGTTAAATCTCTGCAGCTCCAGTCCCTGCAGCCCCTGCGGGCCTCTGCTAGTCTTCTTATTTTGGTAGGTGGCACAAAACAAGTGCTCTGGACACTGGGTGCTGCTGGAAGCCCTGTGGTCTCCCTTTCCAGGGACGCCCACAGAGAAGTCACAGCCATGCCCCCAAGGCAGGGAGGGCGGGTGCTGTCACTGCTGTGAATCTAGGGCGATCAGAACCAAAATAGGAGCCATGGAAAGAGGAGCACACTGTCAGGCCCTAACGCCCCAGACCTGCCCGCCTGCCCTCCTTGCTGGTTGGTCCTGTCCCCTTGCTTACTGATTTTGGTGCAAACCTCAGTACAAACTCCTCCGCTCCACAAGTGCACACTAATCGACCATTGTCAGACTGGTGCAGACTTTGTGCTCCACGGACCCTGGTCCGTACCTGCCCATAGGAGCACCCCTTGGCCCCTCTGTGTGTGCATCATCCCCACCTCTCGGGTCCTCCCCCACAGGCACAAAGCGCCCCAATCCCCTCACCCCACCCTATCCACTCTTAGGAAATGACCTAATACTGGTCATTTGTACCTTAATATGAAGCTACTAGTGCATTTCCCTCTCACAAGTGTATTTGCCTTTTGAGACTCCCCGAGCAGTGATTATAAAGTGCAAGGTGTGCCCTGTTCAGTGATTATCAGCGCAACCCTGTAAAGAAGAGTTATCCAAAGGGCTTCCAGAGGGTTACTCAAGGTCTGACCCAGTGGAGGCAGCTCAGTCCTATCAGCAGGTGTTACTCAGTGACTTGAAGGTGACACTGGCCTTCGTTCCTTCTGGCCTGAGCTGTCCATCTGTTCACACAAGAAATGGCAGAGGTCCCGCTGGTAAGCTGAGGTCACTGGGGATGCTGTACCCATTGACCACAAAGCAAGAAGAGATGGTGAGGAAGCAGCTACAATCTGAGATTTTCTCTCACGCCCTGGGAAGACTCACCTCTGATCTACTTACCTTGCTCGCCAGGAGAAGTGCACAGGGAGCCCGGCAGAGCCTTATCCAGGGGCCAGCTGCCTTCCCAAGCAGCCCGGAGTGCCCTCTCCGCGCTGCAGAATTGAATCAGATCACCGCACTAGACTCCATACTCTACCTCCCGTCACCCACCTCTTCTGAAACAGAAGAAAGGAACAAAAGAAACCCCAAGGGTATCAGCCAAGATGATCTCCCTATACAGGACATGCGTGCTCAGCCACAAGGCTCCCTGCTGGGCCTGCCCCCCAACCCCACCCTGCCACCCCCACCACAGCTACTGAGAAGGAGGGCAGGGAGAAGAGTCACTCTGGGAAGCCAGTTTCCATTCTGTTCCATTTCTGTGCCCCCCACAGGCTGGGATTTAAGCCCTCTATATGACTCTCAAGCCACCAGTGTCAGGAAATTCGAAAGCAGTCATCATTCTCCTGACTGGGAGCAATGAGCTGGGGAAAGCACCAAGTGCCATCTGGGGTCTCCAACACTCTCAGCCTCTGTGGCGGAGTGGTGGCCTTGTCAGGATTTCCTGGGTCTCGTGATCCCAGCAAGATGCTTTAATGGAGCCTCAAAGCTGACCTTGCAGCCCTCAGAGGCATTGTTCCCAAGGGTGGCAGCTAGCAGGGCAGGACCGGCAGGATCCCAGATTCAGCCGGATGTTCTCCAGCTGGGCAAGGCCAGACGCCCCCCTCTTCTCTTCCTCCCATTTCCAGAGACTGGTTTTCCTCACCCTACAGCTGCCTAATAAATGAGGCATCAAACCTATCATGTGATTACAACCATGCCTCCCTCCTAAGGTGTCGCCATAGGGGTGTCAGTGTGTACATTGCACTGAGGCTTTCCCTGAGCACCCTGTGGAGCCCGCCTCCATCTGCAGCTTGCTCTCCAGCCCAGACCCCTGTGTGTATGTCATGGTATCCCACGTGCCTCAGTTTCCCCCAGTAAAAAATGTGGGTCAGCATACTCCCTGACCTGACCTCCCACTGACAAAGGCCATGAGACCCATTTTTTCCCATATGTAGATTGGGCCCCAAACATGTCCCAGATTGCTTGATCTGTCAATGACAGCTTACGTAAAGGAGCCCTGTCTTACCAGAAACTTTTACCAGAAACCTCCTCCCACCGCCCCCAGAAGGAAGAGCTAATGCAGTTTCCTGAGTGCCTGAGTTGTACACAGATCACCAACCCTAGGAGAACATTCCTCTGTATCCCCAAGACATTTAGGATTCTATTAAAAGGACCTAGAATGCCTAAGAAGGGCCAGACAGCAGAGAATACCCACCATACGGTGCTCATTCAGGATTAGGTTAATGAGGGTAAGGCACAGGGTGCTGAGCACCCATAAGAGCCAGGAGGGAAAAGCACATCCACCACCCTCTCGGGCTTGGCGGCTGGGCCTGCCCATGAGACTGACAAGACAGGCTGCCAGAAAAGGCTCCACGTTTTATTTGACGTTAATGACTGTGTGTGGCATGGCATGCTTCACTGAAAAGCAGCAAGAACCCAAAGGGACCTAAGAGTTTACAGCGTGTTTTCACAAAAAGCAACAAATTGTACAGAGTGTCAAGACAGAGAACAAAGAGGTGGCAGGGCCGCAGGGGTGGTGGGGGGTGCCTGGGTGGCTCGGTGGTTGAGTGTCTTCTGCCTTTGGCTTAGGGCATGATCCCGAGATCCCGGTATCCAGTCCCGCATTGTGCCCCTTGCAGGGAGCCTGCTTCAGTCTCTGCCTCTCTCTCTCTCTCTCTCTCTCTCTGTCTCTCTCTCTCTCTGTCTCTCATGAATAAATAAGAGACACAGAGAGAGAGAAAGAGGCAGAGACAGAAGGAGGCTCCATGCAGGGAGCCTGACACGGGACTCGATCCCAGGCCTCAAAGATCACACCCTGGGCTGAAGGCAGGCGCTAAAGGCAGGCGCTAAACCGCTGAGCCACCCAGGCTGCCCTAAATAAAATCTTTTAAAAAGGAAGGAAGGGAGGGAGAGAGGAAGGAAGGGAGGAAAGAAAAAGAAAGAAGAAAGAAAGAAAGAAAGAAAGAAAGAAAGAAAGAAAGAAAGAAAGAAAGAAAGAGAAAGAAAGAAAGAAAGAAAGAAAGAAAGAAAGAAAGAAAGAAAGAAAGAAAGAAAGAAAGAAAGACCCTCCTACGAAAACTCCCTACTCACCGCCCGCACCGACATCCCTCCCTCCGACTCGCCCCCTAACAAAGAAAGAAAGAAGAAAAGGTAAGAGCGGGGTGTAAATGTGTGGAGAAGCAATGGAAAAGAGAAGGCGTGTTGGGTGAGTCCCGTGAGACAGAGCCCCTGTCTGTGGCTCCGGGGGGGGCAGCTCCCTCCCTCGTGCGGAGAGAGAAAGCCCTTTATAAATGGACACTTATGTCCTGCTTTCAGGCAGACAGAGAGAGGGCAGAGAGCTTGTTCCTTCTATTTCTTTATTGCCTTTAGCTCCAAGTAATCCTTTTGCCACAGTGGCACGTCTGGGTGGCACGTTCTGGTCCCCGCCGAGGGCGCAGGAAACAGGAAGGTGGGTGATGGGCCTGCTGAGGCCCTACAAGCCACTGCTCGCCCCTGGCCCGGAATCTGGCTGATCCCTGACAGACGCGCCCATCTCTCCTGCTTGTCTACGGGGAGCCATGAGCGGCAGCCCCCACGGCCCTGATTTCACCTTGTCCCTGGGCTGCTCTCCAGTCCTCTCTTGTGATGGGTGTTGCAGGTTGGCCAGAGCCTCAGGGGCAGGGCCTGCGTGGGCCCGTTCATCCCAACCGGCTGCTAGAGTGGAAGGTTCCAGAGACATGATCCAGTCCATGGGGGCCAGAACTCGGGGGTCTGTGAACCTGGATGGAAAAACAGAGACAGCTCTATTTTCACCAGGTTCTTTTCTTTTCTTTTTTTTTAATATTTTATGTATTTATTCATGAGAGACACAGAGAGAGAGGCAGAGACACAGGCAGAGGGAGAAGCAGGCTCCATGCAGGGAGCCCGATGTGGGACTCGATCCCGGGACTCCAGGATCACGCCCTGGGCCGAAGGCAGGCGCTCAACCCCTGAGCCACCCAGGCGCCCCTATTTTCACCAGGTTTTAACTGCAACGTGGCACCACGACCATATACATGAGCAGCCTGCCATATGGTGTGAAGCATACCCACGACTGCGTCACTGATCGAAATCATGGATCTTCCCACAGCCCATTACCGACGATTCGGGTATCTCAAAATATGACGTATGCTCATCACTACTTCAAAATTATAGTCAATATTAGTTAATAAAAAATTCTATATGAGGTGCCTGGCCAGCTCAGTAGAGCGTGTGACACTTGATCTCGGGGTGGTTGAGTTCAAGCCCCATGTTGGGTGTAGAGATCACTTTTTAAAAAATCTTTTTAAAACAAAGGGAATCATATGTAACATTTTGTCCAAAAATCTATTCTTTTTGGACTTTGTTAACTGTATTCTAATATGAGTTGTTTTTTGTAAACTTATATATGTTCCTATATGCATTTAAAATGGTTACTCTGGGGGCAGCCCAGGTGGCTCAGCAGTTTAGCGCCACCTTCAGCCAAAGGCCTGATCCTGGAGACAGGGATCGAGTGATGGAGTCCCACCTCAGGCTCCCTGCATGGAGCCTGATCCTCCTTCCGCCTCTCTCTCTCTCTCTCTCTGTCTCTTATGAGTAAATAAAATCTTTAAAACTAAATAAAAATAAATAAGTAAATAAATAAATAAATAAATAAATAAATAAATAAATAAATAATAAAATAGTTACTCTGGGGGGCGTCTGGGAGGCTCAGTTGGCTAAGCGTCTGCTTGTGGCTCGGGTCATGATCCTGAGGTCCTGGGATTCATTCCTATGTCGGTCTCCCTGCTCAGCAGGGAGTCTCCTTCTTCCTCTCCCTCTGCTGCTTTCCCTGCTGTGCTTGCTTTCTCTTTGTCAAATAAATAAATAAAATCTTAAAAAAAATCCATTATTCAGAAAAAGGTCTTTAGTCTTCACCTGAGGGGTCCATAGCCCAAGGAGAGGTAGAGAACCCTCGATCTAGTGTAATGTTTTTGTTTTCTGAATGGGGAAACTGAAACACCAAATTTCCCCCCCAAAGCCTCCCAGCTTACACCTGGAGTCAGGACCTGAACCCTTGGCTCCTGGTTCCTCTTTGGGTCTCCCCCTACAACACAGAGCCCTTTCTTCTCTACACCCTACTTCCTCCCAGCACCAAACACAGCATGACTCAGGAAGGATTATTCCCTAAAGGCTGGCATTTGGACCTAAGGTGAGACTCTCTGACCCCTGACCCCTGACTATCCTGATTCCTCTTCCTCGTGGCTTGATGAGCCTCTTTCCTCAGAATCCATTTGTCATGACCCACCTAGCCCTGAATAGAGCACAGGATCTTCTCTGCTCACTCAGACCCAGGAAACCCATAGCAATAACAATTAACAATAATGGCATCCTACCAGTGAGAGACCAGCTCTTAATGCAAGCCCACCTCTGGCCCAGGAAGGAAGAAACTTCTGAATAGCCTCTGGACTGGAGTGAATTAGCTCAAGTCAAAATTTCTAGAATCTTTTCTGTGTTCACTGTACATAGTAAATGATCAGTAAAGACCTTGTAGTGTTCTGATCTGAAGGGGCACCTGTATCCCAATGTTCATAGCAGTAATGTGCATAATAGCCAAACTGTGAAAAGAAAAAGAAATAGCCAAACTGTGGAAGAAGCCAAGATGTCTAACGACAGATGAGTGGATAAAGAAGATATATATATATACCACAAATATATATATATATATATATACACAATGAGATATTACTCAGCCATCAGAAAGGATGAATACTTACCATTTACATTGACATGGATAGAACTGGATGATATTATGCTGAGTGAAAAAAGTCAATCAGAGAAAGACAATTTTCATATGGTTTCACTCATATGGGGAATATAAGAAACAGGGAAGAGGGTTATAGGGGAAGGGAGGGAAAACTGAATGGGAAGTATCAGAGAGGGAGACAAATCATGAAAGACTTAACTCTGGGAAACAAACAGGGTTTCTGGAGGGGATGTGGAGGGGGATGGGGTAACTAGGTGACAGGCAGTGAGGAGGGCATGTGATGGGATGAGCACAACTCATGAATTATTGAACACTACATCTGAAACTAATAACTAACAATGAAACTGAAACTAATAATGTACGAAGTGTTGGCTAATTGAATTCAAATTAAAAAAAAAAAGAAGATGTTAGTTGAAAAAAAGAAAAAACATAATGGCATCCTAAACTGAAGGCCTGCTCTCTGTTAGCCACTCTTAGCCATCTATAATGCCTCACTTCGTTCACAAAGAGGCATTATTATCTCCAATTTTATAGGTGAGGAAAAGGAGATTCAGAGAAATTAAGTGATTTATCCAAGGCCACACAGCCAATTGCATCAAAGAGTCAGGTGCTTCTGACAGTCCCAATTACAAGGAGGTTGCAGCTGGAGCTGGAGGTAGGGAGGTAGCCAATAGATAATGTCACCCAGATCTGAAGAATGCAAAGGGTTGATGTCACTATTCTTGGGGCTGGTGGAGCCGCAGCAGCCTTGACTGGTGATGTCTGAACTTGGTGACCATCCTGGGTGTGTTTACCCTCAGAGCACTGATTTCTGACACGATCTGTGCCTGCCCAGGGAAAGCAGAGATGGAACCCCTATCTCATCTCTGTGGTTTGCACATCTGTGTTCCGTGAGCGTCTTCAGCCCCAGGCATAAGTAGAGAGGCACAGTGTGGGTTAGTTCCGGGCACAGCGGCCGTGGGAGGGGAGCGGTTGAGCTGCTGCCCCGAGTGGGGTGGGGGTGGGGGGGCCATTGTCTGTAAAGCCAATGCCTTTTTTTCCTTTTCTTTTTAAATGGTGAGGAGAAAAAGTTAGTACAGATGTATTTGTTTCCTCTTCTTTTTAGCCACTTAATTAACGATCTCACTTCTAGATACTTAAATAACATTCACTTATAGGGGTTCAGGACAGGCCATCTCACCCACCCCCCAAATGTGCCACTTTGGTATATAGATTATTTAGAGCTGAAGACACTTGAGATCCTGCTGGCCCAAGAGAAACTTTTGTCCTCCCTTAACTATGTGAAAGAATCTAAATTGGGGGGGGTCTTTCCCAGAATAAGGCTTATTAACAGAGATAAATTTTATCTGAGTGACCCATCGGTATGGCAGGACAAACATCTAATTACCAAACATCTGCTCTTCTTTTCGCTCTGTAAGATGCATACCTTTCCTCTGAAATCCCAGACCCCTACCCTGCTCTCCTTAGCTGAGAATGACATAGAGACCTCATCTTGCCTGATTGTCTTTGGAATTTCCGTGTCTGTGTGGATTCCTCATACATACACATATTAAATTTGATTTGCTCCTGTTAATCTGCCTCATGTCCATTTGTTTCTTAGTGTGGCTAGAAGGACCTTTGAGGGATAGGAATTCTTGCTCTCTCACAACTCATCCACAGTGAATGTCTAAGTTATGCTGTGTGCTGGGGAGAAACACCAGGAAACCAAAGACGACCACACCACTAACTGTGTCCATCTCTCCAGCCAGGACTCATGTGTCCAGTGTCTCCTGGCCACCTCCTGGGTACATTGGGATCAGACCGCTGTGTTGAACCTCTCAGACCCACTGCCCCTCCTGGATTGGCCCATCTCCACGAGCCACACCCCCAAGGCCATCCTGCAAACCTCCCTCTTGCTCCCTCCACGTGACATCCACCCCAAGTCTCCTCCAGGACAGGCTCAAGGTAGTCTCTGTAGCCCAGGCCTTGCCACGCCTCTCTAGGAAGGCAGCCACAGCTTCTTGTTTCCCAGTGTTGGCTTTCAATCCTGACACTCAATCTACTCTACAGTCTTCATCCCACTGTCACGCTGATTTGGCTAAAATGCACAGTCGCCCTACTTTTCTTATTTATTTGTTTGTTTTTTAAAGGTTTTATTTATTTGAGAGAGAGAGAGAGAGAGAGAGAGAGAGAAAGTAAGGGAAAGGGCAGAGGGATAGGAAGGGGGATAAGCAGACTCCCTGCTGAACAGGGAGCCTGACTCAGGGCTCCATCTCAGGACCCTGAGATCATGACCTGAGCCCAGGCAGACACTTAACCAACTGAGCCACCCAAGTGCCCCTGTATGTTTGTTTTAAATAAGCTCTATGTCCAACGTGGGGCTTGAACCCATGACCCTGAGATTGGGAGTCTCATGCTCTACTAACTGAGCCAGCCAGGCGCTCCTGCTCTACTTTTCTATAGGTCACAATCCTAATTCCATGACCTGGCATTTGAGATTCTCTCTGCTGGAATGCATTTTCCTCTCCCACACGTCCTGGTAACTCTGCTTAACTCCTCCTGGTTCAGGACAGTTTTAGCACCATCTCCTGCAGGCCATCTACTGTGACTGCCCTCACCCCCTCCCCCACCTAACATAGATACCCCTCTTGTCATGCCTCATGGCACTCCACACGTCCCTATGTTAGTGTAACGGTAAATGACTGCCATCTGTCAGAGTGCGAGCCATTGAGGCAAGTGATGAGCTCTCATGCATCTTGGCCCTTCTAGGGTCTGACACAGGGCCAGGTATGGAAGAGTCGCTTCATGGGTGATTACTGCACACTGGAGCAGTGGTGAGGCACTGCTATTCCAAATCCATCTGCCATAGCTCCTACTGGCTTGTCTTCCCACCTCATCCAAAACCTCCCACCTATAAGATTTCATTGAGCATCTACTTTGTATCCTGAGCCAGCCACAAGGGTGGGGATGCAACACAGTCCAATACACATTCACATGCCAGAGATCCTTTTAGTTTCAGTGGAAAGTGGAGTTACTGGCAGGTCATTGACAGCCTTGCAGTACTGGACAAGAGGATGACAGCCTGGGATGGGGAGCCACCTCTTCTGTTTTCCTTTGCCTCACAGAGTCACCAGACAGAGGGACTTCACAGAGGCTCCTATCTAATCATCCCACATTCCAGCTGTGGAAGAGAGACCCAGAGAGGTGGAGTGGATTATCTGCAGTCATATAGGGAGTCACTAGGGATGCTGAAACCTAAGCCCAAATAAATGCTCCTTAAGATAAAGAAAGTATGGGACACTTGGGTGGCTCAGCAGTTGAGCATCTGCCTTCGGCTCAGGTCATGATCCCGGAGTCCTGGGATCAAGTCCCACATCAGGCTCCCTGCACGGAGCCTGCTTCTCCCTCAGCCTGTGTCTCTGCCTCTTTCTCTATGTTTCTCATGAATGAATAAATAAAATCTTAAAAAAAAAAAAGTATGGGCACCTCCCACTCCCCACAACACACACCAAGAATGCAAGCAAAGCTTCAGTTCATGAGAACCAACCATATTTTCTCTTCTCTGTACTCTTTCTTCAAGAGGTCACAATTGAATTGCATTATCTCTTTTTTTCTCTCTCTCTTTCAGCCAGTGATTGTTCTTTAAGCACCTTTCAAGCTCAAGGCGTGCTGGGCACAGTTGAAGATTCAAGAGAAAACCCCACTCTTGCTTTTCAAGCTGCAGGGTTAAGGCACATGTGCCTGCACGGTAACCAAGAATGCAAGGGAAATGCCAAATGGGTGGTTCAGGCAAGGAAGACCGTTTGCAAAAACTTCACAGGAAAATGCCCCAACGAGAAATTTAGTCAGAAAAGCAACTCCGGGGAGATCCCTGGGCTCCACTCAATTCCCAACCATGATCCACCCCCTGCCAGTGGCCATACTGTGCCATCTGACTTCACTGGCGACCCTGTTAGCTGAAAAAGCATAGAAACAACTCAGTGAGATTAAAAACTGGAATTGCTTGTTAGAATTTCTCCTAGACCCATGCTCTTCCAGGAGGATGGGATGCTGATCTTCCCCGGGGCCTGTGAGGCGCCCACGCCTGTCACCAACACTCCCCGCGTGGACAGGATGAATGCATGCATTCTCCTCACTACTTTTCATATTGCAGAGCTTGAATCTAAAAGGAGTATCTCCCAAACTGTTCATTGTTCTTTTACTAAGGTTTTCTTTTTTAAAAAACGAAGATTTTATGTATTTATTTGAGAGAAAGGGAGAGCATGAGAGAGATCACAAGCAAGAGGGAGGGGCAGAGGGAGAAGCAGATGCCCCGCTGAGCAGGGAGCCCACTGTGATAGGGGCTCAGGTGGGGCTAGATCAAGTGGGGCTTGGTCAGGTGGGGCTCCATCCCAGGACCCCGGGATCGCCACCTGAGCTGAAGCCAGACGCTTAACTCGCTGAGCCACCCTTCACTAAGCTTTTGTATTAAAATATAACATACTTACAGAAAAGGGCACAAGTCATTAACTGAACGAATTTTCCATACAGCAAACACACCCATGTATACAAGCACCTAGATAAGACACCTGAACATTCTATGCGCCCCAGAAGCTCCTTCTGGTCACTACTACCCAAGGTTAGCACTGTGTCCTAGATTAGTTTGCCTGCTTTTGAGCTTTATATAAATAGAATCACATGGTATGTGCTCTCTCAACTCGTTTTTATTTTTTTAAGATTTTATTTATTTATTCATGAGAGACAGAGAGAGACACACAGAGAGAGAGGCAGAGACGCAGGGAGAGAGAGAGACAGAGACACAGGCAGAGAGAGAAGCAGCTCCATGCAGGGAGCCCGATGTGGGACTCAATCCCGGGATCCTAGGAACACACCCCCCGCCAAAAACAGGCACTAAACCGCTGAGCCACCTGGGCTGCCCCCCTCAACTCGTTTTGATCAAAAGTATTTTGGTGTGCTTCCTCCATATTGCTAATACTTGTAGCTCATTCACTCTTCTGCTGTAGACATTCCTTGGTTTGGATCAGGTGCTTATTTATTCATTTTCCTATTGATGAACATCCGAGCTGGATCTAGGCTGAGCCTACTATACTACAAAGAGAGGCGCTAGGAACATTCTTGGGCACATCTTTTGGTGAACATACACACTAATTTCCAGCCACATATGCCCACAGCAGGATTGCTGGGCCACAGGGTTTGTGTGTGTTTAGCTTTAGTTTATGCCACCCCCCTTTTTTTAAGATTTTATTTATTTTTTCATGAGACACACACAGAGAGAGACAGAGACACATACAGAGGGAGAAGGTGGGGAGCCCGATGAGGGACTTGATCCCAGGACCCCAGGATCATGCTCTGAGCCAAAGGCAGATGCTCAACCACCGAGCCACCGAGGTGCCCTTATGCCACCCTTTTTGATATTAAAAGAGAAAAAGAGAGAGAGCAAGGGAGACAAAAGTTTTAATTATCTGACCAAAGTTCAAACTTAACACTTTGTCAAATGGAAACTTTTACGTCCGTGATTACACAATGAGATTTTTAAAATAGTATTTGGAGGAGAAGTTAGACACTATATAGTGCAGTATTTTTCTACCATTTAGTTGACATCTACAAGGGGTTTTAAAATGTTTTTTTTTTAATTGTGATGAAACACACATCACACATTCACCATTTTAACTATTTATAGTGAGTTTTGAAGTCATTTTAGTGGCTCATGATCAGAATTGTTAAAAAACCAAACCACATAGACAAGAAAATGCATCCTGGTAAGTGTAAATAATATTTTGTGGAGCTTTTGTTATAACTGTGTGGGTTCTGGGTCAAACTGTAAATCACAGTCTTCACTTAACTCTTAATTTAGAGTGGAAAAATCAGAGGCAGAGGCGATGTTTCTAAACAGCTTGAACTAGGACCATGGAATCTTGGCTTCCAATTCCATGTATTTTCCAGCTCTCATCTTATCTCCTGGGATCATTGTTGCTGATCTTGGCAAACAGGCTGCAAGTGTCTGGTCTTCACGGCCTCCTATTTTGCTGGTGAGAAAGGACCTTCTATTCCCCGCTTCCCGAAGTGGCTCCCTAGAAAGTTGCAGATGAAGCCCAGACCCAACCACCAGCACCTCCTAACCTATTCAGACCCAGGGCACCCATTTGACCCTTTCTGCTATAGGGTCAACCAGAAACAGTACAAACCTAGAAACTTAAAAGAAGATGGGGGAAAGGACCTGTGGTTTGACATTTTTCAGAATTTTTTTCTTGTGTGTTTGTGTGTGTTAAGGGCACTTTTCAAGTGAGGAGCCCTGGAGAGGAAGCGTTATAAATAGAAGGGGCGGCAGGGGGAGGAGGAGGGGGAGGAGGAAGTATGCTTAGAACACCTGCTTGTCTCCCCATTCAGGCCCCTGGTGGGGCTTTTTTGGGGGCCCTTCCCCACACCCCACTCCTGCCTCCTCTTCAGCCCATCAAAACCAGAGCTGGCATCAAAGTGCTCTGGCCTGGTCTCCACGGCCCGGTCCCACCAGTCCCCACCCCAAGTCTACCCAAGGTGTCCCCTAGGAGGAAGAGGACCATCCCATCATGACCCTGAGTTCCCTTGGGTCATTCGGCTCTAAAGGCCTCCCATGGCATTAGCTCCTCACCAGCCAGCCATGTCATAACAACAATTAGGTTGTGTCTCACCCTAGTAAAAACTCAGCAACACCTTCCCAATATCTTAGAATAAAACCCTGCCTGCTGCCCCTTGGCAGCAGATTGGTCCCTTTTGAGCAGGTGGGCATAGCAGGATGGAAGGGAATGGAAGCAGCATTTGGGGGATAGGTTTGCAAAGCCCCCATTTCTGTAAGTTCCCTCCCTTGGGGGCTGGCTTCATGGGAGGAGGTGAAAAGGCCAAGGACATTGTTGGGGGGGCCACCCCCACCCCACCCCACCCCCTACCCCCATCCCTGCCATTCACTGACCACCATCTGGTTTTCCTGGGTATAAGACTACCACCTGAGCTTTGCCCCATCCCCTCTTACTTCTCACGTGGAACTGCCCCTTCACCCAAGCAGTGGTCAATTAGCACCTAACATCCTCAAAGAATATGCACTTGAAAGAGGGCTTAATCCTAGTCTGCCTGGTGCACTTCATGGAGATGTGATTACATACTATATGAATCATACTTTTAAACTGGGATTCCATGATTTTTAGTAAATTTAGAGTTGTGCAGCCACCACTCAGTCCATTCTAGAATATCCCCATCACCCTAAAAAGACCCCTTGTGTCCATTTGAGGTTACTCCTCATGCCACCCACGCCCAGTCAACCTCTAATCTTCTCTCTCTAGAAGTAGATGTGCCTTTTCTGGATGTTTCTTATAGATAGACTCATATGGTGTGTGGCCTTTGGCATCTGGCTTTCTTTCATTGAGCATAACGTGTTTGAAGTTCACAACATAGCATACATGTATTAGTGGTTTGTTTCTTTTTATTGCTGAATAGTATTCCTGGGTCTCAGCTTGTTACCAACAAAAGGGAAAGATATTTTCAGTACTGCAGAAACTATTCCTTCCTTCAAGAAGCCAACTCCAGAGAGACTGGCCAGGGCAAGGCTTTGGTGCCTGAGAGAGAGAACATCCTGTCATGACCATGGAGCATACACTAGATGGATGCAAAAGATGCAAAAGATCTCAAAGGAAGAGAGTGAGAAGCAGAAACTAGTTATGACAAATGCCCTCCACCCAAAAAAATCTCTTCAAATACCAAGTGCTTAAGTGCCAGAGTGCACTGGGAGAACAGAAGAGCCCTAAATTCAGAGAGATGATCTCAGGGCTAATATCAGTACAGCCCAATGCCAGGGTCATCCCTGGACCAAATAAATGAGAATCCCCTAGCACAGATTAGGCATCAGGAGCTGTGTGATTCGAATGCACAGCCAAGGTCAAAGTCAAGGGCAATTGCACTAAAGGATTACTGGGCACCCAAAATAATTGACCCTTCTTTCCAGGTGGTGGAATCTTGGTCCTTCCCCAACAACCCCACACAGACCTCCTCTTCTGGGAGGAGGGAGCCTCACCTGCTGACCAATGCCCTAACGCTGTCCTCACAGAGAGGGCTGCGGCAAGCATCACCAGAGTCCTGAGCCACCACCCACACCTCCCCTGGTGGATACAGACAAGGCCAGCTTGTCACAGGACTGAGAAGGCCAATTCCTCCTGTTTTATTAAAGAAAAAAAATTGCACAAGTACAACATGAATAATTTCTCATAGGAAATTCGTAAAGGGGGATCCCTGGGTGGCGCAGCGGTTTAGCGCCTGCCTTTGGCCCAGGGCGCGATCTTGGAGACCTGGGATCGAATCCCATATCGGGCTCCTGGTGCATGGAGCCTGCTTCTCTCTCTGCCTATGTCTCTGCCTCTCTCTCTCTCTCTCTCTGTGTGTGACTATCATAAATAAATAATAAAAATTAAAAAAAAAAAAAGAAAATTCGTAAAGGAAATGCCCCCCAGAACCAATCACAACCACAGTTTGAGATGTATAGTTCTAAACATTTTTTAACACATTTACCTCCTCAAGTAAAAAAAAAAAAATCTATAGTTTTTATTTAGTTCATAAACAAATGAGATTACACCCAATGCTTAAGGAATTATGTGAAAAACCCACTTCTCAACAGATCACCAAGATGATTTCATGTCAGAACTCACATCTGTGCTTCGTTTTTTTAAGATTTTATTTATTTATTCATGAGAGACACACAGAGAGAGGCAGAGACATAGGCAGAGGGAGAAGCAGGCTCCTTGCAGGGAGCCCAATGTGGGACTCCATCCCAGGACCCTGGTATCTGAGCCAAAGGCAAATGCTCAACTGCTGAACCACCCAGGTGCCCCTCCTTACATGATTATTCACCCATGCTCCTTTTATTTATTTTACACGTAAGTCTTACTTATAGTTATAATTTGTTTTAGTATAAAAGGTGGGCTCCACCTTTTAAAAACTATAACACTATTGTCGTTTTCATTCTTGGTTACATTATGGATTCTGTTGCTCTCCTGAGTAGACCCCATTCCCCCTGACATTTTCTAATTGGTTATAGTTAGTGATTAAGAAAACTAGTGATTTTTATTTTATGATAATATACACACAAAACTTACCCTTTTAACCATTTTTATGTGGATAGTTCTGTGGCATTAAGTACATTCCCACAAATAGCTGTTGTGCAACCATCACCACCATCCATCTCCAGAACTTTTTCATCTTCCCAAATAGACTCTGTACCCACTAAACAATAACTCCCCATTCCGCCCTACCTCCAACCCTTGGCAACCACCATTCTACTTTTATCTTTATGAGTTTGCCCACTCTAGGAATCCCATAGAATATTTGTCCTTTTGTGACTGGCTTCTTTCATTCAGCATGATGTCTACAAGGTTCATCCATGTGGCAGCATAGATCAGTACTTCATTTCTTTATGTCATCCAACGTTCCATTGTACAGATATCACATTTTGTTCATACATTTGTCTGTCAGTGACACTTGGGTTGCTTTAACTTTCTGGCTATTGTGAGCAGTGCTGCTGGGAACATGATGAATACGCAGTGTATGGATTTCTGTTCAAGTCCCTGCTTTCACTTCTTTGGATATACATCCAGAAGTGGAATTGCTGAATCATACAATAATTCTGTTTTATTTTTTGAGGACTTGCCATACTATTTTCCACAGTGGCTGCACCATTTTGCATTCCCACCAGCAATGCACCAGAGTTCCAATTTCTCCACATCCTCACCAACACTTTTTTTTCCTTAATAGCCATCCTAACGAATGTGAAAGCCACTCATATGTATATGCTGATCTTGTATTTACCACCTTATCCAATTCCATTAGTTTTTCATTTGCTGTCTTGAATTCTCTATGTAGTTCACCACATCACCTAAAATAGCAACAATATATATATTTTTCCCCATTTTAAACTCAGGTCCCATTTTCTTATTTTATTGTCAAGGACCCACATGACAAGGTTGAACAGAAGCAGTTATCCTTTCTTTCTAGTGTCGAACTATTATATGTCATGATTTGTGCAAGTTTCTGGTGGATACCCTGGTTAGGGTTAGGAATGTGGCCTTCCATGCTTGTATCTCTAAGAGTTTTATGGACAATATTCAATCTTGTTAAGTGCTTTTTTGGGGAGTCTATTGAGATAACTGTATGGCTCAATGCAGTGAACTACCCTGATAGATACTCTAATGATAACCCATTCTTGCATTTGTTAGATAAATCAAGTATCTGTGTTTAATGTAGAATCCCTGGACTACATTAGATTGCGAATCCAAATGAACAAGTGGCCAACGGTTAAGGAAAGAGAAGTGGTAGTGATGGATATGGATCATGTCCTTGCCACAAGGATGGCACATCAGTGGGGGGAAATCCCCACGGGGCAAGGTTTTTTCATTCTTTATTTTTTTCGTAGGCTTCATACTCCCAGCATGGAGCCCACTGTGGGGCTTGAACTCATGACCTTAAGATCATAACCTAAGCTGAGATCAAGAGTCAGATACTCAACCAACTGAGCCACCCAGGTGCCCCAAAGGAGCAAGGTTTTTTCAAAGACCGGGCCTGTTGTAACAAGATGAAGAACACTTTATTCATCAAAGTTAATCTTAAGGAGAGTTCTGGACATGTTTGGAAGATCCATTTGGGTAAATAGCTTGCAACTGTTGACCTGTCTGCTCAAGGAGATGGGCGGGACGGCGGCAGGGCTGGGTTCTCTAGGAGGTGAAGTCAAGGAAGAAGGCAGAAGCCAGTGAAATCCGGCAGTGCTTGGGAAAGAGGAGTAAAAGAAAAGAAGCCAACCCTGGCACTGGGCAGCCAAGGAGGGCCAATGGGGAGAAGGGAAAGGCTACTGGGCACAGGGGCTATTTGCTGGAATTCCCAGCTGCCGATGCTACTGACACACTAGGAGTGGGCCAGGAGACTGTATGCAGAGAGGGTAGGAACTGAATGACCTGACTTCAGACCATGTCAAGGTTTAAGATGTGGTGGAGACTTGCACTTGAGCTTGAGCTGACTGTGAGCTGCTCGGTACCAGAGCTCAGTCTAACTTGGGAAAATAATGGTTTAGTCTGGAGGCTCTCAATCAGGCACAGATGGATCCTTCGAGAGATTTGTGAATAGAGCTTAAAGGGTCTGCAAATTTATTTTTTCTAGAGATTTTTTAAAAAAATTTTTAAGTAATCTCTACACCCAATGTGGGACTTGAACTCACAAGCCCGAGATCAAGAGTCACATGCTCTGTCGACAGGTCCATGCACCCCCGGTCCATGAACTTCAGTAGGAAAAAGTGACCTCTCTATGTTTACTAGTCTCTAACTGAAAGGGAACATTTCCTTCTTCTATTATGAACATAGGCAACAGCCACTTCATTTTAGCCTCACCCAGAAAAATAATAGAGATTTTCATACCACACTTTAGGTTACTGATGACAAAATAGTGTTTCTATTTGTTGCCACTTGAAATCACGTAGTCATAGATCCCATGGGCATCAGAGTGTGGTAGCGCTGGACCCCAAGGACTGGACCAAAGGCAGGGGGAGGTGTTCCAGCTGCACCTTTGGTTTTTCTTTCTCCACAGCACATTCTCTAGGCTGGACCCTGGTGGCCCGGGACAGGTACAGGACAACAAGGGGGAGACCCTGCCTGCAGGAATCAGGGGCTGGGGGAGGCCGAGCCAGACAAACAGTGGCAATGCAGCGTGAAGTGATTCACGCCTTGAGAGCTCACAAGAGGGCTGGGGGGCGGGGGTGGGGGTGGTCAGACAAGGTTTCCCACGGGAAGTGACATTTAAACTGACTTTTTCAGGATATATTAAGATGTCCGCACAGGGACATAGGATTTTCCTTTAACCAGAAAAATCCCTTGTCAAGCGTGTGCGAATCTCAGCTTATAGTTCAGAGGAGTGAAAAGCAGAAATTTCCCCTGGCTGTGGGGCTGAAACAGGAAACCACCCAGAAACCCTCAGCAGGAGGAGGACGGGAATTCCCAGTTCCCCAGGACCCAGTGGACATTTTCACAGGAAGCACCTTTGGGTGAAGCTGCATCTGTCCCCTCGTCCTCGTCCTCGTCCTCGTTGGAATGGAAGCTCTGTGAGCTCGAGACCCTTGCCTGTTTTGTTTGCTAACGAATCCCAAGCACCTGTGCCTGGTCCAGATCTGGCCTCTGCAAATACTTGTTGAATGGGTGAACAAATAAGGCCTTCCACGGTTGATGGGGGGCAGGCCGTGACTCTGCCTACTGTCTGACATTTGTGTCTCCAAATCACCACGTTTCCCTGACCTCTAGGTGACCGAGGAAGATCGCCCACCGAGACTCCTGTTGTGCAGAAGTGCTTCGTGGCTTTGAGGAGGTGGAGCTCCCAACACCTGGGTTCCTCAGGTACGAGTCATCTCTGCCCTCTTCTGGGACTGCAAGGTGTTGTCACAGGGATCCTTTCCCTCAGAGTGTGGACCACGCTGGAAGGATGAGGTCCCAGGTTAGTGGGGGCAGGGGGCTGGGAGCATCTCCACCCGAGCCTTCGTCCTTGAGTTCACAGTGGGTGAGGAAGGTCACCTCCCCCCAGGGCCTGACTTAGGCTGGTCCCTGATCCATGAAGGATAAAGCAGAGCATTTCTGCCCCATCTCTGCTCCCCCTAGTGATGTTATGGGCTGACTTTCAACTCCCAGATTCATCTGTTGAAGTTCTAGCCCTCAACACCTAAGAATATGACTGTATTTGGAGATAGGGTCTTTAAAGAGATAATTAAGTTAAAATGAGATATTTAGGGTGGCCCTAATCCAATAGGACTTGTGTCCTTTTAAGAAGAGGAGGTCAGGGGCTACCTGGGTGGCTCAGTGGTTGAGTGTCTGCCTTTGGCTCAGGTCATGATCCTGGGGTCCTGGGGTCGAGTCCCATATTGGGCTCCTTGTGAGGAGCCTGCTTCTCCCTCTGCCTATGTCTCTGCCTCTCTCTCTGTGTGTGTCTCTCATGAATAAATAAAATCTTTAAAAAATAAAATAAATAAAATAAAATAAAATAAAATAAAATAAAGAGGAGGTCAGGACACACACACACAGAGAAGACCATGTGAAGTCATAGAGAGAAGATCTATTTACAAGCCCGGGAGTGAGACCTAAGGAAACCAGTCCTCCCGACTCTCTGATCTCGGACCTCCAAACTCCAGAACTACAAGGAAATACCTTTCTATCCCTTAAGAACCCCAAACTGTGGTACTTTGTTGTCTCAACCCTAGCAAACGAATACAAATAATTTCACTGCATGAATTTTTTCAATGGGCTCTCCGAGGTCACACCCACACTTTCTGTTCCCACAAAGGAGAAATAAACAGCAATACCCTTCCCTAGACTCATAGGTCAGAAAGACCTCTTGACTCAAGGAATGGTTGTTTGGTTATTTGGTGACCTTAAGGCTTACTCAGTAAGAAAAACAGGGTTTCAGAGCTCAAATTTCCCAGAAGCATGAGTTGCTCCTTCCTGATGTCAGAGACCCACGCATGAGAGACACTCACGTCAATTTTACACATGGAGAAGGATAACCACAGGCCCTGAGTCAGGTGAAATGGTTCATGTTTGTAGGAAGGTTAGTGGGTTTTGATGGTAAAAAAAAAAAAATCTCATGATAGGTTTATTAGAAATGTACCTAACTTTACAGGACAAATGATAAAAATGGGTCCAAATTTGAAGTTTTGTAAGGGTACTTGGAAGCCCATCTTTAATTTTTTTAAAAAATATTTTATTTATTTATTCATGAGAGACACACAGAGAGAGGCAGAGACACAGGCAGAGGGAGAAGCAGGCTCCATGCAGGGAGCCCGATGCGGGACTTGATCCCGGGACTCCAGGATCACGTCCTGAGCTGAAGGCAGGCACTAAACCACTAAGCCACCCAAGGATCCCCCAGTCTTTAATTTTTCATGCATTTCACTGATTACCGAGAAAGGCCTCAGAAGATTCTGGAAATGCAGACCATCTCTCACTCTCCCAGGCACAAATTGCCCCGCAAATAAGAGCTGCTAGCTGGGCTCCAGTTTAATAAGACCAACTCCTCTGGCTCCCGAGAGAAGAGAGCTGGGGTGAGTGTGCCAGTTTCCAAACTACGATGCCTAAACTCCTGCGTGAAACCCTTGCTGGGCAGTGCCCACCCGACGAACGTCACCGAATTCCTCCAGGGCCCCGGGCAACCTGGCCCAGCTGCTCTACCTTCTGGGCTTCGATTTGCTCCTTGTAAAGTGAGAACCCTAAAAATAGCCCCTCAGGGGCCTCAGAGAACTAAGGGAGAGACATCTGTAGGGACCTGTCTGGGATCCAGCAAGCCCAAGTGTCTGTTCTCTTCCTTCCTGTCCCTCCTGGAGGGACAGCAGGACTGTGGCTTCTCCTCGGCCTCCCCCACGTCCTGAGGCACAACACCGCACACTCCTGGAGATCAGAATAAAGAGCGTTAGTGAGCTGATTTCCTGGTCTCATTCACAGTCCACGTGTTTCTCACCTGTAGCAGTTCCGCTAGGACCACCTTTAAAGTCTGTGAGCTTCAGGGATGCCTGGGTGGCTCAGGTCATAATCCCGGGGTCCTGGGATGGAGCTTCATGTGGGGCTCCCTGCTCCATGGGGAGTCGGCCTCTCCCTCCTCCCCCTGCTCACGTTCTCTCTTTCATTCTCTCTCTCAAATAAAATCTTTAAAAAAAGGAATGTGAACTTTAAAACTCTTTTTCTGAAAAAAGTAATTCACGCTCCTTGGATTCAGTTTGGACTGTGTTTTCAAGAATAAAAAAGAAAATAAATATCATAGCCAACTTCAACCCCCAGAGGTCACGGTTGGTTAAAAGGCTACTACAATATTTCTTTCTGGCCTAGAGCCTTCCAGCGTTTTTGCCCCAGAATCAAAACTGCCCAGTTTCTAAGCCTCAAAGAAAAGACCTCACTGACAGTGCTAAATTTGATAGCATATTCTCTCTCAATATTCGAGGTAGCTCTGCAAACCTGTTTCACGTTTCTGCCTTGCGAAGGGTAAAATCTGCTCCCCTATAAAAAAAACTTGGAGAAAGCTGCTGGGGTGCGTCCAGGCTGTCAGCTTGTAATGAGTCCCTGTTTAAGGGAGGCAAATAATTGAGAGGAAAGGATTTCTCTGGGTTGCCTGACATCTTGTCCTGTGCTCTGTTAGTTAGGTGAAGAAGTCATCTTGGTTTTATTTTGGTTGAAAAGGACCTGGCAGCCAGTCCCCCAAGCCAGATCCTTTCCCCAGATCAAAGGTCCACAGATGCAGTCTGAGGGCTGGCACCCCTGTGCCTCTCAACTAACAGCCACGACTTCCTTGCTTTGCCAAAGTCACCCTGGGCACTCCGCCAGGAGGTCAACTGGATTTGCAAGTCTGGGCAACTTGATCTGATCCAAAGTATTTTTAGGAAATAATAATGCAGAGCTTCTTTGGCTCAGGTATAAGATTTGTAGAGTCCAGCGAGGCTGTCATACACCTCTTGTGATTTGGGGCAGCATCCACAATTTTATATCAGAAGTGAAGGCGGAGCCGTCGCTGTGGTGGGTGGCTCACATACCCAGTCATCATGGCTTGGCTTCCCAAAGTGGGAGCCTTCCAAGCCCAGCTACCCTTCAGATATATAAGGGAGGTGTGTAAGTGCATGTTTGTACATGCGTGTAACGTGTGTGTGTGCATAAACGGCAGAAAGAAGACAATGCTGCAAGTTCAGCCTTGCACAATTTCATCTTGGTTAGGGGTAACTGTAAAATATTTGGATTGAGAATATCTGCTTCTACAAGTTTTCTTCACAGTATTTACTCAGCCCTTCACGCTGACTTATACTAGATTCCTAGAATATATTTAAATGTGTGTGTGTGCATCTATGTATACACACTCATACACACACATTTTCACTTGGTGTCCTGCAGATATGCAAGAAGGGGCAGCTATGATTATCCTTGTTACTTTGGACGAGAGTCTGGCCTTTCGAATTAGGAGTACACGAAAACGGAGGCCCTGGGAGTTCAGACCTGAGACACCCCCCCACCCCCGCCCCCATCCCCGCCCCGCCCCCGCCCCCTAGGGCCGCGGAATCATCTTGGTTGCAAACCAAGCGGCTCCCTGAGGGGGAGAGGAGCGGTGAACTCGCAAAATAGTTGGAGCTTATGCCCCCTTGTGGTGGAAAGGGAGCAAGGCGGGGGCCTGGTCTGCGGCTCTGAAGATGTTCCCTTTGTGTGAATGTCAGTGATCCCTGTTTTATCACTATTATTCGGATCGCTGTGGTTATTAGCTCTATACCTCCTACGGCCCGACGATTACTATTCATGAGGACACGATTTGCCCTATGTCCCGGCACGGTGCTAAGTCAGCACTTCGCACACTGTATTTGGTGAAAGTTTTATGACAATTTTTTGGTGTAACTACTGTTACACTGCCCTTTACAGAGCAGGAGGCTTCAGCTCAGAGAGGCTGAGTAACTTCTCCAGTGCCACACAGCTCTTAGGAAATGGGCCTTAACCCCAGGCCCCCAACCACTTACCCAGGGCACCAAGTCTCACCACACACCATAGCTGGTTGCAGCAGTGCTTCTCCCATGTGAGTTACATTCAGATTCTTTTAAAAGAAAATATTTTCTTATGAACCAAAGAAGATTGAGACTCTTGGGAAACTTCATTGAAAGCAGAACCCTGTATGGGTGCCTGAGCGGCTCAGTCTGTTAAGCATCTGCCTTCAGCTCAGGTCATGATCCCTGGGTCCCAGGATGGAGTCCCACCTCCGGCTCCTGCTCCTTGGGGAGCCTGCTTCTCCCTCTCCCTCTGTCTCTCCCCTTGCTCATGTGCTCTCTCTCTATAAATAAATAAATAAATAAATAAATAAATAAATAAATAAATAAATAAAATCTTTAAAAAAATGTCGAACCCTGTAACCAGAGGTGATCCCCAGGTAGCATCACAACCACCAGTATGGACACAAAGGCCCATCTGAGAGGGGCTTCCCTGGCAGATATCACCTGCTTGGTCCAGAATAAACCTATCTATTTTTCTAGATTATCACTGAAATGAAAACATAGCTAAAGTTAATTCTCAAGGGGCAGATGGGCAAGGCACGGCCTTCCTCCCTCCACTCTGCCAACCATTTTTAAGAGACCTCAATCTGGGAAATACTGGTTGAGAGTATGAGTAAGGAATAAAGCAGTTGGTGCCACAGGGCCCCTTTAACAGTTCCTGAGTAAGGGCGCATGGGCAGCACAGTCAGTTAAGTGTCCAACTCCTGGTTCTGGTTCAGGTCATGATCTTGGAGTCATGAGTTCAAGCCCCGTGTAGGCTCAGCAGGGAGACTGTTTAAGATTCTCCCGCTCTGCAACGTGGGACTCGATCCCAGGCCCCTGGGATCACGACCTGAGTGTAAGGCAGACGCCTAACCACCAGGCACCCCCAATAAATAAAATCTTAAAAGAAATTTTTTAAAGTTCCTTTAAGTGTTATATTTTTTAAAATTCTGTAGGTCTTTCTTGGATTTCATTTGAATCTGTCTGAAGGTACAGACCTGCCTTGGGCAGAGCCCCCTTGAGGCAGAGCTCAGACAAAGCCTGGTTGACTGGGAAGTGACCCCAGGAGGCAGGAGCGAAGGGCTGGGAAGGGAGACAAGGAAGGAGAGCCATACAAGCCGCGCTGCCAGATTGCCCACCAGAACCCGATGCAGAGTGTGGGGACTGATCTCAGCTTGTCCTCCTGCCCAAGGGAGCTGTGGGAAAGCTGTCCTCCCTTGCCTGGCACATTATCCTGCTCGCACTGGTGGAACGGGGCAGTAAGCCTGGCCCTGATGTGCTGCGTGCTGAGATGCCAAAATAAATTAGCAGACTGCGCACTTTTTTTTTTTTTAAGACTTTATTTATTCATGAGAGACAGAGAGAGAGAGGCAGAGACACAGGCAAAGGGAGAAGCAGGCTCCCTGCGGGGAGCCCGATGTGGGACTCGATCCCAGGACCCTGGATCACGACCTGAGCCAAAGGCAGATGCTTAACCACTGAGCCACCCAGGTGCCCCGAGACTGGGCACTTTAAAACAGCAGATGTTAATTCTCTCACACTTCTGGAGACCAGAAGTTCAGTATCAGCTTCACTGGGCCAAAATCAAAGTGTCTTACTCCTTCCGGAGGCTCTAGGGGAGAATCCACTCCCTGCCCCCTCCGACTCCTGGGCTCAGAGCCACATCACCCCAACCTCTGCCTCCTTCATGTTGCCTTCCCCTCGCTGTGTGTCAAATCTCCCTCTGCCTCTTTCTTATAAGGACAATTGTGACGTCATTTAGGGCCCACCTGGGTAATCCAGGATGATCCTCTGAGCTCAAGATCCTTAATCATATCTGCAAGAATTCTTTTCCCAAATAGGATGACATTTACAGGTTCCAGGGATCATGATGTGCATTTATCTTTGAGGAGGAGGTGTGTTTTTCAGCTATCCCCAGATCAAAGCAGGAGATAAGCCTCGCTTGCTGCAGGTGATCCCATCAGTGCAGAGCAGGTGAAGGCTTGTTGGAGCTGTTGGCCTCCCCGTGGCTGGGCGCGTGGGAGAGAACGCAGCGGACGGTGCTGCCTGTCTGGGCTGCCAGAACAAGCCTGCTGGGACGATGGCACAGGCAAGTCTCTGCCGTCCTTACAAATCCCAAAGTTATATTTCAGCTCGGGCAAACATCTCCCAGGTACTGTGGCCCTTGCAGGCAACAGGCAGCTACCACATGTCACTTCTGTCCAGGGATATGTAATTAAGGAAATCTGGGAGAATGCCTGGGGCATCTTTTTCTACCCATGTTTGCTTTCCGCTCACCTGGAACATTACTGGGATAATTGCAGGAGGTACCTACCTGGCCCCCCTGCTTTCTCTTTCTCCACCCTAGAGGGTCTTATCTCCCAAAAGCAAACCAGTCCATACCCCAGCATGTCACCCCTTCAGCAGCCTCCAGGGCCCAAAGTCCTTAATATGGTGCTGTGGGATGGCTCTAGGAGGGCACTGTGCAGCGCCACCCCTGCATTTCCTAGTCTCTTGCTTCTGGGTGTGTGGGGGAGAGACAGATTGACGGAGACAGTGACACACAGAGGAGACTGCTAGCATCGTAGCTCATGAACAGTTGTACTGTTGAGAGCTGGCCAGTATGAGTCAGAGGAGGGCTTACTAGTGGGACATTCTCCACTCTGAGATGTGGGATGCTGTGAAGACCTATGGGTGGAAGCAGCTTTGCCAGGACAGCACTGGGCCTTGCCATTATGCTTCTGTGCCTGCCACGTAACTACTGGCTGGATGTGTACATGTATCAAAGTAAGTTAATATCAATGCTCATAATTTGAAAATATTACCAAATTGGTCTGTTTATTGTGTAGGCTATGCACCTATGGATGCATACCTCCCCACACGGTTGCTGTACAACTAGTGCTATCTGTATGGTACATATCCTTGAAGGATATTTTATGCATATATGAGTAAAAATGTGTGTGCATAACTGCTTTTTTACATTTCATAATATATTGGAAATCATTCCATAGAAATTTTTAAGGAATGAAGTACCACAAACTAAATGGTCAAACAGCAGAAACTTCTTGTCTCACAATTCTGGAGGCTAGAAGTCCAAGATCAAGATGTTGGCAGAACTGTGTTCCCTCTGAAGTGGCTCCTTCTTTCCTCTCCCTTCCAACCTGTGATAGCCCTGAGTCTTTCCTCGGGTGGCAGCAGCATCTCTTCAACATCTGCCTTGCAGATCTGGAAATTACTTCTCTGAAAGGTAATTGGCTACTCCATGTTTGAAAAAAATTGAACAGAATGGCAATGCCCATTAATACACCATGTTGGGGACACCTGGGTGGCTTTGTTGGTTAAGCATCTGAACTTTGATCTCAGGTCAGGTCTTTTTTTTTTCTTTAAGATTTTATTCATTTATTCATGAGAGACACACAGAGAGAGGCAGAGACACAGGCAGAGGGAGAAGCAAGCTCCACGCAGGGAGCCCGATGCGGAACTCGATCCCGGGTCCCCAGGATCACACCCTGGACTGAAGGCTATGCTAAACCGCTGAGCTACCCGGGCAGGCCCTCAGATCAGGTCTTGATCTCAGGGTTGTGAGTTCAAGCCTCATGTTGGGTTCCATGCCCAGTTCCACTTAAAAAAAAAAAAAAAGATCAAGTTAAATAACCTATGGTACATCTATACGATGAGACACTCTGCAATTGCAAAAGAAAGAAGGATGACAGAGTTCCCAGGAAACTAATACACACGCTATCTTAAATTTCATTACCGAGAGATCACATAAAAACATCACAAATATTTTTGTACAGTATTATCACTGTCACAAAATCTCAAAATGTTGTTTAAGTGTATCACTACTTTGAAATTACAATAATTAGACCCAAAGCTACATCTTTATATTTAATAAGGTAATAAATAAACTTTAAATTTGTTTTTAAGATATTTTGATATTCCTGTAACTGTATTTAAGTGTAATTATTTTCTTTATTATTCTCTTCATTCTATTTTTTGCATTTAAAACCATTATTCTGAGAAGGCTTCACCAGAATGCCAAAGGCTCCATGGCCCCTGTGGGTCGGGGGAGCCGCAGTACTCAAAGATTTCCAGCAGAGGGCACTAGAGCACCTATGCAAAGTACCATATACATTCATGCTGCCTTGTTTTATTGTTTTCCTCCATAGCAGAAACAAAAATCTCCTTTAAATTCATATTATTTTTAGACTATTAATAATGTATGCACTGTGATCAGAATGTGGAAATATCTGCAGGCTTACTATCCTATGTATTTGTTGATTCTTTAAATTGTCATACTATTTTTAAAATACTTAAATGAACAGTTGGTACTGAAGTTATTTTTAAACTGTAACTTATAGCTGCAACTACTTTATGATTTCTATGTCCTCTGTGAAAGTACACAATGAACATAAAATGGAAATTAATATAAAGAATAGCCTGGGGCGCTGAGGTGGCTCAGTCAGTTAAGCATCCAACTCTTGATTTCTGCTCAGGTCGTAGGTCATGATTTCAGGGTCATGAGATCGGTCCCCATTTCAGGCTCTGCATTCATCGCAGAGTTGGCTTGTCCCTCTCCCTCTGCTCTTCCCCCTGTTTGTGTACCCGCGCTCTCTCTCTCTCAAATAAATAAGTAAAATCTTAAAAAAAAAAAAAAAA
The DNA here is from genome assembly GCF_011100685.1 of Canis lupus familiaris. NCBI lineage: Eukaryota > Metazoa > Chordata > Mammalia > Carnivora > Canidae > Canis > Canis lupus. Next base: position 49,636,208 of record NC_049243.1, read on the forward strand.
AGATTCTCTCTCTCTTCCTCTTCCTCTGCCTCTCCCCACGTGCTCCCCCACACACAAAAAATAAAAAATAAAAATAAAATAAAAAAGAGAGAGAATAGCCTGACTCCCCTTCTGGCTGGCTCATTCAGTACAGCATGCAACTCTTGATCTCAGGGTCATGAATTCAAGCCCCATGTTGGGTGTAGAGCCTACATAAAAAAAGAAAGAAAGAAAAAAATAAAGAATAGCCTGGCCACATTACATATATACACAAAACACCTAATAATGTGATCCACAGTGATAATGGTTTGAAAGGGCCTTCTAACTCTTTGCCCAACCCAACTAGCACGTTATCTAAAGGCTTCCTAGTGTGTACATAACATAGTCCTTTTTCTCTTAGTGAAAGAAACACTTTCAGAATGCTTTTTCTCAAAGGGTCTGGTCACTTTGATATTTGTTAAATTATCTGAATGAACTGGGTGCTGGGCTATTCGGTTGCTTATTTTATACAAGAGTTTTAACTGGGAGACCAGTGGGAAGGCAGGACATTTTTGTCCTCTTGCTCCCATGTTCAACCCCCAACTCATTGCTCTTCATGACAGCAAATTTCACAGACAGCTTTCTGCATGGTTTTTCTGATGGAACAGGACCAGAGAGGGAGGGAAATGCATAGCAGGTAAGCCACCACCTATTTCTTCCTTTGCCATTGGTAAGCCCAGTGATTAACTTAACAACCATCTCCTAAGCATTCCTGGAGGATATTCTGTGTACCTCTGTGGCCCAGGGAGAAATACTCTCCAACCTAAAAACTCTACACAGGGCAGGGCTTCCTCCTTACATCATAGGGCAACAGTATCCCATAATTTTGGGCTTAGACAAATACGACTTCAAATCTTAACTGCACATAGTAAGTGATGTTGGTCAAATGACTTACCTTTGAACATTATCTCTGATTAATGAATAGTTATATCTGAATACTCTGAATACTTATCTCCATTAATATTTATCTCTGGACAATTCTCATCTCTGAAATTATCTCTAAATGTGAATTGTCTCCTCCATAAAATGGGATAGCAAGTGCTGTTTCATGGGATTGTTGTGCAAATTGGATTCAGTTTTGTTTGTAAAGTAGCAGGGTACCTGTTCCATCAGTGTGAACCTCATCCCCTCCTGCTCCTCCAAAACACGTTTCCTTCTCCTTAGAAAAGCTATACAGACCAAGTTTGCACATTACTTCATGATCCTAAGAGACTTAGAAAGAAGCAAGGTGGAGGCTGTAAAAAGATAAATTTCAGGAAAAGATGAAATTATGACTCTCATTCAAATATAATAAGAATGGACACATGTTGGACAGCCCGGGTGGGTCTGTGGTTTAGCACTGCCCTCAGCCCAGTGTGTGATCCTGGAGACCTGGGAGCAAGTCCCACGTCAGGCTTCCTGCATGGGGCCTGCTTCTTCCTCTGCCTGTGTCTCTGCCTCTCTCTCTCTCTCTCTCTCTCTCTCTCTCCCTGCGTCTCTCATAAATAAAAAATAAAATCTTTAAAAAACAAAAAGAATGGACACATGTTAAAGGTTTTATTTAGCATCTTGATTTAATTCAAGAATCAGATTTTGTAACACTAGTTCAATAAAGAAGTCAAGAAGCAAAAATTTGGTTCAGTCAATTAAGCATCTACCTTCAGCTCAGGTCATGAGACCAGGATCCAGGGATCAAGCCCCACATCTGCCTTCCTGCTCAGCAGGAAGTCTGCTTCTCCCTCTACCTCTGCCCCTCTCCCTGCTTGTGCTCTCTCTCTCTCTCTCAATAAATAAATAAATAAATACATACATACATACATAAAATCTTTTTTTAAAAGAGCAAAAATTTATATGGAGCAAAAGAAATGTTGAAATAAATTGAAAAGAGGAAAACTGGTTTTTTCCCTAAGTTGAGAGGAGAGTTAGCTAAAATTCTCCTAGACAGAACTCGCATAGATACCAGTTATCTATAGCTCACAGTGTTTTAAATAGCTCAGAATCAGAAGGGGGAAATAAATCAGAATCTGATAAGGCAGAAAAGTGTGCGTAGTTCTCCATTGAGAAATACTTTTCTTTTTCTACCACAGCAGGTATGTGTGGCAATAATGGGCTCCTTTGTTATTTCCTACTTCCTAGAGTTAGATCATACAAAGAGCTAAGAGCATGTAGCTTTTTTCTAGGATCCAGGTCCTTGATTTTTAGTGATTTCACAACAGATTTGGGCCAAAGCAGAATGGTATTTGTGAAGGTGCCCCGAGGGAGACTGATGAGCTTAGTGGTCTCCTACTCAATTCCACATTTGCTGTCCAGCAGAGCACCACCACTAGCTCCCATTTTCAAACCCTGGTGGTCTGCTGACTAATACAAAACAAATTCTTTCCCTCACACCTTCTCCAATTGTTGAGACTCCCCAGATGGCCATGCACCCCAATTTGAAACCCTCCCAACTCCCCTCCTGAGCTCAGGAGAATGTTAGTCCTAATGTGGTTCCCTCACATTGCCAGTGGGTGGGCACTTGGTCTACAGCTGTGATTGGTAGCCTATGTATTGCTTATCACAGGGTTAGTAATTAACTGCACAAGGGAAGTGACCTGGAATCATGTTTTCTAATGATTGAACTACCTGGCTTCTATGTTGAACAGCAAGTGGATTAGCAAGTGGGTTCAACTCCATTCAGCCTTTCTCTGCTCCAAATAGGCCCTCCCCCCTGGACTTCCTACTTAGCAGGGCTGGGACTAGGGTGAGGCAAGTGAGGCATTTGCTTCTACTGCAAAATTTAAGGAGCAGAGAATTGTGCCAGAGAAAATCCATTATTAATACTTTAATATAACACATTTAAAAACATCAAAATCAATGCAAAAATCCTTGATAAACAAAATATAAAAATTGTAAATGAAAAGAGGATCTAACCTTATACATGCAAGATAAGTCTTGGCCCTGCAACCTAGCCCAGGCAAAGGCAAATCAGGCCCCACTGTGTTTATGAATCTAGGCTCTTGCAGATTTATGCATGTTTTCATAATAGCAAATGTACATTTAAGATTTGCATTTCATAAAAAAAAGATTTGCATTTCATTAAAGGTAAGTTTTACACTAAAGGAAAAAAAACTAAGTAGACATTGAGTTCTGATTAATTAAATATTTAAGGGTAGGAGCACCTGGGTGGCTCAGTGGTTGAGTATCTACCTTCAACTCAGGTCATGATCCCTGGGTCCTGGGATGGAGTCCTGTATCAGGCTCCCTGCAGGAGCCTGCTTCTCCTTCTGCCTATGTCTCTGCCTCTCATGAATAAATAAACAAAATCTTTTAAATAAATAAATAAATAAATAAATAAATATTTAAGGGTAGATGTACTGATGTTTGCAATTTACTTTATAAAAAAATTGGATGGATGATAGGTTAGTAGAGAGGATAGAAGGATAGATGTTGATAAAGTATAGTAAAATGTTTATTGTGGAATCTATACAATAAAGTAAGTATACAAGTATACTTACTTGTAAGTATACAAGTGTTCACTATAAAATTCTTTCAACTTTGCTGTATGTGTGAAAATGTTCAAAATAGCATTAGAAATTTTTTATTTTTATTTTTTTAAGATTTTATTTATTTATTCATGACACACACACACACACACACAGAGGCAGAGACACAGGCAGAGGGAGAAGCAGGCTCCATGCAGGGAGCCCGATGTGGGACTCGATCCTGGGACTCCAGGACCATGCCCTGGACTGAAGGCAGGTGCTAAACCGCTGCGCCACCCAGGGATCCCCAGAAATTTTTTTAATTAGGGGGAAAAATAATTCAGTCTGCTACAATAAATGTAGGATCACTAGCTCTCAAGTTAGAGATGTTGGATTTGTCACTTTCTCTCTCCTTTAATGAGTGGGAAATATTAAGGTTTTAACTCTAAGCGAACTAAATTTACCGTCCTCAGTGATATGTGTTAGATCACACCCAGTGCTGTCTGGTGGAATTCTCCAGTGTTTAAGAACATCTAACAATTTTTATTTTTTCTGAAGCCCCGATATCACCTAATGTGTGATAATTCAACAAAAAGTGAGTTTTTGCTTTCCAGACCATTTACTGTATGTCATACCCTCACCACTGCACAGCAATTTGCCAACATTTAATAATGACTGTTAGCTATTGAAGAGTGCCAGAACATGCCACCCCAAATATGCACTGTGACATAAGGATTATTTTGAGCTAAAGGCAACAGGGAAGAAACAGATACTAAAATATCTCTCTGCCTTTCCTTATTTGCCTACTAGCAAGACATAAACTTATAAAGGTGTCACTCCTCTTTTCTTACCAGGAAGAACAAAGGTTAGTCTCTGAGACAATTTTAAACTCTTATCAATGGAGAAGGTACCAACCAAAATCTACATAAAAACTTTATTCATGTTTACTGTGCTTTTCCGGGGCACCTCCCCATTACTGGTCTTCCTACACCTTATTTTCTTTTGTCTTTAGGGGAAGATAGTATTTAAGCCTGAGTTCTAAGCCACTCTGAGAGTTACTCATTTTTCCCTGCATCTCTCTCTCACATATACATGAGGTTTACAGGTTAGTAAACTTCTGTCTGTTTTTCTCTTGCATATATTTGCCACCTATATGTCTTAAAGTTTGAGATTTGAGACCAGAAATTTGAAAGCTAAGATACAATAGCATATTTGTGAATAGAAGCAGAGGATGGCCTGGACAATTTTCTAGATAGCCACACTATTTAGCAGCTGTTTTGTTTTCCTAGTAGATGCATGATTGAGATATAATTCACATACTATAAGATTTGTCTGTTTAAAATATACAATTCAATGTAAATTTAGTGTATTCATATAACTGTGCAATCATCACCACATCAATTTTAGAACATTTTCATCATCCCACAAAGAAACACCATAGCCTATAGCCAGCACCTCCCAAAGCCTGTATCTGCACTCCCTCAACTGAGGTAACCATTCATTTACTATTTATTTATTTATTTATTTATTTATTTATTTATTTTTCATTTACTCTTTATCTCTAGATTTGCCTGTTCTGAACATTTCATATAAATGGAAGTGTACCATATGTGCCTTTTGTGACTGGCTTCTTTCACTTGACATTGTTTTCAAGGTTTATACATATTGTAGCATGTGTCAGTACTTCATTCCTTTTCACAGAAGAATAATATTCCATTATGTGATATAATACATTTCATTTATCCATTTCACAGCTGATAGATATTTGGATTTTTTCCACCTTTTGACTATTATGTATATACTGCTGTGAACACACATTTAGAAATTAAAAAAAAATTTTTTTATGATAGTCACAGAGAGAGAGAGAGAGAGAGAGAGAGGCAGAGACAGGCAGAGGGAGAAGAAGGCTCCATGCACCGGGAGCCCGACGTGGGATCCGATCCCGGGTCTCCAGGATCGCGCCCTGGGCCAAAGGCAGGCGCTAAACCGCTGCGCCACCCAGGGATCCCACATTTAGAAATTTTTATGTGGATATGTGTTTTCATTCCTCTTGGGTATATATCTAGGATTGGAATCATTGGGTCATATATGAGTTTTTTGTTGAATCTTTTCAGGCACTGCTAGACCATTTACCATAGTAGAATTTTACATTCCCACCAAGGTATGGGGATTCCAGTTTCTCCACATCCTTGCCACTACTTGTTATTACTTGTTTTTTTCTTTTTATGATAACCATCCTTTAGCAGCCAAACATGCCAAGTTAAGAAGGTCAAGAGTGGAATGGACATCGATATTAGGCTCATTGTGTACTGAGTCCATGGTAGAGAGTGAATTTGCATTTCCTCAGAATTAGACATGGAGACAAGGATTCCAGAGCAAGTAGATTATTTTGGAGGAAAAGAAAATAGTGTAAGGGGAGTAGGGAAGTGAGACCAGAAGGCGAGGCAACTAGTGTGCTGTCAGCAATCAAGCCAGATACTACCATGGACAAGGAGAGCTTGGTCCCCCCAGGGAAACTCTGAGTCAATACTTTTCAGGCCTTCTAAGAGATCAGAGAGCTAGGGTATTTATACCTCTTCTCTCTTTAGCCATTGGTTGAGGCTGCTCTTGGGGGACCTGAATTCCTTGCCCCTGCCATAAAGAGAACAAGAGACAGCCTACCTCTAAAACAGAAAAACGGAAGTTCTGGCAGTTTGAAGTTGAACTTGAACAAGGAGGTATAGGAAGATCACTGAACAAGTACCCTACAGAGGGTATGAAATTGTGACTTACATCTCATCAAGGCAAGATGGGAACACGTGGCAGAAATAGAGGGCAAACAGTGAAATACACTACTATGTCAAATGACTATCTGAACTCATGATCAGAAAGACAAAAACAGTGCAGAGAGATGGCCACATATTAAATAAATCCATTTACAGGAGATGCCCCCAAAAGGCAAATCTCTAGAAAGTAAAGGCAGACTTGTGGTCCTGGGGCTAGAAGGTGGGACAGGGAGAGAGAGCAAATGGGTTCCACGGTTCTCTTGCAGTGATAAAAGTGTTCTCAAATTGGATTTTGGTGATGTCTGCACAACTCTGTAAATGTAGTAAAAATCAATGAATCATACACTCAAAACAAATGAACTTTATGGCATGTAAATTATACCTTAATAAAGTCGTTTTTAAAAAATGCCACAAGAGACTTGTCTGCAGGCACAGGGATTTGGGGCCTGCCTTCATCCTTTGTCTAGCTGCATACCAGGCCTCTTGCTGCTCCTGAATCATAATCCAAGTGACACTGGACAAAACAACTTTGCTGTTGGAAATCCATCAGATATTGATGGTTGTAAGCTGGACAAAGTCACCTGATCTCCCCAGGATGCACTGTCCTCATGTGGGCAGTGTTGGGTGTTTTTTAAAGATCACAAGAGTACCTAATGCCTCAAAATCTAATACTATTATATTTGTTACATAGTGCCATTAGGAGTGATTTCTTGGCACTATGATACATAAATACAGTAATGAGATAGTCATGGAAACAAAAGTGGATTGGAAAAGAATCCTAGCCCAGGACACTTTACAAAATGAATGGAACTTTTAGAATGAATAATGTAACAGCGCTAATAAAGAAGAGTACAGCACAGGGCACAAGAAAAAGTGCAATGGGGAAGAAAATGGCAGTGCGTGGCTTTCTGGGTATAAGGCTTTTAATGATTTATATGGTTGGTAGAAAATCTGGCTTTAGGAAACCTCTAACTCAGTTTGATGAAGAATGAAAGGAATTTTCATTAGTTACTTCAGTTCTTATTCAGTCCTTCTGATGACAAAAGAAAATTGAAACCACTGAAGCGTGTCTTATATATGCAAGAATATTGATTTGATTTGAGCAGGTAATAAACTTGGTGGCAGTACCACATGGGATTAGTTGAATTAGGCCACAGTCATGGGATTTAGTCAAACTCTTTTTTTAAGCACCAATCCAGAAACTTCTCTTGCATTAGACACCTTTTAGTAGCTTAAGATCTGTCATGATTCCCCCCCAATCCTTTTGCAATCAGTTGTGGTTTTTCTGAGTATTTTGAGGTTGAACTTTACTAGCTGCAAACAAAATCAAGCCAACTGCTTAAAGTGATTTGGAAGCCGGTTTCACAAAATATGAGTGCATATTTTCAGAATGTTTATCAAAACAAGAGAATCCTGTGTATGACCAATCTTTCAAATGATTTTGCTCCTAGAAAGTAATGACTCTCCTGGTGAGCTTTATTATCTTTTCAGAAGTATTTTTTTCTGAATTTTACAAATATTCTAAAACAAATTGGTATTATTTTACTTTAATCGTAGGAATTTTAACTTAATTATGCCAAATAATATGTGAATAGATTCTGCTCATAAAATATTCAAATAACCCAGAAGTATCTGGAGTAAAAAGTGAAGTCCTTGCTGTCACCACCAACTCCAATTGTCTTTTTGTTACAGCTTTAACAACTATGACAGTTTAAAATGTGCCCTGCTAGTAATTTATTTATACACATATGTTGTTTTCATTATATTATATGTTTTGGTTCTGTTATATGTTGTGACTTGCCTTTTGTGCTTGCAAAAGTTTGGATGTTCTTTAAATTTATTTATTTATTTATTTATTTATTTATTTATTTATTTATTTATTTATTTACCTATCTGCACACCAAGCATCATACTGGCTTCTCCTTTGACTCTGTGAGCTATGCCATGTACTTTGAATAAATACATTTTTATTTTAGTTAACCAACGTCAGATGGCTTATATTCAGAGAAATCTGAACAAATACCTCCTAGTGGGATAAGCAAGGGACAAACTCCACCATGTAGAAGGGACAGAGTTAAGATAAGGCAAGAGAAGCTCCCATTCTTCACCAGAAAGCTAGAGATTCCTACAAAGTGGTTAGAAATTCCCTGGCTATGCAGATGCCACTGTGTCCTAGAATTCTGGCCATGTATCTTCTGCGCCTAGAGCTTTAGGGGACTTGAGGAGGATGCCATGTCTTGGGTACTTCTTGAGGCTATGAGTAGAATTTTGCCAAAAAGAAGCAAGCTTTGAAATAAAAGAGTGCCCTAGAGGACAGGGAGAAGTGGGCATCTGTGCCTGTTTCTCAAAGACCAAATTCTCCCGTTCTAATGTCAGGATTTCGGGACCATCCTATGACTAGAGAACTTAAGGAACGGAGCAAGGATTGTTAGAATGTGGGGTCCTCAGGACAGGGACTTTGTATTTTTCATTGTTATATTGTCAACTCTAGAACAGTGGCAGGTACCTGGTAAGCACTTAGTGTTTATTGAATGAATGACTCATTATTTCTAGTCCAAGCATTTGATGAAATGCAAACTGGATGAGAGGACACCATGGGTTTACCAGTATTATATCGCCAGAGAAACCAAGGGCCTTACAAATGATGGAGTTTGGGTGGGCATGGCCCCTTGACATTCACCCTCATCCTCAGTCCCAGTGGTAGACACAGAACAGGGACAGCCAAGGCACTGAGCAATCAGTAGAGATAGAAACATGATGCATGCCAAGTCAGTTTGTGCTTTCCGAACTAGGCTGAACTGTGATGTGGATCAGTTACAGTGCCAGAGTACTCAGGAAATTGGTTTGAGAAATGAACTGTCAAGCTGCTCACGCAACTAGGGAGCAGACTGTTTCCATGACACTGCAGGATCCTGCTCTTGTGAGCACTGGTTTTTTTCTTTGCCCTTTCCTGCTGGAGAATTCTCCAAGGTTCTACCCTTGACCTTCAACTCATGCTTTTAACTCTCTCTCTCTCCCTCTCATCCATTGTCACCTCTCCATCTTTACCTTCCTTTGGATAACATTCAAATTCATGTGTCCCTAAATTCTCTTTTCTCCAAAGAAAGATGTATGCAAAGCACAGAGGCCATTCCCAGGATCAGAGTATTAATCACTAAGATCAGGGAGGTTTCCACAGAGGTGGTCACCTGGCTTTAAAGATTAGCAGGAATCAGTTTGGGAAGAAAGGATAGAATAGAAGACACCATGCGAACACGTTCCAGACAGAAGTAGCAACATATGTGAATGTAGGGAGAAATAGCTCTGTGGAAATAAAGTTGTAATAGTAAAGCTTAATCCTTCATTTTCTTTAAAGTTTTATTTATTTAACTAATCTCTATATCCAATGTGGGGCTTGAACTCATGACCCCAAGATCAGAACCACATACTCCTCTGACTGAGCCAGCCAGGCACCTCTAATCCTTCATTTTTAATGTGCAACAGATCAAGTAGAAATAAAATCACTGAAGAAACAAAAGTCTGAAATAAAAAAAAAAGAAAGAAACAAAGGTCTGAACAATGTAGTTAACAAGATAAATTAATCAATCATACAGGAACTGTATGCCACAAGGAGCTATAGCATTTCCTTCCCCAGAATTGTATTCATAAAGCTTTAAGCTTGGAGGGAAGTAAGAGAAGCAGTCCCTCTCCACTGGGATCTCCCGGCCAGTGCCAGGGAGCATACAGAGTCAGAGCACAGGTGTGGCTAAATACGGTGCTGCTTTTGGGGAGGGGGGATATCAATTTTCTTTGGGGATTCTCAAAGGAGTGAAACATTGTTACTATAATCAAATCACCTTGAATATTTCTGAAGCAGAATGCAAACTTCTTATTATTTTTTAAGGTGACCCCCAAACCTTTACAGATGATTCTCAGAACCTTAGGGTATATCTTTGTAGCCTCTGATCAACTGTGTTAATGGTATTACTCCCAGTTATTCACTCCCCTTACCAGCAATAGCCCCTTATTTGTTGCTTTGTGACTTGTGGTGACCTCCCTGTGGGAGGGATATGATTTAGTTGCCTTGCTGATAGCCAGCGTGGCCATATGGCTTGCCTTGGCAAATGGATTTGAGCCGAAGTGACAAACAACCACATCCAAATAGAAGCTCTCAGAGACACTGCAAGGTTCAGCCACTTGTGCTTTCCTTCTGCCACAGGAAAATGGCATGTTCCCAGTAGGGGCTGCTCTTTCAGACCAGATTCTGGAATGAAGAAGACATATGGAAGAGAGCTGTTAGCAATATACAACTGAGGTGTGACATGATTGAGAAATAAATCTTTGTTCCCATAAGCTACTCAGATTTGGGGGTGTGGGAATGGACTCCAAAGCCTAGAGTTGGTATAATTATTATAAGAAGCTAACAAGATTATTATAAGGTTGTTATAAGAAGCTAACTAAAAGTGGCAACTTCTGGGAAATGGGGCTGCCACAAACTCCCCTTTCAGGCAGATCTCTTCCAGGAAGGGAGAACAGAAATAAAACTTATCCCAAAGCCCTTTTCCAGGGGAGATCTGTGGCTCCGAAGGAAACAGACGACTCATACCTCTGTGGATAAACAGTATCACAGATTTTCTTATCTCCTCTTTGTTCTCCTGAAAACCCACTTACCTTCCCCAAAAGTCATTTGTTTTTCTCTAAGTACATTTCTCTTCCTCTCTTCCACCTATTAAGATGGTATATAAACCCTTAATTCTGACCATCCCTTTGTGTCACTTATCACCATGTACTCACAACATCTATATGTGTTACACATGTAAATAAACTGGGTTTTTCCCCCTGTTAACCTGGTTTTCATCAGTCTAATTCACAGGCTTTCGGTACAGAACATAGAGGAAAAGTTTTTCTTCCTTAAAGGAGTCATTTTTTACTGCAGCAAAGCTGAGTAGTAGATAGAGGCAGGCCTTAGTTTCTTTCTTTTTTTTTTTTTTTAAGATTTTATTTATTTATTCATGAGAGACACGGAGAGAGAGGCAGAGACACAGGCAGATGGAGAAGAAGGCTCCATGCAGGGAGCCCCATGTGGGACTCGATCCCGGGTCTTCAGGATAACGCCCTAGGCTGAAGGCGGCGCTAAACCGCTGAGCCACCCGGGCTGCCCCAGGCCTTAGTTTCTGATTGTGTCTGTGCCATTTGCTTGCTGGATGGAGCTTATGTTCTGGAAGACACGTGGTCAAATGCTCCTTTGTAGGTTTTTGAGGTTGTTTTGTTTTTTGCTTTTTGTTTTTGGTTTTGGTTTTTTTAGATTTTATTTATTTATTTGAGACAGAAAGAGCATGGGGAGAGATAGAGGGAGAAAGAGAAGCAGACTCTCCACTGAGCAGGGAGCCCAATGTGGGGCCTGATCTCAGGACGCTGAGATCATGACCTGAGCCTAAGGCAAATGTTTAATCGACTGAGCCACTCAGGTGCTCCTCTCCTTTGCAGTCTTATAAATTCAATATAGTTAATGGTTTTATCTTTCTTGTAAAAAATAGGATGAATAAATTGTGATAATTGTATACTGGTATTAAGTCACAGTTACACATCTTTTTCAGAAGATAAATTATACATATTGCAATAAGAAAAGAGATTGGATAATATTTGCTAAATTCCTGTGAGAAACCTCTCTGTCTAAAAATTATTCTTCCTTTACTGTTTTAATGATCCTATTAAAGAATAAAGAAGGAAGTGTCCATTAAATGTGCTTGAAATCCCCATTTAGAATTATGGCTGGATGTCACATGGCCCACCCTTAGTGCCCTAGGAGAGGTTGTCAAAGGGAGCTGAGTTCCTCACCTTCCTGAAACTGGCATTTCCCCAGAGCTCAGCTGTGGGTCACAAATAGCACTTCTGTATCCATGCCTAAGATAAAAAGGGGCTGGAGAATCATGTAGATATTCCTAGATTTTGTTAAGCAAATTGTTTGAGAGAGAAAATAAGAAACATAATGTATTCCTTATTTGGGTGGTTACTACTTTATGAAACAAGAGATACCACCAGTTGGTGAAGTGATGTAGCTAGGTGATGGGTACATGGAAAGTTCTTGTACTTTGTCCCCACCTATGTGTAATTTGGGTTTTTTCATAAATAAAAAGTTTAGAGATCACAATAGGCTTATTCCAGAGAAGGATGTCAACTGAGCAAACTAACTTTCTAAGCCTTAGTTTCGTTATGTGCGAAATGAGATGAATAATACCTCTGTTGGGCAGCCCCGGTGGCTCAGCGCTTTAGCGCTGCCTTCAGCCTAGGGCGTTATCCTGGAGACCGGGATTGAGTCCCATGTCGGGCTCCCTGCATGGAGCCTGCTTCTCCCTCTGCCTGTGTCTCTGCCTCTCTCTCTCTCTCTCTCTCCCCCCTCTCTCTCTCTGTGTCTCTCATGAATAAATAAATAAAATATTTAAAAAAACAATACCTCTGTTGTAGAATAGTGTCTTAGTAAGGGTTTCCAAGGATAACACCCTTATGCCCACAAAACAGATACCTGTTTATAATGAGATGCTTTTCCTCTGGTTACTAAAGGATCCACAAAATATTTGAAGTTTCTAGGTAGGAAGTTTGCTGCTACAACTTGATTATAACAAACCTTTTAGATTTGGCAGCAATACTTTTTAAAATATAAATATGTGATTAGCTTTTAGCTAAATATTTTAAAGGGTTGGGTGGATATTTTTTTCTGGGTAGTCTCTAATTGCCTGTTTATTCTCTATGGATTCATAATGCCAGCCAGACTGCCTCGTGGACCACTCCTTAAAAGACCCAGGGCTCCTCCCAGCTGACCCTGAAGAGGGAAGACCCAAATTCCATCTCAGCAGGACAACCGTGTTGTTACTTGAACCCCACTGAAGATCACTGTTGAGTGTAACATTCCTCCACTAACCAGAGAAAGACAGAGGGAGGTCTCCTGAGGATAGTTCCTTCTCTCTCCATCATCAGCATGCACTTATGGTTAGACGTTGTAACCTTTGTTGCCTTCTTTGGCTCAAGATGAATGTACTCCCTCTATTCTATTGAGTCTTAGAAGGATGAAAGGTACTTTGAAGGAAAAAGAACCTGATTCTATTTCACTTTGAAACTATAAATGTATTTCTTAATTCAGATTAAGGCAGATAAATTGGTAGAGAATTTGATGCCATTTTCAACCCATAGGAGTTTCTCACTGAGTTCCCATAGATCTTGTTTAGCCTTTAGAATGTTCTGTTGTAGTATTTAAAATATATAGTATATAATTTTTTCCCTAATAAACAGTGAGTTCTTCTGAGATATGATATATGATCAGCAAATGTTTATTGAATAGATAGATGTATGCAAAAAAAAAAAGATAGATGTATGCATGGGTGGAGGAAGGATGGGCAGGTGTGTAAATAAATGACTGTATGGGTCAACGGATGGATGGTTAGAGTGCATTTATTTTTTTTTTAAGATTTATTTATTTTTTCATGGGAGACACACACACACAGAGAGAGAGAGAGAGAGAGAGAGAGAGAGAGAGAGGCAGAGACATAGGCAGAGGGAGAAGTAGGCTCCATGCAGGGAGCCTGATGCAGGACTTGATCCCGGATCCCAGGATCACGCCCTGAGCCGAAGGCAGACACTCAACCACTGAGCCACCCAAGGCATCCCAGAGTGCACTTTATATTTATTTATTTATTTATTTATTTATTTATTTATTTATTTATTTATTTATTTATGATAGGCACACAGTGAGAGAGAGAGAGAGGCAGAGACACAGGCAGAGGGAGAAGCAGGCTCCATGCACCAGGAGCCTGACGTGGGATTCGATCCCGGATCTGCAGGATCGCGCCCTGGGCCAAAGGCAGGCACTAAACCGCTGCGCCACCCAGGGATCCCCCAGAGTGCACTTTAATCTATGTAACTATCTCTCTAAGATTTCTGCATAGATCTGTATTACAGGCTGAATGTTTGTGTATCTCAAAATTCATATGTTGAAGCCCTAACCTCCAATGTGATGTGTTTGGAGGTGACACCTTTGAGAGGTAATTCGGTTTAGATTAATTTAGGAAGGCAGGATCCTCATGATGGAATTATTACCCTCATAAGGAGAGGAAGAGAAACTGGAGCTTTCTCTCTCTTTCCATATGCATGTGTGTTTTGCTTATTAATAAGAATAAAAGTGTAAGCATGAATCTACATGATTACAACAGCCAACATTTATGGAGTATGTTCCATGTGCTAGGCATTATGATAAAAGCCTTTACAAACATTATCTCCTTTCTTCTCTTCAGGATAGTTCTTTTTTAAAAGATTTTATTTATTTGAGAGAGAAAGAGAGTGAGCAAGTGCACTAGTGGGGAAGGGCAGAGGGAGAAAGAATCTGAAGCAGACTCCACATTGAGCAGAGAGCCCAATGCAGGACTCAATCTCAGGAATGCGAGATCATGACCTGAGCCAAAACCAAGAGTCTGACGCTTAACCAGCTGAGCCACCCTAGCACCCATCTTTCAGGATAGCTCTTAATCAGGACTCTTGTCAGCTCATGGGCACTATCACAGCTGCCCCACTTGTTAAAACATGGAAATATTACAGTACTGGTTGGTGACTAGGTGATGCTCAAGCACCGAGTGCCTCCAGCCATCTACCTCTCTGGCCCCAGGAAAGGCATCTGGAGGGGCTGCCTTGGCAACTACCACCAGCGTCCTGCTGGAATAGTAACAGCTCCCACCCCATTTGTAGCCGCCAGATCCATGGGAAAATGATCATTGCCAACCTGGCTTTGCAAGGCTGTGTTTACCTGCCGCCATCTGGCATCCTCCATAATTATGGCAGCTGCTTGGTGGAACGGTCTCCATGGCATATAATACAAGATATTTGATATTTTGAATGTCACTCCTGCCTTTATTTTTCTTTTTCATTTTACACCAACCACAGCAAGCTTAAAGCAAATCCACCTAAAAGATGTGTTTAAATCTCCCTAGAGGGGATCCCTGGGTGGCGCAGTGGTTTAGCGCCTGCCTTTGGCCCAGGGCGCGATCCTGGAGACCCGGGATCGAATCCCATATCGGGCTCCTGGTGCATGGAGCCTGCTTCTCCCTCTGCCTGTGTCTCTGCGCCTCTCTCTTTCTCTCTCTCTCTCTGTGTGACTATCATAAATAAATAAAAATTAAAAAAAAAGTCTCCCTAGAGATCAGACATTTTTCATTCTTACCTGGAGACTCTTCTATCCTGGAACCTTGTTTGTATATACTCACAATTATTACATAGTTGTAATCAGAGCAAAGTTCATCTTTGTCTCTTGCTTCTTTTGAGTAACATTATGTCATAAGCATTTTCTCAAATTATTACATTGGTCTTCAAAATTCCTAGTTTAATGATTAATTAGATCCTACTTTGATTTAAGCCAGATATCTGTCCATAAAAATTAGGTGTGGTAGGTGGTATGTGGAGAAGAGAGAGAGAAAAGAAAGACAATACAATGTCCTCTCTCCCCATTTACTGGGACCTTCCACAGCCTGCAGATTTCCACAACAGGTGTCAGATAGCTAGACAAGGTATATTATTCACATTTCTCCTACTGGGCTCAATTTATAGCCCTGGAGGAGAAATTCCTATAGAACTTCACAAACAGCTGTAATTACAACTTCACCAAGATATCTGGTTCTTTGGTTCTGCATTACTTGTTTTATGGCTCTTTACTTGGGGAGCTCAATCCCCATGATACCCCCAACGCTTTTTGTAAAGGTACTAACACTACTATTAAAGGAGGGCAACTAGAACAAATGGTTAGTTTTGAAAACACAGCCTGTCCATTAAGTTCTAGAAAAAGATCACTAATTTCTCAGATACATCCCTTGATCTCAGAGTGATTGTATACTTATGAGAACACTTTTTAAAAATTGGGCTCTTTTTCATGCCCTAAATCAATGGCCTCTGTACTTCCCCACATCTTTCTACAAGCTGGCAAAGCAATAAAGAAAAATAAGAGAGGACTTGATAACACTAGGTATTCAAAAACACTTTCTTGTTGCTAAGGCTTTAAAATTCCTTCTTCGTGGAACACAATATCATCCTGTGCTAAGCTTGCTATCGGT
Organism: Canis lupus familiaris; assembly: GCF_011100685.1. Classification (NCBI taxonomy): domain Eukaryota; kingdom Metazoa; phylum Chordata; class Mammalia; order Carnivora; family Canidae; genus Canis; species Canis lupus. The sequence continues at coordinate 49,652,498 of NC_049243.1, forward strand.
AATTTAGCAACAGGATTTACTTAACAGAGCAGTTTTTACTTGATCTAATTTTAGATAATTACCTTTATTTTCCAAGCTTGTTTCCCTAGTACTTCTGCTGGTCCTGGTTTGTCACACACACGTTTACCCTAGGAACTCCTGCTTATAAGGCACTAGATAGAACAGCTCAAGTTCCTTCATCAAATTTCAAGCATGAACTCTAAGTAAATGTGTAAAATAAGGAATTCCACACCAGTCATAAAAACCTACCCACAAACAGGTGGAGAATGGAAAAAATAAATAAATAAAAACAAAAAGCAAACAAAACCTGAACCAGAATCCCTAAGTCAATAAAAGATTTCATGAATCCAAGCAAATGCTTAACATCACTGACAGCTGGATACCGAATCTGAGTCACTACCCAAATAGGGCACCCTACTTAATGTTCACCAAATACTGGTGATTTTTTTTTTTTTTTTTTTTTTTTTTTACTGGTGATTTTTATTCCAAGGCTGTTTTCCTGGGACTGGGTTTGCTAATGCCTTAATAAAGCTAGACCCTGGAAATAGGGAAGGAAATCAGCTATCTCCTCAGCAACTACTCTCAGTTTTTGGGAAAACGTGCCTATATTCTTATAGAATCTTTCATCTTTTTGTTTGAGCACATTTGAAAATGCTTTACCTCAAATAGACATCCATCTCCTAATATTAATGACAGAGAACAGAGGAAAAATATCTACTCTTCAGAGCCTCCTCTATGCCAGGTGTTGAGTAGGTGCTTTTTGGGGGTTTCTCACGGAAACTCAGCCAAACCACATACTGAAAACTGTTCCCAGAACTGTCCCCAGAGGCTCCGTAGCATCTACTCTCTGAGTAGGCACTGTAATAGCTTCCCTGCTTTTATCACAAAGTTTTTGTGAGGACCAAATTAATGGGGGTCGTTGGGTTTGGGTGAGGGTGAAGTGGGGGGAGGTTCAAACTCCAAAGAGTGGTTATCTATGTGGGGTAGGAAGCTATCTTCTACTTTATTTTTTTTAAGATTTTATTTATTTATTTATTCATGAGACACAGAGAGAGACAGAGACAGAGACAGAGATACAGGCGAGGGAGAAGCAGGCTCCATGCAGGGAGCCTGACATGGGACTTGATCCTGAGTCTTCAGGATCACGCCCTGGGCTGAAGGCAGCGCTAAACTACTGAGCCACCCGGGCTGCCCTACTTTATTTTTTTTTTTTTTAAGATTTACTTATTTATTTATTTATTTATTTATTTATTTATTTATTTACTTACTTACTTACTTACTTATTTGAGAGAGAGAGAGAGAGAGTATGGTAGGGAGAGGCAGAGGGAGAGGGAGAGAGAAACCCGAACAGACTCCCTTCTAAGCATAGAGCCACTTCCAGTGGCTCCATCGAGGACCCAGAGATCAGACCCCAGTGGAAACCAAGAGTCTATGCTTAACCCACTGTGCTACCAAGTCACCTGGCTACCTTCTGCTTTAGACATTTTTAACGTTATGCATTGCATTTGAAGCAATACACTTTTCAATAATAACTTTTCCTTTACAGAGAGTGTGCTAAAGTATCTTTGAGTCTGTAACGTAGTGTATTAAGTAGAACAGTAGTATTCACATTTAATGATTCATCTCCAACATAAGGATAAATGACAAATACCATCTGAAAAATCTCTTTTTTAATACATAGATTGATTTTTAGAGCAGTTTTAAGTTTATAGAAAAAAATAGCAGAAAGTACCCAGGGTTCTCATATATCCCCCTCTTCCCCATACATCCTTTCCCTATTGTTAACATCCTGCATCAGTGTGGTATATTTCTTAGCATTGATGAGCCAGTGTTGAGATAATATTATTAACTGAAATCTGTAGTTTACATTGGTTCTACTCTTTGATATTATACATCCTGTGTATCTTAACAGATATATAACAGGAACATGCCATGATAGTATCATAAAGAATATTTCACTGCCCTAAAAGTCCCCCACACTCCACCTATTGATCTCTCTCTCCCTCCCCACCAAACAAAGCCATGGTAACCACTGACAATAATTCTGTCTAAACCCTAACTAGGAAAAAAAAAAAAAAAAAAAACCCTAACAAGGCTCCTCTGAGCTCTTTTTTTTTTTTTTTTAAGATTTTATTTATTTATTCATGAAAGACACAGAGAGAGAGGCAGAGACATAGGCAGATGGAGAAGCAGGGTCCCCTTGGGGAGCCTGATGTGGGACTCATTCCCAGGACCCTGGCATCATGACCTGAGCCAAAGGCAGACGCTCACCCACTGAGCCATCCTGGCATCCCCTCTGAGCTCTTTCTAGACTAGGTTTCAACTTTGGCCTAAGAAGACAGGAACAAACACTAAAATAGTTGCTAGCAGCTAATGGCAACATCCCACGGATGACTCTCACCCTCTCAAAGTAGCTGCCTGAGAAAATTCAAGGTTCCCCCAAAGAACTGACTGTTCCAGCTGACACCCAAAGTCAGGGCCCCGACTTGTGGCTTCTGTGGGAAGGTAAGAGCCTAACTTCCACAAGCTCCAGTCAGCAAACCCAGATGGGTTTTATATGGACTAACCTTCCATCCTTGTTTTTTGTAAGTTTTCACTTCTCTGACTCTTCCTTCCCTCCCGTTCCCTCCTCAAAATATAGCTACCTCCGTACAGAGCAAGGTGGAGTTCAGTTCACTCTGGTTTCGTTTCCCTATTGCAATTTTTTGAAATCTGTCCTCACCACTTTAGCTAGCATCCAGCTTTGTTTATCTTTGATATGGATGATCTTTTTTTTTAATATATTTTTTAAAGATTTATTTATTTATTTATGATAGACACAGAGAGAGAGAGAGGCAGAGACACAGGAGGAGGGAGAAGCAGGCTCCATGCAGGGAGCCCGATGTGGGACCCGATCCCGGGTCTCCAGGATCGCGCTCCTGGCCAAAGGCAGGCACTAAACCGCTGAGCCACCCAGGGATTCCCTGGATGATCTTTTTACTGTCTCAATAGTTTTACTTCTTCCAGAATGTCATATAATTTGAAACATACAGTATGGAGACTTTTTAGATTGGCTTCTTTCACTTAACAATATTTGAGGTTCCTTCATGTCTTTTCATGGCTTGATGGCTCATTTCTTTTTATCACTGAATACTCCATCATCTGGATGCATGACAGTTTATTTATGTGTTCACTTGCTGGAGGACATCTTGGCTCTTTCCATTGTAGCAGCTCTGAGTAAAGTTGCTAATAACATTTGCATGCAGGTTTTTGTGTGGACATAGTTTTCTGGAAATGTAGTGTTTGGTTTGCTTTTCTAACCATCATATGGTCTTAAGTGATCTGCACAATTCTAAAATAAGTGACCTTAATGAACTGGAGAATTTAGCATGTACAATGCTCAATTAACCAGGATACTCTCCTTTGCATTTGACCTTAAAAAGAGAGAACAAATATATAAGGAAACAAGCTATTAGAAACTTGTTTTATAAAATCCCACAGCAAAAAAAAAAAAAAAAAATCCCACAGCTTATATGTTATCCTGGGATTGTTGCAGTTTATATTTGCAATTATATGTTTCTATGTCTACATCTATAAAATAGGTCTTCTAAATACATTGTCCAGTTTTGAGAAAATCTTTAATGCTTGCCTTGGCCACAGAGCTCTGCTAAAGCATTCTCTACATACATTATGCCATGCTTGGCACCACACAGTTTCATAACACACTGTGACCCTGGCCAAACTGATTAGACCATTATTAGGAGCCTAGTCCAATAGCAGGAGGTAGCTTTGGAAGGGGCTTTACCCAGCAGGGACAAGGTAATAGGTATTTTTAGGTTGGCCCACCAAGAAAATTACTCTCTTCTAAAAAAACATTCCTTCAGACCATGTGGCACATATGTAGAAAGAATTATGACACAGCAATTAGTCTAAGGATGGGATCTAAAGCCCAGTTGGATCAATCACAACCTTTATCCCAAAATATTTTGATTTGGAACCAGCAAGTCTAAGATTCACCTCCTCTCTGATGATGGAAACGTAGATCTCTGGAGCCACCAGTCATCATGTTCCCTGTCCCATGCAAGTAAACTCTGTGAAGCTGTGAAATAGTTGTAGAAGCCAGAGTCTAGATGATTTTCCAGGCGCTGCTGCCCACTGTTCCTGAGACCCCTGGCCTTCCTACAGATGTGAAATAAGTAATATCCCCTTATAAGACTTGAGTTCTTATAAAACAGTCCTTATAAAAATACAGTCTGTGACTACATTTATAGAGAGAACACCATGTGAACATGAAGACAGTCAACTATAAGCCAAGGAAAAAGGCCTGGAACTGATCCTTCCCTGGCATCCCTCAGAAGGAAACAACCCTATCAACATCTTGATTGAAGACTTACAGACTCCAGAACTTTGAAATAATAAGTTTCTGTTATTTAAGCAACCTGGTTTGTAGTACTTTGTTATGGTAGCCCTAGAAAATTAATAGAATTTATTACATGCAACCAAGAATTCTGACTACCATAACTACCCTCTCATGGATAGTGAAGGACAAATCAATTCAGTCTTCTCTTGTGGATGATGGCAGGAACACTAGATGTGGAGACGCTGATAATTATCCACAGGGACAGGGCCCTAATTCAGGGAACAATAATAGACTCTCAACTTTTATGTCTTCCAGAGCTGCTATCAGATGATTTGAGTACTGTTTTGGTTTCCTTTGAAGACTGCTATCTTTGATATTGAAACATTTTCCTTCTCTCTAATTGTATTCCCTATTACCTGAGATACTTTGAATGTGCCCTTGGTACTTGCAATCTGAAAGATCCTGAATCTGCAAAAAAACCAATAATACATTTTTTAAAATTTATTTTATTTTATTTATTTATGATAGTCACAGAGAGAGAGAGAGAGAGAGGCAGAGACACAGGCAGAGGGAGAAGCAGGCTCCATGCACTGGGAGCCCGACGTGGGATTCGATCCTGGGTCTCCAGGATCACACCCTGGGCCAAAGGCAAGCGCTAAACCACTGTGCCACCCAGGGTTCCCGATAATACATTTTTTAACTGAAATTTTTATTAAGATAGTGATAGACTCACATGTAAGAAATAACAGAATATACACTTAACCTGCTTCAGCGGGATAATGTTGCAAAATTAATCACCATCAGTATTTGACATAGGTACAATCCACCCATCTTATTCAATTTTGTTTTACTTATGCTCCTGTGAGTGTTTAGTTCTACACAATTTTATCACCTGCGTGTGTCTGTGTATCCAACCACAGTCAAAATATTGAACAGCAGCAGACACTTTTGGCAAAGTTTTCCATCAGTAAGAATAGATACAAAGACAGCTTTTTGGCAAAGCCCAATTTAACATAAAACCCAATAAAATAGGGATCCCTGGGTGGCGCAGCGGTTTGGCGCCTGCCTTTGGCCCAGGGCGCGATCCTGGAGACCCGGGATCGAATCCCACGTCGGGCTCCCGGTGCATGGAGCCTGCTTCTCCCTCTGCCTGTGTCTCTGCCTCTCTCTCGCTCTCTGTGACTATCATAAATAAATAAAAAATTAAAAAAAAAAAACAATAAAATAGATCAGCTGTATCCCAACTGGCCCATTTGCTTCCTATACTTCTCTTATAACACTATTATACTTCCTTATAGTTGCTCATTCAATTATGTGTAATTCCTTCTGACTTCCATTCTCCACAAGAGCAAGAGCATTGTCTGGCTTGGTTACCATTATATTCCAAATTCCGCAGCCACTTTCAATGTTCCTAATTATTTTACCTGAGATTTATGCCCAAATTTCTAAACAGTGTGCTTATTATAAATTAATTCTTTTTTCTAGTGAGATGATATAATTGGCCCCTACTATAGTCAATCGGTATTATTTTTTCTTTTTTATATATATAAAGATTTTATTTATTTATTTTTGTACATGCACACTCTAGAGAAAGAGAGAAAGAGGAAGAATGAGCATGAGCTGCAAGAAGGGGCAGAAGGAGAAGCAGATTCCCCACTGAGCAGGGAGTCTGATGTGGGACCCTGAGATCGTGACATGAGCTGAAGGCAGACACTAAATGGATTGAGCCACCCAGGTGGCCAGTATTATTCTTTCTTATGTTATACACGTCACAATCCTCCCAGAATAACGTTTGACATTGCTGAAATTAATATATGTACATTACATTAGGACAATATAAGTATTTCTTCCTGTTGAACCACATGGAGCACTGTAATGAATTATTTTACTACATAAATGTTTGTTCTTAAATTAACAACTAAATTATATTTCCATCTGCTAGTTTTCTATGTACCTTTATTAAGTTTTCTTCCAGACTTTATTAATCATACATACAGAAATCAATGGGGTTTCTTCTTCTCTTTTTTCCCCAAATTTGTATTTAAATTCTAGTTAGTTAACATATAGTGTAATATTGGTTCTAGGAGTAGAATTCAGTGATTCATCACTTACATCTAATACCCAGTGCTCAGTACTAACAAGTGCCCTCCTTAATGCCCATCATGCCCATCCCCCACCTAGGTTTTTTCTTCTTTTAAAATCCATTTGTCCTCTTGCTCCAATCTGGACTGACAGTAAGTTCTCTGTGCTTACTGCACAGTGCTTCTCATTTTGATTGTTCTGAGGAGTCTTTTCCCCTTTTTTCTGTATCACATGTCCTATTTTCATATCTTTTTCTTTCCTGGCTTACTCCCTCATTTTAGTAAAGGATGTGTTCCGGTCGCTTCTTAAGAAAAGGTGCACAAGTAGTAAAAATTTTGATGCCTATCTGTCTTTATTTTCATGCTTGAGAGTTTAGCTGAGAATGGAATTCTAGAGGTATACATGCCATTTCTGCTTCCTCATCCTCCTTTCATTTCTGGCCAACAATCAAGTACCAAATTAATTTTTCCAAGGGGTATATATCATTCAAACCACTATCTGTTCCTGGGTTTTGTTCCTCTCAAACTCTTGAGATTCTCACTTCCCCTGGCTTCTATAACCTTGTCCCCTCCTGGTTTGCTATTGCTCTAGCTATTCCTGTTCTCCCTCACTTTTTATTCACATACCTTCCTCACAATTTTAGCCTTCCTCACAATCATGGGCTTCTTTATAATTATACTAGGCTCCAGAGAGAAGTAAGCCATTAGTAACAAAGGCTGGAAATAGGAAATAAGACAGGTTTCAAAACACAGAAGTCTCTTATGAATGAAATCCAATGGGAGCGGGTCCAGCGCCAATATGGCCACTCCAAAAGTCAGCAAGGAGCTTTCTGCTCTGTAATCACTGAACTGCTGCTAGTTTTCTAGGCATCATGTCTGCTTTTCAGGAAGAAGATAAGAGGAAGGACTCAGGGGAGGAAAAAAGGTACCTGCCAAATGTCTGCCCACTTTTTAAAGGAGGTTTAGTTGAGTTCCCACCCAACTTTGGAACTCAGGGCAAATTTAGTCACATGGCCACCCCTAGCTATAAAGAAGTTTAGGAAATAAATCCTTCTAGCTCTAGCTAGGTATAGTGTCACTTGCATACAATGAGTGTCTTTTTACTAAAGAAGAGAAATATATTGGTCATTTGCTAGATAAGTAACAATCTCTGCCATTCTAGTATAGCTCACACCCTTGGTTTTAACTGTCTGTACCCCTTCTTTTGGTGAGAGCATCTCAGTTTTCCCTCCCCCATTGCCTGAAGTCTTGGCAAGACTCACAGTCAGGATGCTTCTATGTTCTCTTGGCCAAAGAGTAAATACCTGACCTAAGATAGGACAATCACATCCTTTCTATATATAATTTGACTTTTGAGTAGAGTATCAAAAAGACTGGAAATGATGGAAAGTGACTCAAGCAATGTCCTGAAAAGATTCTCCATTAGTTCCATTAAGTGGTTCTGATTCCTATAAGTATTTTCTTTCAATTCTTTGAGCTGCCTCCATTCTTCTGATAAATTCACTTTTCCTCCTTAAGTTAGACAGTTTCTACTGCTTGCAATCAAAGCATCCCACCGCTACCATTCTGCCTCTCCCATCTCCACTCTCAAGGCTTATGCACTGCACATCTTCAGAAGACACCATTCATATTGCATTCTGTTGAGCTGTGAATGGTGCCCTTGACATGGTGCAATAAATGACCCTATAATGCCAATTTGTTCTCTATGCCACTGCTGGAGTTAGCTTCCTGAGGAACATGTATCAACATTTTGCTTCATTCCTTGAAAACCTTCAATGGCTCTCCAATACAACAAATAATAAAAGTCAAACTGACTTCAACACACTTCACAATCTGGCTCCTGTCAGTTTTCTTAGCACTACTATCCACTACATGTTCCTCCCTTTCACAACATCTTGCACCCAGGGCTGGGCATATTGGACAAGCCATATTTCAATACATCCTGTGTTCTTCAGCCCTCGTGCCTGGTCCAGTGTGAGAATCTATTTCCTTTTTCCCCCAGTACCTCAGCAACCAAAGTCAGCCCTGCTGACTTTCTACTGTCTTTGACTTCTTAGGTCTTCTAGTTAAAAGGTATCACCTCATCTTCATTGGCTATTATACTTTGTGTCTCTGATTACTGTATTTCTCACCTCTTGTCTGTAATTGTAGTCTTTTTTGAGAGAAAGAGAGAGTGAGTGCATGTGTGAGCAGTGGGGAGAGGCAGTGGAAAAAAGAGAATCTCAAGCAGGCTCCATGCTCAGCACTGAGCCCTATGCATGGCTTGATATCATGACCTGAGCCAAAATCAAAAGTCAGATGCTTAACCAACTGAGCCACCAAGGTGCCCTTGTAATTATAGTCTTAATCAGACGTCTCTCTCTTCCATTTTATCATTAGCCCCTAGAAGACAATAACTACCCTATCTGCTTGGTGTATACCCCATAGCTTCCCAGCAGAGCTCTTCACTCAATTCAAGTTTTCCATTCAATGGAATGGAAACCTTTAAAATTGGACAGAAGGTAGTTCAGGGAGCTGAAGAGAGTCACTCTGGGGAATCACAGGGAAGTTATTTTTCTGAGCTGGCTTTGTCTTCTTCTGTTGCCCACTATCCGAGTTTTAAAGCTCTGTGCCCATAGCTCCACCAGAGTCTCTTAGTCCTTAGTCAGCTTTATTATGCCAAAACAACTAACAAGGAAATCATCTTCATGTAAATTTCCTTTGTTTTATTACTAAAGAGCACCATGAAAAGAACCTGAAAGAATGGGGATCCCTGGGTGGCGCAGTGGTTTGGCGCCTGCCTTTGGCCCGGGGCGCGATCCTGGAGACCCGGGATCGAATCCCACGTCGGGCTCCCGGTGCATGGAGCCTGCTTCTCCCTCTGCCTGTGTCTCTTCCTCTCTCTCTCTCTCTCTCTCTGTGACTATCATAAATGAATGAAAATTAAAAAAAAAAAAAATTAAAAAAAAAAAGATGGAGAACCTGAAAGAATGAATGAATTAAATGAATAAATGCATTAAGGAAGAGATACCTGAGTGGCTCAGTCAGTTAAGCATCTGCCTTTGGCTCAGGTTATGGTCCCAAAGTCCTGGAATTGAGCCCCACATCAGACTCCCTCTCCCTCTGCTGCTCCCCCTGCTTGTGCTCTCTCTCTTTCAAATAAATAAGTCTTTTTAAGTCTTTAAAAAAATTGGGACACCTGGGTGGCTCAGTGGTTGAGCATCTTGCCTTTGGCTCAGGGCATGATCCCAGAATCCCAAGATGGAGTTCTGCATCGGGCTCCCTGCATGGAGCCTGCTTCTCCCTCTGCCTGTGTCTCTGCCTCTCTCTCTGTGTGTTTCTCATGCATAAATAAAGAAAATCTTTTAAAATAAATAAATAAATCTTTAAAAAAATTAATAAATGCATTAGGGAAGAAGATTTTCTCTAAAAACAGATGTCTTTCTTCAAATACTAAATGACCTATCACCATCTTATTTTCTGAGAGACACTGAGTATACATGTGATTTTAATATATCTTGGACAATAATATCTTAGGTTTTAATAAAAGGAAAAATACAATTATGTATACATAAAAGAGAGTCTCATAATTATTCTATTACTTATTTTCTTATTAAAACATGTCAAATTATACCCAGAATAAAATGATAATATAATTTAAGGGCAATCATCAAGGAATCTTTTTTATTGGAAACTTTTTTATTGGAAATTCTGAATACTAAAAAGTGGGATATATTTAATAACTATGGTATTTTGTACTTGTATTTTAGTTACTTGTTCCCTCCCTGGTAGAACATTTATCCCTGTAACTTCTGTGAACTTCTATTGCTTTTAACCTAACATGGTGACTCGTTTTCCTGTACTGAATCACATACTGTAATTTCCTAATAAAAGGTCATTATATTATTTGTTATGGCCCCTTTGAAACATTCCTATTCTTGATTCTCCTGAAGCAGAATTCCTTAATGATGGTAGGAAAGAAGAAGGAAGAGAAAGGAGGAAGGAAAAAAAGAAGTCTTCTGCTGCCTTTCTGCTGTTACTGATCACTGAACCAGACTCAGAATTGAGCTTCCAAAAAAAAAAAACAAAAACAAAAAACGAAACAGTGACTCCACTTTTCAGCTTTTTTTTTCTTTTTCTTTTCTTTTTTAAAATACTTTTGCAGATCTCTTTAATATCTGATTTCACGGAAAATTCAATTCTTTGCTTCTCCATTCAATCTGTTGAAGTATCTGGGTTTTTGAAATTATGATTGAGGAAGAATTGACACACAATGTTGCATTAATTTCAGTTGTACAACACAGGAACTCAACAACTCTATGGGTTGTCACACTACAACCTCATTGCAAATGTAGCTGCCATCTGTCACCACACAACACTATTGCAACACCATCGACTATATTCCCTGTGCTGGGCTCTTTTCAGCTTTTTCTTAAGATTGACTCTAATTCCATCTTCTCCTTTCTGTGAGAGTTATTAATATCATATACAACACTTCTTGTTCCTCTAAGATGTTGCTCTAGGCAGCCCCTGGGCTGTGCTCTGCCCCCATATCTAAATTTCTGGTCCCAGTGGTTCTCCTCCTCATCCTGCTGGTCCTGCCCCATTACCAAGTCCTCTAAAAACCTTCCCCAGCTACTTGTGTCACAACCTCCTCTCAGATCCCCAGTAGTGAGTGATTTGTCACAGTGAATTATCACCATTCTTTTGTCTGGCTTCCTCACAGGACAGGAGGCTCCTCAGGAACAGGAACCTGTGAAATCCCACCTCCCTCAGTGGGGAGTCACGTGAAAGCCCACCTTTCTTTTCACTTTCTGCCCAGGAGAATGTTGCCAACTTCCTCTGGAGCTGACACACAGATTCAGTGAGGCTCTTTCTCAAAAGGCCTCACCTGGCCTCTCACGGCCCATGACATGAATTCTAGACACTTATATGGTTGTGGATGATTCTGAACTTATTCCTCCTAACCTCATCCCCAGTTTGCTCACCTGTATCCCTAAGCTGTCTACCATATGTTCCCCTCCAGATCTCCATCTCTTTTCTTCTGGCATGTGGTCACTTTGTTTCTGAGTATTCTTTTTTTTCTTAAGATTTTATTTATTTGAGAGGGAGAGTAAGAGAGAGCACGAGTGGGGACGGGGAGAGGGGCAGAGGGAGAAACAGACTCTCAGCTGAGCAAGAACCCACCATGGGGCTTGATCCCAGGATACTGAGATCATGACCCGAGCTGAAGGCAGATACTTAACCAACTGACTCATGCAGGTGCCCTTGTTTCTGGGTATTCTAACACTTCACATTCATTCACCAGTAAAAACAGAAATAATCCAGTCTGAGAACTTTTTGAGTATTACTAGACCATCAAATCCTATTGAATAACTTCTCTAAGCTTCTTTTCACTACTATGAAACCACCTTCCCTGTTCAGTGCTATGCAAATCCTAATTCCTTCCTTTGGTGTTGTGTATACTCCTCTGGACTTCCATAGTTAACGAAACAATGTAAGACCCTCATTCCTCTCAAATTCATCTGTCCTAAGCTCCTTCCAAACATCCACTCTTATAAAAATGACAGAATAGAGCACCTGGGCAGCTCAGTGGTTGAGTGTCTGCCTTTGACTCAGGTTGTGATCCTGGGGTCTAGGATCGAGTTCCTCATCAGGCTCCCCACAGGGAGCCTACTTCTCCCTCTGCCTATGTCTCTGCCTTTCTCTGTGTCTCTCATGAATAAATAAATAACATTTTTAAATAAATTAATTAAATGACAGAATAGTGAATTTATCCATCTTTCTTCCTCCCAAAAAAGATCCTAAGATTTGATTTTAAAGTATAAGATAATATAATATGTAAAAACTTCAATAGTTCCAGACCAATTTAAAGTACCCCATTTCCAATCTTTAATATTGTCACTAGTCTGGTATGAAGCCTTCCAGACATATCCTATGCATGTACATATATATGTTTGGGTAGCTGTAGAAATAGATAACATTTTTGGTTTTGTTTGAGTTGCAGAACTATTCATTGGGAGTCAAGGCCAAACCCCTAAGAAATTACAACATGTCTGCTCTAGTCTTTTGTAATATCCTTGCTCTGTGTGGTATAGTTCTCAAGGCAGCCAATTGCTCACTGTCAAACTGCCAAGCTAAAGCATAATGCCTGATAATAACTGGATTTTTGAGAAACAAGTTGGCCTGGAGGATGCCTGTAGCCTCCCTTCCTGCTGGTAGCTGTGGCAGGCAAAGATGAAGGAGGCTGGGATACCCCAGGGAGTGATTGGAAGTGTTAGCTGCCAGGGTTCCAGTAGGGGTCTGCTCTCAGGGCCAGTTCTCATACCACAATCTCAGGCTTCCGTCATAAAGGTGGCAAATATGAGCAAGTAGGCCAAATGCCTACCTGAAACTTGGTTTAAGTTTTTCTCTGTAGATTTTTGGATAAAACCACTGAAAAATTTTACCTAGCATAACTTTGGCTAGTGTCATAAAGCAAAATCATATAAGTCAGATGCTATTGGAACTCCTGATTTCCTAATGCTTAATACTTGATGAAACTTCTGATCTGTTTATAAGACAAACTGAGTTGATGAGAAAGGGGAGCAAATACTCGATCTATGGTATTGCATCATTACCCTTACATTTTCCATTTCACAAGGAATTCTGGCTACATACCATAAAGTGGAATCTGTTGGTTAATGGATGCTAATGGGAGACCTAATGGTACAGCAGAAGGCCATGGCACTCTCTGCTGTGGCCCATGGCAAAGCACAAGATTTATGGAGAAAAGACAGCACTACCAGTTCTTTCATAAGTAAAAGAAACATCTTATCCAAAAGATATTTTTTCCAATAACTCAGTGAAGCTTCTTTGCCCCCCAAAGCCTGAACCAATATGAGATAATGGCAGGCATGACTCAAGTTTTCCTATAACAAGATTTATTTACACATATATTACCTATCTAAAGAAAATCTCTTCATAAATGAAACATCTGTTCAGTATTTTTAAAACTGGAAATACTCCATAATCGAGATAGAAGCAAGCACTTGTATTTGCCTGCATGGAAATAACTCCTCGCAAAAATTGTATGTGTATCTTTTCTTTTTTTTCTATGTTTATATATTTTTTTCCATTTTTAAACACTCCTTTCTAAAAGTTTTAACACATGTATAGATTTATGCTACACCCTCCAAAATCAGGATGCACAACAATTCTATCACTCCCAAAATTCCTCTTGTTATCCTCTTTGGTCATATCTTCCTTTACCCCTAATCCCTGGCACTGGAAATACTTCTCTGTCACCACTGATTTGGGTTTTTGAAATTTCATATAGGGACGCCTGTGTGGCTCAGTGGTTGAGCATCTGCCTTTGGCTCAGGGCATGATCCTGTGGTCCTGGGATCCAGCTCTGCATCGGGCTCCGCACAGGGAGCCTGCTTCTCCCTCTGTGTATGTCTTTGCCTCTGTCTGTGTGTCTCTCATGAATAAATAAATAAAATATTTTTAAAAATTTCATATAAATGGAATCAGAGAGTGTGTAATATTTTGAGATTGGCTTTTTTCCATCAGTGTGTATGGGATTCATCCAAGGTGCTGTGTGTATCAATAGTACATTACTTTTTATTGTGAGTATTCCACTGTATGCATGTATCATGGTTTGTTTATATATTTACAGGTCGAAAGACATTTGGACTGTCTCCAATTCTTGTAATTGTGAGTGGAGCTGCTATAAATATTTGTGTACAAATGTTTATGTGAACCTAAGTTTTCCTTTTTTCTAGAGTTTGAATACCTACTAGTGAAATTGCTGGGTTATATTATAAGTGTATGTTTACTTGGTAAGAAATTACCACACTGGGCAGCCCAGGTGGCTCAGCGGTTTAGTGCTGCCTTCAGCCCAGGGCCTGATCCTGGAGACCCAGGATCAAGTTCCACGTCGGGTTTCCTGCATGGAGCCTCCTTCTCCCTCTGCCTGTGTCTCTGCCTCTCTCTCTCTCTGTGTCTCTCATGAATAAATAAATAAAATCTTAAAAAAAAGAAAAAGAAAAAGAAACTACCACACTGTTTTCCAGAGTGTGTTACATGTTACCTTGTTACATTCTTTTTTTGTTTTGTTTTGTTTTTGTTTTTTTTTTTTTTTTTTACCTTGTTACATTCTTAGTGGCAATGTGTGAGCCTTCTGTGCCCTACATCCTTGCCAGCACTTGTTATTGTTGCTGCATTTATTCTTAGTCACCCCACTGGTACCTAGCGGTATCTCAGCATGGTTTCAGTTTGCATGATCCCATTGACTGATGTTAAACATACATACTTTATTTGGTGTCCACATAGCCTCTTAGATAAAGTGTCTGTTCAAGTCATTCACTATTTTTAAATTGGAGTTTTTTTCTTACTGTTGAGTTTTGGGAGTTCTTTATACATTGAAATCAAGTCCTTTGTGGGCTAGATAATTTACAAATACTTTCTTCTGGTCTGTAGTTTACTTTTGTATTATTATAACAATGGGTATTCATGTTTTAATAACAAAACTGAAATCAGAATGAACATGCTATTTTATAACATATCTCTTTCATTTAGCAATGTATCTTAGACATCTTTCCATGTCATTAGTTCTTAGCATAATTCCAAAGGCTGCCAAGTAGTCCATTGTGCAGATGTAGAATCATAATTTATTTAACAAACTCATCTGTTGAACACTGAGGTTGTTTTTTATTTTTTTTTTGTTTTGTTTTTTATTTTTTACTGTTAAAAAACATTACACTGGGGAATATCCTTAGAGCTGTATCTTTTCACACATTCTAAAATTTCCCTAGGACAGATCCTGAGAAGCAGAATCATTCTTTCAGATTATACACATTTTCAAGGCTTTTAAAAAAATACATAATGCCCAATTGTCCTCCAGAAAGGCTATTGAACTCAAATCGTCAGGGTATGAAATAACACAGTATTACTGTTGCTTTTTAACTTTGCTTCCTTGATAGCTTAAAAGAAGTATCTCACTGATTTTTAAAAATGTAGCATTCTTGGGGCACTCCGGTGGTGCAGTCAGCTCAGTGTCCAACTTTTGGTTTCAGCTTGGGTCCTGATCTTGGGGTTATAAGATCAAGCTCCATGGTGGGCTCCATACTCAGTGCAGGGTCTGCTTGAGAAACTTTCTCCTCTCCCTCTACCTTTCCCTGCTCCTGCTCTCTCTCTCTAAAAATAAATAAATGAATCTTTTTTTAAAATAAGCCATTTGGGCAGCCCAGGTGGCTCAGCGGTTTAGCGCCGCCTTCAGCCCAGGGCGTGATCCTGGAAACCAGGGATGGAGTCCCACATCAGGCTCCCTGCATGGAGCCTGCTTCTCCCTCTGCCTGTGTCTGTTCCTCTCTCTCTCTCTCTCTCTCTCTCTCTCTCTGTCCCCCCCCCTCTCTCTCCTCTCTGTGTGTCTCTCATGAATAAATAAAATCTTTAAAAAAAAAATTCCATTCTTGGGACACCTGGGTGGCTCAGCAGTTGAGTGCCTGCCTTCTGCACAGGGCATGATCCTGGAGTCCTGGGACTGAGTCCCACATCGGGCTCCCTGCATAGAGCCTGCTTCTCTTTCTCTGCCTATGTCTCTGCCTCTCTCTCTCTCTCTCTGTCTCTCATGAATAAATAAATAAAATCTTTAAAAAAATATATGCCATTCTTTCATTATAAGTAAGGGTGAATATTTAAGTGCTTTTTGCCGTTTGTATATTTTTTTGTGTGTGTGTGAATTATCTCTTTGTGTCCTTTGTGCATTTTTGAGCACCTTCTTTGTTTTTGTTTTAAAGATTTTTGTGCATTTTATATAGGGGAATTTCCTCTTTTTCTTATTATTCTATAATAACCCTTTCATTGCAAATGTTTTCTCCCAGCTTTTCATTTCAATGTTCCTTAATTGTGTCATCCCCTTTTGAAGCCTCAAAGAGAAAGATCCATCAGTGTGAGGGTGGCCAGATTTAGTAAATAAAAATAAACAACAAATAGGGCCACTAGGGTGGCTCAGTTAGTTAGGCATATGATGCTTGATCTCAGGGTTTTGAGTTCAAGCCTCAAGTTGGGCTCTATGCTGGGTGTGGAACCTACTTAATAAACAAACAACAGATAATTTTTAATAATTATGCCCGAAAAATATTTTGTTTATCTGAAATGTAAACATAACATAACATAACTTGTATCTTATCTGGGAACCCAGCCAGGAGTCACAATTGCGGTGAAGTATGGCTGAATTGGGTGCTTGGTTCTAAACTCAATACATTTGGTGAAAATTGTGTAAGACCAAAAGTGCCTTTAAAAGTCCTTTAGAGGGGTGCCTGGGTGGCTCAGTCAATTAAGCATCTGCCTTCAGCTCAGGTGATGATCCCAGGGTCCTGAGATGGAGCCCCGAGTCACGCATCCTACTCAGCAGGGGAGCCTGCTTCTCCCATTCCTTCTGTCCCTCTGCCTGCTTGAGTGTGCTCTTTCTCTGTCAAATAAATAAATAAATAAAATCTTTAAAAATAATAAAATAAGTAAAAGTTATTTAAGAAGCTTTAAAAAAATTTTTTTTGAATTATTTATTCACGAGAGACAGAGAGAGAGAAAAGCAGAGACACAGGCAGAGGGAGAAGCTGGCTCCATGCAGGAAGCCCAATGTGGGACTCCATCCCAGAACTCTAGGATCATGCCCTGGGTTGAAGGCAGGTGTTCAACCACTGAGCCACCCAGGTGTCCTCCTTTAAGAAGCTTTTGAAGATCAGTATATATGAAGTTCTTTCTTCTACCTTATAGAGTAATTCATTCATTCATTCAGAATGTGAGTGGGGGGAGGGGTAGAGGGAGGAGAGAGAATCTTAGTGCTGCACTCAGAAGCGCATCACTGGGCTGCATCTCACGACCCTGAGCGAAACCAAGAGTCAGACTTAACCATATAAGCCACCCAGGCAACCCCCCCCCCCCCATGTATGGTAATTCTTATGCTCAATGAAGTTGAGATCCTCTCAGAACAGAAGGAAAGTCCCTGGGCAGATATCTGGTTGTTCAGACCATTTCACTCCATGAAAATAGTATGGGCAGAAAAGGGTGAGGAAGTTAAAGTGTTTGCCTTTAAACAGTGTCCATCTGTTTGCCTACAAGCTTTTTCTGGTTTATATCAGTTTCTAAAATGTTTAAACAAGTATTTACTGTTAGTTTGTAATTCAGATATAGTAGTGAAGTTCATCTCACATGGGCATCATGTTCTAAAGTTAGCTCTCAAGGAAAACATGACCAGGCTGTGATTCCACCGGATTATTTTTATACAGTTACCCTTCAGTTCATGCTTCCCAACTTCCTCAGTCCAAATTTTCAATAAACATTCTGACCCCAAATTACTCAAATATTTTTCTTCTGGGAGAACATGTATATTTTGGCCCATTCAGCAGCTACTTAAGGGTAATCATGGTGATGGGCTTACAATGCTTGTTATGCAATCATGTGCTCTTTCAGGCAACCTCTGTCTTTATTTCTTTTTATGGAAGTTTTTCTAAAAACTTTGCCCAACATTTTATTTTACTGAAATATACATACTGATACTCAGAAGTTTCAAACCAATCATTAGCCCAGAGTCCAAAGCAAAATGTATTCATTTTTTCAAACAATTCATGAATGACATTCAAATCTCATGTATTTCAACCACATTTTTTTTTAAGATTTTATTTATTTACTTATGAGAGAGAGAGAGAGAGAGGCAGAGACACACAGACAGAGGGAGAAGCAGGCTCCATGCAAGGAGCCTGAAGTGGGATTCGATCCAGGGACTCCAGGATCATGCCCCAGGCCAAAGGCAGGTACTAAACCTCTGAGCCACCCAGGGATCCCTTCAACCACATTTGAAACATTCCCATGAAATAAAAAATGTATAATCCTAGCCTAAGTTCATTTTTAATAGGATTTGCCCTGTCATAATAGGTTCTGTCATATTGTCTGCCTTCTCTTCCATGTATTTGTATCTATTTCTGTAATATACATATAATACATATTCAATATATTTCTATGAATATATATGTATATGGATTTTCATTCAGATTGTTATTTTACATATTAGGTACATTGGTTTTATTGGCTAATACCATATAAGCACACAAACATTCTCCTTATATGTTAATTTCCAATCTAACGTATTATAAAGGAATCCCAGGGCTCTATTCATGTTGCTGTGATCTCTGGGAAATCATGTTCACTTTTGAATAGACTGGCCAGTCCAAGTGCAACTCAAACATTTATGAATAAATATACATACAAAAATACACATACATAAGTATATATGTACACATATACATATACATACATGCAAACATATGTGTTTATATATATTTAAACTTTTTATTGTGGAAACTTCCAAATGCATAAAAGTGGAGAAAATGGTATAATCAACCTCCTGTACCCAATACCCAACTTCAATGATCACTAAGTTTTTCACAATAATAATATATATTTTATTTTATTATTTAAAAAATATTTTTATTCATGAGAGACACAGAGAGACAGAGACATAGGCAGCAGGAGAAGCAGGTTCCCTGCAGGAAGCCCGATGCAGGACTTGATCCAGGACCCTGGGATCATGTCCTGAGCTGAAGGGAGACACTCAACCACTGAGCTACCCAGGTGCCCCAATGATATATATTTTAATAAGCATTTTTTTAGAAGTACAACATACGTACAAAAAAAGTACACAGATCATAGGTATCCAGCTCCAAGAATTATTACAAAGTCCCTGCATCCAGGTAACTATCACCCGGAACAGAAGGAAAGATTAAGATACAGATTAAGATACAGAACAATACAACCACTGCAGCAGCCCCCACCACATGTCCTCCCAATCACTACTTCTTTATAGCTTTTAAGAGGTATCCACTAACCTGACCTCTAACATCATAGGTTACTTTTGCCTATTTTTGAGGCAAAAACTTCATATAAATGGAATCCTGCAAGTGTTCTCATTCCCTTTGTTTTACTTAATATGTTTGTGACATTAATACATGTTGTTGTTTTTAACAGTGATTTGTTTTCATCGCTGTCGTAGTACTCTATAGTAGAACTATATTATATTTATCCACACTACTGTAGAAAAACATTAGAGCTCTGTTTTGGTGAACATATCTTTTGGTGAATGGAAGTAGGTATTAGGTCTAGAAGTGAAATTTCTAGGCTATAGAATATGTGTGCGAAACAATTTCCCATCAATTTATACTCCCACTGGCAGTGTATGTACCTTCCAGTTGTTCTACATCCTTGTCAATGCTTAATGTTGTCAGTCTTTTAAATTTTAGTTCTTGGGCAGCCCGGGTGGCTCAGCGGTTTAGTGCCCGCCTTTGGCCCGGGGCGCGATCCTGGAGACCCGAGATCGAGTCCCACGTCGGGCTCCCTGCATGGAGCCTGCTTCTCCCTCTGCTTGTGTCTCTGCCTCTCTCTCTCTCTCTCTCTCTCTCTCTGTGTCTCTCAGCACATTTATTTATGAATAAATAAATAAACTCTTAAAAAATAAATAAATAAATTTTAGTTCTTCTGCTGTGTAGCTCTATTTCACTGAAGTTTTAATTTACAATTTCCTCATAAGTAATGAGGTTGAAGATGTCTTCATTTTTCTGGACCACTATCTACTCTTGTGATATTCTATCTTTTGCCCATTTTTCTACTTACTTGTCTTAAAAAATGATTTATAACAATTCTTATATCATGGATAGAAACCTTTTGTCAGTTATATGTACAGCAAATATTTCTAAACTCCATTTGAAAGATTCAGGGTGCTGAAAGAAAGCAAGTAAATAAAGAGTACTAATATTGTTGTTCACTGCTTCACTTATAAAAGAAAGGGTGAACCATTTTAAAATCCATAGAAATGATCACAATCTGAGTTTGAGGATTGGAGGTTACCCAGTGTCTAGTATTTTTGCAGAAATTTCAAGAAAAAGGTAAGTATATCTAGTAATACTGAGGAGTGAATAGCTGGATAATTACCCAGACAAGTGGATGACATTATTTTGGTGAGGAGAACAGACCCTGACATGAGGATCTGGCATGGTACTTTAAAGGTAAGCCTCATTCGTTGCGTATAAATAATTTCACAGAACATGAACATCAGACAAGGCCATTCTGACCATGGTCAAGACAAAACACAACCCCTCTGTAATTATGTCTTAAGGAGGGACAAAATCTGAACATTGGCCAAACCACAAAATCACCAAATATTTCCCCTACTCTAAGAATAGTGACTGCTGTTTCTTTACCAAACACAGCTTTAGCCAACAGTCTAGCCTGTTGGCTAGATAATTCTAGATAAGGTTCATTAAGATATCCAGTCTTAAGAATTACCCCTGCTTCCTGGCAACATCCTATCCAGAGCAAAGCGCCTCTTCTTTAATTACTCCCCTAAAACATCCAACAAGCTCCAATACCATAATGAGTCCCTCCTAATACTCTTACTGAGATGTCCCATAGTTCACCACGATGTGCATCCTCCCTCCCTGTATTGAATAATAAATCTGACTAGTAATGAACCCAGCCACTAGTGTGGTCCTGAAGGCCTTTGCATGGAGGGCATTGACATTGTGGAATCCAGGACAGCCTAGCAGCCTGACACAGGTAACTTGTCAGGACACTGAAAATATACCTATCCATGGGTTGAATTTACATTAGCTACAGACACAGAAATCAATAGATGAATACAATTATTAATTTATCATTTTAAAAACCCAAAGGAGACAGAAAAGACACATTGTAGAGACAGTAGATTTGTGGTTGCCTAGAGCTGAGTGTGGAAAGGGGGATTAAACATTAAAGGTCATCTCATTGGGGTGATGATGACATGACTCAGTAAATTTACTAAAAATCATTGAATTGTAGACTTAAACTGAGTGATGCATGGTATGTAAATTATACCTCAATAGAGTTGTTAAAAGTAATTCCACAGAACAGATACTTGAATCCAGCAAACATTCGCTCTCTGTAAACAAGCTACATGGCAAGCTACATTATAAGCTCATAAGCTTGTGGGCAGCCTGGGTGGCCCAGCGGTTCAGCGATCGAGGATCGAGTCCCACGTCGGGCTCCCTGCATGGAGCCTGCTTCTGTCTCTGCCTCTCTGTCTCTGTGTCTCTCATGAATAAAAAAAAAAAACATTTTTTAAAAACAGAAAGCTTGTAAACTTGTAAATCGGTTGCTGGGCATACATTTAAAGTAGCACTAGCTACATGATTAGAATATGTCACTCTGTATTAACAGGGACACACCACCACCCGTGTTGCAGACGCGCAGGCTTTGAGCCAGGCCATTATTGTCTTCTCGGGGTTCTCCCTTGGTGGTGTTTGCCTCTGCGGATTTCATTCTCCTAGGTTCTGCTGGCTAAATAATCCTTCCGGTTGCGACTCCTATTTTAGCTAATAAATCCCAATGTCCCGGGAACCATTCTTTCACCTTAAAACTTAACATTTCTTATACGTTGGCTCTGAACTTGCCTTTATAGCCTATTGTTCAGGGACAGTTTGGTTTCCTACTTGCAGTATTTAGACTGGGGAAGGGGACCATGGATTACTCACTTTTTGTCTCTTGGACTATCACATTTTCCTATCAGAAGTTAAAGGACAATGAGGTGATTTTTATCTTCTAGAAATTCCTGAAAGCCCATTAATTGCCAAGCATACAGCTAGCGGACTACAGCGGCCCTTCCTGCAACGTGACGTAGACATCGGGTTGCCAGGTCAGACGCATGCATGACCCAGGGAATATCTGGGATGCACATGCACTAAAAAAATTGTTTATTATTAATCTGGTTAAAATTTAACTAAGCATCCTGTACTTTTATTTGCGAGGAAACACATAGAAGCCGTGGGAAACGCAGAAAAACAGCTGTCTAAATTACTTTGGCAAAGAGGAGTGGAAAAACTGAATGCCAGATTATTAAGAGACTAAAACAGGAGTCATCCAATGCTATCTGCCTCGGAGGAAAGGACCAAAGCATATCCCTCAACTTTCACAGCCGGGTCTGAGCTAGTCCTTGGAGAAAGGGAGCGTCACAAAGGGAGGATGTAAGGAAAACTTCGTATCTTCCTAGTTTGGAATTGGAATCCCCACCAGGGTTTCTGCATGGCAGAGCCCGAAGGAAAGACCCCCTCCAACCAGAGACTCCATTTTGTGGCCCGGACGAGGAGGTGGGGCGATCTCCCCGAGCCACGCCCCCGGCACCGCAGCACGGTAACCAAGGGAACCCCGGGGACGGCGTTTCCGGGAGAGGCCGGATCCGGAAGTAAGCGCTCCGCTCCTCCCTGCGGCCGAGCCCCGCCCCCTGTCCTACCACCGGGCCCGGCCGCGAGGGGTGACGTGTCTGATCTGTGGAGGCGGAAGCCGGAAGGAGGTCGCAGGGGTAGGAGTTGGGGAGGAGCCGCCTGTGGGCCCTGCGCATGCGCCGTCCGCACTCTGGTCAGACAGGTTTGGGACTGGAGTCCGGGTACCATTTATTGAGGAAGACTCCACTTCTCCGGGTTTTTGGTGATGCTGAGTTTCGGGGGCTCGAGAGGCGGCGGGGTTTGGAGGAAAGGAACCCGGGGACTTCCTTGAACCCCCAGGTCTCTGAGGTCTCAGCCCCAATAAGTAGCTGATTGGCTGCGGGCAGCCACGCCCCTTCATTGTTCTATAAAAGGTTAAATGCATCTGGAAAACCTGAGGTTTATTTCAGCACTAGAAGTCTGCGATTCTAAATTCAGATTTGGAATTTCTGTGGTCCGGCCAGTGCTGGTCTTGTAGTGCTTTCCAGTTACTGACTCCACTTGTGTTCTACACGCTGCTCCAGGCTCTGGGGATGTAGAGATGTAGGATGTAGAAACAGAGTCCTTATCTCCCACAGAGTTTATATATAAAAGGGAAGTGAGCTGGTAAGCATAACCACGTTAATTCCAGATAGTGGAAGCATGGGGTGCCGGAGTTAAGCAGATGAATGGTTTTGAGGGATTTAAAGACTATAAGATCGCTGTTGGCAGGAGTGGAAGCTGAAAGGCTATTGCGGTAAGGGTGAAGTTCAGGGGGATCTAAGATTTTGGCTTGGACGAGGATGTGGCCGCAGACATGGAAAGGATTTAGTCTTGTTCAGCGCCCAGCAAGCAGACTCTATGTTAGGAGTGAGGAAACGAGACACTTGGGTTATCTCCCAGGTTTGGATTTTTTTTTTTTTTTTTTTTTTTTTAGTTTATTTATTCATGAGATAGAGAGAGAGAGGCAGGGACATAGGCAGAGGGAGAAGCAGGTTCTCTGCAGGAGCCTGATATGGGACCCTATCCCAGACCCTGGGATCACGCCCTGAGTCAAAGGCAGACGCTCAACCACTGAGCCACCCAGGCATCCCCAGGTTTGGATTCTTTTTTTTTTTTTTTTTTTTTTTTTCAGGTTTGGATTCTTGAGCAAGGGGCAGCAGTGTCATTCCTGAGATGGGGAAAACTGAGCGAAGAAAGGTTGGGGATGGGGGCAGTGGGGGTAGTGAAGGTCAAGGAAAAATAAAAGATAATTGAACAGAAATGCTACTTTTCCTTCCCTCTCCTTGACCGTCTGCTTCCTCTTATGTTGGAAATCTCCATCAGAATGTTATAAATCCTTTTCCCTAGCTCAAACTGGATGCTCAACAGATATGTTAATTGATTTGCCGGAAGAATGGCCACTGCTCAGGCCCCCAGTACCTTGGCTTTTGTTATAAAAATGACTGCCATTTCTCTGTGCCAAGCAGTGTGTTCAGCACTTAACTTTTTTTTTTTTCATTTAATCTTCACAACAACCTTAAGATGAGCATTCTCTTCTCTCTGCTTTCCAGTTCTACTACCCTAGATTTGATTAATTAACTTGCTCGGGGTCACATTAACTAGATAGTAGTGTTCTCACTGGAGTTAATGCGATTTGCCTTTGCATGAAAGAATTTTATCTTTCATTGTTCTGGTTACTCCACAGTACAGAACAGTGAGTGGTTTTCAACCTTTTTTTGTAGTCATAGATCCCTTTGAAAATTTACTGAACACTGTAAACTGTCCAGGGGAGGAAATACCCACAAGAATTTAGATAAAATTACATGAGGCTGCACACTTTCCTGAGTTACTGATTTAACAAATTTGCCCATTCTTGAGTTGGAGGTACTCCCAGGTTTTCATTCCTTGATATATAGTCTAAGAGAATCCATCCTTACAAAGTCTTTCAAAGCTCAACTGAATTGACATTATGTTACCAAAAGCAAGTTGCTCCTTGAAAAATACTCAAGAAAATACACACACACACACACACACACACACACAAATACATAAATACACAGATGGTCTTCGCGTCACTTCAATCAGGAAAGTGACAGAAACTTGCTCAAAGGTGATCGTAACCAATGGCAGAACAGAGGACTAGCTGAGGACAAAGCACGAACCTGGGGCAGCACATTGACAAGTCTTTGAAGGCAAAGGGACATTCCTCTACAGACTCAACTGCCTCCATGTTAATACTTTGCTAAGGACAAAAGGCAATCTTAGCCCCACCCCCAGGATCCTGTAAGTGTATTTTAACATATAAAAATTCCTTTAAGGCAGCCTGGGTGGCTCAACAGTTTAGGGCCACCTTCAGTCCTGGGCCTGATCCTGGAGACCTGGATCAACATCCATCTCCCCGCATGGAGCCTGCTTCTCCCTCTGCCTGTTCTCTGTCTCGCTCTCCCTCTGTGTGTGTCTCTCATTAATAAATAAAATCTTAAAAAAAAAAAAAAAAAAGAAAAAAATTCCTTTAGAAATTTCGTTAACCTCTCCCCACCAAAGATACGTGTTGGCAATCAATCATCCCCCAAGCACATCTGAAGGGTCTCATGACTCAGGTTTTATGAGACGGTAGTAAATGAGCTTTTCCCAACAACAGCTAGGCCCCTCAAGGTGCTGGAAATCTTGCTCCCAAAATCCCTTAGAGAATACAGTATCCTCAAACCCCTCACAACTTTCAGGTATATAATCAGCCACCCCTCATAGGCCCCGGGGCAGCAGCTTTTCCTGCCCATGGGTCCTGTCCCCGTGCTTTAATAAAACCACGATTTTGCACCAAAGGCGTCTCAAGAATTCTTTCTTGGTCGTCAGCTCCGGACCTCACCTATAATTCCAAAACTTCATCAATACCAGATTGCTATTTCACTAGAACGACTATCCTCACTTAACTGTTGCCCATCTTCTTTTGCAAAGAAACATCAACACTACCTTCTGTTTGCCCACTCCTGATTCCCCCCCCCCACCTCATTTCCACTCATCTTTAAAGAGATCTCGTTTATTCTGTACTATTACTGTCCCAGGCAAAAATGGCTCACGGCATCCAACGCTTGGAACCTGTCCGTGCAAACAGGGACACTCAAAACTATACGAGACTTTTTGGCTAGTTTTCCCCATTTGTTTCTTTATCCTGCTCCCAAACAGGTGTTTGCCGAACTACTTCTCGCCACCAAGGCCGCCTCCATCAGCAAGCATTTCCTGGGGCACCAACTCTATAGCAAGGGTTGACGTGCCAAGAGAGGTGTGGCGAGGAAACCTCGTAATTGCTATGGGAAATTGAACCAAAGCAGCGAGCCGGGGCCGCAGCGCGACACGTGGTGCCCTCCTGGACGCCGCCAGGCAGCTCCAGATCTGAATTTGGAAGGCGAGCCGTGAACGCGGAAGCCAGCAACCCCCTCGTGGGCCTGCTGAAAACCTGGAAAGTGGATTTCCTCCAGGCTCCGTCCCGGAAACTCCTCCCGGCGCTTGCGGCCCCTCTCACTGAGCATGTGCAGGCGGCGCTGCGCATGCTCTGTCGAGCTCCGGTTCGGTTGCTGTTGCGGGACCCGCGGCGTCTCCTAGCGCAACCGGAACTGTCCGTGGCGGGGCGGTCCCCCTTCAGCTCCCGCGATCTTGTAGTCGTCTCCGAGGCTCCCCGTCCCTCCTTCCCTCTTCGCCCCCTCGGCTCGGCTGCCCTTTTCCAGAAACAGCCGTCATGAGCGCGAGGCTGCTGGTGTTGTCTCCGCCTCGGTGGCCGGGGCTGGTGCTGCTGTTGCTGCTCCTGAGGGCGGCCCCAGGCCCACGTCCGGGCGCCGCCTTCTACCTGCCCGGCCTGGCGCCAGTCAACTTCTGCGAAGAAGACAAAAAGAGTGACGAGTGTAAGGTGAGTGAGGCCTGGCGGACCCTGAGTGCTCTGACCGAAGGGCAACCTCCCCTTAGCCGGAGAGCTGCGGTCCGAGGGGAAGGGGGCGTAGCTGGGATGGGTCCGGTGTCCCCGGGAAGTGCTTGGGTCCGCCCGGCGGCAGGTCGGAGGTTCTGGAATGGCCTTTTAGGGGTGGGTTCTGCGGGGCTCAGTGGGCCTCAGGCTCGCCTCGGGTCTAAAGGTCCAGGTAGCACGAGCAGCTGTAGTCCGTTTGCCTGCAAACAGGGGCTGCGTGTATGGATGGCCCTCCGTTGGAGTTGGGTGCATGCGGGTCCGCACGCAGTCCACGGGGGAGTGTGGGCTCACCGCCCCGGGTCACGCACTCCAAGAAAGTGGGCGACTGGGTCTTCCAGTTACTTTTCAAAAAAAATTTCATTGCTTCCCGAGGTGTTTTTTTTTTTTTTTTTTTTTTTTTTTGTTTCCTCCCTACTTTGTTGGAACTCCTGGTTGGTTCTGAGAGCTTGTTTTCTTTCTAGGACTTCGGTGTTTCAGCTTCACACTTAGCAGTGTGTTCCTTTTTTGGTGAACTCTTAACACCCAGAACCGCGTAAACTGCATCAATAAAAAGTTGCTGTAATAGTGGAGGCTGTTCATTTCTAACTCACTTAAAATATTTTTTAGCCTGCAGAAATTGTAAAAGATCCCAGCACTTAGTTTCTCTGACATTGTTTTAAACACTGACAAGCGGGTCACAGGAGAAACGCGTATTATTCCTAGGACAGATCCTGAAAACTGTGATCTCTTACGACTTTTACACTCAAGGTTTTCAGCTTAACTGCTAGTGAAGAGGCATATTAGTAACTTGCTTTTACGTTATTTGCTATAGAGCATGACGGTAGACATAATAGTTTTAAGTTGCTAACACCGTTGGGGCATGAGGATCTCTTTGAAACCAGTAATAATTTTAACAATTCAAATAATCGTTCAGCAAACTTTTACAGTCTGTAAATAGGTTTATTTATTAAGTTTGATTTTATTTTTAAAGACATGTTTATTTTATTACTGCCAGCTTTACTATAGCTATGAATTTTAAGCTTCTTTTAGGGCATTAAATAAGCTATTAAATTTTTCATAGCATTTTACAGTTTGCTTTAAAATCTTCAGTCTCGGGCACCTGTGTGTGGCTCAGTGGTTGAGCATCTGCCTTTGGCTTAGGGCGCGATCCCAGGGTCTTGGGAGTTGATCCCCTCAGGGAGCCTGCTTCTCCCTCTACCTGTGTCTCTGCCTCTGTCCCACTGATGAATAAACAAAATCTAAAAAAAAAAAAAAATCTTGGATCTCTAAAAATGTCTAAGGATCTTTAAGTTTTACTCAAGTTGACAGTTACCACTATCAAACTGTTAACTTTCATACCCTGCAGCAAGAAGCTTTCACTCTTTGAGAGTTCTGACTGAAAGAATATAGTGCTTGCAAATAGAGAGTTAGTCTTGAAAGCACACTGTTTTTTCTGTTAAATATTTTAGTAACCAGCCTTTAAAAACTAGTGTTTGGTCTTTAAATTTAAATCTAACAGCAATCCTGTATTGTATTCCGAGTGCCTTAGAGACAAAAAAAAAAAAAAAAAAAAAAAAAAAAATTCCCTGTCTTCTAGGGACCTCAGAGTAAAGGACATAAGTTTATGAACAGATCATTGAAATCTGATATGTTATAAAAGATGTATGTCCAGAGTGCCTTAAAACACAAATGAGGAAACATCTGTGGATTGGAGTCTTAGGGGAAAGCTGCAGAGAGGAAGTGACATTTGAGATGGACATCAGTCTGAGTGAAATTTACAGGTGGTCTGCCTCTTAGATGATTTTTGGTTTCTCAACAGTCCTTCTTTAAGTAGCTGGTTTTTTTTTTTTTTAAGATTGATTGATTGATTGATTGATGAGAGAGAGAGAGAGAGAGAGAGAGAGAGAGAAAGAAAGGCAGAGACACAGGAGGAGGGAGAAGCAGGCTCCATGGATGTGGAACCCGATCCCTGAACTCCAGGATTGCGCCCTGGGCCAAAGGCAGGCACTAAACTGCTGAGCCACCCAGGGATCCCCTAAGTAGCTACTTTTAAGTTAACTTTTGGATAATTTGGGGGAGCCCTTTGGTATTTTTAATTTTCAAAACTATAGGAATAAAACAGGCAAGGCAAAATGTTTTTTTCTGAAATATTTGGGTTTCACCTTTGTTGCCAACTGCTCTCACAACTTAGTCAATGGAAACAACTCTTAGAAGAACAGAAAGATATACCTGTAACCCTTTTTTCCTGCAATTTGACTGTGATAGAGAATTTGAAGTAGATTTTAATATATCTTCTTGGGATGCCTGGGTGGCTCAGCGGTTGAGCATCTGCCTTTGGCTCAGGGCATGATCCTGGGGTCCCGGGATCGAGTTCCTCATCAGGCTCTCTGCACGGAGCCTGCTTCTTTCTCTGCCTGTCTCTGCCTCTCTCTGTGTCTCTCATGAATAAATAGATAAAAATCTTAAAAAAAATATATATATATATCTTTGTTGCCTCTGAGAGGAGAAAAACAGTAAATAGTTCAAATGTTTATTACTTCAGTGTATTAACAATTTTTTCTCATATATTTCATATTTAAGAAGGACAGTCATGTATATACTGTTCAGAAGAGTTAAAGGAAATTATTTTTAAAATAAATAATGAAAAGTAAAATGTGAGTGGGAAAAATTCTTTCCAAAAGATGCTGTTAAGGATAGGAAATCAAGAGTTGGATGAATTGTGTAGGACGCTGATACTTTTTCCATCAGTTTTTCCATCTGTAGAATAGGGATGATCATATTTGCTTACTATCTGTTCCCTTTGAAAAGTGATTTGCATTTTTTAGAGAAAAAGTACAATATTTATTGGTTGTGATATTATAAAACGTTTTCAAGTATAAAGATGAAACAGGTATATCTTCAGCATTTGTAATTTTTGTAGTGTAGTCATTACTTGTATACTGTCCCACGTTTAGTACATTATGTGTATATTGTTGAGAGACAGTCAAAAGAATCTTGAGGGTTTGGTCATTTTCTTCTCTCAAAATTATTTTATGTTCATTTTATGTTTATGGCAGAGAAATAGTCCAGTGAACATAAAATTCTACTTATATTGCTCTAACTTCTGATGTATGATCTTTATGAGCCTTTGTAAATACTATGACTATGTTCTGTGGGTTCCCTTTTTTTTTTAGACTTAGTACGTGTATATACATTTGAATATCAACATAGTGCACATTCTTACTGGTTTTTATTGGCCATATAGTATTTTATTCTATTACTGTACTGTGGTTTGCTTAACCATTTCTTGCCTATAGGGCACTGAGATTGGTTCCTGTTTCTTCTGTTATAAATAATGTTGCTAGAATATATTCAGTAGAAATTACTTACATATTCCCAAATAAAAAATTACTAGGTCAAAGGCAAGAAGCAATTTTATAGCTCTATTTGATATTGCCAGGTTTCTTTCAAAAAAGATAGATTGGAAAAAAAAAATAGGTTTGCTTTGTAATGCCTTTAGCTAAATGATTCGCTGTGTCTCCAGAATATTTTATAATTCTTATTTATTTTAATAGCTATGTGACGATATGGAAAACATTAACGTATTACTTTCATTGCTGTTAAGGTTTCTCATTTAATTTTTTTCTTTTATTTGTTTTGTGTTGTTAGTTTTTGAAACCATAGTAATAAAATAATTGAACTATGTATTTTTTCCCTCTAGGATTCATTTTACTTTCTTAAAATTAAGGGACAATGTATTGACTGCAATAAATAGAATAAAGCCCTGATCAGAAATTAATAGATCTTTACAGAGTAAAATGTGCAGTCTAATCTACTTCATAAAAGTTTTGATCATTTCAGTTAGCTGCTGCGTGTTGTTTTACTTTAGATTGGTCCTCAGGGTGCTGAGTAGCATTCTGATGGCTAATAGCTGATTAGTGAGCAGTTCACTGTTGCTGCATTTAACTTTCAGTTAATTGTCAGCTTGTCAACATGAATTCAGACCTAACAAATAAAATCTCCAAAACATCTGCCACTTCTTTACTGCTTGATATATAGATTGTGTTCTTTTTTTTTTTTTTTTTTTTTAATGATAGTCACAGAGAGAGAGAAAGAGGCAGAGACACAGGCAGAGGGAGAAGCAGGCTCCATGCACCGGGAGCCCGATGTGGGATTCGATCCCCGGTCTCCAGGATCGCGCCCTGGGCCAAAGGCAGGCGCTAAACTGCTGCGCCACCCAGGGATCCCAGATTGTGTTCTTACATGAAAGATTTTCTTTCCTGTCCAGTAAGGAAAAATAACTGAATATACCCCCTTGTGTTTAAAAAAAAAAAAAAGTTTAAATGAATTAATTTACAGTTTTTTGATAAAAGGAAATGTAGTTAGAATCATACTTTTTCTTTAAATTGTAGTTGACACACAATGTTACATTAGTTTTAAGTGTGCAACTAGTATTGGACACCCTAAACTGTCATACAACTCTATTATAATACCATTGACTATATTCCCTATGCTGTACTTTTCATCCCTGTGATTTTTTTATTCCATAACTGGAAGCCTGTTCCTTCCACTGTCCTTCATCCATTTTGCCCAACATCACCTCCTCTTCCCCTCTGGCAACCACCAGTTTGTTCTTTGTATTATGGATCTGTTTTCTGCTTTTTTTGTTGTTGTTTTGCTTTTTAGATTACACATGTGAATGAATAAAATACAATATTTGTCTTTCTCCGTCCAACTTATTTTACTTAGCATAATATCCTCAGGGTTTGTCCATGTTGTTGCAAATGGCAAGATCTTATTCTATTTTTTATGGCTGAGTAATATTTTTGTGTGTGTCTATCACACTTTCCTTATACTTCTATCAGTGGACACTTAGGTTGTTTCCATATGTTGGCTATTGTAAATAATGCTATAGTAAACAAACATAGGGTGCATATATATGTTCAAATTAGCATTTTTGTTTTCTTTGGATAAATGCGCAGCAGTGAAATTACTGGGTTGTATGGTATTTCTATTTTTAATTTTTTGAAGAACCTCTATCCTGTTTTCCAAAGTGGCTGCACCAGTTTATATTCCCACCAACAGTGTACAAGGATTCCATTTTCTCCACATCCTTGCCAACACATGCTGTTTCTTGTCTTTTTCATTTTAGCCATTCTGACAGGTGTGAGGTGATATCTCATTGTGGTTTTGATTTCATTTCTCTGCTGATGAGTGATGTTAGGTATCTTTTCATGCGTCTGTTGGCCATCTGGATGTCTTTGGAAAAATGTCTATTCAGGTCCTTTGCCCATTTTTAAATTTTATTTTGTTTTTTAATGTTACATTGTATGAGTTCTTTGTATACTTTGGATATTAACTCTTTATCGTATATATCTTCTCCCATTCTGTAGGTTTTCTTTTCATTTTGTTGATGGTTTCCTTTGTTGTGCAAAAGCTTGTAGTTTGGTGTAGTCCCAATAGTTTCCTTTTGCTTTTGTTGCCCTTGCCTGAGGAAGCCTATCCATAACTATGTTGCTGAGGCTGATGTCAAAGAGATTATTGGCTATGGTTTCTTATAGGAGTTTTGTGGTTTCAGTTCTCACATTTAGGTCTTTAATCTATTTTGAGTTTCTTTTTGTGTAGGGTGTAAAAAAGTGATCCAGTCTTCCAAGCACCATTTTTTGAAGAGGCTGTCTTTTCCCCATTGTAAATTCCTGCCTCTTTTGCCATAGATTCATTGACCATATAAGTGTGGGTTTATTTCTGGGGTCTCTGTCCTATTGCATTGATCTGTGTGTCTGTTTTTGTTTGTTTGTTTGTTTTTGTGTTTGTTTGTGCCAGGGTCATACTGTTTTGATTACTATGGCTTTGTAGTATATCTTGAAATCTGGGATTGTTGAATCCTCTAGTTTTGTTTTGGCTTCTCAGAGTCTTTTGTGGTTCCATGGAATTTTAGGTCTATTTGTTCTAGTTCTGTGAAAAATACTAATAGTATTTTGATAAGGATTGCATTGAATCAGTAGATTGCTTTGGATAGTGTGGACATTTTAACGATATTCTTTCAATCATGAGCATGATATATCTTTCCATTTGTTTGTGTCGTCTTCAGTTTCTTTCATCAGTGCTCTATAGTTTTCAGAGTACAGGTCTTTCACCTCCTTGGTTAAGGTTATTTCTAGGTATTTTATTCTTTTGGGTGTAATTGTAAATAGCATTGTTTTTTTAGTTTCTCTTTGTTGCTACTTCATTATTAGTGAACAGAAGCATAACAGATTTTTGTATATTGCATCCTATTACTTTACTGAATTCAGTTATTGTAATAGTTTTTTGGTGGAGTCCTTAAGGTTTTAAGCATAGTATCATGTCATCTGTTATAGTGACAGTTTTACCAGAATCATACTTTTTTTTTTTAAAGATTTTATTCATTTATTCATGAGAGACACAGAGAGCAAGCAGAGAAGAGACCTAGGCAGAGGGAGAAGCAGGCTCCTCCCAGGGAACCCAATCGTAACTTGATCCTGGAATCGGGATCACGCGCTGAGGGATCACGCGCTGAGCCGAAGGTAGATGCTCAACCCTTGAGCCACCCAGGCATCCCCAGAATCATACTTTTAAATACTTTTTCTAGATAGTTACATTTAGAAATGTTTAATAAATTGTATGTCTGTTACTTTGGGAGCAGTTGCCTATAAATATGGAATAAATAAAATATAAGAAAATAATTCTAAATGTTGCTTTATGCAGATGTATATTTTACTTGTTTTAATTTAACCATAGATATAGTTTGAAGATCTTGAAATATCTAAAAAACATAATTACATATGAACTTTTTGATATAATTGATATATGTTTATTGGTATTTACTTTCATATTATCAGAATTCCGCTGGAATAAGAGATTGATTCTTAGCTTCTGGAAACTAATCAGTGTATGTGGGTTACTGATAATGTTTCAAATAGGAAATTTAGGGGGATCCCTGGGTGGCTCAGCGGTTTGGCGCCTGCCTTTGGTCCAGGGAGTGATCCTGGAATCCTGGGATCGAGTCCTGCGTTGGGCTCCTGGCGTGGAGCCTGCTTCTCCGTCCTCCTGTGTCTCTGCCTCTCTCTTTCTCTCTCTACATCTATCATGAATAAATAAATAAATAAATCTTTAAAAAAAAAAGGAAATTTGGCGTTGGAATGACTTTGACTATGATAAATTCACATTCCAACAATTGTTTTTCTTTTCTGTGGGAAAAGTACATGGAGCTTAGAAAGTTTGCTTTCAGAAATTAAATTTTTTGAATAAAACTATTTTAAAGCTGTGATTGTTCAATAATACTGGATCTGAAAGCTAGGGTTGGGAAAGCAAGCAAGGTCAATATGGATAAAAAACTCCTGCTGCCATTGGCTCTTCACAAAGGGAAGCCCTTCCAAAGGTATATTTTTGAACATCTGAAACAAAGCCACAGACAAGTACTTTATATCCCACATCCTCAACACACTCATAGAAACACACACAAATTCTAGAGACAGGTCTGTGCTCTGTGGGCCTAGAGCCTAGTTCTTGATGCTCTTACTTCCTATTCTTCCTTGCACTTTTTAAAATCAGTGTCCTTTTAGTAAGTATAGAAAAGTATAGAAGTTAATAATTGCTACTCTAAATGTGCTCTAAAAGGTTACAAAGTCTTTCTCTTTTGCCATTAAAAATAACTAAGTATCCATGAAAGGCTTTGGAGGAAACTTTTTTTTTTAAGATTTTATTTATTTATTAATGAGAGACACATAAAGAGAGGCAGAGACACAGGCAGAGAGAGAAGCAGGTTCCCTGCAGGGAGCCTGATGTGGGACTCGATCTCAGGACCCCTGGATCACACCCTGAACCCAAGGCGGATGTTCAACCACTGAGCCACCCAGGTGCTCCTGGAAGAAACTTTTGAAATATATTTTCTTTGCTATTATTCTCAATTTTCAAACCTATTTATTGCCTATGCTAATAATAACAATAAAGAATACAATTTGTGTACTTTGTGGGTGCCTTAGTTAATTAATGTTCAGAACAGTCCTGTGATTTATAAATAGAGAAACCGAAGCTGGATAAAATGAAGTAACCTTCTCAAGTGTATTTACCTAGTAAGTGGTGAAGCCAAGATTCAGCTCCTAGAGTGTCCGATTCTAAAGGCTGGGCTCTTCACCATGTTGGAGTACTGCTGTATATTCCATGCTGAGTACTCTCCACCTCTTCTGCCTCACCTTGGAGATCCCTGGCTGCTAATTATTGACTTCTACAATTGATGCAGTTTTAACCTGTAGAGCCAATTTTTAAGTAGTCATATTTTGTATTTATTCCTTTCTTTGATACAACCTAAAATTGAAATTTTAGTTTTCAGTGAAGTGGGGATAGAAGGAAGAACCTTAGTATATAGGAGATCAACTTCTGGGCGTTGCTGGTCAGATAACTCAAAGTTCATGAGCAACCATTTATGAGTTCCAGCATTTCTGTTGGGATTGTTTTATTATGTCTGAGTTAAGATTCTCCTTTTTTTTTTTTTTTTTTTTTGAATTTATTTATTCCTGAGAGACACAGAGAAAGAGAGAGGCAGAGACACAGGCAGAGGGAGAAGCAGGCTCCATGCAGGGAGCCCAATGTAGGACTTGATCCCGGGACTCCAGTCTCATGCCCTGAGCCGAAGGCAGCCGCCAAACTGCTGAGCCACCCAGGGATCCCCAGATTCTCCTTCTTCAGAATTTTTCCCACTGTGGACTTCTCCAATATTGAGCAGTTGAAATGTCCACAGTTTTCCTTTTCTGTGGCTGTGCCTTCGTATCTTAGAGCCTTTTGTGACTAGCCACTTGCTTTGGTTCTTGTTCAGACTCACGTTTCTTCTCTGAATATTACTTGAAAATCAGTTGTAGATGTGGGTTGGGACAAATGTGGTGGCAGGTAAAGTGGAATAAAAGCAAAAAGAAGGAAAAGGAAATAAAACAATGCAGGCCTGTGGCATGGCACACATGGCTTAAGGTGATAAAGTACAGGTGTGACCAGAGCTGGGATCAGATGTAGAATGAGTGGGTTAGGACCAGAAAAAGAAAATTGTACATTTGGGAAGAGAAGGATTTAGAAGAGAGACCATAACACTCTAAATTAAATAAAACTATTTCCATTAAAAAATTCTTAGGGTGGGATTTAATTAGTCTTTATTTTTTTTTAAAGATTTTATTTATTTATTCATCAGAGAGAGAGAGAGAGAGAGAGAGCGCATGCGCACACGAGAGAGAGGGAGGGGGAGGGGCAGAGACACAGGCAGAGGGAGAAGCAGGCTCCATGCAGGGAGCCCATGTGGGACTCGATCCCGGGACTCCAGGATCATGCCCTGGACCGGAGGCAGGTGCCAAACTGCTGAGCCACCCAAGGATCCCCCTAAGTCTTGCTTTAAAATTTACTGTCTTGTTTTATGATTTATCTGTAACCTCCTAAGGGTGATGAGCCTATTTACAGCTAGTGTTTTAAGAACTGTGGAACCTGGATCCCTACAGATGCATTATGTTCTGCCTTTTAAATAAATATAAGCAATATTTAGGGGAAAAAAAAGTATACCTTTGTCACAACTTTTCATGCTTTTAATAACTCAGTTTGGGACACTTAGAAAGCAGGAATATGAAGTAAGTAACCTTTAAAGCTCTTTCTAGGGCAGCCCAGGTGGCTCAGCAGTTTAGTGCCGCTTTCAGCCCAGGGCCTGATCCTGGAGACCCTGGGATCGAGTCCCACATCGTGCTCCCTGCATGGAGCCTGCTTCTCCCTCTGCCTGTGTCTCTTTCTCTCTGTCTCTCTCTCTTTCTCTCTGTCTCTCATGAATAAATAAATAAATAAAATCTTAAAAAAAAATAAAGCTCTTTCTAGTCATGTCAGTGGTATTTTGTAGTTGGCTGTCTCTATTTAAGGCAAATTTCCAGAAGGAGATGTACTTAACTTTTGGATGGGAAGTAAAGATATGCAGAGTAGAAAGTGACCATAAAATTTAAAATGTTTAAAAAAATAAAATCCCTTGAGATTCAGTAACTATCCCAAGAACTTATAAATAGCTTTGTCATTTTTTTCTTTTACTTTCTTGAATGTATGTCTTATCTTCTCATCTGGATTAGAAATTCTTCAAAGGCAAGTGTTTCTGTCTTTGTATTATTATATCACTCACAATGTCTAGTATTGTGGCCATTAAATAAATGTGTTGAGTGAATGACTTTCTCATGGTTGTTCAGCAGGATTTTTTTTATTCTTGGGAATGTACTTCAGTTTTCATGTACATTGCATATTGTTTTCTCCTGTTTTAATACTTATTTTGAAGTCATCTTTCCTAGTCCAGAACAACTTTCCACGCTAAATTTTACTCTTTCATTTTTCTCTCTTCTTGCTTCAATTAGGCTTCTGTTGCTTCGCAGAAAGACTAAAGTCTGCTGTCAACTTTAAAGCCTTTTATTTTTCCAACTTTTAATTTTGACTATTTTCAAAGTTAAAAAAAAAGTTGATAGAGTAGTATAATGATCACCTATATATCCATTTAGACCACTAGAACCAACAGCTGATTATATTTTTCCAAATTGTTTTATCCATGTATGTGTTTATATTTTTAGAGATGAAGGTCAAGTCTGTAGCATTTTGCCTTTCATGAAATCACATGCTTATGAGCAGGCTCTTTTCCTTTCTCCTTCCAATTTTTAACATTTTCTCTACTGCCATATAACAAGGATCTCATTCCTAATAGCAATTTTATTTATTTTTGAGACAGAGAAAAAGTGTTTAAAGGGGGGGGGGGGAGTACAGAAGGAGAGGAAGAGAGAATCTCAAGCAGGCTCCATACCAAGCACAGAGCCTAATTCTAGGGCTCTGTCTCACAACCCTGAGATCATGACCTGAGCCGAAACCAAGAGTCAGACGCTTAACCAACTGAGCTGCTCAGGAGCCCTTACAAGGATCTCATTCTTAAAATATTATTGAAATTTCCTTGTTTCAGATAAGAGTTGATATTTAAAATGAAGTATTATAGGGGCACCTGGGTTGGGCATCTGCCTTTGGCTCAGGTCATGATCTCAGGGTCCTAGGTTAGAGCCCCATGTGAGGCTCCCTCCGTCTTCTTCTGCTGCTCCCCCTGCTTATGCTCTTTCTCTCTCTCAATTAAATAAATAAATTTTTTTTAAAGAAGAAAAGGGCAAATTAAACTCCAAAATTTAAATAAAATGAAATAAGTGTTATAAATGTAGCATATTTACAAATATGGTATAAATTGCTCTGTTCTTGTTAAAGATATCATTTATTGTAATTTACATTTCTTTGCATGTTGTGAGAGGATAATTCTTAAATTTTTAGATTTTCAGAATTTAAAGGAAGAATGAAAGTGCTACAAAAATAACCAGAATGAACTGAATATCCAAGATGTATTTTGATTAGTTCACCAAATAATAGAAAAAGGTCCGTAATTCAGTGGTGATATCTGTGATGGACTAACTTCCTTGTAAAAGTAAATGTGGAAAAGTGTCAGAAGAGACCAGAAGGAAGAGAAGTAGAGGATTGAGAGCAGCAGAAATTAAGTGATGGTAGTTAGCACTTGAGTTTCCGCACTTTTTTTTGAGTTAGCAGTCCAGGTTTTAAATTTATATTCTTAAAGTAGAGCAAGTAATCCCTAGCTCATAAGGTCATTATGAGAATTGTGCTTGATAATTATTATCTTCCCCTCCCCTAGACTAATAGCTAAGAAAAGAATAACGAATAGGTATAAACAGGTAGTAGATCAGAAGGCTGTTGTCTTAGTGTCCTTTTATGGGAGCAGGGAGAAACCGTCAAGGTTATCCTTATACTGGTAAATATTCAGATTCAGGAATGTCTCTTTTCTCTGAAATAAGAGTAGCTATGTTTATTTAATCATTTACCTTAACTGGATGACCAGCATTAAGGAGGGCGTGTGATGTGATGAGCATTGGGTTTTACACTGTATCTTGGCAAATTGAATTGAATTTATTTATTTATTTTTAAATATTTTATTTATTTATTCATGAGAGACACAGAGAGAGAGAGGCAGAGGGAGAAACAGAGGGAGAAGCAGGCTCCATACAAGGAGCCCGATGTGGGACTCGATCCCGGAACTCCAGGATCACGTCCTGGGCTGAAGGCAGGCGCTAAACCCTGAGCCACACCTAGGGATCCCCAGCAAATTGAACTTAAATTTAAAAAGTCATTTTCCTTATTGTGTATCAACTATGGACCAGTTTCTATATTCTTATCCATTTTATTATCACCTTATACATTCCTCACATTCAAAATTACTCCTTGACCAAAAGCACATATTTATTAAGAGTAAATTTAGGTCTTGAAGGACCTGAGCAGTCTGGCATTATGCTACCTCCAGACTGAAGTTGTGTTCCCTATGTTTTTAGGCAGTTTGAAATTCTTTACAAATGTTAAATCATTTAATCCTCATACTTCTCTCTCTCCCCCTCTTTTCTTTTCTCTCTCAAGTAACAAATAAATAAATCTTGAAAACAGCCAAAGAGAGAGGCTCCTGAGTGGCCTATTTGCTTAAGCTTCCAACTCTTGGTTTCAGCTCAGGTAACGATCTCATGGGTTGTGGGATTGAGCCCTGCATGGGGCTCTGCACTCAACAGGAAGTCTACTTGAAGATTCTCCCCCTCTGCCCCTCCCCCATAAATGAATATATAAATTTTTAAAAAAATATTGGAGAAATTTGAAACTATGAAAACATTTTGTTGTAATTTAACTGCATATAAGTCCACTCTGAATGGATTTACAGGAGAAATGTTTATCATAAAATTTTACATTTCAAACATGTCAAATTAGTTTTTGGTTCTAAGCATGACTTAAGTTTTGATCTCCATTTGTTTATATTCTAATTCTTTGTTTCTTCATTTTCAGGCTGAAATAGAACTATTTGTGAACAGGCTTGATTCAGTGGAATCTGTTCTTCCTTATGAATATACGGCGTAAGTTTTTCAGCTTGGTTTTTATATAAAATTGTAAGTGACTCATCAGAATCTTGTACTTTTAGAAATTTATTTTCTCCACAGTTATGGGTAAATTCATATGTATTTTAAAAATGTACAGGATCTGAAAACATTTCTTAAGGGGTATTCTTTATGTTTAAGATATGGTTAAAATGTGAAACATGATCTTTTTCAATACAGTAGAAGCACCAACCAAAACCATGGATTTCCTTTTTTATCTGAGTAGACAAAAAGCCATTGTGTTTTCTTTTAAATTTTTTTTTTTTTTAATTTTATTTTTTTAATTTATGATAGGCACACAGTGAGAGAGAGAGGCAGAGACACAGGCAGAGGGAGAAGCAGGCTCCATGCACCAGGAGCCCGATGTGGGACTCGATCCCGGGTCTCCAGGATCGCGCCCTGGGCCAAAGGCAAGCGCCAAACCGCTGCGCCACCCAGGGATCCCTAATTTTTTAATTATAAAAAACTCCATACAGTTTTAAACAAAATCCTCATGTCTCACATAATCCCCAGAAACAGTTGCTTTGTTTTCTACTCTTCCACATTTTTCTCTGCATATTCTCATATACCTAACTACATCTATGCATTTTTGTTTTAAACAAAAGTAGTTTTGTACCTTCTTTTTCTTACTGAATCTGTTGTGTGCATCTTTCCATGTTAATACACAGCTACCATTACCTCAGTCTTTTTCATAGCTGTTTTTTCTTTCTTTCTTCTCTCCTTTTTTTTTTTCTTTAAGAGTTATCTATTTGAGAGAGAGAGAGAGTAAAAGCATGAGTTGGGGGGCAGAGGGAGTGGGAGCAGGAAAGGGAGAAAGAATTCCAAGCAGACTTTGCTAAGCACAGAGCTTTGGGACTTGATCCCACAATTCTGAGACTATGACCTGAACTGAATTCAAGTCGGATGCTTAATAGACTGCACCACCCAGGTGCACCCTCTTTTTTTTGTTGTTTTTTTTTAAAGTAAGCTCTTACCCAGTATGGGGCTTGAACTCATGACCCTGAGATTAAGAGTTGCGTGTTCTACCAACTGAGCCAGCCAGGTCCTGTTTATTTTTTTTTTGTAAAGATTGTATAGAGTCATGTATGATTTATTTCACTAATTCTCTATGAACATCTGATTATTTTCATTTTTTGATATTATAAAAAATGGTACAAAAATATACTTTATTCTTTTGACCACTATATGCCATATTTAGTATTAAGCATAGTTGCTAAATTTTGGTTAGTTTCTAAATTTTTGTGATATCTCAGAGTTTTAAAAGAAAATGTGTTTATTGTAGAGAAAAGCATTATACTTAAAAGTAAGACTATCCTATAAGAATCCATATGCCTAAATATGGAGAATATAAGAGAGTATGGCATTCATGAATGGATGGACCGTCATTTACGTAACTATTAGAGATCTCAGTGCTCTAGTTTTTGTTTCTTTTATTTTGTTAAATAAATGTATCTCCTTAAATCTTTGTGGATTTTCCTGGGAATAACAGTGATCTCTTACATCCAACACATAGAAAGCCTTCATTTGAGGACTTTTACAGCCTGTTTTTTATTACCTGAGATTCATCTTTCTCTTAGGAATCTAATCTGTAGCAATTAGTGCCTCAAGTACTCCCATATCATTCCAGAATGAACACAGAACTACCCTTTAACTTTCTGTAGCAAAGCTGAAGTTTGACTGTAATGTTTAAAGAAAACTTTATTAAAATCTGGTTGATAATACAAGGGAATTATAGAGAAGCTTACAGCTGAGTGATTACGGCTTCTCCACAATTTCCTGTTTTCTAGGATCTGTCTCACACATGCTTCTTCCCATTTTGGGATGTGTTGGCCAGTGTACTGAGATGAGACAGAAACCCAGGGAACTTTGACACATCTACCTGAGATGTCATTATTAAGTAAAGCTTTGAATTAGAAATTATAACAAAACGAGATAAGTTAGCAAAATTCACTTGAAGAATAAGGATGTAAATAATTTTATCGTTGAAATGAATGAAAATAAAATGTGTCAGTTTTTAAAATTTTGTAATTTACATCTTCAAAATGATAGTAAGACATCAAAGTATTCTGTAGTTTTCTGATGTTTGGTTTTTTGTTTTGGGGAAGTATACGTGGGACTTGGAATGTGACTATATTTCTTACTCATCTCCTAGAGCTACTGGAATGGTCTATACTTAATCTACCCTCTGCATTGGCTAGGAGTTTGATATTTCATTGTTTCCTTTCATATGTAAAAGCTTAAATACTCTTTCCCCTTAGGTTTGATTTTTGCCAAGCATCAGAAGGAAAACGCCCATCTGAAAATCTTGGTCAGGTATTATTCGGGGAAAGAATTGAACCTTCACCATATAAGGTTTGTATTCAGTGTTTTGTTTTGTTTTTAAGATTTATTTATTTATTCATGAGAGACACACCGAGAGAGAGGCAGAGACACAGGCAGAGAGAGAAGCAGGCTCCATGCAGGGAGCCCAACGTGGGACTTGATCCCAGTACTCCAGGATCAGGCCCTGGGCTGAAGGCAGCACTAAACCGCTGAGCCACCCAGGCTGCCCTGTGTTCAGTGTTATATAGAAGTCATCTAGTTGCTTTTCGCTCTTTCATTCCTCTTTTTCTTTCTTTTCTTTTTCTTTTCCTTTTTCTTACAGAAAAGCCTGAGATAACTCTTATAGCTAAGGAGGATTTCATTTATTGTTTATCTCTGGAAATAATTTTTAAACTCAGAGCTTGGAAGGATCCCTCTCTTCACAATATGTCATGAATAAGTTTGTCTTAATGCACATTCAGATACCAATATTATAAATGATAAGGTGGTGACCTAAAAGATAGTAGTCCGACCCCCAGCCTTACCTTACAGAAGGACCAAAAAGCCTAGCCTTCAGTCATGAAAGTGGCCTTAAGGCTCCCCATATTAGACATATTGTCTCTTAGCAAGTACAGTACTACTTAGGCTCCCCCATTGGGTTTGAGGAAGCTAACCTTTCTCTTTTGACCATTAAAAGTATGTTTGGAATGTTCTTGGTACATTTTTAGGACATCAGTTAAACCAAACTAAGCACAATATAAGATATTCCCTTCATCATCACCCAGAATTGTTCTGCCTTTTAAATCTGTTAACACTTAAGCCTGTTTTCTTTCCACATTGCACAGTCCCCTGTTCATTTTATATCTGCTCTCCTGCTACACAAAGAATAATGCTCACTCTCTTTTAGAAAAATTAGTTTATAATAACGATGTATTGCCATTTAAAAGCCTAAATGGTACAGAATAATATAAAGTAAAAAGCCTATCTTCCCCCTAGATTCACATTACCCTCTTTCTTAATCCTTCCTGAAATTTTCCATG
Source organism: Canis lupus familiaris (assembly GCF_011100685.1). Classification (NCBI taxonomy): domain Eukaryota; kingdom Metazoa; phylum Chordata; class Mammalia; order Carnivora; family Canidae; genus Canis; species Canis lupus. The sequence goes on from NC_049243.1 coordinate 49,695,354, forward strand.
CATTTATAAGCATATAAAATAAAATTTGATTTACTTATTTATGGGGACACCTAGGTGGCTCAGTGGTTGAGCATCGGCCTTGGGTTCAGGGCGTGATCCTGGGGTCCTGGGATCGAGTACTACATCATGCTTCTCCCTCTGCCTCTCTCTGTGTGTCTCTCATGAATAAATAAGTAAAATCTTTAAAAAAAAAAAAAAAGATTTACTTATTTATGTTTTAACATATTATTCTGCACTGTGCCTTTTTCCTTTACGTTGCTACTGTGGGCATCTGTCTGCATGAACACATTTATTTTAATCGCTTTAACTTGACTTCCAAGGTTTATTCAAACCCATCCTGATCCCTCTCTTAGAGTCTCATCCTTATCTTCTGTGACTTAGACCCCATGGTTAGCTGCCTTCTCTGCTTTCTCACTTAGCAGTGCCATCTATTTGCCTTGGCCCTTTCATTGCATTGAACATCTGTCCAGCAGATCCGTACACCTAGAGTAGTCCCAACACCTATTTTACTCCCTCTAGCACTGTGCTCTTTTGTGAAGCGCTGGGAAAAAGACACAGAGCTGTGCAAGTTTAATCCACATAATTTTACAAGTTTACAGTTCTCAACCATGAGTACTCTTAAGTACTGCAGTTTTAAATTTTCTACCCTAAAGATGCCAGTAATTTAAAATTTTTTCAAAGCCAGATTTGAAGGCATATGGGATGAAGTTACTGGGGGAAAAAGAAGCTCAAAGTGTATGGACATGGGTATTACTGAGCAGGGCAAACATATTAATTATCTATCACCTTTTTTTTTTTTTTAATTTATGATAGTCACAGAGAGAGAGATAGAGAGGCAGAGACACAGGCAGAGGGAGAAGCAGGCTCCATGCACCGGGAGCCCGATGTGGGATTCAATCCCGGGTCTCCAGGATCGCGCCCTGGGCCAAAGGCAGGCGCCAAACCACTGCGCCACCCAGGGATCCCCTGATTACCTATCATCTTAATTGTTTATCACTCCCTGGTGTGATAGTTTGAAAGAATACTATGGAAGTTATTGCATTGCTTTCATAGCAGAGGGTGATTTTCAGGCAAATTTATTAAATTATATAATCAACTATAGATATTCCTATGGTATCTCAGCCCCATTGTTTGTTTAGTGATACCTTTGCCTTGAGAAATGATGGAAGAGAAGAGCATCAGTAACATCTTCCGTGAACTCGAGGGACAGCAGGAATTTCTTGCAGTAAACAGCCTGTATCAGATTGTAGATAAACAGGGAAGGCCAGCAAAATATTCAAACCCCTGGAGAAGATTGTCCCTTTGGAGTAGAATTTAAAGGCAAATTACTTCCATAGTAGGCTTCCATCCAGGGTATATTTATTTACAGGGAAAGACAGCTGTGTTTCTTTTTAGGCCTCGTGACTTGCAGATTTAAATTTGAACCAGGAGTTGAGGTAATATAGGAGAACAGGAGTACTTCAAAATGGAGAAAGATGTGCGTACATCTCTCATTTTCTGTGAATTTCCTAGAAATTTTTAGGATCAAGGTTTGTGCTAAAACAAAATCTTTAAGTCCCAAGCTTAAAGAGACAGAGCAGGCATTTCTTAAGACCAGAGCATGGGTAAACAGAAATATGGGAGATTAGATTTTTGTCCAAGCCAACCATAAATGTATTGACCCATATTTTTCAATATGATCAGTATTCTTTGTCCCTTATTTTGACAGAATTTGGCCTTATTTTAGATCTGCAGTAAAAATATTAACAACCAGAAACCAAACCAAACCTCAAATCTACTTTGCTGTCTTTTATTTAGGACTTCTATTGAGGTCAGGAAAACAACAATTCAAGATTATGTGTGTGATGTGAAGCTGGAGCCACATTTCTCAGGGTCATAGAATCTCATCCCAAATATAACCAGTCATACTCATTCATTTACTCAGTTAACATGTTTGTGCCAGGCATTGTGGTAGGTGTGGCATGCAGCAGTGACCAGAGACAGAGACAAAGATCTTTACCCTCATGGATCTTATATTCTGATGAGGAGAAGGAAACAAAATGAATTACTAAAATATATAGTATGCCAGTTGCTAATGGAAAAACTATCAAAAATAAATCAGGGAAGGTGAATGGAGAATTGGTACTTTTAAATGGGCCAGCAAAAGTCTTGCTGTGACATTTGACCAAAAGACCTGAAGCGAGTAAAGGAATGAGCCATGTGAATATCTGGGAGAATGTTCTCTGTGAAGAAAGCAAATACAACTGTCCTAAGATGTCAGCTTGTCTGGGTGTGCTCAAGGTACAGAAAAATGTTGGTGTGACTTGAGCAAGTGAGCAAGATAGAGAATAGCAGGAAATGGGGGCAAAGAAGCGATGGGATCACATAGTGACTCATAGGCCACTGTAAAGACTTTGGTCTGTATATCTGAACAAGATAATTAGCACAGAAGGATTTTGAGTAGGCTTAGATTTTAATACTATCACTAGCTAGGGCTGCTCTGTTGAGGATGGACCATGGAAGAGCAAGGAGAGAAGACTGGCAACCAGTTAGGCACTCAAAATCACTGGGATACGTATGAGATGATAGTAGTTCAGACCATGGGGTAGATGGGTAGGTTTTGTGAAGTGGTCAGAATCACAGAACTGGTTATATTTTGAAGATGGGGCCAGCACAACAGAATTTGCGAATTTGCTGAGGGATGGGATATAGAGTGTGTACTTTCTGTTTTCTAGAATGGGACAGTCTCTGGGAAGGTCAGGTTTGGGAGGAATGGGAAATTAGGTGTCTAAGAGATGTGGAGTAACACTTGAATATATCTGTCTGGAATTTGGAGGAGAGGTTTAGCCTACACATACACATTTGAGAATCATCATCAGTTAATAAATGGTATTTAAAGCCAGGAATTGTTGAGCTCCCCAAGGGAGAGTAGATAGATAATGAAGAGAAGGATTCTAAGGATTGAGCCTTGAGGCATCAGTGTTACTAGGTTAGGAAGATGAGGATTCAGCAAAGGAGACTACCTTTGCTGGAGATTACATGAGTTAATAAATGTTTATTATGATTAAATATCTTCTCTAGTTTTACTACTTTCACAGTTGAACACACAGCTGACTTGCCTAAATCCAGTATGCATTGGATTGATTTGCCAGTTTTGGTATAACTAGTAATGTCTATCTCTGCTCAATTTAAATTTGAGACCTATCCCTCTGATTCCTTAGTATCTATACTTTTTTTCATTAAGGTTAAGAATGTTAAATAATTGTACAAACATTGCTACATTTACAGAATGTAAATAGCAATGAGGCCAAAACTAAACTCTTGGCTGACAGGTGGCAGCAGTGGGCCACACCTGAAGCATTCATTTGTCAGCTAATGCACAGAAGCTGGTTTAAGTGTTTTAATAATATACAAAACAATGGACTACTTAAAAGTGAAACATAGGCAAATTTTTTTTAATCATGTGTAATGAAGTTCGAATGTATTGAATGGTATATAATTATGAGCGATATAGAGTTATTTTAGTAAATTATAATCTTAAACTAGGAAATATATTTTTTAAATGAAGCCATAAATGGATCCTAATAAACTTACATGTTACGAATATCATTATTTTTACACATATGAAATAAGTCCTAGACTCCGAAATTGGAGGAAATTTTGGAGACTCCGAAATTTTAACATTTAAATTACCAATTTTTGTTTAAGCCTTATTTTTTGTATCAATTTTATTATTAAATAAGATCCTGAAAATTGATAATCTTTTCAAAGGTGAGTAAAAAAATTATGTTTACCCTGATTTTTAGACATCCAAATCTGACTTCTTGTATCATCACAGTCTGTTACTCACTGCTGCATCTCTCTTACCTGACACATAGGAGACATCTGTGGACTGAAAACTTGTCTGCTTATTACTAGAAAGCCTTCTACTCCACAATTTCTAAAACATCAGAGGACATTACTATAGAAAGACTAATGTTTCATTTTGTTCTACATGTAGTCTTTTTCCCCTTCTAGGATTCAGTTACATATAAAAGGTGGGTAGATTGAAATTATAAAAAAATATATAAAAATAAAAACTATTACTTATCAAAAGAAAAATTGATTTAAATTTTTAGAGAAACAGTAAGATTAAAATTTAAATGTGATTGAGCAATGAGAAATTTAAATATATATATATTATCATTACTAATGCACTTAAGTAATTTAACGAGACTAGTATTTTTCCTCATGGGATAGGTGTGAAGGACCTAGATAATTTTTAATTTGCTTTTCATTTTATTTTAATACAGTTTACATTTAATAAGGAGGAAACCTGCAAGCTTGTCTGTACAAAAACATATCATACAGAGAAAGCTGAAGACAAACAAAAGTTAGAATTCTTGAAAAAAAGCATGTTACTGAATTATCAACATCACTGGTAAGACATGGAGATTTTGGACTTTTGGTATTTTCCTTTTCTAGATGACACCTCTGTTTCATGAATATATAAGTTACTTCATTAACTGTATAAAATATAGCAAATCAATTGATTTCCTTTTTTTGTTGCTAGTAATAGCATGAGGTATGACTTTGACTTGCCAAGGATTACTAAAGTTGATGGCTTACAGTATCATCTTTTAACTGCATAGATTACAGTAATATCTGGTACTTCTTTTGTTACATAGACTAAAAGTTCTCTTTTTCATATGTGGTTGACAAGAGCATTTTTATACTTTGGGAAAAGGACCTACATCAATCATCTAGAAAAATACTGTTATTTTATATGTGGAGGCCATGAAAAAGATGGTGGGAAAACAAACTTAAATTTTGTGTAATGTTTAATAAATAGCATCTACTTCAAATACAACACTTGTATTTTGAGTAATCTGTTTTTTATTTTATACATGTGGTGTTACATTAACTAGATCTTTACCAGTTTGCGTTGTAAATCAGAAAGCATTTAAACCTATTTTATTTTTGCTTCTAAAGTAGTATTGACATAAAAAATAAAGGTAGTATTGATTCACTATACAGAATTCGAATGTTGAATATTTAAAAAGGGGTCTAAAGAGCCAGCTTTTCAAGTATAACTTTTGTTATTCTTCCAGGTAATTTTGCTGACAAATGCCTCTATTCTATGTGGGGTCTTAATTTACATGTTTTACATCTTCTGAAAAGTGGAGATACTGAACAGAAAGACTGTCTTCATGTACTTCTCTTGAATGTTTATCAGTATCTCAAACTGTCTCATTGCCCAAACCACAGGAGGTTAGGAACCATTGATTTCAGTTTGACATGCCCAGATCCTGTGATTGGAGCCTGTCATTCTATTGCTCCTCCCTTCCATATACATGGAACAAAAAAGTCCTCAGAAGGGGCAGCCTTGGGTCATTTACCCATCCGTGAACTAGTCTGTAACTGGGGAGATTAATTCTGATTGGCCAGATGAGTAGAATCTGGTTCAGTGTCCTAAACCATATAGGAATAAGTTTCAGAGGTGTTCATAGCAGAACACCCCTAGAATGAGGAGGAAACTTGCCCATTACATTTGTGTGAGCTTCCTCCTCGTGTGGCCTTCAGTGCAAACACAAACTTGAAATTTCCTCATTTCTTTGTTTCTAGTAAGCCAAGAGCTTTTTTCTTCTAAGCTACTGTGAGAAGATTAGCTAATTGCTAAATCAGTATAACTTGAATACGTTTGCTTATTCATAAATAATTGAAATTTCCCTTGGTACTTTCTCTTTGCTTCAAATTGTTCTTTAACAGCCTTCAAAATAATATCTGAAGCTCAGTTCTTACAGTTTTATGTTAGCTTCATCCACCCCTATTTACTCTAATAGCTACTTGTTTGTTGACAAAATGAAAGAATGGCTCTTCAAGTCTATAGGTGATTTTTTAGCTGTTTCTTCTACTGTCTGTTCTTAGAATGCTACTGCTTAGAGGCTTGCTCCTAAAGGTAATAGAAGCACCTCTTCTTCGGTAGCCTCCTCAGAGTAAAGTACTTAGAAATATATATATATTTTTTAAGATTTTATTTATTTATTCATGAGAGAGACAGAGAGGCAAAGACAGAGGCAGAGGGAGAAGCAGGCTCCATGCAGGGAGCCCGATGCGGGACTTGATCCCGGGTCTCCAGGATCATGCCCTGAGCCAAAGGCAGACGCTCAACCACTGAGCCACCCAGGCGTTCCCTAGAAATATTTTTAACTAATTTATGACACAATTAATATAGGTACTACTTTGATGCCCAAATGTATATAATAACAAGAATAAATAATTTAAAATAGTTTGTAAAGTTAGAAAGCATTTGATAGTGAAATTGATTCAATAATTTGTGATGGGTATGTCAATTGTAAACTTAAACTATAGTCTGTCTAAAAACTTGAAGATGCTGGGCAGCCCCAGTGGCGCAGTGGTTTGGCGCCGCCTGCAACCAGAGGGGTGTGATCCTGGAGACCTAGGATCGAGTCCCATGTCGGGCTCCCTGCGTGGAGCCTGCTTCTCCCTCTGCCTGGCTCTCTCTCTCCTTCTCTCTCTCTGTGTCTCTATGAATAAATAAATAAAATAAAATCTTTACAAAAATATTAAAAATTAAAAAAAAAACTTGAAGATGCTGGTTATTCAGTCTTTATCTGTTTGAGTCCTTTTTCACTGTATCAGAATGAAAATAAAATTTTAAGTATTTTTGGTGTTATAAATTCAAATAGCTACTACTCCCTCCCTAACTTATTAGCAAGGCAGTAATTGAAAATTATATTCTTTAAATTTTCTTAGATTTATTTCCAAGTATTTGGTTTTTTTTAATGCTATTACCAGAAAAGGTTATTGTGTCAAGATATATAAATGGTGCTTAAGATGCTTGCTTTTAAAAAGCCTAAATTGCTCCTTAATTTTTCATTTTGTAACTAGCACTATAATTTTTATGTAGTATTTTTTTGGCTATGATAGCATAAAGATGTTATAATCAATATATTGCCAGTATATATTCATTGAATGGACTTAATTCTCTACCTAAAAATTAAAGCAATTAACTGATTGTTTAAGCCTCCAAAATACCTGAATTATTTATTTTATATAGCATTGCTTTTATGCTTCTAATATTTTATAAGCCTTTTTCATGAAAACTACTAGCCTGCTGATTATAATAATAATGAACTTAATAGTGTAGGTGATTCTAAAATTTGGTATATTGGGTACTATTAAATAGCATTTAAATGTGACAAGACATGTTTTATTAGGTCATTAATGTACACCTTGGATACATATAGAATCATATTTTTACTTCCTAAGGCATACATTAATTAACAAATAAAACATGCCCTGGAGTGTCATCTTATGACTGTAATATAGCTAGTATATTTTTAGTAATTTTTTTAGATTTGTATCCTGCAGTGTGCTCTTGGGATAGGGGACCACATGCTCGGACTTTAATGTAGTTAGTGCTACAGAACCTTATTCTTTACTTATTTATTTTTATCCCCCTTTTAAGTGTGTTTGTTTGTTTGTTTATTTATTTATTTACTTATTTAAAGGTGTATTTTCTTTTTTTTAAAAAAGATTTTATTTATTTATTCATGAGAGACAGAGAGAGAGAGAGAGAGAGAGAGGCAGAGACACAGGCAGAGGGAGAAGCAGGCTGCATGCAGGGAGCCTGATGTGGGACTCGATCCTGGGTCTCCCGGATCATGCCCTGAGCCAAAGGGTGACACTCAACTGCTAAGCCACCCAGACATCCCTATCCCCCTTTTTTAAAGCTTTTTTCCCACTATAGAACTTTTCAACTTTGTTTCTCTAGTTTTATAGCAGCATTTCTTTCAGACACAAGTTGGATTTACTTGGCTTTAATAGATAATACTATAATTTTCACTTTTTCACCTGGCCCTTAAGTTGACTCTTTTCCCATTTTGCAGTTATGTTCTTCTTTACATTGAATTACTTAGTAATAAAGGACATTTGCTTCTATACTGTTCCATTAAATTGTTCTCAAGGAACTAAATACATTGCTTTGCACCTAATTTAGAGCTTTGAGTATTCTGCTAAAGGTAAACTATACTTATTTATCTAGATAATGATATTATTAAATTAGCAAGTCGGCAAATTAATTTATAAAACTCTCTTTCCTATATACACTTATAGTTTCAAAGAAGCTGTATTTTTCTTCACTGTAGTGTATCCAATATTGGAATAGTGCTATTATTTCTGATACATACCATATCTTAATAAAATTCTTTTATTATAGTTTTGACATCTTAAGGCATTTATAGACATTTAAATTTTGTAAAGTGGTAACACAGCTTTGGGCAGTATTTCTTAATCATGTTTGATGATTTCTAACTTGACTTTTATTTCTGTGCATAGGATTGTTGATAATATGCCTGTAACGTGGTGTTATGACGTTGAAGATGGTCAGAGGTTCTGTAATCCTGGATTTCCTATTGGCTGTTACATTACAGATAAAGGCCATGCGAAAGATGCCTGTGTTATTAATGTAAGTTCATGAAAAACTCTATGCTACTTTTTAAAAATGTTTTTTGGTATAGAAGGATTCTGTCTTTACCTGGACAGAATTTGTTATATTCATTGAATGAGTACAATTCAGATGTTCTAAAATACAACTGCTTAGATCTTAAATTTAAACCAGATTAACAATGTATAAATTTAATTTTAGAACTAAAATAATTCAGATTTAGTTCTGTATTCACTGAGAGTGTCTGTTATATGGTAGGCACTGTGCTAAGGGCTGGGACTTTGTATGTTCTGACTCTATTAAAAGTTTAGACTCATAAATGTATATATTTTTTAAAAAGCAGATTAGTGGAGTGCCAGGAATACCTCAATATAAGTCCATGAAATTTGTATCACAAATTTAAGTCCATAAAATATTATATTGCACAAGTTTGATATTATACCTGTTTTAAAAACTAAATGCATAGTTTATTGCCATTCTTTTATATTTAAAAAGGATAGTAAAGTGAAGATGTTAACATATAAAGTATTAAAATTATTGGGGATATATATTAAATTTTATGTAATCAGGTCAATCCGATTTAATCTCTTAATTAATATTACCTGGTAGTAGAAGTTAGCATGAGCTTGATCATGAAACTGGTTACATTAGCTAATGCTTTTGGGAGAGTTGACCAGAAACACTTGCATAATTTAAGTTTTTTGTTTAGTCTGAAGTTATAAAACTTCTAAGGAGGAAAAGTGTTGAAATGTGGAAGATTTAGCATGTTCATAACATGTAACATTTTAAAATTTATTGTTAGTTTTGTCATAAGTGGAAAGCTAGAAAATGTTAGATGTATTCTTTTTTAATAAGTACCTACTTTCATGTAAGAATTAAAATATTAAAGAAGCATAATTTGTACTCTGCCTGTTAGTTTTGGCTGATAGAGAGTTAAGCTTAAAACTGAAACATTTTTATGGGAAGGATTAAAGCTCTGTCTAAGCTCAAATATTCCTACTTGTGCCTCATTTTAAAGTTTTGTTTTGACTCTTGTATAGCCAGTTTTCTACCTTTAAGTTCTGTTCCACAGTCAGAATTCCATGAAAGAGATACATTTTACATCTTTAACCATGTTGACATCAAAATATACTATCATGTTGTTGAAACTGGGTCCATGGGAGCAAGATTAGTGGCTGCCAAACTTGAACCAAAAAGGTAACTATACAAACAGGTAAAAAGTAAACAAATGTGGGGGTGCTTGGCTGGTTCAGTCAGAAGATCATGTGGCTCTTGAGCTCAAGGTTGGGAGTTTGAACCTCACATTAGGTGTAGAGGTTACTTAAAATAAAATAAAGGGGGCACATGGCTGACTCAGGCAGTGAAACATGTAACTCTTGATCTCAGGCTCATGAGTTCAAGCCCCATTTTGGGCATACAGCTTACTTTAAAAAATAAAATGAAAAGAAATAGAAAAGTAAGTAAATGGAAGTGAAGTTGTTCCCAAAGAATAAATATTTAGGGCCCAGTTAATCAGTATTCTAACATATAATCTGGCATTTCAGGATTGATTTTACTAAAACTCCCTTTAGGAGCACCTGGGTGGCCCAGTCTGCCATTGCTCAGGTCATCATCTCAGGGGTCCTGGGATCAAGCCCTGCATTGGGTTCCCTGCTGGATGGGCAGCCTGCTTCTCCCTCTCCAATGCTTGTGCTCTTCTGCTTCCCCACCCCCTTTCAGGTAAAGAAATAAAATCTTTAAAGAAATAAAAAAATAAAACTCCCTTTAGTGTGATTTGCTATTGAGTTATAGGTTGTGCAGATTTATTTTTCTTGTTATGGTAAGTAGTTAAGCCAAAGTGCGTTTTTGTTTTGTTTTTTAATCAAGAAGTTTTGGCAGTTTTACTGTATCAGCTTGAAGTGAATAATGTGACTGATTGGGACGGTGTTTCTTCTTATAGTGGAAAAGCATTGTCTCTAATATTTGCAACTTGACTTCTTATCAGAGTCCCAAATGAGCTGATTTTTAAGGTTTTATTTTTTAAGTGATCTCTATACCCAACATGAGGCTTGAATTTACAATCCTGAGATCAAGAGTTGCATGCTCTTCTGACTGAGCCAGCCAGGCACTCCCTCAGATGAGCTGAGTGCTATCATTTCTAAAATCTCCATGCAGTGTTAGATGCCATTGCCTGACAGGTCATTCAAAGGGCATCTCTTCAAGTTGTCAGTATTTTTAGTATGAAAGTACCTGTCAGTTATTCATGGGATCCTATTTTGATTATTCCTTTTTGTTTGTTTTTTCATGACTTCCCCTCACCCCTCATTTAATTAGCCTTTTCCCCCATGCCACTGGTGGTAAAGAAATGCTTGCTGGGGTGCCTGGGTGGTTCAGTTGGTTGAGCCTGGGACTCTTGATTTAGGTTCAAGTTGTGATCTCAGGGTTGTGGGATCCAGCTTTGTGGGGGGCTCAGTGCTCAGCGCCAAGTCTGCTAGAGAGGCTCTCTCTCCCTTTCTCCCTCATCCCACTGTGCACACACTATCTCTCTCAAAATAAGATAAATAAAATCTTGGGATGCCTGGGTGGCTCAGTTGGTTGAGCATCTGCCTTTGGCTCAGGTCATTATCCCAGGGTCCTGGGATCGAGCCCCATGTCAGGCTCCCCACTCAGCAGGGAATCTGCTTCTCTCTCTCTTGTCTCTCTCTCTCTCATTCAGCCCCTCCCCCACTTGTGCTCTCTCCCTCTAAATAAATAAATAGCTTTTTTATTATTATTATTTAAAGATTTATTTATTTATTCATGAGAGAGGCAGAGACACAGGCAGAGGGAGTAGGCTTCCTGCAGGGAGCTGGATGGGAACTCGATCCCAGGACTCTAGGATTACGCCCTGAGCCAAAGGCAAATGCTTAACCACTGAGCCACCCAGGCGGCCCATAAATAAAATCTTCAAAATAAAATAAACAAAATTGCAAAGAAAAGATTCCCTCTCTCTCATAGCCCCTCTGTCTCACCTGTGCTCTCTTTAAAAAATGCATACCATTATAAGATGGCAGTTACTTTAAACTCCCTTAGTGTTTGTTTTTATTTCTTAAGGTATTTATTTATTTATTTTTGAAGATTTATTTATTTTAGAGAGCGCCAGTGTGTGCAAGATGGAGGAGGGGCAGAGGGAGAAGAAGGAAAGTAGACTTCCCATTGAGCAGGGAGCCAGATGTGGGGCTTGATCCTAAGACCATGACATCATGACTTGAGCCAAAATCAAGAGTTGGACGCTTTATTGACCCAGCTGCCCATTTTTTTTGAGATAGTTAAATGCTTTTCAAGTATAGTGCTTTTAAAAGTTTGTCTCTAATTTTGAGTAATAATTTCTTACACATATTTATAACTAAGCACATTATTTATATGAAGTAAATATTTGTAATATTAAATGTGGCATGAATAATTTTGCCTTTGACTGTGGTAGCACTGTAAAATATGTACAGAACTTCTAGTCTTTACCGCATTTTTTTAAAGCTATACTTTATCAGCATCTTGCCAAAATGTTTTTTTCCCACAGCTTCAAACATACCCATATAGATAAACCGGACTGCTCTGGACCCCCCATGGATATAAGTAACAAGGCTTCTGGGGAGATCAAAATTGCCTATACTTATTCTGTTAGCTTCCAGGTGAGTTTGTTTTATCTCTGGAATAACTCAGAAATTGATTTTAAATTCATACTACTTAAACTAATTAAAAATATTAATGATTAACCTTGTCACATAGATAAGCTTTTAATGAGCTGATATGGAATAGTCAGTGCACTAGGCAACATAATCACACTCAAAACTTAAGTCTCGGGATCCCTGGGTGGCGCAGCGGTTTGGCGCCTGCCTTTGGCCCAGGGCGCGATCCTGGAGACCCGGGATCGAATCCCACGTCGGGCTCCCGGTGCATGGAGCCTGCTTCTCCCTCTGCCTGTGTCTCTGCCTCTCTCTCTCTCTCTGTAGCTATCATAAGTAAATAAAAATTTAAAAAAAAAAAAAAAAAAAAAAAAAAAAAAAAAACTTAAGTCTCCATTTAAATGAGAAATATAGTAAATTGGAGAATTAAACTTGATTAAATGTTAAGTCATAAGAGGTACGTAGAAGACAAAAGGTAAAGAGGCATAGAGAATAGTCTGAAAATGTCAAAGATTTAGGTAACAAGCATTTGGGAAAATGACACTATTTTGAAGTCTGGATTAGTATAAATTTTAATGGAGAGTTGATAGTAGATGATTTATATAGATTTTTGGGGAATTCAAGGGAGTGTTTTCATTTATGGATAAGTTTCCTGGAAGGAAAGTAAAAGTTCACTTTATGAGAATCTTAGGCAATATTCTACTTCTTTTTTTTTTTAAGATTATTTATTTGAGAGTAGGAGTAGGGCAGGTAGAGGGAGAGAGAGTCTTAAGCAGACTTCACATTGAGTGTGGAGCCCAACACAGGGCTCAGTCTCACCACCCTGAGATCACAACCTGAGCCCAAACCAAGAGTCAGATGCTTAACAGACTGTGCCACCCAGGCACCCTCCACTTCTATTTTTAATAAACTAACTTGGCAATCAAGTATAGTTACAACGTTTATTCTCCTCATGTAGTGTGTAATTTTGCAAGCCTAGTGCTATAAACACTATATATTTCTTTTTAGGTATTAAGAGCTTATTCTGGGTGACACCTGCCAGATGCTCAGTTATGACTCTATTGTTTCATAAGCATAGGTGACATCAAAAAGAATAAAAATTAAGTACAGCTCTAAATTTTGATATCTAAAATAAACTTTTGCTAGCTAAAATTTATTTATTTATTTATTTATTTATTTATTTATTTATTTATTGCTAGTTAAAATTTATTTATTTATTTTTAATCTTTTTTTTTTATTTATGATGTCACACACAGAGAGAGAGAGAGGGGGGCAGAGACATAGGCAGAGGGAGAAGCAGGCTCCATGCACCGGGAACCCGACATGGGATTCGATCCTGGGTCTCCAGGATCGCGCCCTGGGCCAAAGGCAGGCGCTAAACCGCTGTGCCACCAGGGATCCCCTAGTTAAAATTTAAAGCAAGACTTCAAAAAAAATGCAGGTAACTAGGTACTTATAGGAACTCTTATTATTTTTTATTTGCTACTGAATCTCATTTTGATTTTCCTGACTTGAGTTAGAGCTAAAGTCTGAAACTCATGACTAATCCAAGTTATGATAATGAGAAATAACATTTGTTAACTGAATGGAAGGTCTGTGGAAATGTTTAAATTCTTAATATACTTTGTCAGCAAATGCTTATTTGAAGAGTTATGTTTTCTTTGATCTTTGTAGGAAGATAAAAACATCAGATGGGCATCTAGATGGGACTATATTCTGGAATCTATGCCTCATACCCACATTCAGTGGTTTAGGTAAGAGTACAGAGTTAATCCACTTTAGGTCTGTGCTTATGTTTTGTCCCTTTGAATATCTTCTTTATTCTTTAATCCTCTCTAGTTCTCCAGAAGTCTGGGCTTTTGAGTTGGATAGATACATGTGCTCAATCCTGGCTTTAAGTCACTGTTTGTGAGTCAGGCCAGGTCACCGAGTTATTCAGAGTCTGTTTCTTTATCTAGAAATACCTGCCTCACAAGTCTGTCCCTGAGGATTAGAGGAGAATGAATGAAACAGAACATTTGACCACTTTACTTGAAATGGAAGAAGCCACTGCTCATGTTAGGACTATTTATTATTATTCTCTCTTCAAAGCATGACTCAAAATTTTTATCTGGATAGTTGTTTATAGTGCCATCACTCTCCTTTTCCTACTTTGTTGACTGCCTTTTGACACTCATTAACTTACGGAGTAGATTTGTCATAAATTTTTTGAGGACACAGATCTTTGTTGATCCTGGCAGCTTGTATTGCATTTATTTGGGCATAGTACTTATTTAATAATGTTGACCACAGACAAAAAATTCTAGTTCTCAAAGGATTATAAGATTGTTATGATAAGTATATAAAGTTATGTATCCACTAGAAGGACACAGTTCTTTGAATCTGTTGGATTTCAGGTCAAATTTTGATTTTGATCAGTACTGTTTTAATGTTACTGGATAAATATTTTAAAAAGAAAATTAAGCTACAGATTAATCCTGACATGCTTATTTCTACAGCATCATGAATTCCCTGGTCATTGTCCTCTTCTTGTCTGGAATGGTGGCTATGATTATGCTACGGACACTGCATAAAGATATTGCCAGATATAATCAGATGGATTCCACGGTGAGGGAAACATTTGAACTGTTCTTTGGTCTGTTAAGGATAGTCTTTATTTTATTCTTTGGAAAAAGTTGAAAAAATGGCTTTAGAATCTTTCTTCTCAAAAGTTATCCTGAATTCACCTTTTCAAATAAGAAATGATCCTTAAGAATTGGTATTCTCTAGAAACTTAGGCAATCCAGTATTCAGAGCTGCACTCTTCACAGCCCCATCTGTGTTAGTGGATTGTGTGGGGTGGGTGTAGGTGCACAGCTCCAGGTCTGTCCCCTGTTTTCAGCTCTCAGATTGGCCATTCACAGCATGCACCCAGCTTATGAAACAGCAGGGCTGAGTGGAATTAACTCCCAAGCAGGTTTTATTTGTGTGTTTAATTTTTTAAAATTAATTTTAACTGAAGTTTATCATTTCAGCATTTTGGTATGTTCAAAGTTATTTAATGTCCCAACTTCATTTATTCTCAAAACACCTTAAGTTGCATATTTTACTTCCTATACTTTTTCATTGTATAGCAGCTCTTTGATAAAATTTCCACAAAAAACATAGTGACTTGTAATGAATACAAAAAACCCAGATTTTATTGCTTTCTTTTCCCTGACTTCTTAGCCTTTTCCCCATAACTTTCTTTTTTTTTTTTTTTTTTAAAGATTTTATTTATTTATTCATGATAGTCACAGAGAGAGAGAGAGAGAGGCAGCGACACAGGCAGAGGGAGAAGCAGGCTCCATGCACCGGGAGCCCGATGTGGGATTCGATCCCGGGTCTCCAGGATCGCGCCCTGGGCCAAAGGCAGGCGCCAAACCGCTGCGCCACCCAGGGATCCCTCCCCATAACTTTCTGTCCTAATTAGAAAAAGAACATATTAATGTTACTAAGATTTTTAGCATTTCTGTGCTACAGTTTCTTTTCTGTTACTTTTATTGATTATTTAATTAAAATAATTTCAAGGGGGATGCCTGGGTGGCTCAGTGGTGGAGCGTCTGCCTTCTGCTCAGGGCATAATCCTGGAGTCCTGGGATCAAGTCCCACATCGGGCTCCCTGCATGGAGCTTGCTTCTCTCTCTGCGTTCTCACGAATAAATAAACAAAATCTTTAAAAAATAATAATAATTTCAAAGGCAGCTCCGGTGGCCCAGTGGTTTGGCGCCACCTCAGCCTGGGGTGTGATCCTGGAGACCCGGAATTGAGTCCCACGTCAGGCTCCCTGCATGGAGCCTGCTTCTCTCCCTCTCCCTCTGCCTGTGTCTCTGCCTCTGTCTGTCTCTGTCTCTCATGAATAAATAAAATCTTTAAAAAAATTTTTTTTTCAAAATATTCTTCATAGTTGGCAATTTCAAATGATTGCTGAGCTAATATTTTTTTTTTTTTTTTTTAATTTGTGCAAAGGTGCCATGGGATACAGGGCATGGCAACCCTGCTTCCATTCTTGCTCCCATTCCCTTTTCCTCCCTTACTGTAGTGGTCAGAGTCTGTTGCAGCATAATTCAGATCATTTTATTCCTGATCACAGCCCTCCTCCAGTGGCTTCTCATTTTACTCACAGTGAAAGCCAGAGTTTTACAATGGTTCATAGGCCCTACAGTGCCCCTGAAGCTCTGCCACAGCCACACTGGCCTCCTTGCTATTCCTTAGAAACATCAGGCATGTTCTCAAACCTGAGGCCTTTACACTTGCTTTTCTCTCTACCTCAGATGTTATTTACTCCCTCGGATATTTACATTAGTCTTTACTAAAATAGGATCTTCCCAGTAAGATTTTCCTGACCATCTCATTAAAATTCACCTCCCTGGCCCCCACACATCCATATCTAAGTATTCTCTACAGTACTTACCACTATTTAATGTACTCTATATTTTACTTGCTTGTTTTATTGTCTGCCTTCCCAGTGAGAACTTGTACTCTAGATGGATTCTTCTGTTACACTCACTGTAGTATCTCTGATATTTTGAACAGTGCTGTGCTTATAGGTGGTACTCAGTAAATATTTGTTGAATGAATGAATGAGTCATTCCTTGATGTACAAGCTTTGTTGATGCATTGCTGGGTTCAGGATAGGTAAAAAGGTATCCAAGGACTACCTCCCAACTCCATTCTACCCCCCACAAAAGTGAGCTGAGACCAGAGCAGGAAGCAATGCAAGCACAAGAGGCAGGTTGGAGTTCTCCTTTGAGTCAATGCTTATGTAAAGTTTCTAACCATTGGGAGACTAAACCTTGGGTCAGTAATGGGAGAGCTGAACCTCAGTCTTCTCCTGTATTAAGCATGAATTCTTGAAGGGGAGCAAAATGATTCTAGATTAGTAAGTGCCTTCTGATTCTTGTCAGAATTAAGTAGAAATCCCTTGAGGCAAAGTCTCCCAAATTTAGGTTTGTAGGATTCCCTCAATTTAAGATCAATAAATATGATCTAGGGACGCCTAGGTGGCGCAGTTGGTTGAGTGTCTGACTCTTGATTTTGGCTCAGGTTATGATTTCAAGGTTATGGATTGTGTCCCACATTAGGCTCTGTGTTCAGTGAGGAGTCCTCTTGGGATTCTCTCCCTCTCCCTCTGCTCCTTTCCGCTCCTGTTTCTGCAAAAGAAGTCTAAAAAAAAAGGACCTGTTAGAAATTCACAAAAATTTACAATAAAATAACACGTTAGAACTCCCCCTGAAGTCCTAAATATGAAAAAATAACAAATATTTAGGTAAAAGGAACATGATGTGTCCCTAAGCAGAAGAAGTGAAAAGAAATCCACATCTAGATCAACCATGACAAAAACAGAACACCAGAGAAAAAAGATCTTAGAATCAGCCAGAGAGGGGGAAAAAACTTGAACATCTGCAAAAGAAAAACAACTAAATTGGAAATGGAAGCTCAGAGACAAAACGTCTTATATCAGTGAGAGAAATTAACTGTTTACATGGAATCATGTACCCAGAGAAGGTATCTTTCCTTTTTTTAAAAAAAAAGATTTTATTTATTTATTCATGAGAGACACAGAGAGTGAGTCAGAGACATAGGCAGAGGGAGAAGCAGGGTCCCCACAGGGAGCCTGATGTGGGACTCATTCCCAGGACTCCAGGATCACGACCTGAGCCAAAGGCAGAAGCTCAACCACGGAGCCACCCAGGTGTCCCAAGAAGGTATCTTTCAAGAATACCTTTTTCAGATAAACTGAAATAGTGGACCACAGACCATTATCGAAGGAATGTCTATAGAAGTAAACTTTAGCAGTTAGCAGTGAATCAGTCAGTCCATTAATCAATCAGACCTGAAGAAATTTCTATAGAAGTACTTTAGCAGAAAATAAATAAATAAAAACCAATACTAACGAGATATTTAAAAAGATGGGTGAACAAAAAGATACCAAATAAATATTTTCTGTTTTTAATAATAGTCTAAATTTGGAGATTAACAAAAGTATATCAGCAAAGAAAAAACAAATTTGATATATAGTATTGGATAAAGTGAGTGGCCAACTGCTTAAAAAATAAGGTAGATGCCACCTTTATTCTTTATGTTAAATGAAAATATGAAACTATAAAATACTAGAACACATGAGAAGTTATTTTTAAACTTTGGAGAAGGGTAGAATTTAAGTATCACAGAGAGCCAGAAGTTATTAAAAAAAAAATGATTGCTCTATGATTACTGTGTTAAAAATTTTTTTTGAGTAGTAAGAAATACCATTAAGTAAAAAGATAAAAGTCAAATGGGAAAATATTTAGCACATGTCACAAACAAAAAGTTAATGCCTTATAAATCCTAAAATCATTACGAAAACAGTCAGCAGCCCAGTAAGAAACCAGGCAAGGTACATGAAAAGAGAGTCCATTTAAAAGAAACAAATGGTCCTTACACATAAAAAGATGCAACATCATTCATAATAAGAGAAATGTAAAATAAAACTGCAGTGCAAGATTCTTTGCTCCTCTGGCACACTAGCAGATATTAAAATGTTTGATAATAATAATGTGTTGGGGGATTGAGGACACGAGCACTTTGATACATAGCTTATGAGAATGTAAATGGTATAACTTATGAAAAGCACTTCAGCAATATTAGTTCATTTTTTTTTTATTTTAATTTTTATTTATTTATGATAGTCACACAGAGAGAGAGAGAGAGAGAGAGAGGCAGAGATACAGGCAGAGGGAGAAGCAGGCTCCATGCACCGGGAGCCTGACGGTGGGTTTCGATCCCGGGTCTCCAGGATTGCGCCCTGGGCCAAAGGCAGGCGCCAAACCGCTGCGCCACCCAGGGATCCCGCAATATTAGTTTATAATGTAAATAATTCGATCCAACAATTCAGTTCTTAGAAACTAACTTGGATGGAAAGGTTTTATTATTACTGCTATTTTTAATTTTAAGACAGTGTATTGCTTATTATAAAAAATTTCAAGAAACCCAAATACTCATGAATAGGGACTGATTTTATAAGTTATGGAATATCCATGTAGTAGAATACTGTGTATTCATTAAAAAGAATGAGGCAGGGGTGCCTGAATGGCTGTCAGTTAAGTGTCTGCCTTTGGCTCAGGTCATGATCTCAGGGTCCCTGAATTGAGCCCCACATTGGGCTCTCTACTCAGTAAGGAGTCTGCTTCTCCCTCTCCTCCCTGCTGGTGTTCTCTCTTGCTATCTCTTCTCTCTCTCTCTCAAATAAATAAATAAAGTATTTTTTTAAAAAACCAGAATGAAGCAATTCTGTATACACAAATGTGGAAGCATTTCCATGATATTGGACTAAAACAGCAAGGTGTGAAATAATGTGTATAATATGCTACCATTTATGCAAAATGAAAAAAAAAGTATCTGTGCATTTCTTTATGTATAGGTAGAGTATCTCTGCAAAGATAATAAGAAACTAGTCACATTTGTTTTCTCCAAAGAAAGGGGACCTGGCCCTTTATGGGAAACTTCATTTTCATTTAACTCTGGGTTTTTTAGTGCTTATTCAGTAAAAAAGTAATGAGAAATCTCTCATCTGTAACACTACTGCGCCTAAACAAAAAAAGGTGAATGTACTTTTTTTCCCCTCATACTTTTAATGTAGACCTTCAGAGAAGCACAGAGATTTAGTATACCCATCACTCTGGTCCAGCAGTTCTCAGCTCATTCAGTCTTGTTTTAGAATCCCACGAGTTCCTCCCTTTCAGTTATTTTGAAGCCAATCCAAATATAATTTCATTTAAACCATTTAGAGCCCATATACTTTTAACAAAACTTCAATTTGTACATTCCTTATAAATGACTGACTATAATTACCTGGTGTACATGGAAGTATTTTTATTTTTACTATTGTCTTTTATTAGCCATTGTAAGAGCAGGATTAGTACCGACATAAAATCCATGTTTCAAATTTTAGTTTATATTTACTAAAAAATATGTATAAATGTAACATACTATCAATAGTATTGTCTACTGCTCACAAAGATAGAAGTTTGGGAATTTGGGGTGGAAATCAGCTGCATCCTGAAGGAAATGTCAAGAAATGAGCCTGAAAAAGTTACGGGGGCCAGAGTAACCTGTAAGCAATACAGTTTGAAGGTCACGGGGAAGCTCTTGAAGAATTTTAAACAGCACTGACATAGCCAGGTTTGTGTTATAGGAAAATCACTTTGTTTTTTAAGATTTTATTTATTTATTCATGAGAGACACAGAGAGAGAGAGGCAGAGGCAGAGACACAGGCAGAGGGAGAAGCAGGCTTCATGTAGGGAGCCCGACATGGGACTCGATCCTGGGTCTCCAGGATCAGTCCCTGGGCTGAAGGCGGCACTAAACCGCTGAGCCACCCGGGCTGCCCAGGAAAATCACTTTGAATATGTGGAGAATTGGGGCAAGATTGGAGGTATAGAAACCATCCAAAGGTAGTTATGGAACTCCTGGGGATAGAATGATGGTAGGGAAGAAAAAAGGAGGTAGACACAGATAAACACAGGGGGTGTTTAGGAGGTGGGACAGATTATTGGTTGACTGGTCTATGGAGAAGGTAGAAGAGGGAGAAAAAATAAAGGACCCTCCTGGTTGTCATATTGAGAAGTAACTGAATAGAAGCAAGGGCAGGAACACAGAGGTCAATGTAGTATATGTTGGAATAGCCAGTTGAGAGGTAATGACTTGAACCTGGAACGAGTATTAGATTCTACTGAAATATTTTGGAGGTATTGCTGAAGATTTGTTAAAGGACTATGGTCAAGATACGAAAAAAGGGAAGGAATCAAGGAGGATTCCAAGGTTTTGGGAACTGAACAGCTGGCAAGATGGAGCTTTTACTACTGGGTGACCAGGGATGGGGCTAGGGGCGGGGATGGTTCCTGCAGAAAGAGTAAGTTGAGGAGAGAGAATCCATTCAGGTGTGGATAATTCTCTTCAGGATGCCTATTAAACAACCAGGTGGAGCTGCTTGTGTATTTGTGTCAGGGGAACAGTTAGGCCTGGTGGCAATCTTATTCATATGCTCGTAGCTAACTCTACCATACCCAGCAGAGTGGCTGTGAAACCTAATACCATTCACTCATTTTGGAGATTAGTAAATGTAGATTGAAAAGGATAGAGTGTGGGCAGCCTGGGTGGCTCAGCGGTTTAGCGCTGCCTTCAGTCCAGGACGTGATCCTGGAGACCTGGGATCGAGTCCCACATCAGGCTCCTTGCATGGAGCCTGCCCCTCCCCCTGCCTGTGTCTCTGCCTCTGTGTGTGTGTGTGTGTGTGTGTGTGTGTGTCTCATGAGTAAATAAATTTTTAAAAAATCTTAAAAAAAAAGAAAAAGAAAAGGTTAGAGTGTGAGTAAAAATTAAATCATTAATTTGGATCATAAAACTTGACTAGAACTAGGTAAGTATCATATGGTAGTTGTC
The DNA here is from genome assembly GCF_011100685.1 of Canis lupus familiaris. Lineage (NCBI taxonomy): Eukaryota > Metazoa > Chordata > Mammalia > Carnivora > Canidae > Canis > Canis lupus. The sequence continues at coordinate 49,716,865 of NC_049243.1, forward strand.
TATGTTTTTAAAATTTCTTAGTAACTTTTAAATTAGTTTAAATTATTAACTTTATTTAAAAATCAATTCAAGAAAACTATGTAAAACCAAAACTTCATAAAACTTCAGAATTGAAATAAATACTAACATTTGTAAGTTTAAAAAAAAATTCTGTATCAACATATTCACCAGTGAACAAACTGTCTAGCTGTCCTGTGATACATGTCAGTTAAGCAACTTAATTCCCATTTTAGGAGGATGCCCAGGAAGAATTTGGCTGGAAGCTGGTTCATGGTGATATATTCCGTCCTCCAAGAAAAGGGATGCTGCTGTCAGTCTTTCTAGGATCGGGGACACAGATCTTGATTATGACTTTTGTGACTCTGTGTAAGTATTAAGTGAAAATTAAAAAGTAAATACTTTTTCTAAGTGATTATTTGAAAACCAGTCTTCCAGGGCACCTGGGCAACTCAGTCGGTTAAGCATCCAACTCTTGATTTCAGCTCACGATCTTGATTTCAGCTCATGATCTTCAGATCATGGGATCCTGCTCCAGGCTCAGCATGAAGTCTGCTTGAGATTTTCTCTCTCCCTCTGTCTCTGCTCGCATGCTCATGTGTTCTCTCTCTAACATAAAGAGATAAAGTCTTTAAAAACAAAACAAAACAAAACAAAACAAAACAAAACAATGAACCAATGTTCCTAAGTGAAGTAGGTAGGCTACTTGATGAATATGTGTGCTTTGGCTATACATCACTTGGGGGCAAGGTTAGCTGTGCCAGAAAACTGACTTCATATCTCCCTTAAAACTGCATAGAGACCAAGCCTTTGTCATGGGCTGGGACTGGAGGTGATTAGATAACCTGAAGACCATCTGGGTCTGAGTCTGGGTGATGTGGAACCAGGGTCATAAGGGTTGACGGTGCCACCCTACCAGGAGCAGTATGATTAGGATTCTAAGATGTTTTTGGCTTCCACTGAGAAAAACAAAAAGGAAAAGAGGAAATAGGGTAGGAAGCTTTTTGTAGACCTTCCTCATCTTGGAAGGATATAGGAAGCAAGACTTTTTTTTCTCTAGCAGTGTTCAGGAGAGACCTTCCTACACAACAAATACCTCTCCTTTGTGCCACCTGAAAATCTTCAGAAATGTTATTACTTAAAATTTTTTTGTCAACTAGGACAACCTTTTTTTTTCCCCCAGATAGCTCCTTCTCCCCCCTTAGAGTTATTGATCAGCCACAGGGATGGTTCTAAGGCCACTCTATGGGAATACAGTATTTCTGCAATTTTCCTAATTGTAAGAAAAAGGTTTATGAATAGAGTTCTCTAAATTTTGCTATTACTTTCCTTATGTTTCCTTTATTGGTGCCTTCTGATGAATAATAACAAATGAATTATTACTGGAAGAATTCAGAAACCACTGACCTTTTAATAATTTTAATGAACGTTTGTTCTTATATTTGATTACATATTAAATATATAATACCAAAGTCATTTTATGTTAGTAAAATTACTCCAGATTTTTATGATGGAACTATATAAAATGCTTTACAAAGAAGATTCTCACTTCTAGGTGTCTGGCACCTGAATAAGGTTGAGAACCACTGATTTGCACCTTTAGGCTTACTTTGAAGACTAACTTGAAGATTAATTAGAACATGTATCTTTATCTACTTAGGTAAGGAGATGCAGCTGTGATGGGTAGACCTAGAATTCTTGAATATATTATACTGAAGAGGGTAGATTGGGAGAAGTCATCATGGCAGAGATTTAGACACAGTCAGAGGATAGCATGAAGGCATTAGATCCCCCAGAGAGCCAGGAGCTGGAGCAGAATGGATGCTTTAGGATAAAATTCTGCCTAAAAATTGTATTGGGAGTTGTCTTCTGTCATCATCTGGTTCTTGTTGGGGTCTGCTAGAAAGTGAACTCATGAGGAAGGAAAGATTCAGAGAACCTAGGGATTATTTTCCTTAAATGCTCAAATATGAACTTTCTCCTTCAGAACAGTCCATTTCTCTGTTCTGGGGAGAATGAGGGTGTGCATTTTGGTTGAAATTTGAATAGGTCTTCTAAAGTTCCCCTGGTTGGTTTCCTGCTCATGAGTTTCTCCTTTTGCCCCTCAGTTGGTGCTGAACAGAAGGTGTGGGTGGACATGTGCTTGATGTACACCTCAGGGAAACACTGGGAACTTTCTTGCTACTGGAATTAGAAAGTCACTTGGATTTCTTTCTGAGCAAAGTCATAACTTCCAAATCCCAGCTTAAATCCAGGAATCTCTATAAATATAAGATAGCATGTTTATTCTTATTAGTCAGGTGCATTATTATAAGGAAGAACAAATAAAACCAACCAACTAAATAAAAGTAGAAGCCAGAATTTCTCTGAGTCAGTGACCAAGTCCTTCAGTAATTTGTGTTCCGAAAGCCAATGTGTACTATGAAATCTTTTTTCTCTTATTTTACTCATTGATTAGATTTTGTCTTGTCTTTGAATGTTATAAGGTAATTTTCACCCAGAGGACCCGGTATTATTTTTTTAAAGGAACAAAAGTGGGACTATTTCATGGTGAGAATATCTTTATTCATATTAATTTTTAAAAAGCTGTACTTGATGGGGGCACCTGGGTGGCTCAGTCAAGTAAGTGTCCAACTCCTGCTTTTGAAGCAGGTCATGATCTCAGGGTTATGGAATTGAGCCCCGCATCGACTCTGAGCTCAACATTGAGTCTGCTTGAGATTTTCTCTCTCTTTCCCTTTGCCCCTCCCCCAACTCATGCTCACACTCGCTCTCTCTAAAAAAAATAAATGTTAAAAAAAAAGGGGGGGGGGAATCCCTGGGTGGCGCAGTGGTTTGGCGCCTGCCTTTGGCCTAGGGCGCGATCCTGGAGACCCGGGATCAAATCCCACGTCGGGCTCCCAGTGCATGGAGCCTGCTTCTCCCTCTGCCTATGTCTCTGCCTCTCTCTCTCTCTCTCTCTCTCTGTGACTATCATAAAAGAAAAATAAAAAATTAAAAAAAAAAGAACTCTGCTTGAATCTCAGAAGAGCTGAAAGTCCTTGTGAATACCTAGTCAGCCTTCCCTGATGATAGGAAAGGTGGAGCCTGTTGACATAGTACCTTACAATATTGCTAAGATTTAGTGTGGACCCTATGGTAAGACCGTGTATTCATGAATTTATTTAATTGTATTTAGTTTCTTGTTTAAAAAATGAGGTCGTCTTCTATCATTTCACAAAGGAAATAGTAACCAAATTTATAACTTAAAATTACTTATTTTTTTAGTTTTTGCTTGCCTGGGATTTTTGTCACCTGCCAACAGAGGAGCATTGATGACTTGTGCTGTGGTCCTATGGGTGCTGCTGGGCACTCCTGCAGGCTATGTTGCTGCCAGATTTTATAAGTGTAAGTAAAAGCCACCCTGAATGAGTGTCAGATCAGAAATCTAATCACTGCATATGAGCCTTTGTGGCCAGCAGGTGATTTTCTTGAAACAGTATGTATTATAGGTATATATCTTTATTTAAAAGAAGCTTGTGATGTGGATGACCATCCCTATATTTATTTATTAATAAGTGTTTATACAGTGAGGTAAGCAAATTTAGATGCTGCTTATCCACCATCCCTCTGTTCTTTTACTTTTAAGTTTTGGCATAAGAGGTTTGGCTGAACAACTTAGATTTGCTACATTCATAGAAACATATATAGACTAATAAAGGAAGTAAGCATATTTATATCACTGATTTATTAACTAAAATAAATAATATATATAGTCATACCTTCTCTTGAATAAGAGGTCATGCATGCTAAAGAGCCCTGAAGTAATTTAATTTGCTTTTATAATATAATGAGCTGTAATCTTGTATTCTTGCTATTCTTGAACTTTATTTTAGTTCAGTGAAAAAGTTCAGTGAAAAAAAAAACATCAAGTCCACAGGGTAAGGATGGGATGTGACTAGATGACTTAGCACATTTGCCAGGGGCAGTGAATGCCAGTGTTTGCCAGGGAATCCTGAAGTCTTCTTGAGATGATCTCATAGGTAACCTCAATTTAAATTGACAGGGAGGAGGTTAAAAAAAAAAACCTATGCTCTGAAAACTATAAGATATTAATGAAAGGAATTGAAGGCACAAATGGGAAGATATACCTTGCTCGTGGATTAGAAGAATTAATATCATTGAAATGTCCATACTCCTCAAAGCAGTCTACTTACTGATTCAGTGTGATCTTTACCAAAATACTATAGTATTTTTCACAGAACTAGAACAAATAAACCCAAAGTTTGTATGGAATCCCAAAAGACCCGAATAGCCAAAGCGGTCTGAAGAAAAAACAAAACTGGAGGTATCACAATCCAAGTTTTCAAGATCCACTGCAAAACTGTAGTAATTAAAACAGTGTGGTACTGGCACAAAAACAGACACATATCAATGGAACAGCATAGAAAGCCTAGAAATAAACTCATATGGTCAATTAACCCACGACAAAGAAGGCAAGAGTATACAATGGGGAAAAGAGAGTGTCTTTAAAAAATTGTGCTGGGAAAATGAGACCACTTTCTTAAACCATATACAAATATAAATTCAAAATGGATTAAAGACCTAAATGTGAGACCTGAAACCATTAGACCCCTAGAAGAGAGAAAACGGCAAGTAACCTTTTACATCAGCCTTAGTGGCATATTTATGGACATGTTTCCTCAGGCATGGGAAACAAAAGCAAAAATAAACTTGGAATTACATCAAAATAAATATCATTGTCCTTTTGCACAGTAAAAGACATATTTTATGTGATTTCATTTCTATGTGGAATCTACAAAACAAAAAATACAGAGAACAAATGTGATTTGCTAGAGAGGAGGTGGATGAAAGATGGGCGAAACAGATGAAGGGGATTAAAATGTACAGATTTTCAGTTATAAAATAAGTCATGGAGGTGAAAATTACAGCATAGGAAATGTAGCGTGTTGTATGGTAACAGATGGTGATTATATAATGGTAAACAATGAGAAATGTATAGAATTATGGAATCAATATGTTGTACACCTGAAACTAATACAACACTGTGTTAGTTACACTACAGTAATAAATTCAGGGGGGGAAAGTGCCCACCAAAAAAAAAAAAAAAGAAGATGAGACAGAGCTAAGGAGCTAAGGTTGATGTGAATAAGGTTTGAAGTCAGACATGGTGGTTGGGTTATGTATGCATCCTTAAAGTGAGGTTGGCTAGACTCAACCCCAAGTAGAAGTAGAAGTTAGACTTTGCCAGATACAGTGCTCTTCTGAAAAGGTGAAGTCCTATATGTATGTGTGTCTGTGTTTTACTCTTTGTGGATTTTGTCAGTTTTTTTTTTCCTTTCTTTTCATCCTTTAGTAAAGGACAGGGAATTGAGGGTGTCATGTGTGTTTTAATGATATGATCAGACCCCTGCCTCCCATGCAGCACATTCCCTTTCTCAACTATGCTGGCTTTCTTTCAGTTCCTCTGTCAGGCTGTGTACCTTCACACCTGCCTGAGGACCTTACCCCATGCTGTTCACTGTGCTGGAAGTACCAGCGCATTCTCCCTCCCATCCCAGGCAGAGCCTTCTTTATTTCCTCTCCATCCTCAGTTCTCCCAGCTGCACATTAATCAGGTGGAACATTCAGAGACATGCTGTCGTGTGGCCCCAGTCACAAAATACTTCATTTTACAGAATATTTCTAACGTTTCAATAAGTATATTTGAATTTTGTTTGGAATTGCATTAAACCCAGAATTAACCATTTCACAATAGTCTATCAATAATGCTGTGAATTCAAATCATATACATATCATTTGTCATTTCGTTGTAGGACAAATGGTACTTAAACTTGCTTATAAACTATTACAACTTTTTTTTTTTTTTTTTAAATCAAAGATGTTCTCACATCTCTGCCAGTTTCATCTCCAACTTTTAAACCGGAATAGGAGGAGTGCTTTCATTTTTTACTCTATATACTTAAAAAAATGTTTTTAAGTGGGGAAAAGAAATTAGAGAGGAGCAAAGGAGTTTGAAAAGTTGATAAGCAAATTTATTCTGTGAAGTGGCCGAAACCCTTCCACTCTTCTTTGTCACCTGATCTGACACACTGATCTCCCCACCCCCACCCATATCTCGGACCAGAAACTGTGATGCCAGGGGAATCCTAAAGATTTAGGCCTACTGTGGAAATTTAAATGTGTTGTACTTTAGGTTTGAGGGTTCCTAGTTTTATAACCAATTCTGAAACTGGCTGCAAGATAAAGGAGAATCCCCCCCTTATGCCCTTCCTCTCCCCAGTCCCATGGATTGAAACTGGCCCAGAACTTAAGGGTTTGTTTTATTTTGAAGTAAAAAAAGATTAGAAAAGCAGTGGTTTTGATGACCTTCCTTTGATGGTAGATTTATTATGCTGAAGCAAACATCTTGAGAGCCGGGCTTATTCAGGGAAGTCCTATGATGTGCATCTCTGATCTGGATCACTTGTGTAGGGACTGTCATATCATTTACTGGTGTGATTTTCTAGGAATGGGCCTCTAGTGCTGTCTGAAAATTTGTTTAATGTAGACATATATGGTCATTTGGTTTGCTTTGAAGAAAAGTCTGTGTGTTATCCCACTTTTGTTTTCTTCTACAGCCTTTGGAGGTGAGAAGTGGAAAACAAATGTTTTATTGACATCATTTCTTTGTCCTGGGTAAGTGAACATTTCAATAGTAACTTTCTTACATTATCATATTTTAGCTCCCAAATTTTCAGTCTCTTAAGTCTTGAATCTTCTCTGTCTCTAAACCATGTACCATAGAAAATTAATTTAATTTTTTAAAAAGAGATAAAAATTGAATATTTAATAAACATTTGTGCAGTGATTACCACATGCCATACCTGGAAAAAGTATCTTTGGACATGAGAAATTGTTACATTCCGTTTCTTAAAAGTTTGTTTCTTAGACTTTGTAAGTTGGTCTGGCATGTTGTTGTGTAAGGCTGCATTGAAAGCTTTTGAAGCAATTTTCACCTGAACATGGTTCAGGCAAGCAAATATTTTCAGATAGAAAAATGTTTGATAGAGGGCAGCCCCGGTGGCGCAGCAGTTTAGCGCCTCCTGCAGCCTAGGGTGTGATCCTGGAGACCTGGGATCAAGTCCCACATCAGGCTTCCTGCATGGAGCCTGCTTTTTCCTCTGCCTGTGTCTGCCTCTCTCTCTCTCTGAGTAAATAAATAAATAAATCTTAAAAAAAAAAAAAATGTTTGATAGAAAATTTTGACAGAAATCAAAAGTATTGCAGCTTTTAAGCCACCTAAGTGTCCATTGATAGATAAGTGGGGTAAAGAAGATGTGTGTGTATGAATATATATATATATACACACACATAAATACACAATGGACTATTACTCAGCTATAAAAAAAAAATGAATGAGCTCTTGCCATTTGTGCCAACATGCATGGACCTAGAGAATATTTTGTAAAGTGGTATAAGTTAGTCAGAGAAAGACAAATACCATATGATTTCACTTATATATGAAATCTAAAAGCAAATGAACAAAACAGAAATAGACTCATAAATAACAGAACAAATTGGTGGTTGCCAGAGGGGAGGGGTGGGGAAGCGGATGGGCAAAAAGTCAAGAGAATTAAGAGGTATAAACTTCCAGTTGTAAAATAAATAAGTGACAGAGGTGAAAAGTACAGCATGAGGAACATCCTAAGCTAGTTCTTTTATATCTGTATCAACCCTTTGATTTATCTTCTTCATTCCACCCTTAAAAGTAGGTGTTCACCAGAAGGATAGTGAAGTAATGAGAGAAGGAGAAGGAGGGAAGGAGGGAGAGGAAAAGCACACAAGAATGCACCGAGAACCCAAGGGCGCAGAGAGAATTGGTATTCATCTAGGAAAAGAAGTACCATTTAATGACATGAAATTCATGTAATTTTATGGAAATAAACACCTACATATAGTTATTGCAGTAGACACAACCAAATGGCATTTGATAATACTAAACATTGTTTCCACATTTTAAAAGAATTTAATGGAGAGAGATGCTTCCTTATATTAATAAAAATCTCAATTTAGTTGTGATATAATTTGTATACAGAGAATATCAATAAATTTCAACTATAAAACATGGAGAATTAATACAAGTTTGGCAGTATGTCTAGGAATCAGCTAATATTCCAAGATTATGAATACTACCAATAGCAAATTCCATGTTTTCGTGGTAGTTGTATTTGTTTGGGAAGAGGACTCTATTCACCAGGAGTATTAGCCACAGGAAACCTTCACCATACCTGAAATAACTTGTCAAAACATGCGCCATTCATGTGACAAGTTTACAAAGCTAATTAACTAGTATGAGTTACAAATTGACCATGTTACTTGATGAGAGCACCAAATGTATGAGGGGTTTGGCAGTGTACTGTGGCTCCTAGCACAGAAAACATAGAAATAGACCAGATATTCATAGAAGCATGCTAGGTGTGACATCACAAACCAGAGGAAGTGTTAGAGGATGCTGGTAAATTGTCTATATGAAAGGAGAAACTCTCTTCTTACCAGTCACACACAAATCAGTTCCAGGTGCAATCTAAATATAATGGGCATAACAATTGGAAGAAAATATAGAAGAGTATCATCATGATCCCAGGTTAGGAAAGACTTTTTTTTTTCTTTTTTTTAGATTTTATTTACTTATTCGTGAGAGAGACAGAGGAGGGGCAGAGACCTAGGCAGAGAGAAAAGCAGACTGTATTGCAGGGAGCACGATGCGGGACTCAATCACCAGACTGGAATCACGCCCTGAGCCAAAGGCAGATGCTCAACCGCTGAGCCACCCAGGCGTCCCTAGGAAAGACTTTGTCTTAAATTACACAAAGAGTAAAGGGAAAAATTGATGACTGATCACATTAAAAACTGTGTGTGAGGAATGTAGAAACAATTATAGTATGATTACAGCCATGTTTTTAAAAAGGTACTCATAGGGCAGCCCCAGTGGCGCAGCGGTTTAGCGCCACCTACAGCCCAGCGTGTGATCCTGGAGACCCAGGATCGAGTCCCACATCAGGCTCCCTGCATGGAGCCTGCTTCTCCCTCTGCCTGTGTCTGTTCCTCTCTCTCTCTCTCTCTCTCTCTCTCTCTCTCTCTGTGTCTCATGAAAAATAAATAAAGTCATTAAAAATATATATATATATAAAATTAAAAAGTACTCCTAGAAGAAAGACTAAAGGGAAATTTAGTACACACATTCACTTGTTTGGGTTCATAAATAGCCATAAACTGGGAGAACAAGATATTTAACAAGGAATTATTAAATAACTAGAATATATAAATAACTCACATCTATAACTTTGGGAAAGTTGTACAACCCAAATGAAAAATGAGCAATAGATGTAACCAGCAAGTCACAGAAATAATACCTATAAAGCTAACAAGCACAAGATGTTCAGCAGTAGTCATCAACAGGAAATGCAAATTAAAACAACAGACTTGACAATCCAACGCATGAAGAAATTTGTAAAGAGGGAACTTTCAGGGACTCCTGGGTGGTTCAGTGGTTGAGCGGCTGCCTTCGGCTCAAGGCATGATCCTCGGGTCCAGGATCAGGTCCCATATCAGGCACCCTGCATGGAGCCTATTTCTCTCTCTGCCTTGTCTCTGCCTCTCTGTCTCTCTCATGAATAAATAAATAATATTTTTTTTTAAAGTTAAAAGGAAAAGGGGTAATTTTCATAAATTGCTGGTGGGAGTTTAAGTCAGGCAGAACCAATCTGAAAAGTAATTTGGCAGTTTTAAATTCATACACCCCATAACTCAGCAGTTTTGTTTTCTTTGTATATAACACAGAAATTATGGTATTAATTACATATGATTGATACTATATCATTTGCTTCTGACTCAAGTTTTACCCAAAAGCCTATTGTATTTTTCAGGATTGTGTTTGCTGACTTCTTTATAATGAATCTGATTCTCTGGGGAGAAGGATCTTCAGCAGCGATTCCTTTTGGAACACTGGTTGCCATATTGGCTCTTTGGTTCTGCATATCTGTGCCTTTAACATTTATTGGCGCATACTTCGGTTTTAAGAAGAATGTAAGTCTATAGGTGTAAATTTCAAATAAATTCCAGCTATGGAAGTTAGCATATGCCACCTTAAAAGATAGAAAAGTATCTTTTAAAAATAGATGTCTAAAAGATATATGCTTACCTGTGTGGTCTGGATTTCACAGAAAATGGATGACCTCTTAGTTTGACTGGAGTCATTCTTAAAATAGCATTTTTGGGGTATGGTAGAAAAAAAGTCACAGATGTAAATTTAGATTTTAAAGTTTTGTAAGTAAAATAGGAAATGAAATGCTAATTCAAACTAATGAAAACTTTGACTTTTTAACATTAAAAATAATTGTGTAACTTTTTTTCTAACCTAAAAAGTATGGCATTTTTTCCTTAGCATTAAGTATTTGGTTTGGGAGGGTTTTTTTAGGTTTTAAAAAAATTTTATTTAAATTTAGTTTGCCAACATATAGTATAACACCCATCATCTCATCATGTGCCCTTCTTAATGCCTGTCACCCAATTACCCTATGCCCCCCTCCCAAATTAAGTATTTCTCCATTACTTAACAAAGTAAACTAAGAGTATGGGTTAAGAAGAAAGCTGTAGGAAAAGGGACTATAAAGTGACAGCCATTTTTTTTTAACGTGTAGCTTTGTAATAAATTTTATATGGTTTTCCTGCTAATACTTAATTTTAAGGAAGATTCTCAGCAAAGCTCAGTCCTTCCCTCCCCCAAGTCTTTCTCCACCTCTGCTGCCCTTTTCTGCCCTCAGGATAAGAGGAAAATGAGAATTTATTCTTCACTGTCCTTCCCACTTCACTATCCTTGCTCTTCCTGAAAACATCCGGTCCACAAGGTTAAAAAATATATATAATATATATTATATATAATATATAATGTATTACTGTCATACACTTTGGAAAGGGGACCTAGAATGTCCTGGCAGAGACTGTCAGTGCTTCGCTGTCTCCACTACACCTACCATGCCAGCCTATTCCTAAGATTTTTCAGTTCTTTGGCATTTTGTTTAATTTATTATTTTAAGTGTATGTACTACAAATAGTGACCTGACAAGATTTAAAACTTTTTGAATACATAGATAAATAGGTTTTTGAAACTCTAAAAATATGCCTGTTAAAAATATAAACACTGAAGAACAACATGACAATTCTCTACCTTTACGCATGCATATCTACATGTAAAGTAATTAGTCCATGGAAATAAAATCTCATTGAGAATACCAAGTTTTAAGTTTTTGACGTATCATCACAAAAACTATGGAAGTATGCTTTTGAAAGAAAGTGAATTTCTACATATGTACCTGTTTTACCCCTCAGCTATGTTTTAAGTACTTTAAGTTTCACTTATTTTTATTCTACCAGATCATGTATTGTGAAAGGGAGAATGTTATCAATACCTTATGGTCATAAAACTTCAGATAGCCATTCATTGTTGCCTTTGTGTTCTTAAGTCTTAGTAGAATTGAGATTTTTTTAATAAAGATGGCATTGCCCATCTCCAAATAAAAACCTATTACAATTTCAGAACCAGCTGATTTCTTACAAGTATATAATTAAAAGGGAAAACCTAACTCTACTTTTGTCTTAACTAGTATTTTTAAGTATTGTATTATCTCCTGTGTATTTCTTACTTTATCTAAAGCCATTAGTGGATAACTGCTGGAAACAGTTGTGGCTTGCTGCAACAGACAGACTGAATATTGTACTGATAGAGTCTGGGTCATTCTTTCTAAATACACATTTCAGCTTGATGACTGAAGTAGACTTGTATTGCCAATACAAGCATGAAAGCTGAGAAAAAGGCAAATAGTCTAATATAGAGAAGAATTTTTAAAATAGATTAATTATGAATCCATTCTTTTTTTTTTTATTAAAGGCCATTGAACACCCTGTTCGAACCAATCAGATTCCACGTCAGATTCCCGAGCAGTCCTTCTACACAAAGCCATTGCCTGGTATTATCATGGGAGGGATTTTACCTTTTGGCTGCATCTTTATACAGCTTTTCTTCATTCTGAATAGTATCTGGTAAGCTAAAGGTGAAATCCTCTTATTCTCATTACCATTATATTATATTACCATTATATGTAGTAGCGGCTTGCTTTCTTTGTTTCTCTGGATGACTATCTTATAAACTGTTATCCAATAATCAAAAATATTAAGAGCCAAAAGGTAATTTTATCTTTTACATGTGTGAAAAAGAATAGTGATAACAGTAGCTGTTATTAATTGAGTACTTATTAATTCTCTTAATTCTCTTAATTTTCAGACCTCTGTGAGGTGGATATTATCCTCATTTTAGAGAGAGGTGAAGCATTGGATGTTAAGTAATTTATTTGTGTCACACAGTTACCATGTAACAGAAATTAACCTATCTCTCCAAACCTGTGTTATTAAATAAGTAATCTGTACTGCTTCAGAGAAAAGATACTCTGAGCTTGTTATAGAAGGGATTCGAACTAGCATTGGGAGAAGCATGGAGGTAGATGACCTTCAGAGTTCTTACTAATCCCAGGATTCCTTCATTCTCTTGATTTCTTATTTGCACGGAGAAACTTATAGTGCTAATTTTGAGCCAGTTTATTAGGGTATATATACACTGCAGTATATCATTATTAGTTGATCACATTGGTATGTTAGAATAAGTACCAAGGTTTGCAGTAGCTTAAAGTCAGAACTGAATCTGAGCTTTTTAGCGATTAGAACATATCTTTCCTTCCTGATTTTTATAGCATTTTCACAACTCACTGTTTCTTTCACACATGATAGAAACTATGTACGACATGGAACCCTTTTTTAGTTTGGCTCTGCCTGTCCATTAATTTTTTATTGAAATTATTTGCCTCGCTGGTAGACAATTAGACTAAGCATATTTGAATAAGAGTTTCAGGTTCTATGTGAGTGAAAAGGCAAAATCCAATGACATTGCCATATCCTTTCCTCTCCCTGCCCCACCCGTACTCCATCACTGTCTACACCTATGAGAATTTGTTGTCTTTGATTAGTTGGGGCAAAAAGCAAACATTTCCCAGTTCAGGGAACATGAAAGGATTGTGTCAGTTACTGTGTCAAAGAGAAAATGTTTATAGTTTAATCTTGATGTGTTCATTATAGGTCACACCAGATGTATTACATGTTTGGCTTCCTATTTCTGGTATTTATCATTTTGGTTATTACATGTTCAGAAGCAACTATACTTCTTTGCTATTTCCACCTATGTGCAGAGGTATGTATTAGTAGTGCTCATTTATATTAATTTGTAGACAGTGTTTATAATTTTGGCATAAGCCAACTTTGAATAATACTAATTGAACTAATTTCTATAAATATGTGTTTGTTAAGATAGAAATTGACCTGTAGTCCTAAATCAAATGTAGCTCTCATTAGGAATAGATTAAGATAGTATCTTCAGTTCAGTATATTTATTTAGAGCTTAAATTTAAAATGTTAATTTCCTGAGAATAGCACATTATGCTGAGTTTTCCTTTTTGAGTTTTTAAATGTCTAAATTAAAAATTAGTGTTCTTCATGAAATATAGTTATTTCTAGGCTGGAAATTTAGTAAACATTTTTAAGTGAGAAAATTCATTAAAACATTTCAGTGTTACATTATAATGAATTCTATTCATGGCAAACTGATGGCATTCTTTTTTTTTTAACTGATGGCATTCTTATGTAGAATTAATTTTTAAAGGTCTAGATTGTATTAAATCATTTATTTTATAGTTATTTTCTGTATAGGAGATTGAATCTGTTCAACTTGAGATGCTTTTTTTTTTCCAAAATTAAGGTTAAATTCACATAATTTAAAATTTAACAATTTTAAAGTGAACAATTAGGGGACTTATTACTACATTCATTTACAGTGTGGTACAACTACCACCCTTCCTAATTCCAGAATATTTTCATCACCCTTAAATAAAACCTCATACCCATTAAGTAGTTACTTCGCCTTTCCCGTCTCCCTCCCAAGACCCTGGCAATCACCAGTCTGCTTTCTGTCTACATATTTACCTATTCTGAACATTTCATATAAATGGAATCCTATAACATATGGCCTTTGTGTCTGGCTTCTTTGACTTAGGATGTTTTCAAGATTCAGTACTTTGTTCCTTTTTGTAGCTGAATAATATTCCATTGTATAGATATACCCAATTTGTTTATCCATTCATCTGTTGATGGAAATTAGGCTTGTTTCCATCTTTTGGCTATTGTGAATAGTGCTGCTATGAACATTCAGGTACAAATACTTGTTTTGAGTACCAGTTTATCTTTCTTTTGGGTATATACAAAGGAGTGGAATCGCGGAGTCATGTGGTAATTCTTTAACTTTTTGCAGAACCACCAACCTTTTTCACAATGACTGTACTATTTGCATTCCTGCCAACAATGTACAAGAGTTCTAATTTTTCTACATCCGTGCCTACACTTGCTGTTTTCCTTATTTATTTATCTATTTTTCATGTCAAACTGCTTTATTACATCTTAAATAACAATAGTTTAATATAGTATCTATCTTGCATCCAGCCTCCTTGCCATACATTGACTTTAAAATTAAATACAAACAGTGAAGGGCACATGGTGCAGAGAGCTCTACAAAGGTGTCAATGGAAAGGAAGGAGGGCTCGTGTTTATTTTCTCTGCCAGATCCAGACATACTGCATGTCACAGGACAATTCTGTACAGGATGCTGCAGAAACAGAATGGAGAGAAGCCACCACTGCTGCTGTGGAGTGGGATTGGGTACAGGGAGGTGGCCCATGGCTCTGCCATCCAAACACTGCTGCCGGACACACTGGCCTCCAGTGGGACCAGGGAGGTCTGTGTGTTAGAGAATGATCTGCCTCAGATGCAAAAGGCTGGCAAAGACAGGCCATGATGAATTTATAGAGGAAGGCCAGGGTCTCCATCCCCTGCCCCCACCACCACCCCCACCCATTAATCCAACAATTTTCATTTGGAGCAAGACTCTTTTTTTTTTTTTTTTTTTTTAAAGAAAGAAACAGTAACTAATCCCGCTGCCCAAGCATGTAGCGCTTCTGGCTGCACTGCTTCCCAACACTTGTGCACAGAATAGCAGCAGTGAGTGGACAGAGCCACAGTGGGTACAACTGTAAAGAGGTTATTTCTTAAAAGAAAAAGAACATCTAAGGATTGAGTCCTATATGTGCTTTTGAGTATTTCTACAGCATGCGATTCTAAGAGTAAACCCACCCAATATGGCAAACGATGAAATTTTTTTTAATTTAACTTAGAAAGTTTGAGGTCATTATTTTCAAAACATTGATTTGTACATGGTTTCATACACAAATAATTGACTGACTATCCAAGCACAGGACAGGCGCCTCTCTGGAAAACAGGTTCCTGATGGGGCAGCGGGCAGGGCGCAGGATAGTGTTAGGCTATTATTACGAACTTCCCTCTGACTTCACAAGGAAACCCAAGGCGAGATTAAGAACTGAACTGAGAAGGCAGGGAGGACAGGTCAGGGAGCAGACGGTGCCTAATCTGAGTTTACTATTCATCATGCATTCAAGACCAGCCATAGCATGTGCTTGGTTCCTTTCCTTATTAGCATCTTCCTTTCTATGCTATGTTTATGCCTAACAATTATGTGACATGAGACAAAAAAAAGAGACTCAATTTATATCATTAACAATTTCAGAGAGGCTGTACCAGACCCTCTTCCTCTGTGTAACTACTGAATGAAAGGAATAGGTTTTAAAAAGGAAATATGGGGCAGCCTGGGTGGCTCAGCGGTTTAGCGCCGCCTTCAGCCCAAGGCCTGATCCTGGAGACCCGGGATCAAGTCCCACATCGGGCTCCCTGCATGGGGCCTGCTTCTCCCTGTGCCTATGTCTCTGCCTCTCTCACTCTCTCTCTCTATCTCTCATGAATAAATAAATAAAATCTTAAAAAAATAATAATAAAAAGGAAATATGGGATCCCTGGTGGCTCAGTGGTTTGGCACCTGCCTTTGGCCCAGGGTGTGTTCCTGGAGTCCCGGGATTAAGCAAAATCCTGTTACAGACACAACCTGAAATTTAGAACCTATTACAAGATAAAATCCTCAACTTGTTTGGCATGAACAGCACAAAATAGGGTCACTGACCTAAAATTCAAATGAACTAGTAAAAAAAAAGTGTGTGTCTGCCTCACAATTACACTCAAGTTTATCTGCTGGTTAGCACATTTATTACAGTATTTCCTTTTAAATTCATCCAAGACAAAAAAAAAAAAAAAGGACACAAAGACAATGGTCCCGGGAGGAATGGACAATTTGAGTTTACAGCACAAAGGTTCTTCCCTCCTTGGGAATTGTGCTCTTGATTTTAGCAATAAGTGAAGGAAAAGGTCTTGCCCTTTTAAAGTTCTGAGGGGGTGCAGGGCATCCATGTTAGTAGGGCTGGATTGGAAATGCTGTCACTGTAACGCTTCAAGGTTGGAATGATCTTCCAGTCGCCACAGCGTCTACTTGCTGTCAGTGTTAGTTCCAGATCTTGAGGAAGCTATCCCAGGACCGTGTCGCCGCAGCCATCCCATCGTCAGTCACCCCCAGGCAGCTGACACGGTTGTCATTCCCAGCCAAGACACCTGCTCTGTCGGCCTTGAGTGCGTCCCACACATTGCAGTTGAAGTCATCGTACCCTGTGAGGAGGAGGCACCCGCTCTTGGAGAAAGACACCGAGGTGATCCCACAGATGATGTTGTCATGGGAATAAGTCATGACCTCCTGCTGTGCACGAAGGTTGAACAGCCTACAGGTGGCATCATCCAAGCCAGTGCAAATGCATTGCCGTTTGGAAAGAAACAGATGGCATTGATGTCGGACTCGTGGCCGGTGAAAGTTTGCCGGCACATCCCTTCTTGCACATCCCAGAATTTGGCTGATGCATCACAAGCACCAGAGACAAACAGTCTGGTGTTGGGAGCGAGAGAAGGGCTCATAACATCCCCAGCGTGTCCAGTGAATGTGGTTGTCTGCTGGCTGGTCTCAATGTCCCACAGAGCACAAGTGGTGTCCCTAGAGCTGGTGATGATCTGATTGTCATCCAGGAAGCGGCAGCAGGACAGATAACCTGTATGTCTGCCAGTTCACGGCTCACACGTACATTCCCTTCACGAGTTTTCAGATTGTAAATGGAGCAAATGTTATCCAGGCCACCACAGGCCACATAGTTCCCAGAAGGGGCATATGCACAGGTCATGACCCATGAGGAACGCAGAGGGTTGGCATGGACCTAGTTTGTAGCGTAGCTATCCCAGATGATCAGTTTGTTATCCTGTGAGGCACTGACCAGAAGCCTGGAATCTGTGCCCCAATGCATGGCATAAGTTTTGGCCAAATGCCCTCAGCGTTCTCCTGGTGTGTGCATCTGGATTCTTCCTACTGGGTCGATGTTGTTTGTGATCTGAGAGACAGTTACATCTGCACATGCCTTTCTAACATCCCTAATTTGGTTTTTAAGCTGCTTGGCCTCCTGCCATAACTAGTCAAGTTCACTCATCTTCAGGTCCTAGTGCTCTTCAATGCCAACTCAAGGAATCTGAGATCTTAATTCAGAAGTGCTTCTGGTCTGGTCTCCAATGCATGGAAAATTGTCATCCCAACTCAGAAACTTCCATAGAGGAATTGAGCAGATATAGCTGATACCACTTCCGTGTGCTGTATAATTTAAAGGACTTGAGACGTGTCTCAGACACCTCAAAGAAGCATACGGGGAGGGAGTATCCCCCAAGTCCAAGCGCGGCCACCACCCGGGCAGAAGGGTCAGCCTGTTTTCCTTTTTAAAACAAAACTATAGCAATCTCCTAGTAGGTGTGAGGTGGTATCTCACTGTTTTGATTTTCATTTCCCAGTGACTAATGATGGTGAGCATCTTTTCTTGTGCTATTGACCATCTGTGTAATCTTGTTTGGAGAAATGTCTATTCAAATCTTTTGCCCATTTATGAACTGGGTGGTTTATCTTTTTTTTTTTTTTTTTTTTTTTTGAGCTGTAAGAGTTCTATATATATTCCAAATACTAAAATACTAAATACTAGATCTTTATCAAATAAATGAGAGAAGACATTTGCAGATATTTTCTCTCATTCTTTAGTTGTCTTTTTACTTAATAATGGCCTTTATGCAAAAGTTTTTGATTTTGATAAAGTCTGACTTCTCTATTTTTTCTTTTGTTGCCATATCTAAGAATTCATTGCCAAATCTAAGGTAATGAAAATTTACCTCTATGTTTTTTTCTGAGTACATAGTTTTAGCTTATATATTTGAGTCATTGATCCATTTGAGTTAATTTTTAGTTGTGATAATTAGGAATCTACCTTCATTCCTTTGCATGTGGATATCCAGTTTTTCCAGTACCATTTGTAAAAGAGACTATTAGTCTTTTTCCATTGGGTGGTTTTGTAACCATGTGGAAAATCCATGGGTCATAGATGTATGAATTTATATCTGGATTCTTAAGCAATTCTATTCTGGTAGTGTATATGCTATCCTTATGCCAGTACCACACTGTTTTGATTACCATAGCTTTTTTTTTTTTTTAAGATTTATTTATTTATTCATGAGAGAGAGAGAGAGAGAAAGAGGCAGAGACACAGGAGGAGGGAGAAGCAGGCTCCATGCTGGGAGTCTGACGTGGGACTCGATCCCGGGACTCCAGGATCGCGCCCTGGGCCAAAGGCAGGCGCTAAACCGCTGAGCCACCCAGGGATCCCCTGAATACCATAGTTTTGTAGTAAATTCTGGAATTGGGGAGAGTAAACCCTCCAACTTTGTTGTCCTTTTGTGAAGATTATTTTGGCTATTCAGGACCCTTTAAAATTTCATGTGAATTTGGGATCAGCTTTTCCTTTTTTTGCAAAAAAAATTGGAAATTTGATAGGAATAGCATTGAATTTTAGGAGAGTATTGCCATCTTAACAGTATTAAGTCTTCCAACCATGACATGGGTGTCTTTCCATTTGTTTCAGTTGTCTTTTAAAAAAAAAAAAAAAAACAAAAAAAAAAACCAATGTTTTGTAGTTTTCGGTATGTAAATCTTTCACGTCCTTGGTTGAATTTGTTCCTAGGTATTTGATTTTTTGGGATGCTGTTGTAAATGGGATTTTTTTTTAAGATTATTTATTCATGAGAGATAGAGGCAGAGACATAGGCAGAGAGAGAAGCAGGCTCCTCGCAGGGAGCCCATTGTGGGACTTGATCTTGTATCCCAGGATCACACCTTGAGCTGAAGGCAGGTGCTCAACCGCTGAGCCACCCAGGCGTCCCTAAATGGAATTCTTTTTTAAATTTTCTTTTCAGATTGTTCATTGGTAGTATATAACAACACAGCTGATTTTCATTCCAATCATGTATCCTGCAACTTTGCTGAATTTATTAATTTGCTATAGTAGTTTCTATGTGTGGATTCCTTAAGATTTTCTCATTTATGCTGGTATGCTTTGTAAACATATTTGTTTTTTTCACATATTTTAAGGGGTAGAAAAGAATGAAGTATTTTTTTTAAGATCTCCTGTTAAATCTATAAGCTACTTTATATAAAAGTAAGAACTGTTTTAAAAATCAACCTTGTTTAAATTTTGTTAGTAGTAACTGAAAATAGATTTCATCAGGCCTTGATAGGATAATCTTTCTAACATAAAGTTGACCAGACTATATGATAAGTAATATTAATTTTAAACTACATAAGTAAGCTCTTATGCATTGCTTTTCTTTGGGCAGAGTACATTTTATTTTATTTTTTTTAATATTTTAGTTTTTTATTTGTTCATGAGAGACAGAGAGAGGTAGAGGCAGAGACATAGGCACAGGGAGGCATAGCTCCCCGTAAGGAAGTATCCCGGGAAGAGTACATCTTAAAGTACAGTCTAGGGGCACCTGATGGCTCAGAGGTTGAGTGTCTGCTTTGAGCTCATGGCAAGATCCTAGGGTCCTGGGATTGAGTCCCACATTGGGCTCCCCACAGGGAGCCTGCTTCTCCCTCTGCCTGTGTCTCTGCCATTCTCTCTGTGTCTGTCATGATTCAATGAATAAAATCTTAAAAAAAAAAATACAGTCTAATTCTTCATTATTTGTAAACCATTTAAGATTTTGCCACAGGTGTTTAGCCAGTCTTTAAGTAGCTCCCCTAAAAGTAGAGGATAGTTCTTAGCATCTTTAGTGAGGAGGGAAATGGGCAAGGTTCAGTAAGGGAAAGAGATTGGAAATGATAGTAAAAATTAGATTTGGAGGCTATTATATGTTATCTATTAATTGAAAAGTAATTCTTATTCCTTTTTTCTTTTTACTCTAGGATTATCATTGGCAGTGGCGTTCATTCCTTACCAGTGGCTTTACTGCAGTTTATTTCTTAATATATGCAATACACTACTTCTTTTCAAAACTGCAAATCACAGGAACAGCAAGTACAATTCTGTACTTTGGCTATACCATGATAATGGTTTTGATCTTCTTTCTTTTTACAGGTAAGAATTAAAATGATTAGTTTTAGTTAATAAGTTTGTTGGCAAATTATTTATAAATATTTTCCTTTTATAAAATCCATGATGGTTTCTACTACTACGCACTGCTGTATTTAGTCCTCAGTGCAGCTAAGCATTGTTTGATCTGCCCTGCTGTGAGGTGGATGTCAGTAAACCAAAAGTGAGGGAACCAAACCTAATGGAAGAAATCTAGACAGACACCATCATTGTCCTACCATCCCGGGGTACCTGGACCCACACCTGCCCAAAGTTTTCCCCTGTAACCTCTTAATGGTATATAGTCTTTTGCAAGCTCATTTCAGAAGTAGGGTAAAAAGTTTAAATATGAGTAGAAGTTGAGGGGGTGAAGTCAAGATGAGCTTGAGAAAAATGTCATCAAGAGAACACCATCATAGAACACTCCTTATTCTAGAAGTTTTAAACTATAAGTTTATATCTCCACTTGAAAATCCAAGTACCTAAATGGGAAGTATTGGTACTTAGGTTATTTATGTGTGTCTTACCTGTTCACTAGATAAAAGTTTTCTGCATCTTAGAGCCCTTAGAGTAATTACTTGGTAAACATTTATGGAATAATCAAACTTAAAAAAAGAAAATTGTAGGACCTTTCTTTTTCACAAAAAAAATGTGCATCTAAAATTTGTATTTAAATAGTGTTGCATGTTCTTTGAGGAAGTATAGAATCTGAAAAGGAAAAGGGAATTTAAAAAAAATTAGAACTGTTCTATTTTTTAGTCATTTGTTAATATTTAAGAGAATTTGGTAGAGTTTAAAGTTTCCTTATAGGAAACTTTAACTGTATCAGCATAGAATGAGCTTTAAGCTCTTCTGTTGATTCTGTATTTCTAGGTCATTGGTCAGACAGTGGGGTAGGTGTATGTGTGGGAGGTGTTTATCTTGATGCCATGTGATCAATAAGATAGGTCCACAGCTATAAATCTTAATAAATAGTCTGTAAAACAGAGGTAGCCTATGAGACAATGAATTACTGCTTTTATGCATCTGTATCTGTGTGTTCCTAAGGGCATATATAGAATAATTTATTCCTGTTTACACACAAAAAAGTAGTGATCTTAGTGAATGTCTCTTGGTTTTCCAGGCATGTGATATAATAAGAGTTTAACCATCACCTAAATCTTTATTGTTCTGGTTTTTAGTGTCACATTTTATTTATTCAGAGTAAACCTTTGTAATCTAAATTTGGGAGCCACCTCAAATTGAATCATCCAGTTTAACCAATAGCTTTTGGTATATGTCACTTTATGGGAAAGATTCTCTAAAGGGGAGTGGTGAGCCCATTCAGTGTCTTACATGTTTCCAAAGTGGGATACATCTGTATTTTACTTCAGTGCTCCTAACTAACACCATGTCATTGAAGTCAGTGTTTTACAAAACAAAACAATTATTCTGTCACATGAGAAAAGATGCCACTATCCATGTGTATGTTATATTTATCCCATATTAAGAACAAAGTGAAATAGTAAGAGTATTTTGTTAAGAATAAAACCTTAGGGTTACCAAATACGGTGATAAATGTATTTTCTCATCTTAAAATATTATCTTGAAGTTCTTGCTAAGCATAAGGTTGTTTAAATACATTTATGTTTTCACCATTACTTTTCTAAAATTAGCCCCAGCCTCTACACAGACCTTAATAATGATCTTTTGAATATCCAAAAGATGTATTTTTATTTCCTTTAAAACACACAGTGACTGACAAATTGCAGGGACTCATACGATGTATGAATGAGTACAGTAATATTTATAACATCCCCTAATAATGTCCCACATATAGTCTCTTGACTTAGAAAATCGACTTAGAAAATCTCCTTTAATACTTTTTCTTTGTATTACATTTAAGACAATGACGAAAACTTTGGAACTTTTTTTTATTTAAATTCAGTTAAGTAATATATAATGTATTATTGGTTTCAGAAATAGAGTTCAGTGATTCATCAGTCTTGTATAACACCCAGTGCTCATTACATTACATGCCTCCTTAGGGCCCATCACCCAGTTACCCTATCCCCATATCCCCTCTTCCCTCCAGAGACCCTCAGTTTGTTTCCCGTAGTTAAAAGTCTCCTACGGCTTGTCTCCCTCTCTGGTTTCATCTTGTTTTATTTTTTTATTATTTTTTAAAGATTTTATTTATTTATTCATGAGAGACACAGAGAGAGAGAGAGAGGCAGAGACACAGACAGAGGGAGAAGCAGCCTTCATGCAGGAAACCCGATGTGGGACTCAATCCCAGGACTCTGGGATCATGCCCTGAGCCAAAGGCAGATGCTCAACTGCTGAGCCACCCAGGCGTCCCTAGATCCTCTGTTTTGTTTCTTAAATCCCACATTACGAGTGAAACATATGATAATTGTCCTTCTGTGATTATTTCACTTAGCATAATACCCTCTACTTCCATCCATGTCATTGCAAATGGCAAGATATCCCTTTTTTGACAGCTTAGTAATATTCCATTGTGCATATATGCCACTTCTTTATCCATTCATCTGTCGATGGATATAAAGCTTACACAAAGATATGTGCATCCCCTTCTGTGTTCATCAGCACTTACATTTATTTTCTCGGGGTAATTCTGGAATTTTTTCAGTTTTTAAAAATATATTAGGCAGTTAACAATTTAGTAAATAATCTTTTGCAAAACAATGTCTCTGAATTTGTTTAGTAAATCTAAGCATGGTAAGGTTTAAAAGAGCACCATACTTGAAGTCAGAAAAAGTGAATTTGCATTCTAATTCAGCTATGTGGCCATTAGACAGTTTCTTAACTGAGTCTTATTTTTGTCACCTGTCTAGCATTCAAATTTTCTGGAACCTAGACTGATGAAGGAGATACTTGAAAACCAAAGCATTTATTTTTCATGAATCATCTCATTTACTTTACATAGGACAGATAAAATTATCTCTGTTTTAATAATAAATGGGTTTGGAGATTTCATTTGACTAGTCTGAAGAATAATTCAGTCATGACAGAACTGCTCTGTCCTCCAACACCACACCACCTCTCATATTCAGTGGGGATGCACTTTGTTGTGATCCTAATTAGATCATTTTTAACACTGTAAAAACTTTGAGTTTAGTTTTATTGTATTTCTTTAGAAATTGATAATTCCCAATAACTATACTTAGGAAATAGCCCCCATTTAAGTCTATGAATCTGATATTCTGTTTAAGGTATTTATATCATACCTTGAATTAATTTTAATAGTGGTTTTCCATTTTGTGATATATTATTATTAAATAGGAAAAGGAAATTGATATCCTATTTATCTTTTCATTTTAGTTTTTTTGCAAGTAATAAGGAAAAGAATATTCTTAGGTAATCTTAGAGTATAAAAAGTTCTATCAAATCTGTAAAAAATTTGATTTAAGGTAGTTGTGTAATTTTCAAAAAACTTATAGATCTATGGTATATTCCTGGTAAGTAATAGTTTATAGTTTTGTGGCTATTACTAAAGGAACCAATCATTTTAAATCTGTGTTTTTGTGTAAATTATGAAATTTCCTTTGGAAAAGTATTTATTTATTTTTTTATTTTTTTATAGGAACAATTGGCTTCTTTGCATGCTTTTGGTTTGTTACCAAAATATACAGTGTGGTGAAGGTTGACTGAAGAAGCCAGTGTGTCCAGTTAAAACAGAAATAAATTAAATTCTTCATCAACAAAGAGCTGTTTTTGTGACTACCTTGAGTTTTATCAGACTTATTGGCCTAAGTAATCCTTGAGAAGCAACATAATTCTAAGTACACCTCTTCCCATACACCTGTCTCCACAAAATGTGTTTTCAACACTAAAACATTTGTATCGTGATTTGATTAAGTATATATTCAGTTCTCGTTGAAGAGCAAATTTAAATATTATGTGCATTTGTAAATACAATAGCTATAAAAGTTTCAATACTGCTAATGGCAGAATAGAGGAGGCCATATGAAACAGTGCTGATGAAATGCAGGACAGTTCATTGTAAATAGGATTTTCTAGGCTCGGTAGGTGGAAAGAATTATTTTTCTTTGAAGGAAATAACTTTTTATCATGGTAATTTTGAAGGATGATTCATATGATGTGTTTATTGGGGGGCTGTGGCTTTTAAGAAAATCTTGTATTGGTTGTAACTGTTCATATCTTCTTCTCTGTGTTGACTTCATTATTCCCATGGTACTGGCCTTTTAAACTATGTGCCTCTGAGTCTTTCAATTTATAAATTTGTTATCTTAATAAATATTGTAAAAACGTCTTCATTGCATCATTACCTAATGTATATTCAAGGAAAATCTATAAAAGAAATCTATGTACCAATGGTATTTTAAAATGGTTTATACTGTTTTATGAGATTTTACTGAGTTTTGTTAATGTAACACTTTCTTGGTTATCTAAATGAAATTCCAGTCTCTTGGGCTTTGTGACAAATCTGAGAGATTTTCACTATTAGTAATTATAGTCATGTACATCTAGCCAGATAAATAATGTATGTCTAGTAGTTAATATGGGCCTCACTACATTGTCATTAAGGATTTTATATTTTTGACCTGTTTTTCAAAATACGGTATTTAAAAATTTTTTTTAATAAAAGTCCCAATCATTTTATTTTTTTACTATTTTTGGTTTTAGAGCATGAGCTGTGGTGGGGGAGGGGCAGAAGGAGAGGGGGAGAGAGAGAATCTTAAGCAGGCTTCAGATTCAGCCTGCAGGCCCAAAGCAGAGCCTACAGGCTCAGTCTCATAACTCTGAGATCATAATATAGGCTGAAATCAAGATTTGGATGCCCAACTGACAGAGTCATCCAGGCGCCCCATTTTTTATTTTTTTAAGTCAGTATTTGTTTATATACTAGCAATGACTAGCAGATCTAGTCTTTATATTCATTTGGAGTTCAGTTTTATTTCTTAAGAGTTAGGAAATAACTGTTTCTAGGGTGCCTAGATTGCTGAGTTAAGCATCTACCTTCAGCTCAGATCATGGTCCCAGAGTCCTGGGATCAAGCCCCACGTTGGACTCCCTGCTCAGCAGGGAGTCTGCTTCTCCCTCCCTCCCACTCACGCTCGCTCTCTCAAATAAAATCTTTAAAGGAAAAAGAACTATTTCACATTCATCTAATTGAAATCCATTTATGTGGAAATAGAAATTTGAGATGATTACAGAAACATTAGTTTGCTTATATCTATAAGGATATTCATCTTGTATTTTAGGGGCTCGATGCTTGCTGCTTATGAGAGAACAAATCATATAGTAACATTGCTGGGCTCTTACTCAGTTTTATGTTGATACTCTTTTTTTTTTTAAAGATTTATTTATTTATGATAGACATAGAGAGAGAGGCAGAGACACAGGAGGAGGGAGAAGCAGGCTCCATGCCAGGAGCCCGATGTGGGACCCAATTCCAGGACTCCAGGATTGCGCCCTGGGCCAAAGGCAGGCGCCACCCAGGGATCCCCCGATACTCTTTTTTAAAAAAACGAACCTGTTGGTTTTGAAGGAGCTCTAGTTATTTTTAACTTCTCACATGGAGATTTTAGAGAAGTTCCTTTTAAATTTATTTTCTGGGGCAGCCCCAGTGGCTCAGCAGTTTAGCGCCACCTTCGGTCCAGGGTGTGATCCTGGAGACCTGGGATCAAGTCCCACGTCGGGCTCCCTACATGGAGCCTGCTTCTCCCTCTGCCTGTGTCTCTGCCTCTCTCTCTCTGTGTGTCTCTCATGAATAAATAAAATATTTTTAAAAAATAAAAAATAAAAATAAATTTATTTTCTGCATCTCTTAAAGTATAGTTTTTATGTATAATACTGTTAAAGTACGGTTGAGATAAGCTAGTTGACTAAACAAAAGATTTTATTAAAAAAAAACTGGATTCAGAATGAGGCTAGTTTTGCTGATCAAAGTTAAGCTTAAATTTTATTGTTCCTTCCATGAACAATTAGCTTAGTGACTCAGTCAACTTACTGTTTTGATATAATTTTTTTAATATAAAACTTTAATTTTTCTCTATACTTCACAGTAAGCACATTTTACACAAATGATGAGGCAATTGGAAAAATAAAATGTCAAAGGAAAAGACTTAGTAGAGAGGAGAGATGAGAGATGAGGAAGGAGACAGCAAAGAGGAAAGCAAGCAAGACAAGTGGTGAGGAGGGCCTTGGAGAACACACCTCTTTGTGGCTTTGACGTCAGCTCCATGGTTCTAGCTCACTTGCCTCGGTTGCCATGGACACAGGGCAGTCACATGATTGGAGTCAGTTTGCTTTTTCTCCTCCCTTCAGAATTTACCTTTATGTGTTTTTCTCAATGCCCCAACTCTTGGCTAATTTGATAATCTGAAGCAATGACAGTATTTAAAGTAGTCTTAGTAACGCTATTTAACATTTGAAGTTTGGGTTTTATGGCGTATGAACAGTGCTTCAAGTGAGAGGAGTGCTTCTAAAGGGTGCCTTGTTTAGGTCACGGAGCACTTAGGGGAAGTGGCTGAGGGTAGACCTTTCTGCATTCATCATACCATACAAGGTACAAAGCTGGTGCATTGTGCAGCCTTGGAAGTTGCTGTATTGTCAGATGGGCATCTGGTGCCTTTGTCCTATGTGATGGGTGACTTGAAAATTAACCAGTACTTAAATCAATGCTATCAGGCCCTCATATTTTTACATATACCAGCTAAGATTAAGTAATGCCACGAGTCACAAAAGACTTTTAAAATTTAAAGCATTACAGGTCCTAAAGATTTTTTTTAAATGATTGATTATAGAAGGCTTTATAAAGGCCTGCTTTGAGTTTTTAATGAACAGGATAATGACCTCTTAACAGAATGTATTCCTTACCTTCTGCCTATGGATAGCAGGACATTTGAGTGTTTCATTAATATGTAAATTTATGTCATTAAAATTAAAATATTTTTCCATTTTTGTATTTTTCTCCTGTAGCCTGGATAGTGGCCATAACATCTCTGCCTGCAATGAAATCTATATGTAGAACATTTTTTGTTTGCTTTCTCAGAAATTTTTACTTTGTCAAACTTGTTTCCTTCTACTAATTTGTTCTCTCCTTAACTGAAATTTGAAGTCTAAACACTAAAAATCATTGTTACTGCACATTTCTCTAGGTTTTGAAATATGTTGTATTTTTTTGGCCTGCCCATTTAAACTTTCTATCTTCGTTCTCATATTTGATTATCTTCTGTTCTCTTTCATTCTTTGGCCCACTGATATAGTTGATAGTTTCATCAGTAATGAATTATTTTATAAAGAAGAAAACATTGGCTTCTAAAAGTCCTATTTATTATTTCCTTTGGATAATTTTAGCAAAAAGCAGTCTAGGCCACATGAATGGTCTTGACTTTGATATATAAATAGTACTATAATAGGCCATAGATCATTAATTTCTCTGAAAAGAATTAAAAATATAACATTTAACTCAAAAATGATTGAAGGATTAGTGTTTACTTTTAAAAGCTGGTTCTCACTGAATCTTTATAATCAAGGAATGTATATATAGAATTCAAATCTGATTTTCTTCCTCAATATAAGCCAAATGTTTTTATTAACATTATTATCAAAGAAAATAATAGGCCAGTGAGTCGAAGTGAATCAGGCTCTCTTCTCTGGCTAATGCTACAGCTAGACAAGTTGCGTTGCAGCCTGCTGACTGGCACTGTTTCAGGTACAGGAGCAAACTAAGGTGGTAGGGCTAGGGTTGACCACAGGAGAGTTGCTGCCTGCAACTCAGTTGTGTCCTGCTTTGGCAGTGCTAGGATGGAAGGAGCTGTGGACTCAGAAGAACCCATCCTGTGAGACGCTGCTGAACCACGGCCCTACCACAGAGTATCCTCAGTGGCCACCATCACCAGGAGTCAAAGACACCTTACATATTCTTACTCCTCTGCTCTGGATTATTTGACCTTGAAGAACTTTGCCAACCCCTTGAGGAAAAGGGGTCATGATAAGAAACCTCTAAAGCTGCAGAACTGAGGTTGTAGGACCTTCCTTTAGGACATCAGGAAACCAGATGGTAATGGGAGCACCGAAGTGTGGTGGCATTTGCTTTTCATGCAGGGAAATTGTGAACCAGTCATTACTGGAATTGCACAAACCAGCTGACATCAAAAACGACCCCTTTCCCTGCCCACATTTATATGATTTCCTTGAGACCCATTGCATGACTAATCAGCAAATTGGGCAATCAACCTGTGCAGGATGGGGGCCCAGGAATCTGGTATCTGACAAACACACCCTGGGAGGCAGTGAGGACTAGGACCAAGATTCAGGCTGGCTTCCCTAAAGCCACCAGGATGCTTTGGACCTTCACCAACACAGTGATGCATCTTTGGGTTACCTTTAACCATTCTGGAGGCTGTATACCCACCTTTGTAAACCTGCCATGTACGTATGCATTAGCTGTGTGTGTGTGTGAGAGAGAGAGAGATTTGAGTGGAAGTGATCTAAAGAGCCCCAGGCTTTATATTTTTTTAATGATTTATTTATTTATTTATGATACACACAGAGAGAAAGAGAGAGAGAGAGGCAGAAACACAGGAGGAGGGAGAAGCAGGCCCTATGCCGGGAGCCTGACGTGGGACTCAATCCCCGGACTCCAGGATTGCACCCTGGGCCAAAGGCAGGCGCCAAACCACTGGGACACCCAGGGATCCCCCCGCCCTTTTTTTTTAAGATTTATTTATTTATTTATGATAGACACAGAGAGAAAGAGAAGCCCCAGGCTTTAGAATCCTGCTCTACCACTACTGATCAGACCCCACCCAGTATAAAGGTTTTGACCTAAGTAATTCTTCCCATCCTCTGAACTCCTAATAATTTGTTACATGGTGATGTTTGACTGCTCTCTTATTCTTGTCTTAAATATTACTTAGATTATTGTTTAACTTTGCAGGCTTATCCTCCCAGATAGAACACAGACTTCTTTCTGAAGGGCAGGAACCACCGCTTACATCATCTTTGGTTCATGCCCGGGGCATAACAGTCCTTGGCACATAGTAGGTGTGTGTTTATTGAGTGAAACTAAGAATTTAGGTTAAGTGATACAGATTTTGAATATTTAAATCATTTGATATGACGTAAAGACACCATTTCAGTATTTTGTTTAGCTCTCAGGTTCTAGAATGTGCTGTTTTGATTCCATAAAATTATGCATTTTAATGTGTATCCCGCAACATTGCCTTGTACACTTGTCCCATGATCACTGACAGTTGTTAAAACAAATCAGCACTGGCAGAACTTGGCCAGCTCCTCTCCACACTTAGTTTGAACTGTTACCCATGGAACTAGCTCAAACATAAAGCTACAAAGAGGCTAATTGAAATCAGAATGCTGGGTCATTTCTCATTCAAACAAAACAGATGGCCCTCCTAGCCACACTTCTGTCAAACTTTGAGGGGGGAATGATTAAATGCATTTTTAACATCCACACGTGCTTACTAGGCTCCTCAAAGGAATTACACACAGCTATTGAGATGCAGGGGGCAAAGGAGAGAGGGCTTTTTTTTTTTTTTTTTAATAGCAGAGCTTGTTTCCCTTTACCTTGAAGGTTTAGGAAAAAGCACAGTAACAGGATATATAGTGTTCAGTTTCAGCTTAGATTCTGAACATTTATTATAATTTTCACTATTTTAATTCAATTTTTCCTTGGGGATGGGTAATCCATGTGCATGGTACACAATTCAAACCATAGTAAAGAATATGGAGAAAATCTGCCTTCGTCCTAAACGTCACTGAGTTCTCCACCCAGGAGACCATCACTGTTAACACTCTCCTTCCTGAGCACCATATCTTTCCAGAAACCAAAACTTCATTTTTAATTTACCTACTTGAAGCCTCCTATTTGGATCCTTATTTAGATGACAATATTAATAGCATTTGGTTTCAGAATTGGCATGAGGATTTTGTGAAAGCAGCTGTGGAGATCGTTTTACTGTGCAGACTGTATTCAGCATGTAGTACAAAGCATCGCTGTTATTAAATGACACCTCAGGAATATCTAATAAATATGTAAAGTGATATATGCTACCTCTTAGGAACTGTTTGGTGAAACAGATTTGAAGAAAAACTTCTATTGCTTCCTAACTCAACTACCCACCATCATTATCTAATGACCAAAACTAACGAAAGCATCACTAGATCCCAACTAATGGATGCATCGTTTAATTCCGTGCATTGCTACACAGAAATGCGGCCCCTTACTACGGACCTTTGAAAACAACCTGATACCAGCACTTGACTGTCAGTCTTGATGTTTGCTCTTGTTTGCCTCAGAAGCCCAGTACCCTGACATTGCTCCACTGAGGTGGCTGCTTCCTTGGCTCACCCATGCTTTGTGCTGTGGCTGTGGCTAACTTCCGGTCTCTTCCCTTCAAACCCACAAGGCTGGTTTGAAAAGAACGCCCCCTTTCCTCTCCCTCACCTGATCTGGGGGCTTTGGCTGGAAGCCCAGGTATGTGAGTGCCTCAGAGCATGCTCCCAACTGGGGTTCCAGGTTCCAGCAATTCTCCAACATCCTACTACACCCTGGCTACCCAGAATAGTCCCAACAGAGTGGACCACTCCCCACCAAACTAACCCTAAGGTGGTTGGTGAAAGCCTCCCCAAGTATCTATGTATTGCTCTTTTCCACTGGAAGATGAAGCCTATTTTCAAAGCTGTGAAAAATCTGTAATATCTACTTTTATCCTTTCTAACTTACATTTACATTTAAATATTGAGTTTCTAGATTGCTATAGTTATGTATGGATAACTATATGTGAAATTCTGTCAGCAAGTGGGCAAAAAGCTAAAAAGGAGATAGGTCATTTTATATTAAGTAACAATTACCTCTGATTCTCCCAATGTCTTGTCACATAAGCAATGGTTTGGCATTTGGAATATTTATCCTAATTTTGCCAAATTCTCTATAATATGTAAGTATTCTGTACACACACACCTGAAAAACTAACATATTACTTTCTTTTTTAAAAAAATTAAGTTTTTTAAAAAGATTTATTTATTTGTTCATGAGAGACACAGAGAGAGAGAGGCAGAGACATAGGCAGAGGGAGAAGCAGGCTCCCTGCAGGGAGCCCAATGTAGGACTCGATCCTGGATCCCAGGATCACTCCCTGAGCCAAAGGCAGATGCTCAACCACTGAGCTACCCAGGCATCCCAAAATTTTTAAGTTTTAATTCTAGTGTAGTTAACATGCCATTAGTTTCCGGTGTATATTATAGTGAGTCAGCAATTCCATACATTACTTGGTGCTCATCAGAAGTGTACTTTTAGTCCCCTTCACCTGTTTCACCCATCCCTTACCCATCTCCCTTCTGGTAACCACCAGTTTGTCCTCCATAGTCAAAAGTCTGGTTTTTGGTGGCACCTGGCTGGCTTAGTTGGAAGAGCATGTGACTCCTGATCTTGGGGTTGTGAGTTTGAGCCCCACGTTGGGTGTAGAGATTACTTAAAATCTTTTAAAAAGAGTCTGTTTTTTGGTTTATCTTTTTTCTTGGTTCATTTGTTTTGTTTCTTAAATTCCACATCTGAGTGGGATCATGTATTGTCTTTGACTTATTTCCCTTAGCATTATACCCTCTAGATCCATCCATGTTGTTGCAAATGGCAAAATTTCATTCTTGTTTATGTCTGAGTAACACTCCATTGTTTATCTATATCACATCTTGTTTATTCATCAATTGATGGACACATGGGTTGCTTCCATTTTTGGCTATTGTAAATAATGCTGCAATAGGCCTAGGGGTGAATATATCATTTTGAATTTGTGTTTTCGTATCCCTTGAGTAAATATCCAATAGTGGAATTACTGGATTATATGTCTATTTTTAATTTTTTGAGGAATCTCCATATTGTTTTTCACAGTGGCTGTACCAGTTTGCATTCCCACCAATGGTGAACAAGTCTTCCTTTTTGTCTGTACACCCACCAACACTTGTTGTTTCTTGCGTTTTTGATTTTTGCCATTCTGATAGGTGTGAAGTGAGATCTCATTTTGGTTTTTATTTGCCTTTCCCTTATGATGAGTGATGTTGAGCATTTTTTCATGTGTCTCTTGGCCATCTGTATGTCTTCTTAGGAGAAATATCTGTTCATGTCTTCTGCCCATTTTAAATTAGATTATTTGTGGGGTTTTGATGTTAAGTTGCCTAAGTTCTTTATATATTTTGGATACTAACCCCTTATCAAGTATTGTCATTTGTAAATATCTTCTTCCATTCGGTAGGTTGTGTTGATTGTTTCCTTTGCTGTGCAGAAGCTTTTCATTTTGATGTAGTCCCAATGGTTTATTTTTGCTTTTGTTTTCCTTGCCTTAGGTTACATATCTGGAAAAACATTGCTATTGCTGATGTCAGAGAAATTACTGCCTGTGCTCTTTTCTAGGATTTTTATGGTTTCAGGTATCACATTTAGGTCTTTAAAGCATTTTGAATTTATATTTGGGTATGGTGTGAAAAAGTGATCCAGTTTCATTCTTTAGCATGTAGCTGTCCAGTTTTCCCAGCACCATTTTTTAAAGAGACTGTCTTTACTTCATTGGATATTCTTTCCTCCTTTGTTGTAGATTACCTGACCATATAAATATGAATTTATTTCTGGGCTCTCTATTCTGTTCCATTGATCTATATGTCTGTTTTTGTGACAGTACCATACCATTTTGATTACTACAGCTTTGTAGTATATCTTAAAATCTGGAATTGTGATACCTCCAATTTTGTTTTTCTTTTTCAAGATTGCTTTGGTTACTTGGGTTTTTTGTGGTTCTGTACAAATTTTAGAATTATTTATTCTAGTTTGTTCTTTATATTCTTAAAATCATAACATGGCCTCTATGGAAAAGAGAGAAATTGTTAGAGGATAGCATAAAGGAACTAATGTGGTTCATTTTGAGGGTTAGAGTCATTGCTTGGGTTGTAGGAGGTAAGCCTAGGTCCCCACCAGTCAAGACAAGGGACTGTAGTAAAAACCAGTTGGAGGTTGACCAAGCAATGTCCATTGACTGGGACCTGCTAGTTAAAGAGCCCATATTTACTGGTCTTCTGTTGGGCAGAAAACACGAATCAAATATAGCAGTTGGATGGTAACTGGCATTGAGATAGAATGTGGAGAGTTTAAGGGAGAATAATGATCCTGAGTCCCTTGGTACCATGCCAATTATTCTCTAAATAAAGCAAGTGGCCACTTGGCTGAATTGAAGTTCAAGATGTTGCCTTTGGTTTGTG
Organism: Canis lupus familiaris; assembly: GCF_011100685.1. Classification (NCBI taxonomy): domain Eukaryota; kingdom Metazoa; phylum Chordata; class Mammalia; order Carnivora; family Canidae; genus Canis; species Canis lupus. The sequence goes on from NC_049243.1 coordinate 49,750,617, forward strand.
ATTTTGTTCCCATGTCTGCACTGGGCAGGGCCAGAGCCAAAGCTGCAGTACCCTGTGAACACCCCATAAGCACTAAAGGAACAAGATCCAATGGGTGGGATGCCAAGAGATGTCATGGAGGAAAGTTCCAGAACTCTCAGTCTGTAGGCAAACAGCAGTCCTCAAGAAGATGAACTGTTGCATGAACTCCCTCCTGCTTTCAAATGGAACTTGATGAGTTCCTCAGTCAAAGGGAAGTTTTAGAAGTTGCTCAGGGTCTGGGTACAAGGAAGGCCTGAGCCTGACCAAGCCACCTGGTGGAGTGTAGCTGAAACAACACCCCAAATAGACTTCCCGCACGTGTGAAAGCCACATGTCAGTGTCCTGCATGGCCCATGTAGAAGATACGGTGCTGACAAGTGGTTTGCCACTGGGAGATAGGGAATCTATCTTGTAATTTCTTATGTTTTCTGCCAGGCTCTGCAGGATGTGCTGGCTGGGCTTTGGTGACCAGTTACTTTCCTGAGGAAGAATAGTCTAAGTGACTGTGTCTAATGTGCACAGAAATATAGGGCTTCTAGGGAATAATTAAAACTTCCTCCCTTTCTTCCTTCCCTGTCCTCCCTTCCCACACCACACCCAGCAGAAGTACCCAGAATTCCTCAACTGTTAAAGAATCAAAGCACATTTCTCTATTGGGAACCAGGACACAGCTGCTGCTTGCCTTCTTCTTCCTCCTCTTCCTTCTCCTCCTCCTCCTCCTCCTCCTCTTCCTCTTTCTTCTTCTTCTTCTTCATACTTCTTATTTTTCAAGAAGAATCATATTCTGAAAAGTAAAACTCATGACTCTTCTATAAACACATGCTTACATGTGAAAGATTTTATTTAACTCATTAATTGAGTTAATTAAGATGTTAAAACCAGATCAAATAAGATGTAGACTTATAGAGAAGATGTAGACTTATAGAGATGCAGATTCTCTACCGGACAAGTTAATTTTGCACCACTATGAACAAGACTCTGGCATCACTAGAGACGGGAAACATTTGCATAGCTGTCAGTTTTCTACAAGTTTACTAACACCTCTACAGAGTTGTAAACTAGTCCAATCAAAGACAATCAAAGGTACACACACACTTATAGTATCCAGTACTCCTGGCCAGTCTGGGGGACAACACCCCAGCATTTCCCTGAAAGAATACTAATAGTCTTTTTTGCCGATTTCCAAATCTTTGACAGTTTTTCTGGTATACATATTTTGCAGTATATAAGTGTGTTCATGGGGCTCTTCTGAGTTCTCATCCAACTTTGTGTGGGTCAGGCATGAGTAAGAAGGAATCTGTCACTAAATCTCTGACGGTACCTGAACTGAACCCTCTGTGGGTTTGCTCTAACTTGTCTTTCCTGAGCTGAGCTGAAATCGCCCTATTAGCTGACCCTGTGCAAGGCCACTTGAGTTCTACTGCATCCATATCTACATCCCCAGGGTCCATTATTATTTGATGTCCAAGGGAAACACAGACTCTGCCAACAATCCAGCATTTTCTGCCTCAGCATTTGCCATCTTGTCTTATTTAGACTACCTGTGGCCAAACCCTCAACATGATTCCAGCTTGATCACCCTTAAACTGTGTATCCATTTCTTTGGTGCCAAGATGAGAAAACCAGTATCAGCTCCTGTAGTATAACCTTCTTTACTCATTCTATGGTACAGGCAGGTGACAGCTCACAATGGAGAAGAAAAGGAATTTAGCAAAATTAATATTTTTGCTAGTATTCAAAATATTTATTAAGCTGAGTGCTTATTATATGTTAGGCTTTATGGTAAGAGATAAGATATTCAGGGGCATTAAGCATCTGCCTTTGGCTCAGGTCATGATCCCAGGGTCCTGGGACCAAACCCCATGTTGGGGGAGTCCCTGCTCATCGGGGAATCTGCTTCTGCTCACTCTCACTCTCTCAAATAAATAAATAAAATCTTCAAAAAATTATAAATAAATAAATAGCAACCTTCTCAATTTAATGGGGTAACGGACAGAAAAGCACATAATTAGCCATGACTATGCATGGTATTCTAATGTTCCAATCTTTTATTTATTTATTTATTTTTGTTCTTTTTTGTTGTTGTTGTTCCAATCTTTTAAAAGCTTGTTGCTTTGCCCCGATTCCCCATTGCTATAAGCTCTATCTGAGCATATTTATGCGTTACCCCAAGCATATTTTGTTGTACACAGGGAATGGCTTGTTGGGACAAGCCATGCCATCTAGGCTAGGTCTTCCCAGTCTCAACTTAGATATTTTTACTCATACATATGTCAGCTAATATGTTTTTGGGAAAATCTGAGTTTGATTAGGAAGAAGAAAAGAGTAGAGGGACCTGGGTAGACGTTATGGGTTAATTGCATCTTCTCCAAAAAAAAAAAAAAAAAAAGTCAAAGCCCTAACCCCCAATACATCAGAATGTGACTTTATTTGGAATACGGTTGTTGCAGATAATGAGTTAAGTTGAAGTCATACTGGAGCAGGGCGGGTCCTGATTCAATATGACTAGTGTCCTCGTCAGAAGAGAAGAGAGAGACACACAAGGGGGAAGCTGTGTGACGAGGAGCAGAGGCTGGAGTGATGTGGCTGCAAGCCAAGGAGCACCGTGGATGGCCAGGAAGCCAAGAGAAGCAGGGAAAGAAGGAAGGGTCCTCCCCTACAGGTCTCAAAGGGATGGGGTTGAGGGTGGGGGCCTGGCCCTGCTCACACCTCCCTCTCCGATTTTAGCCTCCAGAACTGCAAGAGAACAAATTTCTGCTGTTTTATGCCACCTGGTTTGTGGGATTCTTTTTCTGGTGGCCCTAGGAAACTCATACAGTAGACAATCAGTAATGTCCCATATTCAGTACGGAAATGTGCTCTAAAGTGTGGACAGAATTGAAATGAAAATATCCCTCTGAGGGAGCTCTGGAGCCATCACTTCCTTAGGCCTAATTTGACTTTAACCTAGATTATGGACACATAATAGCTGTTTTCAGGAGGTGACTCTCTTAACCACCCTTGAAAGTGATTCTGATTATTTTGAGTTTCTGTTCTATTGAAATGTGGATTCAGACCACAGATGCCTTTATCTCACCGAATGCCTTTGACCTGAGGGCTTTGGCTGAAAGTGTGGGATTCCAAGGGAGATAGATGCCAACTAACCCATTAACCTGCTCTGACTGCTCAGACTGTCCCAGTCAGGGCTGGGTGCTGGGGCAGTGTGATGACAGCTTTATGACTTTTTTTTTTTTTAAGATTTTATTTATTTATTTATTCATGAGAGGCAGAGAGAGAGAGAGAGGCAGAGACACAGGCTGAGGGAGAAGCAGGCTCCATGCAGGGAGCCCGATGTGGGACTTGATCCCGGGACTCCAGGATCACACCCTGGGCCGAAGGCAGGCGCTAAACCGCTGAGCCACCCAGGGATCCCCGTGATGACAGCTTTAATGAAGAAGACCCATCCATGCCACCCACCACTGTTGACAATGGGATACTCCAGGGGACAGGAATAGGTTTTGCCTTTTTTTTTTTTTTTTTTTTTAGGCATTTTTTTCACAAGACAGGAAACAGCAAAATCTGCTATTCTCTGGAAATTGCTATCTGGATGGACAACATAGAAATTTTTTTCAATCTGTCCATTACTTCATGCCAAGCCTTTGAGGTTTGATTGTCTTAGCCACTCATTCCCTGTAACTCTTGGCTCTCAGTGTGGTTCCCAGACCAGCAACATCAGCCTCACCTGAGAACTTGTTAGAAATGCAGATTCTTAAGGCCTCAGTCTATTTTTTTTTAAAGATTTTATTTATTCATGAGAGAGAGAGAGAGAGAGAGAGACTGGCAGAGAGACACAGGCAGAGGGAGAAGCAGGCTCCATTCAGGGAGCCCGACGTGGGACTTGATCCCGGGTTTCCAGGATCAGGCCTTGGGCTGAAGTCAGCGCTAAACCGCTGAGCCACCCGGGCTGCCCAAGGCCCCAGTCTATTGAGGTGATTCTGATGCCCACTAATGTTTGAAAACCAAAACCTGAATCTATTGCCATCTGTGGCAATGCATTGTCTTAAGGCACTGGCTAGCCTTCTCAGATGCTTCTTTATCATGTCCTATCCTGGCTCATTCCTCCTTTATTCCCCTGCTTGTATGTGAGCATGTATGTACACATGCACACACACGTGCATTCATGCAGCTGACAGCAGACATCCAAGAAAGAGTATGCTATCCAAGAAAGGGCAGTTTGGTAGGTGGATCTACATGAGTCTGAAGGTTTGATGGGATGTTAGTTAAACTCCTTGAGGTTATAGGGAGCAAAGATCCTTTTGGACTTTTTCAGGTGGCAGCATTTATTGTAAAGAAACAAAGAGAATGAGCATCTCTTACTACAACAATCAGGAAAAAACCGTATAGGGATGCCTAGGGGACTAAGTTGGTTAAGTGTCTGCCTTGGGCTCAGGTCATGACCTCTGGGTCCTGAGATGGAATCTGACACTGGGCTCTCTGCTCTGTGGGGGGTCTGCTTCTCCCTCTCACTCTGCCTCTGTGTTCTCCCTCTCTCTCTCAAATAAATCTTTTATTTTATTTTATGTATTTGGGAGAGAGAGAGAGAAAGCATGCAAGCACAAGTCGGGAAGAGGAACAGAGGAAGAGGAAGAGAGAGAAGCAGGCTCCCCACTGAAAAAGGAGCCCAACTTGGGCTCGATCCCGGGACCCTGGGATCATGACCAGAGCCAAGGGCAGACACTTAGCAACTGAGCCACCCAGGTGCCCCAAATAAAATCTATTTTTAAAAATGGAATAAATTGTATAAAGGTATTTCTGAGAGAGAGGGAGGGAGAGAAGCGAAAAGAAGTAAGACAGAGGGCAGCCCTGGTGGCTCAGCGGGTTTAGCGCTGCCTCCAGCCCAGGGCATGATCCCAGATCATGCATGAAGCCTGCTTGAAGCCTGCTTCTCCCTCTGCCTGTGTCTCTGCCTCTCTCTCTCTCTCTCTCTCTCTCTCTGTCTCTATGAATAAATAAATAAAATGTTTAAAAAAAAAAAGTAAGACAGGAAATCATCTCAATGTCTAGGCTCCGTAGAATCTTGGAATGCTCTTCATGACAAGTAGTGACTCCCAGTCACTCCAGCAGTCCAACATCTAGTGTCCTTTGCTACTGGCTCTAGGAACTCCACTCATATATGATAGAGCTTCCTACATCTCTGTCTCTTCTGTGATTATTTCTGCTTCTCCTTGATGCCACTGCCTACCCTTAGGTGTGATTGCCGTGAGAGATCTGCATATTGGCTTTTTTGTTGCTTTCTTTCAGTCTGGCTGTCAATGTGGAGTTCCTCTGTCTCACATTCCCAGAGCCCACAAAGACATCTGATTGGGTCTCCAGTGTCACTGTGTCAGCATAGAGCTTTCCCATTTAGGTGGAGAATTGCTATGGCCTGTCTAGAGGTGGCAGCTCTTGCTTGAGCACCAGTCCCTGATCAGTCAGTTTGGGCCAGGACATGTGGAGGTACAGGTGAGAAACTGCGTAATGTTGTGGGGTACCCAGGGGTATTCTGGGTATGATAGGCGCTCAGGCAACATCAGATCCTTCTCTGGATTAGAAGAGAGGTCTAGGAAGAGATTATAAGTCTTAAAGTCATGACTCTATAAGTAGGTGGTAGTTGGGATGCCTGGGTGGCTCAGTGGTTGAGCATCTGCCTTTGACTCAGGTCATGATCCCGGAGCCCCGGGTTTGAGTCCAGCATCGGGCTCCCCGCAGGGAGCCTGCTTCTCCCTCTGCCTGTGTCTCTCTGCCTCTCTCTCTGTGTCTCTCGTGAACAAATAAATACAATCTTAAAAGAAAATAATAGGTGGTAGTTAAAGCCTCATGTGTGGTAACATTGCCCAAGAACAATGCTAAAAAGAAAGAGAAACATAAATCCAGGATCACCCACAGCTACTAAGGGGTAGATGGAAGGCCATTAGAATATAGGAGCTAGCATTTATTGAGAATCTACTGTTTACCAGGCTCTAGGTTTTGATATTTTACATAAATTATCTTATTTTTAAAACTCTTGCAAACTAGTTATTTTCATTACTGTCCCCAATTTACAGATGAGAAGGCTGATTGAGGCTCACAAAGATCAGGATCAAGTGACTTATTAATGACAGAGCTGAGATTTCAATGTAGTTTTGCCCAATTCCAATATTCTTACTCTTGCAAGAATATGAACTATATTGGCTTCAAAGAAATGGTTTGAAATGTAGTGATATCAGGGAGAAGAATGTTTTCTGGAAGAAGTGATTAAGAGAGAAAACCTCTAAAAGGTGCCTCTTTGGGCACTTAGGAATTTCTATTTCATTTGCGAGAGTTCAACTGTGATGAATTAAGACAGGAAAAGGAGACCGTGAGGGTCAGCTGTGAAGAGTAAGAAGTGGGGAAAGCCTTGTGTTGTGTTGTTGTCTGCTATTTTATGGTGAAGATGATCCAGTCAGGAGACAGAATCCATGCTAGTAATTTGAACAGAGAAACTTTAGCACAGAGAATTATTAAGTTGGTAAAAGAGTTAACCACGAAGAGTAAAGAGAACTCAAAAGACACTCGCTGAGACTGAGATAAAGGACTCATTGGGGAGGGTGTGACTGTGGCCACTGGACAGGATGCCAGTTTGCTGGGGTGTTGCAGGCCATGGCTAGCAACCAGAAAATCACCTGCTGGAGCGCAAGTAAAACATCCTGGGAAGCTGCCAGCTGGGGAGCGGCAGCAAAACTTCCTCAGGGAGTGTGTGCCATGGATCTCCCGCTGGCACCGCTGGTTTCTGTGCTATAGGAACAAGGTCAAAGACATTGGAAGCAGGGCAAAAAACCCTTTTCACCTGCAGTGTCTTCCCCTACTTCCCCCACCCATCCACCCTGAGTGCCTGCTGCAGATAATATTTACCTTTTGTGACAGGTGGCAGGACAAATGTTTACAGGGTCCAGCCCCAGCATCACATAGCAGGGCAAAGAAGGATGGATTTGGAGCTCCAAGGAAATAAATTGATTACTGGTACAAATGGGATATACTGCAATGGAAGAGCCAATAGAGGTAAATATTTATGAACCTCTATGAAGGTTCATTCATGTTAGAACTCCAGTGATGACACTTTCTGTAGAATTCTCAAGCCATCGTGTGTCCTATCTACTCACCCAATCTGACTCCAGTCTTGTAGCTAGCCACTTTCTCTGATGAGCTGTGAATGCACACGTTTGTAATTCAGATACACAGAATTTAGCTAATTCCATTATTGTCATCTTTATGTGTAAGGCCCCTCTCTCCTTTTATTTTTCTCTTAATTTCCAAACCTTATTTCTCTGCCCACTCTACCCCAGCCCCTATAATATTTGGTGTGTGTCCTGGGATATGTACATATGCATGTAATCATTAAAAAACACATAGAGTTCTTTGTATATGTATTATATATATATACACACACACACATATATATATACACACATATGTACATATGTAGTATTGATCTATGGGTCTCACTATGTTCTGTTTTTCTCTCCTCCACAGAATGATCTATCCATGCAACTCTACAAATCTCTAGTTCACTATTGGCTAATGCATAGGCCCCTCCCTGTAGGCTGTACCCAGGACACCTGATTGCCCTTCCTTTGAATATTACCAGACAGATTCCAACAGCCCACTCCCACAAACTGCCGAGATGGACGTCCTTGTGCACATTTTCCTACAGACCAGAGTGAGGTTTCTCAAAGTTGCACCCAGGAGTGGGATTGCCGGGTATTCCACACATGGGCATTTCACTAAGTCTGGCTACTCTGAAGAACACTGCACATTCTTTTTTTTTTTTTTTAGAATATATATATATATTTTATTTATTTATGATAGTCACACACACAGAGAGAGAGAGAGGCAGAGACACAGGCAGAGGGAGAAGCAGGCTCCATGCACCGGGAGCCCGACGTGGGACTCGATCCCGGGTCTCCAGGATCGCGCCCTGGGCCAAAGGCAGGCGCCAAACTGCTGCGCCACCCAAACACTGCACATTCTACAGTCCAATCTGCACAGCACAATAATTTCCATTTCCATACATCTTTGTCAACTATTGTTATTTTCTAATTTTTCTATGCTGACTTTCTAATTTTTTCTATGCTGTGAGTATAAAGTGGAATCTCATAATTTGCATCTCTTTGACTAACAGTGAAGTTGAGCGTTTCGTCATATTTTCCCTTTTATATCCTTGGCCCATTCTTCTACTGGTTTCCTGACACTTTTTGTTAACATCCTTGTATATTCTAGGTAAGATGTCAATAAATTTTACTATAAAGGGCCCAGATAGTAAGCATTTTAGGATCTGCAGGCCATATGTTCTCTGCTGCACCAGCTCGACTCTGCTGTTGAAGCATGCAGCAGTCATGATAATGTGTAGGTGAATAAGGAGGGCGATGTTCCAGTAAAACTTACACAAAAATGTGGCAGGGCCAGATATGGCCTGTAAGCCGTGGTTTGCCAACCTCTGTTCTAGATATTACTTCCTTGTTGGATTTTGACTTTACAATTATTATCTCCTCCCTTCTCTGTTGATCAGAACCATTTCATTTTGATGGGTTCCCATCCACCCATTTTTCCCCCTTACAGCTTGTACTCTTAATTTAAGAAGTTCTTCCCAACCTCAAGATGATAAATTTATCTGATATTTATTGCTATTGGTTTTATAATTTTTCTTTTCACATTTAGATTTTGGATTATCCAGGATTGATCTTTGTATATAGTATTATTTTCCTATTGATATTTGTATATAGTAAGCCATTTCCCCCCCAACACCACCCGATAGTCTATCCTTTCCCCACAGGTTTGTGATACCAACTCTCCTATATCCATTTCCAAGTGTAAATGGATCTGTTTTTGAGCACTTTATCCTGCCCCCACTCCCTTATTTATCTGTTCCACTGCCAACACCACATTGTTTTTATTACTATGACTTTGTAGTGTGTCTTCATATCTCACAGTGTGACTCTTTTCATGTTTCCTTTCAAAGGCCCATGAATCCAAAAAAAAAAAAAAAAGGCCCATGAATCCACATCTATTTCAATGACTTCTTCATTCCTTTGCTGCTGCCATTTGGCTTCAAACCATTTACAGGGCAACGCACAGAATGTGAAGTTAGGCAAAGTCTAAGTGGTAATTCTCTATTGAACTGTTATTTAGCTACTATTTCTTCTTCTTCTTAAAGATTTTATTTTTAAGTAATCTCTACATCAATGTGGGGCTCAAACTCACGACCTCGAGATCAAGAGTCATGTGCTCCTCTGACTGAGCCAGCCAGTCTCCCCATTACCTGCTATTTCTTGAATACTTGCTGAATTAAGACTCTTGGTTTCAAGAGCCAAAAACTCACTCAAGCAACATTAATTTAGAAAATATATACATATAGCTGGAAGGTCTAATGAGTAACTCAATTAGATCTAAGGGTTCAAACAATATTGTTAGGACTTTCTCTCTCTCCATCTTTCTGAATTTCTCATCTCTGCCCTTCTCTGTTACATGTGTTCTCAAGGAATCTCTCTTCCCAAAGTAGCCTAGATGGTGATACTATCAGGCTTACAGTGTCCTTACTATACCTGATATCAGAAGAGGAGATCCCTTACTTACTAAACATTCATTTCCATCCCCCAAAATGGATTCTGATGGATCACATGCCCTCATCTGGATCAATCATGGTGGCAGAGAATATGGTCATGTGAAGACAACCCTACCAACTAGCAGAGGTGTGTTCCCAAAAGGAAAGACACTGGGCAGACTGAATACCCACAGATATCCACCTCACCTCTGTAAGAAGCCAAGCCAGGATTAGCAAACAGCTCTATGGATGTCAAAGCTGGCTTTCTTTCCACTATGCCACATTGCCACTCGATTATACCACTGTTGCTTCAAACCTACCATGGTACAGAGTGAGCTCATCATTTTTCCTAAAGTCATGTTCAAAGATCAAAGTCTCCAAAAATTACTGCCAAGACCCAGGAGTCTTCTAGGTGCAAAAATGTGCCTCTGTTCCCACTGATTCAACCTTTTCTTTCACCCTTTGTGAATCCTCTCAGTCTTCCTGTTCCTCTTGTATCCACTGCCTGCACACTGTTCATGGGCTAATCATCCAACATCTGAACCACTGTACTATCTTTTCCTCACCTCAGTCCAGCCTAAACACAGTAAAGGTTGAATTTTTTAAAAAGATTTATTTATTTATTTTAAAGAGAAAGTGCGTGTGTGTGTGCAGTGTGAGGGGCAGAGGAAGAGGGAGAGAATCCCAAGCAGGCTCCTCACCCAGTGTGGAACCCAACTCAGGCCCCATCCTACAACCCTGATGCAATGACCTGAGCTGAAATTAAGAATTGGATGCTTAACCACTGAGCCACCCAGGCGTCCCATAAATGTGGTAATTTTAAAGAAAAATTATTTATTATTCTTTTTTGCTTTAAGTGTGTTTTAATTTGTATCACCACAATAATGCAACATAGCAGGGCGCACTCTAAACTCAGAGGCTTAATATAACAAACAGGTATTTAGGATTGGTCTGTTGAGGTTCAGCCCATTTGGGCTGGGGCAGCTTCGTTTCTCACTGCAGGTGGCAGCTTGGCTCCACTGGGCTCTCCTCCGCACTATGGTGTGCTCTGTCAGGGTCTGTTCTTCTTACAGTGATGGCAACAGTGCAAAGGGAAACCAGAAACATGTGGGGCCTCTTAAGGCCTAGAGCTTCAGTGTGCACATGTAGTCAAGCTCAAAGTCAAGGGGTAAAGGATATACTCTATGCACACTGAGCCGATGGAAGGGTGTGGAAGCAGAGAGGGTGGAAGAATTGGAATCTCCAACTCTGTCTACCATTATGAGGGTGAAATCTAAACTCCACTACCTAGATTTCAAAGCCTCCTATTGTCGGTCTCACTCCATTCATCCAACCCAACCCCCCACTTTGGGCTACTCATCTAGGACACAGTTCATGGACCTTGGGAATCTTCAAGAAACTGGACAAAACAGCAAAACGTATTCCAACTATAGGCCAAACTTAGCTTGCTGCTGCTTTCCCACCACACAAAACAGAGGGGGGAGTTTTATGGGTCAGCTTGTTATTGGTAGTGTTTATAAAACAAACAAATGCTAAAAAATTTTTCCTCTAGGTAATAAACCAAGCCAGAGATCTTCTTTATGATCTTTTATTTTCGTTCTTTGGGGGAAAAAATCTCCAGGAATTATTTTCTCAATAAACAATGGCAACAGTTTATTTTTGTGGGATTGACTTGAATCCTCCCCCATTTTCTTTTTTTGGATTAAGAGGTTGACTACAGAAATGAGAAAGAGATAGTTTTTTATTCTTTTTTTGTATGTGGTTTCTCTGGCTGGAAAATAAAAGCTCTGCATTCTTTCTGTATTCAGTGCACTTCAAAGTTATAAAAATTTAGATAAAGTACATCAGGGTTATGGTTGTTCTAGATTTCAGTCTATTTATAACTTTCTCATATTTCACATTAGTTTGACCTCAGGTTAAAGGAATGCTTTTGAAAAGTATAATGATTTGATCCTAGCAACGGATATGGCAAAAATACTGGGGTCAATAAGTTAAATTAAAAGGTTTGAAATAAAAAAAATAAAAAAATAAAAGAAGGAAAAGAAGAAGAAAAAACTAGATCTGACAAACTTAAAGTTTAGGACTGCATGACAATAGGAGAAATTTCCTAGCCGTGTTCTCATAAAAGAATAATGGTGTGAAAAATATTTTTCAAAGCTTGCCAGAGTAAAAAAGTTTGAACTAAAAGAAACTAATTTCCTAAATTCTGACTCATTTTCACAGCTTACATATGTATGTAAATATGTATTTGATTTAAAATATATATATATGAGTATGTGTATCTATATCTGTCAGTTTAGAGTGAAAAAGAGATACACATACACACATTACGCAGAAAAATGTGTAAGAAAATGTCTATAAGGAAGATACCAGAATATTAACAATTACCTTTGTGTGTTAACTTTCCATGCCCCTATTTTCATGTTTAAATTTGTTTATAGCGAACATATATTATTACCTATATAATACCAAATGGGATTTTTTTTAAAAGATTTTATTTATTTATTCATGGGAGACACACAGAGAGAGAGAGAGGCAGAGACACAGGCCGAGGGAGAAGCAGGCTCCTCGCAAGGAGCCCAATGCGGGACTGGATCCCGGGGTCACGCCCTGAGCCGGAGGCAGACACTCACCCGCTGAGCCACCCAGGTGTCCCGGGATTTTTTAAAATAAGAGAATAAATATTTAACAATTCAACTTTTCACCAGAGGAATTCTGAAAGAACTTTCTAACTTTAAGGAAACTGATGAGAAAACCTTCCATAGGGTGCTTGTTGGAATGCTGGAAATCCTGTAGGTAGCTTTATTGTTTCACTAGGCAGAAAATCAGAGTGGGACGGAATGAGTTGGGATCCCACCAGTTGCCTTCCTCACCAGGCTTGTCCTAGTATGCCCCTAGGGAAGCATGCCCTGTGCAGGAGCCATATACCCGGAGTTACCTCTGAGTCTGGGCCGGTGTATAATCACCATTTCACCGCTTCGCATGCAGCATGGGGAAGTGGTTGCTAGACCAAGGGTCAGGCAGGTCTTGCTAACTGAGATATTAATTTATGCTTAGAAATTTTTCTTCTACAGCGATACTTTAAAAAATAATCACATTCATTGTGATATTATGGATAAGATTAAATACTAACCATATGCACAGGTTTAGAACCTGGCAGATGGCATTTTACTTCTTATAAATCAAAAGGAATTATAGATGTGACTTAATCTCTCTTTGTGTTTCCAAATGTAGTCTGTTAAAATTTAGATATCTGAGGAGTGAAATTATGTTAGTTTATGAACAAGGCAATCCCACAACTGGTTTTGAGAACCTGCTGAGTGTTAGCTACTGGAGCTATAAGCTAGGAATGAAGAAACGGACCTCGCAACATTCAGGGATTTGTGCTTATCATAGCAACAAGTTCAAGATTTGCTTTGTCCTTTTGTTTTAAATCTTAGAACAACAGATAAAAACAAGAGGGACTAGGGAATCTCAGCCATATGAACAATTATAAATAAATAGTCCAATTTATTAGATGGACTGTTTTGCCATCCTGGATCAAGGCCAGTTATGCCATTATGGGCAGAGGTGCAAAGGTTTAGCAAATGGGGATTAAGGAACAGCTCAGAGCAGTTAGATCATATAAAGTCCCAAATGCCTAGTTGAGCGGGATGAATCCAAGTTTGGCTCTTATTGCTAAAAGAAAAAATAAAAAGCAATGCACATGTTACTTACAAGCAAACCTGAGGGCATGCCATCTATTATCAGCAATAAACAGATTTGATTCTTTCGTAAACGAGATTGTCAGGGCCCAGGGGATTTGTGAGCACCCAGATAATCCTTCAAATCATCTGCCTGGCCTACCATGGTAATAGGAAATTGTCAGTAATAAGGCTGGTTAACAATCTTCTTGTCTGGTGCATTAAAGATTATTCCACAAAACCCAGAGGGTCTTAGCCACCAGCCTTCATTATATGGTTCAGCATTACAAGTCCACAGAGCCTGCAAAGACTGTCACCTGTGCAAGTTGCTAGGCCCTCAAATTTGCGCAGCAGCTGGGACTTGGGGAGTTTCTGATGTAATATGGGATATGAAATAGAGAATTTGGTGGCCACGGGCATGCCACAGTGTATGCAATAATATCTGACTCTCCACATACCAAGATAGTGCAGGAAGCCAGGCCCAGTTAGGGATCCACAGCTTCATGAAGGTCAGACTGGTTTCTTTCCTTCCTTCCTTCCTTCCTTCCTTCCTTCCTTCCTTCCTTCCTTCCTTCCTTCCTTCCTTCCTTCCTTCTTTCTTTCTTCTTCTTTCTTTCTTTCCTTTCTTTTTTTAGATTTACTTATTTATATGAGAGGAGGGTATGGCACAGAGGGAGAGGAGAGTCCTAACCAGCTCTGAGTTCAGCAGAGCTTGATCTCATGACCTGAGATAATGACCTGAGCTGAAACCAAGAGTCTGAGGCCCAAGGGACTATGCTACCCAGGCACCGCCAGACTGTGGTTTCTTGTTTCTTCTTTTCACTTTATTGTTCATATGATTCAAATTTAGTGGTTTGAATAAGTAATACATACACATGATTTATAAAAAACTTTTTAACCTTTTTTTTTTTTTTTTTTTTTTAAGAAAGCTCTATGCCTGTTAGGGTTGCCTGGGTGGTACAGTCAGTTAAGCATGAGACTCTAGGTTTCAGCTCAGGTCATGCTCTCAGGGTCATGGGATTGAGCCCCATGTCAGGCTCAGTCCACACTCAGCAGGGAGTCTGCCTCAGATTATCTCTCCCCCTCTCTTGCACTCACATACTCTGTCACACATAAATAAAATCTATTTAAAAGAAAGCAAGCAAGCAAGCAAGCAAGCAAGCAAGCTTGCTCTACACCCCATATGGGGCTTAACATCAGGACCTGAGATCAGGAATCACATGCTCTACCAACTGAACCAGCCAGGTGTCCTTCAAAAATTTTTTCTTAAAGATTTATTTATTTATTTATTTATTTATTTGTTTGTTTGTTTGTTTATTTATTTGAGAAAGAGAGTGAGAGAAAGAGAGTGGGGAGAGGGACAGAGGGAGAGAGATGAACCTCAAGCAGACCCCACAAATATTTATTCAGCATCTACTGTGTGTTAGGTATCATTTTAGGCATTGAAAATATAGTAGCAGACAAGGTAAACTCAGTTCCCACCCTCATGGGGTTTCCATCCTAACAGTAAGTAACATACTGTCAACAAAATGACAGTAACGGCAGGCAATAAACAAATAAATGTATACTGTAATTTGAAGTAGTGATAAGTGCTCTGTGTCTGTATTTAATGGGTTCAGGGGTGAAGAGTCTCTCTTTAAAAAAAAAAGATTTTATTTATTTATTCATGAGAGACACACAGAGAGGCAGAGGGAGAAGCAGGCTCCTCAAGGGGAGCCTGACATGGGACTGGACCCCGAAACTCCAGGACCACGCCCTCCCCACAGGGAGCCTGCTTCTCCCTCTGCCTGTGTCTCTGCCTCTCTCTCTGCGTCTCTCATGAATACATAAATAAAATCTTAAAAAAAAAAAAAAGATTCAACACTTTGAGTTTAGCAAATGAGATTTAAACATCTGGAGTGTGCCAGGATACACCAGTGAACAAAACAGGAAAAAATCCCTGCCCTTACAGGGCTTACATTCAGCAAGGACATCATGTATCAGGTCATCAGGTGGTAACTTAGAAACGGGGACGTGCTGCGGAGGCAAGAGGAGAGGATGGGCAAAGGCAGTGGAAGGCCGCCGGCGGCGCGGGCCCCTCGGCCTGCGGACACTAGAGGGAGCTGCAGCACACTCCTGGCGCCTGGATGGTACCGGATCTCGTTATATAATCCGTGTTTGGGAGCCAGAAGGAATTTTAGAGGTCAGCTGGTTTAACTTCCTCAGTACATAAAGAGAAAGTTACGGCTCAGAAGGTCCACAATGTGGTCGTTAGTTATTCTGCATCTGGCCTAAATTTGAGAGTCTCCTCCTCTCCAAGAAAGCCAGACATAGTCACCAACTATCAAAGGCAGTGCCTGCCAGGAGGTGAGGCTGGGAGGGTTTTGTATCAGAGCAGCAGGAGGGATGGATGATCTCAGAGTGTAGTTCTATCTATGCCACTGTTGAAAAATCATTCCACAGAACTTCTAATATGTCTTTCTAAGTGCAGCATTCTGAAGTCTTAAATCAGTGACATTGCCCTTCAGCCTTTGAGACTCAACACTGGTGAAAATAACCTATATCGGCCAGACACCAAAGGAAAGGAAAAATGGATTATGATAAAGAGCCTTTGGTGTTTATAACAAAAGAATAATGTAGCTTCATTTTCCTAATCATTACTGCCTTGCTTGGCTATTTAAGCTTTAAATGGTTGCAGTAAATCATCAGCTGATTAGCTATTTTCATCCAGTATCTCCTGGGGTGTGACGATTTGCCAAAGGTATAGTTGAGCTGATACAAAAGCCCAATATTTCTAAGATTAATAAGGAGAGTTATTTGAGTTTCATGACAATAACAAAACCAAGCGGTAACAATGTAATGCACTTCTATTCAGGAGACCTGTATTCTTTAGGACAACATTGGTTGAGACTCAAGCATTCCCCAAGCTTACAGTCTGGCCCCAGGCAGTACCTTCCCCCAACGCTTTTAGATCCACTAGCCAGTCCCAGCTGGCTGTCCCATTCTCTGCAAAGTCCCAGGGTTGTCCTGCCCCTCTCAAGCAAAGGGAATTCCAGGATTCTTTCTGCTTCTGTATTCCTTTCCCTGTTATCACCTGCAGACTCAGGACCCACCTATTTTTCCCATTTACCTGTCTGCCTCTTTCACTATACTGAATAGCTTTCTTTTTAAAATCTTTTTTTCTTGAGGTGCCTGGGTGACTAAGTTGGTTACGCGGCTGACTCTTGATTTCAGCTCAGGTCATGATCTCAGGGTCAGGAGGTTGAGCCCAGGGTTGAGCCCTGCACTGGGTGTGGAACCTGCTTAAGATTCTCTCTGCCCCTCCCCTCCTTGCACTCTATCCCTCCACCCCCACCCCGGAAACACATGTGAGCTCCCTCTGTCTAGAGAAAATAAAATCTTTTTTCTTATTGTGGTAAAATATACAAAACATAAAATTTATCATTTTTAACCATTTTAAGTGTACAGTTCAGTAGTGGTTAATATATTCACATTATTATTTTTTTATATTCATATTATTATGCAACAATCACCACTATCCATCTCCAGACCTTTTTTCATCTAGTAGAACTGAAATTCTATACCCATTAAGCAGTAATTCCCCATCCCCACTTCCTTTCAGCCCCTGGCGACCTTCATTCTCTGACTCTATGAATTTGATTACTCTGGAAAACTCCTAGTAGTGGAATTATACTGTGTGTGTGTGTGTGTGTGTGTGTGTGTGTGCCTGGCTTATTTCATTGAGCATGATGTCCTCAAAGTTCATCCATATTGTAGCATGTTTCTGAATTCAGATAGCTTCTTGAGGTTAGCAATCATTCAATGTTTAAATTTGTTTGAGTTGGGGTACCTGGGTGGCTCAGTGGTTGAGCGTCTGCCTTTGTCTTAGGTCATGATTCTGGAGTCCTGGGATTGAGTCCCACATCAGGCTCCTTGCAGGGAGCCTTCTTTTCCCTCTGCCTATGTCTCTGCCTCTCTCTGTGTGTCTGTCTCTCATGAATAAACAAAATCTTTTAAAATTTTTGAGTTGAAAAAACTAGGTGGATACAAATGTAAAGTAATGAGATCTGTAAATAATCTCCAAAGGAAGGAAGTTAACATTGATAGCCCCATATCAACAGAAAAAACAGATCGACAGGCATGCATATATGGCCACAGTGTCTGGTACCCCATGCTGACCTGCTGCTTCACTTCCACCTTCTAGATCTCATACAAATATCTCTTCTGAACAATCTCAACGTGGAACTACATAGTCAAGGAAATTCTGGGAGAAGTGGTGTCAGCTGAGCTGATCAACAGTGTGAAAGCCACTACAACGCCATTAGAGTATATACCAGACAGGAGAGTTTCCACATTGACCCGATACAGATAAGAACGAAACATTCTCTTTGCAATTTTACAAATGCGGTCCACAGATGGTCTCTGGCTTCATATATTTTAAACTTTCTCTTCTATGACCCACATATTTCTGGGCCACGTGCCTTAGAAACATATTCTTATTGAAACATGACCTCTGGCCTTGCATGTCTACACAGGTGAGGCAGCACACTGGGCAGTAGTATTCCTAGAAAGCAATCCTAAACCTGGACAGATAATAATAACTAAACATGGAAGTGCTTGCAAATCACATAAATACAGGGGTGCCTGGCTGGCTCAGTCAGTAGAGCAGGCAACTTTTGATCTCAGGATTGTAAGTTCAAGCCCCATGTTGGGTGTAGAGATTACTTAAAAATAAAATCTTTTCAAAAATCACATAGGGGTGCCTGGGTGGCTCAGTCGATTAAGCTGCAGACTCTTGATTTTGGCTTAGGTCATGATCTCAGGGTCCTAGGATGGAGCCCTGAATTGGGCTCCATGCTCAGAGGGGAGTCTGCCTCTCTCTCTTTCCCCCTGCCCCTCCCCATCTCTCTCTCTCTCTCTCTCTCTCTCTCTCTAATAAACAAATTTTAAAAATGCATTTAAAAAATCACATAAACACATTCTACTAGATCTAAGCCAAATATAGCTCAGCTCAACTTCTGCTTAACTGGACCCTCAAACTGCTGCAGCCACAGGGGTACCTGGCTGGCTCAGTCAGTAGACTATGTGACTCTTGATCTCGGCTCAAGAGTTCAAGCCCCATGTTGGGTGCAGAGATTACTTAAATAATTACATAACATTTTTTAAAAATGCCACTCCAACACCACCCAACACAAAAGAAGCCTGAGAGAAAGTAAGTTGCAGTATACAGAGAAAGTACCCTGACTAATGGTAGTTAAAGTATCTTACTTTTACAAAGACAAATGACCTGTGAACACACAGTAGGAGGGACTTGTAAGGGGCCTATTCAAGTCAGGGGCCCTGAGGCTTAACCTTCAATGGTTTTGGGTAAAATTGCCTTTGGCTCTTTCTATGCTAAGTATTAATTGAACTGATTTTTGTTTTAATTTTTTTGTTAAGAATATTTTTCAACATATACAAAGGTGAGGAACATATAATCAACCCCACTCCCACCCTATGTACCAGCCACCCAGCTTCAATAATTATCAGTGTTGCTTCATTATTCTAGTGCTCACCATTGCTACCCCTGAGCTTATTATGCTCCAGAGGTAATGTTTCTGGCCCTTATTCTTCTTTCTCAGATCTCTGCAAGGTTCTTACCCTATTGGATTGCCTAATTTAACAGGATAATGAGTCTCTGCTAAATTTCATATTTTTAAAATGTCCTTGGGGCAAACATGTACTTTTATTTTACTTTTGGAGGCTGTGAATAAAAACAGATTTGACTAGCCTCAAAGGAGGAACTCTGGTTTCCTTTCTCTATTATAGCCAGAAATATGGGAAGTTAATAAAACTTTATTTTCAAATATACAAACATTAGAAAACAGTTCTTAATACCTATGAGTTAGTCCTCTCATGAAGAAGCTCAACAAAACCACAGGAGTCCTGGTGAGAAAGAGCATAGCTACAATTTCTTCAAGCAGAGTCTGAAAGAAATTCAATCAGCAAATGAGTCACTGGAGGTCCTACTTTACCTAAAAAGCCATAAGGTCCAGGGCATGTTTAATAAAGATAACTACTCATATGGCAGTTCTTGGAATTATAATGAGGTTGGTGGAACATTTTCGTTTTATGTTTATTAAATACCTACTGGTTAAAAGTCACTCACCCAGGTGCTCGTGGCACCAACACTGACAAGAAACACCAGGTCCCTGTTTTCCAAGAGCTCACAGTCTATTCTTGTAGATGGAGTTTTCAAACCAGAGAACTAGTCTGGTTTCTGGGAGTGGGACTGCCTACACAATACTAGTCTTTACCCCCTTAATGGTCATAACACATCCCCAAAGCCCAGCCCTATGATCAATGGGCAGCAGTTCCCTTCCACCTTGAGAATCCCCGAGGGAAAGGCAACAATAAGAAAGTGAATTCACAAATCTCCAAATATCATGATGAGGGCTGTGATGGAAACCATCAGGTTGCTGTGGCAGTGAAATATATTGGGAGGACACTCTGGGAAGTCAGTGCAGGCCTCTTTGGGCAGGTGACAGGTGGTCTAAGTGTGCTGGAGGATGAGAAGGTATCTCTGTGAGTGTTCTCGGGATGGGGAGCAGCATGCAGGAAGGCCCTGAAGTGGGAGATGGCTTAGTGAACTTTTAAAAAGTGGGAAAAAATGTGGGCCTGAAATAAGGTGGAGATAGGCAGGGTTGTGGTGAAGAACTCGGATTTTATTCTAAATGCTTCCCATTGGAAGCCACCTAAGGAATTTAAGAAGGGAATTGACATGATGATGATAATAATGAGAATGAATGCTACTGAACACTTGCTCTGGGCCAGCAAGGCTTTAAGCTCTTTATAGGCATTAACTCAACATATCCTTGTAACAGCCCTATGAGGTGAGTACTATTTATATTCCCATTTTATACAGGAGGAAACTGAAACAAAGAGAACTTAAGTAACTTGCCCAAAGTCACACAGCTAGTCACAAAGTCTGTTTTAATACCTTAGGAGTCCCCCAACTGTAAAGTAGTAGTTGTATTTGCTGCAACACTAGCAAGGAGTTAGAGTGAACAGTTGTGTTTGCTGCTTGAGTGTTCAGCAAGCATTTCTCTGGCCCCAAAAGTTGCCCACAGCTGTTCTGATCCTACTACAGGCATATATGTCCCATAATGGATTAACTGCTAAAGTGTGCACATGGTGAGGCTCACAAATTTGTTAGGGAGTTCTTTTTTTTTTTAAGATTTATTTATTCATGAGAGACACACACACACAGAGGCAGAGACACAGGCAGAGGGAGAGAAGCAGGCTCCATGCGGGGAGCCTGATGTGGGCCTCGATTTCAGGACTCCAGGATCACGCCCTGGGCCAAAGGCAGGCGCTAAACCGCTGAGCCACCCAGGGATCCCCTAGGCAGTACTTTTAACAACAAAAGAAACTAATCCCTAGAAAATTTGGCCTGTCTCTCTCTATGTCTAGCATAAATAAATAAATAAATAAATAAATAAATAAATAAATAAATAAATCTTTAAAAAAAAGTGGGGGTATCCCTGGGTGGCTCAGCGGTTTGGCTCCTGCCTTTAACCCAGGGCGTGATCCTGGAGACCCAGGATCGAATCCCACGTCGGGCTCCCGGTGCATGGAGCCTGCTTCTCCCTCCTCCTGTGTCTCTGCCTCTCCCTCTCTCTCTCTCTCTCTCTCTCTATCATAAATAAATAAATAAATCTTAAAAAAAGAAAAAAAGAAAATTTGAAAAAAAAAAGTTGCCTTGGGGATCCCTGGGTGGCGCAGCGGTTTAGCGCCTGCCTTTGGCCCAGGGTGCGATCCTGGAGACCTGGGATCGAGTCCCACATCGGGCTCCCGGTGCATGGAGCCTGCTTCTCCCTCTGCCTATGTCTCTGCCTCTCTCTCTCTCTGTGACTATCATAAATAAATAAAAATTAAAAAAAATAAAAAAAAAATAAAATGGTAATTCATGCTAAACTTTAAAAAAAAAAAAAGTTGCCTTAAAAAAACCCAGAAGCACCGAGAAAACTGGGTTCAGTCACCCAAAAAACCGCTCAAGAAAGGGCCACCCATCCGCAGTCCTGCTGTGCCTGCCGGGACCGCGGAGGAGTTTCGGCAGCAGGGACCCTCCCCCGGCTCCGGGCGGTGCTTCAGGGAGGGGGCGTGGCTTGCGGGGCGGGGCGGGGCCGGGTTGAGGGCGGGGCCACGTGGGGCGGCCCCCGGGGGCGGGGCGTAACGAGGAAGGACAGGAATGAGGCGGGGCGCGCGCGTCAGGAAGATGGCGCTGCGTCTGCTGCGGAGAGTGCCACTCGGGACGCCGGCGGCGGCGCTGCTGAGGCTGTAAGTGCGGGTCCCCGAGTCCCCCGCCGCCCGGCCCGGCCTCCCCAGTACCTGTCGGGAACCACCCCCCAGCCCACCCTCCGCCGGCCGGGAGCCCCGCGCGCCTCCCGCGCGCAGGCTCGACCTCTGCCAAGGTCGCCGACGCTCCGCGAGGGTCGCCTCAGGGTCGCCTCTCCCGCGCGTGCTTTCCTGTGGGAGGGTCCTTGCTCGGGCCGGGGAAATGGGTACAAACGTTCGGTTTAGCAGCCCCAGAAGCACAAAACGAGCCTTTCCCGCAAGTGGAAACCGCGAACGCGCGGCTGTTTTATAAAAGGGTCCCGGAATCAGCCCCTGAGGGGTGGCTCGCCGCCTGAGAACACCCTCCACCCGTTTGTCCCCACAGAGGCTCCCGGACTGGTCTCGGGATCCCCTTTACACGCCGGAAAATTGTCGAGGACCCCGAAGAGCTTCTCTTGTGCCTATTAATTCTTATGGTGTGAGGAATTAAAACAAATTTAGTTTTTTTTAAAAGATTTTGTTTATTCATGAGAGACACAGAGAGAGGCAGAGACACAGGCAGAGGGAGAAGCAGGCTCCCTGCGGGGAGCCCGATGCAGGACTTGATCCCTGGACCCCGGGATCACGCACCCTGAGCCCGATCGCAGACACTCTGCCACTGAGCCACCCAGGCATCCCTAAAATAAAATTTAAAAGCACTCATTTATAAATGATAAACCCATAACATGTCAACACAAACGTAGGTCGTGAAAGAGAAGCATGGTTTCATATTTTTGAAAATCTCCTTAGTTTCATAAAGGACAACTGGACCCATCAACTGCTTTGGAAGAAGTTTACAAAGGAATTCTGGGTGCAGGCAGGTGCTAGTTGGAAGAGGGAAACCTCTCAGACCATCTCGAAGGATCTCAGGAACTCCCAGGTGTCTTTGGACCACACTTTGAGAACCCCTGGTCTGGTAGTTGGCCAACTACATGCACACACGTTATCTCATTTGATTTCCTGACCACCATGTGAAGAAGTCAGGAGACTTCTTTGTAAAGATGAAGAAACAGGCTTCAAGATGCTAAGTGATGCCCAGATGAGAATGGCAGAGTTTGGTTCCAAAAGCAAGTTTATGGCTCCTGGTCCAGAGCTGCTTACATTTGCCTGCTCCGTGCTTCCTGACCCACCAGTGTGTCCGGAGCTGAGACCTACCCGATGGTGTGCATCCCACCTTCCCCATTCCTAAACCTGAGCCTGGAACATGCCCTTGGGTTCAGGTGATCACCCCTGGAACCAGAGATGCTGCTGAGGCAATATACCCAGACCCTTCCAGCAGGCCCCTTTTCTTGCAGGCCAGCTTCTAAGGCTTGTTTAATAACAGATCCAGTCACCACATGCAGTCACCTACTTCTAAGAGATGAGCGTGGGGCTCATCTCTCAGTGCTCTTTGCTGTCCTTATTAGCATGCTGGCTCATTCTCTACACGCTTAACAGATCCTACTAAGGCCACAGCAGCAGGCTTTCATGCTGGGTGCTTCAGAGAGCCTACCCATGGGTTTAAGTCTTCTAGGTTTCTGCCCCTTCAGAACACACAGAGATGGGAGAAGTAAAGGTGTCAAATGCCAACTTAGAAAGGTCTGCTTAGAGATGCTTTAGTCTCTACCCCTTGGGTTGTGCTTAAGCTTCAGGTGGATGTGCCTGCCTCTGGTGGCTTTTCCTTCTGTTATTAGAGCATTAGCACCATTGCTGGTAGACAGGGACCATTCCTGGCTGCTCTTCTGAGTCTCCAATATTTTTCCTGATGTAGTGCTGTCCCTGATGCTGTCCTTTTCATCTTATCTCTGGCCCCGCTTTCTGTAGCTACTGCTCAATTTATGTACATACCTGGCCCTCCACTTGAGGGAGCATAACTCCCCACTCCTAGCAGTGCTTTTGGTAGGAGTGTCATTTAACCCCTCTCCACTGACAGAGCGAAGAAATAGATGTGTGAATAGCAACCCATGCATGTATTATTATAAATACATATTTTTTAAGGTAAGCTCTGAGCCCAAAGTGGGTCTTGAACTCATGGCTCTGAGATCGAGAGTCATATGTTCTATAGACTGAGCCATCCAGATACCCCTAAATATTTCTATATGTAACTATTGTATCTATATTAGGCTAAACATGCGTTCATACTACCTCCAGTTCTAATTTATTACCAGGGATCCCTGGGTGGCGCAGTGGTTTAGCGCCTGCCTTTGGCCCAGGGCACGATCCTGGAGACCCGGGATCGAATCCCACGTCAGGCTCCTGGTGCATGGAGCCTGCTTCTGCCTCTGCCTATGTCTCTGCCTCTGTCTCTCTCTCTCTCTGTGTGTGTGTGTGTGACTATCATAAATAAATAAACATTAAAAAAAAGATTTAATCTATTACCACATGGATCATTCTAGCTTCCTCCCCTTTGCTTATTGATCAGTTTTTACTACTGGAATTAGAAACTTGGTGCTACTCCCCCTCCCAAATCCCTTCCCCTAACCAAAAAGGAAAGAAAAGAAACCCGGCTCCCACCATCCAATTTCATCATACACATATAGCAGTATTTGGATTGTTAGATCATACTCCATGGGAAAAAAACTGTCAAAAGTACAGTACTTATGTGCAGTTCCACTCATTTCCTTAGTTACTTAGGTTGGTGGCATTTCGTCCTGTCCCCTTCAGTGAGATTGTTTCATACATCTGTGATAAAGGTAGATTCCCTTGTCACAGTCTGTATTCTTTCCTGGGGTCTCTTACCTCCTATGTGAATTTTTAAATTGCATATATTAAGGTTCACTCGTTTTGCTATAAAATTCTATGGATTTTTACAAATGAATAGTATCATGTATCTACCATAACGGTACTATACAGAATTGTTTTATTTCTCTAAAAATGCCTCTGTGCTTCATCTATTCATCCATCCTTCTTCCTCCGAATTCCTGGCAAGCACTGATCATGTTCCTGCCTCTAAAGTTTTGCCTTTTCCAGAATGTTGTATAATTGGAGTCATGTAGTATATAGTCCCTTTAGATGGTGTTCCTTCACTTGCAATGTGCCTTAAGGTTCCTCTGTGTTTTTTTCGTGGCTTCATAACTCCTTTTATTGCTGAATATTCCATTGTAGAGATGTTTCATAGTTAATCTGTTTATTTGTTCACTGACTGAAGAACATTTTAGTTGCTTCTATAAAGTTTCAATAAAGCTGCTCTAAACATTCTCTCTCTCTCTTTTTTTAAAATTTTGTTTATTTATTCATGAGAGACAGAGACATAGGCAGAGGGAGAAGCAGGCTTCCCACAGGGACCCTGCTGCAGGACTCGATCCTAGGACTCCGGGATCACAACCTGAGCCAAAGGCAGACACTCACCCACTGAGCCACCCAGGTTCCCCTGTGCTAAACATTCTTGTGCAGGTGTTCTATGTGCATAAGTTTTCAGATTAATTGAGTAAATACCTAGGAGTATGATTGTGTGTAAAAGTATACATTTAGCTTTGGAGAAACACCCAAATTATGTTCCAAAGTGCCTGTGCCATTTTGCATGCTGCCCATCATCAATGAAAGTTCTTGTTGTTGTGCCAGCATTTAGTATTGGCAGTTAATTTTTTTTTGTTTAGTCATTCTAATAGGTATGTACTGGTATCTGTTGTTCTCTCTCTTTTTTTTAAAGATTTTATTTATTTATTAGAGAGAGTAAGTAAGAAGGCATGAGCAGGGGGAGGATCAGACTCCCTGCTGAGCAGGGAGCCTGATGTAGGGCTGGATCCCAGGACCCTGGGATCATGACCTGAGCTGAAGGCTGATGCCTAACTGACTGAGCCACCCAGGCGCCCCTCTGTTGTTGTTTTACCATTAATTTGTTTAACTTGAAGTTCTTTGGTGTCAAATGATGTTGAGCATCTTTTCAGATGTTTATTTGCTGTCTGTGTATCTTCTTTGGTGAGCTGGCTATCTAGATCTTCTGCCTATTTCTTGGATTGTTTTCTTATTGTTAAGTTTTAAGGCTTTTTTGCATATTTTAAATACAAGACTTTCATAGATATATGTTTTGCAAATATTTTCTCCCAGTCTGTGACTAGTCTTTTCATTCTCTAAATAGTATCTTTCACAGAAGTTTTTTATTATTTATTTTAGAAGTTTTTTATTTTAATGAAATCATGCTTATTGATTGTTTTCCCCATGGACCATGCTTTTGCCTTTATTTTTTCTTTTAAGACTTACTAATTTAGGGGATCCCTGGGTGACTCAGCAGTTTGGCGCCTGCCTTCCACCCAGGGCACGATCCCCGGATCGGGTCCCACATCGGGCTCCTTGCCTGGAGCCTGCTTCTCCCTCTGCCTGTGTCTCTGCCTCTCTCTCTCTTTCATGAATAAATGAATAACATCTTAAAAAAAAAAAGGTGTACTAATTTAGGGGCACCTGGGTGGTTCAGTGGTTGGGCATCTGCCTTTGGCTCAGGGCGTGATCCTGGGGTCCTGGGATCAGGTCCCACATTGGGCTCCCTGCAGGGAGCCTGCTTCTTCCTCTGCTTATGTCTTTGCCTTTCTCTCTGTCTCTTATGAATAAATAAATAACATCTTTAAAAAAAGATTTATTAATTTATTTGAGAGAGGACAGGGGGAGAGGGAAAGAATCCTCAAGCAGACTCCCTGCTGAGCACAGAGCCTGAAGCTGGGACCCTGAGATCGCAGGACCCTGAGATCAATACCTGAGCTGAATGCTTAATGGGCTGAGCCCCTGCTTTTGTTGTTATATTTAAGAACTCATTGCCAAATCCAAAGTCACATAGATTTTCTCCTGTATTGCCTTCTAAGTTTCACAGTATTATGTTTTACACTTGGGTCTATAATCCATTTTAAGTTGTTTTTGCTTTTTGTCATGAATGGATATTGGATTTTGTCAAGTTCTTTTTCTGCATCAATTAATATAATCATATGATTTTCCTTGTTTAGCCTGTTGATGTGGCGGATTACATTAATTGATTTTTGAATGTCAAACCAGCTTTGTATACCTGGAATAAATCCTACTTGATCATGGTGTATAATTCTCTTTATTATATTGTTGGATTTGATTTGCTTATATTTTCTTGAGGGTTTTCCATCTATGTTCATGAGAGATACTGGTATTGGTCTGTAGTTTTCCTTTTATGTGGTGTGTTTATTGAGTATTGGCTTCTGTATGTCTCATGTCCTTTTTGTTCCTCTGTTCCTTTCTTACTGCTTTTTTGTGCATTAAATGAATATTTTGTAATGTTTTACTATTTTAAATTTCTTTAATGATTTTTAACAATTTTTTAACTTTTTAATTGTATTTTTATTTTTCAGATTTTATTTATTTATTTATTTGCCAGAGAGAGGGAGAAAGCACAAGCAGAGGGAGCAAGTAGGCAGAGGGAGATAGAGAAGCAGGCTCCCCATGGAGCAGGGTGCCTGATACAGGGCTCAGTCCCAGGATCCTGAGATCATGACCTGACCTGAAGGCAGACTTTTAAGCAACTGAGCCACGCAGGCACCCCATTTAATTGTATTTGTATTTTTAAAGGGCTTTTTATTAGTGATTACTCTAGGGCTTATCATATATATATATTTTTAAAGAATTGTGGTAAAATAAAAACAAAATATATGTAACATAAACTTTGTCATTTTAACCATTCTAAGTGTACAATTTAGTGGCATTATCACATTCACACTGTTGTGCAGCCCTTGCCACTATCTATTTCCAAATTTTGTTCATCACTCCAAACAGAAACTCTGAACCCATTGAGTAAATAACTCCTTCCCCCAGTACCTGGTAATCCCTAATCTACTTTCTGTCTCTCTGAATTTGCTGATTCTAGATATTTCATGTAAGTGGAATCATGCAATTTTTGTTCTTTTGTTTCTGGCTTATTTCACTTTGCATATTTTCAAGAATCATTCATTTTGTAGCATGTATCAGAACTTCATTCCTTTTTGTGATTCAACGATATTCCATTGTATATATATTACTATATACATCTTAATTTATCAGAATCTACTTTTTAAAAATTTTTAAATTAAATTTAATTTTTTTAAGATTTTATTTATTCATGAGACACACACATACACAGAGAGGCAGAGACACAGGCAGAGGGAGAAGCAGGCTCTATGCAGGGAGTCTGACATGAGACTCGATCCTGGGTCTCCAGGATCAGGCCCTGGGCTAAAGGTGGTGCTAAACCGTTGAGCCACCTGGGCTGCCCCTCAGAACCTACTTTTGATTTATACTAACTTAATTCCAGAAGTTAGAGAAAGTTCCTTCTATATAATTCTATTTCCTTTCTTTTTTTCTTCCATTTATTTATTTATTTATTTATTTATTTATTTATTTATTTTTTCTTCCTCTTTTAAAAAAAAAATTTATTAGAGAGAGAACATACAAGCAGTGGGAGTGGCAGAGGGAAAGGGAGAAGAAGCAGATTTCCCACTGAGCAGGGGACCTGGTATGGGACTCAATCTCAGGACCGCAGGATCATGACCTGAGCTGAAGTCAGATGCTTAACTGACTGAGCCACCCAGGTGCCCTCTTCTTTTCTTAATTTTTTTCCTTTTTTTTTTTTTTTAAACAAAAAGGTTTATTTATTTATTTGAGAGAGAGAGAGCACATACATGAGGGTGCTTATATGCCAGGAGAGAGGGAAGTGGGGCAGAGGGAGAGAGAGAATTTCAAGCAGACTCCAGGCTGAATGGTATTATAGTTATACATATTGTATTTATATGTTACAAACCCAGTATGCACTGTTATAGTTCTACTTATATACTTTTATGTCATTTCTTTATTTTTAAAATAGGCAGTCTTTTTGTGCTCTCTGTCAAATAAATAAATCTTAAAAAAATAGAAATTTAGAGAAGGAGATGCAAATACACACACGCTTTATAGTATTTGTTATTGTTACCTTCTTATTTACTATTTCTGGTCCTCTTCATTTGTTCCTAATTATTTGAGTCACCATCTGGTGCCATTTTTTTTTTTTTCAGCCTAATACATCTTTGCTTTCACTCATCTTTGTCTAGTTATCAGTAAATATCTTACGTTTCTATATGTTATAGACCTAACAACACAATTATATAATGCTCTTCTGTATAGTTGCTTTTAAATTAGATAAGAAAAGAGGAGAAATATGGATTTATATTTAATTACCTTGCCACAGTTCTGTGTGTGTGTGTGTGTGTGTGTGTGTAAGAGTTTGAATTACTGTCTGGGATCACTTACTTTCAGTCTGAAGAACTTCCTTTAGTATTTCTTCTAATGTGGGTCTGCTGGCAATAGCTCTGCACATGTGTGTGGCCTTTTAGAATCCCAGGAATATGTCAGAGCTTTTCAAAACTTCTTATGGACATTTCGTTTTCCAGCGTTTCCTTTTTTAAACAAATTATATGTTTTAGGTATACAGCTTTATAACTTGACATCTGCATACACACATAGCAATCACCACCATAGGTCTAGTTACTGTCCATCACCATTTTGCCAACTCCTCCACCCCCTTAACCCATAACCATTAGTCTGTTCTCTGTATCTATGAGATTATTTTTGTTTCATTCATTCATTTCTGTTGTTTTTTAGATTCCACATAGGAGTAAGATTTTATATTTGTCTTTATCCATCTAACTAATTTGCTTGACACAATACCCATGTTCATCCATGTTTTTGCAGATGGCAAGATTACATTCTCTTTCATGGCTGAGTTTGACTTCATTATATAAATATAACATTCATCTATTGATGGACATTTTGTTTTTAAAGGTTTTATTTATTTATTCATGAGAGACACTGATACAGGCAGAGGGAGAAGCAGGCTCCATGCCGGAAGCCCGATGTGGTACTCAATCCCAGGACTCCAGGATCATGCTCTGAGCTGAGCTTGACTGCTGAGCCACCAGGTCGACCCTACTGATGGACATTTTATTTCTGTATCTTGACTATTGTAAACTATGCTGCAGTGAACATAACAAGAAACAGGAGTGCGTATAATTTTAACTAAAGTTTTCTTATTCTTTGGATAAATACCCAGAAGAAGAATAGCTGAGTCATATGGTAGTTCTATTAATTTTTTGAGGAAACTCTATACTGTTTTCCAGTGGCTATACCAATTTATAATCCCACCAACAGTGCGTGAGGGTTCCCTTTTCTCTACATTCTAACACTTGTTATTTTTTGTCTTTTTGATAATAGCTATTTTTACAGGTATTAGGTGATATCTCATTTTGGTTTTGAGTTGCATTTCCCTAGTAGTTAGTGATGTAGAACATCTTTTCATGTGCCTGTTGGCCATCTGGATGTATTTTTTGGAGAAATGTCTATTTAGATCCTTTCCCCATTTCTTAATCATGTTGTTTGTTGTTGTTGGGTTGGATGAATTCCTTTTATATATTTTGGATATTAACCTCCTATCGGATATATGTTTTACAGATATTTTCTCCCATTCAGTAGGTTGCCTTTTCATTTTCCTGATGATTTCTTTTGCTGTGCTGAAGCTTTTTGCTTTGATGTAGTTCCATTTATTTATTTTTGCTTTTGTTTTTCCTGCCTTTGAAGTCCAGTCCACAAAGAGGTTGCTGAGACGGATGTCAAGGACTTTACCACCTATGTTTTCTTCTAAGAATTTTATGGTTTATGGTCTTATATTCAAGTTTTTAATCCATTTTGAGTTAATTTTTGTGTATGGTGTAATACAGTGGTCTAGTTTTATTCTTCTGCATGTAGCTATCCAGGTACCTCAACACTATTTATTCAAGAGACCATTCCTTCTGCATTATATATTCTTGGGTCCAGCTTTTCCTTTTAAGCTTTTTAGTTTCCCTGTTGTTTGCTCTATTATCTGCTATCTCAGGTGGCGGTGATATTAAATAATTGCTTCTGATTTGACAAACGCTCTCAGGGAAAATGCTATGCCCACGATTCAGGCTCTGAACTGGGTGAGCCTTGGAAGTGGGATTTTCTAGGGGACTACTGGATAGGTGAGATAGTTGTCAGTTCTCTGTAAATGGTGCTTTAAAAGAGCTCTAACCCGGGATCCCTGGGTGGCGCAGCGGTTTGGCGCCTGCCTTTGGCCCAGGGCGTGATCCTGGAGACCCCGGATCGAATCCCACATCAGGCTCCCGGTGCATGGAGCCTGCTTCTCCCTCTGCCTGTGTCTCTGCCTCTCTCCCTCTGTGTGTCTACCATAAATGAATAAATAAAATCTTTAAAAAAAAAAAAAAAAAAAAAAAAAGAGCTCTAACCCTGCCCTGCTTCCTCCAGTGGCTGCCAGGCTGCTGGTTTAAGACCACGATTGTGGCTCTTGGTTTTCAGGCTACCTCTGAGCTAGGGAGAAGGAGTGGGTAAGTTAAAAAGAAAAAAAACAAAACAAAAAAACACAACACCCACATAGTTTGTTGTTCTTACCGAGATTCTTCCGTGTTTTTTGAAGAAATGCTCCCAGGTTGCTGCAAGCCTCTGATTAATTTCTAGAGTTCTAAAAATGTTGATTTTGACAATTTTTGCCAATATTTTCTTTGCTTTTATGGAGGATTGGGTTTTTGAATGTCCTTTCTCTGCAATTTTGTTGAAGTCACCCCTGCTTAGAATTTTGATCAAGAATGGATTTATTTTTTCTCTCTTTTTAAAGATTTTATTTATTTATTCATGAGAGACACACACAGAGACAGAGAGAGAGAGAGAGATAGGGAGAGGCAGAGACACAGGCAGAGGGAGAAGCAGGCTCCATGCAGGGAAGCCTGAGGTGGGACTCGATCCCGGGGCCCCAGGGTCACGCCCTGAGCTGAAGGCGGCGCTAAACCACTGAGCCACTGGGCAGCCACTGAGCTGCCCTCAAGAATGGATTTGAATGTATAAAATGTTTTTCCGGTATCTATTGTGGTGATCATGTGGCTTTTCTTCTTTAGTGTGTTAATATGATGTTAATTAGATTGATTTTTTTTTAAAGATTTGTTTATTTATTCATAGAGACACACACACACACACACACAGAGAGAGGCAGAGACACAGGCAGAGGGAGAAGCAGGCTCCATGCAGGAAGCCTGACGTGGGACTGGATCCCAGGTCTCCAGGATCACGCCCCGGGCTGCAGGTGGCGCTAAACCGCTGCGCCACCGGGGCTGCCCTAGATTGATTTTTAAAGTTAAGCTAACTTTGCATTCCTGGAATAAACTCTACTTGATCATGATGTATGATTTTTTTAAAAGATTTTATTTATTTATTTGAGAGAGAGAGAGCAGGTGAGCAAGGGCAAGGGCAGAGGGATAGGGAAAAACAGACTCCATGCTGAGTGAGGAGCCTAAAGCGGGGCTCCATCCCAGGACACTGAGATCATGACTTGAGCCAAAGTCAAATGCTTTATTAACTGAGCCACCCAGGCACCCCATGATGTATTATTCTTATATATTGTTGAATTGAATCTGCTAACGGTTTGCTGAAGTTATTTGCATTTGGGGGTGCCTGGGTGGCTCAGTCAGTTAAGCATCTGCCTTCAGCTCATGTCATGATCGATCCCATGGTCCTGGGATCAAGCCCCATATAGGGCTCCCTGCTCAGTAGGGAGTCTGCTACTCCCTTTCCCTCTGCCTGCCACTCTGGCTGCTTGTGCTCACACTCTCTCTGTCAAATAAAGAAACAAACAAATGAATAAATAAAATCTTTAAAGTTTTTTGCATCTGTGCTCATAAAGAACATTAGCCTATAGTTTTTTGGTACTATTTTGGTCTGGGTTTGGTATAGGGATAATAATGGCCACATAGAATTCATTGGAGAGGAATACCCAGGTGGCTCAGTTGGTTAAGCATCTGCCTTCGTCTCAGATCTTGATCTCAGGGTTCTGGGGGCCCACATTAGGCTTCCTGCTCAGCAGGGAGTCTGCTTTTCCCTCTCCTCCCTGTTGCTGCTCTCTCTTGCTATCTCTGTCTCTCTCAAATACATAAATACAATCTTAAAAAAAATTCATTGGAGAGTGTTCTATTTTCTGGAATGGTTAGTGTAAATTGGCAGTATTTTTTTTACTTAAATGTTTGTACCTGGAGTTTTCTTTGTAAAAAAATTTTAAACTACAAATTTAGTTTCTTAATAGATATAAGGTAACTGAAGTTATCCACGTTCTTCTTGGTTATTTGTGGCTTTCAAGGAATTTGTCCCGTTCATCTAAGTTGTCAAATTCAGGGACATAAGAGTTGTTCATGTTTTTTTTTTTTTTTTAAAGAGTTGCTCATGTTAATGCCTTATCCTTTTTCTTACAGCTTTATAAGGTATAATTTGTGTATCAAAAATTCATCTTTTGGGCAGCCCTGGTGGCTTAGCGGTTTAGCGCCGCTTTCAGCCCAGGGTGTGATCCTGGAGATCTGGGATCGAGTCCCATGTCAGGCTTCCTGCGTGGAGCCTGTTTCTCCCTCTGCCTGTGTCTCTGCCTCTCTCTCTCTGTGTCTCTCATGAATAAATAAATAAAATTTATTTTAAAAATAATAATAACTTAAAAAATTCATCTTTTGTAAGTGTGGAATAATCTTTAGTGAATTCATAGACTTGTGCATCCATCACTACAGTCCAGTGTTAGATCCCTCCAAATTGCCATCTTCCAGATTCCCTCAAGCCCATTTTCAATTAACCCTCACTCCCACTGCCGGCCCTGTCACCTTTTAATGGGCATAAAGTACCATCAGTAGTCACGTGCCCCTCTCCCTATTTTTTTTTCTCTCTCGTTTTCATTTGGTCTGGCTACAGTTTTGTCAGTTTTATTTATCCTCTTAAAGAACCATCTTTCAGGGATCCCTGGGTGG
The DNA here is from genome assembly GCF_011100685.1 of Canis lupus familiaris. Classification (NCBI taxonomy): domain Eukaryota; kingdom Metazoa; phylum Chordata; class Mammalia; order Carnivora; family Canidae; genus Canis; species Canis lupus. Next base: position 49,783,970 of record NC_049243.1, read on the forward strand.
CTCAGCAGTTTAGCACCTGCCTTTGGCCCAGGGCGTGATCCTGGAGACCTGGGATCAAGTCCCGCATTGGGCTCCCTGCATGGAGCCTGCTTCTCCCTCTGCCTGTCTCTCTCTGTCTCTCTCTGTCTCCGTGTGTGTGTGTCTCATGAATAAATAAAATCTTAAAAAAAAAATCTTTCAGTTTTATTTGTTTTTTCCTGTTTTTCTGTTTTCTGTTACATTGATTTATATTCCTATCTTTATTATTTCCTATGTTAAGCTTACTTTGGGTTTAATTTGCCCATTTCTTCTTGCTTCTTAAGGTGGAAATTTAGATCTATTTTTTTAATATAAGCTTTTAATAATAAATTGCCTCTAGGGTTTATTTTAACTACCTCTAGCAAACTATGAGAGTTTTCTGATCCCTATAATCTCTTTTCACCTCTTACCTTGATCCTCTTTTTTTCTAAAGTAGTTAGTAGTAAAACTCTCAAAGGAACTACCTCTTGCCTTGCAGTATCAGGTTAGAGAGGAGCCTGGTATGGGAAAAAAAAATAGGTGAAGGTAGTTTAGAGAGGGACAAAGACAAACTAAGCATCTGAGACTGAGTAAGCAGGAGGGAACAGTATGCAAAGAGGCAGCAGGGTTGTGTAAGTGGCTGAGGGAGCTTGACTGGGGTTACCTGTTAGAGGTCCCAGTAGTCCCTTTTATAGATTTTGCCTGAGTTTTGAAGATTTCTAAGGTTGTGGTGACAACCATTGCTGTCCCTCTATACTACTGTGAGGCCATTAAAAGAAGGGAGGGAAGGAATTAAAAGGGAGTATGGAAAGGGAAGAAAAGAGGTATACATGGGGGAGGCCAAAGGGCAGAGAAGAACAGAAGTGGTGAGAAAGGGGAGAAACGTTTACAGAATGAATGCTAAAAAGCAGGCAAGGATTAAAAAGGACTGAGAAATTTAAAAATGATCATTTTGAAAAGAACTAGAATAAGAGTGAATATGTATACTTTGCTACTTGAACTGTTATTAATAGGTCAATGTGGAATATTACTTGAAAATATATATTGGCATCATTAGAAATTGACTTGCCCAGGTACATGGTGAGAAGCTAAAAGGGAATGCTATAATCAAAAGTTGTTTTGAGTTGCAAGGCAGAAAGTAATTTTAAGTGGTCCAGGGAGGCAAGGGACCAATGATTTCAGCTTGCCCAGGACTGGCCTGGTTTTAGCACTGAAAGTCCTGCCTTCCAAGAGGCCTCTCTATTTCAGGTAAAGCTGGATAGTTATTCACTGTAGAGATAGAGAAGTGAAAGGCTGAAGGATGAAGTGAAAAATGATCAAAGATGGTAGACCAAAAGTTCAAGATCGGAGCTCTAGCCTTTTAGAATGGCCTCCTAAAAGAATGGAATGGGACAGAGTATTCCGAATGTTTTAATGGAGAAAGAAATGCCTCTGTTGGAGGCTGAAGGGAAGAGAAAGAGGGAGGAGACTCTGAGGGTGCAGGAAATACCATGAGAGGGTACACAGATCAGGAGTAGCCTGTGAACAGGGGACATGTCCTCAGGCTGGACAGAGGAGTTGGTGGGAAATGAGGTAACCCAGAGCAAAAACTAGTGGCCAACAGCCAAGCTGGTGATCAAGAACTAAAAGTGGTAGCTGGGCCTGAATTGGAAGATGCACGTGTGTGGGTGGTACCTCCTGGAGAAGATGTCCTTGCAAGGAGAAATTCCCAGCAAAGTGCTGTTTGTTAAAACAAGGCTGCGCCAAGTCTACTAAATAGCATAGCCTTTGCTGTGGATCTCTTCCAGCTGTGTTAGGGCTTCTGCTCCGATTGTACTGTTTCTCTGTCATAGAATTTTATGTGAACTAGAACCATCTGTGTGGGTACAGGCCAAGAGAAAGGACTTTGGGTAACCCAGATGGTTTCTATGGAAGAGGCCAAGGAGTAGAGGAAAGACTGAGACCTGAAAATGAATTCTTGACTGAATAACCATTACCCTCCACCCCCTTTACCCTGTGGATCCATGGGGGGAGCTGAGGACAGTTTCACCACATGTGTTTTTCTTTACTCCCCTCTGAGTAACTGTGGCCACCAAAGTCTGTGCCACCCAAGGAAGTCTCCTGAGTGTCCCTGTTTTTTAGAATGCTTGAGTGGCATATACACTTTATGATTCTAGAAATACTCCATGGTGGCGAGTAGAGGATGGAGTATTTTCTGAAGTTACATTTGAGGCTTAGAAAGTGAACATATATGCTTGGTTGTGGATGAGCCTGGTGGAGAACATCATCATACATGGTCAGTGAGATAGCATCTACAGAGTGGCTGGCACCACTCAGCATTTGTACTTCACTGAAGTGCTTATTTTCTCCAGTTACAGGTTTTTAACAGCCAGGGTCTGATTGATGTAATTTCTAAGAACAGTCTTTGGTCACAGTTTCCCTTAACTGAATGTTGTGGCTGCCCTAAAGGAGCTACTGTTTTATGTGTGACTCCCTGTGAGGCAGTCTGTAGAGGCATGTGGCTAAAATTTTAGGAAGGAAGGGAGAAGAAAGCTGGGCTCCTTGGGGAGTGATTATTGGTAGGTTTGATAAATATTCTTAAGATGGAAAAGTTGTTAATTGTAAAAACAATACACTCTCTGCCCCTGAGTGCAACTGGAGCTGTGTTCTGTTGTTAAATTTTGCTTTGTTATTCCTCTATGCATCGTTCATGAGCTTGACAAGTTTAGAATTTTATTAGTTAATTTAAAAAATTGGAAATAATGTTTATGTTTTCATATCAGTCACTTGGATATGAATTTAAATCCATTCTAATTAAAACAAACTTATTGTTGTTACTTGAGTGTTTTATGACTTATCAATTAACTCACTTGAATGAGTAGATAATATATGCACTCCAGAATGGAGACTCATTCTTTCCTTACCTCCCTCTCTCCCTCCCTCCTTCCTACCCTCCTTTCTCTTTCCCCACCTTCCCTCCCTCCTTTCTTCCCTTCCTTTTCCCACTATAAGCCAGGTATTTGGTGGCTTTTTATTTAGCTCCTTTGATTTTATACTTTGGTTAAATTTTAGGATGTTAACCTAATCTGGGAGCATTGATGTTCACTATTGTTCCATGACTCTATCACATATATATTTGTATGATATAATTCCATTTATTCATTTAAACTATTTCCAAGTTTTCTGCCTTAGGAAATACAGAGAAAATGTCCCTATACTCAGATCTCTGTAGTTACTCTTACTCATGTACTTGGAAGTAAATTTTTGTATGTGAAATTGCTGGGTCAAGAGTAAGGACATTTCAAGTCTTTTGAGGCTTATTTTCAAATCACCCTCCAGAAAAACGAAGGATACCTGTATTGCAGGATGCCCTTTGGAGGCTTGTCTGCTCATTTTCCTTGGCATCAGCAGGCCCATGCACAGTAAAGGAAGTATATAGACTGTCTTGCTGGTCACACAGCTGGCAGAGCCAGGGCTAGAAAGATCCCATCCCCTAGCTGTGAGTCAGGGGTGGCTTTTCTGTCTGTGGTGTTGGCTGTTATACTGACCTTGCTTCTAGGTGTTTCTATAAACAGCTATGAAATTTTACCTCTTCTGCAAGTTCTCTTTTGAATTACACTATATGTAATGTCTTCCTCCTAGGTTTTTGAGATCGACAGAGGCGCTTGATGTCATAATAAAGGATTCAGAGTCAATCTCTGTGAGAAAGTAAAAATTCTGCTTTAATAGGATGCTAGTATGGGTAGGTTTTACATACCTGCTCCCCTTCACTATGTTCAGCCTGAGAAGGTAGAGTGACTATAGTATTCGGTAAGTATTTGCAGGACACTTTTAAAAAGAATATTCAGAACATGCAAATATTGGGAATTTTATTTTTAAAAATATTTATTTATTTGAGAAAGAGAGTGAGTGGGAGAGAGCACACAAGCAGGGAGTGGGAGAAGTAGCAGAGGCTGAGGGAGAAGTAGGCTCCCTGTTGAGCAGGCAGCCAAATGTGGACCTCGATCTCAGAATCCTGGGATCATGACCAGAGCTGAAGGCAGATGCTTAACCAACGGAGCCACCCAAGCACCCCCAAATATTGGAAATTTTAGAAAATGCTTTCTACTTTATTGCCCTCTTTCCACCTTTAGTAAAATTAGGGTCACAGTTCAGTGGTAGATTGTGTTCACTGTTTGACAGTTCTACATTGCTAAAAAATTAAATAAGGGATTCTATGAACCTTTTACAAGTGTATATAGTCATTTAAAAATATCATCACACATGTATACATTGTACCACTTTACAAGTAGTGCACACTTTAAAGCACACTTGCTTTGTCTTCTTATTTAATCTCATAGTATTTGTGAGAAAGATGATATGTCCTCCTTGATATACATATCAAGGATGATATTTATTTTTTGGCCAAATACAAAAGTTTAAGAAATGAAAAAGAACAACAACAAAAATCTGTGCCAAATGGTATTTTCACACAGAGGCACTGGAGGGTGCTCTAGCAATGGGAGATGTAAATTGTCTCCTTACAATCCTTACTTGTGATAAAATAGGGGAGATGGTTTTTGGTCACTTAAAAATTTTTTTTTTGAATTAGGTAATCTCTATGCCTAACGTGGGCTCGAACTCATAACCCTGGGATCAAGAATCACATGCTTTACTGACTGAGCCAGCCAGGTTCTTTCTGTCACTTTTTAAGACAAATGAAAGACACATATATGGCAGAGGAATTATTTCTATACTGATCTTTTCCCTTGAAAAGTTTATAAAACTTAAGAAGTAAGTCTGTGCCTTAGGGTTCCTTATTACTCCTACCTCTGTTGGCTCCATCCAACCATACTGCCTCCTTGGCAAGGCTCTGTCTCTATCCTAAGACTTTGCTTCTTTAAATCTTTCCTCAAATGTCACCCATGGGAGAGGTCTTCCCCCACAGCCCTATACAACATAGCAACTACCCCCCACCAAGACTCCACACTCTCTTCTTCTCACCCTACCTGTTGTTTTTTCCATTGTTTTCATTTCCACCTGACAATGTTTCTCTGTTTGTTTGTCTTCACTCCATCACTTCCCACCTCCCAAATATTCGTGAGAGCAGGCACTTGTTCTGTTTATCCCATTGCTATATAGTCCAGTCCTAAAACAGCACCTAACATATAGTCCCCAATATAAATTTGCTGAAGAAAAAAAGAACAGATTTAGGGAGTGCCTGGGTGGCAGTTGGGTAAGTGTCTGACTCATGATCTCAGCTCAGGTCTCGACCTCAGGGTCATGAGTTCAAGCCCTGTGTTGGGCTCCAAGCTGGGTATGGAGCCTAAAAAAAAAAAAATCAGGTTTCAGAAATGAAGTATTTAGGATAGTCCTTCTGGAGATTAGTGCCTTTTTTTTTTTTAAGCGTTTTTTCCAAACCACTTTTAAATATACAGATTGGTTCATTTCTCTTCTCTGCTTAGCATCCTTAGAGCTCCTTCCCTTGGCCTCCCAGGGCGTGTCTGGTCTCTTTCTTTCTACCCCTGGTAGCTCACCTGCTTCTACCCTTCTCACATGTTCTGCTCATGCCAGCATCATTGGCTTTCACTTGCTTTTTCCAGCAAGGAAGGCAGACCATGGGCTTTGAGGGTCAGAGGGGTTCAGACACTTGCCCGAGATCACACAGACCTGAGCAGTAGCCCTGGCCCTGCCACTTATTAGCCAACTCCCTTTAGTTTTGTCATTTATAAAAGCAGCTTGTGGTACTTACCACAGAGAGCGGTAAAAATTAAATGAGATACAATGAATGCATAGTGCCTGGCTCATAAGAATGTTAATAAACAGTGGATGCGAAAAGAAAGTAAGATAAATATGTAAAAGCCACCTCCTTGGGGAGGGGGACAACCATGTAAAGCATGTCCTCTCTCACAACCCCATTTTCCTCCCTCAGGGCATCCTATTCCTCATTACACTTGCAGTGTAATGTGCTGTGAATGGGTACATTTCCCTCATGTTTTGTTTCACCCACTAAACTGGAAATTCCATGTGTATTCTTTATGCCTGTATCCAGCATAGTGCCTGACACATAGTAGGTACTTACTAAATATTCTTGAATGAAAAATATCCTCATAGGGTCACAGTAAACAGAATTCATTACTCATTATTCACTTGACATGAGAGGATGGAAAGGCAAACTTTTTATTTGTGAGTGTGGGTGTATGTATGTTTTCCTAGATTATAGATTTGTCTAAACATTCCTGCTAATTTAAGATGTCAAATCTGAAGGTTCTTTCTTGGCTTGAGTTTTTGAACACAGTCCAGGGCTGTTTTCAGATTTCTTAGTATTCTCCTTTTTGTGAAAGTTTTTGAAAGCATAAAGGGGCATCTTCCCCACATGCTTGTCTACATTATTTGTTTATGTAAATGAATTGTGGGTTGAGGGGATATTTCAATGACAGAACATGGCTTTACCTTGGCATTGAGGTATCACTGGGAGATCCCAGCCTGTCTGAGTCCATGTGGTATAAATCTCCTGCCAGCTAGTGTTTCTCTCCCAGGTACATTCTGTTTATTTCAGAATTTCTCACCTGGGGAACACACTACTTCCTTTTGATTCCAGATCAACTCAGCAACTAGATGTGTTAAAAAAAAAAAAATCTTTCAATTCAGTGTAGGAATCTTAGCAGGATCCAAAACAATATTTGCTCTTATTCTGAAATTTTTTCTGGTTTTGTTTTTCCCTCTCCCTACACCATTTCCCACCCTCACCCCAGATACCCTGGTTGATACTAGGGTGAGGTATCCTAGAAGGCTTGGACTTCTGGCTTTGGCTGTAAATGTATGTGGCCAACACTGGATTACTGACTGCTGTTGGAGAAGAGCCTCCCTACTCGTGACTTCTCTGTTGGGAATTTGTTGAATGAGCCCACAGGCTGATAGGGGCAGAGTTCTGTTGTTGATCTGAGGCCTGGTGGGCTGTATGCTCCTTGAGGAAAAGGCATCATGTTTCCTCATTTCTGTCTCTCTGCAGTTCCTGTGTGAATCTGCACCCCAAGCAAGTTTCTGAAACCAGCTGGATGGCTCCATACGTTCTGTTGTGTGTGGGAACCGCTAAGCATTAGCAACTAGCCAGTGACCAGCAGTGACGAGCAGTTTTTAGGCACCACACACATTTAATGTGCTAAATGAGGACCCCAGGCATCGGCTGAAGAAATGACTTTTAAAGATAGAAACAGGACTGTTGACACAGGTGCATATTACTAATTGGTGTACTGTTTTTGAGGCATAGTAAAAATGTTAGTATTTCCAGAATTATTGTTAATGAGGGATAAAAAACTTATCTTTATCTTCATGACCATATGGCTTATTGCTTGATTTGGTTTTCTTTCTGTGGTGTTTTTTTTTTTTTTAATTTGGCTTTTATTTTAGTAAGGACAAAACCATTTTCTTGCAAGAATTATTATTTTATTCTGCAGGTAAATGGGAAAAGTATTTAGTTTTAGAACATTTCTTTACAAGAAATTCTAGAATATATTGATGGTGTTCTTTTTAAGTAAGAGGTACTTATATTTCTTTTTATTCAGACATTCATTTATACATTCTCCTGAAAAGGATGAGAATTATGCCTCTAGTAAGTTCTAGGAGGCTCCTAAAAATGAGGAAGGGAAGAAAATTTCCCATGGGTTTTTTTCCATGCCACGCACCTGGAGGTGCTTTGTTTGGCACATCTTTTGTAAGATATATGTGTCATCTGAGATGCCTGGGTCAGGGAATGAGACCCTGAGAGGACAATTCTCTTATTATATTTTATTCCTTGAATAGCTGGCATAGTGCTGTGGACCGTGGTGTGTACTTAGTAAATGTTGAGTAAACTGAATGTGTCATGGGAAATGGTAAAGCAGAGGCAGGAGTGACTTTCAGAGGGCATGGGAACTATTCCCAGGCAAGTTAACCTCTGAGCAGATTTGAAACGATGGCAGGAGAGGGAAGGGCATTCCTGGCTGAGGGAACTGCATGTGCAAAGATACAGCAGGGGAGTTAGGAGGGGGTTGTTGTGGAGTAGGGGGTGCCTAGTGGCAGAAGAGCTGGGCCTAAAGCTGAGCAGGGGGTTTGGGGCCAGGTAGCAAAGGGCCTCCAAAGCCAGCCCAAGATTTCAGATTTACATCTTGTTGTTAACAGGGAGGCAGTGGAGATGTTTATTGTCTCTCAGCCTCCATCAAGTTAGTTCTTTGTGCTATGGTCTAGGTTGTAGTCCTCGTCATGCCAACCTCTTGTCTTTCTCTTTTCTTTTAATTACATTCAAAATGTGCTGGGAAATCTAGTTATCTAGTTGGAATAGAGAAAAAAATGATGAAATTGTAGCCTATGGTCAGGTTAGTTCATCCTTTCCTCCTAATGCACATACTATATTTAAACGCTTCTAGTTATTTGGAGCCTTCAGGTGACTTCATTTCTCTGAATACTATACACTTAGTTTCCTACATCTGCTGTTAATTTCTTAAGCGACCTTAATGAGAAACTTCAAACAATTTAAATGTCAATTACCAAAAAAGTGAGGTTTTCAAATTCCAGTAATCTGTCCATATTGGTCAGTGGAACATAATCCTAGGTGGATGTAATTCAAGACAGATGACATTCCAGAGCTTCCCTGACAAAGAGCTTATAGATATTTGGGACTAATAGGCAGGCCCTGGTGTTGCTATAGTTCTGGCTTATCTGGCACAGGCTCTGTGCTCAATGCTTTTAGTTTGCTGCATTCGTTCTGGCTCTGTGTTTTAGCTGGTGCTTTTGAATCTGGGAAGACCCAAAAGCTACTATGTACACAAAAATATGTTGAGAATATAGTAAATGTAATAATTCCAATTTTTAATCCTACATTTTTGAGAGGGATAAAGTATTCACGATGTACTTTATCATAGAGTTATTCTTTTTCTTAGTAGGTTTATTCTTTTTTTTTTTAAGATTTTATTTTTAAGTAATCTTTGCACCCAGCATGGGGCTCTCAAATTCACAACCCCAAGATTAAGAGGTACATGCTGCCCCAACTGAGGCAGCCAGGTGCCCCTTAATAGATTTATTCTTAACACATGGGTTAATCTTAAATTTCTGACTGAGAAATCCGTTTTTTGCCACTCCCACTTTTTCTCCCCAAGTTCCTTCCTTTGCCTTTATTTTTGATTAAGATAAAACACAGGAAAAAAGAGTTGAATATGGTGATGAATATTATTTTAACAGGAAGTAAAACCGGAAGCATGCAGAATAAATTACGCTTACATTTTCTCTGCAGGTCACTTAGTGGGTGTTATGTGCTACAGAGTAAACAATTTTTGGCAGCTAGTTTAGTTTTCACCACTTCTAAGCCTCTGACAAATGATCTTAGATGATCTTTGGTCTTAAAAAGGAAAACTTTTTATGTGTAAGCTTTAAGTTCAGTTTTGTTGTTTTTTGAAGGCTTTTTAAGCCATTTATGTGAACTTTTGTTTTATTTGAATTTGAAATTCTAAAGTTTTTAAAGTAGAGTCTGCCATATTGAATTGTTTTTCACATGGTTTACATTTAAAATTTAACGTACCTTTTCTAGTTTTAAAAGATACTGAGAGGGATCCCTGGGTGGTGCAGCGGTTTAGCGCCTGCCTTTGGCCCAGGGCGCGATCCTGGAGACCCGGGATCGAATCCCATGTCAGGCTCCCGGTGCTTGGAGCCTGCTTCTCCCTCTGCCTGTGTCTCTGCCTCTCTCCTCTCTCTCTCTGTGTGCCTATCATAAATAAATAAAAATTAAAAAAAAAAAAGATACTGAGAAAATAAAGTTCCCTCATTAAACAGTCACTATCAACTACTTTTGAAAACTGGAATATTATGTTTAGTTTGTATGGCTTTAGGTTGTTTTTCTCCCCCAGGAGAAATAACGTAAATATTTTTAGACCTACTGTCTACCCATTTATCTATTTAGCTTGCCTTAAGTCTCTCTTTAAAAAAAAAAAAAAAAAAAAGATTTTTATTTGTTTATTGGAGAGAGAGGGAGCATGAGCAGAGGGAGGGCAGAGGGAGAGGAGAGGAGAGGAGAGAATCTCTCGTCTGCCCTGAACACAGAGCCAGATGCAGGGCTCAATTCCACAACCCCAGCAAAAACCAAGAGTTGGTTGCTCAACCAATTGAGCCATCCAGGCACCCCTGCCATAAGTCGCTTTTAAAGGTAAGAAAATAGTCATACAAATATATAGCTGAACATGTGAATTTCAGTACTTTCTGATAATCAGCCCTGTTTTAAAGGCTTCCAGAGTTCTTTCAAAAGCAGGTCATTGGTGCTGTTATTTGGTATTTTGTATATTGTTAAAACTTCACGCAAATGTAGAGGTGTACCGAATTGTGCACTTTATTTTTTTTTGAATTGTGCACTTTATAGAATCTTGTATGCCAACATGATCACTTTTCCAAGTATCAATAATCATTGTATTGTGAGATACATGTTATCATGTATACAAAACTTATGTCTGACTTGTCTGATTAGAATGTGAAATTTAACAGTTTTCAGTAGTTACTTCTCAACATTCTAATCGACTAATACCCACTAAATGTATATTTAAGTCCAAATGTAAAATCAGTGGGTTGCTTAATCAGCTTTACAGGTGTAAGTTAGGATGCAGATTCATATCCCTTCTCTCTCCAGAGAGGTGACTTGGTGACTTACTCCTCTTTCAGTAATGTAGTAGAGCCTATTTGGCTTAATCAGCATGGGAGTTGGAGCAGCCATTTGAAATATTGAGTGGAAAAGTTCTTTGTACTTGGAAAAGTCAGGAGGCCAGGAGTGAGAGACATATCCACATCCTTTCCCTGGTGGCCCCTCACCTGTGAATTCACACCAGGGTGGTAATAAAATTGTAGGAGCTCATTTTATGTGAAACCATTAGCAGCCTGAGAATTTGGAGCTAGCTGCCTCTCATACTTTAAGACACTAGAAAGTGTCATTTATAAGCATGGAGGGGCCTGAAAGCAGGCAGAACAGGCTTGTAAACTGTAGCTTTAGGCTCTGGACAGTAATCGGTTTGTAATATAGTTTAGTCTTAGGCTGTCAGAACCACAAATGCGCCTTTTAGTGTTGCAGGCAAATCCCATGAAGTATTTGCCTATAAAAGGTGGAGACAATGGCTAGTTATTTCCTATTTTGTTGTGATATGTTATTTTCTTTTTGTGCCTTCACGGATGAGGGTGGAGGGGAAGGGGGCCATGCTGCTAGTGGAACAAGTGAAACTCTGAATATTTTTGTTAGTTTTTAGGTTGCCTATGATGATGGTATAACTATCATAGCTAATATGGAGGTTTGACTTTCATACAGCTACTCGTGCATGCTTCCTGCTTCTTTGTGTGGCTGACTCTGAGTTCCAAGGCTGGGGCAAGTGTGTGTGACAGGCAGAGCCCTTGGGGCTGGGGGAGTAGGGAAACATTTCCAGCTTCCATTGGCTCAGAAGATGGAGAGTTCCCCAACATGAGGGCAGAATTCAGGTTCTTGGTCACCTGTGGAAATAACAAATGCCCTCACCGTGGACCAGCCCAGCTTCAGGATCTCGCCTGATAATCCCAAAAATAATTCTTTAACTGAAGCCATGAAGAAACCAGATTAGGTGAGATTTCAAGATCCAATTTTGCAGATCGAGAACAGTCTACAGAATCTACCTAGGCAAAACAGTGTATATATCAGGATGCTCCAGGTTTTGCCTCCTGACCAGTACAAATGTGACTGTTTAAAGATTTATTTTATTATTATTTGAGACAGAGAGCAAGAGTGTGTATGTACACAGGTGAGCTGAGGGAGGAGTAAAGGAGGGGGAAATTTACATATTAAATGGCACAAATCTTTGGCCAGCCACTAAGCTGTCTGTTTGTGTAGAGGAGCTTCCAGTGGAACTGGTGAAAAAGCAGTAGCTGGAAGCTGAAAGAACTGAGTAGAGATCTTAGCTGCTGTTCACCACAGAGGAGACAGAGTGTGGTATTTGTGTTCAGACAAACCAACTGTCTGAACAGTTGGTTAGTAAAAATCACCCTTTAGATAAATTAATATACAGAATATAGAATCTATATAACATATTAATCATTATGTCCAAAGGCCTATCAAAAATCATTGTATCAAATCATGTTGTATACTTTAAATGAATACAATATTATATATCAATTATATCAATAAAATTTTAAAAATCACTATATACATGAAACAAGAGGGGAAAAGCACTTAATTGAAGCCAAACTCAAGATCATTCATATGTTGTAGTCAACAGATAAGGATGCTAAAACATCTATCATAAGTATGTTCAAGGTCTTAATGGTAAATATATACACAATGAAAGAGCAGATAGAGAACGTCACCTTAAAAATAAATACTATTAAAAAGAGCTGAAAAGGGATCCCTGGGTGGCTCAGCGGTTTAGTGCCTGCCTTCGGGCTGGGGCATGATCCCGGAGTCCTCGGATCGAGTCCCACATCAGGATCCTCGCAGGGAGCCTGCTTCTCCCTTTGTCTGTGTCTCTGCCTCTCTCTCTCTCTGTCTCTCATGAATAAATAAATAAAATCTTAAAAAAAAAAAAAAAGCTGAAAAGTACTGGTTTCCAGGGGTTAGAGGAGAGGAGGAAATAGGTAATGACTATTTTAATGTGTTTAGTTAGGGTTTCCTTTTGAGGTGATGAACTTTTTTTTTTTTTAAGATTTTATTTATTCATTCATGAGAGGTACAGAGAGAGAGAGAGAGAGAGAGAGAGAGAAGCAGGCTCCATCAGGGAACCCGATGTGGGACTCGATCTGGGGTCTCCAGGATCACGCCCTGGGCTGAAGGCAGGTGCCAAACCGCTGAGCCACCCAGGTGTCCTGATGAACATGTTCTTGAACTAGATAATGGTGCTGCTTGTATAATATTGTGAATATATTAAATGCCAGTGAATCGTATGCTTTAAAAGGTTAAAATTAATTTTATGAAAAGAGAGCTGAAAAGTACCTTAGCTAAATTGAAAACTTACTGGATGAGCATAATAGCAGGTTGTAGACATCAGAAGAGTCAATGAACTAAAAAATAGACCAATAGTAATTACTCATTTGATGAACAGAGAGAAAAAAGATTGAAGAAAAATGAATAGAGCCTCAGAAAACTGTGGGACAATATCAAGCAGTCTAATGTATGTAATTAGAGTTCTAAAAGGAAAGAAAAGAGACAAGAGGCCCACAAAATATTTGAAGGAGTAATAGAAACTTCTCAACTTTTTTTCAGAAACTTCCCAAACTTGAAATACATTAGCTTACAGGTGACTCAACAAACCCTGAGCAAGATAAATATCTTTCCTCTCTCTCTCTCTCTCTCTCTCTCACACACACACACACACACACACACACACGCACACGCAGCATGTTGCTGAAATCCAAAAATAAAGTCTTGAAAGCAGCCAGAGGAAAAGAAGATACATTACTTATAAGGGAACAGTGATATGAATGGCAGCCAACTTCTCATCAGGAACAATGGAGAGCCGGAGATAAATGAATTGATGTTTAAAGTGCTGAAAGAAAAAAGAAAATGTCAACCCAGAATTCTGTGTTTGGCAAAACTGTCCTTCAAAAATGAAGCTAAAATAAAGACCTTTACGGAAAAGAAGAACCTGAGAGAATTTGTTACAAGGAAATCTGCACTATAAGAAATGCTAAAGGAAGTTCTTTAAGCTGAAGAGAAATAACCCGATAATAACTTGAGTATACAAAAAAGAATGTAGATCACCAGAAATGATGAAGAGAAGAACCAGGTAGATTTGTATGTGTTGATGTGAGCATGTAATAACCATAAAAACAATAAATATTCATATAGCAAGTAGTGCTCTAAGTGCCATATATATATATTTAATATATATATATATTATATATATTTAAAGATTTTACTCATTCATCCATGAGAGAGAGAGAGAGAGGCAGAGACATAGGCAGAGGGAGAAGCAGGCTCCATGCAGGGAGTCTGATGTGGGACTTGATCCCAGGACTCCAGTATCACTCCCTGGGCCAAAGGCAGGCGCTAAACCACTGAGCCACCCAGGGATCCCCCTGCCTTAGATATATTATTTAACCCTTCCAACAATCACATGAAATGGGTACTATTATTAACCTTATTTTGTAAATGTGATAACTGAGGCACAGGGTAATTTACCTAGTGTCACATAACTAGTGGGGGTCATATGTAGGATTCAAATCCAACATTCTGATTCTAGAGGCTGTCCTCTGAACCACTCAACTCAAGCCAAATTGCCACTTGATATATTATTACCTAAACAAAGCAGTGTGCATATACTAGGATCTTTATGTAAATAAAAATATATATGAAGAGGGAAGCCCCAGAGGTGCAGCAGTTTAGTGCCGCCTGCAGCCTGGGGCGTGATCCTGGAGACCTGGGATTGAGTCCCACATCAGGCTCCCTGCATGGAGCCTGCTTCTCCTTCTGCCTCTGTGTGTGTGTGTGTGTCTCTATGAATAAATAAATAAAATCTTAAAAAAATATATATATGAAGATATAAATTATTTTTAGGAAGAATACATAAGAAAAACCTTTAATGGCAGTCATCTTTGGGGAAAGATTGAGGGCTTGGGGTATGAAAGGGGAGACTAAAGTTTTGAATGTTTTTTTAATGTGCTTGTATCACTTTTATTTTTGAAAAATAAATTTTAAAGATTTTGTTTATTATTTTAGAGAGAAAGTGCATGAGCAGAGGGAGGGCCAGAGGGACAGCAAGAGAATCTTAAGCAGACTCCCTGCTAAGAGTGGAGCCCAACGCAGGGCTTCATCTTATGACCCTGAGATCGTGACCTGAGCTGAAATCACAAGTTGGATGCTAAACCAACTGAGCCACCCAGGTGCCCCTTGAAAAATAAATTTTAAAATGTCATGAAATAGGGCAGTCTAGGTGGCTCAGCGGTTTAGCGCCACCTTCAGCCCAGGGCATGATCCTGGATACCCAGGATCGAGACCCAGTTTGGGTTCCCTGCATGGAGCCTGCTTCTCCCTCTGCCTGTGTTTCTGCCTCTCTCTGTGTGTGTGTGTGTGTGTGTGTCTCTCATGAATAAATAAAATCTTTTTTTAAAAATGTCATGAAATAGCTGGGAAAAAAATAGAGATATGTGGTAGAGGGTAAGGGAATATAATCTGTTTCTGCCTTATAGGAAATTTGACAAAAATGAAGAAAATGTGGACTGGGAGTCAGGATTCTGGGTCAGAAAGAAAGGATGTCATTTGACAAAGGCTACCATGGAAGTGTCAGATAATGTTACTAGGTTTTTGACACTTTTCTCCCTTTCCTATATCTTCTCTATCCTCAGACTTTCCCCTCTTATGTAGGAGACAACTCTAAGGAAGCACCTCTTGCTTTGAAGTTTTCTCCTCAACACTACCATCTCAACACACATTCTGGCTTAATTCTTACTCAGAGCTGCTGACATTAGGGCCCCTGGCTGGTTCTGCTTAAGGTTACTTCACTCCTAAGTGGTAGAGCCAGGATTTGAACAGGATGGTATGATTCATAGGAGCCCCCTCAGTGACTATGAAGTCCTGTGCTGGTTGGCATCACATCAGTTAACCCTATCCATTGCTAGATCAGGGAACCAAGAAGGAGAGGGGTGGGTAGCACGGGTGGCTCAGCGGTTTAGCGCTGCCTTCAGCCCAGGGCCTAATCCTGGAGACCGGGATCGAGTCCCACGTCAGGCTCCCTGCATGGAGCCTGCTTCTCCCTCTGCCTGTGTCTCTGCCTCTCCCTCTCTCTCTCTCTCTCTCTGCGTCTCTCATGAATAAATAAAAACTTAAAAAAAAAAAAAAAAGGAGAGGGGTATGTACCTCTCCCAATATGAAACTAAGAGGCAGAGTTGGGATCTCAACCACAGGTCCCATTCCAACGGTAGAGCTCTTTTGACAAGACTATGCTGACCTAGTTTCTTGTGTTTACCCTTTCACCCAAGGCTAAATTGTAGTTCACAATCAATCAGATTTTGAAGAATCACCCATTAAAAGATCTTAAAGATGACAGTGATAAATGCTGTTAGAAAGCCAATAATCTGTGGTGTCTGAGTAGCTCAGTTAAGTGTTGGATTCTTCATCTCAGTTCAGTACTGCTTCTCCTCTTGCTCATGCTCTCTCTCTCTCACTCTCTATCAAATAAATCCTTAAAAATACATTTAAAAAATAATAAAACCTATAATTAGACAAGCAGAAATACTAAATAAATAGCTAAGTATGTAACTGTCCAGTCTGCTAAACTGTCTTATATGATCTGGGGGTCTTGAGTTCAAGCCCCACATTGGGCTCTGCATTGGGTATGGATTATACTTTTAAAAAAAAAGGCCTGGCCGGAGCCTGAGTCCTGGCCTCCTGTGTCATGCTCTTACTCTCCGAACAGCATGAGTTCACCACCCACTCTACCTTCTCTTCCAACTACAGGTCCCTGGGCTCCGTGCATTCGCCCAGCAACCAGGTCTGGCCGATCAGCAGCAGGGCGGCCAGCATCTATGCAGGTGTGGGGAGCTTGGGCTCCTGGATCTCCATATCCTGCTCCACCAGCTTCCAGGGTGGCTGGAGGTCTGGGGGCTCGGGCCTGAGGATGGCCCGAGGTCTGGGAGGCAAAGGGGCATCCAGGGTGAGAAGGAGACCATGCAAGACCTGAATGACCACCTGGCCTCCTACCTGGAGAGGGTGAGGAGCCTGGAGGCTGATAATCAGAGACTAGAGATGAAAATCCGGGAAACCTGGAGAAGAAGGGACCCCAGGTCAGAGACTGGGGGCATTACTTCAAGACCGTCGAGGACCTGAGGGCTCAGATCTTTGCAAGTGCTGTGGACAATGCCTGCATCGTTCTGCAGATTGACAATGCCCATCCTGCTGCTGACGACTTCCGAGTCAAGTATGAGACAGAGCTGGCCATACACCAGTCTGTGGAGAGTGACAACCATGGGCTCCACAGGGTCACTGATGACACCAGTGTCACTCGGCTGCAGCTAGAGACAGATTGAGGCTCTCAAGGAGGAGCTGCTCTTCATGGAGAAGAACCATGAGAAAGTAAAGGGTCTATAAAACCAAATTGCCAACTCTGGGTTGACGGTGGAGTTGGATACCCCCAAATCTCAGGACCTCAGCAAGACATGGCAGATATCTGGGCCCAGTATGACGAACTGGCTCAGAAGAACCGGGAGGAGCTGGATAAGTACTGGTCCCAGCAAATCAAGGAGAGCACCACAGTGGTCACCACCCAGACCGCTGAGATAGGAGAAGCTGAGATGACTCTCACGGAGCTGAGACATACCGCCCAGTCTTTGGAGATCAACCTGGACTCAATGAGAAACCTGAAGGCCAGCTTGGAGAACAGCCTGAGGGAGATCGAGACCCACTATGCAATGTAGATGGAGCAGCTCACTGGGGCCCTGCTGCACCTGGAGTCAGAGCTGTCTAGCTGTCCCAGACCCAGGCAGAGGGGCAGCGCCAGGCCCAGGGGTATGAGGCCCTGCTGAATGTCAAGGTCAAGCTGGAGGCTGAGATTGTCACCTATCGTCACCTGTTGGAAAACAGGGAGGACTTCAGTCTTACTGATGCCCTGGACAACAGCAACTCCTTGCAGACCATCCAGAAGACCACCACCTGCAAGATCGTGGATGGCAAGGTGGTCCCTGAGACCCAAAGACACCAAAGTTCTGAGGCGTTGAGGCAGCAGAAACAGCGTACCCTTTGAGGAGCAGGAGGCCAATAAAAGGTTCAGAGGTTTTAAAAAAAAAAAAAAAAGAGGGATGCCTGGGTGGCTCAGCGGTTGAGTGTCTGTCTTTGGCTCAGAATGTGATCCCAGAGTTCCGGGATTGAGTCCCACGTCAGGCTCCCTGCATGGAGCCTGCTTCTCCCTCTGCCTGTGTCTCTGCATCTCTCTCTCTCTCTCTATGTCTCTATGTCTCTCATGAATAAATAAATAAAATCTTTAAAAATAAAGAAACAAAACCAATCTACCAGTCTTCACGTTAATGAACAGTATAGCCTTCGAATTTATCATCCAAATATGGACAGTTTTGAGAGTGAAAGGGATGCTATTAATACTGACACTGGGACATCAGGAGTCAGCCAAGACCATCACACAAGCCAGGGCTTGTGGTCAGTCATTCTATATACATAGTATTTTATTTAGTGCCCATACATATGTATTGTTATTTGTAAATTCCGTTACTCTTTGGGATGCAAGCCTCGAAAGTGCAGAAATAGTTCTAAGCCTTAATCATACATTGTTTCGTAAATATGGGCAACCATAATAGCAACTACTTGGCTAAACTGATTGGCTAAATCCAATCAGTTCTAGAACATAAGCGTTTGTAGTAATTCTTAAAGGAGTGCTCCAGTGGTTTAGCAATTATTTAAATGCATTTATATATAACACATGAAACCAAAAACAAAAATAAAATCTAAAACCTATCCTTTTTGCCTACACAAGGTGACTGTATTTTTAGAAATACAAATTAGTGTACTCATTGAGCACATGAGTACATTTGTGGAAGTGGATATTGGGACAAAACATTTGAAATTGAAATTATCTGGGAAAATTCTAGGTATGTGATTGCTCTATGTGTAGTTGAAAATGCATATTCTCTAAGTAATGTAGAGTTTAATTAAACAGAAGGATCTCATTTTAATCTAACTTTTTATACTTATAAAATTGTTTCTAGGCACCTGGCTGGCTCAGTTGGTGGAGCATGTGACTCTTGATCTCAGGGTTATGAGTTCAAGCCCCACGTTGAGTGTAGAGATTAGTTTAAAAAAAATTTTTTTTTAAATTTGATTCTTTTACTTTTGGTGGCTTTTTAAATTTTATTTTTAAAATTCCCCCCCTCCCCCGGCTTTTTTAAAATCATGAGCTCAAAGCTCAAAACAATTTTTTTTTGCATATGAGGCAGTTTAATAGACTGGACAGTTGCATACTTAGCTGTTCAGTGTTTTTGCTTATCTCATTATGGGTTTTATTTTTTTAATATATATTTTTTATTTTTTAAAGATTTTATTATTTATTCATGAGAATAGACAGAGAGAGAGAGGCAGAGGCCCAGGCGGAGGGAGAAGCAGGTTCCATGCAGGGAGCCCGACGTGGGACTCGATCTAGGGTCTCCAGGGTCACGCCCTGGGATGAAGGCAGGCGCTAAACCGCCGAGCCACCGGGCTGCCCCAATGTATATTTTTTAAAAGATTTTATTTATTTGAGAGAGACAGTGAGAGAGAGAGAGCACAAGCAGGAGGAGAGGCAGAGGGAGAGAGTGAAGCAGACTCCCTGCCGAGCAGGGAGCCCAGCGCCCTTCATTATGGGTTTTACAAATCATTTAGTCTGGCTCAGTCAGCTTAGCCTCTGCCTTTGGTTCAGGTCATGATCTCAGGGTCCTGGGATGGAGACCCGCGTTGGGCTTACTGCTCAGTACGGAGTCTGTTTCTCCCTCTCCTGCTCCTCTGCTTGTGCTCTCCCTCTGTCAAATCAATGAAATCTGTAAAAAAAATACTTTAGTTTGGAACCAGATATATTTAGCTATGGCTTTTGTATACTAATTGACAGAAAATATTGTTGTTAATGTTTAACAATCTCCACCATGTTAAGCTGAAGATATTTTTTGTTTGTAACATATCCTTTTGTGTCTTATTTAAATCTATATCTACTTGCTTTAAATAGTTGGGATTATTGCAAAGGGGAGTGGAAAATATTATAAGTGTAAAAATGAGGGTTTTTTCCATAGTGTTCTATTGAGTAGTTGACATGTGAAAAAATTCAGGTTTTCTGCCTTTCCACCTTCTAGTAAGCTGTGCTTCTGAAGAAATATTCCTAACAACACGCTGCAGTATGTCAGAAACTGCTACATTACGGATGCAACATCATCTGAAAGGAAAAATTGAGTGTGGGTTTGAAGATGACAAGTGATGAAAGTAGCCCTGAAGTTGTTGATTAGAAAGTGAAGGCCTGGAACTAATAACTTAATAGACAGAGCCCCCTGCTATTTTATCTTAAGGACTGTAGGATTTTTACTATTCTGGCAATATGTATGTGTGTGCCCCGTTATGTACATAAATACACACGTGTATGTGTACGAATATATGATAGGAGGTGCAAAACCAAACTACTCACTGATACATTTACTAAAAATACATTTACTTTATGGGAGGACTTGCCAAAAAAAAAAAAAAATTCAGTGCCTAGTATTACCCTTGTTTCACGTTTATTGTTTTTCTGACATAGAGCTTATATTGTTTGGTTTTATGACTGTATTGGCAAATCACAGATGTGAAATATATATAATTTTTGTGGAGTTTCTTATGAAAATTCTTGCTTTCAGTCCTGCTGGGAGTCTTTTTTCCAATCGGCAGTGCAAACATAGAATCATGCATTATCTGTAGTTGATACAACCCCAATTGATATAGTATGCTTTTTGCTGATTTTAAAATATGAAGGTCACCTGGCTGGCACAGTCAGTAGAGTGTACAAGTCTTCATGTTGAGGTTGTAAGTTCGAGCCCCACGTTGGATATAGAAATTACTTAAAAATAAAATCTTTCAAAAATATATGTGTAATCATTTATAACCTAGGTCAAAATGAATTGTAAATGGATAAAGTAGAAATCCAAATTAACCAAAGCTATATTGTATTGGCACTATATGCTGCTTTCCTTTATTTATTATATCAATTTAAAAAATCACTTTATTTATTTAAATAATCCTACAACAGAAGAAGGGATGAAAGTACAGAAATAAAAAGCCCAAGGTGAACTCAGTGGAGTTATGAGTTTATGAGATTGGTGCATTTTCCTTTTATGAGATGTCAATTCAAATTAAAACCTCAAAAATTGAATTAGAAAATAATGCTTCCCAGTTTTTTGAAGGAATTTTAATTTTTTTTATTTTTCAAAGATTCTGTTTTTAAATTTTTTAAAGTAAACTCTGTGTCCAACATGGGGCTAAAACTTATGACCTTGGGATCAAGAGTTGCATGGTCTACTCACTGAGCCAGCCAGGTGCCTCTGAATGGAATTTTTAAATAAAATGTGACAATGCAAAAAAATGCATACCTGTGTTAATGAAAACCCATAGAAGACAGATCAGAGATGACTTCCCCAGGAAGAACTCTTAGAAGGGTCCTAAGTTCTTGGGCACAGTGCAAGATTCTGAGAGATTGTTGGGAAACATCCTGATTTTATGATCTCTGACTGTAGGTAGATTTGGTTGAGAAGCCCACACTCACTGGAGAGGGGCAAAGGCCTCATCTCATGGGCATTCTGACCCTTCAGTACTGCATCTTTGGCTAATGTATGTCTCTTGTGAGGATGGGAATATGCAGTCATCATTAGCCAAAGCAGGCATGGGAGAGCTTGGCAGTGATCATAGCGGGTTCCTTGAATCTACCACCAGCATGAAAACCAGAATATTGGCCCCTTTCTAATCTATTGAACTCAAGTGTTCATTGGGCGTGGCCTTCACAAGGACTTTGGCCCTGGGCTTATGAGGTTCCTCTCAGGTACTTACTTGTCTCTGGATTTCCCAGAGTCATCCCTTCACCCAGAATCTTTGACTTTTCTCTGGAGAGAAAAAAACAGGTCTGTGTGAAGGAGCTAGAAGGCTTGGGATACTGTGCTTCTGTCTGATTTCTGAGATAGCACCTAGTGGGTAGTAATGACATTCCTACTCCCAGCAATGTTTGCACATAGCTCTGGTGCTGAAAGCTCAAGCATTGATTAAATTATATCCATGTGTTCTGAATAACCAGAAACATTTAAGTTTACAGATCATCAGGCTTTTCATCAGCATGATTTGTAGTCTCTGTTACCTAGTATCTGTATCTATAGCCTCAGGTTTTCTGCCAACATCTGTATCTTTGACAAGATAGAGAAGGGATAAAAAAAAAATAAAAAAAAAAATTAAAAAAAAAAAAAAAAAAGAGAAGGGAAAAGAAAGGAGTTGATTCAACAGGTTAGAGCCTGAACCAAGGGACACATGTATCTCTGACACATATGCAAGAAATTGTCTCACTTTTATATTTTTTATTCATAATTACATTAAAATTTAGTCATATGCTATAGAAAGTTGAAGAATCACACATGAGCAGCCATCACTCACTACCCCTTTGTGTCTCATTTTGGATCATTTGGCTCCCAGGAAGTGAGCTGGAAATTAATTTGAATTATAATTAAAAATGAATTATAAGAGTCATTTTTCTAGTCAGTACGTTACATGTTAAATTTTGTTTTATAAAACTGTTGTTTCTTTTAATATGTGTGGGGTGTGTGTTGGGGATGTTTCTGGGCTCAGTATAAAATACGTTTCTTCCTGTGGGTTGTAGTAAAAAAAAACTTTGGAAAATGCTGCATTTGAGGAATCTTTGGTCCAGGGAGATGGCTTTCTTTTGGGTGTGTGTGGGGCACCCACAAGCTACGAGCAGCGTCCTGCGTATTTTTCCTGTGGTTGTGGAGCTCCTTAGTTTAAACTCAGATTCTCGTCCCATGAATACTCTGTTACGTAACTATTTGGGTATAGTTAAACCAGCACTTTAGGACATTGTGGGGTTGAATGGGTTTCTGTGGGCTCTCCTGAGACCCTAACCATCATTTGTAACATCTTTTCCATGGGGAAAAGTGCATTTTAAGCTCCAAAAAAGCAAATTCTTGGTGCATTTATTTTAGCAGAACTCTGTCATAAATTAGGTACTACTTTTTTACACTTTCTGTATATTTAGTAGTAAAATATATTTGTACCTTAAACATTCCGTCACATTCCTTTACCCCTTTTTAATTTCTTATGAAGAGCGATGTGTTCTAGGAGCTCTGGGTGGCCGGGGGTAAGTGATGTTGCTGACAATGCTTCTGAAGAGGGAGGCTGGCAAGTTCAAAGGTTAGAACATCTGCATGTCTGCACCCTTTAACGAGCCTCAGAAGTTATCTTCCCACATTCACAACACTTTATAATCATCAGGCTCCTTTTACCATTGAAGCCAGGATGGCCCTGTATTAATATAAGGTGTTCTTTACAAAGGCACATTCATACTGGATCTGCCTGCTGTTCTTTCCGCAGGCATTGATTGAGTACCCCTTCTGTGAGAGGCACTATTCTAGGTCCTGGGATAAGACAGTGGGCAAGGTGGATCGGGGCCCTGCCTAGGAACTTCCTCTCCAGTGAGCCTGCCCTTGGTTGATCTCCCACTCTGATCTTTTGTCATGGGGCTTGTTGGGGGTCAAGCTGTGCTACAGATTTACCCTTCCAGTATGATAGCTGGGCCCAAAGATGACTCTGTCCTCACTTTCAGTTGGGCCAGGTGTCAAGCATGTGAAAGACTTTTAAGAGAGAAAGGAATTCCTTCTTGGGAAATGGTATATTATTTGAAGAACAAAAACCTTACTAAGATTTTGAGAGCCCCAGCTCAACAAAACAGTAGTTGGGACACAAGCTTATAGACAGCAGAGAGGACAACATGCATCAAATCAAGATTTATTGCTCTAGTGTCTAAACAGCCCACTTAGAGAAGCACCCCACCCCCATCTATAGCTTCCCAATTCCATAGTATCTAACATTTATCTATGAAATCTATCCATGTTACATGTTGCCACCCCCCACCCCCAACACAACTTCATGCTAGGAAGAACTTATTTTACTGCCTATTTTTCCTGAGGTTTATAAAAACGAAATGTGTGAAGGGAATGTATGCTGATTCTCTTGGGACTAATTAAACAAACAGACTCAGGGAAAGAAAACAGAGAAGATGTAGGATAGTTAAGATGTAAAAAATGTAATTTTCGGGATAACAGCCGTCAATTTTTCCACTCGAGTGTTTTTCCGAAGGGCAGAGGGCAAAAAGCATCTTACGTTCTCTCAAAGCTGAGACACATTTCAACATGGAGATATTAGAAGCAAATTTGGTGCCCAAGACAGGTGCCAGATTTTAATTACAGTTGGCATTTCTGAGCATGCTTTTGGCAGAGGTGGCCATCTCATTGGAAAAGCCATAGATTTTGACACTAGCAGTATGGATGCCCAGTTAAAAATGATTGAAAATAATTTCCCTCCTATTTTCATCATGTTAGTTTTGAGAGAAAACTTTAGTGGTTAATATTTAAACAGGAAATTCTCTGTTCAGAGAAAACAGTTGTTCATTGGAATTGTCTTGGTGGTTTGGAGCATTAGTTCTGGGGGTAATAATTTTTATCTTAGAGCCTTTGAAAAACCCCAGTTAAAACAATAATATAGGATGTTTCATTATAAGAAAAGAAGTTGGCATGTACCAGGTTTTCCATTAAGTTCCAGGTCACAGACAAATAAAGAAAGTATGTTAGGGAGAAAAATCCTTTTTAAAAATAATTAGGGAGCTGTCTGTTTTGTTCACCAGATGGAAAATCCGTAGTTGTGGGTGGTCTGTGTTGGAGAGGGCATCTCACAATTGGCAGGACCATGCCTTTAACTTTTCAAGTCCTAGGACAAAAATTTGAACACCATTGACTGTTCAGAAGGCTCCTAATATGTGTTAGCCCTTCCTAGGGCTCTGCTTCCTAAATTTTACCATTTTTTAAAAGAGTATATAGGTAAAATGATTATGGAATGCCAAAATAAATGGCCTATTGTTCTTTGAATTCTGAAACAGTTTTCCTGTCAGCCCTTGTTTTCTGTGACTTCTCTCACTGTCAATACATTATGATGATAATGTGATTAGTGGAACTGCCTGCATTACTATTTAGAAGCCCCTTTTTATTACACTAATGTATTCCAGAGCAGATAGGATGGCCAAATGTGCCTGAAGCCTAAGAAATTGTCCTAAGATTGTTATTTACTGAAGAAGGATATTGGACCTTCATCAATGTTTAAGGTCTTTTATAAACTTGCCTTGATTATCTGATAAAATTAATTCAGCAAAAAGATATATATAGCTTTTCTCACCACTTTCTTGGACTGATAATAGAAAGTTAGCATCTAGCTTCACTAGTGTTTTTTTTTAATAAACTAGTAGTTTTTTTATATGCATCAAAATATCATTTTTAATCCCAATTACATGTTACATGGCTTTACATCTGCAAATCAGACTTTGAGATGAATATGTTTTATGTTTGAACATAAGGGTGTACATATATGTTTATATTAACATTTCATTCATAAGTTTAACCCTTCCCAAATAAAAAACTGTTAAAGATTATAGGACAGTTAAATTGATAAAAATCGTTTTTGGATGCATAAATGGGTAAACTCTCAAATTGAATGGGGAAAAAAAAAAGCCCTGGGACGTAAATCATTTTTCTCGGACAGCAAATGTTTGGCTTTGGCTGTACTATGATATTCTGCCTATGTGTAATAAAAACGGCAATGATTTATTAGTTCCATATCCCCCCAGCACAGATGCTGCACAGTCTGTCCCTTTTCTGGGCACTAAACACTGGGTTTTAAAAAACATAATTTCACTCAAGTTTTCTGCTTGTGTCCTGTGTTGTACTATTAATAGCAACCCTTTGTTGCTGGTGCCAGCTCTCTTCTAGCATAAGACAATGATGCACAGCGACCAGTTTTAACTAAAATACTGTAATTGGCACCCATTTTTCATATGATAGTCCAAGTAGTGCAGTTCTGTGAAGAATACAAAGACCCTTAAAAATGATGTAATGAAGGTAAAAAAGCTAAACACGTGTAACAGTTCAGTAGATTTTAGTGAGCTATACCTTTGCAATGTCATGGTTTCTTTGGCAAATCTTATTTAGTTGCTGTTAAAAGGGGGTGAGGAGTGGGGGAAAATTTGAAACATTGATCAAGAACTTACATATTAAATATTCTATGATTCTTCATGAGAAAAATATTTTCCTAGAGGGGACATAGTAAAGAACAGTGTTGGAAACAAGCTTTACCCTCTTTTAGCCTCACTGTTCAGGAACCAGGAACTGTATTGCTAATTCTCATTCAGAGATGAAGTTGAGTCTTGGTTTGGCCAAAGGTAGGTGTCTTCTTTTGAGTAGTGAGGTAAGCATGGAAGCCTCTGTGTTTGGTGTGTTGTTCTGGTCATTGCACCACTCCATGTTTCGTGGCTGAAATCTCATTGATTCCATCCAACTCCTTAGATTCTGCGTATTTCTACCATGGCTCCTGGCCATTCCATCCTTGCTGCTCTCCCAGCTCATCACTATATCCTCTTGCCTGGTCTCTCCTCCCTCCTGTCTGTCTTCCAAAGTGAAGTCTCTGAATACAAATCTCATTGCTCTACTCTATAAAAGTTGAGTAGCTCCCAACACTAAAGAATGGAGACCTTACGTGGCCATACAGTAGCCTTTATACTCTGACTTGAAACTACCTTTCCAGAATCATTTTCCAACACCATGTACCTGACCCACCAGTCACGTTAAAACTCTTAATGGGGCATCCCTGGGTGGCTCAGTGGTTTAGCGCCTGCCTTCGGCCCAGGGCGTGATCCTGGGGCCCCGGGATCCAGTCCCGCATCGGGCTCCCTGCATGGAGCCTGCTTCTCCCTCTGCCTGTGTCTCCGCCTCTCTCTCTCTCTCTGTGTCTCTCATGAATAAAAAATTAAAAATGAAAAAAACCTCTTAATGTTAAGATTCCCCAACCCTGGCTCTTGCCCATCTCCTTGCCGTTGCTTAGGCACTTCCTTCTCCCTATAGTGCTCCTCTTCCCATATTCTACCTGGTGAAATCCTAATCATATATCACCTTCGTCTCATGACATCTTAGCAGTCACTCACACTCACCCTGATAAAGGACACTCTTCCTCTGCATCCCTATAGCTTTACTCATGTTTATTGTTTTTTGTGCTCTATTATGTCTCCTATATTAGGTTAAGTCTCTTCAAGGATAGCGCTAGTCCTTGTACCTGTGTGAAAGCCAGCACCTGTCTTGGTGCTGAGTGTGCTACAAAAAGAATAAGTATTTTTTTGATTTAATGGAATTCTAGTTTGTGGCCTTCTATCAGTTAAGATTCTTGGTTAAGCAACAGATACTGAAGTGGGCTCTTTTAAGGTAACAGCAACAACAAAAATTTTTTTTTTAAAGTAAAGTTCTACATCTGATGTGGAGCTTGAGCTCAGCACCCAGAGTTAGAGTCACGTGCTCTACCGACTAAGCCAGCCAGACGAAGAAAACAAAAATTGCTTTTTTATAAGTTTTTTTTTCTTAGATTTTTAAAAATTTATTTGAGAGAGAGATTGCAAGAGGAAGAGGGAGACCAGCCTTCCTGTTGAGCAGGGACCTCCTCGCCCCCCCCCCCCCCCATGTAGGGCTCAATCCTAGGACCCTGGAATCATGACCTGAGCTGAGGAAAAGGCAGACGCTTAACCAATTTAGCCACCCAGGTGCCCCAAGGCAAGAGCAGTCTTAAGCAAGAGATACCAAATTTGGCTTTTTTAAGCAAAAAGGAATTTATTGGAGGGATATGGACACACTCATAAAATCATTGGGAAGGCAACCCTAGGCATCTTGGCATCAGCATGACTCCTTCGTCTTGTCCCAGCTCAGCCATCAGAATGGAAGTGCTACCAGCATGTTCAATCTTTAACTCTATTCAAAATGTTAACTGTGGGGATGACATGTTTGATTGGTCTAAAATGGATCCACCCTTTGGCTCTCAAAGAGTTGGGCATCTTGATGTTAATTCCAGAAGACAGTCAGTTGTGGGTAGGATGACGCAATTCCTCAAGAGGTGGGGTGGATCTTGGGGCGGATGGTAACCAATAAATGTTCATATGGGACTGAATGAATGTTCCGTTTCTAGCACTCAGGCACCCTGACTGGCCTGTCTGATAAGATTCTGAGCAAGACTTTCTACCCAAAGGAGAAGAAAGTCCTTTATAAGAATGCATATATTCCTGGAAAAGGATAACACAGACCCTGCAATTCACCCTCTCTCAAGCCTGGCTATGTGGCCTGTGGATGCAGGGTTTGGAGTAGGCTTGGGCAGCTGAGGTAAGAAGGGGCAGTGTACATGCCAGCAGTACCATTCACCCTGCTCAATGGTGTCATGGTCATACTTGTAGTAAAGCCATTCAGGGGCCTTTGTGCAAGAATGGTCAGGTTCTTAGCTGGGCCCTAGATGTGAGGATGCCCCTGAAAGTTGTTTCTCCTAAGAAATCAGTCAAATCAAGATGATGGGTACCACTCTCCCAAGTGGAAAGGGCTGTGTTGGCCAATGTGGGAGTAGATGCAGTCATGAACTCAGGGAGATATGACCTAAAAATGATGAACAAGTGGCAATAAAAGAATATTTCCACCGTGAGTAGGCTTTGAACATGCGTGGTAGAAGGGATGTGATACTGGGGAGGCAGGAAGTTATGCAGTGTGTTGAGAAGATAAGTCAGTTGAAGGCAACAGTTTGTGTGGGGACTGGTGAGATATGAGATTGGAAAGTTGTGTTTGGGTCAGAGTGTGGAGAGCCTAGACTTATAGGCTACTGATTTTAGGCATTGCTTTCTAGGCAAGTAGGAGCACCTGTAGATTTCAGAATGGGAGTATGGTAATGTGTTTTGTTTTTGTTTTTGTTTTTGTTTTTTTTTAAGATTATAGTTAAGTAATAGGTCACAGAGGAGTCTTTGTCATGAGGCAGATAACCTAGGGACAAAGATGGCTGGCCAAAAAAAAAAAAAAAAAAACACTTTGGGAGGGAGCACCTAGGATCTTAGTCTTAAAGTTACTCAGTTGTGGGGAGCCTACGTGGCTCAGTCAGTTAGGCATCCAACTCTTGATTTTAGCTCAGATCATGGCGTCAGGGTTGTGAGTTTAAGCCCCACATCAGGCTCAGCACTGGGTGTGGAGCCTACTTGAGATTTTCTTTCTCCCTTTCCCTCTATGCTGCCCTCCTTCACATGCACCTGTGCTTTCTCTCTCTCACAAAGTTTAAAATAAAGTTAGTTGTTGGGGCAGCCCCCCGGTGGCTCAGCGGTTTAGCACCACCTTCGGTCCAGGGCATGATCCTGGAGACCTGGGATCAAGTCTCATGTCAGGCTTCCTGCATGGAGCCTGCTTCTCCCTCTGTCTGTGTCCCTGCCTCTCTCTCTCTCTCTCTCTCTCTCTCTGTCTGTCTCTCATGAATAAATAAAATTAAAGTTAGTTGTAATTCCAGGGAAGTATCTGTGCCTCAGTTTTTTTATCTGACGGTAATGGCACCATTTTTATGATGATGAAATTAAATAATGATGTTTCACTTTAAAATGTCTCCTTAATCATGTGCATCTATTTGAAAATTTAAACTACTACCTAAGGGGCTCCTGGGTAGCTCAATTGGTTAAGCATCTGACTTTGGCTTAGGTCATGATCTTGGGGTCCTGGAATTGAGCTCTGTGTTGGGCTCCCTGCTCAGTGGGGAGTCTGCTTCTTCCTCTCCCTCTGCCCCTCCCCCTATTTGTGCTCTTGTACCTCTCTTTCTCTCTCAAATAAGTAAATATCTTTTAAAAAATAAAACTAAACTACCACATAAGAAGCTGATTATTTTCTCCTTGGCTTTCCGTTTGTTCTGTTTTTTTAAATTCTTTTTTCCTCCATGCTAGTTTTTATTAACCTTGCCTTATACTTGAAATCGCATAGTGCTCCAGATGTCCTAGTGGACCAATAGTGTAGTTTTGGTTTACTTGTTCTTTCTCCTGATCAAATTTAGACTGATTTTAGTGATAGCTAGGCACAGTAGGCTAGGTGCCCATTTCATTCAAACATATAGAGTAACTTGTATATAAGTCAGGGTACAGGTTTGGATATTGTAACCAAAAGGCCCCCAAATACAGTGCATTATCTAAGATAATTTCTCTCTCACTTTAAGTATACGTAGGTGGTAGAAACTGTGATGGCTCTATGAAGGCCCAGGTTCCTTTTATCTTGTGGCTCTTCCTTCCTCAGCATCTTACTACCTAAGAAGGCTGCTCTGCTCTGGTCCATGACACAGGAACCTGGAAGATGTGCAGGATCTTCCTTTTACTTCTGCTCCATACTTCTGCTTATCCTGACCATACCCCATCCACCAGAACTTTGTCTCATGAATATACCCAGACACAAGAGAGGCTGGGAAATGTCATCGTTAGATGGGAAATCTATTAGCTTCTTCCTGGGTCTGTCCTGGTGGGCAGACAATGCCACTGTAGTATTTACACACCAGAGCTGAGGGATAGCTAAAGGATGTTTGGGCTGAGACAAACACCGAGCTTAGATGTACAAGTTGGCATAGGCACCACATATACAGGACTGAACCAGGGACATGAAGAGGAAGGGTGGGCAGGGTCTTGGGTCTTGGGGCCTCCACTCAAGTGCACTGAGGCCCACATGTGGAGGGGTGGCCATGTTCAGCCCAGATCATCAGGTCTCAAGTTGTTTCTTGTGCATTATATTAGCCTGCTTCCCTGTCATCATAGTCTTGATTACTGTCAAGGTCTCCAAAGAAATCATCTCAGAATAATTCGTGAAAGTGGGCAGAGCACAGAGCCTCTGACCTCAAAGCCCAGAGTGAGCCACATTGAAACAACTCACAATTTTAAAACTAAGTATTTTAACAAAACTTAAATGTCTATAATGAGAAATAACAGTGCTGATATTAATCCTGTGGGGTCAAACCCAGTGGTTAATCTCTTCAAACTTTGCTCTGCCACACATATTTCAGACTGCTCACTGTGTTATCTACTTTTATGCTTCAAAACCGACCTATAGGGATCCATGGGTGGCTCAGCGGTTTGGCGCCTGCCTTCGGCTCAGGGCATGATCCTGGAGTCCCAGGATCGGGTCCTACATCGGGCTTCCTGCACAGAGCCTGCTTCTCCCTCTGCCTGTGACTCTACTTCTCTCTGTGTGTCTCTCATGAATAAATAAAATCTTAAAAAAAAATACAAACAGTCCTATAAGCTTGGTCCTGTTATCAGCCCCATTTTATAGATTAGGAAATATGTTTACTAAAGTTAAGAAATAAAAATAAATAAATAAAAAATAAAGTTAAGAAATTTGGCCAAGGTTACTGAGAGAACAGGTAAAAAAACAAGAACAACAAAAAACTGCACCTGTGTACCTAGGTCTGCCCAACTCCAGAACCTGTGTTCTGAAACTTTAACCTGTGCATTTAGCATGCATGGGGGAAATGGGGGCAATGCCATACACTTACAGTGGAGTTCCCATGGCGATGCTCCCCGCCATCATCCTTTGGTGATCCCCTCCTTTCTTTCTGTCATTCAGTAAATATATACTGAGCCTCCCTCCAAGGTTGGCACAGAACTCTGAGTACATCATCTCATTTAACTCTGATTAGAACAGGTGTTGTGACTCCTGTTTCATATTGGATGAGCACAAGACCCAGAGGGTTAAGGATCTTTGCAATGGTCACATGGTGATGCTTGGCAGAACCAGAATTCTGGCCCAGACCCACTCCAAAGCCCATTCTTTCCATGCAGTGACCCATCTATCTTGAGAACCCCTCTTCCTGCCAGACCGAAGTAAATAGATCTTAAATGTTCTTATTTCATGCACACAAAAATGGTAATTGTGTGAAGTGATGGCTGTGTTAACCTTACTGTAATTATTTTGCAATGTATATGTATATCAAATCATGTTGTATATCTTAAATTTACACAAAATTATATGTCAATTATATCTCAAAGTAGGGTGGGGGGAAAAACTTAGAAGAGTATGGTAGGTTCTACAGTGTTGCATTTTGTTACTGTCAGTACAGCTATGTTCTTTTAGGTGTCTGCACACAAAATGTGACTCACAGAAGCCAGGACAGTGGCCTCTGGTGGGTGGAACAAGCGTGTGGGTCAGTCAGTTCTGGGCATCTTTCTTCCCTCATGGGCCACCGCACACATGTACTGTAGGATACTGCCTCAGATGGCTGGAGAAGTGCTTCGAGGTATGCTTGCAATACTAACCACTGTGTTTGTTTTAGGAGGATTAATATCAGCAGTTATTTCTCATTATTATTCATAATTCAAGCTTTCTAAATCCGGTTTGTCTCTTGGGCTATGGCATAATATGGGGAGGGGGGTTCCTCTCATCCCAGTAAATGACACATTATGGGTTGGTGCTCCATGGAACTTTAAGTATTTGAAGCATGGAAACTGTTGGCCTTGCTTCTGGTGCCTGTTGTCAGTGTGTGACGTGGCCCTCTCTGGGTGTCAGGCAACAGGGATGGTCTCACACGATGAACACGAATACCACTTCTGTTCCAGTAGACTTGAATTTTTCTTTTTAAGGTTTTATGTATTTGAGAAAGAGCATGAGTGGGGGTTGGGGAGAGGAAGAAGGAGACTCCCTGCTGAGCACAGAGCCCAATGCAGGCTCCATCCCAGGACCCCAGGATCATGACCTGAGAGGAAGGCAGATGCTTAACCGACTGAGCCACCCAGGTACCCCTGGACTTGACTCTTTACAGAGCATATCCACACAGATGATCTCATTGCATTTTTAGCAACCTACTCTGAGGCAGACAAATATTGTAGCCCTGTATTATAGTCCAACTGATGCTCTGACATTATATTCTTGCCCACAGCCCATTACTGGAGAATGCTTACTACCCTGCATATCCAAGGGCTAACCCTGATAGTCCCTAAACACCTTCTTTAACTGTTAAACTCTTTAAGTGTCCATGTTTTCATACAGAGGGGAAAGGTGCTTTTGTGGAGGTGGCACAGTCTGGACCCAGACTCCTACACTTCATCCCAGCACTGCCACTATAGTGAACTGGCTTCACTTCTCTAGTCCAGTTGCCTTTTCTATGAAATGGGGATGATAGTACCTACCTCAGAGAATTTTTGTGAGGATTCGGTGAGATAAAATTGAAAGAACTTGGAACAGGTGTGGGCATAGTGTGATGTAACTGTTTATTATTGTTATTAAAGTGAAAAGGGAAAGAAGGAGTGAGACCAGGTGATCCAAGGAAAATCAGCCTCACTTACCACTGCACAAGACCCTAGTGTGCTGGGGCTGCTTTTGACTATGTAAGCCCTCTGAGTTACCATGTACCCTGGCCTAGGACTCTGCAGCACTGTATGTGAAGAACGTAGGTACCCTCCCTTGCTCATTCTCATGTGAACTGTTCACCCTCCTTTCAGTGACCCCTTCTCGGAGCAGGAGGAAATGATGAAATGAGTCTTTGTCTCTCCAGGTCACCTGGGGAGGGTCCTTCACCTTTCTGAGTCACTTAAGCTGGAAAATGAGAGTTGGAATATGTACTTTTCAGCTATAACAGACTATCCACATCTTGTTCTCTCTCAGTACCTGCACAGGAATAGTGATGCCCAGCCATAGAGCTAATTATCCATGCCCCACCCCCACCCCGCCTAAAGATTTAACACCAGAGAGTGGGCAGGTGTAGATTGTAGGGCTCCCTGTTTATTTAGCCTGGTCCTTCAGGTGTGGTCACAACAACTCATTATCTAGAAACTCTTTAAGTTTCTCCACATGGCTTGGAGCAGCCCTTAATGGGGACACCTGTGATACACTTTGCTTCTGGGAGACTCACCCCAACCTTTGGGATCATCATTGATCTTGTTTTCTGAGGCTGTTCGTATTTTTGGTTTATTTGGAAAATAGGGGAGAAAAGCTTCATTTATCGGGCAGGAGGGTTTTGAGTACTGAAATGAGCCAAAATGGAGTGGAGAAATGGGGGTCATTGGAGGACTTTTCCAAGTGTAGCTAGACCAGGGTGCAGTTCTAGGCAGACCACTAGATGGCACTCACACATTAGCGTTGGGACCAATCCCTGACACTTTCCACTTTGGGTTTTTTGTAGAATCTCTCTAGGGACTAGCCAAAGCTTTGTATCTGTCATCTCCATCCATCCATTCATCCCTCTAACCTCTCTTGCTCTTCTACAAATAGGTAAATGTGCCTGCCTCTCTGTCTCTCTTTCTCTCTCTCTATTTAGTGACCTTAAAAACCTGCCAAAAATAACTTCAAAGCCTCCCACATTTTCAGTGCTTTATTTTTACTGTATTCTCCTAAGCAGATGTTTACATGGCAGTAAATCCATTTTCAGAGTAGGAAACAAGGAAACATATCTCTCTTTAGTCATTCTGAGGATAGGTGCAGTAAAAGGAATGGAAACTGAGGGGAAAGGAGTTATTTAAAAATAGTAGGTAACAGAAATGTATAAAAATATTTCCATTCAAGGGGTGCCCAGCTGGCTCAGTCAGTAAAGCGTGCAACTCTTGATCTCAGGGTTGTGAGTTCAAGCCCCATGTTGAGTATGAAGGCTTTTTTTTTTTAATGGTAAAAAAAAAGAAAAAAAAGAATCCATTCAAAATTATAGGTTCCTAACTTGTGATGAAACAAAACACCACTTAAGATTAATGAAATTTTGGGGGCAGCCCTGGCGGCTTGGCGGTTTAGCGCCTGCCTTTAACCCAGGGCCTGATCCTGGAGACCGGGGATCGAGTCCCATATTGGGCTCCCTGCATGGAGCCTGCTTCTCCCTCTGCCTGTGTCTCTGCCTCTGTGTGTGTGTGTGTGTGTCTCATGAATAAATAAAATCTTAAAAAAATTTTAATGAAATTTTTAATCAAATCATTTTCTATTAGAGGATTTTCCAAAAATGGGGATTCAAATGCAAAATGTCTCATTCTACTGGGGATAGGAGAGAGAAGGGATAGGCAGGAAATCACAGTTGATATTATCTTTATCAGGGTGCTTGTATAAAAGCAAAACCCCATCTTAAATTTATAATCTGATGTTTCAGATGAATTTAAAAATTAATTTCTATATGTCAATTGAAATGGGTTCTGCTACTGCCTTGTTCAGTTTTCTCGCAGCTGGGTGAACATGTTGGGGAGCTGTTTGGAGCATACATGCAGACGTGCTTCATCTGTGCACTTCTTAGCTGAGATAACAGTGCCCTGAGCCCCACTGCTAAGGTTAACCTGTATACTGCAGAAGGACAGCAGATGGAAATTCTGGTTTGCAGCCACTGCAGAAAAATAAAAACATGTTCCAAAGGGAAAAGGATCTTGTATTTCTGCGTTTGAACCTTTGATCTGCACTCACATCTGAAGGGAAGGCTAGACCTTTTGGTGGAGACACATGGCTTTGCATCTGTGAAAACACAGCTGTATATAGCAAAACAAAACTAGTGGAAAATACAATGGTTTTGCTGTGTCAGGCTAGCTGCTAATGCTCAAATTCTATACAAATATTGTCTTTTGATAGCTCTTTCAGAAACCCTTCTTGACTTTCTCTGTAATTGTTTAGTAATGTTTTATTCTTTTAAATTCAGATTTTGAGCTCTTTAGGATTAAGGTACATGGGTCTCTTTCATCTTTTCTTTTAAAAAGGCAGTGAAATAAATGGCTTATTGTTAAATTGTAATATTATTTAAATTCTGACCTAATTGGGAGTGTTGAGGGAAAAATTAAACCCTTAAAAAAAAAGATTAAGTTCCAAGTTGATCCTGATCCTGAAAATTTTTTATTTTTCAAAGATAATATTGCACTTTGTGCTATGAATTACATTCTTAGTCATTCTTGAAACGTATTCTCAGGCCTCTTAGGCATCCTTGAAACTTAGCTGCTTGGTTTTGAGCAATTAGCATTTGTTGTTAAGTGAATTAGCAGCTCTGCTTTCCCTCATCTTTAAATAGCCATCTTCGGCTGGTTTCTTTATCAGCGTCGCCCAGTAATGTGAGCCAAGTTTGTTTCATTGGGAGGCATTTGCCTTGAACCTCCATGTTTCCTCTCAGTCCCAGCCAGACACTGAGCCCAGTCTGTGTGCCTGCCTTATCCTGCCCCGTTCGGTGGCTTCCTACTATTGAATTGGCGACCTTTTTCCGTCCCTCCCCTTCCTGTTGGAGCTCTGGCCCCTCTCAGCTCCCTGTGGCAGGATTTGGGTGCAGAGAGCTGGTGGACAAAAGATGAGGATGAGGGTCTAATGTGCCCCACTTTGCAGAAGTGTGCCTTACATTTTTCTGAAAGGAGCAGAGAGCTACGGCAAGGCCTTTTGTGCTGTCACCCTCCCCACCCTCCCTAACACCAACATCTTCATCAGCAAGCAACTCAGGAGCTGAAAAGTGGTTTTCTTTAAGAGAGATAATTTTGTTTTTATCATTTAATAACAACCTTTGGTGTTAATCACACTGATGGGAAGAGCAGAGCTAGGAAACAAGTCCTTCCAAGAAGTTTCGCCTTTGAAGTGCTGGTTCCCGCCTCACCCTTCCAAGAGCGAAGAGGGGAAAAGAAAACAAGTGTGAAGATCTGAAGCCACTGAGGAATGCCGAATTGATGTCTCTCCTCAGCATCCCTGCCCCTCTAACAGTTATCCCCTCCTTTCAACTCCCTGCCCTTTGAAACCGCAGGGTTGGGGTGGTCAGGCCCTCCAGCCAGGCCCTGTTGTAGCCACAGGCCTTCTCTGTCAGGTGACTGGTGATGGGCGGTGGAGAGAGGAAGAAGAGGGAGAAGAAGCTGGGAGGAAGTCGTGGTGTAGATCCTCTGTAGAGTCAGGGCTGAAGGCTTTATCCATTGTGATAAAAGAAAAACAAACACACCCCCCAAACAAACAAAAAAGCCCTCCCCCAACCCCAAGTCCTCCTTTACAGCTGCATTTTGTTTCTGGGACTGTGGGTGTCACTAGAACCTCTTTCTTTGCAATTCTAGAAGATATTGTAAAGGACTTGTCAAGCCTATTAATTTTTCAGGCAGAACGGATCAAGCCTGCCTTTGATGTGGCTGCTTCCTAATTTAATATTCAAAGGTAAAGAGTCTCACCTTCTCTTCACTCTTTACATAATTAAAGTTTTTTTTTTCCAGTGGCAGAGAACTAGTGATGTGTAGTATTTTTTGAAGTTAAAGGTCTAAATTTTTATATAACATCTGTTTTTATCTCTTTCCTTAAATATAGCCAATATTTACTTTTTGCTGGTACTTAGTTGTATACCATTCGCCCTGTGCTTTAATTTTTGGCAGATGGGGTTATAAACAACATGTTCCCCCCTACCTTATTCCCCTAATTTTAAATACATATATATATTTACGTACATACATATGTATATATTTCTATTCTAACAAACTGATGGTACAGTTAAAAATAAAACTCTGGAGTTGTTGCTTGCCCTAATTTGTCCATTGCCCTCGATTTTTATACTTGAGCATTCTAAAGTTCACTCAAGTGGACTTTCACATGTTTCCTTCTGCTGTGTTTAATAGCAAATTGTGACCCTCAAAACCACTTCAGGGCCTTTTGTAACCTTATCTGTGCATTTCAATACCTTCTGGGAAGTGCCTTCGGTTTCACTACATATGCAAAAATCCCAGCTTGAATTTTTTGACACCCGCTCTCCGTTTGTTGGTAGAGTCCTGTTTTCCATTGTCTGGTTGTTGATGTTGGCAAAAGTCATTTGTTTAATGATGCCAGGGTTACTGTGCCTTATTTTTTATTGGAATGAAATCTGAAAATATTGCTAAGTATTAAAAAATTAATGCATGCTGTTGAAACTGTTACATACTGTCATGGTTTAATTTTTCCATAGTAAGGTGAATTATATTTTAAAGATACTAGGTAGTAATAGTCACTAGAAGCCAGTTAAAACCACTAGGATTCTATCAAAAACCTGTTTGACAGTATAAATAATTGATATCTGGAAATAAAACGGCTGCTCCGTGCACAAGGCCCGTCTGTACATGACTGGGCAGCGTTAGCAATCTCCGTACTTCACGAACCAGGAGATGATTCCTGGGCATTGTCGCCTGGGTTTTAAAATTTTGATGATAAGGCCACATGCAAACAGATTTTTAAAAAACATCTTCTTTACCTATGGATAGAGAGAAATAGTGGCATTATTTTCAGATGTTTGAGCTTCTTATCGTTAAAGGAACAAAATACCCCCACTCCTCAAGAGCCAGGTGTGAATGGAATAAATTGAGGCACTGTCCCGACCCATCCAGCTTTTTAAAAAAATGATGTAATTAAAAAGGACATTTGAGAACAAATTTATGAAGTTGTTATGGCAACTGAAACACTTGGATTGAAATGTGTATAACTGAAACATGAAAGATTGTAGGAAGCCAGAGAAATAAGCACGGCATTGTATTTGGAAAAGGCAGCTGAACAGTGGTAGCCAAATGTTATTTCTTCGTCGGTCATCACTGAGGGTTACTGCCTTGGTTTCCACTTGTAAAAACGTGTGGTGATTGATGCTTTCCCAGACTGTGTCGCCCAAAGTCGCCATGCCTTGAACCAGCGTTTGCTCATTGGTCATTTGACCCGTTGAGAACTCACCCTTATGTTGTCTTCAATGCGGAGATTGCATTTAGAGTTGCCTCAGTGTTTGCCCCTAAGTTTATACGTCTGTGTTTTTATATTAACGTCCTTGTTTGTTAGTTGCCTCTACAGTGTGACCATTCACCATCTCCCCCAACCCTGGCCCACCACCGGTCACCAGTAAACAGCCGCACTCAAAGGAGTCAAAAGATTTAAATATTCCCTAGAATTCTCTGTTTTCTTCTAAAAGCTGTATATCCTTTCTACATAACTTGATTCCATCTTAACTTCTCATCCTTTTTAATTTTTCTCTCTGGTGCTGGCAAAAGTATTAAGTAACTGTTGTTTTAAATCATAGGCAAGGATGTTTAAAGTTAACACCTACAAATTTGTAGTACAGAGTGTTAGAAAATTAATCCAAAATGCTTCAAGTTTTTTCAGTCATTAGATTTCAGATATATAGTGTCCAGAAAATTGTTTTAAAGATATTACTACAAATTCTTTGTAATATATATTTTTGGCTTTACATGAAAAGATAGTTAAATGTCAATTATAGTAATTTTAGTAGATTATCCCATAAGTAATATGCTATTTTAATTTAAAAGAGTTTGATACCAAAAAATACATTTACACCAAAAAATTCAAATGAAAATTTCTTCTTTATAAACATTGACTGTTGAATACTGATTACTGGTTATTTGGTCTCCTTGATTTTAAGCATAGTACTTTTAACTTTGAATAGTCTTAATTCCTAAAATTAAGCGAAGTGAAGCAAAGGAGCAGAAAAAAGCAAAATAGTATTTGGAAAATTTTATATTCCTTAAGTCATGAATTGGAACTTTTTACTCTTGCTGAAATTACTTAGCAGTTTGATCTTTTTTTTTTTTTTCACTTAGCAGTTTTTTAGTTGGACCTGAGGGCATAATACCAAACTTCCCATGTATAATGGAGTGTTTTCCTATTTCTTTAAAGACTGAGCTCAAAATATTATTCTATTGCAAAATTAACTGCTGTTAAATCTGTCAGACTTATTATTCATTTTAAGTATTTAAATCTGTGCATTTGTGGTTTTAATCCCTTTTTGCATATGTACATGGAAGTGAGTCTATTTTGATATGACTTCCTTATTTTGAAAATTCATAGATTGTAGATGACATCAAAATTAAAAAAAGTGTTTCAAGAGTATTAAACATAAGAATTTGGGGTATTTACACACATTTAACAGTAATGGATTTCTTTTTTCCTTTCTTTAGTCTTTCAATTTTAAGGATTTAAAAAAAAAGTATGATTTTGATGCTTCCAAAGTGGATACTATTTTATTTCAGGTGGGTCATTTAATAGTTTGTTGATGTTTTCAAGGTCTCTAAACAAAGTCTGATGTGTTAACAGTCTTATTAACGATGTTAAAATAGAATTAACAGCTTGTGGATGCCTCCAGAGCACAATAGCCTGTCAACCTCGCCTGCCCCCTTATAAATTGTACCCCTGCTGTCTTCCCTTTGTTTCATGCCCAATCAGCAAACTAAACTTTTGTGGAGAGAGAAGGCAGTTCAAGTGTTTCTGCTGCAGCTGAAGGGAGGAGCTAATGTGGAATTTACTGGGAGACCAATCAGTGCTGGAGGGAAGAATGACCCCAGATTGGGAAGAAGGACTTTGTTGACCTGCTTGGCTCCCTGACCTTTCCTTGCTATTTTGTCGCTTTAAAGAGGTTTACTCTGGTTGTCGAGTACTTTATGATGCTTTTACTAAAGCTGCTGACGTTTTAGAAGTTTGGGATTATTTAAGATAAATCTCAGCATACATTTGATAGTGCTGTGTGATCTTTAGTAATTTGATGAGATGTTTGCATTTAAAATTATTTAGAAAGCTGGCACAGCAATAATAACGTGTTTTTTTTTTTTTAAGAGAGGAATAGATTTTCATCAATTATCTTGAGCCAAAATAGATTCCAAATCTTTTCTAGTGTCTCTTCCCCATAGCTATTTTTGTGTAGGGAGACTCACATTAGATACTGATGTTAGGCCATTGGTTCTATTTTGTTGAATGTATGCTTGCTTTGAAAAAATAGATTTTTATTTTTTTAAAAAGTTCATTTATTTTTAGTGATCTCTGTACCTAATATGGGGCTCGAACTCATGACCCTGAGATTAAGAGCTGCATGCTCTTCCAACTGGGCTGGTTAGAGGCCCCTGTTATCTTCTAACTCCTTAAAAGATTTTTCTTTGTCAGGTAATGGTTAAAATGAGTTGAAAACTAATATTTTTAGGAGAAGAGTTATTTTTTCATTAGTATTGCTAATTTGACAAACTGTCACATTTAAAAGCACAGATTTAAGGGTTAGCCTGACAAATGGGTGATACCATCTTCCTTTGTCACCATCCAATATAATAACTTACATAGTACAGCACATTTATAGAGTATTTCCCAATTCTCACTACACAGTATACCAGTTTTGGTAAGAGATAAAGAGACATTATTGAAATTATTTTTGTTTTTGTACTTATTAACCTTTAAATGGGCCACTGTTAAGTGAATCAAAATACAGTGCTGAACTCTGAGATATTTACTGTTGGTAGAAAGAACATCTCATGCAGGTGCAAGACGGAACATTTTCTTTAAATCAAGGTTTAATAAAATTACTCAAATGCAGGGCATCTGGGTGGCTTAGTCAGTTAAGCATCTGCCTTCAGCTCAGGTCATGGTCTTGGGGTCCCAGGGTCCTGGGATTGAGCCCGGGATTGGGCTCTCTGCTCAGTGGGGAGCCTGCTTCTCCCTCTCCCTCTTCTGTTTCCTGCTTGTGCTTGCTCTCTCTTTTTCTTTGCCAAATAAATAAATAAAATATTTTCTAAAAATTGGGGCAGCCCGGGTGGCTCAGCGGTTTAGCGCCGCCTTCAGCCCGGGGCCTGATCCTGGAGACCCAGGATCGAGTCCCGCGCCGGGCTCCCTGCATGGAGCCTGCTTCTCCCTCTGCCTCTGTCTCTCATGAATAAATAAATAAAATCTTTTAAAAAAATATTTTCTAAAAATTACTCAAATACAGGGTGCCTGGGTGGCTCAGTTGGTCAAGTGTCTGCCTTGGCTCAGTTCATGATCCCAGAGTCCCAGGATCAAGCCCCACATTGGGCTCCCTGCTCAGTGGGTAGTCTGCCTCTCCTTCTGCCCCTTACCCTGCTCTCATGCTTTCACTCTCTCTCTCATTCGTGAGAGACACAGAGACAGAGGCAGAGACAGAGGCAGAGGGAGAAGCAGGCTCTGTGCAGGAGCCCAATATGGGACTGGCTCCTGGAACTCCAGGATCACGCCCTGAGCTGAAGGCGGATGCTCAACTGCTGAGCCACCCAGGCATCCCAAAATAAATAAAGTCTTTTAAAAAAATTAAGTGCATACAGATCAGGGAATGAGATATAAGGAAATGAACTATGATTTCAAAATACAAGTATTTTGTCAAGGAATATGCTAGAATGAAAATAAGGCAGTACAAGCATATTACTTCTCTTAGCTCACCTTGTGCTACTTACTTAGGTGAAGCTCAAGAGGAATATTTCCTCCTAACTTTATAAACCCCAGAGATATGTATCCATTGATTGAACAATATATAAAACTGGGGCAAATAGGGCCTTGTTTGATACTAGCTACGTGCATGGGTATAAAAAACATTTTCTGTTTGGCATCCTTGAATGCACACTGCTTCATTAGAGTCCTTTTACCTGGCCAAGGAAGAATGTCTCTGTGGTAGTTCTCCCACAAATGT
The DNA here is from genome assembly GCF_011100685.1 of Canis lupus familiaris. NCBI lineage: Eukaryota > Metazoa > Chordata > Mammalia > Carnivora > Canidae > Canis > Canis lupus. Next base: position 49,825,833 of record NC_049243.1, read on the forward strand.
AACTGCTTGTCATTTTTACCCAAAGCACTCGTTGCTGCCCACCCCTACCCCATGGCCTAGCATGTCCACACATTCCACTGCTGGGTAGCAGAACCATCTTGCAACCAAGTGTAACTGACCTCTTTTTTGGTGTGCCCACTGAATGAATATTTCAGGCTGTAGAGTTGGGGATTTGCCTAGGGATGTGGGCACAACACTTTTGTGGAGACCGAACATCAGGACTGTAGCCACCTGATGCAATTGTCCAGTGCATGTTTGCATGAATTGAGGATAAGAAGCCAAAGGGATTAACAACAAACAAAGAAACCTTGTTACCTTTGTGCAGAAGCCAGCTGGCATCTCACAGGGACAACTTCAGCTGCTCCATTGTCACTAAAGCTGGGTTCGGGTGGATCTCATTTGCTACTGCTGCAGTATGCCACAGACTTGGTCACCACAGGGGAAAGGGGAAGAATCAACTGGAAGCCCTGTGCAGGGACCCATGTCTTTTGTTTTAGGTGCTGCTGAGAGGGATAAGACCATAAATTTAAAGAAATTTTAATAGTGCAGTTTCTCTCCTCAAGGATGTTGTGAATAGCATTTATCTTCCAAAAGTTCTGTCCTTTTTTTCGTCATTTGTTTTATAAGCTTGAAGGAGCAAGAGAAGTTGGTGGTCCCAGCATTTGCCTTCGTCATGGCCTAAACGGATTGTAACTTTTGAGGACTACATTTACTAAGATGATCAGAGTCATAACATAGAGCTATATCCCAGTTCAGGTCCTGACCAGCCCCCTTGAACAGAAGTTCTCGTGTGCTCTTAGGATTCTGAATTGTCCCCAGCAACTTTCAGGAAAGTAAAGGATACAAATAAAGTTTCTGACAATTTGACTGTTTGCTTCTGCCTCTTAAAATTTGGGAAATGTAGAAATAATTTTTCTCTGAGATTTTGTAATTCTCTGAAGTGGATACTTTAAGGGCAATTGTGTGTGAAATGCTGTTTAAGAAAGAATTCATGTAAGTGTGCTTCTTTATTTAATCATAAGGGAGACTAGAGAAAGGATGTTTTATTTTTCAGTAGTTTTTGTTCCATAGAATATGAAATTATTGTTGTCACGGTTAGTAATACTTTACCTTTACACAAACTTTATAATTTTTCATATACTTTTACACACATTATTAAATATAACCTCTGAAAGAGTTCTGCAGGAAGATATTATTATCCTGGCTTATAGATGAGGAAATAATAAATGCACATACTCATAACATGCCACATAGTACCAGCTTTGTATTTCCAGAGAATTTTATGTTTTAGGAAATATATGTGGTATGTAAAATGGTTAGATAACATAAATCTAGTACTGAAGAAGTTATTTTGGTTCCACATCATTGCTATAAAAGATGACAAAAAACTGGAATAAAATCATATGATAATGTGCAGTCCTCCTTTTAATACACAATTACATGAATGTTGGTTTTATGATTGCTTTGTTTTCATGTGTAAAATACTATATGTCACATAATAATCAAATAGAATTATTCCACCCTGTTTTTATTTTTTTATTTTATTTTTTAATTTTTTTAAAAGATTTTATTTATTTATTCATGAAAAACACAGAAAGAGGCAGAGACACAGGCAGAGGGAGAAGCAGGCTCCATGCAGGGAGCCCGATGCGGGACTCGATCCTGGGACTCCAGGATCACGCCCTGAGCCAAAGGTAGATGCTCAACCCCTGAGCCACCCAGGCATCCCCCACCCCTGTTTTTAAAGATAGAAATTATAATCAGTATCATAGTAGAAGGATATTTTCCAGTTAAAAGGTAGTCTGATTTGTAGTTTATGATTTTTTAAATGAAATACCAAATTTGTCAAAATATATTTACTCTTAAAAATCATATTTTTTTTCCTGCTTGTTAAAGACTAGGTAGCCATGGTATTTGTTTTGGGGCAATTTAATGCCACTGTTCAGAAACAGAACTATGTTACTGGGGACAGGAAAATCTGATTAGTGTTTCTAAGAATTATTATAGCACAGCAAGACAGGGAAGCAGTCCAAAAGTACTAAAGGTTAAATGCAATTTATAATAACTAGGAGAAGGCTTTACTTGTTTTTAAAAAAAATCTTAGCCATTAAAATGATCTAAGTGTTACTTGGACTACTTTCCACTATAATATTATATTATTTTCATAAAAAATATTTTGTTGAGAGGAGCAGAAGAGGAAGAATTAAAATGAGAAAGAAAACCAAAATAATTTCCTATTTTATAAAATCCAAAATTTTCTCAACGTACTTTTCAGTGAAAAAAATTATTAGTGTTCCGCTGTGTTTCTTTAGGTGTATTTGTTGCAATGACTTTGTAATTTGGAGATTTTATATATCTCCAAAATATATGTATATACACATAAAAAAAGAAAAAAATTATTAGTATAAACTTCCATATGACAACCCTAAGAATTCTCTGCATATGGTCCCAAAGATTTAAAAAAATAATAAAACTGGGGAAGTAATTATTTTCTGAAAAAAAGATTGATTTAGAATTTTTCTAGGGTTCCTCTTAGAATCAAATCAAGGTTCATTTTTATCTTTCATTCTGATAAGCACACATTTTGCATTCTAGAAGTTTAGAGAAGGAAAAACTATTGGTATTATATGTCCAGGGTATTTTTTAAACAGCTCTAACATCAAAATGGCCAAACTGTTGGACTGATTCATGCTAGATAAAACAGATGGGATTCCCAGATCGTGCACCGTTCAGCCGTTTGATGGAATTCGCGCCACCCTGACCAGCGAGCCCAGATGGCGCTTAAATCTGTCACTCTTTAACGACCCTACTGTTTTTTAAAAATATTTTTATATTTGAGCCCATTCGGTTAATCTGAGAGATTAATCATTTCCAAGATATGTCTGGGGAGGGATTTACTGTGGGTTTCATTTGGAGGAGCTGAGGATAAGAAGAATGAAGAGGCCTTCCAGACACAGGTCCACCTTCTAGAAGGAACATGAGGGGAGAGGCCTGGTGGACTTGGGCTTTGGAATACTTTCTGGGCAGCAAGGTTGAGAAGGCCACATAGAGAGCAGTGGCATTAGGAGTTAAGGGAAGAAGAGGGACATTTGGGATGGGTCTGGAAGTGGATGAATGGAGATGCCTAGAGAAACTATTGCATTGCTAAGCTTAGACCCCAGCAAGGGCCCAAGTGCCAACTGCCCACACCAGGGTGGTGTGTGTGGTCTGATTCTCATCCTACTAGGATGACTCTGGTGGGTGTGCCACCTGCGGCAGAACCCAGAGATCAAATCCAACATAAGCTTCTCTGAAATGGTTCTAGGAAGAACCTGTTCTGCAACAGAACATTCACTAATCTCACTGGGTTTTTCCCTGAAGGGTTTTCGCCCCTTTCTTTCTTGAATTACTATTTTAAGTCAGTTTGCTGAAATGCTTCAGTGATTTGGGGCATGAGATTCTGGCTGGCTCCTCCCTCCAGAATCCCTAACCTTGAATACATTTGCAGAGTGGCTTGGAATTGCTTTCTGTTCCTGCTTGGATGGAAAAGGGAAAAATGAATAGTTTTTCATTATGCAAACCCAATTTTTAAAAATTTTTATTTATTTATGATAGTCACAGAGAGAGAGAGAGAGAGGCAGAGACACAGGCAGAGGGAGAAGCAGGCTCCATGCACCAGGAGCCCGACATGGGATTCGATCCTGGGTCTCCAGGATCGCGCCCTGTGCCAAAGGCAGGCGCCAAACCGCTGCGCCACCCAGGGATCCCAAACCCAATTTTTTAATTTGCATTTGAATCAGATGTAGTAGATGTCAAAATATGGTGCAGAGGTTACACCATTCATGCAAAATTTGCATTGCCCCAAAAAGCCATCAGAAATGGGCAAACCCATCTACATTAACAAAATTTAAAATGCCGTGCTCTCTTTAACCATGTTTTTGATGGTATTCTGCCAGCTTAGTGGTGGTTTTCCTTTTTTTTTTTTTTTTTTTTTTAACCTGAGGGTCCCTATATAGGTATCCTCTGCTTTTTGAAAGTTTGCATTATGCCACTTAGCCTTTATGAAAGACCTATATTAATATCTGTTTTCACCAACTCAAAAAAATCCTAGGGGATCCTTGGGTGGCTCAGCGGTTTGGCACCTGCCTTTGGCCCAGGGCATGATCCTGGAGCCCCATGATCGAGTCCCACATCAGGCTCCCAGCATGGAGCTTGCTTCTCCCTCTGCCTGTATCTCTGCCTCTCTTTCTCTCTCTGATATACATAAATAAAATCTTAAAAAAAAATCCTAAGAGGATTTTTGCTCTTACGAAAAAAAAACAAAAATAGCATTCAGTGTTGGTTTTATAGCAAACTGTTATAGAGGCATCGCGAACCCACAATAGCCAGAGGGGCTCCACTAGGTTCCTTCCCCAAGAACTGCACTCAGCATCTCAGCATCCAGCCACCAGAGCTTTGAACTGTGTCTGTGAACATTTGTGCTTTATCTCCATTTTTTTGTGTGTATCTGTTAGCAAGATGTGTTGTATCAGAAAAGCCTAAGAGGATATTTTTTGGATTTGGGAATGCTAAAAAAAATTCCATATACATTAATCGTAATTGCTTCTTCACTTTATGCCATTTCAGTTTACAAAAGGTTTTTATAGAAATGCTGTACTTTAAAAAAAAAAATGCTGTACTTTCAGATAATGGGAGAAACCTATACTTAGGAGTCTCACGGAAGGCATGCTGATAGGTCTTACCCTTGTGCATGCCCGAGCACGTGGGAATGGGGTCCCAACATCCTGTGCCCCACCGAAGTATGTGCACACTGAAAACATGTTAGAGTTTTGCTTTAGAGGGTTTCCAAGGAAAATTAAATGACCTTCATATACACTAAAAAAGTCGAAGAAAAGTAAGTTATGTGGGGAGGTTCCTTTGGAAGCTTTAGAGCTTTGGGGGTCTCAGGGACTCAGGGTCAGTTAGAAATCAGATCTAGCTGTACCAGAATACAGTGGGAACTGACACTTGTAATTAACCACCCATGTGTAACCATCCTGTGGGGATAAAGCTAGATAAGGTTTTGAATGAGTAGAGTACCTTCAAGCACAGAATATGTTGTTTTCATCTTAAATCTGCTGTAAGCAACTATCACGGTTCTCATTCATTCTGTCTGTCTGTCTCTCTCTCTCTCTCTCTTCCACGCACACAGAGCCAGATTATGGAAAGGATTGCTGATAGTCATGCTTAAAGGATGTTGCTTTTTATAGACAGTAAACTGTCACTGGAAGAGTAGAGAGGCCACTCTGCATCTCATTCTGTAATGTTTAGGACTCAATAGTAATCCGTAAGACTCAGTTTTGTGTGTATGTGCATTGTGTGTTGGCCTCAATTTCTTTGGGTATTTATGGAATAAAATTGAACATTTTAATGAAAGCAACTAATGCCCACATTAAAAATTATTTTTATGGGGGCAGCCCAGGTGGCTCAGCGGTTTAGTGCTGCCTTCAGCCCAGGACGTGATCCTGGAGTCTCGGGATCAAGTCCCACGTCAGACTCCCTGCATGGAGCCAGCTTCTCCCTCTGCCTGTGTCTCTGCCTCTCTCTCTGTGTCTCTCATGAAAAAATAAATAAAATCTTTTAAAAAATTATTTTTATGAAGCAATATAATGTATCATATTAAACAACCAATTTCTTACCTTTTGACTAAAGTATATATACGTGATCATCCAAATAAACATTCTCTCTTATTTTTTTTTAAGATTTTATTTATTTATTCATGAGAGACCTAGAGAGAGGTAGACACACAGGCAGAGGGAGAAGCAGGCTCCATGCAGGAAGCCCAATGTGGGACTCAATCCGGGTCTCCAGGATCACGCCCTGGGTTGAAGGCATATGCTAAACTGCTGAGCCACCCGGGCTGCCTAAACATTCTCTCTTAAATTTTACCAGTCAGCTCATTCCATATTCCCGATTTCCTCTAAAAACTAAAATCTCTCAGGGTGCCTGCCTGGCTCAGTCAGTACAGCATGAGACTCTTGATCTCAAGGCTGTAAGTTTGAGCCCCACGTTGGGTGTAGAGATTATTTAAAAATAGAATCTTAAAAAAAATAAAAAAGACTAAAATCTCTCTACTATTCCAGTCGGCATATGGTCTAAGAACAAAAGGATGTGTGTGTGTGGGGTGTGTGTGTATTTGTTTTGTTTGAAGAATTCTGTGGTCACCTGAGAAATAAGTTTTTCACCCATCATTTTTCACTAATGCCAAATAATTATTAAAAATGAGGACCAGAAAAAAAAAATGAGAACCAGAGAGGCATCTGGGTAGCTCAGCTGGGTTAAGCATCTGACTATGGTTCAGGTCATAATCTCGGGGTCCTGGAATTGAGCCTCGCTTAGGCTTCCTCTGCCTCTGCCCTCCCCACTTGTGCTCTCTCTCTCAAATAAATAAAATCTTCTAAAAAAAAGTGAGAAGCAAAAATAATACTTCACTGTTAATGAACTGTTGACCATTTAGACTAGATGATTGTTTTGGTAGATAGAAGAAAGAGGAAAACTGCACTCTTCATTGCCTGTGTCTGTATTCCCTCCTTGGCATGAGACTGGCACAGCAACCCCAGCCTGGCTTTTGGAGGTTAAACTGAGCATTGCGTAGCCAGCCAGGTCCAAGGTGCTGGAGCCAAACCAGGAAATAAGATTAAGGGATAAAGCTAAACTCAAAGAACATGGTACTGTCAAATCAAGGTATTAATATAGGTGAAGAGTTACAGGGACAAGAGTCAGATTCAGAGCAATCAGGGAGCTGGGCCAGTTAGTTCAAGGTGGAAGGCAGGAGATGGAGCCCCTGGAGGTGTCCTCAGCTGTTGGACAGAACCACTGGTGTTCTTATAGGGCCTCAGCTTTGAACAATAGTGAAGCATTAAGGAACCAGAATACTGTGAAGAACATGCAGGTTGTCTATTCTTCTTTCTAGAGCCCTGTCTAGTCTTGGCAGAGATTCCACAGGCTCTTTTCAAAGTATCTTTTAAGAATCAAAGGAGAAAAGTCATAAGCCTTCAAAAAGTTGGGTATCCCTAGGAACCCTAGTTTTCCAAATAGGAAATGTAAAGTTGGATGGCAGTTTCAAATTATTGTTTCATCTTCTGCAACTTTGAAAGATTTCCTAGTTCACTAAGAGCCTGCCTTCAACTGCATGGATATTACAAAGTTTTTTTTTCATTCCCTATAAAGATCCCTATTTTTAGCTTTAAGGAACTGTTACAACTGAGATATAAACTGTACTCTGTACCCCACACAGTACACATCTCAGGATTAGAGACAGAATTCCTAAAACTGCAAGACAAGTTTAGTTTTAGTCAATCTGTTACATTTCCTTATAGGCATATTTTCTTATATTATTTAATTTGAGTGAAAGGCCTATTAGAAATTTCCATGTGCATAAATGATGCTTAAAAAGTTCTCACTATTCAAATTATGTGAAGTCTCATGGCAGTTTATAATTTCCCGAAACATAACTTGTTTGTAATATCTACACACATGTTCTAAAAGCAGCATCCATCAGACCCACCCGTAATGAAGGATGGGAGACTCAGTGATGGACTGGACTACAAGGCCAAGGAATTGAAATTGAACTGGAAGGAGCTTCTGAAAATTTTCAAACTGGGAAGGGACATGATTGAATTTTAGGAAGATTAATCCATAGCAATGGGCAAGATAAATTCAAGGGCTCTGTGGGAGCCAGGGAAAGACTGGAAGCTAAAAAGCTAAAGTGAGGAAGTGATTGCAAAAGTTCTATTAAAAGATGGCAGGGACCCAAACTTTGTACATTGAAGAGATGTGTGAGAGACTCCCCTTCTACCTGGACTCATGTCACTGACTTGTGCACCCCAGTGTCAAGCACAGTCCTGATCTCACCTTTTCTCAGCTCATGCCCTCAGGCTCTGACTGCCTTTTGGGAGGCTCCCTCACAGACTTGTAGTATTGAGGCCAGGAACTATGTCTTACTCTGTACTTACATACTTATATTCAGTGTCTAATTGAACAGATGTAATAGGTGTTCAATGAATACTTCTGGATAAATGAATCAATTCTGAAAGCAACTTATCATGCAAACTTTTAATTGATATTGTAACTTTGGAGCAGTTAATACACATTCCTTTGCTTCCTGTTTTTTTGTTTGTTTTTTTGCTTCCTGGTTTTAATTTGGTGGCAGGAGACAGTTATGGTTAAGAATGAAGGCCCAGGGCAGCCCGGGTGGCTCAGTGGTTTAGCGCCGCCTTCAGCCCAGGGTGTGATCCTGGAGACCTGGGATTGAGTCCCACGTCGGGCTCCCTGCATGGAGCCTGCTTCTCCCTCTGCCTGTGTCTCTGCCTCTCTCCCTCTGTGTCTCTCATGAATAAATAAATAAAAATGAAAAATGAAGGATACTGTTAAAATGATCAAATGAGACCAAGTATCGAAACTTCTAAGATCATTGCCTGGTACAATGTTAGATCATATAACTATTAATTATAACTTATTATAATTAATATTGATAGCAATCATAGTGGGAGCCATTTACTACATTTTGATTTGGGATTGAAAGTTTACTGATAGTAAGAGATATATTGAGATGATAAGCAGGATTGTTTTTTTAAGTCCTTCACATTCTGTGGGGCTACTCATCTTTTTAAATGATATTTGTGAGGCACCTGGGTGGCTCAGTTGTTTACGCATCTGCCTTTGGCTTGGGTCATGATCCTGGAATCAAGCCCCATAACTGACTCCCTGCTCACTGGGCAGTCTGCTTCTCCCTCTCCCTCTGCCATTCCTCCTGCTTGTTCTCTCTCTCTCTCTCTCTCTCTTTCAAATAAACAAAATCTTTAAAAAATTAAAATAAATATTTTTATGTAAATGAAACTTCTGGAAAACCATTAAAGTTTATGTGAAAGTATATTATAAATAATCATATTGAATGTATTAAGAGCTGTTTAATGAGTTGGTGTAAAACTCAAAATATTCGTGTGTGTTTACCCAACATAAATGACACTGGTTCACGAGAAAACTGAGCAAATTCTAGCTCTCCTCTTAGTATTGGGACGTGACTGGGACTTTTTGTAATTAAAGAAGAAAAAAAAGATTGGAAAAAGAAAAAAAGATGCTAGATTCTAGCCATGCTGAAGCTCAGAGGTATACATTGTAATTGATCATTGATGTTTTTATTAATTTTGACTCCAAGCACCACCTGTGCTAGTGATAGTTGTGAATACAGGGATGGTGAGATTGCTTCTTGTTGGGAGTTGTCACCTCTGAAGCAGGCGCTGCAGGCCCCCCTGGGTGGTGCTTACATGTCAGATCTGTCTTATGTCTTTTAGATGATATCACTCTTTAATATAGACCTATATTATTAGCTATTAATATTAATAACTATATTCTTTTTAAAAAGATTATATTTATTTATTCATGAGAGACACACAGAGAAAGAGAGGCAGAGACAGGGGCAGAGAGAGAAGCAGGCTCCATGCAGGGAGCCCGATGTGGGACTCGATCCTGGGACCCCAGGATCACGCCCTGGGCCAAAGGCAGATGCTCAACTGCTGAGCCACCCAGGCATCCCTAATAACTATATTCTTATTAATGATTATTAGCCCCTGTTAAAGCTCTTCTCAAGAAAAAGCAAATACATTGTAGGTGACTACTTCAGATCTTTTTCTTTGGGAATTTCTTAGTCTTAGCACAGTAACAATAAGTTTTGAATATAAAATTTTGACATAGAATGTGGCAGTGCTTCCACAGTCTCACTGGAAAATTTCATGCAACATTCCTTTTTTTTTTTTTTTTAAGATTTTATTTATTCATGAGAGATGCAAAGAGAGAGGCAGAGACACACAGGCAGAGGAAGAAGCAGGCTCTCTGGGAGGAGCCTGATGCGGGACTTGATCCCAATATTCCGGGATCACGCTCTGAGCCAAAGGCAGACGCTCAACCACTGAGCCACCTAGGCATCCCCATGCAACATTTCTAAAGTTACAGATTGTGAAGAGGATCAATGTGTTCTTGTTTCTAAAGTCAGAAATGAATTTTGTTTACAAAAAGACCAAGATACAAGATAGGTCATTTTAACTTTTCTCCTTTTGTAACACAGGATATTTTTGGATCTCTCTTTAAAGACCATTTTCACATGTTATTGCAGGGAGGAGCACCACCATAGAAATCTAAGCTTCTCGAAGATCACTTGAATTTGATGGATATCTCTATAATCTGCTCTTTTCCTTTCTACTCCAAATGTTGGTGTTAGCGCTTCAGAAATCTAGAACACATTTTCCTCTTTTACCTGTGAATTTTCATTTGCCAAATGAGTGTAAATATCTTAACATTCATAGTTTTATTTTAAGATTTGTGGAGTTGAGAGAATCTCATCTGTGTCACCTGTGTCATGTTTCAGGGCCATAATAAATACTAAACAGCAATAACACCTTACATCAATTTTCTCCACTGTTCATTTTGTGTAAAAATACGTGTAGCAAAATTTTATACCGTTAACTTGTAAAGTCTCCATTAAACAAATGTTGGCAGGTTATGGGTCCAGTGAGATTTCAGGAGTCATTCATTCATCCAACCAATACATATTGAGGAACTACCCTGTTTTAGGAATTTGAGATCCATCAGTGAACAAGAACAAGTATCTGCCCTTCTGGAGCTCACGTTTTAGCAACCTGACAACAAATAGAGATAATAAGTAGACACAATTTTATTTTTTTTAACTTTTTAATTTATTTATGATAGTCACAGAGAGAGAGAGAGAGGCAGAGACACAGGCAGAGGGAGAAGCAGGCTCCATGCACCGGGAGCCCGATGTGGGACTCGATCCCGGGTCTCCAGGATCGCGCCCTGGGCCAAAGGCAGGCGCCAAACCGCTGCGCCACCCAGGGATCCCAGTAGACACAATTTTAGAAGATGGTGAAAGAAAAGGCAGCTAAGCCAAGGAAACTTCCTTTGGGGTGAGGAAGGGAAGGCAGGTGGCAATCTTAAATAGCATACCAAGGATAAGCCCCATTGAGAAGGTGAAATATGAACAAAGGTTTGAAGGAGGGATGGGCATATATCTATATACATACATACATACATATACACACACATATACACACACATATGTATGCATATGTCTTATAAATGCATATAATGGGAGAAGAGTGCTTTAGGCGCAGGGAACATCCTGTGCCTAAAGGATAGCAAGGAGGCCTACAGGCCTGGCATGGAATAAGAGAGGGGTGGCAAAGCAGTAAGAGATGAGATGAAGGAAGTAGTGGATGCCAAACTGCTCTAAGGATTTTTCCCAGTACAAGTGAAGGGAGAACTATCGGGGTTTTGAGCAAAGGAGAGACACGGGAGGGCCCATATCCCTCTGTAACCTGTGTTGAGAATAGACTGTAAGGGACAAGGGTAGAAGCAGGGAGACCAGTCAGGAGGTAGTTGCCTTGATCCAGCTAAGACCTGATGATGTTTCAAACTAGAGTGGGAAATGGTGAGATGTAGTTTAGCTAAATTCTGAAGCAGAACCAACAGCACTTCCTGGCAGATTGAATGTTCCTCAGTTGTAAATAAAAAAGAAATCAAGGGTGACTGTCAAGGTTTTTGGCTCGAGTGACTAGAAGAAAAGAGTTGCCTTCAAATGAGATGGGAGAGGGATGCTTGTGTGGCACAGTGGTTAAGCTGCCTGCCTTCAGCCCAGGGCATGATCCCAGGGTCCTGGGATCAAGTCCCGCATCAGGCTCCCTCTGGGGAGCCTGCTTCTCCCTCTGCCTGTGTCTCTGCCTCGCTCTGTCTCTCATGAATAAATACATAAAATCTAAAAAAAGAAAAAAATGAGATGGGAGAGATTACAGATGGAATGTGGTTTCCTTGGGTGTTGGGGCCAGAGGAGGAGGAAGGATCAGGAGTTTAGCTTTAGACATATTGACTTTTAGATTCTCCATTAGAAATCAGGTGGAGGGAACACCTGGGCAACTCAGTGGTTGAACTCCTGCCTTCAGCCCAGGGCGTGTGATCCTGGAGTCCCAGGATCAAGTCCTACACTGGGCTCCCTACATGGAGTCTGCTTCTCTCTCTGCCTATGTCTCTGACTCTCTCTGTGTGTCTCTCATGAATAAATAAATAAAATCTTTGGAAATGAAGTGGAGATGCTAAGTTGGCAGTTGAATGTAGAAGTATGACATTTGGAAGAGCGGCCTGGACTAGAGAGCTACATGTGGAAGCTGCTAGCATAGAGGTGACATTTAAATCAGTAATACCAGGCATGGTCCCTGTGGGAAGAGTGTGAGGCTGCGGACCCAGCGCTGGCTGTGGACACTCCCAACATTAAGCGGTAAGTGGGAGGGAAGATCCAGCAAAGTAGATGGAGAAATAGCAAGCAGTAAGATAGGATTATAACTAAGGAGTGTGTGTCCTGGAAATCCGATGAACACAATATATCAAGACAGGGTAGGGATGGTGATTATGCTACATGCTGCTGGTAGGCCAAGTAATTTAGAAACTGAGAATTAGCTAACGTGAGGGTCATTGGTGGCCTCAACAAGAACAGATTTGGAGGAGGTATGGGTTTTTTCTTCCTCTTCAGAGGAGGAGAATTTTTAAATAATACTCTTTGTGGAGTACTCATCAATCTTTATGGTTGACCCTATAGCTTCTCCTGAGACCAAAAGGAACCAAAAATGTAAGGAATCTCTACTTTTTAAAATATATGCATAACAACTTTATTGGAATGTCATTTACATATCATATAGTTTATCCACTTGAAGTGTACAATTCAGGGGTTTTTAGTCTATTTATTATACTATTTATTTTAGTCTATTTAGTCTACTTACAGAGTTGAGTGGGCATTACCATTGTTAATTTTAAAACATTTTCATCACCCCAGAAAAAAAGTCATACTTATTAACAGTCATTGCCCTACACACTCCCCAGGCTTAGGCATCTACTAATCTATCTCCTGTTTCTATATATTTACCTATTCTGGATATTTCATATAAATAGAATCATAAAATGTCATCTTTTGTGACTGGTGTCTTTCCCTTAGCGTAATGTTTTCAAGGTTCATCCATGTTCTAGCATGCATCAGTACTTTATATCTTTTTATGGCTGAATAATGTTTCATTGTTTGAATATACCATAGTTTATCTCTTGATCAGTTGATGGACATTTGGGTTGTTTTCTGCCTTTTAGTTACTGTAACACTATTAGGAACATTTGTATCCAAGTTTTTTTGTGGACATTTGTTTTCTAGTGTCTATACTTAGGAGTGAAATTAGATTTCTACCTTCTTGCTTTTTTTTTTTTTAAGATTTTATTTATTTATTCATGAGAGAGAGAGAGAGAGAGAGAGGCAGAGGGAGATTCAGGCTCCATGCAGGGAACCCGACACAGGACTCCATCCCAGGTATCCAGGATCATGCACTGGGCCGAAGGTGGCAGTAAACTGCTGAGCCACCAGGGCTTCCCTCTACCTTCTTGTTAATATTACAGTAGCCTATATTGATAGTACCACAATTGCAGGCTAGAGGTAAAAAAAACGAGACAAAGTTGATAAGTGGGGCCTAGAGCACATGTCTGTTTTTCTTTCCCAGATACCTACATTTTTAGAGCTATTTTAGCCATAGTTACTGTTGAGTTACTGCAATGTTAAATGAATGGATATTTTTTTTTTGTTCTGCTTTGGAGCATAATGCTATATAGTAAGCTGCATCAAAAAGGGCAGAGAGTGAAAGAGAGAGTCCACCTGCCATTGGCTTACTGAAAATATAAGGTTATTTCAGAATCTAGATCATTGTTTACTTTTAGCTGCATTAAAATTTCAAGTAGATTTTCTTAATAGCATCACCAAAATAAAGAAACCAGGAAAGGCAGCCAAATACATTGACTTGGAGAAAAAAAACAACTTGTAATTGCCTATCAGACTTTGGATTTATTTCTGGGGAGCACCAATTAAAAATCTCAAACATAGCTTTTTCAGTGAAATTATATTGATATGAAGGAGTTTTATCAAATATGATCGTGTGTGTGTGCGTGTGTGTGGTTTTAAACATTTCCATAATGAGTTCCCAAGTGCTTTTTTGGCTGTGGTTATTAAAGCTTGTGTGTTTGCAATTTATTTGGCAAAATGCCTTTAGTGAAGAAAGGATATAGTGTTTTCTTGGTTCTTTGCCCAAAGTAATTTTGGAGAAGTCTGTGACTGTGTTTAGTTCATGTCATTCATTGGAGACAAGTCATTGTAATTACATTTGATCACAATCAGTTTACAGTTGTTTTATCATGTTTTCATACTGAATATCTACTCAGACATCATAGCAAAACTTAATGGCTACTGTTTTATTTGTACATAAAATGTTTTATAGCCTTTTTTGCAGTACACATCAGGTTTCAATCATCACTGCTGCATAGTGAGAGGAGAGAGATGGATAAGGAACTATCAAAAATCCTTAACTATATAAAATTTTATTTCGGGTCACCTTGCCATTAAAAGACATTGAATATATTTTGTGGCTTTTCTCCCCAACATGTTAACCATTGTAGAAGAGTTACTATATTTGGAGAAAACCATATGAAACATGGAACTTAATTCACCTAAGATGGTTTACATTTGCATTCGCTTTCTACTGGAAGTGGGTATATTGAGTACTTTGAATAGCTCTTAGGTAAAAGGCAGCAAACTGTTATTCTTGGGATTTAAAAGCAGGTTATCTTCTTAATTGTAAGGCAAAACATTTTGTCATTGTTGTTTCAGAAAGTCTGCTCTAACATCTGCACTGTGTGGCAGAGTTACATTACAGGGTGTTATTTACAGCTACCAAATGCTGGAGGCTCTCAAATCCCGGACAGTCCCTGATTTGCTAATTGTGGTAGCCCTGCTTCACCAGTGAATTTGGGTGAATTCACTAGTTATCTCCCAAGTGTCAGTTCTCACCGTTATTTTCCCCAAAAGGTTGGTCCTTAGCCCTTCTGAAAACTGCTGTTGTATATGTTTGCTTCTCCGTGGTTGAAGAAGCTCCTGTTAGAAAAGTGTAATTAATGGGAAACTTTGACATCCAGCTGAGAAAATTAGTTTGCATCAAAAAAGGCAAGATAGAGGATTAAAGAAATTTTAGTCCTAATCTAATTAACACCAATTAAAAGATGCAGATGAATTTGCACCAACAAATTGTTAATTATGCACCAATTTGCCTTTTCTATGACAAAACTAAAATTAAGATAGTATTATTATCTTTTTTTTATTTTAGGAGACTACCAGAGTGGGCTTGTTACAATCATCTTTTGTATAATTAAAGAAAAGGTAGGTGGCAGGAGTTAGTGTGAAATATTTTACTCTCCTGACATTTTCACATAGATTAACTCTTTAAAAACAAAATATAAGAGAATGTGCTTAGCATGTCTCTCACAGATATCTGAGGAGGACCCAGTATGTACTGGATTCTTGCTCCATGCAGTGAAAAACTGAGCATGTGTGCAACAAATTGGGTTTTCTCATTCAGAATATTTCAGCTCTTTATAATGGACTGATGTACTGTTCCTTAGAGAAAGCCTTGGGCAGTCCCGGTGGGACAGCGGTTTAGCGCTGCCTGCGGCCTGGGGTGTGATCCTGGAGACTCGGGATCGAGTCCCACGTCGGGCTCCCTGCATGGAGCCTGCTTCTCCCTCTGCCTGTGTCCCTGCCTCTCTATGAATAAATAAATAAAATCTTAAAAAAAAAAAAAACTATTAAAAAAAAAAAAAGAAAGAAAGCCTTGTGACCTGAATTGTACAGCTAACTAAACTCTGCCCTGGGTATGTTTTAGAAAAGGAGACTTGAACTTTTTCTAGGCCTCAAGAAATGGTCTTTCGTGTCCCCAAATTCCTCTTTAACACTGTGGCCTTTTGGGGTATTCTGCTTACATGTTCCTCAGTTGGCAGATCTGTGCTTCGGTTTATCAGAGTATTACTCAGATGTCCACTGTGCTGGGACTTTGATTTTACCTTTTGAATCGCTCTTATAGGTCCTCAGATGGTGATCTGAGTAATTGTGTAGGGGGCAGTGAAGCACAGACCTGTTGTATCTGCAAATGATACATCTGTCCGAGGGTCACATAATGAGTAACCACAGCCCACTTTATATAAACCATATTTTTTCTGTTTCCAAAACAGGGGGGAGAGAGGGAAATATCTGCTAGAAATGGGAAGAAAGGCAGATCAGTGGATTCCTCTGGCCATTGACTGGATGCAGAATCCAGCAGCTGCCCTTAGATTTCCAGGTACCCATTGTTAAACTTCATCCAAAGAAAATAGTTGGCCAACGGGTCCTGATGTGAGAAACAGCATTTTTTTAAAGATTTTATTTATTTATTCATGAGAGACAGAGAGAGAGAGAGAGAGAGAGGCAGAGACACAGGCAGAGGGAGAAGCAGGCTCCATTCAGGGAACCTGATGTAGGACTCTATCCTCAGTCACCAGGATCACACCCCCGGCTGCAGGCGGCACCAAACCGCTGCGCCACCTTAGCGGGGCTGCCCGAGAAACAGCATTTTTAAAGAGTAATGTTATTACTGCCCAGTGTATATACTTAGAACCTAAACAATAATATCTAAATGGCCATGTTTTATTAATGGGACAATAGTCAATATAAAAATTTAGGATGCTCAGTTTGCATTTTTTAGTATTTGTGCTGGAAACTTTTGCGTTCATGACTTTGGCTGAAAGCAAACGGCTATAAAGTATCTTTTACTGTCTGATATTTTCATGGGCAATGGTGGTTTGAAGTAGGCCTACTAATGGGAGAATTTCACTATGGCAATGCCTATGACAGCAAAGAAGGGGTCTTCTTTAAAAACAATGTCTTGGGGATCCCTGGGTGGCTCAGTGGTTTGGGGCCGCGTTTGGCTCAGGGCGTGATCCTGGAGTCCCGGGATCGAGTCCCATGTCGGGCTCCCTGCATGGAGCCTGCTTCTCCCTCTGCCTGTGTCTCTGCCTCTCTCTCTGTGTCTCTCATGAATAAATAAATAAATAAATCTTAAACAAACAGACAAACAGAACAATGTCTTCCGGGCACTGGTGGCGCAGCGGTTTAGCGCCGCCTGCAGCCCGGGGCGTGATCCTGGAGACCCGGAATCGAGTCCCACGTCGGGCTCCCTGCATGGGGCCTGCTTCTCCCTCTGCCTGTGTGTCTGCCTCTCTCCCTGTGTGTGTCTCTATGAATAAATAAAACCTTAAAAAAAATGTCTTCCTTCACACATTCAGAAGGGAATATCTGATACCATTTTTGACTTCTAGAACACCCATTGTACTTCTTATTGCTCATGTCTGAAAATCTCCAAGGATACAGTGCACCCTTCCATAAAAACATATTCCTGGGCAGCCTAGGTGGCTCAGCAGTTTGGTGCCGCCTTCAGCTCAGGGCGTGATCCTGGAGACCCGGGATTGGGTCCCAGTCAGGCTCCCTGCGTGGAGCCTGCTTCTCCCTCTGCCTGTGTCTCTGCCCCTCTCTCTGTGTGTCTCTCATGAATAAATCAATAAAATCTCAAAAGAAAACATATTCCCATTATCATAGATTCTATGTAAAATGTTTTATGAATCAGTTTAGAACATAGCCTGATGAAGTGGCATTAGTAGGGTTAGAATAGCAGTTGCTTCACTGATACTTCTGTTGCATTAGAATAAAAGAATGATGCCTCAGTTGACCTAGTCTTAGAAAAGTACTCCAAAAATAATTAATCAAGGACTGATCAACTAGCCTACCAAATTTCTCACCCCTAATCCAAACCTAGAATTTGTTGTGATTAGTAGAAAAGTTTATTTGTTTTATACCTAAATAAGATCCTGAATTACCCAGTGAGTTTCCTTCATTGAATGATGATGATTCCACCAGGGTAGAACAGGAATTTCGAGTGTAATTTTCCGGTGCTAGTCATTGTGCCTACCGAATGCCTTACCCCCATACTGAGCCTTTTCTCTGATCAGCAGCACAGACATGATACAGCTACTAACATCAAGGGTCTAGGCTGTGGCCTCACAACAGACTGCTTGTGTTTCTCTCCCTAGCCTGAAATCTTAGTTATATTTGCATCAGGCTTGAACCAAATAAATAGCTTGGTTGTGAAAACACATATTTTTCATGATGTTTTACTGTGCCTCTCCTATGTCCTCTTTCTTTTTTAAAATGAGTTTTATTGGGATGCCTGGGTGGGTCAGCAGTTGAGCGTCTGCCTTTGGCTCAGGGTATGATCCCAGAATCTGGTATAGAGTCTCAAATCGGGTACCTTGCAGGGAGCCTGCTTCTCCTTCTGTTTGTGTCTCTGCCTCTCTCTGTCTCTCATGAATAAATAAATAAATCTTTAAAATAAAATAAAATAAATTTTATTTTTCCTCTTGTGATTATTTTGGACCAGAGCCATAGCATGAGATTATAAGGGGAATTATTTGTGAACAGTCTCTTTAAGAAATAATGTGATACTGTGCTTTACTGACTTTAAAGAGGCATGAGAACTAAATGTAGTTAATGATTTGGGATCAGGTCATGGGCCTGAAAAAATGGACTTAATCACCTTATTGGGACAATTGATGAAATTTGAATAATGTCTACAGAATAGACAACAGCATTATATCACTGTTCTACTTCTTGATTTTGATCATTTTAGTACAGTTGTGTAGGAGAGTATCCTTGATTTGAGGAAGTATTTAGGGGTAAAGGAGCACAATGAATACAATTTACAAATGGTTCAGAAGAAAAAATAAATAAATACGTAATATATGAACCTCAGTCAATCAATAGAGGGCAGTAATGATAAAGCAAATATGAAAAAATGTTAACAATTGGCAAATCTGGGTAAGGGGTATTCAGGAATTTTTTTCGGCTACCCTTGCAGCTTTTTTGTTAGTTTGAAATTATTTAAAATTTTATTAAAAAATTAAAGTCAAAATGCTGTCTTTTTGCCTCAGATTAATAAGCCTTTTTGTATATGATTCTGGAAAGAAATCAGAGGTTTCTACTATGACAGAGATTCTCAGACAAAGCCTGCCACTGCATCACATGCAGAGGGTCAGTTGTAATGGCTCAGCTAGTCAAAACGGATTCTTAGGAAGAACGTTCACCAAGGTGTATTGGTTATATTCAACAGTTTAATGTATTTCTTCAAAATCTACCAGCCTGATGGAACAGAGAACTAAATGATCCCCTCCGAGTCTACAAATAACAAGATAAAATGTTCTCAAGTCCATCTTATTTCTCACGTGCACCTCCCTGGTAAGATTGAGCCATGGCCTTCAGTGAGCATTAGAACTGAAGTTCACTGTATTGTATGTTCCTTTTCAGATGGGATTTCACAAAGACCCTCTTTTATAAAGAAAACAACCAGCCAATAAAACAGTATTACAGTACATTATATATGTGACCAATCATTTTATAAAATCTGATGTAAGCCTTCAGGCATAATTGGAGTTCTTAGCAAAATACTTTGGTTTTTAATATTTCTATGACCCTCTAAGGGGGACTTAGCAATTACTCTTAAATTTTCAAAGTGGTGCATGGAGTTTTAGCTGTGTGACTTCCATTAAAGCCCATAGGAGTCTTGTTGCTAAAACATCACACAACTCATGAAAATGTGCTCCTTCTTGTGAAATTGTTAGAAGTAATGGGTATGGATGTGTAGCCTGGTATTTCTGGTACATTTACAGGCTTTCTGCACTTGTTTCAAATTTTATACTTTTATAAAAACTCAACAGTTCTATAGGAACTGAAAAAAAAGCTTATTATGTGTATTTCAAAAGTGAAAGGGTAGAAAAATACAGAACCACTAAAAAATAAAAAATAAGTTCTAAAATAATTCTTAAATTTTTAAAAAAGATTATCTGAGAGAGAGAGAGAAAACCAACACTGGAGGTAGGGGGCATGCAGAGGGAGAGAGAATCCTAAGCAGACTCTGCACTGAGCACAGAGACAGCCCATTGTGGGGCTGGATCTCACAGCCCTGAGCAGAAACCAAGTCCCCCAAGAGTTGGGGGGGCCACCCAGGTGCCCCTAAAATAATTCTTTAAGAAAATCCAAATGTTTAAAAATATTTATCACTGGGCAGCCCAGGTGGCACAGCGGTTTCGCACTGCCTGCAGCCCAGAGTGTGATCCTGGAGACCCCGGATCGAGTCCCACGTCAGGCTCCCTGCTTGGTGCCTGCTTCTCCTTCTGCCTGTGTCTCTGCCTCTCTCTCTCTGTGTGTCTCTGAATAAGTAAATAAAATTAAAAAATATATATTTATCACCTTTATTTCAAAATTAATATATTAGCTCCCAGGTTTTTTTTTTTTAAGATTTTATTTATTTATTCATGAGAGACACACAGAGAGAGGCAGAGACACAGGCAGAGGGAGAAGCAGGCCCCCTGCAGAGATCCCGATGCGGGACTTGATCCTGAGACTCAGGGATCACGCCCTGAGCCAAATGCAGACACTCAACCGCTCAACCACTGAGCTGCTGAGCCATCCAGGCGTCCCGTTGGTGACCACTTCTTGAGTTAATTATTGTTGGCTCAGTTTCAGTGGTACTGTTTTGCTGTAGATCTTTTTTTTTTTTCTTCCCAAAATTGCTGTAGATCTTTTACTAAGCAGTATTGAATTATCTTTTTTTTTTTTTTCATTATCTTGGGAAGATCCGTTAGGCATTGTTTTCTCCTGAAATTTCTGCTAATGTCTGAAGAGATTTTAGGATAAGTTTTAAAGATGGAGAACTTGACATAGAACCAATTTTGCAACATAGCATCGAGCAAATAACATCAGTTAGGTGTAAACTGTGCCACTGATTTGAAATGTCCCAGCTGGGGTCAGAATTAGGGACTGTCTAAATAAGGGAATTTCAGAAAGGCAGGGGAGAATATCAAGGTACAAATCGGAGGAAATAAGCCATTGTTCCTTTAAAAAGCATAATCACCTCGATAATGAGAGGCTATGAAATCGTTCTTTTTATGACAGTAGCTTCTTAACTTCACAGCCCTAAGAACTCCTAGGGTCACTTGCCGAGAGCCCCAGGGCTACACCTGCCTTGCATAGATTAGGACCTGCTGCAGCTGTCTTCATTTGCAAGACTAAGGTGGAGCTCGGTGAAGCTGTGGGTCTCCGCAGGGAGTGCTTCTTCCTGAGCTCAATAGGCTGGCATTTCAGATTAAGATGGTCATTGCAAGTTAGGCTCAGAAATGGCAAGATGAAGCAGGTAACTATTTCCTGAGTTTTATGTATCAGACCTTACGAGGTATCAAGCAGGAACTGCTATATAAAGCTGCCTTGAATTAGCCAGGCCTTTTCCAATCAGCCCTGCAGAAGGGCAGCTCCCTACACCATCTAGCATATTTAGGGGCCAAGCCAGCCTTTGGCTCACAACATGTTTGTAAAGAGCGTGTGAATGTATAGGATGATCTATTGATGAGGACAAAAGGGAATGCTCTTTGGAACCTATACCCGTCAGCGTTGGTCTGTGGGTTGGATACGCTTTCTCTGTAATGTGCATTCATTTCACAGAAAATACAATTAGGATAATTCTTGTGTGTTCTCTACAGGAAGGAAGTAGTATACTGCTAGTGAATGGTAGGCTAAATGAGGGAATCATTAAAGGGTTTTTAATAGACTTTTGAACGAAAGGCTTAAGGGACTCAGTTATGTTGCCTTAATTGAGAAATATTTTGCAGTATGAGGAGACTTAATCAAATTTTCATTTCATACCTGGTCAGGGACTAGGCTGATTGTTTCTTTAAGCAATTTGATAAAATGCACATGGAAGACTTGTTGGTTATGTAAGAATGTGTAGAAGTGCTTAGCATCTCTCCAGTGGGTGCCTGAGTATCAGATACTTGGTTTACTGTGTTGGGTTGAATGCTTCTGTTCTAATTTCTAATGAACTTTACCACCAGACTACTTGATCATGACTCAACCCAGGAACAATGCAAATGGAATTGCCCCCTGATGGGGAGGAATGGGCCCAGATGGCCCTTAAAAGGTGATAATTAGGAAATATAGCATATCTGAGTAGCTCGAAAGAGAGAAACTTGTTAAAGACAGTCAATCTGTTTGAAGCAATGGTCTTTCCCTTAATTATATGCATTTTCATTTAGAGTTGCTTTAAAGTACTATTTTCTCAGGAAAATTTTTTATTAGTAGCTAAAACCTAGAAACCAAACATTTTTTTTGCTACTCGGTTTTAGATTATTTTAAAAATCCTTTCTTTCATACATTTTTTGTTTTCTAGATCTGTGTAACAGACTTGCTGTGTGTGTTTTAGGAGGCCGTTTTAGGTTATTTTAGCTCTTATGCTGAAACAGTGGGGGAGTGATTAAAAGTGAGAAAAATATTGATATATATTTGTAAACTGAGCTTTTAAAATTAAAATAGTTACAGGATATGACAGTCTGTGATTTCATATACTTTGTAGGATTGCCTTAAATGTATCGCCTTCTTGGCAACATAATCTCCAGATTCTTCTTGAATATGTCACTAAAATAATTTTACATATGACAAGTAGGACTTTTTAAGCATTATGTTTTTATCTCAATTAGCATATTTGCATTCACTAATGACATCATTTCTTTGGCTTTTCCCTAGCCTCGTACTTTTTGGTGTACCAATTTGTCATTGCTAGAAGAATAACATGTGAATGGAAAATGAGAAAGTGGTGAATTAGGTGTGCTCAGTGTATCTTTTCCAGCTTCTACATGGCCTGCAGGGTTGGGAATATAGCTGTTCCAGGAATTACAGCATAAAAGAAAAGCTCTAATGGTCAGTAGGTAACTTCCTTATTTGTAAAATCAGAAAGTGCAATTACATGAAGTGCTAAATCAGAGTATTCCAAATATCGTGGTAGTCATATTTTGGCATGTGAGTTGCTTTCCTGAAATTATTCAACACCATCATTCATCTTGACAAAAGCCCGAGGTATATAGATGCACTTTTGGGACTGTGGCCAGGGGAAGACCTATATTTTCCAGGTCTGCCCACTTTGGTTTTGAAGGACTCACCATAAAATAAGCCTCACACCCCAGGCATTGCCCCTCCCATCCTTAGCAATTACATGTGGCTGAAATGTAGAGTTCCCAGGATCTAGTCCTTGGGGCCTAATAAAACTCCAAGTATCTTCTTCCACTCAAAAACCTCTTAGAAAAAAAAAAAAAAAAAAAAAAAAAAAAACCTCTTAGAGTGTCTTTGACATTGTAAGCCTTGTTATTGAAAAATAGCCATAGTTAATAATCAATTTCAGGATTCCAGAAGCACGTAAACCAAGACAGAATGGAGAAGTGTCGTGCTCCCCTTCAGCAAGCTTCAGGGGGAAATAGGACCGGGAAGGAGCCTTGGGTCCACTATTTGCAGGATCTTTTGAAAAGTATCCTTGTAATCATTGACAGGTTGGCCCAAAGGAAATAATCTGGCTCAAACTTCTCTTGTTATCAGTGAAAAACAAAAATTATTTAGTGCAGGTATGCTTAAGGGAAGAAAAAGTCAAGAGAAAATTGGAGATAAAAATCACTGCTATCTTTAATTCCATGATTCACAGCAAGGAAGGGAGTAGGTTTTACATCCTTTGTGCCCAACTGTATCTATAAATGAGGGTTTGATTTTTAAAGATTGTACCCAATTATTTCAGCCTTAGTAATTGCAAAACAGATCTAGCACTGTTGACTGAACAATCACATATATTTACCCTTACTTCCTAGATGTGACCTGACTTGAAACGTTTATAGTTGTTGAAACTTTTATTCACCACAGAACAAGCTCTGAGGAGAAGAGATTCAACTTTTCAAGTGTTTTTAAGAGACTTAAGTTTCATCAAAACCTAACTTGCCTTTTCCTAAGATAACTAAAACATGATTGCTATAACAATATTTGGAATTTTGTTTAACAGCAAGTATAAAGAACGGAGTTGAAATAGACCAGGAGATGGATGGCAATTAACTCTGCATTCTGTTTTAGACTGTTTTATTAATTAGTTCTCTAGTCTCAAATAGGTTACATCCCCTAAGCAGTAAATTGCATTCCATTTGCAAGCTCTGTGGATGAAATTTGCATGTGGCCTAAATGCTATTCACATTGTTGTGTTAAGTAGCATTTTATCTCTCTAGACCCTTCCCCCCCTACCCAGTGGAAAGTTTTATCCACTTTTCTTGCTAGAAGGGAAAGTTGTATGTAGTTTGGTCATTTGGCGCCATCTTCTTTTTTTATTGTTAAATCCACTAAAGTCGGTCATGCCTGGCAGTACTATGCAAGCTCTTTCCGGTGTTCTGGTCTGCTAAGGATTTGGAGTTCTTTGCTGTTTATTTACATGGAATGTTTTCAGTTTCTGTCTTTGCTTTAAGAGCTGATTAAAAGGAACCTTAAAAAAATAAGTTTTGAGGGTAGGTTTTTTCTTTCTGGAATCTTTTCACCTCTCCCTCTCTCCCACCCCAACACAACCTTGCCCCTGTCCCCAGCAACATGTACTTTTCCTTTTTAAATTTTAACATGACTTTAGGAATCA
Organism: Canis lupus familiaris; assembly: GCF_011100685.1. Lineage (NCBI taxonomy): Eukaryota > Metazoa > Chordata > Mammalia > Carnivora > Canidae > Canis > Canis lupus. The sequence continues at coordinate 49,850,276 of NC_049243.1, forward strand.
CAATGCTGCACAGCTTGGAGGATAAGAGAACTGGACAAGTCCCCATCACCAATTGGTCACATCATCAGTGTTCTAGTTTAGTTTATTGTTATGCTTTGAGAATTTTTTTTTAAAGATTTTATTTATTTATTCATAGAGACACAGAGAGAGGGGCAGAGGCACAAGCAGGCTCCATGCAGGGAGCCTGACGTGGGACTCGATCCAGGGTCCCCAGAATCACACCCGGGCTGCAGGCAGCGTTAAACCGCTGCGCCACAGGGGCTGCCCTGCTTTGAGAATGTTACCCAACAGCTGCCCCTCAGAGGATGTTGATACTTAGACCCTCCTGTCATTTATCTGACTCAAAAGCAGAACTCTTTTGAAACAATCAGTATCAACCTTACTGATGAGAATTTCATATTTAATAGAGTGGATTCCTTTTAGGTACATACTTCTCAATTCAACAGGGAGGATCCCCTCTTTTAAAAATCATTAATCACATACTTCTGACATTTTCCTTTTGAATTTCCTCTGGGGGAAAGTTATTTGAATAACAAACAAATAAACAAAAACCCCTCATCACAAATAGCTGTCAGCCTCCTACTTCAACAAAAGGTTTCTATCATACTGAGACCTACAGTGTCCTGTATGGTTAGAGGCAGCAGGGTGGTATAGACACTATGCAGAAAGCCTTGGGTTAATGAGTACTCTCTGGATTTAGTGTTTTTCCTAACCCTTGGATTACTACTTTGAGTTTCTAGCATAACCATTGCCCTATGCAAAATTTCCAACATGGTAGCCTCTTCCATAGATGGCTCTCCTAGATGTCCTGAGTAGATAGCATGGAAATTTGTAAAGCAGTTTGGTTTTCGAATGAACTGGAAGTAAAAACCTTAGGCATTGATTCTTTGACCAAAGCACCATTTTTCTTAATGAATGTCTATCTGGAGCTATGAATGAGGTGCACAAATGAATTTTTATGCTTATTTATTTATTTATTTATTTAAGTAAGCTCTGCACCCAATGTGGGTCTCCCACTCATGACCCTGGGATCAAGAGCTGCATGATCTGACTGAGCCAGCCAGGCAGCCCAGTACAAACTAATTTTTAGACACACATCTTTAAGTCTTTAGTTCAAACCAACTCTTATATAGAAACTCTGACTTATTTTTTTGGAGGAGTTCCTTGGGGATCAGAATCCCTCCCCTTTGCCTCTCAGTTGCTGGTCCCTGAAGGAGCTTTCAGAGAGCCCCAGGTTTAAAATGCATCTTGTGTAATGAAATAGGATCAAAATGATATTCTTTCTTGTGACTGTGTGTTAGATTGAACCATTGGAAATTGCATACTGTTTGACCAATTTGACTTGTAAAAATGACAACTAGAGTACCAAACATTTTTCTTAGTGTAATAACAACACCTCCTGATAAGAAAATGAACAAATAAGAAGGCTTGAAGAGGGGCACCTAGCAGGTTCAGTTAGTAGAGCACGTGATTCTTGATCTCAGAACTGTGAGTTCAAGCCCCATCTCTTTTTAAGAGGTTACTTAAAAAAAATAAAATCTTAAAAAACAAAACACGAAAGCTTGAAGAATTAGGCTATAAGCTCATTATAAGCAAATAGTGACTGACTTCCTCCTTTCCTCCCCCTCCCTCCTCCTCTCTTTCTTCCAGGGTCACCTGTTGATTCCCCTGTGTGTTTCTGGTTCTAGGGATATAGAGATAAAATGTTTAGTCACTGCTCCCAAATCGCTTGAAGGACAGATAAGTGCAAGCACTCCAAGTGATGGTGGTGGGAACACAGCAGGTGTTTTTTAAAATCTTCAAAACCTGAAACCCACACTGCACAGAGTTTTAAGCCCCTGAGTTTTTAGAATGCTGTTTCTATGGACTGTATGGAAGTAATTGTTTCAGAATGTGGGAACTCTGTACATTCTTCATGGCCAGGAGGTTTGAGGTGAACAATGAATCCAATGATTTGTTTTCTGTATTCACTCATTCTTTCATTTTAAGAAAGTGCTTAAAAAAAAAGAAAAAGAGGGATCCCTGGGTGGCGCAGCGGTTTAGTGCCTGCCTTTGGCCCAGGGCGCGATCCTGGAGACCCGGGATCGAATCCCACGTCGGGCTCCCGGTGCATGGAGCCTGCTTCTCCCTCTGCCTATGTCTCTGCCTCTCTCTCTCTCTCTCTCTGTGTGACTATCATAAATAAATAAAAATTTAAAAAAAAAAAGAAAAGAAAAAGAAAAAGAAAGTGCTTAGAATCCTCATCATGTTCTTTTTTTTTTTTTTTAATGGTTTTATTTGGGCAGCCTGGGTGGCTCAGCGGTTTAGCTTCAGCCCAGGGCCTGATCCTGGAGACCCGGGATTGAGTCCCGCATCAGACTCCCTGCATGGAGCCTGCTTTTCTCTCTGCCTGTGTCTCTGTATCTCTCTCTCTCTCTCTGTGTGTGTCTCTCATGAATAAATAAAATCTTTTTTTAAAAAATGGTTTTATTTATTTATTTGAGTGAGTGGGGGAGAGGGGCAGAGGGAGAAGCAGACTCCCTGCTGAGCAGGGAGCCCAACACTGGGCTCTATCCCAGGACCCTGAGATCGTGACCTGAAGGCAGGTGCTTAACTGAAGGAGCCACCGAGGTGCCCCTCCAATAGCAGTTTTAAATAGTAGTATTATTGAGATCAATTCAAATACCATAACATTCACCTTTTTTTTTAAAGATTTTGTTTATTTGAGAGAGAGCACAGGTGTGCGAGCAGGGGTGGAAGGTCAAAGGGAAAGGGAAACAAGCAGACTCCCCACTGAGCAGAGAGCCCAATGTGGGGCTTGATCCCAGGACCCTGAGATCATGACCTGAGCTTAAAGGCAGATACTTAACTGACTGAGCCACCCAGATGCCTCAATATTCACCTTACTAAAGTCTATTCATAAAGTTGTGTGATGATCTCTACTAATTCCAGAACACTTTCCTCACTCCAGAAAGAAACCCCATACCCATTAGCAGCCATTTCCCCACATGCCCCTCTTCCCTCCCCCTGGCAACCTCAATCTACTTTGTGAATCTATAGATTTGTCTGTTCTGGACATTTTGTATAAATGTAATTGTATAATTGTGCCCTTTTGTGTCTAGATTCTTTCATTTAGAGTAATGTTTTCAAAGTTCATCCTTGTAGCATGGATCACTATTTCATTCCTTTTTAGGACCAAATTATGTCCTATTGTAGGAATATACTACATTTTATCTATCCATTCATCTATCATGGACATTTGAGTTGTCTCTGTATTTTGGCTATTAACAATGCTATGAACACTAGTGTACATTGTTGATGTATGTTTTCTTTTGGGGGGCATACCTAAGAGTGAAATTGCTGGGTTATAGGGTACTTCTGTGTTTAACATTTCAAAGGACTGGGATACATAGCATTCTGTCCCTAATATTATAAAACTAATTATGAAGCAACTTAGTTATCACAAGGCTTGTCTCTTGCACTAGGTTTTAAGTTTCCTGAGACAGGGGTTGTCCTTTTTCATCTTTGAACCCCTCCTCTCTCTAGTGTGGCACCCACCACGGTGTGTAGCATGTAGTATGTTCTCAGAAAGCTGTTGAGAATGGAGCCGACCAATGCAATGTCCTATTGCCTATGAAATCCCCAACACCCCTGATGACATTCTCCCTCTTTGTCTCTCTCTTCCCTGTAACAAGTGACAGCTTGTCAGGAATAGAAGCAGCTCCGTATTGTCCATTGAGCTTTTCAGCTGGTTGCTGACCTTCCTTATCTGCAGCAGGGCCTTTTCCCAGATCTTGGGATTTCTCCAGGCTGCGTCATCCCCACAGCAGCAGTTAGGACCCACTCTGGTTTATGCAGATACCTAAAGAGAGATTATTTTAAGCACCACTAAGACCCAGGCAGAGGCAGGGCTGGTGGAAACCCCAGCATTTGGGGGCACGCCCCCTGCTTGACATGGTTCACATACCTACTTTCAGGGGATTTGGACAAGGAGGCCCTAAAATGCCTATCTAGGCTTTGACTTGGGAGCATTGTACAGGAGGTTTAAGAGAGCTTATTTTAAGACTTTCTCAGAAGGCTGGAGCAGCATCTTTATGATTTATTCTGCTACCTTTCGCTCAGAGCCCATGATTTCTAATAACATCTATTTCAGGTTGGATTTGAGAGACAGAGCAGCCGCTACAGAATTGGCCACCTTTGATGTTACAGTACCAAGGAGGGGAGGGGCAGATGGAACAAAAGTCGTAATTGCCCAAATTTACAATAGCTTCCCAGCAGCAGCCAGCACAAAAGAAATGTTAATGCAATAAACTATAAATGGAAGGAAGCTAAGCAGGATTTATGGTTGGTGAAAACTGCACCAAATCACTGGAACCTCCTTCATCCATGAGGCATTTCAATAGTCACAGTAGAACTGAACCCATTTTATTTATTTATTTTTTAAAGATTTCATTTATTCATGAGAGACACACAGAGAGAGAGAGAGAGAGAGAGAGAGAGAGGCAGAGACACAGTCAGAGGGAGAAGCAGGCTCCATGCAGGGAGCCTGACATGGGACTCGATCCTGGGTCTCCAGGATCATGCCCTGGGCCGAAGGCAGGTGCCAAACTGCTGAGCTACCCAGGGATCCCCTGAACCCATTTTAAAGTCAGCCACCACTCCACATTCTCCATCCCTTGTATGTCTTGTACCCCCTAAATAAACAGTTTCCTGTAGAAACCTAGGAAATCTGATAGAACAGTTGGGGAGAAAAGATCAGTCATTGAGGGTTCAAACCTGAAATGCTGGCAGCGTCAAGAAGGCACATCAGCTCTAAGCATGTGCATTACAGCTGCAACCAAAGCAGGCATTTTTCTTTTGCTCTGAGTTGAAGATCTCTGCAGACACAACAGATGGCCAGAGTGTTTCCATGTTTCAGCCACGGAGTGAGAGGGCAGCGTGTCATTCGCCAGCCAGGCACTTACCCATCCGTCAGGGCCACTGCTATAAATGGCTGCTTTTCACATTTGGGTTCCTGCAGCTTTCATTTCCATTTAGGCTCACACATACCTTTACCTGTGTTGTAACGTGTGGGGTGTTCATTGTCTCCTTGTCCAGATTGCTGGCCCGTTTGGTTTTTTAATTAGCTGAGGAGCACAGTCTAAACGGAAAATTGCTTTCTGAGATCCCTGTGCTCCAGTTCCATGCTGTGAGGGGCTCCCTGTAATTAAACACGTTTTAAGAGTTGTTCTCTTGCATATGTGCTGTAGGCCTCAGTGCCTTTTCCACTAGTTGGAGAGTTCTGTTTCAGGCCTGAGACTTAAATATTAATACTCAGTATAATTAAAAAGGAAATTTATATATCAATCAATTAAGTATGGGCGATTTTTCCCCCCTTTGGTAGCTGGGGGAAAGAACTCCTCAGTGGGAAAATAATGTTTACACTTTTCAGGGCTAGGAAGATGGTCAAGCTTTATAGAGGCACTGAGGAAACTGGACAGGAAGTCAGGAGATCAGGAGCACAGATGTCAGGAAATTCTCTAAGGTCCTGGTCCCCACACTGGGTATTCCACAAGTCCCCTCACAGATCTAGAATTCATCCTAGAGTTATAATTTTCAAAATAAAGTACCATGTTTAGAAGTTCCTTCTGCGGGCAGCCCTGGTGGCTCAGAGGTTTAGTGCTGCCTTCAGCCCAGGGCGTGATCCTGGAGACCTGGGATCGAGTCCCACGTCGGGCTCCCTACATGGAGCCTGCTTCTCCCTCTGCCTGTGTCTCTGCCTCTCTCTCTCTGTGTGTGTGTCTCTCATGAATAAATAAATAAAATCTTTAAAAAAAAAAGTTCCTTCTGCAGTTTCAGATGCTACACAGGCAGTTCATTTTGAGCTTGGGACACGAAGGGACATGTCATAGGGGTCCCTTCCTCGTGAGGGATCAGTTCACTAATAATTAACAAAGGATAAAGGAAACCTTCATGAAGTTTTTGCTGAGACACTGAAAAATTTAGAGTTAATGGTCCCTAAGTCAATGTGTCTGTTAGAAAAAGTCTGACATAGGGCAGCCCCGGTGGCGCAGCGGTTTAGCGCTGCCTGCAGCCTGGGGTGTGATCCTGGAGACCTGGGATCGAGTCCCACATCGGGCTCCCTGCATGGAGCCTGCTTCTCCCTCTGCCTGTGTCTCTGCCTCTCTCTTCACTCTCTCTGAATGAATAAATAAATAAATCTTTAAAAAAAAACATTAAAAGAAAAAGTCTGACATAATCTGTAGAATAGCATGCTCTTCTCTGCAGTCTTTTTTGGAAAAGATTTTGCAGTTTTTCTAATAAACATCTGGACAAAATCATGGGGCACATAGAAGTCTGAGACCAAAACCGTGTAATAGAGATCATTCACTAGGAAAAAATATTGGAATGAAAATCTACTAATCAGGCCCTAAGATACAAGGCACATGGCACGTGGTAAAACTTAATTTAATCACTTCCTATGAGGCCTAATCCTGGCAAAGAAGGAAAAAGAAAAAGATGAAAAAAAAAGACAAAGAAATACCTATAGACAAAGAGCCACATATACTCAAACTTCTGTTTTTTTCATAAATGTCCATTCCTGTATTCTGTGACCTATGTCTTCTGACTCTGTCTTCTCTATGTTTTATAGCAGAGCTCATATTTTTCTATGTATTTCTGCTGCCAGTACTTTTCCCAAACCTTGGGCCATTTGCCCTCTAACACTTTATCCCATTTGGGTAAGCTCTTTGAGCTACTTTCTTCTTTTTGAGTCTTAATTGATGTTTAAGGTGTGTGACAACAGAAAGCACCTAGAATTTGGATGTTGCTTTGCAGAACCTTGGAGTTGTAGTTGCCAGCACTCTGGTTTCCTTCTCTGTGCAGTAGGTACAGTCAGAGTCTTGGAAGGCTTTAGGAGGCTGTGAAGTGGATGTGGACAGTGGGGTTGTTTGCAACAACTTTCATATTTTGTTTCCTTGTAAGTTTGTGATTTCCTCTCACTTGGATCCTCTTTTGTGCTGACGTTGCCTTTCCTTTTCCCCACAGGCTTTTAAATCTTGAGGTCAGCAGGGCAGTGGGTCAGGAAGTGTATTTGGTATCATGCATTTGATTTAATGTCTGGTAGGAAATAGATTAATTAAGGATTAATTAAGATGGTTAACGCCATCTAACACTAAATCTCCTAAAGCCTCGCAGGGCACCCAAAGCCCCAGTCAGTCCATACAACACATATACAGTCACATGCTTCTGAGCATTTTGAAGGCAATTTGCCTGGCTATATTTTTTAAAATTGTTATTATCAGATGGGCTCAGGATGACAGCCTTGATGGAGTTTCCAGTGGAGGGATTAGTGTCATTTATGGGCCCCCACCAGAATTCCAGTGAAGCTGTAAGTAGTCATGCAAAGTCGTAGGTTAAATGATTTGGGAATAAAATGTCATTTGACGTGACAGAAATGAACCCTTAGAGGCCCACACTTCCTCTGGGACTTGCTCTCAATTACAGTTCTTGTGTTAAGTAATTTTATTAACTGAGGAAAGGAGGAGCATGAGGTGACAAGGGAAATGTACTTTGTTAACATTTTAATTCTAATCACAAAATTAAAAAAAATTATTGTGTATGTTTTTCTATGCATTTGTAGCTATGAAGCCCTGGAAGACGATGAAAGTAAAACTGAGAATGCCTTGTTTTTCTTCCCAGGTGTTACTTAAAGCATTGTATGAATTGTCAAAAAGATTAATTGTTGTTGCTTGCAGCTAAACAGATGATAAATTTTAAAATTATATTATTACTGTGTGTCAGCATAAAAGCTCTGTGTCCCAAGTGTGTCACCTTTTTCTGTTGCTGTTGACAAGGTTCACATTTTATAGCACACCGCCAGAAGGTGTTGACATATATTCAGATCACGGGATTAAATGTTTTTAAAACGTGCCACTCAGAAACTAACCCTGATGTTCTAGGAAAGAATCGTTTTGGGGAGTCAGATTTTTTTTCTCTTTGTCATTGATATGGAAGATATTTATTTTTATTTTTATTTTATTTTTTTGGAAGAGATTTTAAATGTTGCCATTATAAAAGAAAAAAACAACCCACAAAAACCTCGTGATTACATTTTCCTATTTTAAATTGTGATGCAGAAGAGAAAACGTTGTTCAGCATTCCCGTTCTTCCTCTTCTCCTTCTCAGGAGGAAAAGCAACACAGTGTAAAACTATCTCAAGGAAGGTGCGAACTGGCTACTTGTTGAGCATGGGACTCCTGATGGAAGAGAGTGAGGGTGGTTCTGAGGTTGTGTTGGAGTTGTAAAGCCTGGTGTTGTTGTGACTCCTTCCTGGTTCAATGCTGTGACAGCCTTGTGCTACAAAGTATGAGAGCAGACAACTTTTGCACAGCAGCTGAGTGGTGCAGAAGCCTGTTTCTTTTCACAGCATAATGCTTGACGATGTTGCTGGTCATGGCTTTTTGCGTTTTGTGGATGGAATGGGCTGCCCTTTAGACCAAAGGCTTTCAGTGAATCTAAATGTGTATTTGTTACAGTGATAAACATAATGCCTCATGAAACAAGATTTTTTTTTAAAGATTTTATTTATTCATGAGAGACGCAGAAAGAGAGGCAGAGGCAGAGGTATAGGTAGAGGGAAGAGAAGCAGGCTCCATGCAAGGAGCCCTATGTGGGACTTGATCCTGGGAATCTGGGATCAGGCCCTGAGCCAAAGGCAGATGCTCAACCACTGAGCCACCCAGGCTCCCCGCACCCTTTTTTTTAAAGATTTATGAATCAAGATTTTTTTTTTAAGATTTTTATTTATTCATGAGAGACAGAGAGAGAGAGAGAGAGAGGCAGAGACACAGGCAGAGGAGAAGCAGGCTCCATGCACCCGGAGCCCGATGTGGGACTCGATCCCGGGTCTCCAGGATCGCGCCCCGGGCCAAAGGCAGGCGCCAAACCGCTGCGCCACCCAGGGATCCCATGAATCAAGATTTTAATGCTTTTTCTTTTCACTGTTAAGGTACTTGTGGGACACTGTCAGTAGATGCTCTTGTCTGTCTGAGCACAGCATGAAAAAACTTTGAAACAAATGATTTGCTACTCATTATGGAAAAGTTGAATTTTTCCTCCTCCCTGATTGTCAGGATTCCTTTGTCTATGTCAGTTTGGGAGTGTGACTTTTTCCCTCTCAGTAGAGAGGAAGTTGACATTGTTTCAGTGATGTTGCAGAGGATGATGTAGGATGTAAAGCCCATGTCGATTGTCACTTCACTCCAGCATGGTGCAAGCTTAGAGATGATTCAGTGACAGCCTTGGGTGCCCTTAGGGGGACCAAATCTCCAATGATCTCCATGACCAACAGTATATAGAAGGTTGCGAATAGTTAATAGTTCATGGCTGCAGACATGATAGCTGCCATTTACAGAGCAATTAATGCCTATCAGGAGCCCTAACTACATCACATATATTGTGTCATTTAATTCCAACAACATAACTGCAGCTATGCGAGGATATGTGTTTATCACCATTTTCACAAAGGACTAAAAGCAAGACTCAGTCATACTTCTGGTAAATGGCAGCCAGCATTGGAACCCAGGTATGTCATATCTTAGAGGCACCTTCACATTCATCCAACAATTGTGGGTTTTTAAAAAAATATATTTATTTATTTATTTATTTATTTATTTATTTATTTATTTATTTATTTTTGGAGCACACACAAGTGGGGGGAGGGGCAGAGGGAAGAGAAAATCTCAAGCAGACTCCTTGCTGAGTAGGGAGCCCAATCCCTCCAGAGGGGTGCTTGATCCCATAACTTCGAGATCCTGACCCCAGCCAAAATTGCTCAACCAATAAGCCACTTAGGCGCCACCCCCAACAATTGTTTATTGGTAATCTATATATTAGACACTGTTTTTACCACATCTATCACTTTAATCTTCTTCTTCTTCTTTTTTTTTAACCTTAATTTACTTATTTTGGGGCTTTTAAAAAATTGGCTCACCATTAAAAAAACCTCATGCAGAATTCCCTGGAAATTCAAGATAAAACAGTATTCTGGGAATCTTGTTTTCCTGCTTTAAAGAAGGAGTGAGGAGGGGATCCCTGGGTGGCTCAGCGGTTTGGTGCCTGCCTTTGGCCTAGGGTGTGATCCTAGAGTCCCGGGATAGAGTCCTACATCAGGCTCCCTGCATGGAGCCTGCTTCTCCTCTGTGTCTCTGCCTCTCTCTGTCTCTCTCATGAATAAATAAATAAAATCTTTAAAAAAAAATAAAGTAGGAGTGAGGGGAAAAGATTTTAAGATGCTCCCTGGAAAATAGCCCCTGTGGCTCCATCTTATTTACTTTGGACAACTGGAGATGCCTCAAGAGCTTCTGAATTTATATGTAAACACTTTGTAGGTTATTTAAGTTGCTGATAACATTGGTTGGCTTCTTGGAGGTGAACTGGGGACAGAGGAAGAGTGGCTGAACAGAATACCTTTCACTATTGAACTCTTTGGTACCTTTCTGGAACCTTGTGAATATAGTATCTTTTCAAAAAGAAAAGGACACTTTCTGCTGAAAAGCCACTTCAGGTAATTTGGTTGAAATGAAAATTTCGGGCAGCTCGGGTTGCTCAGTGGTTTAGCGGCGCCTTCAGCCCCGGGCCTGATTTTGGGGACCCGGGATGGAGTCTCATGTCGGGCTCCCGGCATGGATGCTGCTTCTCCCTCTGCCTGTGTCTCTGCCTCTCTCTCTCTCTCTCTCTCTCTCTCTGTCTCTCATGAATAAATAAATAAAATCTTTTAAAGAGAGACAGTGGGTTGAGGAGCAGAGGGAGAGGGACAAGCAGATAGATGCCTTGCTGAGCATGGAGCCCAGCACAGGGGCTTGATCCCACAACCCTGAGATCAGGACCTGAGCTGAAATCAGGAGTCTGATAGTCAACCCACTGAGTCACCTGGGCACCCCTGGATTTCTTTTTAAGATTTTATTTATTTATTTGAGAGAGAGAATGTGCAGTGGGAAGAGGGAGGGGCAGAAGGAAAGGGAGAGGACTTCCTGTTGAGCAGAAGCCCAATGCAAGGGCTTGATCCCAGGACCTGGAGATCATGACCTGAGCCAAAGGCAGAAACTCAACTGACTGAGCCACTCAGGTGTCCCTGAAATTTGGTTTAATTTATTTTTACATTTTTAAAGATTTTATTTATTTATTCATGAGAGACACACAGAGAGGTGGAGACATAGAGGGAGAAGCAGGCTCCCCACTGGAAGCCTGATGTGGAACTCGATCCTGGGACTCAGGAATCACCCCCTGAGCTTTATAAAGGCAGCTGCTCAACTGCTGAGTCACCCAGGTGTCCCTGAAAAAAATTTTTTTCCAAGGTATGCTTATAATTTATTTTTCAGATTCCTCTGCAGGATTAAAAAGTCTTTTTCACATTGAATTGCCATGCTTCCTGTTCTTGGTCCTCATTTCCATGTACACATTCTTCAAGCATTTTCTCATCTCCCTATCAAGATCATTGCAACGACCAAAAAATTTCAGAATACTGTGCTGACTGGCGGCCACACCAGGACGGCTGAAGTGACCGTTACTACTGAAGACTCCCCATCCAAAGGCTGGCCCCCCGGGACGCCGGAGGTGGGGCAGCTCCGGGGTGGCAAGAGCTCCTGGCACTCTCCACAACTGACCACGGCTGACCCCACTGGGCTCGACCAGCCCCTGAAATTTGTTTTTTTTTAATTTTTATTTATTTATTTTTTAAAGATTTTATTTATTTATTCATGAGAGACACAGGGAAAGAGAGGCAGAGACACAGGCAGAGGGAGAAGCAGGCTCCATGCAGGGAGCCCGACATGGGACTCGATCCCTGGTCTCCAGGATCAGGCCCTGGGCTGAAGGCAGCGCTAAACTGCTGAGCCACCCGGGCTGCCCTGAAATTTGGTGAGTTTTGTTTGTTTGTTTGTTTATTTATTATTATTATTATTTTTTAATTTGGTTTTAAACACAGGCTTCACATTAGCTCCCTAAACAGGATGAGAAGCTCAGAAGATCTGGGGGACTTTCACAGACTAATTTACATCTTTCTTCTTAGTGAGTTAAGTGGCAGGTAGAGCCAAGCATACTGTTTAAAGTGTTTCTATTTCTCTTTAGGCCTTTTTTCTTCCAAGTGCATGTAGTTGAATTTGAGTACCTTAAAGTACAAGCATTTGGCACCTTAGGTGGCTCAGTTGGTTGAGTGTCTGACTTTTGATTCTGGCTCAAGTTGTGATCTCAGGATCCTGAGATTGAGCCCTAACTGGGGCTCTTTGCTCAGTAGGGTGTCTGCTGGTCCCTTTCCCTCTGCATACATAATCTTTCTCTCTGTCTCTCAAATAAATATGTTAAAACTTAAAAAAAAAAAAATAAATGCAAGCATGACAATTTTTTTTAGAGAGAGATTTGGCCTTGATTTTTGAATGATTTATGGTGATATGTTTTATAATAAGACATTTAAAAGTTTAAACAGTAGTGGGGTATCTGGATGGCTCAGTCAGTTAAGCAGCTGCCTTTGGCTCAGGTCATGATTTCAGGGTCCTGGAATTGAGCCCTGCATCAGGCTCCCCACTCATCAGGCATCTCCCTCTCCCTTTGCCCCTCCCCTTGCTTATGCTCTCTCTTGCTCTCTCTCTCTCTTAAATAAATAAAATCTTTTTAAAAACTAAAAAATACAAGTTTAAACTAGTTACTAAAAAGCATTCTCTTGGGGCAGCCCAGGTGGCTCAGCGGTTTAGCGCCGCTTTCAGCCCAGGGCCTGATCCTGGAGACCTGGGATCAAGTCCCACATCGGGCTCCCTGCATGGAGCCTGCTTCTCCCTCTGCCTGTGTCTCTGCCTCTCTGTCTCTCTCTGTGTCTCTCATGAATAAATTAAAAAAATTAAAAAATTAAAAAATTAAAAGCATTCTTTCTGTACTGTTAAACATGTTGCTGCTATAATAACTGTTGACCTTGTATTAGGGAGTTGATAAAGCCTGGTAATTTGTATAGATGACCAAATTGTGTTTTTTTCCAGGCTGGCTACTAAAATCTCATCTTTTTCACTTACATTTTTTTTTCAATTATAAACCTAATTTTTCATTTTATTCCTTGTATCAACAGGTTAAGAAAGTGAAATTCTCCTACATACTGATTTATGTTTATAAGCAGCACACAAAACATTATTTCATAGAGAAATATTCAGTAATCCCCTTAATTGCAGTTTCTTATTTTAATCTAAATGCAATAATTTAATAAGCTTAACACACACAAAAATGGTATATCCTGAACTACAAAAGTGGTTTCCATAGCCATATATAATTTTAGTCAAGTACACATTTCCACAATGAACAATTACTAACAAACATGTTAATATTTTATTTTATTTTTTTTTAATTTTTTATTTATTTATGATAGTCACAGAGAGAGAGAGAGAGAGAGAGGCAGAGGGAGAAGCAGGCTCCATGCACCGGGAGCCCGACGTGGGATTCGATCCCGGGTCTCCAGGATCGCGCCCTGGGCCAAAGGCAGGCGCCAAACCGCTGCGCCACCCAGGGATCCCAAACATGTTAATAAAACACTATCTCAAATGCTTATCCTGCCATCAGCTTTTTAAGCAACACCATTTCTACTACTGAAAGTATTTATTTTCAGAAGTTTTAATCTGACCTAGGAAAATGAGTTCTCTTAAAACTTGACAACTAGTTCATTATTAAGTCCAAAAGGTTTTAAATCAAAGCCTTCCAATACGGAAGAATTCACATGAAACTTTTCATTTAAAAAAAACAAACAAAAAAATCATTCTTGTAATCTAAAGAATATTAAAAAACAAATATCTTAAGACCGATAAACATTCCTCCAAAACACTATTATTTTCTTGTATTATCTTCTCCTTTAAAAAAAAATGCAAACCAGTTCACTCTCTTAATAATTTCTTAGACTTCTGTAGTCTAAAAACTTTAGAATACATGAAACATCTTAGCAATCATAATCAAAGGTGCCCTTTAGATTTCATATATTAAACAGCTATTGTATAGCCTACAATGGCACAAATACATTCAACACATAAATACTACTTCATCATTTAGACGGTCAAAGTCGGAAGGAACTGCATGGTTTGCAAGGTATTTCAACTTACATGTGGTCATTAAAACCCAACAAGTAATTCAAGTATAGTCATATAAGGGCAGGCAATTCAAGGCTCAAATTTCACTCTAAAATTGAAGATCTGAAAATAAAAGCTGAAAACTTTGTTTCTCCATCTTGGATATACATGGATAGATACTGGGACCTTACTGTGGAAAATATACAATTATTATACACGGTTTCCCCAGAAAATAATGAAGCTTCAGAAAATACAGAAAGTGTCAAGACCCATAATTTGCTTCATCAAAAGCTTTTCTAGCTCGTTTCAATTCTTCATTCATAGTAAGCAAGTCTTTAACCCTAGCAAACTTCCTTGGGTCCTTTCGAATCAAGAAGACGATATCTTCAACTTGTACCCGACCTTGTCTTCCAATTGACATTGCCTTGTGAGTCATTTCAGTGATGAACTCTATGACAAGGTCTTCAAGAATATCCACTGACTCAGTATAAGGATTCTGGTCATCCCCAAACCCATACATCATACATCGCAATTCTTTAGAAAAAAGTCTCTTCCTTTTACCCTGTCCGCCTTCTGCACCTCCTCCAATTTCTTCATTTTCTTCCTCAAAAGCAGGGTCTTCCTCCTCGTCGGCCATGCCGCCGGCCAGCCTAGGAGCGCCGCAGCCTCGCTTGCAGCCGCTTCACTAGTTCCTCTTCACTTACATTTTTTTTAAAGATTTTTTTTATTTATTCATGAGAGACCCACAGAGAGAGAGACAGAGACTCAGGCAGAGGGAGAAGCAGGCTCCATGCAGGGAGCCCAATGTGGGACTTGATCCCGGGTCTCCAGGATCATGCCCTGGGCTGAAGGCGGGGCTAAACCGCTGAGCCACCAGAGCTGCCTTTACCTACATTTGAAAATCATTTCAGAATTGTTTAATTAGAATTGGGCACACACATTAAATCATTAATCCATATGTTTCCTGCCACCAAACACATTCATTCTGACTCTGAAACCTGCATGCTCTGTACTAGGTGGCATTTAGCATTCACCCTGGATTTAAGGATGCTACTAGAACTCTGCTGGGTGCTTTGGACCACAGCTCTACTGTGTAGAAGTTCTCAATCACCACCAAGTTTGTGTATTTCCCATTCATGTACTTCATTCATTCACTTGGGCATTTATTTATTGATATCTGAATGGGTGGGTAGAACCGTCTCCTTTTTTTTTTTTTTTTAAACTCTGCCTACTGCTGGGATTTGAACTCAAGGACCCTGAGATCAAGAGTCATGTGCTCTCCCTACTGAACCAGCCCCACCCCTAGAACCCTGTCTTTTTATATAGGGAGTAAAGGATAGTAGTTAGCACCTTGGTGATCTCTGCCTTAATTTCAGACTTCTGGGGACTCCTGGGTGGCTCAGTGGTTAAGCATCTGTGTTGGACTCAGGGTGTGATCCTGGAGTCCTGGGATCGAGTCCCACATCAGGCTCCTTACATGGAGCCTGCTTCTCCCTCTGGCTATGTCTCTTCCTCTCTCTCTCTCACTCTTTCTCTCTCTCTCTGTCTTTCATGAATAAATAAATAAAATCTTTTTTTAAAAAAAATTTCAGACTTCTGGCTTCCAGAACCGCAAGATAATACATTTTGTTGTTTCAGCCACTCAGTTTTTGGTACTTTGTTAGGGCAGCCCTAGAAGATGAATATGGTTGACGTTATCATCCTCAGCCTTCTGTGTTTCTCATTGACCTGAGAATCTGCCTGTATTTCCTGGCCAATGAGAAATAACGTGCTCTTTTTTCAGCTTGTATTTCTTTCCTTTTCTTTCTTACATAGCATGAAAATAGATTCCTAGCAAGAAATAGCACAAAAAATACTCCAAGCAAGAACAGGTGTTTAAGAAAATTTCCATGTCCTTTCATTCCTCTGTCTCTTCCTAAAAAGCTGTAGTTGAAAAATTTGTCTTCTCATTTAACCACATTTCTTCTCCCCTTCTCAGCTTGATGTTTCTTTCCTTATAAGATCATAACCCCCTTATAAATTAACTCCTAGAGATTGCTACCTCTCTCCCGAAGTCCTGACAAGAGGTGGGAGTGTTTTGGTAGGCTTTTACATATGACTTCTTTTGATAAAAAGGAAATACAGGCATGAGGGGAGGGGACACATGGAGGGGAGGTGCTGTGGCAGATGATGGAGCACATGATGGGGGTGCTCATAGTGTGACGAGGCACGTGAAGGGGACAGGCAGAGTGTGACAGGGCTTGTGAGGAGGACACGTGGAGCATGACTGGGCATGTGGTAGGGGCATGATGGGACCCATGGGGAAGTCACTCCCAGCAGTATATGTAGGCAGTGAGGACTAGGGTTGGGGCGCGTGATAGGATGCATCCAATGTGATGGGGCGATGGAAGGGTCTGGCCATGTGAGATGCAGCAAAGGTGGGGATGTGTGGAACATGATAGGGCAGGTAATGGGGAGGCCAGAGCATGGTGGGACATGTGGCAAGGACATGTGGGGCACCTGCTGGGGCACTTAACATGTGAGTTCGTGGTGGAGTAATGTGGTGGGACACATGGGGAAGGGAAGGGAGCGGGACACACAGGTAGAGAAGATTAGCAGTGGGGCTCATGGTTAGAAGGGAGGAAGTGGTGGGACATGTACCTAAAGCAAGGTCTTGAGGTCAAGACCCAGAAACCCAGGCCTGGCAGCAATGGGTTACTACCACCTTCCACCTTTTTGTTCCTGAGGTTCTTACTATTTCTTTAAGTAAACTCTGTGCCCAAGGTGGGGCTTGAACTCAGGACCCTGAGATCAAGAGTTGCTTGCTTTACCAACTGAGACAGCCAGACTCCCCTGTTCCTGAGAAATTTAGACACAGACAGGACTTTGAGGTCAAACTGCCCAGTTCCTGAGAAAACGAGGTTGTGTCCTTCAGTTTCCCATCACCAAATCCACAAAATCTGATGTACTTGCTGCCATGTGATACAGAGGGAGAATGGCCCTGGATCTGCCCCTTTCTGCTTGTTCCCTGGGTCCTTCCACTCCTGCCTACTCAAGGACTTGACTCCTTTGAGTATTCTGTCCATTGGCACCAGTATTGCCTTGACTATCAGATCATTTCCTCATCTGTGTCCTATAATTTCCCACTTTAGAACAAATACCCTCTTTTTGTCCCATATCTCAATCCTGCTACAGGTGGCCCCATTACGACTCCTCACAGAAAAACTTTTCAGAATAGTTGCTGCAAACTATAAACTCTCAACTGTTTTTTTCTCTTGGCTTCTGTATTAGTTTCCTATCATTGTGATAACAGATGACTACAAAACTAGCTGTTTAGAGCAACACCTATTTATTATCTCTCAGTTCTGTAGGTTAGAAGTCTGACACCAGGGTCACTAGTCTAAAATCAAGGCATCGGCCTTACTGGGGGCTCTAGGGAAGAATCTACTTCAGAGCTCATTAAGTTTGCTAGTAAATCCAGATCCTTGCAGTTCTAGGCCCGAGGTCCCCATGTCCTTGTCACCTCAGCTCTTAGAGGCCATTCTCCAATCCCTGCACATGAGATCCCCACATTTCAGAGTCAGCAACAGTGTGCTGAGTATGTCTCAGGTCTGGAATCCACTTGCCCCCTTTTCTGCTGCCTCTGTTTCTGACTCTTGCCATAGAATGTTCTTCACTGTTTAGGGGCCATGTGATTAGGTTCGACCCACCCAGATAATTCAGGTCCGTGACCATAATAGCACCTTCAAAGTCACTTATGCCATGCAAAGTAACATTCACAGATTCTAGGAATTAGAGCATGGAAATCTTTGGGTAACCATTCTGCCTACCACCACTTCCTGGGCAGCAATCTGATTTTCCTCCTACCTCACTGGCGCTCTCTCCTCAGTCATCCTCCTCTTCCTGACCTCTAAACAGTAGCAACCTCAGGGCCCTGCCCTTAGACCCCATCCCTTCTCTGTTCTCAATCCCTGTGAGATCCCAGCCGTTGCCCCAGGTTTAAGTATGTGGTGTACTTAAACAGGTGGTGAATACCCGGCCAGCCTCGAGTCTCTCCTGAGTGCCAGAGCTCCAGGCTCCAGGGTCCAATTGCCCTCATTCTCATTGTGTAGTCCCCAGACAGCAGCAGCAGTGTGGTCTAGTCACTTGTTATAAATGTGAATTCTTGAGTCCATCCTGGTATGCCTGAATCAGAGATTCTGGGAGCAGGGCCCAAGAGTCTGTTGTTTGTTTGCTTGTTTGTTTGTTTTTTAAGAGTCTGTGTTTTGACGAGCCCCTGCGCCCCCCACCCCCCCCCCCCAGCTGAATCTGTGGTTTGCTGAAGTCTCCAGATCACTGGCTACTCTACTTCACCTGGATGTCAGGTACCTGACTCTGGATTCCCCCATCTACCTTGTCCACCTTCTCTGTATCAGTCTTCAGCATCCATCCATCCATCCCTGTTCTCAGGCCACTGGGATCCTTTATCTACACAGTGGCCACAGTGATCCTTTAAAAATATAAGATAGATGATATTCCCTTGGCTTAAAACCCTCTAATTGTGCCCACTGCCCTTGAAATTAAATACAAACCTTTGCGCTGCTCAGGCCCTTCCTGCCAACACCTCTGGGTGCCTCCTCTGGTGTTCCCTCTCACTACCCCCCAGCTACCCACAGATCTCCTCTGTAGTGTATCTCCTAAATACTGAGCTCATTCTAGCCTGAGAGCCTTTGTACTTGCTACCCATTGCCTGTCCTGTCCTCCTGCAACCTTTCAGGTCCTCGGTGTTCCTCTATCATTCAAGTCTCAGCTCAGCTGTCCTTCCTCAAAGCATCGCTCTGCCCCTTTCCAGTGTGCCTTTCACACAAGCCACCATCCCCATCCCTCTTTCTCACACTGGTCACTTTCTGCTTAGCATTTAACACTGCAGTATTATCTTGTTTATTTATGACCTTACCCCACTCCTGCCACCACTACACTATAAACCCCAACAGGACAGAAAGTTGTCTGTCTTCTTCTCTAATGACTCCCTAATACCCAGCTGAGTGTTTGACACATTGCATGTGCGAGATAAATATTTGTTGAATTAACAAATAAAATTAGCTTTCTCCCTGCCTTTACCAGACCTTGGTCTTGTTGTTGCTGTCACAGGGCAGAGACACTCTCACTGGCAGACATGGATTTAGGCCTGTGGGGGTCATGGCCTGCTGGTCTAGAGCTTTCCTTTCCTTTCCTCTCCTTTCCTCTCCTCTCCTCTCCTCTCCTCTCCTCTCCTCTCCTCTCCTCTCCTCTCCTCTCCTCTCCTCCCCCTCTCCTCTCCCTCTCCTCCCCTCTCCTCTCCCCTCTCCTCTCCCCTCTCCTTTCTCCTCTCCTTTCTCCTTTCCTTTCCTCTGTTTTTGTTTTTAATTAATCTTAACACTCAGCATTGGGCTCAAACTTACAACCCCGATATCAAGAGTCACATTCTTAGGGCACCTGGGTGGCTCAAGGTGGTTGGTTGGTTAAATGTCAGACTCTTGATTTCAGCTCAGGTCGTGATCTCAGGGTTCTGGGATCAAGCCCCATGTCAGGCTCCATCCATACTCAAGGGTTCTCATCCATACTTAAGGGTTCTGTCTCTCTCTCTTTTCTTCTGTCCCTCCCAGTGCTCACATGCATACGTGTACTCCCTCTTTATCTCTCTCTCTCTCTAATAAGTAATTCTTTAAAAAAAAAAAGAAAAGAAAAGAAAAGAAAAAAGAGTTGCATTCTCCACCCATTGAACCAGCAAGGTATCCCAGAGCTCCTTTTTTTTTTTTTTTTTTTTAAGATTTTACTTATTTATTCATGAGAGACACACAGAGAGAGGCAGAGACCTAGGCAGAGGGAGAAGCAGGCTCTCTGTGGGGAGCCTGATTCGGACCGACCCCAGGACTCTCCAGGATCATGCCCTGAGCCAAAGGCAGACACTCAACCACTGAGCCACCCAGGTTTCCCTTCCTTGTTTTTTAATACTCCTGGAGACCCTCTTTCATCTCTGTCTTTTCCAACCAGTAATTTTTCACTACACCCCTGTGATGCACATAATATATGGTCACTGTAATATTTATTAACTATAACAAAATGTCATCAAACTTAAACATTTAAAAGACTTTATATTAGGGGCACCTGGGTGGCTCAGTGGTTGAGCATCTGCCTTTGGCTCAGATCGTGGTGCCAGGGTATCTTTTAAAAAATATTTAAAAATAAATAAATAGATAAAAGACTTTATATTTAGAAGTTCACAATTTAATAATATTGAGTAAGGGAAGTCATACTATATACATACTATATAATTCTGTTTATTTGAAATCCAAAACCATGCTGTGTCAATCTGTGGTGGTATGAGTCAGGATGGTGGCTCTCCTTATTAGGGTGCTCTTACTGGGGAGTGCGTGAAGGTATCTTCCAGGTGCTGGAAATGTTCTATATCTTGATCTTGAGAATGAATATACATATATAATGTACATCAAGTGCATGGTTAAGGTTCGTGCATCCTGTAGAAGCCATACCTCAAAAAACCTAAATAAGTAAAAATAAATACCTTCACAAAGGGTGGGGGAAGGAAATGTAGATGAACAGCTGTCTGGAATGAAGCAATATAAAGGTCTGGTAGAGCGTCCTCTGACTGCACTTGAGTAGCAGACCTCACCCTTATCTACCTTTAAATTGGTGGCTTGGGTTTTTCTTTGTTGTTTGTTTTTAAAGAAATTGGAGATTGGACAGTGTTTCTCTTTCCCCCCCAGAGGCCCAGAGCAATGTGGCCGGGTGCATTCTGGACTGGGCAGCATTAACATTTGTTCTTCCCAGGGACCGTCTGCTACTTTTCTCTGCCCCAGTGGAGCTGGAGGAATAATAAAGCTGTTATTATTTATACTGCACAGCATTTTTGTCAGTGGTCTTTGTCATTGAGAGTTATGAAGTCAATGGAGGGCACGAGGGAATTTGTGAGTTTTGTTTGTCTGCTTGTTTGTTTTAAAGATTTTATTTATTTACTTGAAAGAGAAGGAGAAAGGGAGAAAGCACAAGCAGAGGGAGAGGGAGAAGCGGACTCCCCGTGCCAAGCATGGAGCCCAATGTGGGGCTCAATCCTAGAACCCTGGGATCATGACCTAAGCTGAAGGCAAATGCTCAACTGACTGAGCTACCCAGGCATCCAATATATGAATTTTTAATATAGGTAAGGGAGAGAGGTAAAGGGGGGTTATTTTTCCAGGGATGTTACTTTTCCAGACACTTTCAGTTTTCCCACTCCTTTTCTTGGCCCTTTGTGCACTGTCCTTTTACACACATTTAAGATTTTACTTATTTATTTGGGAGGGAGGGAGGGAGCAAGAGCGAGCGAGAGCATGCTCACATGAGCAGGGGGACAGGGAAAGAGAGAGAGACAAGCAGACTTCCCATTGACCTGGGAGCCCAGTGCAGGGCTTGAGCCTAGTACCCCAAGACTATGACCTGAGCTGAAGTCAGATGTGTAGCCAACTGAGCCACTCAGGCACCACTAAATATCCTATTCTTTAAGGCAGAAAAGTACTTGTTGGGTTTCCAGAAGTGCAGGCCATGACTCAAACATCACACTTTCTCAGTCTCCAACTGCTGCACTTGGAAGGGAATCTTCTTCCTGCCTCCCTAACTTTCTCAAATTAGAGGCTGTTCTTTCTCTTCAGGGTTGCTGCCTTCTCGTTTCTTCCTGCTTCTTGGGGAATGTTAGCACACCAATTGAGCCCTTCTCTCTCCTGGTTTTTTTACTTCCTTCCCCTTTGTGGAATTCTTCTTCTCCACAGCCTACAAAGAGATTCTATACACATTGCTGTCAAAAATGAAGTAAAACATAAACTTACCTTTATGTCTACATCTTTAAGCCATTGACATGTGTCCTAACCTCTCTTGATCCCTAACTTCTTTGAGGAGTTGTCTGCATCCACCTTTCCTACATCCCACTAAGTGACATTGAATTCTCAGTCCATTAGAACCTATTTTATTCCCTTTAACTCTGCACCTGTCCCCTGAAGATCCCCTGCCTTTAGAATTGCCAGATCCAAGGCCTCATACTAGTTGACTCATACTAGTTTAATCCTCATACTAGTTGACTCTCTCTAGTTCTTGGTACTGTAGATCATGCCCTGCATCTCTAAATTCTCTCCTCCCTCTCCCCTGTATTGAAGATGCTAATCTCCCTAGATCTTCATCTTTATGTCTGAACATTCCTTCTTGTTTTCCTAAAAGGATTTTTCATCCTCCATTGGACCTAAAATCCTAATATTGCTCTCCTGGGTCATTTCCCTTGATGACGACATTCTTTTCCTTTATGATGGTCTCAGAATTTTATTTCAATCTAGATGTTAGTACAGCTCTTCTAAAGCCTGTATATACCAGTCTGGCTTCAGGAGGTTTCTAGAAAGTATACTGCCTAAATTTGAGTCTAAATAATGGCTCCATTTTAGCACTAACCATATTGTGGTGTGACTGCATGTCTGTCAATCCAACTAAAATTTGAATGCCACAAAGGCAAGACTTGTGTCTTTTCTATAGAATCTGTGCTTGATTGCTGCTGGTATGTGGGAATGCTGCTTGATTTTTTTAAATGTAAATTTAAATTTATATGAAATAATATACTCAGAGTTTCTCACTTCTCTTGAGTGCTCTGCCTGCTAGTTTGTTTTCAGTCTTTATCTTTCATTTTGTTTATTTTTTTAAAGATTTTATTTATTTATTCATGAAAGACAACAGAGAGAGAAGCAGAGACACAGGCAGAGGAAGAAGCAGGCTCCATGCAGGGAGCTCAGTGTGGGACTCGATCCCGGGACTCTGGGATCACTCCCTGAGCCCAAGCCAGATGCTCAACCAATGAGCCACCCAGGCGTCCCTTTATCTTTCATTTTAGCAATTTACCTCAAATGTCTGGTGATCTGTGGCTATCAGCCCATATTTAAGAATGAAGAGCTTAAGGACACCTGGGTGGCTCAGTCAGTTAAGCATCTGCCTTTAGCTCAGATCATGATCCCAGGGTCAAGGGTTCAGGGCCTCTATTCAGGCTCCCTACTCAGTGGGGAGCCTGCTTCTCCTCTCTCTGCTCTTCCCCTTCTCATGCTTACTCTTTCTTTCTTTCTTCTTTCTTTCTTTCTTTCTTTCTTTCTTTCTTTCTTTCTTTCTTTCTTTCTTTCTTTCTCTCAAATAAATAAATATTTTTAAAAAAGAGTAAGGAACTTAAAAATTGATAGGGAGTTCTTTTTGCATGCTAACTAATGGGCTTTGCTTCATGGAGGGTTATCAGATGGGGACCTGCCACCTTCACCAGGGGACTGACAAATATTAGTGTCTAGAGGGCCTCTGTTTCTCCTCTAACCTCTGGCTTACAGGAATAACCTGACTGCTAGCATTCTGGAAGCCAAGGAGGGGATGGATCCAAGGGGAATCCTCACCATTTCATAGCTGACTTTCACTTGGGCCCAGTTCTTACTCCCATGATTAACTCCTCGTGTTTTGTATCCACAAGTTGGAAGCTGGTTCAGTTTCTCTAGAGAGTTACTCCCTTTCCTTTATTAGCATGGGAAAATTAGTAGGGGCAGGGTCTTAGTGTTCTTTATACAGATTTATAAACAATTCTTTTGTTCATGCCCACAACCCTCCAATCATGGGTTGCAGGAAACTCAATTCCTCAGCATTTCCAGAGCTGTATTCTAGAAAGTCGCTGCATTTCTTTGGCCTGCCACACCTGTTTGGCCCCGGTATGTCAGGCAGTTCAGTAGCTAGTTTTTCACCTGTCGACTCACTATTTCCCAAATTTGTTGACATTTCTTTTTTTTTTTTTTAAGATTTTATTTATTTATTCATGAGAGACAGAGAGAGAGAGAGGCAGAGACACAGGCAGGGGGAGAAGCAGGCTCCATGCAAGGAGCCCGACGTGGGACTTGATCCCCGGTCTCCAGGACCACACCCTGGCCTGAAGGTGGCCCTAAACCGCTGAGCCACCCAGGCTGCCCAGTTGACATTTCTTAAAAGGGGTTTCTTCCATTGCATCTGGTACTGGGGATTCATACTCCTCCCCTTCAGTTGGGTTTTTGAAAGGAAATGGAATTAAATGCATGTTGATCTGGCATGTTTCAGCTTTTGATTTAGTATCCAGCCAACTGTATGAACATTTGTTAGTTTTTTAAAAAAATTATCTTGATTTTTGTTGTTGAGTTTTAGGAGTTCTGTATATATTCTGGATATTAATCCCTTATCAGATATAGAATTTGCAAATATTTTCTCCCATTCTGTCAGTTGCCTTTTTGCTGTTTATATCTTTTGATGCACAAAATTCTTTACATTATTGAATTTGATAAATGATTTTCCTACATCTTTTGAGATGTTCAGAAGACTTAAGTAATTTGTTAGTGAACTATATACTAATATACTTTCTAATGTTATTACTGGTATGAAACCATTTTTTTTCATTTTTTTATTTGGTTTGCTAAAATTCAGGAATTTTGCATTTATGCCTTAAGTGAGACTGGTAATTTTCTTGTATTCACCTTCTTTGGTTTTATTTTTTTTATTTTTTATTTTTTCCTTCTTTGGTTTTATACTCTCTTCAAATATATTGTGAAGAATTGTTGAGCACCTTTCCCTCATTCTTTTCTGTGAAAGTTTGTATAAAATACGAATATTCTGTTGCTAGTAATTATCTGTACAACTTGTGTATGTGTATATCTTGACTATTAATTCAGTATGTTTAATAGCATGATTTCTTCAGGTTTCCCGGTTCTTATTGAGTCCCTTTTAGTTGCTTATATTTATCTAGGAAATTGTTCACATTGTCGGTTTTCAGACTTATTGCCACAAGGTTGTTTCTAGCAATCTCTTAGTCTCTTTTGTACCTACCTGTAGGTTTAGGGTTTTGTGGTTTTTTTTTTTTTTTTTCATTTTTTTTTTAAAGATTTTATTTATTTATTCATGATAGTCACACAGAGAGAGACAGAGAGGCAGAGACACAGGCAGAGGGAGAAGCAGGCTCCATGCACCGGGAGCCCGATGTGGGATTCGATCCCGGGTCTCCAGGATCACGCCCCGGGCCAAAGGCAGGCGCCAAACCGCTGCGCCACCCAGGGATCCCTTTTTTTTCATTTTTTAAAAATGTTATTTGAGAGAGAGAGAGAAAGAGCATGAACCGTGGAGGGACAGAGTGAGAAGCTGACTCCTGGCTAGGCCGAGCCGGGAGCCTGGGGGGGGGGGGGGGGGGGGGGGCTCTATCACAGGACGCTGGGATCATGACCTGAGCCAAAGCAGATGCTTAACTGACTGAACCACCCAGATGCCCCTGTTTTTGGTTTTTTTTTTTTTTTCATTTCTAATATTATTTATTTGAAATTTTTTTTTTCTTCAGAGAGAGAGAGTGAGTACTCATGGTTGGGGAGGGGCAAAGGGGGAGAGAGAGAGAAGGAGGGAGAGAGTGAATCTTAAGCAGGCTCCACACCCAGCACAGAGCCCTACATGGGGCTCCATCTCATGTCCCTGAGACAACCTGAGCCAAAATTAAGAGTTGGATGCTTAGCTGACTGAGCTACCCAGGTGCACCCAAATTTTTGTCTTTTAGACCTATCAGTTTCTGCCCTTGAATTTGTTATTACTTCTGTACTTCTGGTAATTTGCATCTATTTCAGATGTCTATAGTTTAAGGAATACTATGTCTTTCTAATAAAGTAATCTTTTTGTCATTATCTAATGATATATTTTTTATCCCTAAGGATGTTTTTTGCCTTAATTTCTATCTTGTTTGATATTAACATTAATTAATTCAGTCATTCAGGGATGCCTGGGTGGCTTAAGCAGTTGAGAGTCTTGCCTTTGGCTCAGGGGATCTGGGGGATCTCCCTGCAGGGAGCCTGCTTCTCCCTTTGCTTTTGTCTCTGCCTCTCTCACTGTCTCTCATGAATAAATAAATAAAATTTTTAAAAAATTCAGTCATTAATTCAGCAATGACTATCAAGAAAGAACCTAATCTATGCCAGGCATATCATGACCGGAACAGGGCAGTGTCCCCTGACCATCCTTATCATCATATATAAATTTTTTAACTTTCAGCCTTATGTTTTAATGTATCTCTTTTAAACAGTATTTAATTGATTAATTTTTGTTTTTCTTAGCGTTTATTTTCTTTTAACAGGGATATTTAATGTGTTTACATTTGTTGTGTTTACTTACAGAAATTTATTTTTGCTGCCTTTTTTGAAAAAAAGATTTTATCTTTAAATAATCTCTACACCCAAGTTGAGGAGATCCCAACCCTGGGATCAAGAGCAGTATGCTTCACCAACTGAGCCAGCCAGCAGCTTTCTTTTTTTTTTTTTTTTCACTTTTTTAATGTACCATTGTCTTTGCTTTATTTTCCTTCATTTTCTGCTTTTAATTGGATTTACTTAGCTTTATTCCTTCGATTTTGTTTATGTTGATTTACAAATTACATATTCTAGTTTTTTCTTTTGGCGATTACTTTTATAATTTTAATATGTATATTTGATTTAACAAAATCTAAAGTTAACTGATAAATCTCTATTCTCCTTCTGAACAAAGTGTTCTAAAATATTTTTTTTGTTCTAAAATATTTTAGCTTTGATATATACCCCTAGTCTTTCATGTCCTCTAATACATTATCAGAGCCTACTACTTATTTTCTTGTTTTATTTTGTTTTCTTAGTCCTTTGTTTCAAGTGAGATGACATTATTATTGCTGCTGCTGTTCTAAAAGGCTCTTTTAGATTTAGTTACCTATTTGCAACCTCTTGGCTCATCATTGTTTCTTGGATCCCACTCCCTTCTTCTAGACTCGGCCTCGTGTATTATGAAATATATTTCTGGTTACTTTGTTTGCTCAGAGAAAGTATGAGAGTTGTAACTTCTTTTACTCTATGTTTGTCTGAAAAATGTATTTATTTTACCCCTATCTTGAATGATAGCTTAGTTGAATTCAAGACAAAAAGTTATTCTCCTTTAATACTTCGAAAATATTTTTCCATTATTTGGGGTTTTTTGCTACTGGGGAACAGTATATTGTACAACAAAACATGTTTTTTCTTCATGAGTATTTAGTCTTTTCTGGATTTTTGTTTTTGTTTTGTTGTGGTTTTCTTATTTAGGTATTCTATAGGTTCACTGCCATATGTTTTAGTGTTGATTTGTGTTTAGGTCATGACTGCTTCTTCATTCTGAAAACTTAAACATTTCAGTTCTGAAAAATAGAAGTCATGAATCCTCATTCTATTCTCTCTTAGATATACTCATTTTGCCCTTTTTGTTTCCTATCTTCATGACTTTTCTTTTTTTCTTTTTGCATTTTTAAGCCACTCCTGTTTTTTAGTAGTATTCAATTTTTATCTATCTTCATGATTTCTGTCACCTACCTGTCTGTGCCATATTCTGTATGATTTCCTTTTATCCATCCTATAGCTTACTATCTGATAAGAGAAGCAAAAACTACTGTTGTGCTTATTAATTTCATGACTCTATTTTTTCCTTAAAGGAAATCAAATGCTATTTGATTCTCTTTCAGATTTTTATTTTCAGTACTGTCCCTTTTTTTTTTAATAGTTACTATTCCTTCTTGGATCACTTTAATAACTTCAAACATATATTTCAGATTCCTCCTTAGGTTTTCACCTATTTCTAGTTCCCAGGTACCTAGTTACCCTTGCATTGTACTTGCTTACTGTCCCACCTGGTGGCTTATTTCTTCACATAATTGGAACTCTCTATTTTAAGCTCATCTTCAGCAGGGGTGTTTTTATCTCCAGGAGTCCAAGTGCCCTGGACTGTGGATATATTCTTGCAGCACTGCTTTGCATTTTTTCTACTATACACCAAGACTTAGTTGTTTCAGGGTCTTGAATTCAAGTTAATTTTAATTTCTTTATGTGTAACATCCAGGTGGTATAAACTTAATGCCTGCACTGCCCCTAATCCTTGTGCCAGGACTGATATCCCTCTGTGGCTACAACGTCAGTTCCAGGAGTTCCAGCCCTGGAATTCCTGCTCTTTCAGCACTTGAAGATTTCCCTTTACTTTTTCTTTCAATCTCAGCTATACATTTAACCTTAAAAACACACATATATATATATATATATTTTTTTGCTTTATATTATCCAATATATCTCTGTATTTTAAGTGGAGTGGGTTCTGCATCAACTCAGCTTGCCATAAACCTATTCATCTTTGTACTCCTCAGCCCAGAAGAGTAACTAGTCTGTACCAGATGTTTGATGACTGATTGACTGACTGACTGGATAAATGAATGAATGGATGAGTTTCTCACCTCTGGAAGCAAATGTAAGCAATGTTCCAGTGAGTAACAACCCCTGTCTCTCCAGGGGCATTGGAATAAGTGGAATTTACCTTTTTTTCTTCTTTTTAAATTTATTTTTTATTTTTATTTATTTTTAAATTTTATTTATTTATTCATGAGAGACACAGAGAGGGGCAGAGACACAGGCAGAGGGAGAAGCAGGCTCCCTGCAGGGAGCCTAACGTGGGACTCGATCCCAGGTCTCCAGGATCACACCCTGGGCTAAAGGCGGCGCTAAACCGCTGAGCCACCCGGGCTACCCCTTTTCCTTTTTTTTAGAATTTACTTTTCTATGAGGATGTAAGTTCCCCGTAAACAAAATGAAGAAGAGAATAGGACTTCTTATGTGTTTTTTCTGTAAGTTCTGGAACAATGGGAACATTTAACTGCCTTCTACTAGTTGATATCCAAAGATGGAGGGAAAGTGGGCTGAGGAATGAGTGCTCATATCGTTTGCTATCCTTCGCTGTGGCCCCATACTGCACTGCATGCTTACCAAGAGGAGAGATTGAAGAATTGCAGAGAACAGGACGCTGGGCCAGTTTAGTTCCCCTTCTCTCCACTGTTTTAAGAAAAGCGTGCTTTTGATGAGCTATAGCTGTGGGCTCTTGTTTTCCTTCTTATGTCAGCCACCTTTGTTAGAAGCTGGTTATTGATGCCATGCCCTGTTTTAATTCACACTTCTCTGCTAATCAATTACAGCGTTTATCCATTAATCAGGCATTCTGACAGAGTCAATAACTGCTTTTTTAAGGATTTTGTGAGGGGCTGCACACTATCCAGCAAGGAAACACATTCAGGAGTGCACTTTAAAACAGTGTGGCTTTCCCAGGCTGGTGGACTTCCGGAGCAATAAACATCTAGTGGGGATTTCATATGGTGGTTTTTTAATACATTTGGTTGATGGGATTTTCTCACTGAACACTTCATTAGCAGGGCTCAACATTAGTGAAGTGTGGACAGGTGTACCTCTGTTTAAGAAAAACAGAAACATCAAAAGGTAATTATTCCCATCATGTATAAATGACTGCATTCACCTAAAAGTAGCATTAAATCATGAACTTCCTTCACTCATAATAAGTGTAACAATATCTTCTTGGCAGTGGGGTTTGAGAGCAAAGAAACTGAAAGCCAAAATGTTTGGAGCTGCTACTAGATGAAAGCCAATCCAAAACTTAGAGCAAATATGTCTATAATTACAATGTGAGTCAAGAGGAAAATATTTTATAAACAAAAGCTGAGTTTATAAACAAATTTCCTGAAGCCAATCTTTTACATAGAGTGTTTTAAACCTTTGTATACATGTATTCATACATTTAAGTACTCCTAGAGCTTTATAATTTGTTATAGCATATTCACATGTTATAAAGTGTCATGGAAATTAAACTTTCCCTTTTAGCAAGGGTAAGAAACAGAGGTGGCAAGGTTTAATTGGAGAGTTACAGTTTGGGTAGTTAAGTTTACCGCACATAATGATGGTAACAGGTTTCAGTGATCTTTTTTTTTTTTTTTTATGACAGATGTACCAACATTTAATTGTTTTTCATCAAGGGTGGAGAGAAAAGACACTTCTGTAGATTTTTCAATTCTCCTATGTGTCACTTAGCTGTCCTCACCATTGTCTAAGCTCCTTTCTCTCATCCTTTTTGCTGCAATGAGTTGTGTCATTCCCTCATGATCAGCACTTTTGTTGTCTTTGTTTTTTGCTGTACCTCAGAAGTCCATCTTTTCTTTCATCTCCTTCCCATTCATGCATGAGGGAACAGTTGTGCCCTGTTGTGGGGATGTTCCGCTGGGTTTCAAACAGTAGGGTTTCTTTTTATTCTCTTCTAAGTAGTACAATGGGGCTGAATGTCTGTTGCAGAATGCACACACTAATATGCCAGGTTATTTGGTTTCTAAGAAGTCAATAAAAATACTACATTTAGTCTCAGCCTTTGGCTTGCTTTTTCCCTGTTTGCCTTTCATGTCTTCGGTTATAAATCTGTTTGTTTGTTTCTGATTATGAAATATAATCTTCCATATTAAATCAAAGCATGGAATCAACAAACAGAAAAATGTTCCTGTCGGTGGAGTATTTTCACACTAGCAGATTTGGCAGTCTGCGCCCTCCCTTGATAAGAGCCTTGAAACAGCCGCCAGAGCTAATTAATGGTAGCTAAACTCAGAGTGAAGGAAAAAAAGAGTGGATCACAAGTTGGTCTTGGCAGAACTTTCCAGTGTGAGAAAGTACCACATCTCTGCATTTAGAGGTTTGCAACTTTGGCTATTTTCCCTCCAAGTCACCTTGCTTGATTGTTGTTTTATGGGGGAGGTAAGTATGAGCATGAGTGTGTATACTGTTATAAACACAGACCCAAAGTCCATCCCAGCAGTAAAAGGCTAAAGACATAAAAAGCTAGAGATGTCTTAAGACACTTTGTTCTCATATTCAGGAACAATCTTCAAAATCCTCCTTAATGAGGTCATAAAAGAAAAAAATGGAACAAGTGTTCCTTGTGTATCTCACTAGGGCATGCCATCAGGGTCACTTGCCACCAGTATCCTATTTAAAAAGGGATTGGGGTAGTTCAATCAAGCATTGCATTAAGAGAGAGACTTTGATTAATTCCTTCTCTTTTCTTTTGTGCCACAGATAATTTCAGTAAATTTGTGATACTTTCTGCTTAGCCATTGCTGAGGCTTAAAGTTCTTGATGCGTCATGCTGAGTATTAGCATTTATCGGGCCTACTTGGCGATGGTGAAGAGGAGTGTATGCTCCAGACAGCTCTCTAATCTTTGACAAGCAGGGCTGGTCTTTAAACATGACCATTATCTGAGATCTTAGCGTAGGGAAGTTTCTACTCTCAGGTTGGTGGAAAGAAATCTTGGTAAAAGAAGGAAAAAGACTCAACAGTAAGGAAGATGGTGATTTATCACGGTTAACTTTTTTAAAGGTACTGGATCTGCCTCTTAACTCAGAAACGCACAGCTTGGGTAAGTTTCAGGGATGGCTCTCAAAGGAAACAAAAGCAAGAAAGGGACAAGTAAGTCCTACCACTGTGTGCTTTCACTGAGGCTGCTGTGGGGGGAGTTGCAGATTGGCCCCCGCGATGGTCAGGATCAGGTAGGAAATTGGATTCTATTGTCATTTGTTTTCTCTTATTTACCAACTTTGTTTGTTGAGAGGCCATCGGAGATATGAAGGGTCATTTAGCACTATGCTGCAGAAACCCAGGGTTGAATATTGTTAACTCTTTCGGTTGTTTTGACCTAGTAGCAAATTAGGGTATATTTCAAGCACTTAGTTAAAAAAAACTCAAGCACATACCTATTGTATTTTTTATAAGCTGATTTCGAAAGGGTGTATCGTGTTTACTTTATTGCAAATGCAAGGTCTGTTAGGTGTCTGTATATTTAGGTGTCATTGAAAAGTTGGATTTGGGTTCTGATGGACTGGAACGGCTCCCAGGGGCCATTGTGATGGTGTGTAAATCCCTTTTTGTTTGTGGGTTTACTCACTGGACGCACTAGATCGGCTCTCTTAGGGCTGCTGCTTTCTGTTCTGATAATTCAGTCACCGCACATGCGCATGAAGGCAACAGGTTAATAGTTTTAAGAAGATAGTTTTAGATGTGTGTGCAGATAGAATCTCTTTGCTTCCAGTTAAAACATTTGTTTTCAGCTAAAGTGAGGTAGTTGTATTTATTTTCATGAATTCATACATCAGATGTGTTTTTATTAAGGCAAGTTAAGGCAAGATTTTAGAATTAATTTTAAAGTACATCTTATGACAATTACTACTGTCCTGCTAAAGATTTAATAGCCAATCATAAGAGTTTTTTAAATTATTAGTTTAAAATGAATAAGATATTAGATTTCTCATAGATTCTCTTTTGGTATTGTTTCCAGATTAAACACCAAAGCTGAACTTATTCATTCATTCATCGAATACTAATTATTAAACTCCTACTTTATGCTAGGCTCATAGAATTACAGCAGCATTGTTATCATTGTCAATATAATTGGTTTTTAACTCATTTCTACAGTGATTATTATAAATTGTGGAAACCTCTAAGTATTTAGTTTTTGATAATCAGCTTTAACTGTGGGAGTGAACATGTTCTCTGTGAAGCATGTCTGTGAATAGATTACTCAGGCCTGACCATAGTTCTTGGAATACTAACCAAAGTTGCATGCTTGATAGATGTTTTCTTTTTGTCTCTTTCAAAAAAAAAATTTTAAAGTTTATTTATTTCATTATGTAATCTCTACACCCAGTGTGGGGCTTGAACTCACAACCCTGAGATCAAGAGTTGTGTGCTCTCCTGACTGAACTAGCCAAGTGCTCAAGTAGATTTTTTCATATTTGAAACTGTAAAGAGCCATGGAGGCAGAGTAGTGTCATGAAAAAGATAAAGGCTGTCACTTACTTTTTTTTATCTGAAAGGGAAAAGCCACTAAGTCAAGACAGTGTGAGAATAAGTTCTCCGATTGTGGTGAAGGAACCAACACAGGGCTTTGCTCACAGTGACTCCTCTGTGAGTGCCCCACCCCCTGCTTATTCCCAAGAAATAGGTATCTACAGGGCATCCAGTGTTTGCAGTCTGATTCCCATCATGCATGTTGAGGGTCAGAAAGTTACTTAGTCATGCTTTCTCTGTGCCACCAAAAATGGTGTGAAGATGTCCATTTGGAACCTCACACTGTAGAAAATCCTCAAAGACTCAGGTTCAGGGAATACCTGCTTCATTTGCTTTATATGAAACACAATTGCATACATTTTGGTATTCCCTACAATGGAAATACTCTAAATGCTGCTTTTTTACACAAAATCAGCATGATAATTGCTGAGAAGAAAGAAGTCACAGCCTTTACTTTCTCAACAAAATCAAGCCTTCCACCACATTTCTTCCAGGGTTGCAGGTTCTTTTTTGGATAAAGGTCTCACAGGGCAGACTGTCTTCTCATATAATCGGAGGACTATGATCCTCTGGACTCCTCATCTTCAGAAACCAAGTGGGAAAAAAATTGATGAACACAAGCACGTTTCAGCCTCCTTCAGACCTCCTTATGGTCAAATCTGGGATCCAGTAAGTAGCAAAAATAGGTCACCTAGCAAATGAGCTATTTCCTTTGAAACATAATGCAAGTGAGAGATCTGGGCTTAAACATAGACCTAGTTCTCTCTCCCATAGCTAATGTATAATAAATACAAACTGAAGAAAATTATCCTTTTAACCTTATGATAGATATCACAGGGAATGATACCATTGCCTTTATTTACAGAGGATATTAGGATTGATATTGCAGGTTCCATTATACTGCTTTTCATGTGTTTTATGATGAGAATTCCTCAAAATCCATTCAGTATAAATTGGAACCTTCTCAATACTTAATTAAAACCTAGAAGCTTGAGGATCCCTGGGTCCCCCAGCGGTTTGGCGCCTGCCTTTGGCCCAGGGCACAATCTTGGAGTCCTGGGATTGAGTCCTGTGTTGGGCTCCTGACATGGAGCCTGCTTCTCCCTCTGCCTGTGTCTCTGCTTCTCTCTCTCTCTCTCTATGTCTATCATGAATAAATTAATAAAATCTTAAAAAAAAAACTTAGCTTTTTTGAGATATTCAAGACAGTTGTTTGTTCTGCTTTGGAATGCTGAAAACTTTCTGCATAAATAGTGCTTTGCTATTAGAGCTAGAAAAAAGCATAATGACAAGGACCATCTCATTGTTTTCTTCTTGTAGATCAAGTTGAAGGACTGTATTACGTGTTCTCACTCATTAATAATTGGAAACAAGTAGCACTGAAAAGAATGATTCAAAAAAAACTTTTTTTAAAGATTTTATTTATTTATTTATTCACAAGAGACGGGGAGAGAGAGAGAGAGAGAGAGAAAGAGGCATAGGCAGAGGGAGAAGCAGACTCCATGCAGGGAGCCTGACATGGGACTTGATCCCGGGTCTCCAGGATCAGGCCCTGGGCTGAAGGCGGCACTAAACTGCTGAGCCACCCGGGCTGCCCGAAAAAAATGATTCATACTGATTTTTCTTGTCTTTTCAAAATGTGAACCCTAGATGAGAGAGTGTGTTTTTGTGTGCTGTCAGTATGCCTTATATATTGCTGGTGACCAGCAAATGTACTCAGTCATTTATATGAAGATAATATATGTGTGATCTTAGCCAAAAGGCCCTCCACTTATATGTCAATTGCTAAGCCTGTCTTTAATGGCCTTTTAGATTGGACTCCTTTTTTTGTTTTGTTTTTTAAAGATTTTTATTTATTCATTCATGAGGGACACACAGAAAAAGGCAGAGACATAGGCAGAAGCAGGCTCCATGCAGGGGCCCCGATGTGGGACTCGATCCTGAGACTCCAGGATCATGCCCTGGGCTGAAGGCAGGTGCTAAACTGCTAAGCCACCCATGCATCCCTAGATTGGACTCCTTTTTCAGCCATCTGCTTGAACCAATTATGCTTTAAGGAAAAGACACAGGAAGTGTCTTTGATTGATGTTACTTACTGTAAATGTGTCTCTGAAGCACAGTTTCATCTGGTCAGTAAGATGTCTGCCTTTGGATACATGGGTCTGTTTTGACTGAATATCCTCAGAGTTTGATGAGCTCTTGAAATGTGCATAAATAGGATAGGAAAGAGAAACCATGAAGATACATCGCCAGCCCTTCCCTCCCCTCCAGAGGGAACCAAAGAAAAGTGCAGATGGCCATTGGCCCATGGACTAGACACTCCAAAGTCATTGAACTATTCTTTTTATTTCTGTCGGTTAACAACATATAATTTTCTTCTGTTTACAAAAGTTTACAAAAAAGGAGAAAGAAGAGCACTGCATCCTGGACCACTGTCAGCTTGTACTTGAGTGTTTTGCATGTATGACTGTCTCGACCCCTAGATGCCACTGCACCCCACTCCCTGCGCCAATCAGTGCTTTGTTACTATTGTCAGTGTTGTTGCCAGACCAGCCCCTGGCTGGACAGTGGCAGGGCCTGGAGTGCTATCTTTCTGGGAGCCTGTCACCATAGCTGTGGATCTCAAGCTACACCAGCAGGTATTCAAGAAACTGACCTCCTAGTTGGGCAGTGAAGGTGTCACATTCCTGCTTTAATGTGTTCCATCCAGTATCTGGGTCTACCTCTTGCAGTTTGACTAATGTATGTAGTAGAACTGGTCTGCATCAGTCTGCAGGTGCATGGACAGTGTGGCAGGCCTGGTGGCAAGCAGGAGGCACAGCAAATGGGCCCTATGGGGGCAGCCCCAGCACCAGCCAAGTCTGCACAGAGAGCAGTTGGCTACATCACTGATCTCTTTGTTAGTTAGGATCAAGGATTGTCACTTGAAGCACTTGCCCCTTTGTCTTTCCTCAGTACAGGCCATACTAGGTTGAAGAGGAGGGGCAAAGTGGTTCTCTACCCATGCAGGGATGGGTGGGACTGGGGGACAGGGCAGCTTCTGAGCAGTAGTTTGTAGAAGGAATGGCGACACATGGGCCCCAGAGCCCAGGGAGCAGCAGAGCAGCCCAAGATGATTCTGTAGGGAAGCCAAGGTACAAAGGCTACAGCCTGGAGTCTCAGTGGAGAAGACCATGGAACCCATAACTAGGAGCCTGAGAGAGGACCCCTCCCCCAGGAGCCCCAGAGCAAGCTCCTCTGGTCAGGGTTCAGGAAGGAGGGTCATGGATTTGTAGTACTTTGTTAGTATAGGCCAGATACTGGCAGGTTGCGCCATAATAAGAAAAATAAACAAGGATGAAAAGTTATGTGGATTAATACAGTCAAAATAGGGCTAGCAAAGCCTGCTTTAAAAGTTGAAGGTGAGGCAGCCCGGTGGCTCAGCGGTTTAGTGCCGCCTTCAGCCCAGGGCCTGATCCTGGAGACCCAGTATCAAGTCCCACGTCGGGTTCCCTGCATGGAGCCTGCTTCTCTCTCTGCCTGTGTCTCTGCCTCTGTGTGTGTGTGTGTGTGTGTGTCAGGAATAAATAAATAAAATCTTTTTAAAAATTATTTAAAAAAATAAAAGTTGAAGGTGACTTGGGGCACCTGGGTGGCTCAGTGGTTGAGCATCTGCCTTTGGCTCAGGTCATGATCCTGGAGTCCTGGGATGGGGAGCCTGCTTCTCTCTCTGCCTGCGTCTCTGCCTCTCTCTGTGTCTCTCATGAGTAAATAAATAAAATCTTTTTTAAAAAGTTGGAGATGACTTTAATTTCTTAAATAAAAAGCCTAGCAGTGGACTGGCTTGCTTTCAAAAAAAGGATGCCGGGGAGGGGAGGAGAATGCCTCAAAGCATTGAAATAAAACTTACTGGTGATTCCACCAAAAGAATGGAAACATTCGCTGTTGATTAGGCTGATAGGTGATGGATTCAGATGGTGATACAAGGATTCAGACGCATGTAAAGATAGAGGTTATGAGGTGAGGGAGTGCTAGCAGGAGAGTGTGGATGCACATTTGTAATGCACAGGGTGTGGGGCGACATGGACAGTGGCAATACTGGGTGATGGAGGGGGTGCAGGGAGAAGAGAACGGAGAAATCTCCTGAGAAAAAAAGGTCTGTGCTGGCACTTCTAACTTCTTTGTTTTCTTGCTAAGGAGTAAACTGAATAACAGACTTCCCACAATGCGGTTTCACATTGCTTTAGCTTTTCAGGAACCAGTACTTCAGTTTTTTAGTGAGAACTGTCACTATGCTCCTCTGTTGGAGGCTATTGGGATGACATATTTTGAAGCACAGGAAGTGTAGGTACTCTTGCATGAATAGTACCAATGGCTATGCATTTTAACAGTATATTCTGTTGGGGCTTCACTTTTATTAAGAGTATATAGTTGTTTCTTTTCTTTCTTTTTTCTTTGTTCTGTATATAATATATAAAAACTCCCATCTTCCAGACCACATTGTTTTAAGGATTTCAGCATTATGTGGCATTTTAAAGGTGTTATCTTCTTTTTTCTCTTTTCAGAGAGAAATTGATTTCCTGTGTATTTTAAGCTATATCCACAGGAGGATTATGATAATGAGTCATTGTTTTGTAATTTTGCTATTTTAAGTGAGTTTAAAATAAAACCTGTGGCTAGTTCATGATCACTGGGAACATATCCATAAACCTTAGATGCTATAAATATGTTGAGAGCTTAAAAGTAGAGTTAAATATGAAAATAGAGTGTTGTAATAAAAAAGGTTTTCATTACCTTCACCCTTCCTATCAACAGGACAATTTTATATTTCACCCAAAGATATTTAAGAATACATCATCTTCCTCAGAAATCTCTTTTGAGTATGAGGCACCTGGTTGGCTCAGTTAGTGGAGTGTGCAACTCATGATCTCGAGGTTGTGTGTTTGAGTCCCACATTGGGTACAGAGATTACTTAAAAATAAAATCTTTAGGGGCACCTGGGTGGCTTAGTTGGTTAAGCATCTGCCTTTGGCTCAGTCATGATTACTGGGGTCCTGAGATAGAGCCCAATATTGGGCTCCCTGCTCAGCGGGGAGTCTGCTTCTCCCTCTACTTCTGCCCTCCCTCTACCTCTCTTTCTCAAATAAATAAATAAAATCTTTTTTAAAAAATAAAATCTTTTAAAAAAAGGAAAAAAAGAAATTTCCTGCCTATGTATCACTGTTTTCTATTTGAATGATTAACATATGCACATTAGTTAGTAGGCAAATAGTATAATTTTATTTGTTCTTCCAATTCTCTACAAATAATTATTATCACTGTCATACAGTTAAGGAAGGGAAATTTATACAAAGCTAATTTAAGATACTTGGTTTTCGCACCCATTTATTTACACATTTATAAATTTAATTATCATCTACTGTATGCCTGGTATAGTGCCAGGGTCAGCAACAAGGCTGCTTTCTAAAATCACAACTCCCTAAAATCATGGCTCTTGGGCAGCCCTGGTGGCGCAGCGGTTTAGCACCGCCTGCAGCCCAGGGTGTGATCCTGAAGACCTCGGATCGGGTCCCACGTTGGGCTCCCTGCACGGAGCTTCTCCCTCTGCCTGTGTCTCTGCCTCTCTCTCTCTCTGTGTCTCTCATGAATAAATAAATAAAATCTTTAAAAATAATAATAATAAAATAAAATAAAATCATGGCTCTTAAAATCAGTTCTTTATCTCTGTTTTCACCCCTCCAATATTCTCTTCTACCTTATCATTGTTATCAAAGCTTTGTGTTAATTTTTAAGATTTTGTAATCCCAGTGACGTGTAATATGCAGTAGGTATGGTCAGAGAAGAGAAATCTTTAAGAAATTTTAATTACGAGGTGTGGGGGGGATGACTCTAGCAGAGAAATGATCAGACTTGTCCATATAGAGATGGAGGGTTGCTCAGGCTGAACTGAGACCCTGTTGTGACTGAAACTCTTTCTACTTTATTGTTCAAATTACTGCCGTGACTTCCTTCCCTCTCCTCATTTGCCTATTCCTCTTGCTTTTTTATCTTCTGTGTTACCAGTGTACAACATAGTGGTGTTTAACTACTTCCTGAAAGCATTATTAGTCATCAGGAGCACTAGTTCGTTATGGATGTAGATAAATGGGTAGTCAGCCCATCAACTACGAGTTGGACTAATTTGGAAAATATGGTTCCTTCCCTCCAAAGAAACTGCTTATACTCCTTTGGACACTTCAGTAAAATAACTATGTGCATTTCCCCATTCATTATGAACAACTAGAATCAGGGTGTCCCGCTTGATGCTAGAACTGGAATTTAATTCACAATGGCAAAGAAGCTTTACCTAGAATGTCTGTCCACAGGAAAGGAGGGGGAAAGGCCTTACAACTTCCCTCTCCCTTTCCGTTTTTGGTGAGCCTTCGACTTTTCTTCCTTGTGATTATTATTGAGTAGAATGTAACCCCAAATCTTTCACCAGATGTTGCCTCACCATCTTAAAGGGAAGAAGAAAATTATAATGGATGTTTAGAATGTGCTCAACTTTTGTTTTGTTCAGAGCCAAACTGAATGAGGCAAAGAAGTTAAAATCTTTTCTTGTTCCATCTGAGTAAGCATGAAAACCTACAATCCTTAATCTTTTAAAAGAAAAATAACCCTCCTCTGTTTGTGGGATTTCTGATTCATTTCTTCCACCCTGCTCCCCTGTGCTGCATTTTTGTAGTCAAATTCTGTCTGGACTTTTGTGAGCCAATAACCTCCCTCCTCACCCCACTCCCCTCTCCTCCCCCACCTCTACCCTATGATCACACAAAGAGCAGGGAGCCCACAAAAGAGTGAGTTTCTGGGTTTTGTATTTAAAAGGAGGATGAAATTCTGGTAGACTTAGGAACACAAAACTGATTTGTTAAAACTTTACCAAAAAAGAAGTTTTTTGGCCTCAGGATACGGGGAATAAGGAAAGTGGGAGAAATTGAGGTTTTGTTTTTTTTTTAAATGCCACAAACAAGTGAATATAACATACTTTTTGTGATTCAACACTAAGTTGACTTTAGTGTAGCACAAGCTAGTTGGTGTGGTAGCAACTTCAAACCTCCAAAGTTAGCAAGTAATATAAAAAAAAAACGAGAATCCCATGGGAGGGCAGTGGGGAGCCCTGGAAACTTTGTATTTGTTGATATCTCTGAATAATAAACAGGGCTGGTGCATGGCTGCTGTTCAAAGCTGAGAACCTGAGTCTTAACCATTTTGCTCTGTTGCCATGATTGTGGTGAGGGCACTTCTCTGTAATTTGGGTCCTATGTCTGTGTACTCTGGGTCTCCACGGTGTTTATTTTTATTTTTTATTTTTATTTTTTCCACAGTGTTTAGGTTTGTCTTAGGCTAAACCCTTAAATAAGTATTCAAATTTTGCTCACTACTACAGGCCAAATTTTGCTCACTACTTATTTTTATACAGCTCTTGAACTGAGTTGGTTTTTCCAGATGCATGCTCTGATGAAGGGAACATATTTACCATTAACTCCCAATTAAGCAAAATGCTATTCCCCACCCCCCCACCCCCCCACCCCAGCCCCGCAAAGAAATTCTTCTCTTGGTTAGAACTATATTATCAAAAGTTGTACTCAATTTTATTTTGAGTTTCATCAGTTAAAAAAATATGGGAAATTTGTGTTCTCTCTTGTACAAGTCCTTGTATAATATCCCAGCATTTATCTCTCAGCTCACTATCTGAAATAGTTACTATCTAACCCTTTCAGACAACATTTGCTGAGCCTTCTTCTAGACTGTCCTACATAGAGACAATTTTGAAGGGGAGGGAGGAGGCATTCTTGCTATCATTCCTTGTTTGAATATCTGTTTTGATTTTTTTTTTTGAATAGTGAAGCTCTTCTGATCAATATATATGTCAGTTAATATGTTCTGGCTTGTGCACTGCCCTGAGAAAATGTATCAGTTGTTAATGTGGCACAGTATTGTCAGCAGCTGCCCGTTTGAAAATTTACAGTTACTGAATAAAATAAATTTAAAATTATTAAATAAAGTTACTGAAGTTTAGAAGTGCTCCCCTATATAAAATAGGTGACAATAAGAGTATCTATTTCATACAATTGTTGAAAGGATTAAGAGAACTGTAAATAAAGAACTCAATAGATGTTAGAAAGAACAAAGTCTACCATTGAGAATTTAGGTTTGGGGATCCCTGGGTGGCGCAGCGGTTTGGTGCCTGCCTTTGGCCCAGGGCGCGATCCTGGAGATCCGGGATCGAATCCCACGTCGGGCTCCCGGTGCATGGAGCCTGCTTCTCCCTCTGCCTGTGTCTCTGCCTCTCTCTCTCTCACTGTGTGCCTATCATGAATAAAAAATAAAAAAATAAAAAAAAATAAAAAAAATTAAAAAAAAAGAGATTTTAGGTTTGTTTGCCTTAGAATGAGTATGGCTACCTTGTATTTTAACATTTCGAATCTGTGTATTATCCCTTGTGCATTTGGAGTTACCTAGATAATGCTGCTTTGCTCCTAAGCTTCAGATAATACAAATCGTAATGGTTGTATCTCTTCAACATGATTCTGTTGGAAATACTTGTTTAAAACAAAATTATTAGTTAAGTCTAAGATAATTTTTTTTTAAGATTTTATTTATTTATTTATTCATGAAAGACTGAGAGACAGAGAGAGAGAGAGCGCCAGAGACAAAGGCAGAGGGAGAAGCAGGCTCCATGCACCGGGAGCCCGATGTGGGATTCGATCCCGGGTCTCCAGGATCGCGCCCTGGGCCAAAGGCAGGCGCTAAACCGCTGCGCCACCCAGGGATCCCAAGTCTAAGATAATTTTAAAGCATAAATGAATCCTATCAGAGAGCCAAAAGGGGAGGTTTTTTGATTCAGAAAATTTCAGGATATTGGATTGTCACTGTTCTGCTCACTGTAACAGAGGACAGGATCAGAAAAAGGACAGTTTTTTGGTGTTTTATATGGTTAGTGTTTACATCTGGGAATCTAGCACATGCACGAAGCCAACATATTAGTTAGAGATGGGCATGGCATTTGCAAAGAAAGAAAATCACTGGTGAGGGGCGCCTGGGTGGCTCAGTCAGCTGAGTGTCCAGCCTGACTCAGGTATGATCTTAGAGTTGTGGGATCAAGCCCCAGATGGAGGCCTGAGCTCATCAGAGTCGGCTTGTCCCTTTTCTTTCCCCTCTGCCCTTCCCGCCCTTGCACGTTCTCTGTCTCTCTCAAATAAATAAATATAAAAATCTTTTTAAAAATATGGATAGTGATTATATTTAAAAACAACAACACTGGTGATAATTGAGATGAAATCAGTGAGTTCACCTGTGCTCTTCCTCATCCTTTTGCACCCACAATGCACCTTTTGCCTCTGGAGTTTGCCCCCTTCCAACATTGTTACCACCTCTGAGAAGCCTTCTTTGAATGCCTCCTCCCACTCCTGGGCTTCTGGCCTCTGTTTGCCTTAGAGACCCCTTCTTGGGTCTGTCCCTCTACCTAGACTTCAACTTCCCAGACAGCTGATTCTCTCCTCATTGATATCCCCAGGGCTAGGCTTAGGTATCTAATGCCTATTTGTAGAATCATTGAAAGAAAAAAATTGCCTAACATTAAGATAAAATGAATGGCAAAACCCTTTGGATTTTCCTCTCTTTTTAGATGTAAGATTAATGTGCATAGGTAAACATGAA
Source organism: Canis lupus familiaris (assembly GCF_011100685.1). Classification (NCBI taxonomy): domain Eukaryota; kingdom Metazoa; phylum Chordata; class Mammalia; order Carnivora; family Canidae; genus Canis; species Canis lupus. The sequence continues at coordinate 49,892,708 of NC_049243.1, forward strand.
ACATTATTTTAGAGCTGTTTAAAAATTCATAGGTATGCCAAAATTGGTATCTAGTTTGCCCAACTATTAAGTTCTGAAGACCCAGAGGGTTATATATTATAGAGGAGATATAACTTGACGTTTTTATTTTCTGCGCTGCTTACTCTTAGCATGGATGAGGGGTCCCAGTCCCATTGGTAGGTGTGTTTCCCAGATGTGGCAGAGTGCCTCTCACCATCTGTGTGTGTGTGTGGGGGGGGGGTGGGGGGGACAGCACACCTGTAAAAAATCCCAGGCAACACTCTGTTCCAGACCCCCATGTCTAACTCAAAGAGGTCAGAGAAGAGGAGGGGGAAATGCCTTCTTTTTAATAATAGTGGCTATTATTGATTGGACTTCCTGTGTGTGAGACATTTTATTTTATTTTTTAAAGATTTTATTTATTCATGAGAGACACAGAGAGAGAGAGGCAGAGACATAGGCAGAGGGAGAAGCAGGGTTCATGCAGGGAGCCTGATGTGGGACTCGATCCCAGGACTCCAGGATCACGCCCTGGGCCAAAGGCAGACACTCAACCACTGAGCCACCCAAGCGTCCCAATGTGAGACATTTTATCAGGTGTTCCCTGCATTCACTGATTTCTCACAGAAATCCCAACTCATAATATGAACCTAAGATTTAGGGAGACCAAGTAACACACTGAAGGTGTCACCAGATCCAGGTGTGCTGGATTCCAGAGCCCATGCCCTTAACTGCTCTGATTTCCTTACCACTCACCTCCTTTCCAGGGAAGTAGAAGAACAATTCAGAGATGGCAGGTCTGGGGACAAATGACCCTTTCTTTCTCCTCATAGCACAGACTAGCGGAGTCAGGTGGGCAAGTATCACTATCCTCTCTCCTTGAGCTCAAGAAAAACAACTCTGAGTATTAGAAGTTAGTTATGTCCTGGTCATTGTCCCCTTATTCTCTCATAACTCAGAGGAGAGTCATCACACACCCCTGGATGTGGGTAGACTGCAAGTTGCAGGTGAAAAGTGAGGCAAACTGCACGTATGACCTCCAACTTTTAGGAAAGGCTAGCTCCTGTGGACTTGAATTCTTCTAACCATTTTTGATGGGATTGTGCAGAAATACATGTGAGTTAAATCCATTGAGTACTACGTGCTAAAGTTCCAGGCAAGGAGAAATAAGCTGCATGGTAATTGAGAATGAATTTAAGGAAGAAAATTTTATTATTAATCAAGGACTTAATTGCCTCTGGGACATTTTAAATAAATGCCACGCCATACTTAAGGAGCAATATTCTGTAAGTGAGATGCAAAAATTCTTTAATTAAACCATCGTGGGTATTCCCTGATTGAAGTATCTGTCTTTATCTTCATAGTTAAGCCTTCATGATTCATGTAACAACTCAATCAGGGATTGAGTAAATTAAGGTCTCCTTGAAAGAATAGCTCAATTGCATAAAATTGATTGAAATTATTTCTGGGACAGTCTTCATTGTACTTATTTGTATTGACCAGAGCATATTTTTGGTGTATTTGCTATTTAGTAGTCTTATAGAGTAAGCTGTTTTTCAGCCTGCAAGGGACAGATTGTGGCTATTGCATAGTACAGCACAGGCAATTCTTAGACTTCATCTGAGCAATGGAACAAATATAATTGTTTAATGACCATGGAGAAACCCAATGATGATGACCATCAGTTAACCAGTAAAGAAGCCAGTAAGTCAATCAGTCAACAAACACGAGTGTGGCTACATGTAAGGCCTCATGCTAGATGCTGATAAACTTGAGTCAGTGTCCACGAGCCAAAGGGCCGAGTTCTTATTGCCAACTGAACAAAGCCAAAGACTCAGATTCAGAAACAGACTAAGGAGATTTGTGAGCTTTCTCATTGTACATGGAAAAAACAAAAAACATGAAAATGAGATATTCAAAATTTTTGACTTATGAGATTCCTCACTTTGAGTGGCAGAAGCCCTTGAATGGAGCTTGGTGAAGTCTTGTGAAAAGAAGAGTGGGGACCAGCGCCTGGGTTGGGGGTGGGGAATGAGCTGCCAGCACATCTGTCCTTGTCCCACTCTAAATTTTCCTTTAGTTGGACACTCAGCTACAATTCTCATTGTGCCATAAACAGAGGTCTTTGTGAGAATTCAAAAAGTATACAAGAGTGTACATCAGAGGCATTTAAAAAAGTTTGTAATGGTTTGTTTTGCCAAGCTTACACTGTGATTTCATTTAAATTTTTTTTCTTTTTTAGATTTTACTTATTTATTCATGAGAGACACAGAGAGAGGCAGAGACATAGGCAGAGGGAGAAGCAGGCTCCATGTAGGAGCTGGATGTGGGACTTGATCCCAGAACTCCAGGATCACATCCTGAGCCGAAGGCAGATGCTCAAGCACTGAGCCACCCTTACACTCCTTAATTCTTAAAAAGAGAAAAATTACTATCTGAAGCTACCAAAATCTTCAAACATATGATCACTTCTATTTATTTGTTTGTTTATTTAGTACAAGCCGAGGGAGGGGCAGAGGGAGAGGGAGAGAGACTCTAAAAAAAAAAAAAGGGATCCCTGGGTGGCGCAGCGGTTTGGCGCCTGCCTTTGGCCCAGGGCGCGATCCTGGAGACCCGGGATCGAATCCCACATCGGGCTCCTGGTGCATGGAGCCTGCTTCTCCCTCTGCCTGTGTCTCTGCCTCTCTCTCTTTCTCTCTGTGTGACTATCATAAATAAATAAAAATTTAAAAAAAAAAGAGACTCTCAATCAGACTCCGCACTGAGCATAGAGCCCAACGCGAGGCTTGATCTCACAATCCTCAGATCATGACCTGAGCCAAAATCGAGAATCAGATGCTCAAGTGACTGAGCCGCCCAGGGGCCCCTGATCACCTGTATTTTTAAATTTTTATAAAAGTTGAATTATCAGAAAATAACCTATATAATTAATCAAATAATGGTATTTTTTTAAAAAGATTTTATTATTTATTCATGAGAGACACAGGGAGAGAAAGAGGCAGAGACACAGGCAGAGGGAGAAGCAAGCTCCACACGGGAGCTGGACTTGGGACTCGATCCCAGGTCTGCAGGATCACGTCCTGGGCCAAAGGCAGTGCTAAACTGCTGAGCTACTGGGGCTGCCCCAAATAATGGTATTTTATAGAATGAGTTCATAACTGAAATTATTACCTTCTGTTATTTAGGGTTCTTGATATAAAACAACCGAGTCTTTTATTTTATTATTATTGTTTTTAAGATTTTATTTATTTATTCATGAGAGACACAAAGAGAGAGGCAGAGTCACAGGCAGAGGGAGAAGCAGGGTCTATGCAGGGAGCCCAATGTGGGACTTGATCTCAGGTCTCCAGGATCATGCCCTGGGCTGAAGGTGGCGCTAAACCGCTGAACCACCCAGTCTGCCCAACAACTGGGCCTTTTTTTTTTTTAATTTATTTATTTATAAAGATTTATTTTTATTTATTTATGATAGACATAGAGAGATAGAGAGAGAGGCAGAGACACAGGCAGAGGGAGAAGCAGGCTCCATGCTGGGAGCCCGACACGGGACTCGATCCCGGGACTCCGGGATCGTGCCCTGGGCCAAAGGCAGGCACAAAACCGCTGAGCCACCCAGGGATCCCCCCAACTGGGCCTTCTAAAAGTGACTTCATTTTCAGTAAAAACACAGATATACTTTGTGAACGGAGTACTTGAAGAAAGGGAATGAAAGGAGGAGAGAAAAATATTTGAAGTCATATTTTCATAAAGGCTGTGTTTAGACATGTATGGCCAATTCAGGCCAGGCTCAAAATGACAGGTAAGATTTTACTTGCTGCCCTGGGACCACACTGGACAGTGTGTCCCTTAAAAAGCCTTCTCTTCTTTGTTGTGGGCACATAGAAAGCCTATGTGGTATTCATCAGCTACAGAAGGGTCCTGTGATGGTTTAGATGTGAAATCACAACTTTTGGACAGTGTCTGGAAACTTAACATTGTAATGTCCCTGCAAGTGTAGAAATCCCTTTAAGATTTTACGTGATGACTCAAAGGATTAATTCTGTTTTAAATATCATGCTCTGGGAAGAACTGTATTTGTTTAAGTTTGACAAGAACAAGCATATGTGCACATAGTCTGTGAAGAAAGGCAAATGAGCCATACACTCATAGCAAAACTAGCTACCTTCCCAAATAGATATAAATACACCTTATTCTTTAACCTATTCCCAAATGACTCAGACTTACTTTAAGAAACATTTGTGAACCTAGGAAAACAAAATGGTATCTTAGCATTCTCTCCCATCAACATTTTTTGATTCTTTAATATCATGTAAGATATATTTGTGAAATCACTTTTTCTGACTCGAGTATATCTGTCTTTGGGAGCTCTGTCATAAATACACAACTTACACGGATACTAAGGGGTTTGGAGTTTCTCATGACACATTTGCCCCTGCTCTTTACAGAGCGATGGTGCCCATGAGCATGTTTTCATTAAGTGTGCACTCACTCCCTGGTTGAGTCCAGAGGGTCTCAAGTCATCTCAAGAAAATTGCCATGTGAACATGATGTTGCAGAGCTCTGGTGTTTGCTATTTAGGAGGGTGCATGGATTGTTTGATCATTTCCCCCTCTCTGTCTTGTACATTCTACGTGCTGGGCTTACCTTAGTCCATACGCTTCCAGAGAAGGTATCATGAACAACTTGACGCCCATATTATGACTTAACAAGCTGGCAAAGTCGGTGTGTATAGATTCTTCATCTCTCAAACTGAGATTTTTGATTCAGAGACAGGTTGCCTGTGGACACTTCCCAGAGGCTTTGGCTGCTTGACACACAGATTGTAATCACAGTAATTAGCACTGAATTTTCAAGTCCTGCTCTCCAACTTGACCTGGCAGCATTTAGTCAGCATGCGCACAGCTGGATCAATGGCAGGAACTGAAGGACCCAGTTGTGGTGGGCGTCATCCCTGGGGAGTTCCAGGGGAGCATCAGGGACAGGGGAGCAGTGTTGAGACCTGGAACTCAAGAGAAGAAAAATATGATATTGATAAAACACCTGTCAGTGGGAATTGTGTTAAAGATTGTTATAAGGGATAGATCACAGTACAGACTTTGCATGAAATTCATTATCAGTGAATTCATTTTTTTCCTTTTTGCCTAGTTCAGTTTTGGGTGTTCTTAAAATATCCCCTGTTAAAACTTTATACTTCCTTTTCCTAAGAGAAAGTACCTGCATATCTTAATCCAAAAGCTAGTCAAGAAAAAAAACAAAACAAAACAAAAAACAAACCTGTAGGACACGAAATAGAAGCTTTGATGGATAAAAAATAAAGTCTTTTTTTTTTTTAAAGATTTTATTTATTTATTCATGATAGTCACAGAGAGAGAGAGAGAGAGAGAGAGGCAGAGACACAGGCAGAGGGAGAAGCAGGCTCCATGCACCGGGAGCCCGACGTGGGATTCGATCCCGGGTCTCCAGAATCACGCCCCGGGCCAAAGGCAGGCGCCAAACCGCTGCGCCACCCAGGGATCCCAAAAAATAAAGTCTTTATTTCACATTCTGCCTTCAGGTAGCTTACTTGAGAGCACAGTTATGGCAAAGAAACACCTATGCCTGATTTGGAAATAGATTATCTGATAAGTTTGGTGGTGGAGGTACAGAGACAGGTATTCAGTTCAAGTAAGCTGTAGGGCACTTCTGTTATCCACTTGCTCTTTTCATTCTCATGGGTAGTGTGTTTGTTACCTAGAAGGGAAGGGTGATAGAAATATGGCAGTTGAGGGGGGGGATTTCAGACCCTTGACTCCCACCCATTAAGGGTTAATGATTTTTGGGGGGGATCCCTGGGTGGTTCAGTGGTTTAGCGCCTGCCATCTGCCCAGGGCATGATCCTGGAGTCCTGGGATAGATACCCACATCAGGCTCCCTACATGTAGCCTGCTTCTCCTTCTGCCTATGTCTCTGCCTCTCTCTCTCTCTCTCTCTCTCTCTGCGTGTCTTGTGAATGAATGAATAAATAAATAATTTTTAAAAAGGGTTAATGATTTTTTTAAAGACTTTGAGAGAGAGAAAGAGAGAGCTAGTGCACAACCATGGGTGGGGAGGCATACAGAGAGAGAAGCAGACTCCCCACTGAGCAGGGAGCCTGATACAGGACTCAGTCCCAGGACCTTGGGATCATGACCTGGGCCGAAGGCAGACGCTTCACCGACTGAGCCACCCCGGAGCCCAAAGGTTAATGAATTTGAATAGACAGTTGAAGACTGAGTGCTGAATAATAATAAATAGGTTTAAACTTACAGAAAATACTTTTTTCGGGGGACATCTGGGTGGCTCTGTGGTTGAGTGTCTACCTTTGGCTTAGGGCACGATCCTGGGTTCCTGGGATCAAATCCTGCATTGGGCTCCCTGCTGCGAGTCTGCTTCTCCCTCTGCCTGTGTCTCTGCCTCTCTCTCCGTGTCTCTCATGAATAAATAAAATCTTTTAAAAAAATACTTTTTAAAAAATAATCTCTACACCCAGTGTGGGGCTTGAACTCATGACCCTGAGATCAAGAGTTGCATGTTCCTCCAACTGAGCCAGCCAGGTGCCCCACTTACAGAAAATACTTAATTCACAACACAAAATGATGTGAATGTATGTAATATCGCTAACACTATGGTCATTATAGTTGGGAAAGCAGGTAGGCAAATTTTTTTTTAATGACAGATTTTTAAAAGTTTGGTTCTTTTAGAGTTGGAGACACAATTGGTTCCATTCTGCCATTTTGCAAATCAGTACTTCCTATATATGCTTTAGCTTTGAGGAGGTACTTTTGCATTTCTCATAATTGTAAGTTTTGCACTCAAGTTGCTAGAATGTTCATGTGGAAAATGAGGGCAATTCTGTGTTTAAATGAACTGTTATTGGATATCTCACTTGATTTTGTGACTTGAAAGTTAAATCATGTAACCGTCACATGCACACACATAGTAGGTTTTAGGCCACAATTAAATTTGCCGCTAACTTGTCCCTTAGAAAGTATTTATAGATGCTGCTATGAATGCCCTGTTCTAGTGATAAGCATCTGTTGGCAGAATGTACCTTATTCTGAGAGTAACCTGGTATTTTTTCTCAAAAGTTCCTTAATATCCAGTAGCTCATTCATGCAAGCACTTAGCATTTTTTCCAGAAATTCTTTCGTAAATCAACAGGAAGCCTTCTTTCCCGGTTTTATTATAAAGGGGGAAATGATGATAAAACTTAAACACACGTTGTTATTTTAACATCTAGTCTTAAATCTGTTGAGAAGTTGTGTTTTTACTTAAAAATATTTTAGCCGAGAATCAAAACCAGAGGATTATGCCTGTTTCCCAACCTTCTGTCAATGATGGCTGTTTGTTAAAGGCATACAGCAGAAAACACTATGTCAAACTCTCATTGGCTTTAAAAAGCCAAAGAAGCCTGAAAGCTTCAGTGCTTAATTTTTCTTAATATTAAGTAAATTGCGGTAGAAATCTGTGCCAAACTTTTAGAAAGTACTTCTCACATCTTGCCCTTATAAGTAACTGTGGAATAGGCATACAATAAATTTACTTCCTATTTTCTTAGTAAGTTTGGATTTTCAGATAGCCTCTACCTGTCATGTTATAGATCTTACAAAGCTGTTCCATTTAATGTTGAAGAGACCCAGCTGACATTGGTACACAATTTTTTTTTTCCTTAAGTGCAAAAGTTAGGTTGGGACAGGGACTGTTGAATTCAGAAAACATCAGTTTTCTTTTTTCTCCATCCTATCCTTCTGTGTTTGTTTCATTTTGTAGCTGGGGGTTGTGGGGGTTTTTCACCCTCTTTGTTTCTTTTCCTTTACAATACACATTAGGACAGGGTGGTAGGCTTTTTTGTTCTTGTTTCGGGTTTTTGTGTTTGTAGGATTTTGTGGGGAGGTTTTGTTTTTGTTTTTGTTTTTGTTTTTTGCATATTCCTCCCTTTCCTTCAGATATTGTTGCTGACCAAATTTAAAACACTACAGTGTTTAGGATCCCTGCGGGGCCATTTTTAGTATTTGGACCCGTAGAGGGCCCCAAGCAATAACTACCTGAATTGCTTTTAATTACACAATAAAGCTGCATCATTTTACTTCAGATTCTTTTTGATTGATGCTGCAAGGCAATTGTAACCGCGGATGATGGGATTAAGTGCCTCTTGAAGTGACTTTAGCTTCTTGTGGGAACAAAGGGAGCGAGGAGAACACTTAGTCCCTTTTTGCCTGAACTGCCTTTTTCTTCACTTTCGTATAAAGAAATACAATTAACAAACATTATCCCCAGAGGTAAATTGAAATGTACATGCAGACAAGAACTGCTCTTGACTGCAATTAGACATATATGATCCGAGGTATTCTGACCATTCATTAGTGTTAATTGTTTGAGAAACAAGCCTAGAACAAATGATTAGAATGTAGGCGCCATAACTGGGATTATTAGCATGTGTGATAAAATGTGTGCTCTGCAGCTGTACTAATAAAACGCTTTAGAAAGTGGCTTTGATTAGACAAATGCTTGGTTTGGCTCTGTGGTGAGCTCTTGGTGTTTGCTCAAGACCTGGTGGTGTTTATAACAAACAACTTATATCTTTCTTTCTTAATTAGTGGGAATTACTATGCAAATGTTGGTATTTCGTAATTTAATATCCTATCGTTTTCCCTGACTTTAGATTGTTATTGCAGTCTATTGGTCTTGCTGGGAATGGGATAAACTGAGCTCTAGGGTTGTGCTTCATTAAAATGCTTTCTTTAAAATGCTGGATACCCTGGAAAACTGCAAACTTTACTCTTACTTGGTTTTTTGTTTTTTGTTTTTTTTTTTTAAGATTTTATTTATTTATTCATGAGAGACACACAGAGAGAGGCAGAGATGTAGGCAGAGAGAGAGAAGCAGGCTCCATGCTGGGAGCCCTATGTGGGACTCCATCCTGGGACTCCGGATCATGCCCTGGGCCTGAAGGCAGGCGCTCAACCACTGAGCCACCTAGGTGTCCCTCTTACTTGGTTTTTGAACCAAAATAGATTCTTTTGTATTTAGAATTTGTATTATGGTGACAGAGATCTGGCAAGGGTGACCTAATCAAACATAAACTAACTGGGAACTGGTTGGCCCATATGGGCAGTCAGCATTCTGCTAAATCCTCCAGCCTAACCCGAGCTAAGGGAGTGGAACCGGAGGAAGACAAAAATGACCAGCAGAGTAAGGCCCAATTTCAAGATATAGACAGCAATTGAATTCCCCATGGAAATGAATCTAGGAGTTTGGGGTTATGAAAGAAATGTGAGTTCAGCTAAAGGAAGCACTTCTTTGGGAGACACAAGTGGGAATGGAAAGAAGATATGAGATGGAAGAAAGAATGGGACCCGGGTACCAAGAGCTGTTGGGAAATGTGCCAGGCAATCAGTAGCTAAAATCTGAGGCTGATCTAAGAATGGATGTTTTATGTCTCCTGACTTGTAGCTTAGTATTTCTCTGTAACTTGTTTGCGTTTCTGGAAACCAGAATCAAAGGAAGAATCTTTTGGAAATTGTCCATTTGGTGCCACAAAACCTTCAACAATTTTTCATTCTCAAGTGGTCTGTCATTGTCATCCAATGATCTTCTGAGCCACTTAACTTGTAGCATATCATTAGCACTTTCCAATAGAAGACAAAACATCAGTGTTGGTCTAGATAGAATGTAAAATTAAATTAGCTTTTAAAATTAGTTAATGTATTCCAAAGACAAATACTAAAAAGTTGTCTGGCTATCTTACTCTCTGTATAACCTATTTTATCTCTCTTGTCATTAGGCCAGAAAACTGTGAATCAAGTCACAAGTAAACCAAAACATAGATTATCATTGACATGCACCTTGTGGAAAAGATTCACCTCTTAATTTTTAATTTTATTCCCTTATATTTACAAAAGAATGTTACTGTCTGAGTTTGACCGGTTTATTCCATCAAAAACTAAGTAACAGTACACATTCAATAAGAGTAGTCTTTTGGTTTACTCTACTGGAATTAAAATAAAAAACTTAATAAAAAGAGTGGTTTTACCCCAAAGATACAGATGCAATGAAACGCCAGGACACCTGCACCCCGATGTTTATAGCAGCAATGTCCACAATAGCCAAACTGTAGAAGGAGCCTCAGTGTCCATCGAAAGATGAATGGATTAAGAAGATGTGGTTTATGTATACAATGGAATTTTACTCAGCCATTAGAAACGACAAATACCCACCATTTGCTTCAACATGGATGGAACTGGAGGGTATTATGCTGAGTGAAATGAGTCAATCGGAGAAGGACAAACATTATATGTTCTCATTCATTTGGGGAATATAAATAATAGTGAAAGGGAATAGAAGGGAAGGGAGAAGAAATGTGTGGGAAATATCAGAAAGGGAGACAGAACATAAAGACTCCTAACTCTGGGAAACGAACTGGGGGTGGTGGAAGGGAAGGAGGGCGGGGGGTGGAGGTGAATGGGTGATGGGCACTGAAGGGGGCACTTGACGGGATGAGCACTGGGTGTTATTCTATATGTTGGCAAATTGAACACCAATAAAAAACAAATTTATTATTAAAAAGAAATAAAAATATTGGTGTAGTTATAAAGTAAAAAAAAAAAAAGAGTGGTTTGAGAGGGAACCAAAAATAAAGGGAAAAGAAGCTCTTTTGTACTTCAAGCTGGTACATGCTAAGTGTGGCACTGAATTAAAAAAAAAAAAAACCTAAGCTCCCCTAAAATTAGAGCAAGTTCTAGGAAATCTGGCCTTAAATAGATATTTAAAGGAATTAGTGCCTGTAGCATGTTACACGTACTTAAAAAAAACAACCAACTATGTTAGAAAAAGCCTTCATGATCACATCCATATGTTTAGTTTTAATTTTTATCACACTTAGCTCTGAATAATTAAGAAGGAAAAAAAACAATCTTAATCTTATTGTGGGTCCCACACAATCAAAGCCACATACACGTGATTCGTGATCACAGCTTGTATTCACAGCTTTCGTGTGTGTGGTATGGGTCTGGCAATTAGACTCAGACTGTTTTTTTTTTTTTTTTCTATTCAGTGCTAGAGAGAGATCAATATTAAATCCTCCCAAAATCTACAAATCAGGATAATCAAAGGACCATAGCTAACAATATCAAAATTCTAAGCTATGTAACATTCTGGCCTTATTTCATTGAGATTGACACTTGAAAGGAATTTTTGAGAGAATCTAGGGAGAAAAATGGAGATTCCATTAACCCACATCATTTTCATGACAGTTACAAAAAAAATTTAAGATGTGGAGAGAACTATTTTCTCAAAATTGCAGAGCCATTTTCTGGAAGGGGAAAAAAAATCTCCCATGATTACTTTCATATCAAAGAACCCGGTCATGGGGGAGATGCATTAATTTGACACATTTAGCAGCCTTTGAGCTTTTGAAGAGCTCTGTGAAAGAATCCATGGTTACATCTGTCAGGTTGACAGTCTTCTTTCGTGACCTTTAAAAAAAAGTTAAGGAGAAATTGATCTTTCTAGTTCACATTTGCTCAGTTACCTCTAAAGCTCTGTTAGGAAATAATCATCTCAGTTTTTAATTTATTATTTTTTGAGATAGAATACCTAGTTACTAATGGAATCTCTAAAGGGAGAAATTTTGTGAATGGTCTTTTTTATAAAATTTTCTGGTAGACCTATGGTAATATTTCCTATACTCTCCACTGGCTGTTTTAATATATTAACTACTAAATATTGTCTTTTCTGCAACTTGTTTTAGAATGGATCTTCTTAGGCAAGGGATGTAAACAATGAACCATATAAACAGAAAGCTATACTCTGAATGTTCACCTTTGGTCAGAAATGAAACAGTATGCTATTTATTCCTCAGGCTCAGAGATTCCATATCATCTCTACAGAGGCAGAGGAAAATCTGATGGCATGTCCTTTAGGTTTTTATAACAATTTACCAAAAAGCTCCCATGTTCTGTGCTACGACAGGTACTATATCTCGTATGCGATGGTGGAATTACACTTGTTAATTCATCTATCAAATCTCTGTGGGCAGAGGTCCTGAGTGTCATTCCTGGACCAAGTCCTCAGCAACATCAACAGTTAACCATTAATGAACAATATCCTTGGACTTCTTTGTGTTTCTAGGAGCCCCTGGTGGAAGCAGCCCAGAAATAGAAGAGATGCTAATCTCATTGTGTTCTTAACCGTGTTCAGTGAAGGAGTGCAGGTTTCCCTCTTGACCTCAGTGTCACTCCAAGAAAAAAAAATCCTTCCAGTTTTCCGTTCAGATAAAACTTCTGCTCCTCCTTCTCTCACCAAAAGTAGAGCAAGAAAGTGGGATTACTGTGAATACCCAGTAACAGGCACATGCTCTATTGTCATCCCCTCCTCAACACAAAACAAGGAACTTTGAGGAAAAACAAAGGTCTTCTCTTACCCCCTCCCCTCCTCCACTGTCCCTTTCTGCACCCTCACTTCCAACTGCCTTCCTTCACTCCCACTTTTCTTACCCACCCCAACTTTCCCCTTGCAACTCCTCTTTCTCCTCCTTCCTTTCCTTTTTCACATCCTCTTCCTCTCCCTCACCTCCTCCAGAATAGTCTTCTTGCTCTTCTTTTCCTCCTTGTTGGCTGCTGGGCTGGCCTGGCTTAGCCAATATCAAACCCTTCCCTTCCCTCATCTTCCTTTCAGAAAAATGGCAGTCTTGACCCTCAGAGGTGCTACCAGATGCCTGAGTCTGAAGACCAACTCTGAAAGGTGCCCATAACAGTTATTAATAAAGACTAATAAAAAAAAAGACTAACCCATATGGGATATAAATGTGGGTCTCTGTTCTCATGGAAAACTTGCCCCCTTCTTTGGGACCCATTCATGGTCACACTATTGTAGGTGTTTTTCCCCCCAATTCTGGAACTTATCCCCACACAAGTTGTGCACACATCTAGAAAAATAGAGTCCTGCAGCTATAGCAGGCAGATGCATGTGCAACATTGAGGGTGTGCTGGACGCGTAGCTTTATAACCGTGTTTGCTCAGCCCCCACACAGCCTATACTGAGCAAGGACCAGCTTGCAGTGGACTCAGTATTTATTGGATGCATGATTAATACTAAAGTTGATCAATACATTTGTGTTTATGAAATGATAGCATGGATATGACAAGGGAAACAGATTTGGTAACTTTTTTCTTCATTGCAGTAAAATATACATAATATATAATTCGCCATTTTAACTATTTTTAAGTGGACCATTCAGTGGCATTAAGTACATTCTCTGTGTTGTGCAACCATCACCACCATCTCCAGAACTTTTCATCTTCCCAAACTGAAATCTCTTCCCATTAAATAGGAACTCCCCTTCCCCATGCCACCACCATTCTACTTCCTGTCTCTGAATTTAACTATTCTAAGTACCTCATATGAGTGGAATTATACAGTATTTGTCCTTTTGTATTTGGCTTTTTATTTCACTTAGCATAACGAGTATCTTAAATTTTTGACATGGTTGGTTGTCTGCTTTCTTGTTCTGTGTGAAAAAAGACCTCCATGCAGGGGGTCACTTGCTTTGCCTTTTGGTATTCTGATGGTCTGAGGAGGCAGAGATCTGCTGTGAAATAGCATGACACAAACTTCACCAAACTGGGCATAAATATAGATTCTTTTTCTTCCCCCTACTCCTGCTAAGTCTGCCCTTTGTCCAGTGTCCACTCTTTTTTTCTGGGGCTCCATGGCAAGGATAGTTTAAAAGGGAATTCCCTCACCAGTCACCCTCTTTGTACATGACACCCCACAATGGCTAAAAGGCTGGTCCACAGCCCCTGGGTTGCCCCATCCTATGTCCAGGGCTTAGAAGCAAACCCACAGTGGACCACAAACTGCTATCTTGTGTGTCTACTTTGGACACAAAAAACTATATCTTCACTTCAGTACAAAATGGAGCATTTGATTAAGGTGTGATAGAATTGCTTCATGAGAGAATTTGCCCTGAAAATGTTTTCTTGGCTTTTCTGAAGCAGCCTGCACGCTTATTTGTATTTCCACCACATGCTAATCTCACGAATGGCCCTGTTCTGCCAATGGGAGGACAAATAGCTGTTCTTTTACTCTCGTGCCCAAGGAAAGCTCTCCCCTTCTCTGTGCACTGTTGCCATAGTAACTGAAATAGTCCTCAGAATAGGGAATCTCTCTGGCACTTGGGAACTTAGGAAAGTGAGAACATAAGTAGGCCTCCGTTATTATAGATGCTGGCATAAATACCTATTATTAAGTCATAAGCATGGTTGAAATTCATAGGAGAATTTTACTGTTTTGTGGGGGTAGGAAAGGATTGGTTAAATGAGTTTTTTTTTTAAGATTTTATTTATTTATTCATAGAGACAGAGACAGAGAGAGAGAGAGAGAGAGAGAGGCAGAGACACAGGCAGAGGGAGAAGCAAGCACCATGCAGAGAGCCTGACATGGGACTCGATCCAGGGTCTCCAGGATCACGCCCTGGGCTGCAGGCGGCGCTAAACTGCTGCGCCACCGGGGCTGCCCGGTTAAATGAGTTTTTATCCTCATTCTAATTACATATATTCTTCCATAAGCACCAGAATTGTCATGCAAGATCAGACCTATGGGCCATGCAACACAGAACTCGGTTTTTCCTAGTGTATAAACTTAGAAGAAACAAAGATATAGCTCAGTTATACTCCTCCAGCCGTCTCAAAGGAATGAAGATCCAGCCCCAAATAGAGGAAACCCATCAGGAATCTGTCCTATAGCTATGGATTTGTGCAGATTTTTTTTCATAAGAAATTTTTATTTAAAAAAAAAAAAGAAATTTTTATTTTATTTTTTTTATTATTTAAGTAAATTCTACATCCAGTTGGGTGCTAAAACTCATGACCCTAAGATCAAGAGTCGCGTGCCCTACTGAGCCAGCAAGACACTCCAAGAAATTTTTAGTTTTAACTTTGATCAGTTCTTAAGAGTCAAAATCTTATTTTCTTTATTAAAAGATTTTATTTTAAGTAATCTCTACACCCAACATGGGGCTGGAACCTAAAACTCCCAGATCGAGAGTTGCTACTCTACTGACTGAGCCGGTCAGGTACCCCAAGTCAAAATCTCTAAAAGAACTTAAAGGACCTTGTCATTTCTGTGCAGTATTCTAACTAGAAATTTATTGATGCATTATTTTTATTTTTATTATTTTTAAAAAATATTTTATTTATTTATTCATGAAAGACACAGAGAGAGGCAGAGACTTAGGCAGAGGGAGAAGCAAGCTCCCTACAGGGACCCCAATGCAGGACCCAATCCCAGGATCCCAGGATCATGACCTAAGCCAAAGGCAGACACTCAATCACTGAGCCACCCAGGTGCCTGATGTATTATTTTTAAATGGTGCTTTGTTTTCTTATTATTTCTTAGGTTTATAAACAAATGAGAATCTACCAAAATTTATTAAAATTTTTGGAAGGAAATTTCTTTTTTTTTAAAGATAGTATTTATTTGAGAGAAGGAGAAGCAGACTTCCCACAGAGCAGGGAGCCTGACACAGGACTATCCCAGGACCCCAAGATCATGACCTGAGCTGAAGACAGGTCACTGAGCCACCCAGGCACCCCTGGAAGGAAATTTCTAAAGGGAACATAAAAGACGATTCTTTTGGGGAGGGGGTCCAAAATACCTGTTCAATCATTACTGTATTCAAATGCAGCATAAAATATTTAAAAATAATATCTGAGTGGAAATGTAAATTGATACAGCCACTGTAGAAAGCAGTATGAGAATTCCAAAAAAAAATTAAATATAGAATTAACATATGATCTAGCAATTGCACTTCTGGGTAAGTACCCTAAGTCATTGAAAGCAGAGATTCAAATAGATATATGTACACTAGTGTTTCTTATTTATTTATTTATTTATTTATGAGAGACACACACAGAGAGAGGCAGAGAACAGGCAGAGGGAGAAGCAGGCTCCATGCAGGGAGCCTGATGTGGAACTCGATCCCGGGTCTCCAGGATCAGGCCCTGGGCCAAAGGCGGCACTAAACCGCTGAGCCACCCGAGATGCCCTACACTAGTGTTTCTTTTCTTTCTTTTTTTTTTTTTTAATTTTTATTTATTTATGATAGTCACAGAGAGAGAGAGGCAGAGACATAGGCAGAGTGAGAAGCAGGCTCCATGCACCAGGAGCCCGACGTGGGATTCGATCCCGGGTCTCCAGGATTACGCCCTGGGCCAAAGGCAGGCGCCAAACCGCTGCACCACCCAGGGATCCCCTACACTAGTGTTTCTAATAGCATTATTCACAGTAGTACGAAAGTAGAAATAACCCAAATGTCCACCAACAGATGATGGATAAACAAAATGCAATATGTCCGTGCAACGGAATATTATTCAGCCTTAAAAAGGAAGGAAATTCTGACACATCCTACAGCATGGATGAACCTTGAGGACATTATACTGAAAAAAGGCAGGCACAAAAGACAGTGTATAATTCCTCTTCTATGACATACCCAGAGTGGTCAAATTCATAGAGGCAGAACAATGAGTGGTGGTCTCCAGGTGCTGGGAGAAGGGGAATGGGGAGTCTAGTGGGTTTGGAAAGATGAAAAGTTCTGGAGATGGATGGTGGTAATGGTTGCACAATGACGTGACTATATTTCATGCCACTGAAATGTGTGCTTAAAAATGTAATGATAAATCTTGTGTTATATATTTTACCATAATAAAAAAAATTGACATGGTAGGAGTGTAAAATGATAGAATATAGGTCAGCTCAAGGTGGGGAATGCCAGTTTTGAAGGGATTAATACAATCCATAAATTGGGGATCCCTGGGTGGCACAGTGGTTTGGCGCCTGTCTTTGGCCCAGGGCGTGATCCTGGAGATCCGGGATCGAATCCCACGTCGGGCTCCCGGTGCATGGAGCCTGCTTCTCCCTCTGCCTGTGTCTCTTCCTCTCTCTCTCTCTCTCCCTGTGTGACTATCATAAATAAATAAAAATTAAAAAAAAAACAATTCATAAATTGTTTCATCATTACTCAAATAGGGCTGTTGTAAACCTTTTCCCAAGGCTTCACATCTCCATCCCCTTCCTTTTTTTTTTTCAGATTTTATTTTAAGGGGGATCCCTGGGTGGCTTAGCGGTTTGGTTTGGCCCAGAGCGCGATCCTGGAGTCCCGGGATCGAGTCCCGCATCGGGCTCCCGGCATGGAGCCTGCTTCTCCCTCTGCCTGTGTCTCTGCTTCTCTCTCTCTCTGTGTCTATCATAAATAAGTACATAAATAAATCTTAAAAAAAAAAAAGATCTTAAGTAATCGCTACAGTCAATGTGGGGTTCGCACTCAGAACCCAGAGATCAAGAGTTGCACGCTCCACCATCTGAGCCAGCCAGGCACCCCTCCAGCCCCTTTCCATGGCAGTCTTCACTCACTACATCACACCTCTTCTCCTTGAATACCCCAAAACCACAGTGTAAAAGTTAAGAGGATGTCAGGAGCCTGGGCTCCTGTACTGCTAGTGGGAGTAGAATTAGTACCTTTTGGAAAGAAAATTTGATGAAATCTGCAGAGCATTACAATGACCATTTCCCTATTATCCTTTTTCTAAGATTTTATTTTTAAGTAATCTCTACACCCAATATGGGACTTGAACCCATAACCCTGAGATCAGAGTTGCATGCTCTACCAACTAAGTCAGGTAAGCAAGCACCTATGCCTGCTCTCCTCGTTAGCCCTTGAGGGACAGAGGCAAGTGGAAATATGTGGCCCTTTCTCACCACCCAGCTAGCCCTGAGTTTGTTCTTCCCTGCATTCAGCTTGCATTTCC
Source organism: Canis lupus familiaris (assembly GCF_011100685.1). NCBI lineage: Eukaryota > Metazoa > Chordata > Mammalia > Carnivora > Canidae > Canis > Canis lupus. The sequence continues at coordinate 49,910,530 of NC_049243.1, forward strand.
TGAGTCCCTAAATATGGGAGGCTCAGTGCTGAGTACACAACGCAAAGCAGGTGCTTGCTCACCAGAATCCTGTGCCTTGGGTGTGTAGAGTTGTAAATGGCCAATACCAGCTGGGACTGACTTGGGCAGAAAAGGAATTTCTGAAAGGGATGTGGGCAGGCTGGAGAGTTGGGCTTGGAAAGTGGGCAGTGACAAACACCTGAAAACACAGCCCAAGTCAGGCCAAGACACCCTCCTGCTGCCCCCAGCTCCCAGGCTCCTGGCACCACCATCCTCGGCCACCTCCCTCCTTTGCCACTACTGGGATGAGGGAAGTCTTCACTGTCCTCCATCTTTGCCTCATTCCTCAAGGCTCCAAGGCTTGTCTTTAGCATCTCAGTGGCCACACTGTGCCATGTGTGCTCACCCTTGCTTTTAAGGACCATTGGGTTGCCTACTTCTTTCCTGCCAAATAAGAAGGATGGGATACCTGAAATGAAAAAAACTCTTGTCAGTTTTGTGGAAGGAAGACAAGAGACAAGTCAACAGGCTAATAATTCACTTCAAAAGGGGAAAGTCTATGAAATGAATAGACAGGAATCTGGAGTAGAGGGTCACAGAAGGAGTTTGATTTAGTATTAAGAGGTTGGGGAAGCCTTTGCTGAGGAGATAACATTTAGACTTGATGAGGGAACTAGACATGCTAGGATCCAGGAGAAGAAACTTCCAGAGGGGATAGCATGGGAAGCTTCTGAGGCAGACAGGAAAAATGAGGCTCATTCAGGGAACTGGGGGAAGATCCCTTGACCAAGGCTAGTAGCAGAGAGGGATGGACAGGTCACAGCAGCCAGGCCCTTGTTGGCCAGGGTAAGGTATTTGGGTTTTAATGAGAGAACATCTGAAAGCCATTAAAGTATTTGGAGCAGAGAAATACCATGATCTCAGGATCCCTGGGTGGCGCAGCGGTTTGGCGCCTGCCTTTGGCCCAGGGCGCTCTCCTGGAGACCTGGGATCGAATCCCACATAGGGCTCTCTGTGCATGGAGCCTGCTTCTCCCTCTGCCTCTCTCTCTCTCTCTCTCTTTCTCTGTGTGAGTATCATAGATAAATAAAAATTAAAAAAAAAAAAAAAAGAAATACCATGATCTCATCGACACTTGTAAAGGTCCAGCCTGGCTGTGATGTGAGGAGGAGACTGGAGAGGAGCAGAGAGGACATGGGATGATGATAAGTCTTGAATCAAAAAGTTCTTATCTGCACTTGGTTAAGTCTGGACTGCCATTTACTTACTTATTTACCTACCCACTTATTTATTTACATATGAAAGAGAGTGTGTGAGCAGGGGGAGGAGCAGAGGGAGAGGGAGAAGCAGACTGCATGCTAAGTGTGGAGCCCAACATGGGGCTTGATCTCATGACCCTTAGATTATGCATGACCTGAGCTGAAATCAAGAGTCGGACATTTAACCAATTGAGCCACCCAGGTGCCCCTATTTCTTTCTTTCTTTCTTTGTTTCTTTTCTTTGTTTCTTTTCTTTCTTTCTTTCTCTTTCTTTCTTTCTTTCTTTCTTTCTCTTTCTTTCTTTCTTTCTTTCTTTCTTTTCTTTCTTTCTTTCTTTCCTTCTTTCTTTTCTTTTCTTTCTTGTATTTATTTTTTTAGAGAAGGAGAGGGGGAGGGCAGAGAGAATCTCAAACAAGCCCTACAGGCTCCATGCCCATTACAGAGCCCAATGTGGAGCTCGATCTCACAACCCCGAGGTCATGAGCTGAAATCAGAAGTTGGACACTTAACCAGCTGAGCTACCCAGGCAACCCTGGATAGCCTGCTATTTAGATGATTCCGAGAAAGTATTAGATTCCAAATTTATGGGATCGGGCAGCCCGGGTGGCTCAGTGGTTTAGCGCCTGCCTTCATCCCAGGGCATGACCCTGGAGACCCCAGATCGAGTCCTACGTCGGGCTCCCTGCATGGAACCTGCTTCTCCCTCTGCCTGTGCCTCTGCCTCTCTCTCTGTCTCCTCTCTGTATATTCTCATGAATAAATAATAACATCTTTAAAAAAAAACTTATGGGCTCAAAACATTTGTGTTTATGAAATGATAGTAGGGATGTGACAATGGAAACATTAGAAGTCCTTGAAAGTTGTTGAGCTCGCCAGCCTGTGGTGCTTATGGAGGGCATCCATGGGTGAGGCAAGGGCATCTTGGGTCAAGGATCAGGGTCAAGCAGAAGACATGGAATACTGAGGGAGGGTCCCTGGACCTTGATCATCATATTTTACCCCACATTAGCTTTCAGAGACCTTCTGCTGCTTGTGAAGAGACCAGCTCAGGCGTAATCCCTCAGTCCTGCTCTGCCCATCCCACGCTGTGGATCTGGACACTTGACTGCGCTCAGGCAAACTTCTTCTCTATCTGCATTGGTTATAATTTGGGTGGGACCCAGCATCAGGGCACTCCACAGCCTCATCTGCCCAGGCCAGAGGAAAGGAGTCAAGTCTGGGCAAGCAGCTTGAGGGCAGGAGGAACCAGCCAGCTGGCATCTGTGCCATGGAACAACTAGTTGGGGGGGTAAGGCTGAGAAGCAGAAGTTTCTAATTAGCAGGAATGCTCTGAAGTGCTCTAGCAGCTGGTGGTCTACTGACCACGATGAGAACTAGGCCAAGCAGCAGGGTCCTGATGAGCAAGCCCAGGTATGCTTCCAAGGCAGAATCTGTGGGGTCCTGGCAGGGAGCTAGGGCTACCTTTCACTGGCCCTGTGGGTTCCCAGCCTTCACCTCTGCAAACCTGACCCCAGTATGAGGAGAGCATTTCTTCCTCCAGTTTCCACTGACCTACTTGTGACTGTCTCATCAGAGTCAGTACTGAGGCCCTGGCCTCAGCTCCTGGTGTTGCAGGGACCCAAGGAAAGGTACCTCTGACTTAAGATGGTGGAAGAGGGGCAACTGGAAGAGAACCTACCTCAGCCTCCTACTTACAGAATATAGCAGAAAATTCTTCTAATGCCAAGTTCCTGTAGCTCTTGCTTCCTAGGGAGGTGGCTTGCTTCCTTGGGATGTTTCCCAGGACACAGAGGGCATCTACGGGCTTCTCCACACCCCCAAGTCCTCCCTGCTTCCTATTCTATGTGGTCATATTCTCCCTATCTCGTCAGGGACTCTGGCCCCTCAATGCCTCAGCCTCCTGACAGAGTCTGAGTGGTCAGTTTCTGAGAATCGCAGAAACTCTCTTTATCTTTGTATTTTTTCCAGGGGTCTGGCCCCCTAGTGATCACTAATTGTCTGATGATAACTAGAATCAGAACTGGGATTGAAAGCAGCATCCAGCCAACAGGCCCCAGTCCCGGACCTGTGTATACTGACATAAAATCCTACCTTCCTGAGACACCTGGGTGGCTTAGTTGGTTAAGTGTACAGCTCTTGATTTCAGCTCAGGTCATGATGGGGTTGTAGGATCAAGCCCCATTTCGGCTCCCTGCCCAGTGAGGAATCTGAGATTCTCTCTCTTCCTCTGCTCCTCCTCACACTTGCAATGTCTCTCTCAAATAAATAAATCTTTAAAAAAAAAAAAAAAATCCTCCCTTCTCCAACTTTGAAAAGCCTGTCAAATTTTCTAACAAAAATTAAATATGATAAAATAAAATCAAATTGCTGTTTTAAAAACTCCAATTGCTGTATAAACACATTTCACCTAAATAAAAATACATTTGTTAAATAGACCAATAGTCAGTTGGCCCAGCATTTGTAAAAGTATCTGATATACAGGGCTCTTCTTGGAATATGAGTTTGTTATAACTTCAAAAGCAAAACAGCATGAGTTTGGACACTTTGGTGGAGCACTGGTGGGTTCTCAGGAAACTAGAGGCTGGGTGATTGTTATTTGTTAACTTGGGATTCTGTCTCTACTGCCTTCAGTTTAGTCTTTAGTCTTTCTTTTTCAAGATTTGGAAGTTTCCCTTCAAATCTAGTTCATTTTTATGTTTTTCATTTCTATGTTTTTATCATTAAAAATGTTGTCAGTTGCTCTTTTCTGCATCTATTCAGATGACTGTGATTTTTGCAAAAATTGTAAATTTGAATTAAATTGGCTCCAAGTAGAGGAAGATGTGACTCCTTGGAAAATACAAAGCAGATAAGACTCAGCAGTTATGGGCGCCTGGGCATTCATTTGGCTAAGCATCTGCCTTCAGCTCAGATCGTGATCCCAGGGTCATGGGTGTGAGTCCTGCATCAGGCTCCCTGTTCAGCAGGGAGTCTGCTTCTCCCTCTCTCTCTCCCCTGCTTGTGCTTTCTGTCTTACATGCATGCTCTCTCTCTGTCTCTCAAATAAATAAATAAAATCTTAAAAAAAAAAAATTCAGCAGTATACCTGAACCCAGAATCAGAGGCACCAGTATTCGCTGTAGCGAAATTTAACTAATTTTGTTACCTCAGTATCATGGGTCATGAGGAACTACTAAGCTGGGACGCCCAGGTGGCTCAGCGGTGGAACGTCTGCCTTCGGCTCAGGTCGTGATCCCAGGGTCCTGGGATCGAGCCCTCATCAGGCTCCCTGCATGGAGCCTGCTTCTTTCTCTGCCTGTGTCTTTCATGAATAAATAAATAAAATCTTAAAAAAAAAAAAAGAAAAGAAAAGAAAAGGAACTACTAAGCAAGAATATAGTATGCTCGTCTTGGGTCCTGTTGGTGGCAGGGATTTTGCTTACTTTTAAGTCCCCCATCCTTTCTCACTCGGCTTCCTGGGAGCTGCAGGTTCAGCCCCTCCAGCTACTGGAAATGAGACTTCCTTTTCTGTTAACAAAGGCAAACTTATGGGGCAGCCTGGGTGGCTCAGCGGTTTAGCACTGCCTTCAGTCCAGGGTGTGATCCTGGAGACCCAGGATCAAGTCCCACGTCGGGCTCCCTGCATGGAGCCTGTTTCTCCTTCTGCCTGTGTCTCTGCCTCTCTCTCTCTCTCTCTCTCTCTCTCTCTCATGAATAAATAAATAAAATCTTTAAAAACAAAGGCAAACTTTTTATTTCACTGTGGACTTGATCTAAGACTCTAGTTTGAAGTGCCTAGTATAGCAGAGACTTCCTGTTCACCCCACACCACTTTCAAGCCCCTGCAGGTGATGGCTACTGGTTCAGTGAGTGGGGGATGTAGAACATCATGATTTCTAGGCCAAGAAGGTTTTCCTCACTCCTCTCAAAATTATCATTCCCCAGCCATTTGATTAGTAGGATAATTTGCATAGTTGGTACCCAGCTCCCCTGCCTAAATATGGTAGGATTCAGTTCTGGCAACTGGTGAAGTCCAGCAACCTTTAGTCCTTTCTAGGACCAATTAGACATTTTGGTTGTCCTTGCAAATGGTAGTGCAGAAGTTCTCTTCCTTGGCTGCACTTTGGACTTTCCCTGGAAGCTTTAAAGAAACACTGATGCTTGAAACTCACCGCTGTGCTCTTATTTCATTGGGTTGGGGAGTGTGGCCTAGGGTTTTTTTCTTTTTCTTTGTTCCTTGGGTGATTGTGATGGGCAGCTACTATAGGGACATCTGTACTAGCTATCAGCTAGATAAAGACACCACTAAGTTGGGTATAGAAGTTGCGTACCAAATTGTAGATCTTAATATGGCTATTAGCTCATTTGAGTATTGCTCTTATTTCAAATATTGTTAGCAGTTGGTGTGTTAATTTTTTTTTACTAGAACAACTTTTCTTTAAACATGGATTTTTTTTTCTAAGTTTGCTACATTTTCAGTTATGATCTTATTCTTTTCCTGGCATCTACTTATGTATAGCAGTAGCACATGACTTGAGAAATTTTTGTTGGGGCAAAATTTCCTGTATTAAGATAGTGGCTACACATTGGTCCTCCTCAGAAGACCTCCATATAGAGAGCTTTTAGAAGTCCCAGAGCCTAGGCCTTACCCCAGACCAATGACACCAAATTTTCTGTGCCTGGAGCTTTAATGACAGCATATCTGCAAGTTCCCCAGATGATTTCAACATGCTCCCAAATTGAATCAGCCTAGAGCAGTGGTTCTCAGACTTCCATGTGATAAGCAGCCCCTGGAGATTTGTTAATATGTAGTTTCTGATTCAGAGGGACTTGGGGAGGGGGGGCAGATTCTGCATTTCTAACAAGCTCCCATATGACGATAGTAGATGCTATTATGAGAGATGGGAAATTCTCACATGAGGACAGGTAAGAGACCAGTAGTACTGGTCTGCAGCAACACCTCACATAATTCACAAGGACTTAGCTCAAATATATATATTTGAGAGAGCCTGGCCCTATTACCAATGAATTGAATTTGATTATGCTGGATGGGGCTAATTAACATATAGTGTGTTACTAGTTTTAGAGGTAGAGGTCAATGACTCATCAGTTGTAAATAACACCCAGTGCTCATTATATCACATGCCCTCCTTAATGCCCATCACCCAGTTACCGCATCCCCTACCCCTCTCCCCTCCAGCAACCCCCAGTTTGTTTCCTATGGTTAAGAGTCCCTTATGGTTTGTCTCCTTCCCTGATTTTGTCTTATTTTATTTTTCCCTCCCTTCCCCTATGCTCCTCTGTTTTGTTTCTTAAATTCCACATGAGTGATATCTTGATAATTGTCTTTCTCTGATTTACTTATTTCACTTAGCATAGTACCCTCTAGTTCCATCCATGTCATTGCAAATGGCAAGATTTCATTTTTTTGGTGGCTGAGTAGTATTCCATTACATATATGGATCACATCTTCCTTATTCATCTGTCAGTGGACATCTGGGCTCTTTCCATAGTCTGGCTATTATGGACATTGCTGCTATAAACATTGGGGTGCAGGTGCCCCTTTGGAGCACTACACTTATATCTTTGGGGCAAATACCTAGCAGTGCAATTGCTGGATCTAGGGTAGTTCTATTTTTAACTTTTTGAGGAATCTCCATACTGTTTTCCAGAGTGGCTGCACCAGCTTGCATTTCTACCAGCAGTGTAGCTTCCTCACCAACATTTGTTGTTTCCTAACTGGTTAATTTTAGCCATTCTGACTGGTATGAGGTGATGCTCATTGTGGTTTTGATCTTGACTTTTTAAATTTTTATTTATTTATTTATTTATTTATTTATTTTTAAAATATTTTATTTATTTATTCATGAAAGACATAGAGAGGCAGAGATAGAGGCAGAGGGAGAAGCAGGCTCCATACAGGAAGCCCGATAAAGGACTCGATCCTGGGACTCCAGGATCATGCCCTGAGCCAAAGGCAGACAGACATTCAACCGCTGAGCCACCCAGGCATTCCAATTTTGACCTTTTTTTAAAAAAAATTTTTTTAGTTATTTAATTTAGAGAAAGAGTGTGTGAGCAGGGTGGGGGGCAGAGGTAAAGGAAGAGAGAGAATCCCAAGCAGACTCCCCACTGAGCACAGAGCTCTATGCGGGTCTCCATCCTGAGACCATGACCTGAGTTGAAATCAAGAGTCACTCAACCAACTGAGCCACCTAGGTACTCCTGACCATTTTTAAAAGGTCCCCGAGTGATGGTTATATTGAATCCCAGGTGGGAAACCCCTGCAGCATTAGGGGTACCTTTAGTTATATAAGTGGCTTATAAAAATTTACCAGGTAGAGGAGGAAAGGAGGGCCAGGAGGGCCCCCTTCCAGCCAAAAGAACCCTTGGACCTGCCAAGGGATATTTTACATCCAAAAGAAGGTCCCTCTGTAGAGAGAACTCACCATAAGGCTACCAGATTTTTTTCAACGCCTCTTAAGCCCTGTTTTGCATATTGTTTGAATACATTTACATGTTGACTATCAAGAGGCCCTAACTCCAAATATGTAAGATAAAATTAAGTTAGCTCTTGTCACCTACTACAATTGTATTCATACACAATAGTCAGTGCTGAGCACAACTCAAGTGTGGAACAGATTTTGAAACAGCCGGAGATGGGGAAGGAAAGGACACAGAAGCAGTATAGGGATGAGAGAGAGGCTTGAGGAAGCTGAGATGGGCTTCTGCCACCTACCCAGCAACAGCCCCCTCCTGAACCTCAGAGTCTGCAACAGAACCTGAAACCCGAACCCTCTCTATACCTTTCTCCTTTTCATTATTCCAGTTTTACTGCCTTTGATCTTTTTCTCTGGAGCTTCATTATGTACTTTAGACTTCCTGAGCTGCTTGCGGACCATTGTTTGGGTGTTCTTCCCTGGACCTTCGGGGCATGTCCTGTTTCTTTTGTGCCACCTCCCCACTGCACTCAGCACAGAGTGAGTCAGAGCCCCTACATACAGTTGTGTGGAGGTATGCCCTGATCGGGGGGTGCCTACAGAGAGGCATGTGTCAGGACTGAGCTTCAGTGTATCTCCACTCACCAAAGCATGTTGCCTCAGAAGTAGGAGGTGTCGTTTTGCCCTTCTACCTGCTGGAAGGTGCCAGGGGGCCCTCTTTTCTTATTTGCAGAGAAGGACCTGACATATGCTAGTGGTGACCCAGTGTAGGTCTCTCCGTAGGTGCTTAATCAGTGCTTGCTGAATAAGTGAACAAATGAACAAACGAATAAATGAAAGAGTATAGTGGAAGGCAAGATTGATAAGAGGCTTCCATAGTCATCTAGGTCTAGGTTAATGAGGCCCTAAATAAACTAGCCTGTTAACACTGTGTTTATGGAAAGGAGGGGATAAATATGGAAAAAGAAGCAACAGACTATGGGTCGGATTAGAGTTTCCAGGATGGCAAAGGAAAGAGGGAATAAAAATGACCTCCTGCCTATAATCACCACTAAAACTTGACTCTTCCACAAGAAGAATAAAGACACTGTGGTTGCAAATCTGTCCTACATACCCACCTCTGGATTGCTGGCTTTTTTAGATGATACGGTAACAGGAATTGTTTGTCTCCTTGTGTGTAAAGCCCTGTGCTGAGCAGTGTGGAGGAGACATAGGCCTTTCTCTCCCTCATAGAACTCAAGACCTAGTGGAAGAGGGTGCTGGAGACAAGATTCCTGATTTAGGGCTGTGCTGACCAGCATTGAACATGAGTGACAAGTTTCAGATAATCATAATAGCTAAGTGCATGATGCTTTACTGCTTGTGGTGAACTCTCCCCTGTATAAGATATAGCAACATATAGCTATCTGTTGCTTCTTACTGAAGAGGGAATTAACACTTAGAGTGACATGGTGGCTTGCTTCTTTTTTTTTTTTTAAGATAAAAAATTTTTTTAAGATTTTATTTATTTATTCATAGAGACACACAGAACAAGAGAGAGAGACAGAGAGACAGAGAGACAGAGAGGCAGAGACACAGGCAGAGGGAGAGGTGGGCTCCATGCAGGGAGCCCCATGTGGGACTAGATCTAAGGTCTCCAGGATCACGCCCCAGGCTGCAGGTGGCGCTAAACTGCTGTGCCACTGAGGCTGCATGATGGCTTGCTTCTCATCCCATCTTCTGAATGCCAATCACGGTATTGGATTGAACCATATAAAATGGCTATTTTTGTAAGTCAAAAATGGTCAGATATCCTAAATTGCATATAGTCCATCTTTTCTACTATATTATGAAGCCATTTGAGACCTTTTGGGTGATTTTATTGATTTGTTTTAAGCCAGTTATAGAAGAGATTTTTTTTTAAGATTTATTTATTTATTTATGATAGAGAGAGAGAAAGGCAGAGACATAGGAAGAGGGAGAAGCAGGCTCCATGCCGGGAGCCCGACACGGGACTCGATCCCAGGACCCCAGGATCACGCCCTGGGCCAAAGGCAGGTGCTAAACCGCTGAGCCACCCAGGGATCCCCCTAGAAGAGATTTTTTAAAGGAGCATCTGGCTGGCTCAGTCAGAAGAGCATGTGACTCTTGATCTTGGGGTCGTGAGTTCGAGCCCCACATTGGGTGTAGAAATTACTTAAATAAGTAAAACCTTAAAAAATGAATTTTTTAAAAAAGGAGTAATGCTTCTTCTAGTAAATATGCAAAATAGGAACAAATGTGCAGAAGCAGAAAAATCTTAATCCCAAACTCTACAGTTCAGAGGTATCCCTCATAACATTTTGGTGTCTTTCCTTTCCGATATTTTCCCTTGCATTTTTTTACAATTTGAAATGTTATTGTATATATAATGTTATATCCTCTGTTTAAAAATAGCAGTAACTACCTTAACATTAAATATTTTTATAAACTTAATTCTTAACAATAGCATCATATTCCTTGAATATATATACTATAATTCATCCTACTGTTGGACCTAAAAGTGGTTTTCAGTTTCTTTTTTTTTTTTAATTTTTATTTATTTATGATAGTCAGAGAGAGAGAGAGGCAGAGACACAGGCAGAGGGAGAAGCAGGCTCCATGCACCGGGAGCCCGATGTGGGATTCGATCCATAATTTTATTTATTTATGATAGTCAGAGAGAGAGAGGCAGAGACACAGGCAGAGGGAGAAGCAGGCTCCATGCACCGGGAGCCCGACATGGGAATCGATCCCGGGTCTCCAGGATCGCGCCCTGGGCCAAAGGCAGGCGCCAAACCGCTGCGCCACCCAGGGATCCCATGATTTTATTTATTTGTTTGAGAGAGAAAGCACAAGCGGGGGGAGCAGCAGAGGGAGAGGGAGAAGCAGACTCTCTGTGACCAGGGAGCCCAATGTGGGGCTCAATCGCAGGACCCTGGCTAATGACCTGAGCTGAAGGCAGATGCTTAACCAACTGAGCCACCCAAGCACCCCTCTAGTCTTATTTCTAATTATTTTCTTAAGATAGATTCCGGTCTATTAGTTCGTTCCAGCTGTTATAGAAGGATACCATAGATTGGGTGACTGGTAAACAACAGAAATGTATTTCTCATAGTACTGGAGGCTGGGAAATCCAAGATCAAGGCTCTGACAGATTGGGTGTCTGATGAGGACTCACATCCTGATTGTAGACTTCAGTCTTTTTACCATGTCCTCACATGGCATAAAGGAACAGGGAGCTCTCTAGGGCCTCTTTTCTAAGGGCAAAACCCTCAGGACTTAATCACCTCCCAAAGGTCCCACCTCCAAATACACTGGGGATTACATTTCAACATATGAATTTTAGGGAGTCACAGACATTCGGTCTATAACAATTTCCAAAAGGAATTTTGTCAAACAACTTAAAATTACCGGGTCAAAAAGTAGAAAACTTTTTAGGTCTTTTGATTTGTATCATCAGTTGCTTTTCCAGAACTCTTCTGCCATCTTAATTAACTTTAGCTTGATAGCAGAACTTTAGCCTTAGTAGCAGCCTTGATAGCAGTCCTTTGCTGGTTCTGGTTTGGTTATGATTGATAAATGCTGTAAGAGTTTAAGATGAGAGAGTTTTTTTTTTAATTTTTTTTAAAGATTTTATTTATTCATGAGAGACACACAGAAAGAGAGGGGCAGAGACACAGGCAGAGGGAGAAGCAGGCTCCATGCAGGGAGCCCAATGTGGGACCCGATCCTGGGTCTCCAGGATCACACCCCGGGCCGAAGGCGGCGCTAAACCGCTGAGCCACCAGGGCTGCCCCAAGATGAGAGAGTTTAAATAATAGTCAAGAAAGCCTCAAGATTCAGAGTGGAATTTGAACTGAACTTGAAGGATCCTTAATATTCTAATAAACTGAAAGGGAAGACTTTTCCAGCAGAAGCACAGCAGAAGCAAAGGTACTCTGGAAACAGTGACTGTGGCATGTTCTAGAGATGATCAAAATCTAAGTTTCCTAAGATACTTACTGAATGGGAATAACGGGATATAAGTTGAGAAAAGGAATATCAGCTGAGAGTGAACTTAATCATATAGGTAGTGAGGAACTGTTGACAGTTTTTGACCAGGAGATGAGCAAAATAATATTTTAATGATTATAGAAGACTATCTGGGAAACCAGAAACATTAACAGTGGCAGATTTTTTTAAGTGATCATCTGTTTTAATTTATTTTATTTATTTATGATAGTCACAGAGAGAGAGAGAGAGAGAGAGGCAGAGACATAGGCAGAGGGAGAAGCAGGCTCCATGCACCGGGAGCCTGACGTGGGATTCGATCCTGGGTCTCCAGGATCCCGCCCTGGGCCAAAGGCAGGCGCCAAACCGCTGCACCACCCAGGGATCCCGATCATCTGTTTTAAAATTACACTTCATATAAATGTGCTAGGAAAGATTTACTCAAGTGCTTAGCATGATGGTGATATGATTTACAACATGAGCTATAGCTGGGAGCTCAGGCTTGAGATTCAAATAGTGTAGCTTGGAGACCACAGTGGCTGGAGCTGAAATGGTGGTCAGAAGCTATTTCACGTGGAAGAAAGCTCAGTTTTCATTAAATGACTGTCGGTTGCCAATAAACAGATGTGTCCAGACATTTACTCTGTCAGGTGAAGTGAGAGATCTAGGAAGGACCACTGAAGCTCTTTCTACTAGAGCCATTCTCAATCCTCTATTTGGGTTTTACACGTGCAGTTACAACAAATTCTGATGAAGAGTAATTTTGACCCCAAGCATTTCCTGGTAAATAAGATTTCATCTTGTTTAATTACTTTTACCAATTTTAAGGAAATGGATACATTGCAAATTTTGGATTCCAGTATGAATAAGTAAAATATGATTCTTGCTGTTACATCATTATATTTTCTCACTTTTAAAAGATAAACCAGATATTTTTAGTCAGTGCACAGCAATGACAGGTGTTTCAGTTTTCTTCAGTTAGCTCACCATAATATATTCTTTCAAAATGCATTTTATATTAAATAAAATGTCTTATAAAACTTGTACAGTTTTTTAAAAAGATTTTATTTATTTCAGGGAGAGAGAGAAAGAGCGCACGCGAGTGCATGCATTAGGGAGGGACAGAGGGAGAAAGAGAATCCCAAGCAGACTTTCCACTGAGCATGGAGCCCAACTCAGGACTTGATCTCACAACTCTGAGATCATGACCTGAGCCAAAACCGAGTCAGATGCCCAACCAACTGAGCCACCCAGGCATCCCAACACATGCACCACTTTTAAAATCCATTTGTATCTCGCCATACCTCATGTAGCGTAATGCTTATGCTGTGGAAAATAAGACCCAGACTCAAATTTTATAGTGTATTTAGGTTGGCTACAAGAAGGAATGAGGAGTCACACACAAAATTGACAGACCACCAAAGAATGAATGATTTTTCTTGAGATTCATTTTCACAAGGTACCCTAATCATGGCAAAATGTTACATCCATGTAAAATACTTGATGGCATTAACTTAGGATAACTTCCAAAAAGGGAGTTTTCATGAAAAGTAGAGCTGATATATATTTGGAAAGGATGATGCTGTGTACTCAGGGCAGAGTAAAACATTAGGGTGCTTCTGGCTTGCTGTGGCTTTAACCTTTCCTTAACTGGGCACTTCATGACATATATAGCTTGTCTGTCGTGGGGAGGGCTGGCTTTGTAGATATGTCATCTGGACAGTCACATATGGCCCTGTGCTTAAAAGGGTCTGGGGCTTGGTTTGATGTTCTTCTGTCACCAATCTTAAAATTCCTAATACATTTTGAACAAGGGCCTATATTTTAATTGTAGACTGGGCCCAAAAATAACGTAGCTGGTCCTGATCTCACCTTCCTTTACCATATGTTATGGGCTAAACCATAGCTTTCCCAGCTCCAAAGTATGGACCAGGTTAGGGGTGAGGGCTGTAATGAGCCAAACAAGCTTCTGGCTAACTCCTCTTATTTCCACAAGAGCCTAAACTGAGTCCAGTAGGGAATGGAAGGAGAGAGCAGGTGTCAGAAGCAGGCAGGGGCCACTGACACCTAGTTTCTCCACTAAGAATAACAACTGTCAAAAAAAAAAAAAAAAAAAAAAGAATAACAACTGTCTGTACTCCTGGAAAGCGTACCACCACATCTTCCAGGCCCTTACTGGGTGCTTCATGTGCCTTATTTTCTTTAACTCAACCCTCTCAACAACCTGCAAAATTAGTATTATTTTTATTGATGAAGGACCTGAAGTTTTCAGTAATGAAGTTGCCTTCCATTCCAGAGCTAGTAGTGATCTTTTCCCATTCATTATCTTTTTTGCTCCCTTACAGAGTAGCCAAGCATCCTTATCTGTTGTTAAAACTGAACTTCAATCACTTATTTGCCGATTTTAGACTCATTGGCAGGGAGAGGGCCATAGACTAATGTTTATATAGGTTGTTTATTTTCTGCTTCTGTTTTCTAATAATTATAGATAGTTACTTAGGACCTTCTGGATATAAATTTATTTTCTCTCTGTTCATGGATACTATCTGGATAATATATTAATACTGGAATGTTTTTCCAAGATGAAATAGGTACACACTCCTTCTTTTGTCTGAAGATTGTCTCAATAAACAGCGCTATATATTTTTTAAACTGTAGCCAAAAGGACATTTTGTTTCTTGGTTATTTCTGTTATTATTGTTTTCCTAGTTATATGTGATTGTGATCTGCTGAAATTAAAATAATCATGTTTCCCGTTTTATTTTGCATTAAAATATAGTTTTTCAAAAATTTGTAAATAGATTCTATTCTAGACTAACCCCAATTATGTCTCCTGCAGGAAACCATTTCTGGTAGCTGATGTGCCCAGGCTTGGGTACAGTTCCTCATCCAATCACAGGTACGTTCCCCGGAGGGCAGTGCTCTATGTACCTGGAAATGATGAGAAGAAAATAAAGAAGATTCCCTTCCTGAATGTAGATTGTGCGGTGCTCGACTGCGAGGATGGTGTGGCTATGAATAAAAAGGTAATAGCATGATTTTTCCTTAGGACAGGAAAAAGAAGTGGATTGAAATTTGGTGCTGTCTTGGTAACATTGCTCACTAATTGAAAAGATGCTACCACCCTCACCTTTTGCTATTACTAATATATTCTTGACCCAGTCTTCCTATGGGTTCTGAATGTGTCTCTTTTCTCCAAGAGAAAGGAAGAACCCAACCAAAATATACTTAAAATCATGACCTTCAGTATATGTGACTATGTGTATATATTGATAAAGAGATAAGACAATCTATTTTGGCTATACAATTTACCACTTAGGGCAAATGAGTTTAATCTGAGAATTATGATATAAATCTTTTAGACCAGAAAGACGCAACTAGGAATTTATTTCTTTTTTTAAGTAGGCTCCACCCTAGAGCCCAATGCAGGGCTTGAACTTAGGACCCTGAGATCAAGACCTAAGCTGAACAGGGCTGGACACTCAAGTGACTGAGCCACCCAGATGCCCCAGGAATTTATTTAATTTTAATATTGAGAAATAGCTTTATCTTTTCTGGGACAAGTGCCAAGAAAATAAAAGATAGACTTTTACAAATAAGTCACCATTTTTCTTACTTAATTTAAGGGAAACTACATGCAGAACCTTAGGGTTGCAGCTTTTGGCTGATTCCCTCATGGCCTGACCAGAGAGGACTGAGCCTTAAAAAGTATCCCGTTGTAACAGGTACAAGAGGTTCTTCCTGGGTGGTGGCATAATGGATGCTTTTTGTTTCATTTGGTATACTTAACTTCATTTTCCAGGTTTTTATAATTAAGATGGATTTGTTTAGTATTTAGGTGAAATAATTAAGTGTAAATCATTCTAACAATAAGTTCTCTTTGTATGGAACTTTTGAAGTTAAAACCTTGTTTTTACTTGACCTTTTTCCTTTTTTTTTTAAAGATTTTTTTTCTTTAACGATTTTATTTATTTATTCATAGAGACACAGCTAGAGAGAGAGGCAGAGACACAGGCAGAGGGAGAAGCAGGCACCATGCAGGGAGCCCGATGCGGGACTCGATCCCGGGTCTCTAGGATCATGCCCTGGGCTGCAGGCGGCGCTAAACCACTGCACCACCGCGGCTGCCCTACTTGACCTTTTTCTATCTAGTCCCTAGAGAGTGACGTTGTCTGGGAATAAATTGTAGGGCTGGGTGATAGAGGGAGATAGCCATCTGGATTTATGCCTATCTGGACACTTTCTTGTCTAAAGTTATCTGAAATAGCATGGCTGTACTGTACAGCTTTCTTGATTAGTTGCTTTCTTTGGAGAGTCTAGCAAACAAATATTTGCCTTAATTAAAAAAAAAAGACAAAGTTAACTTCCAACATCTTCCTAATGGTCAAATCAAGACTTTCCAAGTATTTGGAAAAGGATTAGAATAAGCATGTGGAATCTAAAGAGCCTCCTCGACATCTTTGGCATGCCCCAAGGAAAATACAATTAATCTTCTTTTTCCCAAAGATTAAGGTAAATAGGCCTTTTCTTGGAGGATATAATGTGCTTCCAATATGCTCCCTTCCAAATATCATGTAGTGCGCTCTAAGATTAGATACTAAATTGTAATTTCAGTTCTTTGTGACCCAGGGCAATTCACTTTACTTCTTTGCCTCAATTTCTTATCTATACTGTGGGATGACAAAATCTTCTTTTGTCAGAGACAGGGATTATTATGAAGAAAAGTTTGATAAAATGCCTGGGAGTAGCTTGATTTCCTATAGGAAATAGATTAGATAAATCCTATAGTAATCATGATTAGAGGAGAATTTATTTTAGCATGTAGCACAGTGAGCCATTAGGTACCCTGATAAACTTCTAATTACATTCACAAATCTTGAGGCTATCTTCCCATATCAACCAGAGGATGTTTTCTGCCACCCAAATAAGTTGGAAATATGGTCCATTCTTGCCTCACATTTCCTTAGTGTTCACCTGTGTTCTCAAGCGCATCCTTGTACCCAGAGCCTCTACTTATGAGGACGAGGAAGCTAAGGAAAGGGAGGAAGGAATTCCTGATGGGCAGGCTATGCCTGCCATCTTTGGGTCTATATCCAGACAATGTCTTCATCAGGACACTCCGGTTCTCTTAATGCAGTTAAACTTCCCATTAATTGCTCAGCTTGTAAAAAAATTTTTCTTAAGATCTCTATCCAGGACTTAATTTTATCTCATATGTTTTATTTCATTTCTACCTTGCCTATCAAGATCTTTTTTTATTTTGATTCCATCATCCATTATTTATAGCATTTGAAAATTTGACCAGCATATCATATGAAAATGTAACAAGTTTTTGATGGAAGTGTTGAAGAGGTTGGAGCCAAGTACTGCAAAAGCATGCAACTAGAAGCTTCTGTTCATGTTTTATTTGTATAATGCTGACTAAATGCCAGGCACTGTTCTAAGAGCTTTAATTTGCATAAAAACCCAGTATGGTACTACTATACTGTTTCTACAGATAGAAACTAAGGCATGGAGAGGTCAATTTTATGAATCAGTACTGTGAGTTTGGTTATTCAATCACCTAATGCTCCTAAAATCCAATCTTTTCATAAGGATTTACAAGAGATTTTTATCTAATGCCATTTCAAAATAAAGATACCATCCCAATTAACTGCCTAGAAATGCCTTCTCCCCCTGCACTTAACACCTTGCCACAAAAACGAAGTTAAGCAGATGAGACTTGATCCTGAAGACCCCTTACTCAGACAGTACCTAGCTGTCTTCATTTTGAAGTGCTGGAGATAGAAAAATAGTAATAGCTACCATTTACCAAGAATTTTCTATATAGGAGGTGTTATAGTAAATCCTTTTTTTTTTTTTAGATTTTGTTTATTTATTCATGAGAGACACAGAGAGAGAGGCAGAGACATAGGCAGAGGGAGAAGCAGGTTCCATGCAGGGATCCCGATGTGGGATTCAGTCTCTGGACTCCAGGATCACGCCCTGAGCCAAAGGCAAACGCTCAACCGCTGAACCACCCAGGCATCCCTATTTTAAATGCTTTTTATGTATTATCTCATTTAATCCTTGCAGCAGTTTTCAAATATGTCCAAGATCACAGTGCCATTAAATACAGAACCAAGATTTGAATCTCCTAGAATTTTTGCCAGGAATCAGCCTCAAGTTCACCTGTCTGCATAATCCCATAATTAAACTTTTTTTTCTTTCTTGGCAAATTTATACCTTGGCTTTTCTTTATCTTTTGTCATCTTTGTGACCTGATGGTTTCTCAGAGATTACTGATGGGAGATTTGTATTCACCACTGCAAATTCTTGTACTGTCCTGGGATTGTTAATCTAATTAGATTAAGTCTAAATAGATTTAGGGACTTCGATTCATTTGAAATGCCCAGATACATCTGAAACTTCTCACATATCACACATATATTATTTTTTCTTTGTTGAGGTCATCTTTTAATCATATTTCTTTTTTTTCTTTTTTTTTAAAGATTTATTTATTTATTTATTTATTTATTCAGAGAGAGCGAGAGAGAGGCAGAGACACAGGCAGAGGGAGAAGCAGGCTCCATGCAGGAAGCCTGACATGGGATTCGATCCCGGATCTCCAGGATCACACCCCAGGCTGCAGGTGGTGCTAAACCGCTGCGCCACCGGGGCTGCCCTTTTAATCATATTTCTTATTGAATATTAGTCTTTTTGATGAACAAGATGGAGTAGAGACCATTTTTAGGGAGTTTCTTTTTCTTTTCTTTTTTTTAAAAGATATTATTTATTTATTCATGAGAGAACACAGAGAGAGAGAGGCCAAGACACAGGCAGAGGGAGAAGCAGGCTTCATGCAGGGAGCCTGATGTGGGACTCGATCTCGGGACTCCAGGATCATGCCCTGGGCCAAAGGCAGGTGCTAAACCACTGAGTCACCCAGGGATCTCCGGGAGTGTATTTCTTAAGAAATACATGTTAAAACTCACTTCAGGAGGTAGCTCAGTCAGTTAAGTTTCTGCTTCAGCTCAGGTCGTGATCTCAGGGTCCTAGGATCAAGCCCTACATGGGGGCTTTCTTGATCAGCAGGGAGTCTGCTTCTCCCTCTCCCTTTATACCTCTCAATAAATAAAATCTTTTTTTAAAAACCTCATTTCAGATCGTTTTTTTCATTTCAGATGTTTTCATTATAGTTTTGCTAAACTCAACTATTGTCTAATCAACTTTCTTGGCACTATTAAAACTTGCTTCATTTTGTAACTCTTTTTATTTCTTTTTTATTAGTAGACTAAATCAATCTTTCATTTGATTGACATTGTGGAGTATGGGTTTGTAATGAAAACAATAGGAGTTTCCACGGAGCAGTGTATAATACCTTCCTGCAGGCTCTAAGCCTGTCCTGCTAATCCAATTTGTGTTTAAGTAGCTCCTTCATGTCAAGGATGGCACTACCAGCTCACCTTCCCAAGTATGGATGATGAAAAGACTGTCTTCACTCCCTTCATTACATTTTTCTTTTTGTTGTTAAATGTGTGAGAGATACAGAACTGCATAAGCCACTGCTTGCTGGGACACAGTGAAAATAAGCCAAGTAATATACAGATTTCTGGTGAATTTCCATGACACTTGGGTGAGGCCAAGAAAGTAGGAGTGGAATAAATAGAGACAGGATTCCAGGGTTGCTATTTTAGTGAGCAGATATTAAGGTAAATACTTAAATTGATTTAATATTTAAGCTTAAATATGTAAATTTAGACACTGGATATCTAAATAAATATTGAGTATCTACTCAACCAGGCACCATGGCAAGAAGGAGGGGAACAAAGATGATTGCATGGTCCCCAATGTGGAGGACTCAAAGGCTGGTGGTGAGACAGGGAAAAAGTAAAAAATAAAAAATTATAATCTAACCATAAAAGTCTATAAGAACATATATTTTTTGTTCTCATTGGATTCTAAGTATTTTTTTAAATATTTATTTATTTATTATTTATGATAGACACAGAGAGAGAGAGAGAGGCAGAGACACAGGAGGAGGGAGAAGCAGGCTCCATGCCAGGAGCCGGACGCGGGACTTGATCCCGGAACTCCAGGATGGTGCCCTGGGCCAAAGGCAGGCGCCAAACCACTGAGCTACCCAGGGATCCCTCTAAGTATTTTTTTAAAGATTTATTTATTAGAGAGAGAGAACGTGAGTACACACGTACATGAGTTGGGGGAGGAAGGGAGGGAGAAGGAGAGAGAATCCCAACCCAACTCCCTGAGGATTGAGGAGCCTGATGAAGAAGGTGGAGTGAGGCTTCATTTCACAACCCATGGGATCATGACTTGAGCCAAAATCACGAGTCAGACACTTAACCGACTGAGCCACCCAGGTGCCACAGTTCTAAGTATTTTTTAATTTCTATTTTCATATCTTTCTTGAACCAGGAGCCAGTAAAGAATGCATTCCTCTCTGCGGTAAAGAACCAATTTGGGGGCAGCCCCGGTGGGGCTCAATAATTGAGAGGCTAGTTGAAATTTAGGCTCCAATAGATAATTTTCCAATTTCCCCCTTTAGTTTTATCAATTTTTGCTACTTGTAGTTTGAGCCTATGATATTGAGTATATAAAAATTCAGAATTATTGTATCTTCCTTGTATATTGAATCACTTATTATTATGCACTGACCCTCTTTGTCACCTAAAATGTTTTGCTTTAAAGTTTCTGTGATCTCATATGAATCCACCAGTTTCCTTTTGGTTTGCATCTGCCCAGTATATTGTTTTTAGCCTTTTGCTTTCAACTTTTCCATATCTGTATATTTTAAATATATCTCCTATTGTTTTTTTTTAAGATTTTATTTATTTATTCATGATAGACATAGAGAGAGAGAGAAAGGTAGAGACACAGGCAGAGGGAGAAGCAGGATCCATGCTGGGAGCCCAACACGGGACTTGATCCCGGGACTCCAGGATCACGCCCCTTGCCAACAGCAGGCGCTAAACCGTTGAGCCACCCAGGGATCCCTTCTCCTATTGTTTTTAAATTTTTTTAATACCTTTGTGGATAATCTCTGTCTTCTGAATGGAACACTAATCCACTTACTTTTTATTTTTATTTTATTTTTAAGTTATCTCTACACCCATTGTGGAGCTTGAACTCACAACCTGGAGATCAAGAGTCACATGCTTCTACCAAATGAGCCAACCAGATTTACTTTTAATGTAATTACTGAAAAATTTAAATTTAAATATTACATTATTTTTGCTCTATTTTTCTCATCTTTCTGTGTTTTTTCCCTCTCATCTTTCCTGCCTTTTAAAGATTATTTGACTTTTTTCATTTCTTAGTCCTTGTTTTCCTTTCTTAGTTTAGAAGTTATGACTGTATTTCTAACTTTCATTGGTTACTCTTGAAATTTTACCAGTATACTTAACAAAGCTTAAAATTAACCTACACCTTCTTCCTGGGCAACACAAGAATTTTAGAAAACTTTTTTATTATTATTATTATTATTATTATTATTATTATTATTATTATTTAATGATAAGTTACCTGCAATTAGAGAGGTTTGGAACCTTTTTCTTTTTTAAGATTTTTAAAATTTATTTATTCATGAAAGACACACACAGAGAGAGAGGCAGAGACACAGGCAGAGGGAGAAGCAGGCTCCATGCCGGGAGCCTGATGTGGGACTCAATCCTGGGTCTCCAGGATCATACCCCGGGCCAAAGGCAGGCACCAAACCACTGAGCCACCCAGGGATCCCCAAATTTTAGAAAACTTTAAATCCAATCCTCTCCCTTGTAATTGATGTTATTTTTGCCTAGTATTTCAATTATCTCTTTTTAATCTCACAAATTTTGTATTGTTGCTGTCATTATTTTATATATACAGCATTTATTTAGATTAACCTACCCACTTCATCATTTCTTTAACTTGCTCATTATTACCCTTTTTTACATCTCAGATCTCTCTGGGATCATCTTTCTTCTGATGTGCCTCCTTCAGAGTTTCCCCTATAGCAAAGTTTTGATGATGTAATCACAGTTTTTATTTGTTTGAAAATGTCTTTTTGTTTGGTGAGGTAGAAAAATCAGGACTAATAGTTATTTTCTCTTAGAACTTTGAAGATGTTATTTCATTTTTTTCTGGTCAAAGTTATTTCATTTTTTTCTGGCTTCTGTTATTGCTTTTGGGAACTCCATTGTCAGTCTATAAACAAGGTTACTTGCCTTTTCTTCTTTGGCTGCTTTTAAGATCCTCTTGTCTTTGCTGTACTGAAATTTCACTAAAATATTGACTAAGTGTTAGGGTGCCTTGTGGTTCAGTCTGTTAAACATCCGACTCTTGGTTTTGGCTCAGGTTATGATCTCAGGGTCTTGAGATTGAGCCCTGTATCAGGCTCCATACACAGCAGGGATTCTGCTTGAGATGCCCTCTCTCCCTCTCCCTCTGCCTCTCACACCCTACCATCTGTTCACAGACACTCTTTCTCTCTCTCAAATAGATAAATAAAATCTTTAAAAAATATTGACTAGATGTTGGCTTATTCCTCCTTCCCTTCTTTTTCTTACTTTCTTTAGTATAAGTTGCTTTTCCCATATTTGTGGATTCATGTCTTTTATCAGTTCTGTAAAATTTCTACCATTAGCAATTCAGATATCACGTCTATTCCATTCTTTCTGTTCTTTCCTTCAGGGGTGTAAGTAGACCTACTAGGAGCTTTTCATCCTATCCTCCATGTCTCTTAGTATCTTTTCATATTTTCTGTCTTTTTGTCTATCTGTGCTACACTGCTGGTTAGTTCTTCATATCTGAACAATACTTTTATCATTCTCTTCGGTTGTATTTATTTTACCCATCCTCTGAGCTTTTTATTTTAGTTGTTATATTTTTCATATCTAGAAGTTCTGTTTGACTTTTTTCATATCTACTTGGTCTATTTTGAATGACTATTTCAATTCTTTTATTTTCTTTTTTCTTTTTTTAAGGTAGGCTCCACGCCCAACACGGGCGAGTCAGATGCTCTACCAACTAAGCCAGCCAGGAGCCCCAATTTTAATTCTTTTTGCTTTTAAATCACTTCTTGTTGTTCACTGACTCATAGTCATGATCTGAACTCATATTGATTGAAATTAATTCCTGGGAATCCCAAGGGCCTAGAGTAGGGAGCTTTTCCTCCAAGAAATTGTGTTTGCTTCTGCTGGGAGTCAGGGATATTACTAATTTGGAGTCTCAATTTGTTCTCCTCCAACTTTGCAGTGATCTCAGACTTAGTATCCTGATACCAGGTCTGATATAGGTATTTAGTTCTAAGCTTTCTTACTTTTCTGACCCTTCATAAATCAAACATCAGCTCTATGTTGTTGTTTTACAATGGCCTTGGGAAAATTCCCTTGCATTCTTATGAGCCCAGCAATGCAATGAAAAGTACTCATGTTGAAATGGATCCATCTTATGGTTGGATGGCCCTTTAGAGAATCTGGTTTGCCATATTGCCGAAGTAAAGTATCCAACCTTTAATTTTCTTTTTTTAATTATAAACTTAAAGGGATGCCTGGGTGGCTCAGTGGTTGAGCATCACCTACAGCTCAGGGTATGATCCCAGAGTCCTGGGATTGAGTCCCACATTGGGCTCCTGGCAGGAAGCCTGCTTCTCTCTGCCTATGTCTCTACCTCTCTCTGTGTGTCTCTCATAAATAAATAAAATCTTTCTTAAAAATTATAAACTTGAACAGAATAATCTAAAATTATACGTAAAAAATCAAATAGTTATGAGATAAGCAGTCCCTAAACATCATTCCATTTCTCCCCTTCAGACACAGTCCCTTTTATCTCTTCTAGCTTACTTTTGTGGCAATAACTCCCCTATCTCTAAATGATAGACTTCTTGAATTATTTTTTCAGTTTCAGGCATGATATTGACTCCTTGCTATGGGATTTTCCCCACCACCACCCTTACTACTATGTGTGAATTTCCTCATCTCTCAGTTGTTCGATAAAATTATATATAACTTTGATAAGATTAGTATTCAGTGTAAAAACTACTTAGAGTTTAACTACGTAGTAATAAATCAGTTATCTTTTTTCCCCCTGCCAACCTGTTGTTTCCCCTGGAGTTCATAATTACCTTTCCTTTCCCCTGAATTTGTTTCATATTCAGTTGTTACAAAGTGAAAACTTACTTCCTCACTAATTATCTAAATCTCTTCTAAATATGTTCAGAAGCATCCAGTATTTTATGTTTCATCTTCTTGTGGAAATGTGTCCTTGTGTCTTCTCATCCCCTGTAAGAGTTCCTGAGAGATAGTTCTCTTATTCTTCCTTTAAAAAAAAAAAAAAAAGATTTTATTTATTTACCCATGAGAGACACAGAAAGAGAGAGAGGCAGAGGGAGAAGCAGACTCCATGCAGGGAGCCCAAGGTGGGACTCCATCCTGGGACTCCAGGATTAGGCCCTGAGCCAAAGGCAGATGCCCAACCGCTGAGCCACCCAGGCGTCCCGATAGTTCTATTTTGAAGGACAAAAGCAACTTACATGAACATAGTATATTTTTTTTTCTAATATGATTTGCAAGTAGTGGGGATGTATTAGGACTTTATAGTCATGAGGGGTATTACACCTACCCTTCAGGAAGCCAAAGGATGAACTCTGAATTGTAATTCAGGGAAGATTTTTCTGTGGGAACCTAAGGTAAAATCTGGGATGTCACTTGTGGGCACCTTGACTTGGTACCAGGAACCCAGTTCAGTAGAAAGGGTAGAGAACTTGACAACATGAAGCCTATTTAAATTTCCCAGTTTTAACACTAGCTAGTCAGGAAACTTGAGTTTATAAACTCAAGAGCCTCTGTTTCCTTCTGTGTTCCATAAGATAGGTGATAATGAAACCTGCACTGCCCACCATAGGACCAGCTCTGAGGTTCAAACAGAACAGCACTTTGTAAACTCTCACGCATTACAAAAATATTTCTTGGGTCCCTGGGTGGCGCAGCGGTTTAGCGCCTGCCTTTGGCCCAGGGCGTGATCCTGGAGACCCGGGATCGAATCCCACGTCAGGCTTCCGGTGCATGGAGCCTGCTTCTCCCTCTGCCTGTGTCTCTGCCTCTCTCTCTCTCTGTGTGTGACTATCATAAATAAATAAAAATTAAAAAAATAAAAAATAAAAAAAAATATTTCTTTAAGTAATGGTATCATTCTTTTTTTTTTATGATAGAGAGAGAGAGAGAGAGAGAGAGAGAGGGATAAGCAGGCTCCATGCCGGGAGCCCAACGTGGGACTCGATCCCGGGACCCCAGGATCGCGCCCTGGGCCAAAGGCAGGCACTAAACCGCTGAGCCACCCAGGGATCCCTAGTTGTATCATTCTTAAAGGAATAAAGCTTAGAAAACTTAGGAGAATAGATAATATGTTCCATAAGATGTCCCTTTCACATAGAGGAAAGTTATTTGATGATCAAGAACACACATATTGAAGTCAAGCTGCCTATGTGTGGATTCTGGTAATATCTTGTCCTAATAGTGTGACCTTGGGCGAATTACTCTGCTTCTCTGTGCCTCAGTGTTCCTTCTGTAAGTGCTATAAGAAGGTTTGATAAATACTTAAAGAGCAAGTGTCTTAACTATATTCCTGACCAAGGGTCTGATGGATTAATTCAAGTCTCCTTGCAATGCCAAGATTCACTGGTATTGATTCATACCTTAGATTCTTGACTCTCATAGGGTAATATATTGGCATAGATAGGTTTTTGCTCTAAATGTGATGGAGTTTGCCAATTTTGCTATTTTTTTAACCTTTCTCTTAAAATGGTAGACAAATAAAGAAAAGACCCTAGAGACAAAATACCAATTTTTCTACTTTCCTCACAGATTTTTTTTTAAGATTTTATTTATTTATTCATGAGAGACACAGAGAGAAGGCAGACACATAGGCAGAGGGAGAAGCAGGCTCCCTGCAGGGAGCCCAATGCAAGACTTGATCCTGGGACTCTGGGATCACACCCTGAGCTTAAGACAGAGGCTCAACCACTGAGCCACCCAGGTGTCCCTCCCTCGCAGATTTCTTAACACTAGGAGGCTAGAGACAACTATGTCAGGAATATCTTACTTATTCTTTTTCTTAGGAAACCAGAAAAGAGATTATCTTTCTTGAGTAGCTAATCAATAAATTTTTACCTTGCATTTACTTTCTTGGCAGAAAGGGAGTAGGAAGATGGTAGAGGAAGGTAGACAGATCTGCCTGTGAGGGCCTGGGCCCCATGAGAATAATTAGAGTAAGGAAGAGCTAGGCTGTGGTCTAGGTCCTGAGAAAGACCTGTTTAAAATGACATTCTCCATTTTGGGAAACTGAAGGAGGAAGACTGTCACAGAGCTTCCCTTAGTAGAATGTCAGGGGGAGCCTCTTGGTTGGTAGGGATTGGAACAGCAGCTCTCTTCCCACCACTTGCTCTGCTTGGCAGAGGACCTAGGACTGCCAGGAGGACCATGTTGTCAAAGCTGCCCACTGTCATAAAAAGCAAGAGGGAGCCATTTGCCTTCTAAGCAACCACCAGTGCTTCAGAAGCCCCATAGGATCATTCCATGAGGCCATGTTCTTTGAATGCTTCTCTTCCCTCTATCCACTTTGGATATCAGTACACATGTGAGGCCTACAGAAAGGTTAGTGGTTGTGAAGGAAACAACAATTTCAGGCAACACTGCAAAGGCAAGGGAAGTGCAGTTGTGTCCCCAGTAGAGAGCAACTTTCTAAGTACTCTTCACAAACAGTAATTGAGAAAGCGCTCCTGATTACCTGTCAGATTGCAGAACCCTGGAGTCAGTTGCATTTGAGAGTTTGAGTTGCTCATTAAGAAACACCAAATATCATGATCTCAGGGTCATGGGATCAAGCCCTGAGTTGGGCTGGGTGTGGAGCCTGTTTGGGATTCTTCCTCTCCCTCCTCCCCACTCCTGCACATGCACTCTCCTCTCTCTCTCTCTCTCTCAAAAATAAAATAAAATAAATAAAATAAAATAAAATAAAATAAAATAAAATAAAATAAAATAAAATAAAATAAAATAAAATAAAATAAAATAAAATAAATAAAAACTAAATGTCAGTCAAGGCCTTTGGCTTATATTATCAATTGAAAAATATGACTATGACTTCCTGACACTCATCAGTTTAAGCAGTTAACTCTTGAGTTCCTTTGTAATGCCTTTAATTGTCATACAGATCCTTTTCTACCCTGAACACATGTATTCTAATTTGTGCTCTTTCATTTGGTTTCTTTTTGTGCACATTCATGTGTGTGCAAATACACACAAGTACATTATTACTACACCCCATTTGTACTTACCATATGCACACACAAATCCATTTAGCTAAATTTTAAATACCTGTGCTGTTACTTCAGTTGAAATAAATTTGTAGAGTAGTGAGGTGTATTCTCCCTACAGGGAGAAAGCTAACTGACGTGCAATGAATGATTAAATGTATACAGGGGCGTAGGGCGCTAACTCCTCTTCAGTAGGGGTGTGAAATTGGGATGGAAGGCTCCTCTCCCAGGGGCCTTGCCTTTATTAAACGACTTGAAAGCTTGGGAGATTTCTTCAATAGGAATTGGGGTATCTGTGAGTCTTTTTGGAACAGTATGGAAAGCTGAACTGTGCTTAGGAACTCTGCAAGGTCTTTTTGATCCTTAAAGGTTCTGATACAAATACCTTTCCAGGTTTTCAAAGAAATAGTAAAGTGTTTTCGGTCTTTTATTAATCCCTTCATACCCTTAAATAACCTTTCCCCTTTTGTGGAGTAATTGCTTTAACCTCCCCCAGAAAAACTCTGACCTTTTCCCCCCTCATTGTTTTATTCTTCAAAACAGGGTTCTTTTTAATGCAAGGATTCAAATATCTCTATTAGGGTCATACTAGTCAGCAATTTCCATTTAATGAGCTCAACAAAATCTCTTTACAAAGAAATACAGGCTTCAAATAACCAGTTATTTCTTTTCCTGCAATTCCTAGGAATCCAATTAAGACAGTATGATCTATAATATGATATACCTGACCATGGAAAGCCCAAGCCTAGAACAGATCTTTGAGCTCCAGTTCAAAATTAAGATTGAAAGAAAGGAACCCAGCTTAAATGAGCTGAAACTTTATAAAAGTAGAAACTATAGTCATTTCCTTCAAAATGAAGTAAGAAATAACTTGAAATCTGTAGTGAAAATCATTAAGCTGATTTATTCCAAATTTAGTTACCGGTGGAAAAAAAATCTCTTCTTTTTTTATCAAGGGACCTCAGGTCATTTTCACAAAATAAGCCTAGGAGACCTCAGTTTGGTAAATTTCAGTCACTAAAAAATTGAGTACATATAGCCACAACCAAAATGAAGGAGCTACAGCATGAAATTTTGCAGTGCAACATACTTGATATCAAAGAATAGTATATTCTTCAAGTTTTCCTATTTCAGTGACCACAATTTATAAGTATTAAATGCCACCATGTTTTCAATAATGAATTATTGGGTATATTTTAAGGCATAATTTAACATTTTGAGTTAGAGAGGTGATTAAGAAATAATACACTTTTGCCATGTATTTTTTTAATACATCAGAGTTTCTCAGGATGATGAGAATTTAATTCTTATTCTATACCTGCTGAGTAGGTTGGAGAAGATGGTGTTTTGATGGGAAAAGAAAAGTGTGGCTTGTCAGAAGCAAATGTCAAGTCAAAAACTAACCCAAAGCATAGCCTGCCTTTCTAATAAAGATATGCTGTCTGTTTCAGATATGTTTTTGCAACTTTTTCCCACTTAATAAAATCAGTGGTCATAAATTAACCTGCAAAAGTTAGTAGTTGTACCCTGAATTTCCACCCAAGTCTTGTCTAAGAAGCACATATTTTTGGGAAAAGTACTGAATAGCTCCAGGTAACTAGACCAGAAAGACCTTCCTACACATGTGTCAGAAGAGCAAAAGCCTAGAGAGAAAGATGAGCCAGGGAACTGGCCTGAGATGAAAGTAGGCTTCCCAAAGATGCCTCAAGTTTTTCCAGTAGAGGATGAATTCTTGGAACCTCAGAGGGTGGAAGAATGAAGCTAGATTAAGCCCCAAGAGGCTGTTCTACTAAGCCTTTTTATAAACATTATCTAATTGCCTTTCCATAGTGGCAGGAGGCTGATGGTCTGGCATAAATATAAAGAGCTTCTCTTTCTGGATGGCTAGATGCATAGGGGAAGGAAAGTAGAAAAGTAGGGCCAATAAATACAAAGAACTAACAAGGGATGCCTGGATGGCTTAGCGGTTGAGCGTCTGACTTTGGCTCAGGAGGTGATCCCCGAGTCCCCAAGATTGAGTCCCACATCGGGCTCCCTGCATGGAACCTGCTTCTCCCTCTGCATATGTCTCTGCCTCTCTCTCTCTCTCTCTCTCTCTCTCTCTCTCTCTCATAAATAAATCTTAAAAAAAAAAAAGAAAAAGAAAAAAAAAGAAAGAACTAACAAATAGGCTGTCAAAGCAAAGGAGCCTGAAGTGGGTATGAAGCACCCAAGTTTGGAACCAACATATGAGAAGGTTAGGGAGACCTTTATCAAGAATTCCATTGATCAAGGAGCTCCCACTCTCTGAGCTGGGAGCTGTGACTGGGTTTTCTTTCCACATTTGCCTGGGAGACATACTGAGCATATCACCCTTCAGTTCTGAGGGTCATAGCAGGTATGGACAATATCACCACTCCTTCCTGGGTTCTCCTTGGATTTTGAATTTTGGTCCATTCCTGGGCCAAAGGCAGCTAGCTATCTACAATCATTCTTTCTGGCCTCTGCCCTAATTGGAGTGAGCCTTGGAGCTGACCGTGGTGCTGAAGGTGATATGGGACCAATACTAGAGAACATTTAGAATATGTCTATGTGCCAGCACTACTTCTAGGTGCTTTGCATGGATTGCCTCATTTCATATGCACACCAGCTCTATGAAGGAGGTACTGTTATTCCCACTGACAGATAAGGAGATTGGAATACAGAGAGGTTAACAAACTTGCCCAAGGTCACACAGCCAATAAGTGGGAAAGCTGTACACTCTAGAGCTTCACTTGTGGTCACTATGATGGGAGAACAGAGGACTAGCTGAGGACAAAGCACAAGCCTGGGACAGCACATTGACAAGTCCTTGAAACAGGCAAAGGGACATTCCTCTACAGACTCAACTGCCTCCATGTTAATACTTTGCTAAGGGCAAAAACAATCTTAGCCCGACTGCCAGGATCTTGTAAGTCTACTTTAACATAAAAATTGCTTTAGAAATTTCCCTTTATCAAAAAAAAAGAAAAAAAAGAAAAGAAAAAAGAAATTTCCCTTTATCTCTAAACCCCCAAGATACATGTTGGCAATCATTCTCCAAGCACATGGCCCACTGATATACATCTGAAGGGTTTCATGACTCAGGTTTTATTAGACAGTAATAAGTGACCTTTTCCCAACAATAGCTACCTCAAGGTCCTGGAAACTTTGCTTCCAGAATTCCTTAGAGAGTACAGTATCCTCAAACCCCTCCCAACTCCCAGGTATATAATCAGCCACCCCTCACAGGCCTGGAGCAGCAGCTTTTCCTGCCCACGGGTCCTGTCCCCGTACATTAATAAAACCACCATTTTGCACCAAAGACGTCTCAAGAATTCTTTCTTGGTCGTCGACTCCGACCTCACCCCACCACACCTCACCTATATTCCAAAACTTCATCAACTACACTTGCAAATGAGAGTTATTATCAGAACCATACAGAACTTACTGAACTTCACTTGTTTATGTTTTATCCAAGCAGAAGTGAGCTACAGTCCCCTATCTCAAGTTGCCAGGGTAGTGCTGTGGTTTGGCATCTTGGAGAGCCAGACACACAGTGAAGACTGGTTGGGTGTACAGAAAAAGAGTGACTGACTTACTCCATCATAACAGCCATTACACCTTAATGTAATGACCTATTCCACATCTGCTTTCCTGGTAGGCTCAGTTAGATGAAGAGGGTGCCAATGTATCCCCCACAGCTTACCATAGTACTTGATACATAGTAGGTACTCAGCAAACGTTTGATGAATAAATGAGTTGCATGTGATCAATATAATTCTTATTAGCACATGTACTATTTCAACATTAATAGAAGCACTGTAAATTTGTTAAAATCTGAAAAAAAATAGAAACACTATGTTATGGAAAATATAGTCTCTTTGTATTTTATATTTGTCATGCCCCATCTTGGGCATTATACGAAATTTGGAATGCGTCTTAATCTCTTATAGATGCATCTATACAGACAAAAGAAAAATGCCCTAAGGTCATGATTTGGACAATTAAAATTTTTTTAACATTTTATTTATTCATGAGGGACATAGAGAGAGGCAGAGACA
Organism: Canis lupus familiaris; assembly: GCF_011100685.1. NCBI lineage: Eukaryota > Metazoa > Chordata > Mammalia > Carnivora > Canidae > Canis > Canis lupus. Next base: position 49,941,545 of record NC_049243.1, read on the forward strand.
TAGGCAGAGGGAGAGGCAGGCCCCATGCAGGGAGCAAATGCAAGACTCAATCCAGGATCATGCCCTGAGCCAAAGGCAGACGCTCAGCTGCTGAGCCACCCAGGCGTCCCATGATTTGGACAATTCGAAGGCCTAAACACATGTACATTTGAACTTTGGTTATATGTTAGATTTGGGGGCTTGTGCTCCCAAAGTTAGATTTAGGATTTTATAGTATCTCAGGAAGATAGTTCCTATTGACATGAAAATAACTGTGAATGCCTTTTTTAGAAGGTATATGAGTACTCTGTGGTAGCAGTTTGTAGTGGCAATTATAGCATACTCCAACCAAATTTCCCATTTGAAGGCTATTTGTTGTTTGATGTTCATCAAACCATATTTTTGTCGTGTTGTATTAACATGTAGAAGATTTCCATATCTGCCGTGTTAACTCTTTTCCAGCGTGTGTGTGTTTTTAAACAACACTCCACAGCTGAGCTCTTGGAGGACCAGCCTATTTTGACAGCTCCCCTTAGTCCATGTATCACCAAGCTCGTTCTCTGCCAATATGTTTCACATGATTCTGTGGACATGTGTAGCGCGCCTGTGCAACTTGCAAACACCCATACATTATTACAATAATAATTGGGTTTTGATGCAACTGGAACTCAGTACTACCAAGCTGCCAGCATTTCCTTTTGGCTACCAGTGCGAGGCAGGAAAATTATAGTCTAACTGTCTTCCTGTTTATTGATAAACAAAGTGGCCAGCCCAGCAATGGAGCCTGATTAGCAGTTTGCACCCTTTGTGAAAGGATAAACAGAACCCTACTGTTTTCTGTGTTTGACTGCAATTTGCATCTTTAAAGAGGTTGGACTGCCCTGAGATTCATGTTCAACTTCCGAGTGCCTGAATATTCTTTGATATGTTACATGTCAGCCTCCTTGTTTTCTTCTCCTTCATCTTGAAACGGTTATTTGCCAGCATATCTTTGTTCCCATCTGGCCCACCATAAGCTTCCGGAGTCACCTGCTTGAAAGAGGAGGGGAGGGAAGAAGGGAAGAGAAATATGTCTCTGTTTCACCACACTTGAATTTTGCATTCCCAGAAGGCCCTTTAATGCCAGCTCAACTTCATTTTTGAAGACAGAGTGATATAGGAATGAAGAGCCAAAGACAAAAGGGAATCTGCTTACCACCCTCACTTTGGTAAGCAGTGAGATCATTTTTGGGGCCCTTTGCCTTTCCTTATCTTCACCCACCCTCCAAAAAATGCCCTCTCTTTTGTAAAGTGAGATATAATGTTAGCCTCTACCTCAATTGTGTTATAGTATTCTATTCTGAAATTTATTTGTACCTAACTAGATTTTTTACATGTTAACAGACCAAATAGTTGACTCCCCTATGACTGTTTTTAAAAGAGAGGAATGAAGATCATTTTAACTTGAATTTGCGTGTTGGAAAAAGGAGCATTAATACATGTAAACATGGATTAATCCGTTTAAATAAATGTTTCCCGTAGTCCTTACTGTATGTAAACAGCATTTGTTCTGCCTTAGAGATACTGCATGATTGGACCCATGAGACTGGCTATCCACTGAACAGTTTACTTTTATAACTTCAAAAGAAATGTTATATATTTATTGGAGGTTGTAAGAAGTTAAGTGCAGTTAGACATGAATTTTACCTCGGCTATTTTGTTAATGCCAATAGGGATTAAATTCGATTTTATAGCTGTTGTAGAAGTCTATTTGGTAGCTAACAAGTGGGATTTTTAAATCCTGGAAAACATAATCCTATTATAAAACAGGCAGCTGAATTAACATTACCCAGAAAGGTTCGCTTCATGGATTAGCATTTTTTGACAATAACAAAGAAAATCATCAAATTCTATGGGGATATTACATGCTTTTCTCAAAAGTCAGAATAACGAATTGGGAAAAAAAGAGCAAGATAAATGACCAAACATGTTATTACTTAGACTGTTTCTTTTTAAGAAGAGCAGTGGAGGCTGGGGAGAACAGCTGAGTGTGGTCTTGTCTGTAATAATGGCACGTGCTCTGGAGTTGGAAATGTGGTCTTAGTGATTTATATGTCTGTGCTGTACCTTCAGTTGTATGTAGTTGTTTACATCGGTAATTTTCAACCTCTCGTTTCCTTATGTGGTCACCAAAAGGCAAAAAAGTCACTAGGACACAAAGTCTGTGAATTAAAACACAAATTGTGGAATAAAATGCTACTTCCTATGAAATCAGTAACAGGTCTTAGGTTATTATTAAGACCCTAGAATCTGAGAATTCTGGAGCTGAAAATTACCTTGATATTTCTTTTCTTTCATTTTTGTAGTCCTATTCTAAGTTTTAAACACTACAGAAAAATAAATCTCAATCTCTCTCCTGCATATACATTCATACACACCACATACATACACAGTTAAGTGCCTGTTTATTTTTAAAGAACCTTTCTTTAAGTCTTAGCCATTGGTTTTGGCTTGTAGTGAGGGTTATTATTAGAGCTCACAGGACTTGCCAATTTTCATTTGCATGGGTATCATCTTAGCAGATAATCAGATGGGTTTCAATCACTGGCATATCATTGTGTTAGATAATTGCACAAGCATAATCGCATATGGATCTGGAGCAAGTCATCACATGGGCACCAATTCCATCTATATAGAGGAAGGTAATTGCATTAGAAGCAGGAAAGGGTGTATCTTCATGGCAGATAATCGCATAGGTATCAATCACATTAGGTATTGAGGTCGATAATCCTTTACATATCTACAGCATGTACTAATGGTGAGAACTACATGCATAGCAATTACATCAACACCCTGGTTTTCTCATAGAGGTTTCATGTAAAACAATCATATCACGTGTTTGCTTATGTCCGAGAAGAGGCCTGATGTCCCTGTACACACACCAGGTCTGGTGGCTACCGAGTGGCTTAATGGGTAGAGGAAGCAGTGCCATCCACAGTCAAGTGTTTGCAACTCCATGATTAGAGAGCCATTTGAGACTCATTTTAAGGTTTTGTGTCCTGCAAGAGTTTAAATACTGGGAATAATGTGAATGAGTATAGAAGACATTTGTGATTTGCTACTGAGCATCCATTTTTCCTTTTTTAGAGGATGGCTCCTGATTTCCATTCCCAGCCCCCCCATCCCTCTGCCCTCTGAGTCAGATGTTCAGGGATAATCAATCAGTGAGTTGCATTCTTCTTGCCGCAGTGATTGGCCACGAGCACATGACATTAGCCCATCAGAGTCAGTCTAGGAACTTCTGTGGGACAAAGGGGCAGGAGATCTTTCTGGCTGGAGCTTCTGTGAGCGGAGGTGAACTGGCACTGTGGCTACCCTCAGACCACAGTAGCCCAAGAATGTCCAGGGTCCACAATGTGGAGCCAGAAATGAAGCCTCTCTAGAGAAATTAGGACTGAGAAATGGAGAACCCAGCCCTAAGGTCGTCCTCTGGACCTGATTCCAGGAAGCCCTGAAGCAAAATCCCTGGCCTGAAAACACTCGTTTAAGACATTAAAGTCCCTTTGGGCCTAAGCCTGTGGGAGGTGGTTTTCTGCCCTTTTTTTTTTTCAGAGTCCTAACTGATGGGACACATTTATCAGATTTTTTCCTGAGAACAAGGTTTCACTGGAGCAGGCCCTGTAGGAGAAGAGCAGCTCTGAGGGATGAAGTGAGGGCAGAGGAGGGGTTTGGTTAAAGACCAACACTGTGGCCCTCAGCCTGCCCCCGGGGCTGCACTTGGCTGTGTTGGCGTGCCCCAGTCCGCTGGCCCTTAAGCATTTGAGCTCAAGTTGTGAGGAGTATTTATTAAAAACCTTTAAATGCAGCCAATTTTCACTTTTTACCCTTGCCTATTCTTACTATTTTGATGTTTATCAAATGTTCCCAATGTACAAGTTACATATCATTGTTTAAATTAGTTTCTACTACCAAATAAATGAAAAAAGTGTGTGTGTGTGTGTGTGTGTGTGTGTGTGTGTCCTAATGGCAAGACTCATTCTGTTGCAAGGTATTCTTTTATTGACATTGCAGTAGACAGTTGGATTTTTTTTTTTATCAGACTGAATACTACATTGGATTGATTACTGATTGATTTGGAGAAAGCCATAGTTTTTGGAAAAGGAGTAATAGAAATAATTGTCTTTGAGGTATAATCAATCCACTGCTATCCAGAATAGAACATGTCTTAGAAAAGCTAAGTGGAATGTGTATGCTTTATTTACCAAATTCTATGTGTTAAGCAGTTTATCTCTTTTCCCCTTGGTTTGTATTTTTGTATTCTCTGCCCCCCCCTTTTTTAAAGATTTTTATTTATTTATTTTAGAGAGAGAGCATACAGGGGCAGGAATAAAAGGGGAGAGAGAGGGAAGGGAGAGACTCTGTAGCGGACTCCATAATGAACAGAGCCCTACCCTGGACTAGGTCTCAGGACCCTGAGATCATGACCTGAGCCAAAACCAAGAGTCAGATGCTTAACTGACTGACCCACCCAGGTGCCTCATGTATTCTTATTGATATTATCACCTGTATATATGCTGAGATTTGAAATAAGAAATGAATGGCCCAATCCATAGAAACACCTAATAAGAGAATGCAAATAATTGAAATTTACTTTAATCTTAAAACTGCACCTTAATAATTCCAAATTCTTTTTTTTTTTAATCAAACTTAACTCAAACATTAAAGATACCACTTGTGGTTTGAAATTCACCTTTTTGAGGTGGTCCAGACTGCAGTGGAAGTTTAAATAAACAATAGTATGGCTAGTGAAAAAGAGAGATGAAGTGTAAGGCATGGCTCATTCGCAGACTAATCAGCTCTTAAGTCCCTTTCACCGATGACATGCATACCTTCTCACCTACTGCTGGTAGATATTTATGTCACGAATGCATCAGGAATGACTGACTAAACAAATGATTGGTCTCTGGTTGACAGGTGTCCCAAGAATGAAGAGTTCAGTGTGAGAGTTGTTCAACTCATTCTCCACTCCACTATTCCCTCTGCTCAGCATTGTCTGAGTCTCTCCAAGATCATCATTCCTTAGGAGGCCTTCCAGAACCACTGAGACTCAGCAGTTTTCCAGACTCTTTGTTCTACATACTCCATGTCCTTTCCCTTCTATAACATGCATCATACTCTTATACTTGTACAGTGCTTCTTTTCTTTCGTACTAGATCAGAAGTCCCAGAGGGGCAGGAATTGCGTTTGGATCCCCAGCACCCAGCACCAGACCTGTGTATGCCACTCCGCAGGGAGCCCAATGCGGGGCTCTATCCCAACACCCTGGTATCATGACCTGAGCCAAAGGCAGATGCCCAACCGGCTGAGCCCCCCAGGTGCCCACAGAATATCCTTTCTTTTAAAAACTGAATAATATATCATCGTATGGGTATACCATATTTTGTGTATCTGTTGATGGACACTTGGGTTGTTTCCACCTTTTGGCTATTGTGAATAATGCTGTTAGGAATATGATGAGTATACACTATCTGTTTAAGTGCCTACTTTACTTCTTTTGGACATATACTCAAAGATGGAATTGCTGTGGATCTTATGGTAGTAACTGTTTAATTTGAGGGGTAGGGGAGATTGACCAGATTGTTACATAATATTACATGCTTTTTTAGAACCATATATTAAGTAGGGAGGAAAAAACAAGTTCATTTTGATGAGAGAATCCAAAAGTATAAGTGTCCAGATCATATTGAGCTCTGGAAATTATAGATAAAAAGAATAAAAAGCAAAAGGAACACTCTTACTGAGAAAGAGAAAGGTACGGAGGTATTGCGTGACCAGTGATGATCCTGTATCTGCTGGATGCTTAAGCTGGAAGGAAGGAGGGGTGAGGCAGAGAGGGCTGGGGGGAGACTGTCGAGTGCCTGCAGACTTATCTCTTGCTACTTTTGCATCCATTATTTAATCATCAAGGCAACCCAGCAGGTGCCCTTATTTTTAATGAACAAGTTTTTTTTTTTTTATTAATGAACAAGTTTTGTCAGCTACTTCAAATTTTAATTTTTATTGCTTTTACCAACAACAAAGAATATTTTTAAAAGGGAAGAAGTCATTTTGAATCCACCAATCCACAAAATTCATTTTATTAATTACTCCCCTGTTCTTTTTTAGGCTTTGTCCATTTGCAGCCATAATTTTTACATGAATGAGTAGTTATAATTTTATATTTTCCTTTTTTATTGCTATAAAAAATTTTTGTTTTTATTATTTTTGTTTGTTTTAATGTATTTATTATTTTAATAGGTATATAATATGCATCAAGTGGTTTCATTTCAATTCAGGTAACCATTTCCCTATTATTGAATATTTAAGTGTCTCTGGTTTTTCACTACAATTTTATGATGTAGTTATTATATAATTTTATTGTATGATTAGTATATAACTTAAAATTTTATAACCTTAGCACTATAGAGCTTTATGTATATAACTTTTCCCTCCTTAGACTACATTTCTTTCTTTTTTTAAGATTTTATTTTTTTATGTAATCTCTACACCCAACATGGGGCTTGAACTTATAACCTTGAGATCAAGAGTAGCATGTTCTCCTGACTGAGCCAGCCAGGTGTCCCTAAACTGTATTTCTTTAGAATACATTTCAGGACCACGGGGCACCTAAGTGGCTCAGTCAGTTAAGCATCCAACTCTTTTTTTTTTTTTTTTTTTAAGAATTTATTTATTTATTCATGAGAGACACAGAGAAAGAGAGAGGCAGAGACATAGGCAGAGGGAGAAGCAGGCTTCATGGAGGGAGTCCGATATGGGACTCGGTCCTGGGACTCTAGAATCATGACCTGAGCCAAAGGCAGATGCCCAACCACTCTGCTACCCAGGTGTCTCAAGCTTCCAACTCTTGATTTCAGCTCAGGTCATGATCTCAGAGTCTTGAGATCAAGCCCTGCACCACGCGGAGTCTGCTTGAGATTCCCTCTCTGTTTGCTTCTTCCACTCACACATATACATACTTGGGCTCTCTCTTTCAAATAAAAAAATAAATAAAATCTCTTAAAAGAAATAGAATACGGGCAGCCTGGGTGGCTCAGCGGTTTAGCGCCGCCTTCAGCCCAGGGTGTGATCCTGGAGACCCGGGATTGAGTCCCACATCAGGCTCCCTGCATGGAGCCTGCTTCTCCCTCTGCCTGTGTCTCTGCCTCTCTCTCTCTCTCTCTGTCGCTCATGAATAAATAAAATATTTTTTAAAAAAAGAAATAGAATACATTTCAGAACTAGGATTACCAGCTCAATGGGTAGAAACGTTTTTATGGATTTTGTTATGTATTGCTAAAATGTTTTACAGAAGGTATATATAAGAAATTTCTGGGATCCCTGGGTGGCGCAGCGGTTTAGCGCCTGCCTTTGGCCCAGGGCGTGATCCTGGAGACCTGGGATCGAATCCTACGTAGGGCTCCCGGTGCATGGAGCCTTCTTCTCCGTCTGCCTATGTCTCTGCCTCTCTCTCTCTCTCACTGTGTGCCTATCATAAATAAATAAAATTTTTAAAAAAATTTCTTTTTGAAAGATTGATGATACATTTTCAGCAGCAGTGTTGGGGTGTACCAGTGTGTCCACGTTATATATTTATTTTAAACTTTGTTTTACGGTTTAGTCCATGTAAAATTATATTTGTGTAGCATAGAAATGTCTGTCAGAACAGGAACCCAGGGAATCCCTGGGTGGCTCAGCGGTTTAGCGTCTGCCTTCAGCCCAGGGCGTGATCCTGAAGTCCTGGGATTGAGTCCACATCGGGCTCCCTGCATGGAGTCTGCTTCTCCTTCTGCCTGTGTCTCTGCCTCTCTCTCTGTTTTTCATGAATAAATAAATAAAATCTTAAAAAAAAAAAGAATAGGAACCCAGCACACCCATGTTCAGAACAGCATTACTCACAATAGCCAGAAAGTAGAAGTAACCCAGATATCCATGATAGATAATAGATTTAAAAATGTGGTGTAGAGGAGCCTGTGTGGCTCAATCGGTTAAGCATCTGCCTTCGGCTCAGGTCATGATCCCAGGGTCCTGGGACTGAGCCCCACACCGGGCTCTCTGCTTCATGGGGAGCCCGCTTCTCCCTCTCCCTCTACCTGTAGCTCCTCTTGCTTGTGCTCTCTCTCTCTCTCTCTGTCAAATAAATAAAATCTTTTTTAAAAAATGTGGTGTAAGGGCACTTAGGTGACTCAGTTGGTAAAGTGTCTGATTCTTGGCTTGGGCTCAGGTCATGGTCTCAGGGTCCTGAAATTGAGCCCCATGTTAGGCTCCATGCTGAGCAGGGAGTCTCCTTGAGGGATTCTTTCTGTCTGTCTGCCCTTCCTCCCCCCCCCCTTTTTAAAATAAATGAAAAAAAAATTGTTAAATATGGTGTATCCATACGATTAAATAGTAGTCAGTCTTAAATAGGAAGGAAATTCTGACATGTGCAACAACATGTATGAATCTTAAAAGACATTATGCTAAAAGAAAATGACCCAATCACAAAAGAACAAATACTGTATGATCCCACTTATATAAGGCATCTGGAGTGGTCAGATTTATAGAGACAAAGTAGAATGGTGGTCACCACAGCCTACAGGGAACATGGAAGGGGAATTACTGTTTAATGGGTAGAGAGTTTCAGTTTGAAAAGATGAGAAAAGTTCTGGCAATGGATGGTGGTGATAGTTGCACAACCATGTGAATGTGCTTAATGTACCACTAAATTATACCTAAAAATAGTTTAAGTGGTAAATTTTATATCAGGCATATTTTACCAGAATAAAATATTTTCAAAATTGGGACCCAACCAAGAATATGAAGAACATGAAAAGAGATTAGTTGAGGGATGCCTGGGTGGCTCAGTAGTTGAGCACCTGACTTTGGCTCAGGTCATAATCCCAGGGTCCTAGGATCGTGTCTTAAATCAGGCTCCCTGCAGAAAGCCTGCTTCTCCTCTGCCTATGTCTCTGCCTCTCTCCCTATGTCTCTCATGAATAAGTAATTAAGATAAAATGTTAAAAAAAAAAAACAATAACAAAGAAAGATTAGTTGAAAAAAGCAAATGGGTGAGAAGGTTGCCTCTCAAAGCAGAGGAAAGAATTAGGTTCAATTGTAATTTTTTTGTTGTTAAATTTTATTTATTTACTCATGAGAGACACAGAGAGAAAGGCAGAGACACAGGCAGAGGGAGAAGCAGGTGCCATGCAGGGAGCCCGACGTGGGACTCGATCCCAGGTCTCTAGGATCACGCCCTGAGCCAAAGGCAGACACCCAACCACTCTGCCACCCAGGCATCCCTCAACTGTAATTTAGACTCAAGAAAACCAATTCTATCTGAAGGGCATGAACTTTAAATTCCCTATAATCATGGCAACCAGAAGAGGGCTCAGGATCCTGTTGGCAGAGGAAGAATCACCTAGGCCTGTGTGCCTGCAGAGGATCTTTGGCCTATAAGCAACCTCAGTTTCCAGAGTATCTTATAGATTTACAAGCACTATTGAAGTGCTTATTTGGGGGAGGTTTTGCCTGCTCAGTCGAGTATTTGAAGCACTTAAGAAAAAGAGGGTATTGGGGCACCTGGGTGGCTCAGCGATTGAGCACCTGCCTTTGGCCCAGGGCATGATCCTGGAGTCCTGGGATTGAGTCTCATATTGGGCTCCCTGCATGGAGCCTGCTTCTCCCTCTGCCTGTGTCTCTGCCTCTCTCTCTTTCTCTCTCTCTCTCTCTCTCTCTCTGTCTCTCATCAAAAAGAAATAAAATCTTTAGGAAAAAGAAAAAGAGGGTAAAATCATAAATACGATTTTAAAAGTTTAAGGGAATTTAATAAAGTAAATTGCAATTTAAACTTATTTATTTATAAAGATTTTATTAATTAATTAATTTATTTATTTATTTATTTATTTGAGAGAGAGAGAGAGAACATGAGCAAAAGGAACAGTGGGAGAGGGAGCAGTAGACTCCTCACCAAACAGTGAGCCTAATGCAGGGCTCAATCCTAGGACCTTGATATTATGACCTAAACCAAATGCTTAGCTGACTAAGCCACTCAGGCACCCTTCAATTTGAACTTATTTAAATCTAGTCAATTTGAACTAATCCATTTCATTTATAAACAGAATAATAAGATTATAGGCTGAACTCAAAGGCCTAAGGAAAATAGATTTCTGAATTGATAATTTTTAAAACCAAAGGAACCTACATGATCTTTTCTGTATACAAAAACTGCCTTCAGACATTAAAAGAAACTCATGTTGACACCTCCAATCCTATACTTTCTACTCTACAACATAGTTGCTGATTTGTCCGTGGCTCTCTTCCACTAATACATAATAAGCTCCTTGAGGGCCACAACCATGTTTCTGTCCTAAGCATCTAGTATATAGCTCCAGACACACAGAAGGTACTCTACTAATGGTTGAGGGAGATGAGTTAAGGAGAAGAGATATGCTTGAACTTATCCAGGTGCTATGTTAATTTTGTATACACACACCTCCCAGATACTTGCAACTTCTGTTTTGATATCTCTGTGGACATTTGCTAGATGAAACCATCCACTTATTATCATAGATTACCATAATAATGTAATTAAACAAAGAAATTATGAGGACTGTTAGTTATTTTATTTTTCCCCTAGGAACCTTATGTAGGAGTATCTACACAATGGGTGTCCAATCCACATTTGCCCACATACTTTCCTAAAAGCAAAATGTTACTTTTGTGAGACCCCTTTCTGCAGATGGCCAGTGTCACACAGAAGGCCATCCTCTGCCATACTGGGCTTAATTAAGATCACAATTCTGAAGTCCAGAGGCACTACATTTGGATCAAAGCATCAAGATTTCAAGCTTAGTAACAAATAAAGAGACGCTTCCCAAAGCATCTTGTACAAGTTGGGGAAGAAATGCCCTTTCTCTGAGACAGGAGCCATGTCTTCATGCATGGCTTCCTCTTTTGGCACCTTTCCCCTCGTGGGACAGATCCTGAAGTGAAGAAAAGGACGGCTGTAGGCCCTTGGCTGTCATGCTGTTAGTGATTAGCTGTTTTCAGCAATTATGCCCTTCCATCCAGGGTGTGACGGCTGGCACCTCTGGTAATGAGATGATTTCCAGGGCTTGCATGTTTAAGGCTCTGCCGGCTTCCTCTTGGCCTTCGCTTGCTGCTCTCCTTGGCAGCTTCAGAGTTTACTGACATTATTACCAATGTGACATGTTCCTCTTGGCCAACATGAAGACTAGGGGAAGACATGCCAGTCTGCCATCAGAGAGAGCCTTTGGAGCTTCAGGAGAGAAACATCAAGCTGGATGTAGTCTCCACAGCTGACTCCAGGGAGTGGAGACACTGGCTCACTCATCCAGACTCTTAAGAGTAAACCATGCCTGAGTTTTCCCAGCAAGTGGAATTTCCACTCCATAGTGGAGTAACATAGGAGTTTTTTTCTTACATAAGAGTAGTATTGTTCATGAGGTTGTCACACTAGCTAGATAAATCATTCACTGGGTACCTCATCAAATAATTACTAGGAAACTACCCTCTGGGAATGCAGAGCTAGCACTGGAGGTGATAATCCTGAGCAAACAAAATTTCAGCCCCTCCTCTCACAAAGCTGATGGGCCAGTGGGAGAGACAGAGAGACATCAGCCCAACAGTTGCTGAAATAGCAAGTTGTCAATTGTGATAGGTGATAAGGCGAAGTCCAGAGTGCTGTGAGAGTAGGAAACAGGACTCCAGGCTGGAGAAAAATGAACTGGAATCTGAGAGATGAACAGGAAATAACTGGATTAAGGGGTGGGGAAACGTGGCAGGGAAGCAGAGAAAGAGCCTTTTGGGCAGGAAGAAAGGTGTGTGTAAAGACCCCGGAACAGCAAGAAACCTCTGAGAAGGCCAGTGAGCATGGGGATCTGCAGGATGAGGCTAGAGAGGGGTCAGGGGCCAGTTGATGCAGGACCAAGGGCCATGGTAAAGACTACATGCATTCTAAGAGTAATGGAAGGCCACTAGGGGTTTTAAACACAGAGATGAGTGTCTTACAAAATATCATTCTGGGTGCAGTACAGTGGATTTGGCCTGGGCAAAAGTGGAGGAAGAGGCCACTATTAGTCACCATGGTTAGTGAGAAGAAATAAGCACAAAAGATGTGGGAGACAAAGTTCTCTTTGCTTGCTTGCTTGCTTGCTTGCTTACTTGCTGCTTACTTGCTTGCTTGCTTGCTTGCTTGCTTCCTTCCTTCCTTCCTTCCTCTCATCCAAACCTACCCATCATGATTGCTCCAAAGACATACATGGGTTCTTTTTTCTTAGAAGACCTTTATGGTTTACTAAGTAAAATTCCATCCTCCTGTCCCTATGGTGAAATTCCTCAAAGAAACAGGTGCCTACAATTCTATGCCAGATGAAAAATTTTAGAAAAGTTGTGATCCAGTTCTGAAGGGGCAAAGGGCACAATCACAATATTCCTTCCTGTATCACTCCAAAACTCTTCCATCGAGGCCCATTAGAACCCCCAAAGTGATCTGATTTCCATCAACCCCAAAGTCAGCCAAGCAAAGTCACGTTTATAGGACTCCCTCCCGGCAACAGTCCAGAAAACAATAAAAACAGATGCAAACCCTGCTGTTGTACAGAAGCCCACTTTGGAAACCAGGGGGTCAAGTGCCCATTATCCAGGTAAGCAGGCTCTCCCTGGGAGACCAGAATTGCATGTCGACATGCCAAGTGAAGAGGGCTTGGAAATCACAGGGGCCACCTGGGAAAGGAGGCCTCAGCCAGGCAGTACTAATAAAACCGGACAATGCCACAGAGCTGGCGTGGCTAAGCCAGGAGTGAGGGAAGCATGGGCTGGGGGAAGGGCCTCCCTTCCTCCAAAATCAATGTCTTTGTTAACTTGGGCAGAAGAAAATCTGACAGCCCTGGAAACCTGCCCATCTGATGAGAAGGAAGAAGCTGAGAAGCAGTTGGAGCCGGAGAAAGCCCAGAGATACAGGCACGATCAGTTGCCCGTTGGGGACCTGGTGGCAAGCCCTCCCTGCTCAGCTTTTACTGAAGCCCAAGAGGACAGGTGCTGCTTCCAGTCCCCACCATGACCTCCCCAGCTGCCTCATAAAGCACCTGCCCCTCCGGTGATCCCAGCAGGATCTGTTTCATAAAAAATCTAAGAAACAAACAGGGCAGCCAGCTTCTGAACCCAAGCTCTTCTAAGGTCTATCCAGCATGGGACCATTCCATTTTGTTATCTGGGATATAACTGAAAGGCAGTGGGAATAACCGAAGTCTACAGAAAAACAAAAGTCCTAACAAGAAGAAGCTATTGAAAAACCACCCTTTTACTGATAAAAGTGATTGATACTATCCAACTGGTCCATGACACTTGTTCAAGGCCACCCGTGTGAAGAGAGTAGTATGAATCCACAGTCCTTTATTCACAGTTCCAAATCCAAAGAGCTCCAGAAACCACAGGTTTTATCACAAGTTTGCAGCCGACTTACTCAGCAGCAAAACCTGACCTATACTGATGTGAAACAGTTTGTAGACTCCATCACCTTAGCCTGACTAGTCCTACATTTTGATCCAGGTTTTGGGAGAAGCAAAACAAAACAGACTATCTGGGTACTGTTTTACTTTTGCAAGGTTCAAAAAAAAAATGCTTCATTCCAAAACATCTTTGTCTCTGAGATTTTCTAATAAGGGATTGTAAATCTGGTATCGTTATGGGTTTGACGACCTGTGGTCCAATAGACAAACAGGAAATCCAAGAGCAGGCAAAATAGAGCCCTTCACATTATAAAATATTTCAAAGACATCTAGAGATTTAGGTTGATGGAATTACAGAAATTTCCTGTTAATGGAGGCTAAGACCAGATTTCAATGGAGACAGCATGAAGTGAAAAAAAAAAAGCAAAGGTTTAGAAGTCAGAAGGTGCCTGAGTCATTGTTCATGACCCATGTGGCCTGGGCAAGACTTTTCTTCTCCCTGTATCTCATCCATAAAATGAAGGAATTGGACAAGATAATCTCTAAGGACACTTTCTGTTTTCAGATTCCATAGTTCAGTGAACTACCTGTAGAAGGGATAAGGTGCTGGGTAGCAAGAAGCTCAAAATAGGCCTCCAGGTGGGAAAAGCAAGAATATAGTCTCATGTTCCAGTACGTTAATAGGAATGGAAATAACACAAGCCAGTCAACTGCGGTTCAGCGAATCATGCCACCATTTATGGGACTATTCACATACCCTTGGTGACTGGGTGATCAATACACCCAGGACCCCGGATGGTAACAGGCCTGGCACTGAGTGAGGCCGAGAAGGATCCCTGTTGTGCCGAGGCTGTGACATTGCATTCTGCTGAAATCAATTTGGCTCCGTTTCATGCATACCTAGCAGATTTACCAGATTGTGAAAATGAATGTTTTCTATGCGCGTGGCTGATTTTTGCATGCATCTGTTCACTCATCTAAACCTTAGTTACATGCTGCTAGGAGAATGAAAGGCTATAATTTCTTCTTTTTGAAGCAAGAGTGGTAAAGGCACCATGATTTCTGCTCTACAATTCTGAGCCAAAATGCTGAACCACTTTTCTTCTTTTTGTCTCAGGAAAGAAAAAAAAAGTGATATAGCTGTATTTTCTCTGGATTTGCAAATGATGCTGACCTTAATGGGAGTTCAGTGCCTGAGAACATGGTCTGCAGAATATAAATATCTGGTGTAATGCAAACATGAGTATTTAACTATATCATTTTCATTTGACATTAATAAGCCCTTGCTGGCTTGTCACGTTTCCATTTCAGATGACAGTGCTTCCTTCAGATGTCAATGGTCAAGTACAAGAACAGTAATACTAGTATTTATTTAGTACTCTGCATTTCTGAGATGCTTTTATTGCCCTTAATTAGGAAACCACAATAATTTCTGCTCCATAGCTTAGAACTACAGTCTTTCAGTGTTCATGAGGATAATATGCTCTAGTGACTAATAAATAGGATGGACTTTGGAATCAATCAAACTCAGATTTGAACTCTCACTTACTGGGTGTCTGACCCTTGGCAAGTCTCTGAGCACTCATCTATAAAATCAGGATAGTCATACAGAGCCGGTATGAAGATTAAATCAGAATGTGCATGGTTACTGCATAACTTAGTGCCTGACATGTAATGCTCAATATATCTTACCTGTAAATCAGATGACAGCCACTCTGCTGTCCCCGGGTCTTCCAGCTACTAGAAAACACACCATAGGATAATCAAATACTTGAAACAGAACATAGGCCACTGTCATGGACCAAAGTCCCACCACCTTTCTAACTCCCTCTCCCCTTCGTTCTCAAACTGCTAGAATGTCTTCATTCTTCTTACTTCGTTTTGCAAAGAAATTTGGTTTTCTTTCTCTCACTCCGAATCCATCTCAGCCTCACCTTCAGGGTTATCTTTCCACTAGCAACTACCACAAACAGTTTATTTCTTTTTAACCAAACAGAGCTAGTTCTCTCTACCATTAGCCTTTCTATGCTAACTATATTGAAGGTGATTTTTAAAATAATACTTTTTTAAAAGATAGTTTTCTTCTTGATAATTCAGATGCCTGCCTTTAAGTTGTCATCTTCTCCCACTTCATCATATAGATATTATGGGTTACTGCAAGCCCTGGTTTAAGGGCTGCAAAACCCATGCAAAAGTAAGGAACTTACCCAGGTCATATAGTCAGAGAGACTGAACTCAGAGAATAGGAATTGAACCTTCTAGTTGTTTATTTTTTTAAGATTTTATTTATTTATTTTGAGAGAGAGAGAGAATGAATGAGTGAATGAGAAATGAAAATATAAGCACAAAACCAAGAAAGGAAGACTGGCTTCCAGTTCTTGCCCTGTCTAGTTAGGTGGGAGCATTTGTGTAGCAGAGATCAGCTAGCTGTTCCCCCAAACCCATTTCCACTTCTTCCTGGCACACAGATGATATTTTCCCATCTACCTTTGCAGTTACATATTACCGTGTGATTATGTTTTGACCCACAGAATGTGGGTTGGAGTGATGTTTATCACTTCTGGCTCTTGCCCATAAAAACTTTTTGCTGTCCTCCGTGTTCCTTCTCCTTGTTTATTATTAATAGCCAAAGAGACAACTTGTGAGTTAAAGATGATAGAGGCCTAGCAGCCTGAGTCCTGGAAGATAGGGTAGAGCAGAAGGCACAGCCACCCCGCCCTCCACTCCTCCACAGTTGAGATTCAACATGAACAAGATAGGAGCTGCTACTGTGTTAAGCCTCTATGATTGTAAGTTTTCTGTTATAGCAGCTCATATCACTGTAGCTAAAATGTGAAGTCGTTTGCCCTCTTCAGTTTATATAGCTGTAAGGTAGGATTTGCTTTGTGTAAAGCTCTACTTAATCCACTAGAAATGTGATGTGTGTAAAAATGCTTTCCTTACTCTATGTTCTTTTCCAGCCCTTCCCCATGCATTTTCACTTCGTTGCAGTAATAGTTTGAATATAATTTTGTAGTTAGCTATTTTTTACTTAATACACAAGAATTTTTCCACATCACCACAGTCTTCATAATTATAAATGTTAATGACTGCTTAATATTCCATCAAGCTGATGCACAATTGTCTAAAACAAGTATGAGATGCTGCTGTTATACCCTGCTTCAAGACAATCCAACTTATCAAAACACTTAAATCAGGGAGGTGACTAGTAAAGTTAGGGGAATTTTGCTCATCAAAAGAATTCTCAAAAAAAAAAAAAAAGAATTCTCTACCAAGGACTTTTTTTTTTTTTTAAGATTTATTTATTTATTTATTTGAGAAAGAGAGAGTATGCATACACACATGCAGCGGGAGGGGCAGAGGATGAGAGATTTGGATATGGAAGGATGTCTATATTTATCTGTATCCTTAATAGGTTCCAAGCGGCTTTAAGACAGGAGCTATATGGGAACCCTGGGTGGCGCAGCGGTTTAGCGCCTGCCTTTGGCCCAGGGTGCGATCCTGGAGACCCGGGATCGAATCTCACGTCAGGCTCCTGGTGCATGGAGCCTGCTTCTCCCTCTGCCTATGTCTCTGCCTCTCTTTCTCTCTCTGTGTGACTATCATAAATAAATAAAAAGTTAAAAAAAAAAAGACAGGAGCTGTAATGTAGTCATCTTTGTTTGGGTTTTTTTTTTTTTTAAGATTTATTTATTTATTTATTCACAAGAGATACAGAGAGAGAAAGGCAGAGACACAGGCAGAGGGAGAAGCAGGCTCCATGCAGGGAGCCCAATGTGGGACTTAATTCCAGGACTCCAGGATCATACCCTGAGCCAAAGGCAGACGCTCAACCGCTGAGCCACCCAGGAGTCCCTGTATTCATCTTTGTATGCCAAGCATCTGGTACAGTGCCTGGCACTTAGTTGGTTTAATTCACATTATTCTGTAAGTAAATGAATGAACAGATAAGCATAATTTATCTAAAATTGCTACTGTTATTGGATAAGCATATCTCTAATTTTCATTTTCTGTGGAAAATTGGACTAATTCCTCTCTGTGAAGGACATAGCCAACGGATTCTGGTGTGTGTTGCAGGGCAGCACCAAGGCACTGCATGTGTGTAGTCAAAAATGCTGCTGCCTTTTCCTTACCTCTCTTTGGTGTTACCTACCTCAGTGGTGTTGAGATCAGACTCAGGAGAACCTAGTTTCCTACATAGAAAGCACACTGCCTTTGTTTTCTTTTATGGAGGGGCAATAAAAGAGAGAAAGATAAATCCTTATGAGCTTACATTCTTCTTGGAGAGAAAAAATGTTACCTCCATTTCCTGGGGAGAGAGCTCTGTCTCCATTGAGGGTTGGTGCCTGGAAATCAAGCAGGGACCCAGATCACAACCAGAGAATATGTCTGTGGTAGATTCCAATGATTCATGCCTCCTATATCCACACTCTTGTGTAGCCCCCTCCTGCATTAATTCTGGTTTAGGCATGTGACTTGCCTTGGCCAAGGAACACATTGGGGCTTGCCCTTCTCGAACTTTGCCATCTCATAAAGGATTCCTGGCTTTCCTACTCGAGACACATGGCCCTAATGATAGCCTGCACCAACAATCGGGTAGATGGGACCATTAACATCATTCAGGCCCAGTCAAGCCACGAGATAAGTGGATGCACATTAGCAGTCCCCAGTGAGACCAACAGAACCACTCAGATAAGCCAGCACAAATTCTGACCCACAGAATCATGAGCCAATAAAATGGTTGTGGTTTTAAGCCACTGACTTCTGGAGTGATTTATTCACAAATATAGGGTCCATACTGTCAAGTCTAAATGAGTAGGTAAGAATGTAAACGGGATAGCAAAACAGCAGAACCGGTGTCTGGGAAGCCTAAAACTGGGACAGGATCAGGGTCATGAAAAAAGTCAAAGAAGTGGTTCACGAGTAAGGCTGAGATTCCTGAAACCTGAAGATCCCTCTAGTCTGGGTAAGAACAGGCATGGTAACTTAAAAGAGTCCTGCAACACACCCAGAGATCAACCCAATGGATCTTAGTAAGTAGTGATTATGGATTTGTGCTGAGCAACTCCATTTGCTGTAGCCCAGTTTTGTTTTGTTTTGTTTTTAAGATTTTATTTATTTATTCATGAGAGACACAGAGAGCGAAAAACAGATACACAGGCAGAGGGAGAAGCAGGCTCCATGCAGGGAGCCCGATGTAGGACTTGATCCTGGGACTCCAGGATCACGCCCTGGGCCGAAGGCAGGCGCTAAACTGCTGAGCCACCCAGGGATCCCCTGTAGCCCCTGTTTTAATTTAGACAAATGGCACATGACTGCAATGAGATGAAGATTCATGTGCTCAGAGAACAAGATCATAGTTCTGACTTTATTAATATTATGTCCTACCTACTACATAACTGTGACCCAAAGTGCTGAGGAGTCAGGGAAATATAGCTGATATAGGGGTTTCCTTTCTTTTACAATAAAGCTCATAAAGAAAATCCACCATTTCCTGCCCCTCCTCAGGCCTTGCTTCCTAGAAAAAACTACTTTCAACTTTTCTAACTTTCTTACTGCCTCTAAATAGCATGTTTATACTGTTACTTCTTCATTTTCCAGTTTTATATATTACCTATTGACTTCTTTTTATGTAAGATGAGGATTGAACTCTCTCACCTCTCTTCCTTACCCCCGTCCTCCCAATATAAATATAGTTTAGGATTAAATCAATATTCAGTGTTTACCTAACATACTTATTTTCACAACTGAGTCATATGGTTTACTGTGATTATATTTTCTTTCTCGTTCTTCTTGAAATTAGTAGGCGCCTTGGTTTTACTTACTTATTTACAAATTTTTTATTAACCAAAGTTAATATATATTTTATATATTTATAACTATATACTATACTTTACCTTACGATTCATTCTCTGTCTTGTACAGATTACAGGCTTTTGACAACTGCATAATGTCATATATCTACCATTACAGTATCATACAGAATGATTTTATTAGTCTAAAAATCCCCTCTGCTCTATCTATTCAGCCTGCTCCAGTGAGCTCCTGGGAACCACTGGTCTTTTTACTATCTCTATAATTTTGTCTTTTCCAGAATGTCAAATAGTCAGAATTATACAGTATGTAGGGGGATCCCTGGGTGGCTCAGCGGTTTAGCGCCTGCCTTTGGCCTAGGGCGTGATCCTGGAGTCCCGGGATCAAGTCCCACATCAGGCTTCCTGCATGGAGCCTGCTTCTCCCTCTGCCTATGTCTCTGCCTCTTTCTCCCTCTATGTCTATCATGAATAAATAAATAAAATCTTTTAAAAAAAAGAATTATACAGTATGTAGACTTTTTAGACTGGCATATTTCACTTAGCATTATGCATTTAAGATTCCTTCATATCTTTTTGTGACTTGAGAACTCTTCTTTTTATTACTGCATAATATTCCATCAAATGAGTATCATGGTTTATTCTTTCACCTATTGAATTTGCTTTATTTTCTATATATTTCTCACTAATTCAATCCCAAACTCTCCAACAGAACCATCATCCACTGCTCCAATCTGTGCTGTTTGCCCAATAGCTTGTTATCTGGTAACTTCCTTTCCTGTCATCCTGGGAAATCCTTTGGTCTGATTTCTGAGTTGGATTTTCTATATATCAGATCTCATATCTTTTTCTTTCTTGGTTTATTCTCTTGTTTTAAGGGAGTACATACTCTAGGAACTTCCTTAGAAAGGATGCATGGGAGATAACTTACAAAAAAGTTTTGACGTATCTACACATGTTTATTCTGTTCTCACAGATCAGACTTTTCTGGACTTAAATCCTAAGAGGAAAACTAGTTGGTTTACTGATGGCTTAGTATAAGCATGCTACTAAGATTCCTGAATAGTTTACACTCTACTATTATATCTTTGGTCTAGCTTTTCTTTTTTTACTATTTGAAAGCCTTCTGACTAATAGCCCCCTACCTAATCCTATTGTAAAATAATTTGAACTAGCCATGCTTGATTAATTGAACATTAGAAATATTAGCTTCTATGCAGAGATATATGTTATATCATAAGAGTGGTTATGTTCATTCACGTGCTCTCTCTCCTTTTGGATTGAAACAGGACAGAATAATTAGAGACTTTTTGGCAAATAAAACAGTCAGTAGTTAGAAAGGTATGTTTTAGTGAAGATTGTTTATAAACACACCTCTTGCTGCCAGGATCTTAAAGTCTAATTAATGAGCATCAGCCTTTCCTCTTCTATCAGTTCTTTCATCTTCTTTCACTTATACACACTTGCACACTCCTTATTCTCTTGCTTTCTCTTTTCCTCTTTATCTCTGTCTGTACAAGTTTGCACACAAAATTGGCTTCCCTTCTAGCTGTTTTGTCCCTGCGCTCCATCAAAAAATATTTTCTGCATCTCTAATTTCATCAAGATATGCCTGACTGAGAATGTCAAAACCACTGAGCAGAAGTGTTTAATCCAAAGTTGGCTCTGCCGGTGATGATCAGCTGAGGAAACAACCTCAAATTTTTTCTTAATTACTTGTTAGGACATTCAGTTTTCACTTTATGGAATAGATTCATATCCTGCTTCTCATTCCCTGCTCTTTATGGTGCAGAGACACCCCCCCCACACACTGAATTCCAACAGAGAATTCTCTGCACCCAGGAAAGACACATGGAAGGGAAAAAGGTAGGGTACCTGGCCGTATGTAGGAACAATACCTTCAATGAAGATTTTCCAGAAGCAGAGTCACTTCTTGATTTGGTGGACAGTTGGATTCTGGCCACCTTTATGTAACTCCATAAACTAGAGTTGGAGAGTTGAGCTGGTCACCAGCAGCAAGCCCTGGAATGAACTGAGCAGCCCCAGGTGTAGCCAGGAGCAGAAGGCTACACCTCCAATCCCTGCCTAGCAGTCTGATGGCTGTATGGTAGCAAGAGAGGCTGCTAACCTCTCCAAACTTTTTATGGCATCATCTGTAAAATGGGAGTCATACAATCAACCTTTTATCCTCAAGGATAAAATATAAGTGTGTGTGAAAGCGCTTTATAAATGATAAAGTGTCATGTGAATGGTTCTTATTACCTGCTTTAGTCCTCTTTAGATGAAGGATGCTTTGTTGTTTAAACTGTTTTATATGGGGCAGCCCGGTGGCTCAGCAGTTCAGCGCCGCCTTTGGCCCAGGGCCTAATCCTGGAGACCTGGGATCGAGTCCCACGTCGGGCTCCCTGCATGGAGCCTGCTTCTCCCTCTCTCTGCCTCTCTCTCTGCATCACTCATGAATAAATAAATAAAATCTTTAAAAAAATAAAATAAACTGTTTTATAAATATAAAAATTATGATTTATAGTACAATTAGCCGGGAAGGAAGCTTATGTTTCTTTAGGATGAGAACACCCATGACTTGTTGGCCCAGTATATTCACAATTTCCTTTTGTGAAGTTTACCCACATGGTAAGAGTACATCATGCTCCAAGGACACACTTAGTGAATACTTAGGAAACAGTGTTCAGGAAAGACACGTGCTAGTACCTGGTTGGCTGGGCAACACAGACAACTATTGCAGTTGGAGTAACTGCTTTGGAGACACTGGTAGAACCAGAACAGAAACTATAGAATAAGTGATTTTTCTCCTCTCCATTTCAGCTTGTTTGCCAGTACCTTCTCTGGACATTTATAGAAGGCTCAGAATCTGCATCCTCTTCCAATAGATATCTGGTGAGGAACACTGTAGAGCTGCATATTGTTAGTGTATCATGCCTCATTTGATGAGGTGTGGCTTGCAGGACCCTTTCAAAAGGAAGAAAGCTGAATCTTCATGGACTGAAGACATTTATTATTTTTTTACAGTTTGAAAGAAATCTACTGTGATGATCTGTTTTATGTGTCAACTTGGTAAAGCTATATAGTACCCAGTCATTTAATCAAACACAAATCTAGATGTTGCTAAGAAGGTATTTTGTGGATATGATTAATATCCATAATCAGTTTACTTTATATAAAGTAGATTACCCTAGAAAATGTAGGTGGGCCTTATCCTATCTGTTGAAGATCTCCTGGAGAAGATATTCTGCTTTAGAATTATAACATCAACTCTTACCCAAGTTTCCAGTGTGTCAGCTTACCTTATGGATTTTGAGCTTGTCAGTCCACAGCCTTGTAAGCCAGTTCCTTAAAATAAATCTGCCTGTCTGTCTGTCTAAGTATCTCCTGTTGGTTCTGTTTCTCTGGAGAGCCCTGACTGATACAGCTTTTCTCTACCCAGAGATTACCTTTTCTTTGACTCTGTTATAATCCAACTCTCATCAATCCAGGATACAAAATGTTTTCTTTTCACTAGGAAAATCACTGCATTACTAGAACAACAAACCATGTAAATTGACCCCAAACTATAAACCAACTCTGATCTTAGAATCTACTAAACTTTGGTATAACTAAAGTATATACTTTTTTAACCCTTACTGATTTTACCTCATCAAATTCAAAAGTTCAAAACATCTGTGTTCTAATCCTGTATCTGCCTTAGTTCTCATAGCTATACAGTCTCTAATTATTCCCCAAATGGTCTCCCCATGAATACATGCTCATCAGTAAAGAATCTCAATGTACTGTCCAAGTGGCAGTTGTCACAGGGTGCCAAGGCAGTAGAACCCAAGTTGTAAGCTTTATGTTTCAAAGAAGTAGTCTTTCCCTTGACACTAAACTTGAAAAGGTAGTGATCTCATAATTCAAGGTTTTAAGATCAGTCAGGGGTGAAAAAATTCTTCCCTGTTTAAGTAGTTATTTTTATTTGCAGGGCCAGCCCTGGAATTCTTTACATACATTCTAGTCACTTGAACTCCCATGAATCACAAAAGTGATGAACCTCACCTCTGGCCATTCCCAGGCAGACTAAGTCAGGGTCTGGGTTCCGTGAGTCATTTATCACAGACTTCAGTTTTAAGCAGTTCCCAGTGGGGTTACGTGTGAGCCTTTTCAATTGTCCGTGACTATGTTCCGTATACACATATCGATCGCCCTCTCTAATTCCCAGACCTGGTGCCCTGCCCTTCTGTCTGGCTTGGGACAAGCAGCATGGAGGCACCATGCTGGCCCCTGAGGGCTGGGGAAAGAACCTGGCGCCACTGAGCAGACGTCCCTTAATGGTAATCCTCCAGCGAGTCAGTGGCCTCCAAAGAGACCATGAGTGTGGCCTGTTGATGAGGAATGTAGTCATGGTCACACAAAAAAATCCCCAGTCTCTGCCTCAGGACCCCATGCATGGCCCATCATCCCTGCTGCAGAAAGAAACTGGACAGGACCTCCCCTTAGGAGCCTGTCAGCCCTCGTCACTAATCAGCCCAGGGGCTGCTCAGAATGACTGGAGGCACTCACTTCTACCCCCCACCAACTCACTGCCCGCTCTCAGCCCGTACCACCTGGGGAGCCCCACACTAGGCCAGGGCACTCAAGCTGACTTCTGCGTGGCCATGCAGAGCTCACCATCAGCCGAGCTCCTAAAATATTTATATTTATACATGCATGGCTCAGACTTTCTTTCTACCATAGCAAGTAAGGACTGAGTATGGTTTGGGAGAGTTTGTTCATCCCATGCTAGCAAACCTATCAGCAGTGGTTCAGCTGGCCAGGAGAGCAGAGATCTCACTTACAAAAAGAGCTAAAAAGTTCGTCATTGTCATAATCCATGCATTGGAAGAAATACACATCAGAAAATAATATGGCCTCCCCCTCCCTTTTCTTCAGAGGTTTGATTTAATTCAAGCACAGGCAAAAGTCAAAATACCTTTCCTGATGGATGCCCCTTCTGGGACTCATTGCCAGCACATTGAAGGATGAGTGAGCACTATATATGTATTTATTTTCAAAGATAGCCTGACCTGACACCATTGAGCTTTTGTGGCTACCATTCTTTTTTGAAGGACTGTTAAAAAACTAGATGGTTGGCAAAAAAAATCTATAGAAGAGAAGGAGGCTAGGAGATCTATAGAAGAGAGGGAGGCTAGAAGATGGGTGGTACACTTGACCCTCACTTAGCAGTTGTCCCCAAATATTCAGAAAATACCTTAGACTAGGGTTTTCTGATAGAAGACAAGGATCAAAGCCTGAGAGTTAGGTGAATTTTTCTGTTAGTGATGATTGTCCCCACATTAATAGTTAAGTTTTTCTAAAAACTGAAGGTTTCACTAGCTTGTGCCTTTCATCAAATTGGCTTTGCATGCATGGGAATTATTTCTAAGTACTCTAAAATGGTATTATTTCCTAGTTGCAAAGTATTTGGGTATATTTTGAAACTAATCAAAAGGGAAATGTCCTATTTTTTAAAGAGCAGCATTTCTACATTTAAAAAATCAGATGTTCTCAGTGGGGAGCAGGGTTTTATCTTTGTCACTGTTGGCTATTGCTAAGTGCATCCCAGATTGAAAATCTAAATGAAATAACTACAAGGATTTACATGGGGGAAGTTTATATTGGAAAAGCAGGAGGGAGACCCATATACATATATAATACATAGACAATTTATCTGTGAATTTAGAAAGCGTTTTCTTGTCATATTTTTTTCTTCCTAGTTACCTGTTATTTCACTGAGTATTACAAACATGGAGGGCTGCAGAGGTGCCAGGTTCCATCATGGTGTCCAGAAATTGGCTTTGTACATATGCTAGATTAGAGACTAGCTGGCAGAAGCAGTTCACAGATCCTGGATTGGCAGAGATTCCTCATGAAAGAAGACAGGGCCGCAAGCCCAAGGGACTCATTCTCCAGCCAGCAGTCATGCAACATGCTCCATCCAACAAGCCAAAACCCTTTTTAAAATAAATTCTGAATCTTCCATTAGGAATCAGGTCCATCTCAGGTAACATAGCCTCCAAAAGTCTACTCCCCTTTTCTGTTTCATGAGGAAGAGACTGTATTGAACCTTGCATGGGCCAGAGCTTTGAGATTTGTTGCCAGAGGTTTCAGGTCATTTAAATTGCCTCCAGCAGTGAATAGGCCTCCCCAGTATTGAAGGAGGAGGGTAGGAATCTTACAGATAAAAACCTTTCTGTTTTTGTTTTCCTTAGAAATAAGCAAACTGCTGTGATGGTTCTGATGGAGGAAGAGTTAACACAGTGGATAAATGTATTAGACAGCCGGAGCAGATAAGTCTATGCCAAAAGGATCCACCATCTGGGTCTTTCTCGCTCCTGTGTCAACTAGAAAACACCTCTCTCATTTACAAGTAGCTAGTTGATGGTTTCACTGTTCCCAAGAGATATACTTTATTTTATGGAGAGTAATGAGTTTTAATTTTTTAAAAAAACAGCTTTTTTATTGTTCTTATTGTTGACTTTGAGTTCCTGCTAATTCTTAGAGTTGAGTACTAGAGAGGAAATAAGGAGACTTATCTTCTAAGTCAAGAAGTGCTTTGGACTCCAATGATGACATCTGACAAGTTACAGAACAGTTCTAAGTGGGGACATTGACTTCAGGTACTTTACCTTTCCTCTAAGGAGATAGTGAAGAATTAAGAGCTGAACTAGGTGTCCCTAGTCCCAATCAGTGCCCTAACAGATCTGTAAAGCTGGATCAGAGCCTTGCAGCCTTTTGGGTTCCATCAGTCTTTCACTTACCTGAATGCAAGCTCTGTGAGAGCAAAGACCTTGTCTGCCCATAGCACACATTCAGTGAATATATTCATTAGGTTATGTCTTCATCAGTTTGAGCTGCTATAACAAATAGCATAGACTGAGTGGCTTAAACAACAAACACTTATTTCTTACTGTTCCCAGGACTGGGAAGCCCAAGATCAAGGTATAGGACAATTTGGTTCCTGCTAAGAGTCCACTTCCTTTTTTATTTTTTAAGATCTTATTTATTTATTCATGAGAAACAGGGAGAGAGAGGCAGAGACACAGGCAGAGGGAGAAGCAGGCTCCATGCATTGAGCCCAACGTGGGACTTGATTCCGGGTCTCCAGGATCACGCCCTGGGCTGAAGGCGGCACTAAACCACTGAGCCACCCAGGCTGCCCAGGAGTTTACTTCCTAAATCATAGATGACTGTTTTCTTGACTTTTCTTCACAATGCAGAAAGAAAGGTCATCTCTCCTTGATCTCTTCTTTTAAGACATTAATCCCACTCAAGGTATTCACCCTCATGACCTAATCACCTCTTTACTTCCAAATACCATCACATTGGAGGTTAGGGCTTCAACATACGGATTTTGGGGAGACACAAACATTCAAACCATAGAAGGTTGATTATTTCATTAGCTGACACCAATGAGGCCAACATCTCAAAGAGTAATTCATGTAGAGCAAGCTTTGCATCACATTCTGTATCATGTGTGATGGAGTGGGAAAGTGTTTACATAGGCATCAGGAGACTTGAGTTCTAGTCTTGGCTCTGCCCCCATCATGTAGAGTGGCCTTCAGTAATTTGTTGATCTGTCTGGGACTTTTATCTCCTTGTTTCTAAAGCAATTAGATAATTGCTGAGATTTCTTTAGCCCTAAGATTGTATGATTTTATGATTCAAACCTTTGCCAACTATCTAAAAATACATTTTGTGGTTGATGAAAGATATCTGTGAGGCTTACATGGAAAAACCAGCATTTTTGGTAGAAAGAATTTCTCCAAGCACATAGCCTAAAGACTGTGGATCAGAAGTACTATTTTCCTCTTCCCTTATCCTTAGGTGCTCTTTCAGTGGGAGTAAGAAGCAAAAAAGGGAGAGAAAGGCACTGATGCACAGAATAAATAGGGAGGCTGAATATGGCCAGAGACAGCACTATGGCCTACAATGTAGTGGTTAGAGCTAGCCAAGAACAAAGAGGTGGACTCAGAGGCATTCAGGTGGTTGTGAGTGCCCCTCAGGCCAGAAATTTTGCAGAGGGGAGTTATGTATGCAGTTAGGGTTGTCCCAGGTCACCTCTAAGATCTGTCCCAACTCAACTACCCTATGATTCTGACAATACTGAGCCCTGTTCCCTATCTTACAGTGGCACCCCTGGAGACCTTGTCAAAGACCTATAGTAGTCCAGGCATGTTCACCTAAACAGAGAAGGGGAGGAGAGGGTGGATAGAAAAGAGAGAGATCATATTAACATATGATTAACATATTTTCTAGTACCACTTTTTAAAAATGTATTTATATATGTATTTTTAAATTTTATTTAAATTCAATTAATTAGCATATAATGTATTACTGATTTCAGAGGTAGAGGTCAGTGATTCATCAGTCTTATACAACACCCAGTGTTCATTACATCACGTGCCCTCCTTAATGTCCATCACTCAGTTACCCCATGCCCCCACCCACCTCCCATTTAGCAACCCTCAGTTTGTTTCCTATGATTAAGAGTTTGTTATGGTTTGTCTCCTTCTCTGATTTTATCTTGTCTTATTTTTTCCTCTCTGTCCCTTTGATCCTCTGTTTTGTTTCTTAAATTCCACATATGAATAATATCATATGATAATTGTCTTTCTCTGATTAACTTATTTTGCTTAGCGTAATATCTTCTAGTTCCATCCACATCATTGCAAATAGCAAGATTTCTTTTTTTCTTTTTTTTGGCCTAGTAGTATTCTATTGTGTGTGTGTATATACATATATACATATACACACACACACATAAAGTAGTATTCTATTGTGTATATATATATACACATATATATATATAGTATATATACATTCATCTCTCGATGGACTTGTGGGCTCTTTCTATAGTCTGGCTATTGTGAACATTGCTGCTATAAACATTGGGGTGCAGGGGCCCCTTCGTATCACTACATTTGGATTATTATGTCTTTGAGGTAAATACCCAGTAGTGCAATTGCTGGGTCATAGGGTACCTCTGTTTTCAACTTTCTGAGGAGCCTCCACTGTTTTCCAGAGTGGCTATACCAGCTTGCATTCCCAACAGTGTATGAGGCTTCCCCTTTCTCCATATCATTGCCAACATCTGTCGTTTTCTGACTTGTTAATTTTAGCCATTCTGACTGATGTGAGATCATGGTCTAGTATCTCTTTTAAGGAACCATTCATCCCACTGTTTGTGTTCATTTTAGGGAGTAGGTTTATTTTTATTCAAAAAGTTACTGTCTCAAGACATAAATACAAATTAGAAAACAGTACAATTTAGGACACTAGATTGGAGTGATATATAAAACATTTTTAGGGACACCTGGGTGGCTGAGCAGTTGAGCATCTGCCTTCGGCTCAGGGCATGATCCCAGAGTCCTGGGGTCAAGTCCCACATCGGGCTCCCTGCATGGAGACTGTTTCTCCCTCTGCCTATGTCTCTGCCTCTCTCTCTCTCTGTCCCTCATGAATAAATAAATTAAAATCTTAAATAAGTAAATAAATATCTTTAAAAATTTTTTTAGCTGATTGAAAACAAAGCTGTAAGAACTGCTTTCACAAAGTACTGTTTTCAAGAGTAAGAAAAAAATCAACTTAGGTTGTTTTTTTTTTTTTTTTTAATTTTATTAATTCATGAGAGACACAGAGAGAGAGAAAGGCAGAGACATGGGCAGAGGGAGAAGCAGGCTCCATGCAAGGAGCCTGATGTAGGACTCGATCCCTGGACCCTGGAATCATACCCTGAGCCAGAAGCAGACGCTCAACTGCTGAGCCACCCAGGCATCCCTCAACTTAGGTTTAAAATCATATATCTAGTTCTCTCAGCAGTTCTAGTAAGTGTCATGGTGTGAAAAAAAAAACACAGGCAGTAGTTTTGTCCATAATATTTGTTGATGGCAAATCTGTTAGACAAGTCTGGTTTCATTTGTTATTAATAAAATAGTAGTATCATGATCTTTTAGTTAACCTATGATTCTTGGCTATCACAACCCAATGCTTCTTGATTTTCTACTCTAAGAACTGGAAGCCTTTATGGGATGCTTGGGTGGCTCAGTCATTTGGGCGTCTGACTTCAGCTCAAATCATGATCTCAGGTCCTGGGATCGAGTTCCACATCAGGCTCCCTGCTCAGCAGGGACTCGCTTCTCCCTCTCCTTCTGCCTACCATTCTCCCTGCTCATGCTCTCTCTCTCTCCTCTCTCTCTCTTAGATAGATAGATAGATAGATAGATAGATAGATAGATAGATAGATAATAAACAGATAAACAGGTAAACAGATAAATAGAACTGGAAGGCTTTGGGGGTACCTGGCTGGCTCAGTTGGTAGAGCACACAACTCTTAATCTCAAGGTTGTGGTTTCAAGCCCCATGTTGTGTGCAGAGATTACCTAAAAATAACTAAACAAACTTGAAAAAAAATAACTGGAAGCCTTTTGGTATTTACCCATCTGAAGATATTCTTGCAAGCATATTAAGGGTGGAATAATTGAAATAATATACCTCAATTACTGGGGTGCCTGGGTGACTTAGTTAGTTGACTGTTCAACTCTTGGTTTCAGCTCAGGTCATTTTTGATCTCAGAGTCATGAGATCAGGCCCAGCATCAGGCTCTATGCTTAGGACAAAGTCTGCATGGGATTTTTTCCCTCTCTTCCTCTCCCTCCCCCTCTGCCCCTCCTCTTGCTCACTTGTGCATACTCTCTTGCTCAAATAAATAAATAATACATATATGAGACATATTTTTATATTTTTTATTTATATATAATAAAAATATTTTAAATATATATAAATATATAATATACATTTTATATATATAAAATACTCTAGTGGTTTGAAATGTAGCTCTCAAAAGCCATGACTATATCCTAATCCCCAGAGCCTATAAATGCAAACTTATTTGGAAAAAGGGTCTCTACAGATGTAATTCAGTCATTGAGATAAGATCATCCTTGATCATCCAATGTCAGGTGTCCTTTTAAGTGACACAGAGGAGAATGCCACGTGTAGAGAGAGGCAGGATGAGAATGACACAGCTAACACAAACTGGGAACAGCCAGGAAAGATTCTCTAGGGAGGGAGACAGCCTGATCGATACCTCCATTTCAAATTTCTGCTTTTTGGAGCTATGAGAGAATAAATTCCTGTTGTTTGAAGCAGTCAGAGTTTGTGGTAATTGGTTATGGCAGCCTTAGGAACTAATATACTTCAGATGAGTATATCTTAAAGGATGGACACCATAAATCAGGAACTCTAATCTCTTTTCCTATTAACCTCATAGCTGGTCTTACTGATCATTAAAATCAAAGAACACTGACTTAAAACATATTAATAATATTATTAAACAGGAATACTAGATCTCTTTTGAGATAAACATTTTTGCTCACATAAGAGCTGTCCAGGGCAGCCTGGGTGACCCAGCGGTTTAGCGCTGCCTTCAGCCCAGGGTGTTGATCCTGGAGACCCGGGATTGAGTCCCACATCGGGCTCCCTGCATGGAGCCTGCTTCTCCCTCTGCCTGAGTCACTGCCTCTCTCTCTGTGTCTCTCATGAATAAATAAATAAAATTTTTAAAAAACTGTATAAAAAAACTGTCCATAAATACCACCCTCTGAATGAACTACTGTTTCCTTAAGATTTTTTTTTTGTGGAAATAAACACCTCATTATCAGAGAAAAAGGCTTCATGATGGTATTCCTCCATCCTCAGCTTTGTTTGGTAACTTCATTTCTGTATCAGATATATACTCTCCAATAACCTCTCCATTGTAGGGCATTTCAGCTTCTTAGAGTAATAGTACCAATAAAATTTTGCTGTATACATTTATCAAATAGTCCGCTATCTGGTTTTTTGGCCAGAATTTGTTGGCGTGTCCTTTCAATCAATAGCTCTGTCTCAGTACATCTTTTATTTTTATTTTTTTAAAGATTTTATTTATTTATTCATGAGAAACACAGAGAGAGCGAGAGAGACAGAGACGCAGGCAGAGGGAGAAGCAGGCTCCATGCACGGAGCCCAACATGGGACTCCATCCCAGGTCTCCAGGATCAGGCCCTGGGCTGAAGGCAGCACTAAACCGCTGAGCCACCCGGGCTGCCCCTCAATATATCCTTTAATAGCTGTTTCCCAACATAGTCTTCATTTCAAAATTAGAATGTGATGTTAATCAGATTACTAGTTCACAGTTGAGGGTGAACAGGTTACAATGTTTGTAGCAATACTGGATTTATTTATTCCCAAATGAGTGATTTTTTAATAACAGCACATTGTGTACTTGCTTGTTTTTCTGAATCCAGGTCAATATCTGAGCAACTCTGCTGTGATGATTCACTTCCATCAGAAAAACTATGAAAGCATTGACTGGGTTGTACCACTTGTTTGTCCTTTCAAATCTTAAGATGATCTCTTGAAAGAACTTGCTTTAGATTCCACTGTTACCTTACTTCTACTTCTTTTTCTTATTATTCAATTCAGTTCAGTAGACATTTGTTAAATACCCACAGCATGCTATCCAGGTAGAAGAAAAAAAACAGCATATATATGGATCATTTCAGTAGATGGTTAATAAGGAATGACCTAGCCTGGGTGTGAGCTAGTGTGTTCAGATTTATTAAAACAGACATACCCTGGAAAGGAGTTTCATTGTCAGACTTCTCAAGTTACCTTCTGAGGGAACCCAAGAACTCATCCCTTATGTGGACAGGGCAAGTTGGCTGTTTACTCCTTATAATCAGAATTAGGAATATAGCTTTAGAAAGAAAGCAGAACATCAGTAATGGCTCCATTTGACCACCAGTGGAGATCAGTTCAATGTGATACCTCTACTCATGCTCTTTCTCTCTCCCTCTCTCTCTCTCTTTCATAAATAAATAAATAAATAAATAAATAAATAAATAAATAAAATCTTTAAAAATAAATAAATAGATGTTTTGATTCTCCTCATGCTGATTCTTGGTTCAGAATTTTGATGATCAAGAAGGATTGAATTTTTTTTTTTGGTGGACTTTATTTATTTGAGAGAGAGAGAGAGCACAAGTAGGGGAGGGACAGAGGGAGAAGCAGACTCCCCACTGAACAGGGAGCCCAACTCAGGGTTCAATCCCAGGACCCTGAGACCATGACCTGAGCCAAAGGCAGATGCTTAACCAGCTAAGCCACTCAGGTACCCCTATTTATTGAAATAATAAAGAAACACATCTAAAAATCAAATTAATCATCTACACATACAGACTCCAAAATTCCACCTGTTCTGTTGGGTCTTCCCCCTCCATTTTTGAAACATGCCTCCCAACTCCCAACACACATACAGAGCAATGAGAAAGGGAATTATCTAGAACCAGTAAAAGGAATACCAGTCAATGCCCAGGGTTTAGAGGCTAGGAAGTTGGACTTTATAGCAGAACCTTCATGTTGTTATATTCTCCCAGACAGTCTTCTTCTCCCAGCTGCATACTCTACTCTCACCCTCTCACCATTTTCCCCACTCTTTATATGTAGGTGATTATTCTCTTCTTTTGTGTTCAGGCTCAGCTGCTATAACATAAAGACCCAAAGCTGCATTGGCTCAAACCAAGTGAGGTTTATCTCTCTTTCACCTAACGATGCAGAGGCAGGCAGGTGGTCCAGGTGGGTAGGCAGCACTCTTCCTTGAGGTCATTGGGAGACCAAGTCACTTCTACCCTGTTTCTATGACACCTTAATCTGTGTGGCTGAGACTGGCTCCATATTGTATTTGAGTTCCAGCCTGTGAAATAGGAAAAGACAGAGTGAAGAGCAAGTGGCTTCCTTGAGAGATTAAAAAATCAGACACATCACTTCTGTTACATTCATATCCTAGTCATAAGTAGGGCTGGGCCATGCAAGTTTTGAGAGGTAAACGATATATATACCCTGGTAAAACTCAAAGAGGCAAGAATGGGTACTGGAGCCATGAGCAGTCTTTGCTATACCCTATACAACCACCACATGATGTCTGCCCTGTTGTATATATTATCACCTTGATTTGCAATTTTTCATTCCTGTTTATTTCAAGGGTGCATTTTAAAAATTTATGTAAGTGATCTCTACACCCAACATGGGGCTCAAACTCACACACCCCAAGACCAAGAGTCATGTTCTCTTCCAACTGAGCCAGCGAGGCATCCCAAGAAGGATGCATTTTTAAATATATTTTTTAAAATATTTTATTTATTTAATCATGAGAGACACAGAGAGAGAGGCAGAGACACAGGCAGAGGGAGAAGCAGGCTCCATGCAGGGAGCCCAATGCGGGACTCAATCCTGGAACTTGAGTATCACGCCCTGAGCTGAAGGCAGACGCTCAACCACTGAGCTACCCAGGCGTCCCTTTTAAATATTTTTAGTTGTGAAAATCACATAAAATATACCATCATAGCTATTTCTTAGTGTACAGCTCAGTGGTATTAAGTTTATTCACATTGCTGTACAACCAATCTCCAGAACGTTTTCATCTTTGCAGAACTGGTTTTAAGTCCTCAAAATCCCAGTAGCTTTAATATCCACTAATACTTCTTTAATCCAGTTTAAAGATAGGTAGGTGTTATCTATTCTTTGACTATGCATAATTATATATTACATATATGTGTATAAAGGCTAATGTATACAGGCTAATAATAAATTTCAGCTGACTTTTTAAAAACATCATTTTATCCAAAATGATTTAAAAAGCTTTTATATTTAAAACTATAGAACACTCAAAATATTGGATATTTTGCATTTTCCTACTATAAAATACTAAGTTGAAATGTTAACCTAGCAGTATGTTATTACTTCTACCTGAAAGGAGATGATAGAGGTGTGTATTTCTATGAATTGAGAGGCTTTTCTTGAGACACTTGACCCAGGGTAGGGATATACAGAAAATGTTAAATGTTAAAGCCAGAAAGCAACTCAGAACTTATCAGTTTAGAAACTGAGGCCCAAAACATGTGAAATTTTTATCTTGGGAAGCTTCCATCTGTGGCATATTTTCTATCGCAGATAAAAATGAAAAAAAAATGAGTTGCCAAAAGAAAATTCTGAATATACATATCATTGTTTATCTTTAGGACAAAGACTGACTTTTATGAGATATGGTAATTTTCTCAGATTATGTTATTAAACATATAACATTCTTTTTGTTTTTGTTTTTTTTAAGATTTTATCTATTTATTCATGAGAGACACAGAGAGAGAGAGAGGCAGAGACACAGGCAGAGGGAGAAGCAGGCTCCATGCAGGGAGCCTGACATGGGATCCTGGA
The DNA here is from genome assembly GCF_011100685.1 of Canis lupus familiaris. Classification (NCBI taxonomy): domain Eukaryota; kingdom Metazoa; phylum Chordata; class Mammalia; order Carnivora; family Canidae; genus Canis; species Canis lupus. The sequence continues at coordinate 49,976,079 of NC_049243.1, forward strand.
GACCCAGGATCTTGCCCTGGGCTGAAGGTAGGCACTAAACCGCTGAGCCACCGAGGCTGCCCAACATATAACATTCTTAAAAACCCTTTTGAAAAACTGAAAAATTGTTATTCACAATGGCTGGATTTAAGAACACTGTAATGAAAGCCATGTTGTTAAGCACATTGAATGTATAAAAAGTCTAACATCCTAACATCCTTGTCAACCAACAATTTTACCAGCCTTCTTAGGAATCAACTATCCAGCCAGCCAGATGTCATGCCCCCACATAACATCCAGATGAAGAGCAATGGGATCCCTGGTTCTGAGTTTAGAAAGAACTTAGCCGAATCTGGATTATGTCCAGAGGAGGACAACTCAGTGGTGCGGGGAGGTTGAATCTGTATCATAGACTTCCAGAGAGACAGCTATGAGAATGAGGAGCATTAGAAGACCAAAAACTTAGGAAATAGAGTGACCATCCTGAAGATTTTGTAGGACTTCCCATAGCCATGCTTACACAGTAGCAGAAAAATCACTTGCCAAGAGGATCAAAGGGGAGTCCTGCCCTGGCCAGAGCTTCTTGGGGTTAATTTCGAAGACCCCTCCCAACTCTAAGACTCTGATTCTCTGTGATTCTTACTCCAGGACCTCAGTTACTGATCATGTTTACAAAACATAAGAAAGAATCCATCATACCTAAGAATGGGGCATCTACTTCTTGGTGCAAGAACCTAACAGACATGGAAAAAACAATGCATATGTATGTGTAGGAGAGAGAGAGAAAGTGAGAGAGGGAAAGAAAAGGTGTGTGTGTATGAGCAAGAGATGTGAGATCTGCTCACTCCTGTGAGATCTCACATCTGACTCCCTAGGTAATCTTTCCAGATAGGGCATCTATTCCTTGCCCTGCCCTACCCTAGGAACTTTGAGGGCTTCAAATCATGGTCAGATCTCAATGAGTTTATTTCCTTTACCTGCTTATGGAGACAAGACTGATATGCCTAAGATGAAAGAGAAACCAGGAATTATTCTGGGGCTCTTGTGCTTTGCAGTCTTCATTTTCCTCCCTATTCCATGCTCTCCAGTCTTAAAAAAAAAAAAAATTAACTTCATCTATGTATTAGTACCTTAATCACAACCACCTCCATTCAAAAATGCATACAACCTAAAAAAAGATCAAAAACCTCTTATTCCCTCCTGCCTTCTTAATCAAACATGACCAAAGTAGTGTTTGTTGCCAAAATATAGTAAATATGGCTTGAGAAATCAGTTTACACATAGTCCAAATTTAAATCTTTAAAATCATCCTCGTTCCTAGACCAAAATAGCAGCAGATGGACAAAGGAAGAAATGGAACGTGGTCATATTTTATACCAGCAATATAGACCTTTTCAGATTGCAGTAAGTCATGTGCCATCTGCAACCTGTGGTCTTTAATTCCTCCTGAGGCACTGAATCAAGATTCTGGGTTTGGGGTTTCTAAGTTGGAACAAAAACATTTAGCAGGTTGCTTTTTTGTTTTTTAAATCAAGCAATGGTGTTTTTTAAATCAAGCACACTGGACCTAGCTGTCTCCCTGAAGAACCCAGTAACTTGAAGGCTATAGTACCCATAGGAAAGTAGACTCTAGATATTTAATATCTGATTTTATTCAAAATGAAAGTTCTAAGATTTGGGGGACAGGCTATCTCCCATTATCTGTGAGTAAATTTGGTTCCTTTGGGGACTGTCCTTAGTGCTAGAAGACCAACCCCATGTGTTTTCCTTTCAGTTAGGCATTGGGGACACAGGAGCCATGAAATCCCTGTTATCATGTGGTTATAGTTCTGGTGTGAGGATACTGGGTTATCAAAAATAGGGCAAGCTAGTATTAGCTCAGAACCAACCCCAAGTAAGTGGACTCCAGGAAATGGGATTTTTTATGTTTTTATTTTTTAAAGATTTTGTTTATTTATTTGACAGAGCACAAGCAGGAGGAGCAGCAGAGGGAGAGGGAGAGGGAGAAGCAGGCTCCCTGCAGGGAGCCCTATGCAAGACTCAATCCCAGGACCCCAGGAACATGACCCGAGCCAAAGGCAGACACTCAACCACTCAGCCACCCAGGCGCCTTGGAAATGGGATTTTAAATTTGGACAGCCCTTTTTTTAAAAGTAGTTTTCATATACACATTAAAATGAGCATGTATTTTGTTTTCAATGTAACATTTATTAACCACTTATACTATTTTTAATCCTCACCAATCCCTAAGTCAGGCACTATTATTGTCCCCACTTTTCTTTTTTTTTTTTTAAATTAATTTGTTTATTTATTTATTCATGAGAAACACAGAGAGAGAGAGAGAGGCAGAGACACAGGCAGAGGGAAAAGCAGGCTCCATGCAAAGAGCCTGATGTGGGACTCCATCCCGGGCCTCCAGGATCACACCCTGGGCTGCAGGCGGCGCTAAACCACTGCGCCACCGGGGCTGCCCATGTCCCCACTTTTCAGATGAGGAAACTGAGTCACAGTGAGGTTGAGAAACTGCCCAGTTTCTTACAGAGCCAGGAATTTGCACAGTTGGAAACATTTACGAGTTGATATATATGTATATGAGTGTTTACACAGGAAAGCAAAACTCCAGGTGCATCAGAGGAAGAATTAGGTACATCAGAGTCACCCACAAGTTTCAATACATTTCTAACATGTGGGATTGCCTCTGAAAAAACTAGACTTGCTGGATCAGAGCTGGTTTAGAGGGAGGCTCTGAAAGTTGGAATTTCATGGCCAGTCCTTTGGAGCCTAAATGAGCGTGTAATTTGACCTAGCATTTGCACTTCTAGGATTTATCCTAAGGGAATATTCAGACAAGTGCTCTGAAATGAATGTTCTGGGGTATTCATTACAGCTTTGTGTATAATCTTTTAGGTATCAGGGCAAATGTCATGTCTGCAAAGAAGCTGTTTGGCTGCCCTACTCAAGTACTACCACCACCCCCCCAGCATGCTATCCCATTACTAACTAAATTCTGTCCTTTTAAAGATCTTTTCATAGGCTGCAGTTATTTATTAGTTGTTTTCCTAACTGAAATATAAGTTCCATGTAGGCAGGGATCTGTTATTTCTGTTACCTGACACATAAAGAATATTCAGTAAGTATCTGTTGAGTAAAATGAATGAATTAATAGCAAAAAATTGAGGAAATTTAATATCTTAGTCATTAGAGGATTGACTAGCTAAATTATGTCCTATCTATGTAATAGAATACTGTGCAGTCATCACAAATTATTGTGGAGATTTTCTCCTTCATTAGAGATATACTGTGCCTGTTGTTGGGTGAAAAAAGTAGGTGATGCACGTTTAAGATGATCCCTGTACTAGTCAGGACTCCTGGTAGCCAGACACAGAATCTACTCTACCAAGTAAAAGCAGAAAACAAAATAGTTTATTATAGACTACTGGGTAACTCACAGACCCTATACAATGCAAGAGGGGCTCCACAGACAGGGCACAAGATTGGGAGCATGACACTTGAGTTCTGCATCACCTCCACTGCTTCCTAACTATGCAATCTCTGAAAAACTTAACTGTTGTAACTCCCATGTTTTTCAAGCAAATATGGAGAGTAAAACTTTCCCCATTACACCTTACGACTGCTATTAGGGCACATGAAATACAAGCCCTATGGAAAGTTAAAAAACATGTTCCATCAGGCACCTGGCTGGTTAAGTCAGTAGAGCATGCAACTCTTCCTTTCAGGATTGTGAGTCTGAGGGCTACGTTGGGTGTGGAGATTGCTTTAAAAGTAAATGAATGAATGAAAAAAGCAATGGGGTATAAAAACAAGTTTAAAAAGTACCAAGTAACATTTACATCCCTGTTGAAAAAGACAAGAAATAACAAGGGTTGGTGAGAATGTAGAGAAACTTTCATGCACTTTTCAGGGAATGCAGCAGCCACTGTGGAAAACAGGATGGAGGTTCCTCAAAAAATTTAAAGTAGAAATACCATATAATCCTGTTATTGTAGTACTGAGTATTTATTCAAAGAAAACAAAAACACTAATTCAAAAATTTCAAAAAGATAATATACACCCTTATGTTTATTGCAGCATTTTTTACAATAGTCAAAACATGGATGCAACTTTAGTGTCCATTGATAGATGAATGGATAAGAAAGGTTGTGTGTGTGTGTGTGTGTGTACATGCACACACAATGGAATATTACACAGCCATAGAAAAGATGAAATTGGGATCCCTGGGTGGCGCAGCGTTTTAGTGCCTGCCTTTGGCCCAGGGTGCGATCCTGGAGACCCGGGATCAAATCCCACGTTGGGCTCCCGGTGCATGGAACCTGCTTCTCCCTCTGCCTATGTCTCTGCCTCTGCCTCTCTCTCTCTCTCTCTCTCTCTCTCTCTCTGTGACTATCATAAATAAATAAAAAAAATTTAAAAAAAAAGAAAAAATGAAATCTTGCCATTTGTGACAACATGGATGGACCTAGATGGTATTATGCTAAGTGAAATGTCAGACTAAGAAAGGTAAATACCATAGAATTTCACTCATGTGGAATCTGAAAAAAAAAAAAAACAAATGAATAAACAAACAAAAAGCAGAATCAGACATGTGAATACAGAGAACAAACTGATGGTTGCCAGAGGGAAGGGAGTTTATGGGTGAAGGGGAGTGGGAAATCCAGGCTTCCATTTATGAAATGAGTAAGTCATGGGAATAAAATGTAAAGAATAGGGAATACAGTCAATGATATTGTAATATGTTGCCTGATGGTAGCTATGCTTGTAGTGAGCATAACATAAGGTATAGGGAAGCTGAATCATTATGATATACACCTAAAACTAATGTAACATTGTATGTAAACTACATTAACAGAGTTTAAAGAAAAAAACATTTACATCCTTATTATCCAATGATTCTAAATGTGTGAACATATGTCCTTCTTTTAAAGCCATATTACTCAGCATTGAAATGCCACTGGGATGCCACTGGTCCTATCTACTAACTGTACATCATGAAGCATTAAATTACACATGGCAGTGATCTAGACAAAAAGGCTGGTAATTTTGGCAGTCTTGTTTACTAAATCCCTTTCCACGTGCCTTCAGTTACTCTTTCTGTGGGGTCACCTCTGCTTCAGGCCTGTCCTTTTCTTGAGACTCCGTGAGCTTGCCATCTGCATGGAACATGCTATTCTCATCTGTGAGATCTGCAGTGTCTAGCATCAAAGTTTGGCGTCTCCCTGAAAGTCTTCCCTAAGCTGCATCCCAAGGGCTGACCTCTGGAACATCAGTGTTCAAAGTCACTATCAACCAAGACTTCATGTGTGATTTGGGCAACTTCCCAGGTATATAATGAAGGCTGGATTTAAGAAGCCTTTAAATTTCCTTATAATTCTATTCTTTGATATATTTTTTAAAGATTTTATTTATTTATTTGAGAGAACATGAGCAGGGGGAGGGGCAGAAGGACAAGTAAACCCCCCACTGAGCGGGGAGCCCAACTCAGGGCTTGATCCCAGGACCCTGGGATCATGACCTGAACCGAAGGCAGATGTTCAACCACTGAGCCACCCGGGTGCCCCTATTTTTTGGACCTTTTTAAATTGTTTGGTTCTCATTGCCCACCTATCATTAGGGAAAAATAGCATTGTGATATAACAGGGCATTTCTACAAGGTACTAACATTGTTAAAAAGGACTTTGATGTTCCTGAAACCAGGCATGTGGTGCAAAGTGGGATGATGTTCCTATTTCCTGTATGTCCAGAAGCCTTTCCTGGCAGAGCTTTTAGCCCCTGAGACTTCCATCTTCATCTTGCACGAAAGATACAATTTGGTCCTGACGCATGGATTATAGAAGCTGCTGAGCGTCCACACAATCTGTTATGCTAAATCACACCTGGTGTCTGCACAGAGAAGGCTCTGGCAAGCTTCCTCGCCACTGGGACCAAGGCCTCTGACTCTGACGCCAGAACATGGCAGTGTTGCAGGGAGCCTTCCGAGAGCCTGGCTCACCGGCATGGCAAATTAACCTGCTTGTTCTCACGTTAAATGCTTTATGAAAATTTACTGGGCGATAAAAGAGGGAAGAAAACCCAAGTGGTTCCGCACTGAGCCTGCCTGGCACCAGTGAAGGAATGAAGCTGCCGAGAAAGTCAACATGAAGAGCTGGCAAGAGGACAAGGTGTACAACACAATGAAAATCAAGTGTGGTGCGGGCCATTGCATTGTTTTATTAGCATTTCCTCAAGGAAGACCTTGAATTATAGAAGAGCTGGTATTCATGAACTAGGTAAAATGATACTGGGCTCTGCCACTTTCTCCATGGTACCCATTTTGAGAGAAATTATGGCATGCTCCAATGGACTGTAAATAGAAACTTCCTGGGTGGCTCAGTGGTTTAGTGCCTGCCTTTGGCCCAGGGCATGATCCTGGAGTCCCAGGATCGAGTCCCACGTTGGGCTCCCTGCATGGAGCCTGCTTCTCCCTCTGCCTGTGTCTCTGCCTTTCTCTCTGTGTCTCTCATGAATAAATAAGTAAAATTTTTTAAAAAGAAAAAATAAACTTCCTCCCGTGTGGCTTGGTCCTTGAGAAGGGACCTTTGCTGTAAGCCAACCATAGTTCTCAAAGCATAGAATCTGCTTTTTTAAAAAAATAAGATGTTCTAATGGCCATCCTCCTCCTTCATTCTTCAATTTTCCACATTGTGCCTTTCTTCTCTTTTCCTTGTTGATTTTAGAATTAAATAAAATGTCAAGAATAGGATAGAGAAGTTCTCTTTCAGATACCTATAAATTTTGGGGTACCTGGCTGGCTCAGTTGGTGGAGCATGTGTCTCTTGATCTCAGAGTTGTGAGTTCAAGCTTCATATTGGGTGTAGAGACTACTTAAAAATAAAATCTTAGAAAAAAATAATTAGAGGCGCCTGAGTGGCTGAGTCAGTTGAGCAGTAGACTTGGTTTCAGTTCAGGTCATGATCTCATAGGTCGTAGGATCAAACCCCATGTCCTGCTTCATGCTCAGCAGGGAGTCTGCTTAAAGATTCTCTCCCTCTGCCTCTCCCCCGAATCACTCTCTCTCTCTCTCTCTCAAATAAATAAATAAATAAATCTTTAAAAAATAAAAATAATAATAATAATAAAATACCTATGAATTTGCCACCTAAAAGAAACAAAGCCTTTTTAATGACCACTTTCTTTGGGAAATAATTAGGAAGCAAGACAAACGAGATCAACAATGAACCATGAAAAATAGAGGCACCTGGGTGGATCAGTTGGTTAAGCCTCTGCCTTTGGCTCAGGTCATGATGTTGGGCTCCCTGCTCAGAGGAGAGCCTGTTTCTCCCCATCCCTCTGCCACTCCCCCTGCTTGTGCTCTCTCTCTTTTCTCTCTCTCTGTGTCAAGTAAATAAATAAAATCTTTAAAAATAAAAGAAAAAGATATGAGGGGATCCCTGGGTGGCTCAGCGGTTTAGCGCCTGCCTTCGGCGCAGGGCGTGATCCTGGAGTCCCGGGATCGAGTCCCACGTCGGGCTTCCGGCATGGAGCCTGCTTCTCCCTCCTCCTGTGTCTCTGCCTCTCTCTCTCTCTCTATGTCTATCATAAATAAATAAATAAATAAATAAATAAATAAATAAATAAATAAATCTTTAAAAAAAGAAAAAGATATGATTACCTACTATAAAATGAAGCATGGGTATTTATTTGAGCAATAGAAATCAAAATCTACAAAGATAGAACCGACTGGTCATATGCAAGGGATTTTAAAATTCCTTTTCATTTTAAAGCCTCAACTACATTAAAAGTAGTTTGTGGGAATAATAATCCAGTTTAGCTTACTGTAAGAAATACTTCTTCATATTCGATTTCTGCTATCACAGAGCTTATTCAGTTACTCGATTTCTTCATTCATGGCTGCCAGGAAGACTAATTAAGAATCCTGCTTGGGATGCTGTTCTTCCACAGAGTAAAGCTTCTTTCCCAAAATGTGAAGTCAAGGCCTTGTGCCTACAACTAGCTGAAATGCCCATTATTTTGGTTTGTTGAATTGCGTGGCTGTTTGTGCCTTATTATTAGACATTTATCCTTCTATCTGTAAGCTTTTATAACCTCCTACTTACAGAGACAAGATTCTTTGTGTCAGCACCTTAGAGAAGTGTTGTAGAAGCAGTTGGCACATGGACAGGAATTTCCCAGCAGCACCGTGGTCGCAGCAGAGCTCCTGTGGAACCCACCTTAATGCGGCCTTGGGAAGAAGTTGGCCTGATTCGCCTCCAAAATTGTGACAGGCCAGCAAACAGATGCTTCCCCACATAGAAGGGAAGCTTTGGCTTTCTAAGAAAATTGGTTCTTCCTACTGAGATTATGGGACAGTTTGGATTAGTTGCTAGCAATATATCTTTTTTTTTAAGATTTTATTTATTCATTCATGATAGACAGAGAGAGAGAGAGAGAGGCAGAGACACAGGCAGAAGGAGAAGCAGGCTCCATGCCGAGAGCTCCATGCAGGACTCGATCCCGGGACTCCAGGATCGCACCCTGGACCAAAGGCAGGCGCCAAACCACTGATCCACCCAGGGATCCCCTAGCAATATATCTTAGGAAGTCATCAGCCACAACAGTTGTGAGCATCACACTAGAACTGCTCAGGCCAGGCCAGGTGACATGGCTATTATCTGAAGCATCCTTGAAACCATGGCAGAGCTGCCTCATTACATGATGACCCAATCACTCTTGACTTACCGTTAAAAAGGAATAAAAGGCCCACAGACCCTGCCCTGCGTGGGTGGGTAGTCTATGGCACCTGTGGCAAATGGCAGTATTTGCATCCTTATAATGAAGAAAGGTAGGTACAGAGTCCTTTGATGACACTATTCCCTTTCGCTTGTTTACTTTTATTCTCCCACACAGACTGCAACCCAGCAGGAGGGCTTTAAAACCCAAACAGTTAATTACCTTCTGTAACCCAGAGAAGTCGAGAAACAGAAATCTAGCAAGTTGAGAGGAAGAGGGCAGCTTTGCTTGGGGCTGTGCTTTGCACCAGGTGGGAATGGAGCCACCTTCGCCATTCTCAGGGCAGAGGGAGACCAATTAGAAGGCAAAAGGGAGGGAGGTGGGCCTCGTTCTCACTCTATGTGTACTTTACATTTCTTTTTCAGAAGAGAAAATTCACTGTAGTGTACCTATACTGGACACTGAATCCCAGATCAGAGACCCATGTAGAAAAAAGGAAAAACAAAAAAGCACCCATTCCAAAGACAAAATTGAGTAGCTTTAGGACTAGAGGCCCTCTGATGATAAAAGCATGCTTCACGCTCGCTCCCGCAATGGAGAAGTTGCCCACGGGCAGAGCAGGCTCAAGCAGGGAGCTTCTCCACTTGGCACTCAAGGGATAGACCTTCTCCCAGTCCAGGGCTGTGCACCAGCAGCTTCCACTATGGAGAGTACTATCTCAAGTGAACTGCAATTCTTGTCCCACCACCCCCAAAACTGTCTTCTCCCTCCATGAGGGGGGAAATATAAGGCTTCAACCCTTGTATTCCTAAATTGGGGCTGACTCCTGCCCATCTGGGAAGCTCTTGTCTTTCTGTCTCCTGGTGCCAGAACCTTCCCTACCTCACCTCATATGTATTGACCATCTGCCTCTTAATTCATTCACTATTCCTGCCTCTGCCCTCTGCCCTCTGCCCTTTACTGGCTCTTTGCTGGGTGCTAGCCCCTATGCACCTCCAGAAATCCCCAACTCTACTGCCTCCTAACTGAGCCTGAAGTGCCCTCTCCTATTTCTAAGTCCCACAGTCCTATTGTCTGTTCCATCCACTTGAACTATTTCACTTCTCATTCTATAGATCTTTCATTGCCACAACTAGATGACACAGTCCTCTGTTGATTTATATATCAATATAAAGTTATTTATATATTTTTCCCTATCCCTCTACACCTGTTCCCAGCACAGTGGATAGCATTTGATTGATCCCTCTCGTACTGGTTAAAAAATTTTAAATGCAGCAGACCAAAAACATTAAACAATCTGGGGATAGTATTCAGGAAATTTTCTTTTCAGAATCACAAATGTTCTTAAAGAAAAGGACAAATCCTATCAGTTATCTAAGTGTTTTCAAGTATCTAGGGATGTTTGGCCTTAAGTACATAAAATACCTAACTAGTGGTGGTGTTGTCTAGTTTTCCTCTGGATCCTTCACATCATCTAGACATGGCTAGTGGCCCCCTGCTAGCACCCTGTTCCTCCACTCACATTGTCCTGCCTAGAACAAGTCTCATGGCTTCTTGTGCCTCTGCTTCCTTGCTAGAAACCAGAAGTTATACCATTGCCCCTCTGAGGCTGTGAGAACAAGTGATGAGTGAGAACAAAGAAAATAGTAAGAGTAGGAGGACTCCAGAGCTCCATAAACACATGTGAGCATGGCAGTTATTATTCACATGGGGAAATGCAATACATGCCTTTAGTAGGTAAATACTTTTTGTCTTTTGAAAAGGTGATGTGCAAAGTGTACCTCAAAGCCACAATGCTAAGTCAAAGTTAACAAGAAATGAAGAAAGCATAGGCAGCTGTGCCCACGAGGGACATCTTCTCAGCACTAGCTCCCCATTGCCTGTGAGTTTGGCCCCTCAGAGGCCCATAGGGGTGCCTGGCAAGATTCTTTAAAAAAAAAACTGTCATATACAGTTGAAGCAAATCCATGAGAAGCAGGTGGGGAAAGGCAAAGTAAGAGAGGAGTAGAGTGGGTAAAGGTGATGGATAAGACTCAGCAGTTCTTCTCCTAGATATATACCCAAAAGAATGGATACAGAAAGTAAATTAGAGGTTACCATGTCTGGAGGTAGACAGGAATTAAAATTATTACTTAATGCTTAGAGTTTCTGTTTGGAATGATTAAAAAGTTTTGGATATAGGTAATCATGATGGTTGCACAACATTGATGAATATAATTAAGACCATCAAATGGTACACTTAAAATGGTTAAAATGGGGACCTGAGTGGCTCAGTTGGGTAAGCATCTGACTCTTGATTTTGGCTCAGGTCATGATCTCAGAGTTGTGAGATGGAGCCCTGCATGGGGCTTCTCACTTACCTCAGGGTCTGCTTGGGATTCTCTCTCTCCCTCTCCCTCTGCCCCTTCCCTCCAAGTGGCTAAGATGGAAAATTTTGTATTGTATGTATTTTACCATACTTTTTTAAATGGGCAAAGGATTCAAACTAGACCTTTCTCGAAAGAAGATATGAAATTGGCTAATAATGGCAAAGCTGGGTGGCTCAGTAGTTGAGCATCTGCTTTTGGCTCAGGTCGTGATCCTGGGTCCTGGGATCAAGTCCTGCATTGGGCTCCTTGCAGGGAGTCTGCTTCTCCCTCTGCCTATGTCTCTGCCTTTCTCTGTGTGTCTCTCATGAATAAATAAAATCTTTTTTAAAAAATAAAATAAAATGGGCTAATAAGCACATGAAAAGATACTCAACATCATTAGTCATCAGGGAAATGCAAATCAAAACCAAAATGAGCATGGTGAGAGACCACTTCACACCCACTAGGATGACTGTAATCAAAAAGATCATAACAAGTGTTGGTGGGGATGAGAGTAATTGGAACCTTCATATACTGTTGGTCAGAATATAAATTGACACAGCCACTCCGGAAACAGTTAATAGTTTGTCAGAAGATTAAACAAAGAATTACTTTATGACCCAGCAATTCTACTTTTTCCTAGATAGTACTCAAGAGAAATGAAAACAGATAACCATACAAAAACTTGTATATGAATTTTCATAGCAGAATTTTTCCTAGCAGCCAAAAGGCCAAACAAACCAAATGTTCATTAACTGATAGTAGATTAACTTAATGTGGTATATTCATACAATGGAATATTATTTGGCAATAAAGAAGAAAATACTAATACATGCTACAACATGATGAACCTTGAAACATTGTACTAAGCAAGAAACCAGTCACAAAAGATCACATATTGCAAGATTCCATTTATATGAACGTCCAGAATAAGCAGATCTACAGAGAACAAGATAGATTAGTGGTTGTGTAGACCTGGGAGTAATTGCTAAAGAGTATGAGGTTTCCTTTTAGGATGACAAAAATATTCTAAAATCGATGGCAGTGGTTGCACCATGAATATACTAACATTCATTCAATTGTACACTCAAAATGGGTGTATTATTTTATTTGAGCTTTATGTCAATAAAGCTGTTAGCCAAAAAAATCACAAGCCAAAAAATAATCTCCCCCAAATTATTTCCCACAAATAACAAGATGAAGTTCACTTGTCATTAACTTGTTTTTTTTTAACTTGTTTTTTTTTTTTTTTAATTTATTTATGATAGTCACAGAGAGAGAGAGAGGCAGAGACACAGGCAGAGGGAGAAGCAGGCTCCATGCACCAGGAGCCCGACGTGGGATTCGATCCCGGGTACCAGGATCGCGCCCTGGGCCAAAGGCAGGCACCAAACCGCTGCACCACCCAGGGATCCCTTAACTTGTTTTTTTAATTGAAGTATAATTAACATACAGTGTCGTATAAATTTCAGGTGTGCAATAAAATGATTCAACAGTTCTATACATTACTCAGTGCTCAATGAGGTACTTTTTTTTTTTTTAAGATTTTATTTATTGGGGATCCCTGGGTGGCGCAGCGGTTTGGCGCCTGCCTTTGGCCCAGGGCGCGATCCTAGAGACCCGGGATCGAATCCCACATCGGGCTCCCGGTGCATGGAGCCTGCTCCTCCCTCTGCCTGTGTCTCTGCCTCTCTCTCTCTCTCTCTGTGACTATCATGAATAAATAAATAAAATCTTTAAAAAAAAAAAAAAAGATTTTATTTATTAATGAGAGACACAGAGAGAGAGGCAGAGACATCGGCAGAGGGAGAAGCAGGCTCCCCACAGGGAGCCCAGTGCGGGACTCAATCCTAGGACCCCGGGATCATGCCCTAGGCCAAAGGCAGAGGCTCAACTGCTGAGCCACCCAGGTGTCCTTCATCGACCAACAGTTTGGTCTCTGTGTTCAAGAGTCTGTTTTTGCCTCCTTTTTGTTAATTTGTTTTATTTCTTAAATTCTACATATGAGGGGCACCTGCATGGCTCAGTCGGTGAAGTGTCCAATTCCTGATTTTTGATTTTCCTGATTCCTGATTCCTGATTTTAAGGTCGTGATCTTGGAGTTGTGGGATCAAGCCCTGTGTCGGGCTCCACACTCAGCATGGAGTCAGCTTGTCTCTTTCCCTCTGCTCCTCTCGATCTCTCTCTCTCTCTCTCAAATAAATAAAATCTTGGGACGCCCGGGTGGCTCAGCGATTGAGCATCTAGCTTTGGCTCAGGGCATGATCCCAGATTTCTGGAATTGAGTCCCACATCGGGCTCCTAGCATGGAGCCTACTTCTCCCTCTGCCTGTGACTCTGCCTCTCTTTCTGTGTCTCATGAATAAATAAAATCTTTAAAATAAATAAAGAAAATCTTTTTTAAAAAATTCCACATATGAGTGAAATCATATGTTGTCATTTTAACCAGTTTTTAACATTTTTTGTGGAAATATTCTAATATGATGGTTCAATTTAGGATTTTTCAACTTTATAGTGGTGCAAAGTGATACACATTCAGTAGCAACTGCACTTTGAATTTTGAATTTGGATCTTTTCTGGGCTAGCAATAGGCAGTAAGATCCTCTCTCATGTTGCTGAGCAGCAGCAGGGAGCCACAGCTCCCACCCAGCCACATGATCACAAAGGTAAACAACCAATACACTGACAACTATCTGTACCATACAACCACTCTGGTTTTCACTCTCAGTACAGTGTTCAGTAAATTACATGAGATGTTCAATACTTTATTATGAAATAGGCTTTGTATTAAATGATTTGCCCAGTTGTAAACTAGTGTAAGTGTTCTGAGCATGTAGGCTAGGCTCAAATATGACATTTAGTAGGTTAAGTGAATTGAACACAGTTTCCACTTACAGTATTTATTGACTTAAGAGTTTATTGGGACAATGAGTTTATTGTCAATGAATTGATTGGGACATATCCCCATCATAAGCTGAGGAAGATCTGTATATGCAAATGTAAAGAGAATAGTGTCAAGAGTCCCCATGTATTCATGAATCAGCTCCAAAAATTATCAACATTTTAGAGGCACTTTAAGAAATTTTCTTTTTTCTTGGGATGCCTGGGTGGCTCAGCAGATGAGCATCTGCCTTCAGCTCAGGGTGTGATCCTAGAATCCCAGGATCGAGTCCTACATCAGACTCTGCAGGGACTCTGCTTCTCCCTCTGCCTATATGTCTCTGCCTCTCTCTCTCTCTCTCTCTCTGTGACTCTCATGAATAAATTTTTTAAATCTTTAAAATCTTTAAAAAAGATTTTAAAATTTTTTAAAATTTTTATTTATTTATGATAGTCACACACAGAGAGAGAGAGAGAGAGAGGCAGAGACACAGGCAGAGGGAGAAGCAGGCTCCATGCACTGGGAGCCCGACGTGGGATTCGATCCCGGGTCTCCAGGATCGCGCCCTGGGCCAAAGGCAGGCGCCAAACCGCTGCGCCACCCAGGGATCCCAGATTTAAATTTTTTTTTCTCAAATTGTATTATAAAAATTTTAAACATCACAAAAGTTGAACAATTGTACAGTGAAAAACCTACCTCCTATATTCTCCCATTAATGTTTTACAGAGTAAAACCTTACCCACCTATCTGTCCTTCTATCCATCAGTCAATTCATTTACTTTTTAATTAATTTCAAAATAAGTTGCAGACAACAGCAATAGACTTCCCTTTAAATACTTAAATGTGTATATCATTAACCAGATTTCAAAAATTGTTTACCATTCTCTTTGCTCTTTTGTGGTAAATTTTATATAAAATGAAACACAAACTTTAAGCATACATTCTATAAATTTTGATGAACGTATAGGCCTATATGACTTAAAGTCATTTTTAAGTGTCTTTAAAAAATATTTTTAATTGCTCAGAGATCTTCAGACTAAATTCTTTTCATAGATTTATTGTATCCTAGTATTGTTTCTTGTAGAGTTTTCTCTTTTTCCATTATATCTCTGAGGGGCAGAAATGCCCATTGCATGTTATGAACTATCTATCCATACACCCTGAGTCTTCTTAGTCCTTTGAATGAAAACTGATTTGGCATTTCACCATAAACTTGTGTTTTATTTATTTATTTTTTTAGATTTTATTTATTTATTCATGAGAGTCACAGAGAGAGAGAGGCAGAGACATAGGCAGAGGGAGAAGCAGGCTTCATGCAGGGAGCCTGATGTGGGACTCAATCCCGGGACTCTGAGATCACGCCCTGAGCCAAAGGCAGAGGCTCAACCGCTGAGCCACCCAGGCGTCCCTAAACTTGTGTTTTAATGTACCTTTTATAATTAACACATCAGAGACTTTGCTCTACCCAAATCTACATTTTCAGAATAAACAGAGTGCCTAGAATATAAGAAGTTGTGGGATAAAACAGTGAGTGAAAATTTTTTCACTTTTTTTTTTTTAATTTTTTCACTTTTTTTTTATGGTGTATTGTATCTATAACAAAATTTACCATCTTAACCATTTTTAAGTGTACTATTAGGTTGTTAATGGTATATTCACGCTGTTGTGCAACCACTACTACCATCCATCCTTGTAACTCTTCATTTTGTAAAACTGAAACCCTGTGCTCATTAAACACTAACTCCCCAATCCCTCTCCCCCCAGTATCCGGCTACCACTATTCTACTTTCTGACTGCTCTAAGTACCTCACTGCAGTGGAATCACACAGTATTTGTCTTTTTGTGACTGGCGTATTTCACTTACCCTAATGTCCTCAAGGTTCATCCATATTGAAAAAAATTAAAATTTTTAAAAATAAAAAAAAGGGATGCCTGGGTGGCTCAGTGGTTGAGCATCTACCTTTGGCTCAGGGTGTGATCCCGGGGTCCTGGGATCAAGTCCCACATCGGGCTTCCTGCAGAGAGCCTGCCTCTCTCTCTGCCTGTGTCTCTGCCTCTCTGTGTCTCTCATCAATAAATAAATAAAATCTTAAAAGAAAAAAAAAGGAAAAATAAATTAAATAAATAAATAAATAAATAAATAAATAAATAAAATAAAGGTTCATCCATAATGCAGTATATGTCAGAATTTCCTCTCTTTTTAAAGTTGAATAATACTTCGTTGTACATACATAACACATTTTGCTTATCCATTCTTCTGTCAGTGGGCACTTACATTGCTTCCACATTTTAGCAATTGTGAATAATGCTTCTATAAACATAGGTGCACAAATAATCTCTGTAAGACCCTGCACCCAGAAGCGGAATTGCGGGATCATATGGTAATTCTATTTTTAACTTTTTGAGGAACTGCCATGCCATTTTCTATAGCAGCTATAATTTACATTCCCATCAGCAGAGTACTAGGGTTTCAGTTTATCCACATCCTCACCAACACTTGTTTTTTTTCTGTTTTTTGTTTTTGTTTTTTTATAGTAGCCATCTTAATGGGTGTGAAGTGGTAGCTTAGTGTAGTTGTGATTTGCATTTCCCTAGTGATCAATGATGTTGAGCATCTTTTCATGTGCTTACTGGCCATCAGTATATCTTCTTTGGAGAAATGTTTATTCAAATCCTTTGCCCGTTTTTGAATTGTGTTGGGGTTTTTTGTTTGTTTGTTTTGCCCATTTTTGAATTGTGTTGGGGTTTTTTTGTTGTTTTTTGTTTTGTTTTGAATTGTGTTGTTTATTTTGTTGTTGAGTGTTAGGAGGGAGATCTGTATATATTCTAGATATGAATCCTTTATCAGTTAAATGATTTGCAAATATTTTCTCCCTGTCTGTGGGTTGCCTTCTTTCTCTACTTATAGTCTCTTGATGTACAAATGCTTTTTAATTTTCACGAAGTCCAATTTGTCTATTTTTTTCTTTTGTTACCTGCACCTTTGGTATTACCCATGAATGAAATTTTAAACCAGTTAATTCATGGTATATTCATGGTATATTCATTGTTGTCAGTTTTCTTCTTTCAAAAACAAGCAAACCAAGGTTTCCTTTTCATGTGGAAAAAACACTGGAATAGAAAATTCAACACTATTACCTTCCTAAAGAAACACTACCACGTTGTTGTTAGTTAATGAGGAATTTATTAGCCTTTGTCCAATGTAGTCACTACAACAGTCTCTGGGATTTATATACATTTTTATGAGAAAAATACGGTAACATAGTTTACAAGTGATGACCTATCTTATGTCACAAGCACTTCTTTTTTAAAAACATAAATATATAAAAGAAGTTACATGGAAAACGAGCTCCTCCAATGGAAAAGTCCACTCCAAGTTTTGTATTTTAAACCAAACAACCTCAAAGTTTAAAAAATTTCACATGGATACTGATAGCAAGGCCATCTGCCCAAAGTTTGTTGCACCCCCATGCCTGTGTGACATCATTTTACAAATTAGATAAAATGGAAATCAGATGGGCAAATTCAGAAAAGATAGAATTCACTAGTGTTTTTGAGGATGTAGCATGGCAATTTGCCTTTTGGCATGATGAAATATTAATTGCACATTTTAAAAAAATCACCAAGATTATGCATCTCCCTGGAGTCTAGAAAGTCTTTCATATTTCTTAATTACCAAATCTGGGTTCGGCCGCTCGGCTTTCTCACTGCTCCTGTTGCATCAAGGGCGAGCTTGTGGTTTCCCCTGAAAAGGACTATACATTAACATACAAGGTTTGAGTGGGGGGTGGAAGAAGGGAAAGGTGTTAATTCAGATGTTATGAAACTGTGATAATGCTATTATTTAAGGCACTTATTTGGGTATGTTTATACTTTGTAGTTTTATAAATAAACCCAAGGGGCTCCTCCTGGTTGTCACAATCCTCCTTGAATCTTGTATCCTGTCTGTCTCTTCCTATCCGACAGTAGAATTGATGCCGCTCTAATCCCTGGAAGTTGGGAACTAATGAACTGACTGCTGAGCTGCCGCCACGGAGCTTGGTCCCAAACTATACTGTACTTCACACTCGATTTATTCTCCAGATGGCGAGACTGTGCCGCCCTGCCGCGAGGGACCACCTCTTCCACTGGAGTGTAAAAGTGGACGGATGTTGTTTTCTTTGCAGATTTGATCATTCTGAGCTAGAAACTTGCGAGGATGATTAGTTATTAGCTTTAATGGGTGCCAATTGAACCAACTGCACGCATATTTTCTCCTTTAATTTTGGAGTCTGCAGGTCTTGGCGACGGTTGATTTATCCGCTCTGTTACGTCACCGGAGCATGTCTCTTCCCCAGGTGATAAGAACCGGGTCTCTGAAATCATAGCACGCCTTGGTTCCTGGCCCAGACAGAGTCACATAATACGGTGGCTTATGTAGAAGGACAAGTTTATTAGCCACTGGTCCACTGCACTGAGCAGTCCGTGGCACGAAATATCGATTGAATGTGGGAAGTTTGGTGACACCACTTTTCATTTAGAACAGGGCGGGTGAAGAGTCTGATCCGTGCCAACTTTCTTTGTGACTTCTGCAAAGTTCGCCTCTGGAATCAGACATGCTATAGAACATACTTCAGTAATTAGTCTCTGCAAAGATCTAATGGAACTGTTGAGAAAGGCCTTAATGCCATTATTCTGTTTTTTCCAGGTTGACAGATTTTAGAGGGACAAATTCATCATAGATTAAGAAATGCTTACCAAGGCCGTTCTGTAGTGTTAACACATTTAGAATGCAGTTCCTTCTAAACTTCACTTTGAACAACCTGTCTTGCCATCAGAATATAAGACACTCCTCCCCCTCCCCGCCCCCCAAGAAAGGTCTTTTTTTGAGTGGCCTCTTTTTGCTTTGATTTCCTCTTCCTTCTTTTGCCAGGAAACATTACCTCCCAATAATCTCAGCAGATCATATATAGCCCTTCAGAGAAGGAGTTGTCTGCCAAGCTGTGTCTTATGGATCCCCCGAATGAGATAAAAATTGGAAGGATAGTCAGGGCCAAACAGGAGCCAGAGAGAGAGAGAGAGAGAGAGAGAGAGAGAGGGAGGGAGAGAGAGAAGGGAGTATGGTGATGCAAAGGAGAGAGCTGTGAGAGAGAGAGATTGGTATCAGGGAGAGAGGAAGAAGGGACAGGGAGGGAGAGAGGGAAGGAGGGAGAGATCAGAATGAACAGAATTTCTTTCATTTCACAACTGGGTGGACTGTGGCTCTCTCTAGCTGAGCACCCAGAACTAAACCTAATTGTTCTTAGAAACTGCCTTCCTCTCACCCAACAGATGGCATGGGTGTGTTTGCTAGCACAGTAACATATTTCACCATTAAAGCACTAAAAAGAAAAAAAAAATCAACATACTTGTTGGTTGGTGTAAATTCAGTGAAGTTGTTGGATATTTTGGGATACATAGCAGAGGGATGCACACTTAGTTTATGTAAATTGCAACAAGCAGCAGCCTGTTAATAAGGGTGTTGTGTGGCAATATACCTCCAAAGCCATCATCTTTTTTTGGAAAGGTACAGAATGATGAAGTGGAAAGAGCTTGTTTTAATTCTGAGAAAAAAAAAAAGCCTAACAAAATGCTGAGTATTCACTATTCATTATTATAACACGAAAAGTACTAATCAGATTATGCCTAAAATTGGAATTAGGTACTTCATTTGCAGCCAATTTCACAAAGGTTGAATTTTACTAAGTAAACCGGAATGTGCTGAAACCATGGCAATCTGACTTTAGATAAAAATCACAAACAGGTTTAGAACATGAGCTTTGAACAAACAGCCCCTTTCTAATCCAAATGAAATAACAAAACAGCTTAGAGGTCAGATTTTGTTTGACACCGACATGAACAATTTAGGAAGTTGACTTTGCCAGGGATCCTATACCTCGAGCACACGGGATGATTAAAGTAGAGCGTATATGATGATTCGAGTAACCCAAGTTTTAAAATGCATTTCAGGCTAAATGATCTAGTTTAGTTCCCTTCCATTTTCTATTTACTTTGTCCCAGGAGACCCTTTGACAAGCCCAACCTGCTATCAAAAGAAATCCTGGAAACTGAAATATTTACAAGTTGGAGCAATCCTGAGTTTGTAGCTTGTGCGGGCTACACAGAGCATAACACATTTTAGGTTCTCGGAGGCCATGGATCTAAATACCTGCACTGCCAGAGCTGAAGGCATTCTCTCCACAGTTCTAGATGTTCTTGGAACCATGATACTGAGCTCACTTCCACCCTTCACCTTCAGGATTTTCCTCTTTAGTGAATATAACAAGAAGGCATGGTAGAGCAAGCAGATGAGTTTTATAGCTGTGGAATAGCCAACGGCATGATGTGGAATCAAGCCACTGCTGGCCACATCGCCCTTCACTTTAGAAGCTAGTGTGCGCTCTTTCTTGCTTTTGTCTAAGCTTGGCCTAATTATCTGCAGTCAGAGTTCTGTAAATCAGGGCTCCACAGGGCTGTCTTAAACTGGTCTACGTATTCTGTTTCCATCTGACCTGACAACTCTAAGCCACTGTTTCCTCACACTGTTTAACTCAGACCACATTTGGAAGCCTTCCCCGTTTCCACTCGGTCGTAGACCTACATCCGTCTGCTTTAAATCTACTGTCCTGGCTTGTCTTGTTGATTAGACTTAGACCCAATATCGGCTCTAATAATTCTCTTTTTGTCTCCACTTTGGCTTGCTATTTCCCAGATAAGTATTGTTGTTCAAATGGCTGTATATTGTTCAGGCTTTTTTTTTTAAACCACATTCGTCAGCAGTAAGAAGCTTTAAAGTTTTATTAGTATCATAAAAACCCTTCCCAAATGAAACTACTTTTGATAAGTGTTCATTCTGACAATGAGAATTTGTTGAGGGCTTTTGGCAAGTTGAAGGAATTTGTTTTTGAAACTGAAATTGGCAGGAAGTAATGACCGCAAGTGCTTTCTTTCTCTTGACTCCAACCCCCAGCTCCTCAGTGTCCTTTCTCTTCCCACCCCCTACCCCACCTTCAACACTCCAACTCAGAGCCAATAAATAACATGTTTGGTTTCATACAATTTTTCTAGGGATAGTTCATATACTGAAGCAGGCTTTCAACCTTTCAGCTTTTCTTAACTATGGAGCACAGACTGTCAAATCCAAGGGGAAAAAAATGTATTTGTCCTCCACTTCATGAAGAGATTTCTTGGTGGTGTTATTACCTTCCATCTGAATAAATTGGAGTTTTTTTGTACTATGGAGTGTCATTTTCCTGTGAGCGGCTTAATTGAATGTCAAAATTCAACTCAGTAGCAAAAATATTTTAAGTGACTAAAAAACATGACACATATGGAAAGAGAAAAACAAATCCTTATTTTTTCCCTAATGTGAATATGCTGACAGACGAGACTACCATTATCCACATGTTATGTAGTTCCTTATGTTTATGAAATGAGAAAATGCAGGTAGAGGACTTAGAACCATGCTTAGAGCTTAATAAATGCTCAATAAACGTTACCTAGGGCACCTGGGTGGCTCAGTGGTTGAGCATCTGCCTTTGGCTCAGATCGTGATCCCACAGTCCTGGATTGAGCCCCGCATCAAGCTCCCCCTGCAGGGAGCCTGCTTCTCCCTCTGCCTATGTCTCTGCCTCTCTCTGTGTGTCTCTCATGAATAAATAAATAAAATCGTTTAAAAAAATAAGTAAGTAATGTTACCTATCAGTTATTTTACCTTTGTAGTTGAAAAACAGTGCTAATGGGTGAGAGCACAGAACTATTTGGAAATGCACCAGTATGCATTATGGTTGCTGTCATCTCTGTTATCTTGAATGAAATCTGGAAATCAATCACTTGTCTATCAGATTGGACAACTTATTTCAAATACCATCTATCTGCTGGACAGGAAATGTGTAGATATAGTCTTGGTGCTCAGAATCTGAATCCACATAACATATCCCCTCAATGATAAATAACCTTAGGAGATACATTTTATTGTCACTGACAGAATGACGCTAGGCTGAGGATAGTAGAAACTCTTGAAGACTTTGACCTGGGCCCAACTGAAACGTGTGTGAGAGTCAACTCGGTATCCAGTGGTCTAGCCGAAGAGGACCTGGAGACCCTTCTGCAGTCCCGGGTTCTTCCATCTAGCTTGATGCTGCCCAAGGTGGAAGGTCCTGAAGAAATCCAGTGGGTGAGTAGCTGATGTCCTGCTTTAATTAAAGTCTCAGGAGCAGCTATGAAAGAGTAACAGAAGGGAAGGATGTGGGGGTCACAGATTTTGAAAATGTGTACACGGAGCAGAGAGAAAGGGAACTGAGGGAAAGGGGAGGGGAGCCCCAGAGACTGTTCCCTTCACACAAGGAGAGCCTGGCCTTACCCAGAGTGTTCAAAGGAACAACTCTGCTCTTGGGATGATGCTTCTGCTCCCTACTCAAGACTTGCAGTTTGGCCAGAACCGCCTCCTCAGCAGCCTCACATAGCAATCCCTGGAAACAGGCTGGCCTGAGAACTGGATCACTTCTCACAGCCTGCCAGGCCCTAACCTCCACCTGAAAGAGCAGTGAAGTAAATGGCTCTTAGCCAGGTTCATTTGCAGTCTTCATAGACAGCGAAAGCACATTAGCCACGAAGGAAAAAATGAACCTAGAGGAGAGGGAAAGGTCACTCCTGAGGGCAACTAGAGGAAGTAACAGGAAGCTTTTAACTAGTGGTTTTAATTAGCACAGATATTATTTCCTGACCAGCTCTCTAGTCTGTCCTTTTTAAATTGCTGACAGGTGTGTGTGTGTTTCATGACAGACTTTTTGGCCAATAAAAACCTGGCATTTCAAATTACTTAAGAAAACTTTGAAATAGGCCTAATTATACTATGATTGTTTTCACTGTTAAAGTAGGGGGAGGCTAGATTTTATTTAGAGGTTGCTATGATTTTGCAGATCTCTGCCAAATAAAATACCTGCCAGTTGTGCCACTCCAAGCACAAAGCCTGGGACATGTCCGTGGGTATGCAGACGGTGCTTTTGACGCTAGATCTGGGATTATCCCTGAGGCTGTGGCTGCAAATGTAGCCATACACGGAACAGTTGTAATACTGGAGCAAACTACTACTCACCTTTTTCATGCATGTAGATGCATTGAACCTGTACTTTCCAGCACAGTGGCCGCCTGCCCCATGTGGCCACTGAGTACTTGAAATGTGGCAAGTCCAAATTGAGATGTGCCATAAGTGTGAAATACACATGGGATTTTGAAGCCTTAGTAGCCCCCTCCCCAAAAAAGAATGTAAATTATCTGGGTAATTTTTATATTGATCACATGTTGAAAGTGGTAATATTTCAGATATACTGGGTTGAACAAACATTATTAAAATTAAACTCCCCTGTTTCATTTTACTCTGTTAATGTAGCTACTAAAAAATTTCAAATTACATCTATAGCTGCCACTATTTTTCTGCTGGACAGCTCCATGTTGGGGTCTTCTTGAAGACCCCATGTTCAAGGACCCATATTTACTTTCTAAACTGGAGTTCCTCTCCAGGGTCACCCCTCAGAAGCTAGGAGATACCCGTTACAGTAGGTTACAATCCCTGAGGCCTCTACCCCATTTGAATGTGTCTTAAATTGATTGAAATGGAATCTGAAGCCACTGTTCCCTCTTGGTTTCATGTTAATGCCTGTTTATCACCGTTATTACCCTTCATTTAAGAGGGGAGGACCCAACCCAGCCTTCAGCTACAGCTTCTGTTCGCTGTTTTAAATCCTTGGATAGAAATAGGATTTCTAGTTAACAGAAGTCTTTTGGGCTGTTTATTTTTTCCTCTCCGTTTGTATTTATGTGAAGCATAAAACCCAGAGCCCTGATGCACAACTGAAAGATGGGCTTCCTTGTTTTCTTTTGTGTGAGAATCTCTTGCTGGCCTTTTGTCGCTAGTGTGGGTTCTTGTTTGACTGGCATGGCTTATTGGACTATAACAAGCGTGACTCTGCCTCCTTTGTCGTGGGACAATTCTCCCACAAATCCCGAACAGTGTGCATTCTTCCAACACACTATTGGGTGTGCACTGGAATTGAAAGAATTGCTGAGCCCTGCTACTTCATCTCCTCCCCAATCTCTTTGTGATTTTTTCCCCTTCTTTTCCTTCACCCCCCTCCCCAGCCCCACCACCTCACTGAAATGAACACTTTACCAGGCCGGAAACATTTAATCGTCTCCTTTTGAAAAAATTAATTGAAACTTCTCCACTAGTTACCTTTTGTGTCAGTATTTAATGCAATTTTTTAAGAAAGAAGGGGAGGAGGAGAAGGAGAATGGGCCAGAATATTTCATTTTTAAATGCCCCTGTTGGCTTAAAAACAAAAGGTGGTTAGAGATTTTTTCTAAGAACAGGAAATAGAGTGTAAAGTATTTAACTAGTTTTAAACTTCATGATTTTGTTGTAGGTACAACCTTTATCACAAAGAATGGGGCAAGTACTGTTGCACATTGCTGTTGTTGTTGTTTTAATGAGAAAAAAGTTCCACCGGTGCATCCATAACACCAAAACCCCTAATATTTCACTCCCCATTTTCTAACTTAAATGTGACATAAGTTAGGTTTTATTTTTATTTTCATGGAATATTATACACTTTGTCTCCTTACATCGTAGCCTTCTCTTCTTTCTTGCTGTTTTGCTTGAGTTATTCCTTCCCTTGAAAAGTTACTAAGGAGGTGATGATGGTGGTGTCTGAGGCAGGGAGGGGCAACATGGGAATAATTCTTCATTACTGAAAGCTGTGATTTATTTTAGCCTAATTGTAAAGTTACTGCAAATTGCTCAAAAGCTTTTTAAAGATCCCAGTGATTAGATTTGGTGGGGGGGGGGGGGAGGGAGTGCTGCATAAGCAAGGAGGGGGCAGCTAAAAGGGGAAATAACACCTCTAATCCTGCTTCTGGTAAATAGGCTGCCAGCTTTTAAAATGAGTTTCCTTTCTATTAGTCAGAATATTATGCTAAGCCTTAAGCATTAGTTTTTTTATGTTGCCATAGCAGCCCTATTCCTGCAGGGTGGTGACCTGCGATGATTACAGTACAAAGCTTATAGGGTCTTGAAACCCCCTTTGAAGATGAAAAGTCTTTGATGGTTTATATTTATGCAAATCTCTTAGATATGATTTACCCAACTGAGACTGAATGGAGAGATGATTAAAATTCCCTTTTCCTTTGATATCCATTAATGGCTGAATATTCCTTAAATTTAAAATGGATATATATGTTTTCATCTTTATTTACAAAAATATCTTTATCATACCTGTGTTGTTTCTTTTTTATCTCCCCACATCTTATTAGATCTAGATAGACATAATAGATTTACAATTTAGAGTGTGGTGGGTTGTGGTTTTTTTTTTTTTTTTTTTCCTTTTGAAAGGGGGGGTGGTGGTGGTGGTGGAGATCTGTGCAAGAGCTTTTGTATGTTTCCAGATGATAGATTTTGGAATTTGGGCTACCCCACTGGCAGCACAGAGCTAGCTGTGAACTGGTCTCATGGAAAAAATTGGCGAGCTTTGGTCTTCAAAGAATTAAACTTCCTTTTTAAGGTCTTCCTAGGTAAGCTAAAAAATTATGAAGAAAAACCTTCAGAACAAAGGATAATGGTGCTATAATGAATAATATGGGTTCCACGTAGAAGGCTGCTGAACAGTTACACTCATGTCAGTGCCTGGTCCAAAACAAAAACAGAATGGCAGGTAGAACAAGACTTCGCTGTTTTGGGGGCCTATCATTTGCATTTAGCTAAGTGAAGGCTAGAGGTCTTAAGTAAATATGTTTTCAAGGAAAGCATTTTGACTCCAGAATCTCTCTTTCCACTTCTAACTCCTAGGCCTCAAACTGTTCCTTTAGGGGGAAAAAAAAAAAAAAAAAAAAAAACAAGCATTATAATGCACTAAATTTACTATTTACTATTTAGTTTGGTGGAAACTTTGTTACCTTTTTATCTTGGTCTTTCCTCCTGGTTTTGTTTTGTTTTGTTTTGTTTTAATTCTTTTTCATGTATGAAATAGACTGGGATATTACTTCCTTAGGCCAAAGACTCAAATACTACCGTGTCTACATTTCAGTGATTGTACATTTTTCCCCCTACTAATTACCAATGACACTTCTGATTTTAGTTTTCAGACAAATTTTCATTCTACTTAAAAGGCCGAAAACTTGAACAACCTATGAATTTAATCCCTTTTGTGGAAACTGCAATGGGTTTGCTCAATTTTAAGGTAAGAGAACATAATGTAACTAATAAGTTAGCTTTATTTATTACCTAAAGAGAACTTTTGTTCTCAATTTTGACATCTACTTAAAATATTTTTCTAGAAAGATTTATAGGCAAAGTAAACCTTGAACACCATTTGTTATCTATAATAATCTAAAACCAGGCTGTGAGCATCTTAGAAAACAAAGAAACTAGCTAAATAGCAAGAAAAGACTTCCCAATCCTAAATATTTAAGTGAAATATTTATATATTCTCACTTTAAATAATCCTATGTAAACACACGCTTTGAATTATATTTATTAATGAATTGTACATGAAAATCTATTTTGTTGTCCTTATGAATTAACTTTCGATTGTTCTTTTGTAACAATTGCCTTTTAGTGGGAAATTTTCTGGCCTCTTTGTAGTAATAGTATCCATAACGTCTAGCATATAAGACTGCTGTTTGTCAGTTAGTATACATCAATAATTTGCAGTATATTAATTCAGTTTGTCACATTAGAACATAAAATATTTCCTGATATGCATTCAGGAAGATCAGCTGAGCCAAGTGTTTTCCAGCATTGTATGGTTGCATTAAATAATTTGCCTTAATGATATCATGGCTAGTTTGTTTTTTTCCCCCTTTATCACTGATCATTTAAACTGTTTTCCAAAATATGCCTCACATTTCACCTGACTCATGAACATCAATGTTGCACCCCATCTCAGAGGGCAAAAGGGAAGAAATCCCTAAAACCAAAGAAAAGAGATAGTTGAACACTTCCCTAGAGAGATAATATGGGAGTAAATGCTCTGAGAGGAAACTTTGAGACCTACTGGACCATGCAGGAGGGGCAGAGGGCACATGTTTGGGAAGCTGCTTCAAGCCTCATGATGAGCGCATTTACACAACTGATCATAAATTCTTCTAGGCTGCCCCACAATTCTGAGATATAAATAAAGCATGTCCCTTAGATATGACTAGATTCATACGATGATTGAATTCTAAACTCCACCGCCCCGTTTTATTTCATATTGTACCTAGAAGCACTTTCAACCCCTGAAATTAATCAACAGTGTCCACTCCCAATTTTCAGATCTTCCCTACCCACATACATTAGCATGCTGAATCTCCATCTCAGTAGATTGTTACATCTATGACAAATGTTATTAATCTTTATTTTCACATAGAAATATGGAAGTTGCTAATTAATACATCTTGGATGACTTGTTGCATTTTTATTTTCCCCTCTGGAGTTGTAGATTTTTGTACTGTATGTCTTTAATCCTGAGACCATTTACTAAGAAATCCTGATCCTAACACAAATAATCCAATTAATTTGATTTAAAAATTCTTTCCTTCTCTCCTGTGGTTTTATGTTTATTGTTTGAGAGTCTCTTAAAACAAAACAAATTTCAGGAAAAGAGAATCAATTTACAGAACAATCAAAGTGAATTCAAAGTTTTTTTAGAAATTAGATGAACTGTGATTCAAACATTATAACTGTATTCATATATATTTGGAACTAAATATAATCCACTAAGCAAAGCAAATCTATACAGCATAATTATTTTGGACAATATTAAATGCCTTTCAAAAGGGGTAAATTTAGGGCTGCATTTTTAGGACTGCCGGTTTGCTTTCAGCCAAACTGTGTTCAGAGTTGGAATTTTCTGTTACTGAAAATACACCATGCTGCTTCTCTCTATATTGTGCATTTCTATGAGATTTGGTTCTGTTCTGTTCTTTTACAGGCCGTGTGTGAAGAAGCACTAAAGAGTGGACCTCAAGTAGGTCTTTTTCTAGATGCAGTTGTTTTTGGAGGAGAAGACTTTCGAGCCAGCATAGGTATCAAACACATTTCTCTCTTTTTCAGTCTCCGTGTGTGCATGTATCTCTGTGTGTCTATGTATGTGTATGTATGTATTTTTTCTTTGCCCCTTCATGAAAGGACATTTACATGACAATATATATTTGCCAATCATGACAATGGTTTTTCAGCTGAATGGGCAGTACTTTCTGATAATTTAGGGCACCTCAGAACTGTCCTGCTTCCAGAACACCATATTACTACTTCTGTTCATTTATAAAGTAATAAAAAGCCTGTTGCAACCTCAAATGTGTTCAGGAGTATATGACATCTACTTTATTCATTTTGAGTATAATATATGAATAGCCTCTCTGTTGCTTAAATATTTTGTTTTCACATCCATCTGAGAGTTAACTAGGCTTGTAACACAAATTTAACATAATTTCACATTTGCTTTAGATCATTTTCTACAGTAAATGTAATATGCAAATATTATTTTAAATAGATCTTAAGTTCCTCCTAAAACACATTTCAGAACTCCTTATTAAATATTTATTGAGATAGTATGCTCATTTCCACTGATCTTCCCCATCCCTTGGGCACTATGCCTCCGGTCTGGGTACATGTGTACATAGTGACTCTGGGCACACCTAGAAAAGACAGCAAGGCCACAAAGCATGTGCAGAACCACAGTCCCGGTGGCCTAGAAACTGGAGCTCTCCCTGAGCGGAGTGTCACGGTCCAAATGCAAACAGTGACACCCCACACACACCCGCCCTTAGGGTGAAAGAAAAGGAACTTAGTTTAATACCAGTCTTTCTAAGAGACCTTTGTGTTTCCGACAGTTCAGTGGACACTTTCTGCCTCTTTCAAAATGAGTGCCCTTCCGTTTCCCTGAGTTCTTCATCCAAACCCTGAAGCTGCGCTATTTGGCTCAGAACCTTAGTTATGGCAGAGCATTGCAACCCCAGCACGCAAATTTCTGTGCTCAGTGAGAGAAGTTAACCATTTCCTCACACAGCCACTTGGCCACCTTTTGTGGTACTGTCTTTGGACCGATACTTTCCAAGCAACGGCAAAAAGGAAAAAAATATACCAGAAGTAATTTGTGACCTATCAAGTCATTTGTGATTGTATCTCCTGAGATGCAGGAGAATCCTTTTTTTAACACACACAAGTAATGACGCTGAAAGATGCCTTCCAAGATAAAGAGACACATAGGAGATTTAACTCTGCCTCCACATATCCCTCTCTTCATTTATATTAGAGTCATCATTTTGCTGGGGAACAATCCCCAGGACGATGTCTTTACAAACCAAGTTTTTACAACAGATGGCTAGGTTTGGTTTCCGAGTTCATGTCTCTTTTTTCTGTCTACATCCCATTTCAGGTGCAACAAGTAGTAAAGAAACCCAAGATATTCTGTACGCCCGACAAAAGATTATTGTCATAGCGAAAGCCTTTGGTCTACAGGCTATAGATCTGGTGTACATCGACTTTCGAGATGGAGAGGGGCTCCTCAGGCAGTCAAGGGAAGGAGCTGCAATGGGATTTACTGGTATGATTTTTGATGATACCTTAGAAAGCAGGATCTAAATTAGCAAACATTCCAGAAAAGTAGAAATAGAACCAGAAATTAGAGTTTCTAATGTAGCCATATATCTCATATACTTATTCTGCTATTTGAAATGTGAAAAAGCCATCTAGGGCAAGAACCTGCTGAACAAATTGTCATGTTTTCCTTTGTCTGTGCAAGTCGAACAATGAAGCATTCATTTTGTTTCCTCTTTACATTAGTTACCATTTTTTTTCTGTCCTGTCCTCCTAAGTATTTTGTTTTTTGCTGACCCTGGAGGAGGGATGAGGCTATTATAGAAGTGTTTTTGAATGAACAGCCGTAAGAATTTGGGCTGATGGGTAGAACAAAAATTTCCTTAAACATTCAAAATATTCACTCATTTCTGAAAGAAACTTTGTTGATATCTTCTTTGATTTTTTTTTTTTTACTCATAACTAGCTTTTTATTCTCCTGCCACTTCAAGCCCCGTATTTCTCTCCCACCTCCTAGTAAGTGTCTATGCACCTGGCGACACCTACGGGCATTGGCTGGCACTAAGGTCAGTGGGTTCCCTACAATCCAGTCCTGGAGCGCTGGCAGATATCTGTTGATTGATGTGTCCGATCACTGAGCATCAGGAGTCCAGGGAGCAACTGAAAATTATGTTTTTGAAACAGAAATCCATTTTTTTCCAAAACCACAATGGGATTCTATACACAAACACATATCTGCAGTTGTGTGCACTCACACTCTTTCTCTCTCTCTCTCTCTCTCACACACACACACACACACGCAACCATGGCTAAGCCATAAATTCTTTTATGCTTATTTATTCTTCTGCTACAAGTTCTAAGAATATCATGATCAGAAATGAACTCAAATAATGAGAAAAAGAGACAAGCATCCTTGCTGTCCCTTTTGTAAATATTTTTGAAATGTGTCCAGTTAGGGAGTTCATAAAGTGACCTTACATGTTAAACATATCTTAATGAATGATGCTTTAACTCCAAATAAAATCAAACAACTGGAGAAACAATTTTAGTGTTATATTAGACTTAAATAATTGTGTTATTTGTTATGTTTTTAATATGAAGAGTTAAAATAAAATGTGATTCCCCTCAAATCTGTTTAATAAATAAATAAGTAAATAAATGTGATCTTGTATAGAGAAATATTTTCCAGTCATCTGAACTATTAATAAATTAATCCTCCCTACATTTAACAGTGACTAAGAAAGAAAGAGTCCCTCTATCCTGGCCTCAAGGTTGCCATTGTCCCCATGGCCTGTTACATCTGCCTCTTTCCAATGACCAGTTAGGACATAGCCCAAATGGAAAAGTTAAGAGAAACACTCCATGAAATCTATCTAATAGACCTCGATGTTATTGGTCTAAAATGTGTGGCATTAGCTGCCAAGCAGCCAGATGTTGCTGTGAAATGGGTACTCATTCAATAAAAATTTTAAAAAATTTTTGAAAACACTGAATTGATGCTAGCCTGTATCACCATCGCTCAGTATAACCTGGGTGTCCTCAGCTACCTCTGGGGTAAATGTTTGCTCCAGAACTTACAAAGGAGTTTGAGAATTTCTCCAAGAAACAGGGCTGAATTAAATTGGTCCCTAATTCAGTCGCAGAAGACACGTTACTTCAAATCACATTTAGATTTCTAGACTGTGCCCAACTCAGCATGAGGAGCTTATGCGCTTGGCACTATTGTTTCTCAACAACAGGGAGTATTAAATCACACACACACACAAAAAATGGAAGCAGGGGGAGGATGGGGAGACATAGAGGGTATAGTGCCCATTATATATTCAAGTGAATAAGTCAGTAAACTAGGGAGCTATACTTCATAACCAGTTTGCAATTTTTAAAAGGAAGATCTTTGTTGTCCCAATTATATTTCTACATACCAGTAAAAAAGGTAATTAGTCCAATAATAAGATACCAGATTATTTGTAGTATTTTGAAATAAGAAGGGCTTTGAGTATTTTAAACCCACTTGTGATCTGTTTGTCCTAATTGTCATTTAATTGTCATAACTTGGGCTTTGCACAAGCAGAGAGAAAAGCAAGGAAGGAGAAATACACACCCTCTCTGAAGCAGGTGTTTGAAAGTTTTAGAATCTCATGAAAGTATCATGTTACCCACAACACTGATGAGCAACAGTCTATGCCATAAGGATTTTCTCTGCTTTTAAAAATGATACATTTTTAAACGAGTTTTGTAGTTTTTTTTTAAAGTTAGCCAGGCATCAAACAGTGCGTTATGGTTTCTCTTCTGCAGTCGTTATTTCACGGGGCCATAGTCCATGTGGATTGATTTGAAATCAATGCATTGGCCATACAAGTGGCTATTCACATTAGGAATTATTTTTATAAAAAGAAACCAAAACTAAATCTTGTAATAAAGCTTCAACAGCTGACTTGGTCATCACAGTTATTGCAGTCCTGCATGCTGAGAAGAAAGATGATAAATATGAAGCACTGTAGGTTTTCTTCTTTTTTGCAGTCTTTTGTAGAAGACAAAAATGACACCATCATATAGTCACCTAAAAGACTTGACAGGTATTGATTTAAAGCACGATATATCAAGTGGTACTGTAAAAAGGATTTCATGGTCATAAATTTTAATGTCTTCCAATTTTGTACCCTCGGTAACTTGCCAATAACAGCACTTCTGTATAAAATATTTGCCTCACTCTCACATGACATTAAAGTGTGATGTTCCATTGTTGGGGTGCACAAGAATCGACAAAAGATAACTTCATACATGGATGTTCATAAATTTCTAAAACTTAACACATATCCTAAAATTAGCCTCACTACTGAAATATGGGTACTTGCAGGCCATCAGTGGTTTCCCAGTATTCCTAAATAGTTTCTGTTTTGCTCCTTAAGTCATAGTATCTGTACCAAGAAGTTCCCGTGAAATATGGCTTTTTACACATCTGTGTAAATTATGTACATAAATTATAAAATTCAGGACTAACAATTAGTACAAAATGACTACCAGAACTGACATCCTTTATTAATAATATTGTAACAGCTATTAGATGACTTAGTATAATTGCAATACCTACCATTGAGAAAAGCTCTCATTTGTCATCACTGATACTATTTGTTCCCTGAAATTATTCCTCAATTTTAATATATGTTGCTGCCAAAGCAAGCATGATTACTCAAATAATTTAAAGCATCTTTATTTGTATAGGGTTTTAATGTTTTATTAGTATGCTGACATATGCGAATGAAATAGCAAGGTTGAAGGTGTTCTAATTATGCTACTGTAAGAAAAGATACTGCTATATTTATTCACTTAACTCTTTTTCCATGAAATACTAAAAAACTTTTTTTTACATCAAAGGTATAATTTGTACTGGCCAAATGTTAAAACAACTATTTCAAAAGCAAAGCACATTGATATATGGTCAAATATATTTAGGAGAGCAAATTATCATTAAGTGCACATTCATTTTTAAAAAACCAAATATGTCCATAATTTTATCATGTAATAAAATATAATCTCATCATTATTATAACATTAAATTATGTTGTATTTTATTAATGACCTGATTCGATTTTACACTTCCCTGATTGTTAAATTGTTTCTTTTAATGACTGCATGATTTCGTAGAAGCCTGTGAGTCTTATGTTTGTGTAATGTTTTTTCCTCAAGATCCTTAAACTCCAAAAAGAAGCAGAAAGCTTTTCTAAAGCTATTAGCACAGAGATAAGCTTTTCTTCTGGGGTATTTAAATATCTGTATAAGAGGGAAGTATTTAATCTTCATTCTACAAGAAAAAAGGGAAAACCTGATTATGTTTTTGGTTAGAGAAACTTTCAGGCACTTTTTTATTTAAATATTTTGAAATGGAGTAACCTAGAGACCACTGTGTTCAAATCTGCCTTCTGTTTCACTGTACTGAGTAAAATCTTTTCATTGAAATCCAATTTTCTGTTAGTGGTTAGAAATGACACACACTATATTTGTCTAAAAGAAAGAAAATTAAATGTGTTATTGTAAGCCACTATTTTATATTAATATAGTTGTAACATCTGCTCCTGTTAGCTTTATGAAAATCAACAGACCACTTCTAAAAGAAATCATGGTAGGTGGGATAATGGTACAAAATAAGCAAAAGACAACTTATAAAATTTGAAAGAGTTAACATATAATTTTTTTTACCTTAACTCAAAATAATCACTCTAATTTGCAGATATTGTCCTTTAAAGTTCCAGCCAAAGGATTAGTCAACAAGCTGTCTAGTCAACCCACCTGTAACTAAAAATGAGAGATTATCTGCGCTAAGGTGGCATTTCTGTAGGATCAGAAACACAATTACTTCCATTCTTCTGTGTTTCTTATGTGGTATTATGGAAAAGCATGCCAGATTGCAGTTACTTTCTTTTTAAAAAGTCTAAAATAATTAGTTATTTTACATACAGTTTGTGAGGCATTAGGAGCCTTTTGTGGTTGAGACATTTTGTTTGAACATCTGTTTGTTGTTTCGTGTTTCTGGTGTTATTAATCTTCTTGTAGGTAAGCAGGTGATACACCCTAACCAAATTGCCGTCGTGCAGGAACAGTTTTCTCCTTCCCCTGAAAAAATCAAGTGGGCTGAGGAACTGATCACTGCCTTTAAAGAACATCAACAA
Organism: Canis lupus familiaris; assembly: GCF_011100685.1. Lineage (NCBI taxonomy): Eukaryota > Metazoa > Chordata > Mammalia > Carnivora > Canidae > Canis > Canis lupus. The sequence continues at coordinate 50,010,270 of NC_049243.1, forward strand.
TTAGGAAAGGTAAATGTTTTGTTAATGCCTCGGGTGAATCTGGTGTTTAAAATACTGTGGGGGGGGATCTAAAATATAGATCCTTTGAGTTGTTTCAAAAATTAATTGGCTTGTGGCGGGGGCAGAGGAGGGGCCGTGCGGGGACAACATTCATCAGGGAGAAATATGCTTCAGGTAAATTTGCCCTTCCATGTTTCTGAATATTTCACTACATGGCCCTCAAGTCTCTCTATAGCTTCTTCTTTTTATAAACTATATTGGCAGCCTTTGAGAAAATAGAAGTCTGTAGTTTTACTCTATAGACTCTGATGCAGCATTCACATGAAAATAATTTTAGATCAAAGTAAGAGCAAGTTGTAATGAAATAAATGCAGTTTGATCAAATGGTTCTTGTGGAGAGAGGATATAAATTTTCGAGTTATTTTAATTTGAGGGCAAAAATGTACAAAAAGCTCCTCCGGTTTAGTCATTTAAGAGTGGGAGGCTGTGTATGTGTTTGTACCAATTTCTGGACCTGAGATTTGGATAGAATGGAGAGCAAATTAACACTGGAGTATGGTTGTTCCTAATTTAGTGCATCATTGAGCCTCGCGTTTCCTGCTCTGTGGGTTTCTGCTATGTAAATATTGCAGTGGTGATGCGCAATCTGTCTCCACTTTGTGCCAGTAACACTTAAATTAGGTGTCGCCTGAAGGAAGATTTTATGCTAGTTGCAGCATTGTCAGTTAATTATCTTAAAGGTTATTTGCAGTAATACCGTTTGCCTCTTTGTAAGAGAATGGGGAGAAAGTTGCATTTATAAATCTATCCTAGAGGTACTATCTGAACTCAGCCTTGTTACCTACATAAGGAGTGAAGTTTTAAAACCTGTGATGCAAAAGTACTTGGGGGGGAAAGAATGCTGAAATATTACCAAGGTTGTAAATGCTAAACAGCCCCTTACAAAAAAAAAAAAAAAAAAAGACAAAACTGACTTCAGTGGTGAACTGGTGACATCAATGTGAGAAGTATCACTTGCACTTTTCACTGGCAGTAAAAACACCTGAAAATCCCAGGACTTGGGAACATGGGTAGCAATATTAAGTGGGTCACCCCCTCCCTCCCATTACGAATACCTGCCTTCAGCTTTGACCTTGCTCATCCTCACACACTCAGAGGTTCATCTTTGCACAAACTTGCACTTCAAATCAAAAGACAAAATATGTGACATTGGAAACATCCCATTTGGACTTACGCCAATTTCCGCATAAATACCATTACTTCATTTCAAATCAGGAGTGGGCTACTGGAAAAACACTGCAGTTTATAGAAATATATTTTGAAATTGACATTGTATTTTAATGTCCATTTCTGTATCCTGACTCCAAAACCCAGCTCCTCCATGAATGCACATAAATATTTGCCTAGAGAGAAGAGCCATGTACCTTTTCTTTAAAAAAAAAAAATTTATTTATTTATTCATGAGAGACATAGGCAGAGGGAGAAGCAAGCTCCCTGCAGGGAGCCCAATGCGGGGTTTCGATCCCTGGACCCCGGGATCACGACCTGAGCCAAAGGCAAATGATCAACCACTGAGCCCCCCAAGCATCCCACCATGTACCTTTTCATTCTATATATGCAAATAATTCCATCCACTCCCCTGTCCCACCTGTGCACACACTCACTAAATGTTCTCCACCTCTCTGTGTGTACCTTATAGTCAGCTGATAAATACTTCTGACTGAAATAAACTGAGGCAGGATATGGGCCATCAAAATGGCAGACCAAGCAGTGTTCCACTCTGGACCAGCACTGCCTCCATTAACCATCTACACTGGGTTTCACATTGAATAACAGTTTAAAGGATGCCACTTAGCATTATAAGCAGCCAGGAGCATGGAAAAGGTTACCCTAAATTTCGGGAAGCCAGTGAACAAAATTCAAATTGGAAACACACTCTTTTGTTGGCATTTATGTTCTCGAGTGAACGAAAAAAAACCACACTTTTCCTTGTATCTTAAAAGTGTTCCCAAACAAAATTGTTCCAAAGTGTCTTTACCTTTTGATGATGGCAACTTAAATGTTAAATTCTGAACTGGCTTTTTTTTTTTTCCATAAGAAATGCTCTCTTGTTGGGGCATAAGCATTCATAACAGTGTAGCAGGACAGCTTTTCTTAACACAGAACCACAGAAATTAGAGCAGAAGGGAGACTCACTATTAGGTCATTTCCTCCCTGCCCCATTGGTGTAGGTTTGTTTCCTACAGCAAATTCTCCTGGTGCTTTGTCCAGCAAGGTTTAAATGAGTCAAGTAATGGGGCTTCCAGTGGGGACATATGGTTATTTTATCCAGTTCACATGTTTCTTTCACTTTGCCTATAAATTGGCTGGTCACAAAAATTGGGTCTGCAGGTAGGTGACTCTGGGTCTTGAAGGGTCTTGGGGTTTAAATAATGTGGCATTCTGTTTGTAAAGATTTAGTATAAATAGGTTGTTCAATTGTAGAAAGTATTGCTTCCAACAAACATCTAATCTGTTTTATTTCCAATGTGAATCGTGATGAAAACATACACCCTCAGATACTTTATCCAAAGCACAGGTGAATTTGTCAGTGATGGGAAACTGATAGTTTGTGTCCTAGTGAGATGGTTACAAATTTCCAAAAGACCTTTTTCCCCCCTCAGATGAAAATTTCGTTCAAGTAATGTTTTTAAAGGAATGACCCAAGAAGGCAAAATTACATATTTTTGCTTTTCTCTGCTTCTGCTCCCATCTTAAATTATATTCTGCCCTAAAACCAAGGGTATAGCTAAAGCTCACAGGTAATGCTGGGTCCTTTGTATTTTCTATAGTGATAATAATAATTATCATTATACAACAATAATAATTATTATCAATAATAAAAGTTGTACCTTTCTTCTGTTCCTTTCAAATAAAATTTGTGGGAATACTTAGATTATAAAGTAGATAAATTATTGGAGCTCAATCTTTGGTGTCACAGAATTATTTGTTTCATTTTAATTGGAAGTTCTTAGGAAATAAAGTTTGATGTCAGGTGAAAAATACATTAAGAAATAATAATCTCCTCATATAATCTGTTTGGCAGCTAGTGATACTTGTGACTGCTTTGCTTCAGGAAACTATAGCTATTTACAAGCAAAAGCCTTTTGCCTGGCACAGTAGTCCTCACTAATAAGAATTAGGCTGTAGATTGAAATTAGAGACTAAAGGCCATCTTCTCTTATTAAAATCTTTTAGAAAAAGCTTAAACACTTCACATACTCTATGCTATTTTAATTCCCATAAGTTAAATATGTCAAATTTAGCTGACATCAGCCATGAGATATATATATCCTCAGTATTCATCAAACTTGAGTTTTTCTCCTGTCCTAGAAAAATATATTTTGAGATACAACTTGCATGTCATTAATTATTTTAACTCTAAATTATTTGGTAGAAACTTTAGTCAGGATAAATCACTTTCCATGTAATTTATTATAAGACTATAGAAGATTTTCCTAAAGGTCAATTTTATTTTTGATGTTATTTTTTCTGTAACAGTGGTGATTCCAGTATTTGAAAATTCTCCATTCAGAACTGAATTTAGTATTGTTTCTTAAAAATAGAATTTTGACAGTTCTTTTTGTATCAATTTAAAATTGTGTATAGTATGAAAATTGGATAACTGAAATGAAAACATCTCAAGAAAATATTTAGTTAATATATATCAGTGAAAACTATAATGTACATATAAGCACATTTAAATATTTATGCAATATTTATACATTTATGTATTATGATACAGTATATTTTTTCAAGCCTGTTATAAATTCAGTTCTGATTTTTTTCTCTTTTCATATTCATTTCTTCTTGGGCAGAAATGACAGCTAAAGGAACTGATCAATAGGTAATCTAAGGTATCTTAATATAAGAACTTACCATTTCTTTCTAAGTAAAGACTCTAAAAGAAAAATGTGAGAGAATAGCAAAGTATATTTACATGTGATAGATTTTAAAGGTACTTTGCTAGAATAGTCCCGTTTTCTGTAGTATCTGACCACAAATATGGCTTTGCTTCATTTTCAGTTTTATTCATATCATTATAATTTGGTTTTGGAAGGATTTCGTTGAACTTTTTCAATATTTTTCATTTGTTACAGCTTCACAAGCTAGCTAAAAACCAAGGAAGGGGAAATGTTCATCTTTAAAATCTAGGTTCAATTAACAATTATAAAGGTCAAAAATAAGGTCACTGACATAACAACTGTAAGCATCACTGAAACATTCTAATTTCACTCATGAGAAAACCATAGAGCAAATTAATAAGTTTACATTAATAAGCAAATCCTCTACTGGAACATAAATTGGGAATTTATATCAATAAAGAAAGAGGGTTTTTCCCCCTCGTATAAGTCTTTTCATCTAGAAAATTACAAAGAATAATAACCCCCCTCCAAATATTGAAAGCAAATTATTTTCATAGGTATCTGATTGCTGCTCACACACCTTTCATTTGTGTTTCCAAATGCAGGGCTTTACAAAAGAAATACTGTTTGGGCCAGATGGCCTTCTAGAGGGCTCCCTGAGAGAACTCAGAAGTCTCTCTAGCCAAAAATATTGTTTCCGCTTATTCAAGTGCCAGAAATCCCACTGCCACTCTTTCACGCAGATCAAATAAACCATCTAAAGATTTGGTTGTTGTCTTTGTCGTCTGAAAGGGTTGATTCCACTAATAGACAACAATATACCCTCCCACACCCACGCATCCCACCACCCACAGCCTTCCCCCCCCTTTTAATTGTAAGTAGGAATACTAAAATCAGAACCAAGTGATGTGTAGTGAAAATGAAAACTGAAGAAACACAACCCTATTTTTGAGATGCTCAGTTATTACATTACTCCTTTTATTACCTTTTTCATTTAATATTTCTAGAACCATATGCCATAATTTTGATTTTGAACAGTCAAGTTCATTAAAAAGCTGAGAGTCTGGCAAGGAGGACTTCAAGGGTGATCTGATTAGCAACAAATTGCAGATTTCTAAACATATGAAGTAAGACAATACAATTCTGGTGGCAATATATTCGATTTCTCATAGTTTTAGTGGCAAATGGTTCAGTACTAGAAGATAGATTATATCATTGAGGTTAAATATGATGATTTCTAAAGTTGTTTGCTTTGTCCTTAATTTATAACACATTCTTAGGGATATTTTAATCAAAATATTTTTCTCCTGATTTATATTCTCAGGATATTTTTTTGCTCAATTTCAATTAAAAATATAATTCTTTCAGTTGGATAAAATCTCAGAAATCTTCCAGTTAAATCTTTTCAGTTTACAACTTAAGACACTAAGACTCAGCAAGGGTTTAGAAGTTACCTGTGGTCACTCACAACCAAGGTAGTGATAGAGCCCCTACCAGCATTCAGGGCTAACTTTGTAAATAAAGATATGAACACAGTTAACACAAATGTAGTTTTACTTGGATCATAGTAAACCTCCGTCCACATTAATGACCAAAAGTAGATAGAGCCTTAAAACTGTTCAGTCACTAACAAAATGTTAATTTGGTTAGTTCGGATTAGTATTTTTTTCTTAGTGCTATATATATATATATATATATATTTTTTTTTTTTTGCATGAGCAGAAACCGATGAGGAGGGAAAGAACACAGAGTTTTCTGTGTGCCTTCCCAACACTCACTGCTCTTATTCCCCACATCGCACCCTCCTTCTCAATTCTCTCTTGCCCCAGAAAGACTTTTTGGCTCAGATCACTGCAAATCCTGCTCTGTTGTATTAGTCATCATTTGTTCCATCTCCCAATGTAGATTGGAAACTCTCCTAGCTAGACTGGGAGCCTTTGGCAAAGAGGCCATATCTAGCTCCAAGCTCCATTTCATCTCGCTCGAGGACAGGTTCCCAATGTCCTGTGTCTCACTTACACCTGTGGTTGCACAAACACCATGGCTTTCAGCGTCTGTAATATAAGCAAGATCCAAACACGAGCCATGAAAGGATGGTTTTTACTCTTTGGACATCTTCTTTTTTCCCTCGTAGAATATTTCTCCCTTTTTGTATGTGTGGGTCGGATGTGTGTTTCTCTGTATAGCTTGCCTATTCCTTCCTCATTTTCCTTTCCATGAGCTCTCACGTGTTTCCTCTTTATCTTTCTCTCCCCCCACATCATCTCCACACCCCACCGACATCCCTTGCCTTCTCGCCCTTAGCCGACTAAAATAAAGAAGTTCAGAGCATTCTTTGAATTGTTTGTTATACTTATTAAAGAATTTTGTAATTCTTTTTATATTAAAAAGCAAGCAAATGGAACTTTTATTTTATTAAAAAATATAAATCGAGTTTCTATAATTTTTTTCATTGTAGGTTAGTGAACCTGAATCAAAAGAAAGTAAGGAAATTTTTCACCACTACCCTAGAGAGTAAAGAATTCTGTTTACTAAAACACATACCTCCCCACAGCATCTTGGATAGAAATAGGTATACAATATGCATTTAGTAAATACTATTTGGCTAACTGGTCTCTAAATTTCTGACTCTCCTAGAAAGAAATGATTCACTCTACTTTTAACAGGTTATATCATACTGACCTTTTGTTTCCTTCTAGAATAATTGAAAAAATATTTTCACCAGTTATTTTATCATTGTCATCAGTTATATTTTAATAGATTTTTAAAATTTAAAGTGACTTTGAGTTAATTTATATGTGCTTTCCAAAGAAAGAAGAAACCTATGGTGTACAAAATAGAAGTTTTAACATTATTGCTCTTAGCTGCAAGCTGCTTTAAAATGACTTCCATTCTCTGCTTTTCTCATAGGCAATACCAGCTTAAATTTGACATGAAATATCCTAAGTTAAATAAAAAATGTTTACATATTTAACTCAGTGTTAAAAATATTTTCAACTAAGATTTCTAGTTTAAAAAAAATTTGAGTGGAAGGTGATAGCTACAGAACTCTATATAATTACTAAAAATCAACCAATTGCACACTTAATAATGGGTGAATTGTATGGTTATACAAATTATACCTCAGTATACCTCAGTTTTTTTCTAAAAAAAAAATTAAGTACATCTAATGCACTAGCAAATGTGGAAACTCCTTTAAATTACAATATGCTTATAAATCCAATTGTTGCACCTCATTAGGTAGCTTTCCACATGGCATACTTGGTTCCAAATTTCCTTATCAAAAGATATTTAAAATAAAGACTTGCCTGTCCCTATCTGATCATTCTGCCTGGGTACTTTTAAAGATAAGTTTTGCAGCCTACATTTTGTGAGCTCTGAGAAGAATTTTCAAAAAAAAGGTACCTTTGGTCTCCCCATCCGTTTGTATAGTAAAGATGGCTCTGGTCCACTGAGACCGTCCATCTGGGCAAGTAGACAACTCAGTACTGGTCACATATTAAGATAATTGACCCAAACATTCACCTCTGCTCTCCTCCCTACTGTCCAGCCACCTCCGTCTTCCCTGCCAGTTTCATTTTGCAAGCCTTTCACTGTTTTCTTTTCTCCTCCCACTTCCTAAAACTGTTGGTGAAGTCCCCAAATAATCTTAACAGCATATAACACGAGAGTTTCTGCCTTCTGTGCAGAGCTACAGCTAAATGATTTCATGCTTCCTTTTTAAAGAACAAAATGTTAATGATGCCTATTCATTTTACATTCACTCAATGTCCACATCCCAAGGAATTTCCTCCTTTTTATAAATGCATCAAGCCATGTGCTTTGCTAGCACTCTTCTGTTCTGCTCTCCTGTTGCTGGAAACCCTGTCCTTCTGTTTACTGCCTTCTCCAGTGTAAATTTCAGATCATCTGCATTTGATTAGTATCTCCTCAGCTGATATTCTAAGCTTTTAAATGATTTTAAATGTATTTGTTTTCAAATTTCAAATACATATATAGCACCTGGGTCTAGTTTCTTAAAGGGACAATTCAATCTATGATCTAAGCTATAGCTTAGAGGAGGCAGGGAGCTTTAGGCATGAGTCGGGCTTGACTCATTGCATCTTCAAGAATGTTGACGTCCCTAGAATCTTTAAAGCTACTCTGAAATCATGAAATCCTGTTATAATTCAAATACTGTGCAAAGGGGATCCCTGGATGGCTCAGCGGTTTAGTTCCTGCCTTTGGTCCAAGGGCGTGATCCTGGAGTCTCGGGATCCAGTCCCACATGGGGCTCCCTGCATGAAGCCTGCTTCTCCCTCTGCCTGTGTCTCTGCCTGTGTCTCTGCCTGTGTGTGTGTGTGTGTGTGTGTGTGTGTGTCTCATGAATAAATAAATAAAATCTTAAAAAAAAATACTGTGCTTCTCACTGCACCTTTCTGTGATAAATGGAATTGAATCATCTCTGGCTAACAATAGCAGTGGCAGTAACAACAGTGATCATGCTGGTGGTGACAGCAATCAGGTAGAGGTGATAACATTGGTAGTGATAGTGGCAGCAGTCTCAAGGGGACACAGTCACAGTGGTAGTGACAGTAATGGGAGTGGTGCTAGAAGTTGCAGCTCCCATATACTGAGAGCCTGTTCTGTGACAGGCCATTGCATACATTATTTTACTTAATTCTCACAACAATTCTGTAAGGGAGATATTTTCACCCCAATTTTACAGGTGAAGAAACTGAGGCTCAGAAAAGTAACATTGTTTGCTGTAGCTCACAGCTAGGAAATAGCAGAGCTTGGATTCAAGGTGTAGCTGACCCCAAAGCCCATATTCTAACCTCTGCATTAAGATGCCTTACATAGGAGAAGCAAGACCCTTTCTCTGTTTGTGTTTGTATACTTTTTGTTTCAGCTGCAAGCTACAGAATACCACTTCAGAATGCCCATCCTAGAGAGTTGCCTATTTCTGTTTGGTGGAAGGTCACAAAGGGGCTTCCTAGACAGACAATCCTTGGTGTCCTCTTGGGCCACTACTGCCTCAGCTGGTGGGCACTGCTCTGGAATAGAACCCTGCCCTTCAAACCCCTCTGGAGTTTTTACAGTCAGAGAGCTATGGGGGGGAAAAGATGGGAAGAATAAGGAGGGAGCTTCTCCAGGCTTTTTCACCTTTCAGAAATTGGAAACTAAATCTGATAGGTTGCCCAGGATGCAGGATCCCCCAGACCTCATACCCTTTCTGAGTCCACGTCTGAGGCAGGTGCTGAGGGGCCTTCCTAACAGTTTTACAGTCCTGAACTGTCACTGCATTCCCCAATCTGGTACAATACAAACCCGCTTCAGATAGTCCAACTATTACATTCTTAGGAATCATTTAAAGGGCTTCCCCACCAAAGGCCATGCAGTGTCATCTGTCAGAATTTCAGCGCTAGTAGTAATGACACATCAGCTCAATGTGAAGTGTTGACCAAGTCGAATGGCTTCAGTTGAACTTTTAGAAATTCATGTAGAGCTACATTAACATTTGAAATTTTCTGGCCATAGCAGTAATTGGCTTTTGATTTTTTTTTTAAGATTTTATTTATTTATTCATGAGAGACACACAGAGAGAGGCAGAGACACAGGCAGAGGGAGAAGCAGGCTTCCTGTGGGGAGCCTGATGCGGGACTTGATCCCAGGACCCCAGGATCATGACCTGAGCCAAAGGCAGACGCTCAACCACTGAGCCACCCAGGTGCCCCTGGCTATTGAATTTTAATTCAAAATATTGTTAAAGTACCTATCAAATTATCACTACAACATAAGTGTGAAAATAAGAAAAACATGTTCTCTATTTTCCAAGTCTTCAGAAATATTCTTTTACCCTCTTAATGGTAACATTAAAAAGTGTTTATCTATAAACCAAGGGTTACTGATACTCAGAAGTATATATAAGGATCAAATGTCACCTCCTTTAGTCCTTCTTAGAAATGCTTTAGGTTTTTTGAGGACTTTAGATGTCATTCACATATTTATTATTGATTTTTTCTCATTGAAAATATCTTTCAGTATTCCTAATATCATAATAATTATAGTAAAGTGGGTTCACCAATGCATACAACCACCCGCCTGGGTGGCTCAGCGGTTGAGGGTCGGCTTTTGACTTAAGGAGTGATCCCGGGATTACAGGATGGAGTCCTGCATTGGGCTCCTCTCAGGGAGCCTGCCTCTCCCTCTGCCTATGTGTCTGCCTCTCTCTCTGTGTCTCTCATGAATAAATAAATAAATAAAATTTTTAATTATAGTAAAAGCTGTTAAGTGGAAACTCAGGATTGAAGCATTTATATTTCAGTTGTTCCTGAATTCAGTTATTAAAATTACATTTTGGGGGCTCCTGGGTGTTTCAGTCAGTTGAGCATTCAACTCTTGATTTCAGCTCAAGTGATGATCTCGGGGTCATGAGATGGAGCCCTATGTAGAGCCCTCAACCTCAGTGCTCAGCACTGAGTCCAGTTGCTCCACTTCCTCTGTTCCTCCCCTACCACCTGTGCTTTCTCTCTCTCTCTCTTTCTCAAATAAATGAATAAAATCTTAAAAAATAAAATGAAATAAATTACATTTTCACATATTTGCTTATCTGACCTTATCTGTATATCATTTTTTTCAGCCTCATCCTAAGTAATATTATCTCTGAAATAGCAGTTCAGATATGGTGGTTATTTCTTATAATGCACAAAATAAAATCTTTAAATATATAGTATTATGTAAAATAAATATATATTTTAATTTTTTATATTTAAACATTTTTATAACCATCTCAGATAGCACTGTCACCAGTCATACTTTGGAGTATACCAATTAGGAGGAAGAGTTTGGGATTTAGGGTGATAAGCCTTAGATTCTAGTCCTGTCCTTCCCATAAGTTGCTTTAAAAAGGTTAACTAAATCTGAACTGTAGTTTTTGCATCTGTAAAACAGAAATTGCCATGCCCTACCCCCTGCAAGTAAGAAGATGTCTTTGAAATGTTTTGTAAAATCCTAAAGTACTATTAGATGAAATCTCTTTTTTTGGTATTGGGTCTTCCTAATAAGATTGTACCTCTCCGGGGCACCTGGGTGGCTCAGTTGGTTAAGTGTCTGCCTTGGGCTCAGGTCCTGATTTCAGGGGCCTGGGATAGAGCCTCAAGTTGGGCTCCCTGCTTGGCATAGTTGCTTCTCCCTTTGCCCCTCCCCCCACTTGTGGGCACTCTATGTGTCAAATAAGTACATTAAATCTTAAAAAAAAAGATTGTACCTCTCCGATTTTCAGTTTGGAAATAAATCTTCCAGGCCTTACTAAGGTCTATTGCTAACTAGAGCCTAGGCTATAGTTGCTGAGGGAATCTTCATATTTCCTCTTCAAAAGGGAATGAACATCCTTCTCATCCCCCTGGTGCCCAAGTCAATCCATTTATGATGGTCCCACTCAGAAGCAAAGCTGAACCAAGCCAGCTCTTAGCTTGTTGGATCCCCAGACCACCCTTAGACAGGGAGATAATGCCTAGAATAAAGGAAAGGAAACAGGTGATTCACTCTCTTTCCCCTAGGGTCCAGGAAGGGAGCAAGTACTGGGTTCACCAGGGCATACAAGAACAAAGGGATTCCAGTGGGTTCCAGTCCAGCTTCATCAAGGAGAAGCTAAGTTTTGTGCCTTGCATAAGGAAAGCCAAGCAGCCAATGAATAATAGAACCAGTAATCATCCATATTAATATAGGCTAGATCAGGTTCCCTTTCCTTAGATCCTAGAGAATCCCATTCAGCCATAGACAGATGCAGTATCTCATACTGTGTTCCTTCATTTTGCTTGACCTATTGAATCATTGGTGGCCAGAGGCATGAAGGGGTCCTGCAGACACAGAAAGCCAACCCCACTGATGTGTCTCTACATGCTGCTCCTAGTATCCATTGCCTCTCTCTTGTTCCTTTGGTATCCCTGACCTTCTAAACCTGACTTTAAATGTACCTGTTCTTCGAAGCCTTTTCTGGCCAAACCACCTCCATCTTGATGGCCCTGTTTCTCTGTAGTTCCTCAGTCCTTAAATGCCACAAATATGACAGACTTGCTTGTATTTTAACTATTAAGTCACTTGCGGGATCCCTGAGTGGCGCAGCGGTTTGGCGCCTGCCTTTGGCCCAGGGCGCGATCCTGGAGACCCGGGATCGAATCCCACGTCGGGCTCCCGGTGCATGGAGCCTGCTTCTCCCTCTGCCTGTGTCTCTGCCTCTCTCTCTCTCTCTCTCTCTCTCTCTGTGACTATCATAAATAAATAAAAAAAATTAAAAAAAAAAAAACTATTAAGTCACTTGCATGAGTTAACCTGACCCCAACCCAGCATCACATTTCTTAAGGTAAATCACTGTGTCCCACTGGAGGCTCAGCAAGTGTTAGCCAACTGACCAGGGAGTATTACCAGACCAGGGAAAGATCAAGTGGCATAGAAGGATGTTTGAAAATGAGGGAGAGTAGATAGGTATGATGGATAGCATCTTCCCATATCACTCTCCCCTCAGCCACCCAACTCGAGGCCCACAAAAGAACTAAGTTTCTTGACTCCAAACTATGTTTTGAGTACTGGGTTCTGGGTATTCAAAGATATATGAGACATGACCCCTTCTTCAAGAGTCTTACAACTTGGTGAGAAAGACAGCAGAGTAAACAAATCATTACAATGAAGTGTGACAAGGGCTGTAATGGGAGGCTGTGTAGGGAAAGGAAGGATAGGAGCATCTGGCTGGCACAGTCAGTAAAGCATGTGACTCTTTTTTTTTTTTTTTTTTTTTTTTAAGTAAGCTCTACGCCCAATGTGGGACTTGACCTCACCAGCCTGAGACTAAGAGTTGCATGCTCTAATAACTGAGCCAGCCAGGCAACCCCAGGCATGGGACTCTGGATAGCAAGATTGTAAATTCGACCCTCATATTAGGCATAGAGTTTACTTAAAGGAGAAAAAAAGGAGAGATCAGCCCTACCAGGAAAGTCTAGAAACACTTTATAGACCTGACATCTTCTGACGGTTTAAAGGATGAGTTTATAGGACAGATAGGGAAAGATCCTCAGAGCAGAGAATAGAGCATATGGGAGAGGTACAGAAGAATGTAACTATGGGGGGGGGGGGGTGTTGTATGGGTGTGTGGGTGTGTGTGTGTATAGTGGGTGGACCAGCAGGGGACAAGGCTGAGAGCAGAGACAGAGTCTGGTGTCCTCATGGGAAGCCTGGGATCCCTGCTAAGGAGATTGCATTGATTTTGTAAGTCCAAAGAGAGCCAAAGCCAGGTATAAGCAAATGGATGATCCTATCCAGTGCTTTAGAAAGATTGGGATGCCTGGGTGGCTCAGCGGTTGAGTGTCTGCCTTTGGCTCAGGGCATGATCCCAAGATCTGGGATCGAGTCCCATGTCGGGTTCCTTGCAGGAAGCCTGCTTCTGCCTCTGCCTATCTCTGTGTGTGTGTGTGTGTGTGTGTGTGTGTGTGTGTGTGTGTGTTGCTCATAAATAAATAAAATCTTTAGAAAGAAAGAAAGATAACAACATGATCCCAGTTAGGGAGGTGCAACATCCCAGTAAACATCCCAGCAGTCTCTCAGTGAGACATCCCCACTGAGCTGTGGGTGCCTGCCTGGCAACCAAACTAACATCGTTGGAAAAAAATGTCCTAACAACTCATGGGGCAACCAAGGGCTACCCTGGGGCCTCTCCAAGGACTCTCGAGGGTGATAGGGTGAAAAATGGGAAAGAAAGAAGAATGAAAGTGTCCATCAGAATACCTCAGTGGAGTAATCATCCTCCTCCTTTTTGGAGTAGGGAGGAGCAGATGATTTTCTAAGGAAGAACTAATCACAGACCATGCTGGGTCTGAGAGATTTGAGCAAATAGAGGGCACAACCTAGATCTTGAAGAGAAATTTCATAAAGGCCAACGCTGACAAAAGTTTTAGGAATTCACTGGGAACTGCTGTGAGGCAAATATTTCACTGGGCATTAGGCTTAGAGTCATACAGGAGGAGTGTCACCCTGAAAAAGAAGGACCATGACAGCTGTACTAATGTTATCATTTGTGCCAACAGAGCACCACCATCACTGGCATGCCAGAGAGAACTCCCCAAGTGCTCAAAGACATTATTTGAAAAATAAAGGAGGAGGGAAAGAATTAAACCCATTTGTGTTTCTAGTAAATTACTCTTTTAGTACTCTAGAGAAAAAAATTCTCAAGTATTAAGTGCCAAAAATGCAAAATATATTAATATTTCCTATAGATGATTCCTTTTGTCATCACCACCACTATCATCTGTACTTTTGCTACCAAACTGTAAGTCCAATTCACCCCTATGAAGAACTTTTGAGTCTGGCGAAATTCAGGTTATCTCAGTGCTTGTTTTACCAATGGGCAATAACTACATTGTTAGAGAAACTATAACCCAAGAGTAATTGTTTTCTTTGCTATACAGATAACATGTATGCTAAGAGGATATTGCCCTTCACTTCCAGGAATTTGAGACTCTAAACATGTATATAGTGAAATGTGCCAAAGTGATTGACCAATGATTTACTACAACAAATAACTCAATAGATAACTCTGGAATAAAACCCCATTGCTCCGTGGCAGCTCTAGCCAGGAATGCATGATATGTACTAGGTACACAGTATCATATCCATGTGAACAGGGCAAACGATCCTGAGTAGACAAGGGCAGTCCTTTCAGACCCTCAGATCTCTCTGTGCTCATCACACTGGGCTTTTTTCTAATTCTTGTTGCATTTTATGGCACCTGCTTCTTTTCCAGCACATTGCTCCTGAGGGCAAGGATCAGGTCATATCCATATCAAAGGGAGCCTAACTATTTCTAACCAGAGGAGCTAACACACAGAACTTTTCCAACTTGAATATTGGCTTTAGAATCATGAGATGATTGCTGACAACCCTCCACCCCCAACCTTCTGCATCAGATCCTGTAGGATGGGACTGTATGTGCATTTTAACAAGCCACATCCCCTACCATCCCCCTTAGATGATTCTGATCTGGTTGAGAACATTTCTCAGTCTGTGAGCCTACAGTGTAAGCCTGGAGCACACTCTAGATCAGCTAGAGCTAGCTTTCATCCCAGTTCTGTACTCAGTAGCTACAGGGCAGACATATAGAAGTTTCTTAAGCCCAGCCCCCTCAGTTATAAAATGGGGATATATGTACAAATTAGATACACAATAAGAATGATGGCTGCCAGGGGCTTCTGGAGAGAGGATGTGGAGTAACTTGTTTCATGGGTACAGAGTTTCAGCTCTGCAGGATGAAAACTTTCTGGAGATCTTTTGTACAACAATGCAAATACACCTAACATTACTAAGATGTACATTTAAAAATGGTTAAGGTGCGGGATCCCTGGGTGGCGCAGCGGTTTGGCGCCTGCCTTTGGCCCAGGGCGTGATCCTGGAGACCCGGGATCGAATCCCACATTGGGCTCCCGGCATGGAGCCTGCTTCTCCCTCTGCCTGTGTCTCTGCCTCTCTCTCTCTCTCTCTGTGACTATCATAAATAAATAAAAATTTATTTAAAAAATGGTTAAGGTGATAAATTTTATGTGTTTTTGCCACAATTAAAGAGAATTTTTTAAAGAAAATTTTAATGGGGTTGCATAATAGCATCTACCTCACACTGTTGTTAAGAGCATTACATGAAATAAAGTATGTCAAGTATCCGGCGCAGTCCGTGATCTAGCAACTGCTCAAAAAATTACAGTTATTATTATTGTCATGGTTCTGGTTGTTAAGGTAGTTAACTATGAATAAGTTACTATTTAAAGGCATTTTAAACCAAATTATAGACTGAATCTTCAAGCTGATGGAGGTTCTCTATACTTTTTGAAATGGTAAGCCAGTTTTTCAGGAAAGCATTGGGCTGTAAAATGGAAATTTATTGGGACACCTGGGTGGCTCAGTGGTTGAGCTTCTGCCTTTGGCTCAGGGTGTGGTTCCGGTGTCCCCCTATTGAGTCTCATGTCGGGCTTCCCTCGAGGAGCGTGCTTCTCCCTCTGCCTATGTCTCTACCTCTCTTTCTGTGTCTCTCATGAATAAATAAATAAAATCTTTTTAAAAATGGAAACTTATTTCTAATCATTAATTAAGGACTGTTTCAATCTCTCCCCACAAATTCAAGTAACTTTTGACAAACTGCATTTTTCCAAATCCTGAGCAACAGACCCATTCACATTTCACATGTAGATCCTTATGTTTAAAAACCCAACCATATTACAGGTCAATATGTGAAAGCAGGAGGATTAGGCAGTTGAATTCCTAACACTAAGATCCTCAATTGCAGAGATGGAGACAAAAATGTTTAATTTTGTTTTTGCAGCTTAAGCTTAATGAAGGAGGCCAAGCAAAATCTGCTACTGTAAAAGAAAGAAATGATCTTTATGAAATATTTTGCATCTTTGATGTGCACATGGAACCCAAAGCAGATTTGGGAAACATGGCATAAACCCAAGGCCGTAATTTTGATTGTCTGTGCATCATTTTGATTTTGTGTGCATCTATTCTAATTTCTTCTCTCCAGCCTATTATTTAAACCTTAGCAGGACAGATGTGCTGTTTTACAGGGGCATAATCCACTTGGTGGGCGGATAACCAAGAGGCCTTTGGTCTTCATCATTTACTCCAATAAGAAAACTAGACTATTGCCTTGTAAAACAGCGTGAGTCCCACACCCTGATTTCACACGCTATGCTAACCCATGGAATATCCTTGGAACTTCTCTAACTGAATTCATAAAATTCATCATGGTCACAGAGATCACCAAAATTTGCTCTAGGCTGAATGAAATTAGGCAAAAGTCAATCTAGAGATATAAATAGTAAAAATGAGAGGGTTGGAAAATGAATTCAGGTATAGGATGTTAGGCCAGCACAGGTGCTCTTATGAATCAGATTGTAAGGCTGAGTACTACTGGTACTCTAATCCCAGTGGCTTTTAAATCTCTTAATTGAAAAATAAATTCCAAAGTCATTGCTAAGGATTCCCTGCCACTTTTAAAAATCTCCATTCTATGTGTAACTCTTGTAATTGTGGGAGGTAAGGGTTTTCAGAAAGACCAGGAGACCCATCCCAGAACTTTTGAGTGATGACAATATAGACTGTCAAGAGGTGATACTTGTGAAATCAGAAATGGACGGCAGTGTATGCAGATGGACCACCAGCAAGGATTATGATTGCTCCCACCCACTATTATCCTTGCCACGTGTTACGTGGAAGGAAGGAGAAATATGAAGAGCTGTGATTGTAAACGGCAAGAAGGAGTGATTAAAAGAATGTAAATAACCAGACATTAACTTCAGATTCTGGGCATACTGCCTTCTGTCCAATTAATTTTTCTTTTTCTGATGCAGTAAAGACATTACCTTGTTACCTTAATATAGGAGTCTCTGATCAAGGCTTGAGGTTCTGATACCCAAGTGTTAGCTCCAGCTCTAACTTTTCCTAGTCACGTGATCTTGGAAAAATCACAAGCTACTCTAGGACTCAGATTCCTCATCTAGAACAGAACTTGGATCACATGACACATTGAATTTGGTATTTGCAGAAATTGAAAAGAAAATATATCTGTAAAATGGTGATAAACCAGGAGATCTCAGAAATTCTTTCCAGACTCACCATTCAACAGACCTGTGACTTCTTTTTTATAGGCTCATGTCCCTTGTCATTCTAGTCCTCTTCTGCACTTCTGTATCACCAGAGGGATCCCTTTTTATTTTTATTTTTATTGAGTACAATCCTACCTTACATTTTCTCATCGCATGATAGTGTTACCCCTCAATTATGTTACAAGAAGGAAGCATTTGCCATTAACCTGATCATACAGCTATTTTTTCAAACAACAATCAGTTGGTTACCAGAGCATATTACTATTTTTAAAGTTCCGTGTAATATTTTGAAAGCTATATAAGGAAGTATTTGCATTTTCCTTCCATAGTTGTGTTCTGCTTGATTTCAAGAGTTAAATGAACAGTTTCAAATGCCTTGTGTATGATGCTTTTCCCCTCCATTAAAATGCTGGAGGGTTGGGGGTTTTTTTCCCCTTTTGAGGAGGAAAAAAGAAATCTTACCCCTGTAATTTACTTTGGTTTTTTCAAAAGTTGGGTAGGGAAGTCAATATAATTCAGGTAGAATCTAAAGTGTTTTTGTTGTACAAGTGTGCACAGAAAGGAAGCCTATAATTTCTGAACATTCTTTTAGGAAGTTTGTATTCTCTGTTTTCCAGGGAGCCTTTACTTTCCGAGGGAGTATGATCGACATGCCATTACTGAAGCAAGCCCAGAACATTGTTACGCTTGCCACATCCATCAAGGAAAAATGATCTGTTAAATGAAACTCTCATCAGGTGGGCTGAACATATACAGTGGGTTTCTTAAAGACAAACCATAATACTCAAGGCAACTTGTTAGTATGCCAGATCGGAACCTTTTTCCCATTTACAGTTCATGTTAATCCAATTTTTTTTATTATCTCACTGGCCAGTTATTCCTTTAAAAATGAACTTCCTTCTTTTTGATTCCAAGCTTATGATTTTACTGCTCATTAATGTGTTACAAATATGCACTTAATGATTTCACAGGGAGATAAAATAGTGAAGAGAGATGGGCTGAGGGGCTGTTAGGACTTTAATGAAACAGATCTTTCCCGAATATTTCTCCCTTCACATTTCTCACATTAGATGTTTCCCACATTGTTCTACTCCACACTATAAATAATTTTAAGGCCAATCTTAAAAAATGGTAGTTAAGTGAAGGGGTTGTGTTTATTTCACTAGAAATCTGATAAAACGAGAGATGACATAGAAAAAGTTATCATTTTTGTTCATACAGATGGCTTCTAAAAATAAATCTTCAAAACTGATTACTTTTAACCTCCACCTCCCAAAATGAAACATCCCTACATTTGAACTGCTAGGTGAGAACTCTGAAAGCCCTCATCCTGGGTGAAGGCTATGGGTCAACAGATACCAGCAATTAAAAAAAAAAAAAAAATGTGCAGAAACACAAGACCATCCATTCTCTCCCTTAATTTCCCCATTTAACTGTTTGCCATTGAGGCCACTTCCCCCCTGTAAATGTATGGCCAGGACAGGGCCCCCTCAGCAATAAACTTGTAGACTCTAAGAAGACACAATGCAGCAGAGCTGGTGCATATGGTCCCCTGCGAGATTTGCATCACATTAGAGATGCTGCTGCAGGTCATATGGGCGGTATGGTTAACGGGCTTAGTAAAGCTGTTTTGAAGAGGTTAACCCAGCTTGTAGTAAGGGTAAATAAACATAACAACCAGCCATTCTTCCCTATTCAGCATGTGCTCTTATACTGAAGGCTAAAGGGTATTGAAGCTGGGAAGGATCAACTTGTGTTTGCCAGAGGACGCCAATGAAATTTGAAACACCAACAATCAGAGATTTTGTTTCTGCTCCTCATTAAATCATGAGCTTTTGTGTTGAGACTCTGGATGACTGTTCTTTAAGAAATTAACAGAATGGGAAGTTTTAAACTCTACACCAACCTTTTCATGACCTACACAGCAGCAAAGCTGCTACTCTTAGACAAACACTGCAGGGAAGGCTGTTCTGTTTATTTAAATTTGTAAATAGAAAACAGTTGTTTTTTTATTTTCATTTTTCACCTCCTCCTATACCCTTGTTGTTTATTTCCTCCATGGCCTCTACTGTACAACCCATTCAGGGGTCCACTTTGTCCCTGCCTCTTCCAGTTCCTACAGGAAGCCTAGAGTTGGAAGTAGAGTTGAAGGTTATATACAAGGAAGGGCGCCATGGAACCCAAGCAGAGTGGGAGAAGCCCACACACCGTCCTGCAACACCCACGCATGCAGTGCACTGAAGAAAAGGGATGATTCATTTCTAACTGGCATCCGGAAGGAACTGAATCTAGGCAGGAAGAAAAGGGATGATTCATTTCTAACTGGCATCCGGAAGGAACTGGATCTAGGCAGGAAAGTTTTTTGCAGGGGGACACATTCTTGAAACACCAACTAATAATCCCAAACTTGGGATCTGAGGAGACTGGGATGGGACATGCTAAGCCGGGGTCCTAGGCTGCCTTGGGCAGTGGGTCTCCTTTCTTCTGTGCACCCCTCTCTTCAGTCCCTCATGAGAGCATTGTCACCCTTCACCTAGGTCATCCTGTGCTGCCACTGAGTTAGCTGGAAAGGAAGGTAGGTGCTCGCTCCATCCTCACAAGGAGCCACCAGCAGGAGGAGGATGACACCTTAGCCAAAGTGGGAGAAAACTGGCCTCCAGCCATTTGGGGCAGCAGTCAGCAGTTACAGCACCACCACCACCACCACTCTTGCAGCTATGCCAGTGTGGGCTGGCAGCCATGTGTGTACCAGGGTAGTTCAGGATCATAGACCTGGTTCGGACCCCTTTACTCAGAGCACAGAGACACAGGAGGACTCCGCAGAAGGCAGAAGGCAAAGGGAGGCCTCCTCTCATCCTGACCTGTCCCATACACACACCTCCTCCTCACCTGTAGAACTAACCCATGCAGGACCTGTCTTAAACAAAAAAAGAAAATGAAAGCCTTCCTTCATACTTCCCTACATCAGCCCCCACTTCAACCCAACTGCCCTTCCTATTCTTGTATGTTGGTGCAGATAACCAGTTGATTTGACAGGATGAAAGCCCAGACATTATACTCTCTACCCCAGTTACATAGGAAACCCCCTAACCCTACATGTGAACGTCCTCAGGCCAAGGGCCCACTGAGAGCTAAGCCCTCCCTCTGAGGGCACCTCAGATTCTGGGGTGAAGGCATTGGGACCTCAGGAAAAACAGACCCTCAGCACTGTCTCTGGGTGCTGAGAGCCTGGATGTGGCTAGGACTCCCCACCCCCATTACCAACAGACCCATGGGTTCCTAGATACCTTACAACGTGGGACTGACTGGTCACCACACCCTTTGATCTGACACCTAAATGTTGCATTTATCTTCTTTCTCACAACCCAGTGTTCCCAATTATGGTAATATCATGAGACGAAGACCCACTAGAGCCAAAAATGCGGACCAACATCGTACTCTGAGCAAAAAACCCTAAGGAGGGCCCCAGAAGAGGGTTTAAGTTAGAGTCAGAGATCCTGGGGAATTCCTCCAGCTAGCAATGGCCTACAAGAAGAGGAACTTGCAGCAATCTGATTAATTAAAAACCATACCTGTTTATATTTTGTGTAGCTCATCACAAGCTGCTTTGCCATATCACCCCCTTGTTATTAATTCTTGGGGGCTAAATTATGGGTAACACTATTAAAACATTATCAGAACTAATGAGAAACAATTACTTAGAAAATGAGCCAGGACAAGATTGAGTTGAGAACATCAGTGGTGATCACTGTAGATTAGTTTAATAAATCATCAGGTGCAGGGCAGGGCTGACTCTATGTATGCAAAGCCCTGTCACGGGAAAATGAAATTGAGATTTTTTTTGCATAATTTTTTCATTAATCTCAATAGGACCCGTGTGGTGTAGATTGTTTTATTCCCCTAATACCTTGCCTGAGGGGGGGTGCCCAATAATGTCTTCATTGTTTTACTGAGATCTTAATGACAATCTGTGACAACCTCATTTTAATGTATAGAGGATTATATCAATACAATCATGTTTTATTGAAATGGTGCAGGGGAAAGTCCAGCGGAGTCAGGCACTGTCTGTGAGCACAAGTTGGGAATTTCTCGGGCATCTGGGTGCAGTTCCCTTCAGATTTCCAAGTATTGAACCGCGGGCTGCCCTTAGGTCCTCTCCTCCAGGGACAGGCTGGGAAAAGCTTCCTCAAGACTTCACCACAGCCTCTTTGAATTTGAAAGTAGCTCGTAGCTTGCCATGTATTTCTGGGCACATGGAATAGACCATGTAGGTTGTTGGGTTTTGTTTTGTTTTGTTTTGTTTTGTTTCCTTTTCTAAAATATACCTGTTACGATCATTAACACATGAACCCCTAATAGTTCTGCCCGAGTTTGGGAAACTGACCTTACACTGGAGAGGTTATATTTTCTAAGGACGTCTTAAGAGGATAAAGAGGAGTACATGGCTTTTTAATTTGAAGGACATTCTGGTTTTAAGGTTTGCATTCATCTTGGAAGGCTAAATGTCCGTTTTGTTTTTTATTTGTACCTCTAGTCCTTGGAAGGCAATTGATGGTACAAAACAGGTTATAAGATTACCAGCAGGATCTCGTGCATATTAATGCGGGCGAGGGGCACCGAACCGGTGGGTCACTGAAGAGTTTGTGCCCCAGGCTCGGGGACACTGCATTGTAATTGAGGGGAAAGTGGAGGAAAGTCATTAGCAGAGCTCAGCATTTAAATGTTAAAACTTTAATCTTCCTTTCCGCGCTTTATTTTAAATCGGGGGCGGGGGCTAACCGAGCGAACAAAATGGCAAATAATTAACTTTAAAATACCTAACTTAGTACCTGAAAAGCTTGCGCCGTGGTACTGGGCAGCTCTTTGCTCTCCTGTGACGGGCGATTGTGGCTGTTGGTCGTGGTAGTTTGTTTACATTCCAGCAATTATTTGGCAGCATATTTCTTTCCGAATCGGTAAGAATTGCCAACGACATAAAGAAAGTGATGGGTGGGAAGGAACCAAAAGCGTCGTTAGCGCCTTTTGCGATGGTTTGCTGTCGATCCGACCCGGTTCCAGCTAAGCGGTCTGAAGCCTGCAGAATTTTTTTTATTTAAAAAAAAAAAAATGTTTACAAGTCTTGTAAAAGACGAGATGTCTCGCTCTCGCCCTTCCTTTTTTTTTTTTTTTTTTTTGAATTTTGTTCGTAAGCAAACGGCTCGGCGTTGCCGGTTGCTGCTTCTTCCGACAGAAGGGCTCGGCGAGCCCGGGCCGCGCGCCCCGTCGGAAGGACGTGCGCCCCCGGGCCCGGCGCAAGGCCGCGTCCCCGCCGCTCCCCGAGGACGCAGGGCGGCCGGCGGCGCAAGGGGGCCCCGGGGCGCGGAGCTCGGCGGCCCCCGAGGCACCGCGCGCGCCGTCCCTACCCCGCGGGGGCGGCCGGGGCCGGGAGAGCCCGGTGGGCCGGGGCCGCGCACCCGTGGGCCCCCGGAGCCCGCGAGCCTGTCGCGCAGCCCGGCTGTAATGGTGGCAGATCAAAGGCTGCCCCGTGTCCCCGCGGAGCCCGGGACAATCCCGCGCCTTTGTGAGCTGTTGCTAGGAGCTCGGGAAACTAAGGGAAAGTGTCAGGAGCATGTTAATCAGACTCGTTACAGTGTAACAATAACGTCTCTCTCGGGTCTCCCAGGCCCCCAGCACCCCTGGCGCACCCTGCGCGCAGGCCCGACACCTGCGCGGGGCCCTCGCGCCCGCCCTGGGGACCCGCCGGCCCCTAGGTCCCTCCGGCACTGGCAGCGCGCAAGGCCCAGCCCTGGGGACCCTGCAAGCGCCCGGCGCGCCCCCTGGGCCCAGCTCGCCTTGACCAGAGCCCCGCGCGCGCCCTTCGGCTGCCGGGCTCAGATCTGGATCCCTGGCCGGAGGGACCTTCGGAGGAATCGGATCCCACCCCCCGCACTCAGTCACTGGACTGGATTTCCCACGATATTCAAACACCGTATTAGAATCAAGAGAAAAACGAGCATTCCATTTTAGATTGGTTTTTGGTTGAGTTTCTTCAAAAGACTCAAAACCAACTTTGCCAATCTCCCTCTGAAATCCATAGAGGATAGATACTATGAGTGATAATCCCGAGTTTAAAAACAAAACTTTTCTGAAAGTAAAGATTCCTCTGCACTTTTTTGAGAGAATCCTTTCATTCATTCGTTTATTCATTCAACAAACATCTGTTGAGCCTGACCCGGTGCCAAACAGCTAGCTTGTATGAAAGTCATAGGACTGGTTCCGGATGCACTTTTCTTTCAAAATTAAAATGCTCTTGTGTGAAGTCAAAGGAAGAGCAAAGGCGTAAAATAATGTCAAATGCGGAAACAAAAAGTGCCATTGACTACAGTAGTGATAGTAACAAGAGAGGTGCGGATTAAGAATTTAAAACATTTGAAAAACTATACACCATATGCTTGGAAAACCAGCCACTTTTTTCATCTGTTTTATCTCCTTCTGCCCTCCTCTTTTGGTCTCTAGATGCTCGGCCAGGCTGCAGTCCTGAAGCTGGGAGTCCTGCCTGAAGTCTGAAGAGTGAAGTCAGTTTGTAAACAGCCAGTCAGACTTATCAGAACAAACACTCGATCTCGTCCCATTCTCCCCTTGACTTTACACAGGGAATTGGAAAGCCGTGCTCAGGTTTAGGATAGAATTTGACCAAATGGAGGTGCCGTCCTCCAGTATGGGCTCTTGTTCAGGAACCAAGGAAGTTCCTTTGGTTTAAATGCTGAACCCTAAGTCAAAGACCAAGCTTTCTATTTATCAGAAAGGATAGAAAACGCACCCTCGGATCACCTGTGCCTATCGACCAAGGGAGTCCTCGGTCCTTAGACTTCTCCACTGGTCAAAATCAATTTCTCACACTGTGTGTGCAACATGTAAACATCTAGAAAACTGGTCCCAGAGATTAGTCTAAGCCCTGGAAGGAATTTTTAAGATTCCCTTTATTACATGTTATAAGAGAGTTGATATACTGAAAACTCAAATCTTGTGAAAAACAAAGAGAGACCAAATACCAACTACATTTTGTGATGTTAAAACGTCTAGCTAAACGGAGATATTCAGTGACAAGAAACTGGATTTTTTGGTCTACACAATGCCAGATAGCTGGTCTGGCCGGGTTCTGCTTTGTTTTTAAACAATGCACAAATTGCCTTAGTTATTCAGACCAGAAAATAATCAAGAGAAAAATGAACATTCCATTTCAGATAGCCTTGTGGTGGAGAGTTTCTTCAGAAGACTATACATTCTAGGCTTGTGGCTTTTTTTTTTAATTGGCTCTTTTGAGGTCCATGGAAGGAAGAACATAAAAACTAACATGAATTTCTGGCTTAGATTCTCTGGGAAAACTGTCTTAATAACCTGAGCACCCAAACGAGGAAAGGAACACACCCGTTTCCTCCAGCGGATTTCCAGGGATTGGAATCATGCAGCAACTTCTGGGGAGCTCTGTGAGACCTCTCCCAATCTGGCTGGAGGGAGCTCCCATTGCTGGGAGCTCCACCAGCATTTCCACACTAGTGCCGCATCACCTCTGTCAAGGGGCCCTGGTCTTCAACTCGCTGCAGCTACTGACCCTCTTTTGCAAAGCCTGTGCATAAGCTGCAACCTCTTCCTCTCTGGCACACCCAACAAACTCCTAACCATTCTTCCAGACATTCCTTGAAGGTCAGTCTGTGAGATCTCCCCAGCTTCCCACAGACGACTTGCTGTCCCTCCCCCAGTCCTTCTATTGCACTGGATCAGATGGCTGCTGTAGTACTTGTTGTGTGTGTGTCCCCCACCCCCAAAGAAGAGTGTGGATGCCCTGAATACTGGACATTGCCATGCGTTCCTGCTCATCTCTCACCCCCAGCAAGAGTTTGCGACAAGTGCATTCATTCAAATTAGGAACAGTTTTTCCTCGATCAGACACTTAGGTTCTAATCCTGGTCATTTCTGATGACCAGATTGTGTTACATTTAGAGAGAATAAATGAGTATCAGTTTCTTCAGCTAGAATAATAATACCTAACTCAAAGAGTTGCTATGAGGAGGCAGTGGGCACCAAAATGCACCTCCGGGGTCCCCCTTCCACCGCTCCCACTCGCTGGCTCGGCCAGCCAGGGACAGTGAGGTAAGCAGACAGCCTCCAGCTGTCAGCTCCTCCTCCTTCAGCATCTGCCTCAGATGCAGACAGCTGACCAGGGTCTCAACCTTCTCATGTCAGCCTGCATCCGGTGATGTGTAGATTTTACCACGATTTAAAAAAAGAATCTTTAAAAAAGAATGAATGTCAAATAAATAAAAAAAACCAAATGAATAAATATAGTACTTTTTGAAAAGTACTAACACCACGATTGGTGCACAGCAGGCATTCAGAAAGGCCAAATAATTTCCATCCCAGTGCTGAACCTGTGCTGTAGTCCAGGATGGGAAACACCCCCAGCAGCAAACTGGCTGGATAATGAATTTCTATTAAGTGAACCCCATTTTCTCATTTACTTTTATTGGCAGGTGAAGGATATGTTCTCACAGGAGAACATATTGGTGGGACCAATCCCAGGACATGCTGGGCATGGCAGCGCACTCCCAACAGCCACGCACATTCTAGGGGAGCTTTGTGGCTCTGTTGTTGTTGTTGTTGTTGTTCAGAACTTCCTAGTCCCATTCCCAGACTATGGAAATTTCTCCCGCTATAGAGCTATTCTGACTACCAATTCATGTTTTCATTCTGTCCAACCACCCTGATTTTGGAAGCTCCCAAAGATTATACAGTACCGATTCCTGGCTGAAGGGGGCTCCATTCACATAGGAAAAAAAATGGAGTTGTGCAAATACTGGCCCTTCTAGCGGACTTGCTCAAGGTCACACAGCTGGCAAAACCAAGACTACGACTAATGTCTCAA
The DNA here is from genome assembly GCF_011100685.1 of Canis lupus familiaris. NCBI lineage: Eukaryota > Metazoa > Chordata > Mammalia > Carnivora > Canidae > Canis > Canis lupus. Next base: position 50,036,702 of record NC_049243.1, read on the forward strand.
AATTAAACCGTAAACCACATAGCTCCACACCCAAGAACTCCTCTCCTAAAACCAGATTTCTGGTTTTACATTAAGTTCCCCACTAAGGAAGCTCCAAATAAGTTTTTTGAAACAATGAGAAAAATAGCTGAAACCTCTTTTTCATTTTTTTTTAATGTGGGCTCCACACCCAACATGGGGCTTGAACTCACAACCCCAAGATCAAGAATCAACGGTTCACTGACTGAGCCAGCCAGTGGCCCCTGAATCATCTTTTTCAATAACTCCCTCCCTCAGACACAGGGCCTGACCCAGCAGAGATATTTGAGCTCATCACAACTGAAACAACTAGTCCTCAAACGCAGTCAGGAAGCTCCATCACCAGGCAAACGCCATCCTGATGGCCCCTGGCTCCTGTAGGCCTGGATCACCTCCTAGGTTAAATATTTCCCATGCCTGCCCACTGAGGTCTGGTCTGAATGGCTAGAGAATGTCTTGGGTGGTCTAAAGAAAGGAATACCAGTGGAGGGATGAAGGAGCAGTCTGAAGACCTCCAGGACAGAGCTATTTAAGCTCTCTGGGATTCCCCTTGGCTCCAGCCTCCCGGCTCCCTCCATGGCCTTCTTTCTCTGTCTCCTCTCTCATCCCTGTACCTACTGTTGGCCTGTGTCCACTCCCACTCCCCTCTTCCTTAGAGTCTCCCTTTCCTTCCTCCCCTTGCAATTCCAGATGCAAAACCAACAAATGTAGGAAAGAAAATGAAATGGGGTAAAAAAAAAATTTTTTTTTTCCTAATTCTGTGTCCACATTTTGGAAGTAAATCTAACATCTTAAATTGTGTGCAGGAGGCTCCATAGTCCTTCATTTACTATGAACTTGGCACAGTAAGTTTATTAGCCCATCTTACTGCAGAGAACCCGAGTGCAGAGGACAGCTAATATTGTACTTTGGGAATCAAAGTAGAAATGCCAATGAGACTGCTAATTATTCAGTAAATTAAATATCGCTGCCAAAACTGCTATTCCTAATATCCTGCATTTGATCATGTTGTCTTAATGCAAAGGCAACATTCAGATTCTATTTATGCGATAAAGATGAGGATCCTGCAAATTGATTACTGGTTCTTTATGTTTTACTAGAAATTATTTGATATGCAGCCTGAAATTTATGTTACTTATAAGTAACAATGTTCAAGGATATAAAATTTGATTTCTGTCCTGTTCTTAACCGTATTCCTTTTGGGGCCAGAGCAGGGCGAGGGGGAGCATTACTAGACAGGTAGCAATAAGTGATTATTTACAAAAACAGATATTTTCAAATTATGATAAACATTCCATTTTACATAACTAAAGGTGTGACGCCCCCCCCCAATCATTTTTTACAACTATGTTTTGTAAAAGCCTTTAAAAAAATCAATTAGCCTTTGTGTCGTCTAAGGAACTTTAAATTGCGGAATATATTTATGAGAATATTTAAGGTAAATATTTCCAAAGTAAGGAGCAAATGAATGGGCCATAAATTTGCATGCACTGCCTCTGAAAACGAGCACATTTTAAAATGGTTTGTTCAAACGGAGCCATTGGCCTTTTTCCTTCCTTCTCAGAGAGCATATGTGTTAGATTAGTACTCAGAAAAGAGCATGATTTCATAGCCTCCAGTGCTGCATTTATAAAAATTGTGATGATTTTAGGACTGCACCTCCATTTTTTGAATTTTCAAAACTTGTCCCTTTTTACTCTTTTATTTTCTTTCAACAAAGCAAAGACCGAAGAACCCTTTAAGAAATTTTATACATTCCCACAGAGTCCCAGTTTGTTGACCTTCAGGCCACGGAGTAAAACCTTCCTTTTAAGTCAACCATTCCCCATTGGGAAGCGCTCCAGCTTTTTCTTTTTATGAGGAATTTTAACTGCTGGACTTAATTTAATTATTGTATTTTGTACATACTCCCAGAAGCCCCAGGGCATGAGCTTTACTTTTTTTCAAAACTTTCAAATGAATCTTTAGAAATGCACATTTCTGATGGTAATATTACTTCTTTCACTTGTATTTCTAATCTAAATACCAAACTTGGATCTGTTTCCTGACTTATTCACAGAGAGTTTCAACCTCGCATCTCTGCCACAGATACACTTGTGAGTCCACAAGTAAGGATGTGGTTATTTGAGCCTTCAGTGTGGATGCCTGGGCTTTATAATAACAAAATAAAAATCATCCCCAGCTGAACTCATTTTAAAAAGTTGATGGTTCTGGGAACGAGTCTTCAATAAGAACAGTTCCTAGGTAGACGTTGCTTTGAAATCAGTAGCATGCTGGCCCCATGGCTGCAGTGTGCCATCATCTGTCCTTTTCGTGTCTATGAGATCCCCTCACGCATATCAACTGCTCCTCCCGATCCCAGCAGACGCTCATGTGCAAACACACACTCACGCATAGGGAGTTGTCATCCCAAGCTAACAGCAAAGATTCAATATCTTCATTTCTCCCATACCTTTGTCCACAAACATTTTATTGGGTCCCTTTTCTATTATTATTATTGGAGTTCAATTTGCCAACATATAGCATATCACCCAGTGCTCATCCCGTTAAGTGACCCCCTCAGTGCCCGTCACCCAGTCACCCCATCCCCCTGCCCACTTCCCCTTCCACTACCCCTTGTTCACTTCATTGGGTCCTTTTGATTTCCAAATCAAACACTTTGACCACATCTTGACCATCAAAGGGGAAAAATAATTTGGGGAGGGGGGTAATTCCCTTAAAACTCAGTTAGGAGTGTTGAAATGCAGGGCAAACATAAATTTTCAAAATTCATAAAATCTGACCAAAATACCTTAATGGGGTTGGAGTTGGGCTAGTTATGAAATAAATTTCATTTTAGGATTTCTGAGACCTCTGAATTTGGAAAGATGTTTTTAAGCAGAATGCTCTATGAAATGAACCTGATTTTCTGATTGATTTTGATTTAAATTTTAAATTAGAAAAATCACAGCATTTAGGTGCCATAGAAGGACTCTAGAGATCACCTAGGCCAATGGTTCTTAACTCTACACATTAGAATTACCTGGTGGGCATTTAATAAATACCAATGTCTGGGCCCCACTGAGACTCATTAAATCAGGCGCTGGTCTGACCTGTCATTTTTCAGATACAAACAAAAACAACCAAGCAAAACTCTGAAAGATTAAATATGCCTTTTACATTAGGGATCTGAGTCTAATTATGCTGTAACATACTTTGGGAACTCCTAGCCAGGCTAACCTTTAGAAGCAAACTTACTTACAAGTAAGTAACAAGTAAATTTCCATAATTCAGTTTAGGGTCACATTAATTATAAAATAGTTGATTGATTCTTCCCATGTGATGGTACTTTCTAATGTTTACACATTCACATCCCTGACTGATTCACAGAAAAGGTTAGTATAATCATAGTCTTAAAATGTCTCACACTTAATTTTTAAAATATGGCACATTTATATGGATGGTTACCCTCCTATACATTGTACTTAAAAGTTTGAACTCTTCAGTGGCAGCGTCATACTTCATGACTAATATTCTGTAGGGGTTTTTTTACATGCATTTAAAACGTTCAAGCAGAAAGCAGTATTTGTCCCAGTATCATCTGAAGATCTCAAAACACCTGAATTTTACATTGTACAGTTTTTATAGAAATGGAGTCAGGGATGTCAAACAACAACTCATCTTGAGTGAGTGAGTCCCCACATTCCCCCCCGAAGGCAGGAGTGAGCTCAGCCATCGGGGCTCTGAAGGCTCTGAAGGCTCTGAAGGCCCCGAGAGAACAAGAGAGGCCATGCTGAGCAAAAGAGCTCCTTATAGTAAGAAGCCTCAGCCTGGGACTCAGCAGACTTTTGAGCCATCTTTGTAAACAGTCACCCTTACTGGCCTCCCCCAAGAACATCATCTCCCTCACCTTTTACACTCCCCCAAATCTGCCTCCTTCTCCTCTTTTCCCATCAGAGACAGCAAGCTCACAGGTCACAAAGGCAAGGGGAGAGCCCAGTCTTTTTTGAGTTGAGGTCCTGGTTCTCTCAGGCAAGGACCTCCCGGGAGAGATCCAGGAGACTTTGATCTCAGTTATTTGCTTTGGGCTAAAAGACCTCTGGTTGGCCACTACTCTAGGATCCTAATAAGGCCAGGACCTGGGATCACAGATGCAAACCTTTTTTTTTTTTTTTTTTTTTTTTTTAACCAAAGGGGACACTGAGGTGCAGTGATTCAAGGGATAGAGTTGCTAGGAGAGAGTAGGTTAACATGTGGCCGACTGAGATAGAACAGTTTATTGATTCGCTCCTCCAGAGGGGATTTATTGAGCTCCTATTATGTGCCTATGCTAAGTGATGGCACTGCGTTCATGACGGCTAAGAGGGCAATCCTAGAGATGGTCCTATGTCCTCTATGGTCCAGGAGTTTTGTCAGGAGTGAAAGCAGGATGGGCTGTTGAGACCTTTCTTATTCTGGTTTTCTCCATCCCCATTCCGTTCTAATTACTCTTTATTATCCCTTATAACAAATATGCAGATGCACTAAGAACCTAGCTCGAGGTCTGAAAAAAAAAAAAAGGAAGAAACTTACAAGTATCTTACAGGTAAATTCTCATGTAACCATAAAAACGAATGTTTATAAAAAGATTAAAAATTTTTCAGGGCAAGGAGAACTGCTGAAGGCAATATGTTTTTGCCTATCAAATTAATCATTTTATGAGTGGTAACCTCTGAGGCCGACACTCACATGGCTGGTGGCAGTGTGAGTCCAGTCCTCCTGGAAAGTTTTGGGCAGTGTATACCAATGGACTTGTCATCATCTTCTTGTACCTTTTAAACCTGGATCTGAGGATTTATCCTAAGGAAATTTTGTGATCCTAAATGTAGAAAAAGCCTCATTCACTAAGACTACTTGATTTACAATTATATCATTTAAATTACTGAGCTGTGGTTAAGTAAACCATGGAACATTTCTTGGATGGAATATTAGCAGCCCTGAAAGCTGGTGTTTCTGAAGAAAATAAGAAAATGCTCTTAATATAAAGCTAAGGTCAAAAACAAATACCAAGCTTCATATGCAGAGTCTGGAGATAGACTGCCGGGCTCTTCCGCTTATTATCTACTGCTGGTACTCACTTCTCTGTGCCTCGGTTTTATTATCTGTGAAAAGGGGTAATACTAGTAGCTATCTCATAGATTGATAGGAAACTTAGATGAGGTAAGACATATAAAGAACTGGGGCACCTGGGTAGCTCAGTGGTTGAGCATCTGCCTTTAGCTCAGGTTGTGATCCTGGGGTCCTGGGATCCAGTCCCACATCCGGCTCCCTCTGAGGAGCCTGCTTCTCCCTCTGCCTGTGTCTCTGCCTCTTTCTGTGTGTCTCTCATGGATAAATAAATAAAATGTTTAAAAAATAAAATATTAAAATATATCAAAATTTTATAAACCAAGTTGGGGCTAATTACAAATACAAATCTACTGAAACACTGCTTTTGATCATTATATGATCATACTGAGAAGACCCTGAAAAGAGAGGCCCTAGCAGGTTGTCTTCACATGATTGGAGACATGCTGCTGCCAGGACTCTAGGCAGGGACTCCTTCTGACTTGGCCACCATGGCCACTTCTCATCACAGGGAGGACAGGCTCAGCTGTGCTGGGCGGTGGAAGGCCACTCAAGATTTGCAAGAAAGTACACAAGTCCCAGTCCCCACTCTGGCACCGACTCCCAGTGAGGTCTTGGGATGACACTCTTCCTTCTCTATAAGGAAGGATCTCTGATGCAATTAGCAGCCTCCGAGAAAGAGAAAAGCAGTTTGAGGGAATTTTTGAGATACTGCCTCAGAGGTAGAAGAAGTGATTCTGAAAACTGTAATACTCCACTCCAGCTCTCCTTCCAGGGCAGAGAGCCCATCTGCTCTGTTTACACACCTGGACCTGGTGTGAAGGGCGGTTTAGAGGAGGTGGCTTCCTGACCATTTGTGGAATCATTCCTGCTTCCAAGCAGCACGCTATAGGCAGGCCTTCAAAGAAATACCAGAAGCCAAGTGTACTATCTGTCATCACTTACTAATGCTTGAAGCTTTTCATATAACAAAAGGGGAAGAAACAGCCCTACCTCGCATTGTGGGAGCCTGATAATTCTTCCATCAGCTCTACACCAAAAGGGCTTTCTCTTAACTGTAAGTATTAGATCCGATTAACATAGGCAACCAGTGCTTTTGGTAAGTAAAATTGGAAGAAAATAACTGTTCACAACTTTATTTCATCTCATGCTATAATAAGGAAGGAATTGATAAGTTGCAATGACAAGTAACTGCATTGGTTTTTTTTTTTTCATTTTGGGGGGTTTTTTGGTGGCCTTTTTTTAGACAAATATGTCCCATTTAAAAAATGTCAACATCATTTTTCTACACATACTCTTGTGAGGTAGGAATTAATCCACAGAGACAGAAGGGTTATCTGTTTGTTCATTCCTGGCATCCAGCATGGTGCTTGCTGGCCCTTAATAAATTTCTGTTGAAACTAAAAGACAGCCTACAGAATGGGAGAAGATATTTGCAAATGACATATCAGATAAAGAGCTAGTATCCAAGATCTTTTTTTTTTTTAAGATTTTATTTATTTATTCATTAGAAACAGAGAGAGAGAAAGAGAGGCACAGACACAGGCAGAGGGACAAGCAGGCTCCATGCAGGGAGCCCAACATGGGACTTGATCCCGGGTATCCAGGATCACATGCTAGGATAAAGGCGGCGCTAAACTGCTGAGCCACCCAGGCTGTCCAGTATCCAAGATCTATAAAGAACTTATTAAACTCAACAGCAAAGAAACAAATAACCCAATCATGAAATGAGCAGAAGACATGAGCAGAAATTTCACCAAAGACATATACATGGCCAACAAGCACATGAGAAAATTCTCCACATCACTGGCCATCAGGGAAATACAAATCAAAACCACAATGAGATACCACCTCACACAAGTGAGAATGGTGAAAATTAATAAGGCAGGAAATAACAAATGTTGGAGAGGATGTGGAGAAAGGGGAACCCTCTTGCACTGTTGGTGGGAATGTGAACTGGTACAGCCACTCTGGAAAACTGTGTGGAGGTTCCTCAAAGAGTTCAAAATAGACCTGCCCTACGACCTAGCAATTGCATTGCTGGGTATTTATTTACCCCAGAGATACAGATGTGGTGAAAGACCGAGACACCTGCACCCCAGTGTTTATAGCAGCAATGTCCACAATAGCCAAATTGTGGAAGGAGCCTCGGTGTCCATCAAAAGATGAATGGATAAAGAAGATGTGGTCTGTATATACAATAGAATAAGCTTTGCACAGTGGCGGTATCGTAGCCAATGAGGTTTATCCAAGGTGCAATTTTTGCTACAATAGAATATTACTCAGTCATCAGAAAGGACGAATACCCCCATTTGCTTTGACGTGGATGGAACTGGAGGGTATTATGCTGAGTGAAGTAAGTCAATCGGAGAAGGACAATCATACGGTTTCACTCATACAGGGAATATAAAAAATAGTGAAAGGGATTATAGGGGAAAGGAGAGAAAATTAGTGGGAAAAATCAGAGAGGGTGACAAACCATGAGAGACTCCTAACTCTGGGAAACAAACAAGAGATAGTGGAAGGGGAGGTGGGCAGACGGATGGAGTGACTGGGTGACGGGCACTGAGGGGGGCACTTGACAGAATGAGCACTGGGTGTTACACTATATGTTGGCAAATCGAACTCCAACAAAAAAGATACACATATAAAAAATAATTTTTTGTTGAATGAATGAGGTAATAGATTAGTGAATCAAATGAAAGATGTTCTCCTCTCTATTGTGTTAGATGCCATGGATATAAAAATGTGTGTAACTCAGGGTCCCACTCTTAGCAGCTCACTCTGGTGGCAGAACCAGACCTACAAATGGAGAATGATTCAAATGCAGTGATAGATTCCTAAAATCATACCACTGATCATCAGTATTCATGGAGCTCCAAATAGGAGCTCCTCCTATTTCAGGTATACACAGCAAAACATAACCCCTTCCTTCACAGTCTGGTCCAGAAAGCAAGCATGAAGCATAAAAAGCCCAAAACCACATGGAAAGCAAAATGGAAATATGTACACTGCAGAGAGGCAGCATGCCGTGATTTCATCATACAGACAACTCTGACATCAGACTGCTTGAGTTCACAAAGCTGTGTGGCCTTGGACAAGATGCTTAACCTCTCTGGGCTTTAATCATTCCACTTGTAAAATGGGGATAATACTGAGACTTACCTTACAAGGTTGTTATGAGAAATACTTGGGTTAATACCTGTAAAATACTCAAGATAGTGCCAAGCTCATACTAAGTATTATGATAAATATATGTGAAAAAAATCTTTCCTGTATTCTTTGAATTTTAAACTCTAAGAACTTTTTGGCTTTTTCTTTGTGCATGCCTGATATTCTCCCCAGATAAAACATACAACCAAATGCAACTCCAAAGCTGTGGGCTAAGCTTAAGAAGGGAAGGAGAAGTGAGATTCCTATCCGCTTGTGGAAAATAAGCATTTGGCAGAATGGAAAAAATTCTCCAAGCCAAGATACCTAAACCAGGACTGCAAATTCGTTCTAAACAACCACTACTCCCTTCTACCTAGTCCAGGACAGAGACTGCTAATCAACCTCAGTATCCTTTCCAACGGGGTCTAGATTCAGGGTCCAAATTATTGTCCAAAAAGGACAGTTAGGTTAGTATTGACTACTAACCAAGGCCTACTGGATCTCTGGCCTAACCCCTATCCTTATGGTTGGCCTCAGGGTTGTCCTTCCCACTGGGTCCACAGTCGCATGGTGAACCGCCTGCTCCCATGACTGAAGCCCAGCTCCCAAAATGCCCTGCCAGACCCCACTCCTGAAAAAACACTAATGGAGTGGGTCCCATTCTGCCCTCCCTTGTGGGTCCATGGCTGATGGCTAATTCTGTGACCTCAGCTAAGCAAGTTACTTAACTTCTCTGAGCCTCAGAATCCGATTCTTCCTAGGAAAATAGGATCTCTCCCTCTCTCAACTGTTGCAAAGATTAAATAGGATAATGCATATAAATAGATCTGGCTGGAATACTGGAGGAGGCTCCCAGTAAATGGCAGGTCCCATTATTGCTAAGCCCTGCTTTGTATTCCCTCCAGCCAGGCCCAGTGCCTTCGTGACTTCATCCCCAGGGTCCCAGCATAACCTAAAACAAGGCTGGGATGCTCCTGTTTAAGCCACTGCTACCGGCTCCCCCCAACACAGGATTAATAGTCCATCATGAACTCAAGGTCATACAGGCTCCACCACAGTGGCTGGGGGGAGGGGCAGAGGTGGGGGCAGCAGCTTGGGGATGGGGAGTGGGAGTGAGGGGATCACCAAGGTGCATGCAAGGACTCACTGACCCTACTAAGGATCAACAGAGAGGGCACTTGGCTCCAGTAAGCCGAGAGGGTGTCTTCTTCAGGCAGGGACCAGGGGCAAGACCAGGCCGATGGTGACCCACCTGTCTGCCTCCTCCTGCTCCTCTGAATGCAGCGCTGACTCACCTAAGACTTTCCATTTCTGGAAGCACTCCCCTTACTTCCTCCCACTGGATCTTGGTATGGATGACTCAGTTATGAGTTCCTGCCCCTTCCGCAGATGGGAGCATTGTGCCCTGAGAAGCTTAGCCGCAGTCTTCTCCCGCTGCCTCTGCCTCTCCGCTCTGCTTTCCTGCTCTGACTCTGCCTCCTCTCTCTGACTGTCTTTGCCTGCTCTTACCAATATGTGTGTAATATCCCCCCACCCTCACAGAGAGGAGCAGGTCCCACTGGCCTTCCAGAGAAAGCAGCCTGGCACCCTTAGCCCCAACCCATGTTCAAGAGCAGCAAATTAGTCAAGGCCTGGCATCTCTGGGTCATCTGCGGGATAGCCAAGTGACCCTTCTCTCCTCCCTGCATCCACCACTTCCTGGGCCTGGCCTGCGATTTGACACCTCCAAACCCAGAGCCCTTCATGTAAAGGCCCTGTCAACATTTCCATCATAGACTTCTCTCTTGAGAGTTGACAAGTTAACTTGGAAAACGAAATGAGCCCAAGCGGAAAGTTGCCTTACAAGGGCAGAGAGAGTACAGTGCAGTGATGCTCTCAAAGAGAGTCGGTGTTGAAAGGGCGGCCAATTTAATGTCTACATTAAAAACGGATTTGTGTGGAACACAGTGCTTCTTTTAATTGCTCCAAATAAATATCTCGGGTAATTTTAAGAAAGACTGCTGCAGTAGCTTCCCAAGCAGCACGAGCCATATATTACCAGGAAGTGCTTTGGGGTATTGTTTGCTGAAAAAGGCGTTACATAAATTGAAACTCCTTTTGCTCAGAGCCGAGTCCTGAAAGTTCATGCAGTGAGAAACATTTCTCACCATGCACAAACTGTGAATTGTATATAAAATTAAATTTTCTGATTAAAATCTGCATTGTTGGACCTCCTGCTGACTGCCACCATTTTGCTGAAATAAGATACTATTTGTGGTAATGGCAGCACAGGAAACCTGTTATCATTGATTGTAAACTGGCCTCACTCCTACGGCTTAAAAAATCTGGAGAGCTTTATTGTGCAAACATTGCATTTTCCTTACAAATATTACAGAGCAAAGCTTTACCATGGATTCATCAGCTGGGGTGCACACAGATTACAATCCAACCCATCGGCCCTAAATCTCCTGCACACCCAACAGTGGGCTGCAGGTAGGGTTGGGCAAGGTGCAAGATGTCAGCACAAGGAGACAAGCATATATAACCATCTGCTATCTAATTTTTAAAATGTTTGGCTTCACAAGGGTGTTATTATGAGAGACAAGGAAGATAAAAGAAAAAGATGAGGCCCAGGAAGAATTCAAATTCAACAACCCACCCTACCCCCACCTGTGTGAGCCCCAGGAGACTGCCAGCATGGCCCCAGCCCCTTGCCCAGCACTGCCAACTTCTGAGCCCAGGTCTGAGAATCAACTTTATGACAATCAGCTAGAACACTGCCCAGAAGTGCTGAGAGAGGGGTCCACGCTAATAGCTTCGCTTGACAAATGCAGAATCTGAAACCAAAACAATGACTTTTTTTTTTCCTAAGAAGATCTGTGTTCAGAATTAGAACCCCAAGGGCTGGCTTTTCATCTTTCATTTTCCCCAGCTTTGAGTTTACAAGCGTACGTACGCTCTCCAAAAGTCAACATCAGCCAGCCACACATAAATATTTTTTATTGCCTCTTAACCATTAGAATAGATTGTCCCTCTCTTTCATTTCGTAAATCACTTTGTTGCTTGGGTGATACAAAATTGCTTTGACTTACAAAGAAAGATGGGGCGCGGGGATGGAGGAGGGGTACAGGGTGGAGAAAGGTTTCACAAAATGATTGATCCATAGTGGTATATCTCATGTTTTGACAAATAAAATTAACCAACTTCTTAAGTCTGAATTTAATAAATCTCACCAAATCTTTTTTGAGAAAAGAGCACTAAGGTTACGGGCAAAGCCAGGGCTAAAGTAGAATAAGCTAAGCTATGTGCTCTGAGGGAGCAAATGCAAGGTAAGTGGCTTGAGGTGGATGCGTACTGGAGACCTGAAGTTCAAAAGCATAGACTTCCTGGAAGGCACCTGTGTAAAATGGGTAGGATCACACATCACATCACATCACATCACATCACATCACATCACATCACATCACATCACATCATCACATTGGGTTCAAGTGTCCTTTTGCAGTTTCCTTGCCCAAAAAGCCAATGCTAGGTATTCTTATTCATTAAGCCGTCTCACCTTTAGGAAAAATATGTGGAGGGTAAGAAACGGGAAGTGCCCAGCGGGGTAGCTGACCCAATCCCCAGTGTATTACCTTGCCTGTAGAATAGAATTTGAGGAAACTACTAGTAATTATGCAGACTTTTGTTTCAATTGCATAACCACTAAACAAATTAAAGTAACTTACAAATCCATAAGTTAGCTAATTTTGAAAATTATTCCACTGTTTATTTTTCTCCCTCTGGACTTCTCTTGTAATTCTCAGTCTTTCATGGTTTCCACAACTCTAAATAGCTCTAACCTGAGTTTCTTACATGAACATAGTGGGTGAGGGTGGGGAGGAGTTATCTGTTTTCCCTTTTTCTCTTATTACTTACCATCCATACACATGCCTTCTATTTGAAAACCAATAATAAAATCAGTTGCAATATCACACCCATCCATTCGATAATATGTCCTGAACTTACCAGGTGCTAGGAGCTAAACTATTAATCCTCCTTCACTCAAGAGTTGTGCCAGCCTGAGGAATACATCAGAAGTCCCAACTTTACTGTCTTTTGAACTAAGATTTGAAGAAACCAAGAGAATCTACAACAGGAACTTGCATCTGATGGCACCTCCTTCTCCCAACTTCACTTTTCTCTTTTGCCTTAACTCCTACCTCTTTCCAGTTAACTACAGATCCTGGCCCTCTCCTTGTTCCCCATAGGGCTCTGCTACTGGAAGGATTCCTTTCCATGGTTCTGTTATCCCCTCTAGTCTTGACCAAAGATGAAATTCGTGATCTGCCCAAACTTAACCCACATTTTTGCTCTAGGCTTCCATTTATTCTTAAAGACAAAAGTTGTTTCTGTAAAAAAAAAAAAAAAAAAAAATTAACAATATTCCACTGACTTTTTCACAGCTTGCAACAAGAAGACATAATGCCAAGTCCCTCTCTAGGACACCAAAAGTCAATGACAGGATAGACACATTCGAAAATGAGTCAAGATTTAATAGGCTGGACAAGCCAATCATACCCTGCTCAAGTGCTCTGGCAACCATAGCCAAAGAGTGGGCAAAGCTTGGTAATATGTCAAGAGGGGAGGAGCTGGGGTGAGAAGGAGCTCCAGGAGCCAGTAGTAGTTGCTTCCCCTCCCCCAACAAGGCCCTCAAGTCCAGGCATATGCTAAAAGGCTAGACAGTGAGGCCCTGCCTGCCTTGGGGATTACTGATAGAATCCCTAAAAAGAATGGAAATCTCTAGTACCTCTCCATCTCAAGGAAGAGGTGAGTTCTCAGGTAGGGATCTGCCATTGTGATGGTTGGTCATCACCCAGTTCTTTTCCCTATTAGTCCCCCAAAGAGAAAGGCCAAGCCCCATGCCTCCATGAACCTACTCTTCATCACAAATCACAGAGGCACCAGATTTATTAGACAAATAGCCATGGAGGTATCAACTCTCCTCAGCCAAGGGGGAGTTGAAATCCCATCATTTACCAGTAAAAAGAATCCAGTACCATGCTCATCTCCCTTTTTCCCTCTCCAAGTCTCCACCTTTCCCCTGGTATGGAGTGTCTTCTTTCTATCGTCCCTCTACTTCTCGTGCCCTTCCTGAGTTCTAGTCTTTCTTTTGGGTTGGCTGACACCAGAGGGCAACATAATCTTACCTACTTGTCATTTCTTTCATTTCACCAGTAGAGGGAAGAGTTTGAGAGAACCTACGAGAAGCAGGAGGTAATGTGGAAATTATTTTGAAATATGGAATTAGCTAGCCCACTAGGACAGCTCTCTCAAATGCATCCCGTGCCAAGGCATTCTGTTCCCGTTGGTAAATAATCTGTTATAAAACTGTTTAAATGCATATTAACTCACCAGAGCACGACACTGGCAAAATTTCCCTCTAGGCTGTATTTTACAAAGAGACAACTTTCAAGTGATGTGAGACCTGAGAGTAAACTAACAGAAGTCATACATTATTCAAGGTAACACTGCTGCTCCATCCCTTACTCACCACTTAGTCTTTTGAGATCCAGCTTTTTTGTTTCAGAAATAATTAGTAAGGCATTTAGCTCTAAGTGATCTTGTTTTGGGTACCCATCGTCTTCCCTCTCTAGGTGCTCTGAGGGTACATATGGGCTTATTTGGGCAAGTAAGGCTGAGTTAATCAGAATGACTGATTATGAATCAAGCAGCAGAGCCCTAAGGAAGAAGTGCCCCAGAAGCCTCTGTCAAACTTAGAAGTCCATGCAAGGGCATACTCCATCACAACCTCCCCATTCCGTCACATAAATCAGAGAACGTTCCCCTTAAAAATGTTGGGAAGGAAGGGATTCGGAAACTAAATCTGTGCCAATGAACTGACCATTTACCAATCATCATCCTGACCAAGTTAACATCAATACCTTTAAAAAGTAGACAACGTGGGGCTAAGCAATCTGCTCAACCATTGCAATGTGCTCAATTGTTTGAATCTAATTACTTGGCCTGGATATTTTCTGCTTGGTATCCCCAGCCTTTGAACCTTTTCCAAAGCCAGAGCTTTATAGAAAAGGTCTTTGAAAACCCTAAGAGTCTGTGATTCTGTCGTTCTTTAGATGGATTTTTGATCCAAGTGGCTGAATTTATCCTTTGCCTTTATTTCTTCATCAACACTCTTTCTTTGATTAATTATCTAAAGTGAGAGTTCTCATCCTGAGTTTCAGAAGTGGACTTGAGCAATTCTATGAATCTCTGGAAATTGTGGGCAAAATTCTATATGCATGTACATGCACAGTGTTTCTAGGGAGAGGACACATAACTTTAATCAGATTCTCAAAGGGCTCCAAGACCTCTGTCTTGTCACTGTACATTCATGATGTTCACTAGACCAGGGTTTCCTCAATCAACATGCAAGAACAGGTTACAGATGTGTGCCTGGGTCTTTAAGTCCAGACAGGGCCAGGAATGGCTGGCCAAGAGCTGCCCAGTTGCTATAAAAATATTATTTTCTCTGTGTGCCACAGTGTTTAACAAGTTGGGAAGCATTACATAAACTCTTCGCTTTTTTTGCTTTTTTTTTTTTTTTGAAAGTAAGCGCCACATCAATATGGGGGCTCGAACTTATGACCCTGAGATCAAGAATCTCATGTTCCACTGACAGCCAAACAGGTGCCCCTAAACTCTTTCTTCACTTTTATCGCATCCACCACCTTTGCTTTCTGCATCTCTTTCATCATTTCCATGGCCTTAATTTTCTAGAAAGAAGTGTGGCGTGGATCTGGCCATCTATGGCACAATCTGCCCTTGTGTACTTTGACAGGAAAGAAAATGCCATTGTACTATTCCCTTTCAGAAATGCTCCCTGGCTCCCACATCTGGGAATTTGCCTTGCTGGCCACATGGTAGTAAATGAGACCAGCTCATACCTCCCTTTCCTGGGAGATTCCTTTTGCTGATTCCTTGCATCTGCCCCTTTCCTATAGTAGCTCTGTCTTGTCCAGAAGTGTCTGGAAGAATCTCTATGCCAGATAAATGGCTCCCAGCTTCATTCCAAATATTCCTCAAAAGAGGAATTCTTTCTTTAGAAAGAATCCATGAAAGCAGGCATTAAAATTTTACATAGAAGGGCAGCCAGGGTGGCTCAGCAGTTTAGTGCCGCCTTCAGCCCAGGGCCTGATCCTGGAGACCCGGGATCGAGTCCCACGTCCGGCTCCCTGCATGGAGCCTGCTTCTCCCTCTGCCTGTGTCTGTCTCTGCCTCTCTCTCTGTGTCTCTCTCGTGAATAAATAAATAAAATCTTTAAAAAATAAAATAAAATCTTACATAGAATCCATGTAGAACCAAATTCAAACTCAGACATAATAAACAAGGCAGGCAAAGTCTCTTGGGTCCTGACTAACACAGAGTACCCTGAAAACAGTTACCTTTTTTTTTTAATTTTTTATTTATTTATGATAGTCACAGAGAGAGAGAGAGAGAGAGGCAGAGACACAGGCAGAGGGAGAAGCAGGCTCCATGCACCGGGAGCCCGATGTGGGATTCGATCCCGGGTCTCCAGGATCGCGCCCTGGGCCAAAGGCAGCCGCCAAACCACTGCGCCACCCAGGGATCCCAAACAGTTACCTTTTCAGCCCTTCCCTGCCCAAACCCCTAAGCACACAAAAGTCCCTATAGTCCCTGACCAGACAGGCCATCTGGGATCAGTCTCATCACCTAATACTCAGATCACATCATTTTCCTAGCAACAACTTCATAATTTTGGTAAACTAAGAAGTATCCCATCCACTTAGTTTATTTGTTTATTTTTTTAATCTTTGCACCCAACGTGGGGCTCAAACTCATGACCCTGAGATCAGGAGTCACATGCTCTTCTGACCAAGCC
Organism: Canis lupus familiaris; assembly: GCF_011100685.1. Taxonomy (NCBI): domain Eukaryota; kingdom Metazoa; phylum Chordata; class Mammalia; order Carnivora; family Canidae; genus Canis; species Canis lupus. Next base: position 50,052,819 of record NC_049243.1, read on the forward strand.
AGCCAGGTGTCCCAGTATGCCACCCACTTAGGATTAATTTATGATTCAGACTTTTGTATGAGTCAACAGAATGTTGACAATTGTCTGCTGTACTTCATCTGTCCTTTTCAAAGTCTTGAATACCTAATTCTTAAATATTTTTCTAGCCCATACTGTGTTGCTATTAGAGAATAAAACTATCTCTCTGCATTTTACCAGTTAATCCAAGCTGACAGCCCAAGATTTCAACCACATTAACTGATCCTTGACACAGTCCTGACCCATAACTTCCTAGTCAATACACCATTTCAAAAATACTTAACTTCTGGGGAAAAGAAATCATTGCTAAATCATAAGGAACTATAAGCACTTGTTTCTTAAATATATAACTGCAGTGTTACTAACTAGAAGGTTATCTGGCATAAAATAAGGAATGTAAAGTCAAGAGTGTGGGTGTTCCTCTCCTTTTGGGGTGGCACTGGGAGAGTCTGCTAAATCTGTCACTGTCACAAAGCCCCTAGGTCTCCAGATTTCACTTTGCTGTCGAAGAAAAACCACAGACCCACAAATAAGTCTTTTCTTGAAACCTACCACCAAGCGGCAAAAAAAAAAAAAAAAAAAAAAAGAAACCTACCACCACTAACTCTAAATAAATTAATTCTTCTTAGACCATTTCCAGCTGTAGTTAGAAAGGTCCCCCATCTGGGTGCTCCTAGAAAGCATTACTGTCAGTATTACAGGGCGTTGTTGAAGAATATTTATACGAGATGAGCTACTTCCTTCTTAATGAAACTGACAACCAGACTGAATTCAGGATCACTTTCCTTGAAGGATATAATCTCTGGCAAATCCTTTATGAAAGCCATCCTATCACTTTTCTGTGTATTTTAGAAATGGATGTATTTGAAAAAATGCCTGAAAATCACTTGCAGTCATTTTAAAACTGACTTTTTTTAAAAAATTTATTTATTTATGATAGTCACAGAGAGAGAGAGAGAGAGAGGCAGAGACACAGGCAGAGGGAGATGCAGGCTCCATGCACCAGGAGCCCGACATGGGATTCGATCCCGGGTCTCCAGGATCACGCCCTGGGCCAAAGGCAGGCGCTAAACCACTGCGCCACTCAGGGATCCCTAAAACTGACTTTTTTAAAGCCAATATCTGGAGTTAGAAAAAACTATGTGATGGGTTCCCCAAAATAAAAATACACAGAAAATATTACATTTTCTTTTGATTTATTTATTTTTAAAAGATTATTTATTTATTTGAGAAAAAGAAAGCAAAGGACAGAGCACAAGCAGAGAGGGAGGGGCAGAAGCAGAGGGAGAAGCAGACTCCTAGCTGAGCAGTGAGCCCTATGTGGGGCTCAATCCCAGGACCCTGGGATCATGACCTGAGTTAAAGGCAGAAGGCTAACCACTGAACCACCCAGGTGCCCCTACATTTTATTTTTAGAATAAAATAATGTACATTTGCAAGTTGCAAAAAAAAAATTAAATCTTTTTTTTAAATATTTGCTGAGTTGACAGAAAATGAAACACTGCACTCTCATCTGCATCCATTATAACAGAGGATTTACTGGTTATCATTCATGAACCTTATGTGTGCTCCAGCCTTTGAGGAGAGAGATGAACACAGTTTTTGCAGTGTGATTATAAATAAATGAAACATTAAGCACACCCCCGAATCAGCCTCTTACTCAAATCATATACAATGTAGATCATGCCAATTTAACTTGATTCGGATGTCCAGATATCCCAAGGACCTCAAATTTGTGTGATACTGGTGATTAACAATATTCCTTATTTTGTCAACAGGAGCCAATTGAATTTCATTCATGGTGATGTTTGTTTCCGTTTTCTATTACTTTTTTTTTTCTAAAGATTTATTTATTTATTCATGACAGACGAGAAAGAGAAAGAGACAGAGAGACAGGCAGAGGGAGAAGCAGGCTCCATGCCGGGAGCCCGATGCAGGACTCGATCCCGGGTCTCCAGGATCGCGCCCTGGGCCAAAGGCAGGCGCCAAGCCGCTGAGCCACCCAGGGATCCCTACTTTTTTTTTTTTTTTTAAGATTTATGTATTTTGGACAGAGAGTACATGTGTGGGCACGAGTAGGGAGAGGGGCAGAGGAGAGAATTATCAAGCTGACTCCCTGCTGAGTGTGGAGCCCCATAGGGGCTCTATCCCATGACCCATGAGATGACAACCCATTAGACTGCCACCTGAGCCAAAACCATGAGTCAAATGTTTAACTGACTGAGCCACCCAGGTGCCCCAATTTTCTCTTTTGATTGCTAAAGTTTGAATAGTAGTGAAACTCCTTTTTCTTTTGTATTTTTTCATTTAGGAGTTCAAAGTATGTTTTAACATCTTTTCATTTTCCTTTTGATCAATCTAATAGCTAAAGCTGCTTTCATTGTACTTCTTTTTTTTAAAAGATTTTACTTTTTATTAAAAATATTTATTTTGAGAGAGAGAACACAGAGGGGAGAGGCAGAGGGAGATGGAGAGAGAGAATCTTAAGCAGACTCTACACCCAGCGAGAAGCCTGACCCAGGGTTAGATCCCACTACCCTGAGATCACGACCTGAGCAGAAATCAAGACTCAGACACTTTAACCAACTGAGCCATCCAGGCACCCCTAAAGATTTTATTTTTTAAGTAATCTCTACATCCAGCATGGGGCTCGAGCTCACATCCCAGAGATCAAGAGTCACATGCTCTACCAGCTGACCCAGCCAGGTGTCCCTCATATATACTTTTGTTGTCTGACCATCTCTAAGCAAATACGTGCTTTCTACTTGATACTAACCTAATACGTTTCTTGACATGGGGTTTTCAAAGCCTCAGAAGCATCAGTTAGCAAATCCCCAACAGTCTCATGGGGAAGAAGCAATAAGGAAGCATGCAACACGACAGCTATAGCCTGAGATCCAGCAATAATGCAGGTCTGCTTGGAACCCTGGCCGAGGGCCTTTCATTTTCTGATATATCTTCTCTCTTAAAATATAAATGCACAAAAAAGAAAAATAAGTGGAAAAAATTTCATGTACAGAATAGCACAGTGCGTTCTGGACACTGGCAGCTCCCAACTCCCAATCATGTCATTCTGTACCTGGGTTCAGTGAGCTGTGTGTCACTTCCTCTTTGAAGGCTTTCCTGATCCATGCACCCCAAACTCCTCCTTCACACCCCCACTGGACCCTCTACAACCCATTACATTTGACACATCCCCATTCATTGGCTTTTACATTCATGTCCCTGGCTGCACAACTGACTCCTCAAGAGTGAGAAGCAGTATCTGCATCACCTGGATCCCCATCAACTGCCACAACCACTCTGACAGAGAATGTACTCATAAGTGTGGAGAAAACAAATACCTGGCTTTTCTGGAATCCATGATTTATTTTCTAAATCCCACTTAGCACATTTAGCCTGGAGCTACTTGGTATCTAGAAGAGGATGAATCAACCTTTTCAATTTTCTAGTAACCCAGGTGGTAAAAATACAGGTACTAATTCCCAAAAAAGTGGGAGGAAGCTAGGAAGTAGAAACATGTGCATGGGCGCATTCAGGACCGGGCAGAAGAAGGTGAATGAGGGACAGAGCCTCTGAAGAGGTCATGGAGTAAACAGGAATCGGGCAAATGGTATGAGCCCACACAAAATTTCTGACACGACTGGTGACATTTCCCCGTGTTGTAGCCACTAGCACATGAACAACCTGCCACCTCTGGACTTCTTTCCATCCCAGGCGTCCTGGCTTCTGCTGCCTAACGAGGTCTCCACCTTCAGCTTTCCTCGTGGCCAAACATGCGGGCCCTGGCCCACCTTCCCAGGACTCCATGCCAGCCGCAGGCCAGCCACGGTGCGCACCATGTTAATAGGTAAGTTTCCTGCGGGGGGATGTTAGGCACCACACCCACCTGGTAAAGACTATCTTTGGCGCCAGGTGGACATTTTGGTGCCGTGAAATCCCACTATCAAGGTTGCCACTGTCTCCTAATACAGCCCCAGAGGGAGTGTAGATCTAGGGAACTCAAACAACTTGGTCCTACATGCTCAAATTGCTAGTTCCTTCAAAGAGGGACATTGCTATTATCATATGCTACTGAACATTCAGCATGTGCCAGGCATCGTGCTAATCAGGCCTTTTGTCTAGAGATTGAGTCTAATGATGCCTTTAAAATCAGCCCCTCCTTGGGGCATCTGGGTGGCACAGTGGGTTAAGTGCCCAGCTCAGGTCATGATCTCAGGGTCCTGGGATCAAGCCCTAGGTCAGGCTCCTGCTTAGAGGGAAGCCTGCTTCACCCACTCCCTCTGCCCCACCCCACGAACATTCTCTCTTTTTCTGAAATTAAAAACGAAGTGGTAGTGAGGTGCAGAGAAATTTGAACCCTTCACACTGCTGGTGGGAATGTAAACTGGTACAGCCACTGTGGAAAACTGTAGGCCGGTTCTTTCAAAAATTAAAGAACGCCTGGGTGGCTCAGTCAGTTAAGCATCCAACTCTTGATTTCAGCTCAGGTCATGATCTCAGGGTCATGAGATTGAGCCCTGAGTCGGACTCTCTCTCCCTCTGCCCCTTGTCCCACCTCCCTCTCTTAAAAAAAAGAAAATAGAATTACCATATGATCCAGCAGTTCCACTTCTGGGAATGTACCTCAGCGAATTGAAAGCAGAGACTCTAATAGATACTTACACACTCATGTCCCTAGTGACATTATTCACAATCATTGAAAGGTAGAAACAACCCAAATGTCCACTGACAGATGAATGGATAAATAAAAAGTGGTGTATGCATACAATGGGATATTATTCAGCCTTAAAAAGGAAGGACATTGGGGATCCCTGGGTGGCGCAGCTGTTTGGTGCCTGCCTTTGGCCCAGGGCGCGATCCTGGGGACCCGGGATCGAATCCCACGTCGGGCTCCCGGTGCATGGAGCCTGCTTCTCCCTCTGCCTGTGTCTCTGCCTCTCTCTCTCTCTCTCTGTGACTATCATAAAATAAAAATAATAATTAAAAAAATCTTTTAAAAAAGGAAGGACATTCTGACACATGCTACAGCATGGATGAACCTTGAGGACATTATGTTCAGTGAAATAAGCCAGACACAAAAGGACAAATACTATATGATTCCTCTTATATGTGGTACACTTAGAGGAGTTAAATTCATAGAACTTGGAATGATAGCTGCCATGGGTTGGGGGAAATGAGGTACTATTGTTTAATGTATATAGAGTTTCAGTTGGGTGTGGAGATGAATGGTGATGATGGCCACACAACAATGTGAATGTTTTTATTTTTTTTCCAATGTAAATATTCCTTTGTGGTTTTTAAAAAGATGTTATTTATTCATTTGAGAGACAGAGACAGAGGTAGGAGAGCACAAGCATGGAAGAGAGGGAGAAGCAGGCTCCCAGCTGAGCAGGGAGCCCAGTGTGGGGCTCAATCCCAGGACCCTGACATCACGACCTGAGCCAAAGGCAGATGCTCAACAAACTGAACCACCCAGGTGCCCCTCAACGTAAGGGGGCACCTGGGTAATGTTCTTAATGCCACTGATCATATTCTTAAAAATCCTTAAGATAGAAAATTGTATGGGGGAGCCTGGGTGGCTCAGTGGTTGAGCATCTGCCTTCTACTCAGGTCGTGATGTCAGGGTCCTGGGATCATGTCAGAGTCCCCGCAGAGAACCTGCTTCTCCCTCTGCCTAAGTCTCTGCCTCTTTCTCTGGGTCTCTCATGAATGAATGAATGAATGAATGAATGAATGAATGAATCTTTTAAAAAACTAGAAAATTGTATGTCACGTATATGTTACCACAACAAAATTTTTAAAAATAACCTGCTGCCTGCCATTCCTAAAACCCAACCTGATGCATCTGTGCATACTGTGGAGCACTCATCCGAGACCCTAACTTGCCCTGGCCTGCCTCACCCAGACCTTGACAGCAAGCACAAGCCTCAGTTCTGCATCCCTGGTGCCCGAGCCCCCACTTGGTGCTCATTTCCCCACTCTCTACACCTCAGCTTTTACTCACTGACCTCCCAATGGCTTGGCCTTTGCCTGTCTGTGGCCTGGGCTTGTGCTCAAAAGCCAGTGCCCCAGACCCCAGGAGTAACCTTACACTGCCACCCCCCAAGAGGGATGAACGGGCAAAGAAATAGTCAAAACCCATTTCCAATCTTCATCTTTAGATAATACTAAAGTAATGCTTATTATGTGCCAGGTCCCGTGCTAAGCATATTGTTATCTCTTTTTAATTCACACCCCAATCTCACAAAGGGGTCCTTCTTGTTCCCATTATCCTCATTTTGTAGTGAGGAAGCTGAGGCTAAAGGATGCTAAGTAATCTGCCCAACGTCCCAAAGCCAGACAGAGAGCTACATGTTCAGGATAGGAAGCCAGCACTCTGATTGACAGTCTGTGTTCAGTTATGAGGCCGTACCATGAAAAATCTTTTTTTCTTTTTTTGAGGTTTATTTCTTTATTTAAGAGAGAGAGAGCAGGAGGAGGGGCAGATGGAGAGAGAGAGAATTTCAAGCAGACTCCCTGCTGAGCACAGAGCCTGTCCTGGGGCTCGATCTCACGACCCATGAGATATGACCTGAGCCAAAATCAAAAGCCAGATGCTTAACCAACGAGCCACCCAGGTGATCCTATGAGAGGCTTCTATAAGCTTCAATCCTGGATGACACCATCTTGATTCTCTCCCTCGTTGATATTAAAGTTATTTAAGGAAAGGAGAAAATGGGGATCCCTGGGTGGCGCAGCGGTTTGGCGCCTACCTTTGGCCCAGGGCGCGATCCTGGAGACCCGGGATCAAATCCCCCATCGGGCTCCCAGTGAATGGAGCCTGCTTCTCCCTCTGCCTATGTCTCTGCCTCTCTCTCTCTGTGTGTGTGACTATCATAAATAAATAAATAAATAAATAAATAAATAAATAAATAAATAGGAAAGGAGAAAATGTTTGCTACAACCTGACCTGTGCTCACAGCAAGCCAGGTGTAAGCTAAAGGTCCCAGTTTGTGTTGGGACGCCTGGGTGGCTCAGCGGTTGAGCGTCTGCCTTCGGCTCAAGGCGTGATCCCAGTCTGGGATCGATCCCACATCCGGATCCCTGCATGGAGCCTGCCTCTTCCTCTACCTATGTCTCTGCCTCTCTCTGTCTCTCATGAATAAATAAATAAAATGTTTTTTTAAAAAAAAAAATGTCCCAGTGTGTGTAAAAACATTAAAATTAAAAAAAAAAAAAAAAACCTGTGACTGTATAACTATAGCCCAATCTAGGAAATTCTGAGACCAGAGGTTCAAAGCAAACTTTTCGGAGCTTCAGTGGCACGTTAGCTTTAAACTCCAGTGTCTAATTCATGATCTTGGGAAAGCCTGTTAGGAGAATTTCCATTAAAGAGCATCAAATACAATCAAAAGCTGGTCTTTCCCAAATACACATCCGTATGACCAGGCTGCCTCTCCAGCACGCCAGCAGCACTTAGGTGTTTAATTTGGAATTTGTTTTTTTTTTTTTTTTTTTTTTTTTTTTTTTTTTTTTTTTTTTTTTTTTTTAAATTTTTATTTATTTATGATAGTCACAGAGAGAGAGAGAGAGAGGCAGAGACACAGGCAGAGGGAGAAGCAGGCTCCATGCACCGGGAGCCCGATGTGGGATTCGATCCCGGGTCTCCAGGATCGCGCCCTGGGCCAAAGGCAGGCGCCAAACCGCTGCGCCACCCAGGGATCCCTAATTTGGAATTTGATAGCTGCCTAAATCTCGACATCTCCCGTAGGTGCCGCACACAAAGCATCCTCAATGGCCACTGGCAGAAATTCTTAGAAAAACAATCATTCTGGTTGTTGGAATCACAACTACTACTTTCACTCCCCGCCTCCCCGTCACCAAAGAAGCTGTTTTGACTTGAATCACAGGAGCCCATGCGGACTACCTGCAGTCCAAATGTGCATGTGACAATGGACACTCCTTTGCTGGCCGCCCGGTGTTATTTCAGACACTGTTGGACAGATGGGCTCTGTTCCGAGTAGGGAAGAACCACACCTCACAGAGGAAATTTTTTACAGAGCTGTCTCCTCCCCGCACACAAAATGTCTCATCTCTTTGCCAGGGTGGGGGCCAAAAGGGGGCAGATCGCTTCTGAATATCAGGGCAGTGGTTTCTCCCCCAGCATCCACTCTCTGCTCTCAAGCCCTGGACAGAATTTCAGAGATCCTGGTTGTCTGCTCCCCCCACCACCTGCCCAGCTCGTTTCTGCCATGTGTGGGGCATGTGCTTGGAGCACAGCAGCTGCTAGAACGCAGTAAATCCATTCACATCCTGACATATCCCGATGACTAATACGGGCTTAGCGAGGAAACAGAAGTGTTTGACAAGCAGAAACAACTGAATTACTTGTGGAGGGGTGAGGAAATGACACCCCCAATGGGCTTGATCTCACCATTTGGTTTGGACTGGGGAGCTCACCATGGGAGGCCGCTGGATGTCCTTGCAGTTATCCACCATCATTAATTTTGAGCACAAGAGGAGCAGGGCCAGTGTTGGGGGAGCAGGAATAAGAGGGATAAGGAGATGGTGGTCTTGAGACCATGTTGAACGTGAAAGTAAATTGCTCACACCCCGAGACTGGAAATGAAGGGCAGTCTCTTTTGCAGGTTGGAGGGCTGGGTTTGGAATCAGACAGAACTGGGTTCAAATCCTGCCTCTGCCACTTCTGTGACCAAGCCATGTAGCCTTGAGTCTCTGTTTCCTCATTTATAAAGCGAGAATAATAATAGGATTCCTCCCTAATCGGTCTGTTTTCAGGAATGAATGAGACGACTGTATGAAGCACTTAGCATATGTGTGTATAAAGCCTGGTGTACAATAAGCACCTAATTAACATGGGTATTAATCATAGTGATATATTTTTAATAGGAGATAATGAACCCGGTGTTTGTCCACACGTGCAGACAAGTAACCGAGAATTCACCTCACGCTAACTAACCTAGCTCCTAAAAGAGTGTGGAATCAAAATGAAGCTCAACATTTACTGCTTCAAAGCACACTTTCTGGGACGCCTCAGTGGCTCAGCGGTTGAGCGTCTGCCTTTGACTCAGTGCGATCCTGGGATCCAGGATCAAGTCCCACATCAAGCTCCTTACAGGCAGCCTGCTTCTCCCTCTGCCTGTGCCTGTGTCTCTGCCTCTCTCTCTCTGTCTCTCTGTGTCTCTCATGAATAAATAAAATCTTAAAAAAAAAAAAGCATACTCACTTTCTCACCAAGATCCCCACCACCACATGCATCAGAGCCTCTGCCATGAGGAGAATTAGAGAACCACCTGAGGCTTGAAGATGGCAGGCACCACCAGACTTTGTGTCCACGAACAGACCTCCACAAACACCTCCTGCCTCTCATGGAACATGAAGAATGCCTTCTCCCATAGTTCCATAAATTACAGGGCAGAGCCCTAGAGCTTGGGGTGCCAACCTACAGAATCTACTGGTCTGGATATTATTAACAAGTATTACACAAATAAAGTAGTATTTGCTCCATCAAGTACACACAATTTTGTTCCCCTGGAACAGTGATTACCATAACCTCCACTTACGAAGTGTACCTACTGATGACGTTCCATTCCTTTTGGACATCTTTTTTTTTTTTTTAAGATTTTATTTTTAAGTAATCTCTACACCCATTGTGGGGCTCAAACCCACAATTCTGAGATCAAGAGTAACATGCTATGCCGGCTCCACCATCAAGAGCCAGCCAGGCGCCCCCACATCTTACATCCACCAAGCAGAAACCCACCAGAGCTCCTCCCCAAGCCAGTAGAACAAGGGAGAATGAATGGCTTGTTCACACCTGCTTCTAACTCACGAAGTCAGCCAGGGGTCGCAGATGTGGCCCTTTATAACGAAGCTGATCAAAGGAAAACATGAATTAACCACACTAATATAAGCTGAAGAGAATAGGACAAGGAGAGATATGAAGTGGATTTTGTAGAAGGGTGGAAGTGAAAACTCTGGAAGAGTTCAGCTTGCTTCAGGGAGGACTTTCCACTGGACCTCCTACTGACCACACCAGGGCAGGGATGTGCCAAACTGTCCACTGGTGCTCCCACCCTCTCCATCCCTCTCCTTCCACCTCCTTCATCCCCCTGCCCAGCTCCAGCTGACTCCTTTTATCCTCTCCTGGCCCCTCGGCCTGTGGTTGGAGTGTTAAGTGTTGCTTTGGGTCTTCCTGTGAAGTTCATCACTAAAGAGCTTCTCCCTCCCCATGCCATGTTTTAGTTGGAGCCCATATTTTTTCCGAATGACAAAAACTATGAAAACTGATGTGCTTCCTGGCCCTCTCTATCCCAGAGTATCCCAGCAAACGCTCAACACTTGCTGTCTTTACTGGGTCTTCTCTCCTCCTTCTCATTCTTCTCCACTGATGTTCCTTATTTGCTCTGGGAGCTGTATACCCAGAGAACATTTGAGTCCTGTACTGACCCAGAGTAACAAGAATATACTGAGCCTAGTGTCTTCGTATTTCCTTAAAGCATTCCTCCTTCCCTGAGTTCTAACCCTGTTGACTATTTATAGACACCAAGCAACACCAGGCTGTTTGAAGATGCAGGATAGAAGAAATTCTGAGGGCTGCCCCTTCCTTCCTTATACCTCCCTCAGAGCTATCTCCAAGAATTTAAGGCAAGGAGATTCACTGAAGCACATTTCACTGGTTTATTATTAATTGTCCCTTGGTGGGCCCAGGAAAGTACCAAGCAGAGGCAGGGATGCATGACTTGTGGTCACTGAAAAACTTTCAAGTATCTGCCCAGGTCCCAAATTTATGCCACAAACAGGGAGCCAAAATGAGGAAACAGAAGTCACAGAGATTGGATGGGAAGTAGGGAGGGGAAAGGAGGGGGCAGGAGTTGACTAGTACAGGGAACAAAACAGGGAAGCTTGCTGGAGGGGGCGGGGCTTCCTTGGAAATGAAACCAAGGTCTAACACCAGGGTATGGGATCCAGAAAACGCTCACAGGTCAACATGAGCAAGAGCCCACCAGCAGAAAGACAAACACTGCTTCTGGCCCCAGAAACAGAAACATGGACAGCCAAGGAAAGCAGATCATTATCTTCTGGACAAGGGCGCGGCAACCCACCAGCTCAGAAACATATTAGCAAGAAAGGGACCCTGGGGCAGCCAGAACACTGTTACTGCCTGCAAAGCATGTTCCAAGCTCCCACCTGTGGAAGAAAAGCAGACACACACCTCACCGAGCACACATTCACACAAGCGCACACACACACCATGAAAAAATTAAATGGCACCTCACTCCCTGATAACACCCAAGCAAGGCAGAGACGGTGACACGCAGCCAGACCTGAAAGGACTCTTGCCAGTGACTCAGTTGTTCTGTGCTGACTTCTAGTTCCCAGAGTAATTTATTTGGGAAAAGGGGCCGTTTATTGTTGATATTTTATGAATGGGCCAGAATCATACAGACAATAGTGAACAATACAAACTGGATTTTGCAAAGTCTGAAAAACACTCCTCGGCTGCCCCTCTTTAGGATTCTCCTTTCTCCTCCCCCAGAGTTGTTCTGTCTTTTATTGATTAGCATGCATGAGCCCCTTCTTAAGGCAAGGGACTACATCTTTTTTTTTTTTTTAAGATTTTATTTATTTATTCATGAGAAACACAGAGAGAGGCAGAGACACAGGCAGAGGGAGAAGCAGGTTCCCCGGAAGAAGACTGATGTGGGACTCGATCCCAGATCCCAGGATCACTCCCTAAGCCAAAGGCAGACACTCAACCGCTGAGCCACCCAGGTGCCCGTAGGGACTAAATCTAACAGAGATATCATGTTATTTTCATTCCCCTAGAATTTTTTTTAAGATTTTATTTATTCATGAGAGACACAGAGAGAGGCAGAGACACAGGCAGAGGGAGAAGCAGGCTCCATGCAGGGAGCCTGATGTGGGACTCGATCCCGGGCCTCCAGGATCACGCCCTGGGCTGAAGGCAGGCGCTAAACCACTGAGCCACCCAGGGATCCCCACCATTAGGATTTTATAGGCAGGTTTGGGAGGCATCAATTCCCTTATGGTGTGCCAGGCAGGAGCCATGACTGTCTTCCTAAGTGGTGGAAGACATTCCAGAAGCTTGTGCTGTTCACTGACTCTTACCCTTCCAGCACCGAGTCGTTCACTCCTATTTTACCTAATCAGTGCCAACGTCAGTAACACACCTTGTAGGGAGCCTGTAAAACCGAGGGTCCTTTCAGACCCCTGGGTGAACATGGGATAAATCAACTATTAGGATAAAAAAGATCTGGGTGGTAAGGGGCACCTGCCTGGCTCAGCTGATAGAGCATATGGCTCTTGATGTCAGGGTCATGAGTTTGAGCCCCGTGTTGGGCACAGACTCTACTTTTTAAAAAAGGATCTGGATGGTCTGTGAGGTATATGTGTCTTCGAGTGGTACCACTGATCATCATCTCTTCTGAATGCTAATCTTTGTTAAAAGGCACAGTTATACTCTGACCAGCCTGTAACACAGGAGTGTTTGACGTAGTCATAATTTCAAAAGCAACCTGCTAGACCAGCAGGGCAGAATGGTCATCTTGTTAGGAAACTGAACTGCCCTCTGAAAAATTAAATGATGAAGGTGGTAACCAGAGCTCCAGGGACAGGGGAGCAGCTGTTCAGTAGGGGGAATTTCAGATTGCAAGGTACAAAGTTCTGGAGATCCGTTTCACAACAATGTGAATGAACTTAACACTAGTGAAATACACATTTAAAAGTGGTGAAGTTGGGAAATGTCATCTGTGTTTTTGCTGTAAAATAAATGCAGATAGTTTTAAAAATTAATGATGAAGATTACCACATGGAAACAAGTGTGGGAAAAAGTGGAAATGGCTACAGGACAGCTTTGTTTGTTTTCATGGACAATGTTTGATACCTGTGAACTCGTGCCAACAAAACTCAGGAGTACTTTCATAAGAAAGGGGTTCTAGGGCAGCCCTGGTGGCCCAGCGGTTTAGCACCGCCTTCAGCCCAGGGTGTGATCCTGGAGACTCGGGATCGAGTCCCATGTCGGGCTCCCTGCATGGAGCCTGCTTCTCCCTTTGCATGTGTCTCTGCCTCTCTCTCTCTCTCTCTGTGTGTCTCTCATGAATAAATAAATAAAAATCTTTAAAGATAAAAATCTTAAAAAAAAAAAGAAAGGGGTTCTAAAGAAAGATAAGTGTCTTTCCTGACAGATGGCTATTGCCTGGCTATCCCTAAACCAGGGCTCCCCAGCACGGCATCACTGTGATCCCCTATCAGAAATATCCATGGGAGAGGGAGAGGAAGGAAAGACTGGAAGGAAATACCAGTCACGCAGGCTGGTATTTACGAAGAGGCAGTTCTAGCTGCTTTACATAAACGACTGCATTTATTTATTTATAAAGATTTATTTATTTATTTTAGATAGTGAACAGGGAAAGGCAGAGGGAGAGGGAGAGAGAAACTCAAGCAGACTCCATGCTGGGCATAGAATCCAACATGGGGCTCGATCTCACAATCCTGAAATCACAACCCTAGCTGAAACCAAGAGTTGGGTGCTTAACCAGCTGCACCACCCAGGTGCCCTGTAAACTACTGCATTTAATACAACAAACTTATGAAGTGTCTTTTCATTCTGGCCTTTTTAACTGTAAAGAAATTGAGCCGCAGAGCTAGCAAATACTTTGGCCAAGGTCACGTGACAAAGACCTGCTTTATGTGTTTCCAGAGCCCATGATTTTTTACAATCCTTTTGCCCCTTGACCTACAAAACTACAAAACAGAGAATCAACTATCCGGAACCCTAAAGGGAGCATTTTTTCCTGCATCCCATTTGAGAGTTTAATTGTAATGTAACCAGAATTTAGCTGAAAAGTGACCTCAAGTGTATTCCCTAGAGCTGAAGTCCACCTGTCCCCCAGGTGTGCTGTGGAAGTGAGTCACAGGTGTGCCAGGACCCTGAGAAGGCCCTCAGCCATCAGGGTGGCCAGGGTACCTCCTGGGACACAGGAGTCCCTGGGCTGAGGCCCTTCAGATTGTAAGCATCTGAGGCTTTTACCCTATTGTGTCATAAAACGTCACTGCCTATGAGTGCCCTCTGGGACAAAAGTTGGGAGGCACTCTGCCTTGTGCTCTGAAGCAAACTGCCTAGATTAAATCCCAGTTCCAGCATTTCGTACCAGCACATGCTAACCTCTGTGTGCTTCAGTATCCTCATCTCTCCATGAGAATGGAAATAGAATTTACCTCATGAGGTAAAGAAGTAAGTCAGATTAAAAGGCGCCTGGGTGGCTCAGTCGATTAAGTATCTGACTCTTGATCTCACGGTTATGAGTTCAAGCCCCACACTGGACTCCACACTGGGCGTGGAGCCTACTTTAAAAAAAAAAAAAGTAAAATAAAATAAACAGAGCTGTCAGTGTACCTTCCAGAAGTGATCCCTCAACAACCATGAACTGAGCCAACAGGTAGAGTCCCATAGGCTGTGCGTGCCATGACACTGTGGTACCATTCACTCAGGCTAGGCTACCAACAGTGCCCCCCAGAGTTGTGTGACCATGCATCCCTCACTTTAGTCTCGCATTTTAACCTATAAGTGTCATTCATGGTCAAACTCTAATTTATTTCCCAGCCTCATTACCTCCACTAGTTCTCAACCCTCTTCCCCACAGAACATCAAACACAACAGCCCACTTACAACCCTGTGGATTTTCATGAATGTCCCTGCTGCCTGGAACATTCCCTCTACTCTTGCTTGCTTCCATTCTTTTTTTTTTTTTTTTTTTTTTTTTTTTTTTTTTTTTTTTTATGATAGTCACACAGAGAGAGAGAGAGGCAGAGACACAGGCAGAGGGAGAAGCAGGCTCCATGCACCGGGAGCCCTGACGTGGGATTTGATCCCGGGTCTCCAGGATCGCGCTCTGGGCCAAAGGCAGGCGCCAAACCGCTGCGCCACCCAGGGATCCCCGCTTACTTCCATTCTTATTCATCCTTTAACACCCAGCCTATAGTCACCTTCTTTCTCAAGCTTTCTCTGACGTCCCCCACAGAGTTGGCCCACCTCCAGCGTCCCCAGAGCACATTGCAAATACCATGATAGAAGGATCATTTTGTTTTCATGTGGCTCACACAGTTTACCTGCATACAGTCCTCCTCACTGAGCCATGAGTTCCTTGCGATCAGACAGTCTTACTCCCCTTAGCATGGACTGGAACTATCTGCCTGCCCGGGTGCCTGCATCTCTATCCACCTCACTCAGTAGAAGACGGTCTGAGTGGGACCCAATATTGTCAAAGGAAGTTTGGAATACCAAGGACACAGACCCACTTCAGGATACAGAAGATACCCTTGACCATGTCTGAGTGGGGCCAAGTTCCCCTGAGTAAGGGCCTGAATACACCAAAAGGGAACGGGGCCTCCGAAGGCCTCCTGGCACCAGTGTGCGAGGTCCCTTGACAGAGCGAGATGGCAGACTGGCAGCGGCTTTGACAGGTGGGCTTTGTTTGATATGTGAGAGTAAAAACCAGGAAGCGTGGCCCACTTGCTCTTTCGAAATCCCTCCCTTCATTATATTTGAACCTCATGTCTCTATGCTTTGTTTCAAACTAAATTTCAAAAGTCTTCCGTTTCTGTTATCTCCCTGACAGTTCTTCAATATACTATATCAAAAACTCTCCGAGGACCCCAAAATGCACTTTTCTTACAGAAGTTTTTTTTTTAATTTATTTTATGATAGTCACACACACACAGAGAGAGAGAGAGAGAGAGAGAGAAGCAGAGACACAGGCAGAGGGAGAAGCAGGCTCCATGCACCAGGAGCCCGACGTGGGATTCGATCCCGGGTCTCTAGGATCGCGCCCTGGGCCAAAGGCAGGCGCCAAACCGCTGTGCCACCCAGGGATCCCCAAAATGCACTTTTCAAGTGATGTTTAAGAGCTTGCCACCCCGTCCCCCATCTGTCTTCATTTCTGAATCTCGGATACTGCATAAAACAAAGGAGAATGTACCAAAATGTGCTTCTGGACTATTTTAAATACTTTGAGAGATCTCCTCTGTCTTATAGAGCAAACAGTGCAGACTCAGATGTCTCGAAAGTCATATAATTCATACCTCATGCTGACGGGCCACTAACCATATCTGCACAAACTCTATCCCACATGGTACATGCAATCTCTGTGCATGGTGATTGAAGAAAATGGCCTGCTTCTTGTCAAAATGCCCTCTCCTTACCTGCCCACTCTACCAAACTGGGTAGCTACACGGCTTGAACTTTATTTTATTTTTTAAAGATTTTATTTATTTATTTATTTATTTATTTATTTATTTATGAGAGAGAGAAAGAAAGCATGAGCAGGGAAGGAGGGGCAGAGGGAGAGGGAGAAGCAGACTCCCCACTGAGTGCAGAGTCCAACCCAGCGCTCGGTCCCAGGACCCCAGGATAATGACCTGAGCCTAAGGCAGACACCTATCCAGCTGAGCCACCCGGGCTCCCAGGACTTTAATTTTATTAGACAATGTTTTCTTTTGCTTTTCTCTGTGTATATAAACTCTGCCTGGGTTATCCAAATGCTTCACTGGTAAGTGTTCATTCGCTGAATATTTATTATCTACTGTGTACACCACATGATCATTGATTAAGGAAAGTCCTTATTCTGTGCCGTGTAGGGTATTTAGCGGCATCCCTGGCCTCTATCCATGAGATGCCAGTATCATCCTAACCCCTCAGTTATGATAATCAAAAATGTCACCAAAAATCAGTGAAAAGAGGAGCGGTCACCAGGAGTTAGTGAGGATGGAGGGATGGAAAGGTAGGCATGGAGGGTTTCTCAGGCGGTGAAACTATGCTGAATAAGACCATAATGGTGGATACATGTCCTTATATAATCGTCAAAATCTACAGAATATACAACACCAAGAGTGAACCCTCTTCTTTTTAAAGATTTATTTATTTTAGAGAAAAAGGAAGCAGAGAAGAGGGAGAGGAAGAGAGAATCTCCAGCAGACTTTGTACTGAGCACAGAGCCGACAGGGGACTCCATCCTGCAACCGAGACCATGGCCAGAGCTGAAATCAAAGGTCAGACACTTAACGGACTGAGCCACCCAGGTGCCCTTTGTTAGATAAAATCTTTTAAAAAGATTTTATGTATTTATTCCTAAGAGATACACAGAGAGAGGCAAAGACACAGGCAGAGGGAGAAGCAGGCTCCATGCAGGGAGCCCGACGTGGGACTCGATCCCGGGTCTCCGCGACCACGACCTGGGCTGAAGGCGGCGCTAAACCGCTGAGCCACCCGAGCTGCCCACTCCTAGATACTTTTAAATGTGATACTTTCCAGATCACTTCTTATGAGAGAACATGTGAGGTCACCGTGAATTATTCACGTTATGGTTATTCAGATTCCTAACACTCACAGCCAAAGACAATCATGATCTCTTAGATACCGAGTAAATCTAATTAAAATGATGTTATCTTACTTGAAAAGCTTGTAACTGATTAATATGTCGATACTTCCTTTTCAGCCTGTCCCCTGTCACTCACTGCCTTGGGGAAGTGGCCCAGCTGCCTTACACATGTTTCCTGCTGTATTGGAAAGAGGATGATGAACACAGGCCCATCTCCCTGGCCTGTGAGTGAGAAATGAGGCACAGAGTTCGTGGATGGCCTGCACAGGCAGTGAAACTATGGTGGCGGTCCCATTGGCGCGGTCCCATTGGCACGGGCGTGAAGGAGTCACGGCGACAGACAGTCGCGGCCCAGGCAAGAGGCCCTGGCACTGGGGTGGCTCGGGCGGGCTGGACACGCTGCTGCCCAAAGGCTCATCCCCTCCCCTCTTCTCTTTTACTGAATCCCCACTGGGCTCAAGGGGCCACCTGCCCAGTAAAACACTCCCCTCCCACATGCCCTGGCAGCTGGCAGTGGCTGTGCCCATGCCACTCAAGTCTAACCAAGGAACTGAAAGAGAAACTGGGTGAGGTTGCTCTTATCAACCACTTCTATATGTGAGGGTTCGGAAATCAGGCCTTTATGTATTTGTAAGTCAAGAGGGATGTCACCCCCACCCATCCCAGCCTTGTTCCCTTCCTCCTCTAGTCCTATTGTTTCTTTTTCCTGTGTCTCCCTTGCAAGTATGAGCAAGTCCGTGGGTGTGTGCACACAAAAGGATGCATATCAACACTATCTACATCGATGTCTTCACTGTTCTTTATTTCCTATTCTTGTATCTTGGCGATTACCCCGTGGCTATATGTGTAGCACTTCCTCTTTTTTACTGCACAATATTATTGTGTCTACTATGACTTATCCAAACAGTCCCTCGTTGATGGACACTGGGTTATTTCCAGGGTTTGTTTGTTGTTGTTGTTTTTTAATCACCAGTAATGCCACAGTAAGTAATCTTACCCATGAGTCATTTTGTATTATGCCTGATACCATTCAGGACAGATTCCTAGAAGTGGGATTGCTGGTTGAAGGGCAATAGCGTGAGTAATTGTGCTGTAGCTTGCCAACTTCTGTGCCACGGGAGTTGTACCATATATTTTTAAAGGTTTTCTTTCTTTCTCTCTTTCTCTCTTTCTTTCTTTCCTTCACAGAGAGAAAGAGTGCGAGCCAGCAAGCCAGAGAGCACAAGAAGGGGGAATAGCAGAGGGAGAAGCAGAGTCCCCACTGAGCCGGGAGCCCAACCCCCAGAGGGGGTGGGACGACTTGATCCCAGGACCCTGAGATCATAACCTGAGCCAAAGGCAGACTCTTCGCCAACTGAGTCACCCAGGGGCCCGGAAGTTGTACCATTTTGATTTGCAAAGCTTTTGGTTTGCCTTCTGCTTTTTTTTTTTTTTTTCTATCTTCTTTTTTTCCTGTCTAGGATCCAGAGCTGATTCTAAAAAGAACAGAAGCCTTCTCATAACCTTGAAGATGAAAGTCACACCACAAGGATAGTAAAACTGGAAGGTGAAAGAGTTCTGCAAGGCCCTGTCCTACCCACCGGTCCAGTCCTTCACTGCCCACCACTGCCCTTCCTGCCGTGGGAGAATATGAACCCACCTGCATGGCCCTGGTTATTCAGATTCCTAACACTCACAGCCAAAGACAATCATGATCTCTTAGATACCGAGTAAATCTAATTAAAGTGATGTTATCTTTCTTGAAAAGCTTGTAACTGATTAGCATGTCGGTACTTCCTACAAGCTCCACTCCCGTATGGCAGCTACTAGTCTCATGTGGCCATTTAAATTCAAGTTAAATTGGGGGATCCCTGGGTGGCTCAGCAGTTTAGCGCCTGCCTTCAGCCTGGGGTGTGATCCTGGAGACCCAGGATCGAGTCCCACGTCAGGCTCCCTGCATGGAGCCTGCTTCTCCCTCTGCCTCTCTCTCTCTCTCTCTCTGTCTCTCTCTCTCTCTCTGTCTCTCATGAATAAACAAATAAAATCTTTAAAAATAATAATAAATTCAAGTTAAATAAAATTAGAATGTCAGTGCCTTGATTGCACTAGCCATGTTCCAAGAGTTCAGCAGGCACAGGACCCTAGTGGCTGCCACACGAGACAGCACAGTATGGAACATTGCCATTATTACAGAATGTTCTGCATCGTTGATACGAAATTTGACGTAGCCCTACAGGGTCTCTGTAGTGCCATTCTGATGCCCTCCTAGGTCTTCTAAAGTATTCCTGGAAACATTATTCATGTGAGATTAGGTTTGTCTATGAATCACTTAATCCAGTGCCATGGTATCAGGTGACCTTCTTCAGCTTCTCCCATTGTGGAACAGCCCACCCCCTGTGTCTTTCTGCCTCCTCGTCAAGGGCATCTGGGTTATGGGACTGGCCTTCTCAGGTGTGGCCTTCTCAGGTGTAGCCTTCTACATAGTGCAAGTGCATCTTCCAGGAACATAATCTGTAGGCCAAAAATATATATACATAGGCAACATCAGAAAACTCGGTCACCAGAAAGGATGATTGGTGTATTGGAAAGAAGAGATTATTTCAGTCAACAATGCAGAAAACAGCCCAGGGCGTGAGAAGCACGGAAGAGGTGAGGTGTGAGGAGATGTCAGAGCAGAAAGCCCATAGAGTTTGAGAAGGGGCCTTTCTACCTCCACTTCAGTCTTGAGGGGAAAAGCATAGGGCAGAGATGCAGAAAGCAAGAAGGACGTTTGCAAGTTCCTGAAGCTTTGGGGGTTTTCACACAGTGCGGATGCCCATATTGTGTGATCAGATAAAGTGGAATCATCTGTCAGCCTGTCTGTTCACATAGCTATGCTATTCATAGAAAATGTACCTCTTTCCCCAAATAAACCCCGTATGTGTCTCCTCCTACCTAATTGGGTGCATGTGTCCTAGGGGAGGTGATGCTGGGTGCCTCAAGTGGCTACTTCGGGCTCTTGTGTGGAACATTCTTCAGGGGTGTCGAGCAATAGGGAACCATGTTAATTAATCAATTTGAAATGAGTTTTGACTCCTGCCATCTACGGCATCACAAGAAAGGAAAGGAAAGACGACAGCACCATCTTTTGGACTCCAAAGACATCATTGGTCACCTCTTCCCACCCTCTCAGCCTGGGCTTACACAGCCTGACGTACAAGGTCCACCCCTGGCACCCCTGCCTCGCAAACCCCTATAACTCCCCTGCTCCCTTCTACCTCCCCAGCACGCCTACGTCACTCGGCTGGGCGCCCAAGCATGTCCGCACCCCAACATGCTGGGTAGGAAACATGCGCCTGCGGTTCCCAGGAGCTTTGGGGGGTGGGGGTGGGGGTTACCATTTAATGGCTGCAGAGTGTCGGCAAGGGACAACGAGGCGGACCTGGAGAAGCACAGCGGTGACACTTGCACACAGTGTGAATGTACTTAATACCGCGGAACTGGTTAGCGTGGTAAATTCTTGTCACGTATATTTCACCATAATAATGAAAGAGTTTAAAAACTGCTCAGTGTTGCTGGCTGGTGTCACTTTATTTTTCTTTAAGATGTTATTTATTTGCTTGACAGAGAGAGAGAGACCTAGAGAAAAGAAGGGGCAACAGCAGAAGGGGAGGGAGAAGCAGACTCCCCACTGAGCAGGGGCCTGACGTGGGGCTCCATCCCGAGACCCTGGGACCATGACCTGAGCCCAAGGCAGACGGTAAACTGACAGCCACCCAGGCACCGGCTGGTGTCACTTTAATTCAAAGACACGAACAGCAAATGGACACGTGACACGGCCAACGACATAGTCTTTAGTTTTGCACTTTCCCACTCTTCAGATGCCTCTGCACACTTTCTTCCATCTCTTCCTACGCTCTTACCCCAGTGCTCACTCTCCAGCCTCAATGAGAAAAGGTGAGCAATCCCCAGAGCCTCTCCTATCTGCCCATTGACAAGACCACCAGCCTACCCTACCTCAGCCATAGTCCATGCCTTCCCTCTTGTTATTAGGGCTAAGATGTCCTGCTTTTATCAAAACCTCTCTGGCCTTTTGGCTCGCTGCTTCCGAGAGAGCAAGGTAGTGACCAGCGGCTCTTCCTCTCCTCAGGAAGCCATCTGAGGAAATGTGACCAGGGTTGTCGTTCCTGCTGCCTCTGCTCAAACCATACGGTGTGAGGTCTGGGAATACGGCCTCAGGGCCTGGGTACTGGAGCTCTGGGGGTTCTCAGCAGTGTATGGAGGATACAGGCTGCAGTAGTGAGACCAGGTCAACTTCCTTGAATAGGTCACCCAGGGCACCTGCCTTAACTGCAGATACCCGGGCTACCTACCTT
The DNA here is from genome assembly GCF_011100685.1 of Canis lupus familiaris. Taxonomy (NCBI): domain Eukaryota; kingdom Metazoa; phylum Chordata; class Mammalia; order Carnivora; family Canidae; genus Canis; species Canis lupus. The sequence continues at coordinate 50,074,573 of NC_049243.1, forward strand.
AGTGTAACTCTTTGTACACAACATAAAAATACTTCAACTAATTAAAAACTCTCTTGGGGCACCTGGCTGGCACAGTTGGTTAGTGGCAGCCTCTTGGTTTCTGCTCAGGTCATGATCCCGGGGATCTGGGATCGAGCCCCACGTCGAGCTCCCTGCTCAGTGGAGTCTGCTTCTCCCTCTCCTTCTGCTGTTGCCCCTTCATTTAAAGGCCTCACCTTCCTCATGGCACTGCTGCTTGCCCTGTTGCTGGATTCAAATCCTTGATGCTTCTCTCCATCATCTCCACTTCTTTCTGCTGGTTCAGCAAGTGCTGCCAATTTGTCATCTGAGACATACCCTGGAGATAGCCGTCCGCCTCCATTCCCCCATTGCCCGGGCCATTACAATGCTTGCTCCCCTCTTGCCCCCAGCATAATAGCCAGTCCCCCTACTTGGGACTCAGTTCCCAGAAAGTTACTTACATCGTTCCAGGCCCCAGTTTAAACCTTTGCACTGAACCTCTGGTAACATCTAAACATCTAAACTCCTCACCTGATCTGAGCCCAGCCTCTCTCTCTCTCCAAGCTCGTCTTGAACCACACCCATCTTCTTTTTTTTTTTTTTTTTAAGATTTATTTATTTATTCATGAGAGAGAAAGAGACGCAGAGACAAGGCAGAGAGAGAAGCAGGCTCCTCTCAGGGAGCCTGATGTGGGACTCAGACCTGGGAATCACGCCCTGAGCCAAAGGCAGACGCTCAACTGCTGAGCCACCCAGGCATCCCTACACACCCATCTTCCTAACCACACTCTAGCCACTCCAGCCGCCCTCCTGTCCTCTAACTTGGTGGTTCTTATTGGGCATGATTTTGTCTTCAGGGGACATTTGGCAAAGTCTGAAGATATTGCTTTATTTCTACAGTTTAGAGGGGAGTGGATTGCTCCTAGCATCTGATGTATAGATCAGAGGGAGGGAACAGTGCTAAATGTCCTACAAGGCACAGGAACCACCCCCACCACCACCACCCACACACAAAAAATTACCCGGCCCAGAGGTCAATAGTGCTACCATGGGCTAAATATTTGCATGCCCCAAATTCATTTGCTGAAGTCCTAATGCCCAGGGTGATATTTGGAGGTAGGGCCACAGGGAAATAATTAGATTTAAGTGAGGTCACAAAGGTGGGGCTCCCTTGAAGGAATGAGTGCACTTAAAGAAGAGGAGGAGACTCTCTGCCATGGAAAGACACAGCAAAAAGGCAACTATCTCCAAAACAGGAAGAGGCTTTCACTAGACACCAGCTTTGCTAGAGCCTTGATCTTAGACCTCCAGCCTCCGAACTATAAGAAAATAATGTCTGGGGTGCCTGGGTGGCTCAGTCAGTTAGTGTCTGGCTCTTGATTTCAGCTCGGGTCATGATCCTGCGGTCCTGGGATTGAGCCCCACATTGGGGTCTGCCCCCTAGTGGGGTGTCTGCTTCTCTCCCTCTCCCTCTACCCCTATCCCCACCCCATGCTCTCTCTCAAAAATAAATAAATAAATATTTTTTAAAAATGTCTGTTGTTTAAATCACCTAGTCCATAGTAATTTGTTATGGCAGTTCAAGCTAAGACATGTACTGAGGTTGGGAAATCCTGCAAATTGCTAAAGAAATTGGACAGCAATCTCCCTGCCTCAGGGCCTTTGCTTGAACTATTCCTTTATCTAGAATTGCCCTTTCTCTACTCTCTGCATGTCTCACTCCTTCTAGTCATTCATAGCCTGCCTTAGATCTTATTTTCCTAGAGAAGTCCTTTCTCATCCCCATTCTGAAGTATCACTATCATATCCTATTTTAATTTTCCAATGTATTAGCTGATAGTTTTCTTGTTTTATCTGTTTATCATGTTTCTCTTCCTAAAATTAAGTTTCTTAATAGCAGAAATCTTATCTAACTTGCTCACCAGGGCCTAATAAGTGCTTGTTGCATAGTTGGTACTCATTGAATCCCTGGGGGACAGATGATTTTTCTAGCTGATTTAGCATGATTCTAAAAATATGTGTGAGTATCTATTATTACATTGTATAAGCAATAGGTACCTCAGGACATTTAAAGCTGATTATCACAGTCTCCACTCTCAAGCAGCTTACAATTGCTTAAGAAGGATAAAAACGTGTTTTTACACATCTTGGGCAGAACAGTCAGTACATGCACTATACAGAGACAGTGTGGTGTCATGTGGGGAAGGGCGCTCACTGAGTTGTGAGATACTGCATGTGAGATGCCAGCAGGAGGGGCACCTGGGCGGCTCAGTCAGTCGAGCATCTGACTCTCAGTTTAGGCTCAGGTCATAATCTCAGGGTCATGAGATCAAGCCTTACGTTGGGCTCTGTACTCATCACGGAGTCTGCTTGAGGATTCTCTCCCTCTCCCTCTGCCCCTCCCTCGAACCCCCACCCCCTCCCAATCTCTCTGAAAAATAAATAAATAGATCTTTTAAAAAATACACAAAGATGCCAGCAGGGTAAGAGCTGAGAGGCAGCATTGTGCAGGATCAGGAGTATGGACTGTGGAGCCCAGACTAGTGAGGCTCCAATCCCAGCTCAGCCACTTCCAGATGTGTGACCTTGAACTGGATTTTTCACCTCTCTATGCTTCGGTTTCCTCATCTGCAACACGGATGTAATGAAAGTACCTGCTTCCCAGCCTTGTTGTGGAATCAAGTGAGTTACAGTCGGTAGAGTGCATGGCTCCAGAGGACACACCAGCCTGGCCTCTGGGACTAGACAGAGATGGTGAAAGGGCTGACTTCTGAGAGAAGGTGAAGTTCAATGGAAAGGATAATGAGGCGCTTCTCCGTGGAAAAGTTATGTTCTACATCAGAGAAGACGCACCACGGCCTGGAGCATTGCTTACAAATCGGGTCAGGCAAACATCCATTTTCCCCATTCACTCATCTGTTTGTTTTTTGAAGGAGAGATGATAATGGGATGCTGGTCATCTGCTGATCCTATTATATCAGAAAACATGACAGAGCTGGTCACCAAACCACAATATCACTTTCTACCTTATTCTTTTTTTTTTTTATTATTTCTGTCCATTATGCTTTGGTTTATTTTTTTTAAGATTTTATTTATTTATTCATGATAGACATAGAGAGAGAGGCAGAGAAAGAAGCAGACTCCATGCAGGGATCCCGACGTGGGACTCGATCCTGGGTCTCCAGGATCATGCCCTGGGCCAAAGGCAGGAGCTAAGCCGCTGAGCTACCCAGGGATCCCTATGTTTTGGTTTAAAAAAAAAAAAAAAAGATTTGAACTAATTTGGTCCTACCCTTTCTACCATGTGAGTCCATCCACTCGCCCCTAAAATGATAAAGCCCGCCCACTGTCCTCTGGAGGGCTAGTGCCTGGGTTAGAACATGAGCAAGATGCCAAGGTTTGGGGAGATACCACATAGATGTCAGATGGATTTATTACTGTGGTCTTTTCCTAAAAGGAAAACCCACCCAGGGTTTTAGTCAGAAACATCATATGCAGGGGCTCCTGGGTGGCTCAATTGGTTGGGCGGCTGCCTTCAGCTCAGGTCATGATTCTGGAGTCCAAGGATCAAGCCCCATGTCGTCTGGGCTCCTTGCTTGGTGAGGAGACCACTTCTCCCTCTCCATCTGCTGTTCCCCCTGCCTGTGCTCTCTTTCTCTCTCTCTCTTTCTCTCTCACTCACTTTCTCTCTCAAATTAATAAATAAAATACTTGGGATCCCTGGGTGGCGCAGTGGTTTAGCACCTGCCTTTGGCCCAGGGCGTGATCCTGGAGACCCGGGATCGAATCCCATGTTGGGCTCCCGGTGCATGGAGCCTGCTTCTCTCTCTGCCTGTGTCTCTGCCTCTCTCTTTCTCTGTCTCTGTCTCTCTCTCTCTGTGTCTCATGAATAAATAAAATCTTAAAAAAAAAAAGTCAAACTTGAGAAGAGACATGACCCAGAATTTCTTTAAGTTGCAGAGACATTTCAGGACACATCAGTCCATCTATTTTGAGCCTCCCCATCCTTACTTTTCTTTCGTCCCAAGGTCAGGACTAAAGGGCCAGCACAATGCTCTCCCAAAAGAACAGGTGGCGGGGGGCAGTGAAGGTGAGAGCAGCGACCACAGGAGGGGCTCGGTCCTGCCACCTGTGCTCCAGCCGCTGCAGCAGCGCTGTCCCTCCCAGAGAGGCAGAGGTGCCCAGCCCAGGCTGGTGCCTTCTCCCCTGGGTGCGGTGAGCACCCCACACGCTCTCCAACTTCCATTCCTGGCAGGGGCACTCAACAGAGTTCCCAAGTAAAGGGCCAAGGGCTCTGGGGCCACAGCGGGACCAAAGGCCATGGAAGACAGTGGGGCTCAGTGGGAAGGAAGGAGCGCCTTTGGGCCCCCAGGGTGGAACGGCAGGAGAGGCCAGGCTCCTGGGGTCTCATCAAGAACGAGATCAGAAAAAGGCATAAGGTCCCATTTCTCCCAGCCCTGGGAGGTTGAGGGGGCGGGGTGTCCCTTCAGGGAAGCTCCTCAAAAAGATGGGGGGAGTTCGAGAAAGTGTTGCAAAAACCAGAAACCAAAAAATCGAAAAACCCAGAGCAGGGAAGGGACAAAGAGAGAAGCCAAGATGGGATGGATGGGGAGTGGGGAGCTGCAGAGGCCTAGGGGAGCACAGGGGCAGGGAGGGCAGACAGGGGAGCAACCACTCTGCTCAAGGGGGTGGGGGGGGGACGCTGCCCAGAAACCTCAGTTCAAAAGACTCCCTTGGGTTTAACCGTCCCCTAGGACTGTGGAAACAGGGGGAAAGGAAGGGAGAAACAAGTCAGAAGTCTCAGGAGGATGGAGCTTTGTGCTGTAAGGACTACCTCTTGGGCCTGTCCCCAATTTTCTGGGTTTTGTTCCTGGTTTAAAGGAGGTTTTATGTCACCCATGAGAGTCTGCATTTTTGTGGGATTCAAATATTCCTTAATTAGGTGTTGTCTCTTTACAGAAAGAAAAGACGCCTTTTATTTCATTTTACTTTGCCATTTTAATTTACTCCCTTTCGTGTTTAATAACTAGGTAGGGAAATGTTAAACAGCTGCTGTAAAATATTACAAACCCTGCTCCCTGGGAACGTTGAGAAGGAACTTTCTAGAGCTATCTCCCTCCCAGAGAGGAGCCCTGTGAGAGTGGACCCACAAATCCCAGCCTGGGTGGGGGGAAAGGTAGAAGAAGAGGAGGTGCGCTCTTTCCCCCTTCCACCAGGAGTCCCCCTACCCTGTCAGCCAGACCCTCCCACCCCCCAGACCCCCATCTCTGAGGTCTGAATGCAGAGGGAGTGAGAGGGAAACTGAGAAACACACACATCCACCTCCTCCAGGTGCCCCGGCTGATAGGACCCATCCAGAGCTAGAGGATCTGCCCTGGGAAGCTCTGGAAATTCAAGAAAGAAAAAAAAAACACAACAGAAAAGCAAAAGTGTCCAAGAAAACGTCTCTGTTTGGCCTTAGTCTACTGGATACTGCCTTTCTTATTCTGTCCTTATTGAGTCTGAGGACGACCACATACACCGGACCAGGCTCTAGTTTTTATACAGCTAGAAAAGTAAGGGGGGTGGACTCCCCATCTCTGGTGGGTTGACCCTTTGGCCAAGGGTCAGTAGCTGTCTGCAAACTGCCAAAGCTTCCCAAGGGATCTGGAACACAAATTTGTAGGGCAGCACAGGGCACCAGTTTCCATCGACTGAGCTGTGTATGATGCTTATACGCTCATTTTGCTGGTAAAAGAGCCTGTCATAAAATGTAATACTGACTATAAAACAAATCAGCGCTTTGAAACGACTTGCTTCAGATGTTTTCATAAATCCCTAATGACTCAGGCACTGCCTGCTATTGATAATATTAATGTGTTAATAGTTCCTCTGAAGCAGCAGCACTGGGTAGGCCTGGACACACACACACACACACACACACACACACACACAGAATACCACGCTGGAAAACACAATGCTTTGGCTCTCCCTCGAATTCCAGCTGCACTTGATTGACCTCAGAAAGCCAGATCCAAGTGAGAAATCTGAGATTTCAATTATTGGCTGGAGCTCCCCTTTAGTTTAAAGTGTTTTACATCGGTTCATAAAAAGGTATATTTTTTATGCAAAAATATGCAAACATATAAAAGCATGCAGGCACACCTGTGTTCCTAGCAGCATTAGTCACAGCAGCCAAAATGTGGAAACAACCCAATGTCCATTGACAGATGAACAGATAAACAAAATAGCATATATCCAGGTGCTGGAGTATCGCTCAGCCATAAAAAGGAATAGAGTTCTAAAGCGTGCTACAACTCGGATGCACCTTGAGGACATCCCACTCGGTGAAATAAGCCAGTCCCAGAAGCCGTACGCATACTGCAGGGCTCCACTTACATGAGGAACCTGGAGCCCTTAGGTTCACGGAGGCAGAAAGTGGAAGAGGTTCTCAGGGGCCAGAGGAAGGGGACGTATATCTGTTTGGGAAGATGACAAAGTTCCAGGGGGCGGGTGCTGATGGGTGCACAACATTGTGAATCCCCTAATGCCACAGAACCGTATACTTAATGGTTCACATGGTAAATTTCATGTTACATTTACTTTACCAGAACTTTTTTTTTTTGCAAATTCATTTTTTTAAAGATTTATTTATTTATTCATGATAGACATAGACAGAGAGGCAGAGACACAGGCAGAGGGAGAAGCAGGCTCCATGCAGGGAGCCCAACATGGGACTCGATCCCGGGTCTCCAGGATCGCGCCCTGGGCCAAAGGCAGGAGCTAAGCCGCTGAGCCACCCAGGGATCCCTACCAGAACTTTTTAAATGGGAGAAGAAAAGCGTGTAAGGGACATGAGGGTTTTCAACAATCTTCCACACCCTGCCTCCCCTGCTTGTATTCCTCTGCAGAGCCTGCAGCCCGTCCCCAGGCCCTGGAGCTCCCAGCACCACCCACGCCTGAACCAGCCACGTCTGGTATCCTTTGCCCTTAAGAAAATGGCACGTTTTGGGGCGCCTGACTGGCTCAGTCAATGGAACATGTGACTTTCGGTCTTGCTGTTGTGAGTTTGAGCCCCATGTCGGATGTAGAGATTACTTAAAAATAAAATCTTTAAAAGAGAGAGAGAAGGAGAGGTTTTGTGTCTACACTTCCCAAACGCCCGAGCAGCTCAGGGAAGCCTCTCCAGGAAAACCCACTTCCAACCTGAAAAGGGAGTTTAAGGAACCAAGAATGACATTTTCATGATGCAATTTCTCTGTTCCTAACCGGCAGCATTCAGGTCGGAGGAATCTCAGAAAATCAATGCTCCAATCTCCCTGCCTGTGGCCACAGACACTAAAGTTTTCTCGAGGTATGTTTCTGTGGCTGGAGCACCTCAGCCCCTGTTTCCCAAGATGGACAGGAAGGGTCTAGAGAGCCAAAGTGACAAATAACAGGGTGGGTGGGCCGGGAGGGGAGGCGCTGGCTAGATGGCAGTGTTTTCCTGGACTGGCCTGTCTTTTTGGGTTCCTCATTCCTGAGAAGCTCTTGCCTAGAATCATTTTGTGATTTTGCCCCCACACAGGTCCAAGAAGGGGAACCTGGGAACCCCCAAAGGTTGGATCTGAAGGCAGAAAGGGGAGGCCCAATCTGAGGCCAGCACCTACCTAGAAGTTCTCTCAGTAACACGGCAGACACTGGACACAGACCACAGGTTTTTCTAACTTGTTCTTTGGGGTCAGTTTATTTAAGAAAAGGCCAGAGCATGGTGTGGCTCAGTCGGTAGACTATGTGACTCTCTCTTTTTTTTTAAAGCAAAGACAGATCTTTTTTTTTTTTTAAGATTTTTTTATTTATTCATGAGAGACACACAGAGACAGGCAGAGACACAGGCAGAGAGAAGCAGGCGCCATACAGGGAGCCCGATGCGGGACTCGATCCTGGGACTCCAGGATCATGCCCTGGGCCGAAGGCAGGCGCTAAACCACTGAGCCACCCAGGCGCCCCGACCATGTGACTCTTGATCTTGGGATTGTGAGTTTGAGCCTCACACTGGGTGTAAAGATTACTTAAAAATAAGTCTTAGGAAAAAAGATGGCCAGAGCAGTCAAACCCTTGGCCCTCTCCCCCTGAAAGGAGAAAAATATTAGCATAATCCTTCCTATTCCAAGTCTCCCTGGGCCTTCCTTTCAATTTTCCCTACACTCCATTACCCCAAGCCAGGCAGCCAAGAGCTCCTGGGTCCCCTCACACAGGCTTTGGCCCAGTTTTGCATCTACAACGCATCAGAGCCAGTCTTCTCCCTGCAAGTCAGAAAGATGACCCCCACAGCTGGTATGAGAAGCATGTTCAAAGCCCTCCATAGAGATGAGGACAGAACGGAACACGGTGCCTGTGAATTTTCAGGGTCATGGGCCCAATGTTAAGGACCCCCTACAAAAAAGAGGAGCCCACCAGAAGGGCCCCACACAGTCTATAGGAGGAGCCCCACTGGAAGGTGGCAAGCAGAGCATAGGGCTCCCAATATGGAGGGAGGGCCTCAGGTGGTTTGGCCCCAGGGTGCAGCCGGTTCAGAGCCTGAGATGTGAGCCAGTTACTAGGTCAAACACTGTTAGGACTTGGAGCTGTCAGGACTTGGAGCCAGGAGAGATGCATCGTCTAAGTATCACTAAGAAAACTTCACAGCCAGCATCCAGATTTTCTAAATCAGCCACTTCACCAAATTACCTGCCAGCTCGTAAAATGCTTCCCTGACTTGCCTTCCTTTCTCCAAATGATTTTATTAACCAGTGTGGGGGGGTGTGTGTGGGGGAGCAGAGAGAAAACTCAGGGGTGAATTACATTTTAATTTTATTTTAGGAAAGCCTGGGTGGCTCAGGGGCTGGGCATCTGCCTTCAGCTCAGGGTGTGATCCTGCATGGGGGATGGAGTCCCACATCCGGCTCTGGGTGGGGAGCCTGCTTCTCCCTCTGCCTGTGTCTCTACCTCTCTGTGTGTCTCTCATGAATAAATAAATAAATCTTTTAAAGAAATTTTATTTTAAATTCAGTCTTTCTCAGTTTTGTTTCTTTCAAGGCTGTGCTAAATTTGGTTAGGTCCAGGATGTGTAGGCTCTGAGAATTTGCCAGCTTGGATTTAAATGTGACGTAATTGTGTGTGTGTGTGTGTGTGTGTGTAGACTTCTCTGATCCTGACCAAACATACACTTAATATGAACAGGTACTCATTTTAACAGAGCAGAAACATGTCAATTTCAAGAAGTGCTTATGCTTACAGTATTTGGAGATACATTTAAAAAAATCATATTTCGCTTTGTGCATACATATTTGCTTTTGCTTGTAATTCTTCTAGAAACCTGTAATTCTTCTGGAAGCCTGATTGTTTCAACTACTTCAGCATGGACTCACTGGAGGAGCAGGGAGGGTATGCAAAGCTGCAAAGTGCTTTCATATTTAAAAGGGCCTTCTCCAGGATTGCAGACCAGTGGGTCGATGGTTTTTCTCTGGATACATTTCCTGTTTTTCAGGCTGACTCAAGTTCTCAGACTATCCGGGGTGGGTCTCAGCAGCTGGGGGTCTCAGCGGGATCTCTGCAATTCAAGGGAGCCTATTCCGGGCCAGGATCTGAGCCACCGCCTCTTTCTCATCCTCTGTCCACCAGGCACTAGGCTGCCAAAGACCCCGGGGGTTGAGGGCCAAGTGACCTGTAAGTCAACTTTACAAAAGGGAGGCTGGAGAAAAAAACAGGATGAGTTTAGGATCGTGAGACCGGAGGAAAGGAGGAGAAAAATGGAAGACTGAGGAAGCTGGAACCTCCTAGGAGCCCAAAGAAGGAGTTGTCATGGGTTTGGGCTCAGCAGACTGCAGGCCTCAGGAGAGCCCATGTCTGGGTCCCTGACAAGCTAGGCCTCCAGCCCCAGGAGCACAACCACAGCCAGCTGAATCCAGAGGCCCTGGGGCCACTCCCCTCAGGACAGACCCTGTCACCATGCAGCCACCCACTGATGCACTCTCTGGGCCTGCTGGAGCACAAACTCCACACAACTGATTGAGTCTGTATTGAAACCACAGGTCAGAAGATCACCAACAAGGCAACAGCTACCTTTACACACTCACTACCTCCAAACAGTTAACTGGATCACACACGCCTGGCCACACAAACCAGTGGAGAAATCGAAGACCTTCTTCTCACAAACACAGATACACGGGGTCCACCTAGGAGAGCAAGCTCCAGGCCCCCCAGCGACTGGCTTCCCAGGCCCAGTGGCAGGCTGTACTCCCCGGGCCTCTTCCTAACCTCGCGGCTGTCCGCACTCGCAGGCTCCTGGGAGAACCGGATCATCAGGGACCCGCCTCTCCCCGGCCCTCGGTGGCCTCGCCATTTCCTGGGCTGGGAGCTCCCGCAGCAGGAGCGCGTTGCCCGTGCTCCAGGGACTTCAACTTGGAGCGCAAACCGGGCCCGGGGCAGGGGCGCGGGGGCGCAGGGGGGCGCCCACACCCCCAGGGGCCGCACGGAACTGGGCCGGCGCCGCGGCCTGCGGGGGGGGGGGGGAGCGGGGTCACGGCCCCCCGGGAGCCGCGGCGCGGGGCGCTCGGGGCCTGGCGGGGCCTGCAGCGGCTCCCCCTCCTCTCCAGGCGCGCGCTCGCAGTTTGTGGGCCGCCGCGGAGCTGCGCCCGGGGCTACAGTCCCCAACGGAAGGCGCCTCCGCGGCCTGGACACCCAGCGAGCTGCCTCCGCGCGCCCCGCAGCGGGGACGGAGGCGAGTCCACGCGCAGCCGCGCACACCCACGTGCGCACACACGCGCGAGCCTGGGCGCTTCGCAGGAGGTGCCTCCCGGCCCGGCCAACGCGCTCGGCCCTGGGCCGCCCCGGGCCTGGCTCCTGCCGCCGGGTCCCGGCTCCCGTGCGCCCGCTCGGCCCGGGAGGAGAGCGGCCGCGCAGCCGCCCCGCGCGCCCAGCACGGCCGGGGCTGCGGGCAGCGGGGGCCGCAGGGCTGGCCTCGGGCCTGCGCCCTGTTTGTTTTCCCTTCGCCCCGTGAATGCTAGATTAAGACGTAAAGATTACCCGCGCCGAATAATGCCGGGAGTCAACACTCGAGCAAACAAAAGTGCTTGCACAACTCCGCCAACCCCGCTGGGACCCGGGCCGCGGGCTGGGGGGGAGAACGCGCTCCTCGCTGCTAATTACAAATAAATGATGATGTGCTCACTAAGTAATTGATTTAATGAAGTTCCTATGAAACTATTAAACCCGGGTGGAGGTCAGGCTGGAGGCGCCCCAGAGCGCCCATTGTGGGCTGTTTAACTCCACCAGGCTCCTCGGAAAGACATCGGGGCTAATAGGTGAAGTCACAGCTGCTCGCGCTGACTTCTCGGAGCGCCCGGCCGGCCGCGGGCACCCGCGCGCCCTCCTCCTGCCGCGCCCGCGTGCCCCGCCGCCCGCACCCGCGCCGGCCAGCTTACCCACGCCACTCCCAGCCCCGCCGCCGGCTCCCGAGGGCCTCTCCAAAGGGATCCCTGGTCTCGTTAAGAGCGGGAAGTTGAGCGCTGAACTTGTGCGCACCGCCAGCAGTTGGCGGCGTCCACCGCGCCCACCCCTCCCTCCTCACCCCACCCCCGCCACTCCGTGCAGGAACTGCAGCCAGTGTGCCACGCAGGGTGCTCGCGCGCTCTTGGCAAGGTGCCTGGAACCCAAGCGTGTGCCCAGTGCACTGGCTAGGGCGGGGGCGGAGGGGGTTGAGTTGTACATGGGTGTGTGTGTGTGTGTGTGTGAGAGAGAGAGAGAGTTGTGTGTGTGCGCGCGCCCTTGCGTTTCAGACCTAGAGGCCACGTTTTTACATCCCTTACCCTGGCCTGCGGCCTGTGTGTGCCAAAAAGTAGTAGAGGCAGGGAGAAGGAGACCAAAGAAAAAGGTGCAAAAAAGATCACCCATGGGGGCAGTTGGGCATGGGAAGCCTAGTCTCTCCGGTCTTGCAGACCCGCCGCTGGAGGAGGGGGCTGTTCTGGCACAGCGCCCCGACCCGGCCTGAGGGTTCCGCCCTAGAGCAACGCCTCCAGCTCCCAGTGGGGCTGCTGTGTAGGCCGCAGGCCGAGGCTCCCGCTGAGAGATCCCAGCTCCCTCCCCGCCCGGCGCGCAGAGCCCAGACCCCGCTGGAAGGTGGCAACTGCTTCTGCTGCGGGATTGCTCTGGAGGGAAATGTAACCGCCCCTTATCCTGGAGCCCGAGGGGACCCCTGAGGGGACACAGGCCCTAGGTGGAGAAGCCGACATTGCAAACGGATCTAACGTTAAGGATGCTAACCCCCTGCCCTCTGCAGCAAGGGCACGAGATACTGCATCTCCCTTCACCTTCTGGGTACCTAGTAATGAAGGAGAGGGCCCATGTCCATCTGGAACTCCACGCCAGGAGCCAGAGCCTCCCGTGGGGGTTCTGGCCCCAAAAGTCAATCCACCAGGGTACCCTGCACCCCTCCTCCCTCCCCCCCTCCAGCCAGCCAGGTCTTGTTTGTCCTGGTCAAGAACTGAGAGTTCACAAAGTTTCTTAAAGTACTCATTTCATGTATGTCACAGTTAGTTAGCAATAAGCTCCATTCCTTTTTTTTTTTTTTAACGTTAGTAATTTCCAGCTGCTGAAATACACTTCCATTTGATTTTGAGTCAAATGCTTGGCAGCGGGGAGGAGAGAGGTGTATTGGCTCGGTTCTTGGGGCCCTTAAAGAGAACTCCCTCTGTCTGGGTGTTTGGTCTTCCCTTGCCGGGAAGGAATCCTGACAAACATCTTCCCTTGAGGCTTGCTTGAGGTCTCAGTTTCACCGTCTGTAAAATTGGAGTGGAGGAGGTCCTTGGCAAAGCTCCTTTGTGCTCTGGGAGAGGAGGAAGTCAGTAAAGATGCCTGCTTGCACCAAGCTTTCGGTTTTCTTTGCACAAACCAGCTCCTTTGTAAAATAACACCTGGCCAGACTGCCTCGCGGATTTTTGCAAGGCTGGGGTTTTAATGTTCCCCACGCGAGCCAATGACAGAGAGCGGGTGTGCCAACTCGGCCGGTCCCACACGGCCCTGGTCCGCTGAACTGCACTCTCCCACCTGTGCCCAAAGTGGTGCCCGCCGGCGCCCTCACCTCCCGGCCGGGGGCAGATGTTCCCAAGTTGTTCCCGCCTCCCCTCACCCGAGCCCTCAGCCCTCGGATTCCTTTAACGCCTGCTGAGGACTGCATCCCTGCCGCCCTTAATGCAGGATGGGCCCTTCTCTTCAGCCTCCAAATGAGAAGTGACATTTGCACTGGGCTCAGCCACCGCGTGAGCACAGCGCGGGGACACAGGCCCATTGACCTAGTGGGGCCGAGGGGCCGGCGGGCTCGGCGGCATCCGAAGCTGCCTTAATTAATACCATCTTAAATAGTCCAGCAGCCACCGAAGACAAAGTTGAAGAAAGACTTTAAGGCTGAGTGCCCCTCGACAAGCTCTTTTTCCCCGTGTCATTCAATATTTAATGCGCCCGCTTCTAATGCTACTACTGGTGTTCCTTTCTCAGCGAGGACATTATTTTTTCACGGTGCCCATAGCCAGGGAAAGCCCTTTAGGCAAAGAAAATCAAAATGTTTGTTGTTTTGGATGACTTATAACTCTTGTTTAACACAAGCACTTTCAGCAAAGTATAACAGGCGCAGCCTCCAAAGCAAACAACACAATCCTTGTGACAGAGTCAGACACAAAAAGCGCATTGTCTTGCGGACTACCCCTTTTCTCTGGTGCTAGATGGGGGCCTGTCTCCGAGTGAACACCACGATGCCATTTCACTTTTGAACTATTGTTTTTGAGTTATGCCATGTGGTCAAAAGGAGCGAGAAGGGGGTTGTTTCCAGGCTCATAAGACAAACGAGTTGCCTTTTCATTGAAATCCCCCCGCGATCCTTGAAAACGGAGTTTAAATGTCACCTCCGCCTTTCTAATGGGCACAGGGCTGGAGGCGACCCTTCAAAGCGCCCGGGTGATAAACGACCCTTATTAAATATAGCCGGGACCGCTGGGAAAGTCCTGCGCCCGGCCAGCACGTGGGAGAGCGCCCCTCGCTGGAGCGCCCCAGACGGGCCGGGCCTCCCCTGCAGCCGAGCGGCCCGCGGCCGGCCGTGGCCCAAGCCCAGGCTCGGGGGCGGGGTGGGGAGACCGGGGTGAGGGGGGCCGGTTGTAATACAACTTCTTATCTGCCGCCCCCAACACGCCGGTGCGCCCCCATCCCCAGAGGCTCGGCGTGAACGCTCGGAGCATTTCCCCCTGACTTCTTTTTGTCCGTTGCCGAGTGGCGTCTGCAAGTCTGAGCTGCAAAGTTACTGATTTGCAGGCTGCATGTTAAGGCAGTCCATGTAAGTAATTTCTGCGGGCACCCCGGCAAAGGAGAACAAATCGCTGACAAAGGCGAGCGCTTTCGATTCAGCGGCGTCGTTAAGGCAACCCCAAAGTATTCCTCCTATAATAAGTTCCACTTCAAAGGGTTTCTCATTCAGCGGTGACTGCTTCGCACTTTTATTAAGTCCGGGCTTTTTCACTCGGAGGAATCATCTGTTTGGTTATTTTTCATCGTGTTTATTTTTCACCATTCACACAGTACTTGTATTAAATAAACAAAGAACAATCGCTCTGCAAATAAAAGTACTTAGGTGGGGAGAGAAGGAAGAGGAACTGGAGCCCGGGCGCCCCTTGCTCTGTCCCCTCCTCTAACTGCACCCACCCCACCCCCACCCGGCCTTCCCTCCTCCTCTCCTATCTCCCTCTCCCCTTTCTGGCGAGCTCGGACGTTCTATGGGCCACCGTAACAAGTGGGTGGAAAGACCTAGGTTATTATAGGTCGTGCGTGTCATATTATATGGGTGATATTACATGTAATACCTATATTTCCGATGAGGTGAAAATTGAGTGAGCTACGTGGGCATGAAAGTGCAGGTCACTGCAACTGTATCTTAATAGTGTCTCGAATGGCTGTGGACCCTCTGCCAGGGACTCCCCTGGCCCAGCCCATTGCCATAGCAATTCTGAACACTCGGTGTGGGTGTACCATAAAAGCAGTAGTTTGAATTTCAAAGAACATGCCTTTGAACTTCTCCCTGCCTGATTAGGCACTTGTGCCCTGTGTGAATGCGTGTGCCCAGGAGTGTTTAGGCGTGGGCATGTGGGGGGTGATCTGTGAGTTTTTGTTCAGGTAGGGAAAGTGGTGTGCTGGCAACCCCAGGGCAGTGTCACTGTGGGTCTCCTTAGCCATCCCTCCAGCTCTGGAGGGTGGGTTTTCCTGGCCATGTGTCTATTTTGGTAGATGATGGGTCCTGTGATGTGACAGGCTGAAAGTATTAATAAGTATCTAGATTGTTTGTTTCTCTTGTATTCAGCTATCTTTTTCTCTGACTCAAATGATCTCTCTAGAAATCAGGTTCTCTCCTCCTCCTCTCTCCCCCATTTTCTATTTCCTAACTGAACTGGGCTAAAAAATACTTCTGGGGGAACATCTCATCCCATTTCAGAGAGAAAGGAGAGGTACATAGATGATAGATAAATAGATGATAGAAAGATAGAAAATAGAGAAATAGCTAGCTAGATTAGTTGCCAGGTAGGTAGGTAGGTAGGTAGGTGGGTGGGTGGGTAGGCAGAACAAACCACTCTTGTCTCAAAAAACTTCCACAAAATGCCGGATGTAAAAGACAAGAGTGCAATACAAACATGTGTGCAGATAGTTGGGCCTCGCCTTCAAGGACTTTGGGCCCCCTGTTCCTGTCCCCCAGCGCTATCCCTCTTGTGTGGCCATCTCCAACTCCTTAAAAGAATATAATTCCCACCCTCAAGCTATTCCCGGTGCTTTAGATTTTTGGAGCATTAGTTCTACCAAAGAATCATGAATGCGGTTAAAGATAAACATAAGCCACAAATAACCATGCGTTTGAAGATTCTCCTAGCCTGGAAAACAAAGGTAGATGATTTAAAATGTTTGTGAGGGCCACAAGGGCCACGCTTTGCCTAGAAGAGATGAAGTCTTTGATGATAGCCAACTTAGTGTCAATAAGTGGCTTTCTTTGAGACATATTCAGATGGGAACGTCTTGCTTGCCAATTGCCATAGAAATCTTAACACACCATGAAGATTGTCCAAGCGCCAAGCCTTCCGTTCTGGACTAAATTACTTTGAAGTGGCGCAGGACGAGCAGTGGTCAATTTTAACTCTATAGACTGGACAGAGAACTCTGGGAGTGGGAGATTGTGCGTTTTAAAGCAGAAAATAAGAAGGGGAAACTTGTTTTATACACTCTATACAAGGTTCTGCTCATTGTCAGATATCTTTTATCTTTTATATTTCCCATGAATGATTCATGTCTTGGTGGCTTTGTGTCACCCCTTTCACCAGAAACTTCATTAGAGAGCTATAAGTTTTCCCATTGATTGGGGCCCTCAGCTATGAGTGTTTTTCTCCTTCGTGTGGTGGTTATTGTCATCTGGCTTAAAACAACTCTTTGCAACGTGTTTCACTTTTACTACATTTAACAAATCTTTTAAAAACCGCCATAACCTTATGGAGAACTGCTTGTTGACATTACTACCAATTGTTTTTTCTTCATCTTTTTTTTTTTTAACTATTTGCCTTTTATCCCTTTTGTATCAGCTAACCGAAAAACAAGCAGAGGATCAAGTGGACATCCAATTACATCAGTTTGAGCTACTTGGATATTTTGTTGCCATTGAATCTAATTTCTAGCTAACACTGCCTACTAAAAAAGCTGAGCTAGGCTTCCTAGATCAGCTCAACTTGCAAATAACCACAATCCAACTGGATGCTGCCTGCCCCCCCCACCTTCCCCAATACCTGATGGGTAGAGGTATTTGATGCCCACTATTCGTTCACCAGGTGTTTTTAACCCCGCACCCATGCCAGCTCCTGATTTCACCTTTTTTGTCTGGTAACCTATCACTGTCCCTTCAGCTTTTCCTCAGTCTTTTTACCCTTTTACGTCAGAAGCTAGGCACCAAAGAAATGCTCAAATTCACTCACCAGATTTTCACTGATTATGATCACTAAGGATATTATTAACAAATGGATGCAGTAACCCCTAAGACTTATGCTAGTGTTACATGCAACTTATAGGGCTTAGTATTCATAAGTACATTGTATTTTCTAGATTAGATTGTAAATTAAACCAAGCTGTAAAAATATTTTATTGCTTGGGAGAGGCTAAGAATAAAGAGCTCAAGAGAACCCCAATGTTCACTAGTCAGCAACCTGTTCTGTTTGTAAAAGAATGGCAGAAAAATGCCATTAGGTAAAACATAAGCAATACATAGGAAGAATACCTTTATTAAATTTTTTACTTCATAATCATTCTTGCTTTCTTTCTATTGGAGGTACACATTTTAAGTTTTTATTTTAGGTGTATCAGGAACCAATAGATCTGTGGCAGAGTAAACCTATGCATGGCAAAATACATAAAATACATATTCCTTTGTTTCATAATAAATAAACCTGTAGCATAATAAAGAATAGTGCAAACTACCATTGAAAAAGTTGTATAAATAAAACAACTCATTATAAATCAGGAATATTTTGTTCTAATAAGTTTACGATACATAAATTATCCCCCCAAAGTTCATACCTATTTTATCTATTTGAAAGAGCTTTGAAAGTGAATAATACGAAAATCAAATAAACTTTAAAAATGTAGAATTATTTTATATTCAAGTTTTATGGTCTTTTTCTTTATAAAGGAGGGTCTGCATGTTTCATATTCACTGTAACAATCTGAAGACAACATTGAAAGGCTTTCAAAGTGACAGCACCATGCACTGTACTAGTAATATAATATATCTATAAACTATATAGAATCTTGTCAACACAATGCAAAAAAGACATGCAGGAAGAGTCCTGGTTTTCACATTACGTTGTTCATTCAAGTAAGCTTAAAAATATATTCCCCCATTTTCTTTCCTTTTTTTTTTTTTTAAATAAACCGTGTGTCATAAACAATCCTTCACCAAAATGTATAATATAATTCTTTGGTGTGCTTTGAACTCTTCCAGGAAAAACAAAGGATGATGTCTGAAAATAAATTAATTCAACTGTACAAATAATAGTGTTCACATACAAGTTATTAACAATGACAAGACTACATCAACCACTCACAGCACACAGAACAAATTTCTACAAACCCTGGGGAGGGGGTGTCTTCAGGGTCTCTGAGGATAAATTAGTGCTCTTTAGTATATTTGTAAGATGTTTATGATGAGCTATATTTTGCATGAGATGTGTTGCACGAACTGAAAATAAATTGACTAAGAGTTATTGTCCTAGGTCCTTGACCTTTTTTATCCTAGCATGACAGCTCTGGCAAAGGTCACACATTCAACAATGTTTGGTGGTAACTATAAACCCTTAAAAAATTTTAATATGTATAGCAACTCCCTCCCCTCTTTTAATGTAAATCATACACTTCACACACTGTCATTTTTAAATGGGATCCAGTTGCGTGTGCTCAGTGCTCAGGTGGGAAAAAACTCATGAAAAATGCAGTTTCGGGCATTGAAAAATAAACACTTTTTTAAAAGGCTGATACAACAGTATAAAAGAGGGCTTGGCCTGTTTTAAAAACAACAGCTTTTCCCAAAAATAGGCATGTTGCCAACATCACACCTCCTTAGACTTGCCTGTTAATTTTGACATCCCCAAGAACTTATCTAAGACTTATCTCTTTATTACACGAGAAGTTTGCACACAGTAAAGAGGCAGCATCTGAGATTTCAGATTTTAAAAAAAAAGAGAGAGGAAAGGAAAGCACTTGAATTTCTTCTATTTCACAAAATATCACAGTTTCACAGTTGTCTACACAGCAGCCTTTTCTGTTCTCCACTTTTGCTGAAACAATCACAGTAGCACAATAAATGGAGACGTCTTAAGGCTGCTGCATCTTTTTCGTTTTAAATCATACAAGCGTGGTACCAAGGAAATAATCCTGTATAAAAATAGTGTGTTAGGATGAGATCAGTAAGAAAAGAGTGGAAATTTAAAATTACAATTATTAGAACTTAAAGGGTTTTTACAAATATTTTTTGGACACATGTACAGTCTAAGATCTGTTGGCAATGCAGCAAGTGTGTGGTTTACAATCAAGGGGCCTTTTTTTGGAATTCGGGCCCAAGGAGGAGGCAAGGGGGCTCTAAAGAAGCCCACGTTATGGTGTTAAAGGCATTCTGGAGGCACTGCAGGAAATGCAGAGGGCCTTGTTGCTCTGTGGAGTTGACTTCAAGCTTTTTCTCACTCCTCTCAAAGTATACATGTATTGTATTGGCAGTGTGTATCTCGATTAACCCTTGGTACATTTTGCTCCTAGCCCTGTCCCCCTGCAACATACAAGTCCAGCTTGGTTGGTTTTTTGTTTGTTTGTTTTCTAAGGAAAAAAAAAAAAAAAGCCCAAATATCTTAATTAAATTAATTAAATGTACAAACACCATAGGGTTTCATACTGAATAAATAGGGCTAATTAGACCCGGTGGCAAGTCTGAGTCAAGGGTTTGTCTCAGGCTCGGCATTGTCCCAGGTTAGGATATGGTCCAAGGACTCCCACTTATGACTTATTTTTATTATGACTAGTAAATTCTAATGTATCGTCCGTGCAACTTCAGAGTTCCCATATATCTCCTCATCTTCAGACTCCGAAGTGGTTCCATTACTGGAAGGTGTGTGAAGGTGGCTGGGGGCTCCACTGGCCTGGCAAACGTACCACTCATTGAGGTTGGTCACCTGAGGGGATAGAGTGCTCGAGCGACTCCTGGTTGGGTCCAGCACAGGAGAAACGGGGGCACCCACTGGAGTCCCCACTGATGAGTAACCAAGGGCTCCTGGAGAAGGTGGTGGGGACTTGCAATGAATCTTCATGTGTTTCCTCAGAGAGCTGGGGTGAGTGTAGGACTTGTCACAGCCTCGGATCTTGCAGTAATAGGGCTTGTCGCTGGTATGGACATGGGAATGCTTCTTCCGATCACTGCTGTTGGCAAACTTCCTGTCACAGCCATCAAATTCACATTTGAAAGGCTTTTCCCCTGCAACAAAATAGAGGGAAGGTCAACAATTGCTTTTCAGAGACCCCTCACTTGATAAGAGAAATCCTGGAGCAGAAATGTGAATGCATCTTCCCATTCTCTTGAAGACCAACCCCAGGCCTGGCTTCTCTTCCTAATCCCTATGTTCCAGAAGGCAAAGGGGAAGGGATACTCCAGGGATGGGCCTGTCAGTCCCTGGGTTACCACAGGGCTCAGGGGCAGGAGAGCCAGAGTGTTGAACCAGCCAGTGTGCTTTGAACTCTTGGTCCAAGAAGCCACACTGAAACCCTACAAGTACCCAAATACCCGATCCTCACTGCCCTCAGGGTCTGTACCTGCAAAAACACAAGCAGATCCCCTGTCAAAATAAATGCTGATAAAATGATTCTTCTAAAGCCACAGCTTGGGTGAAGGATATATAAAAAAAAAAAAAAAAAAAGTAAGCACAGCCACTAAATTAAAAGTGAAGTGGGGGTAGTGCCATAAAATTACAATAATGGCATTTTGTGTCAGAGCGGCCCCAGGATTCTACCGATTGGAAAAGAAATGAAATAACGCAAAATATCATTCTCTTCAGAAACAAAGGCACCTGTGAAACACACAATCCCATCACTAGATTTTGTATAAGCCTGGCAGGGCAGAGACTAGGCTGACGGCCTCTTCATTCTACCACCTTCCCTCCCAACTTGCAGGGCAATTGAGAGCCTCTGGAATAGAACTTTAGCATGTTAATAAAAAACCTCCACCAGAACCGAGCCCATACCTGATGCCCTGCAGAAACAGATGCTGACAGCTTCCTACCTTATTTAATAGTCAGAAAAGGGACTATTATTTACCAGTCTTTGGCCCACTGCCCCTTGAAGCTGCTCTAACCACCCCAGGAACACAATGTCTTTAAACACAAGGCCCCTAGAGCAGGAAGCGGAAATGCTTAATAAGACAACTAGAAATTCAGCCACCATACATTGGTATTAAAAAGGAAAAAAGGAAGACTGCAGATAACAGTATGAATTTTCTCTCTCACTAAGTATCTATGAACTTGATGTATTTGAGTCATGATTGAACAAGTCATCTCTTACATATTACTGTTTAATAATATTTCCCTCATATTTACATGATTTTAAAAATAAAGTTGAATTTCTCTACATTACCGCAGCTATTCTGGTGGCTTGCGAGGTATGGCTTTTTCCTTGGTTTGGGATAATACAGTTTTTAAAAAAACGAACAACTACTAAAACAGCTCAGTGTATATAAATTTTTGTGGTGAATTTTCTTCTGCAAATATTTCAGTGCAGGGTTTTCTGTGTTTTGTTTTGTTTTTTTTTAATTTCACCAATGATAACTGCTTCGATGCCAGAGCGTATTAACACAATCTGAAAGTATTCAGATGGCTGGAATATTACTTATCCTACCTAGAAAGACTGTTTAAACATGAAATTAGATATTATTCAAATATAGGTCCTGCATTGATCCAGAGAGGAGAAAAACACAACAAAACACAATAATCACAACCTTCTCTGCAGATGAGCTGCAACAACAAAAAACGTTAATTGTTTTTTTATCAAAACATCAGTTATCTGTCCTGACTTGTGTTCTACTTTAACTCGAAGATAATACTAATTTAATACAACATAATTTTTAAAATTGTCATCAGCCTTTCTTCAATTGGTAGGCCTAAGTGGTTTTATTCACCCTATGTAAATGTGCAGTGTTGTTTGGAGTTGTTTTCTAGGCTGGCTATATATCCCGGGTTGTGAAGAACACACACAGCTTAGACACTGCTGCCCTGCCACTGCCCACGATAAAGAGAATTAGGCCCAGTGAAGGGAGATATGGAATGGGGAGGGGGGGGGGGAGTAGAAAAGGAGGGCCAACGGAGAGGTAGAGGAAGAAAGTAGAAGCAGGGGGGAAAAGTGGGGGGAAAAAAGTGAGGGTGAAAGAATTGCCTGATTTATTCAGGGGGCCTAAGAGGGCAGTGAGCAAATTCTAGCTAACTGGAGAGGGTGAGACCCCAGTGTTTACATTTCAGATGCGGACAGAGGGGTCAATCAGAACTCAGCTCCTTGCAGAATCTGAGGGAGTAAGGGATGCTACGTGAGCCACCCTCAGGTCTACCAGTTGCCTCTCCCAGACAGAACTCGAGTCCGGCCCGGAGGAAGGCTATAAACCGAACTGGGGGCACGTGGGCCAGGAAATGGGCCTTCGGGAGCGACCGGGGAAGGCCTCCCTTTGATCAATCTGTTCCGGAATCTCGGATAACCCCCAAAAGGGAGAGTGCCGTGGCAGGGACGGGGCCCGGATGGCCCTTCTCCGCACACAGCGCCCCGGGGCTAAGCGGCAGGCGCGGGCTGGAGCACGACCGCGAGGGCCGGCACCCCTCCCCGAGGGCCCGGCGAGAACCACGCGGCCCGGGGAGCCGGGCTGGCAGTGCACCCTCGGCCCGGGCCCGGCGTCCCGGATCTCCGCCCCGCCGCGCGCGCCCCTCCCCGGGGGCCTCCGGCCGCAGGGCCCACCTGGGAGCCGGCGCTGCTCCCGCGCCTGCAGCTCCGGCCGCCGCGAAGGCAACGTCCGCGCCCTCGGAGGCCTGGAAAGGCGGAGGCCCGAGGGCGCAGGCTCAGCTCTCAGGGCGCCCGCAGGGGAGCGCGCTGCGGGCAGCCTCGCCTCCTGCGCCCCGCGCGCCCCGCCGCCCCGGCCCCGGGTCCCTGCCCTGGCGGCAAGCGCTGGCCACGGGGGCGGGCCGCGGAGGTTTTCCAAAAGCCTCAGGGGGAGCTTCCTTTTGGAAAACTCTCGAGGGCGGTCTGCTCCCGACGAGAAGAGCGCGGCCGGCCTCGGGAGCTCCAGGGGAGACTTCCTCCCAGGCCATCATCGGTCCCCAGGCGGCCGGCCGGGTGTGGGCCGACAGGCGCAAGGCCCCGGGCCCCGCCTTGGCCGCCCTGCCCCGGCTTCCCCCCAGGAGCCCCAGGAGCCCCCGGTGCCCCCGGCCCCGGCCCCGGCTGCCAGCCAGGCGTTGGGCCCACGCGCGGAGGCTGCCTCCTCGCCGCCCAGCGCCGATAAATCAGCCAAGTAATTACTGAATGTAAACTCCAGTTACTTAAGTGTCCTCCGAGGGGTAATATTGTCTGTCCCTATAAATCCCGACTGCTCGCGCTCACCAGCGCTTCCCACCAACCCGCTCATCCGTTCCACGGAGGCACACGACGCACAGGAAACACCCCACGGTCCCACGCCGCAGCCGCCTCCACTGGGGGGTGGGTAGGATGGGGAGCTGGGATGGGAGGGGTCGCCGCCGCGCCGGGGGGGGGGGGGGGACAGGTACCAACGACGGCAGGAGACTCAGCTCACCCTGTCCTCCTCCACCGAGGGCCTTTTTTGAAAGGACAGAGTAAATTTCTCGAGCAGCTTCTAGGACACGTGTGAATGTGTGTGACAGAGCTGTGTGATGGCGCATGGGTGTGTACGAAGTGTGCCTAAGTATAGAGGTAGGTGGAAGAGGAGGGTGTCCGAGCATACGTGTTCCCGGAATGAGGCAGAGGTGGGTAGTCTGAGATGCAGATGTGTGAAGTTGTTGACGGGCCGCGTGCACGTGAAGGAGTACCTGTGGGGTGCGTGAGTGTGCGCGTGTGTGTGTGTGTGTGTGTGTGTGAAGGCCTGGGGGGGGGGCCCAAAGGCGCATTCCTTTGGCATTTCGCACCACGCCCCGGAGACCCCGAACCCCTCCCCTCCTGTTAGGGCCACAGTGAGCCTGGCCTAGTGGCCCCAATACCGGAGTGAATCCCACGTGCCCCCTTGCACGCGGGCTCTTCCGAGCACGGCGACCGCGCGGGGTCCGCCACCGGGTGCGGAGGGAAGAGCCACCGGGGCGGCTTCGGCTCCAGCCCTCCTTCCCCAGCGCCCTCCCCAAGTTCCCGGGGCCGGGCGAACGTGGGCTGCCGACCGTCCTGGGCGCCTTCCTGCTCCGACTGCTGCTGCTTCTGCTCCGGGGCGGCGGCGGCGGCGGCTGGAGCGCGTTGCCGGTCCCGGCGAAGGGGCTGTGGACGCGCTGGAGACTCCACCGTGTGGGAACCCAGCGCGGGGCCTGTGTGTGCTATCGAATTACTTATTCATAGAAAAAAAAGGGGGGGAGAGAAAAAAAAGAAGTCACATGTCCGGGTTATACGTATGCGAAGAGAAGCAGCAGAAGTAGGGAAAAATTAAGGCGAGCAAGAGGAGGAGGAGGAGGAGGAGGAGGAGGAGGAGGAGGAGGAGGAGGAGGAGGAGGAGGAGGAGGAGGAGAAGCAGCGGCGGAAGCGGCGGCGGCGCGGGAGGCGGCGGCGGCGGCGGCGCGGCCGGGGACAGACACCCACCTGTATGAGTGCGCTTGTGGATCTTGAGGTTCTCGGAGCGCGCGAAGACCTTGCCGCAGCCCGGGAACGGGCAGGGGAAGGGCTTCTCGCCCGTGTGCACGCGGATGTGGTTGATGAGCTTGTATTTGGCCTTGAAGGGCTTGCCCTCGCGCGGACAGTCCTCCCAGAAGCAGACGTGGTTGCTCTGCTCGGGGCCGCCCACGTGCTCCACGGTGACGTGGTTCACCAGCTCGTGCATGGTGCCGAAAGTTTTGGAGCAGGGCTTGGCGCCGCCGGCCGGGGGCGGTGGTGGCGGCGGCGGCGGCGGCGGCGGCGGCCCGGCCAGCTCTTCGGGGTCGATCCACTTGCAGATGAGCTCCTGCTTGATTGGCTGCCGCATGTAGCGCAGGAAGGCCCCGGCCGCCCCTGGGAGGTGGGGGTGGTGCTGGTGCGGGTGCTGCGCGGGCGCCGGCGGCGGCGGCGGCGCCGGGGGCGGCGCGTGGTGCTGCAGGTGGGGGCCCGGCCCGGCCGCCGCCGCAGCAGCCGCGGCCGCCAGGTTCAGGTTTAAGTTCACGGCTCCGTAGCCGTGCAGGGCGGCGGCTGCAGCGGCCGCCACCGCCCCGTAGTGCGCATCCCCGGAGCGCGGCGCGAAGGGCGGCTCGGCGCGGCCGTACAGCTCAGCTGCCGCGGCTGCCGCTGCCGCCGCCAGCCCCAGGCGCATCTGGCCGTTGAGCGGGTGCGGGTGGCCGCCGGGGGCTCCCGGAGCGTCGTGCAGCGCGGGGAAAAGCGCCGGGCCCCCGCCGCCGCTGCTGTCCGGGCCCGCGTAGGTGCCGCTGGCCGAGATGAACATGCCGGCCGAGTGGGGAGGCGGGGCCGAGTGCTGGGGGGAGCCCGTGCCAGACCGCTGCTCCCCTCCGAGCGGGACCCCGTGCATGGCCGCCGCGGGGGCCGTGGCGAAAAGGTCCCTCCGGAGGACGAAGTCCCTGCTGTGGCCTTTGCCGCTGCTGCCGCCGCCGCCACTGTCGGTGGTGGTGTAGCCCGAGAGGGCAGGAGGAGGGGGAGGGGGAGGGGGAGGAGGAGAAGGAGGGGGAGGGGGCGAAGGGGAGGGAGGAAGAGGAGGGGCTGGGGGCGGGGGCGCGGAGGGCTGCGCGCGGCTGCTGCCCCCGCCACCCGGGTAGGTGCAGGCGCCGGGGTGCGTGTCCGAGGCTGCAGCACGGGCGGCGGCCGCCGGCGCCTCGGGCTGTGCCGGGAGAGCCTGGGAGGGAGGGCTGAGGCCGAGCGCGCTCGCCTGAGCCATGTGCTCGGGTCCGAGCGGAGTGATGGCCACGCCGGGGTCAGCGCTCAGGTCCCGAGGGCGGAGGTGCGTGGCTGTGGCGCGGCCTTGGGAGTGGGCGGGCGGGCTGGCCAGCGCCGGGAAGCCTGTCATATTCTGAAGCGGCCTGGCCTGAGCCGTTGCCAAATCCGCTAATCTCAGCGCTGGCGGGTTCCTCTTGCTCAAAGGGGGCTCCATCAGAACTACACAATCAGACCCATAGACCCTCACTGGGGGGACTTTTTTTCCCTCTGCCCACCTTCAAAAACATGTATATATTAGGCTCCCTTTAACTTCTTTGTCCTGGCCTCCTAACTCTGCTTATTCCTGTTCCCACTCTGTCCTCCAGCGATTGGCAGAGCCAACACCACATTTGAGCTGCACAGTGGGACCGAGATTTTGGAAATGGCACGGGTGGGATTGGAGGGAACAGCGTGATTGGCAGCAGCCACGGCTGCCGGATTGGCTCCCATTCAGGCCTCCGGCCCAGCAGGGATCCGCCCCCGTGCTCGCCGCCGCCTTCGCTTTCGCTTCGCGCCCCCTCCTCCCCTGGAGCCCTGCGTCCCCGCCTTCCAGGGGGATGCCCAAGTTGCACTTGCAGAAAGTTTGCGCTGGGCCTGCGCGCGCAGCGCCCCGCGTTCCCATGACGCTCCTTTCGGAGACCGTGCGCCGGCACGCGGCCGGAGGGAGCGGGGTGGGTGGGGGCTGGGAACCCCCCCACCCCGGGACAAAAGATGGAAGGGGCATAGCCCCCAACTTCAAAAACCTCCGCCTCGCCGCACGCAGCGTCTCCCCCAGCGTGCAAACACTTTCTACCTCCTCCATTGGAAGAGCGCTGGGCTGCTCTCTGGAGGAGGAAGGTGAACAGAGTATAACCCGTCGTCGTACTTCTAGAGGTGATGCTAGAAACTTCGTATTTGGGAAGGACACCCAATCTGCCGAGCGCTCACGTAGGGCGCAGAGACAGGCCCTCTCTGAGGACGGATATTAAGGACGTCCTATTGGTTGCAAAACAATTTAGGTGATTTGGCTCCGCAAGACACCAGGTGAAGTCAAAATAAATATTTCCGAAAAAGGAACCGTTTTACCTCGACTTTTTCGCTCATGCAGTCCTTTTCAACGTGGTTCAAAGGAGTTGGCTCGAAGTGTAATCTCACTGCTCGTCAGTTCTAGATCTGCCACTTCCAATTAGATCTACGGGAGGGAGGGAGTTGGGGGGGGGGGAGCGTCGGGTAGCGATTCTAACTTTTGCCTTTCTGAGATACAGTGGCAGGGCAGGCCAAACAGCATCTCTCCGGAGGGAAGCGGCTAAGTAAACAATATCCTTTACGCAGAATTTCTTTCCGTCCCAGAAAGTACTCCATATGTGTGCCTCAGTTTCTTTGAAAGGACCATAAATTAAAATTAATCCAATAAAGTGAATATTTTAAAATCAAGCTATTTATTAATAGAATACCTTTTACCTTGTCATCATTTTATAATAAACTGATATAGTAGGCGAGATGTCTTATTTGAAAACTATAAACTGGCCCTTTTTTTTTTTAAGTGAGCCCCATTCTTTCCAAGCGATTTGTTACCACACCTCTTTAAAAAGAGAACTAGGTTCCTGCGTCACTTTTGAGAGGGTGGAGAAATGTGGCATCCCCAAACTTTAGGGTTATTGCTGCCCAAGTGTCACTTCAGCTCCTTTGTAGGAGCTGAAAATTTTGTGATGTTCTAAGATGCTCAAAAATTAACGTCAGGGTTTTTAATTTTTATTTTGTTGCCCTGTATAAAATTACTTGTAAATAAAAAAAAAGGTGATAATGACTTAAATATGATCCCCCCCCTTGGAGATACAAAAAAAAAAAAAAAGTTATCAGGTTAATTCGTTTGCAGTCCAAGTAAAAATAGACTGTGTAGAGCCATCATCTTTAGGGTCCTGGGAGATAGATGGTCCTGAAAAGTGGTAAGAAATATTTTCAAAAGAACTGATTTGATAGTCCCATTTACGTCGGTGTGAGCAATGTTTAACAGGGAACTTCCCCGTGAGCCTTGGGAATGTCATTCCTCTTATAAAACTGACAAGCAAACAAAGAAAATACTACAATCAAATTTCAAATGGTTTTTTTCTTTAATTTCAGTGAAGTTCATATATGGGGAAATAAGAAAGGCATGAGTGCAAACACAACGAAAAAAATTAATAAACAACAGAGACTAAATCCGCATCTGTATTTGGAGAGGATGAGTCCTTTGACAATTTTCCTTTCAGAGACTTAAAATGTCTCTAGCCAACCAGGCAAAAGTGGAGCGAGGACTGCCATCTCTTTGGATGGTTTATGGGGGAAGCATCATTTTTGGAATTGTCACCACTGTCTTCATCCTCTCTCAGAACATTTCAAAGGAGTTTCCCTTATTTGAATTCCTTGGCAATGAGCATCATTACTTCGATAATAGCTTTGCATTCAATCCTGCAGGTTATAAGTAAAAACAAACCAAAAAAAAAATGAACGACTAAAGAAGAAAATAAACACAACCTACCTTTTAATATGGACTATTGAGCATTTTTATTGTGCAATAAAACGGGTACCTCCACCCCCTTCAAAATAGCTTTTCCTCAAAATTATAACTGCTTTGTTTTATTGAATTGCTGAAATTTAATGGTTTAATGGGTGAAGGCATGAAGGAAAGGCTGTAAAAATGTGAATAATAGTGCAGCAGAGCCGTGCGGAATCTGGAACCCGCCTCCTTGTACAACTCTTGTTAAACACAGCATGATATGTATCTGTCATCGATTTAATATGTCTTAATTCAAATATAGCTCCCTGATCAATTTCTTTTTATGGAAGCCTTAAAAAAAAACAAGTCTTTCTTAGGAAATAATAGAGGTTTGGGTGGTGATTGGAAAGAGGGATATTTACAAAGTGCGTTTAATGAATATTTGCAAATTTATGGCCAAACCCAGACTCTAAAAAGATAATTGACTCAGGTAAATCGACTTGAGATGCTAATTCTTAAGAGAAAGAACTGAGAGCAAAATTTCAATCAACACCAATAAGGCGCCAATAAACCGCCTGCCAATTAAACCTGAGAATAGGCCTAGCTAGATGGTCACCAGGAAGGCTCGCAGTGGATTTCCGGGATTGCCTTTCTTTATAAAAGGGCTTTTTATTTTGTAGACGCGCTTTTTGTTATTGTGATGACCCGCCTGACCCCAGGTGCGCTGTTTCTTTTTCAAGCCATTTGTGAGCCAAATCAAACCCCTTAAATCCCGAGTTTCTAAGGACCCAATAACTGTGTCACACTTCCTAAATAAACACCAGCAATTTCCAGGGCGTTCAAGAAAATAATAATAATGGTTTCAAAAAAAAAAAAAAAAGAGAGAGAGAGAGAGGATAGAAGTCAGTTCCCATCTGTGGATTCAGCCCCATGTTTCCGCGGTGGTGCTGGCTGTCAGGGCCGACCCTAAAACTCGAGCCCTTGTCTGCGCTTTTGCAGCAAAGGTGCTGTGTAGGGGGGCAGCGATGTGGCAATCTATCGAAATGCCCTTTCTGGGGTCAACAGGTGCTCTTGGGGAGCGTCGATTTTCAGACTTCCCTGTTGCACCCGGAATCCCAGCCTCCTTCCAGAGCCAAACAAAGGCTTGAGGAGGCTGAGGAGGTACAGTAAACGCCGAGCTGGCCCGAACCCGGCGGCCCCGCCGCGCTCAGCTGCCTTGAGGCTATGGGACCGGGTCTTGAGGATGCCCAGGCTGGCCGGCTGGCTTCCCGCTGCGCAGGGGCGGGGGTGGGGGGTGACTGAGGCTCCCCGGAGCCCTCCCTTCGTTCGTCTCTGAGCAGAGCCAAGTTTCCTTGTGATGGGTGTGGGCGATTAATAAACTCTAAGGGAAGTGAATTGGACATTTCCTGGCTTTTGAGCCTTTGTTTGATTGTTTCTGCAGGCGGAGGGAGGGCATAAGCCGGGGACGGTGAGGTGGACAAGAAAGGATCTGGGGGACCCACTGAGCTGCCTTTTATTGCCTTTGCAATTGCTTTACCGCTGGCCAGTCCCGCGTGGTTTCCGCGAGGGCGGCCTCCTTGCAGACGGACTGGGTGCCTGGCGGGTTTGAAGCACCTCGTGCCATTTGGGCCGCGCCAGAGGCACGTTCAAGGGCGAACAGGGTGCCCGGAATTACTCCAGGGATCAAAGGACTTTCGGAGCCCGGCCCCAGGGCGCCAGTGGGACTCAACCGGGAGGGGGAGTCACTAGCCGCACCCCGAGAAGGTGGGGAGGAGTACACTCAGACCCCTCGGAAGCCCAGGCAAAGTGGGCTCAGGAGCCCATAGAGGTTCCTCTTCATTGAGCTTTGTCTTGCCGGAAGTGGTGAGGACTTTGGGTTCAAGGCTTTTCTCAACTCAGGCTCGCTAGGCGTCTAGGCAGCCACTTCTCTTCGGCCCCTTGCCCGGCTTGGTCTCGGCAAATACCAGCTCCCCGCCCTCCCGCCTTCAGCACTCGCGGTGCAACCACCTGGGAGCTCCGAGCCAGCCCTGGGCCTTGGGTGCTCCCCGACGCTGGGCGATTCTCAGCCCTCTAAGTGTCCCTCCGGGGCGGCTCTCCTTCTGCACTTCTGAGCTCGCCCTCTCAGGCTTAACAGATACCTGCCGGGCTAGGAGTAACCTAAAAATGTGCTTCTTGCTAAAGTTCATGATCCCTGTCCCATGTACCTGGACTTAATGAGGATTCTCTCTCTCTCTCTCTCTCTCTCTCTCTCTCTCTCTCTCTCTCTCTCTCTCGTCTTTCTAAGGCACAAGACCGAGATTCTGTAGCTGTGCCTGAAAGGTTGGATTCGGGGTTTGTTTATTTTGAATAGTAAGAAGGGGGACCCATCCCATGTCTACCTGACCTTGGTGCTTAAAAGCCCTTGAAAAATTATGGCTCTCTTTACTTCCCCATTACTAAAAAATAAGTTGGGTAAAAATGGCCTGTCATCAAATATTCTCATTTGGTTATCAATCATGTTTACCCTCTGAGATAGGGGTTGTAGGAGAATGGCCTTTGACCCACATTTAACCATTAGGTTTGGTAATTTCGTGGGAAACGCCTAATTGTTACGCTAGAAAATATGCTTAGAAGGTCAAAACAGGAACCACAAAACCCCCTTACATGTTCACGGTACCTATAACCACCCAGGATTTATGTTGGATCCAAGATGTGCCTCTCTTCCCTTCCATTCTTTATCTTTTAGGATGTCTTTGGATGGGAGATAAAGGAGGAGTAGAGTTTGCGTGGAGTTTTTTGGTTTTTGATCCCAGATTATCGTGGGCACTTCCCCCTGTTCCACACCCCTTCCAATAACTATACTTCAATATTTGAAGAAGCTGTTGAGGCAAATCAAATAGTGACACGTTGACGGATTTACTTGTGGAAGCAATATGGTTGACATATGGCATTGTTATTTATGAATGACAGCATAAATTGTATTACAAAGTCTATTGCAATAATACTGCAGTTTATTGGAAAGCTGCTCCCCTGTCACCAGTATTCAACCTCCCTGGATGTAGTTCATTTAGGAGCCCAAAGGATAACGGTCCTCAAAATAATTAAACACATTCTTGTAAGCTAATGCCTCCCATTTTCTATTTTGTTTTTGTTTTGCTTTGTTTTGCAGCCGTAGAAAACACTCCCATCAGGAAAGAGGGGATGAAGTCAGGACAATTAGTTAGTTGTCTTCCTTTTTGCAAAACCACAATCACTGTCACGTAGAAGTGTTGACTATTTTTTTTTTCCTGAGTCCCTAGTGACAAATAGACAAACATTTGTATTCCTATCACTAAACTACTGGTGAGCATATATTTTATATAGAGACTTTTTATAAGTCCAGTTACAGAACAGTAAATTTTAACAGTAGGAAGAAGAGAAGAGTATTTTTAGCAGACTGGAGAGGGCCCTGTCCTATGATACCTCCCCACCTCCACTCAACCTCCCCCTTCTAAAAATGGCATTTAAAAGTTACAACAGAGGCTGAGATTTTCATCATTTCCCCTTCTTTTACATTACAAATTTTCTCTCTCTCTCTCTTTTTACATTATGCTTCTCTAAAGCTCTGACAAAGAACTTTTGTTCGAGGTAGGTTTTAGAGAGGGGGCTCCCCCACCACACATGTGGTCCTTCAGGGTCAGGGGTCACCCAGCCCAGGAGAGGCTGAGAGGGCTAAATCAAAGGTATTCTGCAACTTAATATCCTGTTGATGATCTTGTTGAATTTATGAGTCTGTGATACAGAGGATGGTGCTAAAATCCTCTTTTTTTGGCGGGGGGAGGTATGGTGTGTATAGACAGTTGATTCCACATTTGTTTCTCCCATCTTTACCCCATTCCCACTTCTTTCCCTAAGAGGAAATTAAAAATTTAAATGATATGGCCACTGAGTGTTTCAGCTTTCCAATTCAAAGGTCAGTTTTGTTTGCTTGTTTGTTTTTTACTTCTTCTGGTCAGCAAGACACACCTATGTGTGTGTGAGAATGTGTTGTGTGTACATACACATTGTTTTTATATTTTGTGTGTATGTACACACAACATACCGGTCATGCTACAAAAGAAGTCAGTCAACCGTTCACAGAGGCCCTTAAACCGCAATGAGGTGCTCAAGGGTGCCTGGGTGTTTGAAGGGATTTGCCGTTTTTTGAAGACAACCTGAATTCTCTCTGGCACTGCGGGGTAAGGGGACACCAGCCCATGCGCCAGGGCCAGCCATGCAGGGCCGTCCACAGACAGCAAAGCTCCGACTCTCGCCAGCCCCAGGCACCAGACCTGGCAGGGTCCATGAGATTATCAAAGAACAGTTTTGGAAAATTTACAAAGAGGGGACATATTTACCCGATGGAGACAGTCGTGAGTCCCCTGCGTCTGACATCGCCAAGGCGGGCCCTTCCAAAGACCTGTTGAAAAATTGATCACAAACAAGGTGCAGAACAATCTTAGCCGCTTTTTTCCCTTCGGCCAAGGAGCCCAAATCTACTTTTGAGGCTACGACTCTGAAAGCCTTTGCAGGGATCCCTCCCCCCCACCTTGCTTTCTTGCGCGCGCCCTCTCTCTCTCTCTCTTCCCTTTTTCTTCCTTAAAACAAAACAAAAAAACAACAAAAAATCGTGTCATGGGAGAAAGGCGTTTTGCGGTTTGTAGAGAAATAAAGCACTTCTAAGAGGGGGACTGCGACATGACTTTGAACTTGGCTCAGCTCTTCTGTGTCCTGCAGAGAGAGGAGAACTGGAGCTGGGGAAGAATAGCCAGGAGGGCCCAGCCTGCGGGCTCTCCGGCGGGAATTAAGGAGCCTGCCCACTACTCGGCCGCGGGCGGCCCCCCGAATCCAGCCTGAGCGAGCGCCCAGCCGCGCCAGCCGAAGCGCGCGGACGCTGCAAAAGGGGAATCAGAGCGAAAAGGAGAGAATGGGGCAAAGAGAAGGCTGAGGCGGAGGACGGGGACGAGGCGACAAAGTGTGAAAGGAGGAAAACTTGAAGTCTGGTGCCTTGATAAAAGGGGGGAAGTGAGGTTTTTAGATGTGCAGGTCTGCTATTTTCACGACCAATCTCTAAGAAAATACTTTATTTAGTAAATATTTTTGGAGTAGGCTTTTCCAGTTACTCCCACCCCCCATAGAAATTAATGAAGAAAGTAAGCAAGTGTAAAGGCTGTGCTGTGGGCAATCTTTTTATTGATTCAATGTCCAGAGGCAGCCTTTCTCCTTGGAGATCTCTCTCTCTCTCTCTCTCTCTCTCTCAATGCCCTCTCTGCTTAGGGGGCAGTTTAGCATCTGCTTCCCCTCCCTCCAACAGAGAGGTGTGTGGAAATGAACATTTCCTCCTTTCAGGTAAGGCGAGGATCTTCAGCTTTCAGACAAAAATCTCGGGCTTTCAGACAAGATGACCCAGCCTCCCTCCTTCTTGCCCCCCTCCAACCGCAATTGGGTGGGGACATCGGGAGGGCACAGGACATCTGTAAGCAAGGGGCTTCGGCCAGCTCCGACCTTCAGAGAGCCGCTGAAGCCGGGAGTGGCTGGCTGCCGGCGGCGCCGGCGGTAGAGAGACCAGGTTTTCCCGGCAATAGCGAGCCGGAGTTGTCATCCCGCGTTTTTGTTGATTCCATTTCACCATGAAAATTGCAAATGCATGTCGATTCTTTTCTATTCTTTGAATTTTATTTCAACTCGAAGAGATTTGTAAATAAAAGCAGTTCTCTAGCGAGCTGGGCGAAGAAAGGCGCTGGCTTGAGGCCTTTCATTCACACCTCTGCAGCCTCCCGGCCCGGCGAACCCTCTCCGGTTACCTCCGAGCGCAAGCGTTCCGCGGCGGGACGGGAAAAGTCCCCAACGGCCGACCAGGAGCCCGGGGGGCGGCTGTAGCCCCAGGGCCGCTGGGCGGGCCTGGAAGGGCCCTGGGTCCCGCCGGGTCCCGCCACCGCCCGAAGGTGGGGTCGGGCGTTCCCAGCTCCCGCAGAAGGAGTGATAAATATCTTCTAGAAGGTTTCAGCCCTACAGTCTGGAGGTTTCTTCTCTGGGGGCCCTGCGCCTGACCCTCAGCCAAGCTCCAGCCTGAGCCTTGCTTCGCCGCGCGCCTCCGGCGTCCCCATACTTCCCACCCCACCGTAGCAGCGGCCGGGGCATCTGGGCATCCACCTCCAGGACCACACTGTCTTTAAAGGGCTTCCAGTCCACCCCCTCCGTCACGGGGGCCGCTGCCCAGTGTTTACTGCTGTAACCGGAGCAGGACGCGAGCCGCGGGGGGAGCGAAGCGCGCGGAGCTGCGAGCGGGGCCAGCGCCAGGGCGGGGGGCGGTGTCTGGGTGAGGGTCCGGAGGGCGGGGGGCAGGGGCAAGTCTGGCTTCCCCTAGGCCCGCCATCCGGCCCCCGTGCTTTCGATGCCACAGAGTAAGTTTAAACGGGGGAGGGAGCAGGCAGGGCGTGCCACTCGCTCCCGGGGACCTGTCCCCGGGCCGCTCCCCGCCGCGTGCTCCCGACTGCGCCCGGGGCCTGTCGGATCCCGGCTCCGGCCACCTCCCGCCCGGCGCGCCCGGTCGCTAGCCGAGTGCGCGTGTGACCGCGGCTGCCCTTTCGGAGCCCGCCGGGGCTGGCTCGGGTACCCGGGAGCCGGTGGCCTCTGCAGAAGGGCTCGAGTGCGGGTTGCAGTCTCCTCTGGACCCAGCCAAGGGCACGGTGACCCCGCGGCGCGGACCGGCGACACGCGGCCCTCCCGGCTCCGGGGAGAGCCGCAGCCGGCCGCGGAGGGGAGGCGCGGCGCCGGGCGCGCGGGCGAGGAGCCGCCGGCAGGCCGGGCTGGCTGCGACGGTCCGCGGGAGCCGCGGCTGCGGGGGCAGCGGGGAGCTCCGGGAGAGCCGGGGAGGAGGGGCAGGCCAGCCGCGGGGCGGGGGCGCCGGATTGACGGGGCCTCGGCGGCCAATGGCGACGACGGAAGGGCGGGCGGGGCGGGAGCCGCCGTTAAAGGGGCGGTGTGACCGGGAGTCCCGGCCTGGAGCGGGAGGGAGAGCGGGAGGGGGAGCGGGAGCGGGGAGCGGGGAGCGGGGGGAGGGGGACGGAGGGGAGGGGAGGGGAGGGAGGGGGCGGGGGAGGGAGGCCGGGGCGGGAGAAGCGGGGGCGAGCGGGGGAGAGGAAAGGAAAAGGAGGAGACAAAAAATTAAAAATAAATAAATAAATAAAAGGCTGCGGCGCCTGCTGCAGCGCCCACCGAAATAAGCAGAGGCGGAGGTGGACCGCGGAGCCCAGCGCAGCCCAAAAGTGGGGAGGGACCTGCTTTGGCCTCTTCGCACTCGCTCGGGTCTCGGACTCCGGTCGGTCCTCGAGAGCGCGGCTGCCCGCTCGGGGTCCGGCGCCTGTGGCCGCCCGGCGAGCGGCGGCGAGGGCAGCGAGAGAGCTGGAGATTACTTTTTTATTGTTGTTATTGTTTTTCAGCCTAGCCTCCCCTCCTCCCCTCCCTCTGCAAGCCTTCTCCCCTCCCACATCCCCCCTCTCTCCTCCTCCCCCGCCTCCTCCTCCCGCACAACTTAAAGAAAGAGGGAGCGGCGCGGCAGCCTCCTTCATCTGGGGGAATTCGTGGCTGCCGCAAGTTTACTACGCGAAGCACAGCCAATGCCAAGCGCGGAGGACGCGGAGGGCTAAACACCGCGGCCGCGGCGCGGAACAATACCGGCCGCGCGCGGGGCGGCGCGAGTAGGGCCGCGGGGGAGGGAGCGGCCGACCCGGCGCGCCTGGGAGAGGGCGCCCGGCCTCCGCCCGCCGCCCCAGGGCCCCCGCCGCCGTCAGGTGGAGCCGTGGGCGCGCCTGGGCCGGGGCGCCCCGCGCGGAGCTCGCCTGCGTCCCCTCCTCGCGCGCCTGCCTGGCCGGTGCACGGCCACCGCGCTCGGGCACCGTGGCCCCGCCGCTGCCGTGACTCCATTCTGCGGGCGCCGCTCGGCGCTGCCGGGCCCCGGGTCCGCGGGGCTTGCGAGCGAGTGAGTGTGTGCGTGCGCGCGCGGGTGCGCGCTGGGGTGGGGGCCGCGGCGCTGCGCTCGCCCCCCTCGGCCCCCCTCTCCACTCTGCTCCCCACACCTCCCTCCCGCTCCCTCCTCCCGCCCGCCCTCCCCTGCCCTGCCCGCCCGCCCCCGCCGCAGCTCCTTTAATACACTTTGGTTCTCCGCCTGGCTTTGGACTCTTCTCCTCCTCCACCTCCTCCTCCTCCTCCTCCCGCGCCTCCTCTGCCGCCGCCTCCTCCTCCTCTTCCTCTCCGCGCCTTCGCTCCGCGCCCGGCCGCCCGAGGCAGATCCAGGCGGCGGCGGCGGCGGAGGCGGCGGGCGCAGGAGCGCGGCTCCGCGGGCTGAAGCCGCCACCGACTCCGCCGCCTGCGCTCGGAGCCGGGCGGCCGCCGGACGCGCCGCGCGCGGGGCGGGAGTGGGAGCGAGGAGGCGCGGGGCTCGCCGGGGCCGGCGGGGCGGGCGGGCGCGCTGGCCATGCTCTTGGACGCGGGGCCGCAGTTCCCGGCCATCGGGGTGGGCAGCTTCGCGCGCCACCATCACCACTCGGCCGCGGCGGCGGCGGCGGCGGCTGCCGAGATGCAGGACCGCGAACTGAGCCTGGCTGCGGCGCAGAACGGCTTCGTGGACTCGGCGGCCGCGCACATGGGCGCCTTCAAGCTCAACCCAGGCGCGCACGAGCTGTCCCCCGGCCAGAGCTCGGCGTTCACGTCGCAGGGCCCCGGCGCCTACCCCGGCTCTGCCGCGGCTGCCGCCGCAGCCGCCGCTCTCGGGCCCCATGCGGCGCACGTCGGCTCCTACTCTGGGCCGCCTTTCAACTCCACCCGGGACTTCCTGTTCCGCAGCCGCGGCTTCGGGGACTCGGCGCCGGGCGGCGGGCAGCACGGGCTGTTTGGGCCAGGAGCGAGCGGCCTGCACCACGCGCACTCGGACGCGCAGGGCCACCTCCTCTTCCCCGGCCTCCCGGAGCAGCACGGGCCGCACGGCTCGCAGAATGTGCTCAACGGGCAGATGCGCCTGGGGCTGCCCGGCGAGGTGTTCGGGCGCTCGGAGCAGTACCGCCAGGTGGCCAGCCCGCGGACCGACCCCTACTCGGCGGCGCAGCTCCACAACCAGTATGGTCCCATGAATATGAACATGGGTATGAACATGGCAGCGGCCGCGGCCCACCACCACCACCACCACCACCACCCCGGTGCCTTTTTCCGCTACATGCGGCAGCAGTGCATCAAGCAGGAGCTCATCTGCAAGTGGATCGACCCCGAGCAGCTGAGCAACCCCAAGAAGAGCTGCAACAAAACTTTCAGCACCATGCACGAGCTGGTGACCCACGTTTCCGTGGAGCACGTCGGCGGCCCGGAGCAGAGCAACCACGTCTGCTTCTGGGAGGAGTGTCCGCGCGAGGGCAAGCCCTTCAAGGCCAAATACAAACTGGTCAACCACATCCGCGTGCACACGGGCGAGAAGCCCTTCCCCTGCCCGTTCCCGGGCTGCGGCAAGGTCTTCGCGCGCTCCGAGAACCTCAAGATCCACAAAAGGACCCACACAGGTAACTGCGGGCTGGGACAGGGATGGGGCGCAGAGAGGAGAGGCTGTGGTTGGTTGGCTGGGAGAAACGCGCAGACCGCCAGCTCCTGCTCTGGGATAGGAGGGGTTTTTGTGTGTGCGAGACAGCCAGCGGCTTGTTTTTGTTGGAGAATGAAAGAATATTATCGGGCTGGGTTTTTCCATGTACGGAAATTGCGTTTAAAATGATCGGTGTAACATCAAATGTACGCTTTGGGTGATGCAATTGCTTCGTTTGCTCAGCCCCAGTTAATAATTTCCGATCTAAATAGAACGTACAAAATAAAACTGCTCTCCAACTCGGTGCCCGGGAATTGAGCCTAGAGAGGATTTTGCCAGCTTGTCTGGATGTGCTTTTCTGCTCCGGCTGTGTGTCTGTGTTTGGGTGGCTTGTGTGTTTTCCCACTTCTTTTACTCGCGGTCCAAAAGTCCTTCCAGGGACTCTTCCCATTAAATTAGTCTGGTGTGAGCCGAAGCATTTCTCGTTTAAAAAAAAAGAAAAAAAAGAAAGTTTTTTTTTTTTTTTTTTTTTTTTTAAGCCCATTTCGAGGTAGGTCGCAGGGCTTTACGGTGGGTTCGCAGTAGTTTGTGAAATTCTCTAATGGGCACCAGAGGGTTTTCAATTCCAAACTTGGACCAACAACCCGGTCAGAGAAAAAACCCTGGGGCAGCAGAGCCCCCGGGCGTAATCGCGTGAGAAGAGGGAGCTGCAGAACGCGCCTCTCGACTCATAGATTATTCATCTCTGACCAGGTCCCAGCCAAAATCGTGCCAGACGATTTCCTAAAAGAAAGCCAAATGTTTTAGCAACTTCCCCCGTCAATATTTACTCCGAAGTGGGGATGAGCCAGCGGCCTATTGTTCTCTTCCGGGAAGGGAGGGAGCCGAGGTGCGAGACAAGCTTTTAACAAGGTTTAAAATTTGAGAAATTTATTTGCATGAAATGCTTTCGAGTCCTGTGTCTGAGCGGATGTCTTTAAAAAACAATTTAGGTGTTAATGGAATTTAACGTTAAATGGTCCCCTTTCCAAGAGGAATGATGTTTGAGTTCTCACACCTCTAAATGACTCCAAGCATTTGGAATTCTGGCAACAGGATGCAGGGACCGCCAGAAAATTAAACAGGGAGATTTTGAAAGGCTTTGCTGACGCCCCCCCCCACCCCCCACTGCCCAGCCTGTGCCTCTGCCATCGCTAGATGCTTGTCTTATCCCTAATATTTACCTTCCCCCCAACCCTCGACTTCTTTTAAAATGACTAGAAGAGAGACTAGAATAATGGTTTATTTAATTTGCAGAATTTTGGATGAAAAATACTGGCTCAGTTACGATCCACAGCCCCGTCCCCAAACAACATAGCAACTCCAAATGTAATTGCCTACTGGCTCCAGAGACAAACCGACAGCAGCCCAGCCGCCTGTGTGATTTTGATAATGCCCTAAATATTTTGTCATAATAACAGCTTCTCCATGGCGAGACCAATTTGTTAGAAGCTGCGAATCCAAGGAGTCCTATAGAAAGGTGGGCAGGGCCGGGTTCTACCCCAAATTCATTACAAATCTGAGGAAATGGGTGTCAGTCTAGAAGAAAATTAAAATATGAAATAAATGAGCAGGACTGTCAGGTGGGAAGGCGGTTAATTTCATCTTAGTTCTGTGGCAGAGGCGATCCGACCTGTTAAGGGACCCAGGCCCTTCTGGTTCGCCTTGCAGCGGCCTTGCTCCCTCCGGGGTGGGTGGGGGCTCTGCGAAGCCCTGGGTGTGGGCAGCCTGCGCCAGTGTTTCTATCCACAGGGGAGAAGCCGTTCCAGTGTGAGTTCGAGGGCTGTGACCGGCGCTTCGCCAACAGCAGCGACAGGAAGAAGCACATGCACGTCCACACCTCCGACAAGCCCTATCTGTGCAAGATGTGCGACAAGTCCTACACGCACCCCAGCTCGCTGCGGAAACACATGAAGGTACCACCGGGGAGGCCGGGAGGAGTGCGAGGTGGCTGGCCCGCGGTGCCCGTCCGGCCTGGACAACCCTTACCAGCCTGGGCAGGCCAGGGTTCCCCGGTGCCGGGAGGAGGGCATTTCTGGGCGTGCCCCCCCCGGGAGCCCGGCCCCACAGCAGCTGCACTCACACCCAGTCCCCTTTGGTCTCCCCTCCCGGCTTTTGTCTTGCAGGTCCATGAGTCCTCCCCGCAGGGCTCCGAGTCCTCCCCGGCCGCCAGCTCTGGCTACGAGTCGTCCACGCCCCCGGGGCTGGTGTCCCCCAGCGCCGAGCCCCAGAGCAGCTCTAACCTCTCCCCGGCTGCGGCGGCGGCGGCGGCGGCGGCGGCGGCGGCGGCCGTGTCCGCGGTGCACCGGGGCGGAGGAGGATCGGGCGGCGGCGGCGGCGGCGCGGGCGGCGGCTCCGGCGGCGGGGGCGGCGGCGGCGGGGCGGGCGGCGGGGGCGGCGGCGGCTCCGGCGGGGGCAGCGGGACGGCCGGGGGCCACAGCGGCCTCTCCTCCAACTTCAATGAATGGTACGTGTGAGAGGCGGGGGCCTCTCTCCCTCCCCCAGTCCCCTACCCTGGCGCAGCCCTCCCTCCCGGTGGCCAGCGCCAAGGGCACCCTGTGATGTGTTGTTAAAATTATGAATCTGATTTTTATGATGATGAAAATGATTTTACCAGCAGAAGGATTTTTAAACGTTTTTTTTTAAAAAAAAAAAAATAATCTAGGCATGAAAAGCAAAAATATCCCTTCCGGAGTCTCAGAAGCTGAAAACAAAATAAATAAAAAAATAAAAAATAAAAAACCCCATAAAAAATATTGAACCAAACCCCCATCCTCTCCCCCCTGCCCCCGTGTCCTCTTTCCTTCTCACCCAGTTCCCAGTCTTCTGACAAACTGTACATAGTGAACTCCTTCCTTCTCCAAGGTGGTTTTAATGGCTTCTTGGTGTATAGAAGTTTGTCCATTTGTAACTCTCCGGACTGCGTTCCTTCCTGCCTTTCTTCCCTTCCCTTCCTCAAGTGATGGGCTATTTCTTTTCTCTTTTTAGTTTACCCGGTTTCTTTTTAAGTAATGTGGAAGAAAATGGTTTATTTTGTATTGTGGTATTGAATATTGTGTTCCTTTTCATGAGGCAACTTGATTGTAAACTTCATGCAACTATAGACTGGAAAAAACCGAGCCGTGCCAAAGTCTCCCTTCTGTTTCTTCAACACGTTGATCCACAGCACACATGTACACCACCACCACCACCACCACCACCACCACCAATGCTTGTGAATGTATTTTTTCTGTTAGCTGGGTTTACATGTGATGTTTTAGTGCTTTTGCAAGTTCAATTCGTTAGTTCCTGTATGAAAGATTGTGGGGGAAAATAAACGTTGTGCCGTTAGCTTTTCCGTCATAACACCCTTCCTTCTGTAAATACCCGTTACCATATTTATCCATTTGTAATTAAATTATGGTATTAACTTGCTACAGAGGAAACAATATTTATAAAGAATGTTTCTTAACTATAAATATGTACAATTGTGGGCATAAACTGTTTCAGATTTTTTA
The DNA here is from genome assembly GCF_011100685.1 of Canis lupus familiaris. Classification (NCBI taxonomy): domain Eukaryota; kingdom Metazoa; phylum Chordata; class Mammalia; order Carnivora; family Canidae; genus Canis; species Canis lupus. The sequence continues at coordinate 50,115,806 of NC_049243.1, forward strand.
TTTGAAGGTTTTAAGTGGTTTGATCATTTCTCGTGATATGTTTTGAGAGTAATGCATACAGAAATATAATAAAATGTGTTGAAACTGCATGAACATACTATTTTTTTTTTCTAGCAAAGTTATTAAAGACAAGGGGAAGGGGACAGCTGAGGGTTGATGTGGGTATGGCTCAGCTGCCTAAATGAATGGGAGGTACCACCTTGCATCCTGGGGAGGAAGGTGTATGTATGCATAGAAACCAGGCCAAACTGCCCCTTTGGCAGAAAGTCTCAAAATTATTTTCTACGTCCTTTGTTTGTGGCTGAGAGTGAATTAAATTTTTGGAAAGGCCCTGTGAGGAATGGCGGCAGGAACCTTCAGAGTTTCTAATGGCTCCATTATCTGAGGGAATGCCTTTCTTTCAGCTATTTGGACTGGATTTAAGAGCACTAAACATTTCCTTATTCTTTGTTTCCCCTTCTTCCCTGCCCCCTTTCCTCTCCCTCCCTCTGAAAAGCTGAGGTACAGTTATTTTTAATTGCACATTTAAAACTGAGTTGAGTACTTTGTTTTTGAACTTGGTCCAGTGATTGTAGTTTAAGGGCCCTTTTCTACCAAGTTTTTTTTCTTGAAATTTTAGAGAGCCAGCTCAAATTCTGCTTATCTGCACAACTGCTGCACCACCCATAACTAGGATGTTCAGGAAAAGGAGATAGTACATTTAAATTTCAGAAAGCAACAAACTATTGGCCCCAAACAAGAGAATCTCTTTAAGAATTCAGTAAAACCGAATAAGATAAAGACTCAAATGGTCAGGTGGAAGTGAGGCAGAGCCCCAACCACCAGTTTGTGTATAAGGTTTGCAGCTTCACTCCCCTCCCCTGAAAACAATTGATCAAATTTCAAAGATGCTCTAAGGAAGAAGGTAAAGATAATTTTAATAATCAAAGGGTGGGAACGGGGGAAATTATTTTGAAATCCCTGAGAACTCAAAAACCTCTCATCTCTTCCTGAGTATCCTCTAGAGTCCCTGGCAGACCCTGAGTCACCCCCCCCCCCACACACACACACACACCACCCGGTACTGAGTAGATATTCTGAGAGAGTACCAGCAGCGACACCTCCTGAGGATGGCCCAGTGGGCTCTCCGGACTCTGCGGGGGGAGACCCAGGGCGCGGGTGGCTGCTTCAGAGACAGCTGCTTCTGTCTCCTTCTTTCTGCAGTCCACTGAGCTGCAGGGCCAGGCAGGCTAGGCCAGAGGGCCGCTTGAAGAGAAGGGCAACCCTGACCTCCCCGAGACCACCTATCCAAAGGGGAGGGAAAGACTCCAGCCTGGTGTGTGTGTGTGTGTGTGTGTGTCCCCCAGAGGGTGACAGACACCTGGCTAGCCCTCTCCAGTGGCCCAACCAACTGCCCAAACACCAGCTCCTGAAGCAATCAGCCCCCTATTAAAGTCAAATTTATAACCCCTAATAATATTAAGGAGAATTATTTTTTTTTTTTTTTTTTTTTTTAATTTTTGTTTATTTATGATAGTCACAGAGAGACAGAGAGAGAGAGGCAGAGACATAGGCAGAGGGAGAAGCAGGCTCCATGCACCGGGAGCCTGATGTGGGATTCGATCCCGGGTCTCCAGGATCGCGCCCTGGGCCAAAGGCAGGCGCCAAACCGCTGCGCCACCCAGGGATCCCAAGGAGAATTATTAAAATAATTGGCATATGTTACTGATCCTTGGAAGATTTCATTGAACACATTATAAGCTATGAGGAAAGTGTTTAGTTTTTCAACCCCAACCTCCCACTCCCCACCTGGGGGGACCCCCCTCCAGGGGAAGGGTGAAGGAATTGGATGAAATATTTATCATCACTTGGGCAAGAAAGAGATAGTCTATCCTAGATGTGTTAAACGTGTTTTTTGTTGTTGTTGTTTTTTTTTTTTTGTTTTTGTTTTTGGTGGAAATTATTGGCTTTGAGACATCTTCCCAAATCTAAAGAGAAGGGTGGAATGGAGGGAGGTAGGCAACTTTTAGTATCAGGTCAAGGCTTGGGGCTTTTCTTCTCATTTGGCAGCAGCAGAAGGAACTGCGCAACAAGAGGCAGTGGCTCTCACAGTCCTGAGTTGGCTTGGCTGGCTTTCCAGCGCTGAATGTCGGAGAGCTACCGGGGGACCCTTCAGGCCCGGGGCGCTCATCCTAGTTTTCAGCTTGAGATAAAAATGGGAAGGCTCCTGGCGTGCGAAGGGAGATCGCAGCCTGGGAGCGGGTACCTGGTCCTCCCTAGGACGCGAGGAGCGAGTGGGAGCGGCTCTCCCGCAAAATGGCTCCTGTCCCCAGGGCCTGGCGCCCCAGCGCTTTGTCCACACTAGGCACCGACCCGATGGTGTGCTCCGCTCCACGCCTCTCGCTCCGGCCCCTCGAAGCCCGGGGACAGGATGGCGGGGGGAGGCGGAGATGGCAAAAGTGGTCGAAGGCGTCAGAACTGCTCAAGTTGGAAAGCGCGAGGGGGGCTGGCGGTGCAAGACTCTGCGTCGCAAACGGCGCCAGGCCCGGGGGTGGGGGGCGCGCGCGTGTCTGCCCACTGCCTGCACCGACCTGAATTCTAACCTGCCCTCTTCTGGACTCCAGGGCTACAAAACCGAAGCCCATCTTCGCTTCCCTCGGGGAGCCAGAGTTGCGGGGAGGCTCGGCTGCCTCCGCCCGCCCGAGGACTGTTTGTGCCGGTCACTGCCATCAACTTGAACTTCAGGGCGCCCAAGCTCGCTCCAGATGCGCGCCGCTCCGTCCACCACCAAATACCTCCCCTCATGCAAGAGCCGCTTTATCCGGAGGCAGCTGGAGCCCCCTTGGGAGGCCCATCATTATTATTATTAATTATCATGATCCTCACTGCATTATTAATGATCACAATGATAACTGGCATCGGTATCAGCTCCTCCCGGTTCAGTGAAGTCCCCCAAGTCCCAGGCGGGGAGGAGGTCACTCCTGGAGCAGAGGCCGTGTTGATTCTGCTCTGGGCCTGAGCAAGGGGAGGCTGCTAAGGTCGAGGCCCGGTGGGATGGGAGGAGAGGAAACAGGTCTCGGGCCCTGCACACCCCGTCCCGCTGTCACAGCCTCTTTCCTTTTGCGGGCACCTTCTCTCTTCCTCCTCCTCCCTACCCCCTGCCCCTTTTGTCTTTTTCAGACGGATGTTTTCAGTATCAAATGGTGCATTTTCTGCACAAAACTGTGAGATTAGGACAGATTACAGGCTGGACTGGACTTTCGGAGTTTCCCTGTACATTGGGCTGTTCTCTCGAATTCCAGGTGTGACCAGGAAGGCCTGGGTTTTCCAAGGGATCAGTAGCCTGCTGAGTAGGCAGGGCTGATGGGGGGGGTGGGGGGAGGTGTTCTCTGGTGGGTCCCTGGTGAGCACACCAGTAGTACACCTGGACACGCAGGGGCCCACCAAGTACTCATTTGGGACTGGGGTCCAGCCCTCCCCTCTATCACCCCACGGATATAACCCAAAGGGCCCCCTAGGCCTGTGTCCAAAAGCTAAGCAATAAAGGCCTCAAAATAATACCTCATCAAGACTTGGTTGAACCCTTGGATGCCTTTTTACTTAAACAGACCGGAAAGCGATGCACAATACACGTTCAATAAATACTTGAGGATTGATTATATAGTCTGATATCGCTTTGGTTCCATAGAAACTTGGAGCTCCTCGGCCAACTGCTACCCCTAGCAGAACGCAATAAACGTTTTCTATTTTTAACTGGCAGCTTAAAACAGGGCTGGAGACGCGTTGCCCTCCTCGCTCACCCCCCTCCCTAAGCTCCCAACAGATTGCTGAGGGGGGGTTTTGTTTTAGGGAAGAATCTAGATCCTTTTAGACTGGGTCCAGTGATGGGGCATAAACCCTCAGGTCGTCCCTCTGGGATCCTGTGAAAGTAAAGGCAGCCTTGGCAGTTTCAACAGGGTGTTGCGAATGAGAACTTCTGTAAACCATAACCAGGGCAGCCCGAGGGTTGGAGTTGGGTTGGAGTTCACGGTCAAGGCTGTGGGGCTACTGGGGCCGCAGAGTCCACGCCCGGCTCCGCCCCTGCTCCTCCGCGGCCCAGATCGCCCTCAGGGCGCGCGGAGCCAGGGTCCTCCCACTCCCGCCCCGCCCCTCAGGGCCGGGTCCCCCGGACGGTGGGTCCTAGGGCCACTCCTCGCACTTGCACCTTTCCTTTTGTTCCCAAGGCTCAACGAATTTTTTTTTTAAGATTTTACTTATTTATTCATGAGATACACACACACACACACACACACACACACACACACACAGGCACAGGCAAAGGACGAAGCAGGCTCCATGCAGGGAGCCCGATGCAGGACTCGATCCTGAGACTCCAGGATCACTCCCTGGGCTGGAGGCAGACTAAACCGCTGAGCCACCCAGGGATCCCCTCAACGAGCTTTTCAAGAGGTGACACCTCGCTTCGTCTCCGGGGGGCCTTGCATCCTTTCCTTGGTCCCGCATCCCGCATCCTGCCTGCCGGGTCATTCGGGTTAAGGCTCAGCGCAGCCACCAGGCCAGAGCTGGGGGCACCGCATTCACTTGAGTGCTGCACACAGACACCCCCCCCCCCCCCCATCCACACAGTTCTCTCTCACAATCTCTCTCCACGGTCAACATACACACATACACACATGCACTCACATGCTCGTCTCCTTCGGCAACCCCCAGCCACCCACTCTCGTGCATGGGATAGACCGGAGCTGCAGAGATTGGGGGCGCATGGAAGCAATCCCAGCAAGAGATGATCCTCTCACCCGTCCACTCTTTCTCGGCTACCCCACCCCCTACGGCCTCCCTCCTAAAGGGCCCGGCCTGCCCTGAACTCTCCATCCAACTTGGGTTTTGAGAGTCTTACTGCCTGGGCCTTAATTCCGAGGCCCAGGCCCGCACTTCCAAGTTGGGCGGGGGATCCCCCGCACCCAGGCCCGATCCTTCAGGCTCACTCCCCGGGGAAGGTGACAGGCCCGACTGTCCGCTCCCCCCACCCCCCCACCCCCCCACCCCCGGGTGCGCGGGCGGGAAGGTCGCTTCCTCACCTCTCAGCTAAACCAGAAGGGAGGGAAAGAGTTTTCTAACCCTCGCTCCTTTCCAACCTCCGCCTTTATTTAGCCTCTTCTTTTCCTAACCCCCTGAAGCCAGTATTTTTCTGTCCCCGAGGCCAAACCTGGTGGCCCAGGGGAGCAGAACAGGGCTCAACGCCGCCAGAGAGGTTGGGGGTAGAAATAATAATAATGTTAATAATGTCAAAGATAATCATCCTAGTTAACGCTCCCTGACTGGGTTGCTCCTCAGAGGCCGACGGAGGCCTGGGGCGGATACAGACCGCGCCGGGCTGGGAGTGGGCGTGGGGTCCTTCATGGGGGAGGGTGCGGAAGGGGTTCTTAGGTTGTCTCCCCCCATCCCCCCATCCTGGGTCTGGAACCACGCCGAGCCAGCGACTGCTTGGCCAGAAGCCGCGCTGGGCCTCTCGCAGCAAACGCGCACGGTTCGTTCTTTTTCTTTTCTTTCTCTTGGCCCACTGGGCCCACAGTGGTTGGTGTGGCGGAGTGTGGTTTCTCGAAACTCTTTGGAGTCGTCTGGGTCTGTTTGCCCGACGCCCCCACCCCATCCCCCCAGCCCAGGCCTGTTCCCCCTCCCCCTCCCCGCCGGCAGATGAATGAATGGTGGCTTTAATGATCCTGGGCGCGGCGTTGGCCCGGCGGTTCTGAAGATGCTCTGACCTGTAGGGAGGGCGCGAGAGGTCAGGCGCACGCAGGGCCGGGCTTGGGCTCCTCCCAGGCCCGCGCTGCCCCGATATTGATCTCGGGAGAAAGATAAACAGAAAAGCTGGACATTCGGTCATGAATACTAATGAGCCAGGGTAGGAGTTTTAATTGCTGTCGACTTCCTTTTTCCAGTTAATCTTTACTGCAGACTTCGGAGTCGTCATTTCGAGCTTCGTTTTGTCTCCTTCTCTCCCCGCCCTCCTTCTTATACTTTCATTTGAAATGCCCAGGCGAAAGAGACCCGCGTCAACTTGACTTCATCCCTTCCCCTGTGCCCGTGTGTGCGCGAGAGCCCACAGCCCGCGTTCCCAGCAGGGCGCTTCTTCTGCTCACTAATTCTGGAAATGTAGGGGATCCTATAAAATAAATTGTTTCAATGTGGCTTTGGCGAGTCTGCTTCTTGACTTCCTCACCCTTATTGTTTCCAAGACTTCGTGTGTTCTTGGCCTTTAAACTTCCTCTTGACGATCGCATCTTTTCTCCAGGCACTGAGCTCCTTTCTACTCCAGACGGGTGTATTCCATCCCCAAACGTTCCCGTTTCTCGAGTCTCCAGGATTTGACACTGGCTTTGCCAACCGCAGTGTCTAAGCGTTTCAATCTAGCAGTGAATTCTCAGGCAGGCTAATTCATCAGTTTACATAATTGCAGTGTTTTCTTTGGTACCTGTAAGCAACAGTGAAATCTGAGACAGGAACCTGAGGGAATTTCCAGAAACATTTCTGCCTCCATTCTTAATATGCATTTGATAACTTGGTTATACTGTCTTTCTTAAAATAGATTCATTCTTGAATTGATTTTTCCCTTGAAAATATATAAATTGACTGTAAATCCCATAAAAGAGTTTCAGCTGTATGATCAGGAGAGAGAGAGAAAAAAAAAAAAAAAAAAAGCAAACCCGATTTCTGAAACAGATTATGCAACTCAAGGCAAAACCAAAACCAACCAAAACAACACACACACACACACACACAAAAACCCCAGCTGTATTAGAATAATTTCCAGTATTATTTTGATCTTCAAAGTTTGGTACAAAATAAACTGTATTTTACATCATTGTCAATAGCTCCCAGCATTGAAGTCTCCTGAGGATTCTGTTTCACTTACACTTTTCAGTTCAAACTTTTTTTCTTCACACAATGATTTATTATGTAGGTAATTTTAGGGGATACAGTTTACAGCTTGAATTATTAGACTGAACACCTCTGGCTGACACCACGACGCCTTTTTTTTCAGCCTGCAGCTGTGAGTCACAACCCCATTTTCATACCCAACCACTGCACATTCCTCCACAATGTATATTTCCTTCTTGCAAAGATCAAACATGCTTTGGTCAAAGTGTTTATTTTAAAATACAGGAAAATTAAAACTAAACACAGCTCTGCCGAAAAATCCCCCAATGTATCATATTTTTCCTCCTTCTGTGCCCACAAAAAAGTAACAAGTTGTAGCACTTTCAGGAATAAAATTTCAAATCGAAGGGGAACACACAGGCACATACAGACTCGATTTTCATTTTATTATTGAAACACATCAGGAAACTTCCCACTTCTCTTCATATTTGAATCCTGTTTGGATGTCTTTAGTTTTTCCTATAAAAATATCAGAAGCAACAACAGCAACGGATCTTCAAGAAGATACTGATAGGCATCTATTTTAGTCACAAACCTACACATTCATTATTTCTAGGATGTTTTTCTATCTCAGTATCTTTCTTTTAATTGTATCATCCAGAATATAACTTAAAGGAGAGGATATTTTGAAGTATTTGCCAACAGGAAGGAGGAAAAAAAAAAAAGTAACTCAGAAACAACATTTCCCAAGCATCTGGGTAGGTTTTTGGTGTGTGCATGCGTTTCCTTTTTCCCTTAAAATTAAGGTGAAAAATTACAAGGTAAAATCACTGTTTTTCAGCACCTAAATCGTGTGAAGCGGATTTTAACTGCAGATTTTGATGGACAAGTTGTCCTTCTGCAGCCCACTATCTGCTGCTTTTTTCAAGCTTCTCTGGATTCCCATCTGACAGGGATATAGACCTCAGCCACTCCTCTCCCAGGCAGTTTACTCAGCTTCTCAAGCCACGCAGTTCTTTAACGGGGCAGAAACTGGTAGGCTGTTTTTAATCAAGTTTGGAAGCAGAATCTTTTCCCTCTGACGACTGTGCCCAGGGGTGGATCCGGCTGAATGTCTGGCGCTGCGGGCTGCAGGCTCGGCCACCCCTTTTTCAGACACAACATCAGAGAAGGGTATTGAAATAATTGCGTGTGGCAGAAATGTTTAAAAAATAGTATTTAACCTCTCTTACTTCCCATACTTCTGAACTAAAAGGCAAAAGAAGCCAAGAGGAAATCTGAAATGATATTCATTTACCTGCCCAAGGCAGACAAGAAACTTGTAAGAACTTGATGCTTTGAAAATGTGCTCTACAGAATCTTTCAGATTAGGTGCTGCTTAAGATCAACGGCAGTAAAAAACTGTTTAATGATTTGATTGGTTAAAACTTTTCTAGATATCAGTGATAATGAGTTAGGCTAGAAGTCTCTTTCTAGAAATAATTTGGAGGGCATATAGAAAATAATCTATATGTGATCCTCTTCTTCCTGTTCTTTAAGGCGAGATAAATTACAGTACATACTACTTGGATTTTTTTTAACTTTAGAGAAATAATAAAAAATATCTAGCCCTCACATATTATACTATTGAGAATTCTTCGCAAGAGTGGAGAAACAAGGATTTTCAAGATGAAGAACAAAACAAGGAATCAGATTACAATCTTTCTCTAAAATACATGTCTTCCTCCGCTGGGTTTTCAAATGATATCTTTGGTGATTGTTTATCTGAACTATCTGTTCAAATTAAAATGAACTGAATATTTTCCCCTTGACAGTTTAACTGCTGACACACAAAATATTTCTAAAAGTTCTAAATGAAATTCAAAGATTTAAAAAAAAATAAAGCCTCAGTAACAATATTTCTTATCATGACCAAACCAATTTATAGTGAACTTCCTTTCATCCTAGGTAAATCATCTGATACATCAAAATAAAAATCTCACCTTGAAAATATCAACTGTTCTGTCAATGTTATGAGGAGTTATTTTCATGATATGCAATTGGGATCTTTTATTTCATTTCCTTTTTTTTTTTTTTAGATCCAAAAGAATTAAGTCAAAAACTGATTTGCACTAGGGAGGAGGTATTATCAATGAAAAGTCCTAAAGTATAAATCAGACACATCTCAACTACCTCCTACTACATACATACACACACCCTTCCTGAGAAAAGAAAATGTTTTAACTGAAGAGAGCAGTCATACCGATGATCATCTGACTTCAAATGCCTTCTGGAAAAGTCTATCATAGTTATTTTACAATAGAGCAAAACTGTCATCAAAAGTTTCAGGGTGACATTTTTCTAAATCTTTACATGCTAATTTACTAATTCAGACATGTAAAAAATAATTGATTTTATCGGGCAAAGTATTGCATCATCTATCTGTTAACATAGATATCGCCCATAGAGTGCTATTGTAATCTATGTAAGTTCTCTTATTTTTGACAATTGAGTTCACTTGTAGTCTACTATTCACTTATGCCCCCAACATTTTTGCAGTTGAAAGTTAAATGCTGGGCACTCTGAGGTTGGAAACCCTATCAAATGCTTTCTGTGGAAGCAAAAGTATCTTCCTCTGACAGATGCTACTTTAGGTGTGTTTGCTGTCAAGCGGATCTCGGAATTAAATTAGCGTCATCACTTGCTACTATTTTTCCAAGGTTTGCGGTCCAAGTGGCAGCCCTCTCTGAAACATGCCGTAGGTTCTGTCACATGTGACTCAGAGTCTCCTATTTCTTTGCTTCAAATTTCGTTTTGTGTTTAAAATATAATAAAGTCGGTGTAAAAATAATCTTTAAGAGAGTACTTTCAAGAAGCATTTCCTTTCCTACTGCCAGACAACGCTGCTCCCCAACCTCTTGGCTGGAACCCTTGCTTTCGATTTGTTTGTTTCACGCATTTCCCTAAAGAACCAGGCTCTTTGCGCTATTTAATTCTGCTTAAAAAAATGCATAGAAACTTGTGCCTTGAATCCTAGTATGAAACAAATTGCTATCAAAAGTGTATCAGATTCGTTCCAAATATGTGATTTAAATCAATATTCCCATGCTAGAATATTTTTGAATTTAAGGAATATTTTTAAAATTGTCATTAGAAAAAAAAATTGTCATTAGAATCCGCACTTTTGCAATGTATTTTCAATTGAAGGAGGCTTGCCTGCATTTCTCATGATAAACAAACAAAAGATAACGATTACCGTCTGCTTAGACCTTCCTTTATTATTATTTTTAGCCCGTGTATCATTACCTAACTGGTATGTGTTATTCTGTCCAGCTCTTGATGATCTAGTTGAATTCTAGACATTGTGCCAAGAAGTGTATTTGAAGCAGATAAGTACATATAATACAAATGCGTTTTGTTAGACCTGATGGATGCTATTTTTCTTTTAATAGGTTTGTAGCAAACTAACACAATAACACAATGTATTCCTTTTCAAGGTACATTGTTGAAACAGGTCTATTAAGAGCGCGTTGAGCTATTTCTCGCTTCTATTGAACAGTCTGTTGCTCAAACACAACAGCCAACAAACGCCAGCTGCCTCAACAAAAGTAGAAACCTAACCCTTTTATGTAATGTTTTAACAGAAAGGGTAGCTCTGTTTAATTAAAAACATTGATGATTCAGTGAAACAATGGAAACTCAAGTTCAAGTGGTGCTCTATTGATTTAAGATGATTTTTACTAGCAATGGGTATAATTCATTTTTTTTTTTTCCTGGCTCTCTCTTGTGAAAAGGGGTTCCTTCTTGTGGCATTATTTGGGTGAATAGGAAAAGACAGAGATGGCTATTGCCTTAGAAACCTGATTAACGCACGTCGCTTTGAGGGTAAGGTGTTTAATTTATAAGTGCACCCCATATTTTTTGTCAGTTTATTCGCGGTGGGGAAGCTTTGAAAGTAGCTCCTCTCAGCAGGTTAAAAAGTGAAGTCTGCGTCCTGGCATTTAAATGTCTTTGTTATTGTGTCAAGCAAGTTGTTGAAAACCGCATGCCCGGAATACTAAGGTTGGGCGGCTAGAGGAGGCAAGTTGTGTGTGTGTGTGTGTGTGTGTGTGTGCGCGTGTGTGTGCGCGCGCCCACACGCGCCCCTGGGCTCGGGGCTGTGTGCGCTAGGACAATTATTTTCATCAGCTGCTTGCTGGCCCGCGCCCGACCGCTCCTCTTTGCAGAACCGACGGCCTCCGGGCTTTCAAGTCTGAAAGCGAGGCAAGAGGAATTCCTCCGAGGAGACCCCCTCCTTGGGAGCGTCGAACTCTCAGCGCCCCGGGGAGCGGGCCTAGGTCAAGGGTTTCCGGGTGCCCCGCCCGCCCCGGCAGAGGACACTCAAAGACCGCGAGGTTCCGGGTTTGGCCCTCCCGGGACCTCCGCGAGGGCCGCCCGGGAGCTCGGGGCGGCGGCCGGGGCGGGGGGGGCGGGGAGGGGGGATAGGTCAAGGTGGGCGGAGGCAGGTGCTTCCAGCGCCCCGCAGCCCGGCAGCCGGCGCCGTTCCGGCCGCGCTCGGCGGCCGCCCTTCTCATCCTTCCTCCCGGTCCTCCCGGGCCCCGCAGGCTGGTCTTCTGCATCCTCGGACCCCCCCCCCCCAGTGCGAGGGATGTGGGGACGCAGCTCCCATCCACATCCCTCCCCCAAAACAGGCGGCACGAGGCTCGGATGTCCGCAAAGCCGACCTACATAGAGGCCACCCCCAGGGCCTCAGCGCGGGTCGCTACCCATAGGACGCCCTTGTCCGCAGCCCAGGGAGGGCGCGGGTGGCCCCGGGTCGGGAGCTGCTAGGTCCCATCCAGTGGTCGTACAAGTCCCCGGGGTAGGGCCTGCGAAAGAGCGCCTCGGCCACCGTTTGCTTGACGTGGCCGCTACCCTCGTCCGGGGCGGCGTCCTTAGAGCCGCTGCCTCCGGGCCAGGACAGGCCGCGACAGGCCGCGACGGGCCTCGACAGGCCTCGGCGCTGTCCTTCCGCCCGCTCCCGGCGTCCTGTGCGCCCGGGGGGTCAAAGGGCCCGGGCCCCTTCCGGCGCCGGGCCTCGCGCGCGTGCGCGGGCGCCTCGGGCCACGCGCCCCCTCCCCCAGCAGGCGGAGGACTGGTGGCGACGTGGCCTTGAGGCCGCAGGTGGCAGCCCGTCGGGGCCTCCTTCCCAGGTGAACCCCGGGGAGAACGTGGCCAGGAAGGGACCGGGGAGAGGGGAGAGGGAAACATCCACATGGGCCCCGCAGGCCTAGACTGAATTATTTAAGCTGTTCCCGGTGTTTAAAGAGGTTTTTCAGTTTTTAAAGAATGTCGTAAAAAAATATCAGCCCTTGTTAACTCCCTCATTATATGCTTTTTTCTCCTCCGCTGAACAAGCCATATTTCCTGAAACTGAGGAGTTCTGTGTTTAAACACGTGTCAAGTGTCTTATAAATAATACAAATTCATAAAGAAGAGGAGGAAGTTTAAGGGATACCTGGAGTACTTGGCGTGGCTGCGTGTCCCTGTTGGGTTATTTCTGGCCGTGGGACTGTCGTGAGGAAACGGCTGCGGGACGACGTGGCCCCTCAGGAGCCCGTCCCGTACCTCAGCTCCCTCACCTCCAGTCCCCACGCTGCTGCCTCAGGAGCAATGCCTTTGTCCCTTCGGTGAAAGACTTTAGAGTGCTCCGCGAAAGTCTGGAATATAGAGAGGTGATACTTCACTCGGTGCTTGGAGGTCACCTCCCTGCCTTTGCCTCTCAGCTCCCTCTCCCTCGGAGTGTCCGCTGCTGTGACACTGCCATGAGAGCCAGCACCCCTTGTTAGAACGAAGGTTAGGGCTGCTTCTGAGGAAAAAAAAAAGGCAGTAAGACAGATGAGATCTGGCCTTTATTTTATTTTATTTTTATTTATTTTTATTTATTTTTTTAAAGATTTTATTTATTTATTCATGAGAGACACACAGAGAGAGGCAGACACGTAGGCAGAGAGAGAAGCAGGCTCCTCACAGGGAGCCTGACACAGGACTCGATCCCCGGACGGTCGGGGATCACACCCTGAGCCAAAGGCAGACACTCAACCTCTGAGCCACCCAGGCGTCCCTATTTCATTTTTTTAAAAGAATTAAAAAAAAAACATTTATTTATTCATGAAAGAGAGAGAGAGAGAGGCAGAGACATAGGCAGAAGGAGAAGCAGGCTCCCTACAGGGACCCGGGATCACTACCTGAGCCAAAGGCAGATGCTCAACCACTGAGCCACCCAAGGTGCCCCAAGTTCTGGGCTTTAATTTGGGATCTGGGCTAGGCTAGAGCATCATGTAAGTGTTTGTATTCATTCTCTTGCCTAGGAAAGCCGAAAAAAAAGAGACTGCCCTAACACGATTTGAGATCCCCTGAGTAACACGTAAGTACAGAGTATTATTTCACAGTAAAATGACATATGTTTGTTTTAGAATTAGATTGAACTTTAGAGTTACATCCATCCTTCAGATCATCATTCCAGGAAAGATGTCTGTGGGCATTCTATTTCTAGCCGTTTTCGAATGTCTTAACGCTGATCAGTCATCTCTTCTGTGTGCGGTGTTGCTACTGCTTCTGGATATAGCAGGTGATGAATGTAATGATCATATGGAGATGCCAGAGTGCTGCAGTGTTCATTGTTGGCTATCCGTGATATATGTTGTCAGAGGTTCCCAAATGGTCTGCCAAAAATGGTTTTAATATAAAGAGCTATTTCATTGTTACTTGTAGCCTTCTCTCTCCTTAGAACCTCACTAAGAATCTAAGGTGGTCTGAGCTGGGAATAATGCCTAGTCTCAGGAACTAAGATACATTAAAAATTCCTCATCTCCTCTAAGCACCAACTAAGCACTTTGTTTTAAGAGCAAGCTACCTAACCTTCTCTTTGCTTAAGATAATGAGTCTACTCTCAGGAGGTTTCTAAGGCACTCATGTAAATAGATTTCAGATGGTCATCTTACTGTTCTTTCAGAATTGCTCAGACATCTACGAACCTCAATGATGGAAACAGCTTAGACTGTATAGTTGGGGAATAGTTGGGGCTACTCCCCTTCCCAATAAATTCACTCAGAATCAGCTCTGTATGCATACTGATAAATTCCCAGGTTGGCAGATGAAGACTTTGCTGAGCTTAACAAATACCTTTTTGATGTTTAAACAGCCTCTAATAAGAATGCCAACCATCTGTTGAAAGCCAAACAATAAATAGTGAGCAGAATAGTCAATGCATAGATAATTTACTCATTTGTTGTTTGTTCTTAAACATTAGCCAATTGTCAACAAATTGATATTCAGGCACTCTCTGAGCCAAGCCTCTGTTGCTAAACTCAGATAGGACATTTTGATCTTTTTCTTTGTGTGCCACTCCCTATTCCATAAGAGAACAGGGTGCCTCTTTAAAGGAAAAGATGTACAGCATTTACTACAGTATCAAGTAGCTTGTTCTCTAATGGTAGAGTTAAGACAATTATGTAAAATGACTAAATAATACAAAGTAAATAATACTGGAATATGGAGAATGACTAAATAAAGCACAATGAGTGAGTTGAGTACCTTATTTTTTTTAAAATATTTTATTTATTTATTTATGAGAGACACACACACAGAGAGGCAGAGACACAGGCAGAGGAAGAAGCAGGCTCCATGCAGGAAGCCCGACATGGGACTCGTTCCCAGGTCTCCAGGATCACGCCCTGGGATGAAGGCTCAACTAAACCGCTGAGCCACCCGGGCTGCCCATGAGTGAGTGCCTTAAAAGAAATATTTATACATTGTCACAGAGTGTTCAAAGATGGATAAAATAACATCAGAAACTGTAAAAGGAACAACATTTAGGCTAGCAATATACTTCCCAACATCAACAAGAGATGTCGAAGACAAAGGAAAGGTCTGAGAGAAAAATAACTGTAACCCAGAATGCCATACTCAGCTAAGCTGTTATTTTAAAATAAAGGCTAAATAAATATGTTTTCGGGGCACCTGGGAGACTCAGTTGGGTAAGCATCTGCCTTTGGCTGAAGTCATGATCCCAGGGTTGTGGGATTGAGCCCCACCTTAAGCAGGGAATCTGCTTCTCCCTCTTTCTCTGCCCCTCCCCACCCAGCTTGTGCTCACTTTAACTCTCTCTCAAATAAATAAATAAATAAATAAACAAGCAAATAAATAAATAATATATATATTTTAGATTTTTATTTATTCACAAGAGACACACACAGAGAGGCAGAGACATAGGCAGAGGGAGAAGCAGGCTCTGTGCAGAAAGCTCCATGTGGGGCTCGATTCCGGGACTCCAGGATCATGCCCAAGCCAAAGGCAGACGCTCAACTGCTGAGCCACCCAGGCGTCCCTAAATAAAATCTTTTTAAAAAATCAATTTTCAGGGCAGCCCATTGGCTCAGCGGTTTAGCGCCGCCTTCAGCCCAGGGCCTGATTCTGGGGACCAGGGATCGTGTCCCACGTCGGGCTCCCTGCATGGAGCCTGCTTCTCCCTCTGCCTGTGTCTCTGCCTGCCACCTCCCCCGCCCTCCCATGTCTCTCATGAATAAATAAATAAAATCTTTTTTAAAAAAGTCCATTTTCAGACCCAAATAGTGGGAATTTACCACTCACCTTTGGTAACAATTATAGGAAGTTGTAGGAGGTGCAGGAGGAAAAGAGTCTAAATCCAGAAGGAGAGAGTGGGCTGCAGCAGGAAATGGTACAAAGAAGTTGTTCATTGACATGCAGGAAATTGAATAGTTACTGCATGTATAAAATAATATGATGAGGACTAGTTCAGGGTGTTTCAAAACATGATGGCAACACAACTTACCCAAACTGAGAGAATCATGGGATCCCTGGGTGGCGCAGCGGTTTGGCGCCTGCCTTTGGCCCAGGGCGCGATCCTGGAGACCCGGGATCGAATCCCACATTGGGCTCCCGGTGCATGGAGCCTGCTTCTCCCTCTGCCTTTGTTTCTGGCTCTCTCTGTCTCTCAGTCTTTCATGAATAAATAAATAAATAAAATCTTTAAAAAAAAAAAAAAAAAAAAAAAAAAAACAAACTGAGAGAATCTGATATAGCAGTTCATGTAGAAACTCTTAGCAGACTAAGACCAGAAGGCATCTTCCTCTGCTAGATAAAGAGCATCTACAAAACCCACAGCTCACGTAATACTCAAAGGAAAAAACTGAATACTTTTCTCCCTCAAATTGGGAACAGCTTAAGGATGTTAAGCCACTTCTATTCAACATTATACTGGAAGGCCTAGCCTTGTAGCTAGTTGCAGTAAGTCAGGAAAAAAGGAAAGGCATAAGGATTGATAAAGAAGAAATCAAATTTATTTGTGGAGAATGAGCCTGCATTGGTAGAAGATCTAAATGAGTCTACAAACTTTCAGAAGTAATAAGTGCATTTAGCAAGAATAGGTAGATACAAGGTCAAAAGGCAAAATATCACTTGGACTTCTGTATGGCAGAAAGACACAAATGGGAAAGGAAATTTTAAAAATGCTTTTACAATGATATAAAAAAAAGGTAGAGGAAAAAATCTAACACAGCTATGAGGAGGGAATTAAGTAATGATAATGAGTACAGAAATGAATGCACTGGAAATCAAAGAAGCAATTGGGAGGCTCAAGAAAGTGAAAGTTGGTTCTCTTTATTAAATCTTTAATTTTTAAAGATTTTTTTTTTTAAGATTTTATTTGTTTGGGGAAGCCTGGGTGGCTTAGTGGTTGAGTGTCTACCTTCGGCTCAGGGCGTGATCCCAGAGTCCCAGGATTGAGTCCTGTATCGGGCTCCCTGTGGGAAGCCTGCTTCTCCATCTGTCTATGTCTCTGCCTCTTTTTTTTTTTCTATTTTCTTTTTGTGTCTCTGCCTCTTTATCTGTGTCTCTCATGAATAAATAAATAAAATCTTTTAAAAAATTGGGGGGATCCCTGGGTAGCTCAGCGGTTTAACGCCCCCTTCAGCCCAGGGCATGATCCTGGAGTCGCAGGATCAAGTCCCACATCAGGCTCCCTGCATGGAACCTGCTTCTCCCTCTGCCTGTGTCTCTGCCTCTCTCTCTCCCTGTGTTTCTCATCAAAGAATAAATAAAAAATGTTTTTTTTTTTTTAATTGGGCCATCTGAGTGGTGCCATAGGTTGGGCATCCAACTCTTAGTTTTAGCTCAGGTTGTGATCTTGGAGTCTTGGGATCAAGCCCTGCATCGAGCTCCACACTTGACCTGGGGTCTGCTTGGGATTCTTTCTCCCTCTACCCCTCCTCTCATGCTCTCTCTCTCTAAAATAAATAAATCTTTAAAAAATTAATTTTATTTTTTTATTTTTTTAAATTTTATTTATTTATTCATGAGACACACACACACACACAGAGAGAGAGAGAGAGAGAGGCAGAGACACGGGCAGAGGGAGAAGCAGGCTCCAAGCAGGGAGCAGACGTGGGACTCAATCCCAGGTCTCCAGGATCACACCCTGGGCTGAAGGTGGCACTAAACCACTGAGCCACCTGGGCTGCCCTAAAAATTTAATTTTAGAAGGCACAAGTGCACAATGCTAGGAATTTTTAAAGGTGACAAACTATAGATATAGCAGAGATGTTTTTCAAAATGATAAGAGAATTTAGAAACTTAGGTGGTATGGATAATTTCCTAGGATAATGTAACTTATTCAAAGTGAGTACAGCAGATACCAATTGACAATTCAAAATCCAGCCTTCTTTATTAACCTAGTTCTGATTTTGTTTAGAGTAACGTGCCCAAATAAAAATACTTCCCTAAAATTCTTTGTGGCTAGATGAGCTTTGTGATATAGTTTTGGACAATGAGATGAAAGCGTTTTATTTCCTGATATGGGTGTTACTTCTTTCTGCTTCAGTTTCTCTCTCTCTTTCTTTCTTTCTTTCTTTCTTTCTTTCTTTCTTTCTTTCTTTCTTTCTTTCTCTTTCTGATTTTATTTATTTATTCATGAAAGAGAGAGAGAGAGAGAGAGGCAGAGACATAGGCAGAGGGGGAAGCAGGCTCCATGCAGGAAGCCCGATGTGGGACCAGGACTCTGGGATCACGCCCTGAGCCAAAGGCAGATGCTCAACCACTGAGCCACCCAGGCATCCCTGCTTCAGTTTCTTTCTTACCTAAAAAAAGTGAGAATTGGAAATATAAGCAGCTATTCTGAGCCCAAAGTGTACCAAGCATGAGGTGCAGACCTCTAAGCTAAGGGTAGTGGAATGGAAGGTTAAAGGCTACTTTCCTGACAGCATCATTAAGGAGCTGTGTCTTCTCTGAACAGACTTTATCTAGGGGGAAAAAAAAGAAAAAGTAAATGTTTTTTGTTGTTGTTTTGTTTTGTTTTTACAGAAAGTCAGTTTTTCTCTTATTTCTAGCCTAATGTATTCTTTTTTTTAAAGATTTTATTCATCCATTCATGAAAGACACAGAGAGAGAGAGGCAGAGACACAGGCAGAGGGAGAAGCAGGCTCCATGCAGGGAGCCTGACATGGGACTCGATCCTGGGTCTCCAGGATCATGCCCCAGGCCGAAGGCAGGCACTAAACTAATGAGCCAACTGGGCTGCCCTAGCTTAATGTATTCTTTACTTGAGGTATTACTTTAAGAGGAAATAGAAAACCCATGTGAACATATAACCGTTTAAAAAAATGGAATTATTTGTTTAAAAATTTTCCACAGTAAAACATACCAGGCCCATAATACATGCATGTGTGTGTGTGTGTGTGTGTGTGTGTGTGTGTATGTATGTATGTATGTATGTATTTCTCATAATGCTTTTAAACCTTTAAGGCTCATAATGGCTTTTAACCTGCAAAGAACAGATAATGCCTATTGTATGTCAACAATTTGCGTGTTTGTTTATTTTAAGTAAGCTCTGTGCTGAATGTGGGGCTTGAACTCATGACCCTGAGAGGAAGTCACATGCTCTACACTTTGAGCCAGCCAGGCATCCCATCAATTTAATCAGTTTTTATAAAAGAAGGGAAGTTTTCCAATTTATTTGATGAGTATGGTAAAAGCTAATAAAGTATTAAGAAAAGAAAAAATTATAGTCCAGTTTTACTTATACACTTTATGTTTATAATTTAAAAATCCTAAATAAAACATGAGCAGATTAAATGTGGCATGTATAAAAAAATGCAATCTTGGTTAAGGAGGAATTTATTCCAGGAGTTCAAGGATGGTCTACAGTAGAAAACTTACTGATAACTGGTATAATCCAGTATGTTTACAAGTTAAATAAAATGGTAAGATCATCTCAAAAAATTCAAAAACAGTTTTGGTAAAATTCAAAACATTTGTAATGCAAACTTATCTCTGTAGGAATAATAAAGGAATTTCTTTTTTGAAAAATATTTTATTTATTTATTCATGAAAGAGAGAGAGAGAGAGAGAGAGAGAGAGAGAATGGTAGGCAGAGACACAGGCAGAGGGAGAAGCAGGCTCCATGCAGGGAGCCTGACACGGGACTCGATCCCGAGTCTCCAGGATCAGGCCCTGGGCTGAAGGCATGGGTAGCTCATGCTAAACCGCTGAGCTACCCATGCTGCCCGAATTTCTTTCTTTTTAAGAAAGATTTCAATCTATTTATTTGACAAAGAGAGCAAAAGAGCACAAGTAGGGGAAGCAGCAGGCAGAGTGAGAGAGAGAAGCAGGCACCTGCTGATCAGAGAGTTCGACAACGAGAGGCTTGATCCGAGGACCCTGAGATCATGACCTGTGCTGGAGGCAGATGCTTAACTGACTGAGCCACGTAGGCACCCCCTAAATTGTTGTTTTAATTAATTAATTAATTAATTAATTAGTTAATTATTAAAAGATTTTATTTATTCATGAGAGACAGAGAGAGAGGGAGAGAGAGAGGCAGAGACACAGGCAGAGGGAGAAGCTGGCTCCATGCAGGAAGCCTGATGTGGGACTCGATCCTGGGACTCCAGGATTACCCCCTGGGCCGAAGGCAGGTGCTAAACCTCTGAGTCACCCAGGGATCCCCGTAAATTGTTCTTTTAAATCCTATATAGAAAATCTAAGAAAGCCAAACCACTAAAATTAATAAGAGAATTCAGCAAAATTATAGGTTACAGGATTAGTATACAGAGGACCAACAATATTCCTGTGTGCCAACAACAAATTGAAAATCCAGTTAAAAAAATACTTTATGAAGGGGCACCTGGCTGGCGCAGTTGGTAGAGCATGTGACTTCTGATCTTGAGATTATGAGTTTGAGCCCCACATTGAGTGTAGAGATTTTTTTGTTTGTTTTCTTTTTAAAAAGATCTATTTATTTATTTGAGAGAGAGTGAGAGTATGAGCAGGAGAGGCAGAGGGAGAGGTAGAGAGAATCTGAAGTAGACTCTGTGCTCAGCACAGAGCCCAACACAGGGGCTGATCTCAGCACCTTGAAATCACTAACTGAGTTTAAACCAAGAGTTGGACACTTAACTGACTGGGCCACCCTGGTGCCCCTAGAGGTTACATTAAAATTTTTTTAAAATAAAAATTAAAAAATAACATATTAAATAGTGAAAAAGCTATAAGGGACCTTGGAATATATCTAACAAAAGATGTTGAAGATTTTTATGGAGAAAATTATTAAAGAATTTATTTAAGTACATAATGTATACACGTAACATGCTTATGAGTGGGAAGACTTGATTTTGTAAAGATGTAATTTGTTCCTGTATTAACTCATGCATTCCCTACAGTTCCACTATAAGTCCTAATACTTGTATATGTGTGTAATTTGATAGGTGGATGTTAAAATTTATTTATTTATTTAAATATTTTATTTATTCATTAGAGACACAGAGAGAGAGAGAGAGGCAGAGACACAGGCAGAGGGAGAAGCAGGCTCCGTGCAGGGAGCCCGACATGGGACTCGATCCCAGGTCTCCAGGATCACGCCCTGAGCTGAAGGTGGCGCTAAACCGCCGAGCCACCGGGGCTGCCCAGATGTTAAAATTTAAATGGAAAAGTAAAATGTTGGGCAGCCCCGGTGGCTTAGTGGTTCAGTGCCTGTCTTCAGTCTAGGGTGTGATCCTGAAGACCCTGGATCAAGTCCCATGTCGGGCTCCCTGCACGGAGCCTGCCTCTCCCTCTGCCTGTGTCTCTGCCTTTCTCTCTCTGACTCTCATAAATAAATAAGTAAATAAATAAAATCTTTTTTAAAAAAAGGAAAAGTAAAATGTCAAGAATTGCCAAGATGATTTTGAAAAATAATGAGTGATTTGTCCTGCCAAATATAGGATTTAATGTAAAATTTTAGGGATCCCTGGGTGGCTCAGCGGTTTAGCGCCTGCCTTCAGCCTGGGGTGTGATCCTAGAGTCCCAGGATCGAGTCCCACATCGGGCTCCCTGCGTGGAGCCTGCTTCTCCCTCTGCCTCTCTCTCTCTCTGGTCTCTCATGAATAAATAAATAAAATCTTTAAAAAAAAATAAAATTTTAGTAATGATAGTATTGTGACATTTTCACAAGCTTATAAGCAATGGAACAGAGGAGAGTCATGTACCTATAGTAATTTGGTATGACACAGGTGATATTATAAATCAATGGGATGGTATATTCAATAAATAGTACTGAAACAATCAGCTAACTGCATATAAAAACTATAAATCTTTACCCTAACTGTATACAAACCATGTTCTAGTATTAAAACCTTAATCTTAAAAGCAAAACTTATGGGATGCCTGGGTGGCTCAGCGGTTGAGCGTCTGCCTTTGGCCCAGGGCATTATCCTGAAGTCCCAGGATTGAGTCCCACATCAGGCTCCCTGTGTGGAGCCTGTTCTCTCTCTGCCTGTGTCTCTGCCTCTCTCTCTCTCTCTGTGTGTGTCTCTCATGAATAAATAAATAAAACCTTTAAAAAAATAAAAGCAAAAGTTAAACATTTTCAGAAAAAAAATGTAAGAGAATATCTTTATTATCTCAAGAGGGACTTCCTACTAGACACAGATCATCCTAAAATAACTATTTGTGTGTTATCTAAGAAATTCTTTTTTTAAAAAAGATTTATTTATTTATTTCAGAGAGAGAGAGAGAGAGAGAGAGCACTAGTGGGAGGGCCCAAGGGAGAGGGAGAGAGAATCCCAAGCAGATTCTGCATTGAAAGCAGAGCCTGATGCAGGGCTTGATCTAATAATCCTGAGATTATGACATTAGCTGAAATCAAGAGTTGGACACCTAAATGAACCACCCAGGTGCCCCATCTAAGAAATCATTATTTTTTAAAAATATATTTTATTTATTTATTCATGAGAGACACACAGAGAGAGAGGGAGAGACATAAGCAAAGGGAAAAGCAGGTCCCTGCAGGGAGCCTGATGTGGGACTCAATCTCGGGACTCTAGGATCATGCCCTGAGCCGAAGGCAGACGCTCAACCACTGAACCACCCAGGTGTCTCTAAGAAATTCTTCTTCTTCTTCTTTTTTTAAAAATTTTGTTTATTTATTCATGAGAGACAGAGAGAGAGAGAGGCAGAGACACAGGCAGAGGGAGAAGCAGGCTCCATGCAAGGAGCCCAATGTGGGACTCAATCCCAGGACTCTGGGATCACACTCTTAGCCAAAGGCAGATGCTCAACTGCTGAGCCACCCAGGCAGCCCCCTAAGAAATTATTCTTGATCATATTTGGCATTTTTGGTTTAGTTTCTGGTAAAAAAAAAAAAAAAAGATGCCCAAATGCAGTAGCCAATTAGATAGCAATTTAACTCTCTTTCATGTAATAGTTCAGGGTAGATAGATGGACTTTGCTCCATAAAGCCATCCTAGAGATCTAGACTAGTTAGCTGACTAGACAGCTTTGTTATCTTCAACATATAGCTTGTAAGGTGCTCTAGTTTTAACATTTAACATGACAATGTGAAGGAAGATGAAGAAACAGCAATTGAACACGTGTGCCTAATAATTGAAGGCTTTTACCCAGAAGCAGTATACATTGTTTCCAGTTTTTCCAGGCACATTCTGTTATTGGCAACTGAGTCCCACCAAGCTGCAAGGGAGACTGGGAAATGTAGCTTAGCTCGGTAGACCTATGTCTGGCTCCAGCTGTTACTGTGGAAGAAGAGGAAAATAGCTGTTGATGTCACTGGAGTGGATGAGATACTCGCTGTGGCTTGTTATGATCTGGATAAGGCCTCCCTTTCTGGTCTCAGTGCTTGGTGGCCAATACTCAGTAGAATCTAAGGAGTAAAAATAGGCCCCAATGCAAAGTCTAATGTAGGCTTACCCTCAAGAACAACATAAAGAGCTTTTTTCTCTCCATACATAGGTATATAACTTTATGACCAAATAACATTTAAAAAAAACTAACAATTCTGGGATGCCTGGGTGGCTCATTGGTTGAGTGTCTGCCTTTGGCTCATGGCTCAGGGCATGATCCCAGAGTCCTGAGATTGAGATCTGCATCAGGCTCCCTACAGGGAGCCTGCTTTTCCCTCTGCCTAGGTCTCTACCTCTCTCTCTGTGTCTCTCATGAATAAATAAATAAAATCTTTAAAAAAACCTAACAATCCCAACACTTATATAAACATTCTTTGGAAAAGTTAAGAAAAAGTTAAACTTGAAAGCAACACACTATAAAAAAAGTAAACAGAGGGGCACTTGGGTGTTTCAGTTGGTTAAGCATCTAACTTTGGCTCAGGTCATGATTTTAAGGTCCTGGGATTGAGCTCCCCAGTTAGTTGGAAGTCTGCTTGTCCCTCTCTCTATGCCTCTGCCCCTGTTCCCACTCATGCTCTTTTTCTCTCTTTCTCAAATAAAATCTTTAAAAAGTTTATAAACAATATTTTCCCACTACCAACAGTGTTTAAATTATAATCTAAGTTAAAATAGTTTTGTGATAACGTATATTAGCAAAATTTTCTAGGCTATACAACTTCATTTTTGAGTTGCTTAAATTTCTGTCCTAATTAGTAGTAACTCAATTAAATATTTCTTTAAAAAAATATTCTTAAGTAATCTCTACACCCATTGCATGGGGTTGAACTTAAAACCCTGAGATCAAGAACCACATCCTCTACCAACTGAGCCATGCCCCTGTTAAATGTTTCTTTATTGTGATCCTGAAGCGGTCTTGGTTCATTTTTTTTTTTTTTTTAATTTTTATTTATTCAAGAAAGACATAGGTAGAGAGAGAGGCAGAGACACAGGCAGAGGGAGAAGCAGGCTCCATGCAGGGAGCCTGACGTGGGACTCGATCCGGGGTCTCCAAGATCACACCCTGGGCTTAAAGTGGCACTAAACCGCTGAGCCACCCAGGCTGCCAGGTCTTAGTTCTTTTTAACTAAGAGAAAGAATGTCTTTTTTTTTTTTCTTTTAATTCCAGTATAATAGTGTTATGTTACCTTTGGGTATTCAACAATTCCATACATCACCCAGTGCTCATAAAGACGAGTATAATCCTTAATCTCCATCACCTATTTCTTTTTTTAAAAAAGAGTTTATTTGTTTATTTGAGAGCAATAGTGAGAGGAAAAGAGAGAGAGAGAGAAAGAGAGAGAGAAATATTACGAGTAGGGGGGAAGGATGGAGGGAAAAGTAGATTCCCTGCTGAGTAGGGAGCCTGATGCAGGACTTGATTCCAGAACCTGGGGATCATGACCTGAGCCAAATGTAAACACTTAGCCAACTGAGACACTCAGGCACCTGCCCCCCATCACCAGTTCACCCATCCTCCCACCCACCTCCCCTCTGGTATCCATTAGTGTTTTCTCAATAGTTAAGAGTCTGTTTCTTGGTCTCTCTCTCTCTCTCTCTCTCTCCTGTGCTCATTTGTTCTGTTTTTAAAATTTCACACATGAGTAAAATCATATGGCATTTGTCTCTTTCTGACTGACTTATTTTACTTAGCATTATATTCTTTAGCTCCATGTTGTTGCAAATGGCAAGATTTCATCCTATTTTATGGCTGAATACTATTCCATTGTATATGTATACTACATCTTCTTTATCCATTCATCTGTTTTTAAATTTTTATTTATTTTTTTAAAGATTTTATTTATTTATTCATGAGAGACACAGAAAGAGAGGCATAGACATAGGCAGAGGGAGAAGCAGGCTCCCCACAGAGACCTCGATTTGGGACTTGATCCCAGGACCCTGGAGTCATGACCTGAGCCAAAGGTAGTCGCTTAACTGACTGAGCTACCCAGGTGCCCTTCATTCATCTATTGATGGACACTCGGGCTACTTCCATCATTCACTATTATAAATAACACTGCTAGGAGAATGTTTTGCCATAGATATACAAATAGGCTTCTCAAAAATAAAATTTAAAAGAATACATTTTGGGGATCCCTGGGTGGCGCAGCGGTTTGGCGCCTGCCTTTGGCCCAGGGCGTGATCCTGGAGACCTGGGATCGAATCCCACGTCGGGCTCCTGGTGCGTGGAGCCTGCTTCTCCCTCTGCCGGTGTCTTTGCCTCTCTCTCTCAATCTTTCTCTCTCTCTGTGTGACTATCATAAATTAAAAAAATAAATAGGGATCCCTGGGTGGCGCAGTGGTTTAGCGCCTGCCTTTGGCCCAGGGCGCGATCCTGGAGACCCGGGATCAAATCCCACGTCGGGCTCCCGGTGCATGGAGCCTGCTTCTCCCTCTGCCTATGTCTCTGCCTCTCTCTCTCTCTCACCTCTCTCTCTCTGTGATTATCATAAATAAATAAAAAAAATTAAAAAAAAAAAAATAAAATAAAAAAATAAATAAATAAAAGAATACATTTCGGTAAAAAACATACTCTTATAGGAGCACCTGGGTAGCCCAGTTGATTGAGCATCTGACTGGTGGTTTCTGCTCGGGTCGTGATCTCATGGGTTATGAGATCGAGCCCTGAGCAGGGCTCCAAGCTCAGTGCAGAGTCAGCTTGAGATTCTCTCTATTCCTCTCCTTCTGCCCCTCTCCCATCTTCATGTTTGTGCACCTGTGTGCTCTCTCTCTCAAATAAATAGATCTTTAAAAAATTTTTTTAAAAATATTTATTTATTTATTCATGAAAGACACACAGAGAGAGAGAGAGAGGCAGAGACACAGGCAAAAGGAGAAGCAGGGTCCTCACAGGGAGCCTGATGCGGGACTTGATTCTGAATCCTGGGATCAGGCCCTGAGCTGAAGGTAGGTGCTCAACCACTGAGCCACCCAGGCGTCCATATGAGGACAATTTTAAACATAAACTAAAAATAAATACAAATAATGAAAATTTATGCATAGCAATACATGCCACATGCAATGTGAAAAGACGAATGACTAAATGGGAAAATATTTGTAATTCATATTATAAAGGGATAAGATCCCTAAAATATAAAGAGCTTTTAGAAATAAATCAAGGGATCCCTGGGTGGCGCAGCGGTTTGGCGCCTGCCTTTGGCCCAGGGCGCGATCCTGGAGACCCGGGATCGAATCCCACATCAGGCTCCCGGTGCATGGAGCCTGCTTCTCCCTCTGCCTGTGTCTCTGCCTCTCTGTCTCTCTCTCTCTCTGTGACTCTCATAAATAAATAAAAAAAATTAAAAAAAAAAAAAGAAAGAAATCAAGACCAGAGCAACAACCCAGTAGAAAAGTGTAGAACATATTTTAACAGTTCAGAAAAAGAAATCCTATATATTTTTTATTTTTAAAATTTTATTTATTTATTTATTTTTAAGATTTTTATTTATTTATTCATGAAAGACAGAGAGAGAGGCAGAGACAGAGGCAGAGAGAGAAGCAGGCCCCACGCAGGGAGCCCGATGTGGGACTGTATCTCGGGACTCCAGGATTGCGCCCTGGGCCAAAGGCAGGCACCAAACTGCTGAGCCACCCAGGGATCCCCAAAAGAAATCTTTTTTGTTTTGTTTTGTTTTTTTAGAAATCTTTTAAATATGTGAAATGATGTTCATTTTCACACATGAGTTAAAACCTTACTGAGAGGGCAGCCCCGATGGTGCAGCGGTTTGGCGCTGCCTGCAGCCCGGGGTGTGATCCTGGGGACCCTGGATCAAGTCCCATGTCGGGCTCTTTGTATGATGCCTGCTTCTCCCTCTGCCTGTGTCTCTGCCTCTCTCTCTCTCTCTGTGTCTATCATGAATAAATAAATAAAATCTTAAAAAAAAAACACCTTACTGAGATAAATAATTTCTCACCTAGGATATGGGCAAAAATTCAAAAGTTTGATAACACTCTTTGTTGGAGAGATGGTGGGAAAATAGGCACATTGCTGGTAGAAGTACAAAAAGGTACAAACTTTATGGAGGGAAATTTGGCAATATACAGAAAGCTTACATTTGATTTACCCTTTGTTTCCTATTGCTGCTTAACACATTACCACAAACATAGTAGCTTACCCAACACAAATTTATTATATTTCTGGAAGTCAGAAGTCTAAGATGTGTCTGCAGGGCTGCATTCTTTCTGGAGACTCTAGGAGAGTATAAATGTTTATCACTTCATGGCCAGGGATTATATAACTTTGAATCTCTCATGTGCATTGAGTATAAACTTAATAAATACTTATTATTGGTAATGATATAAATACTAGTGATCCTTTAAATTAAATACTTTTATCTTTTGTTTTTCCCTAATTTTCTATTTTGGAACTTTTTTCTGTTTTCTTTTTCCTTTTTTTTTTTTTTTAATATTTTATTTATTCATTCATGAGAGACACACACAGAGAGGCAGACACACAGGGAGAGGGAGAACCAGACTCCCAGTGGGGAGCCAGATACAGGACTCCATCCCAGGACTCTGGGATCACGACCTCACCCAGGGGCAGACACTCAAACACTGAGCCACCCAGGCATCCCTGGAACTTTTTTCTTAAGTAGCCTCTACACCAAATGTGGGGTTCAAGCTCATGATCCTTAGATCAAGAGTCTCATACTCCATCAACTGAGCCAACCAGATGCCCTTATTTTAAAACTTTTCAAACACAGTTGCATGAGTAATTTACCATCATGAAACTTCACCCCAACGTGCACATGCTGAGATTTAAGGACATTCTCCAATATACTACTATTATCACAACTTAGATAACATCTAATACCCAGTTCATGTTCAAATTTCTCCAATTGCGGGATGCCTGGGTGGCTCAGTGGTTAAGCGTCTGCCTTCAGCTCAAGGCGTGATCCTAGAGACCTGGGATCAAGTCCCATATCAGGCTCCTGCATGGAGCCTGCTTCTCCCTCTGCCTATGTCTCTGCCTATCTTCCTGTGTCTCTCATGAATAAATAAATAAATAAAATCTTTTTAAAAATGTCTCCAATTGTTTTAAGATTTTATTTATTTATTCATGAGAGACACATACATAGAGAGAGAAAGAGACAGAGAGAGAGAGAGGCAGAGAACACAGGCAGAGGGAGAAGCAGACTCTATGCAGGGAGCCCGACGTGGGACTCAATCCCAGGACTCCAGGATCACACCCTGAGTCCAAGGCTGGTGCCCAACCGCTGATCCACCCAGGGTTCCCCTCTTTTTTTTTTTTTTTAAAAAAGATTTATTTATTTATTCATGAGAGATAGAATGAGAAACAGAGACATAGGACAGGAAGAAGCAGGCTCCCTGCAGGGAGCCCCATGTGGCATTGAATCCCAAACCCTAGGATCACACCTTGAGCCAAAGGCAGACACTCTACCACTGAGCCACCCAGGCGTCCCTCTCTAATTGTTTTAACAGATACCTTTTATAGGTTAAAAATCATACAAAGTTTTCTACACTGTTATCTTCTTAGTCTTTTTTGGTCTAAAAAAGTCCTTCACAGGATGCCTGGGTGGCTCAGTGGTTGAAGGTCTGCCTTTCGCTGAGTGTGATCCTGGAGTCTGGGGATTGAGTCCCACATTGGGCTCCCTGCATATAGCCTGCCTCTCTCTCTGCCTGTGTCTTTGCCTCTCTCTCTCTCTCTGTCTCTTTCTCTGTGTGTGTGTGTCTCTCGTGAATTAATAAATAAGATCTTAAAAAAAAAAGTCCATCACGTTTTTTTTTTTAAGATTTTATTTATTTATTTGACAGAGCAAGAGCACACAAGCCAGGAGAGAGGCAGAGGGAGAGGGAGAATCAGATTCCTCGCTGAGCAGGGAGCCCGATGTGGGGCTCGATCCTAGGACCCCAGGATCACGACCCGAGCAAAAGGCAGATGCTCAACCAACTGAGCCGCCCAGGAACCCAAAGTCCTTCACTTTTAATTTTCTTTTTATGACATTAATAGTAAATGTTTTTGAAAGGTCCAATCTACTTTTATTTTTATTTTAAAGATTTTTATTTATTTGTTTGTGAGAGATACACACACAGAGAGAGAGGCAGAGACACAGGCAGAGGGAGAAGCAGGCTCCACGCAGGGAGCAGGACTCTATCCCCGGACTGCAAGATCACGCCCTGGGCTAAAGGCAGGCGCTAAACCGCTGAGCCACCCAGGAATCCCCTCTACTTTTCTAATAGTGTATATCTCACATTCTGTGTTTGATTATTTCCTCATGGTGTCATTTAACCCGTTCTATCCCTTCTCTTTTCTATAAACCTAGAGGGTTTTTTTTCTTTTAAGACTTTATTTATTTATTTGAGAGGGAGAGAAGGACATTCTCCAATATACTACCATTAGTATTCATAAGCAGGGGGAGGGGCAAAGGGAGAGGTACAAGCAGACTCCCTGCTGAGTAGAGAGCTTGATGTGGGGCTCAATCCCAGGACCCTGAGATCAGGGCCTGAGCTGAAGTCAGATACTTAATGGACTGAGCCACCTGGGCACCCCAAGTCTAGAGGTTTGATTAGACTCAGGTTGAATTCATGATGTCATTTAGTTCCGTTATTAGTGATGCTACATTTGGTCACTTTGTTAAGGTGGTAACTGTCAGTTCTTTCTATGATAAAGGTACGTTTTCTTCTTTGGAGTTAAAAATGATATATGGAGTGATACTTCAGTATAGAGTGAAAATATCCCTTCACTCAATGAACAAACATTTACCTGTCTTATTTAGTTTGCTGTGATGTAGGGTTGATTCATATTCATAGGCTCAAGATCAGAAGATACTTCCAATTAGAACAGTACTTCTCACCTGGAGGTGATTTTGCCCCTCAGAGACGTATTTGGTTGTCACAACTGAGAGGGGGTGCATACTACAGGCATCTAGTGGGTAGAGGCCAAAGATGCTTTGCGTATCCTGCAATGCACAGGAAAGCCCTCCTAGCAAAGAACTGTTCAGCCCAGGATGTCAGTATTTCTACTGCTGAGAAACCTTGTCTAACCTAGATATAGAATTAAGCTGCTTTCTCACACACAGTTCATTTCAGAGACACTAGTAAAGTTTTAGACCCTATCTTCAGCAGTGGTAGAAACCAAGCAGATATTAGAGTCCATCATAATATTATCATGTTTCTTTCAAACCAGGCAGATTTTGCTGCCCACCTGTTCTGTCTTTCCTTTCCTTTATAGGTTATCTTCTCAAGAAGGATTTAAATTGCTTTTCTTTACTTTTTTTTTAAGGATTTTATTTTTAAATAGTCTCCACACCCAATATGGAGCCTAAACCCGCAACCCCAAGACCAAGAGTCACCTGCTCCACCAACTGAGCCAGCCAGTTGCCCTGCTTTTCTCTACTATTAATAAACTAACGACATAAGGATGGAAAGAAAAAAAAAATACTAGAATTAATACATTGAGGGATTTTTGTCTGCTTTTGTGTTTCCTAGAAGATTTTGTAATGTCATCTTAAAAGCCTCAGAACCAGAGAAGAGAAAATGGAGAAAGAGAAATATCAGGTTAGGAATTCACTGTTACAAAAATGGTCCAAAGAGAGTAACCAGAGTTCAAGAAGGGGCATGAGAGTGCAGAGGGCATTTCCACTCTCACACCTGTAAGTTATTAATGACCTTTGAAGTGATTGTTGATGGAAGCACTTGTACATTTGAGCTGCTTCATATGTATACTTAGTGTATTCAGAGAACTGCCTAGCTCTGGAGCCCTGAAATACCTTCAAGCTGCATTAGAGATCAAACGGCAAAATCCATGACTTGGGAATATCATATAGCCATGTGACATGTGGAAGGGTCCAGAGTATGAGAATCAATGCATAAACAATCACACTGTATATTTTTAACTGAGAGATTTAGCATTGCTTCCATAACTTTTAAAATTGCAATCTCAGAAAATAATGTCCCACAGTTTCAAGATAAGGTGGTAAGAGGAAAAGTGTTTATACATTTATTTTGGGTTCCTATTCTTAAAAGGTTAGAATGTAAGTGCCTTGTTTTCATTCAGGTTGTCATTGGATACCTTGTACAGCATTTGCTTGTCTTAGGTTTTGAACTCCTGGGACAAGGCATTGCCTTTCCCTATTGAGGGCTGAGTCAGCAGTTTTGTTTGCACTTAACAAATAAGGAATCACTCAAGTCTGACTTTTCTGTGCCATGGAGTGAGCACATGAATGCATTCAGCAGCTACAGTTAAACTTTTGGAGAAATCAGCAAAATATCTAGGTCTGTGGTTTTATTTTGTTTTCCCTCAGTATTTCTTAAAATTATTTTTCATACTTTTTTACCACATACTTTCCAACTAGAATAACATAGCAATTGTCGGCCTGACATAGGATTAAGAAATAATCCTAGGGCACCTGGGTGGCTCAGTCAGTTAAGTGTCTGCATTTGGCTCAGGTCATGATCTCAGATCGAGTCCCACATTGGGGTCACTGCTTTAAAATCTTAAAAAAAGAAAAATCATCCCAAAGAACTCCATGGAAAATTACAGAACATGATTTACTTCTCAATTTCTACTTTTTTTTTTTAAATATTTTATTTATTCATGACAGACACAGGGAGAGAGAGGCAGAGAAACAGGCAGAGAGAGAAGCAGGTTCCATGCAGGGAGCCTGTTGTAGGACTTGATCCCTGGACTCCAGAATCACACCCTGGGGCTGAAGGCAGACACTCAACCCACTCAGCCACTCAGGTGTCCTTACTTTTTTTTTTTTTTTTAAGATTTTATTTATTTGTTCACGAGAGACTCAGAGAAATAGGCAGAAACATAGGCAGAGGGAAAAGGAGGCCCCTACAGGGGAGTCTGATGTGGGACTCAATCCCAGGACCCCCAGATCTGAGCCAAAGGCAGCTCAACCACTGAGGCACCCAGGCATCCCTCAATTTCTGCTTCTTAATGAATAGGCAAGTTTTTCAGGTGAACAGTTTGATTAGAAATTAAGAATTAGGGGATCCCTGGGTGGCTCAGCGGTTTAGCCTGCCTTTGGCCCAGGGTGTGATCCTGGAATCTCAGGATCGAGTCCCACTTTGGGCTCCTGCATGGAGCCTGCTTCTCCCTCTGCCCGTGTCTCTGCCTCTCTCTCTGTGTGTCTCTAATGAATAAATAAGTAAAATCTTAAAAAAAAAAAAAAAGAAATTAGGAATTAAAACTTAATCTAAATCCATTTATCATTTTTAATATTTTTTCCTGTATTTGCTCAATTTCTGCAAAATACACAAAATTGAAGAAATAGATGACATAGTATATGTCGTTATTCTTTTATATCATTCTCTGTAAGTGGGAAGAGGGAATAAGAAAGGAGGCATAGGCTGCCTCTCTCTCTCTCTCTCTGTGTGTGTGACTATCATAAATAAATTTTAAAAAAATTAAAAAAAAATAAAAATAAGTAAAAAAAAAGAAAGGAGGCATAGGGGATGCCTGTCTGGGTCAGTCAGTAGAGCATGTGACTCTTTTTTTTTTTTTTTTTTTTTTTTTTTTTTTTTTTAAAGATTTTATTTATTTATTCATGATAGACACAGAGAGAGAGAGGCAGAGACACAGGCAGAGAGAGAAGCAGGCTCCATGCACCGGGAGCCTGACGTGGGATTCGATCCCGGGTCTCCAGGATCGCGCCCTGGGTCAAAGGCAGGCGCTAAACCGCTGCGCCACCCAGGGATCCCGAGCATGTGACTCTTGACCTCAGGATTGTGAGTTCAAGCCCACGTTGGGTGTAGAGATTACTTAAAATCATAAAATGGTGCCTGTCTGGCTCAGTCTATGGAGCTTGTAACTCTTGGTCTTGGGGTTGTGGGTTTGAGTTCCACACTGGTTATAGAGATTACTTTTATTTTTATTTTTATTTTTTTTAGAGATTACTTTTAAAAAATAAAATATTTAGAAAAACGAAAAAATAAGATCTTAAAAAATATTTTATTTTATTTTTTTTAAAGATTTTATTTATGTATTCATGAGAGAAAGAGAGAGGGGCAGAAACACAGGCAGAAGGAGAAGCAGGCTCCATGTAGGGAGCCCAACATGGAACTCGATCCTGGGTCTCCAGGATCACGACTTGGGCTGAAGGCAGGCACTAAACCGCTGAGCCACCCAGCCTACATTTTAAAAAATATTTTAAAAAGAAAAGAAAAAAGGAATAGGAAGATGGTCAGAGTAATTATTCTAATATCTGGGGTCTTATCTCTTGTCATTGTCAGTACCTTTACTTCTCTTTGAAATTCTCATTATCTTTATGATTAATTAATTAATTCATTAATTTAGAGAAACACCAAAGCTAACAAGGATAGTATAAGAAAATAAATTATAGGCTTATGTCATTCATAAATCCTAAGTAAATCTAAGCAAACTAAATCCATCAATGAGTAAAAGTGATGAAATACATCCTGACCAAATTGGATTCATTCCCAGAAATGCAAGTTAGTTTAACATTTGAAAGTTGATTTTATTACAATTAATATATACGATTTACTAGATTAAGAGGCTAAAGGGTAAAAACCATATGGTCATCTTTTTTTTTTTTTTTTAAAGATTTTATTTATTTATTCATGAGAAACATGGAGAGAGAGTCAGAGACATAAGCAGAGGGAGAAGCAGGCTCCACGCAGGGAGCCCGACGTGGGACTCGATACCGCGTCTCCAGGATCACACCCTGGGCTGAAGACAGGTGCCCAAACACTGAGCCACCCAGGGATCCCCTGGTCATCTTTTTTAAAAAAGATCTATTTATTTATTTATTTATTTATTTATTTATTTACTTACTTATTAACTTATTTACTATTTATTTATTTATTTATTTATTTATTTATTTATTTATTTATTTATTTATTTATTTATGAGAACCACACAGAGAGAGGCAGAGGCAGAGCATAGACAGAGGGAGAAGCAGGTTCCTCACAGGGAAGCCAATGTGGGACTCGATCCCTCCACCTATGTTGTTGTTCAAGAGTCAATGGTATATTTGCCATGAATTTTTCTAAGGTGGGCTTTATCGGGTTATGGGAGTTTATTTATATTCCTAACCTGTTTAGAGTGTTCTCATTTTATTTTTCTGCATTTATTAAGATGATCATATGGGGTGGGGGGACACCTGAGTGGCTCAGTCAGCTAAGCATCTGCCTTTGTCTCAAGTCATGATCCCAGAGTTCTGAGTTGGTCCTGAGATCCCCCCCAACCCCTACCCTCACTACCCCACCCCCCACTTCCAGCTCCTTGCTTAGCAGGGAGCCTGCTTCTCTGTCTCCCTACTACTCTTTCTGTCTGTGCTTTCTCTCTGTCAAATAAATAAAAAAAGGGATGCCTGGGTGGCTGAGTGGTTGTGTCTGCCTTTGACTCAGGGCCTGATCCCGGGATCTAGGATTGAGTTCCACATCCTGCTCCTTGTGAGGAGTCTGCTTCTCCCTCTGCCTATGTCTCTGCCTCTCTCTCTCTCTCTGTCTCTCATGAATAAATAAATAAAATCTTAAATAAATAAATAATATCTTAAAAAAAAAAAAAAAGGATGAGGGACACCTGGGTGGCTCAGTGGTTGAGTGTCTGTTTTTGGCTCAGGATGTCATCCCAGGGTCCGGGATCAAGTCCCACATAGGGCTCCCTGCGAGCTGCCTATGTCTCTGCCTCTCTCTCTCTTTCATGAATAAGTAAATAAAATTCTTTAAAACATAAAATAAAACCACTATTACATTTAAACATCATGAAAAATCTGTTAGAAATATATATATTTTTAAAAATTCCATTTGTGCCTGGCTGGCTCAGTTGGTGGAACATGTGATTCTTGATCCCAGGATTGTAACTTTGAGTCCCATATTGGGTGTAGAGATGACTTTTACAAAATCGGTAAAAATTCCATTTATTATAGTACCGAAACTTTTGCGATACTTTAGAAAAATGTAACAAAAAGAATTTATTTTCAAGAGATCTAAATAAATGTAGAGCTATTTTATGTGAATGGGTGAGATTCAATATTTTAGGAATGCTAATTCTGCCTCAAGAGTTATTGGAATTCCAGTATCTCCAACAGAGTTATTCTTTGAATTTAAGATGCTGAATCTATAATTGATATGAAGGAGCAAAGGTCCAATAGTATCTAAGACACTTCTAATGAAAAACAGTAAGGTTGCTAGATGGTCTTAGAATTTTACTTTACAGATATAGTCATTGAGAGTGTTGAACTGACTCAGAAATAGAGAAATAGACCAGTGGAACAGAATAGAGAATCAGACCCCCTCCCCCCCCAGATATGACCATATTGGGACAGTAAGTATACTGGAAATCTGAGGGTAAAAAAGATGATTTTTGAAAAAATGGTCCAAGTACCATCCAATTAAAAGAAAAACAAAGTCTGGTTCCTACTCAAACCATAAACAAAAATTAATTCTGAGTAAATTAAAGATTTAAATATGAAGGCTAAGCTATAAAATTTTAAAAAGGTGATAGATTTATCACCTCAGGATAAGAAAGGATTCTGTTAACAAAACAAAATTTTCAAACCAAAATTGAAAGATTAATCAATTAGATTACATCAAAATTAAAGTTCTGTTTCTTTTTTAAAGATTTACTTATTTATTTTAGAGAGAGAGAGCATGCACAGGGGGGAGGGGCAGAGGAAGAGAGGGGAGAGAGAGAGAAAATTCCAAGCAGACTCTCTGCTGAGCACTGAGTTCGACATGGGACTCTGTGTCATAACCCTGAGATCATAGTCTGAGTTGAAATCAAGAATTGGCACTTAACTGACTGAGCAGCCCAGGTGACCCTTGTTTTGTTTTGTTAAAGATTTTATTTTTAAGTAATCTCTACACCCAATGTGGGGCTTGAACTCACAACCCTGAGATCAGAAAAAGTTCTGTTTAAAAAAGACATAAAAAAGAGTGGGAATATAAACTACAAACCAGGATAATATAATTCTAACATATATAATTGAAAAATGAGGGGATCCCTAGATGGCTCAGCAGTTCAGTGCCTGCCTTTGGCCCAGGGCGTAGTCCTGGAGTCCAGGGATCGAGTCCCACATGGGGCTCCCAGCATGGAGCCTGCTTCTCTCTCTGCCTGTGTCTCTGCCTCTCTCTCTTGTGAATAAATAAATAAGTCTTTAAAAAAAAAAAGAAAAAGGAGCAAAATATATGAACAGGCATTTCATAGAAGAGAAAGACAAACAGCCCATAAGTATATGCAAAGACATCAAGCTCATTAGTAGTATGGGAAATGCAAATTAAACCATAATATATCATTCATATTTACTAGAATGGAAAATGTTAAAGTTGGATAATAACAAATACTGACCAAGGTTATGGAACAAACATTTCTCATTGTAACATTGTAAATTGCTACAATCACAATCAATTGCTAAAACCATCTTAGCATTATCTAGTAGTAGTTAGTACTAGTCAGCAGTAAAGTTGAACCCTGGTGCATACCAGCAATTTAATTCCTAGGAATGTATCCTAGAGAAAGCTCATACATATGTTTATTAAGATACAAGTGCACAGGGGCACTTGGGTGGCTCAGTTGGTTGGGCATCCTTTGGGTTCAGGTCATGATCCTGGGATCCTGGGATCAAGCCCCAAGTTGGGTTCCCTGCTCAGCGAGAATCTGCTTCTCCCTCTCCCTTTGCCCTTCCCCATCTCATGCTTTCTCATTCTCTCTCAAAATAAATAAATAAAATCTTAAAAAAAAACTTTTAAAAAATGTAATATTGAGCAAAAAAAAGCATGTCGGAAAAATAAACATTATATCATTTTTAGTGCATTAAGCCTGCTGTAACAGAATATCATAGAGTGGCTTAAAAACAGCAGAAAATGTATTACTCACAATTCTAGAGGCTGAAAGTCCAGAATCAGGATACTATTATGGCTGGGTGAAAGCCTATTTCAGGTTACATACTTCTTGTATCCTCACATGGCAGAAGAGGTCAGGGAGCTCCATGGAGCTCTTTTATATGGGCACTAATCCCATTCATTAGCATGGCTTATTATATGCCCATGTCCTAATACCATCACGTTGGCAGTTAGGTTTCAACAGATGAATTTGAGGGAGACACAAACATTCAGACCATAGCACATTTATTTGTTTAAAATGTAAAAGAAAAAAAATGTAAAAGAGACACATTAATTATTTTTAAAGATTTACTTATTTGAGAGAGAGCGAGCGAGCACAGAGGGAGAGGGAGAAGCAGACTCCCCGCTGAGCAGGGAGTCTGACTTGGTGCTTGATCCCAGGATCCTGGGATCACAACTTGAGCCAAAGGCAGATGTTTAACCAACTGAGCCATCCAGGTATCCCTAAAAGAGACTTATTTATTTATTTTGATTTTATTTATTTGAGAGAGAGAAAGAGAGAGAGAGGTGTTGGCAGGGGCAGAGAGAGAGAGAGAGAGAGAGAGAGAGAAGCAGACTCCTTGCTGAGCAGGAAGCCTGATGCAGGGCTTGATCATAGCATCCAAAGATCATGACCTAAGCTGAAGGCAGACACTTTAATCGACTGAATCACCCAGGTGCCCTGAAACACATTTAAATTATACATTTTTAAGTTCTACATAAATACGTGATAAAAACGTGTAGCAAAGGATTGAATGATTATAAAAGTCAGGATTGTGATTATTTAGGTTGGAGTGATGGAGTGTTTGAGAAAAGGCATTGTATGGGTAGGGGCTTCAAGGATACTGATAGTGTTCTTTTTTATAAGCTACATCCTGAGTACGCAGGTATTTGTGTTATTGTTTTTCAGGCTGTGTTTATAATATACACTTGTCCATTTGTGTGGTATTTTCATATTAAAATAATTAAAAAGAAGAAGAATTTGTTAAAAAAATCAGATATCTGACTCTCAGTCCCTTTACCTTTAGCAAGGATATAAATGAGTCATGTTTTTGGAGAAGACAGAGTTGTTTTTTTTTAATATTATTTATTTATTTATTTATAGAGACACACACACACACACACACACACACGCACACACATGAGAGGCACAGAGACACAGGCAGAGGGAGAAGCAGGCTCCATGCAGGGAGCGGGACATGGGACTCGATCCAGGGTCTCCAGGATCACACCCTAGGCTGCAGGCGGCGCTAAACCGCTGCACCACTGGGGCTGCCCAAAGACAGAGATTTTTATTATTTATTTATTTTTTAAGTTTATTTTTAATTAATTAATTTATTTTTTAAAGATTTTATTTATTCATGAAAGACCGGCAGAGGGAAAAGTAGGCTCCATGCAGGGAGCCCGATGTATGACTCGATCGCTGGGACTCCACTATCACATCCTGGGCTGAAGGCAGGTGCTAAACTGCTGCTGAGCCACCCAGGCGTCCCTATTTATTTAAGATTTTATTTTTAGGTAATCTCTGCATCCAACGTGGGCTCAAACTTAAACCTTGAGATCAAGAGGCACATGCTCCACCAACTTGGTCAGCTGGGTGCCCCTTAGGGCAGATTTTCATTTATTTTTAAAGATTTTATTTATTTAATCATGAGAGACACACACACAGAGAGGCAGAGACATAGGCAGAAGAAGAAGCAGGCTCCTCGAGGGGAGCTGGATGTGGGACTCAATCCCGAGACTCCAGGATCACCCCCTGAGCCAAAGGCAGATGCTCAACCATTGAGCCATCCAGACGTCCTAGGCTAGATTTTTTTAAATTAAAAAAGGGTTTTATTTGGAAATAATTTCAAACTCACAGAAAAGTTGCAAGAGTGATACAAAAGTACTTGTT
The DNA here is from genome assembly GCF_011100685.1 of Canis lupus familiaris. Lineage (NCBI taxonomy): Eukaryota > Metazoa > Chordata > Mammalia > Carnivora > Canidae > Canis > Canis lupus. The sequence goes on from NC_049243.1 coordinate 50,154,560, forward strand.
TGGCTTTTACTCAGATTCATTTATTGTTAACAATTTGTCATAAATTGCTTTTTTGTTAGAGGTTTCTCATTCCTCTTTCTCTATTTTTTTCTAAATTAGTTAAGAATAAGCTGCATGCATTATTTCTCTTTGTCTCTGAATTCTTTATTGTATTTTTCCTAAGAAAAAGGACATTGTGTTCCATGACCACAGGGCCGTTATTAACTTCAGGAAATGTTAACAGTAAAACAGTACCTTTGAAAGACTTATGTCCACATTCCTGTTTGTCAATTGAATGGCATCCTTCACAGCATTTGTTTCCCTCCACTAGAGGTTGCAGTGTACATACTGCATTCAGCTGTTTTCTTTAGTCTCTTTCATATGGAACAGTTCTGGTGCTTTTCTTTGTCTTTTATCACAATGATAGTTTTGAAGAATACTGAAAAAAAGTTTTTAAAAGAACAGTTCTTTTTAGTTTGCTTGGTATTTTCTCATGATTAGATTTAACTTATGACCCTAGTCAAAATGCTATATAAATGATGTATTTTTCTCAGAGTATCACATCTTGAGGTGTATAATATCTATCTGCCTTTCATTGGTTACACTAATTTTTTTTTTAAAGTAGGCTCCATGCCCGGCATGGAACCCAATGTGGGGCTTGAACTTATGACCATGAGATTGAGACCTCAGCTAAGATCAAGAGTTGGACGTTCAACTGACTGAGACACCAGGAGCCCCTGGTTACAGCAATTTTGATAATTTGGCCAAGGTTTTGCAATTTCTCCACTATAAGGGAGAGGAATTTTTTAAAGGATTTCTTTGGAGAGAGCTGTTGGTAGGCTTTGAACCTTGCTCCCCTCTGATAAGGAGAAGTAGGTATGTGGTTTCCTCCTTCCCTCAAGTCAAAAGTGAGCAGCTTCCACTTGGAAAGCCTAATGTATGTCCTCTGAATTTATCAGGTCACAGTTCACTGAGATCTGACTCTTTTTCAGAAAATCTAGAGATCAAGAGAAGAGCTGGCTTGCTACTTAGAAGTAGAGCAGGGGGGACTATCTAGTAGATTAGAATCAGCCCATTCTTCCAGAATTTGTTAAGTAATCAGTGCATGAGTGTTTCCCATGAACCATATGTGAAAGAGAGGCTCTTTGGGGTCATTGCATAATCTGACTCAAAGGCCATGTAAATGAGGAGAAGCTAGAAGAGTCTCATTGAATTCCCAGTGTTTTGGAGTGAATAAGGGACTTGGGATAGAGTGTATCCTTTCAGGTCAAAGGAACAGCAGCTCAGTCCAACAATGACTTGTAGGGTGTATCTCTTAAGAATCCACGAAGAGCCCCAAAAGAGAAAGGGTTGGCTTAAAATATCTGCAAGCACAGAAGCTATACAACCATCTTATGGTCCTACCAGTAAAGTAGGAACATTTCTTTCCTCCTGTTGGTGGAGGATGATGGGTCGGAAAGAGTAGTGGGGCACCTGGGTGGCTCAGTGGTTGAGTATCTGCCTTTGGCTCAGGTTGTGATCCCAGGGTTCTGGAATCGAGTCCCGCATCAGGCTATCCACAGAGAGCCTGCTTTTCCCTCTGCCTAGGTCTCTGCCTCTCTCTCTGTGATTCTCATGAATGAATAAATAAAATCTTTTTTTTTTGAATAAATAAAATCTTAAAAAAAAAAAAGGGAAGAGCAGTAAAATGCCATTAAGGAATGGTAGAAGTTTGGAGAGGAGAAAGATGATTATGCTCCCTTCTGCCATTGATAGGAGTTAACTCACTGCAGAGCCCATCTGCAGGACAGGACAAGAGCTAGCATTAAATTAACCTTGAAGCTTTCATTCTTTTATGGGATCAAACATTTTTATTTATTTATTTTCTTTAAAATGGAATTGAGGGGCACTTGAGTTTCTCAGTATCTACCTTTGGCTCAGGTCATGATCTCAGGGTCCTGGTGCAGCCCCACATCCAGCTCCCTGCTCAGTGGGGAGTCTGCTTCTCCCTCACTCCCCCATTTGTGCTCTCTTGCTCTCTCTCAAGTAAATAAATAAAATCTTTAAAAAATATAAAATGGAATTGAGTCTGTGTTTATTTAAAGTAACTATGTGACCTTTAATTATGTAAGAATGATTTAAAAAAGCAAGTGACTGGGACGCCTGGATGGCTCAGCAGTTAAGCTCTGCTTTTGGCTCAGGGCCTGATGCTGCTGGAGTTCAGGGATTGAGTCCCACATCAGGCTCCCTGAGGGGAGCCTGCTTCTCCCTCCATCTATGTCTCTGCCTCTCTCTATGTCTTTCATGAATGAATAAATAAAATCTTTTAAAAAATTAAAAAAAAATTAAAAAGCAAGTGACTGCTTTAGTCAGAGAAAAGCCATACCTGAGTAAATGTTACTGAGTTGTTTGAAACATCTATTCATTTTTGAATAGGTAGTATATTACATGATTTAAATAAAAATGATATGAAGAGTGTACATGGAGTAATCTCCTCACATCTGTCCCCATCCACACCATTCTCTTACAGGTAAACATTCATATATGTTTATTGTTTAGTATTTCTTTATGCAAATATAAACAAATATGAATGTTATGCCCCTATTTCTTACACAAAAGGTAGAATACCTTTCAAAAGTTTTTTTAAAATTGTGGTTAAAATATACATAACATAAAATTTAGCCCCCCTCCCCTTTTTAAAGAGGATCATGGAAGGGGAGGGTGTTTGGGGGTGGAGTAACTGGGTGACAGGCATTAAGGAGGACACATGATGGGGTGAGTGCTGGGTGTTCTACACAACTGATGAACTATTGCAAACTACATCTGAAACTAATGATGTACTATATGTTGGCAAATTGAATTAATTAATTAATTAAGAGAGGCAGAGACACAGGCAGAGGGAGAAGCAGGCTCCATGCAGGGAGCCTGACATGGGACTCGATCCTGGGTCTCCAGGATCATGCCCCAAGCTGAAGGTGGCGCTAAACCGCTGAGCTACCTGGCTTCCCTGCAAATTGAATTAAAATTAAAAAAAGGAAAAAGGAAAAGGAGTGGATGTGCTCTAAGCCTCAAAAGGAAGCAAGGTAGGAGGCAGCTACAGGAAAGGTGGCACCAACCATGTGGCCACAGGGAGACTGTGGTTAGAGGGTATACAGGCTCACAGAGAAGCCAAATAGTTGAGGGAGTTTGTAACTCCAGAGTCACCACAGAACAACTTTTAATGGCAGAGAGTGAGAGCCCAGAACAAGCTCTGAGGCAAGGAAACTCCAGGAGGGCTGTGGAGGTGCTCGTGCCCCACCTGGGTCTCTGATGGGTACCCAGGTCCCACTCCCAGCACCAACAGGGTCAGAGAGAATGGCAGCCCTGAAATATCAAATCCCTGAAAGATTGGCTTCACTTTTTGTCTGGACCTGCTGCGCCACCCAGGGATCCCAAGGGAGAGAATTTTAATAATGAGTCAATGGGGATGACTGGGTGGCTCAGCGGTTGAGCATTTGCTTTTGGCTCAGGGTATGATCCTGGGATCCGGGATCAAGTCCTGCATCGGGCTCCTTGCACGGAGCCTGCTTCTCCCACTGCCTGTGTCTCTGCCTCTCTCTCTCCCTGTGTCTCTCATGAATAAATGGGTAAACTCTTAAAAAAAAAAAAGTCAATGATCAACAATGTCAAATTATATAGACAGGTTAAGTGGAACGTGCCCTCAAGCAAGGCATCGGATTTAGTAGTTAGGTCATTAAGGATTCTTAGTGAGTTCATTTGCTTCATTTTCCTTTAGGTATTTAGAAGTTGCTAAAATTTCATCTTGTTTTAGGCCTATGTAAAGTATTTACATTGTTTCAAATTCAAGTATACAAAACATGTCTGGCTTTTATCACTGTCTTCTCTATCCTGTTCTTCCTCCAACCTCATTAGTAACAACTTTAAAAAAATTTTTATGATTTATTTTCCCTTTGTTTTTTAGATTTGAGACTTTTTTTTTTCATGCTCAAGTATGTATGGGTCGAGTCCCACCACCCTTCACAGAAGGAACTTTTACTTTTGATCTGTACTTTAGAGAGTGCCTCAGCTTTGGTAGCTTGTAAGGGATCAGTGGCATTGATCCACTTGAGCATCCAATAACTGGTCAGCAGGTCAGCCTGGTCTGGGTAGCAGCATTCAAAGATTAATGGTAGTAATCATCTTTGTAAATTTGAGAAGTACTGAAGGAAATTTTTGTCTTGAAGTTACCATCATAGCATCATCAACCTGCTGTCAATATATTCCTGTAAAATCTTTTTGTAAATATTTTATTTTTAAGTAAAATAAACCCAACATGGGGCTTGAACTCACAACCCCGAGATCAAAAGTCATATGCTCATGGTCTGAACCAGCCAGGTGCCCCTATTCCTGTAAAATTTTAAACCAGAAATTATTGACTGAGGTTACCCCATCACTGAAGGCTCTGTTGGTCACCAGAGACTCTTTTAAAGGATTAGAGTCTTTGAATATCATCTCTCAGGAGATGTTTTTCTATCCCATTCTTTGGAATTTTCATTGCTGGTAGCAGAGACAAGTAATGGGAAGAAAATCAGTGATCCAAGAAAGGGACTCTCATTTCAAGTCCATGGGTAGCAGTAGTTTGATCTATGTGGAGAACAACATCAAACAAACAGTTCCTTCAGAAGTTTCTCGCCCAAGTTGGATTTTTTAGAAAAAGAAGTTTTCGGAATGCCTGGGTGACTCAGTAGTTGAGCGTCTGCCTTCAGTTCAGGGCATGATCCTAGGTCCAGGGATCGAGTCCTGCTTTGGGCTCCCTGTGAGGAACCTACTTCTCTCTGTCTATGTCTCTGCTTCTCTCTGTCTCTCATGAATGAATGAATGAATGAATAAATAAATCTATCCTAAAAAAAAAAGCAGAAAAATAAGTTTTCGTGAGAATATGTGTAACTCTGTAGAAGTATATCTGAACCTTCTCCAGAGATCACCATGCTGTGTTCTTCCACATGTACTTGGAAGTTAAATACATATCTACTGAAGTGTGAACTGTTGTAAGGTCATAAGTTTCTAAGGAAAATATGACTTCATTCAGTATCTGTATGCTTTCCTTAGAGTTAAAAAAGACTTCATGATGTTCATTCCCAAAGTGATTTGCTACCTTTTCAGCAGCCAGGAAATGGGGACTGTCTTCCAATGCCAGTTGCAAATGATTGGAGAACATACTGTACCAGAGCTTCTTTTTTTTTTTTTTTTTTTTTTTTTTTAAGATTTTATCTTTTATTCATGAGAGGCACAGAGAGGCAGAAGCACAGGCAGAGGGAGAAGCAGGCTCCATGCAGGGAGCTGATGTGGGACTTGATCCTGGGACTCCAGGATCACTCCCTGAGCTGAAGGCAGGCCCTAAACCACTGAACCACCCAGGGATCCCCAGTACCAGAGCTTCTTTTAGCTACTTCAACAGGGTGACAGCAACCAAGCTGGAATCCAAGCCCCATGATAAAAGGCATCCAGTCCTTCTGTCTATCATGTAATCTTTCTCTCTCTCTTTCTTTCTTTCTTTCTTTCTTTCTTTCTTTCTTTCTTTCTTTCTTTCTTTCTTTCTTCTTTCTTTCTTCTTTCTTTCTTCTTTCTTTCTTTCTTTCTTTCTTTCTTTCTTTCTTTCTTTCTTTCTTTCTTTCTTTTTTTAATATTATTTATTTATTCATGTGATTGATAGAGAGATTGAGAGAGAGGCAGAGACACAGGCAGAGGAACCATGCAGGGAACCTGACATGGGACTCAATCCCAGGTCTCCAGGTCAGGCCCTGGGCTAAAGGTGGCACTAAACTGCTGAGCCACCAGGGCTGCCCTGTAACATTTCTTAATAGCATTGTTAAAAAGGATCTGAAAAAAAAAAAAAAAAAAAAAAAAGAAAGAGGATCCAAAAGTAGGCATGTACATGAAGAGGAAAAAGAACATAAAAAGAACATGAATAAATCTGCTTCCCCAGGCAAACATTAATTACTTTACCACAGCGGAATTATAACAGGTTTGCCTTGAGTTTCAGTTTTAAGGATTGTTCCTCTTGTCTCATGCATCATCAGTTTGTTCTTTCTACTGGACCATTGATAACATGTGCAAATCCACAGACACTGTACTATCTCTCATCTTGCATCTATCTCTCTCCTTTATAGCAAAAGTTCTTAAAAGAGTTGTCTAGGGATCCCTGGGTGGCTCAGTGGTTTGGTGCCTGCCTTTGGCCCAGGGCGTGATCCTGGAGACCCGGGATCAAGTCCCACATCGGGCTCCCTGCGTGGAGCCTGCTTTTCCCTCTGCCTGTGTCTCTGCCTCTCTCTCTCTGTGTACTCATGAATGGATAAATAAAATCTTTAAAAAAAAAAAAAGATTAAAAAAAAAAAGAGTTGTCTATACTTGGGGTGCCTGGGTGGCTCAGTCGGTTAGGTGTATGCCTTCCGCTTAGGTCATGATCCCAGAGTGCCAGGATAGAGCCCCATATCAAGCTCCCTGCTCTGCAAGGAGCCTGCTTCTTCTTCCTCTTCCTCTGCTATTCTTCCTGCTTGTTCTCTCTGTCTCTATCTCTCTCCCTCTCTCTGTGTCAAAGACATAAAATCTCAAAAAAAAAATTGTCTATACTTGCTGTCTCTAATTCTCCTCACCTTCTCTCCACAAGTTCTATGTCAAGACCTGGGAGTAGGGGAATCTCTACACTGCTGTAGAGGGCATGCAGATATTCATCTCTACAGTGATGATATTTAACCATTTTCACTGATGCAACTTTGTCACTTGACTTTAAGTCCAAAATTTGATAGTGTCCTAAAAGAAAAGCTCCACTATTTTTTTTTGAAAAGGCTCTATTTTTTTTTTTTAAGGCTCTATGTTTTAAAAAAAGATTGTAGAGGAACCTGGGTAGCTCAGTGGTTGGGTCTGCCTTTGGCTCAGGTCGTGATCCTGGAGTCCTGGGATCAAGTCCCGCATCAGGCTCCTTTCAGGGAGCCTGCTTCTCCCTCTGCCTGTGTCTCAGCCTCTCTCTGTGCGTCTCTCATGAATAAATAAATAAAATATTTTAAAATAAATAAATAAACATTTTACTTATTTATTTGACAGAAAGAGAAAGAGCATGCACAAGCAGGAGGAGCTGCAGAGGGAAAAGGAGAAGCAGACTCCCCACTGAGCAGGGAGCCCAATGTGGGGCTTGATCTCGGGACCCTGGGATCATGACCTGAGCTGAAGGCAGACACGCAACTGACTGAGCCATGCAGGTATCCAGAAAGGCTCCATTTTGATAAAGAAGTTGTGATGTACTTCAAGTTAACAAGACCTTTCTAAATATACAGTCAAAAATTGATTTTCTGTCATGGCTTTATACAAAGCCCTGACTCCACAGGTGTCTGTGCCCAGGAACACTTTCTAATTGGTGTAAAATATTTATAAAATAAATGCAAGCACCCCATCCAACATACAGATTATTTGCTCTGTTCCTCCTTTGTCATAACAATGAGGGATGATCTCACCATTAATTTTGATGTAGTAATTAAATTCAAAATAAATTCAAAAGGAGAATTAAAGGGTAATTAAATTCAAAAGGAGATGTGTTTCATCTCCTTGTGGTTATAGATTTTACCATTGTAACAGAGCCACAAGTAAGGATGTTTCTTTGCCTAAATTGGCTGCATTCCAAACATTTGGTCAACCACTGCCAACCAGTAAAATCCAAAGTAGCAGTTCATGTACCTGTTGACATTCTGAAGATGAGATGAATCTGGACCTCTGTGTGTGATTTCAAAGCACTCCAACACTGATCGGAGAGACAATTGTCACTGCCAAAAGGGGCACAAATGCCACATATGGCACAGTAGAGCTACTGGCTCTCTGGACATGAGCAGGTCAGACTGGCAGCAGGAATGGAGGCAAGGGCTATGGATTATCTCCATTGGTTTTTTTTTAGATTTTTAAAAAAATTTTTATTTATTTATGATAGTCACACACACACACACAGAGAGAGAGGCAGAGACACAGGCAGAGGGAGAAGCAGGCTCCATGCACCGGGAGCCCGACGTGGGATTCGATCCCGGGTCTCCAGGATCGCGCCCTGGGCCAAAGGCAGGCGCTAAACCGCTGCGCCACCCAGGGATCCCTCCATTGTTTTCAATATAAGCATTATCTATGTATTTATATCTGTAGTCCTCCTTTCTTAGATAAATGGTAGCATACTATACATACTTTCTTTCTACCTTGATTTATTCCTTTTTAAAAATCATTTATTCATTTATTTATTTTAAATATTTTATTTATTTATTTGTGAGAGACACAGAAAGAGAGACAAAGACATAGGCAGAGAGAGAAGCAGGCTCCCTGTGGGGAGCTCGATATAGGACTTGATCACAGGACCCCAGGATCATGCCCTGAGCCAAAGGTAGACTCTCAATCACTGAGCCACATAGGCACCCCTCTTTTTTTTTTTTTTTCCTAAAGAAGGCTCTATAGGGGGATCCCTCGGTGGCTCAGTGGTTTAGCACCCTGCCTTTGGCCCAGGGAGTGATCCTGGAGTCCCAGGATCGAGACCCACATCAGGCTCCCTGCATGGAGCCTGCTTCTATCTCTATGTCTCTGCCTCTCTCTCTGTGTCTCTCATTAATAAATAAAATCTTAAAAAAAAAAAAAAAGGCTCTATACCTAATGTGGGGCTTGTACTCAAAACCTCCAGGTGTAAGAGTTGCAGGCTCTACCAACCAATCAGCCATGCACCTCTGTCTTGATTTCTTTCTCTCAACAATATATCCTGTTAATCACTCCATTGTTGTATATAGAGATTTTCCTTTTTTTTTTTTAATTTTTTAAAAATTTTTATTTATTTGTGATAGTCACAGAGAGAGAGAGAGAATGAGGCAGAGACACAGGCAGAGGGAGAAGCAGGCTCCATGCACCGGGAGCCTGACGTGGGATTCGATCCCAGGTCTCCAGGATCGCGCCCTGGGCCAAAGGCAGGCGCCAAACCACTGCACCACCCAGGGATCCCTATATAGAGATTTTCCTTATTCCTTTTATAGGTGTAGTACCCTATTATATGGATACATTTTAAGAATAAGGGTACTAGGTTAACTTTTGGAAGAGGAGGCCTTTTATTTTGCTAATCTGTGGTAACTCAGGAGTCCCAGAAGAGGCTTAGATGATGGTGCCAACAGAGAGATGGCTGAGCATTATTAACATAAGATTGCTGCTGGTCCTACATAGTCTCTTTGTTCTCTGAGCTGAAGAGGAACTGGAAGGGTTTGAAAAAAGAAATAAGCTTTTCCTCTTCTCCTATACTTCCTTTATTTATATACTATGTTATTCCATTTGGTTTATATACTCTGTTATTCCAAGCCTCAAATTAACCTGGAGTATAGCTATCTCCCGCAGCAGAGGTATCTAACAGAGTACCAAGGAAGTCCTGCTTTCACCTTTGTGAAACCACTTTCCTGATAATTGTTATTTCCCCTCTGACTCTTTTGGAGTCAACTCATTGGGCAGATGAGGTGTTCCATTACAAGCCTTGACTTGAGTAAAAAATGGAATAACTCAAGTCCAAAGCCCTGTTATATACTAGGTTCCTATATTCAATCTCTAGTTTTTTTCCCATCCCACACTATACTCAGCCATACTATCTAGTAAAGCTTACGAAAGACAATGTTTCAATGAGTGCTATATAGTAGCATAACTACCAACATACATGTAAGTAAAATCCTCAGTGGGGCTAACAGAACAAAACTCAGAGAGAGTAGAACATAGAAGATATTTGCCCTTCTGTTTCCCTCTCTCTCAGCTCACTTCCTAATCTCTTCTCAAAGAGAAGAGGCTGCTACTATGGTTGACCATACTCTGTTGATCTAGTTACATAGATAATGGGAAACTCTGTGTTTTAAGAGATTATGGATCAAGCCTATATGAGGAAGATTTTGAAAGAGTCCTGAAAAATCACAAAAGTATGATTAAACAAAAATAGAAACACATTCCTTGTTCTTGGATAGGACCAATTAGCATCATAAATATTTTAAGTCTTTCCAAGTTAATGTATAAACTTAGGATAATTCCCCAAAAAGATGCCAGCAGAATTTTTCCTGGCACTGGATCCTAAACTTCATATGGAAAAATAAATAAGAATACTCATGAATGTCTTCAAAAGGAAGAGCAATTAGAGAGTTTGGTTTTACCACATATTAAAAATTATGGTAGAGACCCTATAATTAAAACAATGTGGTGTTGATGCCTGCTAACAGAGAAACCAATGGAAACAATTTCAAGTATATGTGGAGATTTAGCATTTGACAAAGGAATCATCTTAAATCATCGAGGGGAAAGATTAACTTTAAAAAAAAACAGGTATTAGTACAACTGGAGAGTCATTTGAAAAAATACATATCTAGATTTATTCCCTTACTTTACATTAAAATATACTCCAAATAGATCAGTCATTTCAATATATATATAAAAAAAGAAAAGATACATTCAAGAATAAAATGTCGATTTCTTTATTACATGGACATGAGGAAAGCCATTCTATTATAATTGAAATTCCAGAAGCCATGGAGAGAGATTGGTACCTTTAAGCCTATCTCTATCTATCTAATATCTTATGTATCTATCTATATATATGTACACATAGATAGATAAAAACTTTTACTTGGCAAAATCATCATAATAAAAGTGAAAAGAAAAATGGAAAACTGGCAGAAAATATTTTCAGTTTAAATTACACAAAATAGTTAATTTCTATCAATAGGTAACAAAGGGGGTGCCTGGGTGGCTCAGTTGATCAAGCCTCTGCCTTCTGCTCAGGTCATGATCCCAGAGTCCTAAGATGAAGTCATATTAGGCTCCCTACTCATGGGGAGTCTGCTTCTTCCTCTCCTTCTTCCCGTCCACCCATTCATGCGCTCTCTCTCTGTCTCTTAAATAAATAAAATCTTTAAAAAATACATAAACAATAAAGAAGAGTATTGATAGATGCTACAACATGGATGAACCTCAAAAGCATGCTAAGCCAAAGAAGCCAGTCACAAAAGATCACGTACTGTGTGATACCATTTGTATGAAACCTATACCTATATAGAATAGGTAAATCCATAGATATGGAGAATAGATTCATGGTCACCTAGAACTGGATGGGGCAGGGTTGGGGGTTCAGGATGAGGGATGACTACTGAGAATTTTTAGGGGGTATTAAAAATGTTCCAAAGTTGTATTATGGTGATGGTTGTATATCTGTAAATATACTACTGATTGAATGGTACTCTTTATTTATTTTTTTAAAGATTTTATTTTTTTGATGGGACACCTGGGTGGCTCAGCAGTTAAACGTCTGCCTTCGGCTCAGGGCATGATCCCGGGGTCCTGGGATGGAGTCCCACATCGGGTTCCCTGCACGGAGCCTGCTTCTCCCTCTGCCTGTCTCTGTCTCTCTCTCTGTGTATCTCTCACGAATAAATAAATAAAATATTTTTTAAAATATTTTATTTATTTGAGAAAGAGAGTGAAAGAGAGAGAGAGAGAGAGAGAGAGAGAGCACAAGCGGGGGGGGGGGGGCGTTGGTTGGGGAGGAAAGGGAGAAGCAGACTTCCAGCTGAATGGGGAGCCTGATGTGGAACTTGATCTGAGGACCCTGAGATCATGACCTGAGCTGAAGGCAGATACTTAACCAACTGAGCCACCCAGGTGCCCTTGAATGGTACTCTTTAAATGGGTGAGCATCATGCTATGTAAATTATAGTATAATACAACTGTTTTTGTTTTTGTTTTTTAATAATACAACTGTTAAAAGAAAAAGACAAAGACAAAAACCTGGTAGGAAAATTGCCAGAAATGTTGAGATGGTTCACAGGAAATGAAAGGCAATTGCTTTTGAAACATTTGAAAAAGTGCTCAGCATCATTCTTCATGAAAGCAATGCAAATGCAGTGGAGGGCAGATTTGTTTTCTGACTAGGATAATAATATCTTCCTTGGGAGTAAAGATTGGGTGGGTTTTGTAGCAGCTCCCTTATATAAGTTCGGTGGTTTCCTAGGCTCACTGTTCCTCTGGTATGATACAAACTTACCTGGACACAGCATCTACCTAGGCTGCTCCTCCTCATCCCCATGGGACTTGAGGGGCAAGATGAACCAATGCCAACATGAAGCTCAGGCTCCAGCTCTACCATAAATAATAGATTCTCCTGTTTTTGACCTAAGAGTCTAAGGTCTTCTGGCAACACTCACTAAGGCTATCTTGTTATCATGCAAGGAAGGTAAAATCTCACACCCTTTCCACTTCTAGACTGCTAAAAGTCCCAAAGCTTGACATCACACTATGTTGGTAATCTTAGGGATAAACAGATATTCTTTTTTTAAAGAAAGACTTTATTTTGGGGGTACCTGGATGGCTCAGTTGGTTAAGCAGCTGACTCTTGATCTCAACTCAACTTTGATCTCAGGATTGTGAGTTTAAGCCCTGTGTTGGGGCTCTGTGCTGGCTTGGAACCTACTTAAAAAGATAATAGTGGGGCAGCCCAGGTGGCTCAGTGGTTTAGCGCAGCCTTTGGCCAGGGCTTGCTCCTGGAGACCCAGGATCGAGTCCCACGTCGGGCTCCCTGCATGGAGCCTGCTTCTCCCTCTGCCTGTGTCTCTGCCTCTCTGTCTCTCTGTCTCTCTCATGAGTAAGTAATTAAAATCTTAAAAAAATAGTAATAAAGTAAAATATAAAAGACTTTATTTTGAAGTAATCTCTACACTCAACATGAGGCTCAAACTCACAACCCCCAAATAAAGTCTCATGCTCCAGTGACTGATCTAGCCAGGTGCCCCAGAAATAGGTATTCTTAAACATTGCTAGTGGGATTGAAAAATGGTAAGACCTCTCTGGAGGGAAAATTGGGCAATATTTAACAAAATTATTATATGTGCATTTGCCCTTTGATTCAGTTATGTTTCTAGGAACCTAGCTGAAAACGTACCTTCACATATGCAAAATATGATATGCATGTACTCTGCATTGTGAAATTATTTGTGATCAGAAAAGCTTGAAAACAAATCCAAGTATCCATCAAGAGAAGAATGATTGAATAATCTAGGGCATATCCACACATAAACATATTTGTATATACTTGTACATATATATATACTTATTTTTATGAAAAAAGGAAGAATAAACAAGATATTTTTGAAAGTGGAAATGATTCCTTATTGAGTATGGGTAGAATGGGTGTAAAGGAGTAAAGGTGAGAGCAAAATGTCAATTCCCTGGCTACCCTTTTAATGTAGCTTTGACATCTGAACCATGGAAATGATTTAAATATTCAAAAAATAAAATTAAATAAATAAGAAAAAAACCCTGAAATTGAACACAAACAGAAACCACTGAGTGGAACTGACTATAAAAACTAATCACGGGGATCTCCGGGTGGCGCAGCAGTTTGGCGCCTGCCTTTGGCCCAGGGCGCCATCCTGGAGACCCAGGATTGAATCCCACGTCAGGCTCCCGGTGCATGGAGCCTGCTTCTCCCTCTGCCTGTGTCTCTGCCTCTCTCTCTCTCTCTCTCTGTGACTATCATAAAAAAACAAACAAACAAACAAAAAAAAAAAACCAACTAATCACACTGAGAAAATATATATTTTTTAAGATTTTATTTTTAAGTAATCTCTATACCCAATGTGGGGCTCGAACTTGCAACCCCCAGATCAAGATCACTTGCAACCCACATCCCCACTGACTGAGCCAGCTAGGGGCCCTGAAAAAATAATTACTTAAAAGTTATTTTGGAACATAAAACACTGTAACAATTTCCCCACATGAAGTCTAAGGACAAATAAAAGTAGGAAGATATTTTGAACTGTATTCAATAAGTTTATTGTCAGGTAATATTGTTGTTCTTGTGCTTTTACATATTATAAAATAAAACAAATAAGGAACTATTAATGTTATTAGAAACCAAGATTTCCAAGTTAGGAAGATAAGGAAAAAAAGCACTATAAGGGTACCCGGTTGGCTCAGTGGGTAGAGCATGTGACTCTTGATCTCGGGATTGTGAGTTTGAACCCCATGTTGGGAGTGGAGATTACTTAAAAAGTAAAATCTAAAAAAAAAAAAAAAGGAGGGCAGCCCGGGTGGCTCAGCGGTTTAGCACCGCCTTCAGCCCAGAGCCTGATCCTGGAGACCTGGGATCGAGTCCCACGTCAGGCTCCCTGCATGGAGCCTGCTTCTCCCTCTGCCTATGTCTCTGCCTCTCTCTCTCTCTCTCTCTCTCTGTATCTCTCATAAATAAATGAATGAAATCTTTTTTAAAAATTAAAAAAATAAAAAAAAGGAAAATCTCTGTGATGATAACTTTGAGTCAGAATTGTCAATATCAACTCATTATATATAGTGCCTAGTATGTGAGCCAGGCATAGGAGATACAACAGTAAATAATCAAGGTAGAGACCCTACTGCAATAGAATTTACAGTAGATACATACATTAAATGAATAATTGTACAAATAATTAGTTGAATTAAGCCTGGCATTTCACAGGAGTTTAAACTATCACTGTTCAGCACATGAAGTTCCTCAGCCTGAAAAGTAGCCCAGCCTGAAATGAAGCATTCTTTTTAAGACAAAATACTCAGTGTCTGCTTTTTTTTCCTTTTTTTTTTTTTTTTAAGATTTTATTTACTTATTCATGAAAGACATAGAGGGAGAGAGAGAGGCAGAGACATAGGCAGAGGGAGAAGCAGGCTCCCTGCAGGAAACCCGATGTGGGACTCAGTCCTGGGACTCCAGGATCATGCCCTGAGCCAAAGACAGACGCTCAACCACCCAGGCCTCCCTCAATGTCTGCTTTAAGAAAGAATGTAAGTGCTCAGAGTGAGAGCCAAAAGTGAAGAGTTTGGATCACTCCACATGTGTGGGTAGTTTTAGTTTTCTGGTGGCAGGAATGAAACAGGGCCATGCTGAGTTGTTTGGGCTTGCACTGACAAGCAGTGGTGCTTGCACTTCTCAGACAAGATTGAGAAATACTCTGTATCTTCTCATCTCTCTCTAGTAAGGAACATCTTGCCTTGAGCCAAACAAGGTCTGAAAGGAACTGGCAGCTAGTTTTCAGTGCAGCCCCCAATTTTTGTGGGCAAAGATGTCCTGTGGTACTTTGAGCGATTGTGTCACTCATCAAGATTAGTGCAGCATCAGTGACTGAATTTAGAGTGGAGAAATCAGGAGCTAGATCTAAAGTGAGAGCTCCAGGTTGAGCCTTCATGGCGTGCCATCTTGTAAGGTGTGCAAAGATGGGATGACCCCTGAGTGTACACCATCTGTTTCCAACTTTGTAAAGATCTGTGGCTGTGAAAGTTTCCTTGCAAAGACTAGCACTCCTGGAAGATTTACAAGTGAATATAGGACTCTTCCTTTCCGGTACAATGTGATAAGGAGTTTCAGATTCCTGGTTGCCTGGCCTATGAGGTGTTTGCCATCCAAAAAGTTGCTTCATGACTGCATCCAGTTACCTAGGAAACCAACCCAGACTGAAGGAATGGTCCCAAATGAAGCTGGGTGGTCTCCCAAAGGAAAGTGAATACAAATTCAGCAGTTTGACAGTGTATGTTAGCCATATCATCAGCAAACTGTCATCAGTTGGACATATGTGTGGGAGTGACTAAGGATGCAAAGGACAATATTAAAGGACAGGGACCTTCTAGGAAGTGGTGTGCTGGTAAATATTTAACGATAGATTCTCTGGGAAAGCAGGAGTCGGGGAGGCCCTGATACGTAGTTTTCTGTTTTCCATGGCATAAATGTTTCCACAGGCTGATTTCTTTCAAGAATTTAATCAGCAAGGCTCCTGACAACTCAACAATTGATTCCCCTTAGCTGATTCTATTTGGCTCCAGCAAACCATTGCTTCTAGGTACCATAGTTAAGAGGTAACAAGCTGTCAACAATTCAGAACCTAAACCCAAAGAGGTAAAGGAAAATACCTAGGAAAATTAAAACATGCATACAGATTGAAGCGTGACCATGTGTGGTGCCAGTACCCTCACTTCCCATGTTCTCTGGGTCTTGGGTGGTTGCCTTTGTGCAGTCATTAGTTTTTTCTGATAGTCTAGAGTGGAAGCTGTTTTCTTGCAGTTTTTGGCTTCTGGAGGACTCCTAAGAATTCTCCGGTTGAGGTCTATAGCAGGAACAGTCTTTCTGAGTCAAGGAGGGCGTCTTTCTCCTTCATTAACACACAGGAAGCAAGGATCAACATACTAGGGTATAGGTGCTGTGTTAGTTATTAAGAATAGTGCCTATAAGGCACAATTTCTACTGAGCTCAAGGGCAGTGTTTTTCTCATGTCTTTTTAAGATGACACCTCTGGGTTTTATTTTATTTTCATTCTTTAAAAGATATTATTTACTTATTTGAGAGGGAGAGCAAGACAGAGAGAGTGAGCAGGGAGCATGAGCCAGGTGGTGGGGAGCAGGGAGTGGGAGGGCAGAGGGAGGAGAAGAAGCAGGCTCTCCGCTGAGCAGGGAGCCCTATGCAGGGACTCATGGGTTTATGACCAGAGCCAAAGGCAGATGCCCAACCAGCTGAGCCACCCAGGTGCCCTCCTCTGGGTTTTATTTATTTATTTATTTTTAAAATTTTTTCCTCTGGATTTTATTTTATTTTTATTTATTTTATTTATTTTTATTTTTTTTTTTAATTTTTTATTTATTTATGATAGTCACAGAGAGAGAGAGGCAGAGACACAGGCAGAGGGAGAAGCAGGCTCCATGCACCCGGAGCCTGATGTGGGATTCGATCCCGGGTCTCCAGGATCGCGCCCTGGGCCAAAGGCAGGCGCCAAACCGCTGCGCCACCCAGGGATCCCTCCTCTGGATTTTAAATGGTGAATAGGGATTATTGAAGGATTTGAAGGATTATTTATTTATTTATTAAAATATTTTTATTTATTTATTCATGATAGACATAGAGAGAGAGAGGCAGAGATACAGGCAGAGGGAGAAGCAGACTCCATGCCGGGAGCCTGATACAGGACTCGATCCCGGGACTCCAGGATTGCACCCTGGGCCAAAGGCAGGTGCTAAACTGCTGAGCCACCCAGTGATCCCCTTGAAGGATGTTTTAGATAAGCAACTCATATCTGTTGATAAAATTGTGCATTGATTCCACTTACATGAGCTACCTCGCATAGTTAAATTCATAGAGACAGATAGTAGAATAATGGTGGCTGGGGTCTAGGGGAAGAGGAAAGGGGCAGTTTAATGAACATGGAATTTCAATTTTGCAAGATGAGAAAAGTTCTAGCAATGGTAGAACTTTTGGTGGTGATGGTGGTGATGGTTTATACAATATCAATGTACTTAATACCACTGAACTTAAAAATGGTTAAAATGGTAAATCTTACATTAATTATACTTGACCATAACTTTAAAAAAGTTAACTGAATATATCATGTAAGTCATTTGTAATATCTGGCTCTATCAGCCTGTAATAAGGCAAAGTGTATAACTAGGGACATTTACAGGTAGGTAAGATGCCTAACTATTAATAGGTTGAGAGTCAATGGTCCAGCTATGCAGTTGATTTCATTGTCATTAGGACCAAAGGCAACAATTTAGGCCAAGTTCCAGAGTTTCTAAAAATTTAACTAGAGTTGAGAATTCTGTTTGTCTTTTCTGTATTATCTGAGGATGGAGGATGATATGGGCAGTGAAGTATTGAGCCTTATAAAACTCATTAATGATAAATTTTTTTTTTAATGAAAATTTCAATGAAATTAATGTTTCTTCCCTGGAGAGAGAGGATGTTAAGATTCTTTAAGTAGGAAAGTCTATGCTGCTGGTAAAGTTGTGGCTCTCTGAAAAGAGAGAACTTGATTCCGATAATAAACACACAGTTACCAAAACACATTCATTTCCCGATGTTGGGGCAATTTTTTACCATGCATTTGGAGGTGCTCAAAGAAGCTTTGGTTCAGGGCAGCCCAGGTGGCTCAACGGTTTAGTGCTGCCTTCGGGCCAGGGTGTGATCCTGGAGACCTGGGATCCAGTCCCATGTTGGGCTCCCTGAATGGGCCTGCTTCTCTCTGCCTCTCTCTCTCTGTGTGTGTCTCTAATGAATAAATAAATAAATAATTTTTTTTTAAAAGGAGAAGCTTTGGTTCTATTCTCTTTTCTGTCTTTAGTTTTGCCAGGATTTTGTTGCAAGCAGGTTAGAATATGTACTTTAAACATCCTTGATTATGCTTTGAAGTGTTTCCACATCCATTGTTGGAGTAAGGTGGTCACCAAGCTGTCTTTGCTGTGGTAATAAGACTGAAGAGCTTGCCTACTAGGTTAATTACTAAGGATGGAAGAGGGTAGGATCCTCTCTTGAAGTATGACATATAATTAATTTAGAAGAATGTAATCAATAGTTACTTTGGGAGAGAACATGTTATGGTCTGTAAGGACACCGATAAACCTCCAGGGCCTTTTAAGTCATAAGGTATACTATGATTGGTCTTGATTAATAATGGTATTTAATCCTAGAAACAATAATTTATGTAAAACTGTACCAGTTTTAGTGCTTAGCCATTGGATATCTCAGCAATCTTTTTGTTTTTTATATCTTATTTATTTATTCATGAGAGGCACAGAGAGAGAGAGAGAGGCAGAAACATAGGCAGAGAGAGAAGCAGGCTCCATGCAGGGAGCCCAATGCAGGATTCGATCCAGGGACTCCAGGATCACACCCTGGGCAGAAGGCAGGTGCTAAACCTCTGAGACACCCAGGGATCCCTTAGCGATCTTTAATAAGGAAGTAAGAGCAATGAAGCAGAGCTGAGGGGGTCATTGGTAAGTGTGCAGAAGAGAGTTAACACAGCAAGCCTGAAGTGATACTTAGAAGGGCCTGCTTGCATAGTTAGCCCTTGGCTGGATTTTGGGAGTGTTCCCACTGTTCCCCACTGGTAAGAGTGGCTCACTGTGCTCAGACTGTGCAAACAACGTGGCTTATGCTGAACACCTGCTTTCCTTCTGGGTATCTGGAGTTTTGGTACATGCTGAGCAGACGGTGGTTACATGACTAGCCCCTAATAGAAACATTGGTCACTGCATCTCTAATAATCTTCCCTGGGCAGAAACATTAGAAGCATTCAGAATGTCAACAAATCAGCTGCAGCTTTTTTTTTTTTGCAATTACAGAGTGGTATTCAGTTAACAGAACAACAATTATTTTGTAGAAGCTGCATCAGAGACAACTGAAGATGAAAAGCTACCATCCTCATATATAACTAATTTGTGCTGTGCACCAGTAAGAACCTGCTTTAAATTTCCACGCCAATTTACAACCCCCATACTGTACCAGGCAAAGTTAGTGTCTATTGAAAATACCACCAGGACAGGCTATCTAAAGACACTTTAGGTAGTGTGTTAACTATACAAAAAAAAGACACTGTACAGTTTAAAAACAAATCTTAGGGGCACCTGAGTGGCTCAGTGGTTGAGCATCTGACTTGGACTCAGGTCGTGATCCCGGGGTCCTGGGATCAAGTCCCATATCAGGCTTCTTGCAGGGAGCCTGCTTCTCCCTCTGCCTCTCTCTGTGTCTCTCATGAATGAATAAATAAAATCTTAAAAAACAAATAAAAACAAATCTTACACAGCCTTACATTTCAATTTTTTTCTTTAAAAGGAGTGAGTTGTGTACAGGAGGGTTAAATGCTTTATAGACATGAAAAAAAAAACTGCACTAGAACCAACTTATTCATCATCTTCTTCATCTTCATCTTCCTCCTCCTCCTCTTCATCTTCCTCATCTTCCTCTTCTTTTTCTTGCTCTTTTCAGCCTTGACAACTCCCTTTTTTTGCTGCGTTAGGCTTTCCTTTAGCTTGGTATGCTGCAATATCCTTTTTGTATTTTTCCTTCAGCTTAGGAGCTTTCTTTTCATAAGTAGCTGCTTGTCATCTGCAGCAGTGTTATTCCATATCTGTCCAGTTTCTTTTTTTTTTTTCTGTCCAGTTTCTTTGCAACATCACCAATGGATAGGCCGGTATGCTCTCCTTTGAGTTTTGGGTGATACTCAGAACAAAACAAGAAAAAGGCCGAGGGAGGCTTCTTGGGCACATTGGGATCATTGAACTTCTTTTTTGTTTCCCTTTATGGGAGATACATTCAAGAGTTTTCATTTCTCTTTCATAATGGGCCTTGTCTGCCTTAGCCATGTCTTCAACTTTTCCTCTCTCTTTAGCGGACACGGTCTTCCACCTTTCTGAGCACTTCTTTTTTTATTTTTATTTTTATTTTTATTTTTATTTTTTTATTTATTTATGATAGTCACAGAGAGAGAGAGAGAGAGAGAGAGAGAGGCAGAGACATAGGCAGAGGGAGAAGCAGGCTCCATGCACTGGGAGCCCGACGTGGGATTCGATCCCGGGTCTCCAGGATCGCGCCCTGGGCCAAAGGCAGGCGCCAAACCGCTGCGCCACCCAGGGATCCCTTTCTGAGCACTTCTTAGAAAACTCTGAGAAGCTGACCGAAGCATCTGGGTGCTTCTTCTTGTGCTCCTCTCAGCAGGTTTGCACAAAGAATGCATATGATGACATTTTGCCTGTTGGCTTCTTAGGCTCTCCTTGGCTCATGTTTAATTATCTTCCTCAACAGAGTTGCCCAGTACCTGTCTGGCTCTCATTTGCCCCGGTGCTGTCTCTATGGAGCTCTATGGAGCTCAATGGCTGTGAAAGCGGGAGCCAGATGCCACACATGTGAATTTTCATTGATGGGCAAAGAGGGTACTCTGTGTGACCCTTAATGGGACAGTGTTATGGGCTGAACGTATCCCCCATCCCATTCATATGTTGAACCCCTAACCCCCAATGGTACTGTATTTGGAGATAGGACCTTTATGGAAGTAATTAAAAGTTAAATGAGGTTATTAGGTCAGACTCTGAAATGACAGGATTAGTGACTTTAAAAGATCTCTTTCTTTTTTTTTTTTTTTTTTTAAGGAGATCTCTTTCCCTCTACAAACACAGACACAACAGGAAAATGCATGTGTAGACACAATGAGAAGGCAGCTGTCTACAAGACAGGGAGAATTCTCACCAGAAATGGAATGGCCAGCACTTTGGTCTTAGGTTTCTAGCTTCCAGAACTGTGAGAAAATAAATCTTTGTTGTCTAAGCTACCCAGTGTGTGGTATTTTGTTATGGCAGCTCTAGGAAACAAACACAGACTCCCTCAGGAAGGGCAACTTGTCTTTCAAAATTAAGACTAGTATTCCCATACACTGTTTCGTCCCTTTCTTACGTATGTGTTCTCCAATAATATGAGATTGTTTCACATATGTTAAAGCTTTTGTGAAAATAGTGTCCAAATGTATATATTCTTCAGCAATTTGTTATTTATTTATGCATGCTGCATCTTATATTTGTGAGATTTATCTTGCACTAGTTCTAGAATGGTGTAAAATATTTTTTTTATTTTTATTTTTTTTTTTTAGAGAGGGAGAGGGAGGAGAGGGTAAGAGGGAGAGAAGGAATCCTAAGTAGGCTTCAGGCCAGCATGGAGCCGGATGTAGGGCTCCATCTTACAACCCTGAAGTCATGACCTGAGCCAAAATCAAGAGTTGGATGCTTAACAGATTGAGCCACCCAGGTGCCCCAATTTTCTAAAATGCAAATACAGTATTGCTTCCTGGATTAAGATGCTTCAGGTTTTCCACCCCAAAAAACAGGGATGTAGAACACAAGCACCTAAACAGAACAAATAAAGGGTTGAGTGTGGCACACGGAGATGCCTTTGAATGTTTTCAGGTGGGAATCACTCCCTGCATTGTTAAATCTTTCAGTATCTCAAGAGAAGTAGAAAATTTGGAATTTCATTTGAAAGCTGCCATATTTTGAATATAGCTAACTAATTTTTAAAAACGATTTTATTTATTTATTCATGAGAGACAGAGAGCACAAGAGAGTGAGGCAGAGACAGGCAGAGGGAGAAGCAGGCTCCATGCAGGGAGCCCGATGTGGGACTCGATCCTAGGACTCCAGGATCATGCCCTGAGCCAAAAGCAGATGCTTAACTGCTGAGCCACCCAGGCGTCCCTAGTTGACTAATTTAATTTAACAAGCACACCTGTGTACACAGGTGTGTGCAACACACACACACACAACCACACAGAGGGCTAAAACCAAATATAGCCTTGTACCATATGTGGCCCACATTTGCTCCATTGTGATTTCTGACCTTGAAGATGAAAACCCCAAACTCCATAGCATAATACATGCTTTCAGGATCTGGCCTTTCCTCTTCCTTCAGCTTTGTCTCAAAACACTCTTTTGCTCAGAACAGTCTCTGGCATAGAGTGAGCATTCAGAACTTGCTTCCTCTTTCTCTGCTCTCCACTGTGTGAGGATAAAAGAAGATGGCCATCTACATACCAGAAAGTAGCCCCCAGCAGAACATGAACTTCTAGAATCCTGAACTTCCCAACCTCCAGAACTGTGAGAAATAGTTATTGTTTAAGCCACACAGTCTATGGTATATCTGTTACAGCATCCTGAACAAATACACCATAGACTGTGTATTGGGATATATACTTGAATCATTAGAAGATATTACAGAACTGTCATAGAACTCTCCCATGGTTGGCCAATTGGCACTGGTTCCTGGAGTGCACTTAGTATAGCACTCCTCTGTAGCAGAGCATACCTCAGGACAAATTCAGCCTCCTTTCTGTTTTTTATAAGGATTAGAAACTAAGACTTTAATTTAAAAATTTTTACATTTCAAAGGGCTGTTAAAGAAAGAACAAAAAGAATATGCAACAGAGACTTATGTGCCTCTCAAAGCCTGAAATATTTATTTTTACTTACACAGAAAAAGGCAACTCCTTCTCTAGAGCCTACTCTAATACTGAATTCTTTAAGATATCCTTGCCACATTTTTAGATACCTTGGTTATTATTCATAGGATTGATACTGTTCTTGATATTGTTAATGTATATTTTATTCTGACAAGTTTTTTTTTTTTTTTAAGATTTATTTATTTGATGGAGTTGCAGAGGGAAAAGGATGGAGACACAATCTGAAGTAGATACCTCACTGAGCACAGAGCCCCTTACAGGGCTTAATTGCATGACCCTGAGATCATGACCTGAGCTGAAATCAAGAGATGGATGCCCAACCAACTGACCCACCCAGGCACCCCTTATTCTGACAGTTTTTTAAAATTTGAATTCAATTAATTAACATATAATGTATTATTAGTTTCAGAGGTAGAGTTCAGTGATTCATCAGTCTTATATAATATCTAATGCTCATTATATCACAAGTCCACCTCATGTCCATCATCGAGTTACCCCATACCCCCACCCCACTTCCCCTAAGCAACCCTCAGTTTGTTTCCTATGATTTAAAAAAAAAAATACTTATTTATTCATGAGAGACACAGAGCACAAGAGAGTGAGGCAGAGACAGCAGAGGGAGAAGCAGGCTCCATGCAGGGAGCCAGATGTGGGACTTGATCCCAGGTCTCCAGGATCACAACCTGGGCTGAAGGCGGCACTAAACCGCTGAGCCACCCGGGCTGCCCCCTATGATTTTTTTTTTTAAGATTTTATTTATTTGTGGGATCCCTGGGTGGCACAGCGGTTTGGCGCCTGCCTTTGGCCCAGGGCGCGATCCTGGAGACCCGGGATCCAATCCCACATCAGGCTCCCGGTGCATGGAGCCTGCTTCTCCCTCTGCCTGTGTCTCTGCCTCTTTCTCTCTCTCTCTGTGACTATCATAAATAAATAAATTAAAAAAAAAAGATTTTATTTATTTGTTCATGAGAGACAGAGAGAGAGAGAGAGAAAGAGAGAGAGGCAGAGATGCAGGCAGAGGGAGAAGCAGGCTCCCCACCAGGAGCCCAATGTGGGATTCCATCCAGGACCCTGGGATTGTGACCCAAGCCGAAGGCAGACACTCAACCATTGAGCCACCCAGGAGCCCCTGTTTCCTATGATTAAGAAGAGTCTCTTATGGTTTGTTTCCTTCTCTGATTTCATCTTGCTTTATTTTTCCCTCCCTTTCCCTATGATCTTGTTCTGTTTCTTAGATATTACATATGAGTGGGAGCATATGATAATTGTGTTTCTCTGATTGATTTACTTTGCTTAGCATAATACCCTGTAGTTCCATCCACATTGTTACAAATGTCAAGATTTCTTTCTTTCTTTTTTTTTTTTGGCTGAGTCAGTATTCCATTGTGTGTGTGTATATATATATATACCACCTCTTCTTAATCCATTCATCTGTTGGTGGACATGTGGACTCTTTCCATAGTTTGGCTATTGTGGACATTGCTGTAAACATTGGGGTACAGGTGCCTTTGGATCATTACATGTGTATCTTTGGGGTAAATACCCAGTAGTGCAATTGCTGGGTCATAGGGTACCTCTATTTTCAACTTTTTTTTTTTTTTTTAAGATTTTATTTACCTATTCATGAGAAACACACAGAGAGAGAGGCAGAGACACAGGCAGAGAGAGAAGCAGGCTCCATGCAGGGAGACCAACGTGGGACTTGATCCAGGGACTCCAGGATCACGCCCTGGGCCAAAGTTGGCGCTAAACCTCTGGGCCACCAGGGCTGCCCTATTTTCAACTTTTTGAGGAACCTACATACTGTTTTTTAGAGTGGCTGCACCAGCTTGCATTCCCACCAACAGTGTACAAGGGTTCCCCTTTCTCCACATTCCTGCTGACATCTGTCGTTCTGATAGGTGTGAGGTGGTATCTCATTGTGGATTTGATTTGTATTTCCCTGATGCTGAGTGATGTTATGCATTTTTTCATGTGTCTGTTGCCTCATTTGTATGTCATCATCGTCGTCGTCTTCTCCTTCTTCTTTTTTTTTTTTTTGATTTTATTTATTCACGAGAGACACACAGAGAGAGGCAGAGACACAGGCAGAGGGAGAAGCAGGCTCCATGCAGGGAGCCTGATGTGGGACTCAATCCCAGGTCTTCCAAGATCATGCTCTGGGCTGAAGGCAGCGCTAAACCTCTGAGCCACCCAGGCTGCACCCCTCTATGTCTTCTTTGGAGAAATGTCTGTTTCATGTCTTCTGCCCATTTCTTGAATGGATTATTTGTTCTTTGGGTATTGAGTTTGATAAGTTCTTTATAGATTTTGGATATTAGCCCTTTATCTGATAAGACATTTACAAGTATCTTCTCCCATTTTGTCAGTTGTCTTTTGTTTTGTCAACTGTTTCCTTGCTGTGCAAAAACCTTTTATCTTGATAAAAATCCCAATAGTTATTTTTTGCCTTTGTTTCCTTTGCCTTTGGAGATGTGTCTAGCAAGAAATTGCCATGGCTGAGGTCACAGAGGTTGCTGCCTGTCTTCTCCTCTAGGATTTTGATGGATTCCTGTTTTACATTTAGGTCTTTTATGAACTTTGAGTCTAATTTTGTGTATGGTGTGAGGAAATGGTCTAGTTTCACTCTTCTGCATGTGGCTGTCCAATTTTCCCAATTCCATTTGTTAAAGAGACTATCTTTTTTGCATTGGATATTCTTTCCTCCTTTGTTGAAGATTAGTTGACAGTAGAGTTGAGGGTCCATTTCTGGGTTCTTTGTTCTGTTCCATTGATCTATGTGTCTGTTTTTGTGCCAATTCTAACAGTTTTTAAGCAGTGGTCTACTTCATTGAGAGTAATGGTGAAAAAATATTTTCAGTACTTTGATTTTGAATAATTCTTGTCAAAATTAATGAAGTATATAATTTAGTATTAACTATTCTTTTTTTTTAAGATTTTATTTATTTATTCATGAGAGACACACAGAGAGAGCAGAGACATAGGCAGAGGGAGAAGCAGACTCCCTGTGGGGAGCGCAATGTGGGACTCAATCCCAGGACCCCAGGAACATGACCTGAGCCAAAGGCAGATACTCAACCCCTGAGCCACCCAGGTGTCCCAGTATTAGCTATCCTTTTATTCCATTTTTGGAAAAGAAAATCTACTTTGCTTTTAAATATAACCTTTTCCCTTCTGATGTGTATGAAAGTCTTTTTTAGTCTATTTTATTTACTTCTATTAATGCTCTATTAGGCTGCGTAGACTAACTGTTCTAGTAATCCCCAAATCTCAGTGGCTTAAGTGAATAAAAAATTATTTCTTGGTCATGTCACAGTTTAGTGTGGGACAGCAAGAAAAATCCTAGTCTACTTAGTTATTGAGATATCAGTGCTCCTTCTATCTAGCGCCTTCCAGCAGTCTCAGCAGATGAGAGGAGAAAGGGTGTGAAGGAATGCATGGAAGTTATGACTCTAGCCTGGAAGTTGGTATATCTCACTTTCACTCACATTCCACTGGCCAGAATGCAAGTATCTCACTGCATCTATCTGTAAAGGAGGCTAGGAAATGTTGCCTAGTAGTGTGCTCAGGAATAATGAACATATTTGGAGAGCAGTTAGTTTCTGCCATCTCTTCAACTCTCTTTTGCCTGCATTCTGGCAAGCTGGGAAGAAAAGAAGGGAAAGTGGAAGACATGCCTCTTCCTTTGAAGGACACAACCCAAAAGTTGTCCATGTCACTTTTGCTTACATCCCATTGGGGAAAACTTAGTAACCTGGCCACTCTTGCTGCCATGGAAGTCCTTACTTAAGGAAATGTAGTTCTTACCATGTACCCAGTTAAATTGTGAGAGTTCTTTTACTAATGAGAGTAAGATGGATATCAGGGGACAATGAGCTGTCCCTGTCACAGTCCACCCCTTCATCACTCAAATAGTTGTGCTGGATGCCTGGGTGGCTCAATCAATTGAGTGGCCAACTGTTGATTTCAGCTGGCCTCATGATCTCAGGGTCCTGGCACTGAGCCTGGGGCTCCACACTCAACAGGGAGTCTGCTGGAGATTCTCTCTCTCCCTCTTCTCCTCCCCTCTGCTCTCTCTTTCTCAAAAGAATAAATCTTAAAAAAACAAAACCAAAACAGTTGTGTCAAATTCTCTACTTTCAGTGGTGGGATACAATGGCATGTTGTGTCTCTAGGAATTAGTATCACTTCAGAGCCAGCAATTCCTGAAAACTCTGGTTATTTTTCCTTCCTTTGGTGCATTTTCACATTAGTCAATGGCTATAGGCTCCTTCCAGAAGATCAAAGAAAGAGATAGTAAAATAATTTGCCTGATACATTGGCAAGGTAGACAAGTTGGAGCTTGAGGGATAGCTGAGAAGCCAAACATACCTGGTTGCCAAATGGGAATGAGAAGGATCCCCTGGAGGGGTCAATAAGAAGCAGTTACATCTGAGGGTGCCTAGGTGGCTCAGTCAGTTAGGTGTCCAAATCTTGGTTTTGGCTAAGGTCATGGTCTTGGGTTCATGAGATGGAGCCCTGCTTCAGGTTCTGCACTCAGTGCAGAATCTGCTTGAGATTCTCTGTCTCTTCCTCCCTCTCTGTCCCTTCCCCTACTCTCTCTTTCTCTCTCTCAAATAAATAAAGTTTTAAAGAAAAAAGAAATAGTTACCTCTGGATAGTTACTCATCTGTGGGTCTGCAGTCAAGCATCCAGTGGTGGGCCTTGAGTTGCTGGGGGTCATCAGGGCTTAGCAGTTGGGAAAAACAAAGTGGATATAGGGTTGTGTCTGAGGACAAACTGAAACTTTGGAAAAGGAAACTGTTCCTTATCTTACAAAGGAAATGGCTACTGCTTTACTCCTCCCTTCTAAGTATTTTACAAGTTCTTCTTTTGGTTAAATCTAACCAGGAACCATACAGGGAAGATGGTTTCAGGAAACATAGTTTCCAATCCAGTATACCTGGTTTACAGAGGTACTCACTCAAAGAGAGCCAAATATGTGTAGCTCAAAGATCAGGGTCTCTTGGTAGAGTAGAGACTTAATACTTGCTCATGATTACATCATTTGCAACCCCGACTTATTCTCTATTCCATACCCACTACACAAGGCATAGGGGCCAGGTAACTGTAAGAAGGAAGATACATCGGATCAAGAATAAGAGCAATTTGGGATCCCTGGGTGGCGCAGCGGTTTGGCGCCTGCCTTTGGCCCAGGGCGCGATCCTGGAGACCCGGGATCGAATCCCACATCAGGCTCCCGGTGCATGGAGCCTGCTTCTCCCTCTGCCTATGTCTCTGCCTCTCTCTCTCTCTCTCTGTGACTATCATAAATAAATAAAAAAAAAATTAAAAAAAAAAAAAAAGAATAAGAGCAATTTTGGAAGCTAGAAAATGATGTAAGGATACTTTCAAAATTCTGAGTAAAAGACACGCTTCTGGCCGTTATGGGGTAACTGACTCCAGGCTGCTTCTGGATTGAATAACCATCACTTTTGATAAAGTGGACAAAATATATGGAACAACTGTTTTCAGACATTTCAGCCAGGAAGTGGATTTGGAGATCAGAAACATCCCAGATGTGTGGCACAGCTCAGACAGGGTAGGACTATCCAACTTAAAATGCCACTGTTCCTTTGAAAACACCATGTAAGAAGTACAGGTTGTATCAGAGATAGTGATAGCGAGATTGTCCAAAAGTTTGAAGTAACCATTTTACCAATAGCGAGATTGTCCAAAAGTTTGAAGTAACCATTTTACCAATGAGGTACCCTGGCAAAAAGAGTGATCAGTTTTCAGCTTCTGCTTTGCTTTTTGGGGGTGGTCACTGTTATTACCATTCATTTCAGGTTTCATTATGTCAGCACCTCACTTCTAGATACTAAATTATGATCTGGTTAAGATACAGTTTTGGCTGGTATTATAAAGCCAGAAATAAGTTCTTTAAACAAGATAAAACTTTATTTCTGTCCTAGAACCTTCTATGCATTATGGTAAGATGACTCCACAGTGTCAGGGTCCTGGGCTCCCCCCATCTTTTGTTCTGCTGTCTTCAGGATCCTGTCTTGGAGTTAAGATGGCTGCTCCAGGGCAGCCCGGGTGGCTCAGCGGTTTGGTGCCGCCTTCAGCCCAGGGCCAGATCCTGGAGACCTGGGATTAAGTCCCACGTCAGGCTCCCTGCATGGAGCCTGCTTCTCCCTCTGCCTGTGTCTCTGCCTCTCTCTCTCCCTCTCTGTGTGTCTGTCATGAATAAATAAATAAAATCTTAAAAAAAAAAAAAAAAAAAAAAGACTGCTCCAGCACTCACCAGCACGTGTAATTTCAAGGAGAGCAGAGGAAATGGAGGGCATGCCTCTACTCTTTAAGGGCACAACCCTTACATTCCATAAGCCAGCCCTTAGTCACATGGCCACATCTTGTGTAAAGGAGGCTAGATATTGTAGCCTTTGGATGGGTTGCCTGTGTATAGCTAAAATTTAGGAATTCTTATTAAAGGAATGAGTAGCAAATAGATAAGGGACAAGTAGTTTCTGCCACAAATGACTTTCATGAAAAGAACTTCTATAAGACAAAGCAGATAGGATCTAAGGTGAACCAATCCAAAGGTTAAAAATGGGAGAAAGAAAAAGAAAAAAAGAGAAGCAGATTTCTTGGTAGGAAATGATTCCAGGCTTAGATAAATTCAATGAGAAATACTGTGAAACTGATACTCCTTTTTGTCTGTCATGAAAGTTCCTACTTAATTTTACAGTTCCATTAAATGTCATGTCTCTGATATCCCTGAATATTTTGATTGTATCTTTAGGCATTTGCCATGCTGTAACATACCTAGCTTTGTAACTCTCTCAAGGTGACTCAGAAGGAGTATCAAAATAGTTAAGATCAGAGCCCCTGTTACTGGCCTATATGAAGGCAAGATGACCTGATGTCTGAGATTTGCTTTAAAACACTCTAGCAAAAGATGAAACAGGGGGAATTGATGGAGCATGATTTACAAAATGTTGATTTGTTGGAGCTGTGTAACGAGGGCCTGGTGGTCATAATACTGTTTCTCTCTTGTGTATGTTAATAAATATTTCTTTTAAAAAGATTTATTTATCTATTCATGAGAGACACACACACAGAGGCAGAGACACAGGCAGAAGGAGAAGCATGCTCAATGCAGGGAGCATGATACTCCAGGATCACACCCTGAGCCAAAAGCAGAAGCTCAATGGCTGAGCCACCCAAGCGTCCCGACAAATTTGTAATATAACAAAGCATAAGACCAGTCCCTGGAGATAGCCAGCTGCAGGTTCAAATCCTAGTGTCACCATTTACTATCTAAATGACTTTAGCTCTCTATAAATTCAGCTTTTCGAAGTGGGAATAATGTATGGGCCTTTAGGATTCTTTCTTTTCTTTCTTTCTTTTTGTTTTTTTAAAGATTTTATTTATTTATTCATGAGAGACACACATACAGAGAAAGAGAGAGGCTGAGACTGAGGGAGAAGCAGGCTCCATGCAGGGAGCCCGACGTGGGACTGTGGGACGTGGGACTGTGGGACTTGATCCCATGTCTCCAGGATCACGCCCCAGGCTGAAGGCGGCGCTCAACCGCTGAGCCACCCAGGGATCCCAGGCCTTTAGGATTCTTGTAAAGATTAAAGAGACAGAATCTGAGATATCTAGCACAAGGTTTGGCCCTTTGTAGTTGCACTAATAAGGATGCCTGCTAGCAAGCAACAGAAACTGTCCCTGATTTTGGCTAATTCCCGACATGCAGATATTACCAGGCAGTGGGAGAACTTGAGCTCTGATTTCTAGACCTAGAGCGTTTTCTCTTACCACACTCATTCAACACCGAACCTTGACCTGGTACATTGCAATTTATGCCTTCGAAGAAAAGGAATATAGTTTGGGCGCATATCTGGAATTTGGGACACTGGGCTCTGGGGGGGTGGGGGGTGGGGTGGCTGCGGGGCTTAGGTGACGAAGTGCCGCAGAGTGGCCTGGCCCCGGGCTGGTAGCTCGGTGGACGCTGGTAAACTGGACCGGGTTTACCCCGAGCAGGCGCGGACCGACTGCCTCCTGAACTCCTGCGCGCCCTCCCCGCCTCGCTCCCCCCGGGGTCCCGGCACGCGCCCGGCCGCGGGGCTGCGGGTTTCCTGGGTTCGACCGGTCGCTCCCTCCTCCCGTCCTGCGCGGCAGGGGGCGGGGCCGCGGGTCCCGGCGCGTGATTGGCGAAAGCGCTGGCGCTCCCTTCTCCGCCCCTTAGGCGGGGTGAGAGGTCAGCAGAGCGCCGGTCTGCAGGGGCGACAATGGCGGGGCTCTGGGTGGGGATGGCGGCGCTCGTCGCGGCCGGACGGCGTGAGCGGCGATGGCTGCAGCCGCTGATGCGGAGCGCAGCGCTGTGGACCCTGAAGGTGAGGAGCGACCGGGCTCCCCGCGGACCTGGGCTTCGCTGGGCTCGCAGCCGGGCACCGCCTGGGGGTTGGCGGGTGCGGCGGGGAGCACCGCGGGGTTCCCGGCCGTCCGCGCCCCTCGTCCCTCTCCCACCGAGGCCGCGCTGCAGCGCGCCGGAGCGGGCGCCACCCGCCGCAGCCCTTGCGGCGAGGCTCGTGGAGGGCAGAGGGGCCCAGCGAGCCGGCCGGCGTGCGCTTTCGGCTGGCCTGCCCGGGAGCGGCTGACAGCCCTCTGGCCGTTTTGGACGTGCATTCCCCGCGCTCACGCTCGCGCCCAGCGGCTCGGCTTGGCCGTCAGCTTCCTAGGGTGAATTTTTAAGGGTCCTTACAGTTTCCATTTTCTCTTGCCTCTTCCCTAATTTGCCTCTTGCCTCTTTCCTAACTGAATTGCTGCTGAAGTACAGCTAGGGTTGTGAGTTTATCTCAACTTTTAAAGTATCTGCGATGCCAGGATTGCTACCTCCTTTTACGTTTTGGTTGAGAGCCTAGTTTAAATTATTACATAGCAGTATACTGTATATTCTGTGAATTTATTTTTCTTTTCTACGTAGTGGTTAGCCAGGTTTTTGTACTGTTCTAAACACATTTTGCCACTGTTTGTGTATGCCCCAAGGTTTCATGGTGGCAGCCTTGGCATGTATGTTGGAGTGTTTCTGGGTGGCTGTTAACACTTTCTCTTGAAATTGGAGTCTTGCAGTTTCTGAACAGAGATAACCTTACTTTGTTAATAAGATTTATTATGTTATTTGAACAAATTCTTTAAAATAAAGATCTCCCTGAAAATCACCTGCCATCTGGTTCAGTCTGCTTGTTAAACTTACCTAAAAAAATTTTTTAAAAAAATTGTCACATAATATGATTTATTGTCATTGAACTCTAGAATTGGAAGACATTTCAGAGATGATCTGGGCCATCCAACTCTTTTAAAGAGGAGGGAACTGAGGCCCAGGTAAGCAGTGGAGCTGGAGCTGGAGCTGGAAATGGAAGTAAGCCTGCACCTGTACTAGCTTAGCGTCAACTTTGGAATGCCACTCTTAAAGTACACAATATTCTTTATGTTGCCACAAAATTTATTGTTTTTAAATGCTTTGTGTTTGTAATCATTTTTTGGCCACATCAACTGCAGTTTCCACAACTCTTAGCATTTACATAGGAGTCTGGAACTTGGGGTAGTGGAAAGGAATGGCCTGTGGAGTCACACAGATGAAGTTTTGTAGGGTATTAGATAAGTCACTTTGCTGGGCCTCAGCTTCTTCCTTTCAGCTACTTTTTTATTCAACACATCTTTATTGGATTATTCCTGTGTTCCATTGATAGGGAACAAGTATAGTTTCTGCTCTTTTAGACATTTTTGTCTATTAGGGAGAGAGAGATAAATGTAAAATGGTATTAGGTGAGAGGTCTTGGTGCTATAAGAAAATAAAATGGAGGGATTTGATCAAATCAAGATTTTGAGCTCTATGTCATAAATATTGTTGTGGTGTTTACTTGAATTAATTTATTAAATCCTCACAACAGCTATATAATCTGCTTATAGATGAAGAAATTGAGGCACAAAGTGTTTTGTGACCTGCTCAAAGCTATGGAATTAGTAAATGGCAGAACTAGGATTTAGAACTCCAGAATTGGTGTCCTTAATCATGCTATACTGCTTAAGAGAAAGGAATGTTTTCCTTTGGAAGTGAAAACTAAAACAAATTTTGAAGGGTAAAGTGACCTTTTTGTAGGCAAAGAGAAGAGATGAGTGTTAAATGTGCAAGAACATCACATCCAAAGGTCCTATGGCCAGAGGGAATGACAAGATAGAAGCACTGGGAAAACCTGCTGAGGCAGTTTGTGCAGATATTAGATGGTGCTAGGAAGGTAAGGGTGAATCCTATCATGCTGTGCTTTGTAGATCAAGCTATTAGTTTTGGTCCTTTTTTTTTTTTTTTTTAATATTTTATTTATTTTTAGAGCGAGAGGTCAAGGAGCATGAAACAGGGTGGGGCTTGCCTGGGGAGAGGCAGAAGGGGAGGGAGAAGCAAACTCCCCGCTGAGCTGGGAGGCTTATGTGGGGGCTCTGTCCCACGACCCTTGGGATCATGACTTGAGCCGAAGGCAGATGCTTAACCAACTGAGCCACCCATGTGCCCCTTAGTTTTTGTCTTTATCTTTTAGTAATGTGAAGCCATTCATGTTGGAGGCAAGGGGGATTACACTGACATTTTAGATTGGTGAAGGTGAGAGGAAAGATGTTACAGTATTTACTGCTAGATATTAATTATACACTGTTGTGTAATATGTAAACTTTGAATTTTTCTTTCCTGCTTTCTTTCAGTGTGTTGGCAGAGACTGCGAGACTGCATCTTGTCTATTTCCGTGTGTTTTTTTTTTTTTTTTAAAGGTTTTATTTATTTATTCATGAGAGACACAGAGGGAGAGAGGCAGAGACACAGGCAGAGGGAGAAGCAGGCTCCATGCAGGGAGCCCGACGTGGGACTCGATCCCGGGTCTCCAGGATCACACCCTGAGCCGAAGGCAGGCGCTAAACCACTGAGCCATCCAGGGATCCCCCTATTTCTGTGTTCTTAGCCCAGTATTTGGTACAATAGGTGCTGGATGTGTGATAGTACTGACTGGAGTAGAGTTATGTTTGTGACAGTAAGGAATTCCTTTTGCAGGTGGGAGGAATGTCCGGAGTTCACTGTCACCTCTGGGAAAGAGCTTGGAAGAACTTGAATAGCTGCTTAGCTTCTCTCTGTGCTTCTCTTTCATGAATTTTTTTTTTTAAATTTATTTTAATTAATTTATTTATTTATGATAGTCACAGAGAGAGAGAGAGAGAGGCAGAGACATAGGCAGAGGGAGAAGCAGGCTCCATGCACCGGGAGCCTGATGTGGGATTCGATCCCGGGTCTCCAGGATCGCGCCCTGGGCCAAAGGCAGGCGCCAAACCGCTGCGCCACCCAGGGATCCCTCTTTCATGAATTTGAAATGTGCTCCACTGAATCTGCATCTGAGGTAGAAGCATTTGAAGATTTTTTTTTTTAAAGAATTTATTTATTTATTCATGAGAGACCCACAGAGAGAGGCAGAGACATAGGCAGAGGGAGAAGCAGGCTCCCTGCGGGGGAGCCCAACTCAGGACTCAATCCCAGGACCCCATCACACCCTGAGCCAAAGGCAGACACTCACCAACTGAGCCATCCAGGCTTTCCTCATTTGAAAATTTTATTCTTCTCATTCCTCTTTCCACTCCTGTAACCATTTGGTTGGTTAGAAAGCAGTCTGGCAACTCTAGACCCTAGTGTCCCCGTTCTTTTTGTTTGCTTTTAGGGTTTGAGTTTACCTTTTAGTCTTATTTGTTTTGTGTATTAGCTTTTTAAACACGTTCTGTTTAAATACCTAGTTTTTTCTCCTGTCTACATTTTCAGTGGCTCCAGGTTTTATGGTAATTGCTACAGTTGATTGAACTTCTGTGTGTTTTATATGGTTTTCATGTATTACATCTTATCCATCTGACAACTAGCTAAAAAGTTGCAGTTTTATAGATGAGGAAACAAAGCTCAGCAGTTAAGTGACTTGCTTTAGGGCACCATTGAGGTGGAATTTAAATCTTGGGTGGCATGATTCCCAAACCTTGCTTTTACAATTACAAATTGTCTTCATTTGAGTGATATTATATGGTGAATTCACTGAACTTAAATACTCAAGCTTTACGGTCCTTAAAATCTAAGAATTTCTTT
The DNA here is from genome assembly GCF_011100685.1 of Canis lupus familiaris. Taxonomy (NCBI): domain Eukaryota; kingdom Metazoa; phylum Chordata; class Mammalia; order Carnivora; family Canidae; genus Canis; species Canis lupus. The sequence goes on from NC_049243.1 coordinate 50,189,462, forward strand.
TCTAGTCTTGAAAAAAAATGTTTAAACCTTTCTGAATGGTTTAGAATTGCATGGAGGTATATCTTTCCAATGTGCTAATAGATTTCTGACCATCACTTGGGAAGAACAGTTTCTAAGATTATTACAGATATCAGTTTCTGGTAGAATAAAATACTTCTGGACGTTTGTATAGTTATATATATGCTTTTTGGATTTTATTCTGTTCTTAAGAGGTTTAGGGGGCACCTCAGTGGTGCAGTTGATTAAGCCTCAAACTCTTGGTTTCGGCTCAGATTGTGATATGGGGTTGTGAGATCGAGCCCCATGTCAGGCTCAGTGTGGAGTCTGCTTGAGTTTCTCTCTCCCACTCTCTCTGACCCTACCCACCTCCTATCTCTCTCTCAAGTAAATAAATAAATCTTATGAAAAAAGAGGTTCAGAACCGAGGAATGATTAGTAAAAGGCTTTTCTAAATCAGGAGGAAAGTTAGGGGACAGTTTGATCAAAAGAGTGAGGGAAAAGGAGTTGTTCAAATGATTCCAGTTTTTTTTTTTTAAAGATTTTTTATTTTTAAATTTTAATTATTTTTTAAAAAGATTTTATTTATTTATTCATGAGAGAGAGAGAGAGGCAGAGGGAAAAGTAGGCTCCATGCAGGGAGCCTGACGTGAGACTCGTTCCTGGGTCCCCAGGATCACACCCTGGGCCGATAGCAGGCATTTAACCACTGAGCCACCCAGGTGTCCCGAGACTCAGGATTCAAACTAAAATCTGACTTCAGTGCTTTTATTATACCATATTAACAAACTTAATAAAGGGGATATAGGGCATATTTATACATCTTGGGCACGAAAGCTAGTTTGAACACCATAGTAGCCATAGAAAAGAGGGAAGCAGTAGGCCTTAGAGCTGTCCGTGTCTTAACAGTAAGGAACATTCCTTCATCGGGATGAATAAACTTTGTTCTAGCGTTGACTGCATAGAATACATTATATAAGGGCAACTAGCAATCCAATAAATAACTGTGATACTTGTTTTACAAAAAATGCAGCAGTCTTTCTCATCTCATTAGTTGCCACTGATCTGACACTTTGTGAAGGCTGTAGTTGTGGAAAAACAGTTCTGTTGGAAGTGGGATGGTTAGTTTTTTAAGAAGCACAGAAAAGGGATTTTGTGCAGGTGGTGGTCAATAGAAGTGTGAAGAAAGCAGGGTAGCACAGGGGATAAAAAACTAAGCAAGGAAGGGACCCCAGCTAGAGACTAGCTTTAGTCTCACCCCACAGGGGAGGTCTGGAGCAGTGGTTCTCAAAGTGGGGACTCAGTTTACAGTAGAAGTAGCATTACCTGGGAACCTGTTAGAAATGCAGATTTTGTAGTTGTACCCCAGAAGAATGTCCAGTTAGAAGCTGGGGATAGAGCCCAGCAATGCTTTCTGAAGCCCTCCAGGTCATGTTGATGCACAGGAAAGTGAGAAGCACTGCTCTAGATTAGTTCTGTCCAATAGAAATGTAATGTGAGCTGCGAATGTAATTTAAAGCTTTCTAGCACTCACATTAAAAAGTAAAACAAGGGCTTGCCTGGGTGGTGCAGTCGCTTGAGCATCCAACTCTTGGTTTTGGCTCAGGTTGTGAGATTGAGCCCTATGGGGGCTCCACATTCAGTGCAGAGTCTGCTTGAGACTCTCTTTCCCTCTCCCTCTGTCCCTCCCCACTATGCCCTTTCTCACTCTTTCTCTCTCTCAAATAAGTAAATCTTAAAAAAAAAAGTAAAACAAGGTGAAATTAATATTAGTGTATTTTAAAAAATTCAATATATTCAAAATATTTCAGTATATAAATGTAAAAAATATTAATGGAGACTTTTGCATTGTTTTGGTATTAAAGCTCCAGATTTGGAGTGTATTTTACATTTGGACTACATTGGAAATTGGACTGGCGTATTTCATTTCAAGTGCTCAGTTAGCTATGTGTGGCTAGTGGCTGCCATATTGGACAGCCAGTTCTTAAAAACCAGATTGCAACACTGCCCCATGTGGAGGTGAGTGGAGATGGTCTTTTGAACCCTCTTTGCCTACTCAATCATTGGCTGTAGGCTGAGAAGTGGTAGCTTCCTGGCTTGATGGAGAACTGTCTGGTAAAGGCAAATTGGTCAGACTAGGGAGCAGGTGTGAACTGTGAGTAGTCAACACAGCAGCTGGGGATGCTGCGCTGCCTGCTGAAGAGGATCTGTATGAGCTCTAACAACATCTGCTACGTCTGGGGTGGCAAGAATGGCTTGGTAGGGTAGAGCTGGGTGGGATGATAAAATTTTAGAGTTGATGTATATAGTTTTCTGGTGCTCTGACTTTGTGGAGGCAGAGCCAGAAAATCTTGAGATTTGATCATTTCAAAAAAAAATCTTTGTGATTTTTTTGTATGATCCTTTTGACAACTGTAGGGAAGCCAGGAGGTGTTTTCGTATTTTATTAAAAAGAAACAAGTCCAGAGAAATGATTTGCCCAGTGGTACATAACTGTGAGGCAGTGGAGCTAAGAGCTGATCCAAGTCTTGTGACTCTGAAGGTTCTATTACTTGTCATGTGCCACACTATAGGCCATTTCTTTTCTAAGTGTGAAAAATATAGGAAATCTTTATCTTGTAGAAAAGAACCAATGGTAAGAGGTTTCTGAGAAGTCATTTTGTACATGTTGACCTTTCTCCTTTTGGCTGTGATAGGCTAAATGGTCTTTATAATTGGAGTTGATTTAGGTTTTTCCCCTAGAACTCCTGGTTTTAGGAAGTACCTTAAAAGATTTTGGACTGGGAGTGCCTCTTGACCTCAGCTCAAGGTCTTGATCTCATGGTTGTGAGTTCAAGCCCCTAGTGTGGAGCCTACTTAAATTTTCTCCTTTCCTTTCCTTTTTCCTTTCCTTTCCTTTCGGCTTGTAGTCAGTTTAACAAAATATGCTTAACAAAAATGATAAAATTCTGTGTAGAGGTGCAAATAAGCAGGTTTCTACTAACTGTTGTTTGTATTTAAAAAAAAAAATTTAGGGGCACCTGGCTGGCTCAGTCCTTGATTGGAGCATGCAACTTTTGATCTTTGGATTGAGAGTTCCAACCCCATGTTGGGTATAGAGATTACAAAATGAATTAAAATAGAAAAGAAATTTTATCTTGTATCTCTACAAAAATCTTCTGATTTTTGACCTATATTCTTTATAACTTTGACCTTCCATGAAGGTCTGCCAGGAGTAAACAGGAACAGAGAAAGTCTTTATGGGGCCAACTACAAACCAGTTCAGCCTCGCTGTGGAAATGGCCCAAACACTTGTTTCTTCTTTATAGTTCTGCTGTTGTAGTTCTGCTTGAGTCATTTCTATTTCTAGTTATTTGGCTAACCAGGGGAATCCATGCTTTTCAAAATTTTGCGCCACATTATCACAAATTCACATGTGTACAAGCTGTGTGAGTGTGTGTTTATATACTGGTGGTAAAATATAGTCTTAGATCTTCAGAATTAAGTATTTTAAATAGTAATAAAAAGATTCCCCAAAACCAGCTCGATCACAGTGCTATAGCTTTTACATTTTGGCCAGGTGTAACTTGTAATAGAGTGGACTTAGTTTTAGGAACTGTAACATAGACTTACTTTATTCTAGTTTTAGGTTACTGGTAGTTTCCTGAAGGTAAGTATAGTTCATTTGAGTCAGCAGACCCAAATATTGCTCAGAGGTTGGCCACGAGATTTCTGAATGGTTCTGGGATAGAAACTCTTTCCTTTTGGGGTAAGTTTAGCTTATTCCTCATGGGCTCATCTAATAGAGTCCTTAGGTTTTTATTCCCAGAGGTAGCCTAGCAGCTTAATGCATAATTCATATTTATTAAAATCTATGAAATTTACTCTTATTTCCACCAAGTATCTGCATGTTTGTTACTCTCAGAGTAGTTCAGCAGTAAGATCTGGGTCACTACCTTCTTGGCCTGCTTGTTGACTTTGGATTTACTGCATATCCTCCCATGATCTTCAGAGGTTTGTGCATGTTAGATATATTGTACTAAGCTCTTAATTTTTTTTTTATTTTTATTTTTTTTATTTTTATTTTATTTATTTATTTTTTTAAGCTCTTATTTTTTGGATAATAGTGGTTTAGGTCGGTAAGAGACCTGATAGGGAAGTCATCCAAGCTTTCATTTCTTAGCAGAGAGCAGGGTCATAGTGGTTTGCTCAAGTCCTAGAGTTAGGGGTGGAATTTAGATCTCCTGCTATCATAGTTCTTTGCTGGGTGGTAAGTTGCTTTTTGAAGTGTTCCCTTCCCCAGACATACACATCACTGTTGTTCTCACTCACCGAAGCTAATTAGAATACCTAAAATGTCTACCCCAGATTGTGTTTTGTCTCTGGAAGATGCAAATTTGTTTTTTGCCAGCAGGAATCAGTTATAGCCTTTATTTGTTAGTGATGAAAGACACATGTTTGGTTTTTGTCTTTTGTAAAAGGATTATGTTGATTTGTTCATGCGACAGACCATTATGTACCTTACAGTATTAGGGAGAATTTGTAAAAATGTAAACTATTTTGTTGTTACATTTTATAAAATGGATAGGAAGCTGGTGTGCTATTTACTTTGTGTAAATATCCCAGTACTGCCTTGCAGCAAAATAAATATAAGAAATTCCCAGGGAGCTTTTGGTTTTCTTTATTCTCAGAATTTGTTTTCTTAGTTTGTGTTCTGCTTCGGCTGAGGCTGTAAACACAAGATCTGATTTTCCCAGGGAAGATGTATTACCTTTATCCTATTAAATCTGATGTAGGAGTAAAGTTGTTAAATTATAATTCTTCTGCTGAAGGCGGTAGAAGACTAAATTTTTGTTTGGGCACATAGAGTGGTTAAACACTCCTGGTAAAGTTTTTTTTTTTTTTTTTTCCCTTTTTTCTTTCTCCCCAAGTCATATCTTTGCAGACACATTGGTGTTAATGTGAGGTGCCATTATCTTTTTATTCTCGAAATAAACTCCAGAGTGCTTTGATCTGTGCTTAAATTTTGCGACCATTGCATCCTAGCCCAAGGACGTTTGACCAACTAAAATTCTTGAGACTCTGTTTTTTGATTTTTAAAATTGGGCTAAAAACTCTTGAATTTACTGGGATGTCTGAAGTTGTGAAAGAGTGAGTTTTGGTCTTTAAAAGGGATGGAATACAGAGTGTGTTTCTCAGTCTTAGACCATTATCTTCACTAGTCTTTTACTTGATAGTGTAGGCTTCGTTGTATAAAGTGTATCTTTCTTATCTATTACCTTTGCTTTTGTATTAAGATTACATTTTGTAATTTGGGGCTTGATGCTTTACAAAAATTATATGAATCTTTGAGTTTATTTAAAAATGGTGCTATAAAAACATTTGCTTATTTGTGTTGTCTTCTTAGAAAGTTCTAAGAGGTATTACTGAAAAAAAAAAAAAAGAGGTATTACTGATTGCCTGATTGCCTTATTTTCTGGTCTCTTAAAATGGAAACTCTTTGAAGACCAAGACTCTTGTTTTATGTTGTATAAAGTTCTGTGTGGGATGTATCTATGATTTTGCCATGTCAGTCTGCATAATTAGACCTTTCTTCAAATTTTGACTCATTGGCTTTGTTTTTTAAAGTTTTAATTAATTCCAGTTAACCTACAGTGTTATTAGTTTTAGGTGTACAGTATGGCGCGATTCAACAATCCCATGCATCACCTGGTGCTCATCACTGCTTAATTCTCCTCCCCTTTGGTAACCATCATTTCACTATAATTAAGATTGACCCCATTGACTCTTACTTTACTTTCCTAGAGATCCTTCCGATGCCTTTTGGTTTCTTTTGTGCGCCAAAGGAAATGTCTGTGGTTATGATTTATCTTCCACAGTTACGGCATGTGGCTTAGAACTACATCTGTTTTTTTTTTTTTTAAGTTTTTTATTTTTTTTAAAGATTTTATTTTTTATTTATTCATGAGAGACACAGAGCAAGCGAGCGAGGCAGAGACACAGGCAGAGGGAGAAGCAGGCCCCATGCAGGGAGCCCGATGTGGGACTTGATTCTGGGTCTCCAGGATCACAACCCGGGCTGCAGGCGGCACTAAACCGCTGCGCCACCGGGGCTGCCCAGAACTACATCTGTTGATTGGTAAAATATTTTAGGTAGAAGCATACTGGAAGAATTACCCTGAAAAATATATTTTAAAGATTATTATTTATTTATTCATGAGAGACACAGGCAGAGGGAGAAGGAGGCTCCATCCCAGGTGTCTAGGATCACGCCCCCGGGGCTGAAGGAGGAGTTAAACCGCTGAGCCACCCGGGCTGCCCGGAGAAAAATATTTTTAAAGCCCATTCAAGTATCTGTAACTTTCTTTTCTTTCTTTCTTTTTTGTAGTATGTTCCACACTACTCAAGACAGCACTTAATGGTGACCCGTAGTTTCTGTTCAGCAGGATATGATTCTAATGAAAAAGTGAGTATTTAAATACTTTGAATAGCAAAGTTATAATGGTTTCACTTTCTTGTCTCCATGCTGTGTTCACTGGACAGATTAAATTTTATTAATGCTATATAATTACTGATCTAACATCATAGGTTTTTTCATTGTGGGCCACAACCTGAGTCATAATTTTAGTATCTGTACCAAAAAGTTGAATACATTTTAGTATGTTTTCCTTGTTTTTAGCAGAATAACATAATATTGGGCATTTGAGAGATTTTGACTATTGATTTTTTTTTTTCACTTAATATTTGTGGGATTTTTTTTTTCTTCTCAAAGATTTTATTACTAATTTGAGAGAGAGATAGTGAGAGAGAGAGAGAGAGAGAGAGAGAGAGAAAGAGAGAGCATTAGCACACTTAACCGACTGAGCCATGCAGGCACCCCTATAGAATTAATTTTGAAAACTTATTTTATTTATTTATTTATTTATTTATTTATTTATTCATTCATTCATTCATTCATTTATTTATTTATAAAAAGATTTTATTTATTTATTCATGAGAGAAACAAAGAGAGAGAGAGACACAGGCAGAGGGAGAAGCAGGCTCCATGCAGGGAGCCCGATGTGGGACTCGATCCGGTGACTCCAGGATCATGCCCTGAGCCAAAGGCAGATGCTTAACTGCTGAGCCACGCAGGTATTCCGAAAGCAATTTTATATATTGTAAATTTTGGGATAAGAGAATTCCAGTGAAAATCCTGATATAATAGCATAATGGTTGGGGCTTGTAATAGGAGAAAGAGCAGACCTAGAAGTGGCGATTGTGGAGATAATATGTAATTTGTGTCAATGAAGGCCTCTAATAGGGCAGGAGGGAGTTTTGGTTAAGAGATGGTTCAATTTGAATGTCATGAAGTTAAACTGGTGAATGATTATTTGAGAATGAAGTAGCTGATGATCTAATAAATCATCTCTTGAAGTATATAAAACTCCTCAAAACAACAACAAAAAATAAAACTCCTCAAAGGAATCTGGAGGCTTGGAGAAAGGATCTATACCATTGTAGTTGAATATTAATAAAATGTGGACACAATTGCAGAACATAGATCATTTTAAATTTTCTAATAGCCACATTTAAAAAAAACAGAAGAGGGGGATCCCTGGGTGGCTCAGCGGTTTAGCGCCTGCCTTCAGCCCAGGGTGTGATCCTGGAGTCCCAGGATTGAGTCCCACATTGGGCTCCCTGCATGGAGCCTGCTTCTCCCTCTGCCTGTGTCTCTGCCTCTCTCTCTCTCATGAGTAAATAAATAAAACCTTAAAAACAGAAGAAATTAATTTTAGTAGTGTATTTTAACTATTATTTAAAGTGTTGTTTCAATATATAGTCAATGTAAAAAGTATCAGGGCACCTGGATGGTTTAGTTGTTTAAGCATCTGCCTTCGACTTAGCTCATGAGCTTAGGGTTCTTTTTTTTCTTTTTTTTTTTTTTTAGTATTTTATTTATTCATGAGAGACACAGAGAGAGGGAGAGGCAGAGACACAGGCGGAGGGAGAAGCAGGCTCCATGCAGGGAGCCCGATGTGGGACTCGATCCTGGGTCTCCAGGATCACACTCCGGGCTGAAGGCGGCACTAAACCGCTGGGCCACCACCAGGGCTGCCCAATCTTAGGGTTCTGGGGTTGAGCCCTGCTTCGGGCTCCCTGCTTGGTGGGGAGCCTGCTTTTTCCTCTACCTTTGGGCCTCCCCCCCCCCCCCCCCCAACTCATGCTCTCTTTCTCTCAAATAAATAAAATCTTAAAAGAAGTATCAGTGAGATACTTTTCTTCTTCTTTTTGTTTTTTTGTACCAAACTTTCTAAATCCAATGTATAATTTACAATTCTGGCATCCTGATTTGATTAGCCACATTTAAAGAGCTCAGTAACCTTATGTGGCTAGTGGTTATTTTATTGCACAGCAGTAGTCCAGATGAATTAGCTATAATACACTTCTGTTATGAAATCCATGATTTTAAAAAAGATTTATTTATTAGAGTGTGGGGGGAGGGGTAGAGGGTAAGAATCTCAAGCAAACTCTCTGCTGGGCATGGAGCTCTACATGGAGCTTATCCCAAGAATCATAAAATCACCATCTGAGCTGAAACCAAGAGTCAGATGCTTAACCAACTGAGTCACCCAGGTGCCCTGAAATCCTGGTTTATTTTATTTTATTATCATTATTTTTAAAGATTTTATTTATTCATGAGAGACACACACACACACACACACACACAGAGAGAGAGAAAGAGAGAGAGAGAGACACGGCAGAGGGAGAAGCAGGCTGGGAGAAGCAGGCTCCATGCAGGGAGCTGGATGTGGGACTCAATCCAGGGTCTCCAGGATCACACCCTGGGCTGAAGGTGGTGCTAAACTGCTCAGCCACCCAGGCTGCCCAAATCCATAGTTTAATATGAAACTTCAGCATAGACAGTATACCTTGAGGTACATGTAAGTCTGTGTGTTTCTTTTTTTTTTTTTTTTAAAGATTTCATTTATTTATTCATGAGAGACACAGAGAGAGAGAAGCAGAGACACAGGCAGAGGGAGAAGCAGGCTCCATGCAGGGAGCCCGACGTGGGACTCGATCCCAGGTCTCCAGGATCAGGCCCCGGACCAAAGGCAGGCACCAAACCACTGAGCCACCCAGGGATCCCCAGTCTGTGTGTTTCTATACACATGTGTTGAGTTCAGTCTAGAGGTAGTGAGCTGTGCTAACTAGAAACATTCTAGGGCATGGTTAGCTAGTATTTGTACTAGAGGTCACATTCCAGAGTGGGGGCAGTATAGAATACTACAAAGAGTTCAGCTGTCTTTCTCCCTGTTAACTCTGGGAGCCTTTCTCATTAGCATAATAGGTGTTAGAAATGGGTTGTCATTGATGAAGTTAGTGGTATGCAAGATAGGTGTTCTGGCTATTACTTCATATCAATTCTTAGCCACTGAATTAGAAGAATGTAACAGTCTGGTTGGCCTTCCATTCTTTACCTTTAAGGATAGAACCTAAGCTTGATCCCTAAATGAAGTCCTGTGTGCAGCTGCTTGTCTGGGGGTTCACCAAGCTTGAGTCCGACAGTATGGTTAACTAAATCAGAATATCAATGTATTTGCCTCAGGTGAACCTTTCATGCAGGCTATTGGAGCATTACAGAATGAAGGAAGTTGAGACTTCACTGAGCTTATCCAGCAGATTTTAAGATCCTTTCTATGTCTGTTTATAAATGTGTGTATGTGTAGCAGAGTTGGGTCTGAAATTTGTTTTTGCCATAACCTCATAGTGAGCTTAAAGTAATAGCTGATTCACCCCTCACATTGGTGGCCATTGCTAATTACTAAAAAATAAATGTGTATAACTATTTTGGTTTAGGAGACACCCCCTATCCCCCCAATCCACAAAGGTACATGTTTTATTGTAAATGTCTAAAATCAGATCTGCCTACTGTCCCTGCTGATGTGAGATTTCGGGGTCTGGGAGCGAATGGTCAATAAAGGATTATTGAGATGTCTTCACTGCAAAAAAGATGGTTTTATTAAAGAACGGGGACAGGACCTGTGGGCAGAAAAAGCTGTAGTGGGGTTGTGAGGAGGGACTGATCATATACTTTCAAGTTGAGAGAGGGTCAGGGATAGCGCAAGTGCCTAAGGAATTTAGAAGCGAGGTTTTCTGGACCTTGAAGGGTCATTTATTACTGTCTAGTGTAACCTTAGTCACAAGACCCTTCAGATGGATATCAGTGGGCGCTAAGTTTGGAGGATGATTGCTAACCTGTATCTTGGTGTGGGGGTAGTGATAAAGGAGGTTTCCAAAGAAGACTTACGGGATCCTGGGGGTGGGATTTATGTTGAGCTGAGGTTGCCTTTTGCCTCTAGCAAAGTATTAATATTAACGTAAAGGCTGTTGAGTCCTGGAGAAAGGTCACTCTGTACAGAGTACTTGTCAGTGGGACATAAGTTGTAAGGAAGTTTAATTTTTTCGATACTTTTGCCTTTGTTCCCCACATCATTTGCTTGAGGTTATTGTAGAGAAACTGTATCATGTGCTCAGTTATGAAAAAGTCTATGATACTTTTTGGCACCTAATGGTGGTTATAGGTGTTGGGCTTTGGGCCAAATTGAGGGCTTGCCCTTCACTTGAAGGCAGCATGTTTTTTTAAAAATATTTTATTTATTTATTTATTTATATTTTATTTTATTTTATTTTATTTTATTTTATTTTATTTTATTTTATTTTATTTTATTTTATTTTATTTTATTTTATTTTATTTTATTTTTTAATTTATGATAGTCACACAGAGAGAGAGAGAGCGGCAGTGACACAGGCAGAGGGAGAAGCAGGCTCCATGCACCGGGAGCCCGACCTGGGATTTGATCCCGGGTCTCCAGGATCCCACCCTGGGCCAAAGGCAGGCGCTAAACCGCTGCACCACCCAGGGATCCTTTATTTTTTATTTTTAAAGATTTTATGTATTTATTCATGAGAGAGAGAGGCAGAGACACAGGCAGAGAGAGAAGTAGATTCCATGCAGGGAGCCCCATGTGGGATTCGATCCCAGAGACTCTAGGATCATGCCCTGGGCTGAAGGCAGACGCTTAGCTTAACTGCTGAGTCACCCATGCGTCCCAAAGATTTTATTTACTTGTTCATGAGAGACAGAGGGAGAAGCAGGCTCCCTGAGAAGCAGGACCCTGAGATTACTACTGAGTCAGCCAGGCACAGAGGGCAGCATTTAATTGAGCCTTTCAACTTCTAGGAATTCTTTCTTATAGCCATTCATTAAATACTGTACTTTTTGTTGTTGTTTATTGTTCCTGTCTTAAGTACAGGTAATGTGATCTTTGAGAAAATGTATTTGTTAAATAAATTGATTTAAAAAAATTGATTCTCATCTGAACTTGCCTTTGACTCCTTTCTTACTCCACATTTTACCAGTGACTCACATTAGGTTGAAGTCAGGTAAAATTTAATCATTACTAAAAATACTGTTTTTCGACTTGTTTTATAAAGCATGTCACCTTGTCTCAGGAATGTTCACAAGAATAGGGAAGGTTTAAAAGTAACCTGCTTAGAAAAAGACTAGGAGGTTTTAGTAGGCCTTAAGTAAGTGTGAGCCAGTATAGTACTATGGCATGCCTGGCATGGCAAATTTGATCTTATTTATTTATTTATAATTATTAATGCAGTGTTTAAAGCTTGCACCATTATATTTTTATCATGTCACATCATGGTGTGTTTTGACATGAATAGGTCTGTGAACTCTGGCTTTCCCCCTTTAACTTTGTAAGTGACTTAGGCAAGTGATTTGGCCTCATTAAGCTTCAGTTTTCTCATTTGTAAATTGAGGATGTTCTCAACTGAACTCCTAGGACTATTGTGAGGATGAAATGGAAGAGTACACAGAAGGGATTTGTCCTGGTATCTGGCATAGAGAAAGTATGTGTCCTAAATATTAGCTACTTAATATTAGTCTTTTTAGGGGTGCCTGGGAGGCTCAGTGGTTGAGTGTTTGCCTTTGGCTTAGGGCATGATCCTGGAGTTCTGGAATCGAGTCCTGCATCAGGCTCCCCACAGGGAACCTGCTGCTTCCTCTGCCTATGTCTCTACTCTCTCTCTCTGTGTCTCTCCTGAATAAATAAATAAAATCTTAAAAAAAAAAGGTTAGTCTTTTTTTTTTTTTTTTAAGATTTTATTTATTTATTTTTTTTTTTTATTTTTTATTTTTTTTAAATTTTTTCTTTATTTATGATGGTCACACAGAGAGAGAGAGAGGCAGAGACACAGGCAGAGGGAGAAGCAGGCTCCATGCACTGGGAGCCCGATATGGGATTCGATCCCGGGTCTCCAGGATCGCGCCCTGGGCCAAAGGCAGGCGCCAAACCGCTGCGCCACCCAGGGATCCCAAGATTTTATTTATTTATCCAGGAGAGACACACAGAGAAAGAGAGAGAGAGAGGCAGAGACATAGGCAGAGGGAGAAGCGGGCTCCATGCAGGGAGCCCGATGAGGGACTTGATCCCAGGTCTCCAGGATCACACCACTTGTGCTGCCCAAAGAATTAGTCTTTAAAAAATTTTTTTAAGTAGCTCCATGCCCAGTATAGGGCCCAGTGTGGGGCTTGAACTGACAACAGATCAAGATCTGAGCTGAGGGCAGCCGGGGTGGTTCAGCCGTTTAGCGCAGCCTTCAGCCCAGGGCGTGGTCCTGGAGACCCAGGATCGAGTCCCATATCGGGCTCCCTGCATGGAGTCTGCTTCTCCCTCTGCCTGTGTCTCTGCCCCACCCCCTCCTCGAGTAAATAAAATCTTAAAAAAAAAAAAAAAAAAAAAAAAAGACATGATCTGAGATCAAGAGTTGGACACTTAATCGACTGAGCCATCCAGGCACCCCTGCTTCATATTAGTCTTTACAACTTGGTTTTATACATTTGAAACAGGCTTAAAATCCACAGATAGTAAGTGTAAGTGGGGTATAAACTCAAGCCTAGGCTTCTCCTGAGGCAGTGGATTTACCCACTGTGCTGGACCCCTTCTCAGAAGTGTTGGTAAGTGACTACTACCCTTTGGTGTTCTATGATTGTTCCTTCAAGTACCCAAGGGAATGGGCCAGCCTAGCCCTTCTCTCAGGCTCTGAACAGAGTAAAATGTCCTTGGTGGTTTTAGACACCAGCTGTGAAGATCTAAATATGTGGAAGGGAAAGAAGGAAGGAGGATAGAGAATGGAATAAAAGGAGAGAATTAAAAAATTACCTCCATGAAATCTCCAGTGTGTTTCTTACCCTGGGTGACATCATTAGCACACTTATAGAACAACTGCTGCAAAAGTTCCTTCTTTATCTTGCATGGTACCTGAGAGCCTCCTGATTTAAGGGTGGTTTTGTTTGTTTCCCTTAGAATATCTTTAGAGTGTCTTATATGTTGTGGCTTTCCACATATAAGATAAAGTCCAGTTCCTTAATGGCATATAAATCCTTTCATAATCTGGCCCCTTTTACCCTTGTTTTGTTTGCTACAACTCCCCTGCACGTATTTTGTGCTTCAGCTATATTAGAAATTACTTGTTGGGGCGCTGGGTGGCTCAGTTGATTAAGCAACCGCCTCTTGATTTCAGCTCAGGTCATAATCTCAGGGTTGTGATATCGAGCCTCATGTCAGGCTCCGCATCAGGGGAGTCTGCCTGGGATTCTTTCTTTCCCTCTCCGACCCTGCCTCCCTCAAATTAATTTGTGAAAAAAATTACTTGTTTTTCAGTGTCATCTTCTGCTTTCAGTGTCCCAGCCTTTGTAGAGAACTCTGTGCCATCCTTCTCTGCAAAGGCTATATGTAGCCTTCTGGATGTAGTCATATTGTAGCAATTACCACACTTTGTTGTGATTGTGCCATATTTGTACATTGACATTGTCAAATGCTCTTGATGTTTCCCTGTAATTTTTGATGCAGAGGGGAATTTTAAAGTTGGTATAAATTTATTTGTATGTATATTCTTTTATATGTAGAGCTTATCTGAAAGAATATATAGGAAATGGGTAATAGCAGTTGCCTTTGGGGCAAAGACCTAGGTGTCTCCAAAGTATATCACCTTTTGTACCTTTTTTTTTTTTTTTTTTAAAGATTTTATTTATTCATTTGACAGAGAGCACAAGCAAGGGGAACAGCAGAGGGAGAGGGAGAAGCAGGCTCTCTGCTGAGCAGGGAGCCCAATGCAGGGCTCGATCCCAGGACCCTAGGATCATGACCCGAGCCGAAGGCAGATGCTTCACCGACTGAGCCACCCAGGCTCCCCTCCCTTTTGTACCTTTTATTTATTTTATTTTTATTTTTTTTTCCTTTTGTAACTTTTAAACCTTGAACCACATACATGTGTTTATTTAAAAGAATATCTTATGTATGGAAAGTTGATATCATCAGCTTTATTTAGCTTGTGCACTAATTGGTATTGATAGTCCTGTATTAGTTAGGGTTCTTCAGAGAAAAAGAACCAGTAGGAGATATAAAGAGATCTACTGGCTCACAATTATGGAGGCCTCATTTCATGCTCTGCCCCCTGCAAGCTAGAGACACAGGAAAGCTGGTGGTGTAATTCTAGTCTAGGTCCAAAGCCCTGAGGACATGGAAGCCAGTGGTGCCCCCAGGTAAGAGACGACCCATGTCTCAACTCAATCAGGAGAGCAGAACAAACACTCCCTTCCTCTATTTTTTATCTTTGGGTCTGTTAATGGATGGGATAATGCTCACCCACATTGGGGAGGGCAGTGCACAGGGCTGAGTCCCCGATGCACATATTAGACTCATCTGGAAACACCCTCACAGACACACTCAGAAATAATGTTTCATCTGGGCACCCTGTGGCCCAGTCAAGTTGCACATAAGGTTTACCATTATAAGCTCTGCACAGAGAAGGTGTGTTAGGTCAGATATTGGTTTTGATATAGATATTTTCCTGTTAGGTTCACTCATACACCTAGATTTGTTAGAGCTGGTGTGGTGTGTGGCCCAAAGGAGTGAATAATAATAGCTAACACCTCTTCAGAATATATTGTGTGCGAGGTACTATTCTAAACACTTTTGAGTGTTAATTCGTGTCCTTGCAGCCTCTTGTGGCAAGTGCTGTTATTACTCTCATTTTACATACCAGGAAATGAGGGTCATGAAGGGTAGCTTGCCCTGTTGTGATGAGCACTGGGTGTCAGATTAAGGGATGAATCACTAAATTCTCCTGAAACCAGTACTACACTATATGTTAACTAACTTGAATTTAAATAAAAACTTGGAAGGAGAAAAAAAAAAGGCGACCTCCTTATACAAGAAACATGGTAGTGTTGAGATCCCAGACTGGGCACTTTGATTCCAGACTGACCCTTAATCATATTCTTCCACTCAGATAAAAATTAGGATGGAGTTCTTTATCCCTAAGATGTTATAATTTGTTATATTTGCTGTAACAGTTGCTGAATGTGTAACTTCATTGTTCTGTTTTTATCAGATGTCATCTGCTTAATAGCTATAAAAATGCACATTTAAAAATGCAGTTCAAAGAAATATAAATACTGAAAAAAAAAAAACCCAAAAGTATAAATACTTTTTTCTTCAGATATTTTTACTGTTCAGCAGGGATTTACCATGACCATTTGGGTATAGAATGGCAGATGATTTTGCAGTCTCAGGCTTGAGGTGAGATTAGGATATTTTAAGGCTCAAGGCTCTGAATGACTCAGGTTTCTATCAGATTGGAGTTTACCCATTTTTAAGCCAGAGGTTTGTCTCAATTTGGTGGAATAAGCCATATGTGACATAAAGGTTAAACCAAGACTTTGAAAGCCTTTTCTAATTCTGAGATTGTGACTCCGTGTTGGGTTAAAACATTGCTTTCAGTTACAGAAGAATACTTTTAAGGTCATATATAGCTTTAACTTTCTTTAACTTTTCTTTAACTTTCTTTTAGAAATATAACTAAAACTAAAAAAAAAAAAATATAACTAAAACTATTTCTATAGTTCTATATAACTTCTAACAGTTCACTTACCCAGAAATAATTGTGTACTAAAATGTCCAGATTACTTATAATGTGTGTTTCTTTAAAAGGATTTAGCCTGTATAATTTTAGAGTAGAGAACCTTATGAAATAGTTTCTCCTTAGAATGCTATCAATTTATATGTGGGAGGGAAGACCTACAGAGATTGATTTGCTTCAACTCAGATAGGTATAGTTAGTGGGAAAGCTGGGCTTGGAATTGAGGTTTCTAACTCCCCACAGAATGGAACTACTCTATTATGAGGCCTCAGCTGCTTCAAAATGTGGTTATTCAAACTTAACAGTGTATTCAAATAGCATAACCTGCGTGGTCTGGGAATCTTTAGATATAAGCATATTTAATTTTTATTCTGAGTTACTGAAAGTATCATTTAATGCCCAACAGAGATGGCATAAAAATTGTATCAGACTTTCCTTCGATAATCAACTCATGACATTTAGAATTTCCCTGAATTTAGAATATAAATTATTGAGTAAGTGGCCAAGGAATTCTGTCTAAAGTATTTTAGCATTCGGAAATATCATTTGAAGTTTATCTTTGGGGAAGGGAATTTATAAATCAAATTTATAAATTTAGTCCACTTATGATTTACTAAACTTAATTAGTTGATGCTTTAACAGAGTAATTATAGGGATCCTACCAGATGAATTTAGTAGCAACCTGGTTGTGGATGAACATATGTATGATGTTTAATACTACTGTAAGAAGAAATGTTTTTTTAAGGATCATGTCCAGTGTTGTGGGAAAACTTGTT
Organism: Canis lupus familiaris; assembly: GCF_011100685.1. Lineage (NCBI taxonomy): Eukaryota > Metazoa > Chordata > Mammalia > Carnivora > Canidae > Canis > Canis lupus. The sequence goes on from NC_049243.1 coordinate 50,206,192, forward strand.
TTCTGGTTCCAAAGTGAGAGTAACAATTTCTTATATGTGTTTTTTTTCTCTCTTTAGACTTTTGATAAAATTCTTATTGCTAATAGAGGAGAAATTGCATGTAGGGTAAGTAGATTTTAATCTTCCATTTTACTTTGTGAAGTTTATTATTAGGAAATCCCTTTAAATCCGAATCTCTGTTAATAGATAACATTTATATATTTTAAAATAGGTTATTAAAACTTGTAAGAAGATGGGCATTAAGACGGTCGCCATCCACAGTGATGTTGATGCTAGTTCTGTAAGTATATTTTTGCTTTATTTGGATCAGGACTTATTTGGAGTAAAAAAAAAAAGTAAAAATGTGGGTGTCCCCTCCCCCACCCAATTGTGTGGGTGTGCACAATTACAAAAAAATCTAATCATTCACTTGTATATTAAGCAAAATGCAAGTATCATAATGTCTTTATATGTGTCTTTTTTCTTCCCCCTGAGTTTTTAAAAACCTAGAGTTTAAAAATTGCTGGACTGATTGCTGACCACCAAGTAGATTTGAGCAAAGCTGGAGGAAGTTTGATTCAAAGATCGATGAAATGCTTATATACTCTGCTGCCTTATGAGAGCACATTTTCCCACAGATGAATTCTAATATTACTAAGGGAATGCTATAATTGTTTAAACTTCCTAAATGCTTTGTCGTGTTCATTGGATAGTTTGATAAATGAAAGATAGGCAAATAATAACTGGACATGAACACAAGGAATAGTATAAAGCAATGAGTGATACATAGTTTTATTGGGGATTTTTACCACAGCAGACATTTTTAGCAGTAATAAACTATGAAAGAATAGAGAAAAATCCCATGAGAAAAGAATGTAAATTATTGGAACTTTAGAGGAGGAAATTAGTAGCTGTACTTTAATGTAAGTTACTGTTTGTCATTCTTGCTTTTGGTAACAACCTATTGGTAATGGCAACTTTTATTGTATAGTAATATACAGAAGATTTCCAATATTTGTGATTACTTGTTTTATCTAGAACTGTTGTTCATTTAGCTTTATTGTGACTTTCTTTTTTTTAAAAAAAAAGAACTGTTGCAAGCTACTCTAATTTCCTGAAAATAAAGGTTAAGTATTTATCTTGTTTATTTGACAGATATATTTAAAATCATTATCTTTTACTTAAAAGCAATTAAATCAAGCAATTAAACAAATTTATTTTGTGTCTGTAGTTTTTTCTTTTTTTTAATATTTGTTTCTGGCCTTTTTACTAATAATTTGTTTTAACTGACAGCTTCAATAGTAGTTTATATTCCTTACAAGATACTCATGAAGGGCAGCCCCGGTGGCTCAGCGGTTTAGCGCCGCCTTCAGCCCAGGGTGTGATCCTGGAGACCCTGGATCAAGTCCCACATCAGGCTCCCTGCATGGAGCCTGCTTCTCCCTCTGCCTGTGTCTCTGCCTCTCTCGCTCTCTCTCTCTGTGTCTCTCCTGAATAAATAAATAAAATCTTAAAAAAAAAAAAAAAGATACTCATGAAATAATGAGAAAACTATTTAATCTCTTTCTTGTTTGGTAAACTAAGGCATTTATCAACACCAAACTCCTTTACAGAAAAGTTTGTGTTGCATCAGACTAATAATAGATTTAAAATTCTTTCTTTGGATGCCTGGCTGGCTCAGTCAGTGGAGTGTGTAACACTTGATTTTGGGGCTGTGAGTTTGAGTCCCACGTTGGGTGGAAAGATTACTTAAAAAAAGAAAAAATCTTAAGCCCCTCTTTATTTTTATTTTTATTTTTATTTTTTTAAGCCCCTCTTTTTGTCGTATTGTGTTTTCATTGTGTTAGCTCACAAAGTGTTTTCATTCATGGGTAAATTGAGAGAGAAAAAGATTTGAATTGTGGACAATCGCTGTTTTTAGATCAAGTCTGATAATAACCTTTCACTTATTTTTCTTATATCAAAATAGTTAATTCTCTATTCTGTGTTCTCATGAAGATGACTGTTGGTGTGGATAGTCCAGAATTATTTATATTTTGTTTTTTTTAACATTTATATTTCAGGGTTGGTATTCTAACTCCCAATAGCATGACTGTCTCTTCCCATTCTTAAGTTTGAAGCTTTGTATTCTTGTTAGGTAGAAGCTAGACATGGCCAGTGGATGGAGCGCTCTGAGGCAGAGTCCCAGATTCTTCAAGAGGAATGATAGAGACAGGAGCTGCTGGAAGCAAGGATGGGGATAAATGAGCTACACATTAAAAGTCCAAGAGTGGGATGTCTGGGTGGCTCAGTGATTGAGTATCTGCCTTTGGCTCCGGGTGTGATCCTGGGGCCCTGGAGTTGAGTTGCAAATCGGGCTCCTTGCAGGGGGTCTGCTTCTCCCTCTGCCTATATCTCTGCCTCTCTCGATGTTTCTCATAAATAAATAAATAAAATCTTAAAAAAAAAAAGGTCCAGGAGCGCAACATCCTGACCTTGTGGCTTCCCCAAGACCTTGGGACTGACAGACCAAAGAGCCTCAGGTGGAGAACATGTGTTCTCCTCCTCCACTTCTGCTCCACGGTAACCCCATTATAACCTCATTATAATATATTTGCATTGTGGGTAGAGTGGCCCCTCCTCCCCAATGGAGAAAGGCTGCCTTGTTATATCAGGTACAAACCTTGTAGGGTCGGGATCCCTGGGTGGCGCAGCAGTTTGGCGCCTGCCTTTGGCCCAGGGCGCGATCCTGGAGACCCGGGATCAAATCCCACATCGGGCTCCCGGTGCATGGAGCCTGCTTCTCCCTCTGCCTGTGTCTCTGCCTCTCTCTCTCTCACTGTGTGCCTATCATAAATAAATAAAAAAAAAATTAAAAAAAAAAAAAAAAAAAAAAAAAAAAAAAAAAACCTTGTAGGGTCAAAAACTCCCTTCTCCCAACCGCCCCCCACCCATTAGAGGCCATCCCACTGTCCATCACAGCTCCTCCTAGCCCAGAGAGACCCAGTAATATCCAACCCAAAACAACCTAGAGGCCACTGGACCTCTGGGAGCCTGCCTGCTTTCCCACCTTGAGAGTGTACTTGCTGTTTAATAAACCAATTTGTGCTTTCTACTTTCTGTCTCTGTTTGAATGCAGATTCTCAGATGCAGGTGTTCACATAAATCTTTCTTGTGGGGAATCCAAGTACCGATGCATTCTCAGATGCAGGTGCTCACATAAATCTTTCTCTTGGGGGAATCCAAGTACCTCTATTCACAGAACACAGACTCTCACCCATAACATTCAGATCTATAGGTGGACTGTTACTTTCCAGGCTTGGAAAAAGCTAGTTTTAAAGAGTTGGTCTAAGTTTTTTTTTTTTTTTTTTTAAATTTTTTTATTTTTATTTTTATTTATTTATTTTGGTCTAAGTTTTAAGATGGTCATTCACATCTTTCTAAAGCAGGGATGGTTTAGTTTTATATTTTAAAGACTTCTAGTTACTTTTTTGGCGGCAATGGAAAAGAGTCTACAAGATACTAGAGTACGTAATTTAGATTAAGGTTTCCCAGGTCCCACAATTGAAGCAATGCATGCTCAGAACTTCCTCTAAGTATGACCTGCTTTAGGTCCTTTACTAGAAAGGTACAGTTTTGGATGATAATGATAGTTGGAATACCCAAAGTTTAATTTAGGCCTCAGCAGTAGAGCCAAATCTGTTATTTGCTGTCTGTGTCAGCCTCGAGAAAGGGTGAATTCCTCTAACAGTTTATTTTGCTTCCTTAATATGTGATCAGAAAGATTACTATCATATTTATTATTTATTTATTTATTTATTTATTTACTATCATATTTAATCAGCTTTACAATATGAATAATATGAACCAGATGTGCTATTCAGATGTCTTGTTAATGTCGTAGTGTTTATTTTCAGGAGGCAAGCATCTATAATGTAACTTGTAGGGAAATCTTTTGTGCTTCATAGGTTAATTTCATAAATGGAAATGTAAATACTGCAGTAGGAAATTACTGTAACAGTTGATTGTTTTTAAATGGCAAGTTAACAATTTTCACAACTAATTTTTTTAACAGTTAAGCAGGGGAAAAAGGCTAACAGTTACTTCAACTATTAAGTGATAAGTCACACAAAGCTAACTACCTTGCAGACGATTAATGTGTAATGGAAAAAAATTGGCTTTTGAAGATAATTATGCTGTTTTTTCACTGGTACCCTTTCGGCCCTGTCCTGTTCTTCAGTATTATCTTCAGCATTCTTTTTTTGCTCTTCTGTGTTAATCTTGGGATAATCTTATCAAATAATTAGACACATCCACTCACGAGTTTTTAGCTATTGTGAACAAGACTTCTTTAAACAATCTAGTACAAGTCTTTGTGTAAACATATACTTTCATTTCTCTTGGATAATACCTGGGAGTGGAATTGCTAGGTCATAGGGTAGATGAGAGGCAAAGCAGCCTTTTCCTGTTTGGATAGTAAATCTGTTTGTCTAGAGAGTAAATATATTTTAGACTTTGCAGGTCTCCTTTGTATGATCTCCTTTGTATGTTCTTTCTTTCTTTTTTTTTTTTTTTAATGACCTTCCCCCTTTTTTTAAAAAAAGGATTTTATTTATTTGAGAGAGAGATAGCAAGAGGGACAAGTGGAGTACAGGAGCCCAGGGAGAAGGAGAAGCAGACTCCCTGCAGAGTTGGGAGTCCTTTGCAGGGCTCCATCCCATGACCCTGACCCTGGAATCATGACCTGAGCAGAAGGCAGATTCTTAACTCACTGAGCCACCAAGGTGCCCCTTTTATGACCATTTAGAAATGTAAAAACCATTCTTAGCTGAGGGCTATAAAAAACCTGTCCTTAGATTGGATTTGGCCTGTAGGTGGGTGGTATTTTGCTGATTCCTGGCACAAATAGATGCATGTTTAACTATAAGAAGCTACCAAACAGTTGCCCTTCATGGTCATGCCGTATTATGTTCACACCAATAACGTGTTAAGTGTTCATTTTGCTCCATGTCCTTGCTATACTTGGTCTTATCAGTCCTTTTGATTTTTGCTATTCTATTGGTCATTATGTGTTACCTCATTGTAGTTTAAATTCTCTGATGAATATTGATGTTGAGTACCTTTTCATATTAATGGACATTTATATTCCTGTGTTTGTTCAAATATTTAATTAGGAGAGCAATACAGTGATACTTGTGTACCCTTTGCCTGGATTCATCAGTTAACATTTTGATACATTTCCTAATATCTCTCTCTCTCTCTCTCTCTCTATATATATATATATATATATATATGAGTATAAATAACTATTACGTTTCTTCTTTTTTCTTTGCTTTTAATTTTGCTAAAGAATTTGAAAGTAAGATATAGACATTGTGGCATTTCACCCCTAAATACTTCAGTATTTATTTCCAGGAAAAGGATATTTTCTTACATATACCTTATCAAAGCTAGGAAAATTACCAGTTCTTCTATAGAATATTCTAATATGCAAACTATATTCACATTTCCCCACTTGTCTCCAAATGTCTTTTTTACTTTATTATTATTTTTTTAAATGTAAGCTCTACACCCAACATGGGGCTTGAACTCATGACCCCAAGATGAAGGTGCTCTAACAACTAGGCCAGCTGTGTGCCCCTCCAAATGTCTTCAATATTTTTCTTTGATTCATAGTTCACTTAAGGTTCACGAATTATATTTGGTTATTATGCCTCTTTAGTATCTTAATCTGAAATAGTTTTCCTATCTTTCCTCCTTTCTTTGATTTTCATGGTACTGATATTTTGAGGAATCCAGGCTAATTGGCTTATAGATATTCTGGATTTGTTGGATTCTTTCCTCATGAGTAGATTTGGTTTAAATATATTTTTATAAAGGTTTTATTTATTTATTTGAGAGAGAGAGATACTGAAAGAGAGCATGAACAGGGGTTACAGGATAGGAGGGTGAGGAGAGGGGGAGGCAAGGTGCCTGACCTGGGGCTTGATCCCAGGACCCTGGGATCATGACCCGAGCTGAAGGCAGACACTTTACCGACTAAGCCACCCAGGTGCCTCCAGTTTAAATATTTTCTTTTTTGACAACAATACTCCGTAGGTTTTCTTATTATTCTTGTATCATATCAAGAGTTTCATAATGTTGGGTGTTTCTGATTGCACTAAATTTGGTCGCTTGGTTGAGGTAGCTGTTACCAGTTTTCTCCATTATAATGGTACCTTTTTTCTTCTTTTTTTAAGATTATTTATTCATTAGAGAGAGAGAGAGAGAGAGAGGCAGAGACACAGGCAGAGGGAGAAACAGGTTCCATGCAGGGAGCCTGACGCGGGACTTGATCCTGGGACTCCAGGATCACATCCTGGGCCAAAGGCAGGTGCTGAACCGCTGAGCCACCCAGGGGACCCCCCCCTCTTTTTTAAAAATCTTTTTTCTTCTTCTTCTTCTTCTTCTTTTTTTTTAAAGATTTATTTATTTATTTATGAGAGAGAGAGAGAGAGAGGCAGAGACACAGGCAGAGGGAGAAGCAGGCTCCATGCAGGGAGCCCGACTTGGGACTTGATCCCAGGATTCCAGGATCACGCCCTGGGCCAAAGGCAGGTGCCAAACCGCTGAGCCACCCAGGGATCCCCTTTTTTCTTCTTTTGATACTAATTTTTGGAGGGTGAATCTTTGAATCCGTGGGGATATTTGTCCCCCATCAACCTCTCATCTAATATTTTTGCATCCACTGATAAACATGATCTGACAATAATTACTTTGGTTACATTTGTCTTGTGCTGTTGTTGGGAAAACTGTCAAGTCTACTCCATTTTGAATCTGTTTTTTTGTATTTTCTTTTTTTATGTATTTGAGGCCTCCTTTCATGTCTTATTTTTAATGACTTATTTTGAAGCTTCTATCGTACTGCTATGTTATTCCAAGTTTCTAGGTGTCTGTTTCTGACTTTTCTTCACAATGGATGATCTTTTCATGTGTGTGGTTTTGTCTGTGACCTCCTATTTGAAATCTCTGTGTTGAATCCCAGTGTGGTGTGGGTTGCAGATATGGCCTGGCTGGGTATATGCTATATTTGTTTCTACCAGGCTCTCCACGGTATCCTTGATCAGGGACTAAGTTTTATATTAACTTATTGGCACAAAGGTTGCTCAACAGTTTTTACTTTGAACCACAGCAAGTAATTTAAAATATTTCTCTTCCACGTACTTAGTAGATTGATATTTTCCCCCCTTCTCACTTAGGTTGTAGTCTTTGAGAAACCTGGCCTTATTAGGGAGTTTTCCTTTTGATCTTCAGTTCCTTTCTCTTAGAATTAAAACTCAGTTCTTTAGTTTCTTTTTTTTTTCTTACTAGATTATCATTTTTATTTATTTATTTATTTTTAAATTTTTATTTATTTATGATAGTCACACACACACAGAGAGAGAGAGAGAGAGAGAGGCAAGAAAGGCAGAGACATAGGCAGAGGGAGAAGCAGGCTCCATGCACCGGGAGCCCGACGTGGGATTTGATCCCGGGTCTCCAGTATCGCGCCCTGGGCCAAAGGCAGGCGCCAAACCGCTGCGCCACCCAGGGATCCCGATTATCATTTTTATTATAAAAGGATATAGCCTTTAGCAGTAGCCAGATGGAAGACCTGAATAAGGCAAAGTATGGGGAAAGGGCAGGAAGCTTGTATACCTCCTTAAGCACACCACTCTCTCCAAATCTCCATGTGTTCACCAACCCCCATTCTTCAGATTCTTCAGATGCTCACTTCATTCCTCATGATTAGCTGTGATATCGGCTCTAGGGGTACTGTCTGGTTTTCAGCTTCCTCTGTTTTTGATCCCTGGGGATTGCTTGTAGTTGCTTGTAAGCCAAGTTGTTCATTTAAAGATGTTTGTTAAATTTAATCTAGGGTTTTAGGTGCTTGTAGGGAGGATTTGGAGGTTATCTAGTTCGTTTATTCTTGAGTGTGATATCCTATTCTCTTTTGAGGAAGTTGTCCTGCTTTTGTTAAGAAGTGAAGACTGATAGAAAGCAGTATCAAAATTGGATTTAGGAAGGCAGTTCACATATACTGATGAGATTACTGCAACTGCATCCAGAGAATGAGGCCAGAGTCCACAAGCAGTGTAATGCGCTGCAGTGGGAAATGGTCAGGGCAGGAGAGAGAAAATGGGAATTGTGCCTTCTACCAAGTCATGAATTGTCTTTTATATGTTCACCAGGCCCTTATTATTCTTTGGAAAGAGTTTTAGAGAATAGTTTATGAAGGGAAGATAGTCCTAGTAGAAGACTGTATCCTGCTGGAATTTTGGATTGTGTTGTATCTGCAGATCAATTTGGGAAGTGTAACTATTGCAACATTTTTAAGTCCTCCTTTCCACAGTTGTGGATATTCCACTTGATGTTGTTCCACTTAGGTTGCTTTAATTTCATCAATGTTTTGTAGTTTTCAGAGTATAAATTTTGCACTTAGTTACGTTTATTAGTAAGTAGTATTTTTGATATTAGGATTGTAATTTTTTAAATTTCAATTTTTATTAATTGCAAGCTAATAGAAATACAATGAACTTTTGTATAGTGATGGTGTATGTCCAGCAACCTTGCTGAACTTGTTTATTATTATGTGCGTGCATGTTTTTTAAACAGATCCTTAGAGTTATCTCTAGAAGAACATGTGCAAATAGAGAGTTTTACTTCCTTCATTTCAATCTGGGTGCTTTTTATTTCATATTCTTGCTTAATTTTCCTGGCTTTAACCTTTAGAATGCTATTGAAGTAGTGAGAATAAGCATCTTGTTTTGTTTCTCATCTTTGCGGGAAAGCATTCAGTATTTCACAATTAAGTTTGATTTAGGCTGTGGGATTTTCATAAATTCCCATTATCAGGTTGAGGAAGTACCCTGGTATTTCTAAATTATTGAGTGTTTTTTCATGATTGGGTATTGGATTATTTCAAATACTTTTTCTGTGTCTACTGAGATGATGTGGCTTTTGTCCATTATTCTGTTGATATGGTATATTACATTAATTTTTGGATATTAGACCAGCCTTGCATTTTTGGGATATATCACACTTGGTCATCATGGTGTATAGTTTTTTATATATGTTGCTGGATGCATTTATTAGTGTTTTGTTGAATTTTTCATCTGTTCTTATGAGAGCTATTGGTTTGCAGTTTTCTTCTGACGGCTTTGTTTTGGGTATCAGAGTGGTCTTGACCTCATAAGTTGGAAGTGTTCCCTCATCTCCTGTTGTTTTGGAAGAGTCTGTGAAGAATTGGCATTAATTGTTCCTTAAATGTTTGTTAGAATTCACCAGTGAAGCCTTCTGGGCCTGGGCTTTTCTCCATGGGAAGTTATATGTGTTTTGTTTGTTTGTTTGTTTGTTTTTCTTAAAGATTTTACTTTTACGTGATCTCTACACTCAACATGGGACTCAAACCCACAACTCCAGGATCAAGGGTTGCAGGCCCTACTGACTGAGTCAGGCAGGTGTCCCTTTGTGGGTAGTTTTTCAATTATTCAATCTCTTATTGAAGGTTTATTTGAGGGGTAGCCCAGGTGGCTCAGCGGTTTAGCGCCGCCTTGGTCCCAGGTTGTGGTCCTGGAGACCTGGGATCGAGTCCCACATCGGGCTCACTGCATGGAGCCTGCTTCTCCCTCTGCCTGTGTCTCTATCTCTGTGTGTGTGTGTGTCTCTCATGAATAAATAAATTAAATAAAAAAAAATAAAGGTTTATTCGATTTTGTTTCTCCTTGAGTCCGTGTCTGTAGTTTGTGGCTTTCTAGGAATTTGTCTATTTCATCTAAGTTATCTAGTTTATTGATAAGATTGTAATATTTCCTTATTTTTATTTCTGTAAGTTTGGTAATAATTTCTTTACTGATTTTAAGCATTTGAGGTTTTTTTTCTTGGTCATTTTAAAGGCTTTCAATTTTATTGATCTTTTCAAAGAGCCAACTTTTGATCTCATTGATCTTTTTTTAATTCTCTGCCTCATTTACATGTAGTCTTTATTATTTCCTTTATTCTGCTAGCTTCTGGGTTTTTTGCTCTTTTTAAAAGTTTCCTTCTTTCCTTTTTCTTCTTCTTCTTCTTCTTCTTTTTTTTTTTTTTTTTTTTAAGATTTACCCATTCGCTTGACAGAGAGAGAGAGAGGGAGAGAGAAGGAGAAAAAGAGAGAGAGAAGAGAGGCAGAGGGAGAGCAAGGCAAAAAACTAGACTCTGCTCTGGCATGGAGTCCAGCATGGGGCTCCATCCCATGACCCTGAGATCAATACCTGAGCTGAAATCAATAGTTGGAGGCTTAACTGACTCTGCGGCATCTCTTAAAAGTTTAAGGTAGAAGATTAGGTTATTGACTTGAGGTATGTTTGTATGTATTTATTTATTTATATTTCTAAAAAGATTTATTCAGTTGAGAGAGAGAGAGTATGAATACGCAAGAGCACAAGCAGGGGAAGAGTCAGGGAGAGGGAGAAGCAGACTCTCGCTAGGTGGGAGCCCCATCTGGGGCTCGATCCCAGGACCCTGGAAATCATGACTTGAGCTGAAGGCAGATGGGTAACTGATTTAGCCACCCAGATAGATGCCCCTTGAGGTCTTTTTTTTTTTTTTTTTTTTTTTTTAAATTTATTTATGATAGAGAGAGAGAGAGAGGCAGAGACATAGGCAGAGGGAGAAGCAGGCTCCATGCACCGGGAGCCTGACGTGGGATTCGATCCTGGGTCTCCAGGATCGCGCCCTGGGCCAAAGGCAGGTGCTAAACCGCTGCGCCACCCAGGGATCCCCCCTTGAGGTCTTTTTTAAGCTTGAGCTATATACATTTTTCTTTGTTGTTTAGCTGTAACTCATATGTTTTGGTATTTTGTTCTTCATTTTTATTTTGAAAATATTTTCTGATTTTCCTTGTGATATCTTTTTTGACCTACTAGTTCTTAAGAGTGTGGTGTTTAATCCACATTCTTTGTGAGCTTCCCAAGTTTGTTTTCATTCCTTGTTTCTAGTTTTCTTCCATTTTGGCGAGACAACATGCTTTTTATTTCTACCTTTTAAAATTGCTTGGTGTTTGTTTTATGGCATAGTGTATGTTCCATCCTGGAGAGTGTTCCATGTGAACTTAGAAGAATGACCATTCTGCTGTTTTGTGGAGTGTCCTCTAGATACTTGGTTGGTTCATATAAATACTTACATCTTTTGTTTCCTTTTTGATCTTCTGGTTGTACTATCCATTATTGAAAGTAGGGTTTAACATGCTTTTAATCTTTTAAAAAATGTTAGTATTTATTTTGTTTTGCTCAGAATACAAAATGGGTGACAATTATAGGCCTATAACTATGTGCATGAAAGAGCCCGACTAAGTAAGAGATCATTGACTAAGGGACTCTCAGTATTTTTATTTTAAGATTTTATTTATTTATTCATGAGAGACACACACACAGAGAGAGAGAGAGAGAGAGAGAGAGAGAGAGAGAGGCAGAGACACAGGCAGAGGGAGAAGCAGGCTCCATGCAAGGAGCCTGATGTGGGACTCCATCCCGGGACTCCAGGACTACGCCCTGGGCCGAAGGCAGGCGCTAAACTGCTGAGCCACCCAGGGATCCCCTGGACTCTCAGTTGTTATAGAAGGATTAGAGTAGGGTGTCCAGATAGAGATTCTCACAAGAATTTTTTTGCAGTTTTCAGAAAGCAAGAAATTTTGACACTACTAAATTGCTGTAGACTTAAAGAAAAATAGATTTCATTTAAAAAAATATTTTTATGAAGCCACTATAATAACAGCAATAAGCAAAAAATAAAATTACAATGAGGGTCATATATTGATAGAAGAATCCTAATAGGAAATAGGGTAACATAATTTATTTAATTATAATATGCTGCAGTCATATGGAATGTAATCATGACATTTCAGTATGGTTCAATATTAGAGACTATTAATTTAATTGAATATACTAATAAGTTAGCAGAGGAAAACTAGATGATCATCTTGATAGAAGCCTAAATGTCATTTAAAAGAAATTCACTGTCTTCTTGTAAAATCCTTAGTAAAACAGGATTAGTTGCATGCTGCCTTCCCTTAATACAAAGGTTATACCTCATAGGACGCATTCTCATGAAATTCAGGATGAAGACTGATAAATTTACTATCACTGCTATTATTTAACAGCATTCTAGAAGTGCTAGGTAATGCAGTTAGGCAAGAGTTGTAAAATGGTAGGCGGGAAAGGCAGAAATAGTAAGATTGTATTGAGTTTCTAATTACACAGTTAACCGAATAACTCTTTAGAAACAGTAAAAACAATATCTATGGTAGTTAAATAAATCTAAAGGTTTCCTACAAGGTAGAAAACACAGTTTAAGAAATAAAGCTTTGTAGAAATAGCAGAAAAGCTGAAACACTGATATGAAATTTGTAGGACTTATATGAGGACTTCTTATTTTCATATAGGGAAATTGAATAGTATAAATATTATTTGAAAGTTAATGTGCATTTTTCTATTAAATCCTAATATACTGTAATCGCACATACCAAATTATGTGTGCGGGGGCATTCACAAAGGACTAAATTTGTAGAATGGCCTAGTCAATTCTAGGCCAATTCTGTGGAAAATTGAAGAGGGGACTATTCTAACAAATACTAAAATACATTTTAATACCTTATCATGCAGAAATAATTAGGGCAACTCCATATAACTTTGGAACAAGAAGAGACAGGTCTATGGAGTAAATTCATTGGATTTTAGGCAGAGGGCTGATAAAGGAGAACTTCTTGTCAAAGATGGCCTTATTATTATATTGACTTAGAAGGCAGGAGAGGTAGATTCTAGGGTTTTATGCCATTAGTCTGTGATTTAGGTAGTCTCAAAGAAGTTAAGAAATATAAAAGATGAGAAATGTTTGGGTTTAGTGACTAGGACTTTGTAAATGAGAAGGCAGATCTTAACTTCTTTAGTTTGGTGGATAATGAGAACCAAGAATGGGTGAACCTAAAAGTTGTACTCAAAATGCATGCTGGATAACTATTTACTTTTACAGCTCTGTTTTTAAGTAAAAAGACTAATATGCTTTCCCATGCAAAATATTGTTATATCAAACCTCTGAAGTTGTGGTTTTGATTTTTCTTAAAATGGATTAAATAATTCTGTATTTTAATCTTTGACAGTATTTTCTATTTATGCTCCTAAATTGAATGTATCAATATTTTATTGCTTTGTGTACAATAATACTGGCTTTGAATGAGAAATACCTGATATTGACTGCTTTAAAACCAAAACTTAAAATCAGAGAAGTCGTCATTGTGACTCACATCTTGGTCAGGCAGCTAGCCTGCTGTTTGAAGTATGATTCCTGGTGGGTATTGTAGTCTTACCCTTAGGATTCAGTAATAAGATTGAGCAGTGTTTCCTATGAGCACTCTGGGATGATTGACAGTGAGGTGAGGGGAATCATCACTTAGCATGCCTACCCTTGATAATATTTCCCTGCTGTCTGGGGAGGTACTGAGGACAAATAGGACTTCGTGATGTCTATGTAATTAGTGTATGTTGGTTCCAGTTGAACAAACTGGAGGGTAATGATCAGGTAAATGAAGAAGGAATACATTAATGTAGGCTAAGGTATAAAAGACCTTTGGGAAAACCTTATAAAAATTTTATGGGGTTGTTAGAATATCTTTATTTTTTATCTTTGCGTATTTTTTGTGTCTTTATATATTTATTATTAATATATCTGTTAGAATATCTTTAGTTTTATTTTAGGTGTATAGAGATGAAAGCATTTTAAAGGCAAAAACCTCATGATTTTTTTTATCATTTATAGGATTTATTTTTTGGAATGTTTTTCAACCTTTTAATATTTGGAAAAGAGTTAAAGTTCTTGAGTTAAAAATATGTTTCACAATCTGTTAAGGACTTATTTACAACCAGTGTAATCATTGATCCTCAAATAGGAATAAGCAACTAGGGGCAGGTTTGGAAAACTTCGGTGGTGGTAACTGAATTCACATGACCATTTATTATATGTGTGTGTAGTTGAGATGGTGTATTTAAATGACATTTTCTTAAATTGCTTTTATTACTGCAGAGTAATTTAAGATGATGGCCATGAGGTCCATGTTTCCCAGTTGGTCATAATTCATTCAGAAACATTGCCAGTCATTTAGATTACAATAGAAAAGCTAAGGATTTCTAATTCATTTATTAATTGTCATTGTTCCACATGAAGTTTTCTTATCAGTAACATCAAGTTGCACAGCAAAGCCTTTGAAGTTACTGCAATACTACATTTAATGGGAAGAGAGGATTTGATTTCATTAATGGGATTTTTGGACCTTGGAATTCTGGTAATTAGGTAACTAAAGGGTTTTTAAATGGTATACTTGCTTTAAAACTTGTTATTGCTCACTTTTCTTGTAAAACTTAGTGCTTTCAGTAATCTTTTTGAATTAATACAAAAAAAGAATTAAGAATACAGTATCTACCTATGCAAATTCAAAACACTAGACTTTACAGTGAAGAACTAATAAGGAGAAGAAAGTAAAATAGATGTTTAGACATTTTCCATTTTTGCTTTTATTGTCCTTGGAAAAAACATATTTTGCAGAAACATTATACTACATCAACTTAGAATATTTTGATTATCTTTGGCTTGGATAAATTACTTTCTCTATGTTTTTGGGTAAAATGGAATAGGTTAGGATTCCTGGTAGGGATTTGTTCACATTAATATGGCTCATCAGGGACATTATATTTAATTGGAGATCCTGCAGAATAGTAGCAGGAGGCTGAAGAGAATTATTTAGCATTAGCAATGGCTCGTCTGGGAGTTGTGCACTAATCAAGGAGCTTGAGTGTTAGCAGTGGGGATGATGGGAATTATGACGATTATGACATGTAAGCATGTCTGTGTGAGAACTGGACAGGCAATGAGTTAATCAAGAAGTATATTAAATGGCTCCCATGCTGATTCATTATTATCTACCATAGTGCCTGTCAGGTTGTGTATTTAAAAAATACAATTATTGCTGAATTCAGTATGTATAAATTCAGCCACCATTCTTTGCTTTTCAGTAAAATAACCTCAGATTACCTAATACATATAAAAATAGAAAAATGAACCAACCCTGCTGACTGTGTGATTTGTGTATTATAGTCTCTCTCTCTCTTCTTTTTTTTTTTTTTAACACTTTAGAGTGAACCCTTAATTTTAGATTCATTTAAAAATGTTTGCACTTTCATATATTAGTTTAAATACTCTGGTTTATCTCTATTTCATAAAAAATTTGGATTAAAAAGTGAAATTTTTATATCTTAATTTTTTGAGATGAACAGTAATTCCATTATTTCAAAAAGATATCAATATTTAACATATGAAGCTGCAGACAAATCAAAGTGTTAATCTTTTCCACCATCAAAATGCTCTAAAATCAGGGGGTGGGTGTGGTGGTAGTAGAATTTTCCTTTGCTCTAGTGGGTGGTCTCTTTGTGCCAGGTAGACCCATTCTGTGCCCAGCATGGTTAGAGCCATCTGTCATGAAACTGTCAGTTAGAAATGCTAGAAATGTACATATTTTGGGGGAAATGAAACTAATAAATTGAATTCCTTTTAGAAAATAAATTGAAATACAGCATAAATCCATGAGCAAACTGGATTATATCTATAGGCAAATTTATGGAGTTACTGTACAGATGAACACACACAGTTTCTTTTGTTGTAAGCACTGCCAAATTTAGTAAAACTTTCTACCAAACTGTGACCTTCATGTATTAACTTAATTAAAGCAATATTATGGGTACTACTAAAAGTGTTAACCTGTGGGTGGTTGTTATTGAAATCCATTATCTGTGAAGTCTGTATTAGTGGTCAGCTGCATCAGAAATAAAACTTGTAAGCAAGACCCTCCCTTGGGTGCTGTGAGCTCAGCAGGTTAAATCGTCAAAACCTGTCAAAGCTTCTTAAAAGACTGATCATTTAAGCTCCCTGGAGTTAAAGGTAAACCAATCATTCCAGTTAGGAAGGACTGTGACTTTCTTTAGCAGCATATAAAAATTAGGTTTGGACAGGAAAAAGGATTTATATCAATATCATGTATGAATTATTTTTTTGACATCCGTGTTTGCATACTTGCTATTTAACTTAAAAAAATTCCAACTTTAAATCTGTGGAAAGTAACTTGTGAAGATTTTCCTTTGTAAATTGGAAAAGAGTATCCCCAGATCTTAATTTTGTTCAAACAAAACTTTGAACTTTTACCAATACTAAAATTTTAAGATCAAAACACAGTGAAATATTGAGTATATTTTATTTTTGTGTATTTCAACATTTCTGGCAAAATTTAAACAGCATAGTTGGAAAAAGAACATTGTGTTTCAATGTAAAGCCTGATGGCAGGAAAAAGTACTTAATCATGGACTTTTTTTCAAGCATCTATTCAAGAAGGTTTAGAAATTCTGTAGTTTTACTGAAAAAGCTTACATCAAAAATATTTGAAAATATAGCTTACCTTTATAAATGTAATATTTATTTTTATTTTGTTAAATTCCAGTATAGTTAACAGTTATATTAATTTCAGGTGTTTAATAAATCAACAATTCTGTACATTACTCAGTGCTCATCACATTAAGTGTATTCTTTTGTTTTTTTTTTAAAGTTATTTATTTTTATTTTTATTTTTTTAAACATTTTTAAATTTATTTATGATAGTCACAGAGAGAGAGAGAGAGGCAGAGACACAGGCAGAGGGAGAAGCAGGCTCCATGCACTGGGAGTCCGATGTGGGATTCGATCCCGGGTCTCCAGGATTGCGCCCTGGGCCAAAGGCAGGCGCCAAACCGCTGCGCCACCCAGGGATCCCATTAAGTGTATTCTTAATCACTTTCACCTATTTCACCTACTGCTCTACCCACCTCCCCACCCACCTTCATCCACTAGTTCATTTTCTATATTTAAGATTCAGGTTTTTTGCTTCATTTGTTTCTTAAATTACACATATGAGTGAAATTATATGGTATTTGTCTTTCTCTTTGACTTCTTTCACTTAGCATTGTACTCTCTAGAGCCATCCATATTGTTGGAAATGGCAAGATTTCATTTTCTATGGCTGAATAATATTCCACTCTGTGAGTGTGTACACATACGTACATGTACCACATCATCTTTACCCATTCATCTATTGACAGTTTGGCTGCTTCCATAATTTGGCTATTATTACAAATAATGCTGCAGTAAACATAGTGGTGCAAATATCCTTTAAATTAGTGTTTTTGGGGGGATCCCTGGGTGGCGCAGCGGTTTAGCGCCTGCCTTTGGCCCAGGGCGCGATCCTGGAGACCCGGGATCGAATCCCACATCGGGCTCTCGGTGCATGGAGCCTGCTTCTCCCTCTGCCTATGTCTCTGCCTCTCTCTCTCTCTCTGTGACTATCATAAATAAATAAAAATAAAAATAAATGTTTAAAAAAAAAATTAGTGTTTTTGTATACTTTGGGTAAATACCCAGTAGTGGAAATACTGGATCATACGGCAATTCTTTTTTTTTTTTTTTCATTTTTTTCATTTTTTTTTCATACGGTAATTCTATTTAATTTTTTTTTAAAGATTTTATTTATTCACGCGAGACAAAGAGTGAGGCAGAGACATAGGCAGAGGGAGAAGCAGGCTTCCCACAGGGAGCCTGATGTGGGATTCGATCCCAGGACCCTGGGATCACCACCTCAGTCAAAGCAGACACTCAACCACTGAGCCACCCAGGCAGTGGGTGGCTCTATTTAATTTTTTGAGGTACCGCCATACTGTTTTCCACAGTAGCCAAAACCAGTTTGCATTTCCTCCAATAGTGCATGAAGGTTCCTTTTTTCCTACATCCCTGCTAATACTTGTTGTTTGTTTTCTTTTTTTTTTCTTAAGAATTTAAGTAATCTCTATGCCCCATGTGGAGTCAAACTCATAACCCCAAGATCAAGAGCTGCATGCTCCACTGACTCAGCCAGCACCTCTTCACTTCTTGATTCTAGCCAGTCTGACCGATGTGAGGTGTTATCTCATTGTGGTTTTCATTTGCACTTCCCTGATGATGGGTGATGTTGAGCATCTTTTCACGTCTGTTGACCATTTGTATGTCTTCTTTGGAGAAATGTCTGTTCATGTTTTCTGTCCATTTTTAATTGGATTATGTGGGGGATTTTGGTATTGGATAAGATCTTTATATATTTTTGGATTATTGACATCTCTTGTTACTTTTGAAATTCTCTTTATCACTACTTTTTGTCACTTCAATTACTATGTGTCCTGATGTGAAACTCCTTGAGTTGATTTTGTTGGGAACTCTCTGTGCCTCCTGGATCTGGATTTCTTGTTTCCCTCCCCAGATTCAGGAAGTTTTCAGCTTCACATATATTCTTTGAATTTTCTGTTCCTGTTTCTCTCTCTCCTTCTTCTGGGATCCCTAAAATGTGAACATTATTAATGCTTGATAATGCTGTTGAGTTCCCTTGGTCTGTTTTCATTTTTTTTTTTTAATTTTTATTTATTTATGATAGTCACAGAGAGAGAGAGAGAGAGAGAGAGAGAGGCAGAGACATAGGCAGAGGGAGAAGCAGGCTCCGTGCACTGGGAGCCCGATGTGGGATTCGATCCAGGGTCTCCCGGATCGCCCGCCCTGGGCCAAAGGCAGGCGCCAAACCCCTGCGCCACCCAGGGATCCTGGTCTGTTTTCATTTTAAAGTTTTTTCTTTTTCCTGTTTAGCTTGATTATTTTTTTTTTTTAGCTTGATTATTTTTTACTACTCTTCATAGGTTCCTTATCCATTCTTCTGCTTCCTCTAGTCTAGTATTTATCCCATCTAGTGTATTTTTAAGAGAGAGAGCACATACTAGCTGATGGAGTGGGCAGAGGGAGATGGAGAGAGAGAATATGAGTGGGGCTTAGTATCACGACCCTGAGATCATGAGCTGAAATCGAGAGTTGGGTGCCTAATCAACTGAGCCACCCAAGCATTCCTCTGTCTAATGTATTTTTAATTTCATTTACTGAATTCTTCATCTCTGATTCTTTTTCTTTGTCTTTGTTGAGGTCTGACTGAAGTCCTCCACTCATAAGTCCAGTATCTTTATGACCATTACTTTAAGTTCTCTATCAGGCATATTACTTATTTCTCTTTAATTTACCTCTCATGCTGTGATTTTTGTCCTGCTATTTCATTTGGGACATATTCCTCTCCTCATTTTGTCTGACTCTCTGTTTCTGTTTCTCTGTGTTAGGAAGGTCACCTGTGTTTCCTGCTCTTGAAAGTAGTGGCCTTATAAAAAAGAGGTCCTGCAGGGCAATGTACCCTGTTCACCAAAATCTAGCACTTGAGAGATGTCTCCTGTGTTTGTTGTGTATGCCCTGCTATTGTGACTGAGCCATGTTTATCTTCAGTCATATTCAACTCAAGTGAATACATCAGACATAAATCTACTGTTGCTCTCTCCAGTCATTTATCTGTTCAGTATGTTTACTGCAAAGCCCTGTCTAAATCAGGAATGGGGTGTGGTCTGTCTAATGGAGATTTTGTAGTCTTGGGACACAGGGCTATGTTTATATTATTTTCTTCACGCTGTTTGTTTTAGGCTTATTTTGCTCTTTTTCTAGTTTGTCAATGTGGGAGCTTAGATTATTGATTTGAGGTATATCTTAATATTTGCTACTATAACTTTCTCTATAAGCAGTGCTGTAAGTGGTGCATCTATTATTATTTTTTTATATATTGTATTTTCATTTCTTTTCAGTTCAAAATATTTTCTAATTTTCCTCTCTTATCCACCATAGGTTATTTATAATTTTTCAATTTCCAAGTGTTTGGAGATTTTTTTTTTTTTTCTTTTTTAAGTAAGCTCAGTGCCCAATGTGGGGCTTGAACTCCTGACTCCAAGATCAAAAGTCTCATGCTCCACTGCTCTACTGACTGAGCTAGCCAGGCACCCTGGAAATTTTTTGTTGTCTCTGTCACTGAGTTCCACTTTAATTTGTTTATGGTCATAGAACATATTTTATGTGTTTTCTTTCTTTTTTTATGTATTAAAGTTTATTTCATGATGCCTCTCTGGTGTATCTTGGTGACTGTTTCATGTGTACTTGTAAAGACTTTCATCATTTATTGGATGGATTAAATGTCAGTTAGATGCAGCTGATTCATAGTGTAATTCCTCTCTATTTGTGCTGACCTGATTCTCTCTACTGCTAGTTTGTTGCCTTTTATTGAGAGAAGAGTGTTAGATTCACCAACCAATATAATCAGATATTTGTTGCTCTTCAGTTCTGATTTTGCTTTACAAAGCACTGTTGTTGGGTGCTTACATGTTAAGAATTTGTATATCATTTTGTTAAAGTGACTCTCTTATTATGTAATAGTCTTCTTTTTTTTTTTTTTTTTAATTTTTATTTATGATAGTCACACACACAGAGAGAGGCAGAGACATAGGCAGAGGGAGAAGCAGGCTACATGCACCGGGAGCCCAATGTGGGATTCGATCCCGGGTCTCCAGGATCGCGCCCTGGGCCAAAGGCAGGCACCAAACCGCTGCGCCACCCAGGGATCTCGTAATAGTCTTCTTTATGCTTTGTTAATTTCTTCAGAGTTTGCTTTGTCTGATAGTAATAATGGCATTCCAGTCTTCTTTCATTGAATATTTGCATGGTATTCTCTCTCTCTTTCATTTTACTTTTAGCCTATGGATTTTAATATACATTAAAAACTCCATTAGACAATGTATTTTGCTTTCAACAGGCAAACACGTTTTAAAGAACTCAAGAGAATAAGAATTATTATATTCACCCAGATGGTTGCCATTAGTGTTCCTTCTTCACTCCTGATGTTCCAGGTTTCCTTCCTATATCATTTCCCTTCTACCTGAAGAAATTCCTTTAGCCCACCACCTCTTTTTTAGAACTGATCTGACAATTAATTCTCTTCATTTTTTTCCTTCCTCTGAGAATCTCTTTATTTTGCTTATATTCTTGGCGGTAGATATAGAATTCTGAGTTGATAGTTTTTTTTTTAACCCCAGCAGTTTAAAAATATTTAAAAATATTTTGCCACTTCTATAGAGAAGTTGAATCACTATGTTATACATTGAAATAAATATAACAGTGCGTATCAACTATACTAAAAAAATTAAAGGGTCATCTGGCCATCTCAGTCAATAGAACATATGACTTTTCATCTTGGAGTCATTTGAGTGCCACATTTTGGGGGCAGGGTTACTTACGTTTTTTTTATTCATTCATTCATTCATTTATTTATTTATTTATTTATTTATTTATTTATTTTAAATTTTTATTTATTTATGATAGTCACAGAGAGAGAGAGAGAGAGAGAGAGAGAGAGAGGCAGAGACACAGGCAGAGAGAGAAGCAGGCTCCATGCACCGGGAGCCCGATGTGGGATTCGATCCTGGGTCTCCAGGATCACGCCGTGGGCCAAAGGCGGGCGCCAAACCGCTGCGCCACCCAGGGATCCCGAAACACATTTTTTTTTAAATAAAGATTTTATTTATTTATTCATGAGAGACACAGAGAGAGAGAGAGACCTAGAGACATAGGCAAAAGGAGGAACAGGCTCCATGCAAAGAGCCTGATGCAGGACTTGATCCTGGACCCTGGGATCATACCCTGAGCTGAAGGCAGATGCTCAACCACTGAGTCACCCAGGCATCCATCCCCCCAAATTTTTTAATTACTTAAAAAATTAAATTTTTGTTCTAAAATAATAAAAATACTGTGCCACCTCTGGCTTCTGATGTGAAACCTAGTTCCTTTTTAAAAAAAAAATGGTATCTATAATTCTTTGAGTAATTATTCCTGTATAATTAACGTGTTGTTTTTCCTCTTTTTGTTTTTAGGATTTGCTTTGTCTTTAATTTTCAGTGGTTTGGTTAGATGTGTTTGATCCTTGATTTCTTTTTGTTATCCTTCTTGGGATTTGTTAAGTTTTTAGAATCTATAGTTTTATGTCTTTCACAAACTTGAGGCATTTTCAGCCATTTTAATTTCAAATATTTTCTTAGCACTGTGTTGTTTTTCTTCTTGTTCTGTGGTAACCTGTATGTTAGACTTATCATTATTCCATAGTTCTCTGAAGCTTTGTTAGTTTTTTCCAATCCTTCTTCTCTTTGACTCTGATTGTATAATAGATTTCTTTTACTTTATTGACTCTTCCCTCTGCTATTGAGCCCATCCATTAAGTTAAAAATTTTTTTGGTTATTATATATTTCAGTTAAAGTTTCCATGTGTTCCTTTTTGCAAATTCTGTTTCTTTCTCATTTGTTTCTAGAGTGTGTGCTCTTGGTTTTTGGAGTATTTTTATAATAGCTTCCTTAATCTTTGTTAGATAATTTCAGCAGTTGTCATCTTGGCTTTGTTGTCTATTGATTATCTTTTTTTTTTTTTTTTAAGATTTTATTTGTTTAATCAGGAGAGACACAAAGAGAGAGAGAGAGAGAGAGGCAGAGGCACAGGGAGAGGGAGAAGCAGGCTCCATGCAGGGGGCCTGACATGGGACTCGATCCTGGGTCTCCAGGATCACGCCATGGGCTGAAGGAGGTGCTAGACCACTGAGCCACCCGGGCTGCTCTGATTATCTTTCTAAGTGTTGAAATTTACCTTGTTCTTGGTATGCTAAGCAATTTTGGATTGTGCAGTTGACCCTTAAGCAACATAGGGGTTAGAGGCACCAAACATCTGTGCATTCAAAAATCCATATATAAACTTTGACTTCTCCAAATCTAATAGTCTACTATTTGACTTACCAGTAACTTACAATTAACACACACACACACACACACACACACACACACACACACATTTCAACTTTTAGAAACTATTTATTTTCCACCAACCTTATTTCCATTTTTATTTTATTTTATTTTTTTTTTGTGGAAGAGCAGCCTAAGACTCCGTGGTTGTTCCTATCCATTCATTGGCCTGAGCAGTGGGAGCTGTAGCCTAGTCATCAGTGGCAGACTGAGAGCTTCAGTAGAGGGCCCCTGCATATCTTCAGACCAGTCTGTGACTTCAGGTTGAGTTATCAGTGGACCCAGGAGCTGGAGCAGTCCATTGCCCCTGAAATTCCTCCTTGGCTCCTCTTGGTTTTCAGTCTCCCGAGGATCTCTCTATCTCTGTAGAAGTAGGAGATTAGGCATGACTTCCCAGATTAATACATATTTTGTATCTTGTATATGTTATATGCTATATTCCTAACAATAAGCAAGAGAAAAGAAAATGTTACTAAGAAAATTATAAGAGAAAATACACTCACAATATTGGTTATATAAGTGGACTTGTGCAGTTCAAACCAGGTTTGTTCAGAGATGCAACTGTCTTTGGGATATTTTATGTATTATGAAATTGAAATTTAAATTCTTTAAAGAATTTTTTTTTTTTTTTTATCAGCAGCAATCAACATGGTTGGCTTCAGAGCCAATGTTGTCATCCCTTTTCTGTGCGCTTTAGGCCTTTGTGATACTGTTTTTGTGTCTCACAGGTGTACTACCATCTAGTCAGTCTGAGATCTGTCGTCTGTTGAGTTTTAAAATATTCTTGATATGCCTATTAGGATTATATCTATACATGTCCATCCAACCAAGGGATGGGTGCAGGAGTTGATAAATTTATTGGGTCACTTCTCTTCACTAGCTTTTCCTTTGTTATCTGTGCTTCCCTTTTCATTCCTCTTATTGGGGAAGCTGGGATTTTCGTTACTTTGCATTTATATATCTGTTTATGGCCAGGTATTGAGAGTACAGAGGGAGACTAAGGAAAACTACTTTTTTACTCATAGCACTTCTGACACTAAATGTGTGGGGTTTTCCCCTCGCACCAAAAACCAGTTCTCCAGCTCTCTGTACAATTTAATTCAGCTCTAATACCAATTACCTGGAGTTTGATTCCATAGATAAGGTCTTGTGAGACTGCCCCCACTTTAGATGCTTTTCTCAAGTCCTGGGTTATCACTTGAACTTTTCCCCAAGTGGCTATAAATTAGGGGTTTCCACAGCCCCCTCCTCAGGTTTGATAATTTGCTTTGATAACTCACAGAACTCAGC
Source organism: Canis lupus familiaris (assembly GCF_011100685.1). NCBI lineage: Eukaryota > Metazoa > Chordata > Mammalia > Carnivora > Canidae > Canis > Canis lupus. The sequence continues at coordinate 50,230,219 of NC_049243.1, forward strand.
CAAATACTTGACTTAACATTTATTGGTGGGTTGCCTGGGTGGCTCAGCGGTTGGGTGCCTGCCTTCAGCTCAGTTCCTGATCCTGTGATCTGAGATCTAGTCCCTCATTGGGCTCCCAGCAAGGAGCCTACTTCTCCCTCTGCCTGTGTCTCTGGCTCTCTCAATCTGTGTCTCTCATGAATAAATAAATCTTTTAAATAAAAAACATTTACTGGCTTACTTTAAATGGTATCATAAAAGATACAAATGGATGGCTAGAGGAAGAGTTACATCAGGCAACGTCTAGAAGGGTCTTGAGTACAGGAGTCCATGGAGTTAAGGTGTGCCACCTTTCTAGCGCGTGGCTGTGCTCACCAACTCAGAAGCTCACCGAATCCCCGTTGGCTAGGAAGGTTCCATTATGTAGGTGTGATTGATTAAATTGTTGGCCATTGCTGATTACCTCACTCCTTAGTCCCTCTCTTCTCCCCTGGGGTCTGGGGAAGGGAGTTGAAAGTTCCATCCCCCTGATTGTGTCTCCGTTAATCTGGTGACCAGCCCCTTCCCCGAAGCTATCTAGCCTCCCACCCCCAGTCATCTTATTAGCATACAAAAAGACACTCTTATCACTCCGGAGATTCCAAGGATCTTAGAAGCTCTTGTGTCAGGAACTGGGGTCAAAGACCAAATATTAGAACAAAAGATGCTCTTAACACCCCTATTTATCAGGAAATAACAAGGGTTTTAGAAGTTCTGTGTCAGGAACCGGGGGCAGAGACCAAATATGTATTTCTTCTTCAGTCAGAAAAAAGGCAGTGGGAATTCACGAACCCTCATGGGACTGCAGTTTCACTGATGGGAGAAGAATGTTCCTTCTCTGACTGTTTTGGCTCCTGCAAGCTCCCATTTTGTCTCTTGGCTCCTGTTGCAGTAGTAGAGTTACCTGATGGCTGGGGCACCAAAGAATCAAGTTTAAAACAAAAACAAAAATCCCTGGGAAATTTCTAAGTCTTAGGAGCTCCCTTTTCTACTTTTTGAGTCAGAAATCTAGGGCTTCTCCTGGAGGAGCTCTGTCAGCATACCAGTACCTACTTTGGGGATTAAATTTTGTTCATCAGCCTGGGGGTGGGGGGTGGTGGTGGGGGAGAACTTGGAAAATGTGAAAACTCACCACTGGTTGAGGTTTCTTCTTCCTCTTGATCTGCCTGCTACTTCTCAGGGTTCACACATAGTGGATTCATGTATTCATGTTCAGATTTCTTAGCTGCATTTAGCGGGACAGACAGAAGACCACATTTACTAATGTTTTATTTGCAATTAGAATGATCAGTGGGGTTTCTTAAAAGTCATTTTAAAACAAGTGTGGGAAGGAATTCAGTGTAGCTGAATAGGTGTTTGTGTCTGATACTATTATGCTGTATATGGGAAAAGTTTGGTTAGATAACAGAGGAAAAGCAAGAGATTTTCATTGTGTGATCAAGAGCACTGCCTGTTAAGTTTGTCTGAGATTTGTGGGAGAGAAAGGAGGTTATAGTTAGTTTATAGCTAACTGCTTGGAATGGCCCAACTGCAGCAACCTCTAGTAAGCTGCTGTTTGTGATGGAGTATAACATTCCTCACATGAACATTATTTTCTTTTCACAGGAGATAATTGTTAAGAGCCGCCAGCCCCCGTTAAAGCCTAAACTCTTCACTAGGACATTGAAAATTGGTGGTGGTTTCCCTTCTAAGTCTTTATGTCTTTATCTTCCCCATACTCACCCATCAGTACATCTTGCTTTCAGGCTGTTTTACGGATGTCTGGGTAGGCTGGGGCCTTTCCCATTTCCACGACTTTGAGTACAGAAGTTGCCTGTTAGTTACTCTCTTCACTTTTTTTCCATTTATTAGAAACTCCCTTTTATACTTAAAAAATGGATTCTTCATGAAATCAGTTTCTGTATTAGCAGTGTGTCCTGCTGTTGGTTGTATTAAGTCTTTTTTTGGTTCTAGCCTGAACTCCTGGAAGGGAGAGGACTGTGATGTACCATTTCTTTATGTAGCAGAGTGCCCATGATAAATGTCAGAATGAGTCAGGGAAGGGAGAGGGAAGTGTTCAGGGTCTATTTAATGGTAATGATATATGGTGGGTGGAGCATAAAGTAGTTGAATTAGAAAAGAGAGTGAAAAGCAGACCCAGTAATCTATAAATGGAATTAGGAATTTATGTTTAGGGCAAAATGTTTTATTACTTTGGGTTTTGGGAATAATACTCAGGTAGTCCTATTCTTTGTCTGTTTGTTATAGTTTTTCTTTTGGAGGGGCAGCTTTTTCTCTTGTTCTTTCTGTCCATAGAGCCAGCCGTCATCTCCCTGTTCAGAGAGGCAGCTGCAGATTTTTCTACCGTGTGTTGTCCAGATGTTCCTCTTCATTTGAATACATTTATTTACTCTCTTATACAAAAGCGGCCTGTGGACAGCTGCACCAAGTATTCTTTCTTAACCCAGCCAGACATTTGGATTTGAAAAAAAGTTAGATTTTTCAAAGAAAGACGAGTAGCTTGTGCCATTAAACTATTTATATCTTCCTTCCCCATTGCTGTTGCTGGGTAGGGTACCCTTTTACCTCTGTCCTTACAGTATGTCCCGTGACAAATCTATTTCCCAATGTAAGGAACTAATTGATCCTGAAATCTGAAATTCCCTGAGCTGCCCTACAGACTAGAGTCTATACCTGGGTTCTCCAGTGCTTTTGGGAAGCTCACTGAAGTCCTGCATTCTTGGGCTTTTATCTGGCCACTTTCAGCTGTGACCTTGTTGAGTGGACCAGGCTCCTTGTGGGAGGCAGTGCGAGGTGGGTCATGCTTCAAGCTATCAGGTAACTTGATCTCTCCGGACACTTTTGAGTTCTTACCCCATTTTGACTCCTGTTCTCTACCTTCTGTGTTGTTTATAATTCCTAGGAAGGTGAGAGTCCTGTTTTGGCCTCAGGCTTGATTCCAAGTTCTGTTTATCTGACTGTGTGTTGCTCAGTCTCCAGACTAAGTCCTCATAGAAGTACCACTCAGCTCTTATTCTGTTCCTGGTGGCTAGGCCCAGGCATAGAGCCTCAGGTAAATTCAATGGATGGCAAAAATCACTTTGGATTTAATTATTGAAATTAATTATTAGGCCTGGGGCTCATTCAAAGTACTCATCCTGTCCTCTGCTAGAGAATAAATTTTCTTGTTTGGAAGATGGTGAGAAAAAAAGATTTATTTTTAGAGAATAAAAACATTTCCCAGATGTTTTTGGTGACTTCGTGTATCCTCTCCTTGCTCACTGAGAATGAGTGTGCTGACAAAGACAAAATCTTTTTGAACTCCTTAACTGCTTTTTGTGATTGTTGCTTTAAGTAAGGGAGCTAACTGTAGAGTGCCAGGATTTTGTTTTAAAGATTTTATTTATTTATTTGAGACAGAGGGAGAGAGGATGAGCAAGGAGGCGGGCAGAGGGAATTCCTTGGTATCTGGGAGAGTGGCTGCTTTGAGAAGGATATCTGTTAAGCTGCACTAATGGAATAATGGTAGGTAACAGGTATTCCTTAAAGCTAGGTTGCATTTGTGGCTGTGGTAATTTAGGAACTATATGATGATTTTCATATAACCATTTTGATACCAGATTAGATTTTCAGTAAAGGTTTGTAGATATTTTTCATGACCATCTTTAAAAAGCTTTTTTTTTTTTTTAAGATTTTATTTATTTATGTATTTGACAGAGAATGAGAGAGAAACAGAGTGAGCGAGCACAAGCACAAGCAAGCAGAGGGAGAGGGGAGAATCAGGCTCCCTGTTGAGCAGAGGGCCAAACTTTCGGCTCTATCCCAGGGTACTGGGATCATGACCTGAGCCAAAGGTAGACGCTTAACCGATGGAGCCACCCAGGCACCCCCCCATCTTCAAAAGTTTTAACTGCTTCATTTAAAAAATAATATTCACAATTTTTGATTTTTAAAGTAAAATAAAAATATACATGCTGTATTTCCTGTGGTAAGAAATACAAAATTTTAAAGAGTCCCGACATCTAATTTAAGCTGGTGGGATAAATCAGACATCATCTTCCTGTTCCAAATTCCCAGGAAAGAGAAGCACTTAAAAAACCGAAAGAAAATAACCAGGATTTTGGTGCAAAAATACGGGAAATACGGTCTTGAAAACAGTGAAGAATTTCTGAAGGATAGATAGCAAATGTATTTATTCATTCAACAGAAAGTACTGGTCAATACACAGGAGGAAATGGCTACAAAAGGTGGAACAGTTTCAGAAGAGAAAGATCCAGAGCAGGAAAGGGAACCTGGAATAATTAACAAGATGTCTGGTTCAGAAACCTCATTATGATCATCCAGCTGGGTGATTCCTCCATGCTGAGTGTCTGTCAGGGGAATGGTTGGTGAACTGGAGTGCCATGTCTTGAAATTTTTTATTTGTCAAAAAAGAATGAGGTACATCTCTAGATTTTGACAGAACATCTCTAAGACATTAGAGGGTGAAAACAAGTAAAATGGCACTAGAATAATACTGTTGATGTTTAAAAAAACTCCATGTGAAAAGAAAAGATTTTATAATGTAGTTACATACATTACATAAAAGCATAGACGGGGCGGGGGTGGGTGGTGCTCGGCAGTGGCAGTATTGGTAATTGCTTTTAAGGTGGGAATTTGGAGTTCTTTAAGGGAGTGAGGAGCAGTTGTTATTATTATTGCTTAAACTCTTTGTTTTATTTATTTATTTTTAAAAACTTTTTTACTCACTAAAGACAGAGAGAGAGGCAGAGACGCAGGCTGAGGGAGAAGCAGGCTCCATGCAAGGAGCCCGACGTGGGACCCAATCCTGGATCCTGGGATCATGCCCTGAGCCGAAGGCAGACACTCAACCGCTGAGCCACCCAGGCGTCCCAAACTCTTTGTTTTAAAAATTGAAGTAGTATATTCACATGTTACTTGGGTGATTAAAGGAAAATAAAACTTTAATAACATCTAGATGATTCATTTTTATAGTGTTGTCAATTAGTGGCACATGTTGAGCAATGGTACTGATGATGGGGCTCCAGTAGTTTTTTGAGATCTCATGACTTTGTTGACTCTCTGTATTTTAAATGACTAGAACTGACATGTAGCTATTCATATGCTCTGGAAATACTTTTTAAAAATACCCTGAATGGGGCATCTATCTGGGTGACTCAGTCAGTTGGATGTTGAACTCTTGGTTTTGGCTTAGGTCATGAGTCCATCTTAGGGACTTCTGGTCAGGTTTATGAGGTACCCATGCTCACATGTGTTAGGTGTTTCTCTGTGGTGGGGCAATCTCTTTGAAAAGCTGTGTCAATCTGCAATTAGAAAGATATATTGATTACCTTGTGTGTGTACCGAGCTTTCCCAAAAGTTATAGAGAAAAGAAAATGTCCTGCATTCCCAAGCATTACAGTTAAGCCACATGAAAGACTAGTCTTCAGTTTTTCTTTCTTACTTGACATTTGCCCTTCAACTGAGGGAAGCCAGGCTTCTATTTATTGTTCTTCTGAATTGGTCCTCAAGGTCGCCAGAGATTTGATATTTTAGATTCTGTAGCTACTTCTCTGAATCTTCATCTTAGTTGGTCTGCATGAGGCATGCAGCACTGATGACTCTCCCACCATTTTGATGACTTTCTTCTCCCTCACCATCCTCTGGTCTCTAAGGGCTCTGTGCATCTGCTGCTGGAGCACCATTCTGAAGTGCTTTCTGTAGCCAGAGTCCTCTTTGTCAGGTTAATTCCAACTCTTTCTTTACTGGCTGCAGTTACTAATCAAACATTTATAGTATGTGTCACTGTGCTATGTGCCAGAAATTCCTCACCTAGCAGAACTCACAGCAGAGTGTATTAAAAAAATGAATATGAAACTTGCTGATTTTTTTTAACAGTGTTATTGAGGTACACTTAGCATATCATAAAGCTTATCCATTTTAAGGGTATAGTTCAGTGAGTTATATCAGTTGCTGGGCATTTGGGTTGCTTCTAGTTTTTAATTAGTATGAATAATGCTGTTATGAATATGTGTCTACATGTTTTTGTGTGAACATGTATTACCCTTTCTTTTGCATGTATATTTAGGATTGGAATTGCTGGGTCATTTGGTAACTATACTTAAACTTTTCGGTGTTGCTAGACTGTTTTCCAAGGCAGCTGCATCATTTTACATTCCTATTAGTAGCCCATGAGGGTTCAAATCTCTCTTCATTCATGCCAGTGCTTGTTATCTTTTTTGTTATAGTTCTCCTAGTCAGTGGGAATTGGTATTGCATTGTGATTAACAATGTCTTTTGAAGAGCAAAAACTTTAACTTTTGATGAACTCTAGTTTCTCGGATTTCTTTTTTTATGGATTAATCTGCATCTGTAGAGTATATCACTTGAGTTTCTTTGCCCTGTGTTTCTGCTTAGCTCTTTGAAGATATCTAGAAGATTAGATTGCTTATCCCATCTTTACTTCCCTGCCTTGCCTCAGTTTTGATAGTGCTCACATTGTTCTAGGGCTGGGGCAGTGGTTGGGCACGCATGTTCCCTAGTTCTACTTATGTTCTTCCTGGCCCGAGCACTTTCAGGACTGGGGTGATCATAGCTTCCGACTCTTGCTAGTCCCTTGAAAACCTTTTTTTTTTCCTTGAAAACCTTCTGTTGGGTTTCCTAGCCCCATTCAAAAGTGTTATTTTCAGGTAAACATGTTTGATCATGTCACTTTATTATTGGAGAATCCTGACTGACCTAATTTGGACTGAAAGCATTTCTGAGATGGGGGTTGGAAAATGATGGCCTGTGAGCTAAATTGGCCCACCACATAGTTTTTGTAAATAAACCTTTATTGAAACACAGCCATGCCCATTTGATTTTGTATTGTGTATGGCTGCTTTTGTGCTACAAAAGCAGATTTGAGGGGTTTGATGGAGTCTGTGCTCTACAAAACCTAAAATATTTACTCTGTGGTTCTTCACAGAAAAAGTTTGTTGACCCTGGTTCTTTTGCATTTAAGGTGGCTCGCAGAATCCACAAGAGGGCCAGAAGATAGACAACCCAGTCAGGTGAAATGAGTCTGTTAGAGAACAGATCCATCTTCCACTACTGACCATTCTTGCCAGTTGTGATGTTCTGGGATAGACTCAAAAGTTTCTCTAAAGCTGTCCTAGAAGAACTGACTCTTTTACTTCTGTGCCTGGTATGATACGTAATCTGCTTGCTGGGGTACCACTTCATATTACTCTTATTTCTTTGGGTGTGCCTGATTGGTGGAACTGGGATCGTGTACACGCCCCCTAATTGCAAGGAAGTCTGGGAAATCTTTTTGTTTGTTTTTGTTTTTTAAGGATTTTATTTCTAAGTAATGTCAACACCTAATGTGAGGCTCAAACTCAAAATCCTGAGATCAAGAGTTGCATGCTTTACTGACTGTGCCAGCCAAGTACCCCTGGGAAATGTTCTCTTTTGCTTTTTGCCCTTGATAGAAGAGGGAAGCAAGTTAGAGAGGAGTGTTGGAATGGTCATTTAGTCAGTCTTCCTGCAGCATGAGAAGTTACCAATCACTATCAATGCTTTTTTCTTTTTAACATACCTTGTTAAAAATTTATTCTTCTTTTCTTCTCCCCTTTCCTGCTTATAAACACAAAGAAAAAAACCCCTAAAACAGGGAAGTAACCCATGTCCTAGAAGATGGCAAGCGTGATATCTGCCACAATACTGTCAGTGCCAAAAGTAGACAACAGTCCATCCGAACAACATTTGGAGTGTCTGCATGGTGACATTGGCTGTTGGCTCAGAAGTCCCACAGGGGGATGTCATCCTTCTGTTGAGTGGCAGCAAATGAAGTGGGTTGTGTCACAGCTAAGGAACACAGTCCTGTCATGAACTGTGTTTTACTCTAATCTTTACTGTGAAATTTTCCTTTCAGGCTAACAAGTTTGCCTCTTTCCTTTCAGGCTAACAAGTTTGCTCTCACAGTTTCATGGTGCTGCTAGAAGATAAAAGGCAGCTCCGTCAGAGATGAAGGACCGTTTACTCCTCACTAGCCATGGCAGTGGTCAGAATATCAGCATTTTTGCTCTCATTCCCCAAGTCCCAATTCCCAGAAGGTGATATGGAGAGGATCAGATGATACCTGTATGAAATAGTTTGAGCTTAGACTTCTTCTCACATAGTGAATCTTTTATAATGGACTGTTAGCATCTCTGCACTTTGCCCCAGAGTCTGACAGTATCCTTCTCTTCTCAGGCTGTTGGTTATCCAAACACTTGTGCAAATACACTTTGAGACAAAAGGCAGTTGGTGCCTTGCTCATATGATGTGCAGAAATACAAAATACTCAGGGAAAGTTTGTGCCAACTAGGATCAGGGTAAGTTTAGCATGTTTTGTAGCAAGCAACAAACTAACAAGGGCCCCTCCAACAGGGAGCAAGTAGTTCTTTAATAGTCACACTATGAGTGCTTGTTTTACTTAGTTGCCTAGCTTATATGACTAGCTGCAGACACTGCTCAAGATCAGATTTTGCCATTTGGAACACTCAGTAAGGATGCTTGGGGTGGTCCGATCCCATGGTGAACTGCCTATACCAAAAGTATGTAATTACCAGTTACTTCCCTTTCTGACTAGGAACCTCTAAGGTTGACCTGGTCATATTCTAATGAAATCTCTACATCCAGTTCACTAATCTGGTCTTCTTGTTAAGAAGAATTGAGTTGGAACTTATGGCGGTGATTGTATTTGAGATATTATTATAAGTAATAGTTACTGATACTACAAAATATGATGTTTTAGGCACCTGGGTGGCTCAATTGGTTAAGCATCTGATTCTTTTTTTTTTTTTTTAATTTTTATTTATTTATGATAGTCACAGAGAGAGAGAGAGAGAGAGGCAGAGGGAGAAGCAGGCTCCATGCACCGGGAGCCCGACGTGGGACTCGATCCCGGGTCTCCAGGATCACGCCCTGGGCCAAAGGCAGGCGCTAAACCGCTGCGCCACCCGGGGATCCCCAAGCATCTGATTCTTGATCTCAACTCAGGTCTTGAACTCAGGGTTGTGAGTTCAAGCCCTGCTTTGGGCTCCATGCTGAGTGTGGAGCCTACTTAAAACAAAAGCAAAATACTGTGATTTAAATAATATGACTTTCAAATGTTCTCCCACAAAACATCTAAACATCTTTTTAATTTTAGGTTACAGATGCCAGTGTATCTAAGGATATCCAGAAATTTTGGTTATTGTTTTTGCCATCCCTTAGGGCACAGATAGGCAAACTTTGCCTATGAAGACTCAGAGTAAATATTTTAGGTGTCTGTCCCAACTACCCAACTTTGTAGTTATAGCACAAAAGATGTCATAGAGAGTAAGTAAATGAATAGGTGTAGCTGTGCTCTCATAATTTTTTTTTTTTTTTTTTTAAACGCAGACATCGGGCTGGATTTGGCTGTCACTATAATTTGTTGTCCCTTTCCCTGGGAAGTTATCTTTATTTTGCATAGTTGAACTTGGTTACTACATCTGTGTTCCAGATTAAGGGAAAGAACATAGTCAAAATTCAGAAAATATGCTTATGTTTAAGTTGTAGGGAATTTCCAAGTTGTACATTTCTCTTTCTGATCCCAGTGACTCAAACTTAAAAGACTCTTCTTAGTCTAATAAACCTGGTCTCTACCTAGTCAGTCATATGCCATGGGAGCAGGGAAATGAAGGTTTTGGGGCACAGTAGTGGTCTGCTACCATGGTGTGATATCTATAATTTATTTACTTTTTAAAAATATTTTATTTATTCATGAGAGACACAGAGGCAGAGAGGCAGACACACACAGACAGAGGGAGAAGCAGGTTCCCCTCAGGGAGCCTGATTTGGGTGGGACTCAATCCCTGAACTCCAGGATCACGCCCTGAGCTGAAAGCAGAGATTAACTGCTGAGCCATCCAGGTCTCCCTATAATTTATTTTAAACTCCTTCAGAACGGAGAGGCATAAACCCCTGTGTTCATTTAAACTACATTGTAGGTCCTTTCAGTTCCTCTTACTGGCAATCAGCAATCTAGGGATGGCTTTTAAAAGCATTTACAACTTTCCACATCTCAGTCAAGACTAAATTTGTAAGTAAATGGGTTTTCATTGGTGACATTAGTGGTTTAATATTTAGCAGTATGGATATTAGAAACTGATGCTTATTAGTGAAATTAACACTATCCAAGATACTTGGATTGGCTGAAACATTTCCAAGACCTCTCACCCTTGAATGGACATGATACAAGAATTAATAAGGCATTTACCTCTATGGATGGTGCCTTGCACTTGAGTTCCTTGTTTTTGGTATCCCACCATCAGAGAGGAGGATTTCTGGTTGCCTTTATAGCAACTGTAAAGATCAAATCTTGCATTTGGAATTTTATTATGTCTCTCTTGGTGACTCTTTTATGCAAGCTGATAATTTGACAAGAATTGGGATTTTATGCAGCATGTGGAGCAAGCTGTATGCTCTTTTTAATTTTTTTAAAAAAGATTTATCAGAAAAACATGAGTAGGGGGAGGGGCAGTAGGAAAGGGAGAGAGTCTTCAAGCAGACTCCCTACTTGAGTGTTTGATCTCAGGACCTTGATGTTGTGGCCTGAGCCAAAACTGAGAGTCAGGCACCCTATGCTGTATGCTGTTTTGCTGAGAAATGTTTGCTTATTAACTGTATGTATGGTGGACTTTGGACTGAGAGTTGCTTTTATTATAAACTTTTTAGCAACATAGATTTAACTAGTAGATAATCTTTACCCAGTTTTTCCTGTTCAACTTTTTGGTGTCCACCATTATATCCATCTCCAGAAATAACTTGTGTATGGCCAATATGGCCTAAATTTTTTCATTATTTTCTTTTCAGATTTTGTGGTAAGAACATTCACCATGAGATCTAGCCTCTTAACAGATTATAAATGCACAATACATTATGCCTGTTTATAACTCCCCATTTCCTCCTCCCCTTATCCCTGATAACTACCATTCCAGTCTTTGATTTTATACATTTGACTATTTCAGGTGCTTCCTGTAAGTGGAAACCTGAAGTATTTTGTCTATGTCTGTCTTATTTCACTTGGCATAATGTCCTCAAATTCATCCGTGTTGTCACATATTGCAGAATTTCCTTTTCTTAAAGAGACTGAATAGTATTCAGTTTTAAGTGTATACCACACTTGGTTTATCTATTTAGCTGTCAGTGGACATTTAGATTGTTTCTAAACACATTTTAACTATTACGGATAGTTCTGCAATGAACCTGGGAGCGCTAACAGCTCTTTGAGATCCTGATTTCATTTTTTTTTTCCCGATACATACCCTGAAGTAGAATTGCTAGAGCATATAGTAGTTCTTCTTTTTTTTTTTTTTTTTTAAAGTAAACTCTACCCTCAGCTTGGGGCTCAAACTCACAACCCCAAGATCAAAAGTCACATGCTCCACAGACTGAACCAGTGAGGCACTCCATGGTATTTCTTTTTTTTTTTTTTAAGATTTTTATTTATTTATTCATGAGAGACACACAGAGAGAGGCAGAGACACAGGCAGAGGGAGAAGCAGGCTCCATGCAGGGAGCCCAACGTGGGACTCGATCCCGGGACTCCAGGATCACACCCTAGGCTGAAGGCAGGCGCTAAACCCCTGAGCCATTCATTCAGGGATCTCCTCCATGGTAGTTTTTTAAAAAAAATTTTTGAGGAACTTTGTACTGTTTGACATAGAGCCTGTGCCATTTTGTTGGCCTAAAGTTCTTTCACAACAAGGATTTTGAAATTTATGAATGCTGTCAATATCTGGCGGTCTTACTAGATTTCTCTTGATAGTTTGCTTTCTCAGACTCTCATTTCCAGCCCTTTTTATATTCTTATACCACCAGTGACTCTTTTGGTAATCTTATCTCTTGATTTGCACACCAAATAGGAACTGCCAAAGGCTGGAGCCTTCAGTTTCTGCCAATAGATTTATGAATCTACCTGTATTTATGCCTATTCTTGGTATCTTCCGACTACTGAGAAGGAAAGACACGTTCCTGATCTTATTCCTGCTGCTTTCTCTGCAGTGGTGGCTGGAGAATGTCTATGGAGAAGGATTTTTAGGCAGCACAGCTGAGGAGTGGGTGCTTTGGGAGCTTGTCTTGGACTGCTTAACAAGCTGTCTGTCTGTCCTTCTGTCTTTATTGTTTGTCTTTCCTGTCTGATTTTCCTTTATCTTGTTTCATTTTTTTAAAGATTCATTTACTTAAGAGAGAGAGCAAGAGAGGGAGAGTGTGCAGAGTGAGAGAGAGAGAGGCAGGCTTCCTGCTGAGCAGAGAGAGCCAATGTGGGGCTTGATCCTAGGGCCCCAAAAATCATCACCTGAACCAAAGGTAGATGCTTAACCACCTGAGCCACCCAGGTGCCCTCTCTTTCATCTTTTTTCTTTTTAATTCCTGGCTTATATTTTTGTGTGTGTTAGAAATGAGCTCTATCCCTTTGTCCCTGTCTCCTGCTTCCCCTTGTCTCCTAGCTCTGCCACTTGATTGTCAATTTGAATTGTTTCATCTCCCAGATGTTTTTAAGCTCCTTACTTTCCAGAGAGTCCTACTCAAGTGCATTTGTTCAAATTTTCCTAAGCTAAAAAAAAAAAAAATCCCACTTCAAACTTTTTCTCAGCTATATCTCTGCCTCTCCCAACCTTTACAACCAAACATATAAGTAACCCCTGTCCCACCCCTTCATCTCTCTGCACCCCTCCTCCCATTCCACGGTCTCTTTCATTGTGGTCTTGGTACATTGACATTGCTTTTGCTAAGGTTTTGCTTTCATACTTGGTCTCTCCTCTCCCCTACTCCATCCTTCCCATCGTTCCCTGATGCTTCTACCAGGGATTAGTGTTAAAAGTATATGGTTCTAGTCATGCTGGTTTTCATTCTTTTTTTGTTTACCATGTTCTTAGAAATGCCTCCCTGCCAAAAAAAGACTCGGCAAACCCATTGGTTCCGGGACAGAACCCTTTACTGATAGGAAAACAGGATTTTTAAAAACTTAAATTCTTTATTTAAATTCAACTTAGTTAACATATAGTGTATTATTAATTTCAGGGGTAGAATTTAGTGATCCATTAGTTGCATATACACTCAATGCTCGTTACATCAAGTGCCCTCCTTAATGCCCATCGACCAACTATCTCTTCCCCCAACCCACCTCCCCTCCAGCAACCCTCAGTTTCTTTCCTAGAGTTTAATGTCTCTTATGGTTTGTCTCCCTCTCTATTTTCATCTTATTTTTCTTTGCTTCCCCTATGTTCATCTGTTTTGTTTCTTAAATTCCACATATGAGTGAAATCATATGGTATTTGTCTTTCTTTGACTTACTTTGCTTAGCATAACACTCTCCTAGTTCTGTCCACATCCTTGGAAATGGCAAGATTTCATTCTTTTTGGTGACTGAGTAATATTCCATTATATATATGTTTTATATATTATATATCCCACATCTTTATGCATTCCTCTGTCAATGGACATCTGGGCTCTTTCCATAGTTTGGCTGTTGTGAACATTGCTGCTATAAACATTGGAGTGCATGTGGCCCTTTGAATCACTATGTTTTTAACTTTTTGAGGAACCTCCATACTGTGAAAACAGGAATTTAGAAAATAGATTGGGAGTTTTGCAACTAACAAAAACCTAATCTCTTTTCCCTGTAACTTTTAATTTGTGGTTTTACCACTCTGAAAATTATGTAAGTTGTAACCAAAGAAAAATAGTAAAGTCACTAACTCTGGTATCTAAAAATCATGAATAGGGATGCCGAGGTTGTTCAGTGGTTGATCATCTACCTTCGGCTCAGGGAGTGATCCCGAAGTCCCAGGATTGAGTCCCACATCAGGCTCCTCGCGGAGAGCCTGCTTCTCCCCTGCCTATGTCTCTGCCTCTCTTTCTGTGTCTCTCAAGAATAAATAAGATCTTAAAAAAACAAAGAAATGCATAAAAAAAAAATCATGAATAAATGTGTCATGGTGCTACACATGTAGTTTTACAAAATGAAATCAAAACAAATACAATATATAATGATTTTGAAAAATCATTCTTGGGACGCCTGGGTGGTTCAGTGGTTGAGCATCTGCCTTTGGCCCAGCGTGTGATCCTAGAGTCCAGGGATCGAGTCCCACATCGGACTCTCTGCATGGAGCCTGCTTTTCCCTCTGCCTGTGTCTCTGCCTCTCTCTCTCTCTGTGTCTCTCATGAATAAATAAATAAAATCTTAAAAAAAAAGAAAAAAGAAAAATCATTCTTTATCTTCTAGAAATGAATTGCCTTTCTAGAAGGATATTCTAGAATGCTAGTCTGTTGACATTTGTGTGTAAGTCTCTTTAGACACATTGTATGGAATAGAGAGAAAGGTTCTTTTTTTTCCCCTCTGAGAAATAGGATTTTATTTCATTTTTAAAAATGACCTTTCTGGGGGCACCTGACTGGCTCATTTGGTGGAGTGTGTGACTCTTGGTCTTAGGGTTGTGAGTTTGAACCCTATGTTGGGTATAGAGATTAGTTAAAAAAAATCTTTTAAAAATGGTTTTTTTCTTTGGGTTCTCAAATTAAGATTGACGTAGTTGGCATTCTTTTCTTTACCTTTTCAGTCTTTAAGGGTGGCTTTTGCTTGTTGATAAAGAATTGGGTTAGATTTGGTGGATACTAAAGTCTGGACATTTATTAGGCATCTAATGGGCTAATATGAAATTTTCTATTAACTGAGTTTTAAAATTCAGACCACAATTTTTAATCTATCTATATCCAAGTATTTACAGTCATTTAAAAGAAAAATCAATGAAGAAGGTGATTTTTTTTTTCTTCTGTAAGTTGAAAAACACACTTTGTTCTGTTAGATTATTATTTGGAAAATAAAAGGCTGGTTCAAGTAATTTTTTCTATTTTAATAATAAAATTTAAAATATAAAACTAAATGCTTGAGGGGGAAATTAATAATCTTTAAAAACTTATTGGAAAAGTTTCTGAAGACTACTTCATACTTAATTTTTTTTTCTTTTTGAAACTTGTAGCCAGCAATATCCTAGTTAACTGATTAGTCCAGTTTAAACTTTTCCATGATTATTACATATCAAAGTATATAAAAAGGAATTTATATTTTTCAAGATTTTGAAATTCTTGAAACATAAATCCATCTAGTCAGTGTAGGCAGTGATAAGTTGCTCTTCAGAAGAGCCACCTACATGGCTTGAATGCAGTTGGTTTTGTATTAGTAACCCAGTGAAATCACCTCAGGCATTTAGTATAATAATAACAACAAAATTGAAATTTGAGTCAGAGTTTTTAGAATTATTCTTTCCAGGTTGACTCATAAGTATTTCCTTGGGGACCAAAGCAACAGAGGCTTCTAGTTTTTTCTTTTAAATAGCTTTGCCACGGATTTTTGCTAGTACTGACCTTGGACTTCACTGTGGTTTTGTTGAGATGCTAGTAAAGGCTTCTACCTTAAAGAAAGATTTGTTTCTGAGAAACAGAAGAAAAGAAATCAATCATTTAGAAACAGCATGTTTTGCCCTTCTTTGTAAAGCCTTGATCTTTTGACATATAATTTATCTGTTAAAATATGTTAGACTCTGAGCTAGATTCTCTGCATGTTTATAAACAGTTTGTGATAACAGGAAACATGTCTGTTAAGATGTTGTAAAACAAAAGGATGCAAACATATATGCAGTATGGTTACAAACTGTATTTAGAAAAAAAGATGGGAAGTAATAAAATACTATTTAATCTCTTTTACTTTTGATGCATGTTTATGATAAAAAATTTGGACATATAAATGTACACACGTGTGTGTATGTATTTTTGAATTTCTTCCCATTCAACCTTTAGTTCCTTTATGTATTGCTAAGTATGATTGTAGAATTTTTAATTTGCTGTAAACTTTCACCACAAAGAGAATGATTTATCAGTGAAAGTTATTAAATAAACTGCCAGCCATGTATATCTGTGAGATAAGTTTTTAGTACACAACATTGTGCTGGGAGTGATTTAAAAAAAAAAAAGAATTTAAGGCAACCTCTGCCTTGCTGGACTTTCTGATCTGGTGGAGCAAGGTGTCTAAATTGTAGTAGTCCTAATCCGTGAAGCAGTCAGAATAACTTTGCTCGGCAGGATGCAATTAAATGCCAGATTTTGTACTAAGTACTATAAGAGTTCAGATTAAAGGCGATTCATCCGAAGCTGAAGTACCTGGGAAAGACCTGGTGGTAAAAGTGAAACTTTAAGTGTATCTTTAATAGTAGTTAGTACCAGGAGGTGAATAAAATACACAGAATAAATGTGGATTTAACTTTACTTTATTCCCACCTGGCTAATGTGTCCATTTTAAAGGATTGCTCAGTGTTCAATTCCTTTCTTATAGAAAAAAAGCACAGCCACAATTATAATGACAAAATTGCTAGTAATAGGGACCCAACTGGGAAGAGCACAGTAGAGGAGGAGCAACTTGAGGTTAAGGGGGGGAAGCAAGACAGAAATAACCACAAGGAGAGCCTTGCTTTGAACATGGAAATATTTAGGATCCCTTTGCAGGATTGACTGCTTTTTCCTTGCAGGGGCATTATCATTAAAGAGATTACAGAGAGTATATATTTGAGCATTTTCTATTAAGATACTGATGTGTAAATCTCTTGGGCACAATATAATTTTTTACTTATTTGAAAATATTGAATTGATTATTTCTAAAATATGACTTAATTGGTTTCATTTTTTTGTAGATTTCATTTAAAACAATGTGCTTCTTAAAATTTCATGGGTGAAGAGTAGAACTTAGCAATACTCAAAAGTATTTTCTATCTTAGACTTTTGGGGAGGTAGGGTCATAAATATCCGGGTAGATGTAGGTGCTCTAGTTTTTATGTCTGCCTTGTAAAATAAATTCAAACACAGTAGAAGTTCCTTAAGCTGGAAAATTTAGGGAAAGCCATTTCAAAGATATATGAATCCCTTTATCATTTTAAAAGAATAGATTTTTGTTTTTTTAGAAATAAGTTATTCTTTTCAGTAGTGAAAGACTTACCTCAATTAAGCAAAAAGTAGAATTAGAATGGAAAATGAGTAGTCTTAAAAATGGAGCATATATTTCTAAGTTTTGAGTAGATTCAGAACTTAATCCGCGTATCAGCTGTTTTAGGAATAAAGGTAAAATCGTTGAGGATCAGATGTGAGAGTATTTAGATGATTGTCAAGATTTTCTGGCTCATGTGTAGTGATATTGAACTCTTTACTTGTGGACTTTAATTTGTGCTTGGTGCTGACCTGATGCTGTGCAGGGACACTCACTACATCCCTTCATTCAGTTTCTCTAATTATCCCCACTTCCTGGGGAGCTTGCTTAGAACTGGGCATGAGTGCTTGTTAGGAAAATATTGGGCTAGCCTGGCTACATGTAAGAGGGTAGTTTTTGATATAAGGTTTATGTATAGATGAACCAAATAAGGGGCCAACGTTGTTTGCAGGGGTTTTATTTAATCAAATTGGTACGGAATATTATGAAAGTTATCTGGCTAGACATGACTAGGCTTGTAATAAATGGAAGTCATGGTTAATATAGTTCTGAGTTGATTTGTTGCACTGTTCTTTTTTTAGTGCACTTTCAAAAAGAATCTGACTACTAAATGATATGTGAAACCATCACATTTGCAATTCTGTGTATATTAGCAAATGATGGGAGTTCTTTTTGCTGGGAGCATCTGTTAATGCAGAGATTTGTCTCTTCAGGTTCATGTGAAAATGGCGGACGAGGCTGTCTGTGTTGGCCCAGCTCCCACCAGTAAAAGCTACCTCAACATGGATGCCATCATGGAAGCCATTAAGAAAACCAGGGCCCAAGCTGTGAGTCTGAATGAATCTATCTACTGCAGCTGTTTCATATATAGTGAGCAGAAAGCTAGAGTTTGTATTCAGAAAAAAGAAAAATAAGAAAGAATGATTGAAAATGCTGTTGCAGTTAGTTCATGTCACATGAATTAAATGTGGCCGAATTCGCTACTGGAAATCAAAGGCTTTGTAGCATCTGGCAGTGTTGGTTGCTGATCCTGCAGGTGGCTGTTGGATTCAGCTTTCACACCAGGGAGCAGTTTCAGTTCATTTCCAAATTTGTTAGGGAAGAAAAAAAGAAATCCCAATTAGTTTTGAGTATTAACCCTTTGAGTGTAATAAAAATGTTAAAAAACATCTCTCATAAATAGGATCCACAAGATTCTTGTTTAAATTGTTTTAGTCATTTAAAGTTATGTATACCTGGTTACACTTCCAGATATAAAAACTTTGCAATTGGTAATTATTTTAATTTGATAATGTCAGTAGAATGCATTTCACTTACATGGAGAAGTCAGTAATTCTTCCCATCTCTAATTCTGTTTGAATGTTGAATCCAGGAAAAAAAAAACTCATTTCTGACATCAAGAATGGTGTTTTGCTGGTACTGTGTGTGTGTGTGTGTGTGTGTGTGTGTGTGTGTTAGATCAGAGAACTTATTATATAATGTTACAAACTATGCAGAGTTATCTCTAAAATTGGATGGAAACAGCCAATACCAGCAATTAGCCTGGAGTGCTTCAATTAATGCTCACATATTTTGTGAAAGAAATGGTTTAGTAAGATATATGTTTAAATAAGTAACTGAATTCATGAACCCATATTATAAGCGTTTACAGTTTATTATCAGAATTAATGAAGGTAGAATTCTTAACCCTTTAATGATAGCTTGTTAGAATATAACCTTTCATTAAATGTTTCTGTAAAATGTGATTGGTGGAGTGAAACTCTTTTCCTGTGATGCAGTTTTTTGAATTCTGTACCATGTTCATAAAGCGTAGTTTAACATTTAAACATCTCGGATGTGTAGCTACTTCTACATTATGATATTGGCTCCTTCCAAAATTTGGCGTTCCTTATAGCAGAATTGTTCTCCTGGAAATACGTTTAATACTCACTGATAATAGAGCATCTAAATTTGTTGGGCCAGTATGATAGAACAGGACAATAGAACTTAAATCATAGCGACATGGTTTGTGAGAGAGGTTAGCATAAAGTGTTGTGAAATGCTAAGTGGGACAAGGGGGAAAGAAGAGTAAATATTAACGGAAAAAAATTCAATGTATACAGAAAAAGTAAAATCAGACTTCCACTTTAGTTTTGATAAAAACTGCTCATTAAGTGGCTGGTGTATTCATGTTGTCAGGAATAAAATATGTTAGCTGGCTTAGCCAGGGTTTTGGAAAGCAGCATTTCCGGAGACAGTAAAGAAAGGGGGAATCAGGAGTTTTTCATTCATCTCACAAATGGTTTCTTATAATGGTCTTTGACCCACCAGCCATTAGAAAATTCTCCATGCTTGTGGCCAAAATTAGCCTCAGAAAAAAGTAGGGAGAGTTCAGGTTGTGTTGAAATAGATGTAGGTGGACAGACAGATTTATAGGTCAATGGTTCTGTTTATGGTTAGGACAAAGGTAGCATGCTGCGAGTGAGTGTTCCGTTTGCAGTTTCTTGAATTTGGGTCTGTACTCGGGAATGTGAGTTGGAACTGTAGGAAAAGTAACCTTACTCAAGGCTCTTGAAATATAAACACATTCATGCACAATGTTGCTTATAAAGGTTTTGTGATGTGATAAAATTGAAAGTGCTTTTTATTTTTCATTTCTAAGGTACATCCAGGTTATGGATTCCTTTCAGAAAACAAAGAATTTGCCAAATGTCTGGTAAGTTTGTAACGAACCAGAATCTGTTTGTTTATATTTCAGAAAGCAGTATAATGGTGTTACTTTTATAAATGTGGGTAGTGATGAATTACAGATTTTTAAAAAAAATGATTCTATTTATTTATTTGAGAGAGAGCAGAGTGAGAAAGAGAATGAGTGGTGGGGAGGGGCAGAAGGAGAGGAAGAAGAGAGGCCCCATCCCAGGACCCTAGGATCATGACCTGAGGCGAAGGCAGATTCTTACTTACTACCCAGCTGAGCCACCCAGGCGTCCCTGAATTATATAGTTTTAATTGACCTGTCAATTCTTTGAAAATCATTTGTGAAAAGTGAAGAATTTTTATTCTGTAACCCAGGTCTTAGTTTGGAGAATAAAAGTGGAGAAGTTCCAAAATCAGCTTTATACCTAATGAGTGATACCAAGTTTTTTTTTTTTTTTTTTTTTTAAATTTTTATTTATTTATGATAGTCACACAGAGAGAGAGAGAGGCAGAGACATAGGCAGAGGGAGAAGCAGGCTCCATGCACTGGGAGCCCGACGTGGGATTCGATCCCGGGTCTCCAGGATCGTGCCCTGGGCCAAAGGCAGGCGCCAAACCGCTGTGCCACCCCAGGATCCCAGATACCAAGTTTGTTATATATTGTATGGACTTTTAAAAAATTCAGCTTTTCAGATTCGTAGCTATGTCAAGGAGTCCAGTGATTTATTATTATACAACAGCATTATTTCCCTTTTTATCACTAATTGTGGCATTTAAGATCAAATCTTACTATTTTGTCTATTTTGGGGAAAGATTTTTGATGATCTGAGTCTCTTTCAGATATTACCACCCTGATTGGGTGAATTGAACTGATTTCTCAGGTGTATTTATAACTACATTCAACAAGGTACTGAAACCTTAGTTTTCAGGTGCTAAAATAGAATTTTGAATGTTTTGTACACCAGTTATCCCAGATGATATCTTAATTTATTATTTAATATGTTTTACTTTGTTTCTGTGAAATGCTTGTATTTTGTTCTTTCATAGGTTCAAAATTATTTATGAATGTAATTTTCTAGATGACATTTCCACTTAAAATCAGTAATTTTAATTTGGACAGTTTTTAAGATCCTAGAGTTCTAGTTTAGAATGATCTATTTTAACCAATTGAAAGATTAAAAAGTAGAGCCTAAGGATGAAAAACTGAGGCCTGCAGAAATTGTGATGTAAGGTGACACAGATAGCTAATGTGTCTGGAGAGGGCAAATTAGGTGGAAACAGCCAAAGGCCCAGGTTTATAGATTGGACAGTATAGCCACATTTTCCCATTTATATTCTTTTTTGTTATCTTCTTTGAAACTTTGGCTGAGTTCTGTCCTTGTGTCAGAAAGTGACTTGAATGTGCCTGTACAATATAAAGTACTAAATTTAAGTTGTATAGATGAAGAGTCTAAACCATGGTCAGTGGGCCAAATGTGACCTGCTGCCTTTTTTGTAAGTTAAATTTTATTGGCACATAGTCAAGCTCATTCACTTATCTGTTGTCTGGGGCTGCTTTTGCTCTATAACAACAGAATTGTGTAGCTATAGCAAGACCAAATAACCTGCAAAGCCTAAAATATTTACTGTGTGGCCCTTTATAGAAACATTTTGCCAATTCCTGGTATAGAAGGATATCTGGGTCTCCTCAGAGAAGCTAAATGACATGGTCATTATGTTCATTCATGTATTCATTTGATCATTAAAAAATGTTTGTTATCTATGTTTAAGGTATTTGAGGAAGATATAAAAATGAATCAGATGTGTGTCCTGCTCATGAGGAGCTCACAGTCAAGTAAATCAAGTACACAGATGACTTCAATTCAGGGAAGAAAATATTACGAAGAAGTTCGCATTCTCCTTAAATGGAGAGTATTTCCATCAGGGGTTTCATGTTAGAAGAGTGCAGAATATATAAATGATTACTTTCCTTTCTCATGAATTTTCTTATATCCGCTCCTCCATTTCCCTTTCTTAGAGCTATCCCTCAGCCATGCCAGAATACCATGCTGTTCTCAAACATGACTTGTTCTTTGTGTGGTCCATCCTTTTTGTGACTCTGCTCAGGGAACATACTTGTCCTCTCCCACATTTCCAACTACTGCCTGTCTTGAAAGACACAGTTCACATGTTACTTCTACCAGGATAGTTTCTCTATCCCTCTGGTGAGAAATAATGTCTTTCCTCTGTTTTCTAGAGACTTTTTTTTTTTTTACTTTACATATTATGTTAAAATTCTGTATTTTTATTTCCTTGTGAGGCAAGAGACTTGGCCTTATCAGTCTTTCTTTCCCTTTTGTTTTATAGTCTAATGATTTCTACATGTTAGATTCAATGAATGTTATAGAAAGAATAATTATTAAATTAAGAATTATAAAACAATAACATGCAAGAAAATTTTCCTCATCTCACAAAAAGGACTATTTTTTAAAAAGATTTTATTTATTAATAGTCCCAAAAAGGACTGTTTTATAGCCAGAAGGCATTATTGCCATGTTTTGGTTCTCTATGAAACCATGTAGTTCGTGATAACTAGCCTCTTTTTTTTTTTTTTGGCATCGTGGCAAGATTCCTTTTTGGATATAATTTTCGTAGCATTAAAGTCTTTGCCCATTGGAGCATGTGATTTAAAACTCTCCTTTTGGAATATCTGGTTATAGTTGGTAAGTTCAATTAAAAAAATAAATAAATAACAGGGATCCTGGGTGGCTAAGTGGTTGAGTGACTGGCTCAAGGCATGATTCTGGAGTCTCGGAATGGAGTCCCACATTGGGCTCCCTGCATGGAGCCTGCTTCTCCCTCTGCCTATGTCTCTGTTCTCTTTCTCTCTCTGTGTCTTATGAATAAATAAATAAAATCTTAAAAAAAAAAACCCACAACAGCACTGAAATGAAATTGCCTACTGATTTTTGTTAGGCCCTATAAACGTGTGATTGGTGACTAGCCATTGAAATTCAATACTTATTATCACAAACTGAGTTATTTTTAGAAATCTGATTTCCAGTGTAGTGGTGATAGATTACCATGTTGATAGTGACTTTGCAATGAGAAGATGGAATTTTTTTTTTTTAAAGTTGAATACTGTGGAGTTCCATTTATTGTAATACTGTATCGTTTGAGATATATAATCAAATATGGAGAGGGAGAGAGAGATCAGGGGAGGGGCAAAGGTAAAGGGAGAAAGAATCTTTTAATTTTTTTTTTTTTTAAAGATTTTATTTATTCATTCATGAGAGATAGAGAGAGAGAGAGAGAGGGAGAGAGGCAGAGACATAGGCAGAGGGAGAAGCAGGCTGCACGCACAAAGCCCGATATGGAACTCAATCCCGGGTCTCCAGGTTCATACCCTGGGCTGAAGGCACGCCCTCAATGCTGAGCCACCCAGGTGTCCCTGGGAGAAGGAATCTTAGGTAAACTCTCACTGAATCTGGAGCCCAACCCAGGGCTTCATCTCAACACCCAGGCCAAAACTAAGAGTTGGCTGCTTAACCAGCTGTGTCACCTAGGCGCCCCTGTTCTGTGTGCTTTTTGTTTGTTTTGTTTTTGTTTTTAGATTTTATTTGAGAGGGAGAGACCATGAACATGGGAGGGGAGGGGGCAGGGAGAAGTAGACTCCTTGCTGAGCAAGGACACTCCCTCCACCTGCCCCGCCCTCCCCCATCTGGGGCTGGATCTCAGGACCCTGAGATCATGACCCGAGCCAAAGGCAGATGCTTAACTAACTGACCCAGGTACTCCTGGTTCTGTGGTTTTTAAATTGCTATTCAAAATCATGCATATTTCTAGAAAAACTAATTGTGCTTTATTGATACATTGTTATTTTTAGTTAACAACCATGAATAATTTCTTGATTTTTCACCCCTGCATTTATGCTATATATTTGCATTAGAAAGTATACAATAAACTTAAAAAAAAAATAACAGCCTTCACTTGGGGCTTTGTGTGGGGTTATTTGTGGGTGCTGGTGACGACTATTCTTTATACTTAATTTACATGCAATGGGATCAGATTATACAATCTGTACTGTACTTGATTTAAACATCATACTTAAAAAAAATAAACATCATACTTTGTTTTTGCTTAAGTCATAGAAAAATAACAAAGCTACAAATAACACTTGTGAAGAAATTTCAGTAATTTTAATGTGCTGAGCCAACAGATTTTATTTCTAGACTGTTTTTCATTATGTATTTATCCTCTGGGCTCCTCATATTCTGAGCAGTAAAAGCAGAGTGATAGGAGGCTATGAGGACTGTTAGAATTAAGAAATATTTTTAGTTTAGGAATGAGCTTTGGGAAGGACAACTACCTGTTCCTGGAAAGAGGAAGTATTGGTTTAAAGAGATTTCATAGGGGCGCCTGGGTGGCTCAGTCAGTTAAGCGCCTGCCTTTGGCTAAAGTCATGATCTCAGGTTCCTGGGATCAAGCCCTGCTCAGTAGAGAGTCTGCTACTCCCTCTCCCTCTGCCTCTCACCCTGCTTGTGTGCATACACTCTCAAATAAATAGATAAAAATCTTTAAAAATTTTTTTGTTCATGAGAGGGATCCCTGGGTGGCGCAGCGGTTTAGCGCCTGCCTTTGGCCCAGGGCGCGATCCTGGAGACCCGGGATCGAATCCCACATCGGGCTCCCGGTGCATGGGGCCTGCTTCTCCCTCTGTCTGTGTCTCTGCCTCTCTCTCTCTCTGTGACTATCATAAATAAATAAAAATTAAAAAAAAAAAAGGAAAAAAAAATAAATTTGTTCATGAGAGACACAGAAGGAGAGAGGCAGAGACACAGGCAGAAGGAGAAGCAGGCTCCATACAGGGAACCTGACATGGGACTGGATCCCTGGTCTCCAGAATCACACCCTGGGCTGAAGGTGGCGCTAAACCGCTGAGCCACCCGGGCCGCCCCAAAAATAAAATCTTTAAAAAATAAATAAATACTTATAAAAAAAGATTTCATAGCGTTCCAAGTTACTTTTTGAGCTTATCTATACACACATATTTTCATAATATTTCATGTTTTAGTGTTACATAGCATTATAAGTTATGGTAATTAGCTTTACGGGAAATTTGTTATATTAAATAACTTCTATTTCACATTTGGGCCTTGCCCATGTATATATCACTTATAGATGGTGAGTTCTATCCACAATGCTCAGCATTGGGAGTATAGAGAACAGCAAGCAGGTTAGATTTGATGATTGTATTCTTTTATCTCCTTTCATTGGACACTTTTTAACAGGATAAGGATTATAATAGTAATTAGGTATAATTTTTCTATCCATTGTATTAATCAAAAATTGAAAAAAATAGGTATAACATCCAGTGTAGGCAAGTGTACAGGACAACTGTCTTGTTCTTTGGAGTGTAAATTATTTTAGGGTTTGAGGAGGGTGCCAGAAATTTGCTAGTATCTATCAAAATTTAAAATGTATGTACTCTTTGATCTGACAAGTATAGTCTTAGGAACTTCACCTGCAAAGATAAATTTTAAAAAATGTTCACGGTAAGTTTGCTTATAATAGCAGAATTTGGAAATAAATTAACATTTTTTCATCTATAAAGTGAAAAGAATGACCTCTATCTGCAGGGTTGTTGTAAAGATGGGAAATCACATACATAGAGAACTTACCACACAGTCTGACACTGCTAGGCAAATCATCTTAAGCATTACAGTTGTTAATAATTACTTCATTTATTTATTTATTTATTAAAAATTATTTACATTTTAGATTTATTTATTCATGAGAGAGGCACACACAGAGAGGCAGAGCCACAGGCAGAGGGAGAAGCAGGCTCTTCGCTGGGAGCCTGATGTGGGACTTGATCCCGGATCCCAGGATCAGGACCGGAACCCAACCGCTGAGCCACCCAGGCATCCATAATAATTACTTTAGTAGAAAGAGACCTATTGAAGAGTTTTTAGGACAATGAGATGGTTGAAATTAGTACTTTTGCATAATTAATCAGATAGTTTCTTTTGTGAATTTTGTGAATTTAGATTTTTTTCCTGTTGAGATTAATAGTTTGGTAGAATTATACTGCTATATGTATGTCCATGATACTGTAGTTTATGAACTATTTTGACGCATGATTTCTTTCACTCATGCAACCACTGAAGCTGGATATTATGAACTCTGTATAACAAAAGGAAAACAGTGACTCAGGTGCAGTGACCTCCCAATAGTCACACTATGCTAGTAAGTAACAGAGTCAGGACTTGACACAGGTTAGCTGATTTTTGGGTAGGGAACACTTGAAAAAATAAAACAAAAAACTGTACCCTACTTGGCTAAGTTGGAAAGAGAGAGCATTTAAAGAGAAGCCAAAAGTGAAGACCAAAATAATGTTACCCACTTAGGCAAAGCCCATAGAAACCTTTTCCTTCACTTTGTTGTAGTACAGGTAGCACAGGTAGATTGTAGGAAAAGAACTTATGTAGGTAGAAACTGGAAGACAGCATGTTGCTAGGTTTTCTTCAGTTATGGGGTTGTAATCCATAGAGTCTTATTAGAGTTTGGAAGTATGTTAGAAGTGCTTTGTAACTAATACAATAATTTTGAAGTTAGGAAGTTGGCCAATGGTTTCATTTAACAATATTTTTGTTCTTAAAATAGTATAGAGTAATTTAAAGGGATTCATATGATACCTATTCACTTGTAGTTGTAAAAGCTTTTTTTTCTTTTTTTTAAAGTAGGACCTTGCAAGTCCAGAATTGTATATAACTCTGATTTTATTTATGTGGGCTGTGATCTAGGTAACTCACTGAAGTTTTTTGTCCATGGCTATTGAAATTTATTTGTATTATGGCTTAAGAGAGTTGAGAAATATGGGGCCCCTGGGTGGCTTAGTTGGTTGTGTGTCTGTCTCTTGATTTTAGCTCAGGTCATGATCTCAGGGTTGGGAGATTGAGCCCTGCCTCTGGCTCCAAGCTGGACATGGAGCCTGCTTAAGTTTCTATCTCTTTCTCTTTGTCTCTTCCCTCTACCCCTCCCCTTTACTGCTGCCACCCCCTCTTCCACCCTTGTACACTTTCTCTCTCTCTTAAAAAAAGTTGAGAAATGTTATTAATACTAGTGTATTTTATAGATACAGGTTTAGCTACATTTTTGTAGTGTTAGTAGAATTCACATTTTGGATACAGGTCTTTGATTTTATTATGTTAAAATTAAAAAATTTTTGAAAGTGTAAAATCTTAAATTTAAGTCACATGTATATGTTGAAAGAGGTTTCCTTCATCTGTGAAACTCTGACCCCAGCTTCCAGTTTAAATCCCCGGAGGCTACCACTGTACCACTGCAACCATATTTATATCCTTTTGGAGTGAGGGAGTGTGTGTTATAATTTTGCTATAGATTTGTTATGTAGGGTACTCTTATTTGCCGAAGTAGGATTTTTGTGTATAAGAAAAAAAGTGGCACAGAATGTTTCTTGCCTTCCCCCTGGCTCTTAAAAATAGGTATAGGATATGAACCTTCAGATATGCTAGTACCATTCTTATTTTATCTTCCTGACAGTCTGTGATGTATTATTCTTATCCTTGGTTTTAAGAAGAGAGAATAAGCTCAGAAATAAATGCCTTGCCCAGTATCACATAGCTAGTAAATGAGAGTATAGTTTCTAACAAAAGTATAAATTCCATACCCAGTAAATGTTCCAAGCTGCTTCAAAGATGAATTGAAATGAGATCAGGTTGTTAGTGTTTTCTGTTTTATTTTTTTAAAAGATAGCTTTGGATGGTTCCTATTTTTGCTCTTGGAGACTTTTATCTTTTTGCTCACTGCCCCCCCTATTGGTGTGCCATTTTTAAGGTCTAAAAACAATTATTGTTGTTTTTCTGATCTTTGATCTTGGACACAAGTGAAAGTGTCTTCACTTGGATTTGCTGACTTTGTAAGTAAAGTATTTGAGTGAACTGATAGAGCTACAGAATAGTCATTGATACTTTTTACTGCTTTGTGATATACTTATGTTGAATTAATCTGGTCTCTATGGATTTAGAAGAAAAAGTTCAATGACTCTTTCTTTCTGACAATTTTATATTTGTAATTGTGACTCTTAAATGTCATGTTCAGCAGAATTGATGAAAACCAGTGCAAGTAGCTTCACAAAACCATTGTTGTAACAGAATGTGCTTTGAAATGTTTGAGAACATGTTTCATTTCCTGCATGTTGGATGAGGGTTAACTTCTAGATATTTATTGAAGAATTTGAAGATGATGTTGAGTAGAATGCTCTCCCAACATGGATACTTGAAAAATCCTCCTTTATTTCTAGGGAGTTTAGGATTGTTGGGTTGGGGGCGACTTCAGTAGGAAGGTTAAGAATCTGGGATTTCATGAAAAAAAAAAAAAAAAAAAAAGTGATTCAGTGAGGTTGGGATTTTCTAAACTTTGCTTAAAGTTCAAATAGCTTGAATTTACTCAAGCTTTCCTTCTCTTGCTCCTTACTGTTCCCTTGCACTTATTAGGCTAGTCTGGAATCAGAGTTAAAATTCTTGCTCTGCCATGTTGTAGCTATAGGATCTTGGACAAGTTGCTTAATGTTGAACTCTCAAGACTCTCAAGAGTCTTATGCTTACAGTATGCACAGTATGCATTTCTCCATCTGACTCTTTATATTGAAAACATATCTCTTGCAGTCAGCTTGTAGATGGGTTGTATTTTTTAAATCATTCTCATAATCTGCACCTTTAATTGTAGTGTTTAGTCTGTTTATTGGTTTGTCTTATTTTCGTTAATAACGGCTTTACTGAGGTATAATTCCTGTGTACTACTACTCACCCTTTTGTGATAAGTAGTTCAGTGCTTTTTTAGTATTGTCATGCATCTGTGTACACTCACCGATATGCAGTTTCAGTAAGATAGGTTAGCATTTATATGACTGGGTTTATGGCTACCATTTTCTTTTTCTGGTTATGTCATTACTTCCTTTCTGTTTTCCTTTCTTATTTTATTTGGATTATCTTAATTTTTGGAATTCCATTTAAATTTACTTATTAAGACCTTTTACATTTTTTTAAAAAGATTTTTAAAAATTTATATAACAGAGAGAGAGAGAGAGAGAGAGAGCCAGCATGAGCATGGGGGAGGGTAGAGGGAGAGGGAGAAACAGACTCCCTGCTGAGTGGGGAGTACCACCTGTGAGGCTTGATCCCAGGACCCCAGATCATGACCAAAGCAGGAGGCAGGCACTTAACTGACTGAGCCACCCAGGTACCTCAGACCTTTTATTTCTTAGTGGTTTTTCTAAGTATTGCAATATACATCCTTAACTTTATAGTCTATTTAGAATTAATATTATACCATTTACCATTTTTAGGTGAAATGTAGAAATGTTACAATGTGTATAGTCCTCTTCCCCTGTCTTTCCATCGGCATTCTCTGAAATACCATTCTCTGAAATACCACTGTCATGTGTATTTCATCTGCATAGATTATACATTCCATAGGATAATGTCATAACTTTTGCTTTAAATATGTTTGAGGTGAGTTAGGACATTTCCTTCATTAATGACCCAAACGTCAGTCTCTTGAAATTAAGAGTGATTTTCATTTTGGCCTATTTTTAGGGTACCTTGAAGAAATTATGTTTTGTTTTTATTTCTTTTATTATATACATATTTAATTGTGGTATATCATGTATAACATAGAATTACCTATTTTACCATTTAAAAAATATGGAATGCTTCATGAATTTGCATGTCATCTTTGTGTGGGGGCCATGCTAATAATCTTCTCTATCCTTCCAATTTTAGTATATATGGGCCCCTTTTCATCATTATTAAAAAAAATTTGAGAGAGAATGAGTGAGCACGTGAGCAAGGAGAGGGGTAGAGGAAGAGGGGGAGAGAATCCCAAGCTGGCTCTCTGTTGCTGAGCATGGAGCCTGACATGGGGATTGATCCCAGGACCCTGAGCTGTATGGACCAGAGCATATGGTTGGTGAAGGTTTGTGATAGCCAGCAGCAGTCTCAGCTGGATGAGGGCAACCATAGAAATGGAAGAAGTTTTTACGTCTGGGATTACTGAGACAAGTGGCAGGAAAACAGGTGGATACAATAACTGGCAGCTTGACATGTGCATGCAGAGAGAAGGGGTGTTGCTTCAGTGCTCAGGCAGTGGAGACTGAAAGAACTTGAATGTTATTTGGCGGGAGTTTAATCTGAAGATTTTCTTTGTGACAGTTTGACTCCATTATCTCTTCCCCATAAATTCTAGTAAAATTAAAAAAAAAAATGAGGTCATGACCTGAGCTGAAATCAGGATTTGGATGCACAACTGATTGAGCAACCCAGGCGCCCCACATTTTCACCATTTTTAAGTGTACAATTCAGTTGCATTAAGTACATTTACAGTGTATAACTATCACTACTATTTATGTCTAGAAAGTTTTCATCATCCGAAAATGAAACTTTGCAGCCATTAAACAATAACTCCCTCTCACTCCCACCGGTGCCCTTGTAAGGTCTGTTTTACTTGCTGTCTTTATGAATTTGCCTATTCTAGGTGACTCTTATAAGTGGAATCATAGAATATTTTACCTTTTGTTTCTGGCTTATTTGACTGAGCATAATGTCTTTAAGCTTCATCCTTGTTGTAGCGTGTGTCACAATTTCATTGCATTCTAAGTCTGATAAAATCCATGGTATGGCTGTAGCACATTTTCATCTGCCATCTGTTGATCGTCCCAACTTTTACATGAGTAAAAGGCTGGAAATCATGCTTTTTAATACTCTTGTATCACTGAAGCTTTCAGGAAGTGTTTTTTTTTTTTTTTGATTTTATTTATTTATTCATGAGAGACAAACAGAGAAGGAGGCAGAGACACAAGCAGAGGGAGAAGCAGGCTCCAGTCCGGGAGCCTGACGTGGGACTCGATCCTGGGTCTCCAGGATCACGCCCTGGGCCGAAGGTGGCGCTAAACTGCTGAGCCACCTGGGCTGCCCAGTAAATGCTTGTTAACTATTTGATAGGTGAGAGAAGTTGCTGAATTAAAACTTGGAATTCTAGAAATAAATAGAGAAAGACACTTGGAGAAACTTCTCTGTGTTTTTAGGTTGTAATGCTGTTTTTAACTTTCACTAACTTAGTGATCTCTTAAAGTTGAATTTCAACTATTTATTTGTATATAACCCCTAAACTTGGAATTCAATAGGAAAGATTTTTTGTTGTTCTAGTGAACATAATAGATTGAAGATTTTGTCAGATTTAATAAAGTACATTATCACCGTTACATATAGTTAATGATGCTTAATGCCTCAAATACATTCTAAAATTAAGCTTTTAAGTGCATGTTTTCTAAAATGGACTGAGGCAGAAATAACGAGATGATTGCTGGGGTTTTGTTTTTGGACTGGACCTTATCTAAAGATACTGTTTATTTTTTTTAATATCTTCCCTTTTATTTTATACTTTAAAAAAATTTTTTATTTATTTATGATAGTCACACACAGAGAGAGAGAGAGAGGCAAAGACACAGGCAGAGGGAGAAGCAGGATCCATGCACCGGGAGCCCGACGTGGGACTCGATACCGAGTCTCCAGGATCGCGCCCTGGGCCAAAGGCAGGCGCTAAACCGCTGCGCCACCCAGGGATCCCTAAAGATATTGTTAAAAAGTTCCTGAGGCACCATATTGAAGCACAGTGTGTGATATGCTAATTTGCTAAGCAAAGAATATTCTATTCTTATGTATGCACAATTCCCAACATACTAATGGCATATTTGTTTGAACCTCTGAGTATGTGCTCCCATTTATATTTTCTTAGCTTTTTATTTAGTTCTTCACATGCTCATTGTTTGGATCTGAGCTCCCCAAATTTGAGAAATGCAGTGCCAAAAGGTAACTGGGTTACCTCTTTAGAGAAGGTGGCAGCAAAAAACCTCTCTGAGAGGATGACGCTTAAGCTGAAATGTCATGGGAGAAGAGCTTTCTTTCTTTCTTTTTTAAAAAATATTTTATTTATTTATTCATGAGAGACAGAGAGGGGGAGAGAGAGAGAGAGAAAGAGAGAGGCAGAGACACAGGCAGAGGGAGAAGCAGGCTCCATGAGAGAGCCTGATGTGGGACTCAATCCCAGGACTCAAGGATCACGCCCTGGGCTGAAGGCAGATGCTTAACCGCTGAGCCACCCAGGTATCCCAAGGGAGAAGAGCTTTCTAGTTTGAAAGAGCAAGATTTCTTTGAGTACACTTCCCCTCCTCATTTTGGCATCATTTTTGGCCTTATTTATAATTACATGTCAAGGGCAGCCCCGGTGGCGCAGCGGTTTAGTGCCGCCTGCAGCCCAGGGCGTGATCTGGAGACTGGATCGAGTCCCACGTCAGGCTCTCTGTATGGTGCCTGCTTCTCCCTCTGCCTGTGTCTCTGCCTCTCTCTCTCTGTCTCTATGAATAAATAAATAAAATCTTAAAAAATTACATGTCAAATCAAGGACCTTTACTTATTTATCTCCGAATTCCTGTTGTTTATTTCTTTACATACTAGTCATAAATAATTCTTTGCCAATTTAAATGGAATTTTTATATACATTTACAAATATGAGATAAACTTTGGAAAGGGGCTTTAATCTCCTTGCTGTTCACTCTAAGCTCATTTGAAATACATTTTTATTTTTAGAAATAACAAATATTTGTTAGGGTATATATCTTATGTATTTTACATGAAAAAAATCTTACATTGGATGTCTATATATGACAGTATAATATTCATATTTGTTAATGGTGAATTAGTTTTGCAATCTTTATGCTTTGGAGTTATAACTTGGGCCCATATTTATTAGTGAAGTATATAAAGACTGTTTTTTTTTTTTTTTTAAGATTTTATTTATTTGGGAGAGACAGAGAGAGAGGCAGAGACACTGGCAGAGGGAGAAGCAGGCTCTTTGCAGGAGCCTGATGCAGAACTCAATCCTG
Source organism: Canis lupus familiaris (assembly GCF_011100685.1). NCBI lineage: Eukaryota > Metazoa > Chordata > Mammalia > Carnivora > Canidae > Canis > Canis lupus. Next base: position 50,262,861 of record NC_049243.1, read on the forward strand.
GATCCCAGGATCATGACCTGAGCTGAAAGCAGCTGCCCAACTGCTGAGCCACCTAGGTGTCCAGGACTGTGGTTTTTATAATCATTCCTGCTCTTACTATCCTTTATCACACCATTTAAAAGCAAAAGTAATTTATTTATTTATAAAAGATTTATTTATTTTTTTTAGAGAGAGTGAATGAGCTAGTGCAAGTGCGAGTGAGGTATGTGAGCAGCAGGAAAGAAACTCAAGCAGACTTCCCACTGAATGTGGAACCTGATGTGGGGTTTGATTTCATTACTCTGAGCAGAAACCAAGAATCGGATACTTCAACAACTGAGCCACCTAGGTTCTCCAAAGCAAAAGCAATTTTAAAAGTGAATAGTAGAGCAAGATGAAAGGAAATAAGGCATTTAGATAAAGCAAGAGTTTAGGCAACAAGATTGATTGTGAGCATGATACAAGTGGATGATATTTCTCCAAAGGATGAAATTTCTACCTTTAGTAGATTGTTAAATTGTTGAGTACTTATTGTGTGCCAGGTGCTATGCTAAGTACTTGTACTAACTCCATTTCCTTTTTATTTTTTAATTAAATTTTTTAGAGAGAGAGGTGGGAGGGGCAGCAGGAGAGGGAGAGAAAGAAATGTAAGTAGGCTCCACGCCCAGTGTGGAGGTGGATACAGGGCTCGATCTTACAATCCTGAGATCATGATCTGAGCCAAAATCAAGAATCAGACACTTAACCAACTGAGCCACCCAGGCGCTCCTCTATTTGCTTTTTGTAACTGTTCTGCAGGTGGATAGTAATGTGTTCACTTTATAAGTGTAAGAGGTAGAAGGAAGGTGGTGAGTATAAGCAAGTTGCTCAAGGTCATACAGCTGTTAGTGCCAGGGTAAAAAGATTGGAATGGAGGCTTACCTACTCTCTGTTACTCTCTACTGTTACTGGGCTATATGCCCTCTGAAAGAGATTCTACAACTTTTTGCAGCAAAAAACAAAATCTTAAACTGTTTTCAACTTTTTTCCTCACCCGTGATTATGTTTTCCCTGTAAGACCATAATTTTATAATTTGTTATAACTTTATAACAAGTTAAGCCTCTTGGTATCTTCAGATTGCTGAACATTTTGATACCTAAAGGGACTATATAAAGAGTTGTCTGTAAAAGTTCAGGTTTCCTCCCTAAAAGCTAGAATTTGGGAAAAGTAGCAGATGAAATAAGAAAAGCACAAAGAAGAAGTTAGAAAACAGTGGAAGCAATAATGGTGGTTTGTAGTAGAGCCTTTGTTTTATTTTTTATTTATTTTAAAAAAATATTTTTTTATTCATTCATGAGAGAGAGAGAGAGTGAGGCAGAGACACAGGCAGAGGGAGAAGCAGGTTCCATGAGGGAGCCCAATATGGGACTTGATCCCAGGAATCCAGGATCGTGCCCCGAGACGAAGGCAGATGCCCAATCACTGAGCCACCCAGGCGTACCTGTAGTAGAGTCTTTAGTGTAGTAGTTCTGGTTACAGTCTGTGGCAGCTACAGCACAGTCCAGAACACACTTGGTGGAGGACTCAGTTTCTAGATGCCTTGGCCAGTGTAGTTTTAATAAATGGGTATAGAGGCTGTAATAGCCTTAACAGAATTTGGTAGAGGTTAAAAACAGCAACGTGGATGATCTGTGGATATTAAAAGATATGAAATAAGGAATAAGAAGAGCTAGAAGATAAAACAGTTACCCGAGGTGCCAAAACAGTGACCAGTAATGCAGAAATTCGTATCCTATAGAAGGTGGACAAATGTGTTTACCCCTGAGCAAATTATTTGGATCAGTGTACATTTTCATTAAGGTAAAAGAATGTCAAGAGTGCTGGACTTGTGATGCATAGGCAGGTAAACTTCTGAGTAAGACTCGACCTTGCTAAATGGGACTCTGATAGGAGGAGGAGGAGGAGGATTTGGGTTCTTAGTGAACTAATTATTCTGTTTTGGGGGGATTGTCTGATAATATGAAAAGTATTTCCTATGTGCTTTTTAAAAATCTTTATGTGCTCTTGTGTTATCATTACCTCTAACTTATAGATGAAGGAATTGAACCAAATAAAATAATTTTCCTAGGGCTCCTGGGTAGATCAGCCAGTTAAGTGTCTGACTCTTGGTTTCAGCTCAGGTTGTGATGTTAGGGTCATGAAATTGAGCCCAACCTCAGGCTCTGCACTGAGCAGGGAGTCTGCTTGAGATTCTTTCCCTCTCTGTCTCTCTCTAATAAATAATTAAAATCTTTTAAAAATGAGATGTATGTGTGTGCCTGGGTATCTCAGTCAAGGTTAAACATCTGACTTTGACTCCGGTCATGTTCTCAGGGTCCGGGGATGGAGCCCTTTGTCTGGCTCCCTGCTCAGCAGGGAGTCTACTTCTCCCTCTCCCTCTGCCCCTCTCCCTGCTCATGCTCTCACTCTCTCTCAAATTAAAAAAAAAAAAGAAAAAAGCAAAGAAAGTAATTTTCCTAAACACATAATAGTAGATGATCACTTCTTTTGATTGAAGTCTATTATTTCAAGCCTGGAGGGTTCTAGAAAGCTGGTTTAACTTCATATATTGTGTGGAAAATTAAGATTTACTCAGCATCCATAAAGAGAAAATAGATTTTTAATGTGTTATTTGTGATACTTATTGGATTAATTTTGAGGGGAGCTTTAAGAAGCTAGCATGCTTTTTAGGTCATCAGAGAATGATAAACTTAATATTTTTTTATTTTTTTTTAATATTTTTTTAATTTTTTTTATTTATTTATGATAGTTACAGAGAGAGAGAGAGAGAGAGAGGGAGGCAGAGACACAGGCAGAGGGAGAAGCAGGCTCCATGCACCGGAAGCCCGACGTGGGATTCGATCCCGGGTCTCCGGGATCACGCCCTGGGCCAAAGGCAGGCGCCAAACCGCTGCGCCACCCAGGGATCCCTGAGAATGATAAACTTATATTCAAACAGGAGCACCTGGGTGGCTCAGTCAGTTGAGCATCTATCTGCCTTTGGCTCAGGTGATGATCCTTGGGTCTTAGGATTGAGCCCCGTAGGGGGCTCCCTGCTCAGTGGGGAGTCTGCTTCTCCCTCTCCCTCTGCTGTTCCCCATGCTTGTGCTCTCTTGCTCTCTCTGTCAAAAGAATAAATGAAATTAAAAAAAAAACACACATATATTGAAACATGTTAATATTATAGGTGCTTACATATAGTATTTAGACAAATGTCACATAATAACTCAAAATAGTAAATTAATATATTAATGATACCTTCATTCCATTGCTCCATATTTTGAAATTTTCATTAAAAATATTTTATTTAGGGATCCCGGGGTGGCGCAGCGGTTTGGCGCCTGCCTTTGGCCCAGGGCGCGATCCTGGAGACCCGGGATCGAATCCCACGTCGGGCTCCCCGTGCATGGAGCCTGCTTCTCCCTCTGCCTGTGTCTCTGCCTCTCTCTCTCTCTCTCTCTCTCTCTCTCTCTCTCTCTCTGTGTCATAAATAAATAAAAAATTTAAAAAAAGAAAAAAAATATTTTATTTAGGTCCCTCAGTGGCTCAGTCTGTTGGGTGTCTGCCTTCTGCTCAGGTCATGATCTCCGGCTCAGGTCATGATCTCCGGCTTCAGGGATTGAGCAGGGAGTCTGCTTCTGTTCTCTTCAGCGCCTCCCCCTCCCCCTGCTTGTGCACACACGTCCTCTCTCTCTCTCTCTCTCTCTCTCTCTCTCTGTCAAATAAATCTTAAAAAAATATTCTATTTATGAAAACCATAATTTATTTTTTTAAAGTAAGTTCTAGGGGTGCCTGAGTGACTCAGTTGGTTAAACATCTTGCCTTTGGCTTAGGTCATGATCTGGCTCCCCACTCAGAAAGGAGACAGTTTCTCTCTCTGCCCCTACCTCTGCTCATGCTTTCTCTTTTTCACTCTCACTCTCTCTTTCAAATAAGTAAATCTTAAAAAAAAAAAAAAAAAAAAAAAGTAAGTTCTACATCTAATATGGAGCTCAAACTCATGACCCCAGGATCAAGAGCCCCATTCTGGGGCATCTGCCTTCAGTTCAGGCCCTCATCCTGGGGTTCTGGGATTGAACCCCAAATCGGGCTCCCTGCTAAGCAGGAAGTCTGCTTCTCTCCCTCTGCCATTCCCTCCCTTGTGCTCTCTGGCTCTATCTCTGTCAAATACATAACTAAAATCTTAAACAAAACAAAACTGTATCCTCTTACAACTGAGCCGGCCTGGCACCCCTGAAAATCATAATTTATTTCAAAAGTTAATAACAGATACTAGATGTCTATACATATTTTATTTTAGGTTTTCCTACTGTAAATTGCAGATGATATTATAGTGAATAGGCTAACATTTTTAGCGCCAATAAATGAGGCTCTGCTTATATAAAGCAAATATTTTATTTTGAGATCTAAATCATTAGTTTATATGATAATTTTTTCTTTTTCTTTTTTTAAAAGATTTTAAAATTTATTTATTTATGAGAGAGAGAGAGAGAGAGAGGCAGAGAGAGAGAGAGAAGCAGAGAGAGAAGCAGAGACCTAGGCAGAATGAGAAGCTGGCTCCATGCAGGGAGCCCAATGTGGGACTCAATCCCTGGACTCCAGGATCATGCCCTAGGCCAAAGGCAGGCCCTAAACTGCTGAGCCACCCAGGGATCCCTGATAATTTTTTTCTTAACAAACTTCTAAAGTTCTCAGTCTTTTCAAGTTCCAGGTGAGCTTTATATAACTAAGTCTGAATTTGTTGACTGAGTAATGAAAAAATCAATAATTTAGTATGTTGTTGATTTTTTTTTTCTTTTTAGATAACTAGACATCTTATTTTCACTCTTAGGAAATTGTTTGAAGTCATGACAACTTTGAAACAGGTCACACAAATCTTAACTAAAGCTGACCATGTTGACAGTCATGTTTTGCACAATATTTTTAGTTGAGGAAGTGTAGAAATTTCATGTTTGTCTTAGCTTTTCTGTCTCTGAGGTATTTTAAGTGGTGACAGGGCTGCTCTGTTACTGTTTTGCAGCTAGCTCTTTTAATTGATGTTGAATTGTGGCTTTCCGTGCACACAGGGTTAAGTAAAAGGGCTGCAGTCATCTAGTGAGCATTTTCCTTTAATGTGCTCATTAGTGGTGGCAAGTCCAGGTTTCAGCACATGCCAGTAATTTACATTTCATTGCCGAGTGGCTACCCTTGTTCAAGAGTTGTTTCTAAGCCCGAAGAATATATATTGGGAATAAACAGAGTAGAAGAATTGAAAGCCAAATACCCTGCCAGGCTTTTCAGTTGGTTCTGAAGCTTCCAGTGGATCTCTGATTAGCAATGCATGAAGCAGGATGAAAATGCAAAGATGAGGCCTACAAATGTAGTCCCAGGTAGGCTCTCCCCTTAAACCTACTCTTTTTGTGACTACTTTTCCATTTAATTTTCCCCAGATTCTTCTTCCAAGGCCAACTTTCTGTTAAAGTGAAAATATTCTATAGACCTAGGAAGTAAACAATAGAGGATCAATCTGCTTCCTTTACCCCTTCTAAGTATGAAGCGAAGTCTGATTGTTATGCAATGAATCCACAGAGGCAAAGGGCTTGATCGGCTTTATGGCTCCTAGGGACCCCATTATTGTGATTGGGGTCTCTGTGGTGATTCCTTCTGGGATTCATTTTTCCCCCTTTGCCTGATTGGTACCAGCTTGTTCTGGCTTTTGAAAGCTTGCATAGATCATTAAAGGGTAATCTGTGGAGGCCGTGGTCGGTGTTCCTGGACATAGCGACAGGAATTGTGTTAATGTTGTCTTTGAAATTGGGGTGTTGGGAAAGATCCAGAAGTTTTCTGTTTGTAGAAAAATTTGATATATTAAAATGAAGCATTTTTAGAACTCGGCATTTTATTACAGGTTACTTTGTGCATAGAGGAAATACTAGCCTAGCTATCTTTAGAAGATTAAAAATGTGCTGCTAATTCTACATTTTGAGTTTACTTTCATATACATGGAAATTTGAGTTGTAAAAATCTAGGTATTGCAAGTTGTGTGTGTTTATCTACTTATTTATTTTTGTGCTGCTTTCCAAAATGTTGAATTTAATAAGTTTTTTCATAATTAATGGTTAGAATCAAAAGTGAATGAATTTATGACTGCAGTATTAAAAGACATTAAAAACCATGAGTACTCAAGTCAGATTATTATTATTTTATGTTAAATTCAGGTTAGATATGATTTAGCTTTTGAATCATTTGACCATGAAGGTATATTAGCCACGGTTTATTAAACCTTTACTTTTTTTTAGCTAGAGTTTTAATAGAGGAGCAACATAGTTTTGGAGTTCTTTATATGTATGAAAGTAAAGATGGGACTTTGAGAATATTAGTTTAGTGATGTTCCAATCAGTACTTGAGGCCTTTGCAAAAATGTAACAATAAATTTACCTTCTAGATGACTACTTGAAACTATTCTTTCTGGATGCTTGCCAGATAAAACCCCATGAGATTAAGTTCTGGAAAATCACTTGCAAATTTGTGGGGGGCTATCAGTGACTTTGAATATTTAACTGTCCAAACTGTCATCTATGTGTGTTCTCTAAGTGCTTTGGATAAAAAAAAAATTAGAAGTTTGTCAGCCAGTTAGAATTAAAGGTGACATCTGCTTTTAATTGGTGTTTTATTTTCTTCCAAGTCAGTAAAAATTCAGTAAGACATGAATGATCAAATTTTGCAATGCTAAGCAACTTGTCAAGCAATGGTAAGCACTACCTTGAGCGTTTGTACAGATGGGAAATGTTAAAATGTTGATTAATCATCCCAGCTCTGATTACGGTTTTAGAAGGCTAAAGCTTGTGTAACCATTGCCAGCTTTCTAGTGTCAGAATAGCATTCATTTGTTAATTTTGTAGGCTTTTTTCAATTACTGGCAAATTGCCTCTTGTATAACGTGTGTTTAGTTTTAGTGATACATGGTTAGTAGACTTGGGGTCAGATAAAGAAATGTAGGATTCTTCTGTTTCTCAACTCCATTATTTATTTAGTAAACACCTTTAATTCAATTCTTTGTAGTAAAAAAAAAAAGTCCCAAAGTGAGCTTTAAGATAGTATTCTTTTCTACACACTCATGATGTGTTGAGAAGGGTGTATCTGTTTGAATTTTGGCAAAGGAAACCTTGCCTTGGCCCCCTGTTGAAAGAGAAAATTGATCATTTCTGTTTTTACCATTTCCAAACCATTTTAACGTATAAGATGTAAGGAAATTGTTCCTTCTAGAAGTGCATGTAAAAATAGCTCAAGACTTTAGACATTCTTTTTTTAATTTATTTATTCAGAGAGAGAGAGAGAGAGAGAGAGACTGAGAGGCAGAGACACAGGCAGAGGGGGAAGCGGGCTCCATGCAGGGAGCCTGACGCGGGACTCAATCCTGGGTCTCCAGGATCAGACCCCGGGCTGCAGGCGGCACTAAACTGCTGCGCCACCGGGGGTGCCCGACTTTAGACATTCTTTTTTTTTTTTTTTTTTTTTGACTTTAGACATTCTTAAAGCTAAAAAAGACCCAAGGAAATATTCCCATCATACTGATTACACTTTTATTTTCTTGTTACTGAAAACTTGAGCATGGTACTAAGTGGTCTCTTTATATAAAGTGTGTCTTTAAAAATTTCACTGTGGGGCACCTGGGTGACTCAGTGGTTGAGCGACTGCCTTTGGCTCAGGGTGTGATCCTGGTGTCCTGGGATTGAGTCCCACATCAGACTGCCTGGGTGGAGTCTGCTTCTCCCCCTGCCTATCTATGTCTGTCTGTCTCTCTCTGTGTCTCTCATGAATAAATAAAGTCTTAAAAAAAAAAATTTCACTGTGAAGGATATTTTTTCCCCCTGCTAATTACTAAATAAAAGTAGAGATTTCCCTTTTCCTATTTGAATAAATCTGTATTTTAGAGGTAGAATTCCGTTTTAAAAGTGGTTAGGACTTGAAGCAACATATCTTAGATTACTTTAATATTACTAGACTTCAGTTGATTTCAGGTCTTCTTTTTTGTTCACTTCTGAATATCTGATAAATATTCTATGTAGTAATATATTTTTCCTACAGAAAATGTTGGATTATTTAATTTGATAAAAATTTCCTGCCCAGTTACTTGGATATTGTATAGATTTATTTCAACTTAAAAAGTAGACAAGATGCTTATGTAAATTCACCTTATAGTTGATAAGTGGCATCTTAAACCCAGGAGCCAAATTTAGCAGTTTTTACATGTTTTTAGAATATAGTTGAAAAGCAGAAAATTTAGATTTTCCAGCTTAACTGTAGAAAACATATTGATGTCTGATAACTTCAGGATTCATTGCCCCTGTACATTTTCAAGTTATTATGATTATTTTTAAAGATTGCATTTATTTATTCATGAGAGACAGAGAGAGGCAGAGACATAGGCAGAGTGAGAAGCAGGCTCCACAGAGGGAGCCAAGTGTGGATAATGCCCTAAGCCCAAGGCAGATGCTTAACTGCTTAACTGCTGAGTCACCTAGGCATCTCCATCTTTCAGGTTATTTGCTTTTCAATGCATAAGGCTTTAATTTACCTCCTACTGACAACTCCCAAGTGGGTTTTTCAGAATTTTTAAAGTGGACTACTAGAGCTGCTCTACAGCACTAGCTTGGGTTGCTGGTACAGACTCTCCCAAATCTAGAATGATGGGAGGTTCTGGCAACACCTACTGGCAAATGTTTTTCTTTTTAAAAATCTAATTATTTGCGTGAGAAAGAAAGCTAGCACAAGCAGGGGGAGGGGTAGAGTGGGAAGGATAAGCAGACTCCCCTCTGAGCAGGAAGCTTGTGGGGCTCCATCCCAGGACCTTGAGATCAAGACCTGAGCTGAAGACAGATGCTTAACCAACTGAGCCACCCAGGCACCCCTAGGCAAATGTTTTTAGATATTTTCCCAGGTACAGCATTAAAATTTTCTATATTATTTTTGTTTCTTTGAATCTTGTTTTAATGTCTGTTTATTTTAAGAAATTACTTAGATATAGACATAAGGCTTTTTTTTTTCACTTGTTAACAAATTTTTTTCTGTATGGTCTTTTTTTTTACCTTGTATTTTACATAATAATCATAAAGTTAAATATTTATAGCTTGAAGTAATTATTACTTCTGTAAATAACTGATTTTATAAGGTAGAATTTATATGCTGATAAAAGCTGTTATATATATATTTTAATTTAAATTTTGTTAGTTAACATATAGTGCAATATTGGTTTCTGGAGTAGAGTTCAGTGATTCATTGTGTACATACCACACCCAGTGCTCATCACAACTAAGTACCCTCCTTAATATCCATCACCCATCTAGCACCCACCAGAAACTATTGTTGAATAGTATCTCATGTGCATTCTTTTAGAGATGCTCAGTGACTTTCGTGTCCTCCTTCTCTGCTTGCTGTGTTTTTAAGGAATGAGAAACCGTTCAATCTGTATTTTACTGAAAAGAAGACTAAAACCTATAGCTGATATTTGAATTGGGACAAATAATTTACTTTTTTTGGCCCCACATGCTCTCATGATCTTTTAGGAAATGGAGATCAAGATAGATTTGGCTGGTTAATCATTTTTAAGTTCAGTTTGGTCATATACAAATACACATAAACATACAAATACATGTACATATACAAACAGTTATGATAAGTAGAAAAATTGAAACTCCACACTGAATATGACAAGAAACAATGCTCTCGAAGAAGGTAAAGTCTCACTCCTGCCCACCTGCAGGACATAGCTCTGTGAAATGAAGCTATCTTCTAATTTATACTTTGCAAATCATAGACTTTTTAGTAAACACCATTTTTACTGTGAAAGATTAATACCAAGAATTATTCCTCTTCCCACAATGGTTTATTTTTCTAAATCCAGATTATTCAATCTTGAAAAACCCTCTAGTAAGTCAGCTCATGGGAACATTTTACCTTCAAGTCCCAAGAACAGTTAGTAGATGGATGTGGATACAAGGAGAATATATGGTATTCCAGTTTAAAGTGGTCACTTGAAGTTCTGTATCCTTTGATATCTTCCACCAGTGTTAATTACTTATACGCTTCTTTAACTTTCTGTCTGGCTAGCAGGTGATGGTTATACTACACAGACATGCTTAAATGAACGCTGTGTATGTCAGGTGTGCAGGTGAGCATGCACTCTCACACATTTTAGTGGATGGTTTACTTGTCCAACACTGTTTCTATGATGGTGATTTATTTAAGCCAGTCAGTGATCACTTTATCTTTCCTGATGATTACTGATTTAGGGATGAGTTGGTGAAGGCCTATGTCAGTTTGGGTCAATGGAACATGAGAAGATTTTTTGAGATTCCTAGAAGAGAAACTTTGTCATTCTTAGAGAGTTGCATTGAATAGCAGAATAATATATTCATTATTCATGAATAGCCTTCTCCTCCTCTCCCCTTTCTCCTCCCACACTTTTTGTGAATGAGAGGGCTTGGTGCTGCTGGCAGCCATATTGTGATTGTGAGGATAGCTAGCCTAAGGATAGAGTTGGCTTACAGAATGGGGGTAGATCCAAGAGAATGGCAGAGAAATCAAGAACTGTGAGATGTACTTTTAGAAGAATTTCTGTCTAGAAGGTTGGTGGGGTGTGTTGGGGGAGGGGAGAGTTGGGATGTTTCATGGGTTAATAGCCTGTTGTATTTGATTAGATATTTATTGAAAAGTTTTCCTATCTCATTGTGCTAGACATTGAGGAATTAAGTTAAAAAATAGAGCACAGAACTTGCTTTTCTAGGAAACTTTTTTTATGGGCATTGGCTTTTGATTTGTTTTAAGACTATTTTTGCATTGAGTTTGGGGACTGAAAAAAATACTCCATTATTAATATTTAGTGAAAATTGTAGAAACTCAGAGCTTTAAGGCATAAACTCTTACTTATTAGGTAACCAGTCTCAGGACTGTGAGTTGCTTCAAGGATGTTGCCAGACAGCCAACTATTTGCATATCTATCATAAATGGGTGTGTTGACAGATCCAAGAATTAGAAGATAGGTAGGCTTGAGCAAAGTATTAGAAACAGACTATCCAGCTGTTAGCTCTTTGTTTCTCTCTGTTTTTGCTTCTTTCTTTAAAATCTCTGCATGCCTGTCCACTTTCATCTTCTGCTTCCTTGCTCGTGTGGCCCCGTGGAACACCTGGAGCTTAGGTGTTTGAGGTCTTGCATCTTGAAAAGAGGAAAGCCTCTTCTTTCTGTCCTCATACCTAGGAAAGGGACTATGATAGATGTAGTTTGAGTTAGCTGCTTTTTGCTTCAATTGTCTATGTTCAGGGGGCAAGAATATATCATTCAAAAGGGATCTTTTGCTGTGTTTGGGAAGTTGAGGGATCTTTTGCTGTGTTTGGGAAGAGGACAATTCAGCAAAGTTGTGAGCTGGGTAACTGTGCCACAAAATGTGTTCTACCCCTTGATTATATAGGACAGTGTGATAATTTCAGCAAAGTATGTCTAGTGTAGGTGTTGCATGAAAGTAGAAGTTAATTCTGATAGGTTTGGGATTGGGTTTGCTGGAGAGAAAATTGTCCAACTTTATGAGAGGTGTATGTGTGTTTAAGGATTAGTGAAGAGTATTTTTATAGTTCCTGGTTTCCTCCCTAGGAATTGACACCTGTCATTAAAGCCATGTGCCCCTATAAAGCTATGTTTCATGACTGTAGCTTTTTCAGAGTTACAAAGTATACATGTAGAAGACCATCATGGACTTCTTGAGCAAGGAGAAACTTAGAACTTAACTAATTTGATTGTTTGGCATGTATCTGATTGTTTGGCATGCATCTTTTGGTGTGACAGTGCTGATGAATACAAAGATGGAGGTTCACTACATTGAAGAAGTTTGTGGAGAAGAGATGGAACAGGGAGGAGGTTAGCTCATCAGGTTGTCACAGATGGCCTGTGGGGAAATCAGATGAAGAGATTAGTTTTTTTTTTTTTCAAGATTTTATTTATTTATTCATGAGAGACAGAGAGACAGAGACATAGGCAGAGGGAGAAGCAGGCTCCCCGTAGGCAGCCTGATGCAGAACTCCATCCTAGTACACCAGGATCATGACCTGAGCCAAAGGCACTCACTCAACCACTGAGCCACCAAGTGCCTCGGAGAGATTACTTTTGATCGGGGAAGAGTGTGTCGGAAAGTCTCATAAAGAGGGTAGCATGTAGGAAAGTCTCATAAAGAGGGGAGCGTATAAACTAGGACTTGAAGACAGGTAGCATTTAGAGGAAAAGCATGGACATACAAAAGGGGAAAGGACGTTTCAGGCAGGGGATTGATTTTTCTTGGCTCTCCTTTTGAAATAAGCTTGGAATCTGAGCACTTTTCACTATTTCCTGCACTACCATCTATTCCAGTCACTAGCATCTCTCGTCTGCATCACTGCATTAGCCTCCTAATTGCTCTCCAGGTTTCCATGCTTACCTCCCTCTAGGGTTTACTCAAAAACCAGTCAGAATAATCTGTCAACATTCAAGTCAGATACCAAAGCATTTCTTGGCTAAAAACCAAACCACAAAATACCTTTAATTGGTTCCAATTTCATTCAGAATCAGAGCCAAAGTCCTTCAAGACACTCACCACCCTCCCTATAGTGTTCTGACATAACTATTTTACTCTTACTCATCTCCTTTGCTTTAGTTCTCTTTTGAGAGAAGATATACTTAACAATCTCAGGGTCTTTTCACTTGCTAGTTTCTTTGCTTAGAACACCGTGCCTCCGATAGATCTTCTTTAGGCCATAATCCAAAGTTATTTTCTCAAGTGTGCCTTTAAAATTTCAGGTTACCATTTTCCTACCACCTCATACTCTTAATTCCCATTTCTTTCTTTCTTTTTTTTAAAACTTATTTATGATAGTCACACACACACAGAGAGAGAGGCAGAGACACAGGCAGAGGGAGAAGCAGGCTCCATGCACCGGGAGCCCAACGTGGGATTCGATCCCGGGTCTCCAGGATCGCGCCCTGGGCCAAAGGCAGGCGCTAAACCGCTGTGCCACCCAGGGATCCCTTAATTCCCATTTCTTGATTTATTTTCCTCTGAAGTATGTATTGCTGCCTGATACGTATTTAGTAAATCACACAACCGCAGGAGTTTTTTATTTGTTTTGATCATTACTATTCTCTCAGTGCCTAGAACTGTATCTGGTTTATATACATTTGTTTAAAGAGCAAGTAAATGAGTAAGAGGTGGATTGTCTACCTTTGTGTGTAAATTCCTTCTTAAGTAGGTAGATATTTATAAATGCAGAACTCACTTGTAACTCATCTGTGCAAGGTGGTTTATTCAGCTGGTGCTCATGATTATGATCACTGGAATTTTAAACCCTTTTATCATATAAGCCAGTGTTTGGCAAACTTCATCTGTAAAGGGCCAGATAATAAATATTTTAGACTTTGCAGGCCATAATGTCACAACTGTTTAACTCAGTTGTAACTGCACAATTATATATTTTAACATGTCATGAAATACTCTGTTTTTAATTTTTTTTCCAATTACTTAAAAATGTCTCTTTTTAGTTGGATGGGAATTGACTACTTGGTACTCTGAGTGTGGTGTTTGAAACAGCTGCGTATCTATACAAATATATTTAATCTAGTGCAAATTCACTATTTTGTTGGTAAGCACATACTTAGTTATAGCCATTAGAAAGAGACTCTGGGTGAATCAAAAAGCATATGGTAGAGTTAATCTGTACTAGTGGATGGGGAGTAGAGAATGATAGGGAAAATTTAACAAACAGGGATGATACAGAGGTAATCTTAACATGTGTTGTGTAGTTTGAATGTGTGGGGCCCAGTAGTCCTTTTCAGTAACTTTCGATTTACATTCTCTTCAGTGCACATCACTTGAGAATGTGAACAATGAATTCAGAATGCTGTGGAGGAATTATTTTCAGAATTAAACATCTTCCGTGGATTGAGAATTAACTGCATTGATAAAATGTATGTAAAGTATAGTAGCTTATGTAAACATTACTGTTAGAGTTATAAAATGTATGGTTTCCCCAGAAGATTTGAATTATGTTCTTGAAGAGGCCAAAGATTCACCCTCCCAGCCCCAGATAGAGTGGGGCAGAATCTGGCAACCTACTAGATGTGGGATTGAAGCATTAGAGGTATAAACACACTCCATTCTATGGCTACTTGATAATTCATACCTGCTGATTGCTAATGTTTAAATTTATGGATTAGGTATTATTCTCTCTGATGAAAAAATTGGAGAAACAGGGTAAGCATGTAAGAGGGAACCAGAATTATGTCTTAGCATGTTGAGACTAACATGGGGCAAAGGAATTCTTGGAAGTAAAAGTCAAATGGGATCTGTGAAAGAAATGAGGGATCCCTGGGTGGCGCAGCGGTTTGGCGCCTGCCTTTGGCCCAGGGCGTGATCCTGGAGCCCCGAGATCGAATCCCACGTCGGGCTCCCAGTGCATGGAGCCTGCTTCTCCCTCTGCCTGTGTCTCTGCCTCTCTCTCTCTCTCTCTCTCTCTCTCTGTGACTATCATAAATAAATAAAAATTAAAAAAAAAAAAAGAAATGAGATTTTTAGGCAGATAGATGGATTAATGTTAATTTGAGTCTGTTTTCGTGAAGCTGACCACAAGGTGGGGATGTATTTTGTGTGATCTCTGGATGACCTGTGATCTTCATCCCAAGTTGTTGCAATAGGAAGACTTACATTATTTTGAGTAGCTTTTTAAAATTTTATTTAGAAACTTACAGATGAATAGTTTGAAACAATTATTTTATAGATATATCTTGACTTTGAGCAGTATAAACAATGGTTATAATTTTTTTTGTTTCCTAATAGTGTAAGATTCTTATTTTAAACCCATAAGGTCACACCTTTCCAGGCTAAGGTAATTTCTATGCTATCTTCTCATCCAAAAAAAAAAAAAAAAAAAAAGCCTCAAATCAATTTATGTGTGGTTAATTGGAAAATTCTTCATAGATTGGACAAACATATTGGAAAAGGACTCTTTTGAGGGCTTTATTATAGGTAGCCTAAAGAATTGACAGAAGACTATTTTAAATTACTTGCATTTCATGAGGTGTTAGCCTTTATTTCCTGTTAGGTCTTAACTAGGGTCTAGCCTCCTCTTATAATCACTGGAAATTGCTGGTGACTGATGACTCCTATGTCATCTGAGCACTGTTTTCTGATTGGCATGGTGGGTGGACCTTAGTGTTCTATGGAAATGCCTTGGCATGTCATCCCAGTTTATGGATTTCATCCCTGATGGCAGTTTATATGTTCTGCTCACTTGTCACATCCTCGCTGTTCAACTTCTTGTGTGGATATTGATGCCAAGAATTGAAAAAGACTTTTGAAGTATTTGTAATTAAATAACAATGTTAAACCAGAGTTGAAGTCTTGGTTAGTAGAATAACTGCAGTGTCAAAATTGAGCTTCTAAAACAGAAAAACATCCTAAACCACAGAACTTTATAACATGAACAGTAGTACTCCAAAAACACCTTTTTTGTTTTCAAAGTGAGATATTAAAGGTGATAATAACATGAGTAAACTGTTTATAGTCGGTTAGAAGTATTAGTACATGACAGTAGAGATTATATAGGTACATGTGAGATTTTAAGTGCAGAGTAGTTTATCACAAGAGATTATATGATTGGTTTGGATCTGATCTACTGAAGATAACTCTAGGTCCAGGTACAAAATGTCTTCCCTTGGAGGGTCACCCTGATTGTTTTACTAATAAGTCCCTACTAGGCAGAATGAATCCTATTGTCCATGTAACCAAGCCTGCTTTTTGGTTCCGTATTGCAGTGGAGTTTTCTGGTCTGAAAAGCCTTCTAGTTATCTTTGTCTATTCCCCTCTCTTCCTCATTGATTCATTCTCCCGAAATCCATTGCCAGATCTCCTGTTAGTATCGCTGCTGCATTTCTTGCCTCTTTCCTCCCACTGGATCCCACTGCTGCTCCAGAACCTTCTCATTTTCTCCTTTTTTACCTGGGCCACTTCAGTCTTTCCTCCTTGGAGCCATCTCAGTGCTGCTAACATGCTGATCTTCTGAAGTGCTTCAGAACTCTCTGGAAGTTCTGCATTCATTCCTCACGTGGGCCATTCACAACACTGATTTCTGTTGGTCTAGCAATACCATTTGTGTTTCCCTTCTCTGCAATTTCTGTTACCAGGGGAGATCTGCTGCTGTGTTGTGATAGTCATTTCAAAGAACTTTTGTCTGTAGAACATCTTTTCCTCTTGGAGGACGGTGTCTTGCTCTTTTTTTGGAAGAAGGCTCACCTCTATTTTAGTTACATCTTGGAAGGGCATGCAACTATCCAAGCAAGCAGGGTTTTTGGCTGAGAGGAAGGAGCCAATTGAGAGGAAGAGCTAAAAGGTGTCGGGGAAAGGTCGGTTTAGCCTCTTCAGGAAGTGTCTGAATTAGTTGGGGCTCAGGGGTTAACAGCAGTAGGACTTGTTCTCTGGAACAAGGCTCCCTGAGTGTGTTAAACATATGTACCCAGGAAGGCAGGCAGGGATTCCTCACCAGCTAACAGTTGGACTTATAATGGACTTCCATAGCCCTTTATATTTATGTAGCAGCTTACTCTGGGGCCCCTTTGTTTGTTTGTTTGTTTGTTTTTTAAGATTTTATTTATTCATGAGAGACACAGACAGAGACACAACACAGGCAGAGGGAGAAGCTGGTTCCACGCAGGGAGCCTGATGTGGGACTTGATCCCAGGACCCTGGGATCATGACCTGAGCCAAAGGCAGACACTCAACCACTGAGCCACCCAGGTGCCCGTGGGGCCCCTTTGTCCTATGTACCTTACATTTATCAATTCATTGAATCCTCACAGGTTCAGAAACAGGCACACAGTGGTTAAGTAATTCGTCAAAGGCCAACCACGTAGTTTATGGTACAATTGGAGTTCAGGCAGGCTCCACAGTCCCTGCATCAACTATTATACTCTATTGCTTTTAACTACTGCCTTTCTTTCAAGAAAATGATTAAAAAATTTACCTGACAATTTTTTTTTTTTTTTTTAATGATTCAAGTGGCATGGGAGGTGAGGAGTAAATAGATAGTGTCTGTTGAAACTTTAGAACTTCAAAAGGCTATGTCAGGGTGGTGATCACGTACATTTGAAGAGAGTCACATTGCTGGTAAAACATTTTAAGAATATCATTTTGCTGGGATTTATGTTTATGCATAGTGGATGTTGATGTAAAATGAAGCTTAGCCTATTATATATGATGTTCATTTTCTCCCTCCTCAGTTGCAAGCTTGACTTTAATAAAGGGAGAAGATTGGATTCTCAAATCTCATTTATCAGAAGTTAGGAAGGCCCTGGTCGGACTTTCTGAGAAAGACAGAAATATTAAGTAATCTGAGCATGTTAAAATCGTAGCATATCTCACATAACTGAAGGGAGAAATTTTCTGAAGCAAAGGGCAGGGAATTTTTGAAATATTGCACTCCATGTATGATAAACTTACATTAAGTTGGCTCACGAAGTCTCTACTCATGTTTGCTTTATTCCAATTACCATTATGAGTTTCCCAGAATATTTTAGACTTACTCTATTAGAGTACTCATTCTGGATTGTGATTTTTTTTAGAAAAAAAAAAAAAAAAAGATCTTTAAATTTTATTTACTTGAAAGAGAGCGAGAGAGATAGAGAGTGTGTGTTTGTGCACAGAGGGGGAGGGAGAAGCAGACGCCCTGCCCTGCTGAACAGGGAGCCTGACTCTAGGCTCAATCACAGGACCTCAGGATCATGACCTGAGCCAAAGGCAGATGCTTAACTGACTGACCTACCCTGGATTATGATTTTAATTGCTTGTTATTTTACATCTTCCTAGTTGCTGCCTCAACTAAGAGGGTGATAACAGTTCTTCTTATCTGTTATTTTATCCCTAGACTTAGAACAGTGCCTCAAACAATAGGTAAGTACTTGGGAGGTGTTTGTGGAATGAATGCATGATTAGCTGTTGAGTTGGATACCAGAGAAGTCTATAACTGAGATCTGGTTGTTGTTGACCTTAAGAAAAAGAGGAGACCCTTCTGGATGAGCACTGGTTGCGTGTGATCTCGTCGTCATTCTCTGATGACCACTTGGCCCTTTACAGGCCAGTGAGAGATGTTTTCCTATGGACTTAAATGTTTGCTTTCCTGTGCTGTTTTTCTAAATCCTAGTTGTCTTTTTCCCCTCAAATGCTTCCCTTTTTGTAAAGCCTTCCTTGATTTCTACATTGCATGGACTCTGTTCATAATAAGTGCTTTATTTATTACTTTTTTTTTTCCAGTGTCTTTACTATTCTCTGCCACGTATTGCTCCTTTTGTTTGGCACATATTTTTCTACTAGACTGTAAACTCCTTGTGGGTAAAAACCAGGTCTGTCCAAACCATCATGCTTCTTCTGTGAGTCGAGAGGGGGCACAAATCAGGTGGATGCTGGGGTAATGGTCCTGTCCCAGGACTCTTTTGGGCACACCTTATGTGTGATGGGTGTTGAGTAGTCAGTGCATGGTCTTTGACTTGGTGAGTAAGTACGGGCTGCCTGAACCTGTTCACAGTGTGTGAGACAACAGGAGAAGGTAGTAAGGTTGGAAGCTTCTTCCTGGCACTTTACCTGTTTATTGGTGACAGTGGGCAGTTTATTAGTGACAGTTGGACAATCTCTTGGATTCTTGGATCCTCATTTTACTAACATGCTCAGTAGAGGGGATGATTTATGTCCTCTGGTTTCTTGGCCTACCACCCCACCCCCACCCTGAGAAACAGATATTAAAAAGAATTTGAAATGTCCTACCACACTGTAAGATACCACTCTGGAATTCTAGAATAAAGTAAAGACTTTCTAGTTTTGTAAACAAACTAGAAGCTGAAGACTGAAGTGTTTATCTACGAAGTGGGTTTTAGGATAAAGGAAGCCTTAATATGATGCCCTGTAAACAATGTTAAATAAGTAAATTTAAAAAATATATTATTAATGTTAGTGAGTTCCTTTTTCTTTTACTCTCTTTAAACTTAAAAAAAAAAAAGAAAGTTTCCCACCTAGAGATAAATTAACCTCTACTCGGGTCATTCCTCTACATCTTTTTTTTTTTTTTTTTCTCTACATCTTATTGTCATTTTCGCCTCATTGCATCTTCGTTAATGACCAAACAGAAGGGTGAAAGTAGCAGGTTGGTGGGTTAGACTATGCTGAGTAGTGTGAGGAATTCCCCAGTTGTTCTCGGCAATTAATTTGAAATCATGATCTCTGCTTTTTTAGCATCCCATTCAGTATTTGAAATAAGCCTTATAATGTCAGTGATCTTAGAGCACGGCAATTAAATGTGCCAACAGAAAAGCATATCCCAACTGTAGGTGGAGCATGCTTTATTCAAACCATATGACTTCTTTCTGTCCAGTGGTGGTACCGAGAACTTGATGTATTCCAGAAAGCAGTAAATTGAGTGAGTGCGGAAGGACTTCTACTTGTAGTAAATTTTTAAAGAAATTGACAAATATTTTCAAAAGAAATAGAAACAGTACATAATTCATATCATATCCCAGAGCAATTTTTAAAAAAATAAATTAAATTTGATATCTAACATTTAGACTAAACAAAAGCTTTCAAGCCTTTCACCAGCTTACCACCTGACTCCTTTTACTCACTCCTGGCAGTAAATATTAATGGACTGTGAAGAATAGGAAGGTATCTTCATTAACATCCTCTCATACTAACTGAAGTATTATTAAATCTTAAATTTTTTTACTGACATTGTAAAGTTGCTCATCTAATTTCATAGTTACTATACGGTATATTCCAAAATTGAACTGGGAAAGTATTCGTTTTCAAAAGTACCAATTAGTTTTAGTGTTCATGAAACATTAAAAATAATTGGATCAAGGAGAAATGAAGGCAACTCATTTTTAATGTCCAGACTGTAGGGATATAAAATATTTTATGTGAAGTGCAAAAGAAGATGATTACAACTTCATAACTAATTTCTCTGGCCAGTTTACATAAGGAGAACCTTAACAATACATATATATTTAAATGTGAAGCTTCTTACTTTGTCCTTTTAAAGTATGCATTCTAAAAGAAAAACTTTAAAATTTGTACCTGCATCGTTAATGAAAGCATTATTACTATTATAATATAAATTAAATTCTTGAAAATTCCAGGTAGCTGAGTGATAAATTTAACAATTTCGTCTGAGAAAACTGTCATTCAACTGATCATCAGTATTTTGCCAATGTATTTTTTTTAATGTTCTAAATATTAAAACTAGAATTTCTTTAAAGGAGGGAGGCTGAGCTTTATCCCAATGTCCGACTTTTTAGTTAACTTTAATTTTCTTAATGTGTTGCTAAGGAAATTATTGAATTCATTTTCTCTGGGTGTCGTCACTTTGCTTTTCTTTGATTCTTGCCATTGCAACCAGTCTTGAGATTTTACATGATAAAGGAAATCTGTGGAACTAATCCTAGAAACGTCTTTCTGTTTTCTCACATAACACCTCCAGGCACAGAAAAGACAGAAAACTTCATTTGCATTTTTAAACATTAGGAGCTTAGAATGAGTATTACAGCTGGAAATGTTAATGCATCTACATTTCCCTCAAAGAAAAAACAGGGTTAACAGCCCTCTCAGGTTTATGTGAACTCTTCTCTTTTTAGTATCCTGGTCTGCACTAACTCAGAGCATAGACCTGTAAAGCTTAAGTGCCCAGTGTTTTTCTTCTTTACAATCAGTTAGACTCTGGAAATAGGTATCAGTGCTGATTACAAGGAAATAAAAAGAAGAAATTAGATATGCACAAAAGAGATGGCAAACACTGACAAACTTTAATCTGAGTCTTCTAAAATGGACAATTGCATTCCTGGGGATTTACCCCAAAGGTACAGATGCAGTGAAAAACCGAGACACCTGCACTCTAGTGTTAATAGCAGCAATGTCCACAATAGCCAAACTGTGGAAGGAGCCTCGGTGTCCATTGACAGATGAATGGATAAAAAAGATGTCTATAAATATATATGTGTACAAACACACAGACACACACACACAGACACACACACACACACACACACACTGGAATATTACTCAGTAATCAGAAAGGACGAATACCCACCATTTGCTTTGACGTGGATGGGACTGGAGGGTATTATGCTGAGTGAAGTAAGTCAGTCGGAGAAGGACAAACATCATATGGTTTCACTCATATGGGGAATACAAAAAACAGTGAAAGGGATTATAGGGGAAAGGAGAGAAAATGAATGGGAAAAATTAGAGAGAGTGACAGAACATAAGAGACTCCTAACTCTGGGAAATGAACAAGGGGTAGTGGAAGGGGAGGTGGGCGGGGGATTGGGGTGACTGGGTGACGGACACTGAGGGGGGCACTTGACGGGATGAGCAATTGAACTCCAATAAAAAAATATACAAAAAATAAAATGGAAAGAACATTTCCAAAATTAATATGGACTATAGTAATGAGAATTTAAAAAAATAGACTGTCTTCCTTAAGAGCTTGAAAAGCTTATCCCCAAAGTACAAAGATACCCAAAGATTTATAGTTTATTTCAATGTCTTTTATTAAATGAAAAATTACCCTCAACTTCTTGTATGCTCTAAGTACCTTTGTCAGAAACCCAGAACATTTGATAAAGGAAATTTAACCATTTTCTGACTTAGTAATAGCTGAAAAGTAGAAATGAACATCATTCCACTGTCAAATATTAGAAGTAGAGTGTTCTGTTGCTGTAATGCTCACTTCCTGTGAATGAAAAACAAGGTTTAATATGTAACTATAGTCTTCAACTAGAAAACCTGACTTCTGCCAATTGTTAAAGTGGGGACAGTTACCATTACTCCATTTCCCTAACTAAATATTGTACATGGCTATCATCTGGAAGTAATAATATTGCCTTGTGCCAGGTAGACAATGCAAAATATACAATAGACCGAATGAAGTCTAGATACTGGGAATATTGAAATAGACAGATTTCTTTGGTTAAACTAAGTCACAGCACACACAGTGTACTAGAAGGTAAATACAGTATGTAAGTAAGTATGTCATTAGATTTCAGTTGATCTTGCAGTTAGCATCCAAAACAAATAAAAAAACTGTATTGGTTTATAAGTTTATATTTAGAATTTAAAAATAGAACCTTTGTCTCCCCTCTGCTACCCATCCCCATAACAATCAAATGCCTTAAAGTTCTTTTCCCAGTGAGTCACATAAATTGGGTTCTAAATTCACGGTGAGCTGACTGGTACCTCAAAGAAAATGATTCCTGTAAATGTAGGGTTGGAGACTGCTGGCACCCTCTTTTAGGGTGGTTCTGTGCCTCTCTTGATTGATACCCCACTGTCTGTGTGGAGGAAGAAGAATCAGGATTCAGTTAGCAGTCTTCTCTAATCTCGCACTGTCACACTGCACTGCCTGGGGCCTGCAGTAGAATGGTAGTGGTGGGACTTGCTCATCCACACCTTGTTCCTGTCTGCTCTGGTCCAGCTAGTGGTTTCATTCCTATGAGCTGGTGTCGCCACTCTGAAATCACTTTCGAAATGTTTATTGTAAAATAAAAGGAAAATACGCAGAACAAATGTGTGGCTTACTTAAGGTAAATAATCTTGTAATCGCTGCATAGGTCTAGATATTAGATGTTTGCCCTGAATCTTGTCCATGTGACTCATCTCAGTCCTTCCCTCCAGTCGCTCTCTATTCATACCCACTGCTTGACTTTTACAGTAATCCTTTTCTTGCATTTTAAAATAATTTTATTGTCCAGATGTGCATCCCTAGGCATTATGCGTTGTCTGGCCCCTTTATTTTCAACTTTGATGCCTTTTAGGTTTCTCTTAAACCACAGGGTTGCTTTTCATACCTTTCTTTTCCTTTCAGTTTTGTTGAAGAACCCTGGGTTATTGACTTGTAGAATTTCTGTCCGTCTTGACTTAGTTGATTGTGTGCTCATGGTACAGGTCAGGATTTTCCTCCATTTTTGGCATTTTCTGCAGTTGGATTCCTACATCTGAATTCAGAGATGGAATCAGATTTGGGTTTGGATGCCTTTGGCCAAGACTGTGAGAGGCACATAGGGTCTTGTTAGCACTGTTTATAATCTAAGCAGCCTTTGATGCTTACTGTCGATATCTAGTATTTCACTGGATTGCAAAATGGTGATATTTTGACTCTTGACATCTTTTTTCATCATTAATTGGAATATATTTAGGGGTACCTGGGTGGCTCAGTTGGTTAAGCATCTGACTCTTGATTTCTGCTTGGGTCATTATCTCATAGTTGTGAAATCGAGCCTTGCACTGGACTTAGGATTCTCTCACCCTTTCCCTCTGTACCTCTCCCCACCCTCCAACCACTTGTACTCTTTCTCTCTCAAGTATATTTTATTTATTTATAAATATATTACAATTTATAAAGAGACCTTTTGCCACATTTATTGTTTGGTTACTTAGAGGTACTATTCCTATAGAAAGAACAATATAAATGCATAATTCTTTACCTTTGTTTACTAGTTTTCAAGGTAATGAATGGTTTCCTTATCCTTCAAAGTTGACCCAATTCTTTAAAAAAAGTGTCATTATGAAGTCATAGATTGAAACATATTTTGTAGGTTTAAATCTATTGGAATTCTCAATGAGGCCCAACTTGTTTCTCTAGGCCAGTGGGGCCTAACTAAGTTGGCTCATGGTCTCTTTGACTTGATCTCTTAATCTTTTACAGCTTCCTGGTTCTCTAGTCTCACAAGACATTCTAGGCTCTTGTTTTATGTTTCTTGCTCCAGGCTTTAATCCGCTATCTTACCAAGATGCACTGTTTTTTTAAAAATGGTATTAGAGACCAGAGGGTGCGAGGCATGGTCATTGCTTCTAGGCCTTTTTAATAGGGCTAGGAGGATATGTGTATTAACAGGTTTTTAAACATAGGTTTATTACAAGATGTGTGCATTAACTGTGTTCTGCTAGTAGAAATATAACATGCTAATGTATTTCATATATATATTTAGGTATAATGCTATCCCCGAACACAAATAGGGTGTATATAATATAAATGTATAATACAGATATTGCATAATACACATACTATATTACAAATACAGTTCATATTATATATAACCTATAATAAATGTAAAATTAAATATAGCCTTTTAGACTGCTCGGCCACACTATCAGCTACATGCAAATATAGCCTTTTAAGTATTTAAATTATAAATTATAATTTAAAATATAAATTAATATAGTCTTACTTGATGTGAGATTAAAAATACCCCCTGTATTCATAGTGATACTTTCAATTATATTCAAGATTGCAGAACTTTTACTTAACCTCTTCTTTTTTACCTCTGTATCTTTGCTTTCATATTTAGAATTCTGACTCTCTGGGACAGGAGAGATGACAAAATTAGAATACCTCATAATTCCTTGTCTAGTCAGTAGTACACACATAGTAATCTCAGGATATCAGTATCAATACCAATATGATATTACAATCATTAAAGAAGTTTTACATGTCCTCTTGCTGTTCTTCCCCCACTTGAAAAATAGTTGTACTTTATATGTGCTGTCAGAAAATACAGTTAGCATGAGGAGCCTGGGTCAGTTAAGCATAGGACTCTTAATTTTGGCTCTGGTCATGCTCTCATACTTATGAGAGTGAGTCCTTTGGCCATGCACTGGGTATGAAGCCTGCTTAAGATTCTCTCTCCTTCTCCTTTTGCCCCTCTCCTTTTTCTAAAAATTAAAAAAAAAAAAGAAAAGAAAAGAAAAAAAGAAAGCAAAAAAGATAATAGAGCTGGTATAAAGTATACTCTCTCCATAGCCTTAATTTGGTTTTAGTCCTGCAAATAATCACAGGCCCTTTATGTTGACCTCTTTTTAGTCATTTTGTTTTTCTGAAGATCATTTTTTAGAAAGGAGTGGGTAAACTCTTTTGTAAAGGGCCGGCTAGATAGCAAATATTTTTGGCTTCGCAAAACAGTCTGTTGCAATTTTTCAGTTTTACTCTGGTACTGAGAAAGCAGACACACAACATGTAAACTAATGAGCATGGCTACTTTCCAATGAAACTCTTTTAGTTTCATGTAATTTTCACATGTCAGGATATAGTATTCTTTTTTTAAAGTGCATTTTTAGATTTTATTTATTTGAGAGAGAGACAGAGAGAAAGAGAGCAAGAATGAGCAGGGGGATTGGGAGGGAGAGAAGACAGAATCCCAAGCAGATTCTCTTCCTAGATCAAGAGTTGGATGCTTAACCTTCTGAGCCATCCAGGTGCCCCAGGATACAGTATTCTTAATTTTTTTTCCCAAAAACTTTGTTTCCCCTAAAATCCATTTTACATATACACATATATATTATTTTTAAGTAATTTCTACACCCAATGTGGGGCTCAAACTCATAACCCTGTGATCAAGAGTTGCATGTTCCACTGACTAAGCCAACCAGATGCTCCTGCCAAAATTCATTTAGAATGTGGATTGTACAGAAACAGGTAGCAGGCCAGATTAGGCTCACAGCCTGTAGTTTGCAAACTACAGGTTTGTTCGATTCCTCAGAAAGAGGCCCAGAGTTCTTGTTTGTTGTTACGTTTTCTCTATACTTTATTCTTGGATGTCGGTTTTGTTGGATTTAGAATCCTTGGCTCATACTTTTTCTTGACTATGTTATTCCATTTTCTTTTGCATGGATTACTGTCAGAGTCTTGTGATAAATGAAGCTTCTCTTTTATATAAGTCATATATTCTTTTTCTCTTGTAGTTTTTTCTTTTTCTTTTAAGCATTATTACTAGAGTGTATCATGATCATTCTGGATGGAATTTCTCAGTTTTACTGTAGTATATGTCTTTTTGCTATTTCTAGTTTTAAGACTATTTTCTTGGAATATAATTTTTGGTATTCTTTCTTTGCTTTATTTTTCTTGAAAGACACCTCTTATCCATATATTGGATGTTGTTTATCTTCAGTTTTGTCATTTTCTTTTATACCTTAAAAATAATTTCATTTTTTGATCTTTAAGAAAAGTTTCCTTTATTTCTTTTTTTTTTTTTTTCCTTTATTTCTTATAAGGCATTATCTGTTTTCTTTATTCACTCTTGAATTCCCTCTGGGTTAGTCTTAATTTCTAGAGTGATATTTCTTTTTCATTTCTTTTTTTTTTTTAATATTTTATTTATTTATTCACCGAGATGCAGAGAGAGAGAGAGAGAGAGAGAGAGAGAGAGAGAGAGGCAGAGACACAGGCAGAGGGAGAAGCAGGCTCCATACAGAGAGCCTGACGTGGGACTCGATCCAGGGTCTCCAGGATCACGCCCTGGGCTGCAGATGGCGCTAAACCGCTGCGCCACCGGGGCTGCCCTTCATTTCTGGTTTTATCTTGAGGTCTGTCACCTCATTTCTGAACATTTCTAATTCTAATTTATGTTATTTCATGTTTTCTATAACTTTAAGAAATGTTTTTTAGCTTGTTTTGAAAGAGTAGATAACAGTTTTGATCTGTTTTGTGTTGGTATGTTTTTCTCTTTTGCTTTTTTTTAATTCTAGTATTGTTTTTTTCCTTGTAAAACCATTGTAAGGGATTTTATCTTGATCCTTTCATTTTACTTACATTTATCTGTGAAGTTAGTTTTTCTATATATTGCTTTTTAAAGAGCTGTATATATTTTTTAAATGAGTGATACATGTCTAAGAAGTTTAAGTAATTGAATAGAAATAGAAAAAGGTTTTTCCTGAGGTCTTGAAAAGATGAATTAACTTGTAATCTCCCTGTTATTTTTGATGTTCATACTGTTATTATCATATTCAGGGAGTAGCCTTTCTATCTGTTACTATGTACTTTTTGACATAATCATATTAATTTTTGAAAGCTTTCTCACTGGATCACTTTTTAATCTCATGTACTGAGTTCCCCAAACCAATCCTAAACTGACCTTTTATACCAGAAATTCTTTTTCCTTTTTAGCAAGGAATACATTAAAGCCTAGAACCTGAGTCTTTGGGTAGTTCAGCAATTTTTTTCATGGCTGTATCTCTTGTCTGACCCTGATTTTACAGTTACCCAAGTAGTATCTTAGCCTGAAGTGTATGAATTTAAAAGTAATCTGAATTCATAGTATAGCAGTTTACTAACTGTTGTATTTCTGTAAACGAATTATGTATCGTACTGTTTTCACAAATGATGACTATATCTATCCTTCATTCACAACATAAAGCTTGTTGTAAGCTAAATCTCATTATTCCCCATACATGCTGTTCAAAATGAACTCTTGTTCTCATTCTTCTATGAAAATTTGACCAGAACCATAAAAATCACAGAAGTTAGATAATGAAAGGAATCTTTAGAGCAGTGATTTCAACTTTTTGTGATTTTAACTTTTTATGGTTTGCTTCCTATGTATCACAAAGTGGTTTCCTGTGCTTCTTAAAAAACACCCACTTAAAAAAAAGATTTATTTATTTTGGAGAGAGAGAGAGACAGACAGAGGGCATCTGCAAGAGGGGGATGAAGGACAGAGGGAGAGAGAGTCTTAAGCAGACTCCCTGCTGAGCATGGAGCCTGATGCAGTGCATGACCTCATGACTCTGTGGTCACCACTGGAGCCAAAAATCAAAAGTCGGATGCTCAGCCGACTGAGCCACCCACATGCCCTCATAATGCTCACTTTTTTTCATGACTGTAAGACATTTAGCTGCCTTCAGGTATAATACTTATCATCATTATAAATTTACAAAGACCTTAAAAAGCACATATTTAGGAGTACATTTTATTGCTATACAATGTCAAAAAGACTTACTGGTGATTAAGGGAG
The DNA here is from genome assembly GCF_011100685.1 of Canis lupus familiaris. NCBI lineage: Eukaryota > Metazoa > Chordata > Mammalia > Carnivora > Canidae > Canis > Canis lupus. The sequence goes on from NC_049243.1 coordinate 50,290,675, forward strand.
ATGGAGAATTGGATGGATGACAAAAGATCTAGGGTGAACAAAAGATTATCAAAAGGGTACTAGTGATAAATTCTGGCTTTCTAAATCACACTGATGACTGGTCAAAATCTCAGAACTTTTAAAACATGCCCTATCACTTTTGCCGTTTTACCCTGACCTCATCCTTGCTCTTTTGGTCAAAGAATCATGGGAGTTAGGAACTAGAATACTGCATTCTCATTTTGCTTTAATGACATTTACAGGCTAACCCAGGGAATGCTACCAAAACATCTAGATAAACATCTGTCTGAGTAGTTACCCAGCTTACCACTGGCTATTTTTCTTTTCTGTTGGGTGGGCCAAAAAGAATAGTCCCTAAATTCTTGATGTGAGCTTTTTTTCTTGGCAATTTTGCATTTTGGGGTAATTTGTCTCAAATCAGAATGTATGAGAAAAATCTAGTTAATCAGTGGTTCCTAGTTGTTGGGCTCCAGTTAATCAGAAGTTTTACTGTATAATCATAATGTATTTTGGATGTTTTCATTTATGTTATTTCTTCAGCTGTCTGCATGGGTATTCTGATTACTTGATTACATCTGTGTAGCATAGTGGTATTTAAAATAACATTTATAATTAAAAAAAATCCTTCCATCTTAGCAAGTAAAATGAGAATATGGAAAGACAATTGGTAGTTGAAACAATCATGTTTCCTCTTGTCGTGACTTGGCATTTAGTGGGTTGCAGGTTTTGGGTGAGAAGAAATGAATATGATAATTGCTGTGGTCCAAAATGACTAGTTGATCAAGCTGGAGACATGTGGAGTATGTAGAAATGTAAACCTACAACCACTTTCTCCCCTTACAGAGCAGTTCCACTTTTCATGTGTTTACATTTTGGGAGTTTCACAAAAGATTTTTTTAATTAAGAAGATAAAATTCTGTTAAAATTAAATACAAACATTTGATGGGGAGAGACTTCATGAGCCTTTGTTTTGTCTGAAGAGACTTCTTATCTAGCATTCTGCCATTTATAACTGGTACTTGGAGGTATTTGGTCTTCTGTAATGTATTTTGGGGTCTCTGGACCTAACCATCTTACTATTCTAGTGTAGAATAGTATGAAGACTATTTTATGAAGACTTCTGATTAAGAGATACGAACTAACAGTTGTGGCACTCAGCTTTGTACTATTTTATTTAATCCTTCAATCAAACTTGAAAGGTGCTTATTATTCTCATTGTCCGACAAAGGAAAGGAGGTTATTAATTCAGAATCTAAAAAAATTCCCTTTTCTTCTGTGTTGCTTTTTGGGCATAATGAAAAGTATTGGGTTTTCTATACATTTTATCTGAGTGATTTCACCTACAACTTTTAATTTCCTCCTATATTTAATGCCTTTGAAAATCCCTATCTCAGCCTGGACTCCTCTTAGAACCTCTAGACCTCTCTGTCAGCTTCCTGAGCACTATCCCATAGACATCTCAATTTAGCATGTGTAAAGTTTAAGTCATCATCTCATCCCCCAATTATTTATCTCTCATACATTCCTTTTGTTGATTCCCTGTTCTCCTTCCACCTTCTGCTTCTAGGTGTGTTTAATCCTCTTGATTTATAATGGCTGAGAGGCCAATCCAAGCAACATACTGTAGTAGCTACTCTTGATAATATACCTATAAGGGGAAGGAAGCTCTTTTCCCAAGCCAAAAGTCTTTTTGTCACCAATGCCCATAGACAGAGTATGAAGCATAAAATACACGACCTATTCTTTTTTTTTTTTTTTAAATGATAGTCACACAGAGAGAGAGAGAGAGAGAGAGAGAGAGGGGCAGAGACATAGGCAGAGGGAGAAGCAGGCTCCATGCACCGGGATATATATACATGCATAATCATATGTGTGTGTGTGTGTGTATATATATATATATACACACACACACACACACACACATATATATATAAATCACATTTATATAGTTATATTTATATAGTTTTTGTTGAAACTATAATCGACCTGGTAAAGTCCCACTGTATTCTTCTTTTTTTTTTTTAAATTTATTTATGATAGGCACACAGTGAGAGAGAGAGAGAGAGGCAGAGGGAGAAGCAGGTTCCATGCACCGGGAGCCTGACGTGGGATTCGATCCCGGGTCTCCAGGATCGCACCCTGGGCCAAAGGCAGGCGCTAAACCACTGCGCCACCCAGGGATCCCCTTCCCACTGTATTCTTGACTCATTTCTTATAGTTACAAGGATGTAAACATTCTGTACTTTCTTTTGTCTATTTCCCTGAGGTATCAGTAATCACATTTCCTTGAATTAGTAGATATCCTGTGGTTTTCATCCACGTCCCCTATATTTATCTCAAAGCCTGGCACAGAGTTGGTATTTAATAAAAAAGGACATTTGTGTTGAAATAGGCAGTGTGCTGTAGGGTATGGAGAATACAAAGATTTATAAAGTGTTTTTATTTTATTATTTTTTTATAAGATGTTTTAAAGGTGAACCTACTGTTTAGGTTAGGTGACAGGATACTTTATATAAATATAACACCACAGAAGTGGTTTTCCCAAAGAATATTGTTAATATCAAGCAGGAATCCTTCTTTTGTTATTTTTCTTTAGCCTGACTTTGTTTCCTATATCTTTGTGCACTTGTGCTATATACAATACTACATATTTTAATGTATTGACCTGAATGCTTTGCTTTTTTTTTTAAGATTTTACTTTAAATTTATTTATTCATGAGAGATACAGAGAGAGAGAGAGAGGCAGAGACACTGGTAGAGGGAGAAACAGGCTCTATGCAGGGAGCCTGATGTGGGACTTGATCCTGGGTCTCCAGGATCAGGCCCTGGGCTGAAGGCAGTGCTAAACTGCTGAGCCACCAGGCTGCCCGAATGCTTTGCTTTTAAGTTGTTTTCGGTATGTAAATAATTAGTAAATATACTTATGGTTTTTTGTTTTTATAAAATTGTGACTCTGTATCAAGCATGATACTGTTTTTGTTAAAATTTCTACTTGTGTTTCTCCACAGGCAGCAGAAGATGTGGTTTTCATTGGACCTGACACACATGCTATTCACGCCATGGGTGACAAGATTGAAAGCAAATTATTAGCTAAGAAAGCAAAGGTTAACACAATCCCCGGCTTTGATGGAGTAGTCAAGGTGAGAAACTATTTTACTGTAATATACGTGTCCTTAAGTCAAACATTTTGTGAGAAGCGTAAGATAAAATGCTATTACTGCTTTTACAAAATATACATGCATAGGTTAAAATAAATCATTACTGTTTACCCTGGATTAATTAGTTAAGATTTTATATATTTATTCACGAGAGATGCAGAAAGAGAGGCAGAGACATAGGCAGAGGGAGAAGGAGGCTCCCCAGAGGGAGCCAGGTGTGGGACTGCATCCCAGGACCCCAGGATCACGACCTGAGCCGAAGGCAGACGCTCAACTAGTGAGCCATGCAGGTGTCCCAGATTATTTTATTTTTTAAAAGATTTTATTTTTAAGTAATCTCTAAACCCAATATGGAGCCTGAACTTACAGCCCCAAGATCAGGAGTTACCTGCTTTAGTGACTGAGCCAAGCAAACACCCCTGGATTATTTTAAATGATATAAGTTAAAAGGAGCAAGAAGTCACTTAAGCATTATATTTCATGGTTAGTTTTTTTAATTGAAGTATCATTGATGTGTACAATGTCTCATTAGTTTCAGGTTTATGACATAGTGATTCTTTTTTTTTTTTTTTTTGACATAGTGATTCTATAACTCTATGCATTATGCTATGTTCCCCACAAGTGTAGCTGTCATCTCTCATCATACAACCCTATTACAGTACTGTTGACTATATCCCCTGTGCTGTACTTTATTATCCCTGTGACTTATTCTGTAAGTGGAAACCTGTACTTCCCACTCTCCTTCAACCACTTACCCATCTCTGAACCCCCCAGTCCCTTTTGGACACATCAGTTTGTTCCTCATGTTTATGAATGTATGATTCTGTTTATTTGTTTTTCAGATTCCACATATAAATGAAATAGGTATTTGTCTTTCTCTGATTTATTTCACTTATATAATACCCTCTAGGTCTACGCATGTTGTCCTAAATGTCAAGATCTTGGTCTTTGTTAAGGCTGAATAATATTCCCTGTGTGTGTGTGTGTGTGTGTGTGTGTGTGTGTGTGTGTGTTTCACCTCTTCATCCATTCATCTATGGGTTAACACATGGGCTGCTTACATATCTTGGTTGTTGTAAAGAATGCTGCAATAAACATAGTGGTACATATATTTGAATTCATGTTCTTGTTCTCTTTGGATAAATACACAGTAGTAGAATCACTGTATGGTATGGTATTTCTATTTTTAATATTTAAAGGAACTTCCATACTGTTTTCTGCAGTGGCTGCACCAGTTTGCACTCCCACCAACAGTACATGAGGGTTCTTTTTCCTCCACATCCTCACCAACACCTGTTATTTCTAGTCTTTTTGATTCTGGCCATTCTTACAGGTATAAGGTGATGATCTCATCATGGTTTTGATTTGCATGTCCCTGATGATTAGTGATGTTGAGCATCTTTTCATGTGTCTGTTGGTCATCTGTATTTTTTTTTTTTTTGAAAAGTGTCTATTCAGGTTCTCTGCCCATTTTTAATCAGATTATTTTATTATATTATATTTATATATTTATATATATTTATTATATTATTATATATATTATTATATTATTATTATTATTATTTGGTGGTGTTGTATAAGTTCTTTATACATTTTGGATTTTAAACCCTTTTTGGATAGGTCATTTGCAAATATCTTCTCCCATTCAGTCATGATTAGTATTGACTCTTATTTCATAGGAAAAACTTGGTATTTTAAAAATATTCTCTTAGCTCTCTGGACTTCATTTAATGATGGTATGTATTTAACGTTTGAAACATTATGATGTTCTCTGTATTCTCTGTTATGTATCTTTGTGTTGAGCTTCTGTCCAGATGCATAAAACATAAATTATTATTATTTTTTTAAAAATATTTATTTATTCATGAGAGACAGAGGTAGAGACACAGGCAGAGGGAGAAGCAGGCTCCCTGCAGGGAGCCTGATGTAGGACTCCCAACTCGACTCCAGGATCATGCACTGAGCCAAAGGCAGACGCTCAACCACTGAGCCACCTAGGTGTCCCTAAAACATAAATCATAAATGTGTTTCTGGTGGAAAGTGGTGTAGCTGTAGATGATTATAGATTTCAGCTATAGGTCCTCAGGAAGTACGCAGTTTTAGCAGCTGAAGCTTTCTAGGAAAGAAATGCAGAAATTGAAGTGTGTGTGTATGTGTCTGTGCTTGTGTGTTTCCCAGGAAAAGTTCTGTTTTTTTTTTTTTTTTTTTTTTTTCTTCATTAGAAGAAGAGTGTCCCTATGTAGACTTTAACTTTGTGATTTCGGTTAGTCTGCAAAAACTTTTCATTTCACTGTCAATTATTGTTAGTTTTGGGGCTGTGGGATTCTTGATTGTGTATCTTTCATGTGTTATAGGACAGTTAGCAAGCTTGGCCTCTACTAATATCCTCAGTTTCTTGCCTATGTTTACTTTAATATATATATTTAAATTTTTTATTTATTTATGATAGTCACAGAGAGAGAGAGAGAGAGAGAGAGAGAGAGAGAGGCATAGACATAGGCAGAGGGAGAAGCAGGCTCCATGCACCGGGAGCCCGACGTGGGATTCTATCCTGGGTCTCCAGGATCACGCCCTGGGCCAAAGGCAGGCGCTAAACCGCTGCGCCACCCAGGGATCCCCCTATGTTTACTTTAATCTCTATTCATGTTCTTCCCCTGCCCCTTCTCTCCTGTTAACAAGGAAAAGATCCTCCCATCCTCAGTTGAGCCAGTTCATGTTAGTTAGGTTCCAGATGTACCCCTGGTAACCTTCATGTTCTACAGTCTTTACTAATTATTTTTTTTTCTATATCTGAAAACGCATCTTTTAGTCTTTTCCATTACCCTTGTTATGAAAAATCCTTAGTCAAAAGTGTACTGATCCCTGGGATCAGTAAGTGGGAAGGACGTGGTGATAAACAGGAAGGATGCTCGTGATCCCTCACCACATGGCGCTTCCAGTTTAGTGGAAAGAAATATGATTGTTCTCTTCCTAGAGCACAGTAACCCCTCATCACTTCATAGCTGTCACCTTAGTCTTTCCATTTTCTTTGAAGATTTGTCCTTACCTGCTTTCATTTCTACACTTTTCAGTTAATCATTAATCTATGGTTGGCTGGCTTCTTTCCTCATTTCCATGACAATTTCTTTTGCAAAGGCTACCAGCAACCTTTCCTTCTCACTAAATTCATTACCTAGTTTGTCCTGCCCTTTATCTCTTCGGAACATTTGAGACTCTTGGTCACTTTTTCCTTCTTGAAATATCTACTTCTGGCACACTTCTGCGTTCTAGTCTTGTTTTTGTGTTTTTTGGCTTGTTTTGAATGCTCGTTCTTAGTTTTCATGCTGATTGTTCTTCCTATCTTTGTTCTGTAAATGGTGGTTTTATTTTGGGTTCTGAGTAGGAAATTTTTTCTTATTGTACACTCTCACCCTAGGGCAGCCTTATTTATTCTTACAGCTCATATCTTAAATCTATGTCTATATCTATATGCATATCTGTGCTAGATCTCTCTTAAACTTCAGAACTGGATGTGTAAGTGCTTAAGCAGTTCTGCTTGATGCCCCTGAGACACCTTGAAAGTAACAAGTTAAAAACTAAGCTCATAATTTTCTTTCTAATTAATGATTGGCAAACTATGGCTCCATGCTCACCTGATTTGTGAATAAAGTATTATTGGTACACAGCCATGTTCTTTCCTTTATGTATTGCTGAATGCTGCCTTTTCATTAACAGTGACTGAGTTGGGAAATTGTGATAGACTGTGTCACGCAACAAACCTAAAATATTTATTACCTGGGCCATTCAGAAAATGTTTACTGACTCTTGCTATAAACTTCTCAACCTGATTCTTTTCCTGCCTGAGAAAGTGGTGGTATTTTCTATACCGTTTCTCAAGCTAGAAACTTAGAGTTATTCTTGAAAAATATTGCTAGAGAGAAGTCACCTATAGATCTTTCTGATCCATTTGCTTTCTTTGCTCACGCTAACACCCAACTTCCAGCTACCATCATTAATTTGGATTACTTTGTCAACCTTCTAATTGATCTCTTTGCAGCTAGTCTTGGTCCCATCTAACTAACTTAGTCGTCTTCTTTTTTTGAAAGTTTTAGTTATTTATTTTTGAGAGTGAGAGCACAAGCAGGAAGAGGGGTACAGGGAGAGAGAGAGAGCATTCCAAGCATATTCCCCTGGGAGCTGGACATAGGGCTCAGTCCAACAACCCTGAGAGCTTTACCTGAGCTGAAACCAAGAGTCAGCTGCTTAACTGGTTGAGCTACCCAGTCGCCCCCCAATTAACTTTCAACACTAGCTTGAGCGACCTTTCAGAAATCCAATTTCAATTCTATGCCTGTGTTTAAAAACTCTTGAATGGCTACTCATTTAAATCCTTTAAATAGCTAGCCTTTGTTTTTCTCTTCAAAATGATAAGGTGCCAGTTTACCTTTTACATTGTGTATACCAACCATATATGACATTTTCAGATTCTTGAAACTTCTATACTAAATTTTGTCATATGTGTTGATTCTGCTTCTGTCTTCATTCCTGAATGTCTCTCATTGTTTAGGTAGCTTCAACATACATTTCTTCCAGAGGCATTCCTTGACTGTCTAGATTAGATTAGGCCCTCTGCTATATTCTCCCTTAGTACCCTACACTTTGCCCATCACATTTTAAATCATTCATTCCTTCATCTACTAAGTAAATATTTAAGTGCATACTGTTTGTCCAATGCTGTTTGAAGTGCTATGGGTGTAGTAATGAACAACAATAATAAAAACATTCCTGTCCTCATAGAGCTTATACTATAGAAGAAGGAGAGACAATAAACAAATAATCAAATGTATAGTACATACAATGGTGATATATAAGACAGGGAATGGGGAAGGAGAATGCTGGGAGGGTGGGGACTCCATTCAAAATATTATTTATTTATTTATTTATTTATTTATTTATTTATTTATTTATTTATTTATTTATTTATTTTTAAAGATTTTATTTATTCATGAGAGACGGGGGTGGGGTGGGCGGGAGGGGGGAACACAGAGAAGCAGGCTCCATGCAGGGAGTCTGATGTGGGACTCTATCCCGGGACTCCAGGATCACGCCCTGGGCCGAAGGCAGGCTCTAAACCACTGAGCCACCCGGGGATCCCCTCTATTCACAATTTTAAATAGTTTTAGCAAGCCATCTAAAGAGGTAACAGGATAAGTCATGGGGGTATCATTATATTAGACTCCATCTTAGGAGACTAGAGAACAGATTCTAGTTTTTGGCTTGATGAAGGAAGATGCCATATTGAGAAAGTCCACATGGCAATAAACTATAGGCAGCTTCTAAGGATCTGAGTTAGGGTAGTTTTTGAATCTAGGGTCTTCAATAGAACAACTTATTGGAACCTCCCAGATTGCCTCAAGGTGATGGTATCTTTAACTGTAGTTGGTATAATAAAGTTGGTTTTGCTTGTTCAATGTGGTCGTCTTTTTAGGGAGCCTGTGTTTGACAGCCTGCATTTGAATTTGCAACTGCTATTAATTTGGAAAGGGATAAGTAGCAAGTAGAAGAAAAATCCACTTACCTTTTTAGTTTTGTCTCCTCCTATGCTTTAGGTGATCTTTAAGATCTAATCATACTCTAAAATAATGGCAGGTTATCATTACCTGAGTTAACTTTATGGTATACAGTTCTTGACACCTGTTCCCTGAAGTAGGTAAGCCCCAATAGAACGTGCAGGTTATAGTTTTCAGATAAACATTTAAAAATAATGTTAGGACTGCCCTTTAGTTTCGCTTATAGGTTTTCAGGGTGGTTTTACTTGTAGCTTACTTTTAATTATTTGATATAAGAGGTTGTATATACTTTTTTAAAGCTTGGTTATTAGTTTCCTGTGTAGTAACCCTACATTCATTTGGAACTACATTGTTTTTCACAATATAGTTTAGAACTTGTTGGTACAAGATTACTTTTAAGGGTACTTACGAAGATAGAAGTTTGCTGATGCAAATAGTGTAACTTTTTGGAATACCTTGTGGTTTTAGCAATTGCATTAGCAAAACTTTTCCATTGGAAGAATGTATGTGTTAACTCTAGATACTTCTAGAGTTTGTACAGTTCTTTGTATTTGAATGAGGCTAAATTTTTTTTTCTTTGACAACTGTATTCTTTCTTTCCCCAAGTAATTTTCACCTCTAACTTGAAATTAATGTGGTTTCAATTTGTTACATTGCTTTTTAAAACCTTTCTTTCTTTCCCATTTGGATATTTAGGCTGTTATATGGAGGGTATATAGAGATGGTTTACCACATTTTAAATTTTTTTTTTTTTTTTAGATTTTGCTTATTCATTCATGAGAGACACAGAGAGAGGCGTTCATGTAGGCAGACGGAGAATCAGGCGCCCCCATGGGTAGCCCAATGTGGGACTTGATCCCAGGACCCTGGGATCACACCTGAATCAAAGGCAGACTCTCAACCACTGAGCCATCCAGGCACCCCAACTGCATTCTTTTAAAACCTCATGTGTAATACTAAAGAGTCTTCTGGAATGGTTTTCATTATGTTTTGTTCTTGAGTCATTCTTTTGATTAGAGAGAAATAGTTACAAGGTATGATTCTTAAGTAGTCATCTGGTATCAAATATTTGCCTTTAATGAGTTCTGGTCTATTCAACATCTCATTAATCTCAGGAACTTGAGCTTAGTGTAGAGTATGCATCTGAAGCTGGTGGAAGACAGGGTCTCGAAAGCCCAGCCCACTTGTTTAGCAACGAATAATGAATTATAGGCCTTGATTTCAAAGAGCTTCAAGTCACCGTAGTTGACCTACAAGTAGGCAATTGAATACATTTTAATAATTCAAAACTCAGAGTGCAGGGGACCCATGTAGGAGGGCACCTAACCTGTGTGAGGGTGTCATGGCAGATCTTCCATTGGAAGTGCTATCTAAGAGATGCCTGAAGTTTGAGTAGTAGTGAGTTCATTAAATAAAAAGTGAAGGTGGTGATGGAGACACAACTCTAAGGTCAGTGAGAATACCTTATTGTTAAAGCTTGCAGCTGAGTGACTGCAGGAGCTTTGGAAAAGTGCAGATCTGCAGCATCAGGGGCTGTAGTAAGAGTGAGCTGGAGAAAAAATGAGGATCAGATATGTGTGGCCTTGACTGCGACGTGCCTGGATTTGTAGGTTATTATGGCATTGGGAGCCTCTGAATGGTTTCCTGTAGAAAAGTTAACGTGATAAAATTGTATAATTAGAAAACTTACTTTTATTTGTGATGTGGAAAACGGATTGGAGCAGTGCAAAACTTGAGGTTGGTCAGTAAATTAAAAGTGCTTTTCCTGGATAATGATAGAGGCCTGGGACACCTGGGTGGCTCAACAGTTAAGCGTCTGTCTTTGGCTCAGGGCATGATCCTGGAGTCCCAGAATCGAGTCCCACATTGAAGCACATCGATGTGCTTCTCTCTCTCTCTCTCTCTCTCTCTCATAAATAAATAAATAAATAAAATCTGAAACAACAACAAAACAAAAAAGAAATGATAGAGGCCTAAACTAAAGTATTAGGATGGAGCAGGGTGGATCATGTGGAGGAGGGCCTGGTGGAGGCTGAATTTGTAGCTTCTCTGATCTGGTACACGTCAGGAGTGGTGCAGAGGGAGCAATCACCACTAATAAACTCACCGCCTTTCGTTGTGATACCTGTTCACCATTCTTACTTTGGGAGAAATTCATTAAACTTCTCTGAGTTCCTGTTGTCCTTTATGTCTCAGAGCAGAGCGTGGTAATGTATTTGAATGAGGTCTGTAAATTTCAAGGACAGGCTTAAACTAGTCATTGTTTTTGTCCCCCAATTAGCCAGATTTTAAAAACTGTACTCTTGCTTTATCAGGAAGAGCCAAATAATAATAACACAAATTAGCATGAAGCGAATCATTTAAAAAACCAAAATACCGAAAAAATTGAAAAGCTATGTCCTAGTAATTACAAAGTACAATAATAGACGTATACTTTTCCCCTACTAAACCAAGAATGACTCTCCCGATGATGCCTCAAAGCCTTTATTTGAAAAAAAAAAATAAAATTCAGTTATGGTTACCATGCAGTTTTACAATTATAAAAATGTGTAGTAAAGTTTAGAAAGATTTGAGAGTGTATTCATAGTCTTCTCTTTGACTCAGAGTTGTCTGGAAAACCCAGTGAGCTGGAATCAATTTCCTGAACCCAGGACTGTTGAGTTTTGCTTAATTTGTACAAAAATGCAGAATAGTTTGAGGATGCTTTTTGTGTCCATAGTATATTGAACCAATGATCCCCCCCCCCCCCCACCAACCCAAAACAGTTGCTAATTTGTTCTAGAAGCTGAGGAAAGTAAATTTTTAAGTAGCTTCCCATGTGAATGAGTGGCAGGACTCTCATCCAGTGAGTGCAGAATTCAGGGTTGGTATGTAGGCTCTACTGTAGTGAGTGAGAAAGGAGAAGTATGGTCTGAGTCACTGTAGGAGTGAATTGGGTGTTTAGCATCAGGGATATCTGTTTAAATTTGCCTGTTTGCCTGTCCTTATTATAGTTTTTGCTTCCCATTCCCTGCTCCTCTTCCCTGCTCACCAGAGACAATGAGTGCACAGATCGTCTGATCCAGTGGCATGTGCTGGGGATGCAGGTGCACATTTTTTGCAGTATTGTAATGCCAGTATTAGTTCTGTGTTCTGTGGAATCAGAGGATGGATGATGCCCACAAGATAGACCAATTAAAGGCAGGCAGGCAAGGGACAATTGGGACTCTGTGGGGGCAATCTGCCCGTTTTATCACAGATTGCCAAGCCCGTTGTGTGCCGCATATCGTTCTGGTGTATTTCAGCCCTGACTCATTTCATCCTCTCAATGGCCCTATGAGATAGATACTGTTACTATCTCCATCTTACATGTGAGGAAACCGAATTCGGGAGGCTCCCTGGGAGGTAACCAGTTCACTGTCTGAGAGCGGGTGTTGGAGCCCACACCTTCTGTCTCCAGCACCTATGTTTTTGGTATTGGTTCTTACCATTTGATGCCTCCCAGGTGAGGGCTGGAGAGTAGTAGCAAACAGGCTTGTAGGAAAGGCACTTGATTTTTCTTAGCTCCTTTTGACATTTTTGTGATCTGCTTATTTGGTTATAGCAACATTGCTCAACCCTCCCATAATATTCTCTGTTAAACAGAATTTTTCACTGTTTTGCTCTTGGGTTAAGTGATTGAGCTCTTCTAATGTAAATTGTGCTGTAAGAGGGAAGTAAAAGAAATGGTTAGTGGTTCTGGTGCTGTCTTTGCTCTTTCTCCATTTTTGGAATGTTGTGCCCAAGATTGCGAATCCGAGAAACCACCGAGGAGCTGACACCGATGCAAACACACAAGGGTTTATTTACAAGCTTGAGCTTGGGTCCAAGTATACCCGACACAGCAGAGCAGGGACTTGGACCCCGAGGCTAAGAGGCGTAGCAGCTTTATAGGGGCCGGTGGCCCATGGGATACACAGAAAGTTGCACAGTCATGTCGGTCCACATGCAGGTGGCCAATTGAATTACATCTTAGCCTATAGTATCCATTTGAGCTGGCCTATTACTTTGGTCAGAATTGGCACGCAGTTTTGGCGGGCACAAAGCAGGGTTACATTTCCGATTAGGGTGTGCCCACCGGCTTGACTAGGGTGGGGCAGCGCCTTAAGCAATAAGCAGGTCATGTGGGGGTCATACAGGAGGTGGCAGGTGTAGCACAAAATGGAATCAGTCCTGCTCTGCTTGTCCAGGGGTAGGAGATTTTTGTTAAATTTCCTGGGTCCCACATGGAACTGCTGTTCTGTAACCTATATGATTTAATATTTACCTCATTGGTGTTCCCAAGTGGTAAATAACTTCAGAACCAGCGTGTGGGTTCCTTTAAACTGGGATTATAGGCTGGAATTGCAGAACAAACCACAGAGACTTGAATTGAATCATATCGTTAGACTGACTGTTCCTTTTTCCTACTTCCTGATTTGAAGCCATAGGAATAGGATTGCTAATATTTTGTTTCATTTGGTTTTATACTTTCCAGTGTTTTCTCAGTAGTATTAACATAAAAACAAATATTCTAAGTACTTCAATTGACATTTTATTTTATTTAGTTTTTAAAGATTTTATTTATTTGAGAGAGACAGAGACAGAGATAGTGAGAGGGAGAGCACAAGTGGAAAAGAGAGGGAGGGGACGCCTGGGTGGCTCAGTGGTTGAGCGTCTGACTTTGGCTCAGGGCATGATCCTGGAGTCCTGGGATCGAGTCCCAGATTGGGCTCCCTGCATGGAGCCTGCTTCTCCTCTCTCTGCCTGTGTCTCTGCCTTTCTCTCTGTGTCTCTCATGAATAAATAAATAAAATCTTTAAAAAAAAAAAAAAAAAGGAAAGAGAGAGAGAATCAGACTCCTCCGTTGAGCAGGGAGCCCGATGCGGGGTTCGATCCCATGACTCAAGTTGCAGGATGCAGTAAGAAAAGTGCTTGACTGAGGGTTAAAAGACAAGGGTACATATTGGGCTGTTTTGCCCAGCAGCAGTGGTATTTCACTGAGTGTGCTTTGTGTTAACCTGAAGCAAAACCTAAGCCTATTTGTTTCCTTAGCTCCTGTCTGAACTACTGTGTGGTGCTTCCTTACTGTATCACTTAAATGTGTCAATTTGAATAAGCCACTACATCTCATTGGATATAAGTTTGTTCACTTCAAACATGGATGATGGTGGAGATGAGCAGTTCTGTTGGCCCTGGAGTAGATCATTTAGGAGACTATTATCACAACAGACTTGTTTCTGCGGAAGCTGATGGATAGTTTATTAATTCAACAAATAACGTGTTGATGCATTGATTTGCTAAGTTCTGGGGATTTCGTGGAGAGCAGTAGACCTAGTCATTGCTGTCATAATTGAAGGACAAAGTGTTATCTGGTCACACAGCAAAGGCTTTCTGGAGAAAATGAGATTTTGGTGAAACCTGAAGACTCACCCCTGAGTTTAACAGAATATGGTCATTTTTTCTCTCCTCCAGACTGCTGCTTTCCAATCTCATATCTCTCTTGCCTCTCTCTAAATTCTGTTTGTTGGTTCATTCAGCATCAGCTATTTATTGAATGATGACTGTGTGCCAAACAGTTCTAGGAATTTAAAACCTATTCCTGAACCAGTTAGAGATTTAAATCAGCTAGAGATTTCTGCTTTTATGGAGCTTATATTTTAATGTGGTAGGGAGATGCAGAGGGTAGACAATATTCAAAATAATAAGTAAATTATACACTCAAATTCTTCAAAATGCAGCCATAGTGAGTACTCTGTTTTTTTGCTCTTAGGCTGAAGTTCAGCAGCCTCTTTATTGTGGCCTGTGCAGCCATGCCTCACTCTCTGGTTGGCTTGCTGTTCAGGCCTTGTCCCCCTGACTCTGTTCTACTACGCTTTCATTTGTCAAGTCTCTTGCATAGGAACTCTGTTCTTGAATTAGAGTGTCTCTGTTGTCACGTGCCCTCTTTACTTTTCCTGCGTAACATGCATCTTGATAATGGTTTCTTAGCTGCTGTATAGTCATTTAAGGGCCTACCTTTCCCACTAGACTATAAATTACATGAAGACTGGGATGGTGCCTTTTTTATTCCCTCCTGTCTTCAGGGTCTGGTACATGGCATATAGGCTAGGGAGCTGGAGAATGCCTGTGTGGGCTTGAGGGTGGGAGGGAAAGCCAAAGTAGGGAGGGGCTGGGGACCAGACTGGTACTTAGGCAGGCAGGATCCAGTACTGACACCACGTAAAGGATTTGAATTTTGGTTCTAAGGCAGTGGGGAGTCCTGAAAAGTTTAAACAGATTTTGGCAATACTATTTTGTCTTGATAATGTTTTATGCCCTAGAAATAATTAATTAGTTTGACACCTTCAAATGTGGCTGATTTAATTTTTATATTGTGAAAATAGTATCTTAATGGTAAAAAAGTTAAATATGTATGTGTCTGCAGCACTAAGTCAAAGTTCCCTCTTCCCTACCTCTTATCCTACTTTCAAGCAGTAACTCAAGCTGAGGTTTTTGTATATGTCCATGCATAAGCTTTTATGAGCATTCCAAGGTGTTTTTCTGTCTAATAAAGATAAGGTCATACTATAAATATTCTGCTACAACTTGATTCCCCCCACATTGTGCACTGCATTTGACATATTCTTAGAGTGTAGGCGTTACCTTCCTGAACCCCAGTCCTCATTACTCGGCATAGAGCCAAGGCATTTGGAACTCTGCTGAGTCCCGAAAGTCCTACCAGAATAGGCCATGCTTTCCCCTGGACTTCATGCTGTCCTTTTCTGCCTCTTGCTTTTTGTCTTCAGTTTTCACCTTGTGTCCTTGGTTTCTAGAACATATGAAATAACTTCTGAATTTGGATTTTTGTTCCTTGTTGTTCTTTCTATTTAGACTTCTTTTGCCTTAATTTTCCTGTAGTGGTGATGGTTCTCTTTAGGCATTCGTTTACATTTTATTTCAGAAGAATCCTTTCTGTTTTTTTTTTTTCTTTCTTAAAAAAGAAAATTATTAAGTAACCTTTACTGCCTGTGTGGAGCTTGAACTCGCAACCCCAAGATTGGGGGTCATATTCTCGACTGACTGCACCAGCCAGGTGCTCCCAGAAGGAGCCTTTCTGAGCAGTGTTCTCCCTGCTCCCTCAGTACCATTTGTTTCCTTGTAACATTTATTTCAATTCTCAGTTGATTTGTTTGCTCCCTTTCGGTTTCCCTTATTAAAGAAGACTGTAAGTTCTGTGAGTGCAAGAACTATTTCATCTAGTATTATATTTGAATTAACCTCATCGTTTTAGACTGTGGCATATTCTGTTTCATGTATGTATCCTTTTTGGTACCAATCCCTTATTGAAGACCTTTAAAATGGTTTTCTGATTTTCCTACCGAAATACCAGCAACAAATTAAAAATTATTTATTTATATATCTCTCCACGTGCATGCTTGTGCATGTATCTATAGGACAGCTTACAAAAAAAGAAAAACGTAGGTCTCCAAATTTTTGATGGATACTAGACAATTCTTTTCAAAAAAAGATCACACCATTTCATATGACATCAGTAGTGAGAGTCATGTCTGCTTACCTTCAGGTCTTCACTTCTGACTATTGGCAGACTTTGGCAGATCGAACGTGGTCTCTCATTGTTTTAGCTTAAATGCCTATAATTATGACTCAAGTTGAACATATTTCATATATTCTTTTGGATTTCATTTTACGGAAACTTCTCATTTAATTTTTTGGCCATTTTTCCTGACAATTGTTGGTCTTTTTTCTTGTTGATTCAGGGGTTTTAATTAAAAAATGTTTTTCTGTCTGTAGTCTTAAAGGAAAGTTATAATGTGTGATATGTCATTGCCATTGAATTTGGAGCTATATGGGGCTTTTTAATCTCTTTATATTGCCTGATGATACCTAAATAAATGTACTAAAAGAACATATTAGAGATGAGTATATTTAATAGTTTCTTGTTGGAACTGGTAATAGTTTTTAAATGTCCAATATATAATATATCCTGAATAAAATATCTTGGGATAAATGAATAACAAATGAAAACCTAATTTTTAAGGCGGTTTGATTTTACTTGGAAGTTCATTGAGTAAAATTTGCTTTTCATAGTAGGAAATATTCTTAAGAGTGACAGCTGAAAACACAGGTTGCCCAGTTAAATCTGAATCTTAGATAAACAATGATTTTTTAAAAAAAGTATGTCCCAAATATTGCATCATAGTAAGGAAACATATCTGTTAGTTAAAAGAAAAGATTGTTTTGTGGCAGTATATTGAAGTTATGAATTATGACAGTCAAAAAATTTTTAGAAGTTTTGGTTTGTGTAAACAGATATATGTATGTACACACATATATCCGTAATGTGTATATAATAAATATAACTAATGAATTCTGTGAATTATCTTTTAACATTTGCCTGTTTGTCAGTTCTCTCAAGCTAACGGACTTTTGTGACAGTAGTTTATTTTCTCTCCAAATATATTTTGCAAATATGCTGTTACACATTTGAAATAAAAGACATGTTAAAACTTTTCCTTTTAGGCTTCTTATAATCCAGTCTCCATCAGCCAGCGCTCTTCCTGTATTTTGTTCGCGAGGCACTAATTGTCCGCATTTGGCAGGTTTAACACTTCCTGACAGAGAGGCTATTAAGGGGAAGTATTCTCCAATAACTGTCACTGGCTTGAACAAAGAACCTTCAAACTCAATGTGTGGAAACCACTAACATTCTTAAATGACCCTTTTCATGGATTTTTGTCCCTTTAAGCTAAAATTTGGAGAATGTAGGGCCAGCAAAAACAGCAAGGTGTCATAAAGCAGTAATCCTTGATTTTTGGGAGAGTAGAGTGGGAGGTATAGATTTATCTCTGACTTGAGAACAATTGTTATTTGGAAAATCTCATTAGCAGATGTGACTGCTTGGAGTAGGAAAAAAAAAAGACTTAAAACTGATGTCGCTTTCAGGACCGCTTTGAACTTAACAAGCACCTATTTGTGGAGCAGACTGGCTAATGAAAGGAAATTAAATTTTTCTGACAACTTCCCCTGCCAACCTCCTTATTCAGGGGATGTTATTAGGTACTGAAGACTTTTAAGGAAGATTTTTTTTTTATTAGACATAAATGAACCAGTTATAAACATCCCCTGCCCCTCCTTTTGGGGGAGGATTCTGACATGGTGTTACACTACATTTTTAAATTGCTGGCTTAAAGGCTTACAAAATACCAGCCTTCACTTTAGTATTTTAAAGTTATTTTTTTTGAAAATTCATGCATTCTCACTAGCTAATGGTTTCAAAATATTGTCATTCCTTGTGATCAGTTTATATCCCTGAGTTGTAAAGAAAAGCCACATTTTAGCTTTCTCCATATTGTTCATGGGGAAGTGTATCAGGAGTGTCCTGTGCTAGGTAAGAGTTAGTGATCAATGAAATGGTTTAGATCTGAGGAAACTTTTTCTTCTTTCGGTTGCATTGGTTGATATTTAGCAATAATTAATCCTTACATCATCAACTCTTACCTTGTACTGTTTTGGAAAGCATTTGCTTTCCTTGGCTTTATCAGAGTTTCCTCCCACAAGTTGGCTCATGGAATTTAAGGTTTTAAATTACATAACAAGATGTGCCTAGTAAAGATAAAATATGTACCTGAGAGAAAAGGACAAGAAGGAAAGGAAAAAGTAATGGAGACTACTAAAGGAATTTTTTGGGGGGACAGTTGGCAGTTTCTGTAGATACTGGAACTTTACCTTTTATTTCTGGAAAATCTTGAGCCTCTCCCAAACAATAGAGAATCAACTCCCCCTGCTGACAGAATCCAGGAAAACATGACATATAAATATCAGAGGGACAGAAACAAGCTGGCTGTAGACAAGCTTTAATGATCTGATTTATGATTCAGTATTGATTGTAAACATCTAAATTCTGCTGTTAAATTCCAGCAACTGCACCAAGTCATTTGGCAATTCTAGTAGTGCTTCCTGCCAGCTCATTTCGAACTGCTTTGAGTTTCTTAATATAATAATGATGAGGTAGAATTTACATTCCACTTATGGTATTAATTTTACATTTCTCTGAATGAAAAGAGTTAGAAGGTTGTAAAATTGAACATTAAATGAATCATTGGAGACAGTAGTGCAATATATGACTGCCCTAAAGACATTGTGCAATGGCTGATGGGATTAATGTTGGGTCTCATTTCCTGCTTTTACAGGATGCAGATGAAGCTGTCAGAATTGCAAGGGAAATTGGTAAGTTCTTAAATTAACTTTGGTAGAGTTTCTAGGTCTTTCAGCAGCAGCAGATATGGTTGAGTAAACATGTAATAAGTAACCCCATAGAGCAAATAATATTTTAATACTTTTTGGATTTTGATTACTTGTCCCTTTGGAAAAATTTATCAGGTGAATTACGTGTTCTATTATGAAAGTGAACTTTAAAGAGTAATTTGACTTTAATTATAGCCCTTTTGTAAGTTGAAAATCACTTGCTAGTTAAAAGAAGAAATTGTCTTAACACTTGAGCTTCAATGTGATATAAATTTTATGTACTAGTTAAATACAACTTCTTAAAGTTTAAAGAAATGAAAGGTTAAAATGAAGATTTCCTATTTGTCAAGGCTCTTGGAGTTTTTACCTTTTCTTAAGATGTTAAATATCTACTTTTAAAAATCTTGCTAGGAAAAAGAATACGAGAAATCAGAATGGAATATTCTAAAAACTGTCCCTATTGCTCATGACATTGATTCTATTTTCAGTATCTACTAACTTAAAAAAATGTATGAGGGCATATTGTTATCAGGGATTAGTAATGCTACTCAGTAACTATAATTGTATTAATCTGATTACTATTTATATACATTTGACAGAACATTGTAGGTATGTGAGAGAATCAGTGCCTGGCAATCAGGAAATCTCAGCATCTTAGCTTTCCTACATGGGTAGGACTAAACTTTTCAGCATCCTACTTTAACATTCTCTAGTCTTGTTTTCTCATTAAGATCGATTATTTAGAATGATTTTATTCACTGGGAGAGCATTTGATTTGGCAAAATTTACATAGTTGTGATATATATCTTATTTCTGAAAGTAATTGAGTTAGTAAATACATTCTTCACAGTCAGTTCTGGCTAGCTTAACAGGTCTGCAGTGACCTGGAAAGTTGCTTGGTTTCTGGGTCCCTGTGTCTAGTTGGGTCTGGCTAAATTATTTTGGTTTGGCTCATGGTTAAGTGTGTTTTGTTCTTTGTTTTGCAAACATTGCTGCTGCCGATGGAGATTTGGACTTAAGACCAGGTCTTAGAAAATTTTACTTTATCTTATAACTATGTCTCTTCCTTAATCATTTCTTCAGACATATCAACATTTTCAAAAAGCATTTTACTACTTCACAGGAAGATTTGCTAGATTGCTGAATAAGCTGGACTACATGGAAATGATTTGTGGTTTATTCTTTGAGAAAATCAAAAGCTGCCTTTGAGGTTTGAAATCGGTTGCATTCCTCGCAGCCTAAGAGGCATGTTGGGTACCTGCTGGCTTTTGGGGAGACTTTTTTTTTTTAAAGTAATTTCATTTTATTCTATTATATACTCTTAGATTTAAAAAGTCATCTTTTTGGTTCTAGTTTAGACAGTATTGTTATCCATAATAAGATAGATTAATACTATTAGCACAACAGTATCTACATAGAAAGGACAGACTATTTGGAGGAGCTTCGTGCAGTGGCAGTATTGTAGCCAATAGGTTTATCTGAGGCGCGATCATTGCTAATTGAAAGACTGTTTGGAGGAATTTAGAGAAATGAAAGAGATTAGAAGAAAATCTTGAATTACATTGGCATGCCATATTTTGAATTATGACTCTTCCACTCTTGAGCATTTCTTTTGTATAAATGGCAGGCTGCAGATTGCTTGCTTTCATGTCTTTTACCTTTTTTTTTTTTTTAAATAATCTGTGACCTTTAAAATAATTAGTTAATCATAATGGGACTCTGAATAGTTCTCATCATTTGGCTTTCCTCCCTTAATATTTTAATGCTGTGCTTTACTTCCCTTTGAGCTTACTCCCGAGGTTACCTAATTTGATCTCAGGCTCTTTTCTTTATATTGAGGCATAACCTTTATGACTCCTTCCTCTTTCCTATCTTCTAATTCTTCTCCAATTACGCCTTCTCATTTGTGAAATAAATGATCGTAATCATGGCTGTTAAGTGTAGGAGTGCTGGAGTTTTGCTTATACTGAAAGAAAGGGAAGCCGTAAAACTTGACGTGAAATAAAACATAATAGAGAACTAGGGTCATCAGCTTTATAAAGCATTTGGAATTTCCCTGAAAACCTTTCTGAATCACCTCAGAAGCCTCCCATAAAACCTCTTCCCTCAAGTGCCAGCTTCTAAAATAAATGAAATTACATATTATTAGTCTCTTGGTATTCTGTTTTGTTTGGTGATTCATCAGTTTTGTTTTCTACTAATTTTATTGAGATCTATCACATTTTAACTACATTATGATTTTGATGGGCTTTTGTGAATTCATCCAAGAGTTGAATTAAACATTGATTTCATAGGAAAATGTGCTCCTAGTTCTAGACAACTGAATTATAATCAAACTTTTGAACTTGTCCATTTATAGGTAGCAAATTGTCCATGTCATAAATATCTATTCACAGATTTCTCTGTCTACTTCTTTCTGTGTTACATGGAGAAAATTAAATTGACCATCTTTTCTGTGGTTTCCTTCTCTCTTGTGTCTTCTCTCATGGAAACGGGAATCTTTGAGGACAAAGGAGGAAGCTAGCTGCCTTAAGCACTGATGAATTAGGTGTCTTTTACATAATAGTAGCTTTTGTTTATGGAGTATATTTTCCATGAATCAGGCACTTTGTGAATGTTATTTTTAATGCAAATTTTTGGGTTAATTATTTTTTACATTTAAGAAACCAAGGATTAGAGATGGTAAGTACTTTGCTCAAGGTCTTAGACCTACTGAGTGGTGGGCCTGCTTTAAATTTAGGTTCATTTAGCTCCAAAGACTATCGAGTTTTCATTATACTTTTGCTAAACTAATGAGATTACGTGATGAGAGCTCAAATTTGAGTTACTACTTTGTGTAAGGTACTGTAAGGCACTTACACATGTGATATGTGGAATTGAAGAAACCTTCTCTTATCAGTGACAGGGTGAGAGACTGTTAAGGCTTAATATGTTACTTCTGTGTGCTTGTTTTTTGGTCTTCCTCATCTCTCTCATTCTCACTCCTGATTTTTTTTTTCCTTTGACCTAAGTTTAGAGATACAGGGCTATTGATCCCCAGTTTATCTTTAACCCCAGAGATTGACAATGGTAATCAGTGAGCTTGATTTGCATTAAAGTTTGATCTTTTTATTTAATCAAAGGCCCGAATTGATTCGTAAAAAAAAAAAACCAACCCCCCACCCCAAAACCCATAGATATATTGTAAATATAAAACTTGTCCTTTAACGACTTCTGGATAATTCTGATTCTTTTCTTTTACCTGTTTTTCTTATAGCCACAAATCATGCCCGATTTAAATAATATATTATTTTTGATCCTCAGATTCACCATACTCTAAGCCTGCTTCACCCAAAGTTTCTACATCTTGGTAAATGTCACTCCATTTACTCAGTGGCTAAAGCTAAAACCCAAGATCTATCCTGGTGTCGTTGCCCTGTCGTCCCATTGTCAATATATCAATAGATACTGTCAATCCTTCATTCAGAATACTTCCCATATTCACTACTCACTATCTTTTTACTACCAGTACTCTCTTGCAAACTACCATTGTCCTTGGAGGGACTGTGACAATAGTTTCTCTACTTCTTTTCTTAAATACTTCAAAGTCATTCTTCACATAACTGTCAGTGTGATATTTTAAAACTCTAAGTAATAAGGACACACCCCCATCTCATCCCACACCGTATCTGCTTTAAGCCCTCTAATGGCTTTTCCTTGCATTTAGATAAAATCAAAATTCCTTACCCTGACTACAAACCCCAAATGATTTGGCATCTGCCTTTCTCTTCAATCTCATTTTATACTACTCCCTTCATCGCCTGCTGTGCTTTAGTTACACTGGCTTTCTTGAATACACCAGACTTCAGAGCCTTAGAATTAGGCTTTTTTGGGGGTGGGGTGGGGTGGGAGTCTGGAGTACTCTAGCTGATGTTTTCACATAGATGGCCCCCCCCCCCTTTTTTTTTAAGATTTTATTTGTTTATTCAGGAGAAACAGAGAGAGAGGCAGAGACACAGGCAGAGGGAGCAGGAGGCTCCTCGCAGGGAGCCCGATGCGGGACTTGATCCCCGGACCGAGGATCACGTCCTGAGCCAAAGGCAGATGCCCAACCACTGAGCCACCCAGGTGTCCCTAGATGGCTCCTTATAGCCATTCATATCTTGGCTGACATGTCATTTCTTCAACAGAAGATACTCTGATATTGCCACTCAATCATTCCTCTTATAACCGTATTCTCCGTCTCTGCAATGATATTTTTCTTGTTCATTACTTTTTCCCTCAATATAGTATTTTGAAATTTTTCTATCATACAACATTTTGAAATCATACATTTTCAATCATACAGCATTTCAAAGTACAGTTGCAGATATGTATCCCACTAAATACTTTAACATAGAAGTCATTAACTGAATTCGATATCTATATACAGTTTTGTGTTTTTTTTTGACTTTTTATTTTTTATTATTTTTTAAAAAGTTTTGTTTTTTAAAAAAAGATTTTATTTATTTATTCATGAGAGACACACAGAGAGAGGCAGAGACATAGGCAGAGGGAGAAGCAGGCTCCCCACAGGCAGCCTGATGTGGGACTTGATCCTAGGACCCTCGGATCATGACCTGGGCCAAAGGCAGAAGCTCAACCACTGAGCCACCAGGTGCCCCCAGTTTTGTTATTCTGAGACAAAATTTATATACAGTAACATGAACTAATCTTAATTATACATTTGCTGATTTCGATGTATGCATACATCTGTGTGTCCTAAAATCTCACCGAGGTATTGGACATGACTGTCACCCCAGAGAGTTCCCTCATGTTCTTTCCACATCAGTTCTCACCATCCTCCTCAGGTCCAGAGGCAACTAGTTCTAAGTTTTTATACTAAAGGTTTGATTTTTAAAAATTGAGATAAAATTTAAATACTATAAAAGTCAATCTTTCCAAGTGTGCAGTAAGTTGGTTTTTGTATATTCACAGTGTTGTGCGACCACCACCATTGTCTGATTCCAGTACATTTTTATTACCCCCAACAGAATCTACTCCTTAGTACTCATCTGCTTATGCCCCTCCAGCCCTGGTCAACCACTAATTTACTTTCTGATTCTATGGATTTGCTTATTCTGATTGATTTGTAAAAATGGCACCTTTTGTGTCTGGCTTCTTTCACTTAGAGTTGTTTTCAAAGTTCATCCATGGTTTACTGTGTATTGGGGCTTCATTCCTTTTTATGACTGAGTAATGACTGAGTAATATTCTATTCTATGTGTATACCACTTTATGTTTGTCCATTCACCTGTGGATAAACAGTTGGGTCATTTCCTCCTTGACTATGGTGAACATGCATCTACATGTATTTGGATAACCAGCTTTAATTCTTCAGGGTGTATACCTGTTTGTGGAATTGCTGGGTTACATGGTAATTCTGTGTTTAACTTTTTTTTTTTTTAATTTTTATTTATGATAGTCACAGAGAGAGAGAGAGAGAGAGAGGCAGAGACATAGGCAGAGGGAGAAGCAGGCTCCATGCACCGGGAGCCCGACGTGGGATTCGATCCCGGGTCTCCAGGATCACGCCCTGGGCCAAAGGCAGGCGCTAAACCGCTGCGCCACCCAGGGATCCCCTGTGTTTAACTTTTTAAGGAACTGCCAAACTCTTTCCTCAGTGGCTGGACCATTTTTACATTCCTACCAGCAATGTTCCAGTTTCTTGACATCTTTGCCAACATTTGTTATGTTCAGTTTTTTTTTTTTTTTTAAATAATGGCCATCACAGTGTGTGTGAAGTGATATCTCACTAGGCCAGACATTGACAGAATGGATAAAAAATACAACCCAACTATATGTTGTTGACAAGACACTTACTTAGATCCAGAGACAGAAATAGATCAAAAGTGGAAGGATGGAAAAAGATATCCCATGCAAATAGTAACCAAAATATCTATACAGTCCCTGCATTATACAGATTCTGTTTATCTTTGCAAATGATTGTTTTATGTTCATTTAGTTACTGTTTTATAGATAGTGACCAAGTAGGTTACTTTCCTTTTGTATTTCTAGTACTTAACACAATGCTTATCCCATAGTATGTATTCAGGAAGTGGTTATTCAGTGAACAAATCTAAATAAAAATGTTGTATCAGTATACAAATGAATTAAATAATCATGTATGTAGAAATTATTTTCTACAATATTTATAGACCATAATTTGACAGTAATTTCTTATTTCTTTTCCTTTAATCTTTAATTTTGTAATGGATATACCTGGGAAGAACAGGAATATTAAGTAATCCATTATAAACTCTCTGTAAATAGGTAATTAAAAAATAATCTGATTTTTCAAGTAAATTTAGTTTGTGCTTATTAACGACTACTACCCAGCAATTCTTGTAGGTTGTTCTTGGATTCATTAGACTGGGCTAATGGAAGTTTTTAGGAATCTAAGATTCAGATGTATAAGATTATGTGACTGAACCTTATTGCCTTGTCCTTGTCTCTGGTGACGTCTTACATTCTTTGCAAGATAGATTCTATGTCTTTTTCTTTCTTCCTTCCCTCTCTTCCTCCCTTCCCCCCTCCCTCTATACCCAATGTGGGGCTCTAAATTATAACCCTGAGATCAAGAGTCCTATGTTCTACTGACTGAGCCAGACAGGTGCCCCCTTCCATTTGTTTCTTTTTGATAGTAGTCTTTATAAGCCTTGGCCTCTGTCTCTCATGAGTATGTAAGGGCTTTGGTCATCCTTTCTTCTATGCCTTGGCTGTTTTCCTTTGTCTATTCTTCCCATCTTCCTTTTGACTTGGCATTACATAAAAAACATTACTCATATTTGTTTGTGTGTTTTTTTAAATAAATAAAGACAAATTGCTTGTACTTAAGAGGGATAAAAATACTTGGCTAAGCCACCAAATCTTTTATTTCTTCTCTTTCATCCCACTTAGAAAATTTTTCACATGTAGTATACAACTGTGTGGTTGAAGATATATTAAAAAATATTATAATTTAGACCATCACAATCTCACATCCTGTTAATTTATTTTCCAGTTTGATCCTCGATATGTTTAATATGCTAAGGAGATTTAATAAATGCCTAAGGAGAAGTTATGTTGAAGATAATAATTTTAAAGTATTCTTTGTGAAATCCGATAAAAAGTGAGGTATTTTACTTCATTGTTTTCCCATTGTTGAAGTAATGTGGTGATTGAGGTCAGGATGATAATCCCTGGGAGATGGGAACTAGAGATCTTCATCCCCTCTCTCCCCGACCCCCAACCCAGCCCCACAATTGTCACTTAGGGTATTTACTTACATTTTCTTTTATTATTCCAGTATACACCTTTTGAATTTAAGCATGATTTTACAAGTTCTCTCTCTGTATTTTTACCATATTCATTCCCACTGCCTTTTTTTTCTCAGCCCTTAATCATATATTTTTTTGTTTTATTGTTATTCTTTCTTGAATTCCTTTTCTTTTCATTTTTTTTCTATTACTCTATTGCAAAAGACTCTGCATAATGTTCTGACAATAATATGAAAACAAGGAACCTTTGGTTTTTGTTAGGAAACTTCCTGTCTGTGAACCCCTTTTGCTTTAATCTATCAATACTTTGAAATGTGCTTGATTTCTGTTCCCGGAAATAGAGTTAGGATCTAATTTTTTTGTTTGCCTGAGTAGAGGGAGAGAGATAGACAAGATTAGTTTTTCTAAAGAGAATGATTGCCTTTCTGTCAACTAAATAAATAAAATCTTAACAACCAAAAAAAAAGAATAATTGCTTTTCTTTCCAAATCAAAACAAGTAATGTTGTTATTGGTTTACTTTAGCTTGTAATATATCTTGATTATAGCTGTATATGTACAATATTGGTTCATTCTTACTTAAACTAAAATTGTTGTTTGTTTATGTGTGTGGATGGTCAACTTAGGAAAGGCAAAATATCCTGTGTCCACTTCACACTTTGTTTTTCCATGGGAAAAATACAGTGATAATAAGGATCACCTGAGATATATACAGGTGATATATACACCTATATATATCTCTAGTAGTAGCAGAGATATGAATAATTCATAGTTGGACTGCAGTATATAACATGTTTATATTCTAGTTACTGGATGAGTATAGATCCCACATAGTACTGACGCATATGAATATCATTTTGGTCTGAAATGCGTGAACCCATACAGTATAGCAAAACTAAGTTGATAATGTTGAAATTAACTATAGCTAATTTGTAATTAAAAGAAAAATAAGATTAGGAGAAAATTATGAACAAACATACACAAAGTGGGTAATGCATTTGTTAATGGTATTCATTTCCTCAAATTTCTTGAATTTAAACTACCTCTTTGTATATATGATAGGAATTTTTCCATGTAGCCAAGTGTTGTATGGCAGCCATGTTTCCCAGTATATTCTGAATTGTGTTTCCTTGGAAAATTCTAGTAATATGCTAATATTTGAGTTCATGTAGCTGTCATTAATTCATAAGAGCACTAGTATTCCACATTTGTATTGCTCTTTCTTGTGATCGTAAGCAAAGAAGGGTTTTTCTTCATCCTATGTGTTTACTTCCCATCGGTCACATTGTGGGATAGGAAGGAGTTCTGCTGTCTTGCTAACCTCATGCAGAGAATAAAGCTGATGGAAGTTCTACCATTTACAATGTCATGGATCACAGAGGCAGGAATTAGAGAGGGCTCAATTGGGCTTTTCCCATGATTCAGTTGTATTTCATTATGTGGTTTCACTATTTATGCATGATAGTCATCATTTCCCAAATCTTGAATTCATCAACTTCTCTCCATTTCTCTACTGATCTCTTTCTGTTTAAGCTAATGTCATCTCTTCTCTCTCTCTCTCTCTCTCTCTCTTTCATCTCTTGTCTTAATCACTCTAATAGCCTTTCAAATGTATTCCTCTGTCAGGTGGGATTCTTTTGGAAACAGATTCTGGAATTTTACTGGGGAAATACTCTTGGGACCAACGTGTGTGAGGGAGTGAAAGAAACTAGACTGAAGGAGAAATTGAATTGAGTTGAGATGCAGACTCAACAAAGGCCTTAGCC
The DNA here is from genome assembly GCF_011100685.1 of Canis lupus familiaris. Taxonomy (NCBI): domain Eukaryota; kingdom Metazoa; phylum Chordata; class Mammalia; order Carnivora; family Canidae; genus Canis; species Canis lupus. The sequence continues at coordinate 50,318,669 of NC_049243.1, forward strand.
TGCAAAGAGCTCTGGTCTTTTATAGTTGTTTCAAATTAGGGCCATGGGATTGAGCCTTATACACCCATATCAGCTTACCACTGGATGTGGGCTGCCCCTAAGAAGGGGCAAGATCATAGGCAGAAAACTGAGGACCAAGACTTCAGTAGCTGGGGGAATGGCTTAAAGTGGTGATCTGGATAGAAATCACTATTTCACAATTTTGATATATATTTTTCATGATTGTTCATTTCTGAGTACTTTCAGATTTTAAAAAAGATTTTAGTTTTTTTTTTAAGATTTTAGTTTTTAAATTTTATTTATTATTTAAATAGATTTTATTTTAAAATAATCTCTATACCCCAAATGGGGCTTAAACCCACAACCCTGAGATCAAGAGTCTCATGTTCTACCATCTGAGCCAGCCAGGTGCCCCAGATTTCTATTAGGTTTTTTGACTCATGATTCTTAGGAATGCATTTTAAAATAACTGAACATTTTCTACTTTTTATTCTATTAATTTCTAAATTGCTTTCTGGTAAGTGAATATGATCTTTTTAAATTTAGAATCTTTCTGAGTTGTTGAGAATTATTTTACAGCCAAGGAGTAAGTCACTTTACATATTACATGTGTACCTGAAAAGAATGTATATTCTCAAATTATTGTGTGATATATTTTATAGATAACCAGCAGGTCAAAGCTACCTATTAGGATGTTGAAATCTTGTAATGACTTTTTGGCTATTTATTTGGTCAATTTTTGAAAGAGTGAATTTCCCAGTTCTTCCTTGCTTGTTAGGTTTTGCCTCTGTATATTCTTAAGATAAGTTAATGGGTAATATAACAGTGTAATGTGTCATCTTGGCTAACTTTGCTTTTAATCAATGTGTAGCAAATTTTGGCTTTTTAATCTGATTTTTTGTGATGATAATATGTCTACACCAGCTCATTTTTCTTTTTTCCTTGTATGTTCTTACAACTTTTAAGTCAACCAGTGAACCATTGTTTTAGGTGAATCTCTTTAAGTATATTGCCTGGTGTTTCGTTTCTATTCAGAGTATTTGTCTTTTGACCAGAGTGTAGTCCATGTATACTCATTGTATTTACTGCCGTATTTTGATTTATTTATATTGTCTGCTTTTTAAAATTTATTATTATTATTTTTTTATTATCTGCTTTTTATTTTTGTTCCTTTTCTGGATTCTGTTTTCTCTTTTTTCTTGACTTCTTGATGTGACTTTAAAAATTTCTCTTGTTCTGTTTTATTTCATTTCCCCTCCACCCCTCTCCACCATGATGGAAATTTTACACTCATGTTCTAGTCTTTCAGTGTTTACTATAGAAATTTCAACTTTGGACACCTGGGTGGCTAAGTGATTGTCTGCCTTTGCTCAGGTTGTGATCCTGGGGTTCCGAGATCAAATTCTGCATCTGGCTCCTCGTAGGGAGCCCGCTTCTTCCTTTGCCTATGTCTCTGCCACTCTTTCTGTGTCTCTCATGAATAAATAAATAAAATCTTAAAAAACATTTAAATTTCAGAGATATTCCTTCAGGTGTCCTTTCAGAATATAGTCCTTCAGGCTATATTCTCCTATATTAAACTTTTTAAAACATTCACTTATTTTAAATTTCAGTCTAAAGTTTATCCTACTACCAAAGAAGTACTTTAATACTGTTTACCATTTATATGCTTTTTAATATTTTATTTCCTTATTTTTTTGCTTCACTAATAAAACTTTATTATAGGGTGTAATCATCCATTGTTGATTTAGCTTTACCCAAATGCTTATTTTCTTTGTTCATTGTTCCTTTCATCTTTGATTCTTTCTGTTTTTCCTGGAAGTTACTCTTTAGAAGTTAGTGTGGTTAGTTAATTCAGTTTTTGTTTGCATGAACTGTCTTTCATTCTTTCTTGAAAGATAGTTTTGCTGTATATGCAAATCTAGATTGATAGTAGTCCTCTATCAGCAAAGTGCTGGAATGTTGGTATTGTGTTACATAGCTATTGAAGACATAGCTCTAATTTTTGTTTCTTTGTAGGCAGTCTGATCTTTTTTGTCTGCTTCATAAAATCATTTTTATTGATGTACACTTTATGAAGAATAAAATCTAGCTATTTGAAATGTCTAGTTTAGTGAATTTTAATAAATGTAACAATTAAGATATAGAACATTTCTATCCTTTTTGAAATGTCCCTTCCCCCATCTTACATTTCCACTAGCAGCGTTTGAGAGTTCCAGTTATTCCAGCAAAACACTTAACATTGCTTGTCTTTTTAGTTTTAGTTATTCTAATGGATGTGTAGTTTTATTTCTTTGTTATTTAAAATTCTGTTTCCCTAATACCAAAATACTGTTGAGTATATTTTCACATGCTTAATGCTTTCACATTCATTAATCTTCTTTTGTAAACTGTCTTCAAATTTTCAGCCCCCCTTAAATGATTAATAATAGTTTTTTAGCACAGTTTTAGATTTACTGAATAATGGAACAGTTCATTAAGTAGATAGTGTTCCATGTACATTCCCAACCAAAGCCTTCTGCAGTTTTCTAAATGTTAAAACTTTGTGTTAGTGTAGTGCACTTGTTACAATTAATAAACCAACAATGATACATTAACTGTAGTCCAGAATTTACATTATTTCCCTGTTGGTATTGTATAGTTCTAGGTGTTTTGACAAATGCATAATGACATGTATCTACCATTATAGTTTCATTCACAATAGTTTGCCTTGTGCTTTACCTTTCAACCCTCTTTTCCCTTCCTCCACATACTGCTTATTATAATTCTATGCTCTTGCCTTTCCGGAATGTTACATACTTAGAATCATACAGTATGTAGCCTTTTCAGACGGGCTTTTTTCACTTAGCTACATGCATTTAAAAGTTCCTTCATGGGCGCGCCTGGTTGGCTCAGTCAGTTAAGCATCTGCCTTTGGCTCAGGTCTTGATCTCAGGTTCCTGGGATCAAGCTTTGTATCAGGCTCCCTGCTCAATGGAAAGTCTGCTTCTCCCTCTCCCTCTTTGATATGTCTTTTTGTGGCTTGATTTCTCATTTTTTAAAATTGTTGAGGGGTGCCTGGGTGCCTCTGATGGTTAAGTATGTCTTCAGGTGAGGTCATAATCTCTGGGTCCTGGGATTGAGCCCCACATCAGGCTCCTGGCTCAGCAGAGAGCGTGCCTCTGCCTCTTCCCTCACTTGTGCACTTAACTCTCTCTATCTCTCTGTCTCGAATACATAAAATCTTTAAAAAATAATTGTTGAATAATATTCCTTTGTATGGATATACAACAGATTGTTTATCCATTTGCCTTTTGAAAGATATACCTTGGTTGTTTCTGGTTCTTGGCAATCATAGCAAAGTTGATATAAGCATTTTTATGTGTAGGTTTTGTGTGGACATAAATTTTCAACTCAGTTGGGTAAATACCTAGGAGTATGGCTGCTGAGGCCTAGGGTAAGGTTATTTTGCATTCCCACCAGCAGTGAATAAGCATTTTTGTTGCTCTCCTATTGCTCTGCATCCTTAATAGCTTTTGGTATTGTGAATGTTTTGGATATTAGCCTTTCCGAGAAGCATATAGTAGTATCTTGTTTTAATTTGCATTTCCCTGAAGACAAAGATGTGGAGCACCTTTTTTTTTTTTTTTTAAAGATTTTATTTATTCATTCATGAGAGACACACACAGAGAGAAAAAGAGAAAGAGACACATGTAGAGGGAGAAGCAGGCTTCCTGCAAGGAGCCCAATATGGGGCTCGATCCTGCATCCCAGGATCACGCCCTGAGCCAAAGGCAGACACTCAAACCGCTGCCGAGCTACCCAGGTGTCCTGAGCATCTTTACATTTGCTTATTTGCCATCCTGTATCTTCTTTATAGAGGAGTCTCTTTAAATCTTTTACTGATTTTTTAAATTGGGTTTTCTTATTATTGAGTTTTAAGAGCTCTCTTTTATATACAAGTTCTTTATCAGATATATGTTTTGCAAATGTTTTCTTTTAGTCTTGACTCCTGCTTACATTCTCTTATTTTTTTGTTTTTGTTTTTACAGAGAAGTGTTTCATTTTAATAAAACTCAGTTATCAATGTTTTTCTTTTATGAATTGTACTTTTGGTATCATATCTAAAAACTATTAAACCTAAGGTCATCTAAATTTTCTCCTATTTATTTTCTAGAACTTTGTTTTTATATTCGGGTCTCAGATCCACTGAATTAACTTTTAAGGATTGTGTCTAGATCACTTTTTGTGTCTGAAATTCCACTTCTAGCACCATTTGTTGAAGAGATTATCCTTTATTGAATTGCTTTTGTTTCTTTGTCAGAGATCAGTTGACTATATTTGTGTGTGTCTGTTTTTGGTTTCTCTATTCCATTGATTAAGTTGTATGCTCTTTTATCAATCCTATGTTGACTGTAGCTTTTCTAATACATTTTGAAGTTGAGTAGTACCAATCTTTTGAAATTGCTATTCTCCTCTAACATTAGCTATTTGGGTGTATTGCTTTTCTGTATAAATGTTAAGATCAGTTTGTTGATATCCACAAAATAATTTGCTGGGATTTTGTTTGGGATTGCATTGCATCTATAGATCAGGTTGAGGAGAATTGGTGTCTTACACGTGAATATTTATCCATTTACTTAGATCTTCCTTAATTTCATAGTTTTCCTCATATAGATATCATACATATTTTGTTAGATTTATGCCTAAGCTTTTTTAGGGGGCGTGGCTAATATAAATGGTATTGTGTTTTTAATTTCAAATATGAAGTTTTCATTGCTGGTACATAGGAATACAATTAACTTTTTTACATTGACCCTGTATCCTGCAGCCTTATTAGTTCTAGATTTTTTGGTGGTGGTGGTTCTTGATTCTTTGAGGTTTTCATTATAGAAACCATATTACCTGCTAATGAAGAATTTTATTTATTATGTGTTTACCTTTTTTTTTTAACCTTTTTCTTGTCTTATTGCATAAAATTGAACTTGTAAAGGATGTTGAAAAGGAGTGGTGAGAAGGGATATGCTTACTTTGTTCCTTATTTTGGGGGAAAGTTTCTATGATCTCACCATTAAGTATAAGGGTAGGTGTAGGTGTAGATGTTCTTTAGGAAGGACTTTCCTTCTATTAAGGACTTTCCTTCTATTCATAGTTTGCTGAACTCAATGGGGGTGAATTTTGTCATGCTTTTTCTCCATCTGCTAATAGGGTCATGTCAGATTTTTTTTCCTTAGCCTGTTGATGTGAAGGATTACAGTAATTGGTTTTTGAGTGTTGAACTAACGTTGCATAATGGGAATAAATCCCACTTGGTCATGGTATAATTCTTTTTATACATTGGGATTTTTTCCTTTCAGTTATTTTTATATCTAGGAATTCAAATTTTAATTTTTTTTTTTATATTTCCATTTCTCTCACCATGATAATTTTTTCGTTTTAGAAAGATTTTTAAAACGATTTATTTAGGGACGCCTGGGTGGCTCAGCGGTTGCGCATCTGCCTTTGGCTCAGGGCGCGATCCCGGAGTCTCTGGATCAAGTCCCACATCGGGCTTTGTGCATGGAGCCTGCTTCTCCTTCTGCCTGTGTCTCTGCCTCTCTCTCTCTCTCTGTGTTTCTCATGAATAAATGAATAAAATCTTTAAGAAAAAAGATTTATTTATTTTAGGGGATCCCTGGGTGGCTCAGCAGTTTAGTGCCTGCCTTTGTCCCAGGGTGTGATCCTGGAGTCCTGGGATCGAGTCCCACATCAGGCTCCCTACATGGAGTCTGCTTTTCCTTCTGCCTGTGTCTCTGCCTCTCTCTCTGTCTCTCATAAATAAGTAAAAATCTTTATAAAAAATAAAGATTTACTTATTTTGTTTCTTTGTTTATTTATTATTTATTATTTTTTAAGATTTACTTATTTTAGAGAGAGACAGAGAGTAAGTGATGGGAATGGGCAGAGGGCAAGGGAGAGGGAGAGAGAGAAAATCCTGAAGCAGACACCCCACTGATTGTGGATCTCACCACAGGGCTCTATCTAGCCCAGGACTCTGTGATCATGACCTGAGCTGAAATCAACGTCAGCCACTTAACTGACTGAGGCTCCCAGTTGCCCCAGAAAAAAATTTTTGCTTGAGGTATAGTTGATAAAGTTTTCTTGAAATCCTTTTCCGTATTTACAGTGTTTATAATAGCTGTAATTTATAATAGCTGTTTTAAGGTTCTTCATTTCTGGGTTTGTTTCTGTTGACTCTTCCTCCTGAAGTGCATTACATTTTACCTCTTTTCACATGTCTGTTTCTCTCTCTCTTTTTAAAATAATCACTATGCCCGATGTGGGGCTCAAACTCATGACCCAGAGATTAAGAATCACATAGTCTGCAGGCATCCCTTTTCACACATCTCTTAATTTCTTAAAAAGATTTATTTATTTACTTGAGAGAGAGCGAGCAAGTGAGCTTGCATGTGAGTGAGCCCCTCAAGGGATTGGGGGGGGATAGAGGCAGGGGGAGAGGGATAGAGTCTTAAGCAGACTCTTCACAGAGCCCGAGGGAGGGGCTTCCTCTCAGGACTCTGAGATCATGACCTGAGTTGAAACCAAGAGTCTTTGCTTAACTGACTACACCACCCAGGTGCTCCCATATGTCTCTTAATTTTTAATTGGATTATAAACACTGTGAATGTTATATTGTGTATTTGGATTTTGTTATCTTTGTGTAAAAGGTGTTAAAGTTTATTTTGTTTGATAGATCAGTTAATTGCTGTTCATATTAATACGTTTTAGGCTTTTTATTTTTTATTTTTTATTTTCTTGGCTTAAGTCAAGCATAGATTTACCTGGTATTGTGATTCAGTAAGTATATGGCAGGCCATCTTTCTGTACCTTCCATGCTTCCTGTCCCTGAGTTCATTATTTCTATTTCATTAAACATCTATGGTTTCGTTTCTTTCTTTCTTTTTCTTTTTTTTAAACATCTATGATTTCTTGGTACAATATAAGCTCTTACAAAACATAATGTTTTAGGCAGGAGAGAGGTGATCTTACATATATTTGAAGAATTCCAGTGACTGCTGTATAGTTTGAGGGGACCAAATGTAGTGGTAGGGAGTTGTGTTAGGAGGCTACTGCAGGCAGTCTATGAAGAAGTAGGTGATGGTAGTTTGTATAAGTGTTGTGGTCATGGAGATGAAGAATAGTCAAGAAATTGGATTTTTTAATAGACTTTATAGCCGTTGCATACTATCCAACAGTTAGAGTTCTAGACATAAACTCGGGGAACTCTTACATAGGGTCTCAAGCAACACATTCAGAAATATTCATGGGAGCATTGTATGTATAAATCTGAATGTCTATGCATACTAGAATGGATAATGCTTCAGTATATTTATACAGTGAAATATATTAGAGTAGTAAAAATAAATGATTTGCTACTACTGAAATTATAAATTAATACATTTACTTATGGGCACCTGGGTGGCTCAGTGATTGTCTGCCTTTGGCTCCGAGGAGTGTAAAAATTCTATAAAGCAAGAATCATTCATGTTTATTATTATCATTGAGTGGAATATCGTATGAGTATGGGATATTCAGAGTTTACAAGTGTCGATATATAGATCATTTGCTAATTATAAACACAAAATGGCATATTTTTCATGAGGAAATTTAATGAACACCATTTTAAGTAAGCAAATTTCATAAGGAAATGGACAAATGTTTTTTTTTTTCTCCCCCCCCCCCCCCTTTTTTTTTTTTTTTTTGCTTTCTGGTGTCACAAAAGGATTAGGGTATGATATCAGTTATGTAGTATTTAAAATTTTTTTATAATTCTGAATCTTATAACAAGGAAGCAATCAGGTAAATTTAAATTGTGGATTTTTGTTTTTAAAGATTTTATTTATTCATGAGAGACATACAGAGAAAGGCAGAGACATAGGCAGAGGGAGAAGGAGGGTCCCTGCAAGGAGCCTAATGTGAGACTTGATGCCAGACCCTGGGATCACGCCCTGAACCAAAGGCAGATGCTTAACCACTGAGCCACCCAGGTGTCCCCAAATTGTAGAATATTGTATGCAATCGCCACGTTGGATTTTTCAAAATTATTACTTTCAGGAAGGATCCCCCTCTCCCTCACATAAACACAAACTCCAAACCAAAATGGTAACTGAACTATTTTACATTAAAGGAGAAGAAAAGATTCCAACAATTGCAATGCATAATACTTGATTTCTCTGTAATTGTAATGTTAAACTTCTGTCTGGAGATTTCTTTTCTGGCTGTCTTGGAACTCCCTCCCCTACCCAGGTTCTTCTTTCTTTTGAGGTCCCATTATCAGATCCTGTTCTATCCATCTGGAAGATTATCCTGCTCTTTAAAATAGCTTTCATTTCTTTTAATTTGGAACCTTTTAGGAAATAAAAGCCTTGCAATTAATTATAAGTGTTTTCCTACTGTTTTTAAAAGAAGGTAAGGGGTGCCTAGGTGGTTCAGTCCGATGGGCATCTGACTCTTGATTTCGGCTCAGGTCACGATCTCCGGGTCCTGGGATCGAGCCCTGGGTCAGACTCCTCACTAAGCAGGGAGTCTGCTAGAGATTCTGTCTCTCCCTCTGCCCCTCCCCACTTCACTGTTCCTCTCTCTCTTTCTCTAAAATAAATACGTCTTAAAAAAAATAAAAGAAGACTACCACCATCACCACCACCAACAAAAACCATACTCTGACTCTGCAGAGATTTCTGATTTGTACACCAAATTAGGAGTAGAACATTTCTCAAGAAATAATTCACTTTCATTAAAAAAACAAAAACAAAGAACTTTTTGTCTCTGTCATTAATGAAATCTTAATTTAAGACACCATAGATGAAAAACTATATAAAATTATATATTTTATGACAATTGCATCATTAAGGTGTCATTTATTTTATCGGTTTTATGTTCTCAGGTTATGTTATCAGGTTATGTTATCATGTATAGGGACAGGTTTTGCCTGAAGCAGAAAGCTTATATATTATGTCTTGTATGGGACAGCATTATGCTGTCAGTTGGTAAAAAGAAATCGTTCCTTTAGACTTGCCATCCATAACAAAATGAGAAAGTGCTGTATCTCCTAGACTCTTTTTCATGTTCTTATCATCCGTATCCAAATTGCCAGCAATTCTTTCTGACTCTGTCTCTAAAGCCAACTGTCAGCCTGAGTCCTGGTCACAGCTGGCTCTCCCTTGGAACACTGCAGAAGCTTCCTACTCAGTCTCCCTGTGTCCACCTTTGCCCTTCTACAATTCGTACCTTGCAGAGTAGCCAAAGAGATTGTCATAAACCTGACCGTATAACTTCCCAACTTATTCCATCTGTCAGTAATGTTCTTCCCTTACTGTTATTCAGGGGGCTGGCTCCAGCTCATGCAGGCCTCGCCTTCAGTATCCATTTTCTCAGAGAAGCCTTTAAGGAAAAGTAACCCTAAACACCTTCAATCACGTCCTTCTCTTGTCTCTATTTGGAACTCCTCAGCATTTCACGTGTTGTGTGTGTATTAATACATGTATGTGTTCTGGATGTATATGCATATTTAGGTGCCTGTGTCCTCACACATCTTTTTCCACTAGATGATGGTAGGTGCCTTGAGAGCAAAGAACTTTCTGAATTGTTTATCTTTGTATCCCCCAGAGCCAGATCAGTGCTTATTAGCACATAGTGTTATACTGAGTGTATATGTTTGAGTTGATGAACAAAAATGTGATGGAGAGTTAGAAGGAAAGACGATTGCTGCTTTATGGTGAAAAGTAAGACCTGCTGTTTGCTGGGGGGACAGGAGACCAGACCTGTCCTTGAGGTTTGAGGACAGAAATGTAGGAATGGTGGATGCTTTGGTAACCTGAGTTTCTGTATTTTCCTAAATATCTAATTTTTTTCTCTTGTAGTATTTAGTTAGTTTCTTTTTGGAAGCATTAGTTGGAAGGTAAATAGAAAACGGAGAGTCCATGCCTGTCGGAGTTGGAGTGTTAGTAGGAGCATCACATGAATCTTTGGTCTGGGTTATGAGATCAGGTAGTGGGAGTAGGCAACCAGTGAGAGGATAAGAAGCATGAAGAACTCGCCAATACCACTAGGGCCTGAGGTATCTTTTTTTAAAGCAATCTTTTCATGCCAAGAGATTTTCTCCTTTTAAAAAACTTGGAGAATTTTGTTTTGTTTGTTTTAAGAAGATTGGCCTGTTTCAAACCTATGGCAACTGAAGAATAGAAAATTAAAGGACTGCATCACAGACAAAAGCTGAACCCAGGAGTAAGTACTCCAATGGATAATAAATTGGGACAGAACATTAATGGAAATTTTGTGTCTAGACAGGTAAAGTAAAGGAGTGGTGATAGTCATCAAATTGATTATTTTGGATTTTTCCAGGAATGTCAACTTTTGGCTCTTTTTAACCTTTTTCTTCCAGTTCCTGGCACCCCAAGATTTATCCTAATCAGAGTTGCAGAGACACCATAAAAAGTAGGGGTGAAGGACTGGGCTTTTTGATATTATTTAACATCATCTTTGTGGAATATTCTTCCCCTCTTCAAATGGCTAGGTCTAGTTTCTACATGGCATGGTGACAAATTAAAGATATGTTCTATCTGAGATTTAATGACTAACTTGGCATAGCAAGTTGAGTAGAAAACCTTAGCTTTACATTATTTTCAATTATAGTTCAGAAATTGGATTGAGTTTGTGACTATAATGTCACTAGCTTATGGCCGTTTCTTCCTCTCTCCCAATTGTGTTATATTGGGTTTGTTTTGTCAAGGAATCTTGTCTTTCTGGGTAATATGTATTGACAGATCTAATGCTACATTACCTCCTTTTGGGGAGACATTTTATAATTGCTTTAGTACATACTGCCCTGTTGCCTAACAATATCCCACCTTTGCTAAACATAAAATCTCTCATTGACAAATTACTTTTTGTGTTTTGTCTCTCCATCTAGTTTCTTGTGATCAAGGACAATTTCCCAATCTTATTTTGAACCTCACAAATCACTGTGTAGTCTAGGGTCTATAGTAAATAACTAAGATGAGATAATACTGCAAATTTCCTAATCCTCAAAGGGAACTGAAAACCACGATAAGGGATGTAGGTATCTTACCTCCTGTGGTTTCCTGTTTCCTGTTTATATGGATAAATAGTTTTGGGTGGTAAGGTGATAGAAACCCCCCCCCTCCCCATGGATCCATTTGTTTAAATTTTTGTGAAAATGTTTTCTTAGGCATGCCATGTTTAATGACATGTTTTCTAATTTTTAGATATTATTTCTTCACTGCTCCAAAACAGGCTACAATCTGATTCCTTTATGTGACAATTATTGTGAGGCTATAGCATTGAAGGAGACAAATACTCTTCACTCTCATGTAGGATCTTTGGCATACAAAAGTGAGAAGCGTACATTCGTCCTAATTTATATTTTCAGTTCTGTTTTTCTTCTACCATCTCACAGATACACTCCAGCTGGATTATTTCAGTCATTTTTTTAAACCAATCCGTGCTATTCCTGCCTAAAATGTTGAAATCCTTCTCATCCTTCATAGCCTCATGTAGATGGCTCTTGCTGTAATATGCTTTCCTTAACCCTTTTCTGTTACCTTCCTATGATACTTTTCTCCTTGCAGTTTCCAGTGATAGAATTATTTGGGTGCTTTTCCCTTTTTCTTCCAAGATTCTAAGGTTCCCAGTGAGAAAAAGTATGTTAATCTTTCTTCTCACTACACTTAGCATTGCTTTTAAAATGCTGTCCCACATAAATATAATCAACATCAGAACTTTAAAAATTGAATTAATTAGCAAACAGAAAGCAAATGGTATTTTAACTAAGTTGAAGTTAAGGGTGATATTTTGTGGTTTAGAGGTTAAAGATCTATGACATTTGGCCCTCTCTTCCTTTTCCTCTAAGGTCCTATGGTTAGAATGTAGTGCTGTTAGAGCATCACAGGCCTGGAAGAGTCTTTAAAGCACTCACTTCAGAAAAGATCATAAACAAGTGTCTCAGGCATGGGTGTATCCACCTTGTTTGCAGAAAACCTCTAAGCAAGGAGATTTTTACAGCATTTCTTGGTAAATTGGTGGAGGTGACTCAAGTTGTCAAAATTTTTACTTTATAATAATCTAAATACTTATCAACTAACAATTTTATGATTTAATTTTCTCTTATAAAACTTTAGCTGGAGATATTATTTGTTCTGGCCTTACTTTGTGTTTTAATCTTACTTGCTATCATACACATTCCCTGTTGGATGAGTGGAAATAGTGGGGTTAGCCTCTTCATGGATAATAGCGAATCCTGGAGCTTCTGTTTCCTCCCATAATACAATAACTGTGTGACTTGATTCCCTCCCTCTTCCCCCCCATATCATTGTGTCAGTTCTTGCTGATAAAAGCTGTAGGGGTTCCCTGTGACTTTTCAGATAAAAATACCTCAAATGCCTGTGAATCATTACTTTTGGAAAAAGGTGTTTAGTTTGTTATGCATGCAAAAGAACACTTTTGGGGAATGTTATATGTGTTTATTTCCTTAATATTATATAAAAGTTGCTTTTTATCTTTGGTTAGTTAATACTATATCTACGTCCATTTTTGGAATCCATGGTCAAATAACTTATTTATGTTTCCTTAGTTTTTTATTTCATTAATGGAGAAAATGTTATATTTATTGATACAAATAGTCTTTTTCTTTTAAAATGATCATACTCTCATTTTTAAAATATATATGAGATTACCACGCTGGTGTTATTTTCCTGACTCTAAAGAAAGGAACTTTTAAATAAATTAGTTATTGTCTTCTGTGTTATTGAACATGTGGTCAGTTGTCATGTTCATGCATCCAGATGATCAAAGTCTGAACTTCTGTCTAATTCTTCCCTGCTGTTAGGCTACCCTGTCATGATCAAGGCCTCAGCAGGTGGTGGTGGGAAAGGCATGCGAATCGCCTGGGATGATGAAGAGACCAGGTGAGGTGCTGTCCAAAATATACTTTTGATGAAAATTGCAGTTACTAGAGTTTTATTAAACTGTCAAGTAAACAGATACCAAAAGTGTAATGGAATAATTATAATAACCATCTCATTTTTACTCTTTTAGATGGGAAAAAATGGAAATTATGCAGAAAACTTCATTGTTTATATTTTGATGATGGTTATTCTCTTATAGAAAGGTTTTTTACTTTCTTAAGCATAAGAAAGAGTTGTTTTGTTTTTACAGTGTATTTTTTTAAAAAGATTTTATTTATTTATTCATGAGAGATACACAGAGAGAGAGGCAGAGACATAAGCAGAGGGAGAATCAGGCTCCATGCAGGGAGCCCAATGTGGGACTTGATCCCAGGACCCCGGGATCATGATGTGAGCCAAAGGCAGACACTCAACCACTGAGCCACCCAGGTGCCCCCAAAAGGGCCTATTTCTTTCACTAGCCTCTAACTGGGATTTAGTGTTTTCTCCAAATAGGCAACAAACTACAGTAGTGGTATTATCTTTGGAAATCACATCTTTGGAAATCTACCACTTTGGAAATCACATATCTTCAACAACTATAGTGTGATAATATATCTCTAAGTAGCAGTGATTATTAGATTTGTTGTTGGAGCTTATTATGAGTAAAGAACCCCACATGTTATATCCCAAATTTGTTCTTAGAAAATATTCTGTATTTCTTTTTTTTTTTCTTTAAAGATTTTATTTATTCATGAGAGAGAGAGAGAGAGAGGCAGGCAGAGACAGAGGCAGAGGGAGAAGCAGGCTCCATGCAGGGAGCCTGACGTGGGACTTGATCCAAGCTCTCCAGGATCAGGCCCTGGGCTGAAGGCGGCGCTAAACCGCTGAGCCACCTGGGCTGCTCCACGAATCCTGTATTTCAATGTAATTTGTTTCCTGTGCAGTCCTATGCATTTTCTTCTCTCTCTCTCTCTCTTTTTGCACTTAAAGCCTTATTTTGCAAAGAGATTCGTGTACTGTAAGATTAGGCAAAAGAGATCTACAGCATAAACACATTGAATGGGAGATAGCCCTGTTACCATCTTTGGGAAGGACAGTCTGCTATAGCCTCTGGGAAGGAAAGAATGATGTAACAGGATATTAAACACAACCTCATGGTTTTGTGAGAGATACATGTTTCAGAAACTTTAACTTTTTTCTCATGAGGTGGCCCCCATTGTATGGTACTTACATAGCAATTCCCTTGAAAGCCTTAGCACTTATTAGCAACATATTCTCTTATGGTGAAGATTACTCTTCACTTTGTGGCATTGCGATTTCCTGTGTGCTGTTAACACAATGGATTTTAATGTAGTGTTCTGTATTTTCAGAAATCGCTATAACCATACAGAGAGTGGAGATCTTTTTCGGGTGTAAATAACTCTTTAAATGCATATTGATTCAAAATATGCTAATAAAACTAATAAAAAGACATACACAAATAATTTGCTATCTAAAATATTCTCAACTTGATCAAAGTATGATACTATTTGATTTAATGATACATGCTCCTCATTTAAAATAATTGCTCTGTATTCCCTATTAATTTGGAAAAATCTAAACTACAGAAAAATTGAGAGAACAGTCCAGAACATGCTCAGTAGTTTTCTTTTAGAGTCACCAATTGTTAATATGCCACATTGCATGTGCTCCTTCTTTTTTTCCCTTCTTGAGGGGGAATTTTTTTTCTTTTTAAATAATGCACGTAAGTTTTAGTCTTCTTTGGAAGGCTTAGCAACCATTAATTGCCTTATTATTTTATTCTGGGGAATGTCTCCCTTTTGTAACATCTTTCCTAAGTGTTTCAGGGAAGTAGCATCTATGGCTTATCTTTAGAACATCTGAAAGTTTTTTTTTTTTTAAATGGTGTTTGTTGTTATTGTATATTAAATTAGGGTGAGGATTGTGAAGGTTGTTAAAAGTAGACTCATAGCTTCATATTAACTTCTGGCTTTCTTTTCCCCATTCACATTTCAATGAAATATGGCACAATGGAAAATTGACCACATCTGCATTTTGGAATACCCCTGCTACACTTTAGGTGATGTGAGGGCAGTTGTGGCTTTATTTTTGTATTCCCATCACCTAAACATGCAGCAGACACATGAATTCATGATGAGTAAATATTTGTTGAATGAATGTGTAACTGAGTGTAACAAATGTTTTTAAAATAGTTTTCTGTGAGCTCCCAAATACTCTGGTTATGCTTTCAAATGTGATAATTTATTTGGGTGACTTTGATTTTTTTTCCCTCTAGCATGTTTGGGTTAAGTGCAAAATGAAAGTTCTTAGTCATTAGAACAGAGATAAATTGTAAAGTACTTTGTTTTTTCTTTGCAAATCGTCATACTCCATCTAATAAAAAGTTGGTCGTATGGTACTGAAAACAATAATTCATTGTGTTTTAGTTTCTTTGAGGTTTGCAGTCTCCAGAGATCTAAAAACTCCATTCCTCTAAATCAAAGAAGTAATAGAGGACTAAGAAAACCTGATACCTTTTCCTTGAGAACTCTGAGAAACAGGAATTGTTGCAATATGTTTTGAATTTATCATCTGGTCATTGTTTACTTGCTATGTTGTGTTTTTTAAGCACAAAAGCAAATGTATTCATTTCTAATGCCAGATGGAGTGTTTGCAAATGAAAAGATTGGAAGAATTTTAATATTGTATTTAAATACTTATATTTAATCTGAAGATTAAGAAACTATTAGTGACATGTAAAAAGAATTAAACTTTATATTCTCAATATATCAGTGAGTGTAAAATAATATACTCAATTAGTTTTAGGTGAACAAATGTGTGTTTTTAATAGACCAAATGAGCCCATTTCATTGTGTATGAATTTAGTGAGCACATTTTAATTACAACAATTTAAATTATTATCTTTGGAGAGTAAAACATGTAAAGCCATAATCATATTGGTATTTTTATTTTCAAAAATTGTTTTCTCTTTTAATGATTAATTTAGAAAGAGTCCAAAGTCGATAAAGTTGTAATAATTTGTATGGGTGTGTGAAGGGCAGTTACATTTAAATATGTATACTTAAAATATCATTATATGTCCATAACATATGAAGAACATAAAATGTTCTTGAGAATCCTCCTCAAGGATGTTCATTCTCACTTGAATATTTTGCTCCAGTTGTGACGTTGGCCAGATTGGCTCTTTGTATTTTTGTGTGCATATTCTGACTCTTAAGTCAAATGAATATGCATTTTTAATTTTTTTAATTAGTGGAATTAAGGTATTGAGGAAATGGAATTTTATATGTTTCATGTGGTTTATTAAAAATATCTAATTTTTAACAGTTGGTGAACTATGTAGTGGTATTCCTATTTGATTATAAATTGATTATAAATATATTTGATTATAAATATATTCCCCCAGAATCGGGGAAGTTACATCACTGATTCCAGGTGACAAAGCTGGTAAGTGTAAGAGTTATGGGTCCACTAAGTCAATTTAGTTATTTGTGCATTAAGTGATTTTTTCTTTGCTTTGTTTATCAGTGAACCAAAATAAGGATTTAATTGCTTTGTTTTCTTTTATATTGAGGGCTGTATTTGTTTAGCTAGTTTGATTGTTTTTCCCTTTTTTTTTTTTTTTTTTTTTTTTTAAATAGGGATGGTTTTAGATTTTCGTCTCAAGAAGCTGCTTCTAGTTTTGGTGATGATAGGCTACTAATAGAAAAATTTATTGATAACCCTCGTCATATAGAAATCCAGGTTGGTACATTTTAAGATGTTTTCTAATTATTATGACTTTAATAAAACACCATTTATTCCTATTGGAAACATATCCTTTCTCGCATTTAGAATGATTGTGAATTGTTCTGATACACTTGAATAACTTCAAAATAGAGAATGTACATAAATTGATCACTTCCTTTTGGAATTTGGTATACTTTGATCAAAGCACCAGCATGTTGGTCAACATAGGGAATGATATAAAAATCCTGCTGTAGAAAGAAGCTGTCCCAAGCTATCTAACCAAACTAAATACATTGCACCTAGAGACTCATTCCTTCCCATTCTGAGACTGGGCCATAACAGGGCTTACTTTTTTTTTTTTTTAAGTGCTTAATCTGGACTCATTACTTCAATTCACCAAATGTCTGTGTGGCTCACTGAGACAGGCATTCTTCTAGGAGCTACTAGTATAGAGATGAATAAATAAATTCTTCTACTCAGGTTAAGATTTTAATCCAACTGCTAAAGCAATTTGTGAGGATATGGATTTCAGCAAGACAAAAGTTGATTTTCTGAAATAATACACAGAAGACAACATCTCCTGAAGTTTGATTTCTATTAAGAATGTCTTCGTGCTATTTTACACGTTATGACTATGAATTGAATTCAAACTGATAAAATACAAATCAAATTTGAAATCATGCTGAAGTTTAAGTATTTTTTTCCTTATTTTGGTGTGAATAGAGAACCAGAAAACTAAAGAATAGTTCTTTGTTGCCCTTGCCCGCCCCTTCTGATTATGTGTAATAAAAGTTCTAAGTTCTGTCATTGTGGGGTTTTTTTCAAGTTTAATTATTTTACATAGATATTTCTTATGGGTAGAAAATCTTCATCTAGATCCTCCAGTTTTCCAGAGTGGGAAGAAATGTGCAAATATATATAATCCCAGCGAGGGTTTTTTTTTTTAAGATTTATTTATTTGACAGCAAGAGAGCACAAGCAGGGGGAACAGCAGAGGGAGAGTTGGAAGCAGACTGCCTGTTGAGTAGGGGCCCTGAGATCATTGCCTGAGCTGAATGAAGGCAGATGCCCAACAGACTGAGCCACTTAGGCTCTCCAATCAGAGTAGTCTTAAAACATTGAACGTAGTGTATTTCTTTCTAACATCAGCAGGATTTTTTGTTGTCATTGGGTTTTTTGTTTTTAGATATTCTAAACTGAGATATCACATCTCTTCAGCAAAGTCCACAAATCTTGAGTGTCCAACTCAATAAAATTCTTATGTACACATGTGTAGCTATATAGCAACCACCCAGATCTGTGTATAGCACATTTCTGTGCCATCAGAAGATTTCTTCATACAACTTTCCATTCAGTCCCTCCACTTGGCCACCAAAATATCTACTGTTCTGACTTCTCACACCCCAGAATGTTTCTGTCTTCTTAAACTGCATATAAATGAAATACAGTATATACTTGGTTATGCCTGGCTTCTTTCACACAACATGTCTTTGAGATTCTTCCATGAAGCTGTGTGTTACTATTAACTCTAAAAAATTGCTCTGATACTTCATTGTTTGAATAACTTCCAATTTATCCATTTTCCTGTTGGTAGATCTTCAGGTTGTTTCTAGCTTTTTGATATATATATATATTTTTAAAGATTTTATTTATATATTCATGAGAGACACAGAGAACGAGACAGAAGACATAGGCAGAGGGAGAAGCAGCCTCCCTGTGGGGAACCTGATGCGGGACTCAATTCCAGGACCTTGGGATCATGACCTGAGCCAAAGGCATGTGCTCAGTCACTGAGCCACCCAGGGGCCCCTCCAGCTTTTTGATATGAATAAATTGCCATGTCTTTTTATGGACATACACATTCTTTCAGATATCCTGAGGAGAGAAATATTACTGGATTATATGATAATGTTATATTTAGGTCTAGTAAATAGCATAGTTGCTCTTTATATGTGTATATATGTGTGTGTGTATGTGTGTGTGTGTGTGTATTTTCTTTTATTATTAGTTTTTTTTTTAATTTATTTTTTATTGGTGTTCAATTTACTAACATACAGAATAACCCCTACTGCCCGTCACCCATTCACTCCCACCCCCCGCCCTCCTCCCCTTCTACCACCCCTAGTTCGTTTCCCAGAGTTAGCAGTCTTTACGTTCTGTCTCCCTTTCTGATATTTCCTACACATTTCTTCTCCCTTCCCTTATATTCCCTTTCACTATTATTTATATTCCCCAAATGAATGAGAACATATAATGTTTGTCCTTCTCCGACTGACTTACTTCACTCAGCATAATACCCTCCAGTTCCATCCACGTTGAAGCAAATGGTGGGTATTTGTCATTTCTAATAACTGAGTAATATTCCATTGTATACATAAACCACATCTTCTTTATCCATTCATCTTTCGTTGGACACCGAGGCTCCTTCCACAGTTTGGCTATTGTGGCCATTGCTGCTATAAACATCGGGGTGCAGGTGTCCCGGCGTTTCATTGCATTTGTATCTTTGGGGTAAATCCCCAACAGTGCAATTGCTGGGTCATAGGGCAGGTCTATTTTTAACTGTTTGAGGAACCTCCACACAGTTTTCCAGAGTGGCTGCACCAGTTCACATTCCCACCAACAGTGTATGAGGGTTCCCTTTTCTCCGCATCCTCTCCAACATTTGTTGTTTCCTGCCTTGTTAATTTTCCCCATTCTCACTGGTCTGAGGTGGTATCTCATTTCAACATAGTACTGGAAGTCCTAGCCTCAGCAATCAGACAACAAAAAGACATTAAAGGCATTCAAATTGGCAAAGAAGAAGTCAAACTCTCCCTCTTCGCCGATGACATGATACTCTACATAGAAAACCCAAAAGTCTCCACCCCAAGATTGCTAGAACTCATACAGCAATTCGGTAGCGTGGCAGGATACAAAATCAATGCCCAGAAGTCAGTGGCATTTCTATACACTAACAATGAGACTGAAGAAAGAGAAATTAAGGAGTCAATCCCATTTACAATTGCACCCAAAAGCATAAGATACCTAGGAATAAACCTAACCAAAGATATAAAGGATCTATACCCTCAAAACTATAGAACACTTCTGAAAGAAATTGAGGAAGACACAAAGAGATGGAAAAATATTCAATGCTCATGGATTGGCAGAATTAATATTGTGAAAATGTCAATGTTACCCAGGGCAATTTACACGTTTAATGCAATCCCTATCAAAATACTATGGACCTTCGGGCAGCCCCGGTGGCGCAGCGGTTTAGCGCCGCCTGCAGCCCGGGGCATGATCCTGGAGACCCTGGATCGAGTCCCACATCGGGCTCCCTGCATGGAGCCTGCTTCTCCCTCTGCCTGTGTCTCTGCCTCTCTCTCCCTCTGTGTCTCTCTCCTGAGTGGATAACTAAAACCTTTAAAAAAAAAAAAAAAGAAAAGTTTAAAAAAAAAAATACTATGGACCTTCTTCAGAGAGTTAGAACAAATTATTTTAAGATTTGTGTGGAATCAGAAAAGACCCCGAATAGCCAGGGGAATTTTAAAAAAGAAAACCATATCTGGGGGCATCACAATGCCAGATTTCAGGTTGTACTACAAAGCTGTGGTCATCAAGACAGTGTGGTACTGGCACAAAAACAGACACATAGATCAGTGGAACAGAATAGAGAATCCAGAAGTGGACCCTGAACTTTATGGGCAACTAATATTCAATAAAGGAGGAAAGACTATCCATTGGAAGAAAGACAGTCTCTTCAATAAATGGTGCTGGGAAAATTGGACAGCCACATGCAGAAGAATGAAACTAGACCACTCTCTTTCACCATACACAAAGATAAACTCAAAATGGATGAAAGATCTAAATGTGAGACAAGATTCCGTCAAAATCCTAGAGAAGAACACAGGCAACACCCTTTTTGAACTCGGCCATAGTAACTTCTTGCAAGATACATCCACGAAGGCAAAAGAAACAAAAGCAAAAATGAACTATTGGGACTTCATCAAGATAAGAAGCTTTTGCACAGCAAAGGATACAGTCAACAAAACTCAAAGACAACCTACAGAATGGGAGAAGATATTTGCAAATGACATATCAGATAAAGGGATAGTTTCCAAGATCTATAAAGAACTTATTAAACTCAACACCAAAGAAACAAACAATCCAATCATGAAATGGGCAAAAGACATGAACAGAAATCTCACAGAGGAAGATATAGACATGGCCAACATGCATATGAGAAAATGCTCTGCATCACTTGCCATCAGGGAAATATTATTAGTTTTTTAAGTAAGCCTCATACCCAACGTGGGGTTGGAACTTGAGACCATGAGATATGCTACACTGATTGAGCCAGCTAGGTGCCCCTGTCCTTTATATATTTTGGATATTAACCCCTTATTAAATATATCATTTGCAAAATCTCTTCCCATATTGCCTTTTTTTCTTGTTGATGGTTTTCTTTGCTGTGCAGAAGCCTTTTATTTTGGTATAGCCCCAACAGTTTATTTTTGCTTTTGTTTCCCCTGCCTTAGGGGATATATCTAGAAAAATGTTGGTTTGGCTAATATCAGAGAAATTATTGCCTGTCCTCTCTTCTAGAATTTTTATGGTTTTAGCTCTCCATTTAGGTCTTTAATTCATTTGAAGTTATTTTTTGTGTATGGTGTTAAAAAGTGGTCTAGTGTCATTCTTTCACATGTAACTGTCCAGTTTTTCCAGCACCATTAACTGAAGAGACCATCTTTTCCCCATTGTATATTCTTGCTTTCTTTGTTATAGATTACTTCACCATAAAATCATGGGTTTATTTCCGGTCACTCTATGTGTTCTGTTGATGTAAGTGTCTGTTTTTCCGCCAGCACCATACTATTTTGATGACTGTAGCTTTGTAGTATATCTTGAAATCTAAGATTGTGATACCTTGAACTTTGTTATTCTTAAAATTGCCTTGGCTATTTGCGATCTTTTGTGAGTCCATACAAATTTTAGGATTATTTGTTTTAGGTCTGTGAAGAATGCTGTTGGTAATTGGTAGGTATTGCATTAAATCTGTAAATGGTTTTGAGTTCTGTGGATATCTTAACAAAATTCTTTTCAATTACATGAGCATGGAATAGCTTTATATTTGTTTGTGTCATCTTCAGTTTCTTTCATCAGTGTTTTATAGTTTCCTGAAAATAGATATTTTATCTCCTTGGTCAGTTTTGTTCCTAAGTGTTTTATTCTTTTTAGTGTACATGGAATTGTTTTCTTAATTTCTCTTTCTTCTACTTCATTATTGTATGAAAATATGGGTGATTTCTGTATATTAATTTTGTATACTGTAACTTTACCGAATAAATTTATTACTTCTAATAGTTTTTTTGTTGGAGTCTTCAGAGTTTTCTATGTATAGTGCTATGTCATCTGCAAATAGTGACAATTTAACTTCTTCCTTAAAGAAGGATGGATGGATGCCTTTTTTCTTGTCTGACTATTGTGGTTAGGACTTCCAGTACTTTGTTCAAGAAAGTGTCAGGAGTGGGCATCTTCATATTGTTACTGAGAAAAAAGCACTTAGTTTTTCACCATTGAGTATGATGTTAGCTGTGGGTTTATTGAGGTATATTCCCTCTAAACCTACTTTGTGAAGAGTTTTTTTATCATGAATGGATGTTGAATTTTGTCAAATGCTTTTTCTGTATCTACTGAGTTGATCATACGATTTTCTCTCTTTCATTTTGTTAATATGGTGTATCACATTGATTGTGAGTATTGAACCATCCTTGCATCCCTGCAAGAGATAAATTCCACGTGATCGAGGTATATGATTTTTTTAATGTATTGTTGAATGTGGGGGCCGTCTTTATTTTATTTTATTTTATTTTTAAATTTTTATTTATTTATGATAGTCACACACAGAGAGAGAGAGAGAGAGAGAGAGAGGCAGAGACATAGACAGAGGGAGAAGCAGGCTCCATGCACCGGGAGCCCGACGTGGGATTCGATCCCGGGTCTCCAGGATCGCACCCTGGACCAAAGGCAGGCGCCAAATCGCTGCGCCACCCAGGGATCCCCGGGGCCGTCTTTAGATGAGCTACCACAACCCATCCTCCAGCTCCAGTGATCATGTCCTTCCATAAGTAGAATATAAACACCTTCCTTCCAAGACCAGAATTTCATCTTCATACTTGGTCCAGCTATGGATAAGACTTACTGTAAATGGTCCTATAAAGACAGTTCTTCTGATGCAGAGACTTTTGTATTTGAAGACAGTGTGACACCTGCTCATCAAACTTACAGGGATGAGAAGAGGATATGACACTGCAATAAATAGCTCCATTCAACAAGGTTAAAAGAAAAAAAAGCACACAGTATTCATTGGCTCTTACTTAGTATTTGAAGACTATCAGTTGAAGCTGAGAAATCTCATATGAGACTCTTTTTGCTGGAATTCTTGGCGAGAGATGATGGCAGCTTAGGCCTGAGTGTTGGTAGTAGAGATGGTAAGATGTAATTGAATTCTGGATATTCTGTGAAGGTAGATCAGATTTTCTAAGAGATCAGATATGATATATAGGAAAAAAGGCATGAAAGATGGCTTTCAGTTTGGGGCCTGAGGAATTAGAAGACTAGGACTGTCTTTTACTGAGGTGAGAAAACTGTGAGAGGTGTGTGTTTTGGGGAGGAGATCAGGGTGTGATGTTGGAGAAATCAAGGTTGTGATATCAAAGTATAAGTGTTGAGTAGATTGGATATTTAAGTCTGTAGCTTATGGGAGATATTTTGGCTGCCTTTCTAAGATCTTACAGGCAAAATTAATTTTCCTCTTCCTGTATTCCCTGTCATGTATAACATATACATAGCACAGCTATTAGAAGACCATTGATTTTTATCTTGAGTTGTCTAACTTTTCAAATAGATCAAGAAGTACCTACTAACCAATAAGACCTACTAAGGTCTTATTCATTTGTTGGTCTTACTCATTTGTTGGTTCCAGCAACCAGGTGGATGTCTTTCACATTACTAATACTCAATAAATGTATGTCAAATTGTGTTAAGTAATTATATATTTACATCAGCTTTTAGTTTATTTTCATTAGCCACAGCATATAATGTAGGTGATAATTTTAAACATAGGTAAAAGTATTTCCTAGTAACTTGAATAGGTAACAGATGTTTGCTGTATCTGATCATCTACACTTGGAAGTTTTAAAAATTATTTTCCTCAATTTGCATGTATATAATTATATGAGGTAATTTATGCACATAGCAAAGGATATCTGATGAAAAATTAACATTTCCTTTTACTTTTGTTTCCAAGTTCCTTGGTTTCTGTCTCTGGGAACAGGCTCCAAAACTCTTTTTTGAATATCCTGCTGTGGACTGTGAATTATATATGTGTATTACCTATTTTTTTAGACAGACTTTCGTATACTGTGTCCTTTCTTATGCTGAAACTGTACTGGTAGTGGCAGCATTCTGTGTGGTTTATTTATTTTTTTTAAAAAAAAATTTTTTTTTAAATTTTTACTTATTTATGATAGTCACAGAGAGAGAGAGAGGCGCAGAGACACAGGCAGAGGGAGAAGCAGGCTCCATGCACCGGGAGCCCAATGTGGGATTCGATCCCGGGTCTCCAGGATCGCGCCCTCGGCCAAAGGCAGGCGCCAAACCACTGCGCCACCCAGGGATCCCTTCTGTGTGGTTTAAATCCTTTTTTTCTCACCCCGGACACTACTGGCATTTTTTGGGTTGGATCCAGGGTTTCAAAATGGCTTGCATTATGTGGACACTCTTGTTGTCATGAAGCTTTTTTCAGTAAGCAGTGTATCTGGGAGATTTTTCCACATTGAGTACCTGCCGATTGATAAAGGGCTATATTAAAGCTTTAAAAAAGAAAAACTCATGATGGGGTTATCTAGCTGGCTCAGTCAGTGTTGCATGCAACTCTTGACCTTGGGGTTGTGAATTCAAGTGCCACATTGGGTATAGACATTACTTAAAAAATGAAATCTTAAGAACCCCCCCCCCCCCCCAAAATCCCAAAACTCCTAAGGGATTTAGGATTAACTTTCTTTCCATGCACTCTTTATATTGTTTGGTATTCTAGTCTCTTCATTTATTAGTGTCACACTATCATTATCAAATTATTTTTGTTGAGGAACACCTGAGTGGGTCAATTTGATTAAGGGCTATTTATTAATATTTTTAAAAATTTGAGAGTGAGCAAGCATGAGCTGGGAGAGTGGTGAAGGGAGAGGGACAAGCAGATTCTCTGCTGAGTGGGGAGCTCGACTGGGAGCTACTCTTATCTCTGGACTCTGAGATCATGACCTTAGCCAAAGTCAGATGCTTAACTGAGCCACTCAGATGACCCCAAGCAGCTGACTCTTGATTTCCCCTCAGGTCATGCTCACAGGGTCCTGGGATTGAGCCCCAGGTCATGCTCTGTGCTCAGCGAGGAGTGGACCTGAGGATCCTCTATCTCTGTCTCATTCTGGCTTAACCCCCACTTGCTCTTTTTCTTTTTGTAAAGCAAATCTTTAAAAAAAAATTATTTTTGTTGCATGCTTAGGAAATAACAAAACTTTTTTAAAAAAAATATTTATTTATTTATTCAGAGATCCCTGGGTGGCGCAGCGGTTTGGCGCCTGCCTTTGGCCCAGGGCGCGATCCTGGAGACCCGGGATCGAATCCCACGTCGGGCTCCCCGTGCATGGAGCCTGCTTCTCCCTCTGCCTGTGTCTCTGCCTCTCTCTCTCTCTCTCTCTCTCTCTCTCTCTCTGTGACTATCATAAATAGATGAAAAATTTAAAATAAATAAATAAATAAAAGATTTATTTATTTATTCATGAGATACACAGAGAGAAAGACAGGCAGAGACACAGGCAGAGGGAGAAGCAGGCTTCATGCAGGGAGCCCGACGTGGGACTCGATCCCGGGTCTCTAGGATCACGCCTTGTATTGAAAGTGGCACTAAACCACTGAGCCACCCAGGCTGCCCAAACTTTTTTTTTTAAAGAGAGAGAAAGCTAGCTGTCAAAGGGAGGGTAGAGGGAAAGGGAGAATCTTTTTGTTGTTGTTATTAAGATTTTATTTATTTATTCATGAGAGACACAGAGAGAGGCAGAGACATAGGCAGAGGGAGAAGCAGGCTCCTCTCAGTGAGCCTGATTCAGGACTTGATTTCCTGGACCCCAGGATCATGACCTAGCTGAAGGCAGATGCTCAACCTGGTACCTGGAGAGAAGAATCTTAAGTAGGCTCCACAGCTGTTGGGAGCTCAGTCTTACAACCCCAAGATCATGACCCAAGCCAAAATCAAGTTATTTGCCTAATTGACTGAGCCCCCCTCTCCCCCAAGACTTTTTAAAAAAGAACTATACAGGCTTTAGGGGAAAAAAATGTGATTGTATATATGAATATAATATTTTACAGTTAGAAATATTTCTGAGAAGTCTTGGTTATTGTAGCTTTATTTCTTGGACATAAAATATTTTACTTTGTCAACTAGAATGAAAAGGATTAGAATAAATTTAGTGTTAAAATATTTTTTAGTGTTAAATTTTTCTTAGGCTGTACTTCATGCAGCCACCTCTGAGACTAAAAAACTAAATTCCAACTATTGTCATTTCACTATTGCAGTATTTTCCTTTGTTTGTAATTGTTCTTATGGTTTAGGTAGGTTTTATTACTAAAAATTAAGTTTGCATTTATATGTTAACTACTCATTTTATAGTTTATTCTATTGCTATAACCATGATCTTTACTGATTTTATATTTTCAGCAGCCATATAAATCATTGAGATGATACTATTTGATATTTATAATATATAAGGAGAAAAGTGACTTGCCCTGGGAAATTGTATAGTACAGAGTTAAAATGAATGTCTACACTTTGGCTTCTAGAATAGCTTTTACTTCTGTGAACTTAATGATATATGCATTCAGTAATACGTATTTACTCTTAATCATGAAAATAGATTAATCTGTTCCTAAAAACAAACATTCTATGCAAAAATGCTAACCAATGGCATGTCTTAGGGTTACCAGATTTAGCTGTTAAGACACATGTTAAATTTGAATTTCAGGTAGTATATTTTTGTAAGTGAAATTTGGGACCTATTATTATTAAGATTTTTTTGTTGTTTATTTGAGATTCAATTTCAGGGGTGCCAGGGTGGCTCCGTTGGTTAAGTGTCCCACTCTTGGTTTCAAATAAGGTCACGATTTCAGGGTTCTGAGGTAGAGCCCTGAAGTCTGTGTGTTCAGTGGGGAATCTACTGGAGATTCTCTCCTCCTGCCCTGCTCCTCCACTCATGAGTGCACTCTCTCTTTCTAAAAATAAATAAATCTTTGAAATTCAAATTCATATCGGTGTCCTGTTATTTTATGTGGCAACTGTAGCTTATTTTTCAGTATTACAAATGAGAAAAATCATAATGTGTTACATTTTAACCCCAGGCCTTTCATCAGTTTCTATAACAAAAATAAAGCTCAATAAAGACATCCATATATAAGTAACAGACTAAATGTAAATAAAATAGCATTTCTTGATCAACAGACATTTAATTATGTTAAAAACAAACAAACGTTTGTAATAACAGTGGTTTTTCTAAAGCACCACTGATATCTAGAATGTGTATTTCCTTTATTGATACTCAGTGTCCTTCACAAAATTTGTACAATTGATGTGATATCTTATCCAGTGCATTGGAAATATAACATGAGAATTTTTTCCTCAAGTTTTAAAAAACATTTTAGTGAGTTTCAGGGTTGTAAATAAAGTTTTCCTCTATTAACATCAACCAAAAGAGGGACATAATGGAGAGGTAGATGTGTTTATGAGGTATGAGTGGTAAAAACCAAGGAGTGTTGCATGATGACAATGTTAATGGGGCACATACTCTGTAGGTATGACTATATAAGTTTTCAAGTGGTGTTGCTCTATCAGGTTTTAGGTGACAAGCATGGGAATGCTTTGTGGCTCAATGAAAGAGAGTGCTCAATTCAGCGAAGAAATCAGAAAGTGGTGGAGGAAGCACCAAGGTAAGAGTTTTTCTCAATGAACATTCATAATAGACTGTTTTGTTTATTTAGTATATTTCTTTCCCATTTTATTGGCTAAAATTGCTTCAGTAGCAACTTGTTGGAATTGTCATGGTAGAATCTGTTAGTGTATATTTTTATAATTAAGAATTTGTCACTCAGTCTTCCTCAATATGTCAGTGTGTGACACGTGAGAGAATACTTGGGAAAATATAGGTGGGGTTTTGTTAGAGGAGAGAGTTGGCTGGATGGCCAAGTAGGATTTCCATGAGCTTCTAGGTAATAGAGACCCTGTTGGTGTTTCTGGTCATGTGGAATGCCTGGGGATACAGGCCTTCTAGGATCTTCTGTTGGTGAAGGTTTCATAAAGTTGATCCTGAAGTTTTTGAATTTATCCTACCATCAAAAGGCTTCTGGAACATGGTTTTTAGAAATCCCTTGATTATCAGAACTATTTTGAGCACGAAAAGTGGTACAAAGACTTGTACAAGATACAAGTCACCTTTAGATATGTTTAGTTTAGCAATTTAATAGAACCTCATTTCTAATTTGCTAGGTTAGTATTTGTATATATTCTAATTGTCTCTGAGTCCTTAAAAATCCCTCAGTTGAGTGTATGTTGTCATTTTTAATAGCCAAGCAATAAGGAATATAACCAGTTGTAACTTTGTCCTAGCCAGTGTGCCTTGATATGTGTGTATGGTTTGTATAAAGAGTACAGGTGAATATGAGTGAATTTTTAATTACAGGGTAATGGGAAAAAGCAAGTCCTACTTTAATTATTATTAGGTTTTAAGCATATGATACGGTGTGATGATTTTAAGACATCGTTCCCAAGTTTTTTGCCACTTTTCTTGTTGACCAGAGAAGGTAGGGATCTTTGACCATCTCCTTGATTCTGTGCTCTGTGACTGCTTGAGAATAGACTGCATAGAAGTGATGGAGGCCTTAGGAAACTGCCAGATTCCATTTCCTGCTTGTTGGGACACTTAGCTTAAAAACCAGGCACCCTGCTGTGAAGAACTGCCCATTGCAGCCTACACGGGGTTATGGCCTTATCTCGTGGGCCAGGACTGGGATGTAAGAGGGAAGGAAGAAGAAAAGGCAAAAGAAATGATCTACCTGTATCTTTATGGAAAGGCCCCAGAACCTACTAGTCCTGATTGCTTGGTGGTGATCTGAAGTTAGGGACTTTGCTAGGGAAGTTGGAAACTGCCTTTTTAAAATTAAGTAACCATATTGCTCTGCTAAGATTCTAGTTGTGTGGAAGAAGGGTACAGGGTTGCTGGTAGAATGATAATAGTCTTTATAATTTCGTGTTGTTCTCTTCTTATTGTTTCCAATATAATGAACCTTTCTTTAAAAAAAAAAAAAAAAAAAAACCCACTCAGGTTTTACCTGGGATAAAAATCTTTCACAGACTAGGAACCTTGAATCATTATTTTTGTTTCATCTCGCTTTTTCTAGGAATGTAAGTTTTTCATGTGAACTCATCTGTTAATTGAGGGAAAAAGGAAAATTTAAAGCAATAGAAATGCCACCAACAAAAAAGAAACCCCAAAATGAGAACTGATTATTAATAGTGACTTGATAGGTGTTTGTTATTATTTGTGAAATATTAAATAAGAGAAATACATAGTTTTCAGTTTCTAAAGTATGAATTTACTGCTGTGTTTTGAGTGCAGTGGTAAGGTTGCTTATGGCTCTTGAGTGTTACTAGCAGAGTTTATGACAAAAGAAAGGACAAGACCAGGTAGGACAAAAATAGTTTTATTCTGCTGTCTTTGAGATTCTCCAAATGTTATGATGTTAATTTGGGTGTTCTTTCTTTTTTGTATTAATTTTGTCAGTGAGTTATCATTGAAATGTAATTGATGCAGAAATGTTCATAATAGGCAAATAAGATTCATAGTGCTTAAATTCAGTGATTAATCCTAAACACCAAAAGAAAGACATAAGGAGGTACACTTCGTCTTTGAAGTTTTCTTGCCTCCTACTCTTCCAGTCCAATCTGAAATCTGTTCAAGGTTCTAGATCTAACCAGCAGTTTACAAGAAATATAAATATAATGCAGATGTTAAAATGCACTGTGGGGCTGCATCCGCTTGAACCCAGATTATGAGAAATGAGACGGGAAAATGAGCAGATTCTTGCTTGCCTTAGGAAAACGGGAAGAGAGCATTGCAAGTTAAAAGAACTGCAAAGATGTAAAAATAAATAAGTAAATGGAGTGGCTGGGCCTTATTTGAATTCTGATTCAAAGATATTACCTGAAAAAAATAGGATTAACCCGGGAAATTTGAATTCTAACTGGATATTAAATGCTATTAAGAAATTCTTGTTAATGTCTTAAGTGTGATTATGTTACAACTTTTATAGAAACAGATATGGAAGTCTCTATAGATGAAATGATACCTAATTTGGGATTTGATTTAAAATAAAATTTGTACAAAATGGGTAGGACTGGTAGGAAAGTAGATATGCGGTATAGACGTTAAACAAGACAGGATACATATTAATGATTATTCCATATGGGTAGCAGGTGCATAGAAGTTCAATATCTTCTTCCATAATAAAATGTTATGAAAACCACCTAAATCTTGATCTACAAATTTTAATCCACAAATAGAAAAGTAATCAATGTTCTATTTCTTGCATGAAGCAAAATTTGTGAAAATACACAAATGATTTTATAATATTCTTTTTTTTTAGGGCTTATTGAAAACATTTCAGCTTTATTTGCCTGCTGAAGGGTTGTTTTGGTATTGTGAAATAAAAATTTTGAGGATTTATTACATGTGTAGTCAATTCTTGTTATTTGTGGTAGTTAGGTTTTACAGAGTCACTATGAACACTGAATTAGCAATTACTGAAGCATTGTCCCTAGGGGAAGTTCAGAGTTAGGTTCTGTGAACTTCCAATTAGGACATTTTAATCAATATGTAACCTTGATGAAAATATCCTGACATAACCTTGTTTTATGTCTGTTTCTGTTGAAGGCTACCTTATTTAATACATGTTGTTGATTCATTAATATTGAACTCACAGTCCTGGCCAGCAGTGCTGTAACACTTGCCTGAAGGAAGCTCATCCAGCACACATGTGTTCTCTGTAAGGCACGTCTCCCAGTTTTAGCTTAGGAAAGTTCTGAATATATTAAGTTTTACTGGTTGTAAACAACTACTAGTGCTAAAATTGATGGAAGTTGCACTGTAATGGGGAAGTTCAGATGTCAGTTTTATAAAAATCTGAAGCTGACTTAAACATGTTAGGCTTACTAATGCAAAAAGCATATTTTCTAAACCTATAAAGCATATAATATAAAATCTTAAATTGATACACATGATCATATCTGAGTAAAGTTTAAGAAAAATTTTATATGGTGTATGCATAATATTACTTTTGTTCAAAATGTTGATTACTCTTTCTGTATTTGCAGCATTTTTCTGGATTCTAAGACCCGAAGAGCAATGGGAGAGCAAGCTGTAGCTCTTGCCAAAGCAGTAAAGTATTCCTCTGCTGGAACTGTAGAATTCCTTGTGGATTCTAAGAAGAATTTTTATTTCTTGGAAATGAATACGAGACTCCAGGTAACTCTCCCCTTCCTTTCCCACTGCTTTTTGTTTTTATAAAAGTTAAAAGTCAACTTCATAAAGTATTAAAGATTTCATTTTTATGCTTGTGCTAAGACATCTGTTGGGAATGACAGATTAGTATCAGGTTAATTTAATGGTCAGTGTCTAGCTCTTCTTCATTACTGTTAATGCTACATATTGGAAATTCAGCTTTGTTTTTTTTTTTTTTTTCGAACTTCTCTTGATGACTTATATTAATTAGGGTTCATGTGCTGTTAAGAGAACTGCTGTTAGATATGATAAACCGAAAGGGCATAAGTGCTTACAGATCTTTGGAAGGGATGGAGGAAGGAGGAGTACCTAGAGTAACTTTCAAGAATGGCACTCAGGACTGTACCATTCAGCCTGGCTTCTAGAGGAACTGCCACCACTGCCGCTGTGACGGTATTTAGAAGTCACTGCCTAATCAGAGCTAAACTGTTGACGTTAGGGATATACTTCCTCTGTTCCTATCAAGGTCTTAGGAGGACTAATGGCTTTCCTTCTTCCCTTTTTCTTTTTTAAGTTGTAAACTAAAATATACATACAGAAGAGTACATAAAATACATAGTTGAAAAATTATTATAGCAAAAATCCATGTAAGCATCAAGTGGATCTACATAGATAACAAAATGCCAGCACTTCTTACCAGCCCACCTCTCACTAGCTTCCTCTCCTTCTAGGTATTCCTCATCCCTCTTCTACAGCTGTTTACTGTTTTGAATTCTAAACACTTTATTTCATTTCTGTATAATTTTTCCTTTTAATCTTGCACACCTAAGCAATATATAATTAATTGTACCTCTTTTTTAAACTTGAAATCAGTGAGATCATGTAATATGTAATTTTCCATACCTTGCTTCTTTATTCAACATTATGCTTATAAGATTATGCTGTGGGACTGGTTTTCGTTTATTATGGCAGAATTTATGGTATCTGGATGCATTTGAAATCAGTATCGTAAATATTTGTAGAGTTTGTATAAGTCTTACCTTAGTGCTGTTGTTCAAAACTTAATGATACTTGTGTTTGAAATCACTTTTTTAGCCTGTAATTTATTGGTGTGACTATCTTTAGGAGTGACAGAATTTTGCCTTTTAGAGATTAATTTGATTTTGATTAAAAATATGCCTTTATAACAAAGTATATCTAATTAGATAATTAGCTAGGAATTCATGTTCTTTTATTAAAATGGAGAGACTTTACTATGCCATGATGGGAATGCTAGTTTGTAATACAATTCTGAAGGCAATTTAAAGTGACTACTTTAAATTTGTAGTTTATTCCACACAAAAGAGCTATTAGATTGTTTAGTCAGGGTACTTAACAGAATTTACAGAATTAATAACCAGTGCTATCTTTAGTTCACTTTATTGCTATGTTCTTGTGTGTGTGTGTGTGTGTGTGTGTGTGTGTGTGTTTTATTTGTTTCTGGCTCATTTATCTCAACCCATAAGTTTTTCTGAGTTTGTCCCATTGTTGGTTTTGGTATTAGACCTCTGGAAGTTGGTATTCATAAATAATGCAGTTACTCAAAATCATTATGTACTTAGGTTTACATTTTGTATCTTGGATGGCTTGTCAGCAAGTTATATTCTGTTCTCTCAAAAAAAGATTATAAATTAACTTAAAATTAATTTCATGAAGAGTTTCATCTTACTACATCTGATAGTGCCTAATTTAAAAAAAAAAGTATTTATTCATGAGAGAGAGAGAGAGAGAGAGAGAGAGGCAGAGACATAGGCAGAGGGAGAAGCAGGCTCCATGCAGGGAGCCTGATATGGGACTCGATCCTGGAACTCCAGGATCATGCCTTGGCTGAAGGCAGGCGCTAAACCTCTAAGCCACCCAGGGATCCCCTGACGGTACCTAATTTTATGCTATTTATTATCACACTTGGATTCATATGTGTCTCTCAATTAATGTTTTAATATTTCTTTACTGTGGATTTACTTCCAGTGACCATAATCCTATCGGTTACCAGATAAATTAATTTTGATTTTTCAAAAGCATCTGTGTGATGGAGGGATATTTGGTGGTAGAGGCTGGGACTGAATGGGAGCATGAATAAAGAACTTTGTATTTTATTGTATTCAGAAAGTCAATCTTACGTATTTTGGAGACTTCCTTCTGATATTTAAACAATTCAGATGTTCTTTTTTTTTTTTTTTTTTTTTCAGATGTTCTTTTAATAGATTTTCTTTTTCAAATTTCTTTACTAACCTATAATTATAATACTTAAGGCACATTTGCCAAATCCTTCATCTTCTAAGATAAAAGTTATCTCTAATTAGTGTTTCATTTTGAGTCTGGAGAGCTATAATTTTATGTGGGTTTTTTTTTTTTTTTCCTTGAAATATCTTGATTGAACTGTTACTTTTTCCAGCTTCAGAAGTTAGATGCTTTTTTTCTGGTAACAGAAGTGTGAGTAGCCTCTTTACTTTGTTTGATTTTTTTTTTTTTAAGGGCAAAATTTAAAATAAATACAGTTTCTCCTTAAAGAGATGTAATACTGAGAGATGCCTGGGTGGCTCAGTGGATCTGCCTTTGGCTCATAGCGTGATCCCGGGATCCTGGGATCAAGTCCCATATCAGGCTCCCTGAAGGGAGCCTGCTTCTCCCTCTGCCTCTGTCTCTGCTTCTCTCTCTGTGTCTCTCATGGATAAATAAATAAAAATCTTTAAGGAAAAAAAGAAGAGATGTAACATTGAGAAAGTCTTACAGGTTTGGTGTCAGTCACCAAACTTATAGATTTAAAAACATAAATACTTGGTTGAACTGACTGGTTTTGTTCTCAGTCTGGTCAAAATTTCTGTATCAGAATTATGTATGCTATCCTTATATACGTTTGTTTGTGTTCACAGTTGTTAATCTTCTGTTTCTTAATGGTAAAATTCAAGTGTTTCTGCCTTAAGTCCCTTTTCAGTATATCCTTCATCTTCCCTCAGAGTTATCTTTCCTGCCAGTGCCATTCTCAATGTACTTGCTAGGAGACACTCCTTTCTTTCCCGAGTATGCCATTCAGTTTGACCTCTGTGTGTCTTTCCACATAACTCCTTTTGCTCGAAAATGGTCACTTCATTCTCTGCGGTAGAAGCTCACGTACGTGTCCACTCACACACACACACGTATTTGTGTGTGTGTGTGTGTGTATTTATATATATAAAATGTTTCCTTCTTTTTGCTTATGAAAGGTGAGTAGAGAGTTGGAGAAATACTCTACCAAAAAACCATAATTTTGTTAAAATGCTGTTTTAATTAACTAAATTATATATGATTTTGCTTGAATGATTTAGTTTCTTATCAAATGATAAGACTAAGAATTGGTAGTATTTGGTTAAAAAAAAACCCAAATGGTTCAAAAAGAGTATATGCATAAGAAAAGTAACACTGTATACTATGTTTTTATCACAACCATTTGATTTTCCTCTGGAGGCAGCCTTTGTTTTACTTAAAAAGTGTGCCTTTGGTAATGTTCCATATCTAACTTAAAACATTATATTCTTCATTTTTATGATTTTCAATATTCAGATATAGATGTAGTCATGTAATTTCCCCAGTTTCCTGTTGGTAGTTTTCCTAGTATTTTGCTTTCACAAATATTGACAATTATGAATGATCCATTGTATCATCATTCTGCACATGTGAAAGTAGAATTTCTGGGAAACAAGAATTTTAATAATTTAGTTAAGTATTATCAGTGTTTTTTACTCCCTGATTTAAAGGATTTTTGACTTTTGGTCTTTTTCTGATAGTGAAAAATAGTATATTATTTTTATTTTCCTTATTATGAGTGGTGTTGAATTTTTCTTCATAGATTAACATTTGTTTTTCTTTGAATTGGCCATTAGCTCCTTTGTCCTTTGGGTTTTCTTATTATAAGTGTCCCTTAGTTTTTTTTAAGGCAATTAGCCACTTATTATATCATGAAGAAGCAATGCTTCATGAATATTTTTCACATTTCTACAGAGTGAGGGTCTTTAACCAAGGACCTTTGGTACCAAGATGAAAGGATAGCAAGTTTAAGATAGAGAGTGCTTGAGAGAAAGTCTTATTTTTCCTCAGAGTCATTTGTTGGCATTGCCCTTCTCTCCTCAGAAAGATAGGTGTACATTGCAGAACCAAGTTTGTGCTCTCTGTCTCCTTCCCCCACCCCGCATTGAGGAAGGGCAGAAGAGACAGCAACTCTTACATCAGCTCTGAGTGTAATAGTTTTAGGGTTATTCTCCTGTGCTACTTACCCATCTGCCTACGCAGGGCAATCAGACCTTTATCACACACAGTGCTCTCTACGTGGGATTGAGGTGTGTGTGGGTTATAATGCAAAGATGTTCTGTGAGTACGTAATTGGTTTCTTCTCCCATTCACAAACTGTTTTCTAGGAAGATTATCAAATAAATGTAGATTAAAAAAACAAAAACAAACCCAGATGTGATTTATTTTTCCTTCATCTGTTGCCTTTTTGATTTTGTATGTGTGTGTGTGTGTGTGTGTGTATTCTGTGTAGAAATGTTTTTAAATCTTAGAGTTGAATTTTAAGTCTCTTATCATTTCTGGTGTTAGAACATACTTAGGCTTTTACTGTTCATTCATAAATTAAACATTTTTCTTCTATGTTTTCTTTTAGTACTTATTTCATCATTCCTGGTAAAATTTTCACTCCATCTGGAATTTATTTGATTTGAGTTTTTTATTTTAAAAATGGCTACCTGACTGTCACAACCAGTTTTGAATAATCATTCTTTTATGTAGTAATCAGAAGTCATCCTAATTATATCCTAAATTCTCATATGTATGCAGATATGTTTACTTGACTGTTTTGTTTTTAACCTGTTTAATCATGTGCTAGTACCACATTATTTCAGATGTTGTATCTCTGTATTATAACACAGTATCTAGCAGGGCTAGTCTTTTCTTATTACTCTTCTTTTTCTATATGGTGTGATAGAATGAACTTATTTCATTTATATTTAACCAAAGAAAAAGAGATTAAAATGATGAAATTGCCAAACTATTATATAAATGTTTGCAATTTTCCAGAGATATTAATTCCTTAAAAATGTCCTTAATTATTAAAAAATGGTTATTAAACCACATATTTTTGTCATCATATTTCTTCATACTCCAATTTGAAAGAATGTATTGTTTTTTTACAAAAATGAATAGAAATTGGCATATTTAATCCTACTGTCTTTCCCCCTAATTCTCCATTTTTACTATTTTTATTATTAGTTTTGTATTATTGTAACATTACTTTTCTTTAGGCATGGCTCTTTAGTGTATTCCCCTTTTGTATTTTAAATTGTTTTCATCATCACCATCTGCATCTTACCATTGCTTTGTGATTAGTCAGTTCTTCATTTTGATTCATCTTATGGTTAAGTTCTTCTTCTGTTTCTTCTTAAAATCAAGAATTTATTTTTGAGAGGTATCCATGGGTACTGTATCTTCTGAGTTCTTAGATGGGTGATAAGGTTATCTTTATAACTGATGAATTTTCACCTGGGTATATATAAACTTATGGGATTTGAAACAGCTGATTGACATATTTCTGGCTTTTTTGATCCAATATCAACCTTTGAGTAATCACCAAAACCCACCAAAAAGAAAAAAAAAAAAAAAACAGAATAAGGAGAAATGAGAAATCACTTAGAAGAGGGAAGACTCTTTAAACTGCTGTGTGGGTAACTACAGCTTTGGGCAGGGAATAGCCAGTGCTGCTTTGGGAGAGAAAAGCAGGAGGAAAGCTCTTGTTTGTCAACTGCCATTGTTTAGGAACAATCCCTGCCTCCCCTCACAGGGGAGCCTAGTATGGATGGCTCTGACCAATTTTAATTAATTTAGTTGATTCTTCTAATATTTTTATATCTTTTTCATCAGTACATGTGTATAGGTCTTTCTTGATTTTCCATTTTCTTCAGCCAGCTTCCCACCTTGCCACACCCACTGCACAAATGCACACTTCTCATCTTCGTACCACCACTCTATCATGATTTGGGTTAGCTCAGTATTTGGGATTTTGTTATGATCACAGTGTGAACGCTATTCACAGCAGTCCTGTTGTCACCTAAGATTACTTTCACTTTCCTGCACCATTTTTTCTCTACTACTAAAAATTTGCTTAGTTTTCTGTGTGTCCATTACTAATTTATCCACAAATTTGTCCCATGTTTGAATATATTCAGGCAGATGGAGTTTTCCGTCAATTTCATCTTTTTTTGTAGAAATATTTGGTTTCTTTTAACTTTTTGTTGTCTATACTGATTGCCTTCTACATCTGTCTTTGGCTTTTTAGCTGAGATTTCCCTACTTTGTCCTGAAGATACCTTTACACTTCTCATTTTTGGATCTCTTTACTCTCAGATTTTTGTTAAACACTTGGTTTATTCTGTTTTTCCCCTGGAATACATCTTTAACTTTCTGAGAACCAGAGCATAGGAGCTAAATTGTATGAAAATTTGCATGAGTGTAGAGAGACACTGTATTAACTTATTGGGGAGAAAACCCAATAATTTTTCTTGTGGTTTAATTTGCAAATCATAACATTCATCCATTTAGTTAGTTAATTAATTGACTTATTTAGTTTTGGTTGAATCTTTCTTTTTTTAAGGATTTACTTTAGAGAGAGAGAGAGAGTGGGAGTGAAAGGAGGGGCAGAGGGAAAAGGAGAGATAGAATCTCAGAC
Organism: Canis lupus familiaris; assembly: GCF_011100685.1. NCBI lineage: Eukaryota > Metazoa > Chordata > Mammalia > Carnivora > Canidae > Canis > Canis lupus. Next base: position 50,356,660 of record NC_049243.1, read on the forward strand.
TCCCTGCTGACCGTGGAGCTGAATAGGGGGCTTGATCCCAGGATCTTGTGGTTATGACCTGAGGTGAAACCAGCCTCTTAGGCACCCTAACACTCATCCATTTAAATCTTACAAATGCAATATAGACTGAATGTATCCCTCTAAAACTCATATGTTAAAACATAACTTCCAAGATGATGGAACTGGGAGGTAGGGCTTTGGGAAGGTGATTAGGTCATGAGGATAGAGCCCTAATGAGTAGGATTTATGACATCATAAAAGATATCCCAAAGAGAAACCTGCCTCCTTCTGTTACGTGATGACACAGTGAGAAGACTGCCACCTATGAACTAGGAAGTGACTCCCATAAGACATTGAGTTGGCTGGCACCTTGATTTTGGGCTTCCCAGCCTGAGAACTGCAAGAAATAAAATTCCGTTTTTTTTTTCCCTTAAAAATTTTTTTAAATTAAATTAATTAACATATAATGTATTATTAGTTTCAGAGGTAGAGTTCAGTGATTCATCAGTCTTATATATAGCCAATACTCATTATATTACAAGTCCTCCTTCCTGCCGATCATCCATCCATTTACCCTAACCCTCCACCCTCTTCCCCTCCATATACCCCCAGTTTGTTTCCTATGATTATGAGTCTTTTAGAGTTTTTCTCCCTCTCTGTTTTCTTTTTTTTTTTTTTTTTTTAAATTTTTATTTATTTATGAGAGTCACACAGAGAGAGAGAGAGAGGCAGAGACATAGGCAGAGGGAGAAGCAGGCTCCATGCACCGGGAGCCCGACGTGGGATTCGATCCTGGGTCTCCAAGATCGTGCCCTGGGCCAAAGGCAGGCGCCAAACCGCTGCGCCACCCAGGGATCCCTCCCTCTCTGTTTTCATTGTGTTTTATTTTTCCCTCCCTTCCCCTATGATCCTGTTTTATTTCTTAAATTCCACATATGAGTGAGATCCTATAATAATTGGATAATAATAATTGTCTTTTTTGGATTGACTTATTTTGCTTAGCATAATACCCTCTAGTTCCATCTATATCTTTGCAAATGTCAAGATTTCATTTTTTGATGGCTGAGTAGTATTCCATTCCATATATATATATGGAATTCATTCATTCATATATATATATATATATATATATATATAGTATTGCATTATATATATAGTATTGCATTATATATATTCTTTATCCATTCATCTTTTGATGGACGTGTGAGCTCTTTCCATAGTTTGGCTATTGTGGATGTTGCTGCTATAAACATTGGGGTACATGTGCCCCTTTGGATCATTACATTTGTATCTTTGGGGTAAATACGCAGTACAAATACAGTAGTGCAATTGCTGGGTCATAGGATACCTCTATTTTCAACTTTTCGAGGAACCTCCATAATGTTTTCCAGAGTGGCTGCATCAGCTTGCATTCCCACTAACAGTGTATGAGGATTCCCCTTTCTCCCCATCCTCACCAACATTTGTTGTTTCCTGACTTGTTAATTTTAGCCATTCTGATAGGTGTGAGGTGGTATCTCACTGTGATTTTGATTTGTATTTCCCTGATGCCGAATGATGTTATGCATTTTTTCATGTTTCTGTTGGCCATTTTTATGTCTTTGGAGAAATGTCTGTTCATGTCAGCTGCCCATTTCTTGATTGGATTATTTGTTCTTTGGATGTTGAGATTGATAAGTTCTTTATAGATTTTGATTACTAGCCCTTTATCTTATGTGTCATTTGCAAATGTCTTCTCTCATTTTGTCGGTTGTCTTTTGAATTTGTCCACTGTTTATTTGTTTGCTGTGCAGAAACTTTTTATCTTGATGAAGTCCCAATAGTTCATTTTTATCTTTATTTCTCTGCCTTTGGAAATGTGTTTAGCAAGAAGTTGCTCTGGCCGAGGTCACAGAGGTTGCTGCCTGTGTTATCCTCTAGGATTTTGATGGATTCCTGTCTCACATTTAGGTCTTTCATCCCCTTTGAGTTTAATTTTGTGTATGGTGTGAGGACATGGGCCAGCTTCATTCTTCTACATGTGGCTGTCCAATTTTCCCAATTCCATTTGTTGAAGAGACTGTCTTTTTTCCATTGGATATTCTTTCCTGCTTTGTTGAAGATTAGTTCTCCATAGGATTGAGGGTCCATTTCTGGGTTCTCCGTTCTATTCCACTGATCTGTCAGTTTATGTGCCAATACCATACTTTTTTGATGAGTACCACTTTGTAATACAGCTTCAAGTCTGTGATAATGATGCTACCAGTTTTGGTCTTGTTTTTCAACATTCATTTGGCTATTCAAGCTCTTTTCTGGTTCTATACAGAGTTTAGGATTACTTGCTCCAGCTCTGTGAAAAAAGCTGATGGTATTTTGGTAGGGAATTGATTGATTGTATAGATTGCTCTAGATAGGGCAGCCCTGGTGGTGCAGTGGTTTAGCGCCACCTGCAGCCTGGTGTGTGATCCTGGAGACCCGGGATCAAGTCCCATGTCCCGCTCCCTGCATGGAGCCTGCTTCTCCCTCTGCCTGTGTCTCTGCCTCTCTCTCGGTGTGTGTCTCTATGAATAAATAAATAAATAAAAATCTTAAAAAAAATAGATTGCTCTAGGTAGCATAGACATTTTAATGATATTTGTTTTAATCCATGAGTATGGAATGTTTTACCATTTCTTTGTGTCTTCCTCAGTTTCTTGAGTGTTCCATAGTCTTCTTGAGTACAGAGTTTTTGCCTCTTTGGTTAGGTTTATTCCTAGGTATCTTATGGTTTTTGGTGCAGTTGTAAATGGGATCAACTCTTAATTTCTCTTTCTTCTGTCTCATTATATATAGAAATGCAGCTGATTCCTGTGCATTGATTTTATATCCTGCCACTTTGCTGAATTCCTGTATGAGTTCTAGCAATTTTGGGATGGAATATTTGGGTTTTCCACACAGAGTATCATGTTATCTGTGAAGAGTGAGTTTGACTTCTTTGCTCATTTGGATGCATTTTATTTCTTTTTGTTGTCTGATTGCTGAGGATAGGACTTCTAGTACTGTGTTGAACAACAGTGATAATAGTGGACATCCGTCCCATGTTCCTGACCTTAGGGGAAAAGGTCTCAGTTTTTCCCCATTGAGAATGATATTTGCTATGGGTTTTTCATATATGGCTTTTATGATCCTTCTATCCCTACACTGTGAAGAGTTTTAATCAAGAATGGATGGTGTACTTTGTCAAATGCTTTTTCTGCATCTATTGGGAGTATCATATGGTTCTTGTCCTTTCTTTTATTAATGTAGTGTATCATGTTGATTGATTTGTAGATGTTAAACCGCCCTTTCAGCTCAGGAATAAATCTCACTTGATCGTGGTAAATAATCCTTTAAATGTACTGTTAAATCCTATTGGCTAGTATCTTGGTGAGAATTTTGGCATCTGTCTTCATCAGGGATATTGGTCTGTAAATTCTCCTTTTTTGTAAGGTCTTTGTCTGGTGTTGGGATCAAGGTAATGCTGGCCTCATAGAGTTTGAAAGTTTTCCTTCTGTTTCTATTTTTATTTTTTAAATAGCTTCTGAAGAATAGATATTAATTCTTCTTTAAGTATTTGATAGATTTCCCCTGGGAAGCCATCTGGCCCTGGACTCTTCTTTGTTGGGAGATTTTTGATTACTTTTTCAATTTCCTTGTTGGTTATGGATTGTTCAGGTTTTTTTCTTTCTTCCTGTTTCAGTTTTGGTAGTTTATACGTCTCTAGGAATGCATACATTTCTTTAAGATTGCCTAATGTTTTGATATATAGTTACTCAATATCTTCTTAAAATTGTTTATTTCTTTGGTGTTAGTTGTGATCTCTCTTCTTTCATTCATAATTTTATTAATTTGTATCCTTTCTCTTTTTGGTAAGTCTGGCCAGTGGTTTAGCAATCTTACTATTTCTTTTCTTTTTTTCTTTTTAAAAAATATTTTGTTTATTCATGAGAGATACAGAGAGATGCAGAGACATAGGCAGAGGGAGAAGCAGGCTCCCTGAGCTACCTAGGCATCCCCAATCTTACTATTTCTTTCAAAGAACCAGTTCCTAGTTTCATTGATCTGCTGTGTTGTTCTTTTGCTTTCTATTCCATTGATTTCTGCTCTAATCTTTATTAATTCTCTTTTCCTGCTGCATTTAGGCTTTATTTGCTGTTCCCTTCTCTAGTTCCTTTCAGTTTAAGATTAGATTGTGCATTTGAGACATTTCTTATTTCTTGAGAAAGGCTGGTATTGCTGCATACTTCCCTCTTAGGACTACCTTTGCTGGTGGTTCAAAGATTTTGAACAGTTATGTTTTCATTTTGATTCCTTTCCATGTATTTTTAAAATTCTTCTTTAATTTCCTGGTTGACCCATTCATTCTTTGTAGGATGCTCATTAGTCTCCATGTATTTGAGTTCTATCCAAATTTCCTCTTGTGATTGAATTCCATTTTCAAAGCATTGTGGCCTGAAAATATGCAGGGAGTCAGTCCAATCTTTTGGTACCAGTTGAGACCTAATTTGTGACTCAATATGTGATCTCTTCTGGAAAATGTTCCATGTGTACCTGAGAAGAATATGTATTCTTTTGCTTTAGAATAGAATACTTTGAATATATATCTATACAGTCCATGTGGTCCAATGTGTCATTCAAGGCTCTTGTTTCCTCATTGATATCCTTGGATGATCTGTCCTTTGCAGTGTGAGGTGTTAAAGTCCCTTAGTATTATATCATTATCCATGTATTTCTTTAATTTTTTTATGCATTTGTTTATATAATTGGCTGCTCCCATGTTAGGGGCATAAATATTTACAATTGTTAAATTTTCTTGTTGAACAGACCCTATAATTATGATATAGTGTCCTTCTCCATCTCTTATGGAGCCAAGTCTTTGGCTTAAAATCTAAATAGTCTATTATAAAGATTACCATTTCAACTTTCTTGTGATGTTTATTGGCATGATAAATGTTTTCTAACCCCCCTCACTTTCAATCTGTAGGTGTCTTTAGGTCTATAATGAGTCTCTTGCAGACAACATATCGATGGGTCTTGCTTTTTTATCCAGTCTGATACCCTGTGTCTTTTGATTGGGCCATTTAGCCCATTTACATTCAGAGTAATTATTGAAAGATATGAATTTAGTGCTATCATATTACTTGTGAAGTCACTGGTTCTGTGTATTGTCTCTGTTCCTTTCTGGTTTGTGTTACTTTTGGGCTGTCTCTTTGCTTAAAGGATCCTTTTTAATATTTCTTGCAGAGCTGGTTTAGTGATGACGAATTCTTTTAGTTTCTGTTTGTCTTGGAATCATTTTTTAAAACGTATTTAATTAATTTATTCATGAGAGACACACAGAGAGAGGCAGAGACATAGGCAGAGAGAGAAGCAGGCTCCCTGCAGGGCACCTGATGTGGTACTTGATCCCAGGACTCCAGGATCACAACCTGAGCCAAAGGTAGATCCTTAGCCACTGAGCTGCTCAGGTGCTCCTGTCCTGGAAGGGATTTTGTTTTGTTTTGTTTTTAAATCTCTCTTTCTATTTTAAGATTTTATTTATTTATTTGACAGAGAGAGAGAGAGAGAGCGCACAGACAGGAGTAGCAGAGGGAGAGGGAGAAGCAGGTTTCCCACTGAACAGGGAGCCTGAAGTGAGGCTCTATCCCAGGACCTGGGATCATGACCTGAGCCAAAGGCAGATGCTTAACCTACTGAGCCATGCAGGTGCCCTTCTCCTTCTATTTTTTTTTTTTTTTTCTTTTCCTTCTATTTTGAATGCCATCCTAGCTGGTTAAAGTATTCTTGGCTGCATATTTTTCTTATTTAGCTCCCTGAATATACAATGCCAGTTCTTTCTGGCCTGCCAGGTCTCTGTGGATAGATTTGCTGCAAGTCTAATGTTTATGCCCTTGTAGGTTACAGACCTCTTGTCCTGAGCTGTTTTTAGGAGTTTCTCTTTGTCTCTGGGATTTGCAGCTTTTACTATTATATGTAGGGTGTTGACCTATTTTTATTGATTTTGAGGGGAGTCCTCTGTGCTTCCCGGACTTGAATGCCTGTTTCATTCCCCAGATTAGGGAAGTTCCCTACTATAATTTGCTCTGATATACTTTCTGCCCCCTCTCTCTTTCTTCTTGTTCTTGGCTCCCAATTATTCTAATATTGTTTTGCTTTATGATATCACTTATCTGTTGAATTCTCCCCTTGTCATCCAGTTGTTTATCTGTTTTTCTCAGCTTCTTTATTCATCTTCGTTTTTGTCTTCTATATCACTAATTTTCTCTTCTGCCTCATTTATCCCAGCAGTTAGAGTCTCCATTTTTTATTGCATCTTTTTACTACACTTTTTTATTTTAGCTTGATTAGATTTCAGTTCTTTTGTTTCCCCAGAAGGGGATTCTCTAGTATCTTCTATGCTTTTCTAAAGCCCATCTAGTATCTTTATAATCGTTACTCCGAACTCTAATTCTGACATCTTACTTATGTTTATACTGATTAGTCCCTTGCAGTCATTACTGCCTCTTAATCTCTTTTTTTGAGGTTTTTTCTGTCTTGTCATTCTGTTCAGAGTAGAATAGGTGAATGAGAGAACAAAATACTAATGTAGCCACAGTGACCCCAGAGAAATATACAGTAAACAAATCAGAAGAGACCTCAAACTGAAAACAAAAAAGAATATAATCAGACAGGTGGACAGAACAATCCACTGGATCCTGTCTGTATTTTGGACTGGTGGTTAGAAAACTAGATCCCAGAATTAAAAAGAAAGAAGTATATTATACATATACTTATATATGTATAAAAATATAATTAAATATAATGAAAAGATAGAATGTAACTGCAAAAATGAAAATTAAAAGTCAAAAAGAGAGGAATATAAACAGGTGAATAGAACAGAGCAATACACTATACCCTGAGTATATTTTGGTTGGTTTGATAAACTATATCTCAAAATTGTAAAGAAAGAAAAACTTATATATGTACAAAAAAACTATTGATAGAATTTAACTGTAAAGATGAAAATTAAGATTTTTAAAAAGGAGTTTTTTAGAACTTATTTTTTTCAAAAGATTTTATTTGAGAGCACGTGAGAGAGAGTGAGCATGTGAGCATGCAGAAGCAGAGGGGAGAGGGTGAGGGGGAAGCAGGCTCCCTGCTGAATGTGAGGCTCAATCCCAGGACCCAGGATCATGACCTGAGCTGAAGGCAGATGTTTGAGCCACCCAGGTGTCTCAAAAAAAGAGTTGATAAAATAAGAAATTTGTTGGAAAAAGAAAGAGAAAATTAAAAGACTAAAGAATTGTGGGGAAAAAAACCCATGAATTCTATATATTATTTTCTCCTAGTTCTGGACTTTTGCAATTCTCTGTGATTGGTTAACTTGGTCTTAGCTGATGTTCTTGCTGATCTTCTGGGGGAGGGACCTGTTATGCTGATTCTCAGATATCTTTTCCCTTGGTGAGACTGTACCACCCTTGCCAGGGGTCCAGGCTAAGTAATCTGCTCTGAATTGTTCTGTGTTGGCTTTGTTCCCTTGAAGCCTTTCAGTGTAGCTTTAGAAGATGAAAGTGAAAATGGAGCTGAAAGCTTGGGGCTCCACTCCTCAGTGCACCACAGGGAAAGGCACTCCTCAATCACTCCTTGAGGTCTTTCATTTTCTTTACATTTATCATGCCATGAATTCATAGGGAATGGGTTCCAGCAGTTCAGGCTCTTTTCCATTGGTTCTCATAATTTGTGCTTCTCTCGCTGGGGAAGGCTGGCACTTCAGTTGAACCCATGTACCTTTCTCTTTGGCTTCCTTCTTTTTCTGATCATTTTCCTTCACACGCTTCAGGAAGCTGTCTCGACCCTTTGAGTGTTTAATATGCTCAACGTGTACATTAATTCTCTTGGCAAGAATCTTGCCCTTAACCTGTTTATTTACAACAATGCCCACAGCATGCTAAGTAATGATGTAGACTCTTCCAGTTTTGCCATGGTAACATTTGTGGGGTATTCCTGTTTGAACAGTGCCCATTCCCTTGGTGTCCACAATATCACCTTTCTCGTAGATTTGCATGTATGTGGCCAAAGGAGCAACTTCATGTTTTCTAAAAGGCCCAGAGAACATATTGTGGTACCTCTCATCTTTCCCTTTGTGTTGGTCACTTTGTCTAATTATTGGAAGAAGGGGGTTCTGGCTGAAAGACTGAAACAAAAGTTTTTTTATTGCTAAAGCCCAATTTACCTTTCTTTTTTCCATTTATGGATTGTGTTTTTGGTGTTGTACTTAAGAAATCTTTGTCTAACCTAAGATCATAAGGACTTTCTCCTAAATTTTCTTCTAGCATTTAGAGTATAGAATTTTGGATTGGAAGTAACTTTCTCTTCGCATCTTGAAGGCTTTATTTTTATTTATTTTTTTTGTTGCTTTCTTTTAGTTTTGACTTTAGATATTGAGATGTATTCTGATTCTGTTTAAAGTTTTTTTTCTCCATCTAGAAATTTGTACAATCTTATCTTTGTCTCTGATTGTGACCAAAACTGCTAGTGACCTACCAATTACTAGTAAGGAAAAATAGCTTTTATCTTAGTTCGTTAATATTACAGGTTTTTTTTTTATACTTTTGCTTTACATTCTTGGAATAAATTTTAATTGGACGTAATGATTTTCATTTCATTATTCTACTAGATTTGTGTGCTAATACAATGATTTCTAATTTTTACTTTTAAAATACTGTCTTTAGGGCAGCCCCGGTGGCGCAGCGGTTTAGCGCCGCCTGCAGCCCAGGACGTGATCCTGGAGACCCTGGATCGAGTCCCACGTCAGGCTCTCTGCATGGAGCCTGTTTCTCCCTCTGCCTGTGTCTCTGCCTCTCTCTCTCTCTCTGTGTCTCTATGAATAAATAAATAAAATCTTCAAAAAATAAAATAAAATAAAATACTGTCTTTACCACGTTTGAATAATATGTGTTTTTTGAAACTGTGGGAATATTGTACAGGTAATAATAGGCATTATCTGTTCCTTAAATATTAAAATTCAGATGTGAATCCATTTGTACTGGTATCTTTCTCAGTTGTAGATCTTTAAACATCATGTTGATTCCTTCTGTGGTAGACTTTTAGTATTTTTGAGGTAATACGATCTATTCAAAATCAAGGTTTTTGAAGATTATTAATTGTATTCATATTCCTTTAGATTTCTTTTTTTAATTGGATCTATTTGACTTAGAAAAAGAAACATGGGTTTTTTCATAATTTTTAAAAATAGATTTTATTTTTGAGCAGTTTTAGATTTACAGAAGAATAAGTAGTGAGTACAGAGTTTCCATATACACCTTTATCCATCCACTCTCAATTCCCCTACTAGTAATATGTCGTATTAGTATGGCATATTCATTACAATTGATGAACCAGTGTTGATACATTGTTATTAACTGAAGTTCATAGTTTACATTAGGGTTCACTCTTGGTGTTGTACATCCTGTGGGTTTTCACAAATGTGTAAGAACCTGTATCCACCATGCATCATGTAGAGTAGTTTCACTGCCTTAAAAATTCTTGCATTCAAAACTTCTTTGTCTCTTTCCTTCTTTTTTATTTCTTTCCTTCCCCCTCCCTTTCCTGTCTTCCTTCTTTATCTTCCTCCCTCCATGTGTCAGTTTTTCTGTCTCCCTTATGCATGGTAATCTTCAAACATACAGATGTGCTAAGAGTAGCATCAGCAAAAGTGGTCTGGTAAAAGTCTCATGAATCTGTAACCTAGCTTTGTGTTTACTTTGCCAAGTATTGTTTTGTGGATATCTTCTTTTCCTTACTTCTATTTTTAGCTGGAGTATTTTAACAAAAATCTCAGACATATGATTTTGTTTATTTTTTTAAATTTTGTTTATTAATATTTAAGTGTACACATATTCATTATGTTTTCTTTGCATTTTAAATGTTTATTTTGCATATTTACTTATAAAATAATTTGCCATATAGGTTTCTGACTATTCTACATGAATCCTGTGCCTTTTGTCATTACATAATATCTTTATTTTGTTAAAAGATTTTAATTTTAAATTCCACCTCAACTCATATTATGTTGCATCTGCTTCTTTTTCTTTTATTTGCCTTTTGATTTATTTTGAAGCCTTCTTGTCACTTGTTTTTTTTTTTAAGTTTAAATTAAAAAACCCAATCTGACACTCTTTGAGTATGAAAATTTAGTTCTTCTAATTTTAAATACTTGATCTTATTTCATCTTTATTTGTATCCCATTTTCCCCCTTGTTTTCCCCCTTTTTATATGTTGCTTGAATTAAATTGCTAATTATTCCTGTTGTTTCCCATTGGTAGATTGGAAATCCTCTCTTTTAAGATTTTATTTATGTTCATCTTCCTGTTGAGTTGGGTATTTTCTCCATTAATACTTGTAAATAGAATATAGCTGATTGCCCCAACTTGGCAACATGAATAATCTTATGCTTCTAGGCTATATTTGGTTTTCACTTGCTGTTGAACTCTTCTGTTTCCAGACTTGCTTTTAGTTTGTGTGTACACAGTTTTCTCATTTCTCTATCTTCTCTGTCTTTCCCTTCTTTGAGATTTCTGCCCTAGTTTATTAATTTCATTAGAGCATTTTTTTCATGATGTTTCCTCAGCTGGAACATATGGAGGCTATGCTTAGAAATGCCACATCCTAAATACATTTCTTTAGCCTGAAGGGGAATGATATTTTGAGTCTAGGATTCTTGGATTTCCATAGTAAATACCCTGTGCTGTTGTCTGGTTTCTGGTATTAAGTCTGAAGTCATTCTGATTTGTCTTCCATTATATGTAATATAATCTTGCTGTCTGAAAGGTAGCCCAGTTTCCTCTTGATCATTGGAACTGGGGATTTTTTTTTTCCTCCACCAGAACATGCCTAGATATGTATTTATGTCCATAGATTCTGCCTTTTACTCTGTGTGTTCTTTGAAGTGTACAGATTTAATTGTTTCTTCATTCCAGAGAAAGTTTCTTCTGTTAAATGTTTCCTTTTCTCACCTACTCATTTTCTCCTTTGGGAACTCCTTTTATTGTGGGCTAGGTGTATTGGGCATACACTGAAGCTTGAGTCTTTTTCCTCATGATTACTCTCATTTTTTATTTGTGTTCTGTTTTTTGCTATTCATTCTTTATGTTGCTCTTCCAGGCTACTAATTTGAGTTCTAATGGCGATCATCTTTTCCTTAAAGTACTAAATCTGCATAATTGGGAAATCATGTTATTTTATCCTGGAAAGTCTCCTTCTGTGTGGGGGTATGTGTGTATGTATTGCTGCTCTTGAAGTTTTCAGGTGCCCTATTGCTTTTTGGATGTTTTGTGTGTTGTGTCTCCCCCACCCCATTCCTCAACTGCTCTGTTTCTCTTCGTGTCTATAGTCATTATTCTGAATGCTTGCCCTGTCTCTGGGGATAAGCCACCTGCCGTGGTTTTACTGTAGTTGATTTTGAGATCAGTACTAAGTGCTGTTTGTTGTAATGTTCAGAGTGGCAGCAGACCTTCAAGTGGTTGCAGATGTAACCGTATCTACTCCTGAAGTCAGGAAGAGCATGTATCTCCTTGCACGGCCTTCATCTCAAGGGTAGAACCTAGCTAATATTTATTGACTCCTTGAACTTCTTAGGAAAGTGACCAGGGACTCTTTTGAGCCTTTAGTGAGTTTGTTTTCAGGCTGCATGGATCTCTGCAGGCCAAGCTGTCTCCCTGACCTCTTCTTTCACACCTCTCCCTGGAGATACCTGAAGCTAGCCTCTGGGTTTCCCCCAACCCATGAGAGACAAGAGCCCATTACTTGCTATTGGCTCTCACTTTTCCCCAGATGTCACTATTTGCAATATCCTGTGGTGCTCACAGACTCTGGGGGATAGAGACTGTGGGATTTGGATTGGAGAGGTGGTGAACCATACTAGTTTTGCCATTTTCCCAGAGCAGAAATATTTAACCAGGTTTATCTGGATTGCATTAATGAGCTTCGGGCAAGTCTGTGGACCCTCTGAAATTGGATACATGCTTTTCTAGGGAGAAATTTAGTGAAGTTCTAGACCCTAGAATGGTTCAGAACAACTAGAGCTGACTAAAACAGAACTTTTTTATTTTTTATTTATTTTATTTTTTTAAGACAGAAGTTTTCTAGTCATTGTTTTAGTTAATTGCGACCATCCACTATTTTGACTTAATGCAAGTAAATCCTAGCTCTATGCCTTCCTAGTTGTATGACTGTATGGAAATTCTTAAACTTCGCTATGCTTCATTGTCTTTATCAATAAAGAGTAATTTTTAATAGGATTGTGAGCATAACTGAGTTATTAATACATTTAAAATGCTCAGAAAAGTGCCTGGTTTAGACTAAGCACTCATTCTTCTTCCTGACTATAAGCATGTCACCATTAATATTCCACATGCTATGTTTGTTAAATATTGGTTAACATGTTAACTGTACTGTTGTCGTTAGTGAAGCTTGTCAGTAGTCAATTTTTTTCAGATGGCAAACTGAGCTACAAATTAGTAACTTTATTCTTCTGTCGGTTAACTGCAAAATTATTGTTATAAATGAACAAACATGCTTGCAATAAACCACTTTAAAAGCCACTTTTTATCGTAAGAGTGTTTGTGTAAGAGTCTAGAGAAAAATGGAGATGGAAATCTCCTAAAAATGAAACTGATGGGAGAAGTGTTAAATTCATAAGCTATTTCTGCTTAGTCTCTCGTACTGAGATTAATGTTAAGACCCTGAATATACCTTTCCAAGTTTGTGTGTATAATTATTAATTTCTAAATGTAGGTTATGACTAGGTTTTAATTCTTTGGAAAAACAGCCTTTATGTAGTCTACAAAGATTATAAGAGTTGGAACACTTTTAAGTAGAAAGAAATAGCCTGGTAGTTAATGCCGAAGCATGGTCAGCCATATCCTTAAGAACAGAGAGCTAAATTTCCCACTGTTGTTAGACCATAGTCAGTTGCTTATATATGATTGCTACAGTGAAGAAAGAATGTGCTTTTGCAATGGGATGACAGAAAAAGTGCAGTGGAATTGTTGAAATTCTATGGAGACCAGATGCCCCCCATCTCCTATGAGATAATCCTGTACCATGTACCATCTTTATATTCCAGGAAGATTTAAGAAACTCTTACCTTTTACTATTTCATTTTTTTAAAAATTAAAAGAATTATTAAAATTATTAAATTATTAATTAATTAATTAATTAAATTAATATTAAATTATTAAAAATTAAGAATTATTGTATTAAGAATTATTGAAATTCTATGGAGACCAGATGCCCCCCATCTCCTATGAGATAATCCTGTACCTGTACCATCTTTATATTCCAGGAAGATTTAAGAAACTCTTACCTTTTACTATTTCATTTTTTTAAAAATTAAGAATTATTGCAACCTAAATTCTGGTTTCTAAGAGTTGACTGTAACTGAACAAATATCATGTTCGAATTTCAGAGCAGTTTTGGATTTTAAAAATATTCAGGATTATCCATAGTAAAAGAGTTTGGTCTTTTTTGGAGTTCAAATACTGATTGAAAGAATAATTGGTGGAATTAGGAAAAATTACAGGGAAATGGATTTGTGTCTAATTTGTAAAACCACCTTATTGCCAAAAGGGACATTTTTAGATTTAGGTAGAAGTTGACCTTTTTGATTATTTTTAACGTCCTAGAGGCTAAGATTCTCAAAATGGCTTAAGTAAGCCAGAACTGGGGTGTTCTGGAATATTTGAAATTAGTCTCCTAAGAAACTGAGAATATAAAGTAGGGTGTATTATACTTTCCCTTAATATTTATTGAGTCTAATTAGAAAGTTTAAAGGAAAGAAGTTTTTTATTACACAGACGTGAAGAGGTAAACTTGTCAGATACTTTCAGTTAGGTTTTTGTTTTAAAGCATGTTATAAACTATTTTGGTATCTTTGAGTTCTAGACTCTTCCCTAGATTTTAATTTTACAAATTTGTTCCTGTATTAGTTTCCTATAGCTGTCGTAACAGCATACCACAGACAGAGTGGCTTAACCAACAGAAATTTATTTTCTCACAGTTCTGGAGACTAGAACGAGTCTAAAATGAAGATGTTTGCAGAGTTGGTTTCTCCTGGAGGCCTCTCATTTTGGCCTGCAGATGGCCATTATGTCTCCCTGTGTCTTCTCATGGTCTGTCTTCTCTGCTGTGTGTTGTCTGTGTCCTAATCTCTTCTTTTAAGGACATTAGTCATGTTGGGTTAGGGCCCATCCTAATGACCTCATTTTAATTTAATTGCCTCTTTAAAGACCCCATCTCCAAATACAGTCATATTCTGAGGTACTAAGGGGTTAGGGCTTAAACATATGTATTAGAGGGCACAGTTCAGCCCGTAACAGTTCCCTTGTCCTTTCTTCATCTGGTTATTTGTGTTGTGGTCAACAGGGAAGCTCTATAATAGAATCTATTCAGTTTTCACTGCCACGCTTGAACATGGCCATTATTTTCAAGGTGAGTTTACAGGAGTTGTGTGTTGGGGCCTATTTCCCAACGTGCTTTTTATCTTTGAGTCCTGTGGATCAAAATCTAATAACTTTAGATCTTTATTTTGAAATCCTGTATTCTCAGGAGGTAGAGCTTCAGAATTTTAATAGATATATGTTAGATTCTGTTCTGGACAAAGCAGCTCTTTGAACCGTAAGAGCAGAACCAAAAATAATGGCATCAGTTATCCTTTTAGGCTGGAATAACAACAAACTGAATCTAGACCTGTTATGCCAAAAACTATTATGAAACTCAATTTCCTCATAATTCAACAGGTAATCACACCTAAACTGCTTTGTTGAATTGAACAAGTTCTGCTCATCAAAGATAGCTTTGACAAACCAAGCCTTGTAATATTTGTCATTTAGACTCGATGTATTTAAGATGTTCCCTAGAATTATATGAATTTAAAATAACATTATTTGAATATTAGATTTTCTTAATTTTCACTCTCTATATACCTCTTGTTTGTATCTCATATGCCTTCTTTATAAAATGGCAATGGAGTATTGAGGAACAAGTTCATGCATATGGAAAGATTTTGTAAGTTTCAGTGTTATTTAGGTGTTACAGAATGTTTGTTGGGTTTTCTACCTTTGGGGGCAGCTTCTGCTTTGATTAGGCAACTGGGCCACCATTCACCAGCTGACAGTTACAGCCAAATATTCCTCCATTTAAGGAATCTCAAATATTTCTCATTGCTCTCCTTCTGTCAGTGGCCAAGTTTAAACACACTTGTTCCATCTGAATTCTTTCTACACTTTCTGTGCCTTTTTTTCTTTGGAACTTCCCTCAGTGTTAACTTTCATTTGAAGATAACTTAAGTGTATAATAAGAATTTGCCTGCATCTCACTCACCTGGAGGAAAACTTGCCTGTCATCTAGTTACTTGTGCTTAAAATCTTAGGAACTATTGGTAAATAGACACATAATATGTAAAAGTTTAGGTCAGAGAAAACCTATTGAACAACCTATCTGCTGCTGATTATTTTTATTTAACACAGTGAATTTTGATTATAGAGAAGATGTTGATCAAATTAGAAATCTTTATTTTAATAATATTTTATTATTTAAAAACAAACTCTAGTGATGTTGCTTTAATTTCTATTAACTTTTATGTGAAATTATTTCAAATGTACAGAAAAATTACAAAGTGTTACAAAAATGTTCTGACATTTACATTTGCATTATCCTTTTTTTTTTTTTTTTGGTATCTGTGTATCTAAATCTGTCTTCTTTACCTGAAACATTTAAGAGTAAATTGCAGGCCTGGTGTCCCTTTACTCCTAAAGGAGTATTTCCTAAAAACAAGAAAACTCTTACATTATCACAGTACCATTAGCAGTATCAGGATGTTAACATTTATATGTTATGTATCATTCAGTCTAGAGGTCATATTCAGATTTCACCAGTTGTTCCATTAATCTTTTATAGTAAAAGAAACACCTTTTCTGGTTTGGGATCTACATTACATTTACTTGTCTTACCTCATTCTTTCCATCTAGAACAGTCCCTTAATCTTATTTTTTTTGGTCAATTGTGGCCTTTACTTTTATTCATGAGCACAAGCCCTTTACTTTATAGAACATCTCTTGTTTTGCATTTGTCCGTTTTCTCATGGCTATATTGAGGCTCTGCACATTGGCAAGTATACTACAGAAGGTGTATTGTCCTTCTCTGAGTACCATGTAAGAGAAACATGATGTCTGCTTATCCCATTATTGCTGAGGTTGGCATCGTTAAGGTGGTGTCTTTTGCATTTCTTTGCTATAGAGTTACTACTTTTCCCTTTGTTGTCAATAAGGCATCTAATAGGAAGATACTTTGAGACTGGAAATACCTCATTATACTTTCGACCACTAGTTTTAGATACTTCCTAGTTTGTATTTAAGTTTGTATTTAATGAAGAGTAAGGCTACAAATTACAGTGGCAATGGCAGACACAATGCCAGGAAGATTTGTTTTTCTAAGTTCGTCAGTATTGAAGTATTGAAGTTTGATACATTGAGAACGCAAAGTTAAAGCAAAACCAAATTTACCTTACTGTTGCATTTGATGAACTCAGTTATTTATTTATTTTTTTAGGAAATACGCTTAAAGCAACAAATACATTTGAAAATAATGGCAAGAGGTTTAGGCACTGACATTAGTGACAGCTTGGTGGTGATCAAGAAGACAAAACTAAATGAAAATAGCTAGGAGATTAATAAAAAGTTGGATATTTGCCACTGTCTAATATAGGCATATAGAACTGTGTATACTCACTGTAGCATGATTGTGTGTGATTATGTTCCATAATATGACATTTCATGATTATAGTTGTTTGTACCTGTTTGAACAAAACATTCATGGAGTGATAGAGGCATTGCCAGTACAGACTGATTTATTAGCTACTGATAGACCCTGCTGAATGCACACTGTCTCACTGATCCCAACTGGAAATTTGTCTTTGAGAATTCAGAAATTCTGACTGGTTTTGGGCTTTTTTTGTTTTCTTTTTGGCATGTGTGTGTGTGTGTTTTTTTTTTCTTTTTTTTGGAGGGGTGGGTGGGTGGGTGGGTGGGGTGGGAGTTTGATCTTTTGTTGACTAAATCATAAGATTTACCTATTAGAATGTCAATATACTGATCTTGAAATGCAGAATCATACTATTTGGTGTATCCCTTATTCATATGCTTCTAGCACCCATTTCAGTGAGGTAAAAAAACCCAATTATTTATGAATATGGGTTCTCAAAAACTTGTTTGATGAGGATAGTCACAATAAAGGAATTCAGTTTTGTATTTTGAATGTTTAAGGCATTGTTTCTAAAAGTGTGTTCCATGGAATTCTGAACCTATAAGGATATCCTGCAAAAGGAGATGTGGTTAAGTATAAACACCATGCGATAGCCTCCTACTGAGGATCCCAAAGCATGGTCACAGATGAGTGAGTCTGAGGAGTCTTTCATAAAATAACATGTTTAATATAGTTAAAGTCAGTGTTTTCTAAATAGAAGTGACACGGAAGCCTTGTTTTGTTTTCCTTTCATATAACAGCCCTCAGAATATATATTTATTGGCATTAGACTTGTGTAGATTTTCCTTCTCGTGGAACAAGACGAACTCGTCAGCCTACCAGATACCAGTCTGACTCTTTCTTTGTATAACCTTTCATTCCACGTAGCTACCTTCACTTTCCATTGATCCTCCCTCCCTCCCTTCCCTTCTCTTTTCCTTTTTTTTTTTTTTTCCCCTCTCCTTTTAAAGGTATTTTTAAAACGTGTGTTGAATTATACTTTGGCCTGGGAGCTGTTTTGTCTCTTTGTGTATCTCTGTTTTGATCTCTTAAGTATTGAGCTTGACTTGCAAAGGGGACCTGTTTCCTAGTTCTCAGAAATGGGGCTATACATGGTTATTGAAAAGATGTTACGCCTACAAGATTCCTGGTAATATAATACAAAATCTAGAGGAAATGCTTCACACAAAAAATTGAATAACTTCAGAATTCTATTAAAATGTGTTTAGAAAGACTTCTTGAATAATTTTTGGACCCTAAATGGATATATTTTTAAATTCTGTAAGTAATTATTTTGCCTTTGGCAGCTAGTTATTATTCTAGTTATTTACTTAATTATTTTAGTTTGAAATGCTAGTAGCTTACTAATTTAGTAAAATGGGCTGTTTCTGTTTTATAATTCTAAGTTGCAGTAAAGTGGGTCCATTTTTGGATTCCATTCAGTATGGGTCGAATATACTTTTTTCTTACACATTTAGTTACAGAGAAGACTTCCAAGGTAAAACAGAGCCTAAATGAATTCATATCTTTTTTTTTTTTTTATGAATTCATATCTTTAAACTTTCATAATACTGTGGTTTATAGAAGACAACGGCTCATAATTATGTAGTTGTTTATGTTTTACTACACTTTTTTAACTAATCTCTATACCTTATGTGGGGCTTGAACTCATGACCCCAAGATCAAGAGTCACATGCTCCACTGACTGAGCCAGCCGGGCACCCTAATTTACTACATGTTTTTATATACATTTTTCCATGAAGAGAATAGGAAGGTCGTACCATCCCTGGAGTGACCCAAATTCCAACCTTGCCTCTGCCATTTACTATAGATGTGGCTCTGGATTTGCTGCTTATTTATTCATACAACATTTATTTATTTGCCTAGTATATAGTGTTTACTTTCCTGGGGACTAGACATAGAAGGAGGAAGTTAAATCATTCACTTAACTTTTAAAATTGTTTTCTCATCTAACAAGGTATGTGAATAGTATTGATTTAAAGCCCTTGGCACACAGTAGGCTCACTTTGACTAGAGTGGTAAGTTGGTTTCTCAAATGAAATTCGTTTCTAACAAGAGATGGGCTTTACACTTGTTCCTTTCTTGTTATATTTGTCATATAGAATCTTGTTTCTCAAAAAACCATAGCTTGCTTTCAAAAATTTATTTTTTGAACTATCTAGTAAGATCTTTATTTAGTGTCACATTTATTTTACAAAGGGTAGATGCTTATTTTAGTGATGATTTGTCATTAAAATTATGTCAAAATGTCTTAAAATGTTGTTGAAACTGTAAACAAACTCATAACACACAGAGAGCTAATTATGGATGCCATCTGTTTATTTTTACAGAGCTTTTTTTTTTTTTAAGACCATGGCATTGTCTGCTTATGATAAGCTTCAAGATTATTATAATGACTTAAGTCCTGTCCTTCAATTAGTGTAGTTGAAGATTGGAAGACAATTCGTTTGTTCGTTGACCTTTTCCCGTGTCAGAGTGTACGAAATTAGACATGTCATGATAAAGGAACTATTATGAAGTGCATTTAGAACATGCTTAATTTTTATGAGAAAAGAAATTGGCATTAAAGCAGCAGATGCGGCCAAACTTCTATTTACATTTCTAAAACTTATTCAGGGATTTCGATGAAAGATCATCTGCTCTTTATCAGTGCCATGAGTGGTTTATTTTAGCTTTGTTAAGTTTAGGAAATTGTATGTGACCAAATTCATAATGATGTGTATCCCTGTTAATATCCCTATATGTTGGTGCATGTTTTTGTACATGTGTATCTCATGTATGAGTGTGGAAGGCCAGGGATCCCCATGACAGCATCATCCAAAGTAGTTATCAGCAATTTGCTGAGAGAGCAGAGTGATTTCACTGGCTCAGGTTTGCTATTGTGCATGGTAAGCACTCCTCATGTAAGTCTGAAGGGAAAACAACCTGCAGGATCCATCTGCTCCTTTCTGCTACACTGCATTGATGTAAGAGTACGCTAATCTGGTTGCTTGTCAGGACAGGTTAGTGAAAGCATGAGAGTGGGTGAGACTAGGCTAGCCTAGTGCTTTGGAAAATCATAAGCTGCCTCTGTGGATGCCATGCTAAGTGTAGCAGAATAGGTTGATTATCAGCCATACGGAGGATTGCAGCTAAATATGTAATTTTCAGATGAGAAGTTGTTTCTAAATTGAAAGTGTTAAACATTGCTTGATGACATCTAATTAAAACAGACAAGTAATATAGGTAGTTTACAAATACTTTTTAGGTATTTAAAAAAAATCGTACCTTGTATGAGATTGTGTTTAATTTTATTCTCTTAGTTTCTTAGTTAAAAGTGATTTAATGTTAAATATAATTGACCTCATTTTACTCAGAAGTTATTGAACTTGTTCTTGCTTATTTCTGTTTATTTACCTTTTCCTACACCTATTGATTGGCACATATTGGTCTTGCAGGTTGAGCATCCTGTCACAGAATGTATTACCGGCCTGGACCTAGTCCAAGAAATGATCCGTGTTGCCAAGGGTTACCCTCTCAGGCACAGACAAGCTGATATTCCCATCAATGGCTGGGCAGTTGAATGTCGGGTTTATGCTGAGGTAAAATGAATGATGTTGAGAGGAAGGATGGTGATTGTGTCCCCAAGTCATGGGACCAGGTAGAGCTAAACAGAAGGTAAAGTTAGGATTTCATAACCAGTGTCGAGTGTATGCTTATGTAATACAGAATTCAACATGAACAAAAATTGGACATTTTTTTTTCAAAGATTAAGTGCCTCTCTCTCCTCTCTCTTTTTTTTTTTTAATTTTTTTTATTTATTTATGACAGTCACACACACACACAGAGAGAGAGAGAAAGAGAGAGAGAGAGAGAGAGAGAGAGAGAGAGAGAGGCAGAGACTCAGGCAGAGGGAGAAGCAGGCTCCATGCACTGGGAGCCCGACGTGGGATTCGATCCCGGGTCTCCAGGATCGCACCCTGGGCCAAAGGCAGGCTCCAAACTGCTGCGCCACCCAGGGATCCCAAATTAGACAATTTTGATGTAATTCAAGTTAGTGTTAAAAGATTGAGTTAAATTAAGTTCCATGTTTTTTTGTTTTTGTTTTTTTGTTTTTTGTTTTTTTTTTTTGGATGGGAAAAATAGCTACCAGTCAGTTTAAGGGGAAACAAAGCATTCGTTAATTTTTCCTGCTTTTGTTAAATATTCAATATGCTTGAATGGACCATGGTTTTCGTTTTGTTTGCTTGTTTTCAAATCATATTTGAAATAAACAGAAGCATTTATTTCTGTGTTTTTGTTTGTTTTGTGCTTTTTTTTTTTAGAGCCTATCCTGAGTACACATGAGTTGTTAATTTGATACTTAAATTTTTTGCTAGTTTATTTTCTAATAATTTTATCTCTTAGGCTTATATGAAAGTAGGAATTAAAATTTAAATTGCAAAGCTTTCATTCATAATTTTAATCATGGATTTTACTCCTAAAGTATCAGTCTGTTACTTTTATACTATTTTATAACTATATTAATCAGATAATAAAGCAGTTAACATCTGAAAATGCTTTTTTTGAATGACTAAAACAATTCAAAAAAATAAACAATTCAAGGAAACATTTATACTATCTTTTACTTTTGACATTTTAAGTTTGTCGAAACAAAAAGTAAATTAAAAATACCTGTTTAAGAATACTGGAAGTTGTTTTGAAATGTTTTAAGGATCTTAAGAATATACTTGGCTTGGTTAATTTTGCTTTTTATTATATTTTAAGTGGTATTGTTATGACACTGAACTTATTTAGTATTTATTCTGATGATCTAAGATATTTACAAATAGAGCACATATCTAATAGCACATAAAGTTTCTTTCAGGTCTTTATTTGAAGAGCCACAATTCTCCAATTTTACCATATGTGTACTGTTTTTTGAGAGTAAGAAAAATATCTTTAGTGCACTACAGTTGTTCAGAACTTGAGGATGTTTTGATGTAGCGCCTAGGTTATTTTATTTTTGTTCAAGGCATTCTAAGAAGATTTATAAAATGTTGGAATTTTACCAATTTCAATAAAGTATGACTAAGGTCAGGCTAAATTCTGCTTACAGTTCTGTTTGATTTTTAAATACTTTTCTAAGTAGTCTAGAGTGAGTATACAACAATAATTTCTGAAATATGTGATTTGGTAAATATTGTATGTTGAAAATAGATCTATAAATGCTTCTTCATTGTATAAATATTTGACCTTAGTTTGCTGATTTATATTTCAAAGACTGTGCTTCCTTTCCTTTGAACTTCCAGGACCCCTACAAGTCTTTTGGTTTACCATCCATTGGGAGATTGTCTCAGTACCAAGAACCGATACATCTACCTGGTGTAAGTCATTAAGCTGTAATACCAAGTGAGGGGTTAAAACCTTGATTTATGTCATACTTTTATGTTATGCATATCAACACTAAAGGGTGTAAATTGAAGGACAAGCTAAATTCCTGGGGAATGACAGGTTTTTGGTTTTGTTTAATATTTTGTACTTTGTGATATGTAGGAAAGTCAGAATTTACTCAATAGGGGGAGTCCAGAGACATCTGACTTGTAAATAAATAATAGTTTACAATGTTCCCAATTCTTTTGAAAATTCTAATGAAAAAGATCACAGAATTCTAAGAATGGGAAATGATTTTACTGTATTACACTTAAATCTTTTCAGTAAATCTAACCCAGAGTCCCTGTATAGTCAGATGTTAAAAATTCAAGTGCAAAGTCAGCCCCTTAATTGAAACGGATTAAGGAAAACAAAGTGCCTCATTCTATCAAGTGTCGTGGACTTTAAGAAGTACATATTTCCACCAGTTAAAGAAAAGTGATCACTGTCCACTTAGTTCATAGTTCTTCTGTATTTAATAGCTGTTCTTTAAATAGTTTTTACTGCACAAAAGAACAAGGACATACCCTTTTTCTTAATCAAGGTAATAAGTGCATATATATATGACATTATGTTAACTAGTGGATGACAAGGCTGTACCATCTGTGAATATGATTATTCAGTTTGATTACTGGCATGAAGATGATGAAAGATTATAGGAAGAATTCTAAATTTGAAGATGTTATTGGATATATGATTTATTTCACTTTTTAAATTGTTTTTGCCCATATGCATTCTGAAGAGACTTGACCCTTTCTAGGCTGGGATACCGCATGCTGTGTTCAAAGCCTGAAGGCAGAAAAAAGATTGTAAAGATTTAACAGGCATTATGTGACGTTAAATAGCAGATGAGAAAACAAGTGTCATAGGGACATATCTAAACATTTTTTTAATCAAACAAAAAAGTATTAAATAAGAATTCATAATGATTACTCTAGTTGTTAGAAGTTTTCACCATGTTGTAATAGCTAACAGGATGTCAAATATTTTGCCCTCGCAAGTTTTTGCAATTTGCAATTTTCAAACGTGAGACCTGTTGAAAGTACAAGTGATAATGGACAAACTATACCCCCTACAGTCTTTGTCCCACCAAATCTTTCTTCAATTAATGCTGCAGCAGGAGTT
This sequence comes from Canis lupus familiaris, assembly GCF_011100685.1. Lineage (NCBI taxonomy): Eukaryota > Metazoa > Chordata > Mammalia > Carnivora > Canidae > Canis > Canis lupus. The sequence goes on from NC_049243.1 coordinate 50,379,973, forward strand.
TTATGTAATAACATTTGTGGTTGTGAGCCATCCACAGAAAGAAAAAACAATTAAAATGCCTTAAATGTTCTGCTTACTGCTGTTATTTGCTTGTGTGAATGTTGCATGTCAGCTAAATGGACCAAGGAATAGATAAAGTGATTGGGTGCGGGAGAGTGCACACCAAGCTTTGTCTATCATTATTGCTGGGAGCAATCAAATTGATGTCAGCAGGACAGTAGATGCGTTGACAGCTGTAATTATGTATCTCCATGGTGATCACTTTTGGCCTGTCATGGAGGCCCACGAGTCCCCTCCCTTGGAAGCATTTAATCAGATTGGGCTGTCACTTGTCAGGTAGACATGGCGGGCTGGGAGTTGGACTGAGGGGGAGAGGCGAATAGAGCATGAAGGGTGGGAGATGGCTGATAGTTTCACACGGTCCACTGTTGATAAAGAAGAAAGACATTTAAATTATGCCAGAGGTTTCTGAGCAATGGCTTGATATCCTCATACACAGGTGCCTGGGTGGTAATGGTGGTGGTGGTTTTTCCTCCTTGCCTCTTTAACTAGATCAGTCAGTTTTAACTTGGGAAACTCTTTTTGGCTATTACTGTTTTTGGTCACAAGATACATACTTGAGGGTTAATTTACAGGCTGTACTTCTCACATGCTTCCTTAAGCCTAAAATTTACTTATATGGTATAGATGAAGATTTTTTAAAATCTTTGATTACCACATTTTATCAATTTGTTATTTTCAGACTGCAATTTTGTTCTCAGAAATTTGGTTACATTTCCATTTGACTTTATTCTTAAAGCGTTTTGTGCAAAAGCTAAAATGTATTCTTTTATGTAGCCTTTGTTTCCATAAAGAAGTGGCGACTTATTTTGACTTTTAATTCATTGTTTAAAAAAAGCCAATGAGTATTTGAAATGAGCTACATAAGCAGGAAATTATAAGTCATAGTCTTCATGCTTTGTTACAGTTTTAAATTGGAAATGTTGATTTACTAATGAAATGTATTTGATTAGAGATGTATGTTGATTATGTATAATACATCCTGATTTTATCCTATGTATTTTTAAATTAAAATGACATACCTTCTATGACCATAATTTTAGTAGATGACATAGTTATATTTAAGAACCCTAGGCAACTTAAATTTTAGGATGGTGGTGTTCAAGGTAACTAAAATTTTGAATTATAAACTATAGAAGAATGTAATAAATAATCTTTATTGTCTATGCTATTTGACCAGTGAGTTAGACATCAGAGTTCCACACTAGCCTTGTAGCAGTTTATGTAGCAAATAAGATATATTTAAAGTCAAACATGTTAGAATTTGTACCAGTCTCAATTTGAAACATAGCTTTAGCAAGTGTGATCTGGTTTTAAATAATAATACATGGTGGTAAAATAAGCTCTTTAACTTTTTTACTAAAATTAAGAAAATGCAAGTTCAGAAGGCTCTTTTCTGTTATGTAAGTTGGTTGCCAGCTGCCATTTGGGAGCTCTTTAAATGTGAGGAGAGGGTAGATTATGGTTTTATTGCTTTCACAGCTGTCCCATTAATTCTTTTCTAGTTTTTATAAACACTGAATTTCATAGGACTGAAGTATGTTTCCAGAAAATAGAAAGCCATGATGTGTTTAAATGTGATGAGTGACTTTCATTTAAAATTAAGATTTTCATATATGAATGTGAATGTAAATACAAATATCCATACTTTTGTGTTTGCAAATAGAGAAATAAAAGCACTCTGGGTATGTTACAATGTTATCTTCTAAAACCTTACAAAGAGAATAATAGTAGTTTGATTTTTTTTTTAAGAGAACGAAACTATGCTTTATCTTTTGATGTCACCATATAATAAAGCCATCATCATACCCTCATGTGGATATTCTAGACAAGAGGTTCTACATGTGATCCCTTGATAATTGCCTAAATTAAAATATTAAAGGCCTAACAGCCGCTGTGTTGACCTTTTTCTGCCTTGCTGCAGACAGATGAGCTGCTGTTTATTAGGAAGCCTTCTTCCCACAGGTGAAGAGCTATGTGAGCCTCCGCTCTTCTCTTCCCAACCCTTTACAATGTTGGGCGTCAAAGTCCTGCTGTTCTAGCAGCTTCGATTAAATTCTCTATCTTCAAGATCCCTAGGACATGCTTGACGTCTTAAGTATTTTGATTAGCTTTTAAGTACTTCAGATTCCAAAACTTAGGCACAATAATTTAATAAATATTTCATCCTCAGGAACTGCTCATTTTTAAAGTTTTACATGGCTAACCTCTGTGCCTTACTGCTGGTATCAAACTGGGAGATGAAAACAAGAATCAGCGATGTACTAACTAACTTGTTGGCTGGTTAACAGCAATCAGGCTCTTCAAAAGAATATTTTGAACTTGTGCTATTTTTTTCCCCATGAAAATCACAAAATCAGAACTCTAATTGGGACTGTGTCCTTACAAAGCAAAGCTATGAGAAAAGCTGTGTAAACATTAAAGTCTCAGAGGACTAACAGTAACGGAGAAAAAACGCTATACAGTTGAGAGGGTAAGGCAAAAAAGGAAAGTGTTACAGACATGAAAGCCACAGGACCAGTGTTCCTGTAGAGCTGATGAGCAGAACTCCCGAGTCCTGCTGCATAGCTTGACTGTGGTCCTCCCTAGAGCTCTTGAAAGGGTACAGTGGGGAGTGTGCCTAGAAGGGGCATCATTCATGCCATGCTTCAGTTGGAAGACACCATCAAATAGCTACAAATGCATCCCAGGATAGTGATGTATAAAGTATTACTATTGTTACTTTTTGAGGTTTCTTAGTTCCTTTGTTTAGTGGAAGAACAAAAAATACTTTATACTACATACAAACAGATCAAGATAATTTGGTCTCTATATAGTTTAGATCATTTTTCTGTTTTCTGGAAGCTGAAATGTTACTTGAAATTAAATTATCCATCTGGTCCTTGGAAATTAAAATTGTTGTGAGAAAAATATCTTCACAATATGAAGTTACTTTCATTTCTTTCTTTTTTCCAGGTCCGGGTTGACAGCGGCATCCAGCCAGGAAGTGATATTAGCATCTATTATGATCCAATGATTTCAAAAGTTAGTTTGATTTCTTAATGGCTTTGTTCACTTTTCTTCTGAAGAGACAGTGGAAGTATTTAATTAAAAAAATCTGAAGTTGAGTTTTTCTCTGAATCATGCTATAATTGAACAAGTAATTATGCTTTGATGGAAAAGTGAAAAGGAGCAAATTTTCTTCCTCTTGAGACATTTCAATACTGTGTTACTTTGTAACATTCCCTAAGGGAGTCAGTAGTGGCTCTTCCCCAGTCAAATCCAATGATGATCTCTTTTCCCAACAGTAACAAAGATACCTAACCAGTGGCTCCAATGCAGCCCATGTAGTGAGGATGAATTAAGTTGTTATTTGTTCATTCCTGAAAATTGCCTGAGATGGAAGTGTGAATGGCAGGCCACATCATGGAGTCAGGGTGTTACGTCATGTTTTTTGGAGTACTCTTTACTATTTGTCTTCAATTTTATGAATCACTAATTATTTGTGGGGATTGCACAATAATTAAATCTTATGTAAGAGTATCTTTTTGCTCACCTGTCTTTTTGAAATTTGACTTTCTGGAATACAATGCTGCTTAAATTTTTAGATCTTTTAAGAGCTTTAGAATTGTAAGATTTCATATGTAAGCTTTCTTATGTACTTGAAGCAAGCAAACCATTTTTCTTTTTTCACTTAAGTTTTTACAGTAATGTTATTAAAATGAACTTCAGGTATTTTGTCAGAGAAGTGCAATTTTATTTAAAAATAAACCCCCCCCCCCAAAAAAAAATAAAACCCAAAAATATTATAGATTGATTTTAACAGATGTGGTTCCATTTTTGATTAGTACATTTCTGTTCAGAAATGTAGCCTGCAAATAAATTTTCAACCTGACTTGATACTGAGGAACTGATGAAGTGTACTAAAGTAATTGCAATTACAGATTGACCAATGTAATAACCAGGAAAATATTTTATGAGTAGTTAAGGTCTTATTAGCAAGCAAATTAGTAATAAAATGTTGCTTATTGCTTATATTTATTTGTCAGTTTGTTTAAGATTCCTATAAATAGTCACAAAATCATATAGAACAGAAAGACCCTTTTGATTTTCTAATCAAAATTAGATTTGCTTCTGTGCTGTGTTATGTGTAAAAGCTAGCTAAACAGAGTGTCAGACTTAGAAATGACATTCTTGTAAGGAGAGGAAAACCAAACCTTGCTTAATCCTTTACTATCTCAGATGTTCATATTCTATCTCAAATAATGTTCACATTTGATATCTTTCCTTTTTTTTTTTGATATTTTTTTGCTTGGTTATCTCAAGTAGCTCTTTTCTGTGATAGCGAAAGTAGGAGAAAAGTCTTAAAAAGCTTGATTTTCATATTGAGTTTTAAAAATATGAATTGTTGTGCTTTATATTATAAACTGAACCACTGTGAAGTTTCAAAAGATGTTCTGGGAAATCTGTTAGGAAGTATTCTGATTTTTATTAGGATGAATTGTGTGACTTTTAGATTGATAGGTACTATCTATGTAAATTGTTTTTTGTTTGTTTACTTTTAGCTGATCACATATGGTTCTGATAGAACTGAGGCACTGAAGAGAATGGAAGATGCACTGGATAACTATGTTATACGAGGTAAAAACACACATTTAGAGTCTTGTTATTCGTCATTGGACATGATGTCCAATTCTGGAAAACAGCTTGAAGATATGCTAGAGAATTCAGTAGAAAATATGCTTACTGTATATTTAGATAGAAATCAGAAAAAACTTGAACTAAACGACATACTAATTAAGAATAGGTATTTTTTCTTCTTTTTTGATTCATGAGCCTTCCTAGATGAGCACTTAGTATTTTACATACTGTATGGAAAATGGTTCTGTATTTTGAAGCTTTTTATTAACGAGCACAGAAAATTAACTATTTATTGTCTTTGTCCTTGTTGATTATATTTTGAAGTGTGAAATCTGAAAATGTATGGAGATATAAAATATAGTGACCTATAGTTGACTAATTTGAGAGTAGAGGGAATAGCTCTTTGTGCCTATAAGAGCAAATTATAAAATATCTTCTAGCAAATGCAATTTTGTTACCACACGTATATACAAGTCAGTTCTAATGCTAAACAAAGTGTGATCCTATAAGCCTTTAGAATGTAAAGCAATAACTGAATTAGAAACAACCCAGTTTATTTTTATATGTATATATAAAAGATTTTATTTTTAAGTAGTCTGTGTACCCAATGTGAGCTTGAATTTATAACCCCAAGATCAAGAGTTGCATGCTTCACCAATTGAGCCAGCCAGGTGCCCCACAGCCATTTTATTTAAATAATTGAAGCAAAGTTGTACTTACTCCCCTTAAGGAGTAAATTATGTTATAAATTGTATTAGCAACTTTTCATTAGTCGTGAAAAGATTTCATTTTAGTTTAACAAATTATCATCAACTTCAGAATAAACATTGAATTTAAAGTGTAAGATGTAAGTTCACTTTGAGTTATGAGTCAATAGTGTGGGTCTAAAAACATTCCATATGAAGGACTGCCCTGCATAGATTTTCTCTTTTCTCATGGCTTAGTAAAACAGTGAAGCCGGGAGGCTAAAGTTTCGAGGCTGAGGGGGTAGAACAGTGGGTGGAATATGATTACATAGTCTCCATCAAGCCCATACAGAGCTTTATGCAATTTCAGAAGGATTCCCTTCAAGTGGACACAGCCTGTAGGTCAGAAGGCTTGGCAAGATAAATTTGTTTGAAATAGAAAGTGCTCTGTTCTTAGGGTGCATCCAGCCCTAAGACAGCCCAGCTTAGTAATGGAGCATGTCAAACCCTTACTTGTACCCTTGACCCAGTGCCTTTGTGCAGTAAACAGTTCATATAACTGTACAGCAGTGGCTTAGGACAATTTAGTGAAATTTAAAAAAAAATTTTTTTTTTTTAAAGCAAGAGTGTGAGTGGTGGGGATTGGGGGGTTGGGTGGGCTGGGGGAAGAAGCAGAGGAGGAGGGAGAGAGAGTCCCAAGCAGGCTCTTTGCTGGGCTTGATCTAATGAGCCTGAGATCACCACCGGAGCCAAAATCAAGAGTCAGATGCCTAATTGGCTGAGCCATGCAGGGACCTTAGTGACTATTTTTACATATCTTCCTTTTCCTACTCATTTTCATCTAGTCATCTAGTCCTCACTTATTTCTCTTGTTAGATCTGGAGAAATTTCTTCCCTCTATTTCCTTTTATTTCTCTTCTTAACATTTGTTCACTAACAAGTAACAGTGATTGAATCTAATCTTATGTGCTAATGATTTACCATTGTCAGTGAAAGGAAAACAGAAGCTCTCAAATGAACTCAGATGTAATAAAAATCAGTTATATCAGTATCCAAAGCATATATACATTTGAAAAATCCCCTTTATATTCTTTCTAGTTCATTCTCTAGTTATTTTGTAGCCTTAGTTGTGGAGTATTTACTTTTTTTTTTCTTAAAGTCTGCCATGTTCCACCATAAGCGGCAAGTACATATTTTTTCTATATATTGGTTAAGTAGGCCTGGAGGTGTCTGTTTTCCTTAGAAATAATATTCCTCACATATTACTTTAGTGTGTGTTTGGAATAGACCTAATTTGGGTATGTGTTTGTCTCTGTATGTTTACATACACACATAGACATAAACAAAGCACTTAGGATATTATTCCCAGAGGCCTTTAAAGTATTTATAAGAGTTTTCTCTTGATTCTCCCCCCCTCCAGTATCTTTGTAATTTTTATTGTGGTTGAATTATTAGATTTTGGTTAATTTGAGTTTGGCTCTAATGAGCTTGAGTAGTAAATTCATGAATTTGAGTAAGAATATTTTGTCAAATCACATCTCTATTTAAGCTTTGATGTAACATAGTGGCATGGCATATGGGCAGTTTGTCAAAATACTAGTGTTGTATTCTACTCTGGCTTCTGAAAGGAATATTCTTTCATATTTATAGAATACACTTTCATATTTTATATTTAAATGAATGTTTACCACTTTACTTACTATATATATTTACTAGTTAAGACATTTTTATTTTACTTTTTCAAGATTTTATTCATTTATTTGAGATGGGTGGAAAGGGAGCACAACAGTCACCTGTAAGTCCTAAGGCAGTGCTCACATTACTTCCAAAGAATCAAATGCAGAGGTGAGGAAAGAAAAATATCCCCTCCCCCAGTGTATCCCTGGGAGGGGATACATTGCCCCCAGGCCTTTTATGTAATTTATCTTAATTAATTAATCTATTTATTTTTTCAGAAAAGCCAAATAAAACACTTTTATTGCAATAATAAAACTTGAAACTCATATGTAGTACTATTAGTTGGGGGTAGAGGGTAGGCAGCAGTAATTTCTCTTACCAAATCACTACACAGGACAGCAAAGTGGTGAGAGGGGGAGGAGGGAAAACCTAGGAAACTCTGAGATCAGCCAGGAGAGCCGAACATCAAAAACCAGGAGATACTGAAGCTGTGATGACCAGCATCATTTTCTCAAGACAACATTCAAGGGTTTGTCATGATGGCTGGGCTTTCATTGGGTATTGTGTGTTCAGGTGTTCTCAACCTAGAGAAGAGTTGAATGAATGGTACATTGCACTATGTTCTTCACCTAAATTGCTAAGCTTTTTCCCTCTGTCCCTTTCTTCCTTTTCCTTCCTCCTCCTCTTTGCTCTTCCTCCATTCTCTCCTTGTTTTTTTCCTTAACTATTAAAAAAAAAAACAGTTGCAGGACGTTATGACACACGACTCCTAAATATTTCAGTATGGATCTTAAGAGTAAGATTGTTTTCTACAAAACTACAATACTATTATGGCACTAAAGAAAATTAACAGGATCTCATAATATCATTTAGTACATAGTCCATATTCAAGTTTCCCTAGCTCTGCCAAGTGTGTGTTTTTTTTTTTTAAATCTCATTTTTTAATCTCCCAGTACAGTCAGAGTTTACACATTGCTTTTATTTGTGTCTCTTTATTATCTTGCTCCTTCTCTTTTTGGATTATGTATCATTAACTGTTCAGCAGATTCCAGGGCAGCTGACTTAGAATGTCTCACATTCCAGGTAGGAAGTTTCAGTTTTGGTCCGATCAAGGCACTTGGTAAATGAGGTAAAAAAATGGGGGGTGTGCAGTTGGAAAGCAATTTATTTTGAATTGGGAATTTTGAATATGGTGCAGCTAGTGAACCTTAGATGATTTCAGGGCTCTGGCACTAGATGGATAAAATAAGAGAAGAGATTATTTGAAATGAGATCCTTAAGAGCTGAGTAGTGAGGATGTTGCCTGAGTCATCCACACAAGGTGACAGCAGTTAGAATCAGAAGGAAGGCCATGAGTCAGGTGACAAATTCTGCAGCAAATAGTGGGTTGTGATGAGGATGTTCATAGATGACAGGGAATTGTAGGAGATTTTTTGACCAGATAAAATAAACCTTAAGGAAATAGAAGTTTCTCCAAAGATTAGAAGAGCTAATGTTCTAGAAGTGGCTGTGGATTTCAAGGAGGTATGTGAAAGTTGTTGGAAAAATGAGGTCTTTGAGGGCACTGAGGTTTTCAGGTGAGGCAAGGTTCTAGATGGAATGTTCCATAAAAATACTGACCCTTCACTAGACCTGGAGATGATCATGGAGCAGCAATCTCAGAAAATATTATAGAGCGCTTGGAAAAGAATTGCCTGAGGTGTTTTGGGGAGGTGGCAGTAGTTAGATGAGCTGATGTTCCAAGATGAGGGATGGCCAGAAAAGCTAATCCTTCTGGTGATAGATGCAGAGTCCCTGAAGTACCTGATAGGAAGGTGAGCCCTTGGGCTCAGAAAAGTGGTCTCAAAGGCATTGTGAAGGGGCTGGGTCTGTCCATTTCATCTCAGTAACCTCTGTCTCAATTTCCTTTTCTTTGGCTCTGCCAGCCCATGCTACTTCTGTGTATGTCATGGCCCAGGGTAATAGCTTTCTGAATGGGTTCTCTGTGGATACTCTGCACCTGCACTAATCCATTCTTCATTATGGACAGAGTAAATGTTAAAGTACAATCCCAGTGATCCTTTCCCTGCTTAACAACCTGTAATGTCTCCTGATTGTCTTCCTGTAACTCTATGGTCATTTGCACCACTTTGTCTTATCCCTTTCCCCCTTTGTGTTTCCTACTTCACTGTTTTCATTTCCTGGGATGGTCTGTCCTCTTCTTACCTGAGGGCATTCATAGTCAGGGTGAATAAAAAATATAGTGACCTAAGAAAGATACAGTTTAATTTCTCTGCCATGTCATAGTCTCAAAGGGAGATTGTCAAGGTCTGGTAGGGAGACTCTTAGATTCCCAGTGGATCATTTTCATTTGGGGGCCTCAAAGTGGCTGCTTTTATGCCTATCATCTAGCCTCAGCAGGAAGATGGCAGGGGGAGTTCATACCCATTTATTTTCAGGGCATAACCTAGAAAGCACTATTTAAAAAAAAAGATTTTATTTATTTATTCATGAGAGACACACTGAGAGAGGCAGAGACATAGGCAGAGGGAAAAGCAGGCTCCCTGCAGGGAGCCCAGTGTCCAACTCGATCCCTGAACTCCGAGATCATGCCCTGAGCCAAAGGCTCAACCGCTGAGCCACCCAGGTGTCCCAAGAAAGCACCCTTTATTTCTGCTCCTATTCTATTGGCATTTAATCATGTGATCTTACATAGCTGCTAGGAAAACGGGAAAAATGCAGTGGATATCAAGGGGTCCATAAACTAAGTTAAAAAGTAGTATTTCTCATATTAAAAAAGAAGAGATATTGGTGGATGACTAGGAGAAGTAAGAATATATACATGTATCTGCTCATTTGTGGAAATACATATACACACACAAGAGCAGAACTAATAAGATGGTGTACTTACAGGGCATAGAGGGAGGATAGGATGGAAATGTTTATGGGATAGGAAAGAAAACACATGGGATGAAAGAGAGAGACTTTATTTTACTTTTCGAATTCTGACATTAATATCTCAAAATTGTTAGCATTCTGGGGAGAAACTCAAAATGGAATACAAACAGAAACCAATGGATTGTACTGTATGAATAATCATGGTGATGGGGGTGGGAAGGAGAGAAAGAAAATAAAAACCTAGCCTTAAATAACTTCTAACCATATTTTGACTGGATACCCTCAAGCTAAGAACAATATGTATAAACAAACATTAAACTCTGGTTAATAGATTTGTTTTTCCTAGTTCATGGGTTAGTCGTTCTAAAACCAGTTTATGTATATTCTGGGATTGAGGAAATAAATACATGGATTGTGGATAAGATGAGCAACATTTCTCATTGTCAGAGAAAGAAGTTACAAATGTGGAAATAGATGAGGATACGTTGAACCCTGTGGTGTTGAGTTGAAACTGGAGGTATCAGTGTAAACTCATGATTTTTAACACAGATTAAAAAATAAGTGTATAAATATGTTACTGTGTGCATGTGTGTTTGTGGGTACCTACATACACCTATTCTGTAGCTCACAGTTTCTCTACTTTAGCACTATTGATATTTTGGGGTAGTTAATTTTTTTTGTTATGGTGGGGCTGTCCTTCACATTGTAAGATGTTTATTACCACCCTTGGCCTCTACTCACTAAATGACAGTAGCATCCTCTCAGTTGTGACAACCAACTATTTCCAGACATTGCCATATGTCATGAGGGAGGGGGGCAAATCATCCTCGATTGAGAACCACCAGCCTGCTGAGAGGTCATGGAAACATTGACACCCATAGCAACGAGCATACCAAGAACCCAGATCTTGTTTTTTAAATACCATTGTCTCATAAATGGAAACAGTACTCTGTGATAAAATGGCTGGTTTCTGGAAGAGTATAAGATGAGCCTGGAACATCTTGTATAAGAAAATTATCCAGTGCTCAGAGATGATGATCTGTCAAAAAGATACAGGAATCTGCTCTCAGGGGTTTCCCACTGGCCAATCTGGGAAAACTTCAGCAACAAAATAAACAATGTTAGCAATGGATTAAAGCCCAGGGAATAAGATGAGTCTGTGGATTCATACTGACCTAAATAGGTAAGAAAGATAAAAGAGGGAAGAGGCACAGCTCTTTCCTACAGTAGAATTTTAATTAATAAATGTAGAAAAATCCCCATTTGTGCCAAATTGTTTCGTAAGAATCATCAGGGACAGATGTTAAAGTTAGTGGGTGAAAATATGATGAGAAACAGGTATTTGCATAGTTTCATAGTATATCCCCAGGATACACTGATTAATTACAGTGTAATTAATAATTTTAATATAATATAATAATTTAAATATAATTGGGAAATATATAATTGGGAATATATATAGTGGGAAATATAATAATTTTAAAATGGATGGACCTAGCAGTTTCCCCAATGATCACAATTAACATCACTGGTAATGGGACATAGCAATATTACATGCCTCTTGAGGTATGATGCACCGACAAGAACACAAGAACATCGTTCTATGATGTTCTTCCCCAAGATGTGTAACGTGGGTATAATCATTGAGGAAACAGCAGAGAAACCAAATTTGAAGACAGTGTACAAAATAAATGGCTTGTACTCTTCAAAAGTGTCAAGGTCAAGAAACACAAAAGTGGATCAATTTACCTAGATCAAAGGAAACTAAGGATATATAGCAACTCAATGCAGGATTAATTCCTGGACCAGAAACTAATAGTCCAATGAGACAATTGGTGAAATTTGAATAAGATTTGCAGATTAGATAAAGATACTGTTATCAGTGTTAATTTTCAGATCTGGTCATTGTACTGTGATTACATGACTTATTTGTGTGCTTTTCCTAAAGTTACTTAGGTTTTAGGAAATACTGAAGTATGTAAAGTGCATCCTGTTTTCGACTTACTCCCAGATGTTTAAGGAAAAGAAGTCTGTGTATGTGTGTATGTATAAAGAGAAAAAAAAAGAATGATAAATACATATGTTAACAGATATTAACATTTGGTGAATCTGGGTGAGGGATTTTGATCATTCTTCATGCTATTTTTGTGAATTTTGTATAATTCTGAAATTATTCTAAAAAAGTTAAAAAAATAGGTGAAGAGGAGCATGTGCCTCCTCCCCCCAAAGCTGAGGAATTTTATTTAAGGAATAAAAACAGATGCATTTGTGATTAATATATTATTCATTTGATGACTTCTAAAGGGTAGGGGGCTTAAAGAAATTGTTTTGTAAAGAACAGAAAAGGAAGGACAATTCATACTGTCTTGTTGGATAACTGCTTAGTTCAAATAGTATTTTCTTCGTAAGCTGATTGTGAGCTTTTGTTAAAATAAAAAATCTTGAGAGCAAAAATGTAATTTGGTTAAAGTTAATTTCTGAGTCCCCATGAAATAAGCAGTGGCTTTTGGCCTCTGTTTGATCCTGGCAGTGTGTGCAGCTCATGTCTGGCCAGTGTTTTGGAAACAGCAGGTAGTCAGGAGAAAGCTGCTCCTAGGGGTCCTCTCTTCTGTGGCCTGGTCATGAATTCCCATACAGATGGGACCCTGTGAACTTTGGCTGAGGTCATTTTCAATTCCCTGTCTAAAACTCAGAGCCATAATTTCTATGAGTATGTGATTAATAATATCATTGAAGTTATAAACTACGCCTCAGAGTACTTTTACAACTGACTTCTTGTTTGAACAAGGATCAGTTTAAAGAGCATTGTCTTTCCTGGGACATGGAAAGAAAGTAAACTTTGTACAAAATGATAACTTTCAGATGTGTAGGATATCTCTTAACAGTTCCCTGATTTTTCCCATCTATCTGGTACTTGGAGCTTTTAGGAAAAGAAAATAGGTTTTTGATTATTCCTCCATTTGGCTTTAGAACTAATTGCTGTACAGTAGTCTTTGGAGCTGTCAGTAGAGGCACCTATAGTTTGGTTGTCTGCCATTAGCCACTGTTTGATCTTCTAGTTCTTTGGAAAGAGAAACAGATAATGATTGGATTTTGCATAGTAATATGTGATATTTTATTCAGAGAAGACTTAAAGAGAAAATGCTTTTGTGTAGTAATTTTATTCCTGAAACATCATTTAGCAAGATAAAAGTCTGTTTTCATGCTCTATTTACTATTCAAGTAGAAAGATTTTTTTGAAAGTCTGGGCTTCATTTGTGTGCTTGAATGGCTCTGCTCTTTGATATCCAAAATGTAAATTAATATTTGCTTATAATTCCTTTGACTTAGATTTTCTAAAATCACTCCTTTTTCAACTTTGAATATGTAATAAAAGTACAACAGATCATTTATCTTGTAAAACTACATACATTTTAATTTTTTGACGTTCTCAGTCACAAATAGATTACTGGGTAACAATCTTATTTTTGTTCAGATGATCATTATTTCTGAAATCTGTGTTGGAGCTTCCTGAAGAGTTTGATGCCAACTATTTTGGCATCAGCCTCAGACCTCAGAAGAACAAGAAAATTTATACTATAACTGGGCCTGAGAGTTAGATTACCTTTCTAAGTTATTTACTGTTAATACATAAACTTATAAATTGAAACATTCTGAAATATTAATTTGCACATACGAATACTCTTTTGGAAAAAAAAAAAAAAAAGAATACTCTTTTGGGGGCACCTGGGTGGCTCAGAGGTTGAGCGTCTGCCCTTGGCTCAGGTCATGATCCCGGGGTTCTGGGATCAAGTCCCACATTGGGCTCCCTGCTTCTCCGCCTACATCTCTGTCTCTCTCTTTCTGTCTCTCATGAATAAATAAATAAAATCTTTTTCCAAAAAAAAAAAAAATTTTTTTTTTTTTTTTGGAAATGAAAGTCCATCTGCACCTTGATTTTCTAATTTTTATCCTTTTCAGCTCTTTTGTTGGGATCTTACTTTTTCAAAACTTCAGTTACATAGGAATAAGTTACATACTGCTGGCTTTGTCTTGCGTTGCTGTCTCCTGCTCTGGACTCTACCATGTGGACAGTGGACATCTGCCTCCATGCTTTCTATGCTCTGGGTGGAATTGCATTCTAATTGGCCTGCTGTTCTGAACTCTTACCTCTCGGATACCATCAATCGTCTCTCTCAGGGGTCTCCAGTTTAACTTGTCCACAATGAATCAGATGTTTTCCTTTCAACCTGTTTCTTTTTTGTAAAGCAGCTTCTTCTGTCATTTAGTGTGCCAGAGCCAGAAGTGTGCATGTTTGTTGACTCGTCTCCCACATTCTGTTTTTTTTTTTTTTTTTTTTAAGTAAAAGATTTTATTTTTAAGCACTCTCTGCACCCAACGTGGGTCTCAAACCGACTGAGCCAGCCAGGCACCTGCATCTCCCCCATTCTTGACATCCACTAAGTCATCATGCCCTCTCTGTCTGGTAACTCTCTCTTTGTCTGTATTGCCCACACCCTTGCTGTGGTTGGAGGCCTTGCCCTTGTTCAGCAAGTCTCCTGAAGTTGTCAGCTAATGGGTTTTTCCATCTTCACAACCCCTCACCCTAGTCCCTTTTTCAGTAGCAGCCTGCATGATTCATGGGCACAAATCTAGTCGTACTTGCCCTGCTTCACTCATTCTGGTTGGCTCCAAGGAGAGGTAAAATCTTTGCAGGGCTTTCAGACCTGAACACCCTGTTGGATTTTTCAGGTCCACCATTCTCTCCTTTGCTCATGCTGTTTGGTCATGGTATCCTTCTTTCTGTTCTCTTCACAGAAATACCTGGTGGTATCCATTTGCTTTGACAACGCTGAGAATTTTTTTTTTTTAAGTATTTTACTTATTTAGAGGGTGAGCACCCACGTGTGCATGTGAGAAGAGGGGAAGGGGCAGAGGGGGGAAGGAGGGAGAAAGACCCATGCAGACTCAGCATCCTGAGTGTGGAGCCTCTATGGGGCTGATCCCAGGACTCTGAGTCATAACCTGAACCAAAACCAAGTGTCCTACATTGAACTGACTAAGCCGCCCAGCTGTCTCAACAACAGTGAGAATTCTTCAGTACTTTAAATTATTCCCTAATATTACCCATCTTTGTGTCCTTTTGTATCTTTCTTTATTTCTTCCCCCAACCAGGAAGATTTACCTTAAGTCACGGCTACTTTCCTCTTCCTGGAATGCCACATCATTTCCTATGCATAGAAATCTCCCTGGCAGGCCATACCCTTTTCTTCTTCAAAAGTGCTTTTTGTTTTGTCTGTTTGTAAAACATACAACAAAGGGATTCTGTTCCCTTTCGTAGCCTGACCTCTTTCAAGGAGTCTTTTATTTTAAATTCTTGCCTACTGAGTTTATCTTTGTAAAGATAAACTTTCTAAGCACTCATAGAACATTGCTTTCAATTGCTCTTCATTTTCATCTACTCAAATATCACCTATAATTTAGGCAGATGTCACATTTTTGCAATGATTTGTTAGGTACATTTGTGTCATCACAAGTTTCTTACACCTTTTTATACTTTCCTCATAGAAATATACATAAATAGAATAGCCCTTCTAACCATTAGTTGTTGAATATTGTCTAAGTTATTATCCACTGAACAAAGTTTGGATAACTGTTCATTTGTCCTGGGCATGTACTATGATAGACATTTATTAGGTTATTGTCTCTATGTGATAATGTCTTCCATGGAAATTTAGCTAAAGGGATGCATTAATATTTTCATTTGGAACTATCTCCGAATGTTTTGAGGTAGTTTGAATAGATTGAAAATTAAAAAAAAATTTTAGTTACATGGTATCTTCTGAGTCAGGAACAAAGATGTTCAGATTTTCGCACATGGCTTCTAGCATGGTCTAGTATGCAGAGATGCATAGAGCAATGCCTAGTTGGATATATTAAGTTGCATGGCTCAGAGATAGGAAATCCTATTAAAAGATATGCCTTTCTCTCCCATATATATATTAGAGTACAGGGTAACCTGCTGTAACAAAGATTCTTTTTATTTTTTTAATTTTTTTTAATTTTTATTTATTTATAATAGTCACAGAGAGAGAGAGAGAGAGAGAGAGAGAGAGAGGCAGAGACACAGACAGAGGGAGAAGCAGGCTCCATGCACCGGGAGCCCAATGTGGGATTCGATCCCGGGTCTCCAGGATCGCACCCTGGGCCAAAGGCAGGCGCCAAACCGCTGCACCACCCAGGGATCCCTGTAACAAAGATTCTTAAATACAGTGGTATAAATAAGATAGAAATTACTTACTACTACTTCCTTTCTTTTTGGGGGCGGGGTGGGGGAAGGGTTTGAAGGAGAGGGGCAGCAGGAAAGGAGAGAGAATCTCGAGCAGATTCCACTCCTAGCACGGAGCCTGATGTACAGCTTGATCTCACATCCCTGAGAGATCATGACCTGAGCTGAAATCAAGAGTCAGATGCTTAACTGACTGAGCCACCCAAGCACCCTGAAATTTATTTACTTCTCATTTAATTGTCTGGCTTGTCTGTGCTGATGGGGCAAGTTAGTGTCTTGTGGTCATTCCAGGAGATACATCCCTTTCCCCCTCTACACCCCCATCATGTTTCTCTGCTTCACCTTCATTTCCAAAGCTCAGTTCCTGCCATATCAGGAAGCTCATAGGAAGAAGGAGGAACAGAAGTCCAAGCAATTCTTTTCAACTAAATGAAACGGGAGTTGGATGTGTTGCTCTACCTCCCAGCAGCTCGTCTAGGAATTAGTCTGTCAGGTCCAGCTGTAAGACAGATGGGAAGATAGAATCTGTGTCTGTGGGATCTTTGTTCTGCTAAGGCTCCGTTAACTGTGGAAAAGATGAAAAGCATATTTTAGGGGAAACCTGCAGTCATATTTTTAAACCTATATTGCTGTTATAATTTCTATTTTACTAAATTTTAGATAAATGATTCAGTCCCGCTGGATCACAGTTTTCTTATTTTCAATCTTTTTTCCTTGTAATTTTCTTATGCTATGACTGGTCACTGAAAGTTCGTCCAGAGCAGGCACCATATTGTCATACAGCGTTGGCTCTCATCCCCTTTCCTGTGATACCTAATTGCACACGAGCAGCAGGTGTAGGGTAAATGTTGCTAGGTAGAGATTAATTTGCTCAGCGTTTCAACATTGTTGAAAACCTTATAGCAAGGTCAACAACCCTTTTCAGGGAAGGGTTGGAGAGTAAGTAGCTTAGATTTTATGGGTCACATGGTCACTGTTACAACTACTTGACTCTTGTAGCACATACACCGTATGTAAACACTGTTGTATTCAGAACAAAACTTGATTTACAGAAATAGGGGGTGGTTAGATTTGCAGGCCAAGTTTGTTCACTTTCCGATGTTAACTGCACGCTTCTGCTGGTATGAAAGGATAATGAGCATGATGTTGATTAACTGCATGTCTTCTTGTATGAAAGGGTAATGAGTATGACATGAGTGCACCTTCCTGAGTGCCTGGCATTGCCTTAAGCATTATCTCAATTTATATCTCATGACAGTAATGCAAATAGGTTCTGTTGTGATCACCATTTTACGAATGAGGGAACTAAATCTTTAGGAGGCAAAATAGCTTACCTTACCCAACGTAAGTGGTAGACCTGGTACTTGAGCCTGAGGGTCTGATTCTTTGCTTACTTTAGAATTATTTTTGTAAAAGTGAGCACTCTATAAGACTGAATAGCAAGATCAGAACCAAGCTTTCTAGGTTCGTTATGCAGCAGAATGGTATAGATGAGGATGTAAGGAAGTGGGATGAAGAAATTGGAAGGACTTAGCAAACCTTTCATCACTTCAATTCTGTCCTGTTCCTCTTGTGGAAGCCTCATCGAGTTCTCACTTCCCCTAGATTTGACATGCCTCTCATTCTCCCTTTTTTAGTTGTCTTGATATCTTTGTAATATGAGTGACCAGTTCAAATATTCCCTTCCTAAAGTCCTTCTGTCTCAGAGAACTCATCCAATACCATTCGAATCCTTATTGTGGTGGTTATCTATTTTAACTTAACTTTGTAGGAGTCTTTGTGTTCTAGGCTCAGTGTTTCCTCCTGGATCACAAGCTTTCCCTTCTTTCCTTCCCTCCTTTCTTCCTTTTTCTTTTCCTCTCTCCCCCTCTCCCTCCCACCTTCCCTCCCTTCTTGCCTTTCTTCCTCTTCTCTTTTTCTCCTCCTCCTCTACTACTGATTGAAGTATACTTGACATAAAATGAACTTATCATATTTAGAATGTTCAGTTTGATGAGTCTTGATGTATATATCCATCTTTGAAACCATCACCACAGTCATGACACTGAACATTTCTATCACCTCCAAGTTTCCTCATTGTCTTTGTAGTCCACCGTCTGTCTATCCCTGTCCCAGTGCGACCAGGTGATCTGCTCTGTGTCACTGTAGGTTGTCGAGGCTTTTCTGAAATTTTATGTTCAGGGACTCCTACAGTAGTCTCGTTAAATTCAGCATAATTATTTTGAGATGCATCCTCGTGTATCTTAGTAAATCATTTCTTTTTATTGCTAAATAGAATTCCATTAAATGGACAAATCACATTTTGCTAATTCATCTGTTGATGGACATTTAAATTGTTTTCAGTTTTGACTGTTGCAAATAAAACCCATAACCTTTGTTTATGTTTGTATAGATGTATGCTTTTATTTAACTTGGGCAAATATTTAGGAGTGACTTGTCTGAATCATATGTGTGAGTATATGTTTAGCTTTTTAAGAACCTGCCAAGCAGTTCTAAAGTATTTGTGCTATTTATATCCCCACCACAGGGTGTGACACTTATACTGCCCCATGTCCTCACTGATATGTGCTATTTCTGTCTTTTAGCCTTTATCTATCTATCTATCTATCTATCTATCTATCTATCTATCTATCTATCTATCTATCTACCTATCTTTAAAAGCAAAGACGTTTTATTTTATTTTTTCATGAAATAGAGAGAGAGAGAGGCAGAGACACAGAGGGAGAAACAGGCTCTATGCAGGGAGCCTGACATGGGTCCTGATCCCAGGTCTCCAGGATCTCGCCCTGGGCTGAAGGTGGCGCTAAACTGCTGAGCCACCCAGGCTGCCCTCTTTTAGCCTTTAGCCACTAAATTGGGGGTGTTTGGGGGGCATCTCGTTGTATTTCCTTGATGATAGTGATGTGCAACAACTTTTCATTTGTATATCTTCTTTTGTGAAATGTATTTATTTATTCTGTCATATTACTGTGTTTTAAGCATTCTTTATATATTTATATATTCCAAATGCAAGTTTTTTGTCTGATATGTATGTTGTGAACATTTTCTTTCAGTCTGTGGCTTGCTTTTTCACTTGTTTAACCATATTCTTTGAAGCAGACTTTTAAATTTTGACGAAGTACACTTTTTTTTTTTTTTTTTGTGGCTCAGTTTCTGTGTACTACCCAAAAATCTGTTGCCTACCTCAAGATAATCAGAATTTTCATCTCTATTTTCCATAACTTACAGTTTTAGGTTTTACATTTAAGTTTGTTGATTCAGTTTGAATCAAATTTAGTTTATGGTGTGAGTTAGGGTAGAAGTTTGTTTTCTTTTATCCTAAATAGATATCTACTTGTTTCAGTACCATTTACTGAACAGACATTAATTTCCCTGTTGAGGGGCGCCCTGGGTAGCTCAGTGGTTGAGCATCTGCCTTCAGCTCAGGTCGTGATCCCAGGATCCTGGGATAGAGTCCCTCATCGAACTTCCCACAGGGAGCCTGCTTCTCCTTCTGCCTCTCTCTCTGTGTCTCTCTTGAATAAATAAATTATATATATAATTTCCCTATTGAATTGATTTGGCAGTACAAGCTTAAGTTTGCATTTGGTGTTTTATTACTACCATAACTTTAGACATTTTTTGCTGTTACTTGAAGTCCAGGAGGTGAATAATCTTTCCTTGGTTCTTGCTTAGTCATAAGACACAGATGATAAATTTCTCTAGATAGTAAGAGACTTTTAACTGACACGTTCTCTAATTCAATCTGATAACACTTTATTTTTAGGTGTTACACATAATATTGCGTTACTCCGAGAGGTGATAATCAACTCACGCTTCATAGAAGGAGACATCAGCACTAAATTTCTTTCTGATGTATATCCTGATGGCTTTAAAGGTTTGTATGCATTGAAGTATTTTACTGTATTAAAGTTGTTACTTTATACTTTATTATAACGCATAATTTTTCTATTTTGAAATTAAGGCCTTTAGCCCATACTATATTTGATTTATTAACATAGAGTATCCTAGACTATTGACATTCGTGATTTTAGTATTCATGAGTGACTCATGAATGTGCAATAATCCATAATTTTGTTGAGTGAGGAATTCAAGTATGTGGAATGTTCTGCAAATCTAGTTTTGATGCAAAACATGGAGACAAAGCATTAGCCTACCTGAGCATTCTGGTTTCTGAAAGCCAATTCAAATTTGTACTCCCTGCTGGTATATTATAGGAGTATATACAGGAACTCTAATGATTAAAACTTTATGAAAATTAGTACTGAAAATTTCAGAATACCACATGCTATCTCTGTTAACGAAAGTGAGGAT
The DNA here is from genome assembly GCF_011100685.1 of Canis lupus familiaris. Taxonomy (NCBI): domain Eukaryota; kingdom Metazoa; phylum Chordata; class Mammalia; order Carnivora; family Canidae; genus Canis; species Canis lupus. Next base: position 50,400,475 of record NC_049243.1, read on the forward strand.
GTTTAAGAAGATTATTATTTTTATTCATAAAAATGAAGCTTTTAATAAAATAATGAGGAGAATGTGAACTTTAGCACTGTGAAGTTACCAGTGAGTGTTTCCCTTAGTAGAAAAATTGCTCAAGTGAGACAGAGAAAATCCTTTAGTGAGGATTAAAAACATGGTCCATATGTGAGATAAAGAAACCAAGAGGACTTACATGTGATTTAATAGAAATGTTATTCAGGAAAAAAAAAAAAAAAGAAATGTTATTCAGGTGAAAGCCAGAAGTATCTACATATGTTCCTGATGAATTTGAGAATATATGAAGATGAGATTTTACTCTCACAAATGGCAAGTGTTCTTTATATCCATTTAGAGTGTTTTATTATGTAAGATGACGCATTCATATGAGGAGCTGTGTAGAGATTCAGGTCAACTTCATGTATTGAGCTTTTGAATATATTTATAAAGCAGTTTCTTAGATTTTACAGTACAGAGTTTTCATAAGACTAACTGGAAATTACTAGTTTGATTATTGTTTTAAAACTTAAATGTTATAGAGTTTTATCATTAGTACCAAGAGAAATTAAAAATGTTTTTTATTTGGGATCTTAGAAGAAAAACTAATGAGTCATATGGTTCTTTTTCCTGAACTTTTGAATTTTTAAAAAATATAACCCATGGGCAGCCCCGGTGGCTCAGGGTTTAAGTGCTGCCTTCAGCCCGGGGTATGATCCTGGAGATCCGGGATTGAGTCCCACGTCAGGCTCCCTGCATGGAGCGTGCTTCTCCCTCTGCCTGTGTCTCTGCCTCTCTCTCTCTCTCTTTCTCTCTCTGTCTCTCATGAATAAATAAATAAAACCTTTTAAAAATTTTCTAATTGTAATTGATTACAATGTACTGTACATTTGGCATTAGTAGAAAGTGTTCCACATTCTCAGGCGAACTCAGAAATTTACTTAGAAACTAACATTGCCATTTTCTAGAATACATTTAATATATTACACTTTTTTTTAAAGGTTTTATTTATTTATTCATGATAGACATAGAGAGAGCGAGGCAGAGACACAGGCAGAGGGAGTAGCAGGCTCCATGCCAGGAGCCTGATGCGGGACTCAATCCTGGGACTCCAGGATCACGCCCTGGGCCAAAGGCAGGCACCAAACTGCTGAGCCACCCAGGGATCCCCTACACTTTTGTTTTGATAGGGCATCATCAGCATGGATATTATAATTCCATTAATGCTCGTATAAGATAGGAACACAGTCTTAAAAATTGTTGTAAGTTGTTAGGACGATTGTTTAATCTCAGCCTTTATTTTACATGTGAGGAGACCAAAGCCCAGAGAACTTGATAAGGCTAAATGATCAGTAATAGAATAAAGCCAGTAATTGAACTTAGAGTTTCTATCTCCTGTTTCAGTACTCATTCAATTGTGCTAGGATTCAAAAATCATAAATCATACAGGTTTTAAGAGTATGATATTTGTTGTTGTTGTAGAATGGCCATAAGCACTTTAAAAGTACACACTTAGCTTTGCCATTTTTAGTGTGGACCTCTTACTGTCTTCCCTCCTATTATTTTCATGTTGGTTCTTCTCTGAGTGGCTACTCTCTCTTGTTCTTCATATAACTCTATTTCCCTCTCCCTCTTTTTCCCTAGAGCAGATATTTGATATATTAAACTATCATTTTTGATTGTTTGTTATATGTGCCTGGAAGAGACAGCAGGAAGTGGCCACTGAAGTTAATCCAGGATCTTCTCCATATGTTTCAGGCCAGGTCATTTTGCCCCTTTGGGATTACCCGTCTGCTTCCCATCTGTCCAGCTATCCTAGGCACTGTTCACAGGCAAGTGCCTGTTTTTATGACTGATTTAAATTTTTCTAGTATATATGTTTATCATCCCAAATTTATTTGCAGAGTAGGAAAGTGTTACTAATGGAATGGAATGACTGTGCTTAAAACTAAAACAGGTTACATAGGAAGGTATTCTTCATGTATACTTATTAGATTATGATGTTGAAAAGCTATTGGCCTTTGATTCTGAAACATAAATGAAAAATAGGGAAGATGATATTTTGATTCTGGAAGAAAGAGAGGTAGAAGATTTTTTAAGAACTGTCATTTCAGGGATCCCTGGGTGGCGCAGCGGTTTGGCACCTGCCTTTGGCCCAGGGCGTGATCCTGGAGACCCGGGATCGAATCCCACATCAGGCTCCCGGTGCATGGAGCCTGCTTCTCCCTCTGCCTGTGTCTCTGCCTCTCTCTCTCTCTCTCTCTCTCTCTCTCTCTCTGTGACTATCATAAATAAAAAAAACAAAAAAACAAAAAAAAACCCTGTCATTTCAGGGCAGCCCGGGTGGCTCAGTGGTTTAGCGCCACCTTCGGCCCAGGGTGTGATCCTGGAGACCCGGGATTGAGTCCCATGTCAGGCTCCCTGCATGGAGCCTGCTTCTCCCTCTGCCTGTGTCTCTGCCTCTCTCTCTCTCTCTCTCTCTGTATTCTCATGAATAAATAAGTAAAAAATCTTAGAAAAAAAAAAACTGTCAATTCAGTTGGCCTGTAATGAACATTTTGGACTCCTTTCTCTGCTGCCTTGCTGCATTAAACCTCTAGCCCCATCAAAGGAAATGATCAGATTTTTTTGTGCTCTGGAAAGTGACATCTCTTTAATAAAAATTTGATTAAACACAAGTAATATACCATTTATTATGTTTCTCTCTTTTCCATTAAATTTAGTCAAGTATTTCTATACCTTTAAAAGTGGTGTAACCAGATCAGTGTGAATTTGCTCCTTGGTGAGTCACAGATAGAAACCACACCAGGTGGAGTTGTCACACAAAAGAAACTTTATTTGCAGCAAATAAGGATATTGTGGGGTGAGGGGAGCTTCCAAAGCTGTGACACTCTGGGCAAGGCTGAATGGGTTCCTATTATTTAGGATTAGGATGTATATTTAGATGGGGGCCTTGTTATAGTATGTAAAGGCAGGTATAAGGCCTCACATGTGATGTAAGGAAACATGCCTATATATACATTGTATATTATGTAAACGAGGCTTTTTTTCTCCTTTGGTAGAGATTTGAATATAAAGAGTAAAGATAACTGTCAATCATGCTATTGTCTATATATATAGGTGTGAGTCGGGTTAATTTCAGACTGGTCTGGGTGGTCTGCCACGTGGAACTCTTTGGGGCAGTTATTAGTGCTTTAGGGGTAGTTTCAGTTTCCATTGCAGGATATTATGCCTGTAGGGTCTTTTGTTTGAATTAAGAGAGAAATTGGAGAGAAGAATGTAAGGAAAAATTGGGGACAGAAGATGGTGAGTCCAAGCAGGTGAGCAGTAAAGATCATGTCTTGGGGTCCAGCTGACCCCAAGACATGGTGGTACTCTGATACTTGGACACTTGTATTGCCTTTGAGAATTCAGTCATTAAGTCATTCAGCAAATAATTGGTATAGGCTCTTGAAGAAATTGAAAAATGAGTAGTGTATTTACCTTGCCCTTAAGAAGCTTATATCACAAGAGAAATAAATATGTAAAGAACTAGCTACATCACAGGTCAAAATAAGGGCTAAGTGAAGATAAAAGCCAAGTGACCAGCACCAAGAAAAAAGTAACCAGTTTTGATTGAGGGACTCAAGGATGACTTCAAGGATGAGGTAGCATTTGTACCATTGTAGCACCTCTCCAAGGACTATTCAGGGGTGCTGCTTATCTCTGCCTAATTTTCCCTTGGGAAATTCCTAGAGGTAGGACTGTTGGTCTAAAATCTCTGGAAGAATTTCTTTATATTCCCTCCCTTACTCTTTAGAGGAGGGTGGCTTGCTCTCCTCCACCCTGGCAATAGCTTTGAGATTCTTCTTTATAGAGAATAGGATGCCCTCTATACCAGTGGACACCAGGCACGTTGGACAGAGGATTGGGTAAATGTGGACATACTGAATGTGGTGATGTCCTTCTGCCAACTGTTGTTCTCTTAGCTCCCAAGTACTGGCCTGGGAGACAGGCACTCTCAGTCACAATAGGAGAATATCCTTCTCTGAGAAACCTAACCGGCCATAGACAGATTACCTCTAGGTGCCACAACACATGAAGCCTACACATGAAGCAAAGCATCAGCAAAGCCACATCCCACAGACCGAGAACATGCCTGGCTCAGAATCAGGACATCTGTTAGCATCATTAATGATGACACTAGATTGGAAGGAAGGCACCAGATGACTGTTAAAAATAGATGATAGAACTAAAGCCACTTAAGAGAACACAGATCAGGCTTCTTAAAAACTGGGTCATGGACATGGGTGTGTTTATAGCAGAAAGTTTACAGAGGTGTATCACAGATCTTGTGGTGCTACTATGTGATTTGACCTCCACGTAGTAACCACCAACTTAATGAGTAAGGGTGAGAGAACGTAAATATTATTTGAGGGTTGGGGCTTTTGTTTAAAATTCCATCCCCCACATATACACCCCAATCTGTAAGAAGGTTAAGAAGGTGAGGACATATTGTGAGGAGGAAGTTTTTCTCTTTTATTTCATAAATATTTACTGAATCTATTAGGTTAAAGGTAGTTATTTAGGGTCTCAGGATACTGAAAACTATTCTAAAAAGACTAAGGGTTTTAAAATCAAGAGTTGTATCTTTTTCTAGCCTGTCTTCACTAGAGAGTGCAGTAGAGATTTCAAGCTTTAATCCTGGAGGTTTCAAAAAATGGGTTTGAGAAACTCTTAGAATTCCTCCCAGGCTAGGGTTCTAACTTTTAAGTGGAAATGACTTGCTGCTACTGAAGACATCTGCCCTAGAGTGTGTGAGGCTGTGTCTGTCCTGTGTGCCAAGCTGGAGGTTCTCAGTTTGTGCTGCCTCACTATTCAGGTTTCACAGACTTCTAGGATCATGCTTATGAGTCTTCTCAGTCAGGGTTGGCAGAGGTGAAAACCAAGTGTCAAGATCGCAGTGCTCTCTTAGTTTACCTTCACACTTGACAAAGGGATAAAAAGAATCTAGAAGTACTTGAATATACTTTATCTATATCCAAAAGTTCTAGGTGCTTAGGATTCCTTGGTAAGCAGAAAGACCTGCTGCCCTTGGGGGGTTTTTGTTGTTAGCAGGCAGCAGGTGTTCTCAACCCCCCTCAGAGCAACTTTACAGGTTTTTCCTGCTCACAAAGCTCAGTGCAGTGCACTAGCCCTTGCTTGTTCATGGAGAGCTGGGAATTGAATGCAGGCATGTCTCCATTCAACACCAAACTAGCACACCACTCCCAGTCCCAGCTGCTTCCCTCCTGCCTGGACTCGGAACAGCCTTCTCACTGACCTCCTTCCAGCCACCATTGCACTTAGCAGTTCATCTTCACTCAGCAGCTGGAGTTCACTTTTAGAACCAAATCACATCTTCCCTCTTACATCGAAAGCCCTCAGGGAATGAATGGCTATACGAATTGTAATATATCCATGCTATAGAATACTTCTTAATGCTAAAATGTTAGAAACTGTCAGTTCATTCAAAAACATGGATGAATCTAAAAAATATTATCTACAAAAGAAGCCAGACACGAAAGAGTACTTACTATCTGGTTCCATTTATATGAAACTAGAAAAGGATTTAGTTGCTTGTGGCTAGGGAGGGAAAGCTGATGTAGAGGTCTTGATTGGAAAGAGATGCAAGCAAGCATTTTGGAGTAGTGGAAAATTCTAAATAGATGGTTGTGGTGTTTATATGGGTGTACACATTTATCAAACTCTTGAATTACACATTTAAAATGGACGTATTTTGTATGCAGATGGTGCCTTACAAATGGCACCTCAAGGTTAAATGGTACCCCTAATCTTGTTAATAATATCCATTGCAATTAGAATAAAATAAAAAGTGATGGCTTACAAAAAAAATAGTAGAAAAATAGTTGTTATAAGTTCAGTTGCCTTTTCTTATTAAAACACTCTAAAATACAAAATTAAACTAAGTTTGATTGGGGATGCCTGGGTGGCTTAGTGGTTGAGCGTCTGCCTTTGGCTCAGAGTGTGATCTCAGGGTCCGCAATCGAGTCCCGCATTGGGCTCCTGGTGGGGAGCCTACTTCTCCCTCTGCCTATGTCTCTGCCTCTCTCTGTGTTCTCTTCTAAATAAATAAATAAATAAAAATCTTTTTAAAAAGCTAAGTTTGATTAAAAGCCTACGTAATGAAAAAAATAAAAAATAAAAGCCTACGTAATGAAAACTAATAACATAATTTTAAATGAAATGCTAAACAAAAATTTCACTTAAAATCAGGAACCAATGAATTCTATAAAATGACCTTTATTATAAATCATTATTTTAGAAGATCAAAAAGCCACCTGCCGGCCCCCCCCAAAAAAGGCTGGTTTAAATATTTTAAAAAGGGGAGAAAAATTTTTCTTTTTCTATATGTAATTATGTTCCTAGAAAACCCAGAAAATATTACTAAAAATTTCTAGACTTAATAAAAACACATTTGGCAAGGTAGCTGACTGCAACAAGATAAGCATTCAAAGTTAGTGTCTCTTCTTTTTGTCAGTGAGAGCCAGCTTAAAATGAAAATGGAAAAAAAGCCAATCCTGCTCATATTAACTGGAGTATCTTGCAAAATAGTGGAGAGAAATTTAATAGGGAAGACATAAAACCTATATGATTCTATAAACTGTAAAATCTTGTTGAGGAAAAAGAAATAAGATGTGAACATATGGAAAAACATGTCAGTTATTGTTTGGGGACTTAATGTTATAGGAGTGCCAATCCTTCCCCAAATGATACACAGGTTTTGTCATCTTAGATTCACAAAGGTCCACTACATTAAGTGATTAAAAAGTTCGTACATTTCTGTAAATAGCCAAGAAAATTATGAAAAATGAACGAAAAATAGACCTGTGCATTAAAATGTATTGCCGAGCCCCTCTAACTAAACAATGTGATATAAATGATAGGAATGGAAGTACTTGAAAACAGAAAATAGAAAAAAATGAATAAATATATCAGTGTAATGGAATAGGGAGCTCATAAACAGAAATTAATATATGTGGGAATTTTTCCTCTTACTATTTATGAAATGTTAGACCCTTAAATTATGCCAAATAGAAAAACGAATCCCAGGTAAAATTTAATTGTAAAACATAAAACACAAAAATAATTAGAATGAAATTGAGGAGTCTAGTCACTACCTAGAGATTGAAGTGATTTTTTTTATTTAAAAAAAATGATTTTATGTATGTATTTATGAGAATGAGTGTGGGGGTGGTGGGGCAGAAGGAGAAGGAGAAGCAGACTTCTCACAGAGTAGGGAGCACAATGTAGGGCTTGATTCCAGAACCCTGAGATCATGACCTGAGCCGAAGGCAGACACTCAACCACTGAGCTATCCAGGTATCCCTCTTTTTAAACTATTATTGATTGGTCAGTGTCCATTAAATGGCTAGAATATAGTGGGGGTTTTTTTGTTTGTTTGGTTTTTAGATTTTGTATGTCAGTAGTCAGTTACTTGTTGAAATTTTGCATTTGGGCTTTTTGTAATTTTAAAAAATTACTCTGTCTATATTATACTTTGGAAACTACAAAAATAGCATATATAAATATTTTTTGAAATTAAAATAAGTTTTTTATATATTAATACTATTGTATAATATACTATATTAGTCTATATTAGACTATAAGTATAGTCTAATAATATCTTGTATTGAGTCATAGTATGATTATATAACCTCTAGTCACAGACTACCTCAACATGGTTGTGATATTAGGCAAAGCCATTTACATTTTAATGTCTATTATTTCACAATTTGTAAACATTACCATTGTTAGTAAAGAACTAAAAAAACTTCCATTTTTATGTGCATGCAAAAGAAAGTGATTATGATGAAGATCATAATGTCTTATTAGAGATGGTATGATGGTGTGGAGAACATTGAAGGAACTGTAGGTAGTTAGCTTGGAGAATTGGGAGACTCATTATTAACGAATAATGCAGCTGTCATTAGTTTGACCTAATGTCATTTTAGTTTGACCCAGTTGAGCCCTAGATGCTGATCTGTGTGTATTTGTTGACCGTGTCTAACACAAAAGGGATCACTTTTGTAGTTGGTAGGGCGTACCATATATTGATCCCTCTGATGAAAGAGTCAGATAATGAACTAATCCTCATGTCAAACCCAAGATTCAATCAGTGTCCCTTTCTGCATTTGACCAGCTTTCAGGTCCAAGTGATAGGATGGATTTGAGTCTAATCTAGTTAGAAAAATATTTGGAACATGTATTATCAGACATCAGGACCAGCTGGGCCAGAGATTTCAGCAAGGGAGAAACCAGGGGGCATAGTAATAAACATTCGGAAGGAATGCAAAGTCAGGGCCAGGGCAGACATGTCATGGGCATCAGGTCCTAAGAGGACAATAGGAATCAAGGCCCCTTCGATCTGTGATCAGTAGTAACCTTAGGTTAAAGCCATTATCATGAGAATAGTCACGGTGGAATCTCTTCTACACTTCCAGTTTAGACCTGAATACCTTCTTTTCAGGGTGGCTAGATACCCCCAAAATGGTCAAGATAAACCCTTTTTTGAGTTGTAGCGTATCTAACTGCAGTGTTATCCTTCAAGATTGTTAATGTACAAGTGTAAGAAAGAATAGAATTAGAATTATTTAATGTTACTCTAGTTTGGAAGAGTTGGGTGGAAGTCACAAGCAGTCTAACTCAGTATGAGAAGTTAACAATCTAATGATTTAGAAATCTTTGAAAGGATTTGTCAGTTTCCAAGTGTTGAAGTTTTATAGATCCTAGATAACCATCTGTCAATCAGTGCCGTAGAAGAGATATTTGCACTGCATGGAAGTTGAAGAAGATCATCTCTGCACCACTTATTTGTGAAAATTGCCAGAGAGACTTAAACAGGTTCTAGAAACAGATATAAATTGTAGAAGTAGATGAGTCTTCTGCAGTCAGATGGAAATTTACTGGGAATTAGTCATTGGTAAAATTTGTAAATCTTTTCAGTATCAATAAAAGGATTAAAATTGCTATGGTGCCTGAGTGGTTCAGTGGCTTAAGCGTCCAACTCTTGATTTTGGCTCAGGTTGTGATCCCCAGGTTGTGAGATTGAGGCTCACATTGGGCCCCATGCTCAGCGCAGAGTCTTTTTGGGATTCTCTCCCTCTCCCTCTGCCTCTTTCCCCTGCCAATCCTGCTTGCTTGCTTGCTCCTTCTCTCTCAAATAAAATCTTTAAAAAAGAAAATTGATATGCATTATGTCTATTTCTCTGTGAGATGTGATAAATGGTGGTGACTCTTATTTGGGAACTTCCTTCCTCACTATTAGTACAGCTAGCAGTTTATTAGATCAAATGAAACACTGATTCTGTGTCTTACAGTTGAAAGGATTCTCATAATGCATTGTCTTTTTCTCTGCTGCTGACATATGATGTGTAAATGTGTCCAGAGAAATGACTGAACCACTGTAAGAAATCTATTCTGCATCATGATTTAGTGTACACACAAAAAAGATTTGGTGTTCAAAATGTTCACACAATTTGTCTTTCTGATCATGACCTACTAAAAGGGTTTCATGGACTATGTAAGTGGTTTTTATTACACAGTTTGATAAATGTCTCTAAAATAGTTCTATTCAAAGTGAGCTCTGTAGACATGCAGCATCAGTACCACTCTGAAGCTTGTTAGAAATACAAGTTCTTGGGCTGCACCCCAGACATATGACTGGTCTGTTTCTTCAGGTAGAGCACAGGGTTCTCTGCTTTAATGCAGGTGATCTGATGCACAGTAAAGTTTGAGATCATTTTACTGGTCCTCTTTGTGCTCCAAAGAGCTTTTGTGTTATATCCACAGATAGTTGCCATTCTATAAATTAAAACTTATGAGCTTTAAAAATATTTATTACTTCATTTTTAAAGTACCAAAAATAGATCCATTATATGTTGACATCAGAGCAGTGATGTCATCATACATAGATCTTTTGAATCAGTATATACCTGAAAAAAATGAGGGGAAAACAAATAAATCTTAGTATTATTAGGAAAGGAGGTTTTGCTCTTTTTTTTTTTTTTTTTTTTAAAGAGAGAGCATGTGCATGCAAGCTGGAGGGATAGGGAGTTGGAGGGGCGGAGGGAAGGGGAGAGAGAGAGAATCTTAAGCAGGCTCCATGCCCAGTGCAGAGCTCAGTATGGGGCTTGATTATGAAAGTAGTTTTGACCGGGCAGGCCCCAAAAGTTCTTGGAGACTCCCCATAGTCCCCAGGCCACACTGAGAATTGCTTGTGTAGACTGTATATTTTGAGAAGATAGACTAAATTTTTGTAATCCTCATATAGAGTAACCATGGAATCATATGAGATGTTTTTATCACTAAAGTGTTGGGGAAATCAGGAACTTCTCAGAGCCTCTAGTAGAGGTTTAATCAGGCTATTGAGAGATCTATTCTGAATTTCCAGAGCTAGTTGATAGATTTCACTTGGATTTTTTGGTCTTATTTGAGCAATCTTGCTCCCACCCCTCTCCCCACTGCATGCCCCAGTGCCTGGTATAGCTCTGTAATAAAGGTTTGATAAAATACGATTTGCCTGACTAAATAGTTCTAAAAGATTGAAGTGCTAGATGTTAATATGATGTATATGATTGATTGATTGATCAATTGATTGATTTCCCTTAGGACACAAGTTAACAGAGAATGAGAGAAACCAGTTATTGGCAATAGCATCATCATTGTTTGTGGCATTCCAATTAAGAGCACAACATTTTCAAGAACATGAAAATTCAAGGTATGTTAGATCATCTAAAACAGTATAAATGAGAGAAAAATACTAATAATCGAGTCAGCATAGGAAATAACTAATAAAAGATGTGACTGATCTTAGTTTTAAATCTTGTGTTTGAAGAAGTATAATACAATTGCACTGTTTAAAAATGGTATTGTTTCTATTTTGTTCAAATGATTTTTTTAAATTCAAACACAAAGGATCTTGGCCTCTCTAATTTGGACATTATTAGAGGTAAGAAGATACTCTGAAACCTTATGGAGTATTTGTTTAAGTAATTTTTATTTATTGTTTCTGTTTTATAGCTTTGTTAATTTCCAGCAAAGTTTTAAAAAGTGTTACAGTACAAAAAATTAGGATTGAATCTGAGCAGTAAAAATATACATATATATATATAAAATATACATAATATATATATGAAACTCATGAGATTCCAGAAGGAACTAACACCAGGTTGAGTTAGTTACTTGTGAGCCCTAAGTATACTTTTGAGCTTCCTAGTAACACAAGTGAAAGACAAAATATGCTTTATACCAGGGCAAACCAAAGCAAAATCATCATGACATTAATGCCTCTACATGACGGGATAACTTCTTATGAATGTCTGTGTCCTTGCTAGTGTAATCCTCCTTTAGAAAGTAGAGTCTATTATGTACTAGAATGATGTTGTTGATAAAATTGTGTCACTTCAACTTCGTTTCCATTCTTTTTGCTTTTCCACAAGAGGAAGAACAAAGATAAAAACAAAAAGATGGCAGGTGACTAAACACAGATCAGAAACTCAGATTACCCCTGAAGAATTAGGTAGAGTAAAAGTAAATTGGGTTTGGGCTATATCTTAATGGCTAACTGATTTTAGTCAGGAAATCTTAGTCACTGGTACTCTTCATTTGTTCTCATTCTCAAGAGAACATACAGGAACCTTAATGTATGATTTTTTTCCCATTTTTTTATTAAAGTATAGTTGACACACAATTTTACATTAGTTTCTGATGTACAACATAGTAATTTGACAGACAGCTCTTTTGCTCACCATAAGCATAGTTAACATCTGCCATCATATAACACTATTACAGTACCAATGACTATAATTTATATGCTGTATAATTCATATGGACTTATCTATTCCAGACTGGAAGCCTATACCTCCTCCTCCCCTTCATCCATTTTGCCTATCCACACTACCCACCCCGTCAGCACCTTCCCTGTGGCAACTGTCTGCTCTCTACGTTTATGGGTTTGTTTCTGCTTTGTTTTGGTTTTTAGATCCATATATAAGTGAAATCATATGACAATGGATTTGTCTTTCTCAGATTTATTTTACTTAGCATAATCCCTAATAGGTCCATCCATGTTCTTGCAGATGGCAAGATCTCATTCTTTTTTATGGCTGAGTAATATTCTCTTTCCCCCTCTCCATATGTATATAATGAAGAAAATGGCCGTTGTAAATAATGATTCCATAAATACAGGGATTCATACATCTTTTTGAATTAGTGTGTTCATTTCCCTTGGGTAAATACCGATTAGTGGAATAACGTATGGTCTTTTTTTAAGTTATGATTTGATGTCCAGGGAGAGATGACAGGTTATTGAATACCAGTAAATTACTGAGTGACTGGAAGGAGGAGAAAAATGGGCAATAGAGCCATGAATCTGGTTGACTTTTTTCCCCCAAAGTTCTGCTAACCAGTGTGGTAGCCGCTGGCCATGTGTACCTACTTGAATTAAAATTAGATTAAAATTTCAGTTTCTCAGTCATGTTGCAGTGCCACTTTAAGTACTCACTGGCCATATTCTCCATGGTACTGTGGTAAGTGGTTACTGAATTCAGCAGTAGAAAAGAACCTTCCATCATTATAGTTCGTTTCCATCAAGCTCTGTTGGTACAGGGATGTTTTGGAGGTATCTGTGTGTCTAGCTTTTGTTTTATTTATTTATTTTTTTAAATAGATATCTCATAGGTTTTCTTTTTTTTTAAGATTTTATTTATTCATGAGAGAATAACACACACACCCACACACGAGAATAGAGAGGGAGAGAGAGAAAGAGAGAGAGAGAGAGAGAGGCAGAGACAGAAGTAGGCTCCATGCAGGGAGCCTGACATGGGACTCGATCCCGGGTCTCCAGGATCAAAGACTGGACTGAAGGCGGCGCTAGACCACTGGGGCTGTCCCTAGCTTTCGTTTTAAAACCGGAATCATACCTTGTACTATTTTTTATTTTTTTTATAAATAGAGTATTCATATCCTGATTACGTTAAGATGTTATTTAGACCTTGATCATTTCTGAAGTCCTGAGGATAGCTAATGATGAATTGGTTTGATCTTTTTTTTTTTTTTTTAAAGATTTTATTTATTTATTCATGATAGTCACAGAGAGAGAGAGAGAGAGAGAGAGGCAGAGACACAGGCAGAGGGAGAAGCAGGCTCCATGCAGGGAGCCCGACGTGGGATTCGATCCCGAGTCTCCAGGATCGCGCCCTGGGCCAAAGGCAGGCGCCAAACCGCTGCGCCACCCAGGGATCCCTGGTTTGATCTTTAAGAAATGTATTCAAGTTGTTTTCAGAGAGTGCTGACTTGCCATTGGTAAGAATCTGGAAAAAGGTTTGAAAAGGAAAAGAATAGGGGCCTTGGGTGGCTCAGTCGGTTAAGCCCTTGCCTTTGGCTCAAGTTGTGATCCCAGGGTCCTGGGATGGAGCCCCACATCCAGATTCCTGCTAGGTGAGGAACCTGCTTCTCCCTTTCCCTCTGCCCCTACTTGTGCTTGCCCTGTCTCTCTACTGTTCTCTGTCTCTCAAATAAATAAATAAATAAATAAATATTTTTAAAAGGAAAAGAATAAAAATTATCTGTAATCCTACAAACTCTTCAGTAAACACTTTTTTTCACATTTTGTTGTATTCCCTTCTAAGTGTGTGTGTGTGTGTGTGTGTGTGTGTACACACACCTTACATAGAGGTAGAGGTCCGCGATTCATCAGGTTCATCAGTCTTCTATCATTCAACGCTCATCACATCACGTGCCCTCCTTAGTGCCCATAACCCAGTTACCCCACCCCCCATCTACTCCCTCCAGCAACCCTCATTTTGTTTCCTCCAGTTAAGAGTCTCTTATGGTTTGTCTCCCTCTCTGATTTCATCTTGTTTTATTTTTTCCTCTATTGAACTTATTAAAGAAGTTCTATGAATGACAAGTTCAGGAAAAGTTATTCAGCATCATCAGTCACTAGGGAAATGCAAATTAAAATCACAATGCTACACTAATACACACCAATAAAATGTACATTAGGTGGTAAGTGGATAAATAACTGTGATTTATCCATATAATGGAATACTATTTAGCAGTAAAATAGGAAGAAGTACTGATACATGCATCACCATAAAAAATCTAAAATATAAGTCATGCTAAGAGAGAGAAACCAGTTCAAGAAGACTATGTAATCTATAATTTTATTTGAAGTTTCTAGTAAAGGCAAAAGTATAAAGACAGGAAGAAGATCATTGGTTCCCTAGGTTGATGTTGATGTCACAGAATTACATCTTTATACATTCTGTGCCCCAAACCATAAACCAGTAATTACTTTTAATGTATTAGTTTCTTAAGCTATATAGAAAACAAAATGTGGAGTTTGAAACCAAAGTTAAAATAATACTAGCTTTTATAATTGCTTGTGTGTTTACCTTTACTGAAGAACTTATTTATTCATGTGACTTCCTGGGTACTGTCTAGTGTCCTTTCATTTCAACCTTGCAAGACTATTTATTGCCTTTACCATTTATCGTACGGCAGGTCTAGTGGTCACAGACTGCCTCAGCTTTTGTTTCCCTGGTAATGTCTTAATTTCCAGTTTTTTTGTCTTGATCCAGTTTTGTTGGTTTTAGGATTCTTGGTTAACAGTTTATTTTTGGTTTCTTTTTTTTCCTTTTAGCACTTTGAATATATCAGCCTCTGGCCCCCACAGTTTCTGATGAAAATCTAGCTATCTATTGAGAATCCCTTCTATGTGATGATTAGCTTCTCTCTTGCTACTTTCAAGATTTTCTCTTTATCTTTGGCTTTTGAAAATTTGATTATAATATGTCTTGGTGTGAGTCTATGAGTTCATCTGACTTGGAGTCCATTGAGCTTCTTGAATTTTTGTTTTAAGATTTATTTATTTATATGAAAGAGACAGAGAGAGAGAATGAACATGAGTGGGAGTGGCAGAGGGAGAGAGAATATGAAGCCGACTGTGCTGAGCGCAGAGCCTGACACAGGGCTTGATCTCAAGACCCTGACATGACCTGAGCTGAAACCAAGAGTTGGCCACTTAACTACTGCACCACCCAGGTGTCTCAAGCTTCTAAAATGTTTATATTCATACCTGTCACCAAATTTGGGAAGTTTTCAGCCATTATTCATATATTTTCTCTACCCTCTCCTCTCTCTACTTCTGGGACTTCCATGACATGTACATTAGTCATCTCGATGGTATCACAAAGGACCCTTAGGTTCTGTTCATATTTCTTCAATCTTCCTCTTCTTTATACTTGAGAATTTCTCTTGTCTTCAAATTGGCTGATTCTTCTGCGTGCTCAAATCTGCTTTTCAATCCTGAGTTTTTCATGTCAATTGTTATGCTGTTCAGCTCTCGAATTTTTCAATTTCCTTGTGGGTTTTTAATCTCTTTATTAATATTTTCATTTGTTTACATATTGTTTTCTTGACTATCTCCACATCTTCCTTTAGTTTTTTTTAGCATCTTTAAGAGAGTTGTTTTAATGTCTTTGTCTACCATATCTGCCTTTAGGTCTTTTTCATGGTCATATTCTGCTAATTTTTATTCTTTGAGAAGGCCATGCTTTTCTCTTTTTGTCTATGATTTGTGATTTTTTGTTGTTGAACACTGGACATTTGAATCTAATAATGTAATAATTTTGGAAATCAGATTATCCTCCTTCCCTAAAGTTTACTCTTATGATGTTGTTGTTATTTCTGTTTATTTGTTGAGGGCTGTCTCTGTGTCAAGAATCAGCCTGAGATGTATATCTAAGGTCTTCTCAGGTATTTTCTGAGCATTCTTCTGCACATGTGTGGTCGCTAATTTTCCTCATAAATGTGGTCATTTTTGAATGTAATAGTCTTTAGTGTCTGGCTCTTGAAAGTGAAAAAAGCAACAAATGGAGGAAAAAGGAGGTACTGACCCTTTAAGTCCCCTGGAACTCACTTTAGCCAGAGAAGAAGGGCTCACATTGGGAGGAGGTGCAGTAACAATGTCTACCCACCTTTTTTTCTGGACCTCTGTGATCAGAAGAGCAATCAGTTATCATAGCACAGATCCCCAGTATTTGGAGGGACACTGTCCTTCTTTTGCCCACCCTGGCTTCCACAAACTGTGTGTAAGCTGCTCCAGGAACACTTGCACAGTTTCCTGCTGCTGACTGGGGATGGGGGGATGAATAGCTGCTACCGGAGTCAGTCCTGAAGTTGATGAAAATTGATTGCAGTTTGTCATCCAACTTTTCCCCTGAAATTTGTGAGCCTTTTACTGGAGTGGAGTTCTAAACTAGTTATCAGAGATATCCTGCCAATGTAATTGTCATCTAGGTGGTGAGACAGATTCCTGGAACTTCATAGTCTACCATCATCCCAGAATCATCCTCCTCTATACATTACTGTTGAATTCATTACCCCCTTTCTTTTTAAATTTTAAAAAGATTTATTTATTTATTTATCCTAGAGAGGACACATGAGCAGGAGGGGCAGAGGGTGAGGGAGAAGGAGAGGAAGAGGAGAGTGAATCTCAAGCAGACTCTTCACTGAGTGCAGAGCCCGTCTTGGAACTTGATGTGGGGCTTAATCTCATGACCTTGACATCACAACCTGAGCTGAAACTAAGAGTCCCATGCTTAACTGACTGTGCCACCCAGGTGGCCCTAATTACCCTTTAAAAGTTGGAAAAAATTATTTAATGAAATATATAGGCCAGAAGTTCAGTTATATAGATAATTGTGCATGTCTTACCTATATAACAATGATTTGAATTTGGTGAGTTTATTTTCTCTGAAACTTACTTATGTGTAAGCCAGCTTATTGTGAAATAGGTACTACCCATGACAACAGAGATCTGTAATATCAAGCAAAATATATTGATTTATTTGACAGAGTATGATCTTGCTTAGGCAAAGTGAACCTGAGTTATTTTTGCTTGTTTGCTTGAAAGGGTCTCTGACATCAAAGCTGATGGTAGGTGATTGAATCTTTACATTTTGGCTTAGGAGGCCTGTTTTCATCATTGGTTTGGGGTTGGAGTCTAAGAGTCAGCCTCCAGGTGTGGCTGCACATTGCTCAGTCATGGGTGTGCTCATGTAATGTTTATGCTTTCAAATCCAGTAGCCCACAGCCCTTCCTTTGTGTGGCTTGTTTTGGCTGCCGATCTTATTTTTCCAGTATCTCTATGGATTTTGCTCTTTCATCATTTATGACTTGGAAAAAGACACTGACAATATGTACTCATAGTATTTGGATAGTAAGAAGATAGTGCATTTTAAGGGCAAAAAAGTTAACATCAGAAACAATAGTGATTTTTCTTTGGATGACCATAAATAAATTTGGTAAACAGAATTTAAGTTTTTACATAAGTACATAATAATTATTCCAAAACACTTATATTGACAGGAATGAATCCTTGAAAGTTGTATCAATCACTTCATGTTATTTGAAGCTAAAGTGATTTTGTCAGCATTGTGGACAATAATTTGTTGCACTAACAGATGATGATGAGAGGAAAAATTTTGAAGGAAACAATTCAGTCCTTTTCAGTAATATTTCATTTGTTATGCTCAAGATGCCTGTAGAACCAAATGCTGCTCACAGGTCAGGATTCACTTTTCTGAGTGAGGCCCTATTGGTCCTTTACTCTGGTTGGGGTCCACCTCTGCCATCCCAAGCTTCTTAGGTGCTAGTGAGAACACCATGTGCTTTCTCTAAACTTCTGTATGTCTGCCATCCCCACTGTTATTTCTGCACCTTTTGTTAGATCTGATACCTAAGTAAGTAGTCTTCCAGCCTTTCTTAAGCTTTATCACTTACATTTCCTAATTCCATAATTACTCTCTGTTAAGCTGTCTAATTTATCATGTAATGATTAGTTCTAGAGAGAGCTGCACCAACTTTCCTGGTGGTAGAATGGCTGGTGATCAAATCTCCTCCCTACTAGAGGGCTGTTTTGCATTCACTTACCTTGTATATTATAAGAAGTTGTCAGAGGGTGTGGCTCAGAGTTAAGCCCTTGACTCCTATTTAGATGTCAGTCTTAAAGGCTAAGCTGCACTGAGGTGGATGTGGGAAGTGCTCTCTGTTTTTATGTATTAAAGCTGTTTTAAGGTGTTTCAAAGTAAACGTTGATTCCATGGATTTTACAAAAGTTTTTTTTTTTTTTTTCTTTCTGCAGATATGTAGTAAATTAATCAAATCTTCTTGGCTTCTTTTTGCTTGTTTGTTTCATTTTCTTTCTTTCTTTGTACTTTTCACCATTTCCCAGAGAATGTGTTCATCAAATTCCTAAACATTTATGGGGCACCTGGGTGGCTCAGTTGATTGAGTGGCCAAGTAGATTTCCGCTGGGGTCATGATTTTTGGGGTCCTGGGATCAAGCCCCATGTTGGGCTCTGCCTTCAGTGGGGAGTCTGCTCAAGGATTCTCTCCTCCTTCTCTCTGCTCCTGTTATCTCTTTCTCTTTCTCAAATAAAGAAAGAAATCTTTAAAAAAAAATTCCTAAACACTTACATGTGAACTATTGGGAAAATCAGGAATATCTAACTCTTTAATTCATTTCGAGTTCACTTATGTGTAGGTTATAAGTGGGTTTCTTCATTGTGATTTGGCAGCCTTTTCTTTATAAAATATTCCAACCTATTTCTCAAAGTAGTATGCCTTTATATGTCCAACGATAGCAAGACAAATATACATGAGTGTCTCAGTATGAGCCACTCTCACAAATTACCATAGACTGAGTGGCTTAGATAACAAACATTTATTTGTCATGGCCCTGGAGGCTGGAAGCCTGAAATCAGGGTGCAGCCATAGCTGGGTTCTGGTGAAGGCTCTCTTGTAAGTGGCTGAAAAACTACTTTTTATACCCTCATATGGTGGAAAGCAGGCAAGCTAGCTCTCTGGCCTCCTCTTATAAAGGCATAATCCCATTCATGAGTGCTCTATTCTCATGACCTAATATCTTCAGAAGCCCCCTCCTCCAAATACCATCACAATGTGTGTTAGACTTCAACATAGGAGTTTTGGAGTGAGGACACTAATATTCAGTTAACAGCAGTGAGTGTATGCTTATGCACCCATGCCTTCTCTCTCCCCGCTCCATCTCCCTCCCCTCCCTTCCCTTTCCTTCCTCTTTCCTTTTTTTCTTTCACCTGTGTGACTCCTGCATGCACAACCCCCGCCCCCCACCATTTCAGTAGGTATGCATATGTTACATAAATACATTCTGCTTTAGTGGAAAAAACTAGAACTTAGAAGTCTGGTATTTAGTAATAACTATACAACTTATTAGTAATGTGACCTTAGGAATGCTTGGGTGGCTCAGTGGTTGAGGGTCTGCATTGGGCTCAGCTCGTGATCCTGGAGTCCTGGGATCAAGTGCCACATCGGGCTTCCTGCAAGGAGTCTGCTTCTCCCTCTGCCTATGTCTCTGTGTCTCTCATGAATCACTAAATAAAATCTTAACAAAAAAAAAGGTAATGTGACTTTATGTATGTTACTTTATCTTAAGCTTAAGTTTACCAGTATATGGGTATCATGTGTATTCTGTACTGTTTCATAAAGTTTTTATTAGAGTAATTGATCCTGTGTAATTATGTTTCAGTACCAAAATTTTTACCCAATTTGTTATAAAGAAATAAAAAATAAATTCTATATTGTAGTATAAAACTAAGGAAATACCTTAAGCAAAATCCATAAAGAATGAGAAATGCCTTTTTTGTTTATATCAGGTAACTATTATATGACAAGAAAGTAGAATTTGGGGTCTAATTCTCTTCATTGAAATAACTGAGATGTCTTGTCTTACAGTCCAGCAAATGGGATACCAGTAGGGTGTGTTTTTAATGTTACTTATATCATTCTTTTTCTTTGTGGTTTTTTAGTTTGCTTCTTTTCTTAAAAGGACCTAGGATTATATCAATATATCACTTATTGTATTCTATTTCCTTTCTTTTGTAGTTTATTACACTGGTATTTCATATTTCAAATTTATTTTGTAGGCTGAAATGAAGTTGAGATCGAATTTTACTTTTTCATATAGTTAACCAGTAGAATCAGTTACATTGTTTTAAATTTTAATTCCTGTATAGTTAACATATATTGTTATATTAGTTTCAAATGTGCAATATAATAATTCAACATTTCCATACATTCCTCAGTGCTCATCATGTTAAGTGTGCTCTTCATCCCCATCACCTGTTTCATACCCCGCCCCCCTCCGTAACCACTGGTTTGTTCTCTGTAGTTAAGAGTCCATTTTGTGTTTTGTCTTTTTTTCTTTGTTTTATTAGAATTAGTTCCATATAGTCACACGTCTGTCCTTTCCTTATTAATTATAAATGTTACCTTGATCCTGTGCAAAATTCTTAAGATATATTATGGTCTGATTTCTAAATTTTTCTCTTTATTTTCATTTGTCCCTCTATTCTTTTTTTTTTTTGTCCTTCTATTCTTATGTTAATAATTTATTATGTTCTTCTCCTAAAATTTGTTGATCATTCTTCTAGTTGAGCTTTGAAGGCACTTTGATATTGAAATTACCTTAAAATTATAGTAAGTTAGGGTAGGATAAACATCATATGTTAAAGTTTTACCTAAAATATATGGCTTTGTATTCATCAGAGTCTCTTTGATTCCCTAATTAAAGCTTTATAATTTTTTATTATAAGGGTTAATTTCTTGTTATTCTTAGTTTATGTTTTTGTGTCATTATTCTTAGGTTATTATATTATGGATGAGATATTTTTCTCATTTTAAAAATGATTATTGATTTGGTAAAGAGAAGCTAATGATATTTGTGTATCTTTTTTAAATTGTAAAAAAAAATCGGAATTTACCATCTTAATCATTTTTAAGTATACAATACATATGTGTTAACTATATGCATAGACAGATCTCTAGAAAGTTTTCATCTTGTAGAACTGAAATTCCACCCTCATTGAATGCCTTGTTTCTTCTTCCCTCGAGCCCTTGGGCAACCACCATTTGTTGCTGTCATGAATTTGATTACCTTATTATTTGTATTTCTTTTGTAATAATTCTTCTTCCTAAACTTAAAATATCTATTATAATACCTTTGTACTTGATCTTAAGAGGGACAATCCTGTAACTGTCTGAATCATTCGAGATGATTTTGGGTACAGGTAACAGAAACTCTGCTTCAGACTGACACTGGTTCTCCCTTCATAGTGAGCAGAATGGTCAGAGGAGAGAAAAGACAGAGCTCAGTATGTTCATCTGCTGATGCCATGTTCTTTTAGGCTCACTTTCTTCTTTCTGTGACTTTTTCATAAGGCTTTGGTAACAGGATAGCTGTAGAAGTTTCAGGAATCAAATCTAGATTAAGTTCTGAGGGTTATGTCTGTCTCTAAGTAAGGACAGCTTTCCCAGCTATTCCCCAACCAGCTACTTCTCGGTTCTTATTGACCAGAAGCAAAACTCCTGCCCATTCCTGAGCCAGTCACTGCAAAGGGAACTGAGTTATTATGATTGTCTTGGACTAATTTTCTGGTAACTATTATAAATAGATGTTTGAGTAATCAACTAAAGTTACCACCACTTAATTTAGTCTTCCATGCCTTCCTTTCTGTTAGAACTTCCAGTATAGTTTCATGTTTAAGAGCAAAAGTTTTTGTGCCAGAGACTTGGATTTCCCCTGGTTCTGCCAGTCCCTAGCTATTATCTTAGTATAAATTATTTAATCTGTTTTGAACTCCATTTTCTCATCTGTAATGTGGAGATAATAGTAGGTCTTAAAAGAGTTTTTGTCAGTGTCAAGTGAGATATAAAATACTTAACATGCCCATTTAATTTTAGCTATCCTTGCCTAATTTTCTTTTTTAGAATTCCATTTCAATGGTAATGGTCATGATGCATGCTTGTTTTATTTTTTACTAACTGAAATGCCTTGAGTGTTTCAACATCAATATTAGCAATTGATAAGAAAATTTTTTTCTTGCATTAAGAATGTGTTCTTCCATTCTGTTTTAAGTAACAGAATCATATACACATATTAAATATAATCACATTTCTTATAATATCCTTGATTGGTCATTGCAAGAGTTGAGTTAGAAAATTTAGATAAGTTAGCAGGGAACAAGGACTTCTGGGTGGCTCAGCTGTTGAGCGTCTCCCTTTGGCTTAGGGCTTGGTCCTGCAGTCCTGTGATCAAGTCCCACATCAGGCACCCTGCAGGGAGCCTGCTTCTCCCTCTGTCTATGTTTCTCTCTCTCTCTCTCTCTCTCTCTCTCTCTCTCTCTGTGTGTGTCTCTCATGAATGAATAAATAAAATCTTTAAAAAAAATAGCAGGGATCAAAATTATTAAAAAAAAATCCTACCCCCATTGAGCATACATTTAAGCAGATGGTAAATAGACAAAACAGGTCAATAAACTCTGTGATATTATAATGATAATGATGATAAAAATTTTGGTGATAAAACAGAGAAGGGCTATAAATTTCCTAGAGGTGGATGGTGGGGTAGTTAGAATTTTAATTTGGATCACAGGGTAGTATAAGGCAGGAAGGATGAGCAGGATGAGAAGATTGACTTTATTTAAAAATTTTTTTTTAAAATTATTATTATTATTATTATTATTTTGAGAAGATTGACTTTAAAGCTGAGACCTAATGGAGGAAGGGAGCAAATCACATGAGTATCAGAAGAAGAACCTTCCCATCAGAGGAGACGCCAAATGCAAAGCCCCTGAGGTCAGGATGCCTGGCTGGCTCAGTCAGTAGAGTGTGCAATTCTTGATCTCAGGGTTAATAAGTTTGAGCCTCATATTAGGTGTAGAAATTACTTAAAAATAAAATCTTAAATAAATAAACAAACCCAAAGCCCCTGAGGTCAAAGTATGCCCGGCTTCTTTGACAAATAGCAAGGAGGCCAATGTAACAAGAGGAGTAAGCAAGCTATGCAGTGGTAGAACGGGAGTTAGTTTGGATAAGGACTTAGGTTTTCACTGAGTGAAATGGGGAAGGCATTGCAGAGTCTTCAGCAAAGAAGAACTTGTATGTAGTAACAAGGGCATTGTGATCACAATGTTTTGTTTTTTTGAAGATTTTATGTATTTATTCATGAGAGAGAGAGAGAGAGAGAGAGAGAGAGAAACATAGGCAGAGGGAGAAGCAGGCTCCCAGTGGAGCCCAATGCAGGATTCGATCCCAGGACCCGGGGATCATGAGTTGAGCCCAAGGCAGATGCTCAACCACTAGGCCACCCAGGTGCCCCCTGTAATTGCAGTATTGTAAACAACTGTAAGGGGGGAATAAGGGGAAGCCAGGTCACTGTTAGGCCTAAAAGTCCTAGGCCTGAGCCCCGTGACACTCCACAGTAACAGATTGGGAAGGTGAGGCAGATCCAGCAAGGAAGGCTGAGAAGGAACAGCAGAGGAGATAGGTGGGAAAAATAGTTCAGAGAGCCAAGTGCAGAAAGGGTTCAAGGAGGCATAAATATTCAACTGAAATACATCACATTTGAAGAGTGCCTATTGACCATTGAATTTAACAATGTGGAGGTTCTAGGAGACCTTGATGAGGGCAGTATTCATGAATGTTGTGTGGAAGTGGTGGTTCGAGGTAGATTAAAGGGAATTTGAGATGAGTGGGAAGAGAGAAATTGGAGATTGTGTAAATTCCAGCAACTCTTAGGATTTACCTTTTTAAACTATATATACATGTAATATCTTATTTTGATTTTATAGAAAGTGGGCCATTTTTAACATTGTAGATGTTATGGCAGCTCCTCTGTTCAGTCATTTTGGCTAGGGAAAAATGGTTCCTTTGGCTCCTTCAGCTATCACCGAAATGTCAGTGCTTGGCATGGTGCAGTGGAGCCAGCTTTGAATGAGGTGGCCGGACTCAGGATTTTGGTCTCAGCACCACTGCCAAGTAAGTATACAGGTGGCCCAAGTCTCCGTACAAATGCTTCAACTTTTGACTCAGTTTTTTCTTCTGAGAAATGGCAGTGTTGAATTGAATGATTCCTGACATTTTTTTCCAACACTGATCCTACGTGGATTGCATGTGGTCAAACAAGACCCTTTCACTTTCTGGTTTCTACTTAAAGCTTCTAGTGCCTCTCTTGAGATTCAAGTGGAGGTGGAAGACTCAGTAAAAGGAACTCCTTCGCTTTGGCCAACAATAACACTGATGAAAAGACTTTAGCCTGAAAGGTTTTAAAGCATGTAGTGTTCACTTCGGGGGAGATGACTTTGGGTGTGTGGAGTCAGTGTATGGTCACCCCTGGGAGCTGATCCTTGGTAGAATGTATCAGCGACATTGACTGGCCACAGAGCCTGCCCTGGCTTTATTGTTAGCCAGAGTTGTGTAATGGAAAGTTATATTCACTTGAATCACACTCATGTTGTATTTTCTTTCCTCCTCTGGCTTCCTGATAAAATAGAGAATCAATTTTTTAGTGATTTTTACCTGACATGTGCAATTATCTGGGGTTTTTTTTCCCCCTTGCTTCCTTCCTTTCCTGGTTGTAGATTTATAATTCACTTACCCATTATTAAATTTTCAATTAGGTAATAAGGGTTTGAGGTTTTAAAATATTGTAAGAATTGAAAGATAATTTGGGAAAGAAGCAGAATAAAGCAGCCATGTGAAAATAGTTGCCAAGGAGAAGCAGGTATTGCTGTACAGTTGCAGTTGGTTGTTATGCTTAAATGTCTCTGAATTTAGAAGGACGTGTCAAGTTGTTAACACACTTAACACCATCCAGGACAATAAAATACAACTTTATATCATACTTGTTACATATTTGCCCTCAGCTAAGTTACTTCATTATGACAATGAAGTTGATGTTCTCCTGATTATATAATTAAATAAAACACTATTCTGGGTATATGTTCACAGACATACATAGCCATACTATTTCTTTGGAAATACCTTCTTTCATTTGAGCAAATAAGTCTCCTAAAAGCAACAAAAGGGAGAAAATGTTAATTCAGTCATTAGCCTTTAAGTGTGGTTACTTTTTACTATATGTTATGATATTTTTAGTTACTTGGTATGAGTATGTCCTGAATGATTTAGAAATGTATGTGAGGTTAAGCACACAATACTAAGTGGCTAAGATGTCCCATTTATACAATTTTTGCTGAATATTGCATTTAAAAATATTTTTTTCTTTTATTCCACTATAACAGCTGAACCGAAGACAGAATAGCCTCATTATTGTAGGAGAATTTCTCTGTTCCCTGCAATGATTCCAAGAGCTCTTGCACACTTCATCAGTATTATTGTAATTCTTTGGCTGCAGGATATTTGGCAGCTGTTGCACCCCACTGGCAAATCCTATTCATACTTCTTTTCCATTCACTACTGCCATTGGAGAATTGATTTCTCTCTCCTCTACTCTAACCTTTCCCAATTCATTTTGGATTGTTCAATGTGAAACATTTTAATTTCATATCATACAGCTATTCAGCTCACAATCCCTTTTTTAACCTGTCACCAGGGTAACAGCATAGCATGCTTTCTTTAGGCAATCAAGTTTTTATTTCACATGCTTAATGTTGCATTAAATGTTTGCATTTTGTTTAACCCCCCTTAAATACTTTGAACTCTGGATATGTTTTATAGGATAATGAAATCCTTGATTTTTGAATTGAAACTAAATCAACACCATCACTACATTCATAGTAAAATGTCAGATGATTAATTTACATAATTCAAAAATTTATAAAATCCAAGTTAGCCGATCTGTGTAAAGCAATTTTCTGTAGGTAATGGAGGAATATTTGTATATATTTATGTTTAGCCTTGTCCCAAAATAGGATATAAAGGGGAGTTAGAGAGATTTGTCAGAGAAGTATACATTTAAAAGAGCAATGGAATTAATACAAATAGAAAAATATATCTTTTGAAGATAAGACTTGATTTTTCAGTATAATGCTCTTTTCTCTGTGTATGTGTGTACTTAAAAATGTAATGATTTATGTATTTGATGATAGATGAAATAATCTACCAGAATGAGATTAAAAGTCTCTTCTGGGAGATTGATTTGGGCACTATCTTCATTAACAGCTATTTATACATTTACTTGTATACAGGCATAGCTCATTGATATTGTGAGCTTGGTTCTAAACTTTCACAATAAAGTAAATCTCACAGTAAAGCTGGTCAAATGAATTTTTTGATTTCCCAGCTCAAATAAACATTACATTTACATTATACTGTAGTCTGTTAAGTGCGCAAAGCATTGTGTCTAAAAAAATCATGTACACATCTTACTTTAAATTACTTTATTGTCAAATAGGGGATCCCTGGGAGGCTCAGGGGTTTAGAGCTTGCCTTCGGCCCAGGGAGTGATCCTGGAGTCCTGGGATCGAGTCCTGCATCAGGCTCCCTGCATGGAGCCTGCTTCTCCCTCTTCCTGAGTCTCTGCCTCTCTGTTCTGTGTCTCTCATGAATAAATAAATGAAATCTTTATAAAAACAAATAAATAACTTACTTTATTGTCAAATAAATGCTCACAATCATCTGAACTTTCAATGAGCCATATAAAACACTGACCACAAATCACTATATAAAAGTTCTGATAATTAAAAAGTTTGAAATATTGTGATAATTACCAAAATGCAACAGAGACACAAAGTGAACAAATGGAAAAGTGGTATTGGTAGACTTGCTTGAAGTAGGGTTGCTATAAACCTTCAGTTTATTTTTGAAAAATGAGTATCTGTGAAGTGTAGTAAAACAGCACAATAAAACAAAGTATGCCTGTACTACTTTAAAAAAAAAATCCAGTAATAATGATAGATTAGTGAAGATGAAAATGAATGTGTTTAGATCTTGATTCTTTGAATTTAATAGACTTAAGTTTCTCTTTATAGAACTACTTTCCATCTTTATTCTAAATAACAGATTTGGTGAAATTTTTTCTGTGAATAAATTTTATGAAATTTGGATATTCTAAGAAATACAAAGAAATATGTACAAAAAGAGCAGAGATTAGTAATCCATGTTGTTTGAAAGCACTGTTAATTAAAAAAATTAGCATAGTAGCTCTTTATCCTAATATTCCCTTATATAATCACTAAAGTTCTTGCATTAATCTATAGGCTAAACTCTAAATTAAGCTGCCCATCTTTTTCTTTTATACTATCTTTTTTTATTTTACTTTTGAAAAAAAGGTATCATTAGTACTCTTTGGAATTTCTGGCTTCTCACAGTGTATCAGACCAATATCATACCTTGAGTGCTCATGTGTAATGAATGGCCCTGGATCAAGGTAACATTGGTCTAGATGACCAGTGTCCTGACCTTCCACCTCACAAAGGCTACTTTCTTTTGGTAGAATAAATTCCTGAATATATATTTTAATGATAAATAACATTTTACCTTTAAAATTGGAGTTACTAGATTATTCTAAAAATAACAACTAGCACTCCTTGTGATAAGTTGCTTGGGCTTAGAGTAATAACAGTTCCTGTCCGTTAGGAAGCCTAAAATGGAATCAGATAGCCAGACATTAAACAAAAAATTATCAAATCTGAAGACTGCTAGAGGAGAAGTGCAGCTTATCCTGGTGAGGGAAAGGAATCTCATTTGCAGGTTAGCCACACTATGTCAATGTCTCGTTTTCAGTAAGATGTTACAGGACATACAAAGAAATATAGAAGTATGTTCCTTTTACAGGTTAAAAAAATCAATAGAAACTGCCCAGGAGGGAGTCCAAATGCTGTATTTTGTTATGCAATAATATGTTCAAAGGACTAAAGGAAACCAGATGTAAAGAATTAAAGAACAGAATGGCAGCTATGTCGCACTAAAAGAAAATGTTGATAAAAATTCTAGAGACGAAAATACAATGCCTACAATGAAAAAGTACACTGGAGAGACCTCAACAATAGGTTTGAACTGGCAAAAGAAACCATCAACAATTTTGAAAATATGTTAATTGAGATTATCTAGTGTGTGGAATAGGAAGAAAAATGAATAGAGCATCAGAGACCCATGGGGCACCATCACATATACCAACATACATGCTGAGTCCCAGAAGGAGAGGGGAAAAAGATGAAAGGATAGAAACAATAAAGAAATCATAGCCGAGTATACCTGGCTGGCTCATAGGTAAAGCACATGACTCTTGATCTTAGGGTCATGAGTTTGAGTTCTACTTTGGGTGTATTGCTTACTTACAAAAAGAGCAAAAAGCATCCCAAATTTTGTGAAAAACGTTAATCTGTACATTCAAGAAGCTTGGTAAACTAGAAGCACAAAAAGATCTGTATCTACACACATCGTCACACTGTCAAAAACCAAGCAATCCTTTTTTTTTTTAAGATTTTATTTATTCATGAGAGGCACAGAGAGAGAGAGAGAGAGAGAGAGAGAGAGAGAGAGAGAGGAGAGAGACATAGGCAGAGGGAGAAGCAGGCTTAATGCAGGGAGCCTGATGTGCACTCGATCCCGGGACTCCAGGATCACTCCCTGAGCTGAAGGCAGATGCTTAACCGCTGAACCACCCAGGCATCCCCAAACATAATCTTAAAAGCAGCAAGAGTTAAAAATGATGACCCACTCTGTGAAGGGGGGGGGGTCCTCAATAAGATTAGGACTTAGAAACAGTGGGGCCCTGAAGAGAAACAAAAACAAAAAAAGAATGTCCCCCAAAAATTCTATATCCAGCAAAAGTATCCTTTAAAAGTGAAGGAGACATTAAGACATTCCCAGGTAAACAACACCCAAGAGAATTTATTGCTGCAGATTTACTCAACAAGAAATATGAAAAGAACTTCTTCAGGGTGAAAGGAAAAGACATTAAACAGAAACTTAAATACATATGAAGTGGTTAAGGATTACTACATCAGTAAATGTAAAAGACTGTGTAAATGTATTTTTATTTTGTACATCTGTTTTTCTTCTGATTTAAAAGGCAGCTAACTGCAGTAGATAGAAATAGTTCTAAGTTGATGGGTGCACAATATATGCAGATGAATTTGTATGACAAAAGGACAGATGAGAATGGAGGAAACAAGATATAGTGAAGCAGATTTTCTGTATATAGCAGTTGAGTTAGCATTATTCCAAGCTGTGTTTGAACATAAGATGCTAATTGTAGTCCCCCAGGTAACCACTAAGAAAATAGCTTTTAAATGTAGTAAATGAAGAGAATCAAAATGGTATACTAGAAAAATATCTATTTAAACAAAAGGCAGTAATGGAGGAATAGAAAAACCAAAAAGACATGACATATAGAAAGAAATAATCAAAATGAAAGATATAAATCTGGGGATCCCTGGGTGGCTCAGTGGTTTGGTGCCTGCTTTCAGCCCAGGGAGTGATCCTGGAGTCCCGGGATCAAGTCCCACATCAGGCTTCTTACATGGAGCCTGCTTCTCCTCTGTTTGTGTCTCTGCCTCTCTCTCTCTCTCTCTGTCTCTCATGAATAAATAAATAAAATCTTAATAAAAAAAGATATAAATGCTACTTAAAGAGTGTATCACATATAAATGGATCAAGCATGACAATCAAGGACAGATATTGGCAGAATGGATAAACAAGATCAAATTATATGGTTCTACAGTAGACATACTTTATTATTATTTTTAAAATGTTCCATTCATTTATTTAGTTTTCATCATGAAAAACGTACTCTTGAATCTCCATCCCCCAAGTCCCCCTCTCTTCTGGGAACCAACCATCAGTTCTCTATAGTTAAGAGTCTGTTTCTTGGTTTGTCACTCTGTTTTCTTCCTTTGCTCATTTGTTTTGCTCCTTAAATTCCACCTATAAGTGAAATCATGTGGTATTTGTCTCTCTGACATTGCACTTTTCATCATACTCTATAGAGCCATCCATGTCATTGCAAATGACAAGATAAAAAACAAGATCAAACTGTATGCTTTCTGCAATAGATACACTTTAGATTCAAAGATACAATAGGGGGCAGCCCGAATGGCTCAGCGGTTTAGTGCGGCCTTCTTTCAGCCCAAGGTGTGATGATGGAGTCCTGCATCGGGTTCCCTGCATGGAGCCTGCTTCTCTCTCTGCCTCTCTCTCTCTCTCTCTCTCTCTCTTTCTCTCTCTGTGTCTCATCAATAAATAAACAAAGTCTTTAAAAACAAACAAAAAACCCACAAAGACACAATAGGTTGAAAATGACAGGGTTATCAGACAAATATTTGTAATACTAATTTTTTGGTTACTAATACTAGTATAAGACAAAATAATTTTATTTATTTAATTTACTTCTATTTTAAAAGATTTTATTTATTTATTCATGAGACACACACAGAGAGAGAGAGAGAGAGAGAGAGGCAGAGACACAGGCAGAGGGAGAAGCAGACTCCATGCAGGGAGCTTGATGTGGGACTCGATCCCAGGACTCCAGGATAACGTTCTGGGCCAAAGGCAGGTGCTAAACCGCTGCACCCAGCAATCCCCACGACAAAATAATTTTAAGACAAAAATTGTTATTGGAGACAAAGAGAAATTTTATAATGATACAGGTGTCTGTCCATCAGAAAGCTATAATTGTGATGAATATTTATGTACTAAATAACACAATTGTTGGAGATTGTAGGTACCTCACTTTCAGTAATGGATATATGACAATTGGACAAGATCAACAAGGAAGTAGAAGACCTGAAAAACAATATAAACCAGATAGATCCAATACATTAGCAGTAGCACCCAATAATAGTAGAAAAGGCAACTGTGGGAAATTTACGAATATGTGAAAATTACACCTAAATAACCAGTGGGTTAAAGGAGAAAGTATAAAAAAAAATTTAGAAAAGATTTTGAAATGATGAAAACGAAAACACAGCATTCAAAAATTTATGGATGCATTGAAAGTAGTGTTTCAGGAAAATTGAGGAAAATTTAGGGCTATAAACACTTATGTTTAAAAAAAGATACCAATCACTTCATTTTCTACTTTAATAAAATAGGAAAAGAGCAAACTAAACCAAAGCAAGCAGAGGGAAGGAAATACTAAAGATTGGAATGGAAATAAATGAAAAAGACTGTTGTTTTTCTACAATAAAGTAAATTAGTAAAAGTAGAATTTGGTTCTTGGGCAGATAGGCAGAAATGCAAACCCTTAGGTAGACTGTCCAAGAGAAAAAGACTCCAGTTGTTAAAATTGGTAATGAAAGAGGAGGTGTACATGTGGACCTTACAGAAATTAAAAGGATTATATGGGAATAACCTGAACAGTTGTATGCCAACAAATTAGGTAACTTATAAAATGGAGAAATTTCTGAAAAGATGCAGGCTCTGGGCTCAGACTCAATAAGAAATCGAAAATCTGCAAAGATCTGGAAGAGACTGAATCAGTCATCACAAAACTTCTTGGAAGGAAGAGCCTGGGACTAGAAGGCTTCACTGGTGAACTCAGTGAAGTATTTAGAAGGGAATTAATACCATTTCCTTACAAACTCTTCCAAAGATAGAAAAGGGAAAAATTTGCAACTCATTCTATGAGAGCAGTATTATCACGATACTAAAATTGGATAAAGATGTTATGAGAAATGGAAACTAGAGACCAAATCCCTCATAAATGTTAATGCAACAGTCTTCCACAAAATACAAATAAATGGAACTCAGGAATATAGAATGATTATGCACTGTAACCAGGTGTGAGATTTGTTTTAGGAATACATAGTTGGCTCAACATCCAAAAATCAATGTAATAAACCATATTAATAAAGGACAGAAATCACAGAATTATTTCAATAAATGCAGTAAAAAAAATTGACAGAATCCAACAGCCTTTCACGGTAATTACCACTCACTGGGGGTGCCTGGGTGGCTCAGTCAGTTAAGCCTCTGCCTTTGGCTCAGATAATGATCCCAGGGTCCTGGGGATCAAGCCTCACATCACACTCCTTGCTCAGTGGGGAGCCTATTTCTCCCTCTCCTCCCCTGTTCCTGCTCTCTCACTCTCTCAAATAAATTTTTAAAAATTCTTGGGAAAAAAACCCCAAAATACTCATCTGATAAGGAATAGAAGGGAACTCCCTCATGAAATGAGGAAGATTTAGAAAGATTTAGAAATGATAAAGGCCATTTCTAAATAACCTACAGCTAACGTTATATTTAACGATATATGACTGAATGTTTTCTTCCTAAGATCAGGGATAAGAAAAGGATGTCTGTTAAATTTTTTTTTTTTTTTTAATCATTTTACTGGAGTTCCTAGGCCAGTTTGGCAAGAAAAAATGGAAAGTGTTAAGATGGGGAAACAAAGTGATATTTTCAAATGACTTGATCTTGTATCTAGAAAATCTTGAGGAATTCACACACATACAAAAATCATCTTTTTATTTTATTTTTTCCATTTAAGACAAGGAATACTTTAAGCCCATCAAAGAAATAGAAAGCATGGGTCTGTAACAAAGCACTGTGTTTTAAAGCTTAGGTCAGTAATTGTATATGAAAATATACACTGCTACACACAAATTAACTGATCAGAGCACAAACTGCCAGTGTTCAAAATAGAATAAACTTCCCTGTTGAAGCAGTGCCTTTGTGACATTTTTAACTTTTAGTATTCCTCTGTTCCTTCTTCACTCCTTCAACAGATCCACACCAACCTCCTCATAATCCTTCTCAAGGGCAGCCATGTCCTCAAGGGCAGCCATCTCCTCAGGGGCCTTAGAAAACTCTTTTTCCTCCCTGCCCTCACCCACATACCAGTGAACAAAGGCATGCCTGGTATATATCAAGTCAAATTTGTGGTCCAGGGAAGCCCAGGCCTCAGTAATGGCTGTGGTGTTGCTCACCATGTACACAGCTTAGTGTATTTTGGCCAGGTCTCCACCAACTACCACAGTGTGAGGCTGGTGATTAATGCCGACTTTGAAGCCAGTGGGGCATAGGTCCACAAACTGGACAGTATGCTTGGTCTTGATGGTGGAAACAGTAGCATTGACATTCTTTGGAACCCTGTCGCTATGGTACAGCAGGCAGTAAGCCATGTATTTACTGTGGTGAGGATCCCATTTCACTGGTTGGCTGTGTTAAAGCATACATAAGTGATCTCTGCTTCAGAAAGCTGTTCGTGGTAGGCTTTCTCAGCAGAGATAACAGGGGCATATGTGACTAGAGGGAATTGGATACAAGGATAGGGCATCAGGTGGGTCTGGTAGTGTAGGTTGGATATTTAATATTGAGTTTTCTGTGACATGTCATAGATGGCCTCATTGTTTACCATGAAGGTACAATCAGAGTACTCCAGGGTGGTGTGGTTAGTGGGGATGGTATTGTAGGGCTCAACTATGGCTGTGGAAACCTGGGGGTGGGTGGTGAGGGCTGGGTAAATGAAGAACTCCAGCTTGGACTTCTTGCCATAAATGAGATAGGGAGATGTTGGTTCACCTTCAGAATGGAGGTGAACCCAGATCCAGTTCGCCCTCCAAAGCTGTGGAAAACCAGGAAGCCCTGAAGACCTATGCACTGGTCAGCCAGTTTCTGAATTTGGTCTAAGATAAGGTCAGTGATCTTCTTGCCAATGGTGTAGTGCCCTTGGGCATAGTTATAGGCAGCATCTTTCTTGTCTGTGATGAGCAGCTCAGAGTGGAAGAGCTGGAGGTAGTTGCCAGTGCAAACTTTATCAATGACTATGGTTTCCAAGTCTATAAAAACTGCCTCAAGTGCATGCTTGCCAGCACCTGTCTCCCCCTGAAGAAGGTGTTGAAGGAGTCCTCCCCCATTGGTCTTGTCACTTGGCATCTGGCCATTGGGTTGAATGCTGTATTTTAGGCAATAGAGCTCCTAGCAGGCATTGCCCATCTGGACACCAGCCTGGCCAACATGGATGGAGATGCATTCAGGCATGGTTGCTACTTTGCAACTGACTAGTAGATGGTGAAGAGGACGAGGAAAGGTGACAGCTTCTTACAGTGTGACTCTTAGGTGGTTGATATAAGAGAACCTCATGAATTCACAAAATAATCTATTAGAACTAATGACTTTTGCAAGGTTGCAAGATACAGGAATGATATGCAAATATCAGTTTTATTTTTGTACCGTACCAGTGTACAAACTGAAAAGGCAATTAACAAAACAATTTTGTTTATGGTAGCACTAAAAAGAATACAGTACTTAAGCTTAAATTTTTTAATAGAAGCATAAGATTTGTGTGCTGAAAACTACAAAACAGTTGATATAAATTTTTTTGCATGAATTGTTTTTTTTAAGATTTTATTTATTTCATGAGAGACACAGAGAGAGAGAGAGAGAGAGAGAGAGGCAGAGACACAGGCAGAGGGAGAAGCAGGCTCCATGCAGGGAGCCCGACGTGGGACTCGATCCCAGGATTCCAGGATCACGCCCCGGGCCGAAGGCAGGCGCCCAACCACTGAGCCACCCAGGGATCCCCAAATTGTTGATATAAATTAAAAGCAGCTTAAATGAATAAACTTCCCACATTCATGGATCAGAACATCTAATACTAATTTGACAGTATTCACCAACATGACATACAAATTTTGTGCAGTCCCTCTCACAGGCTCAGCTGTGGTTTTTTTTTTTTTTTTTTTTTGCAGAAATGGCCATCTGATTACAAAATTTATATGAAAGTGCAAGGGACTCAGCATAGCCAAAATAGTCTTGAAAAAGAACAAAGTCTGGGGACTTCTACTTCCCAATTATAAAACTTGTTACAAAGCTATAGTAATCAAGACAGTGTTGTACTGGCCTAAGGATAGATATATTGATCAATGGAATAAATAGATTGGGGGGTTCAAATGTAGTTACATTATGATCAGTTGATTTCACCAAGTGTATGAAGACAATTTAGAGTATTTACGTATAATCTTTTCAATAAATGCTACTGGGGCAATTGGATATCTTCATGCAAAAGATCAAAGTTGTTCTCCTCCCTATACCGTATACAAAAATGAACCTAAAAAGAAAAAAAAAATCACAGTCCTAAAAGTAAGAGCTTTCTAACCTTTGGTTAAGTGATGACTTCTTATGTAAGATGCCAAATGCACAAGAAACAAAAAGAAAAAAACTTAATGTGCTCTCAAGGGCACCAACTAGAAAATGAAAAGACAGAATAGAGAGAAAATACTTGCAAATCATGTATTTGTTGTTAGGACACTTTTGTTTAGAATATGTAAAGAACTCTTACAACTCAATAATAAAAAGCCTAATTTTAAAAAGGTCTAAGGACATGAATAGAAATTTTTCCAAAGACACAGACAACCAACAAGCCCATGAAAAAAGGCTCAGCAGTATTAGTCCTTAGGAAAATGCAAATCAAAACCACAATGAGTTACTGATTTATGCCCACTGGGGTGGCTGTAATAAAAACGATGGACAATATCAAAGTGTGGTGAGGATGTGGAGAAATTGGAACCCTCATACATTCCTGGTAGGAATTTGAGTAAAATGGTGCAAACCTGGAAATGATTTGGCAGTTTCTCAAAAGGTATGCCATTACCACATGACCCAGCTAGCTATTCTACCTCCAGGGTTATACTCAAGGGAAATGAAATCCTATGTCCATACAAATGTTGTATATAAGTGTTCATACTGACATTTTTCATGAGTGAACAGAAACAAGCCTAATATTCATGATGAATATGTAATATTAAATAAAATGCTGTATATTTATAGGATGGGATGTTATGCAATTATAATAAAGTATTAACACTACAGCATGGGTGAAATTTGAAGACACTATACTAAATGAAAGAAGGCATCATGATAGACCACAAATTCTTTGGTTCCATTTATATGAAATATCTAGAATAAGCAAAGCTGTAGAAATAGAAGGTACATTAGTAGTGGTGTAAGGCTGTGGGGGTTGGGGGAGGGGATCATAGAGTGACTTGCTAATGGGTCCAAATTTTCCTTTTTGGGATTACAAAAATGTTTTAAAGTTGCCTAAAATTTCCTGGAGTGATGGGTACACAACCCTGAATATACTAATCACTGTTGGATTATGCAGTTTAGATGGGTTAAATTTATGATGTGTCAATAAAATAACTAACATTTTTAAAACGATGTATTTTATATTCAAGAATTTACTTTCCTATTGGTATAATAGCTTAAATTTTAGAAATTAAAGTCAAATGATATTGTATTTTCTAGCATGATGAAGTCTTCTTTAAGATTATTTCTTCTCGGGACGCCTGGGTGGCTCAGCGGTTGAGTGTCTGCCTTCGGCCCAGGGCATGATCCTGGAGACCCGGGATCGAGTCCCACATTGGGCTCCCTGCATGGAGCCTGCTTCTCCCTCTGCCTGTGTCTCTGTCTCTCTGTCCCCCCCCCCCCCCCCCCGCTGTGGTGTCTCTCGTGGATAAATAAATAAAATCTTTTAAAAAAAAAGATTATTTCTTCTCATAAAATGTTTATATGACTGCTCTCGATTTAGTTACATGAATAAACTTGACAAGTAAAAATGTCAGGTGTTCGTAGGCTACTACCTGGTGGGTAAGAATGGTACATATATGTGATCCAGAGTATTTTTCCATTCTTTGTTTCCTCTTCTGCCTTTCAATGTGAGGGATATATAAAGTTAAATCAACATAGAGAATTTTTAGTTTCTGTAATGGTGGTGTAGCTTACTTATTTCCAACTAACCCTCCTCCAAATAACAATTAGAAGCTCCAGAGAAGATCTACAACAATTTGAAAGCTCTGGATAATAACTAAAACCAGTCAGAATTCAAATGGATTTTGAGCATTTATAGAAGGAAAACACATTGGATGAGCTCCAAATGTGTATGACATTTTCCCTGAAGGCAGTCAACATTGCACGCATGTATCAGAGCATGGCCAGAGCTCAGGAGTTAGCCACTATCTCAGTGACTTGAGGTCGTGAAGAGTGATGCTCAGAATTTTAAGAACCGCTGAAAATTGAGCAGAGATATCATGGCAAAAGAGAGCAACAGAGTGAGGATTTCTGTATCTGAATTTAGCTTCCATCAAATAGATGGTTGACTTCTGAAATGTGCATGCATAAAGACTTCAGAAATCCCAGCATATGAATCCTGCTGGAATGCTGAATGAACAGAGCTGAAATTTCAGTTGCTGCCCTCCAAGGAGATGGTAATGTTTGGAATTTGAGCATCACTAAATTTGAGGGGCTTGTAAACACCTTTGAGTTTTTCATAAAAACCCCAGAGGGACCATGTCTTAGAAGAAACACTATGTTTCTGGAATAAGGACTTTTAATAACTTCTGGATTTGGACTTCTAAGTTCCTAAAAGCAAAACCAGGTAGACATCACAGCACAAAGATGAATCTTCATGATTTCAGAGTGATCAGCCAGTAATTTAACTGCCTACTGTAATAAAAATCAGTCCTTTTCAGGGGAAGATAACAGAAAAATAGCCAACATTTCCACAATTGAGGATACAAAAACAATTTCCTTGGCATACAGTTTAAGAATTAAATTTGACCCACAGTCAAGTGAAAAAGCAGTCCATAGAAAACAACTGTGAGACTACTAAGATGTAGATCATGGATAAGATTTTAACACAGTTATTGAAATTATTTTCAAATATTAAAGATCAAAATGAGGGAGTTAATAGGGCATATATGCATACCTGGAAACTAACAAATTGCCAACTAGAAATTCTAGATCTAAAATGGTACTAATTATCCTCTGCAGTGGGAAACCTACAGGCTAGGCTGAAAAGTATAATGGTGCTGGCAGAAGGAAGAGTTGGCAAACTTAGAGGCATAGAGACTATATTGTGTGAAGAGAAACCGTATTTTACAAGTCTCAGTGACCTAAGTTGATAGGATTAGGAAGTTTAACTTATATGTATTTGGAGATACAATAGAAAGAGAAGACAAAATGGGGAAAATATTTGAAAAATATTTTGTTATCCTCTTTAGATTGGAAACAGGACAGAGTTGTCTGTATTTGTCACTTATACTCAACATTTTACTAGAGATCCTGGCTAGTACAATAGAAAATAAAAAAGTCATGGAGATCAGAAAGGAAGAAATAAAATTGTTTCTGTTCACAGAGGAATTTTGTTTATATAGAAAACTTTAAGGAATCTAAAACAATTACTGGAATAAATTTAGCAGAGTTGCAAGATAAAAAGTCACTCAAATATAAATTGTGTTCTAATAATGAAAACTTAGGCAAATACTTTAACAAAATCTAGACCCACTTGTCAGAGCATTAAGGCTTGGAAAAATAGTGAAGCATAAGGATTGGGGAAAGGAAGCTTTCCAGGACAACTTAATAGGCTACTTAAGAAAACTCTATAGAATCTGTGATACAACTAGTAAAACTGAAACAAAAAATAGGTATAATTTTAACAAAGTAGATTCAAGACTGCCACACTTTGTTGGGAGAAATTAAAAATGTGTGAAGTAGGTGAGAGCTATTATTATTCTTATAGATAGGATAAAATACTGATAAAGTGTCAGCTCTCCCTCTATTAATGAAGAGATTCAGTGCAAGCCTAAACATAATCCCACTAGGGTTGTTTTGGGGAGGATGGAGAAGAAATTGCCTGCTGATTTTGAAATTTTTATGAAAATGCAAAGAATAGCCAGTATTACTGGCTATTCTTACTGATTCTTACTGTTAGACAGACCTGCAGAACTTGGTCTGCAGATTCTTACTGTTGGACAGACCTGCATCTTACTATTCTTACTGATGGACAGACCTGCAGAACTTGGTCTGCAGATTATCTTTCAACAACTAGATGAACCTCTTCCTCTTTCTCATCATACTAGAAAAAGATGAATCATAGGTCAACATGTAAAACCTCTAAAGGAAAATGTGAATATTTCTTCTGGGCCTTGCTATAGTCAAAACACTTCTTAGCAAAGACATAAAAGCACTGAACATAAAAGGGAAAATTCATATGTTTTTATTAGAATTAAAAATTTCCATTAAACAGCAGAGATACATGTTTGTTAGAAAGATTAAAATCCTAAACACTGACAGTACCAAATGCTTGTGAGACTGTGGGACCACAGGAGCTCTCATTCATTGCAAATGGGAATGCAAATAGCATAGCCATTTTGGAAGACAGTTTAGCAGTTTTTGTACAACACTAAACATCCTTTTACCATATGATCCAGTAGTTGTACTACTTGGTTTCTATCCAAATGAAAATGTTTCTGCACTGAAAGTTGCATATGAATGTTTGTTTATAGCAGCTTTACTCATCATTGCCAAACTTAGAAGTAACCAAGGTGTCTCCTTCAGTAGGTAAATGGATAAGTTAAATGTGGTATATCTAGACAATGGACTTTATAATTCAGCAGTGAAAAGGTATTAACCATTAAGCCACAAAAAGACATGGAGAAACTTTAAATGCATAATGCTAAGTGAGAGAAGCCAATCTGAAAAGGTTTACATTCTAGCTGTACAACATTCTGGAAAAGAATGTTGGGAGACAGTAAAGATCAGTGGTTGCCAGTGATCTGCGGGGGGGGAGGGGGGGTAGAAGAAGGATTAAAATAGGTAGAGCACAGGGAAGTTTTAGGGTGAAACTGTTATATATGGAATCTTAATGGTAGAGACATATCATACATTTGTTAAACCTACAGCTCAGATTGTGATTCCTAATGTAAACTGTGGACTTCAGTTAATACTAATGTATCAACATTTGCTCATCTATTTTAACAAATGTACCACAGCAATGCAAAATATTAATAATAGGGACGCTGTATCCAGGGTGAGGTGAATGAGGGTATATAAAGGAACTCTACTTCTCTATTTTTCTGAACATCTAAAACTGCTCTAAAAAAAATTAAGTCCATTAATGAAAACAAACTGCTAAAGTAAGACATTTTTAAGGAAATTTATAAGCCACAGAGGGGGAGAAAATATTCACAACACGTAAATCTGACAGAGGCTTTCTAAAAGATAAAGAACTCCCACAAATCAGTAAAACCAACATCTTAATAAAAAATGGGCAATTTTTTTTAATACAAGTGACCAATAAACTCTAATACTGAGGTGTCCAACATAATTTGTCATAAGACAAATGCACATTAAATTATAATGAGAGTTTCTCAGTCAGCCACTAGCCTTGCTAGAAGTAGAAACACAATTTGAACTGGTGGCAAGGTTATAGAACAAGCTCCATTGCTGGAGGCAGTATAGATATGTTTTAATATCTTGTGAAAGAAGTTGGCAGTTTTTATGAAATTAAATGTGTTTACCCTCATATTTCCACTCCTAGAGTTTTTACCCACAAGAAATCAAAACATCTGTCTTCAAAAAAGACTCATACAAAGAATGTTTATAGCAGTTTTGTTCCTAAGAGCCCCAAACTGGAAACAACCCAAAAGTGCATCAGCCAAAGGATGAACTAACTTCTTTATGCTTGTACAATAGAGTACTACTTGACAATGCAAAATGAATGAACTGTTCAACATGCATGAGCCTCAAAAATATCCCATTGAGCAAAAAGAAGCCACACATCGGAGCACGTGTTTTGGTGTCTGTTTATGTGGAGCTTTAGTCTAATTTATAGTTGAACTACTGGGGGAAGAGGTAGATTTCCTGAAAGGATACTGATGGAACTTATATTTGTGAATTTCACTGTCTATTAATTGTAGGTTAATATATTTAAAAAAATAACAGGTTTTTGAAATAATTGAGGATTTCAGATGTTTGTACCAAATTATGGTAACGATTGATGGTATTGACTCTTACCTGGCATTCTTTACCATACACCAATCTGAGCATGCTATACCTTTTATCTTCTTTAATGAACATATGGATAAAGTGTTCTTACTATCTTGGCCTCACTGATCAGGAAAGAGACACAAGGAGGATAAGTGACTTGGAAGGTCACATGGTTTTTGGGGTCAGTGGTCAGTCCAACCCCAGGGCTTGTAGGGGTGATGGCTAAACTCCATTGCCTTTCCAGACTAGTCATGGCCAGTGTTTCAATAGAGAACGTGAAGCTTTTATTGGTGGCAGAAGAAATAGGGTTTGCATAATATTAAA
Source organism: Canis lupus familiaris (assembly GCF_011100685.1). Lineage (NCBI taxonomy): Eukaryota > Metazoa > Chordata > Mammalia > Carnivora > Canidae > Canis > Canis lupus. The sequence goes on from NC_049243.1 coordinate 50,441,398, forward strand.
CTCTATAAAATTATAAGTAACATCAGTATTTGTTTCCTGATTCAGGTGTCATATGTATTATTATTTGTAATGCTAATGATATCAAACTTGGGTATCTCATAACCCTTTCTAGGCAGTATTTTGTGATACACACTCTTCTACACAGCCTCCTCTATTTGAATGTACACATTTTAAATTGCATATAGGCAGGATTCTGTTCCTCTACTATGACAATTTCTTGCTTTGAAGAGGTTCTCTGAAAAATGCTGCTTTTATCTTTTTTCTACAGTGATGAACTTTAATGTTGGAGTGTTGTAAGTTCTCACATAATAAGGCTTAGATTTTTGTTTGCTTTGGCAGTAGACTTCTGTTTAAAATTCCTTTAATCTGTTCATTCCATGCTTTTTATATTCATTTGATAGCTGATGGCTCTGTGAAGAATTTTATATAAATTTATTGAACTAATAAAACTTGTAAATTCTTCCTCTATCCCAACTTGCTAAAAGTGAGTTTTTCAGCAAATCGCTGAATTTTTGTCATCTTTAGATTTTTTTTTTCCTGGAGGAAATAAGAAACAATTCATATGTTAGATCTAAAGTTTCATTAAAATTGCTTATGCCCTGTCTCAGGCATTTTAAGTGGGCCATCTGTCTAAACATCTCTCTCTTTTTTTTTTTTCTGATCATTTCCTCGACTTATTCATGAACCATGGGAGGGCTCCTTTGTAGTCGCCATGTAGCTGGTTCTGTCTACCCCCACTGAATACATCTATGTGCTTGCATAACATATCTTTTCACCATGCTGGAAATTCTCTGAACTTGGTTCAGATGAATGGCCCACTTTTCTGAAGGCCTTTTTCTTCCTGCGAAGATTTGTATGCAGAAGCTGACCTCTGTGGCTATGGAATGCAGCGTATTATTCTTGATCATTTTACAGACCACCCACTGTGAAAGTTATGATCAAGGATTGCTTAATGATTCTTTGACCACTAACATTGTTTTAACTCAGTATTTCACTCCTAAATAGGTAATGGCACAGTTGAAAACCAGCTTTTCTGAGTGTCTCATAATATGGTTTTGAGATGCTTATTAATCCTTGATAACAAAGATTTCTGTGAGTTATGTTTACATAAAATCTGCCTTAAACACAACACTTAATAGCAGTGTATTTGGGTTAGTATTATTTACACTTTTTTGAGTATTCTAGTAAATGGATTAGCAATAGCATTTGTGATAATGAGCTGTTTTTACTATAAAATACAGAAAAATTTAGTTTTATTGAGCATATTCATTCTGGTTGGCTGATGATAATCAGAGTGGACAGGTCTGGATAAGAGCTATTATTTGACTTGCTTTGTGAGTAGCTGTTTATGTGAATTCCCTTTTCCTGGGTTTTGTTTGTTTTTTGAAGCAGTAACTTAAATGATATCAGCTTTTTAAGTAACTAATAAGCTGCACAGATGAAATTTTTGATCAGAGGGCATCCTCTTTCACTAGGATGTAGTTCAGTAAAAAGCTGTTTTCTGTGTACCATTACCGTAGTAAGTTGTGTGAAACTCCAGGATTTTTTTCTCTCCCTTTCCAGAGAGTTAATTATAAAAATCTTTGAGACTATTTTAGATTTAATGAATAAATATAGCTCTTTTCTAAAATTTAAAATATAACTATAAAATGTAACTGGTTTATAATGATAAACATAGTTGTGCTAGTGAGATTGATACCAGTGTTTCAAAGTAATTATTGTTACTGTAGTTTCAGTGGTTTTGCAGAAATAGAGCACATGTACTTTCAGGTTGGTGTGTGTTACTATCTTTATTTATAGTTTATTATAGTTTATTTCTACTGCAGAGTTTATGGATCTTTATACTGGGCACATATGCCCAAACCCATCCATTTTATTTTAAAACAAAACTATTTTCAAACTCACATAAAGCCAGAAGGGATTTTAACAAGTTGTATTTGTGAAAGAATTGAATGCATAAAGAGATTGCACAGTGTGACCTTTTTTTTTTTTTCATATCTCATGGGCTTACTTCCACAGGAAATCCTCTTAGTAACTCGTCATCTAAAAAGATATTGTTTGGAAAGTACCATCTCAGAGTTGTATGCTCAGAAGAAAGAACAGCTTTTCTTTTGCTTTCCCAGCGCTGCGCTAGCTGTATTTCACATGTGTAGAAATTTTGATTACAAGGGACTGAAAGAGTCCTTGGTACATCGTTAGTAAGAGAATGGTCTAAGATAAAACCTCAGAATTTCAACTCAAAAGAGACTATGCTCTTTGCACAAGGTTCCTCTTGGGGTAGGTTATAACATATATGAAACAGATGTGGATCAAAATAAAACAATGGAAAAATAAATAGTAGTTAGGTTCTGAAGGGTGGCAACTGTATCTCGCCACCATCTGTAGGATTGCTTTCTGTGGGAAAATGCAGTCTGGGTTCCAGCAGGATGTCAGGATTAACTTCCCAGCTCCTCTGGAAACAGAGGCTTGTTGCATAACTAAGAGTGGTCTCCAGGTTTACTGGAAGAGTTACCTTCTCTGGTCTACTGAGTTGTGAAAAGTACTAAGCATATAATAAAGTTTAAGCGGAAGGGAGATGAATGAGGTTGTACTCTGATCAGTACCTATAATTAGAGAACGCTTATGAGAGAGATGATATTCATGAAAAATTTGTGGAGCAGAAGGAATCCAGGGTTTCCTTAAAGGGGTTTCAGTTATGGGGGGGGGGCGAGGGGCAATGAGTATAGGTCTAGGGTTGGGACTAATCAAAGTAATAAAAGTTACCATTTATGTGCATTATTTAACCTTTGGTATATCACTATGATATATGTCTGGTTTGATACTTAAAGAGACAGAGACCTAACAGTTGGCCCAAAGTCAGAACTAATGAATGGCAGAGCTGTGTTTCTTAGCTATTTCTGTGAGTCACCAGAGTCTGAGTTTCTGATCACTGGGTTTAGTTCTTCTGCAGGTTTTATTTGTGAAGTAACTTAAGGGTTTGGCACTACTGGCTATACAAATCAGAGAATAATCAGAAATAAAACCAGATACAAGAGTGGGGTGTTATTTATAAGAAACTTGAATGGTAGGTAAGTTAGCTAAGATTTCAGTAGCCAAGATTTAAGAAAGCTATGTTGTCAGTAATATTAGCTGCCAGGTTATTTCTGTTATCACAGTATCCCTGAAAAGGTCAGGGGTTAACCCTGTTTGAAGGTAAACAGGGCAAAGTCTAGAGAGGTCATCTGTATAGCCCAAGAACATTCAGCTTGGGGTCCATGCTCCTTTTGGAGTGTACTCTGCCCCTTGGGTGACACGGCCTCCCCTCTGCAGTCATTGGCACATTGCAGGTGCTCCTCAAATTCCTTCCGGCTCCTGCCCACCCCAACCCTTTCTCCTCAACGTGCAGTGGGACCTGGGGATGCAAAAATAAGGCATGATCTTGGTCCTTTAGGAGGTCACAGGCCAGTTGGGGAGATAAACAGATGCCTGTCCCATGGAATGGCATGCCCAATTAGAGGTGGGCTTGGCACACAGGAGCACTGTACCCCGTGCTGCTCTTCCTCTCTCTTCTCCTCCTCTGCCTCCTGTATGCTTCCCTGTTGTTCTTTCCAGCTCTCCTATGTGAAGCTCTGTCCACTGAAACCATCCTCTTTAAATTGCCAAAAGAAAATCCTCCATGTCTCTGCCATGTGCATTAGTATTGGTTTGTTGATGCATTTTTAAACTTTTCTTTAATTTTAACTAAATCCTATAGTATTTAAAACATTTCTTCATCTTCAGAAAATAAACAGTGGGCCAAATACAAATGTTCACCTAAATCATCCATAATCCTCCATTAGACATTGTGTCTATAGATGATTTGATTATAATCATAGTTTTTGTGACTGAATTTTTTTTTAATAGAATACACAGAGAATCCTTTTGAAGTTTGAGGGAGGGGATATTAAAACATAACCTGCACAGAGTTATGACATAAGACAAAATCTGAATACTACCTATCCATAAATAGGTAGTAGTTAATAATAGTAGTTCATAAATATTAGTAGTTCATAATATTACTTTGCAACTATAAAAATTGAAAACACTTAATATTTAAATTAGGTTAATTCAGAAATCATTAAAATTTTGTTACTTTAAAATTTGTGAGAAATACTTATATTCTAAAAATGTTTTTGTCTCTGGCTGTTTGACCCAGTTTTTCTGGATCATGTAATGTGGATCATGGGCAGGAAAAGACCTGTGTGTTAAGACTAGCATCACTGATGTTGTATTCTTATCCAAACAAACAAAAAACCAAAACAAAAGGAAAGGATACAAGAAACTTTTTGGATGTGGTGGATAGGCTTATTACTTTAATTATGGTGATAGAAACACAATTGAATACCTATTTGTATGTTAATTATATGCAGTTTTTAAAAAAAGATTTTGTTTATTCATGAGAGACACAGAGAGGCATAGACAGAGGCAGAGGGAGAAGCAGGCTCCTCACAGGGCGCCCGATGTGGGACTTGATCCTGGACTGGGACCACACCCTGAGCCAAAGGCAGATGCCCAACCACTAAGCATCTCAGGCGTCCCGTTTTATATGCAGTTTTTTGATACCAAGTATAACTCAATAAAACCAGAAAAATAAGAGACCAAAATTGTAAATTTTTGAAAATAGTCTGGAACAGTAACCAAATAGTGAAAAGAAATTAATATTGTATAAAGTTGATTTTTGAAAGACTGTCACAATGAAGCAACTCAAATACACAGAATAGGTGATGGTGCTTTGAGTAGATGGAGGAACCACAATTATCCTAGAATGATCTCTGTTGTCCTTGGAATGTCTGTGTGTTTTTTGTTTGTTTTTAATTGCTCTAGTTTAAACCTGAAAGCTTTTTTCAAGGATAGAACCTTTTAAAATAATGTGCTGAAGTACAATCTTTGGCAGTTTTACCCAGCACACTTAATGTCAAAGGAAAATCAGTTTACTAAGAGAATCCTATAAGATTAACTATTTTTTTCTTTTTTTCTACTTCAGAGTGCCTATTATTAAACCACAAGTGGCTAACTGGGAGCTCTCAATAAAATTGCATGATGAAGTTCATACTGTCATAGCGTCAAACAGTGGGCCAACAACGTTCTCTGTGAGTTTTCTTTCTTTCCTTTTTTTTTTCTCTTTTGTCAATCTTGAAATTATCTGTGAATATTTAAAGCAGTTTTTAACCTATTCAGTGACTGTCGTCTTTTGAATCTGTGACAAAGCTATGTGTTTGACTCATCTTCTTTAGGAAGCTGAATGTAAATGGCAATTTTTGTTGTCTCACGTTAATTAGGAAATATATTCTGAGATTCAGCCACATTCTAAACTCACTTCCTGACACCTGATTCATTTTCCTTTTGTTATTGAGAAGTAATAAGTTTGTTTTTGTCACAGAGAAGAGCATCTTTAGGTATAATTCCAAACATATGATAGCTGTGGTAGGTAATCATTGTTTTAAACAAGTAATCTGAAGCCTATATAACATTTTCTTGAGACTTCAGGTTGTGTGAGACATTCTTGAGGCTAAATTTACCTTCTGGTGACATTCCTTTTGTTTTGAAGGAACTTAAAACTTGAACTTAAACCCCTTGGATAGTATCCATACTAGAACTGTTTTAGTTTAATTCCGGTCTATACTGAACAATGTTACATTAAGATTTAGTGTTTATACTGTGGTACGAATGATATGTTTTAAGTTCTGTGATTTGAGATTGCCAGAAAAATACCATGGAAGGTTAACTTGCGTCCTTTTTTGCTTTCAGCATGAACCCACAGAAGCTGTTGTGTAGTTAGTACAATGAATATTTTATTAAGCTACATTTCTTTTCTTGTGGCTAAGTTGCAATGAAATGTCATTTTATTGTATGGAAAAATGACTTTTTTAATAAAAAGATTTGAATAGGATATGAAAATCAAAATAATACAACTTCACAGAAATAAAACCTGGTGAGGCTGAGGTATTTAGTGGTAGTTTTGTTTGTATGTTTGTTTTTACATAACCTCTACCCCTGGCTTGGGGCTCAAACTCCAGACCCCTAGGTCAAGAGATTCCTGCTCTACAGACTCCAGCCAAGCAGGTACTCCCTTGTGGCAGTTTCCTGATGATAGAAAATAACACAAGTCAGGAGTTAAGGAGAATTCATTTATGCACCATATCCTTATTACATCCCTACTGTGTGCTTGGTGAGTGTTACACTGGAGAAACTGACATTTTTATGTAGTAGTCAGTCACAAGTAAATGAGATTAATCCATGAATTAAGTGTAGTCTCCTGGTTGTCTATAAATTTTGTGATTCATTCTATATGCCAAAATTGTTAAAGCATTTGTTCCTAAAAAGTATTTAGTCACCTCTCTCTCTTTTTTCTTTTTTAAAGGTTTTAATTTATTTATTTATGATAGTCACAGAGAGAGAGAGAGAGAGAGAGAGAGAGGCAGAGACATAGGCAGAGGGAGAAGCAGGCTCCATGCACCAGGAGCCCGACGTGGGATTCGATCCCAGGTCTCCAGGATCACGCCCTGGGCCAAAGGCAGGCGCCAAACCGCTGCGCCACCCAGGGATCCCAAGTCACCTCTCTTAAAATGAAAACTATGTTGGAGCTAAGCAATTGTCTTATGATATGTTTTGTGATGGTCTTATGTGATTCATTACTTTCCTCCTTTCTATATGATCATTTTAAAAAGTAGTTTTATAAGTGGAAACTTAAGTGGACATCAGGTTGGGTAGCAAGTTATATGTATTGAAGTAAAGACTATAAACATTATAGCATTTTCCTCAGGGAAGGTTAACTTTACAAAAATGTAGACTTAGCATAATTTTCAGTTCTGTAGTGAGTCACCACTGAAGTGTTACTGTTCATCTGATACTCCAGTATGCTGTTTTTCTAAGCAGTGCCTTTAATAAGAAAACTGCTCAGATTACTTCTTAAAGCTGTTATTTCTTTGTGCTTATTTCAGATTCCATGTTGAAAAACTAGAGACCATCAACTCAAGTGGTGTCTTTGACTTTTTCCTGAAGAATTACTCCTTGTTTTACCTTTTAGCTCATGAGAAAAGTAGGGCTGTTTGAAAAAACACATCAAAGTTATTCTATTAAAAATTTCCCTGGAAAATATCCACCGTGATATATAGTATCATAACCACTGCCCCTATTTATTGGCTTTGCTACTGTCAGACATATCAAACCTAATGAAAAGTAAGTACTCCTGATGGTGTGTACTTTTTTCCTAAGCATATTTGGACTGAGCTTCATCTGGCATTAGTCTTTTTGAAAAGTGTCAAGGTGTAATGTAGAGTAAGTAAAGGCTCGTTGGAATGAAATCTTTAATAGTGTGGAACCTCTGCTTTTAGGTTCTCGGAGGGAAGAACTGTGACTATTGGTTTTCTAGATTGCCCAGTGCCACATCAAGAAAAAATTGTCCTGGGGTGACAGTCTAGGTCATTGGTCCCAGAAATAGTACCAGGAAAATGTTTAGATACAAATGTTCTATACAGGTCTCATTAAAAAAACAAAACATTCATAGTTACAGCTAAATACCTTCTTTATGCTGTCTCATTCTGCCCTCTTTCTCTCCAGAGGTGATAGCTATCCTAAAGATGCTATGTGTCCTCCTTGTACATATTGTTGTTGTTGTTGTTTTTTTTAAAGATCTTATTTATTTATTCATGAGAGACACAGAGACAGAGACACAGGCAGAGGGAGAAGCAAGCTCCATGCAGGGAGCCTGATGTGGGACTCGATCCCGGGTCTCCAGGATCAGGCCCTGGGCTGAAGGCAGACACTAAACCGCTGAGCCACCCAGGGATCCCCTGGTACATATTGTTATACCTATAATATGTGGATATGTACTATAATAATAGTAAAAAAGGAAGTTGTGAAAATATAAGTACTTAATGATACAATTTATATAAAATTTTGAAACACGTAGTACAAAAACTACCATTTACAACAGCATAAAAGAGAATAAGATACTTAGGAATAAAATTAACCATGGATGAAAAAGACATATATATGAGTTGCTACAAAATGTTACTGAAAGAAATTAAGGAAGGCACAAATATATGGAAAGTCCTCTTGTGTTCATTGATTGGAATACTTAATGTTGTTATGATGTCAATATTACCCAAAGCAATCTACAGATTCAATACTGTCCCTATAAAAATCCCAACCGAATTTTTGCAGAGAGAGAGAAATCCATCTTAAAATTTATATGAAATCTTAAGAGAGGGACCCCAATAGCCAAAACAATTTTGAAAAAGAAGAACAAAGTTGGAAAGCTCACACTTTTTGATTTTAAAACTTATTACAAAACATAATGGTCAAAATGATGTCGTACTGGCATAAGACAGACACGTAGACCAGTAGAATAATTGCGAGCCCACGAGCCCAGAAATAAACCCTTGAATATATGATCAAATGATTTTTGATAGGAGTACTACGGCAATTCAATGGGGGAGAGCATAGTCTTTTTAATAAATAGTAGTGGAAACATTTTTATCCTCATGCAAAAGAAAAAAGTTGGATTCTTGCCTTACCTTATACAAGAGTAACTCAAAATATATCAAAGACCTAAATGTAAGAGATAGAACTATAAAACTCTTAGAAAAACAAGGGAAAAGGCTTATGACTTTGGATTGATGATAATTTCTTGGACGTGATTTTAGAAACCCAGGCAACAACAACAACAACAACAAAAAATACATTCCAGTGCATCAATGACCCACAGTCAACAGAATGAAAATGCAATTCCCAAACTGGGAGAAAATATTTGCATATATCTGAGAAAGAGTTATTTCTCAGAATATATACAGAACTCCAGTAACTCAACAGCAGTAAAACCAAACAACCTGATTTTAAAATGGGCAAAGAACTTTAATAGACATTTATCCAAAGAAGATATAGAGATGGCCAGTAAGCAAAATATGCTCAGCATCACTAATCATTAGGGAAATGCAAATCAAAACCATAATTGGACACCAACTCACAGTTCTTAAGATAGCTATTATAAAAAATGACTAGTAAGTGTTGGTAAGACTGTGGAGAATTTGGAATCCCCATGCAGCCATTGGTCAGAGTGTAAAATGGTGCTGCTGCCATGGAAAACAATTTGGTGCTTCCTCATTTTTGAGGGTAGAGGGTAGCCCCAGTGGCGCAATGGTTTAGCGCTGCCTGCAGCCCAGGGTGTGATCCTGGAGACCTGGGATCGAGTCCCTCGTCAGGCTCCCTGCATGGAGCCCGCTTCTCCCTCTGCCTATGTCTCTGCCTCTCTCTCTCTCTCTGTGTGTCTCTATGAATAAATAAATAAAATCTTTTAAAAAAATGAAAAGTAGAATTCCCATATGACATAGCAGTGGTATTGCTGGGTATTTACCTCCTCCAAAAATCAGAATCAGGGTCTTGAAGAGATATTTGCACACCCATGTTCAGCATAGCTAAGAAGTAGAAGCAACCAAATGTCCATTGATGGATAAATGGATAAACAAATTGTGGTATATACATATCATGGAATATTATTCAGCCTCAAAAAAAGAAGAAATTGTGGCACGTGCTACATGGCTGAACCTTGAGGACGTGTTCAGTAAAATCAGCCAGACACAAAAGGACAGACACTGCCTGATTCCAAATCCTACATTACATAAAGTAGTTAAATCTGTAGACAGAAAACAGGATGGTGTTTGCCAGAGGCTGGGAGGAGTGGGGAACAGGCAGTTACTGTGTAAAGGATGTAGAGTTTCAGATCTGTAAGGTGAAAAGTGATGGAGAGGGCCAGTGGTGATTGATGCACGGCATGGTGTATTATGTATGTATTTTTTAAATAGATTTTATTTATTTATTTGAGAGAGCACACACAAGCAGGAGGGACAGAGAGAGAGGGAAAAGCAGACTCTCTGCTGAGCAGGGAGCCTGATGTGGGGCTCGATCCCAGGACCCTGAGATCATGACCTGAGCCGAAGGCAAACGCTTAACTGACTGAGCCACCCAGGTGCCCCAAGGTGTATGTATTTAATACCACTAAACTGTATACTTTAAAATCATTAAGATAGTAAATTTTCTCTTCTGTAAAAATTTTAAAAATACGCAAACCAGCATAGATTAGTATTTTTGATTAAAAAATGTAAAAGCAAGAAGGATGAAATTTTGGGGAAACAAAGGGAAAAGTGGTTGAGGGAAAAGTGAAGTGAAGAGGTAATAGTAGATGGGGTAAAATTTTGTTTTAGGTCTTATATATTTATATATTATAAATTTATATCTTATATATTTATTCTAAATATAAAGGTCAGAATGAATAGCAGAATTAAGTATAAAATCTGCTCAATACAAAGTTCAAATATTATCTTGCATATTAAGATGATAAACTTAAAAATAAAAACTAAGTTTCACTTATGTTTAACTCATGATTCTCTTCTGGATTCTGAAGATATTTTCCATTCTCTTTTACTCTGTGTAATGTGGAACTGGTCAAAATAGTTCATGATAAAAAAAAAAGATTAATACATTTGTTATCTTAAAGATGATGGCCTACTTCCTCCTCCTCCTATCTATCTATCTATCTATCTATCTATCTATCTATCTATCTATCTATCTATCTATCTATTTACTTATTTATGAGAGACCCAGAGAGAGAGGTAGAGAAATAGGCAGAAGGAGAAGCAGGCTCCCTGTGGGGGAGCCTGATGTAGCACTCGATCCCACAGTTCTGGGATCACGCCCTGAGCCAAAGGCAGTTGCTCAACCATTGAGCCAACCAGGTGCCCCGATGGCTTATTTTCATATTGAAAACAATTCACTTGGAAGAAAAATTTTGATGCGAAGAAAATTAGCTCAGGAATTCAGACTTCTTAAATCATGGGATGCACTTAACTTTCTTTTTGCATAATATTTATGTTAACTACTAATAAGCAGAAATAATAGAGAACAGTTATATGACCGTTGATATTAATTTAGATTTTTTTTTAAATGTCAAAAATTTTATGACCACTTGGAAGAGCAGGAGAGTCATATATTTAACCCCCTGAATATGGGTCACTGTATCACTGAAATCAGTCTTCTTTCTTCAGGCGCTGAAATGTCTGCTTATGCTTCTAAGAGCCAGGAGGGGTTCTGTTGGTTTTTTGCTTGTTTGTTTTTTTGTCTCTTTTGTTCAGTGCCTAAATATTTGTGAAACGACCCACTGACTGGCTATCTAACCCTCTAGGTAGTCGGCCCCCAAAGGCAGAGCCCACACCCATTTTTGTATCTTAGCTCCTGGGCAGGGAAGGGGGCTTCATGGAAGTCCCCAGAAGGGAGCTGCAGGGTATTCACTGCCAGGAAGCCAAGCTTGCCTCCACACCGGGTCTTGTGCCCCATGGCGGCAGTCAGATGGATCTCAACCAACGTGCTCGGTGGGAGAGCGAGAAAGCACAAGTGGGGGAGTGGGGCAGAGGGAGAAGCAGACTCCCCATTGAGCAGGGAGCCTAACATGGGACTCCATCCCAGGTCAGTGGTATCATTATCTGAGCCAAAGGCATACGCTTAACTAGGTGAGCCACCCATGGGCTCTCCCCTACCTCATTGCTCATCAGGGAAATGCAAATCCAAACCACACTGAGAGAGCACCTCATACCACTAGGATAACTATAATAAAATAGGTAATATGTGTTTTGGAAGATGCATAGAAATTGGAGCCCTCACACGCTCTTCGTGGAAATATAAAATGGTACAGCTTGGCATTTCCTGAAAAGCTTAAACATCTGGGTTATCCAGAGCCTTCTTGGTTTTTTATTTTGTTTTGTTTTTTGAGAGTGAGAGAGAGCGGAGGGAGGGGGTGGGAAGGGGGGAGAGACAGAATCTTAAGCAGACTCTACACCCAGCACAGAGTCTGTGGGGATTAGGGGGGCTCAATCTCACGACTGTGAGAATATGACTTGAGACAAAAGAGTTGGATGCTTAACAGATTAAATATTTAAACAAGTATCTTTAGACTGAATTATATCCTTGTTACTATGGTAGATATGTTTTACCTTCCAAATAATATTTCAAATAATAAATTTTTCCAAATAGTAGTTGCTGAGCTTTCAGCAACTCAAAGGTGAATTAAATAGCAATATGTATCCCTTATCCTTTCTACAAATTAATTTGATAACATTCATTCAAAGACCTTTAAAAATATTCATGTTCTTTGGTGTACTGACTACTTCTAGAAATCCATCCCAAGGAAACAATAAAAAATTGCTAATATGAACATGATATTATGTTGAAAAAGATGAATTAAAGACAGCTTGCCCTGGAGATATCCATGTGAAAATCTCTACTTACGATGGTAAAGGGAGACGTGGAAGTAATTAAAATGCAGTGGTAAATGCTGTAATAGAGGTGCCTTCATCCAATTAAGTTTGTGAGAAAGATACAAGAAAGAGCACTCAGCTGGCTGGGGGAAAGGAAGGATCTAGGCAAAGAAGTTCTACTTGACAGAGATGACTAATGAGTAGTAGCTTAGAACGTGATTTATTTATGTCACAACTTGCTTTGGAACTCATGCTATACATAGACAAGGAAAAGCACAGGCATGTGGTAGCAAGCTGAGTTCACTGAAAAATAAGAGACATCCTCTGTAGATAACTTCAATTTCTTATGGAAGTATGTGCTTCCTTAATATTTTAATTATTTGTTTTCCACAAATAGAGTGAGGAAAGGGTTTCGCGGTCTTGTTCTAGTTGCATTGTTGTTTTTAATGCTGTTTTAGCCTTTTTAAAGGTATTTTCCTGAAGCAGCTGTCTCTAGTATTGAAGTATTGAAGACAGATCCTGTCCCAGGCACTGTATATACTTGTTTTTGTTTTGGTTGATGTAAAATTGTCTCATTTTTAGATGCCTGTGGTAGAGGGAGGGAAATGTTTTGTAGTATTCATATCATTGAAATTACCATCCTATAGTTTTCTTCCCAAACAGAGAAAATGGTGATGAACATAAGAATAAAAAATAATAATTACATATGGATGCATAAGAAATAATTATATACACATTGTCTGAGAGTTTCTTACTGTAATATAGCTAACCCTTTTCCATTTGTTCTACTGCCATGTATTTTGCTCTAAACTTCATGGCTAAGAAAATATTCCACCAGTTATTTATTTTTTTTAAAGATTTTATTATTAAGTACTGTCTACACCCAACATGGGGCTCAAACTCAAAACTCCAAGTTCAAGAGTCACACACTCTGAGGACTGAGCCAGCCAGGCGCCCTCAGTCAGGGCTTAGAGAGCACTGTGAAAATGTGGTTTTAAGTAGAGCTAGTAAAGTATTTTTATGTAATATTATCATAAAGATGAAGGATTAAATGAAGTTAGCATTTGTCAATAAATTTGTGCACAGAATATTTTCTTTTTTTTCTTCTTTGTTTTCAATAAGAATTTAGACTTATTTCACATCACAGTCTCTGTTCCTTTTATCCTATTGTAATGCCAAATCATGTAGTTTCATGGAATTTTTGTAGAGACGTGGTAAGATCATGGTTCTTTTAAAGAAATAATTTTCAAATAACCCTTCCTAGAATAAAATACAATATTATTCTATCTGTCTCTTGCCTCTGTAGTCAATTTTTAGAGTAGACTCTTCTTTTTGAATGTGAGAAAGACATCAGCAAACAAGGTTGGTTCACTTTTACATATATGCCTACTGTAGGCCCTTTCTTACAAAATTATCTATGGCTTAAGTGCACAATAGGCAGACAGAAAACAGAACATTTTGGAAGTAGCATTTTAAGATGAATACCATAGTACTCTTAGGTGCTTCTAATAAAGCACTTTAATCCTATTTAGAAAATTGACATATGTGTACATGATAAATGACAGAAAACTGAGGTAAGCTTTTGATATTATGCAATATTTTATATTTAAAACTTAAAAATTGGGCACCTAGATGGCTCAGTCATTTCAGCAGCTGCCTTCAGCTCAGGTCATGACCTCAGGGTCCTGGGATTGAGCCCTATGTGGGGCTCCCTGCTCAGTGGGGAGCCTGTTTCTCCCTCTACCCCTCTCCCCTGCTCATTCCCTCATAAATAAATAAATAAATAAATAAATAAATAAATAAATAAATAAATAAAGTCTTTAAGAAAAACCTTAAAATCTTTTTCTTTTAATAGCAACTCAATGTTATGATCATATAAACTCCTTTTTTTCCTATTAGGTAGTTTTTTCACTTAGACTTTCCTCCTACCCAGTTTTAAAATGTATGCTAGACAAAGTGACGAAAATATTATCCTATTTGAGGAACATATTTTCTGTTAATGAATTTTTTTCCAGAAAACATAATATTGTGTAAACATGAAGTTCTTTCACCGTGGCCAAAGTATTTGTTTTTTTCATAAACATTTTTCCATTTGTGAAAAAGTTGCTAGCAAAATAAATTTATGCTTAAAAAATATTAACTATTTCTGCAAAAAATATAAAACTATCTTAAGTGAAGCCAATAGAGAAACTAACAGACCTGAGGAGAAATTTGCCACTCATTTTAATGACAAAAGGGAAATGTTCTTGATATATAAAGAACTCTTACAGCTCAATATATAAAAGACCAACCTTCTAGGTGAAAAATGCTCAGATGGTTTATAGCAAAGGAAATATAAACGACTCCTACACATATGAGAAATGTGCTAACAATACACAGAGAAATTCAAGTTAAAATTATCACATAACCTTTTCCCACTTGCATTTTGGCAAAGATAAAAAGTTTGATAATTCTCTCATTATTTAAGGTATAGAGAAATAGCCCCATGTATGTTTACTGGTGGGTGTACAAATTGATACAACCTCTAGGGAGAGGGATCCCTGGGTGGCGCAGCGGTTTGGCGCCTGCCTTTGGCCCAGGGCGCGATCCTGGAGACCCGGGATCGAATCCCACATCAGGCTCCCGGTGCATGGAGCCTGCTTCTCCCCCTGCCTGTGTCTCTGCCTCTCTCTCTCTCACTGTGTGCCTATCATAAATAAAAAATTAAAAAGAAATATTTTTTTAAAATAAAAAAAAATTAAAAAAAACCTCTAAGGAGAGCAATTTGACAAAATGAATTTATACTACAGGATATGTTCACATGTATAGGAGATGTACAGGTATGTTTGTGGCAGTATTGTTCATAATAGCAGAGGCCTGGGGAGAACTGAAATATCCATCAAAATGGGATAATTAAATAAGCCCTATCATTGAACTACTGAATAGCCATTTAAAAGGATCTGAACTGGGCAGCTCCAGTGGCTCAGCGGTTTAGTGCTGCCTGCAGCCCAGGGTGTGATCCTGGAGACCCGAGGTCGAGTCCCACATCAGGCTCCCTGCATGGAGCCGGCTTCTCCCTCTGCCTGTGTCTCTGCTTCTCTCTCTCCTCTCTGTGTATTCTCATGAATAAATAAATAAAATCTTAAAAAAATAAAAACTAAAAGGATCTGAACTTTCTCTACATGCTGATATATTAAGTGACAAAAGTATTTTCATTGTGTTAAAAGAACATTAAGCATTTGCTGTGTGTATAGAATATCTTTGGAAGGAGCCACAAGAAATTGATAACCATGGTTGCCTTTGCACTGAGGAGCTGGATAGCTGATCCCATGACAGAAGTGAGGATACATACCTTGTACTAGATGTCTCTTTAATACTTTTTGGATTTTAAATCTATTTTGTGTTACCTGTGTCCCTACCCCCACTTCTCCCAAAAAAGATACTTCAAAATTATGCAGTGGAAAGGTCAGGAAGATGTGAGACTATTGAAATAATGAAATTTTAATAACCTGTCAAGAAACTATTGTAATGCCTGTGGCATCCAGGGAAGTAGTCATATGAGCAGCTGGCTCATTGAATAAAGAGCTCTTTACACATAAGTACACAAGGTACAATTACTGAAACTCCTGCTAGCACTCGGAATTTGAAGGTAATTGCTGGAGATCACTTAGTAGGCTATGTTAAGAGGTTGACCTAATGTGAATTAAGAGACTGGAAAAAGCAAAGGAAGGATGGTAACATGGGTCAGAGGAAGGAAACTGAATCAGATAGATTTGGACAGCCCCTCCAACAGCTTCCTATTTTTTTCCTTCTTTAGGTGTGTAAACTATGCAAAGAGGTTACTATATAGAAGAGCTAGAAAAATGTATATCTTGCTAACAGCAAAAGTAGTAAGAACTCACTGCACAAAGTTTGCTCAGGGTCCCAGAATTCATAGTAATTTCATTGGTCCTAAAATATCAGTGGTAGAATGAAATTATTCTCTGCTGCTCTTGGTTTAGGGAAGAAGGCTCCAAAGTAACTTGCTCTTCAACATGACTTCTTTACCGCAAGTTAAAGAATATCCTTTCAAAGCCAGCTCCTCCAAATCAGCTTGACATCTGTTAGGAGGGGGTCAGATAAATGGGGTTGTAGACAAATCAAGTCTGAAGAGTAACCTTGCACAGCTTGACCTATTTACTTTTCAAATGCACCCTTGTTCAGTGGATATGGTACTGTACTTCTAAACCATAAGACTGAATTTTCATAAAAAGGTGAGGCTCCTGCCCATGTAATCTGGAAAATTGCTTGTCTAATTGGCTGCACAGTTGCACCTGTACCCTCTTGAATGACTGTCATGTTGTGCTCAAGAGTCAAGGAACTTGTTATGCGACTAAATGAAGAAAAAAATTAGTTATGAAATCCAGTTTCTTTGGAAATGGAAAACACTGAATGGTATTGGTTGTTACCATATTAGAGTCGGCAAATACTATAATTTAGGCTTTAAGTGATTTTTTATTATTAGCCACTGGTTTCAGCCACTTTCTGAAGCATTTTATTAGAATAAAACTTTGTTTTATTTCAGACACCCAGGCATTCAGGTTGAGTCAGTTCAGCTTTATAAGCCCTTGTAAATAATTCACTGTAGTCTAGTAGTTTGTTAAGGGAACTGCTAAAATTTTTTCCACAGCAACTTACTAAAAGTTATTTTATTCATTTTATTATATTACTGGCCCCTCAAACTTATTTATAAATGAACAGTGAAGCAAACCATTAAACATGCCTTTGCTGAGTGACTCAACCATTAGATGAATTCTGATCTATTTTAAGTCATTATACATTTATCATTTCAGTTGTAATATAGCTTAATAGCTTTTATCCAGTATCTCCTACAACATAGGTCCTGCCTGGAGAACCAACAGTAATCAAGAGAAATGGTGTTTCACTCCTCATAGAACTTGCCATCTGTTGAGCATGGCAAGGACAAAGGCTGTGTCTGTCAAGTAGAACAGGTGAGATAGGAATTTGAATTTTGGGCATGTTGTTGAGTGCTTGAGATAGACAAGTGGAGATGTTTACTAAGCCTCTGTATTAAGATTGTGTGTTTTAAGAAAGTATCTTAAGAAGGTGGAAAGGTCAGTGATGCCAATGAATATTAAGAAGTCACAAAAAAAGAAGAAAACCGAAGTGCGCCTCTTGGATTTAGCAGAAATAATTGATCGGGGAGACAGCAGTACCAGAGCAGGGCTTGGCAGGAAGAGGGCTAGGAAGTTAACAGTGAGCAAAGCGGACACGCACAGTTCCCAGAGGGCCTTTTAAACCATGAGTTTTTACTCTGATGTTCATTATCTCACCAGCTCTTGTTGGAGCATTTTATAAAGTATGTTGTAGAGAAGACTCTTGATCAATCAAGATTTTTGAAAGTGTATATGTTCAAATTGATGTCTTATGAATTAATAGACTATGTACTTTGATCACCATTAGGAATGAATAAATTTGTCATACTTTTAGTAAATCATATTTTGTATCAATTTCTTTTACTCTCTAATTCTGGTATGAGAAGACCAGAATTCTGGTTATCCTTTTGTTTTGTCTTCATTCTTATTTTTACGCAAGGAAGCAGGAACAATGCTTAGGCCCCTTAAGTGAACTGTATGGTTTCTGGCTATCAGATCACAGTGGTTATTTTCTTTGTTGCACTTATCATAAACTTTAATTCTTTGCCCCCTTGTGTAATTTCAGTCTCTTTACACTAAAGTATAAGCTTTATAAGGATGAGGGCCATGCCTTGTTTACCATTTGTACTTCTCAGGAAATTTTCAGTGGGGTGGGAGGGATGGGAGGAGGGAAGGAAGGAAAAGGGGGTAGAGAGTTGAAAAATCACTTCCTGATGGCAGGCCAAGGCTTCAGCTGATAAATTAGAATGTTAATCTATTACTTGCAGGGTGATCTGCATTGCCAGTTGCCTTTTGTTTGCTCTCCAACAAATTAGTTACAAAACAGGATATCAAATTCAGCCATTGTGTTTGCTGCTATAATTTGTTATGATTAAAGAAAACAATAATTTTGTTTGTTATAAATCCAGCACCTAGGGAATGTAATTCCAGATATAAAATTTAAGCTTTCTTCCTTCATTTCAAAACTGAAAGTCATTCAGACTAGATTCATGTGTGTAGGTAGGAGTGTGATTAAAAGTACCCAATCACTGTAAGTATCATTAAAGGGGAGATGATTCTTTTTATTCATTAATGGAATGTTCTGAGGTTTAAAACTTAAGAGATTTTTATTTGTCATCAGATAATATTGTTCCAGTTACTAGATCAAATGAAATGGATTTTGGCCTTTCTTGTGATAACCTGGCAAGCATGTAGTCTTTTGTTGGTCTGCAAAAAGCACCTCAGAAATGGGATGGGCCTAGAATAATTTTTTTTTAAACAAAAATAATTTAAAAATAACACAGGTGCCAAAACTGTGGTAGAAGGTAGTCACTAGTGTAGCTTATGTGCGCATCACCCCTCACGCCTCCCCTCCAAGAGGGAAGGCCAGGTTACCATGGTCTAGGAGTTAAGTCTTAAACAGCAACCTAAACTGAGACCAAGCTGAGCTGGCCTTTACAAGGAAGTCTAAGGGAAGGTTAGGGTATCAGGTCTTGGTAGGGAAAAAACAAAAAAACCACCCTAGGGCACCTGGGTGGCACAGTCAGTTCAGTAGTGGACTCCTGGTCTTGGCTCAGGTCATGATCTCAGAGCGGTAAGATTGAGCCCCCCTTGCTAAGGACTCCCTACTCAGCACAGAGTCTGCTTAAGACTCTCTCTGCCTCTCCCTCTGCCCCTCTTCACCACATGTGTTCTCTCTCTCTCTCTCTCTCTCTCTCAAATAAATAAATCTTTTAAAAAAGTACTTGAATCCCCCCTGCCGTCCCAGTTCAGCTGTGACATCATTTGGTGAGGCTCATCTTGATTCCCACTAAGGTTGGCCTGGGCTTACCTGGTTTGACCAGGCTCACCTGGGTTTTGGTCTAGCCTGCAGGGCAAGCTCAGGGTTTTCATAAAATGGGGCAGGAGAATGGGAGGGCAAGTCATACCGTGTAAACACATGTATAGTCTAATCTCCACCATGCAGTAAATTTATCTGCCCAGAGCAAGATACATGGTGAAGCTCAGCATCATTGTTGAGAAGTGTATGCCTGCCACAGTGGGACAGACAGGAGAATGAGCTGAGTGAGAAGTCAGCCCACCTTCATGAGCTGGCTTGTCAAGAATATGGTGTCCCTGCACTCTGGAACTCGAAGAACATAGTGAAGAAATTTGGGTATGGGGCACCTGGGTGGCTCAGTGGTTGACTGCCTTTGACTCAGAGTGTGATCCCAGAGGCCCGGTTCGTGTCCCACATCAGGCTCCCTGCAGGGAGGCTGCTTCTCCCTCTACCTGTGTCTCTGCCTCTCTCTCTCTCTGTGTCTCTCCTGAAGAAATAAAATCTTAAAAAAAAAAAAAAAAGAAATTTGGGTTTGAATTTTTAAAAAGAAAATCCGTTATGTTTTCCTTTTCTTTTTTAAAGATTTTACTTATTTATTCATGAGAGACACAGAGAGACAGAGACACAGGCAGAGGGAGAAGCAGCCTCCCTGCAGGGAGCCTCAGGTGGGATTCAATCCCGGGGATCATGACCCAAGCCAAAGGCACACACTCAACCAATGAGCCATCTAGGCATCCCCCATTTTATTTTTCTTGTTTATTATACTCAGGTATATAGTAAATAGGCAGAAAAATCTTTTAAAAAAATTTTATCAGCAACAAAAGTGAATTTTTGTTTTCTATACTAAATTTTAACTGCCAAGATTCAATCTGCCCTTTAGGCTAAGAATGATGGGTTGTTTTCTAAAAGATCATTTTCTAAAGGACCATTTTAATGTTACTGACACTTGTTACAGATTCAGATAAATCTTAATATACCATTAGGTGGCTCTTGTTTGCTTTTGTTGTCTTATATTGGACTTTGCTGGAAACCAAAAAAGAAAAATACACATTACTGATGCAACATCACTCAGAATATAGCTTTATGTATCTGTTAGGATCAGCTGGACTATCATCCTACATTAACAACCACCCTAAAATTATGGAACTTGGACTTGTTTTTTATGCATATCAGATGTCCATTCTGTGTCTGCTGGGAGTGCATCCTCACTGTGAGACTCAAGATGCCATGTTGTTAGTTGCTCCAACAAAGGAAAAAAAGGAGCATGGGAATCATGGACTAGTTCTTGTAATTTCAGCCTACATCCTTTTGCTCATTCTATTGGCAAAAGCAAATCATGTGACTCTACCCTCGGCTTTAGTTGATGGGAGGTATGGTCCTACTGTATGCCCACATGAAGGAGAACGGACTTGACACTACTTCACAAGATACCAGTTGGGAGGAAAAACATTTAGTTTTGTTGAAAAGAAAGTTGCTTACTATACCATAGTGTGCTTTTGAAGAAATAAAACATTTTTATGAGTAGGTTAGATGCAGGAAAAATATCCATTGCATATTTTGATTGACAGTTTTGAAAATCTTAGTATATATATCTTTGACTTTTATATTTCATTATATTTTCAGTGAAGTCATTAGCAAAGGTCATTGCAACATAAGAGGTTAACTTTTGATAAGTGTTGTATTCTGACTTTACCAATGTGGAGGACATTTTTACAGAATGTTATATAATCATTTTTAGGACAAATCAAAAAATGAAATATATTTAGATTTATAAAATTGCTAAGAAAATGTTTAGGATACAAAGAGTTTGATTAATATATTCTGATAATACTTCAAATTTCCTCAGGGTCTCAGGAAAAGCAAAATAATATGAAGTGTTTTTTTTTTTAAGCAACAAAAGTAATTTATTTATTTATTTAGAAAAGATTTTATTTATTCATGAGAGAGGCAGAGACGTAGGCAGAGGGAGTAACAGGCTCCCTGCTGGGAGCCTGATGTGGGACTCTATCCTGGGACTCCAAGATTATGCCCTGGGCCAAAGGTGGGCCCTCAACCGCTGAGCCACCCAGGTGTCCCACAACAAAAGCAATTTATTTATTTTTATTTAAAAAAAAAAGCAATTTAGAAGACATTTGCCATTCACCAGGAAGAACATGGTTCTTCTTAATTTCTTTCTTTTCTTTCTTTCTTTCTTTCTTTCTTTCTTTCTTTCTTTCTTTCTTTCTTTCTTTCTTTCTTTCTTTCTTTTCTTTCTTTTCTTTCTTTTCTTTCTTTTCTTTCTTTCTCTTTTCTTTTTTCTTTTCTTTTCTTTTCTTTTCTTTTCTTTTCTTTTCTTTTCTTTTCTTTTCTTTCTTGTAAAGATTTTATTTATTCATGAGAGAAAGCAGCAGGTAGAGAAGCAGGCTCAATGCGGGACTTGATTCCAGGACCTTGGGATCACAACCTCAGCCAAAGGCAGATGCTCAACCACTGGGCCATCCAGGTATCCCTGATTTCAGTTTCTTACAAAGCAAATTTAGGGAACATTCAAGCTGATTAGTTTCAACTTTGTGATTAGAAAAGAATAAGCATTAAAACAAGCTCAAATTAATATTTGGACATCGATAAAAATCAATAGCTTGAATGATACCAAGAGATTAATCGACTGTGGAAGCTGCAGAGCCCAGGATATGGCTTCATGTGAGAAAGAAGAAATCATGTCAAGTGTCATGTTACTATAACAGGAGGGCAGCTGGCCCACTCAGATATGTCACCTGCCTACCTAAATTCTGTAGCCTACTGAGTGATATTCCCAACTTCTAACAACTCTTATAACCACATTTGTTTACTAATTTTGCGTACCTCATTAATTTAGTTATAAATGATTAATAACATTGAATACATTTAAAGCTGTGCAATGAGCATGTTAGTACATTGTATCATGCTTTATTGTTTGGAATTTAGTAAGTCATTTTAAATTTGATTTTCATTCAGCTATTCTAAATTTTATACCTAATATTTTCCAGCACTATAAGTGGTACCCATATGAATTAAATTTATACTTTCTCCTGTAACTGACATTTTTTCCAAGTTTTTATTTAAATTCCAGTTAATATTACACACCCAGTGTAATATTAGTTTCAGGTGTACTTAAATATACTTGACAAGTGGGCTCCTTAAGCCCCATCATTAGCCCATCCCCTCGCCCACTTCCCCTCTGGTAAGCCTCAGTAAGAGTTTGTGTAACTGATGTTTTTTAATACTAGGATCAGTGCTGTTTGTGGGTGATAACTATTACTGAATGCAAATTCTTAAGTATACAATTCCAGGCAGTATTTTAAATTGGATAATAATGTCAGTATTTAGATACTATTTAAAAAAATTTTTTTTCTTTAAGTTTTTTCTTTCAGTAATAATAGCAGTATGTATTTGTTTCCAGAAATTTATTCTCTGCTATGTAATGTCCTTTGACTTGAAGTCTTACAGTTAAACTGTCATGGTATGCCCCAAATTTTCTTGGGGCAAAGAAGGTAGTACAGAAGTGGGGCATTAGCATATTTCTGTTATGTAAACAGCTATAAGTAGGATTCTCAACAATCCATTTAGTGTTTGCATAGGTTCGTATTTGAAGGAAAAAAATCACAGAATTTTAGTGGTTATAAGAATTTCTTGGCTTTTCTGAAATGTTATTATGTTAGAGTCTTAAAGATCCTATCTCCAACTGAGATTTCAGATATTAAAAAATAAAGTAACTGCATAATATTTCATAAAACTTCTTATTGTTTTTCCAGAAACCAGCTTACATGGTCTTTATTGTGATTATTCTTAAAGTTCAGAGACTTGTAATAAACTAGCATGCTTATTCTTAGTGTCTGTGGACTGAGATGCAGTAAATCAAAGCATGGCATTAGCTGATTTCCCTCAGACTGGTGTGGAGGGCCACACTGTTCTGCGGGCTAGTTTTGCTCTGTTCGGCTCACTGTACAATGACTGCCTTTCCCCTTATTCCTGTGGACAGAAGTATTCTTTTCGCTCTGCTTATCTTCACTGCCTAACTTCAAATAATTCTGGATTGGGATGCTGGGGTGGTTCAGCAGTTGAGCATTTGCCTTTGGCTTAGGGCATGATCATGGGGTCCTGGGATTGAGTCACAGGTCAGGCTCCCCACAGGGAGCCTGCTTCTCCCTCTGCCGTGTCTCTGCCTCTCTCTCTCTCTCTCTCTCTCTCTCTGTCTCTCATAAATGCATACATACAGGGCAGCCTGGGTGGCTCAGCGGTTTAGCACCGCCTTCAGCCCAGGGCATGATCTTGGAGACCCGGGATCAAGTCCTATGTCAGGCTCCCTGCATAGGGCCTGTTTCTCCCTCTGCTTGTGTCTCTGCCTCTCTCTCTCTCTCTGTCTCTCATGAATAAATAAATAAAATCTTAAAAAAAAAACATACATACATACATACTTATAAATAAAAATTCTGGATTGAGCATGGAATTTATTTGTTTTAATTACTTTTTGAGATATAATTGACATTACTTTCTGGTATATAACAATGATTCCATTTTTGTATATACTAATGTGAAGTGATCACAATAGTAAGTCTAGTTAACATCTATCATCATATGTAATTACAATTTTTTTTCTTGTGCAACTTGAAATGTGGTACAGTATTAACTGTAGTCACTATGCTGTACATTGCATCCCCATAGCTTATTTATTTTACAACTGCAAGTTATTACCTTTTGACCCCCTCTCCCATTTCACCTAACTCTGGCAAGCATCCATCGATTTTTTGTATCTATGAGTTTGTGTATGTGGTATTTTGTCTTGTTTCACTTTGTTAAGTTCCACATATAAGTGAGATCTGATAGTATTTGCCTTTCTCTGATTTATTTCATTTAGCATAATGGTCAATGCATCAATGCATTTATTTCATTTAGCATAATGCATCAAGGTCATAATGCATGCCATCATGTCATGGCAAATAGCAGGATTTACCTCTTTTTATGGCTGAATAATATTCCTCTCTGCATGTGTGTGCATGCTTCACACTTTCTTTATCCACTCACCCATTGGTGAACACTTAGGTTGTTTCCATATCTTGGTTATTGTGAATGATGCTATAATGAACATGGAAGTACAGGTTTTTTGAGTTAGTGTTTTCATTTTCTTCAGATAAATACCTAGAAGTGGAGTTGCTGGATCATGTGGTAGTTCTATTTTTTTTTTAAATTTTTATTTATTTATGATAGTCACACACAAAGAGAGAGAGAGAGAGAGGCAGAGACACAGGCAGAGGGAGAAGCAGGCTCCATGCACCGGGAGCCCGACATGGGACTCGATCCCAGGTCTCCAGGATCGTGCCCTGTGCCAAAGGCAGGCGCTAAAGCGCTGCGCCACCCAGGGATCACGGTAGTTCTATTTTTAATTTTTTGAGGAACCTCCATACTGTTTTCCAGAAGTTATAAGTCTTTGACTCCCCTAGGCCACCTCCTTGTCTATATCAGAGTGCATATCAAGCCCAGAAGGCTGAGGGCCTTACCTAAGATTATTACATGAGCAAAGTCAGAAGCCCCAGGTCTCCTAATGGCTAGTCCTTCTCTTTATATTGGGTTCTCTATAGTGAGAAGAAACTCAAGTTTAATGAATATGAGGATGGCATTAGTTTTGAGAAAACTAACAAAAAAAGTTGAAGTACTAAATTTTTTCTGTTTAGAGAGGTTGTTGCCTACCATTACATTCTATAGTGTTCCTTAAGAAAAAAGGTGTGATTGCTTAATAGGATTATATGAGCTCGCCATAACCAAGTACAGAAATTTAAAAAGGCTTGGTAGGATAGACACTGAGACTGCTTTATTCTGTTGGGATAATATTCCTAATCTGAATATAACTTTCTTCTACCACTTTGTAGTCCAAATTATGGCTGTTAAATGGAATATTTTTGTCAAACCAACAAGTGTTTAAACTTTTGAGCTGCTTCTGCTGGCTTTTATTAACTATTCAATAGTCTTAACATCAAAAGCCTGTTTTTTCCCCAGTAAAAAAGTTAACTGTGCAGCTATGGCTAATTTTTTAATGAACTTTTTAACTACTTCCAGCCCACAAATATTTGAAACACTTGAAATATTGATGTATCTCCTCTGTTTTTGAGGTCTTATGAAAGATGTACAAAAATAGAGTCAGAGGCCAGGAAGAAATTTCAGATAGAAATAAAATATTCTGCCTTAACTCTGATTTTTCAGTAATGAAATCATGTAAACTCGTAACATTACTTTTATGGAGCTTTGTAGTCCATAAAAATAATATTGTCATAGAGTCCCGATGTGCGTCATTTGTGACTGAGGGTTTTGATGTCTCTGCAGAAGGCAGACTGGTGCCTGCCTTTGAAATGTGTGAGGCAGTTTTAGACGTGCTTCTCAGATGGATCTAATTAGCCCTTCCTGGGACTGGGTGTCCGCTGGTTGCAACTGAATTCTCATTTCATTCACCCATAACTAGAAACACCTCGCTTCAAACAGGCTTCTTCAAAGACAGAGGGCTTTAGGGTTCTATGTTTTACTGCTGTTTGATGTTGGTTTCCCTTTAACTGAGAAGACCTTCTGTTTATACAACTGTTATTATTAAGAAAACAT
This sequence comes from Canis lupus familiaris, assembly GCF_011100685.1. Classification (NCBI taxonomy): domain Eukaryota; kingdom Metazoa; phylum Chordata; class Mammalia; order Carnivora; family Canidae; genus Canis; species Canis lupus. The sequence continues at coordinate 50,467,200 of NC_049243.1, forward strand.
AGCTTTCTTCACTAAGATTCCTTTTGTATCAGTGCTGGTTATTGGTAGAAGTCTGGGATCTGTGGAATAGATGTTGTTCAGCCAGACTATTTGAGCAGCTGTGTGTTTGCATATTTTGCTTACGGGAGGCATGAACCAAAATTATGGTGTAAACTTGGAGAATAATTCTCTAAGCCCGAAATTTGAATGCCAGCATAAGGTGAGAACCAGTAAATGTGTTAACAGGGCATTTGTTTCAGAAGCTTATAATATGAACCACAAGAGCAGAGCAAATCAAACTAATAAGGGTTGCTATAATTCAAATAGTGTTTTGATTTACTTTCCCTACAGTGCATGGCTCATGATATACTTTCAGTAAATCTGCTGAGAGGATCAAAACATATTTTCCATAGTATAATTATATACTTAAAAAACTATATCCTACTAGTACCATTTGGGGGTCTTTAAAAAATTATCCCTAAATCTTTACATTTTCATTAGACTAGCTACTTGGATTTCCCCTGAAAATGATGGTCTTTCTTCTCTTTCTTCAGCTCGTGTGTCTAGGGTCTGGCATGCTTCATCATCAAGGCAGCTTTTATCTTCTGTGCCCACAATTCTAATTACATTTCAGGGGTTTGTGACCCCTCCCAGAATCCTGGTCATTCATTGTATCTAGGATGAAATGCTTCAGGGAGTTTTGGTCTGTTTACTCATGGGCACAGGTTTGCATCTCTAAAAGTTTTTCTTCATATAACAAACATCCTGATTTGTTAGAAAAAAAAAATCCTAAAAAAAAAAACCAAAAAAAACCTCTAACTTCTTACTACTTTTTTCTTTTTATGGAAAGACAAAATTAATTTAGATGATTCAAGCTTAAAATTGTCCCATAGCCTCAGATCACACTGAAAAATACATAGCAGTATATCCCACAAATTCTTTTGGTGTCTTGTTATTTCAGTATTCCACCCAAGAATCTGTAGCTCTCAGGCTTGTATTTCTGCCTAGTTGCTTTGCCATAACTGATCTTTCCCATGTTAGTCACTGGACTTAGCGGTACATAACTGCCAGTTTTTAACACTAATGGTCAGAGATGTATCACTGTTGAAGATGTGAAAAAAAGATTAAAAAAGCCTTTAATAGGGGCCGCCCGGGTGGCTCAGCAGTTTAATGCTGCCTTTGGCCCAGGGCCAGATCCTGAAGACCCAGGATCTAGTCCCACGTCGGGCTCCCTGCATTGGAGCCTGCTTCTCCCTCTACCTGTGTCTGTCTGTCTGTCTGTCTGTCTCTCTCTCTCTCTCTGGCTCTCATGAATAAATAAATAAAATCTTTAAAAAAAAAAAGCCTTTAATAAACAATTTAAAAAAATATATTTTGAGCTATGCTGGCATAAGTCAGAAAGGGACTTCACCAAAGGGCTAACTAACAGTATTGTTGGGAATTGATCTCTGTGTTCTTCGTTACATGTTTTGTGACTTGTCACTATGTTGAGGGAAATCCTAGTATTAGAATTATGGACATGTGAATCAGGAATATATCATTAAATTTAGTAAATTTAATGTTTAAAATTTTTATTGATATAATTTATTTAAGGTGTTCTTTTAATTGTTCTGCCTTAGTACAGTGTTACATCATTTCACAGTCTTTATTTCCTACAAATGTTCTAAAAATCTTGGTAAGAATATAAAATGTCAAACACAAGGGACAGAACATTGTGAATTTTCTTTTATATCAATTTGCAAGACAACTTGTTAGGGGATCCTATATGTAACATTTGAAGTTAATAAGTAATCACGTTTTCTCATCTGCATACTGGGCCATCTTATAAAAAAGAAATATCAGGAAAAAAAAAGAAAAATCAGTCACATTGGATATAGGGAAACAGGCAATCATATTCTTTCTCCATTATCTTCAGTTATAAAAATTAACTGTCAGTATTTACTAACAGGTTTAGTTTGGGGGTAGGTAAGTAGGTGGGTGGTGGAGGATTAATAATGTAACATTGCATTTAAAGCAACAGTTTTTGAAGACAGATAAACCTTATTACTAGCCACTTAGCAGTTGTGTAACCTTGAGAAGACTCAGGGAGTATCCCTCACCCACTCTGAGATAGGCCCTGGTACTCAGGAAAACATAAAGGCCAAAAGTCAGATAGACTTTAGTATGTACTCAGTCCTGGAACTGCTGGCTATAAAATCAGTGGAAGTAACTTCTCTTTTCTGAGCCTTTGTTTTCTCATGTATAGCATAGGGTTAATGTTCTCCAGGGTTTTGTAAAAATCAAATGAAATAAATGTATGTAAAGTTTCTAGTACAGTGTCTGGCATGTAGTAGGCACTTGAGAAACCATTTCCCTCCTCCTCCCAAATATACAGTATGTGCTATTGAAAAGAATCTAAAGTAACTTTTACATTACAGCAGTTCTTTTCCATTGTATGAGAAATGTGTGAAAAGCTTTAAAAATAAGACTAAAAATAATTGTACACTCACATTGGCAAGACTTGTTCATATTCTAAGATTCTAATATTCTTGGTTGGAATTATATTATTCATTTGTTTTATGAAGCTCTTTTTGAGGCTAGAATAGAGTACCTGGAGCGTTGTTGTAGGGTAATCCCCTCACTGCTTGGTGAATCATCTTGGGGAAATTTTGTCAAGTGAGGCTCATGAGCTGCTGGCTGTGGTCCCTACCCTCCCTCCAGTCACTTTGTGGTTTGAAATCACATGAATCCTGCAGTTCCTCCCTCCTTCCCATCACCCCCCCCGGGGAGGGGGGGGGGGCATGCTTATACTGTTAAATTGCAGGGCTGAAGGGATCAGACTCTTTGGGAAATCTCTACCTTCTCCATGTAGAGCTGTTTTCTTCTCAAGTAGACACTATACTGATGTTTGTTTAAAACTCCAGACATCATGGAATTACCATACCAAAGAATGGTTATAGTAACCATTCTTTGCAGAAAAAAAAAAAAAAAAAATCGACTCTTGCTGTTGCATTGTCCCTCCAAATGACTTTATCTACAAATTCCTAAATGGGCTCAGGTGAGATGTAATCAGATCATCCTAGGTTTGGATATGCTACTTAGCTAGTTTGAAGCCCTGAGCAGTTATTTTAACTCCTCCAAGCCTCAGATTTGTCTTCTATAAAATGTGATTAAAAACCTCTGTTGTAGGATTGATTGCTCTGAGAATTCAGTGAGTTTAGTGTTTATTAAAATATCTAATTGATAGTGGGCACTCATTGTGTGTTCCCTTTAATTTAGTCTTAATTTTTGTGAACAAGTAACAAATGTTAGACCGCTCAAAGATAGCCAAAGGGGATTCATAATCTGGGTATTCTCACCATTGGAGCTTCTATTCCGATCCAGTGTTTTGTTTTAAGGTATTTTACTTCTAAGAAGGAAATTATAAAATAAACGATGCTTTTTGTTTTTAACTAGTCTTTGAATCCCCTCCAAAATAGATACTGCTTGAAATTTTAAAATTTAGTGTAAATGACTGAGCATGACTCCTCATGGATCTAATTGCTCTCAGCCATATTTATCATGCCAGTATGATGATAGTTATGTATTGCTGTTGCCCTATTTTGTTACTTGGCTTTTTATAAAGACCGCTGACTGTGTTTAGATGTGTGATGCATGGTCATCATATGGAACAAGAGCAAGGGAACCAGCTGGAGATTAAACATAGCACAATGCTCTGTTGTAAATAACCATAGACAAATTTGTATTTAGTTACCAAATTTACCCAGTTGGACAAAAATGCTTATGTTTAGCTTTTAAATCTAGGGATGGTTACTTGAGAACTAGCTTCAATGTATCTCTTTAAGTATACAAGTTCAGCATTATTAATAGAAGAGTTGTTGCTTGCTGTTTTTGTGATCAGATTTGAAACAGAATTTATAGAAATTTATGATTTGGTTTATAGCCAGCTACTAAAAACACCAAGGAAGTCTGAGAGCTGATAGTGATTGGCAAGATTGCTGGCAGTGGGTGTGGTGTTCCATTAGTTTATCAAAGATTGAGGAAAGGTCTGTTCTGTTTAAGTCCACACTACTGGTTGGATTTTTCCATCCATTAATGGATGTTTTAACTAAAAGTTTAATCTAAATCAAATCTCCTAGGTTTATTCTATTCCATTGGTTTTAAATGGTCCTATATCCCTATCACACCACACTGTACCACACCTTGAGAATTTTATCTCAATGGGGGAAGTGTTTCCTTTTTGTTGAGTATAGCATACTAGCTTGGCATTAAGCCACAGTAGAAGACATATACTAACTTATGGGAGGGAGGATATTCTTGCTAGCATTCTAGTATCATTTGCTTATTCAACCATGTAAAACTTCAACAAGAGGAGGTAATTGCTTAGATTTCTTGATTTGAATTGTTCTACTATTTGGCACTGGGTGGAAAAAGGGAAAAAATCATATTGAAAGCATTGTTCTGTTAATGAAGTTGCTTGTCCCTTTTTATGCCAAATTTGGCAGGTAAAATTACCATTTGTTTTACTTGCTAGAGCTGGAGAATAGATTGTTGAGGAAAAGTAGCAATTTAAGTAATGACACTAGATAGAATGTGCTACACTATAAACATCTCCCATACTTTTAGATATTGACATGCAATTTTTATTTCTCTTTAGTAATGCACTTTGTCTTTAACCACTATATTACTTCCAGTAGCTTTCATCAGCTACATGCAATTTGTGAAATTTTTAAAAATACTATGAAATCAGTTGTGAAATTTTTAAAAATACTATGCTATTAATTATAACAAACCAAAGTGAAGCATTTTGATCTGAGGATAAAATAACGATTATATTTTGTTCTGGATATTTCAGAAGTATTGCATGCGTTTAAATTATGAACAATTAAAATTTACAAAGGATAGATGAAATATATACTTTAATTAATATGACGATATATATCAGATTTCAGAAGTTCATGCTTTCTTCCATGTTAATTACACTTTGCTCTTTTATATGTGCTTTAATATTTGACAAATTTAAAAAGACAAATTTGAATTCAAAAATCTTGTTCTAAAGTGAGAACACTCATTTAAGATATGAATAGGTGATTTAAAAAAAATAACCACTTGTTTAAATGATGTGCATTAACTTAGCATTTGTGAAATTTTTAAGTAAATATATAATTCACTAGATTTATTATAAATTAGATTCTCCCTAGTTATGAAACTGCAGGTTTTTTAAAAAAATATTACTGTTATAGTTTAAAATATAATGGCTAAACCTACTCTCTTTCCAAAAATATAAGAAGTCCTCTATAGAAGCTAATCTGCCAAATATATATTTAAAAAAAAAAAAAAAAAAGCCGAATGGTGAATTTGTAGAGCTGCCAGTGTTCATGAAGAAACAGAGAGTTTAGTGTTGCTGAAACTTGTAATCACTGGTCACTTCTTTTTGCTTACTAAAGCTAACTGGTAGGCAGGTGCGGATGCTATGAAATCTAACATCGCAATTGACACTAATTGGCATAGTTGTTGGCAGTCTTATCAAAAAGCAAAGGGCTGAATGGTTGAATGAGTTTAGAGAACTTGAATGATAATAAGCATTTTTATATGCATCTTGAATTACTTTTGTGACCCAGGCTAACGGGAACACTTCATTCTGACCTCATCCTTCAGTGAATAAAAATTATAGAAAGCACAATATGCAGTGTGTGTGATTACTGATTATTTTTCAGGTAACCTTTTACAGCTGCCTGCTCCACTGCCCGCTCTCCACCTTTCCCTCCCTTCTCAGGCTCAAAGAAACCAAAATGGATGTGTGGAAGAAAAAGGAGATAACTGTTGTTACTGAATATTAAATTATTTTTTTGATTGATTTGTTGCCAAAAACTTCATGCATGTCATAGTACTTTAGACTCAACTTAAGAAAAAATACTCATTGAATTTATGGATGAAAGAACAAGAAGCCTGGGATTTGCTTCTAAATAGTCATGGAGCAGGCTAGGGGAATCAGTGGGGATATATGTGAGACAAGATTGGCTTAATAAGTGGATAAGTTTTGAACTAAGGTGCTGGAACTATGAGGGTTATTAAGCTGTTCTTGCTGTTGGTGTATATATTTGAAATTTTCCATAACGGGATTGTTGTTTTCTTTCTTTAATATGCTTGTGACCTCACCCTCTACTTTTGTAAGGACTTCTGTACTTCCCAGTTCCTTCCCAGTACCTGCTTTTAAAAAATTTTCCCAGATCCTTTTATCAAAAATGACTCCTCTAAAGCGAAAGTTGCATAACCTAATGAACTAATATGCATGCTCGTGTACAAATGAGTTAATTTCGAGACAGTGTGGATTTTAATAGGAGCTTTCTAAAGACAGTTTCTTCATTGAAAGCAATGACTGTGGGAGGTGGGTGGGGGGATGGGGTGACTGGGTGATGGGCACTGACGGGGGCACTTGATGGGATGAGCACTGAGTGTTATATGTTGGCAAATTGAACTCCAATAAAATATACAAAAAAAAAAAAAAAAGAAAGCAATGATTGTGTAGAATTTGTAGTCACTGGACTGGATCTTTATGCCTGTTCCTACTTCACCCCTCACAGAAGGGTTAATAATTTTAGTTTTTCTGTAATGATTGATCTTAGCTTTTTTACACTAGAGTTAATGATGTGTGTTTTTTTCTGTAGAAATATTTTCCATAAAGAAAGTATTTTTCTTTAGTTGAGTTAGGAGAAGGCATGACTATACTGTTTAGCTTATGTTTGGTTATATAGATATTTCTCTGTATTTTTGGTCTACTCCCCACCCATAATAATTTAGAATTACCTATATTAAAAAATCAAGTCCAATCTTATTTGGTTCGAAGGGCCCTTTTCCAAAGGGATGTTTAGGAGGGATGCTGGCTCAAGGCTTCTGCTGGGGAGTTCAGTACTGCAAACAGTTACTGTAACCCTTCTGTCTACTGGTTAACAGATGAGTACTTTATGTAAATTTTGTACTCTGCTATTGATCCAAGTCCCCTTGAGATTTATTATGTTCCAGTTATAGTAAACTTTTAGAAGCTGTTTGAAATGTCAATCCTTGGCTATAAGAGGTAGAGAAACCAAGATTTTTCATACTCTTGTGGCTTTTTTCCATGCATCTGATCTGTCCTGAGAATTGATTTGAGTTGATCCTTGTTTCAAAGTATCATTGCTTGAAATGTTTTTTTTTATTTTTTTAAAAATAAATTTATTTTTTATTGGTGTTCAATTTGTCAACATATAGAATAACACCCAATGCTCATCCCGTCAAGTGCCCACCTCAGTGCCCGTCACCCAGTCACCCCCACCCCTGCCCACCTCCCCCTCCACCACCCCTAGTTCGTTTCCCGGAGTTAGGAGTCTTTTATGTTCTGTCTCCCTTTCTGATATATCCCACTTATTTTTTCTCCTTTCCCCTTTATTCCTTTTCACTATTTTTTATATTCCCCAAATGAAGGAGACCATATAATGTTTGTCCTTCTCCTATTGACTTATTTCACTCAGCATAATACCCTCCAGTTCCATCCACGTCGAAGCAAATGGTATTTGTCGTTTCTAATGGCTGAGGAATATTCCATTGTATACATAGACCACATCTTCTTTATCCATTCATCTTTCGATGGACACTGAGGCTCCTTCCACAGTTTGGCTATTGTGGACATTGCTGCTATAAACATCGGGGTGCAGGTGTCCCGGCATTTCACTGCATCTGTATCTTTGGGGTAAATCCCCAGCAGTGCAATTGCTGGGTCGTAGGGCAGATCTATTTCTACCTCTTTGAGGAACCTCCACACAGTTTTCCAGAGTGGCTGCACCAGTTTTTTTATAGCTTTCTAAGTAATTAAAATATAAATATGTCACTATTTCTGTTTCAGTTTGTATCTCTGGACGTCTTCAAGAATGAATACAGTTTGCTCATTAATTTCTTGAGCTATTCCTCATCAGTGTCCAGTCTTCTTTACTTGTTAGCTTTCTCTCTGGCCATGATAGGTATGTTATTTCTGGTAACTGCTACCCAAACTGATATATTACATTAGCCATGCCCCTTTTCAAGGCTCCTGGAAAAGTGCCAGTTTTCTTCTCCTTTCAGTTTGGGAGCAGTTTTAGAAATAATAGAATGGTCTTACTTTGTTCGCAGTCATCAGAATGAAAAGGATTAATCTAACAACTTGAATAGATAATTTTATTTGTATGGACATGAAAGTGAAACCCTAGAAATGGGATAGAATTTTAAGTGGCATTTTTTTAAGTGGCATTTTTAATTTCATTTGAAATTCTTGGGATCCCTGGGTGGCGCAGCGGTTTAGCGCCTGCCTTTGGCCCAGGGCGTGATCCTGGAGACCCGGGATCAAATCCCACGTCAGGCTCCCAGTGCATGGAGCCTGCTTCTCCCTCTGCCTATGTCTCTGCCTCTCTCTCTCTCTGTGTGTGACTATCATAAATGAATAAAAGTTAAAAAAATAAAAAAGAAAAAAATTCTTTCTCACTTTTTGTAAATGAGCTATGTTAAATGTATGTGTATGTGTGTGGGGGGAATGGGTTGTTCATTCTGATATACTAGTTCCTGTGTAGATTTTGTATCCTAAAAGGACGTAATGGATTTTTTTTTATATAGTTGGAATAACTTTAATCTGCTACTCTAAGCACATGAGAACTTTTAAATACAAGTATTATCAACACTTCATAGGACATTATGACTAAAAATATCTTTTAAATTTTTTATTTAAATTTAATTTAGTTAACATATAGTGTATTATTAGTTTCAAGGGTGGAATTTAGGGATTCATCCATTGCATATAACACCCAGTGCTCATGACATCGAGTGCCTGCCTTAGCACCCATTTCCCAGTTACCCCTTCCCCCCACCTACCTCCCTTCCAACAACCCTCAGTTTGTCCCGTGTAGTTAAGAGTGTCTTGTGGTTTGCCTCCCTCTCTCTTTTTGTCTTATTTTATTTTTCCTTTCCTTCCCCTGTTTTCATCTGTTCTATTTCTTAAATTATGCATGTGAGTGAAATCATGTGGTATTTGTCTTTCTCTGACTGACTGATTTCACTTTGCATAATACCCTCTAGTTCCATCCACATCGTTGCATATAAAAATACTTAAAAGTTGCTTTATTAGTCTTACCAAAAGCTGTCCTGGGGAGTTTTGAATTAGCACTACGTTGTCAGTGATCAGCAATGTAAGATAAAAGCTATTTATCTGAATAACATGCATTAAGACTATATGAAATCGGGCAGCCTGGGTGGCTCAGCGGTTTAGTGCCACCTTCAGCCCAGGGTGTGATCCTGGAGTTCTGGGATCGAGTCCCATATTGGGCTCCCTGCAGGAATCTTTAAAAAAAATAATGAATCAGTATTAATGCACTGATTTTGCTTGTTGTACTGTACAGAGGGGTACTGTACAGAGGGCATCTCTGTACTTAGGAATGGAGGCAGTGGAACATCATAACTGGCAAAATTATTAACTGGCAAAAATTAATAACAAATAGGGAATCTGAACTTGATGTACTGTTGCTGCAGTTTTTCTGTACATTTTTTTAAAAGATTTTATTTTTAGAGAGAGAAAACTAGTGGGGGAAGGGGCAAAGAGGGAGGGAGAAAGATCTCCAGCAGACTCTCTGTTGAGTATAGAGCCTGATGTGGGGCTTGATCTCACTACCCTGAGATTATTTTTTTTTTAAGATTTTATTTATTTATTCATGAGAGACACAGAGAAAGAGAGCGAGAGAGGCAGAGACACAGGCAGAGGGAGAAGCGGGCTGCATGCAGGGAGTCTGATGTAGGACTTGATCCTGGGACTCCAGGATCACGCCCTGGGCCGAAGGCAGGCGCTCAACCGCTGAACCACCTAGGGATCCCCACTACCCTGAGATTATGACCAGAGCTGAAATCAAGAGTGAGATGCTTAACTGACTGAGCTACCCAGGCACCCCAGTTTTTATATACATTCGAAATTACTTCACAAAAAAAGGAACAGAGTAAAAGGAAATATTTTCCCAGACCATTCATTAAAATGATAGAAACTGACTTTACCATTTTCCCATTAGAAGCAATGAAAAAATACTGGTAACTGGTAAACCTTATCTCATACTAGTACGGTTATGTCAGTTTGTTATAAGCTATCCTATCAACTCATTCCAAGTGTGTTTTTAAAAAAAATTATGATCAACTTAATGAATAGATTTACTAGGGTTTTTCTTGAGATATAATTTGGTCTTAAAGAGTATAAGGTTGGTTGTTAATTTATTCACTGGATGGATGTGGTGAATAGTTCTTGGGCATTAATTCCAGTATCTCACTCCTTACCATGACAAAAAGTTTTCTTTTTTTAAGATTTTTATTTATCTATTCATGAGAGACACAGCAAGAGAGAGAGGCAGAGACATAGGCTGAGGGAGAAGCAGGCTCCCTGCAAGGAGCCTGATGTGGGACTCCATCCTGGATTCCGGGATCATGCCCTGGGCCAAAGGCAGATGCTCAACCACTGAGCCATCCAGGCATTCCAACAAATATTTTCTTGTTCATGCTTATAAAATATTCTATTATTAGATCTATAATTCACATGAAGTTTTAAGGACATAAAATACATACTAATTTTTTGGCAGTAAATTTGGTATTACAGTTTTAAAATTCAAACATAAGACTATCATATATATGCTATTGGTATTACAGTACAAGAAAGACATAATAAATATCTTTATAATGTATTAGGAATAATATTATCAATGGCCACAGAAGTTAAGAAGAGAGTGCAGAACCAGGAGTAATCCTTGGTAGGTAGGAACATAGAATATCAAATATATTTGTTATTGGCCTTGAGAAATGAGCTATTAGGGTAGCTTGTGTGCCTAAAGCTAGAACCAGAATGCATAGTCCCGGGTAGGGTAGATAAAGGAGGTGGGATTAGGAAATGGCACGTCGCAGTTGCAACATATGGGAATGTAGGAGGAAGGAGGACTTAGAGGTTACCGTGAAAGTAGTGTAGCCCACTTAGGTCTTGTGTGGGTGAACCAGCATCTAAGGTTCTGGGATTTCATTGTGGGGGGCTGTGGTAGTGAAATACAGAGGAAAAGCAAAAGAGATGCTAGTAGAAATGAGATGAAATTAAAAGGATAAAAGGGATCCCTGGGTGGCGCAGCGGTTTGGCGCCTGCCTTTGGCCCAGGGCGCAATCCTGGAGACCCGGGATCGAATCCCACGTTGGGCTTCCAGTGCATGGAGCCTGCTTCTCCCTCTGCCTATGTCTCTGCCTCTCTCTCTCTCTCTCTCTGTGTGACTATCATAAATAAATAAAAATTAAAAAAAAAAAGGATAAAAATGGAAGAGGTATTAATGGAAGAACAAGCAAAAGCAGGCCTGTTGAAAAATAGATCCAGAACAGTCATCATTGTGGGGGGAGGACATAGTATCACTCTACTGAACGTTCACCAACAGCCAGCATTTGCTGAGGGCTAATTACATGCCTGGTACTGTTCTAAGTGCTTGACTTTGTTCCTCATAACCACTCTGTGAGCACAGATCTAAAATGTGAGAACAGAGGCACAAGCAGTTAGGCAGCTTGTGAACCTGAGGTTCAAATATAGACATACTGACTCTTGACAAAACTACAGTGAAAATGCAAGATTCCATCTTGATTTGGTAGATTTGGTAGGAGAAGTAAAGGCAATTTTGCTTGCTCATTATGTTAAACCCATCTACTTACAGTTATTCCTTAAGCATGATATAATTTACAGTATTATCTGCAGAGAATGACCTTATCACACCAATCCAAAAAAATTACTACTATAATTAAAATGTAGGCAAAATAATGCAGGATTTTTTTTAAACCATATGACTGAAATTACAGTTGTGACTGATCAATTAATGAGGCGATAATTAAAGAGAAACTAGTTAACCTGGCTGATTGTAGATGAGTACCTAAAATTCGTTTTTTGCAATTCACATCCTTTGAGATATATTTAATTACATTTATAACACATGCATATTTAATATAATCTTTTGTGACAGATTAACAGATCTTCACCATCATGGTGTCTAATCCCTTTGATGTTTTTGTCATTATTACATATCTTTTTGGGAGAGAAGTAAAAGACTGTTTCCAAGGCGATGGTGGTAAAGAAGAAACTTAAGAAAAATGGTTGTTTCCTTTTGTCTTCAGAAAACTAGCATCTCATTTCCCTCTGGAAGGGGAGTAGAGGTATCATGACTATATTTTGGAAGAAGTATTTTAGTAAATAGGAAAGCAGGATAAAGAAAACCTACATTTGTTATATCATATTAAGAACTAATTAAGATTGTGCTGTAGTTTATATTAGAATGTTAGGAATTATAATTTAATAAAAATGTCTGAGTTATTTTTATCATGTTTTACCTGAGAAATTAAAGCAAGTAAGTTAGCAAAGTTATTAGACCTAAATTTTAGGAAAGTTATGTTTCTTATTGTCAACATTGCAACTACAGAATTTTTTTTTTAAAAAAAACTTGTTTGTGTTTCACATATTTAGACTCAGTGTATGTAGAAGAAGTCAGTGAGCTATGATGATGGTAGATGGTGGTAATATCCCCATGTAGTTAACTGCATGGCCTATAGATTCCTTTGTTATTAGGGAATGTTGGACATACCTCATCAATTTGATATACAGTTAAATAATCATATTTTTGTTAGCAGTAATTAAGAGATAAAAACCAAAAAGAATCAATAAGCATCTTTATCTCTAGAATAGTCTTCTTTCAAGGTACAAATAAGCAGAGAGTATCTGCCATAGAGAAGCATTATACCTTAGTATTTAGATTATAAGTGTTACTTTTGCTTTTGACATGTGGATTTCAGTGAAATACTCTGAGAATTGTAGGATAATTGCCTCTTTTGCTTCCATAATTTATATGTTTCTTTAATTTCCTTATACGTGCAATAGGAGGAGGAGAGGGTTGGGTTGGAATATGCTTTTCTAGGATCCTTTCCAGCCTAGTCAAATCAGAAAACTGCACATCTTTTTCCATATTTTGTGCAAACTGATAATTTTTAAGATGTGCTATGAAAGTCTAATGAGCAGACACTAATTATTCTTTTCTGAAAAGTAGTTATAGCTTGATCAACAGATCTTTTTTATCCTTCATATTGTTTTCAGAAACAGAAGCAAAATATGTGATAAAAGTCTTTTTAAAGTAGTGGAATGAATACCTTGATTTTTATCTTAGATCTAATTCTGCACAATGCTAATTTTAACACTTCATGACAAAAAAGAATTTGTGTATAACAAAATAAGAAGAATTGTATGGTGAATCAGAAACTCTTTTTACAGCCTGTATCTTCCCAAATTTTTATTTCTGGAAAACCTTTTTGGCAAATACTTTGTTTTGTAAGTTTTACATTCCTACTGTTGAAAAAACTCATTTAGCAGGTGGTTATTGCAAATGGAGTTACAGCATTTTAACTGTGTCATGAGGTACCTCTGAGGAAGTGCCTTTTTTTGTTTTTTAATGGTAAAGGATGTAAGTAATCTCTCTCAAATGTCAAATTAATTTTGGGTGTGCACTTTCTTTTTCCCTTATGGTTACGTAGATAGGAAAATTGAATGTTCCAAACAACTCATGGAAAATATTCCACATTAACATTATTTGTACCACAAATGCAATTAAATGCTTTTAATGAAGTACAAAGTTACCAGTAGATTGTTATATATGAGAAAATGCTTTCTTGAAGTAAGAAAGAATCATGTTTTTGGAGGGTGGTTTTAAACATCATAAACATTCTTATGAGTAACTTAAGTAATCCTCTTTAGGTGGGGGCATCTTTGCAGAAAATGGTGTGTTAAGATGGGTTGCATAGCCTTTCTCTGTTTAATTTGAACTTTAAATATCAATACTTTAAATAGAGTGTAATCTTTAATGATTATAGAATGCTGAGATGATGTTCACGTACTGAAGGTTGCAGTATTACACATCTTTTTTGGAGTTTACACTTTCCAAAAGCAGTCAGGACCTTTATTTGGTCATTCTCATAGTTTTTACCCCCTTTCTTTCTAATTTTATAAGTGATCAGGTTTATGTTTATCAGAGACTATTCTGCCTGTAGTGAGAAGAACCAATTGGAGATCCAGAAAAATACACTTGGAAGACTAGTTTATTGCAGTAGTCCAGGTGAGAGGGAGGAGCAGGTGCAAGTGGGATTGTTGTGGAGGGAAGCTGGGCCATTGGAAAGCCTCCCTAGTCATCCACACTCTTCAACATCATCTGTCCCCTTCCTCTCTCCCCTTCCCACTGTGCCCTCTGTCTCTTGCTTTGTTGTCAACAAACTGCCCTGTATTCTCAGACATTTTCTCTGAATATTCTGCCACTTACTTGCCTCCACAGAAACCTGGTGGTTGTTTTTCTCCCATAATACATGCCCTTCTGAGATGGGAAGTAAGACTGTTTTTTCCTCTAGTACTGTTCTAGGCCATGTTCCCCTCCCTCTTGGAAAACCCTTGTTCTTTGAAGTTCATATCACCTGGCTATATCACTACCTCCCTTCCCTCTTGGCAACTTCTAAGGTCCCTCCTGTGCATTTGAAGGCCAGCAACCAGTTCATGGTCTATCTCTCTGCCTCAGTATAACCATTAGTCCTTATATTTTCTCTCCATCCATGGATCCCATTCCTGTTTTTCTATTCTTTATCCAGCTTAGATACCCTGGCCTATAATTGTAGTATTTTGCTTACATATACCCTCAACTTCCTCAACCCCTTTGTTCTTCCATTATTCTCAAACTTAGATGAACTTAGCCAGTTTCTTTATGGCTACAACACGCAAGGTACCTGAGCATTGCTGGGGAAAACTATACACCAGAAGCAGATTGTGCATGACGTCCTGCTGTGGCTGAGCATTCAACACTGGGTGGTAGTTTTTCTGGTTTTCTGATAAGCTCATCTCTCTTTTCTTCATGACTATTTCATGACGTCTCTATTCACACTTTTTACTTTCCTTCCCCAATTTATACTACTCCTGAGTATCCTGCTTCTCCCCACTACCAGCTGTCTAGACTACTATAGTTTTCGTTTTTGTTTCGTCTCATTCATTCTCCAAGCTGTAGCCTGACCGATCTTTAAAAAAGACCAAGTTGATGATGTTACTCTCAAATTGGAATCCTTCAGTTTTCCCATTTCCCCCCAACTGGCTACCATGCTTACCTTGGTTTTTTGTCCTTGGCACCTTGGTTACAGGAGTAAACTCTTTTTTGCCTCTGGGACTTTTTACATGAAATTCCCTCTGGGATATTTCCTCTGGATATTACCGCCCACCCACTGCTACCAACTAATTTCTACTCACTTTTCAGACCTCGTCATAAATATCACCTCCTCCTGAGAGTTCTTTCTTCCTGTGAGGAGTAAACAGTAATGAGAATTAAGAAAAGAGTATATAATTGCTAAAGAAGATTTGTGAACTTTCAGAATACTGTTTTAGCAGCCAGATTGTAGAAGGTTATGAGAAAAAGTTACACAGTAGGAGAAAAGGTACCGAACACTTGTTCTAGAGCCTATCAGAGAAATAAAGGAAAGAAGCAGTTTGGTGGTTGGAGGGCATAGTGGGTCAACTCCCCATCTGTGAAAATATAGGAGTCCTGTACGTGCACAGAGGCAGAAGAAGCAGCCAGTGTGTGAGATATCAGTAAAGGAAAGATGGTTCAATGATGCCAAAAAATAAGAGGACTGATGTCTTGTGGCTTCAATTTGGGTAAAGAAAAGAGGGGGTCATCTGCCAAGAGTGTGGGTCAGAATTCATGTGATAATTAATGTAGATTTGATGCACTTGAGTCCTAGGTCTATTTAAACTAAATACATGAAATCTGTATATCTGGGTTAGGGTTTCTAAACAAAGATGTTGTGTCTTTGGGTTGTTTTTTAAATATAGTTTTAAAATAATTTAAAGTAGTTTAGTATTTTCATAGTGCTTAGAACATTTCCGTGATACTGTCTGCCTCAAAGGTATGAAATTTTATTTGTACCCCAGAGTATTATGTCATTTGTCATTTTATTATTGGTCTGTTTTTTTTTAATTCCCACACAGAATTTGAATTAATTTGTTAATTTTTATTGTTTGTCAAAGGAAAGGTCTTAAAAATTTCCTATCCCTGAGCAAAACAAAGTTCCTTTCGAATGTTGGAATTTGCCATATCAGAAATAGTAAGTGTATCTTAAATAAAAGGGCTTTGCAACCATAAAACCATAGAGTTTTAGCCTAAATGAGATCTTCAGCATTGCTCATGCAGGTGCCTCCTTTTCAGATTAGGAAGAGTTGATACAGAGGGTTTGTCTAAAATACATTGCAAAATTGGGTGCTGGAAATGAAATCAAGACATCTATGACCAGAGAAATTGAAATGAATATTTGTGTCTTAACCAAAATGAAGTTTTAGAAGAATAGCTGTTATGTGTTGTGTGCCCATTAGTGAAAGGTATAAAGTAAATATTGACTTCATGATACCATGAGAGAGGAAAATAGATCCTTTTACTTCTCCTCACCTTTATAGTTTTTAATATATAACATATACAGAACAAAGTTTAAATAGTATGAATAGATTTACAGTAAAAAGCAAGCCTCCCTTCCATCCCTGTCCCTCAACCCCTCCTCTCCTCTTATATATTTTCCTAGAGATATTCTGTACATTTACAAAATGCACTTAGAGGTTTTTTTTTCCTTAACAAATGATTAATGCTATCAATTTCTTGGGTGTGGTTTCATACCAATTTGTAGAGAGATGCCTCCTTTTTAAAGAAAGGGTGTTAAGTTCTTCTATATGCTACAAGATGTGTTTATATGATATACTTTAAGGACATCTTGGCTGGGTATAAAATTGGGGGGCAACATTTTTCTTTTTAGTACTTGGACCACATTCCTCTGTGGTCTTATGTATCAGTTTTGTCCTTGAGAAATAAGGCTGACCTGAGGTTTTTGCTTGCTTGTGCCTGATTTCTTAATTTTGCCTAAATCTCCACATAACTCTCTGTATTCTTAAAAGTTCTGTAAACAACATCATTCTACAAATTCAAGGTTTTATTCATTTTGAAAAGTTTTACTCTGTCATGTCTTTGAATTTGTATTTATTCTTTCTTCTTTATAAACCTTTTTGAAAACGTCTTTTGTATATTCTTTGAATCCCATTTTTCCCTCCTCCATGTTTGTTGTCTTCTCTATAAATTTTTATATTGCTAGTCTTTTCTGTTTTATTTTATATGATTTCTCTATGTCTTTGTCTGTCTTTGTAGTCTCATTGATTCTATTTTTGGTTGCTTCTTAAGGTGGCTTTTATCTTTATAATGTTATTTTTCTCTTCATTTTTTTTCTGAGTTCTACCAGCTTGATTTTCATTTCCTTCTGTTGTTGTATGATCTCTTCTTTGAACCTTTGTTTTTCTTCTTTGAGCTCATTTTTTAAAAGAGGAGTCATGTTTCCTATGGTTATCTTTGAGACTTTGCAGAATTATTTATCTGAACTCTTCCTGTGTTTCCTTGAGTAGTTCTTCTTGTGTTATAATACTCTGAATTTACCTTTTTTCTTGATAAAAATGTCTTGCAAATTGTATCCGAAGATCCAGTATTGCTTATTTTCTGATCATTATGTGCAGTCGGGTAGTTGGTTGGGTGTAAGCATGGGCAGCCTACAACTTTGTTAGGCCTATTACTCTAAAACCCTCTCATCAAATCTGTGATTTCCATTGTCCTAGATTTCACTTCCCATTAGTTTTTGGCATGGAAAAGATAGGGTGGTACTTTATGTCAGGTTCTCAGTGTTGTAATAGTGAAACGCCACTTCTACTCCACATCTGCTGTTTCAGTCCCCCTTGGCTAAAGAATTAGGTGTAAACAATGTGTATATGGCATAGTAACAGGAATCTATCTATAGTATTATAATGTTCAAATTCCCTGCTCTCCTCATGCCCTATACTTACATCTAGATTTTGCTCATCTAATGAAAGCATCAATAGAATCATTGCATCTGCTATTGTGAATTATACTTCTTGGTGAAATCTGTTTACAGCTTGAGGACTGAGAAGGCATCTGATCGTTTTCAGCGTGTTTTCTTCCCTCATTTAAATTTGCAGATAGGCTTCGTAGTTTATGATTTGGAGCTATGATAACTTCCTTGCTTCAGTTATAAAGTGAAGTTGCAAAATTATGCTCCTTACTTCTTGGGTTTACAAGGAAATGTTTCTGCATGTCTGTCACATCCGCTTCCTCACAAGCCCTCTCCCTTCTACCTTTAGTAAAGGGAGAGGGGGAGGAAACACTTCAGTGTAAGCAGTGTCATTCCAATACCATGGTGCTTTAGGTTTCTTTCCCTTACTCCGGCCATCACTGCTGGATGGAATTTGGGTGCAGGCAAAAAGGGTCTTTAGGCACGTGGTTGGACTCACCTCATAACTATAGAGGTGGGAAAGAGAGTGCAGACCCACGGTGTCTTTATAAGGCTTTGCTGCAAGGACCTGGACCTGTGACTGACTGTCAGGTGATGATTTATCCTCTTTGTCACTGAAGAAGCCTATGCTACCCATAGTTCTGGTTACTACTTGCCTGTAGCCATGGAGTTCTCTGTACTATGTTGTCTTTATCCTGGCCCAGACTT
The DNA here is from genome assembly GCF_011100685.1 of Canis lupus familiaris. Taxonomy (NCBI): domain Eukaryota; kingdom Metazoa; phylum Chordata; class Mammalia; order Carnivora; family Canidae; genus Canis; species Canis lupus. The sequence continues at coordinate 50,485,764 of NC_049243.1, forward strand.
TGTTATCTCACTAAAACAGGTAGAAACTTCTGGATTCCTATCATGGTGTGCTTGCGTCATCTATCCAGCTTCTTCCACTGTCAGTGCTGTGCTTTTGGTTACACACCACATTAGGAATGTCATGACATCAAGTACTGGGCTTTAGTAGAAGCCTACTGCCTCTCCAGACTATGGACCAGAAGTAGACCTCCAGCGCAGATATTTTTAGGATACCTGATACTTGTCAGAATGTTTTCACACATTTCTTTCCATTTCTACTTCCTACCCAAAGGAGATGGGGAGGTCTCTGATCTTTGATTTCTGATACTCTCATCTGCCCTCTGTGTCTTTCCTTCATGTAATTCATAGAACTTGAAAAGGACTTTTCCCCCTGGGTTTCTGTCTAGAAGAAACTTTCCTTCTGTCTTTCTTCCCAAATTAACATTCATGTTCACTCATCCAGTAGCAGAGGATGCAGGTAGATAAATTATTAGTAAGGGAAGATAAAGGTGGTTCAAACATAACTATTTTCAGTTTTTGAAGAAGTAGACTTCCCTCCCTCTGTTTTTGTTTTTAAAATCATTTTATTTTATTAGAGATTTTTTTATTATTATTAAAGATTTTTTATTTATTTGAGAGCGAGTGAGCAGGGAGGGAGGGGAAGAGAGAGAGAGAGAGAATTTCAGGCAGACTCCTCACTAGGTGCAGAGCCTGACATGGGGCTTTATCTCAAGACTCTGAGATCACAAGCTGAGCTGAAATCAAGTCAAACGCTTAACCGACTCAGCCACCCAGGCAACTCTGTTTTTGTTTTTAAAAGTCAGATTTCTTGGGACCCCTGGGTGGCTCAGAGGTTAAGCGTCTGCCTTCAGCCCAGGGCATAATGCTGGAGTCCTGGGACTGAGTCCCACATCGGGCTCCCTGCATGGAGCCTGCTTTTCTCTCTGCCTGTGTCTCTGCCTCTTTCTCTCTGTGCCTCTCATGAATAAATAAATAAAATCTTTAAAAAAAAGTCAGATTTGTTGAGATATAATTAATAAAAAAGTTTACTCTTTAATTGTATGGTTTGATTGAGTTTTGACAAATCTGTACAGTCATATAATCACCACCAAAATCAAGATTTAGAACATTTCACCGCATAGAGTTCACTTATGCCCTTTGTTTATCAAGCTTATCCTCATACACCCGTAGCCCCTAGCAACAGCTGACCTGGTTTCTGCTTTTTCTCAAATGTTCTATAGATGGAATCATACTTATGTTCCATATACTCTTTTGCGCCAGCCTTCTTTCACTTAGCAGAATACTTTTGAGATGCTTATTGCTCTTTTTCTGTTGTGTGGATATACTGTTTTTGTCCATTATATTTGGTTCATTGGACTTTTGGGGTCTTTCCAGTATGAGGTAGATGTAAACTTTCTGTGTATATATTCTGCTATCATAAACAAGCTTCTGTGAACGTTCATGCACACTCTATGTGTACATATGTCTCCACTCCTCAGGGGTTTTCTAAAGCAGATCTATTCTGCATTCCTGTCTGCAGTGTATGAAAGTTTCAGTTACTTCACATGTTTGTCAGCTCTTAGTATTATCACTCCTTTGCATTTTAGCCATTCTTGTGGATGGACAGTGCTATTTCATTATAATTTTGTTTTTCCCTAATGACCACTCAGTGATGTGCTTATCGTCCATTTCTCTTTTTTTTTTTTTTTTTTAAAGATTTTATTTACTTATTCATGAGAGACACACACAGAGAGGCAGAGACACAGAGGGAGAAGCAGGCTCCATGCAGGGAACCCGACATGGGACTCGATCCCAGGTCTCTAGGATTGCGCCCTGGGCCAAAGGCGGCACTAAACCACTGAGCCCCCCGGGCTGCCCCATTTCTCTTCTTCGATGAAGTGTCTGGTCAAATCTTTTGCCCATTTTTAAAGAAATTCAGTCAGTTTTCTTATTGTCTTATGAAAGAGAATTCTTTTTTAAAAAATTATTTATTCATGAGAGACACAGAGAGAAAGAGAGAGAGAGAGAGAGGCAGAGACACAGGCAAAGGGAGAAGCAGGCTCCATGCAGGGAGCCTGATGTGGGACTCAATTCCAGGACCCCAGGATCAAGCCCTGGGCTGAAGGCAGATGCTTAACTGCTGGGCCACCCAGGCATCCACCTGAGATTTTGGACTCTGATCCTTTATGTGTTTTGCAAATATTCTCCCCCAACCTGGGGCTCAACTGCCCTTTCCTTAACAGTGTCTTTCAAATAAATTTATAATTTTGATGAAGTCTAATTCATCTGTTTTTACTTGTAAGATTTATATTTCTTAAAAAAAAAAAAAAGATTTATATTTCTTATGTCCTAAGACATCTTTGCCTGGATCAAGATCATTAAGGTTTTCTCTTAGGAGTTTTTTATTTTTACACTTTATATTTAGTTTTCATGGTTTTGAATTGATTTTTTTTTTTTAAATTGTGGGATAGAAGTCAGGTTTATTTGTTTGAATATGGATGTTTAATTGTTTCAGTGCTATTTGTTCATAAACTGTTTTTGCCATTTAATGTCTTAGCACTTTAAAAAAAATCCATTAACCCTTTATATATAGGTCTCTGAACTCTCATTTTCTTCTATTAATGACTATGTCTATTCTTACACCAGTGTCTTGATTAGTGTAGCTTAATGAGAAGTCTCTTTTAAAAAAATATTTTATTTAAATTCAATTTACCAACATATAATATAACACCCAGTGCTCATCTCGTCAAGTGATTGAGAAGTCTTAAAGTCAGGGGACGTAAGTTCTCCAAATTTGTTAATTTTTCAAAATTATCTTTATTCTATATCCTTGCTTTTCCATGTATTTTAGAATCCGCTACCAAAACAAAACAAAACAAAACAAAACAAACCTGTTGGGATATTACAATGAATATATAAATTGGTTTGGGAGAGAACTTATATCTTAATAATACTAAAACTTCTATTTCATGAACATGGTGTATGTGTATGTTTGTGTGTGTATCCATTTTTTTAGGTCTTTAATTTCTCACAAAATATTGCTTCTGATTTTTGAAAAAAGCAAAATCCCTCCTTTCTATTTTCATTTGTTACTTATTTTTTAACAGCCTTATTGAGATATAATTCACATACCATACAATTTGTATGAATTGTACAACTCAGTAGCTTGTGGTATATATTCCCAGAGCTGTGCAGCCATCACCACATTTTAGAACATTTTCGTTGTGTCAAATAAGAAAGCCCATATCCCATAATAGTCACCCCTCGATCCTTCCATCTATCCCCACACTCCCAACCCAAGGCAACCACTAATCTATTTTATGTCTGTATGGATTTTTCTCTTCTGAACATTTCATTCTAAATGGAACTATGTAATATGTGATCCTCTATAACTGGCTTTTCAGTTAGTATGTTTTCAGGCTTCGTCCACATAGTAGCATCTATCGGCATTTCATTCTTTTTTACTATCAAATGATATTCTATTATATGAGTGTGATACATTTTGTTTGAACATTCTTAAAAATAGTTTTCTTTAGTCAGTGGTAAATTGATTCTTCCTCTACAGAAGTTGACTAGATTGGATTCTTTTCTCAATTCCCCCTCATAAGTCCTAAAAATGACAATTACAATTTCATTCTGTCACCTCTGTTGATTTAAAATGAATATCAAATACAAATTTTTAAATGCTTGCCATTAAAAATTTTTCCTTATAGCTTCTAACTTTCCTTTTTGACAAATAAAACTTTTATAACTGAACATTGGCCTTTTAAAATCTTTTTAAATTTAGAAGCCATGTCAAAACAAATATTTTTTTCAGTTTTAAAAGGTATCTTTAGCATTTAATATTTGTAAAAACTCTATTAGGAGCTTCTTTTGGAAATCTTTCATAACATAAGGATATATTTAATTCGGGGAGAGGTGCTAAATAGATAATTTTAAAATGTATTATTGCTGCTTCACAGATCTTTCTCATCTAGTGTTTTAATAGTAAATAATTTATGAGGTAGTATGATTATCTGACCTTATTTTTAAAACTCATTCAAGGATAGTGGAACCATTAGGGATGGGAGAAAGGAGAAAATACTTAGTACCTACCATGACAGGAATGTTGGTAGAGGGTTTTATATGTTAACTTCTTTAATCTTACAGTACCCTTTTGGATAGATATTTTTACTCTATTTTAGTTTGGCAGCTAAGGTTCAGAGATGTCAAATGCTCCAGCTTAGTTAAGTAGCTCTAACTTAGTAAAACAGCAATGTCACGTGAGACCCAAGCCAATGTTCCTTCTTCCCACTATCTAAAGTCCGTATAGATGTATAAGGACACACTAAACACACTAAACAGTAACGTCTCCACATCTTTTATTTTACTAAGTATTGTTTAAGAGAATTAAGAGAGAGGGAAGGAATCGTTAGGGATCATGTGTCTTGACTTTGCTACAGGGTTATTCTGAACCCTGAACAAACTTAAATATCCCTTTGTTAGGTTGTTTACTGTAGAGTTAAAATATTAGTTATTGTCTTCTTAGCACTCATATACACGAGTTGGGTAATCCGTGAGTGAAAAGGAAGCAATAACTAACAATACTTATTTTATTTTTTTAAGGTTTCATTTATTTATTCATGAGAGACACAGAGGGAGAGAGGCAGAGGCACAACACAGGCAGAGGAAGAAGCAGGCTCCACGCAGGGAGCCCGATGTGGGACTCGATCCCAGGTCTCCAGGATTAGGCCCTGGGCTGAAAGCAACGCTAAACCGCTGAGCCAATATACTTGCCAATACTTGGGTGAAGTATTTCACCCAATACTTATTATTTTAATTTAACATTGCTTTTTTTTTTCTTTCAGTTACTTTTATATTATTTATTTGGAAATTAGAATTTTTCTCTTGAAAGTATCTATTTTAAAAGATTATGAAGGTTTTCTTACATCTTCATAAATGATGACTTGATGAAATTAGTCATTTATGATCGACAAAAATATGACAGAACTTTTGCAAAGTTCAAATGGACTTTTAATATTCAACACTAAAGAATTTTGCCTAATTAAAGCTTCTGTTTAATTAAGATAACAATGCATAGTCCTTCATTAAAATTAACACAGAAAAAGTTCTTTCTTGGTCCTTGGAGAGGATATTATATGCAAGCCCTGATGTTGGGTTGCAAAATGTCACTGGAATTTATATGCATTACTTGTCTAATTGCAGTAAATGTAGCATGTCCAGATAGGTTTAGAGTTAGAAGGCTGTTTGTTACTTACTGGAAATCACTTGAAACCTCAGTACCCAGAGGCAGCTGTGCCCAGGTCCTTCACCTCTCCCCAGAGATGGCTGAGAAGACTCTTGTTGGACCCTGTCTTTCATGGAGGGAGCAGTAAACATGACAGGTTGTTTGGGAGCCATCTGTTTAAAATGGCTGCTGCTTTGTATGCAGCAATGAACTTGAGATCAGTTTTCTGTCTTTCTTCATGGTAACCATCTTACTTGGTGTCACAACAGGTGGAAGTTGATGGGTCGAAACTAAATGTGACCAGCACGTGGAACCTGGCTTCCCCCTTATTGTCTGTCAGCGTCGATGGCATTCAGAGGACGATACAGGTAAGTACTCCTATAATTTACTTTGAGGAGTCCGGCAAGTCTAGAATCCTGACTAGCACCTGGGTGGTTAATACTGACAGATACAGTTGCAAGAAGCCACATTTATTCATCTCCTACATTTTATGGTTGAAAACATTTTTCCTACTTTGGAGGATCTTGAAGCAAGTCTTATTCCGAGGAATCAATATTTCTTTTTTTCAGGCCATCCAGGAAAGTTAGTATATGTTACCATACTTTGTCCTACATAAAGTATCTTGTGTGCTTTGCTAAAAATTTTTGTTGCCATTTTGGGTTTGTAGTTATAAAATATGACTTCATTACCTTTCTTTTCTGTGTAATTGAGATTGTGTAGCATTAGATCAGCAGAAAGGCGAGCTGTGTTCAGCTTGACTTGCTAGAACACATTGATGCCTTTTAAAAATAGAATGGTCTTAATTTTTTAACCTATATTTTCCCTCCAAAGTATGATTTCTTGCATTGAGAAAATGACTTGAAATCCAGAATTGATTGAATGTTCTTTGTCATCAGTAACCTCCATTTTAAAGTAGACAGCTATTGAAAGAGATTCTGCCCAAATTCCTTCAGCTCACCTTAGTTAAGGTTTAGGGCTCCAGGGAAAACAAAACAAAGAACACCATGTAACATGTGATGGTCACATGCAAATAAAAAATCATAACCTTCTCCCCATAGTACTAAATACTTATTCTTTTAGGGTTTTTTTTAACACGAAAATATTTTTATGTTTCCTTAACTTGATTTTGCACAGGAAACTGAATTTTATACAGGAAAATGATTTTTAAAGCATAGAGAAATCAAGAGAATCACAGATAAAAACTCTCTATAGCAGATTCACATATACCTCTATTAGAGATAGAAGCCTCCACTAAATATTTGATAACTAAATTGATTTCTAAGCTAGGCCATTGGGTATATTTTCTTTATGGTTCTAAGAAATCTTAACTCTTAGGAATGAGCTTTATATTTTGACTTTGATTTTGTAGCTTGCTACAGTTATTTTATTCTCTCATATTTTCTTATAAATTCTAACTATGAGGTGAAACACTTTAAGATCCTTGGAAAAAATATCAGTGCATAATTTCACATTACTTAAGATCCATTTATTGTGTCTTCAAAAAACATGGGTTTATAATACTTGTGTTCCATTAAATGTACTCTGCACTGAATGTACTGTGGCCAGTGACACTTGTTCTGGTTGGGGACATAGAGTAACCTCCCAGGAGCGGGTATAGAGAGGGGAAGGAACTGCTCCCCAAAGCGGCATATCAGGATATTTTCAGTTTCCTTCTCAATGACTGCAGGTAGGTAACTTGATGGCCCTTTCATATGTAGAGTTCCTAGCTATGTTAATGCTGGATATGTATTTAGAATAATTCCCAGAAATATTTTTTTTATCATAAGGATACAGTTCAGTAAATTCCTTTTTATTCTTTTTTTTTTTAATCTTTTTTTTTTTTTTAATTTTTATTTATTTATGATAGTCACAGAGAGAGAGAGAGAGAGGGGCAGAGACACAGGCAGAGGGAGAAGCAGGCTCCATGCACCGGGAGCCTGATGTGGGATTCGATCCCGGGTCTCCAGGATCGCGCCCTGGGCCAAAGGCAGGCGCCAAACTGCTGCACCACCCAGGGATCCCTCCTTTTTATTCTTGTTAAGTTCTTTGCTTTAAAAAAAAAAGTCATTAATCTGAAATCAATGACCCCTTAAGGCAAACCCCCTGACTCTTTAGAGGAGGTCATTGCTTCCAGTTAAATACTATCTCATTGGAAGGAAATAAACTCAGAGAGGTATAATTGGTATACTGGATAAAAACCAAACAAACTTAATTACTCTAAAAAAAGGTGAGGAAAGTTTTTCTTTACCTGAATAGGTGAACTTTATACACTTGTTATGGTCATTAGCATTCAGTGGTGACATTTTTTATCTCCAAAATGTAATGTGGTCCCCATGAAATTAATAACATAATAAGAATAAATAATACATAATATTTACTCTGTATCAGGTATAGTTCTGAGCACAGTGCATATATATATTGATTTCATCTTCATGGCAACTGTATGAAGTAGGTGTTATAATGTATGCTTTCATAAATGAAGCACCTGAGGCTCAGAGAAAGTAAGTGACTTGCTCAAGGTCACATGGCTGATAGCAGGTATAACCAGGATTTACATCCAAGCAGGCTCGCTATGGGACCTATGCTGTTAGGTATCACACTCTGCTGAAGCAGTCTAGGCAACTGTTCTGAGATTACAAATCTAGGAGGAAACTGAGCAGAAATTTGAATGCTGGCACCATAACCCCAGAGTGTGTGCTACATAGTACTATCTTATTTTCTCCTTCAGAGTTCTTCAAATAATATTTTACCTTTCATGCTTTAAGCCAATGATACTCAAACTCTGACATGCTTCAGAATTACCCAGATGGCTGGACCTACCCCTGGAGTTTACCCCAGTGTAGTAGGTCTGGGCTAGGTGTACATTTCTTTTTTCTTTTTTTTTTTTAATTTTTTTTTTAAAGAGATCTTATTTATTTATTCATGATAGACAGACAGAGAGAGAGAGAGAGAGAGAGAGGCAGAGACGCAGGCAGAGGGAGAAGCAGGCTCCATACCAGGAGCCCGACGTGGGACTCAATCCCAGGACTCCAGGATCATGCCCTAGGTGTGCATTTCTAATAAGTTCTCCAGTCATGCCAATGCTGCTAGTCCAGGGGGAACAGTTTGAGAATCATTGCTTCAGAGAATAAGCTGAGTGTGATGAGCAAAAGTGAAGCAAGTAGGAACCAAGTCATTTGAAACCTTGCTAATTAATTACATACTGTGGCCTCTGCCTTATCCGTGCGTGGCCAGTGGGACCCGTGGATGAGTGTTCAAAAAGGAAATGGTGTGGAGAGCATTGGAATTTAGGAAGAGTTTGGTTCTAGTTGCATTGTAGAGAGAGGATGCAAGGAAAATGAGACTAGATGCAGAGAGAGAAGTTAGGATGAGCTTCAAAAACAGAGGAGGGAAATCATCTTGTCTCAGTCTTTTCAGTCAGAACAAGAGCATTGTGTGGTTAAGGGATTTGAAAAGACAGGAGAACGAATACTAGCTTCACAGTGTTCTTTGTGGCTTTCTCTTCCACCTGCCTTAAGCATAGGCAGATCTTCAGGGTTGGTGCCCAGCTGCCTTTTCTCTGTGTTGACTTCCTGGGCTGAGTTGCCCAAGACTTTCAGTTCAATACTTCTAAATAGCTGTGGAAATGCTACTGTGTGTTTCAAAGAAGAACTCTGGGGTGGATATGACCACAGTGTTTTTAAAGTGATTTTATAGTAATAATGACTGGGTTTTTTCCCCTGGATTTTTGTGCCTACATTTAAACTTTTTATTATTAAGTATTCTATATACACAAATATGTATTAATCTGTATATAAACTAAAGAAGAATACAGCAAAAACCCAATTACTTACCATCTAGATTAAAAAATACTCCTGACTTTCTCTGTGCTCTTGCTTAATTAAATTGTTCCTCCTGCTCCCCTTGGTGGGTAACTACCATCCCAATTTTTAATTTCTTTTTTTTTTTTAATTTCATTTTTAAATGCATCCCTTACTTCCTCTTCTTTAGGAATATTATATATACAGTGCAACTATAAACAATATGTTGTTTAGTTTTTGATGTCTTTGAGCTTTGTGTCATTGGCACCATACTCTCTCTTTGCTTCTCTGAGTTGCCTTTTCCTCTAGTATTATGTTTGTGAGATTGGTCATGGGGATGCATGTAGCTTTATTTATTTCCATGCTATATGTTATTAAGTCATGTAAATATACCATGATTTATTCTTTCTCCCCTAAGTAGATATTTGTGTTACTTATTTTGTTTTCAGAACATTTCTCTGTATGTTTCTTCTTGAAATAAGAGTTTTTCCAAGGAATATGCCAGTAGAACAGCTTGGTTATAGGGACTATGTATTCTTAATCTTACACAGTAATGCCAAATGGTTTTTCCGATGTGGCTGTACCAATGTATATGTCTATCAGTGCTGCTGGTATCAACAATATGAATAATAAGAAAACCTTATTGTATACTTACATACAACATATTACATACAAAACATATTGTATACTATGTCAGGCACTGACTATTCTATATGCTTCATTTGTATTAAAGTATTTAATCCCCACACCAATCCAATGTACTGATGTTATCCTGCATTTTGCAGTTGGGGAACTGAGGCCTTCTAGATACTAAATTGCTTGCCCAAGTCATTCTGCTAATAAATGGAAGAGCCAGGATTTGAACCCAGGAATCTGTGCCTTTAACAATTTTGCTTCACATCCTAGATAACTCTTGGTATCCAGACTATGTAAGTTTTTCCTGACTGGTGGGTTTAAATGGTATCTCTTTGTGGTTTTATTTATTTATTTATTTATTTTTTAAAGATTTTATTTATTTATTCGTGATAGTTACACAGAGAGAGACAGAGAGGCAGATACACAGGCAGAGGGAGAAGCAGGCTCCATGCAGGGAGCCCGACGTGGGATTCGATCCCAGGCCTCCAGGATCGTGCCCCGAGCCAAAGGCAGGCGCCAAACCGCTGCGCCACCCAGGGATCCCTCTCTTTGTGGTTTTAATATATATTGGTTAGTAATGACAATGAGCATTTGAAAAATATATTTATTGAAAAAAAATTTAAAAATATATTTATTGATACTGCTTTTTCTCTTTTGCAAACTGCCTCTTCATGGCTTTTGCCCATTTTTTTTTTATTGGAGTGTTTATCTTTTTCTTATTGATTCATAAAACTTCATATTTTGTGAAATTTTGATCCTCTGTTAGTGGCTCATATAGTAATTCTATGTTTAATTTTTAAGGAACCACTCTACTGTTACCACAGTAGCTGTACCATTTTAAATTCCCACCAGCAATGCACAAGGATTCTAATTTCTGCACATTTTCCTTATTTTCTAGTGATTTTTTTCTTTTATAACAGTATTCCTAATGGGTTGAAGTGGTACCTCATTATAGAACAAAATTCATTTAGATATTAAGAAAACATTCTGAGTACTTCCTAATAGTTGGCCTTCCTTTATCTTTTTACCATGTAACCACTTTACTGCACAAATGGAACTTTTTTAGTGCAAGTAGAAGGAACCTTTAAAAAAAAAAAAGATTTAAAAAAAATTTATTTGGGAGAGAGAGAGAGCATGTGAGTGGGGGAAGGGGCAGCAGAGGGGGAGGGAGAGAGAGAGAGAGAGAGATAGAATCTCAAGCACTTCCACCTCAGACTGAGAAATTTCTGTGGGGAGATGGGAGTGTTGTTGCTTTCTTCTCCCTTGCTTTATATACTCTCCCACTTCGTACTTGCATTCCGAGTTCTCTCCAAAGTTGAAGTTTGGGGTAAAGAGAGGAGGAACATGGTAAGAACTAGGGTGACCCAGGCTAATGTAACCGGTCATTCATTATTTTGGGGGCATGGCAAGCATCCAAAGTTGGCTGTTGTCTTTAAGGACACTTCTGTGGATTTGGGAGAATTTCTCACCTGCAGAACTCTTAAAGTCTGCTCGTTTTTTTTCAATTGCCTTTACCCTCCCGTTTCACATCGCTCCAGGTTTTCCTATTGAACAAGATCTCTCATAATGACCTAGCTTGAGTTTCTTCTGCATGATCTATATCTGGGCCACAAGAAATAATTATAAATGCATGCCTCATCAAACTCTTTTCTTCCTGCTTTGTCACCAAAACAATTGCTGATCTTACCTAGGTGTCCTTCAAAACCAGGAGATACATGGAAAACCAAGTGATTCTTATAAAATCCCTTTCACTTAGCTTAAAGTATTCAACCTTGAACCCAAAGTATTGGGTTCTTAGCTTAAGAACTCACCTCCACTGATTAATTTTTCATATTCTCTTAAGGTGGGAGATTCTCTTAAGGTGGGGCAATTGTTAGTTTTGCAGTTCCTAGCATGTTCTACTAGGTAGCTAGTCTAGCATCCTAAGGTTATGTGAGTACTTAACACCTATTTAGGTTTTTTGTTTTTTTTTTTTTAAGATTTTATTTATTTATTCATGAGAGACACAGAGAGAGTCAGAGACATAGGCAGAAGGAGAAGCAGACTCCATGCCGGAAGCCTGAGGTGGGACTCGATCCCAGGACTCCAGGATCACGCCCTGAGCCAAAGGCAGAGGCTCAACCGCTGAGCCACCCAGGCGTCCCAACACCTATTTAGTTTTATAACTGAATCCCTGTGACTACATGAAAAGTAGCAATTAACATCTTTATCTGATTAGATGATAAAATAATTGGGGAAGAAGCATACCCTTTCTTTAGGAATTAGCTCCTTATGCATCCAATGAAATTCAGTCATATCACATTATCTATTTTCCTGGTTTTCATTGGTAAACCTCATAAGCTTAATATTATCCATGAATTTCTTTAAAAATAAATGGTAATTTGGCATGTACCGTCACTTGGATAATGAATTTCATAGATTACTAACTTTTTAATTGATCAAAAATTTCAGTTTTGATTTGACCTTTAATTATTATTGTTGTGCTGAATTCCTGGCAAATGTAAAGTCTCAGTAACTGGACAAATGGATGAGGAGATGAATGCATGGATAGACCTCTTGCATTTTGTAATTTCAGAAATTAAATCTGTCTTGGGGCACCTGGGTAGTTCAATCTGTTGAGCATTCGTTCAGACTCTTGGTTCCAGCTCAGGTTGTGACTCAAGGTTGTGGGATTGGGCCCTGTCGGGCTCCACTTAGTGTGGAATCTGCTTCTGTTCCTGTCCCTGCTCATGTGCTCACTCTTGTGCTCTTGCTCTTCTGCACATGTGCACTCTCTCAAATAAATAAATATATAACTAAATAACTACCTAAATAAATAAATAAAATCTTCAAAACAAAAAACAAAACAAAGAAATCTGTCTTATCTACACTTTTAAGATTTAGATTTTATTTCTTCTAAGAAGTCATCAAATTAAGCTATGTTCATATGGCAGCCTTCTTAGTTGTTTTATCAATTTTCTTTAATTTCCAAACATCTGACATTCACAGATTCTTTTTTTTTTTAAGATTTTAAATTTTTTTTTTTTTTTAGATTTTAATTTTTTATTCATAAGAGACACAGATAGAGAGAGGCAGAGACACAGTCAGAGGAAGAAGCAGACTCCGGGATGCAGTACTCGACCCTAGGACCACAGGATCACACCCTGAGCCAAAGGCAGACACTCAACTGCTGAGCCACCCAGGCATCCCCAAATAAATAAAATCTTAAAAAAAAAAAAAAAAAAAAGTAGGTCTAAGTGGTATAATCTGAGAATATACAGTCATTTCTCATTTCTATTGTGGGAAGGTATCGTCTCATTTTCAAATTACCAAATTAAAAAGTGATAAAATGGAGCAGCATTGTCCAATAGAAATCTAATGAACCATATACACACAGTTTTACGTTTCTGAGTAGCCACATTAAGAAGGTAAAAGCAAGGGGCACCTGAATGGCTCAGTTGTTGTGTGTCTGCCTTTGGCTTGGGTTGTGATCCTGGGGTCCTGGGATCCAGTCCCGCATTGAGCTCTCTGCAGGGAGCCTGCTTCTCCCTCTGCCTGTGTCTCTTCCTCTCTGTGTGTCTCTCATGAATAAATAAATAAGGTAAAAACAAGTGAGATTAATTTCACTAATCCATTTCGTTTAACTCCGTATATTCAAAATGTTAGCATTTCAAGACAAAATAATATAAAAAATTATTAATGTGGTATCAGGAACAACACGCCTGACATGCATATAAGAATATACTGATAACAGCTCAAGCAACAGAATGATGAATGTGAAATGTAGTCGTACCAGAACGATGAAATCATGTGTAAAGAAAAGTGTATTCCACAGCTTCTATTTTTAAATTATTTACTATTAAATAAAATGGGAAATTTAGTTTCTTAATTGTACTAGTCACATTTCAAGTCCCCAGTAGACACATGTGGCTAGTGGTTAACTCATAAACAAAACCTTTCCTAAATAAGAGTGCTTGTAGAAGAAAAATGTATTGGTTTTTTCATGCTTCCCTGTGTCAACAACAGTTTGGGTTTTTATCATTTAAAATTAGGAGTAGATGAACTAAATTCACTTTTCAGCAGAAGATGAATTTATCATCTAGTTAATGAACTTTTCACATTTTATTTTAGAACTTTAACAAAAATTAGGACTGTTTTTAATACACAGAATGATTTCTATCCTACAGCATATAGTTAAGTATTGGATCAAATGATTTTCTGTGTTCTGTACATGTAGAGCTTACTGTATGTCTTCATACACCCTAGCACCTATCTAGCATGAAACAAATAGAACTTTCTTTTTCTTTTTAATTTCTGTGACTACACTCTATTCCTTTTTTTTTTTTTTTGACTACACTCTATTCCTGTGAAGCATTCTTTTTTTTACCTTGAAAGAGGCTCTTCAGTTTTACTTTGAACAACTCAAATAGTCTTCCATTTCTTACAGTGTAATTTGTCTGCTGGGATTTAATGTGTTGTTTCTTGTTAGCATTTTACATACTAGATTTTGATTTTGTGTAGTCACGTAGTTTGAACATTTGGAAGCAGAGCTGCCGACTAACTGCTATTGGCCTGTTTCTTTGTGTGGCATGATTTCTTCTATCCACCTGCTCACAGCAGGTTGTCTACAGGCCTGAAGAGTAGCTAAATACTTTTGAAAATATCTTGAGATCCTGCTAAGGTCTAACAATCTCTGCATTTATGTGATGTGAAGCCATTCATGATGTACCTTTGAAGGCTTTTTTTCTTTTTATTTCTCATATTCTTGGTTAAATATTTTCAGGAGAAGATAAATTTATGATAAGTAACAGTACAAAGCTGACTGCGGTACCAGGGCATTCTACATTGAATGGGTTATTGATACTCAACTATGTGGAACTAATTTTCTATGTTAAAGCAGACACATTTGGAATAGTCTCACATGAATGTCATGTTATTTACTACAGAATCCCAGATTAAATGGATTATTTGTGAACTGATTGCAATGTTAAGTAGATTATATAACATGATAACTTAAAATTCTCAGTGGGCTGGTATAATATAGAATATTATATATAAACACATAAATATGATAGAAGATATGTAATGGTGTTTGTGGATTAACTGTGATATGTTTGCAAATGCTTATCTGTATAGAGTGAATAATTTTTAAATTTTAAACCTATTTTTCTCTTTTTGAAGAAAATGAATTGATTCTTATACCTCTTGAGTAAGGGAAGTTAAAAAATAAGTTATTTCCTTTTTTTTAGGTTTTTTTTTTTTTTTTTTTTTTTTTTTTTTTAGTTTTTTAGATGAAAGTAACTCTCACAACTTCTGGGAACCAACTTTTGTTATAATCCTAATAAATGTGTATAGGTGCTAAAGTAAATGTTTTAATTATATTTTAATTCAAAAATTAAATGGAGTAACTTATGTGTTTCCTTATTCTTTGCCAGTGCCAAAAAAAAAAGTGGATTTGGGAAGTGTTCATCTTCTTTTTTTTTTTTGGAAGTGATTATCTTCTGTTTTTAGTCCCAAAATAAATGTTTTCCCTGTTTTCAGCTGTTTCTCCTCATCCCCTTAGAAGTAATTAGTTGTTATTTTGTACTATATGCATGTGATTACCCTAGAGTTATCAAATGTAATATGAAACCATTTATTTAGGATGTATAGGATATATAAATATATAACTTAGTAAGTGGGGTTTGGTATTTTTTCCCAAAGAAATGGGAAATGAGAGAGTAATTATTAACCATCTCCTTTTCACATTCCTGAAAACATCAATTACAGTTACACATCTTAGAAACAAGCCCACCAGGAGAACAGAAATAACTCCTTTAACTATGCTTTGAAAAATTTAATCACAATTTAACAGCTGGGATGTATTTACAACTATAATTTGAAATATTAATTTTGACACATCTACCTGCTTTTGTAATGGAGTCCCAGAAGCTTAGCAGTTTTCTTGTCTCTAGTGGCATTGGTTTTATGATTTGGAGTTGCTTTTAAAAATTTACTGTAATGGGAAAATGTCATTCTGCGTCTCCCCTGCTCCTCCCCCCACATATTTTTTTTATCCTCTACTGTTTACTAGAAAATTATATCTTAGTAGCTGCCAGAAGAGAATTTTGAATAGTATAAACACTGATTGTAGTAAACGTGGAAAAGAATACAAGGAGCTACGTTGGAGAGTGATAAGACAAATCCTGTAGTAATGGCCTTTACAACACATTATCATGTTGGAAATCAGTGAGGGGAAAAAGAAAACTATTACTATTTCTTCCTCTGACTTTTCAGTGAGATTACTTTTAAAGGTTAAATTGCCTATGATTTTATTGTCCCAGAAAGATATTTTTGGAGCATTTATTATTTTGTGGATGTCCTACTTTTTTTGAGTGAACAGCCTTTCCTAATTTTGTATGAACTTGATTCTCACAAATGTTGAAGTCGTTTCAATCATCAAAGCCTTACTTCTTGAATATACTTTTCTTTACAGAAAAAAAAAAGGTATATATTTTGTGCATGTTGGAGCAGAGTATCAAAATAAGGACAGAAGAAAGTTTTTATCTAGCTCTGAAGTGCCACTCAAAATAGGAAATGGTGTAAAAAACACTTGGAGAAAATATTTTAATAAGGCTGGGATACATTTCATGAAAATAAAAGTCTTAATTTTTATTTTATTTTACTTTCTGTTACTAGCTTATCAAATGGTCAGTTCCTATTTGTTTTGGCATGTCTCAGACTCTTTGTAAGCTCTGATACTTTGTTCTTTGTGAATTCTAAAACCTAATTGTCTTAATCATAAACTGTGGGAAAATTGTATATTCCTGTTTTTTGTATAGAGGTAAATTCCAGTTTGAATGAAATTTTATTTCCCTATTTTTTTTATGTCAGTCCTTACTGCTGAGCTGTGTCAGGTTTGGGCACTTCTGTCTTTCTCTTCCTCCCACTTCTCCTCCTTGCTTTGATATCCCCCTCCCCCTCACAACATGTACAACATTTACAACAGAGATGTAGATATCAAATGTAAGCACATAAGTAAGGTAATTTGAGTACGAAGAAGGTTAATAAAGGCTATAAAACAGTATAACTCACAGAAAGTACCTGTAGGAGGCGATTTTAGCTAGAGTGGCTAGAAAGTTGTTTCTGAATAGCTAACATAGAGTTGAGACCTGTAAGGAGAAGGGGGCAGCCATGCGAAAATTTAGAGGGTGAAAGTCCCAAGTCGCAGGAATGGCAAGTGCAAAGGCTCTGAGACAGGAACTGCCTTGGTTTGTGTAGAGGTCTGAGGGAAGGCCAGTGTCTTGAGTATAGCTTAGGAGAGTAGAAGAAGATAGGCAGGGATTAGATTGTACAGAATCTTGGTAGGCCAAAGTTTGGGTTTTATTCAATTCCCACTGTGGAGCTTTTGAGGGGTTTTGAATAGAATGATAGGATATGATTTAAAAGCACTGCTGTGAGGAGGTTGGACCACAGGGGACTAGTGGCGGAAATAAGGGAGCCATTTATACAATCATTGTAGTTGTATAGCTGAGAGTTGCTGATGGCTGAGGCCAGGAATAGGCCAAGTCTAGTCAAGGGCCTGTGTTTGGATGGCTCACAAGTTGAGTGGTTATCACATTTTTAAATGGTTGGAAAAAATTAAAAGTAGAATAGAATTTCATGACACATGGAAAGTATGTGAGATTTAGATTTCAGTGTCCATAAATACAGCTTTACTGGAATACAACTACATTGATTTGTTTTTATTTGCTATGAGTACTTTTGGAATTTTTGTTAAATGGAACCTTAATACCCCAGTTTTCCCTATCACACAGAAATTCAGTGGCTTAGTAGTAGTAAAGTTTATTGTGATTTATTTTGAGCTCAGAACGAATATTTAAATTTTTCCGAACAAGAAGAACCACTCTCAGCCAGTGTTTTCCAACATTGAATAGCTGTGAGGAGAATTAGCTTATGCTGCAGATTTGATGTTTATCAACAAATTCAGCCTAAAATTGCAAGACAAAACAGTGCTTACATGCAAAATTTATACTGTGGTAGTAACATTTTGACAACAATTAATGTTTGAATCACAACTAATGTCAAGCTGCTTTTTATACTTCCCAGGCTGTCAAAAGATTAAAACAAGAAGTGAACTATAGTTTCAGCAGCATTTTTTCAAACCTCAATGCAAAAGCAAAGGAAATTTCCATATTTTAAAATCCATTTCACTGTACAATTGAGGATCTTCCACCTAGCCTAAAATTGGAAGTGATCAAACAACAATGTAATGTTAGGCTAAAGGCAAATACCAGGAGAGTAATCTAACAAAATTCTATAAATGCCTTCCAAACAATGAATATGCTTAAGTAAAATCCTGTGTCTATGGATTGTCATCAGTATTTGGCAGTAACTATCTGTGGGAAAAGGTATTATCAAAGATGAAATAGTGGGATATCTGGATGGCTCATTCAGTTAAGCGTCTACCTTCGGCTCAGGTTATGATCCTTGGGTCCTGGGATTGAGCCCCACGTTGGGCTCCTTGCTCAGTACGGAGCATGCTTCTCCCTTTCCCTCTGCCACTTTCCCTTGCTTGTGCTTTTTCTCCCTCTCTCTGTCAAGTAAATAAAATCTTGTTTTAAAAAGATGAAATAGGTAAAATCTCATTGCAGATCAGCATTAATGGATACATATTTGCCATTGATTTTGATGATAGAGAACACTAACTTTGAGCCCCAATTAAAACAATTTTATCCCTAGATAAGAGAATTCCATTTTCCTTACTGCAGTATTATCAAAAAATTGTGCTTAGGCATTATATCATGAATATTGCCCCAAAATATTGTGAAAATCTGTTTTCTCTCTTGTTCCGTAACTAGCTACATAATATTCTCAATTTTGCCTCACAAAGTCTAAAATGTTTACTATATGGCCCTTTACAGAAAGAGTTTGCCAAGCCTTGGCTTAGACGAAGGTGGTAGTGGTGAAGATGGCAAAATAATTTGACATATATTTGGGCAAAATGGCAGGAAAAATCGACAGATCAGATACCAGGTGTGAAAGAAGTTAAAGAGTGAAGGGTAAGCAACTGAGTGAAGGAGAGCAGTATTTGCTGAGATAGGAGTTAGGTGGAACAGGTTTGGAGAGGCAAATCAATAATTCTTTTTGACTTTGAACTCATAGGACAAATGGGAATTGAAAACATAAATCCCATAGTCATGAGCCTTTAGATTTTCTCTCAAAGCATGGGTCTGCCACATACAAAAGATCTTATGCCATACACAAAAATTAACTCAAGTGGATTAAAGACCTAAAGAAGATAATGGAGACCAAAAGCTTCATGACACTAGACTTAAGAAAGATTTCTTAGATATAACACCAGAGTCATAGGCAACAAAGTCAAACATAAATAGGATTACATCAAACTTAAAAATGTCTGTACATCAAAGGACACAAACAATAGAGTGAATGGGAGAAAATATTTGCAAATCATATATTTGATAAGGGGTTAATATCTAGAATGTATAAAGAATTAGCACTTAACAAGAAGATGAACCTTATTTATTTATTTATTTAGATTTATTTAATTAGGGGCACGTGGGTGGCTCAGATGGGTGTCTGCCTTTAGCTTAGGTCATAATCTTGGGGTCCTGACATCGGGCCTCTTGTCAGGCTCTCTGCACAGCAGGGAGTCTGCTTCTCCTTTTCCCTCTGTCTCTCCCCCACTGTTCATGCTCTTTCTCTCCCCCTCAAATGAATAAATAAAACCTTAAAAAAAAAAAGATTTATTTATTTATTTTAGAGAGAGAATGTGTGAGTGGGGAGGGTGGAAGGTCAGAAGGAAAGGGAGAGAGAGTGAATACCCAGCAGACTCTCTGGTGATCAAGGAGCCTCAGTTTGGGGCTCAATCCCAGAACCCTGAGATCTGACCTGAGCTGAAATCAAGAGTCAAATGCTTAACTGACTGAGTAACCCAGTTACCCCAAAAACTAACCTGACTTGAAAATGATCAAAGGACTTAAATAGACATTTCTCTAATGATTATATACAAACAAACAATAAACATAGGGAAATTTGCTAAACATCACTCATCATCATAAAAATATAAATGAAACTGACAATGAGATGTCATCTCACATTAGGATGGCTACTACCCCCAAAAAAGGCCAACAGAAAATAACAAGTGTTGGTGAGAATATAAAGAAATTGGAATCCTTGTGCACTGTTGGCAAAATGGTAAAATGGCACAGCTTGTATGGAAAACAGTAGGAGAGTTCTTCAAAAAATTAAAAATAGTACTACTAAATGGTCCAGCAGTCTCACTTCTAGATATATATCTGAAAGAATTGAAAACAGGGTCTTTTTTTTTTTTTTGAAGATTTTCTTTATTTATTCATTAGAGACAGAGAGAGAGAGAGGCAGAGACACGGGCAGAGAGAGAAGCAGGCTCTATGCAGGGAGCCCGATGTGGGACTTGATCCCGTGACTCCAGGATCATACCCTGGGCCAAAGGAAGATGCTCAACCGCCGAGCTATCTAGGCTTCCTGAAAGCAGGGTCTTAAAGGGGGTATTTGAACACCCCAGTTCATTGCAGCATTATTTAGAATAGCCAGGAGGTAGAAGCAACCAAAATGTCCACCGACAGATGAATGGATAAACAAAATGTGGTATATGCATACACTGGAGTAGTATTCAGCTGTAAAAAGGAAAGAAATCCTGTCACATGCTACAACATGGTTAAACCATGAGGACATTATGCTAAGTGAAGTAAATCAGACAAATACTATATACACCCACTTATTTGAGGCACCTAAAGCCATCAGGTTCATTGAAACAGAAAGTAGAATGGTGGTTACCAGGGTCTATGGGGAGGGAGGGAAGGGGAAGTTGTTGTTCAGTGGGTGTAGAATTTCAGATTTGCAGGATGAGAAAGTTATGATGATCTGTTTCTCATCATCATAAATATATTTAATACGCTGAACTGTGTACCTATGAATGGTTAAAACGGTAAATTTTATTATATTGCTTATCACCAAAAAAACTGTTAGTTGAAAAGTCGTAGGAGCCAAAACAATTTTTAAAAAGAAACACAAAGTTGGAAGAAATATATAACTTGATTTCAAGATTAATTATGAAACAGCAGTATCAGGACAGTATGATATGGGTAGATAGATAGATAGAAGAGAATAAAGTATAGACATAGATCCAGTTACAGGTGATCAGTTGATTATTGGCAAAGATGCTAAGAAATTTTAATGTGAAATTCTCTTAAATGGTGTTGAAACAATATCCATTTGGTGAATAAAATGAACTCGTTTATTAGACAGCAGATCAGTGATTGCCTAGAGGTAAGGACCAAGGTTGGACTGTGAAAGGGCAGGAAGAACATTTTGGAGGTGGTGGGAATGTTCTGTGTGTTGACTGTGGTGGTGGTTTCTTATAGTTGTCGAAAGTCATTGAATTCTATACTTTAAATGGAATGTAGTCTTCTGTACATAAGTTATATTTCATTAAAGTTGATTTATTTTAAGATGGGGATTGGAACTGTAGGGGAGCATGGATGTCAATGAGATGACACAGGGAAAGAAAGTAGATGGAAGGGATCCCTGGGTGGCGCAGCGGTTTGGCGCCTGCCTTTGGCCCAGGGCGCGATCCTGGAGACCCGGGATCGAATCCCATATCAGGCTCCCGATGCATGGAGCCTGCTTCTCCCTCTGCCTGTGTCTCTGCCTCTCTCTCTCTCTCTCTGTGACTATCATAAGTAAATAAATAAAAATTAAAAAAAAAAAAAAAGAAAGCCCTTTGCTTTAAAAAAAAAAAAAAAAAGAAAAGAAAGTAGATGGAAAAGAGAAGAGAGCCTAGGTCTGGGCCCTGGGGACCTCCTGCAGGTGGAAATTGCATGAGGCTAAGAAGGAGCTTTCAGGGAGGTAGGAGAAAACTTGAAGTCCATGAAAGAATTGTATTTGGGAGAGAGAATAATTGACAGTTCATAGCATTGCTGGATGAGGACAAAGCCAACTTATCGATAGGTAAGGCAACATGGAAACCGTGGGTGATCTTGATGAAGGACTGCAGATGAACAGTGGGGAAAAAAACACATGGGAGCAGGTTCAGAGGAGAATGGAAAGGGACAAGGTAGAGACCATGAAGAGAAAGAGCTTTTTACAGAGTTTGGCTGTAAAGGACAAAGGGAACAGTAGCTAGAGGGACATGTCTATAGAATTTTTTAAAATTATTTTTTGCATTTTTTTTGTTCAAGGAACAGGACTGTTTGTCCTGTACAGTTTTCCATTGTCAGAACTGAGCTGATTGCTTCTCAGTGGTGTGGTTTTACATGTCTTCCCTCCTTTGTTTTCTATAAATTGATATTTGGCTCCAGAGATGTAATCAGATTCCAATGCCATTATCTTTGGCAAGATTGGGTCATAAAATGGTGTGGCACACCTCATACAGAGGTCTGGTCACCTCTACATTGATACTCAAGCTTCGGTCAATAAATTCCTTAAGGTTTACAAAATGCTGATGTCTCAATGTTGTCTTTTTTTTTTTTTTTTCTTTTTTTCATTTATTACCAGGATTGATTCTTTAAAGAGAAACTGTATCTCAACTGTTTCTTGGGTTATCCAGGACTACAGCATTCATAGAAAAGACGTAAGATAAATGCTGGATCTTTTCCCTTTACTTTCCAGTCCCGAAGAGTTGGTTCCCTGTCATTCTTCAAAAGTGACTAAATTAGACTGTTATTTTGTTTCTGGTATCCATTTTGAACTCATGGCTTCAAACATAGTTGGTCTGCTTTAATCCATTGCAGTTATAATCCTTACTCATGGTCAGATTTTGCCAGCTTTGGCCAGGGAATTTCCTGAGCCCTGAGTCTTTGTAACTTGCCCCAATCTTTGATAGCTCCCTTGCTTTCTGATGTGATGAGATGTAGCAGCCTTATCTCTGCCCCCAAACCCCGGGATCAGCCATTCTGCTGAGAAGCCTTGATTTCTTGGAGTGGGAAATGGTATTTGTAGATAACATCTGGGGTGCTAGGGATGTTTATTGCTGCTGGGTCTCTTCAGTGTTTCTGTGGAAGATTCAGAAACCATGCCACCACTGCCATCTTCCCAGAATCTAGTAGCTACACTTTTCAATCAGAAAATTTCTCTTTCTTCACAGCTGTTAGGATTAAGTGTGTTGCTGCATGACACAGGTGGTCAGTTGTGCTCACTTTGTGCTGGTAAATATAGACTGGATTCTGGATCTCTGCCTCAGGCTTTTGAGGAGAGAAAATTTAACTGCTGAGGCTTGGGTTTGTAGGAATGGCGATGCTTTCACTGAGTATTTTCCTCACTACTCCTAGAATTACAGCATATCATTGAACTGCCTATCCTCAGTCTACATAATTCTATAGCATTCCTTTCCCTAATTTTTTGACAGCTACACCTCCAGCTCTGCCCAGCTAAAACTTCGGCTAGATAGTTGAAGATTGAGAGAGATATGTAGGTCACTCTTGTCTTTCTTGGTATGGAAAAGCTTCAGAATTCTTGGTGAAAATTGATTTTTTTCATTTCCATTTTGTGGCACTGATACGCATGCTGTTGGGATTAAGGAGGAAGTGCAAGAAATGGTCCTTGTCCTAAGTGATGACCTAGTCCTTATTGTAGAGATATTCCATCCTACACAGTAGAGATAGCCCAACCCTGCACAACTGCTTGAATTGGAATTCTTATTCTTCTACTGTAGTGTAGGCAAATTACTTTTATATCCCTGCACGTTTATTCCTCATAAGTAAAACAAAATGTAGATTTTGAGATCTGTTTGCCCTCCAAATTATAAGTTTCTGGGAATGAAACAGGCTTAGCTCTACTTTTGGGTTTACTTCTAGCCTTTGAGTCCTCCTTACTTGAGTGATTGCTACCTGCTGCATTTTTCTTGGGCTCCCCGCCCACCTCCTCCCTCATTCCTGTTTATCCTCAACCTTACATCAGACTTCAATCTTTCTTTCTTTTTTTTTTTAGACTTCAATCTTTCTTAAGCAACCACGTTACTCCCCAATTTTTAAATGGTAATACTTTGTAAAGTATGAACTCTGCAAGATGGGACCTGGCTCTGTAATTCCTTCTTGGTTTTCCTTTCATGCCCCTTTACTCCAGCAGCCAAACCTATCTCTGGCCGTATGAAACCATTCACCACACCTTAAAATCACCAGGCTTTTTCTTAATCTGAAATTCATGCACACTGTCCCATCCAACCAAAGTGTTTCATTTATTTCCTTTTTGGAGAATGCCTGCTAATTTTTTAATCCCCAGCTCTAATGTGTATCTGCAAATCTTCCTTGACCTTTCTGGGCATTTAGCTGGTTTGCCTCTCATCCTTTAATACTTTGTATGTTTTGTACTATGGATTTATCATATTGAATTATAATTTATTTTGTTTCCTTTTTTAATGCAATCACTATCCCCAATGTGGGGCTTGAACTCACAGTCCCAGATCAAGAGTCCCATGTTCTACTGATTAAGCCAGCCAGATGCCCCTATAATTTATTGTAGAATTCTCTTTTTTCCTTCAGTCTCCCAGAGGGTGAATTTTAACTCAGCTAGCAGTGCTCAACTCAATATAGCTAATGGACAGATGAATGGATAGATGGATGGTTGGATGTATGGATGGATTGATGGATGGATGACCAAAGTAGAAGTGCCAGTGTCAGAACCCAGGATTCAAGACTTAGTTCTTAATCCCTTAGGACATTGAGGGAGATAATTGATTTTGTTCCATTCTGTACCATTTCTCTTTTTGCCTTTATGAAATTATATATGTACATTTGGAAGAATAGGAATAATAGGTAAGCCAAAAAAAAAAAAAAGCCAACTAATATCTTCCACCCAGAAATAATAGTTAACTGTTTTATGTGCATTATTTATGCTAGAATTTTATCTTTAACATATACAAGTTTTTAACATGATATCTTCCCGACCTATTGTTTTGTTCTTTATTTTTGCACTTAGAAATATACTATAAACATTTTTAATGTCTCAAATTTTTTAATGGATGCATGGATTATACCATAATTTATTTAACCACTTTAACCATTTAACCTGCTTGAAGATTTTAGAATCTGTAAACTGCAACTGTGATGTCATTTTTGTAGCTATGGGTGTCTTTTGTTTTTGTTGTTTTTGCCTACTCATGACTTTTTCCCTTAGGTTAAATTCTTAAAAGTGAAATTAATAGATAAAAATACTGATTTTGAGTTTTCTGCACTATACCACACCATGTTGAGTGTGCTGGTCAGTTTACTATTGTGTTGGGTCACTGGGGGCAATATTTGCAGGGGAGGGGGGAGCTAACCATTTTGTCATTGTGCATTAATCTACTTTCCTTCTGACTGGCATAACTTCCCTCAATCAGGAACCAGGGGCTTAGCTGGAATTCTGGAGATTTGCTCTGGGTTCTATGATTTGAGTGATCTTAAAGATTGGGGTTAGTAAACCTACACTTTTTATTATTTTTTAATATTTTAATTTTTTAAAAGATTTTATTTATTCATGAGAGGCAGAGACATAGGCAGAGGAAGAAGCAGGCTCCCTGCAGGGAGCCTCATTCGGGACTTGATCCCAGGACCTCGGGATCACGACCTGAGCCAAAGGCAGACACTCAACCAATGAGCCATCCGGGTGCCCCAACCTACACTTTTTAAAAAAGGAACAAAATAAGAATATATCTGTGATAGCTCATGGCATGCAGTTGAGTGCAGGCTACTGCTCCCTCCAGAGTTACATCTGGGAACTTAAAAAACAAACAAACAAACCATATAGCTACTTAGTTAGAACTGCTTTATTTTTTGTGGAATCTTTGAAGTCATTGGGCCTTTTCTGAGGAACACAAGAAAGAATTTTGAAGAACAGGTTAGGAATAAATAAAGCAATTTTACAGGTGAGAATTTTCTGGAAAAAAAGTATAATTTACTTCCAATGAACTATTTAGTTATCCATTTCTTGCAAACTAAAATTAAAACAAGATATGCATAAATCATATTGTATTACTCTGAACTTACTTTATTTACAAATACATGCATAACATAGGGGCTATGTCTCTTTTCACTGCCCTCTGGACATAGAAGGATTGTGTTGTCCCTCTTGTTATTTTAAACAAATGCTAGCATTATATGACAGGTTTATTGAGATAGAATTCACACATCATAGTTCACCCAGAATGCACAAGTCAGCATTTTTTAGTCTCTTCACAGAGTTGTTCAGTCATCACCACAATCACTCGTAGAACATTTTCACTAACACAAAAATTTGAAACCCCATACTAATTAGCAGTCATTTCTCATTTCCTCCCAGCAATGCTCCCTTGGCAGCCACCTTTTCTTCTTCCCGTCCTCACTTATCTTTCTTCTCTTTTCCCTCCCTCTCCCCTCCCTTCTTTCCTTTCTAAAAGGAGTTTGATTTGTGCTTTATATACTTGATTTTTTT
This sequence comes from Canis lupus familiaris, assembly GCF_011100685.1. NCBI lineage: Eukaryota > Metazoa > Chordata > Mammalia > Carnivora > Canidae > Canis > Canis lupus. The sequence goes on from NC_049243.1 coordinate 50,511,813, forward strand.
CAAAGTTTGGTAGAAGCACAACCACCTCCAGAATTAGCATGACATTAACACTTGGACCAAATCGATAAGTAAATTGTCACAAGTTCTTTCCGAAACCACTTAACATATATTTACTTTTGTATATAGACTGTTATCCAAGAAGAACAAAATAGAAAGTTAAGAGTTCAGACTTACTAGATAAGACTTGACTTTCAGAAAGATGTGGAAACTCTTTCTGAAGAAATTTTTCTTACTTTTTCCCCTAAACTTTTCTTATTGGCTTTAATGTGGGCTTGCTTCTCTAGTCTCAGTCTGACAAAATGCCCCATGTAAGGCATGGCAAGGAATCATTTCTTGTAACTGTTACTTAGATACCAAGGTGTAGCCATTTCTTGAACTTGTGCCAGATGGATCTTTCAAAGATGTCTCTTATCCAAGCATGAGGTCTAGCTTTTTCTTGAGCAGTCTGAAGAAGCCTTAAGGCATCTTCTCTTTCCTGGACAACTTTATCTAATGTACCTCTGGAATCTGCTACCCTTTCCAACTGTTCCAGACTTGGCATTGGCAATCTCTGCCCCTTAGCATCCTGCTCTAGAGTTAGGAGCATGTTTGTTTGTTTCTTTTTTTTTTTTAAGATTTTATTTATTTATTCATGAGACACACAGAGAGAAAGAGAGAGAGACAGAGACACAGGCAGAGGAAGAAACAGGCTCCATGCAGGGAGCCCAATGTGGGACTTGTTCCCTGGACTGCGGGATCACACCCTGAGCTGAAGGCAGATACTCAATTGCTGAGCCACCCAGGCATCCCGCATGTTTCTTTATTCAGTAGGACAACCAGAGTTTATGTATATTTTCATTACTTTCATTCCTAGTTGTTGACAGGTCCATGAAGCTCCAAGTTTCATTCCCCCCACCCTAATTTCTTGGGGAATCAAAAATTTTTTTCAATACATTCCTTGACCAGTGGAATAATGTAATCTACACTAATGAAAAGATGTGACATTTGGTGGATTTTTAGGCAATCTGTGCTAGCCCAAGAAATTGTGACAACCAGGAAGTCTCCAGGGCAGCTGTGAGTCTTCTGTAAAGAACAGCCAAACTGTACTAATCTACTTCCTATCTCTGTAAATTTGCCCATTCTGGACATTTCATGTTAAATAGAATCGTATAATATGTGGTCCTATGTGATGACCTTCTATGTCAGTACTGCATTCCTTTTAATAGCCAAATAATATTGCATCATATAAGCATACCATATTTTGTTTATCCATGTACCACTTGATGGACATTTAGGTTATTTGACTATTAATAATACTGCTATGAACATTCATGTACACATTTTTGTGTGGATATGAATTCATTTTATACTTCTTTTTTTTCCCCAGTGTCTTTCTCGAGAAGCGGGTGGAAACATGAGCATTCAGTTTCTTGGTACAGTGGTAAGCATGACGGGATTATTATTTTGTATATTCACTAAATTTACAGAGGGGGAATAAAAGTGTTCAACTAGCTTTAACGCATGTATTTGAACTTGTCTTCATCAAGGTTTTACTTTGCTATTAAATGAGATGTTTTTGTTTAATAAATGCATTCTTAATGTTCAAGAGGTTTCCATGATAGAATAATTTTAGCTATTTCTCATTAGAGAGAAAATAGGTTTTTAAAAATTATTTGTATGTTGTTATTTTAAGTGCTTTTTTTTCAATTAGAGGTTTTCTGCCTGTTTTTTAATAATAAAAAATAAGAAACATATTATTTAAGATGCTTTTCCTGTCGGTTTTCCTTATAACTTTGTCTATTAAGTTTTTTCAAGTACGCATTTCTAAGGAAATGGAGTCATAATTTTGTATCTTGATTTTTTTTCACTTAAGATTCTACTAATCATTTTCCATATTGCTAGAATATATTTATCAGCATCATTTTAGTGGAGCTGTGTTTAACATTCTGGTGAATGGATATGACATATTTTATTGTCTATGAATCCCAGTTGTTAGGTATTTAAGTGACCCCTCATTTTTGCCATTATGAATGGTGTTCTAATGAACAACTTTATGGTTTTGCTTTTTTGATATTTTGAATTTTTTTCAAACATGGATATTTTCAAAAATGTATAAGATATATTTCATTCAAAGTGTAATGAAGACCATCAATAATTTTATGGCTTAGTATGTGTTACTAGTTATTTCCTGTCTTTTTACAATGCCCTTTGTCACGTATTAGAATACTGCTTTGCATTCTTGTTAGCAGTAGTTACAGTTTTCAAAATTATTTAACTTTAGCTGGTGAAAAGAAGTTTACAGCTATTATTTTTCTTTTAATGTGAAGGTAGTGGTCGTAGTAATGATCATATTCATGAGGTGTATGATCAGATAATAAGGTGCCTTAGTGTTTTAATTAGCATTTCTCTGTATATGGGGGGGGGGGAGAGAGAGAGAGAGAGAGAGAGAGGAGGCAAGTCCAAAATATGCATGGTAGGCCTGGGAAGACTTGGAGTTCAAGTCCAAAGACCATGTACTTGGAGGATTCCTTCTTACTTGGGAATTCCTTTTTCTTCGTTTAATTGAATTATGCCCACCCATGTTAGGGGGAGTAATCTGCTTTACTCCAAGTCTGCTGATTTAAATTTTAATCTAAAAAATATCTTCATAGAAACATCTAGAATAATGTTTGGCCAAAAATCTGGATACTGTAGCCTAGCCAAGTTGATACATAAAATTCACCATCACTAAAGTATACACATCCCATCCCTTAGTGGCAGTTACATTATTATCAATAGATATGTGTGCACACCTTGGAGATACTGTGAGTTTGGTTCCAGACCTCAGCAAGAAAGCCTATGTTGCAATAAAATGAGTCAAAAATACTATATTGCTGGGGGGGCCTGGCTGGCTCAGAGAAAGTATGACTCTTGATTTCAGGGTTGCAATTTTGAGCTCCATGTTGGGTGTAGAGATTAATAAAAATAAATTATGAAAAAATATAAATAAGAATACTATATTGCTTTAAAATGCTAATCATCATTAGAGCTTTTTTTTTTTTTTTTTTTTTAAGATTTTATTTAATCAGGAGAGAGAGAGAGAGAGGCAGAGACACAGGCAGGCTCCATGCAGGGAGCCCCACGTGGGACTCCATCCTGGGTCTCCATGATCAGGGCTTGGGCCGAAGGAGGCGTTAAACCACTGATCCCAGGTCACAATAAAACAGTAATAATGAAATACAGTCATAATATAAAAGTTTGAAATATTGTAAGGATTATTAAAAAGTGACACAGACATAGCAAGTGAGCAAATGCTATTGGAAAATGGCACCAATAGATTTGCTTGATGCAGGGTTGCCACAAATGTTCAATCAGTTTAAAAAAAAAAACCCCACAGTATCTGCAATGCATAATAAAACAAAGCACCATAGAATGCAGTGTACCTGTGATCTTCTGGAAAGAGAATTACACATCTTCCTAGAATGATCTTATGTGGACGTTTCTCTGTACTTCAGCACTTGTGCTAGAAAGGACTTGTTTTTATGGATTCTAGCAGAACAGTGTGTTGTCCTTGCTTCCCCTTCTACTACTTCCACCACCCCATCCTGACCAACGCTTTTGTCATCTCTTGTCTTCCCCTAAATGCGATTCATTTACCAGTTAACATGATCCTTTTAGAGTATAAATCAAGTCTATTGTTCTTGTTACTTTTCTTCAGCTGCGTCGGGTGCAGACACCAAGATCTCTTCACCTACCTTTCCTCTGCCAAGACTGTTTGCCCCCAGGCAACTGCGCAGAAGGTTCCCTCACTTTATTCAAACCTTTGGCCACCACCTCAGGGATGACTTCCTGGTCACATTGTTTAAAATTTTTACCACTTTTCCTCCACTTTGTTCTGTTTCTTTAGCAGTTAATCACTATCTGACATATTTTAATGTTTGACATATTTTACTTTTTTAAAACTTGTTTATTGTCCATCTCTCCCACTTGGGTAAACTAAGCTCCATGAGCACAGGGCTCCTGACTGTCCTGTCCACTGCTCTCACTCAGCACTCAGAACAGGGCCTTCATAACATAGGCACTCCATGAATGCTTATCGAGTGGATCAATGACATCCGTAAGTATGGGACCTAAAGATTCCACTTAAAGAAGAAGAAAGCAAATACAGAAACAAAGGAGGAGACGGAAGAGCCTAGGGGACTGTTTGGGACCTTAGCAATGAATCCCTCTTGCCCAAGTGAGGAACTTGAGTCAGAAAAGACAACTCTCTTGGCCAAAGGTTCACAGATAGTGGAACTCACAGAAGGGAGCTCCAGTTTGTCTGCTCAGCCCAGTGCTCTTCCCATCATCAAATGCCCTTTACCTTATTTCTTTTCATCTACTCCAGGCCCCTAAAATACAGCAGGCAACGTACATAAACGCACCCTAAACAGCCATAAAAACTGGACCTGTTTAGGGCACCTGGGTGGCTCAGTGGTTGAGCATCTACCTTTGGCTCAGGTTGTGATCTGAGGGTCCTGGGATCGAGTCCTGCATTGGGCTCCCTGCATGGAGTCTGCTTCTCCCTCTGCCTATGTCTCTGCCTCTCTCTCTGTGGTGTCTTTCATAAATAAATAAATAAAATCTTTATAAAAAAAAAAGTGGACCTGTTTATGTAGCTGATTCCACTGTCTTCCTCCAGGAAAAAAGAGGTGACTTGCTAGTGAATCCTAATTATTTGTCCACATTGTTTATACACTTTGTACAGAGAAGAAATGTCAGTGTCTAGAGTAATTTTGAAGTACTCTAAAATTCTACATCACAGCCATTGAGATGGCCATTGTAGTTTGTTACAGTGCATTTTTCTATGTGTACTATTGGCAGTAATAATAGATCAGTATGAAAGAGAGAAAGAAAAGGTCTTGAGAATAGTGGGACTGTTAAGACAGATGCAGAGTAATTTCTAGCGAGCGTGTACTGCTTCACTTCTAATTTCCTAAAGCAGATGCAGTCAGGAAGAGCATTGGTAGGTCACATGGTTAAGGGAAGACTTCCGAAATACAAATTTTCTTTGTGAGAATATTGTAGAATTTTCTATACAAGTTGGCTTTTGAATGTTGATAAACATACCTTCATGTTCAAAGAGTTGAATTTTAGACTAAGAAGGACTTTTGTAAAAAAAAAAAAAAAAAAGAAGAAGAAGAAGGACTTTTATGGGGCAGCCCGGGTGGCTCAGCAGTTTGGCACTGCCTTCTGCCCAGGGCATGATCCTGGAGACCCAGGATCGAGTTCCACGTCGGGCTCCCTGCATGGAGCCTGCTTCTCCCTCTGCCTGTGTCTCTGCCTCTCTCTCTCTGTCTCTTAAATAAATATTTTTTTTTTTAAAAGAAGGACTTTTGTTGCATTGATAAAGTTCAAAAATGTTCTGTCAGTTCAGAGAAGGTACAGACTTCAAAATAATTTCATTTGTTGTTTCACACAATTTGAACTTTAAAAAATACAATTTTGTTATTTCTCACTAAAATCTCATTTTTAAAAAAGATTTTATTTATTCATGAGAGAGACAGAGAGAGATGCAGAGAGACAGGCAGAGGGAGAAACAGATTCTGTGCAGAGAGCCTGATGTGGGACTCATTCCAGGCATTCCAGGATCATGCCCTGAGCTGAAGGCAGATGCCCAACTGCTGAGCCACCCATGTGTCCCTAAATCTCATTATTAAAATTAGATTGCTACATATATAAATACTAAATATTATATAAAATGTTATAAATATACTTTACACATTTATAATATGTATAAAAGAACATTTATAAAATACTTATAAGTTACAAAGACTAATGATAAAACAAAGACCTGTATACCCACCAGAGTTTTTCTAAAAAACACAAAAATTATCATTACCTTTGAAGTTCACTGTGTATTCCTTCTCAGTCCTATCAGATCTCCTTTCTCCTCCTTCCTAATTTTTATCACTTTTCCTTTATAACTTTTCCATATAAATATATCCTTAAATATTAAACAATTAAGTTTTACATGTTTTTAAGCTCAACATGCATGGGATTATATTCTGTTATTGTCTGACTTTGTTATTTGGCTCTGTGTTGTTTGTGAGGTCCACCTCTACAGTTGATGGACCCCTGGGTGGTCTGTAGTGTCTTTGTTGTAACTCCGTGCTGCTCTAAGCATATGTGCATGAGTACATATATCCTGATTGCATGTATGCCAGAGTTTTGTTAGGGTTGATGTGCACAGAGTATGCAGTGAATGAGTTCACTTTGTTCCACATTTTCACTAGTAGCTGATATTATCAGACTTGTTAAGTTTTGCCAGTGTCAGTAGTGTCCTCATTGTGGTTTTAATTAACATCTTGATTATTAATGAAGTAGAACATATTTTTCTGCATTTATGTTTATTGACCATTGAGTCTAATCCTCTGTAAAGTACCTCTTCACACCTTCTGCCCATCTTTCATTGGAGTGAGACTGTATATATGCATGAATTTAGTCTATTTATGTAATTTGCATTTTTAATAAGGCAAGGAGGACTGGGTTGGATCACCTGACTAGTCTGGATTGTGAGCTGTGAATGGAAGTGACTGTCAAGAACTGTGGAGGCTCTGAGATTTTACCTTCCTTGAAGCTGACAAATTAGCCCACTACAGTCATGGATGCTGGTAGAAGAGGTGAGACTCCAGGGTCAGAGATGAAGGATGGTTTATTACAGCAATAGCAGTGGCCAGAATATCATTGTTTTTGCATCATTTCCCTGAGCTCCAGTTCCCACAGTGTGGTGTGAAGAGGGCAGGAGGACATGTGCTCACACAGTGGGTTCTGTTATAGTAGGGGAACCTGAGTTTAGTTCAGAGAACTCTGAGTTTCTCTGTGGGCAGTGAACATGCCTTCCCTTTGTTCCAAGGGTGTCTCTGTCTTACAAGGCTGTTTGTATAGTCCAGAACAAAGGATAGTCAGTGCCACACTCACAAGAAGTAGAGAAGCACGAGAGACCTATGGAGAATTGTCTCCTTACAGTGATGTCCTTCACTTCTGGTCAGGGACAGCCATGAGCAGGCATGAGCTCTCTAGGTCCCTCCCATGTCTGCTGGGGAAACAACATGCTTGGCTGTTGAGTTCCTAGCAGCATGGGTTCCTGGGGAAGGCTGGAGCTGGGGCACCGTACCCCCAACTTTCTGTGGACTGAGATTTCAGAGCTATTTCTGAAGCCTAACCTAGCTTATCCTAACACACAGCCATGGAATATAAAGGACTCTTCTTGCTGATAGAGTTCCATATCCATTTACATGTATAGAAAAGATGTAGACATTGAAGAGTCAGTGGATTAAGTCGATCTACTGTAAAATCTTTGGCTCTTTAATTTTAAATCTAAGTGTAAGGTATTTCCGTTCTGTTACTCTGTTTGAACTTGATTTAAAAATTGTTAAGTTAGTAAGTATTTTTATATAACGAAAGGCAAACTCTTCTACTAAAGGCATTGAGATCAGGATACCTGGGTGGCTCAGTGATTGAGCGTCTGCCTTTGGCTCAGGTCACGATCCCAGGGTCCTAGGATCGAGTCCCACACTGGGCTCCCTGCAGAGACCCTGCTTCTCACTCTATGTCTCTGCCTCTCTGTGTATGTATCTCATGAATGAATAAATAAAATCTTTAAAAAAAATAAAGGCATTGAGATGAAATTTGCGCCTCTGTGATTCAGAGGAGCATATTTTACTTGGATGTACCTACAAATTCAGGCCATCCACGTTTTAACCTTTAGTATCTATCAACTTCATGACCACTCCCAACATGGAGGACATAGGACTATATTCATTTCTTAGGGTTGCCACAACAAATGACCACAAACTGGGTGGCTTCACTCAGAACACAGAAATGTATTCCCTAAGAGTTTAGGAGATGAGAAATCTGAAATTAAGGTGTGGGCAATGTTGGCTCCTTCTGGAGGCTCTCACAGAGAATCTGTTTCATGCCTCTCTCACAGCTTCTGGTATAGTTGGAGCAGTACTTACTGTTCCGTGACTTGTAGCTGCATCATTCTGATCTCTGCTTCTGTCCTCACATGGCTTTCCTTCCCAGGTCTGTGTATATTCGGTCACAGAAATCTAAGCACACAAGTCACTGGCTTTAAGAACCACCCTTATATAGTAAGACCTTGTCTTAGCTAATTACATTTGGAAAGACCTTCTTTACAACGGAGTCACATTCTGAAATATTGGCTGGATGTGAATTTTTGGATGGCAGGGCTCAACCTAGTATATACCCAACATAGATAGGCATGAAAGCATTTATTTGACATGTATGAAAATTTGAAAACTAACTCAGGCAATTTACCTAAAAGTATATTTCATAATCAGAGCATTGTTCCTCATTAATACCTGACTTGAGCACTGCCATTTATTTTCCAAGATATTTTCTTACCTTTTATCATCACCTATATCCCATACTCAAACATGCAAAACACCAATTAAAGGGTATGCCTAATTTTCAGAAGACAAAGTGAGCATAGTCAGTTTAAATGACTATTCTGTGCTAATAACTGGCAGAAGCAGGATGCAAAATCAGGTCTCTGACTTTCAAGTTAAGCTGTTTACCATCAGAGTGCCTTAGAAACAGCTTTATTGTGTGATCCAGTTATTGCTATAACTGCTATTAAGTACAAGTATTTTAGCTTAGGCGCTATGCCATAGATGGGGTAGCTTAAACAGCAGACATTAATTTCTCACAGTTCTAGTGGTTGCTGAGTTCAGGGTCAAGCAGATTTGACTCCTGGTGAGGGTCTTCCTCCTAGCTGGTAACTCTATCTTCACATGGCAAAGAGAAAATTCTGGTCTTCTTATCTTTTACTTTTTATTTCTTTAAAAGCTTTTATTTTAATTCCAGTTAACTAACATACAGTGTTACATTAGTTTCAGGTGTACCATATAGTAATTGGTCTTTCTTCCTTTTTATAAACACTAATCCCATCACGAAAGCCTTATTATTCCCTTGACCTCATCTAAACCTAACTGCCTCCCAAAGGACCCACAACCAAATAACATTATACTGGGGATTATTAGAGCTTCAACATAGGGATTTAGGAAGGGACACAAACATATAATCCATAACATACACTTGGTTGGTGAGTTACATATCCCAGAATTTTTCCAAGATATATATGCCTATCTCAGATTGTAAGTTGTCTGAGTTTTGTTTTATGTGCATGTTTTTGGTGCAGCTGTGAGTTTGTGTACATCAGATAGTATAAGCTCAAGAAGAAATGAAAGAGGTCCAGTGTTTTACTGAACCAGAATTACTTACTTGAACTATGCTTTGCAATAAGGATGAATATTTCATTATTGCTTTTAAGAATGTAGAAGTTACCAGTTTATTCCAAAGTTTTGTTTTGTAATCATTGTTTATGTTTAATTTTTAAAGTACTATTATTTTTTAAATACTATAATATTAAGTCAAACATATCTCACCAAGACTAATTTTTTTTCTTGTGAAAACAATACATATTGCCCCAAAGCGAAAATAAGCATAGAGTACAATAAACAGCTCCTTCGTAGCTGCGCTTTTGGCATTTACCCAAGGACTCTTGAGGAACTATCAAATTATATGTCTTTGAAGCTTAGCCAGATCTCTTAATGAAACCAAATCATGCTGAAGTTCTTAAAGCTAATTTAAATCTCAAATTGTACATTTTAAATTAAGTTTTTATTGATAATAAATATACTTTATTTCTTATTAGCCTTGAAAGCTTGAGTGATAATATCAGTAGAATAAACATGTTTTACAAAGATTTACCATTAAGATGCTATTAATATGACCCTTGATACACCAGCACAATTAGATTTCAAAGTAAGCGTTTACGGAGTAACAGCGATTAATGACAACCATCGAAAACAATTTTGAACTCCATCAGTTTAACTCAGGAGGGTAAACTTAATATGATAATTCATCTAGTTGAATTGTATCAGCTTAGCAGGAAAGTATGTAAATATGTGACCCTTACCTAGTTTCTAAATGGCTGCTGTGCTGATAGATTTATCAGTTCCATTAAAGAACTTTGGGGAACTTTGGAATTTCAGCAATTGTTCCCCTGGAAGCTGAGAACCCAACCTGATCTCATACTGGGACCATTCTGGTCTGCATATTTCCATAATTTGCCTTTGCTACTAATATGACAGCAAGACACAAATAACTGTTTCTAATAATATCAGATGGAGTTGTGGAGGACAGCATTTTAATGTAGTAAAAGACCTCCCCGTGGGGTTGTTATTGCTACTATAGAACAGCAGCTACACAGTTGCAACTGTAGTCTCTTAATTGATTCGTTTAATTAGCAAGAGCTGAAGCTTAGGCTGTATCTTGTCATCTGATATCATAGGATCCAAAATCTGCATTATTCATATTTATAGATAGATGTATAAACATCATCAAAAAGTTCTCTTTCTTCTGAAAACTCACATATGGATATTGAATTTTGATAGAGTAAACTCCTATTTGTTTGAACTCCAAATAATTGGAAAATGAAAGGAACTATGTTTGTTATTGTTCTTCTGAGTCAGTACTCTTGAGAAGTAAATGATGTCATATAGTTTTGGGTTATTATTGTCTTCCAAAAATAAACTTCCAGGGAACTTGTTCAGTCTTGTATACCTTACAGATTCGTAAGCAGCCCTTCTATTTACATCGTGTCTGGCTCCTCTAATCTCCATCCGCCGTCTCTCCCTTCTGTAGCCCATTCCTTTCCCTGTATTAATAAGGTTTGAGGAGTAAACGACGGCTTATTGGGATTTCTGGCATGGTCATCCGTGTCCCAGCCTGCCTTTGCAGTCATCCTGAGTGCTGCTGCTTTAGGCTTTCCATGTGTGCCCACCCCTTGACTGAATTGCCTCTATGGGATTTGCTCACCCCACCTACCTGTGCTGGTCTCGGTTTCCTTGGATGGGGAAAACTGGCGTAAAATCCTACAGCCTTCGGCAGAGACCCACTTCCACCCCATCCACGCAGGGCTTTATCCCCACTTGGGGCATGTTCTCTTTATTCCTGATCCTTTTCCTGTCCAGCCATAGACATCAGGATGAAAGCCACAGAGCAGACATTTTGTGGAAGAGTGATGAGTCTTTCTGTTTTTGTTTTTGTTTTTAGAAAGGGAGAGACAGAGAC